>NC_142213.1:5942500-8342500 GCF_049639895.1 Pseudopodoces humilis | reverse complement strand
CTTCTTCAGTAGTGCAGAACTGAGTATTTGATTGAGTATATTTTGGGAATCTGTTTTTATTTACTCACAGCCTCTTTACATCTATAAGCAGTGTGAAAGGGTGTTACAGCAGGGGTGGTTACAGGGTGGTTTAGATTGTTGCAAATAAACCAGCTCTTTCCACTGGCCAAAGAGAGCTCTTACTACAGGGCCCTTGGGAGAATAAGAAATTAGTCACTCATTGCTAGGCTGGTGCACTGATGCCCAAGTGATAGATGCTCCTTCCCAAGGTTAGGTGGGGACCTTATCTCACCTTCTGTAAATTCTAAAATGGACAGATTTTTGTCACTGAAATATCTGTAACTCCACCACACACACTGCAGAGCCTTTATCATCACATTTTGTCAGTAACACCAGCACAAATCACTGGGATGAAAGAAAATTGTCTTGATGAACATACACCTCAGAAAGTCATCATAGTGTTCATTAATCACCAGTCACTCTTGGGTGATTACTTATTTAGCCAAATTGGAAAAAAATTTTCCACATGAATGAGAAGATGTTTACTTAATAAAGCAGAAAGCTCCTAGAAGCATGCCCTTGTTTTCCTCAGTTTAGTGGTATGATAAATTTATATCCTCCTGCTTTTACAGCTCAGGAAAAAAGCCACGGTGCTGTATCAACTTGTTGCTGTTGGTTTCTGTCCAGCCAGTTCTTCAGCAGGAAACCTGATGCTGCTCAATGTGTGCATTTAAGGTGTTTAAATGGTAGATACATGAGCTGATGGGCATGGTTTGTTATCTGCATCTCTCTGTGTGCCCTGAGCCCTTGTGAAACACTGGTAAGGAGGAACAGGAGAGTGCGGTGCCAAATCCCAGCTCCAGGGTTGGCATTTCTCCAGCACTGACTGATGGCATCAGGGTCACATTAAAAGAGGAAGAGCCCCCAATACCTTCATCTTGGCAACAGCTTTGTGTTTGATAAGAATTCTGGAAGCATGTTGCTGGGACCATCCAGATCTCACCTCTGCAGTGAAGTGGGATGTGCAGGAAAAAGGAAAGCCACTGTTGGCACTGGGGAACCCAAGTACTGATAGCAAATCAAAATCTTGGTATCTTCTGTGGTGATACTGATGTCTATTCAGTGTCTTTCAGCATAGCTAATTGTTAAAAGCATTCAACAACAAACATGTGAAGAGGAAGGAAACAATCAGAGAGCCCATAAAGGGTAAAAAATTAGTGATCAGTAATTTTAATATGGTTCAGTAAATAATTCAGAATTTAGCCTTTATTTTTCTAAGTTTTCATTTATCTACTACTTCTGTTTGCCAATACTAATAAATCTTTTTTAATTCATATTTTGCTGAATAAATCATAAAGTTTTTCCTATGTGACAGAGCATGAAAATTGAATTATTACAGTAGTACTTTTAGTTCTGATCAATGAGATCAAATAGTACTAATTTCCCCATCTGTGATCAAACATACAGGTGAGACCTTCTAGCATAAACAGATATACAGTACACAGGACTAAATTTAAATTCTGATTTTATTCACTACTGCTTCATGGTCTTTAAAATAGGTATTTGGAGTTTCCAGTAAAAAAAATTGGAAAACAAATTCTTAGAAAGTTTCCAGAACAATGATACAAACCCAACCAAAGTAGTGTATTTAAATTCTAAAGTAATTGGATAAATGCATTGAGATTTTTAAAATAACCAAGATCATAACATTTTTAGTGGCTCCCTCACTAACTTGGGCACACACACTGGTGCAGTGCACAGGCTGTCTGAAGCTCTCAGACACATCCTGCTCAGTCTGTTCTCCGGGAGAATCCTACTCATTCAGCAGAACGATTGTCTGGATCCCCCTGAAGACTCACTCGGTGCTTAACTCTCCGCTCTCGGTTTTCAGCAGCCCTGCAGCTGTGTGTCAGCTGTACAGCTCAGCACTGCTGCAGTGAGGCCACTGGACTTACAGGGCTTCCAAATTAGAGCTGCAACTAATCTGTATGTGGTTAAGTTTAGGAGGTAGCTCACATTTCATTCATGCTCAGACCCCAAACCCCAGAACAACGGAGTTTTCTAATACTGCGCACATCAACATCAACAGGCTTGAACAGAGCTGGATTAACACCTGAGCCTTGCTGAAGACCACATCATAATTGTGCTGATTGCCACCCAGTTTTAGTGTCACTCTGTGTATCCAGCCATTGTCCAAATATTATTCTGTTTCTTGTATCTTTTGGAAAATAAAAGATAGGGAAAAAATTTATTCTTGTGTTGTGGGCTTTGGCATGCCACATGCATTTCTCTTTTGCCAGAGGAGCTCTCAGGTACCAGCTTTCAAATTTATTTCAGTTACAGTTCTTTGCCATGTTACTTGTATAAGGAGAAGGAAAAACCACTGGTTTTAGGAAAAGCAGATTTAATTGTAGCATTTTATATGTATTTAATGACTTCAAGAAATGAGGTCATGTGAAATCATCTGGAACTAAACCTTCCTGTTCCCCCCCCACTTGGTGCTCACAAAGCAGAATCTGAAATGTTGTGTTCAGTTTTGGATCTCCTAAATCAAGGGGTGGATCACTGATAAAATGGGCCCTCCAAGGTATTTGGGGCTGGTGCATATGTCAAATAAAGGGGGGCTGAGGGAGATGGAGAAAGCTGGGAAGACCTTGCTGCTTCTTTCCACCACCCAAAGAGGGCAAGAGGTAAGGTGAAGCCAGACTCTTAGAGATACACAGTGAAAGGATGAGAGGCAACATAGAAGCATTTCATGGAAATTAGGATGAAATATATACAGGAAAAAAAATTTCATGGGGAGGTTGATGCAAAAGTGGAACTGGACCCAGGAAAAGGGAGAGTCATCATGCCTGAAGAATTTCAAAACTCAACAGGACAAGGACCTGTGCAATCTGACCTACATGAGATGGTAGTTCTGCTCTGGACAGGGACCTCTACCCCAAGTTATTCAATGATAAGAAAATCCAAATTATATTCCTTACTCAATGTTCCTAATGTCAGTGTTGACTGAAAATCTATCTCTCTAATTGGAAACCAGAGGGACAGTGTTGCACAGCACTAGCAGAATTTTCCCTGCAAGTGCATAAAAAGCCAGGCTTAGCTGGGTTAGACTGTTTCGTTATCATTCCTAATTCCCCTTCACACCACTTTGGTTTGCTTCTGAGTGTTGTCTTCTTGGATTTATTCCATGCAGCATTTTACTGACAGCCCTCTGATATCCTAAGCTGGAATTTGACTAACATCTCTTTCTGTTGGTGGTTCTGTCCTTACCAGCTGTGGTGGTATGATGGCTCTTGTATGGTGATGTATGGCAGTGCAGTGAACCAGACCATGGCACTGAAATAAGTTAACATAACTCAAAAAAAATTCCTAAAAACTCAGAAAGAAAAGTCTGTCAAATGCTCCCTTAAGGCAGCAACGTACTGAAGGTTGAAATGTGGGCTTGTATTAAAGGATTCAGTCACTCCTAGCTAGTTCTATGTGCTAGGGCTTAATTTTTGAGGGTAAATCAGTCACATTCAAGTTTGAAAAGTAGTTTCTAAGTTCTTCTCTACCTTTAGGTGTTTAAATGATGGGTGTTTTTTCCCAAACCAGCCTGATTTTCTCTTTGAGTTCTTGTAAAAGAAATGCAGATCTCTCACTGGCTTGAAATTTCTTTGTTGTTTAAAATAAATTTCCTGTGATGCGTAACACAATGAAAAGGAAAGTGCAGCCATTTGTTGCTGTTTCACTGTATTTAGACCATCTTTCATGCTTCTAGAGGTCAAATCCATTTAATCTGGTTATGCTATTTCAATCACATTTACATTTTTAATGCAAAGCTCAGGTTTGCTTCACGCTAGAATGATCGCTCTGGTTTTGTAACAAGCTTTAGTCGTCCTGGGCTTTGTAGACTTCTCTCTTCTATTTTCCTTCAGCCTTAGACACAGTCTTTGTCATTTATAAGGTAACTTTCCCTCTTGAGGTGCCAAAATGCTACAGAATCCTGATCACAGGAGTGCTGAACAACATTTTCAAATTCCACGTTATTGGGAGCAAATTTTGAAGCCTGCATTAAAAGCCTGTCATTGATGTGGTTACCCTAGTGTGCTCAAGGTGGTTTGCATAGGTCACTACTGCCTTTTAAAGGGAGATACAGAATTGCATCTCTTTTCATAGTAAGACTCAAAGACTAACTTCCTAAAGGAGGCTGAAGAAGCAGGACTGAAAACTCTACAAGCTAAAACACATAATGATACAATGTGATTTTCACTTTTAAAATACATCCTTCTATAGCCAACATCAAAACACGGGGGAAAAGGAGAGAAACTGTTTCAATTCAACTTCAGTTACAAGCAAGCTTTCTTTAATCTCTGATTTATTCTCATAGAAGACCTCCTTAATACATATTATTGCGAGTAGTGGTCCTTTCCATAAGTTGAGAGACACTGAACCATTTGACCAAAGTTCCTGCAGTATATATCCAACAGCACTGTGATGAGTGTAAAAATAAATGCCAACCTACACAGGTACAGAGGCAGATCTTATATCCAATTACAAACTCACACTTAATTATTAATGACTGAAGTGCTGTAGTTTTTCACTAAGTAGCAAAACATACCCTGAATATCTCTCAGGTTATGTCAGATTGACAGAGCATCAGTGCCAAAGACAACATCAACTTTTCAGTGATGGATCAAGCACCGTGTACAAGAGCAAGAAAGGTGAATATTCAAATGAGAATCTCAGTTTCCTGTGATAATGAGCCAGGAATTCCACATTCAAGAACTCATTGATGGATGTTGCCCTTGTCATAGACAAAATGGTGAACAGCTTCAGAATAAAGAACTAGAAGCAGAAATTATACTAGCGAGTGATGGAGTAGATCATGGAAAGGTCATTTTGTCCATCTCTGTCCTAATGCAGAATTCTATTAGATTACATATTCCTCAGTGTTCTGCATGGCTTGTTTACTTGTAAATGACTTAAAGACATGAGAATTTAAATTGTTATATAAATTGTATATCACTCAACTGCAGATAGTTTTTGCATTAAAGGTCTTCCTTCAATGGCCTGATAATTTTATCTGAAATTTTCTCTTGCTTCTCCTAATTGCTTCTCTGCACAGAAGAGATTTTATCACTTTCAGCTGGAGTAGTAAGTATGACTGGTGAATCTCTGTGAGGAACTGTATTTTCTCTAGCCTTTGTACCAAAGTTTGGATGGAGGCGTTGGTGTGTTTTCCTGTACTGAAGGTGTGTTTTCTCTTGCACTGAAGATTTCCAGTGCAAGAGAGACCATCTTCAACCACAGACAGGAATTGTTCAGTCCCCACAATGAAAGGAAGTGGTTGGAGAAAGCGATACCACTACAAGGTGGGAGATTTCACAGGTTACATCTCAGATCCCTCTTAGTGAATTTGTGTCTAATAAAGCAGGCTCAAAGCTGAAAGAAAGATTATGCTGATGGCAAACAAACTGGAAGTGGAGAGGTTGTGGCTAGACTGCATTTGGAGTGCTGGCCTGCCAGGAGCTCCGGGCAATTTTTGCGGAATGTGGAGGAGAAATCTCAAAATAACTCCCTTTAATGCTACTGCAAAGTCCTGTTTGGCTATGCTGACCCAGCAAAAGCAACTGTAAACCCAGACACAGCTTTTTGTCTGCAGCAGTGACAACTGCATAGCTCTGCAGCCCTCCATGTCTTACTTGTCTTTGGGAGGGCAGTGGAGTTAATAAAGAGACTGGTCTTTCTGAAGAGCAGACTTCAAGCTTCACAGAACAAGCACGGGTGTTATTTGGGCTCTTGGTGCTTTTCTAAAAGTAGAAGATGCCCAAGAACTCGTATCTGCAGCTGGTGCTTGCCAGAAATGCTTGTATGATGTATATGGATGAGTGGAGAAAAGGGGGGAGAAAGCGGGGAAAGGCCTTGGAGGGGAAACAACTGAGGAGATACAAATGAAAATTCAATTAAACAGAAGAGAAGGAAAATTCAAAGTAGCATTGACACCCTGCTCAAGGCTGCTGATGTGTCTTGATTTCATCTCTAAACCTAGTGAATGAAGGCAACAGTGAAGAAAATAAATTACCTCTCTGGAAGGAGCTGAACTAGATGACCAGAAAGATGAAAACATTAAAATACAGATATTCCTCTATGATATGCCCAGGGCTTGTAAAAAATTCAACCAGAACAATAGATCCTGGCCTTGTAACCATTCCAAAGCTTGTCCAATGTATGAATTTTTCTGTTTGTTTTTTTGTTTGTTTGGTTTGTTTTGTTTTTTGGGTTTTTTTTTTTATTTTTTTTTTAAAGGTCTCAGTTTATTTTGCAAACTGGAAGACTTGAAATGGACAATGAATGTAATTCCCTGTTGACTTCCATCCTTTGTAGGCATCAGAATGATGCTAATTGGACATATTAAATTCAGAATGGTTGATTTTGCACTCATTTTTCCTTCTGCCCTCACTTATGCTGGTGTGGGATATAGAAGTAATCCACTGTGGTTGTTCTGGTTGCTACTGGTTTCCTGGTTTGTGGGAGAGGTGTCCAAATGCTTAGTATCATAAGCTGTTTTAGCAGAGAAGCTGAATGTTCTTTTCTCTTTTAAGATAAACTGTCATTCCTCCAGAATGTGGTCGTCATCAATTTATTTCAGCTTTATTTTGCTCTTTGCCAGCTGTGTGAGGAACATGTTCAATATAACCAGTCATTCCAATAGCTTAATTTCTCCCCTAAGTATTTTGCTTCTTTCGGGTTGTCACCACAATCCCATTTAAAAGCCCGCTAATAGTAATTGAAAGCCATTTTAAGCTTCCATGTAGTATCAGAGTTTGAGCTGTGTTTTATTTCTGTAAAACAGAAGTAAGAGTTAGCTATGACAGATACTAGGAATCTAAACAACAGCCAAGGCTACCACGCTTTTGGAAACCTACATTGCTAAAAGAAACTCATGGATCCAGAATCCCGTTAAATGAACATGAATTTTCCCAAGGACTTCAGTGGGATTCTGATCAGGTTCTGAGTGCAAAGTGTGATCAGCAGTGGCCAGATGCAGGTTAGGTACAAAATAACCAGGAAAACTGCCTTTCCAAAGAGGGTCCCTGGGACTTGAGTGTGTGTTTAAGATGAAAGTTATTGATCCATCTACAGAAAGCAAGGGGCAATGGAAGTGAAAGGGTGCTGGCTGAGTTGGACTAAGCAGTGTTTAAACCAAGTAGTCCTCTCCAGTACTTGTTAAAGGATACCAGCTTTGTTGGGAAGGAGGAGTCAGCTGATCCTATCTGTTCAATTCCTGGTTCTTAATTATTTTGGCTGATACCATCTATGTGCTAAGTCAATCCCAGTGAATGGCGTTTGAAACATCCCAATCAAAGTCATTACATTATCACATTCAGGCCAGGCTTTAAGTAAAAGAGATTTGGCTTGTTCTTTACACTGCTTGGTCCCTCTCCCAAATGTATGGCCACTATAACAGAGGATTATCTGCACTGGAGGTTTTCTTCATTTCCATTAGGAGAAAAATTTCATTCAGTGCAGCAAGGGCAGCCTGAGATGGCAGGAGGAGATTGGCTCCATGCTGATGCTTTTGTTATTCACTGAGCAGAGCCTGACACCCCCTGACACTGCCGGGGCCTTGGTGAGGGGCTGTTATTTATTTCAGTGTGTGGAACACATTGTTTTCTGAAAGGGAGGAGAATCAGCCCTTTATGAACAGGAGTCACTGGGCAGTGTAGTCACCAAGCTGCAGGAGCTGGATTTGTTGATATAGTTGGTTTTTCAGCAAGCGCCTTTGTTGGGCTTTTCTTTTAGTCTCTTTGGTGGTGTTTAAGGTGGATCTAGACTCTCCCTGTCTTTCTCAACCCCTCTGCCTTTTCTAGCACAAAAACACAGGGATAGGGACAGAGGGACTCAAATTTTTCAAGCTTACAGATCTTCACAAGGTCCCTTCTCTGAGATTCACGGCTTCTTATCTAGAGATACCTTCTGTCCTGTCGTGGGCTGCCTCAGTTCAAAAGGTTCCTCCAGTCTGTTTGCAGACCATGAATGACCCTACTGCATTGATAGGCACTGCTTGCTGGTTTTCAAGACTGCACTACGCCCTTACAAAAGGGCTGTTGCTTCTGGTTGACACCAAAGCAGTTTGACCTCTGCATCAAGAGGTCAATTTGTTACAATTTGTAACAACCCTTGTGACGTGTTTGCATTAAGTGGAAGCTAGCTGGTGTAGTATCCTCATGTCTTCCTAGAGCCTAGACACTGCACACATATGGTGTGTTCCCCCTCTGACAGATGCCATATGAACAAAGGACAAACTACTGGAACCCTTTGGAACACTGACCAGTCTACACTGAATTCACTTAAAAGTCAAGAAAACCAGGCATTTGGTTTTGACATTAAACACTGAACCAGCAGCAGTGTAGGTGTGGAAACCAGGACTTTTTCTCAGTATCACAGGAGCATTAACCTAGCTTTGTGTGACACATTCATCAAGCAATCATCCCAACCTGGCCCACTGGAAGCCAGAGGCTTGATCCTTCAACCCTCCAGGGGCTTGATCCTGTCAAGAAAAGTCTCAGAAATATAAACCAAGGAGTGAATAAAGAGACATAAGTCTCAGACTCTGCTCAGGACTAGTGGCTTGTAGGGCAGTTCCTCCAAGACACAAGCCCATAAGGGAAGAACAGCTTTATTTCTGCCAGATAAACAGACATCTGGTTCCAAGAGCCATGCAGTGGCCCTCTACATGCAGCCACCTGCCGTTCCCCATGCTGCCTCATATCCTTGCTGCAAGGCTCCAGGTGCAACAGGTTTGCAGATCAGCCCTCAGGACTAAATGTGCCCTGCAAGCCTGCACCACACTTTAGCGTAGGGTCTGGCACATCCCTTGTTTATGATCAAGACTAAATTCAGGTTGCTATCTTGTTAGGGTGGCTGCTAAGGTAGACTCAGAGGGCCAGGTACCACCAACCAGTTCACCAAGTGTTCTGAGGTCTTCAACTAGGAATAAATTTTAGCATGAAGAGAAGAATGCATAAGCATGCAGATCACTTTTAATTATCTTTTTTATCCTAGAAACATGTCAACAGTAAAGCTGAAGGGGCAGTGGCCATAAGGAACAGCAGTAAAATGCCATTTGCTGCCCAAGATGGAAGTGTGACTTCAAACCCAAAATGAGAGAACTCAAAACTGTAGATTTGTGCTAAGATAACTGATTCAGAGCTTGGCGTCTCTGGGAACCTAGTAGATAAATATTTTGTGTCAGAGATAGCCAAACAAATTTCATCTGATATTGAACTTTCCATTTCCGGTTGATTTCCTACATTATGAATCTTTTAAGTAAATCTCTTTGTGGGTGCTGCAAAATGTGGGGAACAGCTCTTATCACACCTGTTTTTTCAATGCCTGCACAGAACAAACTGATAGTGTCCTGGTCTGCTCCCACCTAGCTGAGTTGTGGGGGTTCTGGACATTGGTCACTCCAAAAATGGGAAAGGAAGTCTGTCCCAAAGGGTAGACATGCACAGTCCTGCATGCAGGAGTCTGCTGCACACCTGCAGATGCCGTCAGGCCATGCAAGAGCATATTCCACAGCCCAGGAAAGCTGGCTTGAGGTGGAGCAGCTCAGCAAATTCATGAAGTACCAAAGCAGATTTTATCCAATGGTGCTGTTTGATTATTTGTTGGTTTTGCTCTGATCAAATTTACTTTGTTGCCATAATAGTATAATAGTAAACATGGTACATGTGAAGCTCAGGGTCATGAGCCTGTATAAAGGGATAAGATAATGCATGTTGCTCGAGCCTTTTACTGTCTTTGTAGTTAGAACAGTTATTGGAAGGCACTAATCCCTTTCTGCTGATTATTGACTTTTGAATGAATCCTCATACACTCTCCAGCAGCAAAACTTGTGGGTTTTCAGGCTCACTAAAGCTCAATAGAACCAAGACCTTGTCATTTATTTTCACTGTTACTATTATTTTTCTATTTCAAAGCAGAGTTTTCTGCTGCGAATTCCCTACTGTTTTACCACAAAAGCAAGCAAGGGAAATTGTTATTTTTCATCCTGGAGCTTTTGTCCTTTTTACTTTTATAATCCACGTGAGGCGACTTTGCTGGTCATTAGCCGAGTCAGTAAAGCGAGCTTTCTTTGTTGGGTGATAGCAGGGAAACATCAAGTGTCTGGTTCCATGGTAGCAATTTGCTCTCGAAATAAAGCAAGCGTTGATAAGTTGCTACCCTCAGCTATATTTGTCCTAGTAAATAAACATCATCAGGATTTGAGCACAAATACAAGTTGTTTTGCTCTGTTTAACTATTCTGAGATTGTGTTGGGCTAATGAAATTTCCTCTGCATCAGATAGACTTGTTCTATCGCACGCTTGTTTTGCTGATGATGTGTTTCTGCACACCTAGCCAAGGATGTATTTTTTAAAGCATTGATCAGCAGAGAAAATATGCCTGGAATGCATCCCATTAATGTAAAGCAAGCAGTACATGCTTTTGATGGGTTTGCTTTTTAGAGGCCAAGGTTTCTAGCAGTGGAATGATTTGCCTTTGCCGTGCCTGAGAATGGTGGATTAGCTTAGAGGGTGCTGTGGTGTGCCAGCTCTGGTCACACAGGGGACATCACACCCTCAGTGTCCGCACTGCCAAGCCAACTGAAGGGCAGCAATTGATACGTGCTGGCTTACGCAGGCCAGAAAAAGCCCTTAGGATCTGTCATTGGAAGAAAGATTCCATTTTCCAGGATACTGATAAAAACGGTCATTAACCCTTTGGCAATGGCCTGTTCAGCTTCAAAGTGAAATTGCTCACTTGAACCTCACAAAATAAGGATTGTGCTTCTTCCCTGACAGGCAGCAGGACCCAAAATAAAATAAAGCAGCAGCAGGAGACCAAGTGAAACACGACACTGACATTTGTTCTACTTGGAGCAGTGGAGCCACCGCTAATTTGGGCTGGAAGATCGGAGCACGTGGCAAGAGATGGTTTGATGGTTTCAGTAAATAAACATATTGGGTCAGTCTGTAGCTGCAGGTGCCACACATTCTACAGTGAGGTGAATCACAGCAGAAATAGGCCAGTTCCACCCCTTTGCCATCACAAAATTTCCCACAGCCTTTTCTAGAAAATTCAAAGGGATTACACAGCTTCCAAACCCAATCCCAACATTTCATGGAGCTTCCAGTTGCTTTCACATGCTGCAGGATTTGCAGTGTGCTTCGTTTTCCCTGCCCACTTAAACAAACAGATGTCCATACTCCACAAGTTGGCTGCCCCAACTCTGTGCACCTGAGACCCAGAGAAAATGCTTTTCTTCACACTTCTGATTAGTAGTAATTAGATTAGGGAAGTTCACAGTGACAGAGGAAGGCTCTCCTCCATGGAGAACCACCCAGTGGAAGTTAGTAAGGGATCAGGACAGCTCTATTACAGTGATTTGCCAGAGCACAAGCAAGCTGTAACCTGAGCAAGATCCCATCACACTAGGAGCTCTACATCCAGCACACAGAGATGGTGCCTGCTGCAGAGAGGTGTGCTCTCACTGATTGTCCCTGCTTCTTTTAAACCTCTCAATCAAATCATACCTTGGGCATTCAAAATGGTGAGTTCCAGCTTCAGTGAGTTCTGTCTCAAAAGTGAACACCAGTTTGGTTCCTCAGGGATGTCCCCAAGAGATGGAACAGGGAGGGTTTCTCTCCTCCACCATGCCTTGTATAATTCATCTAGGAGCTCAGTTGCTTTAAGGTCTCCACCAGATTCACTAAAATTGGCCAAGAAACTGAAACATTACTGAAAGAGGAGCAGGAGGATCATGCAGGAGGATCATGCAGGAGTACATGGGTGGCCAGGTAGCAGGTGATGCATGGAGAAAGAGCAGACTGAGAAACACTTCAGGAGACATATCACCCAGGTTTCCTAAACCACTGGACAAATATTAAATCTAATTATTTCTAGGCAAGTAGACATCCTAAAGGCGCTCTGAAATAATTCTTCACTGAAGCATTTTTTTGACAAGGAAAACTAATTCTGGGCTTATTAACAAGTTTCAATAAATAGAATCACACTGATGAACAGACACTGCTAATTGCCTTCTGTAAGATAGCTGGGGAAGTAGAAAACAGGAGCTGAATCTCCAGGCGCACAGCCCCCTTCTTAGCACCTCCCCCTCCGTCTCCCTGAAAAACAACAGAAAAGCTCATATTCCCTTCTGGTAGGGATCAATTATGTACAGCTTTTAGCAGAGTTTCAGTATATTATTCTCCAGTTTAGGCCAAATTCATAAGTGAAGCTGAAGATGGTTAAGATACATGTCAGAAGGAAATTGGTCAGAAAATGGCTGTTGGGTGGGCGTAAGCAGCGCGGCACAGTGTAACTCACAACACTTTGGTACTCAGTGGGAAAGCAAAATTGCTTTAAGTGAGAATAACTTACACAGATTTGGGGCGGGGGTGGATGTAGAAGTACAAACTTTGAAAATGGCCTTTTTCTGAGAGGAGAAAAAAAGGAGAGGCCAGGAAGGGATCTGTTTGTGGTGAGAAGTGGGTACCAGCCGCCAGGAACAAAGGGCCCTATTTGCAGGATGTGCCCTGAGGAAAATACAGATTTCTTCCAGTCTCCCAGAGCTTCCTCTTTCTCCTTGTGTCCTGGGATCCACCCACCCTGCCAGCCCCGCACTTAAGCAGAGTGTGGAAGGATTCTGGGAGTTTGTTGATAAAACAAAGCCACCAGCAAAGGTGGAGGTGACTGGCAGCCCCCAGCCCATGCAATTTCGGTTTGTAGTTTCCTGAGAAAGGAAGAGTTCTGTTCAGTGCTGATTGCTTTGGAGTAAAGAAAATAGAATTGCTGTAGTGACAGAAAAATGCAAAGCTTAGATTTTGCGTAGATGGCTTATTAGGTCAGAGCTGGAACGTGCTTTGATTTGTATTCCTCATGATTGTACACGGGCACTAATTGGCCAAAGAAGCAAGGGATCTTTGTAGTTTAATGAGGAAAATACTGTGTAATGTGATGATTCTTTTCTAATCAAAAAGCAGAGGAACAGAATGGGAAGGAAAACCTGTGTGTGAATACAGACTGTAATTTTAATTAATATTTGCTTGTGCTAATCAGTTTTTCTGTTCTGCAACCAGCTGTTAGCCCTAAATATGGCCTAATGTTATATAAATATTATATAAATTAATATTTAATATTATTTTATGCTTAATATTATAGAACAATTTCCTTTAATATGCAAAGCATTTTGCCTATGCATACTTTTTACTCATGTGTATGAGCTCATTTAAGCCAACAGGACTGGCAATACTAGATGGATAAATGACTATAAATGACTATAACACCCATCCAGAGCATTTTTCATAGTGAATCTCAAAGCACTTTACAGGTGAGACTGGTATCATTGCTCCATTTTACAGGTGGAGAAACTGGGGTGGGAAGAGGTTGAGGGACTGCCTTATGCATCTGGCAGTGTGTTGGCCAAGACAGAGGTCAAACACAAAGGGTCTCCCATCCCCTCCTTCCTCCAAAACATGTCGCTTTTCAGCAAGCTCAAGGTACATGCTCATGTCTTCTCACTCAGTGCCTCTGGGAAAGGGGTTTTGTAACTCTCCACAAGTGGCCCTTTTGCCCCACAGAAAAGCAGAGCTGATTACAAAGCTGAGCCTATGGAGGAGGGAGTAGGATGCATGTCACACCGCTCTCTTTTAAACAAAGAAGCAGTGAAAAGCTGGTGATCCTGGTAGCATTTGTAAGAACAGGTTGGTGCTTCTCTGAGTTGGAAGGACTGTTTGTCATGGCCACTTATGTTCCCAGGAAATATTATTGGCTTCCTTTGAATCTTGGTGGAAATGAATCTAATTCACTGAGCATCCATGCTGCAAAGTGCTGTGACACTGTGCTGGCCCAAGAGCCTCCTTGCTGGTTACCTGCTGGATTTTGAGTAACAAAAAAATCCATGTCCCTCTTTAAAGCATAATCTAAGTGAATATTATTTGAAAGTAATAAGAAATAGGGTTGATCATCTTTAAAACATAAAGAATTACTAATTTCAGTTTGACAGCCAAAATTTTGGAGCAATCAGTGACAAAACTGAACTTCTAGCACAGTAAATAATTGTGAATAGTGATCAATTTGAACCTGGTGATTTGTTTCTTAAAAAAAAATGCCAATGTTAAAATTCTGTGCTTCTACTCTCATAATTTCAGTGTTGACTATGCTCAAAAGTCTCTTCCCACTCCTGTTCTTCTTGCAAGCCTTATGATACCTCCTGAATTTTCCTTAGAAGCCCCTGGAGGCACACAAATTTGGGAAACCTCTATTCTAGGGCATGGGTTTGTTTTTTTTAAAGTCTCATCCTCCATAGCAGCATAGAAGTTGACAGTGGACCCAAAAAACTTAAAAATCCAAATATAACTAGAAGGAATTATGTGTGTTCATCATACTTTAATATTAGAGATTTGAGAAATGCTATTCTTATATGTTTTAGAGCAACAATTTCATATGAGTCATTTCTTTAAACACCTGAAAATCTGCAAAACATCTCATAATCAAGATTTTTTTCTGACTTGTGCACATACCATAGCCAGTGACCGTGGCAGTATGGTCATTATGTGTCATCCTGCCCTGAAAGTATTTTGCCTTGCACTCACATGCATCCTGCAGAGAAAGGCCAGGCTCAAGGCAAGAGATCTCTCTTTCTGACTCTTTGCCCTCTTGGTGTGGAAGTAGCAAAATTTAATTTTTGACCCTAAAAATGAGCGGCCCAGAGTCTGCACGCCCTCCCCTCCAGGAACAGAGCTGCTGCATGAACACGCACCATTTGCAGGCAGATGTTTTTTGAAATTGATCATTCAGAGTGTGACTTCTTCCATGTAGCCCTTAAAGTGCTAAAGTGGGAGCCTTTCTTTGGCATGCCTGCCAGAGAAACCCTGTTTTAAAAATGAAAGGAGGGGAAGGCAAGAAACTTCATCCCCTTTGCTGGCATTTCAAAGAGGGCATTCCCTCTGAGAGGCAGAGCCGGGGCCGGGGCTGCTTCCACTGACAGAACGGGGCCAAGGGCCCCCTGCGTTCTTTGCAACAACGTGGCATTTTCTGAATAAAACTGCAGAAGTGCTAATTATCCGGATTGGGCAATAGCAGGAGCTGTTTATTGAGGCTTGCTGCTTTCCTGCCGGAGCAGGCTCTGGATCCCCAGTGGAACCATTCATCAGCGCTTTGACAGTGACAGTCCGCTGCAGGGCTTTCAGAGCACAACAAAGATTTCTTCACAGCTCCCAGCAACTGGAGCTGGCTCCCGTTATAGTACGGATTTGACAAAGGTAAGAGGAAAGAGAGTCACTTGCTAACACGTATTTCTCTTTCTGTACTGTATTTCTTTCTCTCTCCTTCTCATAGCACTTCACACAGGATAAAGAAGTGGTTACAGAGGGGAAACTGAGGCCCAGAAGGAGAAAGCAACTTGTACAAACTTTTCAGCCAGTGATGGTCAGAACAAGGAGCAGGAGCACTAGCCAAGTCCTAATTCCTTGGCAAGGCCATGCATTCATCCAGCTGTATTGAAAGCCACTGTATTTCCTTGCACTTGCACTGTGAGACACAGGCAGTAGAGGAAATACAGGAGGTAGTGCAAATTTTTACACCCGTGTGTCATCATCTGTCAAGCCTCTACTTTCCTCCTCCTTCACTATGTCATTTACTTTGGGGACAGGCTACACATGCCAGTACAGTGTGCTGGTACTGTGTACATTTGGGCACTATGCATATTCATACCAACCAGACTCCAGTTTCACTTTGAACAGGCTTTTCTCCAAGCAATTTTTGCTGCTGTTGTTGCAAAACATTTTAATTAATCAGGAATTTTAATTAATTGTACCCTGCTGAAAATGCCAACACAAAAGCACAAATACACAGAGCCAGTTGCTCAGGTCAGAACAGCCCATCTTTGGTTAGCTGTGTTTTCTCTGAGATCATGCAATGTGATTACAGACACAGGCACGGGGAAAACACTGGATTCTGAATGGCATTGTAAAGTTTTAGAAAAAGAGGATGGTGTTTTTATCAAGTCAGGAAGCCTGTATTGAAGCTCTGATGGTGACACTGAGCTGGCGTACTGCTAACTGGAAAGCTGCATCCCAAAAGGATTACAATGGCCTTTTTTCTAGTCCTCCAACTGCTTCAAACAATCACTTTGACCAAAGCACTTCAAATGTTCTGTGTTTTTATAAAGCTGAAAATCAGGTCGTTTCTAGACCAATTTCACATGCAGTGAATGAATTAGCACAGCTGCTTATTTCCATCTTTTGCTGAGCCCCTTCCTGGGGACACGTACACCTTGCAATGTTACTGCTGACAGAGATCCCCTTCTTGTTCAACATGTTTAGAAAAGAAAATAATCACATTCTGGGCTTGTTACTTGTCATTTTGCTACAATACCCAGTAAATTGTGGCACATTTTGTACTGAGGTAATTGAAGTTCATCTGTCCAGTGATACACAGGCCTGGACCAGCACTCAGTACACAAACTAATTCACCCTTCTGAGCCTAAATGTCATTTTCTACCCTCTTAAAATGGTTTCATGCCTTATTGCAGTCTAGACAACCCCCAGCACACCATGAATCATAGAGCCCAAAAATCTGTAAGAGCTTTATTTATTTAAACATCTAAATATTTAGCATTTGTTCATATCATTGGCATATTTACCTTCCTTCCCCTGCAGTAAAAGGTCTCCAAAGGATTTCCACCTTGTAAACCTCCTCTGAGCAGTATTTACAGCCTGTTGTGTGCCTAAGACCTACAAGTGAAGCAAACTGTATTTCATCCTTGATGACTGCAGCCTTACCTCTTTCCAGAGAACCTGTGGGATGAGTTGCATTTTTCATTGTAGAAGCTCCTCTTTAGACAGTTAATGACAAAGCCACAAGGTGAAAACCCCTGAAAATGGGTCTTTGCTCACAAAACCATTGAATTCCCCCATTTTCTTCTAAATGCTGCCACAGGTCTCATGTGAACTAGTGCAGAGCATGGAAATCTGGGTTCTGCCCATGCCTTTTCCACAGACTCTCTTCTGCTTTCACCATTTCCCCTCAGCACATGCTGTGTCATGCTGGAGAGCAAATCCATCAGCACAGGGAGACCCTGCACAGGGAGCTGTGCCCTCTGGAACGTGGCAGCCTTTCCAGGCTGGTCTTAGGCCTAGGGATAAGCTATTTGGCAGCTTAGCAATAAGCAGATGTGAGATCCCAATGACTTGCTGTAGAGCAGAGGGGACAGGTAGGAGGGGAGGAAACCCATATCAGGGCTTTCTTCCTCTACAATATTTTTTTCTCCTGAGCTCTGCCTATGGGCACAGCTGGCCAGGTCAGCTGCATCCCTCGCTATATCTGAGAGTTTTGAGATGAACTTCAACAGGAGCAGGACCACAACCATTTTCTTGCACTGAGATTATTCCTTCTCTGCTGTTACTGATGTAAATCCACAGAGCTCCACGGATCTCAGCAGTGCTGCTTTGGAGGGTGAAAGCAAGGATGGCCATGTGCTATAGCCTGGGGCTGATGGCTTACTCAAATTGATGAGCTCCTTGTGAAGATAGCTCTAAGTGACTCAGCTCTCAATCTGTTTAGACCAACTTCATGGACTGAGGTGGAAATTGAGCCTGAGTAAAGTTACTTCTCATCCCCCAGGTTATGCCTGGAAAGGTACACTTTGCCTGTGCACATTTCATTGTCATAAGTGGTACCTTAGTGTCAAAACCCCCCTGGCTCGGAACTGCTCAGTTAATAATTTCTATCATTTGAAGGCAAGGCTGGGCACCTCAGGGTTTTACTGTGCTGACAGATTATTGTCCCATTTCTGCAGACCATGTCTGGCATGCTTAGCTGAGCCCATTCTTCCCAACACAGCTCAGGTGAGAGGTTCTACACCACGGGGGAAGAGGCAGCTTGCTGGTTTGTCTGTGTGTTACAGGGCACAGGCAGCAGCTGAGGCTGAGCTCACCCAGCCTTCTCCACCGTGTGCCGCGGATCCAGGCAGAGAAGGAGCCGATTGTGTGTCAGCAATGGGGTCCCGGGAAAAGGTGTCTAACTGCAGGATTAGTCACAACAGAAATTTCTGTGCTAAGCATTGAATATCTCTCTTGGCTCTGCAGATCTTTGACTTGGTGGTGGAGACCTAGGGGTGAGGCTGGAGCTGGTATTGTGATGAGGAGAAGACGAGCAGGCAATTTGCCTAGGACAATGGGTGAAGGGAACAACCCTACCAAGTTCCTGCTCCCCTTTCCAAGCAGGTACTTTAAATTACAATCATGTTTAACATGCTGTTAGACAGCAGAACACTTAGCTTCCATAGGGGAGCACCAATGGGAAATGCAAAGGATTTTCTTTGAAAAAGGAATGGCGTCGACACTAGGAGCTCAGTCCTTAAGAGCTGAGGAGAAAAAAGGAGACATGTTCTTGTTACAGGATCTGTCAGAGGTGGTGCAGAGGAGGTTGGTTTGGGGTAGTGCAGACTGCAGAGGTTCGTGCACTGGCTGTGGGAGATAAGGAGAAGCATAAGCAAGAAACCAATTTCCCTGTGATCACCTCTTCTACGTGGCAGCCAAGCAAGCTGGGTTAGAGAGCAGACTGCAAGGCTGATGCTCAAGGTACCCCCCAGTCCTATATTTCTGGGGTTCCTGAGGCACAGAGCTCTTTTTTCTAAGGGAAGGGTTTACATGTCCTGGGAATCCATGCTATGTGAACACAGTTCTTGTACTATACAAAGAAAATATGATAACTTGATTTTCCTGTGGTCACTTTTCCTCTTCCCCTATGGAATTTCATTTATTGTCTCTTATTTTATTTTCTCAATTTTCATGTGTTTTTGTAAACAATTGTTTTTGTTATTTTTTCGCTGTACTTGATTTTTTTTCCTCATCTGAAACCATTTTTCTAGACAATTTGGGGTTTCTAATATGTTTCCTTCTGAACAGATTCTTTTTTTCTTTTTTTTCCCCCCCATCCTGTTTTCTTTAGCCCCAGGTTTTTGAAGCTCTTATAGTTTTGTTATCCTCTCCCAGCCTTCCCGGGAGGGGGCTGGAGCATACATCCCACTTACTTTCCAAATGTTGACAAGAGTGTTTTGGAGGATGAGTGACTGACAGACAAACACCAGCCCCAAATACTCTGAATGCTCTGTTACTAATAGCTTTATTCTTGTCAACACCGTAAGCAAAATAACCCTTGAAAGGGATAGGGTGTATTTTTAGCCAACCTTAAACTCAGTTTCTAAAAAATAACTTTATGCTCAGCGGTTTGTCTCACTCCTTGGCTCCGTGTTCCCCAATCAGATATTTAGAGGTTGGCTTTTCATGTTGGGGATGCATAATTAGACTTTTGCAAGCTTGTGTTCTTCAGGCACCTGGCAGTACCACAGAAATGGGGCTCTGAGGCTGACCCACAGCTTGTAGCTGAGTAGGAAATAGAAGGCAGGAGATGCTCATCTGGGACTTTGCATATTTGGTCCCATGGCTTGGACCTGCACAAAGGGATCAAACAGGATGAAGTCTGAACCCAACCAAAACTGCTAACAAAGTCTCAGGGTTTCTCCACCACCTGCAGTCACCAACAAATTTAAAGCTTGACTATTTTAGTATATCTTGAAGGAGTTAACATTGAAAACAGCTTAGGGAAGATAAATAAGGATGTTTCTGTGCTGGCCTTGGATATGCATGACCTTGCCTTCCTCCTCTCCTATTGGTTTTAGGACAAGCCAGATTAAGGAGTGATCTCTTTCAAACAGTCTTCAGTTTGTTAAGCTTGTAAACAACAGCAAGGGTGGAAACCATTGCAAGATGGATAAAGCTCCCTGCTGGCCGGGATTTCCTTGTGACATGCTGTAAGGAATGTGTACTAGTTAACAGGGCTAATTCAATTTGCAGGAGCTCCTTACCTGATGCTCCATGCATTTCCTTTTCCAGGCAGGTGCCTCAGGTCCCCTGTTGCTTTCAAGGCCACAACAGCCTTAGAAAAACAGGCCTCTGTGGGACATTATTGGGAGCAAGGAGGGGAACCTACCCCTGGGAGAAAGGACAGGGGCCTGGTCTCTGTAGTCTGAGCCTGTGTGTGAAAGCTCAGCATTGTTCCCCCAGCCAGGCACCCCACACTACCTGCCCTTGGGTCAGCTGAGCTCCAAGCAGTGCTTTGACACCCAGCCAAGCCAAGAGCATTTCAGCTTGGCTCTAGTCTGTCTTCACACAGCACTTGGTGTCAACACATCCTTCGCTGGAGCAGGGCAGGATCAGAGGCAGCGTGCTCAGCAAGGATTTTGTTCTCGCTACTCTGTTAGGCTGGAAAGAAGCCAGGGACCATCCGGGTAGGGGAGGCTGGTTTGTTGCAGATCCATTGAGGACTTTTTTTCCCCCTGCTCTCTCACAAGGGATACAAACCAGAGACTTTTGCAGTGGCAGCATCAGAGGCTGCCGTGTTCAAAGTGCTCTCATTCATTTGTAAGGGATGACTTGTTTATGGCAAAACAGCTCAGAAGCTATCATTAGGATAGAAATGGAAAGGTACACTTTTTTCTTTTATGGATTATCTGCAAAGTTCTCAGTACAGGGGGGAGAAAGCAAGACCACTAATTCAGAAAAACAAAGAGGGATTACAGAAGTGAGTGTTGTTGTACCTGAACTTGGTAGTGAGGGATACCATCAAAAATTGTCAATCAGCCTATAAACAGCACCTTGTAAGACATGGTGTTGAGCATAGAGCTGAGTGTACAGTGGATTTATAAGAGCCCACACTGTTTTTATGTGTTTTCAAACAGTGCTATTCAGTGTTCCCATTCATGTTTGGTGTGGTAGTATAAGAAGAGTACAACTCAGAAGATATGGCTCAGAAATACTGGGGAAGAGCTGCAAGGGCTTCTGTGGACAGCAGGAGAAACAGTGCTGCTGAAACAGCCCAGGAAAATCAATGAGGTAAAACTTAGTAACAGAGAAAAAGGTGCTGCATTTAAGAGGGAGAAACAATATTATCCCAGACTGCAACTGTGCTTCACCCAAGTTAAGCCAAGTTCTTATATGTACTAAGCAGGTGCCATGTGAAAATGGACTCAACACTTTGGAGCCAAGAGCCCAAATCTAGGTGAATACAGCAGAGGAAACCCACCCTCATTGATTACAGGAACTATACTATTCCCTGTCTATGAAATACCCTTTATCCAGAGATCTGCACAGGTGTGGAGCAGAGCAGACACCCATTCCCAAGCCTACTCTGCTTTAAGATGCCCCAGCTGCACATCCACTCAGGAGGAGGATGGCAAACCATGTCCACTGCTTATAGACAGACTGCTGGGAAGGCTTTTCTCTCCAAACTAAGAGGCATCTTTTCTGCTAGCAGTGCTTTTGCTGTTCTTTTGGCAGTTTCTGCTGGATATGGAAAATGCAGCCCAGCTGCAGACTTTAAGACATTGTTTTAGGACAAGACCTGTCAGGAGGAATGAGGCATTTTGATGGCGAGTCGCTTATGCAGTGACTGTCACATGTGCACAGGAGAGGCTATGTTTGCCTTTGTGCCTGCTGTCCTTTCTGTATCTGAAAAACACAGGAGCCAGTGCAGTGTTTTCCTTTGGCCATTCAGCATTGAGTGTACCAATAATAGCACAGTCACATAGTGAGAGTTTAGGGGACGGGACTGTGTCCTCTTCACAAGGGACATGGCCCTAGCATGCCAGGGATGGTGCTGCTACTCACATAATGAACAGAACGTGAATGTCCTTTGCACTTTTCCCCAGTTCCCTTTGCTCTTGGCAGAAAGTTTTGGTGCCCCTGGTACCTCTGTGTGGTATGGGAATGTAAGTGCAAAAGGCAGATCAGAATTCATGCGCAAAACTTCTAGTTTTTAAGAGAAAAGCTTGGAACAAGTTTCTTCAACCTTCAAAAGAGTGATGGGGTGAGGGACAGCCAGGATCTGTCTTGTTTATTTCTATTTCAGCCCTAGCCAGGAATCTAGCTCTGCAGAATTAAGACCCCTTTCTTCCCACAAATCAAGGAAAGGTTGAAGAAAAGCACTTGTAGGACAGGGTGAGATGCTTTTGGGCTTCAAAGGTTAGATAGGTTCATGATGTGATGTAATTGATTGCACTGCAGGGAGTGCCTCGGGAAGCTCCAACACTCTTAAATTTTGCAGTGAACAAACCCCATACATGGCCACAAAAATACACATTTTCCTGTCTCACGGTACACCCATCCTGTTTGTAGCACATGCCCAACACAGGACATGTTACCCTGACCAAAAAAGAAAAGGCAGTTATACTGGGGGATGGTAGGGCAAATTTCTGTGCTAAAACTTAACTGACATCCATACTGCAGACCTCCAGCCAAATTCCTGGCTAAAGAACTGCCCGGCTGAGCAAATCTATGGAACCAAGTTTGTATGCAGGTGTGAATGAGCATGGGACCTCAGAGGCCAAATGATGAAAGTTCACCCAGTCAGAGACTTTTGCCCCAGAGTTTCTTCAGTGGATTTTCACTCACCACATTTTTTTTTAATTTCTCTGACAACTCTCAGATTTTTTTCTTATTTTCTGTATATCTTGCATCTGTTCCCTCACCGTGTTTTTTTCTTGAGCATTTTTAAAGCCTGCAAATCCAACAGCCCTCAAGTTCATGCTGAACTTCTGAACCTACCCTCTTCAAGTGGGTGCTAAATCAGGCAGGACTACTCAAGCCAGCTCTAATTCTGACGATAGCAATTGTGCTTTTGGAAAATAATTGACAAACATTCTGCATTTAGACAAAGCTTGTCTAAGGGAGAGAGAACGTTTGTATTCTGCAACCCTGGTCTGCAGAGAGCCTGTGTTCAAGTAGGACATTTTAATAACATCCTTCATAGACAAGTGTTTTGCTTGGAACCCTTTTTTCCTCCCTCCACTCAGACAATTGTCAGAGAAGGGACTCACAGGGAACAAAATGGAATTACATCTATTCAGAAAATTAGAACAGCCTGCATTTCTTTCTTTCTGTGCTGAATTCAATACTAGCGGGGCTATAATCTGCATTTTTTTGCCTGAAGCACACTCCCACTCTTACCTCTTCACAGCAATGCTGCTATTCTCACAGATAAACAGGTCCTCCCTGAACGGATTATAGCTTTCAGCCAAAGGCAGGCTGATGACAAGGGAAAAACAAACAAATGCATTCCCAGGGCCTGATCCAACTCTTCGGTAAGAAACTAGAGACACTCACAGATTTCAGTAGAGTTTCTATCCTGCACTTAACAGCCCTTTGCTGATGACTAATTGCACAGGGCCCAGGAAATTTGCGTAGTAAGGACTCAGTGAGGACTGTTAAGTACATTGTGTGTCTCCATCATCTGGCAGGCAGCTCAGGGGGATCGAGCCCATGGTCCCCCCACAGCTGCGCGGCCAACCGGACTCAATTGAACTCGGACACGTTGGCTTTCCATGTGTCATGATTCCTTCTGCTGCCGCAGGTTTGCAAGCTTTTATGAAGCTCTGAGCTCCTGGATGGGCAAACTGATAAAAGGAAGGGTCCAAATTGCCAAAGGCAGTTCCTGAAGGGAGTGGGGTAGCAAGAGGCGACTTTAAATGAGCCAAGATTGACATTAATATTCATGCTTCAAGAAAATGGGAGTGACTAAAATAAGGAAATGAGGGGCAATTGAATGAAAAATAAGCCAGAAATAGGTGTATTGAGTTAGGAAGACACTAGGGAGGGGACCAGCGATATCTGAATTGAACGATCAGGAAACCTTGTTGGTTTTGAGGTGGAAATAGTCCTCTGAGATGACTGTGTTCCCCCAGCCCTGGTGGGAGGGCCTGTCTGCCTTCTGCTCCCGCACCAATGGAGCTGTGTCACTCCTGCGCTCTTGGTACATCCTTCCATCCCGGCTGTTTAGCTAACCAGGTTCTTTTTATTTCTCCCACTCAATTCTTGTGTGCTGCTGCAGCCAGGGACCAATGCTTTCAGTAATAATAGGCTCACTATTGCTTTGAATTAGGAGGACTTCTATCAGCCCACTGTTCCTGTAATTTACCGTGGTTTAGAGTGATAATGAGGATTTGGGTATGTAAAGAAACCCTAAAGTACACATGGAAATCAACACAAGGGAGTGCTACTCTGAGCCTTGGGCATTAGTGACTATGAATGGGTGAGTGAGTGCTTAGCACAGGAAACCAAAACAGGAGAGACAAAAGCCACACATAATCTTCCTGGACTGGGAAATGCTGTTTATCTTATTTGTTTAAATGACTGGAGAACAGAAAGCTTTTCTTTCCTATTGTTGATCAGTAGCTGTGTTACAGTTTAGCCTTAGCTGTGCACAGTTGCTTGCAAGACTTTGGCAAGGAAACCTTCCTGGGCTGCTCCTGTGTGGGACCCCGAGGTGGTCCGGGGAGTCCTGGAACTGTGGCATGAGTCCATCGCCCCACCACAGAAACCAAAAGAATCGAAAGACTCCTTTCAGTCTTACTATGTCTGTAGAACCACAACTGGAAAACAAGGGGAGGGGAAGTTCTTTAAGATTAATGTTATTTGGGGGTAAAAAATGTGAAATGCTTTCTTGCCAGGGATGGTCTGTAGCAACAAATGTAAACTGTGATCACAAATACTCCTGCCAGTGGATATGCAACCTTTGAGTGCACAGTGGCATAATTGCATATGCAAGTGGGGTTGGAAGCATACTGGTTTGCTACCAGATTCCACAGCAGTGCAAATAATTTGTAATATTCTTGGTACTCAATTAGTGCTCCCATCTATAATTTCAGAAGCCTCATTCTAAGCTGGGGGGAGGAAACACATCAGGCCTGTTATTTCTGCTGGCAACACTGGTACTAAAAATAACTGTGTGGATGACATTGTAGAAACTGTTTTTGAGTTTGTCAATAGATAAATTTTGAGTGGACAGCAGGAATTATTTCTAAGGGATTAAATGTGTTATGCTGTGGATTATTATTCCTAGAGAAGAGGTGAAAGCCTCATTGCCCAGAATCTTCTAAAGCAAGGATTTAGCAATGAAGAGGAGTGAACAATCTTGCATCATGCCCTGATATTCTGAGGGATTTGGGGATCCATGAGAGGTATCAGTGAAGAACAGCAATAGAAGTTTCACTTCCATCAGCTGGATGAAACAGCATCAAGGCCAGTCTGTTCCTGGGGTTTTCTCAGGGGACCTTTGACCCTGTCTCAGGCTCTTGTTTGGGCATTAGTTGGAATAAATGTGATTTCCAGCTCTCCAGTTCCCAGGTAGAGACACCTGTGACAATCCTTCCCAAAGTGGGGATGACTTACCCACCCCCAGCCCTGCCAGGGCAGCAGCAGCATTCAGCGTGAGTTATTCCATTTAACATTGTCAATTGATTGCTTAATGAGCCACTTGTTTGCCGAAGGTTACTCAGCACTATTGCCTCTGCTCATAGATTAGGTGCTGCTTTTTATCATGTATTTCCCCATATTCTGTAGGTTGTTAATCTGTTATGTGGATATTAGTAAGCCACAATCACCCTGTTTAAAGGGGACACTGTCAGGGCTATTAGATGGTAAATCAGCACTTCCCTACCTGTGTTTCCTAAGTTTAGATCACTGCTGTGTTTTTCTTTTCTTCCCGCCCACATCCCCAAAGGGCAGAGGTGCTCCCAGCTTGCCTCCCCAGACCAACAGCAGTAAAGCTGTGAGCAGTTCCTTTTCATAGGACTACAGGTGACAGGAGGAAAGCCTGGCCAGAGAGGGAAGGTCTGTGCTGTTTGGAAAACTTGAAAGCATCGAGAAACAAATTAGTTGTCCAAGCTTTCCTAGATGGGTTTTGGAAAAACAGAAGTCTATACCATCAAAATGGCTCATCATCCAAATACCAGCACTACACCCACTAAGTGGGTGGGAAGAAAGAGTCAAAGAAGTATATGCTCATTAAACCTCAGCCTCTCTGAATCTAATCAAACCTCTCCAGAAGGCAGTAATCTTTTACACTGGGGACAGTAAAATAATACTAGAGATAAGCTTAAACACTGATGATCAGATGTGGAATAAATTTATTACGATGCAGATTTACCATGTCTAGCTGGATGCTTTATAAGACAGTTCAAACAGTCACTTTGAACTGCCTTGCATCTTCTCAGGTACTCTTGGGAGAGACTTACAGGCAAATTTGCAAATTAAATCAATAAGGAATTTTTCAATTGAAGATGAGGACATGGGGGATGACAAAGACTGATGAAAGCAGTAGGAGGAATATACTCATGTTCTGAGGTGTTTGCAGCAGTAGTCCCAGCGTAATGGGCAAACACATTTACACATCTGTTTAAATATGGCTCTGCTCTCAGTTATGGGGTCTCCTGGAAAGCCAGTGGTGGCTGGAGCAGGATGAGTCTGTACACCCAGGGGCAGCTGCTTGCACCATGGCATCTGCTGCCTCTGCGGGGTCTGGGGGCCACCAGGCAGTGCGGCTGCAGGAGGGGATGGGGAAGAGGTGCCAGGCATGCTCTCCTATGGCTGTCCCAAGAGGATCACTTCCCGGCAGTCTCCACCTTGGTTCTTGGTAGTGCAGTGTTCCTGGGGCTCCCATTAACAGAGAATGGGCCTGGGGAGGAGAACTTAAGTACCGGCCTGGCTCTAAGCCAGGCTTTCAGATGTGTTACAGATGGAAGAGTAAGAGTCTGGCCAGGGTACCCCAGATACTTGATTCTTGATCTCTCCTTTCTCTGCTGGCAGGAGCTGTTGTGCCAATAAGTTGACATGAAATTCTAGGAAAGTGCAGGGACCTATGCCTTACCCAGTGAGGGTGTGAGAGGTGTGCCTGGGGAACAAGGGCACTCTACACATCCCACCAGGGTGGCTGAGTCACCCAGGGATGCAGGGTCTGCTTTGTGCCAGTGGCCAGCCTTTGGTCTGCTAATTTTATAGGAATTCTCCTGGTCAGAGCCCTGTCCTTCTCTCCCACTGCCACCAGGAGGTCACAGGACAGCACTTGCAAAGTGCCAGCTCACTCTGCAGAGCAAGGACAAATAATTATTTGTGGTCTTTTGGCAGTGGGTGCATTCATTAGGGCACATGTTTGTACTCTTCCTCTACTGGCAGCACCCCACCTCCCAGTTCCACCCCGTGACCCAGCAGCCTCACATGAAGGCTCTGACTGGCTGTCCCAGCTCAGAGAGACAGGAGATAGAGAGATACACAGAGGAACACCAGAGCAGGTGTCTTCTGTGCCAGGAAATGCCATGAGACACTGAGGATGCCCAAGGTCTTCAAATCCTCTTTCAAACAATATTGTGTTGGAATACGCTGGCTGAAAAGCTTGGAAAAACACTGGAAAAAAATGTTCCTTCATCTTTCTCACGGCAATTTTAGGTGGGAGACTCAGAGCAGAGGTAGGGCCTTCCCCCATTGCTACAGGTCAGGTATGTCTGGAGTCCTGTGCTGAGTTAGACCAGCCAAAGTCTTCTCCCCCCCACTGGTATTTACTAAACATCAGCTGCATCTGAAAATCAGTGAAGGGTTATTTGAAACCTTGTGGCAGGTGTCAGGGAAAATCTGTAAGAGCTGTGCTTTTGTCTTCCTTTCAGATAACCTGTTCTCTGAGTACAAGTGTAGAAGTTATGATTCAAATATATCCAAATGCATGTAATTAACCACAAGTGCAACATACCTCCTTCCTGCTGTGAAATCTTATTAGCAGTGTGGGCAGAATCCTAAAGTAGTGTATCTGCCAGGTTTCAGCTCAAAGTCTTCAGCTTGGAAAGGCTCAGTGAGCAGACCTGAGCAGGCAGGCTGGGAGAGCTCAGAGCCATGACCTGGCATTACTGAGCACAGGGGTCCAAAGCAAGCTCTCATCACCTCTGTTTGGGGAGGTGCCTACCCCTGCTGTATCAGAGCCATGCTTCAGCTGCAGGCAGACTTCCATGGGTCTGCAGTAAGCACAGACAGCAGGAACTTTGCAGCCCTGTTGCAAGAAATAGCACAGTTAGACAGGCAAGGTTTGGATTTCTGCTGCTTGCAACAGCAGGAGTGACAGAGGTCAAACTGCTGTTCCTCCACCCAGGGCTTGTATCTCATCTGTACCAGACATCCTCATTTTGACTGCAAAATTTTCCATATCAATGGAGGATCCATTGCAGTCTTCAGGGATTTTTCCCAGCAGCCAGATACCCTCCCTCAGCCAGTGCTCTGTGGGGTGTGGTGTGGTGCTTGATTATATCCTCTAATGGAAAGCCAGCACACTGCAGAGCTGGGAACACCATGACTCAAAAATCTCTGAGCTGAGATTAGTGGAGGCTAATGTCAGCTTGGCAGCACACCCAGGGGGTTGTGGCAAGCACACTGCTCGGAGATGAAGCCCCTGAGCTGTAATCATGCCAGAGAAGATGGACAGGATACAAGGAATGGCATAATCGCTCTTTCCAGAATTGATTCCTTCTCAGCTTAGCATGTTGAAACATCAAAAGTACTGAAAAACCCCCATCTGCCACCAGACCTAATCAAACACATCAATTATTGCTTCAGAAAGACAGTTGCTGCTAGATTTGATATCCCAAAAAAGCAAAGCTGCTTTAAAGCATCTTTTTATTTTAGCTGAGTGTTTTCATGACAGCACACAATTCCTAATGAGCACTAATACAACTAGGACACACAGAAAAATATGTCAACTGTGCAAAGATCAGCTCTAGACACAGAAGAGGAACTCTGAATCCCAGTGGATTTCAGTGGAACGAAGAGCTTTGGAAGCCAGGTTTGTTGCATTAGTGCAAGGAACCAGGTACATTCTCCCAGAGCCTTGCTTTGATACACTGAGAGAGTCGTACACCCAATGTCTGGGTAAAAGACACAGGGCTGGTCTTCTTATTGTGGGTTTTGGCAGTGGTACTGGATTGGTGGTGCTGAGGATGAAATACGTGGGGCAATGAAGAGACTGTGCATGCCTCTTGTTTCCTCTGTTGTCCACAGAATATTTGGTTATGGAGAGCAACATCTGAAAAGGTTTTTAAAGGCAAAGTCACCTTGCAGCTATCAAAACACTTCAGATGAGGCAGATGGGAAACCAAAAATATTATTTAGGTTTGGGCAGTAAAACTGACATTGAACCCATTTGCCTCGTTTTTCAGGCTTTGATGATAGTTAATGACAGCTTACAGAAGTTGTAAGTGATCTAAAAAAGCCATAAAAAGCTGCTTTGTGTCCTTGTTCAGGGGATGAATTTAACAAAACCATTATGGGGCTTTAAAACACTATTTTGACTTTCTAGAACCAGCTGTGGGATGATCCAGCTGCAGTTGGATCCCCCTTGCATCTAAGAGAACATTTAAGAGGATTAATCCCAATAATTTTAATTCAACAAAATGACCTTATGTAACATTACCAAGGAATTAATGAGAATTCTCTCATGTGGGTCATCACCAGCCTGGTGGATTTTTTTTCCCTGAGGGATCTCATTGGTCTCGGGCAGAGCATGGACAAAGTAGATTGACTGTTTAGCACATTGCATGGGATGAGACGATAAGTCACTTGGAGCAGGAACACTTTTTCCTTCACTGAATTATTATTTGGGATTGTACAACAAAGAATGCAGCTGTCAGCCTCCTCTGGTTCTATTTGAAACCCTTTTGGCTCCAAGGCTTTTTCCACAGAAAAATGCAATCTCATCTAATGCAAATGCTGCTGCAGGAATCTGTGTAGTCCAGCTGTCTTTTTTCAATCGAAAAAAGTCCTGATCTAATTGTTTTTGACTGTGTTTCTTTGCTGTTCTTACTGAGCCAAGCAGGATGCATATTAAAACTAATTAGATGCATGTAGGGTATTCAATATTTGATCTTAATATTAAAGGCCCCAGGAGAGGGCACATTATCAAAGTTAACCACTGCAAATTTTAATAAAACCAAACTATGCCAGTGGTCTGACATTGCATAAAACCCAAGTCTGTGCTGCTCCCAGCTTTGTGCGGGACATGGGGGTCAGGGGCAGCCTCTGCCTGCACCGTGCTTCCACCTTTTGCTTCGCATTGGGCAGATCCAGAGGAAGCTGATTTGGAGCAGGAAAAAGAGGGTCTCTGGCTTCTGTATTAGCTGGTGTGATGGGTTTTTCTTCCCCTGACTCGACCCCTATACTGCCATCCCCTATCTGTGCTGTAGGGGAAAGGTCTGAGGTTTGGATGGGGGACGGAGCCAGGCACTGAGTAGCTGCAGTTCCATGTTGGGAATCAGATCCTGAGCCTGTGTACATCAGTGTACCTTCCTCAGCTAGTCCATAGCCTGGCCCTCACCAGAACCAGCAGCTCCCACGAAAGGAGGAGCTCATTTATGGTTATTAACACCTGGGAGCAGGATAGTACCAGAACTCCTCTGGGGACCAGTGGCCAGCAATTTCTGCAGGATAAAACTCATTAGGCTGCCTCAGGTGAGTTAAAGCATTGGTATGGTTGACTGTGCACAATTAGGCTTGGTGTGGACAGTGCTTATTGTCACAGGTAAGCCATGGGACAAGAAGAAATGGCCTTAAGTCGAACCTGGAGAGGTTTAGGTTGGATATTCAGAGGATTTGAAGGGGTTGTCAAACACTGGAACAGGCTGCCCAGGGAAGTGGCAGTCACCATCCCTGGATGTATTTAAAAGATATGTAGATGTAGATGTGACACTTAGGGACCTGGAGTTGGCAGTGCTGGGGTAAGGGTTGGATTTGATGATCTTTGAGGTATTTTCCAACCTAAACAATTCTATGATTTTCCTGACTTTGTAGTGTTAAATTTCAAAGGATGACTATGTCCCTATTGTGTTGGGTGGAGTACTAGCACAGTAGCTGGCTTTGCTCTTTTGAAGAAGAGCCTTTCCTTCTTTTGAAATATCAAATATCAGAACTAGTGTCTTTCATTTGTCAACACTAATTAATTACTTTCAGGATGCAGTAGATTGTTTACGCTCTTGAAATTGTTTTATGCACACACTTAAAGTATTTCACTCCACTGCTTCCTGTTGAAAATGTAAATGCTGAAGCAATCCTCACACTGCAGAATTGGGAAGGTCATTGGTGCATCCCAAATGTGGGGTGCAAAAGCCAACCCAACACCCCAGTCCAATGAAGGACGCATAGCGGGAACCTCAGCATGCAATCCAGGAAATCATCTCTCATCTCAGCTACAACATTCAACCAAAGCAGGGATCACCCCTCAAGACAGCCCAAAGCCAAAATTAGGCATTGATGTAGAACTCAATTAAAAAATAATAATAATAATTAAAAGAAGACTAAGAGCTACTTCCAAACAGCCACAGGGCTGCAGGGACACAGCACCATGCTGGGAGTGCTGTACATGTTTCTAGTTTAGGGCTAATTGGAAATGAAGAGTATTCTGCAAATATTTTATACACCTGAAAACAATCTGAAATCAAAGGTTTTGGGGAAGATGCAGTATCTAGCTCTTGTATGTCTGGAAGCTAATCATTGTTGGCTCAATAGCCGCTTGTCTACAGACAAAAATAAGATGGTAGCGATGTCGACTCTGAGCAGACACAAGAGAGTTTCTTGTAACATCATCTTCAAGTTTTTTGGCCAGCAGTTGAGGTGCAGAAGCACATGGCTGGTTTTAAAGAGACACCATGAAGGCATCAGAGGGACTCACAGGCATTAGGCACAAACTGAACTGCCTCTGCCTTGTACAGGTCTGTGAAACTTCTGCAACTGATTTGAGTAAGCTCAGCCATTTCCAGGGCTGTAGATTTTGGCAGCATTTCAATCACCTGATGGATTTGCTTATTTTTTAACATGAACCATCTGGTTAGTTAGAATAATATCTTTGCATGCAAGAAATACTTTGGTGGTAAGAATTCAGTTTTGAGTGACCCGAAGGTATTTCCTCCAGAAAGGAGATTTTCCCCAGCTGGGTGTCTATCACAGGGCTTCATCAGTATTTCTTGGACCAGTGTTAAAAGTCCAGGTTGAAAAAATTATGCTTTTTAAAATGAGCTCCATTTGCAGTTTTTAGATGACCCTGACTAAGGAAGTTGTTTTTCTTTTAGTAAAAAAGGACATGTAGGCAAACAGTCATCTTAATTTTCATCTCAGAGAATTTCTTGTGGGAATAGGATGTACAACATAGCATTCTAGCACAGCTGGGGGGAAGAAGAATGAGAGTTTAGAGTGATTTGCACCCTGTCACGGAGGTCTGAACTGTGCCTTTGCTGTCTTTGAACACAAGGTCATGGGCATCTGCGTTGATTTAGTTTAACATAATCCAGGAATTTTTAATCGCATTTCAGGCTATTAAACGAGTGAGAAGAGAATCACTGGAATTTAGCTTCATAACTCCCCTGTAAACAAAGTTTTTAACCTCATATCAAGATAAAAATAAATTTAAAGTAGCTGATTAGCAGGAGATTTTCCATCAGAATTTGATCATCCGCCTCTCTACGTATTAAAGTCAGATTTTTGTGCTATTTTTCCCCATTTGCAAACAAAGATTGCAGAGTTTTCTTCAGAATTAGATTTTTTCTTTTGACTCAAGCTTTGTCCAGACACAGCAGAATAACTTGCCTGATTCTGGGTAGGAGAGAGGAAAGATCATTTTTGAAAGAAAAAGGGAGAAGAAGAGAGGGGATAAAAATCAGAAAAGTTTGCTGAGCAAAAATAGATTTTGTGATGTTTGTTCCAAGATTCCCCATCTAAAATCCACCTTGGATCAGTCTATACCATAAACGTGAATGTACTAATGGGACTCTATAGCCTGAGCAAAAATATGTTTGTGGACAAATTCTCTGTTGTCCCTGTAATGCCACCTCCCTTCTGCCATGGCCCATCTCCTCCCTTTTACACAGCATTTTACACCCACCAGCATCACCTGACACACTTTGCATTGTCCCACAGTGTCATGTGGATTTGGAACACTGCGCAGAGCTGAGCTTTCCTGGGGTGGAAGGAGATGGAGCTGAGGAGCTCAGAGGCACCCAGGCTGGAGGGAACCTGCAGGTGCCACACAGGGTGGTGCCACTGCCAGCCCAAACCAGCTCAGCCCAAGAGCCCTGAGAGCTGAAACTCATTGCCAAGACACAGGGCTCTGTAGGAAAGCTGTGCAATGACCTGTAAATTCCTTAATTTGTCCAGGTGAAAGTGAGGACCAGGTCTGCTTTTATAGGACATGGACCATTCATTTGTAAGGTATTTGCTTGCGATACACTTTGAATGTAATAATCTCCTGGTGATTTCTTGCTTGGTTTTATTCAGGCAAGTGACTGTAATTGTAGGGATGTGCATTGATATGGGAAAACTTCATTCAGCTAGAAACATCTTGCTGATTGAAAGTAAATCATATTAGGTAAAACAGAAACAGTATGGGTTTTATTTTCTCTGGTAGGCAATTTGAAGTTTATAAGTACGTCTTTCACAGTGATACAGACAGTTAGAAGCCACACAAAGATCTCTGAATTTTGCAGGAAATATTTCAGATGCATTGACTTGAGGTTTTGGAGTGATGACCAAAGGGCATGAGATGAGACAGGGCTGTGTCAGCTGGGGCACGAGAACCTGCATGTGAAGCTGTGAAAGGGATGAAGGATGCTGAGCACTGGAAGCAGGAGAGGCTGTCCACAAATCACTGCTGAGCATGCCATCCCCTCCTTCTGGCACAGAAAGGACAGATTTAATAAGACTAAATGCCTTCAGGTCAGCCATGTTTAAGGAAATTCTTAGTACATTCTTACAGGCGCCATCTCAGAAATACAAACACTTCTCCTTGAGAGCTCTTGGAGGGCAGGTGAGGCACCAGAAGACAGGAAAAAAATGTAAACATGGTGCCTCTCTCTAAATATAGAGGTAGAAAAGAGGAGTAAGAATTATAGACCAGTCAACTTGTAGAAGCTTTCAAGAGAATTGAACAATCAGTCATATAATTTGCAACCACCTAGGAGATAAAAAAGGAGATGAGTGACATACAGCATGGATTATACAAAAATTAAGCATGTTAAACTAGTCTCATTTGATTTCTCAGCAGCAGTAGGAGAGCAATAGTTGGTGTCATATCTAGATTTTGGGAAGAGTTTGTCAGAGCCCCACTGGATTTTTTAAAAAGTGTCCTGGAAAAATAATGCATATAAACCTACAACAGGTCTTACACAAAACTGGGTGAATAGCACAATTCATTCCCAAAGTATACAGTTATCAGTGGCTTATGGTCAGAGCAGAGGACTCTGACAGCCAGGACTCCACTGGGGTCTGTTAATTTCCTTCTACATTTTCATCAGTGAAAAATGGATGGAAATATATCACTAATTACCCCTAGCAGTGATATGGATCTGGAAGAGGTGCTTCAGCACATCAGAGGATAAACTTTACAGCTAAAAATTATCTTGGCAGACTGGAGATGTGAGGACTGGGTCTAGTCTGGGGCACTTTGCCTCAAAAAAGAGGAGGAGGACCTGCTTGGAGAAGGTGTAGGAAAGTGTCAGTGTGTTGACTAAACCTGGCTCAGGTTGGAAGGGCTGGAAGGAAAGCACCAAAATAGCTTAGCTGGAACTGATGTATGGGAGTGACGATGGCTGTAGCCTCTGCTCCAGGAAGTTTTCAGGATGATGGACAAATATTTCCCTCAGGAGTGACCTGGGCAAACTGGCTTCTTGGTGGGATCAGCCCCCAGCTGAGCTCCAGCCCTACTGCACTGGAGCTGTCATGGGCTTTGTTCAGAGCCGCTGTTCCACAGCCGCAGGGGCCGTGCGTGTCAGCAGGGACAGGCGGCAAAATCATCTCTGGCTTTGCCTTCTTAATGCATTCGTTGTGTAGTGAAAGGCTGAAGGCACGTAAGTGCTTTGTTGAATGGAAGCCAAAGCAAGCTGCTATGCAGAATGCACCCCCTGTTTCCAAGTATTTCATTTATTTTGTAATTAAGCAATAATTGCTGAGGCACTGGGCATTTCTTCAGGATTAACGACTTGCTGGGGGATGGCAGAAGATCTGATCTGTGATGGAACCATTTTCTCTAGCAAATACCTGCCTGTTACTGCCATTCTGAAATGAGTACACCAATACAACATGCCAATATATGGGTTTTGCAGTTAGCAGCTGAGGGATGGGGAGCAGGCATTAATGGGTACCTTAGGCAATCAGGTTGTTTCAGTTGTCTCTCACCATTCCAATCAGAGCACAGTGTTTTATTAGTCACTTGGTGAATGAAATGGCTTTTTAATTGCTCAGAATCACTTTTTAAAATTACAGCACTTTCTCCCCCCTCCACAGGCCCATGGGATCCTCTTAAATCCCTTTTCTTCCTTTGCCCTGGAGAGAACAGTTCTAGTGAGGCAAAGAGGAACCTGCCTGCAGCAGTTTCCTTTGTAATTCGGACACTGGGAAAAATGTATGCCATTTATAAAACAGAGAATTTACATTTTTGGTTCTGAAAACCCTCTGTTCCCATAATTTGCAGATTGATTAAGGAGTAGCCCACCCTGCCTAAACCTGTAAAGACTTTACAGTCTTGGTGTGTTGATCACTTCTGTTAGTTCCTACACCTGTATATTTTTAATGGTCACAGCTCACTACAGTACACAAACCCCACTGCTTCTCATGTCCTGTGACACCAGGAGCTGGCTCAAGCCATGTCCCATAGCAAGCTAGCTCCCAGGAGTAGTATTGGAGCTTTAAATATCCTCTAGACAGTAAAGCACAACAGCAGGCAAGAGGAAAGGTGTATCCCAGACAGGTGAGTGGCAGCATGAACATTTCCAAAAGACTATGGAAAAAGCTGCCGCAGGATTGGAGCCATCAGATGGCCAAGGCAAGCAAATGGAGAAATGTTTGTGAAAAGCATGTAAGACAATAAGCCAGTTCAGTGTCCTAGCAAGCTTTGGAACAGGAGTCAGGGGGGATTTGCTCACTCAAATATTAGGTAATGTGCTCACTGCATGAATTCGTAAGTACTTCCTACAGCAAAACTTCCATTCTGGCATCCACAGTGCTGCTATCAGTCACCATGGCTGCCTTCAAGAGAGATTTCACACAGAAACAATTGGAATGTTTTTTTTCTCTATGCTCTCTCTGCCCCCTTTAAAAGTACCAGTTCTACTTTTGTGTTTGAACGACAGCAGAGTTGTTGCCCAGCCGCAGTGTGTTCACTGAGGGATCCCTTAATTCTGCCCCTTCAGCACAAGGAGCCCTGTTAGTCAATAGGGACCTTACTGGCTTGGAGTATGTAGAAGTGAAAATGTCAGGCACCAACTTCATGGCACAAAGCTAAAAACAGTTTAAACTCTGAGGAAGACCAGAAACCAAAGCTCACCTTTTTCCCCATACAGCTGTTCAGCCCTTCTTTTTGCCTTCTGAATTCCTGAGTCAATGTCAGTAAAAGCCAGAAACAAACCCAGTCCAAGCTTTGGGCATCACTCCCATTTCCCCCAGCTGGTCCAACAGCTGGACCAAACAAATTTCAGCAGCATCCTCTTGAAGCTATTACACTGCCCCTTGTGCCTGTCCTCACCCTTTTCTTTTCCCCCCTCTTATGTTTCCTTCTCTTAGTTGCCCAAAACCCAGCATTTAATCTTGCTTGCCCCAAAATCCAGCCGTGAGCCAACCATCCAGAGAGAATGAATTATTCCTGGTGATGCTTTCACGAACCTGCCTGCCTCCCATGGGACCCCTGCTCTGCTGTGCTTCTTGCTGTCATGATCAGAGCTGGGAGGAAGTGGTGCTATACAGTCTCTCTTGAATTCAGACAGAATTGATGCAGATCCTTTTGCCTTGTGCCACCCATAACTCTTTGGGTTGACTGCTCTTTTTGGCAAAGAACACGTTTCCCAGAAGTTCAGCACTTGTCTGAGTAACAGTAAATGATCCATGAGTTCAAGTGCTGATACATGGCTCTGCTGCCCTGCCTCCTGCCCCATCACTCAAATGCTACTGTTTCAAACTTCACCATAATCACTGGATTCACAGAAAATAAAAGCTACAGAGTACAAGATCTGCTGTTGCCCATAACTCCATCAAAATCAAAACAAGCTATTGAAATTTTTTGGCAAATTGGCAAGTCTTGATTTACTAAGTCAGAAAGGTTTTCATCCACCTCTGTTCTCCTCAGCTTAGGTGAGGGGAAGCAGCAGCCCCCTGTGCTGTTTCCAGCACACCAGCACCATTTGCCTTTGCTGGAGGGTACCCAAGCAGGGGACTCTGCCCAGTTCCTCAGATCAGTAGCTTAAAAGTTTCCTGGTCACTAATTGATTTGAATTATTGTCTGTCTGAAGCTGTCTTTGCTTGTAGTCATGTATTTCCAAGATTCAGGGGTTGTTGAGCAGCTCCTCCCGGGAGCTCAGTGCTCAGTGTTGAGTAAGGTTGTGTTGGGGACAGCAGAGAGTCAGTCACTTGTGTTAGAAAATCTTTCTGTGAGCTTCACATCAGGGGAAGAAGATCTCTGTCTTGGTCAGCATGTTTCTACCAGCCTTGTTCTTCATGAATTCATCTGTTAATAACACTGAGCTGGCATCCAGCCCCATTCTCCATCCCAGCACTGTATCTATTGCAAGCTCACAGTGCGAGATAGTGTTCCCTCTCTCCCAGGGGATGCCAGCACTTGTTGGGACCTTTGATGGTGTGTATCTGATTTAGAAAAAAAAGGAATCAAAAATCTTGTTACAGGAAGGGTGCTAGGTTTTATCAGAGAGCAGATCTCTTACTGAAGGACCCTCTGTTGTCCAGTGATATCTGAGGATGAGCAAACAAAGATTTCATTTTAGCTAAGCAGATCATCCTCTCTTCTGACATTTAAGGCATAACTTACGTCTTCTTCACTTGGAAGAATTATTGTCAAAGACAATTAGTTCTGAAAATCCTAGTTTTCAGAGACACATCCAGACTTAGTTCTGGATTTACTTAGAGATGAATAAATTACAGGGGTCAGTCTTCTGACCTGAGCAAGAGACTGCAATAACTTGCTCCATCAAGTAACTCCTTTGCAGTGTTTAATAGAGACCAATGCACAGAGCATCCTGTGCACAGAGCTGGTAGGACTGCAGGTCACATTCCCATCTTGCTTGGAAGGGATAACATAACATGCCTTGAGGCAAAAAAAAAAAATCTCAGCACTTATTCTAAAGAAGAGAGAAGGAGGGGGGAGAAAGTGTGGAGGGTAAGTATTTTAAGTGCTTCATAACTAAGACACTTCCCCCCTCTGTGCCTGAGTCCCCATGTGTACAGGGGGATTTTAACTCTGGTTCCTTTTGTAAGGGACCCCAGGAGTTACTACTACTAAAAACACTAGACAAGAACCAGAGGTTTTCAATCACTTGTTTCAGTGGTTAAGATCTGATCTGATTTGATGGTCATTTATCCATAGACCTTGACTGGGAAGGTAATGTAGGAGACCTCGCCCCTGTGACTGCTGAGCATGTGAACACAAGTTGCTCCAGGCTTCAGCGTTTGCAGTTCATTTAGGAAGGAGGCACCATATGCACCAACTGTGCACAAAACCTTCTTGATAGAGAGCAAAAGGGATGCTAATTCCAGCACTGGGCTCAGACACACTATTGGTGAACAACCAGAAAGGTTTAAAAAGAAATGCTGACTAAATTAAGCGAATCAAGCCAGCAGATGTGCTCTTCAGAAGAGCACAGCTGTCTTTTAAATGTCTCTCCCACTGAAATGACATTCTCAAGAGTTTTTTTGTTCTTTTCATTTTATTCAGGATCATCCATGAGGATGGCTTCTCTGGAGAAGACGTGAAGCAGTACAAGCCAGTGGTCTACAGCAACACTATACAGTCACTGGCAGCGATTGTCCGTGCCATGGATACCTTGGGCATCGAGTATGGTGATAAGGAACGACGGGTGAGTTAAAATCACCACGGCTTGGGTACCCAGAGACTCTGTCCCATGAGCAGGAGGCATTTGCACAATCTCAATACCTTGGAGGGATAAGGAGAGGGTGGAGATTTCCATCACTGTTGTATGCCTCTTGCACGTGCATTTTGTACAACAAAGACACAATTGCATGTGATGTGCCATTTGTACACTTACGCTGGGAGTGTAACCCTGGGGACCGCTGTGTCACAGAAACCACAATCTCTCATGCCCTGGCACTATTCAGGCCAGGGGAGAAAAATAATCTGTTGTCTAGGGACAGCCTAGACAGATCTACTGATAGATCTGAGAAAAGTGAGAACATGTGTCCTGCGTCCTGTCTCCTGTGCATGTGCTGGACACACAGGCTGCATGGACTGATGAATCAGGAAACCTTGCTGCCATTCAAAGCCCTTCCACCAGCCTGCAAATGTAGAAAAGCTTTTAGGATTAACTTGATTTGGGCTTGACTGGCTTCTACTCACACATCCCCCATTTAAGTGTACCCAAACAGCAATTTCAGTTGCAAACAAGGGGATGCATTACCTCAGGGAGGTTGGTATGGACAGGCTCTTAGGCAGCAGCATTGGCATCTGTCTTATCAGAACAGCTATGTGATGCTTGGCAGCCTTCTTGTACCACACACCTAGGCCAGCCTGTCCTTTTACAGCTGCTAGTCTGTGATTACTTCCATCAGCTCCCTATTTTTAAACAGTGGCTCCTCTGTGAGGTGCCCCTGCCAGCTTCTGCCTTGCCTTATTGCATTTCTGGCTCAGACCAAGCCCACACAGAGGAACTCAGAACCCTAGAGTGAAGTCAAAACCACCCTTTTTGCATGCTGCAATTCCAGAGAAGGTAAAACTTCTTGATTTTACTGGAAATAAAATAATTTCATATTAAAGACCTGGTAAAGGTAAAGTCCTATATGCCAGTGAGTTTGTCATGACTATTTTTAGGTAGCTATCAAATGACAGATGTACAACATACTTCAAACTCCTTATCTGAGGGTTGATAATAAAAGCATTCACTGGAAAGGATGCCAAAATCCTGCTGTGGTGTTACTGTATGAGGAGTTACCTTATTTCTCCCAATCACAAAGAGGTACTTTGATTTCTTTGCATCTAGGGATTTTCCCGTAGGAACTCTAAATCCTGGAGACATTTCCATCCCAAACGTGGAGATGATACCATAATGGAGTTCTTGTGAGCTTGCCGAGAACTAATGCTGATGGCTTTCAAACGGAATACATTAATCTGTTGATTACTCAGTGACTCAGCTCTCAGCCAGGCAACGTATCTCGCTCAGCTAAAACCTATGCCTAGGAAAACAGAAACAAGTCATTCTCCATGTCTGATAAATAGTCTGTGGCAGACAGCTTTAAAATGTAAATTTTTTTTTTTTTTTTTAATATAAAATGCCTGAAGTCCTAATTTGAGGAGGGAAAACTCATCACTGCTTTAGTGCCAGGCCTGGCACAGTACAGGGTGTGGAGGAGGAGAGCTGTTATCAGGACTGCCAGGAACGAGAGGTGGAGTACTGTGCTGAACAAAACGTTGTGTCCGTTCATATTCCCGTGGAAAAGATGCCAGATGTTCCTAGGGTTGTACAATAACTCAGGCTGGAGAGGAGCTCAGGTGGTGTTGAGCCCAACCCCTGCTCAGGTAAAGCCTGAGGTCAAACCAGGTTGCTCAGGGCTCTACCCAGTTGGGTCTGAAATCATTCAAGAATGGAGACTGCACACCTTTGGGCAACCTGCTCCACTGCTCTTACAGTCCTCATGACGAAAAGGTTTCTCCTTATGTCTAGTGTGAAACACCGTTGTTTCAATTTATGTTTTATGGCAGTAGGGATCTTGTGTTATGCTTTGCAAAGTAAAAAGTAAGTTAGATTAAGTTCTCCCCAGCCTAATTTCCCCTAAGATGTCGCTCTGGAGGAATTGTTCCTGTCTTACAATGGTGTCATGCTGACTGTGTGAGACAAGTCACAAACTACTATAAACCAAACCACTGTCTGGGAGGGTGATTCAGTGTATCTGTTCCCTTCATAAATGGCAGAAATATTTCTTCATCTAGTAGCAGACAAAGGGGAAGGAAACCAAGTCTCTCAGGCTGTGACCTTCCACTTGCTCCTTTCTCTTAGGCAAAAAAAGTTGCTGGTATTAGTATGAAATAGTATTTATTTTAATCTTACAAAGAAGCACATGGCTTCTGCTGCCCTGCTTTTGTTATTAATGCACAGCTGCTATAAAGAGAGGACATTAAACAGGCGATTTGTTGAGTATTATGCTACATGGTTCATCCCTTTTCAGGCAAAGCTTTTCTATTTTAAAAGTCATTCCTCAGCCAAGGGTTTCCAATGCAAATCTTTTAGTGGGGGATTTTCCCCTACTCATCCTTAAGCCCCCAAAAGAAGGGAGCTCAGGAAGGGGAGCCAGGGCTGTGGCTGCTCCAGCCTGATTCAGCAGCACGGAAGGAGGAGACTTGGGCCTGGGACAGGTTTTCCCCCGAGACCACTTGGCTATTACTCCTTCCCCCATACCACTTTCTGGGAGATGGATCTGCACCTGTATCCGTTCCAAATGGCACCCTGACCATGTCCAAAGTTAAAAAACCTCTCCCCTACTTAATAAATGCATGTTGTTGTTAAGAGAAAATAACCAAATCCTCTCACTGTTCTCATTTTTCTCCTGCCCATAATTGTACCTCCAGTATTTAGTCTAATAGAAGTGAAAAGACTGGGGGAAGACTAAACCCCCTTGCTTTTGGCGGTCAAAGCAAGATCAGTGTAGGAAATAGGACCTAAAAAGACAAAATAAATCACAAAAAACTCCAGGTCTCGCTGACCCTCTCTGCTGATAAGGACTGGTCCCCAGGTTGAGAACAAAACCATCTTCGTGTCAGTTCTCCCTTTTATGTGTGCTCCTTGTCCAGGGCAGTGAGTTTTCTTGCAGCTTTGCCCAGCTCACGAGAGGTTCATGGCCATGGGCAGCACCCAGGTCCTATTTTTGTGTCTTTCAGCACGGGAGACAGGAGCACATCCTGCCAGCTCACAGCACGTTATCACTGCACACAGCATGGAAGGGCAGGCTGAAACTCCAGAAAAGCTGTGCAAGTGCAAAGTCACAAATCCTTCGTGTGTTACAAGAGGGCAGGCAGAAAAGGAGCAGCCAGTGAGGAGACAGGAACCAGCTGCAGGAGAAGTGGCATCTGTGGGTGTTGCTCATTTCCAGGGCCACCACTGCCCTGAGTCTGGATCCCTGACAAGCCAAGGGGCTGCACACAGGAAAAGAGAGGCTTAGTCTCACCTGCCTACTCAGGACTCTCCTGCTGGTCTGTAGGGCACTACCTAGTCTTTACCTTGATAATCAGATTAACAGGCAGGAAAGAGTCAGGCTGTAACATGTAGCCTGTGGATTAAATGGTCCTCTAAAGTGCAAATGTATTAATAAAACAAGCTCCTCACTGATTCCATTTCAGTGTACTCAGGCAGAGCAAATGAGAAATGGAGGTTTGAAACCAGGAATCTAGAAGTCAGTCCAAGTGTTTGGAAAGGACCAAGCAGGAAAGGCAGGGTAAGGATGGATTTTCCTATCTCTGTTTAAAAATCTGGTTCTGAAGTCTGGCTTCAGAACCCCAGCCAGAAGAAGCAAAAAGTCTCTTCCTCTGTGTGTCAGTGCTGACCCCAGAACCTGCTTGGAAATGCAGATTTGCAATCCTGCTTAGGTGAAATGCCAGAGCTGCAGCCAGGCTGGGGGGCCTGGAGGGGTGTCTTCAGGTTGGAACGGTCCCTGACTGCAATGGGCATCCTGCCCTGTGCAGGCTGGTATGAAAGCAGCTGTAAAGCATGCTCATATTTTCATAAACCAGACAGAAATGGGCTGAAATTGTTCAGAAAGTACTCAACAGAGTATGCAAGTATCACTTGTATGTCTCAGATTCATGTGTCTGAGGCAAGAGGTCACGGTTTAGCACTTGGGGTCTAGAGGTGGGAGGCAGTGACCTTCACATCAAACTTTTTCCCAGTGTGAGTCTGGACATATCTCTGCTTCAGCTATGAATGGGAAAACTAAAAAGCTGCTAAAGTGTTAAAATATTTTGATTGGGATTTTTTTCTTTCCGGCTTTGTAGCAAAATGTGTCTATGGTGACCTTCTGCTGTGTACTGTCTGCAACTCTTGAACTGTGAGCCAAACAAAGATGTGCTGGGACATTTTAAAATACTGGCTAGTAGTCTTAAAAAAAGCCCTTCTGTGATGTAATTGAACAGCCCACCCGGGGTGGCTGGCAAAGAGGTCCATGTCAAATCTGCTTCTGAACAGAGAAGTGCCTGTAGAAACCTGGTGCTGGCAGCCCCTTCCCCTCTGCACATGCCAAAAGGGGATTTTAGGCACTGCCCTCTTCCTCTCGTTCTTGCTTGGCAGTGGCAGGAGCAAAGTCACAGCCGCTGTCACCTGCTGCCTTCCAGGCGCTGGAAGGGAGCAGTGCGGGGGAGGATCTCCCTTTCATAAGAACTGCTCCTGCGTTACTGACTTTTTGTACTTGTCAGCTCAAGATATTGTGCTACTTCATTTCAGTCAGGTATCTGTTTAGACCAGCTGGCTCCTACTGTGTGTCCCCAACCCAAGCTCTCTCAGAAATGCAAAAAGGCTGCTAATAACTTCGGGGAGGGCAGGTGAGGTTAATCAGGCACTGCTGTGCTGGTAGGAAGCCTCTGTTAACTATCCTGGCTAGGGGATGGACACAGGATTCCTGGGCTTGCGCTGCCTGACTGAGGATGCAGCCGGTCCTTGCTGATCTGCTGTTGTGAGTGATGGGAACCTAGGGCTGCTTTGTAGAAGAGCAGGATGGAGTGGAAGAAAAGGGAAAATGGAATAAAGAGGTGGCACTAGAGATGCCATTTTTAACCAGGTGTCAGCATATGTCCAGATATCCAGCCGCATACAATGTCTACTTGCAATAGTCTCAACTCACATATAATCATATTTGCTGCGCTGTATAAGACCCGGTACAAATACCCAAGTAACTGTCCAGGAAAAATATTTCAGCCTGCCCTTTGTAAAGGTCTGTCACTTTTCCATTAAGGCTGAAGCCATCTTTCTCACACACTTCCCTCTTGGTCCTTCCACAAGGCACATTTCAGTTGCCATTATTCATGTTTCTGAGGGATGGGGAACAAAGAAAGGGCAGGGCATTTCTTGAGAGGTGGGAAACATGAAACAGAGAGGAAAGCACTTGTTATTGTCACAGCCTGCCTTGTTGCCAGGGAGATGGTTGGCTCATTCAAGAAACGCTTGTGGTTGCCAGCCAAGATGGCCAACGTATTTGGAATCTTTGCTGCAAAATGAGGGTGTGGGAGAAAGAGGGAGACAGCAAAGAACAAGAGAAAGCCCAGAGTAAGCTCTGCCTGTGTGGTCACAGGGCATGATCCACATGTCTTATGGCACCATCTCTGGAGTCTCTCTAACCAAAGCAGCAGCTTCCACATTCCACTAATATATTTTCCTCCTTTGAAAACCCATCGAGCCCCTGAAAATACAAGATTTTTCCTAATAAATGATAGCAGTAAATTAACAGCAGAGTACAAAGGCATTTTATGATAGCACTTTGTGCCAGCTGAAAGAGTTTGGAACAGTCTATTTCCATGCCTTTGTTCTGCCTCTTAGGGAGAATCAAACTTTGTCATAACCAGAAGGGATCCCAGCCAAGTCAGCTGAGACCTGTGGCTGGACCTGGGAGACCTTGCTTTGCAGCAGCAGCAACAGCAACAGTACAGCCTGGCTCTGTGCTCCTGCAGAGCTGAAGTTGTGATCAAGTCTGTAGCATATGGTGATCTTCACATGGCAAAAAAGATCCCCCAGAACCAATGTCTGCTTTGCTGTACTCATGATGCTAATAAAGACAGTGATCAGAAATGAGAAAAAGCTGCTGGAGTGATGGCTATAAACACATGATGGCCAGAAAATGTAGTAGTAATAGTAGAAACAGCTGGATGCTCTAGGCAAGTGACTGAACCACTTGGCCGGTGCTGCACTAGAGGCTGTAACCAGTAACCTTTCTTTCAGCAGAAGACTGTCAATCACTCACAAGAACTCTAAAAACCCAAACTTCCCTAGGGCGGCCCAATGTATCAGTTTCAATTAAAATTCCTAAGGAATGAAAAAGACCTCTTGAAATGGATCCAAAAGGAGGCAGGGAGAGTGGGCGGCAGTCGCGTAGCACGTTGGAAACGCGTGTCGTGTGGAAGGCGGCTCGCTGGATGTGCCACCTTGCTGAGCGTTGATGTGCCAGCTTGATGATTTTCACATTGGTCCTGTTTCAGGATGATATTCGTGGTGTTGGCATGGCAACCCTCACTCTAAAGTAAACAATGTGTCTGCTTTTTGGGTTCTCCTGGACACAAGTGGTGAATGGGCAGCAGTCAGGGGACAGGGTGGAAGAGGAGTTCACCTGGTCTTCCAGTCCCTCTGTGCAGTCAGAAATCTGTTCCTAAGAAAAACATTTCTGGGGGAAAAAAGTACTATGAAGCACTTCAGCGTCATTTCTAAGGGAGCCAGATGAGAATAAGAGATGTGGTCACACCTTAAAATGCCACCAGATCTGTTTCTTTGGTGAACACTTGGCATCAGCCAGGCACTGTAGGCTGGTGATACTTGCTGTCCATGCTGCCTTCCTAATTCTGAATGAGTCTTAAAGCTAAATGTCCTACAAAAGCACTGACCAGAAGAGATTCCATCAATTAAAACTAGCCTTTTAATTTTCTTTCGAAGAAAAGCAGAAGACAAAGAGATGTCTCAGGGGATCATTGATAAGAGAGAGACCACAGTCATCTCTTTCCAACTCCAAGCTCCAGACTGAGTCTAATCACATCTTTCACCACCTAAAGAAGGCTCTAAAGAAGATGGTGCCAGAGTATTCCCAGAGAGACACAGTGAGAGGACAAGGCAGCGGTCACTGGTGCCAGGAGAGGGAATTAAAGTCAAAGATGAGCTTAGGCTCATAGTGCTTTCCCTCTTCTCTCCATGGTATCAGGAGAGATCTGGGCAATCTACACTTGAAGGACTACCCATCCCTTTGGGTATTACATGAGTGGAGTGATAAGAGAGGTCTGAGGACATTTGTGTATAGGAGGATCAGTGAAAATAGAAAATACCCAAAAGGTAATTTTTAAATTATGGGTATTGCCTTCCTCTTCAGCCAACCACCAGCAGAAAAGCATCTGTGATGAGTTTGCCTGGCATTGTCTGCTCCCTGGGTGGTGGAAGACACAGCCTCTTCAGGTGCAAATCCATCTTTAGAGATGTTAATTTTTTCATGGTGCTTCTGCTGTCAACTGCCATTTCAGGCTTGACTTCTGAGAAATTAACAACCCTAGTTCTCCAAAGCATCCTTGAAAAGGATCCTCACCTCCCCTAAAGCTGTCCAACACCCTCATTCACCTGTGAAAATGCAGACCCTGTGCCATAGGGAGGTTAGACTTTCCTCCTCCTTGTGCACAAGCTCTCTGTTTTCACCGAGAGAGGGGTGTATTTTTCCTCTATGAGTTTTATGTGTTTGATACTGAGTTTTTGGATGATGCAGGGAATATTTTTAGTTTGAAAAGGACCCCACCCATTCCTTTTCCTTGGAAGAACAGGGATGCCTGCCTTCTCCTGAATTTGTTATACCTGAGATTTGTTATTCAAATGCAGCTGCAGTTAGGGCTGTCAGGGCCATGGTGTGACAGGGACAAGGCACAGAGGGGAGGATGAAACAGACATTGGACTGTAAATTTGCAGCAAATTAATGAGAGGTGGAGTGCTGCTTTCCATTCCTACAAGATCCTGATGGAAGACTGCTTCTCTGGGATCCCCTGGAAAGCACCAAGGTGGGACAGCACAAAAGATAAAGTGTTTAAAAATATTTGGAAGACAGAGCAGAGCCCTGAGAAGGGGAAAACCTTGTTGCTTGAAAAGGGGCTTCCTGGCAGCTCCTGGGTCCAGGGTCAGGAGAGAGCTGACTGCACACCCCATTCATTCCTTCTTGGTGGATGGCGCAGCCAGGCCAAGGCAGAGTCCCTCGTATCGGAAAGGGCTCAGCACAGCCACTCCCCACAGAGCAGGTGGCAGTGGCCTTGCCCTGGGTGGCATCTGGTGTTGTGAACACAGGCAGATACTGTCTGTCCTTCACTAGAGCCTTTCTGTCCATAAAGGGATTGAAGGGCTTGTAAGCCAGGACAAAGAATACATCTAGGTATTTGATATACTCACAACGGAGGCACTGAAGTTAAACACTGGCATGGCAGAGGCTTCAAAGGTGCCTATACATGTTTCTGACTGCATGGCTGATCAGGCACTTGCTGAAGTCCTTCCAGAAAGTCACTACCATGTTTGAGACTGAAGTTCAGGTTGCATCTGGCCACAGCCCTGCACGGACAGGATGCTTCCTTCAGGTGTGATTGCAAGTCAGCTCTCCAAGCAGCAATTGCAGATAACTACTAACTACTCAGCACATTTCAAATACATGTCAGTTATTAAGTAGATTTATTTCCATCTCTTCTGGGAAATGTTGGGAAGCACTGCTGAGTCATGCTGCTTACTCACCAGTTTTAGGAATGTTATTAAAAAATATTTATTTTCCACATGCATTCTATGATGTTCCTATTATTTGAATGTCTCCAGATGTAAAATGAAAACATTTGTATAGGGTATTCCTGGCCTTAAATAGATCTCTCATGCATAACTCGCAAAAAGGCATAAAACAAGGGATCTATCCCTTGGCTGTGTTGTATGATGCTTATTCAGGGATGGTGGTGAGGGGTAGTTTTTACTACAAAATGGCAGGAGCACAGGCAGGCTGGGCTTGACACAGCTTGCGATGGAGGAAGGAGTGTGAGCAGCTGCTTTGCTGTGCCCAGATGCATCAGAGAAGAGGGACACGGAACATGGAACATGTTCTTTGCTTACAGCAGATGCTTATAAATTCAGGATACAATATTCTGCCATGGTCTGCCCTGGCCATAGACCCCAAAACAATTCAGCCCCCAAGAGACACGATATCGGGTGCCCTTGCAGGAGTGCCAGGTCCAAGGGCACGCTGGACCCGGGCACTCGGCCACCTCGCACTCTGTGAGATCAGGTTTCACTGTCAGCTTCAGCAGGGAGGTGTGTGAAGGCCTCGCTGACAGCCCGCTCCCTTCACACCCTGAAATGAACCCAGACAAGGGAACACACTGGAGCAGAGGAGCCATTTCATGGCTTGTGGCCATGAAGCCACATCCTTTCAAATGGGGAATTTTGCTGAGCTGGTGAGGCAAGGATACAGAGCTCCCAGCTGATTGCTGCCCTTGAGGAAGCTAAAATGTGCCAATGCTGTGCCCAACCCCACACCACCCAAGAGGAGCCCTGTCCCTCCTGAGTGAGCAGTTGCTTCTCATAGGCTGGATCAGCCAGCTGGGGTGAGAGTGTGACGGCTGCCTTGGCTCACGGTATGCACAGTGGGATGGTGGCACCTCAGATGTGTCCCTTGCACTGCATCAGTCATGGGGATGGCAGAATGTCTGCCACACATGAAGACTTTATCATCCAAATACAGGTTTTAATGAGGCTATTAATCAGTATTGTATACCTTGGTAATTACTGATTAAAGATACCACGAGGGAACTCATTTAACAGCTACAATTACTGCTTTGACCTCGGCCTCACCCACTGAGTCAGATGTGAAGTTGCCTGCCAGTGCAGCAGGGACCAGCCTCCCCCAGGGCTGCAGGAGCTCAAAGATGCCATTCACCCAGGCCAGAATTGCTGTGGCAGGTGACTGGGCAGGAGTTCTTGGTGTTTCATTGTAAGGAAGGAAAGAATCAAGCCTCACATGAAGGTTAGAAACAGCAAAGCCTCAAGATCTGCTGTGAAACAGTATCATTTTGCACCTTGGCAATGTTTAGCCTTATGGTCAAAGTCAGAGGGAAAATGTGGAGGGAAAAAGTGCAGGTTACATGAATTAGCCTGTGTCTGGTTTAGGGTTTTTGATAAATAGTCACTGGGGGCCCCAGGACAGCTCATCCTTCCCCAGCAGAGACCCACATCTGCGTCACGTCACCCCGGAATTGCTCCAGGCAGCACAGCACATCCCCTCCGAGTGTCAAAACCCACTCAGGAGCCAAAGAAAATCTCACCCACAGGCTCTGAACACATTTCCTCCTTTTTGCTGTGCTATTCGTTTTCCAGGGCTGTAGGAGTTTCTGGTTTGCAACACATTGTATCTGTGTTGACGGTGAGACTGTTGCTAGATACTTTTCCCTTACTAAGAAATAATTCCCCTAGGTTGTCTATGTATAATTAAGTCCTCATTTGCCTACAGATTGGTTTAAGACTACATTAACTCCATTGATTAGAGGGGAATTACTCTTGATTTACACTGAGATCATGGGAATGGAGACTCAAGTGACACACAGGAGCAATCCTACAGTCAATGCTCAGGGTAGCTACATGGTTGTCACCCACCTTTGTGTATTTGGAACCTCCCTGGGCAGATGGTTGTTCCTTTACACAAAGAGGGGTACTACTAAGTTAATCTTACATGTTGAATACACCTTGCAGATGTTCATTTGGGTATTCAAGTATGGTCATATTTTGAACACAAGCAGTTACTCCTTAGTTGGTCTGACAGTAAAACTGGAGCAAGGCTGTCCTCCAGAGAAATTGCTTCTGGTTTGATGAGGTTTTACCAGTAAGGATGGGAGGAAACTGTACTGCACAGAGGAAAAAGAGCATCCAGTAACGAGATGATGCAAACAGAATTACATCTCCAAAAGAGCCCTTTACATGTTTGGGAAGGAAAAAGGGTCCTATCCTGCTCCCTTCTAACTGCCAGCATCTGCTGTGCTCAAGAGAAGAAACCTCACTGCCCAGTCCTCCTCAGGAAGGGTGCAGCAGGACACAGCCATGCTCCCTCCCTTTGGATACCTGGTCCTGCTCCCGCCTATGTCTCTGTCTGTGCCATCAAAGCCAAGCAAAAGGAGTCAGTGGCAGAGGAGTAGAGTTTTCTGAGTCCAGGAAAGTATTTGGCTTGCCAGTTTTACTGTGTTTGTATTTAAAATTGTGAGAGCTTTTAGTGCTGGTAGATGATATTACAGGCAATAAGAGATTTATTTTTTTTCCGAGAAGAAAGAGGTGCCAGTAGCCACCATCCAGTGAGTCTGAATTAGTTCTGTAAAGTTACAAATTCATTTCTTCCAAATGAGGAGCAGGTCTCACCTCTGTTTCTCCCTTCCACATGTCATCACATTTGTGGAATTTTTTTTCTTTTCTGCAGGGCAGGTTTGCAACACAGCTTACCTGGAGGTGCGGTGTGACACTGTGAATGCCAAAGACAGGGGAATTTTTGGCTGTTTTTTCCTCACCACCTCACCAGCACCTTAGCCAAAGGTCTCACAGTCATTTTTCTTCCAGCTTTTATTCTTTGTAATATCTGTTATAGCCCTATAAGCTTTAGAAAGCTTTTCTCTTGCCAAGTTCCTCTGCCATGGGTGTGTTTCTAACTGGTGATATCTGTGCTGTCCTCATTTGAGTTCCTTGGTTTTAAATAGGCTTTTGTCTTACTCCAGCTGTCCTCAATGCACATTGCAGGCAGCTCCCACCAAAATGGACACCTTTTGCTAGTGAGTTCAAGTTCTGCATCTCATAGCTGCTGTTGCTTTTGAGTCTTCCCATGCTCACTTCCACTTGTGAGATCCTTCACCCAGGAAATGGCACAAGGTTAAATCTGCTGTCTGCAGTTGGGGTGTGCATGCTGCTGTTGCAGCCTTCTTTATTTAATTTAAGGCGAAAGTTGTACCAAGGCTGAAAACACCATATTCAGCATTACAGTGGATTGTGAGCCAAGTTCAGGCAGGTCTTGTGACCAGTGAGTAGGCAAAAATCCTTATATCCTCAACTTTCTCTTCAAGAACAGAACCTCAGGGAAGGCTCTAGGATGGTTTGTAGCAGCGTGTAAGGCTCTGCAGGGCTGAGCTTTTGGATTAGATGATCTTTATATTGTTGCAGACCAAGTATTGAGTATCTTCTATTTCTTGTTGGTTATACAAGCAAAAATTTTACACCTTTAAAACAATCCCAACCCTAAAGCCCTCCACCATGTACCAGGAGGAGGAAGCCTGTCCTCTAGCAGGAGGACTCAGCATTTTCAGCATCAAGGCTCCCCAGGCCATGAGGTTTCAGAAACCAAGAGACACCAGACCCAAACCACAGCTGTGCTTATTTCAGTCATGGATTGTATGCACAGACATTGAATCAGCTTAAAAGCCACCTCTTGGGGTGACATGCCTTTTCCAGCTCTCTTCTTCCCACTCCTGAAGGAGCTGTAGGGTGCAAAGTCTGGCCCTGCTCATGCAGTGTCTGGGCTTAGTGTCCCACAGCTGCCTTTAACCACAAGCCAGCCACGCCACCACACAGACACCTCCGACTGTCCTTCCCCAGGCACTGCTGCAAGGCACGGCCAAAGAGCGAGCCATGCCCACCACATTTCAAATTACCAGAAAGCATGATCAACTGATACATTTGAAAGAAGAAGAAAGATAACGAGGAGAGACTGCTAATAGTAATCCACACAGGCAGCAGCAGCTCTGGGCTGCCTTTTCACCACTAGTCATCTGTCCCCTAAAATCCTGGGCAGGCAAGACCGCAGTTCTGGGGTCACACTGCTTGCCAGCACACATTTTCAGCTTCGTATCTCCAGGCTGATCCAAAAGCACAAAGGATGAAGGGAGTGAACAGGCTGTTGCACTGTGTCCCTTTCTCCTTTGCCATCAACTTTGAAAAGAAAGAGTGGACAGCAAATAAACAGTGAAAGCTGATGGGGAGGGGAAGCCTATGAGACCACACTATCATTATCTGACTTGCCTTGAAATCCTCCAAGAGATTGCCAGAAATTAGTTCCAGTGTTCAAGAGTCTTCAGTGACCCTTTAGGAAGAGAGCTGAGCTCAGGAGCCAACTCCACCACAAAGCAGCAGCTTTCTGCAAGCTAAATTCCAGATGTAAACAGATGTTATCCCCAGCAGCCCTTGCAAACACTATTATACGCATCAGGCAGCATCAGCACACCGTGCAGTTCTAAGCCCTTTCCTGTAAAAAGCTGGAGGGTATTGCCTAGGACTGGAAAGAATGAGTCCAACAAGTTCCTCAAGCCAAAAAAATCAGATTTTGCTTCATACTGATTATGCAGCTCCTAGTTCAGACCATGAGTTACTGATCAGTTTCCTACACTCAAACCACAAAGGAGATTTAGTAGTGCCAGGGCAGTTTCCAGTTCCTCCCTAATCTCCCCCACCAGCACTGAACTGCATTCTTCTTTTGGCTGTTCTGGAGAGGAGTGATCAGCTATGGGCTAAAGACTGGGGCCTTGTCAGGTGAGCAGAGGCAATGCTGATTTCACTCTGATTTCACTCGGATTTTCCTCACTGAACCAGACAGCTTCTCTCTTTTGGGGCAGGAGCTGGGTTAAGTGTCACTGCTTCCTCTCAAGGCAAGTGGCAGGATTCAGGTGAGCTTTGCTCAAGTATTCTCTGCAAATGGCAGCCCGAGCCCAGGCATGCCACAAGGTGACACCAACTTCATTTCTCTGTTTCCTCTCAGTTGGCCTAGAGAGAGCGACTGCTAATGAAAAGTGCCCATTAATGTGATAAAGGTGGTAACACTGAGAGATTAAAGTCATACAGAGCCACAGGGACTTGAGGGTTACCATAGTTCTGGGCTTGAACCAGACATCACAGTGTTTTGTGAAACAATTTGCTGAACCACCAGATTCTTCGTGCAGACACAGAAAATTACAGCTAAATCCAGGACAGCTGAAGGAGGGACTGGCACCTAAATCTGAATGGGCATATGCTAGGAGCAGTCAGAAATAAAGGGCTTGATGTGTGGAAGGAATCCAATTTCATGTGCAGGACCACCAGCAAAGATCTTTAGATGGTTGTTTGCAGCTCTTACAAGAAAGAAAGGGGCAATAGATTCTAGCTGAATGCTAAATAGAATAGCAAGCAGTGGAGTGATAAATGTAGCATCTCTAACTGCAAAAGGTTGTTCTAAAGGTCAGATCTGCATGTACTCTCCTAGCTCTGTGAACAGCTATTCCTTTCATCCACAAGTTGAGCTTTGGCTGGGACAGGCTGAAATAAACAGGAATAAAGCTGTCCCATCCGTTATCACTGGGAATGGCTTGGCTCCAAAAGCAGGCTCTGCCTCTGCAGATACAACACACATGATGGAAGGGAGCAACCCAAGAGGGCAGATGGCTCACATGGACCATCCTCACTACCAAGCCTTCAACCCCAGGCTTCAGAATGCTGCAGTGCCCCTCTGCGGAGAGAGGGCAACACCGTTGTGCTCACTGCCAACACACCCTGAGCACAGACCTGCTGCTCAGCGCCCCTTGGAAAGCACAGGCAGAAGCCAGAAGCCTTTTGTTCTGTACACACTGCCCTAGGCTGTTTATCTGGAGTTGGGCTTCTTTTTCCACCTTCTAAGGTGAGATGTCAGGAAAGAAACACTGGCAGGCCTGCCTGTATGCTTTCTCTCTCTCACACCGAGTCAAAACCAAAGTACTCCACAGTGCTGGTGGCACACACATGCAGATTGACAGCCACTCTGCACAGAATAGCCAGACAAGGCAAGGGCTAATCCAACCCTGCTTTTCCCATGCTTTTATAGATGTCCTTCTGTTGTGGTGGCAATAAGGCATTTTATTGGCAACTAAGAAACAAAACTAAAACCAAATAAGTTTATTAAATGTCAGAGTTGGTGTGTCTCACAAAAATAATGCCAGGACACTGAGATGGCAGCACAGGGAATCCCTGGGCATTTATTCAGGAATAGAGGTCCTGTAGCTAGCACACAGTGCCAGAGGGGAAGGAGACAGTTGCTTTGGGTCAGCATGTTGCCATCATCTCTGAAGCAGCCATCCTGCCTTCTTCACATATCAGTCCAGGGATGCTGGAGCCAGCCAGATGTGAGACACCTGTATCAGCAAAGCCATTTCTATCTTAATGTGTAGGTGGAGGAAGGCAGATACTTTTGCAGGCTGTGCTAAACCTCAGCAGCCTACTCAGTGAGGTTCTGCTGCCACCACCATATCCACGTGCTCCAGAGAGAAAGTCTTCAAACAGGTAATAGAGCCATACCCATTATGAACAGAGCATTAGGTCCTGGAACCCTCAGTATCAACAACCCTTTATACCTGCTATGCTGATACAGGTGCAGTAGGATGAGAGATGATTCCTCAGTGAAAGCAGCTCATCTTCAAGCAAAAACTTTAAAAATGTTGTCAACAATCCCTTAGTGTCTACCCAGAAAAAAAGCCTAATACTTAATTTGGGCATGTGGAACCAGAGAAACTAATCTTTGCTATCCTGGGAGTCAGCTATCCAGAGCTTGAGCCAGGAAGTCCATAAAGTGCACTGGTTTCTGGTGAAAGAGCTGATCCTATAATACTTTTTTGCACTGCAGGTTTCAAGAAGCAACTTTTTGTTGGTCTGTCTTGCTGTCCTATTAATAACCAGCTTACATAGAATAAAGAGTGTATAATTCACAGTGCTTTCTAATTAGATGTTGTAACTACAATCCTATTTCACGCCACTCTAATTGTTCCATCACAGTATTTTCGAGTTTTGTGTTAACTGTATCATGCAGGGCAAACTCTTCAAGGGTTTGAAGCCAGCAATTATGCGCTACTTTGATTTGTACATAAAGTGCATGTGAGTCCACATGGCAACATCCCGTCATGATGTCTGAAATACCAGGATTAGAAGATGCTGTTGAAGCTCTGTCCAAAGGCAGGACTCACTTAGTCCAAAGCATAGCAACTCAGAGCAAGCTTGCCAGGCTAGAGGAGATTTTGCAATCCCAGTCACTTCTGACCTTTCTGAAAGGACTGAATTTTGAAGATTCCATATTTGGTAGATCTCCAGACCAATCTATATCTAAGTTTGTGGCTGGCATTTAAATCTCTTAAAATGGAAATGGGCTGTTGCCACTTGAGCTTCAAAATTATTCATAGTAGATGGAAAGATCTTGGGAGTAACTGGACTAATGTATTTAAGCAATCATGATGGGATTAGCACAGGGCAGGATTAGACATTCTCCTTCAACACACTGGCATCTGGAATAGCAGAAGAGGTGTGGGCTGATTCTCTATGTGTTGTAAGTGACTGTTTTACGACTGTTCACCCTGTTTGTGCAGATCTGATAACCACTTTGGATCATTAGGAAACTCCTTAGTAGGTGTGAACACCAAAGACTTGTTAAATGCAGTGGCAAAATTAGCCATAGAAAGTTTCTCCATGCATGTTTTAACCTTGGACCTCTGGTTTGCTCTTAGCAAGTGTTTATTTAAAAAAAAAAAAAAAGAACCAAACACTTTTTCCTGGTTTTCATCAAGTGAAAAAACACAGTAGGACTGTAGAGTCCCTGTGATATTTTTCAGATGATCTCAGCTGTTTAGCTTAAGAGTTCCAGCTTCAGAAAAACAACCATTTCTAAAAGTGCTCTCTATCTGCCTTTGCCTCCACCTCTTTCTTAGAGACTGAAACCTTTGATGTGTGTTAACACAGCAAAATTGGTCTTGTCAAGCTTCTGTGTTAGAGCAGCAGCTCCAGGTTAGGGCTTTCCATAGCTGAGCTATTGGGAGAAAACAGCAGGAAGGTGCCTCTCCCTTTTCCCCCTCTTCTCCCAGCCCTCCCTGCCCCAGCCATGCCAGGCACAAGCATCCCCATGCACAGGGCCAATCCTCAGCCTGAACACATCCAGCTCCCTTGGAGTCCATGTGGCCCCAGGGCTTGTTTTGGTTTTTTACAACAGAACAAATAGAGCAACATTTCATAACGTTCTAATGAGGGACATTGAGGAATGCCCAGGAGACAGAGACAATATCAGTGTTCCTTGGCACACAGAGAAAATCAAAGGCATTTGCTTGTTATCTGAAATGTCGATCTGTGTTCCTTTCAGTGGTGAGCAGACATTTTTATAGTGTATGTTCCTGGAAATACTCAGATGTCACTGTCAGTGCGTTCTAAGAGCAGTATTTATTTTCAAATGTACCTATAAAAACTGAGAGTGAAGCATGGAAATATTTAGAGCCATTACAGGATTATTAGGTTTTGAGTAGTGGTTTGCACTCTGTATGGCCCTAAAAAATCTAACATTTGTGGACCCATTCTTCTTTCATTGAATAGGAATTTCATTAGTGACTTGAGAAAGCTCTAGTGACAGAGGAGCTTTTGCTCAAGAAATTGCTCAGGTTAGAGCCACCCAGCAGAAATCAAACTGAGAAGACACCAACTACATCTAGCCAGGGCATTGAGGAAACACCATCCCTCCTGTTAGAGAGAACATTTGGGAGCAACTGGTTTGGATCTCTGCTTGATATGTCAGAATTTAAACCATGCCATTAATAGGCATCACTACAACACATGCCACTGTGTTACAGTACAGCTCACAGGCACTGGATCTACCAGTGTCCCAGTATGTCCCAGTATCAGCTCCTTCCTGGGAGCTGGCAGGGTCCACACCTGACAGCTAAAGGCAGCTCTCCAAGCACTATCAACACCCTCCTGCCCGTCTTCTATGTCATGACAATTGCTAAAGTTTAATCAACAATCCTCAGTGCCTTTAGAGGTTCAGGGAATCACAGAGTATCAGCTGGAAGGGACCTAGAAGGCTCATCACATCCAACATCCTGCTCCTCACAGGACCACCTGAAACTAAATTATGTGACTAAGAATATCCTGTTCATTCTGTCAAGCTTGGTACATTTTTTAAAGTTTGGACACTCATTAAACATTTCCCACTTCTCTAGCCTTGGTAATCAGAGACATACCCCAAAGGCAAGATACTGATGACAGAGGATTGTCTCTCCCTTTCCCACCATTTCCTCTTTGGAGCCTATCTCAGGCTCATGCTGGGACAGGAACTGGGTCTAGTACTGGACACATTTGCCAGGAGGAGCTGACAGCAGGGGACCTCAGCTGTGTCACTTCAGCTTTAGGCTCAGAAGGCTCTCAAGATCTCCCCCTCAAGAAAGCAGCAGAGACAGCCTGGGCTCCATCTCCTCACCCTCCTGGCAGAGGAATATTTGCCAGTCTGGGGTAGCTGCTGTTACAGGTGAAATGGGAGTGTTTGCTGCCATCTGGGTCTCAAAGAGATGGGCATATCCAGGTTGGCTGATCAGAGAGGTGGAAGATTCAAAGCCCAGGGAGGCTGAGCTGACCTGTTCTTCAGAATGACCAAAAACATCCTCTTTAAACCCTTGAACAGCAAATGCTGCTGTATGAAGAAGCCTGGCAGTTGGAAGGTATTACCTCATTAAAGGACATATATCTCCTGTAAAAACTGTTCCTGAGCAGGTAATGCCATTCAGCAAAGGTTGACCTTGACAGAGATTTTGCCCTTCTCATTTGGATCTGGAAAGCAAGTATGTGGATAAATTCACTTCTGAGATACTTAATGTTATCCTGCACATTCTACTCACTCTGGAAGCCTGATTAAGCATAAGAGAACAAGGATGTTTCTTTTTTTTAATAGCATTTTTTCTGATTGTCATTATTTAAGAAAAAACTGAGATTAAATATCCCCCCACCCTTCCCCCCTCCCCCACCAAAGCCAAAATGATCACAATTAGGTCAGATAGGTTGATTATGGTTTCTCCAATTAAAAAGCTATCATCCGTCAGGATTGTAATTATCCATCCATCAGAACTCTATCAGCCAAAAAGCTTGTAAAAATGAACACTCTTCTGTTATTTTTTAGGACATGCAGGCTGTTCCACAAGATCAGCTCATGCCCACTATTTCAGAATGCCTCTGCAAGAGATTGAAAAAAAGGAAAAAAGTGGTTAAAAAAAGCAATTCAGACATTAACAATGTCATGGCAACAGCAAATTAGAGCCTCAAAAGCAGAGCTCAGCTTGAGAAGGTTTAGGGAGTCACTGCACTGCAGGACTGAATGAAATATTCAGCACATAAAAGAGGTCCCCAAATGTTTTTGTGTTTGGGATAATGACACCAAGCTGACTGCTATTTATGTATACTTTTGCCTAACCATCGATTTTTTTTTGCCACAAGAGATTTTAAAATATTATACTTGTCAGGTAATCACGGGTCTGTTTTGATTCTTGGGGAACTTTGGCATTTGGAAGTGTAATCATAAACATCAGCTTTTCCTCAAGCAGAAAGTTACTGTTGTAGGAAAAATTGATAGGAGGAAAATTGAGCATTTGGGGAAAAGTTACCCAGCAAGAGATTTTACTTGTTGAGAAAGATGATTTAACATGAGGTGACAGCCTGACCCTAACCAATAGTGAGGTATGCAATCTCACTTTCTGTGTTTTCACCTAATGCTGGGCATGTGTGCAAGGAGACAATAAACATCCTTTTCTATTTCTTTTCCCTCAACACCCTATGGCTTTTCTTCTAGGTTTTTTCCCCCATGAGGTCAATCATGTCAAACTGTCCAAGTATCCAATGACCACTCCCACCTCCCATAACCTTTGCTTTCCTGATCTTTACTCCAATCTTCACTCTAGTGCTTACTTTCTTATTAGCTACTCATGTCCAGTATCAGCAACAGGATGAGATCACAGCAGGGAAAAGCCCACATTGTGAAAAATATACTTTAGTTTTAATTTGGGCTTATGGCAGGCTGGCAGGGAAAGAAAAAGTCCAGCAGAGTATGCTCTGTACACTAAAGAAAACTCAGAAGTGAGATAGTACTCAATATTTATTTGTCTTGGGTTTGTATCCTTCTTTCTGCCCTTTGTCCTCCACATCTCCCAATGTTACCACTCCCTTTTGCCTTTGCTGTACTACTTTGGGAACTTGAAATGAGGTTTGAAGCACCTCAGGGATTTCTGTCCCTGTAAGTGGTGTCTCACAGTACACTCAATTTTGGTGATCCACAGGGTCACTGCTGATGTTTCCAAACTCATCTGCCTGGTAGTGGGTGGGAAAACCTGAGTATCTGAGGCTGTTGCAATATTTTCCCATTCAGTTGCCACATCCTGAGATTCTCCTGCCTTCAAAGATGCTGGGTGTCTTTTAGCTAAGTCTCTGCTTCCTATTAGCCCTCTAAACTCTTGCAAGTTACTCCTCCAAACTCTTTCAAGTTATTTCTCACAGTGCTGGAATCTCAAGGTTTTGAACCTGACCTTAAAGTTACATTTCATATATTGCTTACACAGGCATCCCGAGTTGTAGGGGTCAGGTCAGTTTGGAGCTGTGAACTTTCCCAGTGTTTCAGCCCAAGTTCTGCATCCCAGTGACTCAGTACTAACAAGTAACAAGCCTCACACCCTTCATACACAGGCATTGAAAGAGAGCAGCCTACTAGACTTTAAAAGTTACAAGCTTTTATGTTTTGCCAGCTGGGAACTTCCGATACCTGAATCCAAATCCACTGTCTTCTGTATCACTGGAAGGGCTGGGAAGCACTTAGGGCTTGGATCAGTCAGTTCCAGAGCTGCCACTGAGGAAGGGTGGAAGCTTTAATGGTTTGTGCAATTAAGTTTGAGTAAAAAGGGCTTTCAGACTGTACAACACCTGAAGTTAGGACGCAGCAGATTGAAATCTGCTGTTCCTGCACGCTCCCTCTGGCGCTTATCATTGGCTCACTAGGCACCACCATGGGATTATCTGATGGGGAGGTTTTGTGGCTGGATATGATCAATGGGTTGCTGAACAGCCTTAGGGTAGGAAGTCAGCTTCACATTTCCAGAAGGTGAGCAGGGAAACAGCACATACACAAAGCAGGATCTGAACAGTATAATTAAGAGCAAAAACAAGCTACAAAGAGGCAAAAAAGGTGTTTAGAAGTCAAAGTCAGAGGTATTCCCAAAGGTCAGACTTCCAAGTTTATGGTACAGTTTGCTATTTTCCACTTAGGAACTTTTTAAAAAGCAATATGAGGGCTTAGATTTCACATTTCTTGGGCTTCCCTCTCCTCCATGGCTGAGCTCCTGACTGCTCTCAGTTGCAGGATCCCTAAAACCAGAAGTTCCTCCTACACTGCTGCAACACCCAAGCAATTGAGCCAGAGCCCAGAAAAGCCTTTATTGTGGAGGTGATTGAGCTTATTTCTCTCCCAAAGAAAAGTGACTAAAAAAAACTTAGATACTTAGTCTCAAAGCCATGACTTGGGTCCTTCTGTGCTCAGAGGACACAAAGCTGCCTCCAGACAAACAGGTGTCTGGAGAGGAGCAGTCAGGTTCCTGACTAAATTGACCAGGGGCAGATAACTTGGGTAACTGTCCTAGTTTAAAACTATCCTAGTTTAACCCTTAAAAAATGAGCAGTTTTTCCTCTCCAGATTAGAGAAGTGTTTTAGAGTATCTAGAGTGCAGTTAGAAGCTAAAAGGGTTAGAAGAGAAGGATGACAGTGAAGGGAAAGAGAAGATATCAGCTGTATCTTGCCAACTTTTAACTTGGTTGCCTATCAACAGCTTAATCTTAAAGAGAATAACTCTCTGTCAGGAGTCCCTCTGTACTCTGCTAATCTCCTGTTATTGCTTGTCAGAAGTCCCTTAAAGCAGAGTATTGATTTTCTAACAGAAGCCCTAATTGCTACATTATGCTCTCCAGTGCATAGAGCCCTTGACTTATGGTAGACAACAAGAGGTGCTTTTCTTACATCTGCTCAGCCCTTCAGAATCCTCCAGTCCTTAGTCCCTCAGAGCAAGAGCCCCATTGGTACAGTAATCTCTCCATTTATGTGGCTCTGCTAACATAAATTAGCAGATTCTTATTAGCAGATGAGAAGTACCGGCTGTGTAATCACCTGACAAAAAATTTCTCCACAGACTGGGCCCAAAATATTTGACAGACCATCTTTAGGCTGAGACTTGCTGCTTGTGCTACTGGTTGTGAGCACAGGGCCTGCTCCCCAGCCCACCTGACTCGGATGTGTGCTCACCCACAGACACGATTCCTGGATCCCACACCTCTGTCCAACTTGCTGCCACTGGAAACATCTGTCAGTTTGTTAATGCTTGTTCATCTGCCTTTCCCACTGCTATTCCTTCAGTGAGCCTGCAGGGTTCTGGAGGGTGGGTTCAGTGCTTTGGCTTCATGTGAGGTGTGTTTATGTGGCAGCTGCTGAGCCTGGCTGTGTGTGCCCCATGGAAATGCAGGAGTGCTCCCTGTGTATGTGCTGCCCACTAATTTAGGAGGGCTTATCTCTCCCAGGCTCCCCAGGAATGCATGAGGAATGAACGCAACTTAGGCCATCACAGCAGTATGTTCCCCTGACATTTTCTTGGAAAAGCATGGTTGCTGTGTGAACTGCATGGGGGAAGAGCTGGCTCTGGGTGAAGACACATCCCTGGTGCTGCCCAGAATGTGATCATACACATATGACTTTGGAAAGTAATTTGCTGTTGAGAGCACCCTTTCCCTCCACCACTTCTTCGTCATTGCTTGCAAGCCACCTACTTCTCCATAGCTTCACCTACCTTTTCCAAATTCCCCTCAGGCTAGATTTTCATCAGCACCTTTGAGAAGAATGGGCTGCCAATCTCACAGTCACACCATGTGCATTCCAGAGCTACACAACCACCCTTTCTTTTCCTCCCACAACGCCTGGTACCAGCAGTGACCAGGGAACCTGAGCAGCCCAAGAGGTCTCCTGGCCCTACAGCATGGCTGTCACCCTTTGAGGATGCTCTGAACTGTTAAACCACTACAGAGTCCCTTCTCTTTCCCCATTTCACACTTGAAATGTATTAGATGGACCATGTTTTCTTCCCAGTTACATATAGGTAACATCATTGATGTAATGGTGAAGGATGAAGCCGAGGATTGCTTTCTATCCCCACAGCAAAACCACACAGTGCTACTTGGGGTTGTTCACCATCAGAGTGACAGCATTTTGCTACTTAAATGCTGTCATCAAAACCAGCCTGATGGATCAGTTAGCACAGAATTCCTGGTCTATACAGCAGTAGAAGCTATTAATAAGGAATTACCTACAGATTTCTGTGTCTGCAGATGAGTGTGTCCACAACTCTGTAAGCCTTTAACCTTGACACAGTGGTTGGTTGTAGTGCAGAAATGACCACCAAGGCCAGCAGTGACAAGTAGCCCTTGGCAGATGAAGGTAGCCATTCTCTTGGTCTTCTGTTACTGTTCAAGGATAAACTTTCCTTCATCTTGCTGTCTGACATAAACACGCTCTGAATGATGGACAGGAAACTGATATTTTTGGACATTTTAATCATCAAAACAAATCAGAGCCATTTTTTCCTGCACATCCAAGTGATTGAATTTTAAAACAACTCCCCTTCCTCGAGATGGAAGGAGCTGAGCTAATGCCAGCACATGTACTCTAGCCAATTTTATTTATTTCCCTGGAAGTAATTTTCTGTATAAAAATGCAGATTTTTCAAAATCTACCATTTTCAGGGAAGGTGGTTCTGCTGGAATATTTGACAGTGAAAAGCTGAGCAGAGCAGTTTGAATATCTTAATTTCTGCTGCATAGCAATACCAATACTTAGATCCTAAATGGAAGTGAGAGGAAAATTAAAATTTAAATTTAAGGTAAAAAACACAAGAGAATATTTTGTCATTACTCAAGTGCAAGCATCTGATACTGCTGAAGTGAGAGAACCTAATACTATCTAAACAGGGCATGGGGAGAAACACCTGCCAAAATCTGTTGTCACATTTGTTTTGCAAAAATCAGTGTAAGTTCTTGTCATGGCACTGAGGAGGAGCCCCAGCATCCAGCTGGCTCTGATGGACATAGGATTGGCAAAGGCATATAAGACATCTCATGTCAAAAAAAAAAGAAAAAAAAAATTAAGTCTGAATTAGTGTGAACATCATGTCTCCCTCCACACCTAAGCTGATGAGAGCGATGAGTGATCACCTTCTTTGCAAGTGTTGACTGCAGTTCCTTGAAGAGGCTGGTGGCACCCACGTAGGCAGTGTGAGAACAGCCCCTGCTCCCCTCCTCTGCAGGGGAGAGTCCTGGATACAGCATGTGCTTGGCACTGCCTGTTCCTCCCAGGAAAGCAGATCCTTCATCTGGCACCTGAGCCTCTCGGAGCGGACTGCAGCCGTGCTTCCCACCCAGCATCTGTCTCCTACCCCTGCGGATGGGCACGCTCCAACCTTCATCTCACACATCCCTGTAGCCTTGACTTGATGGAAGAAGGAATCACACAGACCCAGCAGGAGTGGGCCCATGGGCTCTCATTCTTCTCTCCTGTATCTTAATGTGAACAGAAGCAAGCAGTTTCACCAAAGCCATTGAAAAGCCACAAACTGGGAAACAGAGGAAACAGGACCCCTCCATCTGTATCTTATTCAGGGTTGGAGATGGTCACCTTGAATTTGGGAGATAGTGAACTAGAGGAGAAGGTGAAAAATGTCAGTGAAGAGACAAGAAACATGCTTGGGAGAAAATAAAAGATAATTAAGCAAGGACTGAAAGCAGACATTTATTGTACTTCTGGAAATGCTTCCAAGCTTGAAAGCATCTGAAGTACAGGAAAAACTGAGTGTTGCTGTCTTGGTCCCAGGAGGGAGTAGCACAGTTCTTAAAGTATGTGAACTTCAGAGAAATGCAGGCATCTGTTATGGCTATGAAGCCTATATTTTATTTTATTTTTAATTGAAAGGATGTTTTGAATTTTTCTCACTAGCTGTTTGATTTATTCTCCAATCTAGTTAGAAATCAGCTCCTACTAAGGAATGGACCGCGAGAATAACTCAATGGGAAAACACTAATGAATCTCTGAAATTAGACTTTCCATTGGAGCATGGGACACATTGCAGCACACAGGGATTTCTGTGCAGGGGAGGAACACCTGGTGGGGCACAAGGCATGTCTGTCACGGGCTCGGTACTCCCCACTCTCTGCCTAGGTACTTGGAAGATACCCTGAATGTGTCTTCCAGGAGAGAAAAGCCTGGCATTTCTCTTCTGCATGAAATGCAGCCTGGTCCATGGGGCCCTCTGGGAGCAGTGTGCCTGTGCTGAGACGTCAGTAACTTTTCGCGTCAGCTCCATGAGCACAATTCCTGTGCATAACTGTCTGAGCATCTTTAGTCTCTGAAGATCTCTGTGATTTCTGCCGCTTCCTTTGACGATATAAATAATATGTCTATTCTTAGCTCCACAGCAGTATATTCAAATCTTTATCTAAATTCTGCAGAATTTTCCATTTCAGATGTTTGGGCTTCAAGAGGCAGACTGCTACTTATCCCATGCGTGCCATTATTCCTTTGACACATGATCTGAAAATTAAATTATCAGACCAATTACTGATTTTGCTGAAATTTACAAGGAAAACATTAAAGTTTGAGTAAGTGAGAATTCCCACTGGACTCATCAGCAGAGAGACCAGAATTAAATCATATTTTTCGTAGCTTCATCCTGTTGCAATGCATGAGGAGTATCTGATTGTGAAAGGCCATTTCCAGAAAACAAAATTCTGAACCCTGAGCAGCTCAGCAGAACTTTCAGCAGAACTCTGAAAGACATCTTTCATTCATCATAAAAACAAGCACATGCTGTTCAAGTGCCAGAGTGGGGCCAGGCCAATGGTGTCAGAGGTGCCTTTCCAGCAGCAGCACTGGGAGTGAGCACTTCATATGAATTATCCATGCAGCTGAACCTAAGTAAAAACAAGATGGGGTCCTAACCTTTGCTGTTAGAAAGGGCTGAGCAGCATCACATGGACAAGCAAAGCAACAAGAAAATAACTACTTCTTATCTGGAGCTGGATCAACAGCAGAATGATAGGGCATTTTGATCTCATGGTAACCCAAGAGGCCTGGGCTGCTCCAGACATCAGTGCTGTGCACCAGAACCAGGAGAATGATGGTCATGATGGATGTCTCCAAAGTGCTAGTGGAGGTTCCTGTTTGTGAGACACATGCTCCCAAAGCACACTTTTGCAGGGTATAAAAGCTTTTATCCCTTACATCTACCTGTGATATACACCCAGCTTGTTATGGGCAGATAAACATACCCTCCAAAAGATTGGACTGACATCTTAAAATACACTTGCAACTTGCAGGTGTAAAAAAGCAAATTAATTTTAAACATCTGCTTGAGGAACAGATGAATCAATAAAAAGTAAAGGACAGAGATATCGATATCTACAGTTGCATCATCAATTAAATTACTGAAATCAGCTTAGAAACTCTGAGGTCTGCCAGCGGCTGGTTTACAAACTTAGGAAGGTGTGGTGCCGGAATAAGGTCTCTGTTTGGACCTTGTGCCTTCTCCAAGTTCTTGCAGCACGCAGAACTGTGTTTCTTAACAGGGCTGAAGGTGAGGATTTGGGTGGGTTTGTGTACTGATGACACAAAACTGTTCAGAGAAAATAGGGAATTTGCTAAAGAGGGTGGAAATATTTGAATTCAGTAAGAGACATTAACATGAGGGGAGCACATGTCCTTCCGCGACCGTGAAGCTTTTCCCATCTGCACTGTGGCACTCAGTGTCAGGGTACAGGGGCTCTCACTCCCCCAGTTTTCCCCACCTCCACAATATCTCTCCATCTTCCAGCATTACAATGAGGAGCAAGGAAAAGCACAGAAATGCCTTTTAACCTTCAGTCTCCATCAAATCAGAATTTCCTGATGATGCATAATGCATAAGCACTTAGTGTGTTCCTTGTGAGGAGGGGTTAATGAGTGAAATGAATTGTGTCGTGCCAGGGCCTGATTCCTGTGGAAAGCTCCTCTCCCCTTCTAGAGCCTCTGGATTTATCTTTCTTAAATAAACATACTTCATAAATCTTTTGGAGTGTAAATAAGTCAGGGCAGCAGCAAGAAAGCAATTGCCAGTGAATAATTTGTCGAGCTGCTTGCAGCTGGCCCATCCTCCTGGGGCCAGACCTGCTGGTTGGCAATGCCCTGCTTATACCTTGATGATCTCGGTACACAAGCTCCTTCATTTAAAGAGGTTTCCATGATCCCCACTCATTCTTCTCCTCCACCCTCCCTCCCTTTTTGAGCTGTAATCACCAAGACACTGTTGACTGCAAGTACTTCAAACAATAACCTTCTGAATGATTTAGCAATGCAGCTCCTTCAATAACAGGTTCCTCTTGGATGAAATGCATTCATATTTATGTAGGACAGAGGTTTTGGAATGCTATTAAATTTACATGGTGAGCTGGCAGAACAGCTATCTTCATCTGATATGAAGAATGGAAAAAACAGCCTCTTCACAGTAGCAGGGAAATATTTACGAACACAGAAAATTCCCTCCAGTGTTCATTACCCCAGCTGGGGGATGAGGACCATTCACATTAAAATGGAAAAGCTTGTGAGGCTATGAGTCCATCAGGCTGGCCTGGAGCAGTGGGATGGGAAGTTTGATGGGGTGGGTCATGCACGGGTGTTACTCACTTGTTTGACAAGGCCCTAATGCTGGAGCAGGCTTTGTACAGCTTCTCATAGAAATGAAGAAGAGAAAGAAAACTTGATGGAGTGCAGTGAAAGCAGGTAAGATACCACATCACACAAACTCTGGTTTGGTTTCGGATGGGCAGGTGAAGGTAGCATGGCCAAAGGTGAGGAGACAGCACTCCCATGGAGCAAGCAAAGCTTTATCCAGGGCACAGATGTCATACAGAGAAGGGCACCAGCACCTGACACTGCAGCTCAGAAGGATGTTCCCTGCAAAACACCATTCCTTAGGAGTTTGTTATCTCTAATCCAGCAGCATCAGAGCTCACAGGTGAGTGTTGGAGGCAAGACTCACCGCACCCATGACAATGAACATAAACAGTTGGGTTGACAAAATATTGCTTGTAGACTATGCCTGTAGACTATATTGCTGTAGACTATGAACCCTTCAGCTAAGCCTCTAGAGAAAGGCCCCAGGCTTATGTCTTGGGCCCACAGCAGGCATTAACTACAGATGCAGCCAGACTATGCCTAGCCCAGCCAGAGAGCAGAAGAGGTTTTCCTGGAGTTAAAGAATGAGCCAAAACACAGGTGATAAGGGCCTGTCTGCAGTGTGAAGATCATGGGCTGTGATGGAAGGGAGCATGGGCCCACAAGTGGCATGTCCCCAGCTTCACCTCCATGTTGAGGCTGAGAACAGAGCTGCTGGAAAGCTCCTGTGCCACCTTCACATCACAGCAGGGCAAGGTCATCAAAGACCCAGTACCTCGGTGCTGTGATGAGTGACGTTTGGGGTAGCCATGTGACAGGATTCAGCATGAGCAGTCAAAGGTCCATCAGGAGTGGCTTTGCTGACCCCTCTGTGATATGACACCAGCACCATTGCTGACACTGAGCAGTCCTGTGTGGATTGGCTATGTCTGGGTTTGGGGAGCACTGTGCTGCTCACCAGCTCAGCCACGTGGCACTGTTCCCTGTCTCACAAGCAGTGTGTCAGTGACATCACCAGCCTGGAATGGTTTGGAATGGCAGTGCTAAGGCTGCCCCCTCCTCCAGAGACTCTGGCCAAGCCAGGATCAGTGCACCCAAGGATAGATTGCTCAGGCAGGCTTTCCAGTGAGGGACGAGAGCATCAGAGGAGGGATGCAGGTCTGACGAGCATACTGCGTCCCTCTCCACCTCAGAGCTGGCCTGCTTCTCCCTTCAATGCGAGGGGCCCTGTGTTGGCAGGAGAGATGTGACCCCGAGCAGCTGAGCGCTCATGACCTTTGAAGGGCCTGTGGCAGTTTTTACAAGAGCAGAGAGGCATGTACAGTGACACTGTGGCCAGCCTCCAAAGCATGTAGATTACTTTTTGTCTCCTTAAATATTCTTTGCGGTGTCCATCAGCTCTAGAAATGCCAAAAGCACTGGAGCAGCTCCAGCTGAAACAGATAACTTGATGTTACTCATTTGGCAAAGCAGCATTTTCACCTCCCATCCTAAACTGTTATGTGTGGTAAGCAGGCTGTTCAATAACCTCTACGTTTAACCTCAGCAGAGGCTGCCCCAGTCATTGTCACAGTGGTGGCTCCATGGTAAATAAGCAGCTGGAAGGAAAAAGTATGGAAACATATGATCCCTTTAGAAAACTCACTGGGCTGTAGGTAGCAAATAACTTCAGCGATTCCCAAACGGCCTCAAAACATAGCGGCTGCAGAAGCAAATTAGTCATTTTATGCTCTAAATACTTAATGTCAGTACTAAAAACGAAGAGATGGGAGAATGTTGTGGAGAAGCAGATCAGGATGCGACCAAAAACAAACCCCATCCTCATCTGGTGCAACTCGATGTGGAGCAGCAGCAGACCCAACACAGCGGTGCCGGCTGACGGCTGCTGCCCAGCCAGCTCTGTGAGCATCACTGGCCGAGCAGCACTACGGGAGAACAACCCATATCCTGTTTCAAATACTGATACTGAAAACCAACAGTCTCCTCCCATTTTTTACGGAGAAAATATTTGAGTTTCAGAGTTTGAAACAGAGGCCAGAAAGATGACTTCAAAGGTGCTGTCCACTGACAGACCAAGGGACATGAAAGGCACAGCATGAGGCTTTTCTCCTTGTGTGGGAAATAAGGAGGGGAGAGATAGGAAGCTGGCATCGCAGAACTGAATTAAAAAAAAACTAAAGGACTAACAAGTACAGGCTGTGGTGTGCCTTGAGAGGGATCAGTGCAGCAGCTCTCCAACACGGGCTAACTGAGGCAGCAGTAATGCGGACCGGGAGCAGCAGAGCCCACGGCTCTCACCCCAGGACGGGCAGAACAGGAGCTGCTGGGAGCCGACCGGTCCAGCTGGTGGGTATTGTATCCACGGGCTTTGAGCTGGGAATGGAGCCTGGTACTTGGGCTCTTTTCCTTGTTTGATTAGCTCCTTTTCCTTTGGCAGCTGAAAAGACACTTGGCAGCACCAGGGCTTCACATCTTGTTGAGTTGAATAGGAGGGAGCAGGGTTTTGGCAGGGACAAAAGAACATACCATTGCTCCATCAATGGCCTCATTACTGAGTGCTGTGGCTCACAAGGAGCGGCAAGGAGCAAAGGAGAGCTTGCTTCTGGTAAGCAGACAGGGGCTGGAAATGCATTTCCTGCTTGACCTATTACTCTGAAGATATCAGCTCAAAGGCAAGTTGAAAGCTTGACAGTTTTTATCTGTGGAGGAGATATAAGCATGTATTGTCTATCCCTGGCTGAGGGTCTGGAAGCCAGCCTGTGTGTCTGTTGAGCCCAAGTCATTGAGCTAAGCTACCTGAAGCAAAAGGGTGACACAGAAAATGAAGAGGCAGGCAGGTTTTTAGGAGGGGGTTGGAGTGCCCTGACTGCTCAACAGATGCTTATCTCTTGGTCATGTGTATTGTTCCTGTTCAGTCTTCTTGAAAAACCAAAACACAAGACCTTTGCCAGAAAATACTCCAAAGAAGTATAATACAGCCACCCAGCTGCCTATATTTTAGCTCTTATTCTATAAATTTATTATAGTATAAATCAATACTATTTATTAATTAAGACATAATGACAAGACTGTCCATGCAAATGCCATTAACGACCTGAGCACATGCATTTTTAAAGACATCTAGGTGAGAATTTTTAACAAGCCAATAATAATGTATTCTGCAAAGTCTATTTTCTGTATCATTATGTCCAAGCAATGGGATTTTCAGGAACATTCATTGTTCCCTGTTGCTAACAATTTACAGTCAAGCCCAGTGTGAATCAGGTTAGGTCAATACCAAGTACCTTGGAAAATCCCAGCTTCTGTATTAATATTTTGAACTATTTTGACAACCAGTTGTACAGAGAGTACCACACAATTTGTATCATGGTTAAGTGGGGGTGAGTGCCTTGAAAGTGGTCCAAGAGTATTTGCGAGTGAAAACTCAGTGTGATCTGTAGGAATCATTTCATGTAGAAGAGAAGTTCAGCCATGTAGGGATGGAAGTTATGGCAGTGGAAGGTGATCAGGAATGCAGCAAAGGAGTTTAGGATAGAAAATTATTAAGTGCACAATACTTTCAGTGGGTACTTGCAAGAAGGATGAAATGAGGACAAGAAGGTAAAATGGCTACAAGAAGGTAAAATGGCTGTGGTGGTTTTGATAAAAACATCCAAGTCCCATGCTCTCCCCATTCTTTAATCAAGTCTCTTCCCTACGGGTCCATCCTCAAGCCCCAGGAGCTCCCTGTTGCCCAGGTTTTCCCCCACTGAATGTCCCCTGGGAAGAGGGGGAACAGAATGGCTGGTCAGACTGGTTGTCCCCCACTTTTCCAGCAGCCTGTGCCCTTTTCCTCCTGGCCCTGCACTGCATGTACCAAACTGCTCTCCAGGAGTCAGGGAGGGGGACACACCAGCACTGCCCATCAGGAGCAGTGGTGACAGCAGACAGGCCAGCTCTATTTCCCTGCAGGCAGGTTTCCCATGGCAGCCCTTCAGCTCTGGGCAGACCTATAAGGACCAAATTCCAGCCTTGCTTCTCCAGGGCAATTTCAGAGGAATTCCCTGAAGTTAAGCTAAATTTAAAACCATTTCAAGGAGGAGGAGTGAGAAGCAAACCTCATCATCTCAAAACTTGCTCAGACAGAGGCTCTGCTCTGCATACCAAGATGAATAATAAATAGCAGCCAGCCAGCCATCCATGTGGATGGATTGGCTCTGCCTACAGCACAGGGTGTGAAAAAAAAGTGTGAGGTGAGCATTTTCTATCAGGTTCCCTCTGGGAACCTCTAGCTCACATGGTATTGATTGAGAGAAGGTACAAAGAAAAAACATTAGTTAAATAAAATGTTTTAACATCAGGCAGGACATCAATGGCTGAGTTGTTCATCATCCCAAAGAGTCTCTGAGGAAAGGAGAGGGACAGCTTGAGCCCAAGGCTGACTCCAGCCCAGGGCAGAGACCAGCACCACCACACCCTAATGTCTTCAATCCCTCCTGGCCACCCCACGGAAATTCCCAGACCCCCTCCTCCTCCTCCCCTTGCTGTGTCAGGAGCCCACTTCAGGCATGGTGGAGCTCTGTGTAGGTTGGGAAGCTGAGGACCTGAGAGCCAGCTCAGAGGAGCACCTGACCCCAATGCCTGTCATGTTCCCAGGGCATCCGTGTCACCTCCTGAGACACAGAGGAAAAGCTCTGGCAGCTCACTTGGCATCATGATGCTCAGCTTTTAGGCATTCCCAGGAGACCCGCGGGAGAGGAAAGACAGGAGCAGCGCATCTGCAGGCAGGCGTCTCGGCTGGTGCTGGGGAGCCTCTCCCCTTCCTGTCTGATATCAATCCTATAAATGATCCCAGGGGCATTTGACTGCATCAGTCACTTAAGGGAAGCTTGCACATTAGATGTACCATGGTGGAGCCCCAGACTTGCCTGCCTGCCCTTATCAAGGGAGGATGGTGTCAGACAGGGGCCATGGGTGTCATGGGTGGGACATGGGGGACAGAGGCATCTGTGCTTTCCCCATGCCTGATGCTCCAAGTCTGCTATCTGGGCAGTTGGCTCAAAAGGCCATAAGAGCAAAGCCATCCTTGCAGCCATAGTGAAAGAACTGACTACAGCTTGGACTGCGCACAGATATTAACACACCACACAGCTCTGGAAACCTGGGGAAATGGGTGAAAACATGTTTATTTCCTGGAAGAGCTGGAGGAATGCTCTGGTGCTCTGGCACCTCCCACCTGCCTCACTGCCCTGGGCTGTGGAGGGAGGAGGCAGCTGTGGCAGTGGGAAACTGGGGTGGCCAAAATCAATAGTGAGCTGCAGCCCTGGCTGGGAGCTCCTGGGACCGGGAAAGTCTCTGCCTTGGACAATAGATTATTTTTAACTAGCTCCAATCTTCAAACACTGTAGCTTAAAAAAGGGGGGAAAGAAAAGAATAGCCGATTTGTGCAAGCTCCCCTGCTCCCATTTAGTCTGTGGAAGTGGTGCTCTGCATTTCAATGGGGGCAGGACTGAGCTTCTCATGAGATAAATTGCACCCTGTCCCTTTGCATGCTCTGTGCAGCTACTCCTGGTTTGTTCAGCTTCGCTCTTTCCTGGCCCCCCTATGAACACCCCTCCCTCTCTGAAACGCTCCCCAGCAGATTTTTTTTCTGTTGTTGTTGTCATTTAGCTATTCATTTTCCATAGGCTGCCTTCATTCCCGTGGCCTTTTGCAGCTAGGAGACAAGATGTTGCCTTGGAAACAAAGCCCCTTAGATGTTTGGAGTCTCTGGGATTGCTCTGTCTGCTCCTGAGTACTTTTAGGTTATTTTTATTAACCGCACAAAGATGCAGCAGGCTCGTAGCCAAGGCAGAAAGTAGCCCTGGGAGATGGAGGGAAAGCAAGTTTCTTACTGGCATCATTCACTCCACTGGGGATATTTTTTTGTGATGCACCATGGGCTGAACGCCTGCAAGAGAAATGGGATCTCCAGAGAGTGCTGCACAGGCAGGGCTGTTCCTAGGGCTGGGATGGCTGCAGGCAGGCAGAGCCACAGTAGTGCTGGGGAGAGAGGCTTGCCAGGAGAGAAAAAGCCAAAGTAACCAGGAAGGAAAACTGGAGAGAAGTTAGGAATTGCAGAATTTGGATTTCTTGGCGTTTCTCACTTTCCAACTAATTGGCTCTATGCCATGGAGGGACCCACTGTGCACTCCGCTGCCACGATGGACACGGTTACTACAGGCTTGGGCTGCTTATTTTAGAAGAAATCAGATTTCTAGACCCATTAGGCAGCTGTGAAAATCTCGGCTCCAAGGTTTTATTGGCAATTCTGCTCTGTGCTGCTGGGCGAGTCCAGGGCAGCACAAACAGACCCCAAGCCTGAGCTCTGCTCCCAGCTGGATGGCTGGAGAATGCTGGTTACTTCTGCCCCAAATCTGCAGGAGAAGTCTGACCCCTTCTGCAAAGGGGCTCTGGGAGGTAGTCAAGCTGTACTGTTTTCACGTCCCATCATCCACTGGCATCACTGCATGACACTACCAAATCCCAGTCCCTCCATGGAGGACATTCTGGAGCAGGCCTTTACTCCTTTTTCTGCAAAGATGTAAAAAAAAGAAACAAAACAAAAGCAGATTAAAAGAAGCTCCCTAATCCCCAGATGGTTCTTGAAATATTTCCAATCCAGCCAAAGTATTCCAGAAGAAAAGTGAATATATATTAAATTTTCCAAGAAATACTCAGCATAGTATTAAGCTCGTGCCTTGCTACTCATGTCAGCACAGTTCTCTGCACTGCAGCAGCTGCAGGACTTGCAGACCCAGGGAGGGTGGCACAAAGAAAGAGGGAGCATATAGGGGAAGGAAGGAATGCACTGAAATATGATGAACCTGAGACAGAGGATGAGGATGGCAGGGCCACACCCCCAGAGATGAACACCAGCAGGTCACAGTGACAGAGAGCCTCGACCATGGTGCTGAGATGGTGCAGCCATTTCCATTCTTGGCTACAGGCAGGCACTGGTGCCATCCCCACTGTTCTGTGGGGCTTGAGGTGACCTGTAATGGCAACAAAGGGTTTTAGGGGGGAATCCACCCTCTCTCCTCTATTTGTATCACACAGGCTTACACACAAGGGAGCAAATCCATTGTTTTGTGGCCTTTTCCACCATAGCTGAGCTTCACAGATGCCCAGGCTAGCAAGATGCTCCCAGATTTTCTTATCCCTTCTGATGCATCCTCACCAGAGCAAGGAAGTCTGCCTCAGCCTCCCAAGTGTCATAAATGCTGGGTGCTTTTTTCCCATTGTTGCTGTTTTTCCTTGTCATTACTACATGATGCCATGGTTACAGAGATGTAGGACTAATCTGGTGACAGCAGTTTATGGGCTTTTTTGGTTTTGATATTCTTTGATGCTATATTTGTGCCAGAAGAATAAATAATAAATACACACAACAGCATCAAAGATTTCTTCCAGCCCCTCAGCCTATTTCTGCCTACCCTTGTTAAGCTGTTAGAAAGGTAGTTCTCTGCCAGCACTTATTTTATGAACTATCCTGTCATCTAATGGTGCACCTGAGGTCCCACTTATCCTTTTTCTCTGAAAAGAGAAGTTATTAAAAATAAAGTTTGTCTTAATATCCCTGAGGACAGCTTCTCCTGGAACAGCAATGCTCACACTCAACCCAACACGTCCCTTCCCCTCCCTCTTCTTTCCCTCTTCTTCCTCTCTTACCCTCCCCCTATCAAAGGGTTGGGGAACTTTCTTGATGCTCTTGTAAGGAAAATATAGGACATTCTTTCTCTGCAGCAACCTGAAACAATGTGTGAGCAAATCTGTTAGTGTGTGATGTGCCTCAGCTCCAGTAAGGAGGAACTTGCTGGAGGTTAGTCTCTGTAATCCCTGCTGATCAAAGAAAGAACTCCTCCAAGCCTGTTACAAGCACCCAAGTCTTGGTTTTGCTGGAAATACAGCAGTACAGAGGAGATTTAACTAAAAATTTGTCTTTCATCTGCTCAGAACTCTGGTGCTCCTTTTAAGCAGCTACAGACTCCTCAACCAGTCACTGCTCCACCTCAGCCCCATCAGATGCAGCTTCCACTCACAGCAGAAGCTCAGCCAAATGCTCCCCTACCTCTGCCTCTGGTCCTTCCTGCAGAGAAGCGTTCACAGTCACCTGGAAATTAAGAGGGAGAGAAGCTAAACAAAGATTATAGTAGTAAAAAGTCACAGGCAAAATTTTGCTAACCAGTCACTCAGTGAATTACATCTTGTTTCAGCCTATCCCCTTCACAATGTTAATATCATAGAATCCTAGAATGGTTTCGGTTGGAAGGGACATTATCATGTTATTGCAACCTCCCTGCTATGGGCAGGGACACCTCCCACTAGCTGATGTTGCCTAAAGCCCCAAGCAACCTGCCTTGAACACTTTCAAGGATGGGACATCCATATCTTCTCTGGGGAATCTTCCTAATTTCTAATGTAAACCTGCCATGTGTCAGTGTGAAGTCCTTCTCCCTTGTCTGGGGTCAGCCTGCATCTCCATCACTGGTTGTGTTGCAGCCAGAGACTAAAAAACAGGAAGTTCCCACACCAGCAGAGGCAAAGACAGGCAGCACATGCTTTACTCAGAACCTCACTTGGATATTTGCTTTGGGAACTTCTGCAAACCCCTTCATTGCAAGGAAAACTCAGCAGTGATCATCTTGTAGGACATCTGGTGAAAGAGCACAGAACCAAAACCCAGAAAATTTAAGGTGATGACAATTGAAATTAAAACAGAAATTAAGCTGTGAATGAAGGGCTCCTGCTGAGAAAATTCTTGTTGTACTTATTAATAGACCTGGACAGAAATGCTTGATGAAATGGCTAAAAATAGTCTGAAATAAACCAAAAGCTTTTGTAAAATCTGGTCAAAATCTACAAATCTGGTTAAAATGTACAACTCCAGTCAAAATCTACGTGTAGTTATGGACGAGAGGAGATCATGTGAGAATTTTTCAAGAGGATTTTGCATTCCTGAAAGGATAAAGTAATTTGTTTTCATTTTTCCATTTCCATTCAAACCTAAAATTTTTGTTTGGAATTTGACATACTTCTAAAAAATAATACTGAGCACCTAAATGACTCAAAATATTTTGATAGGACTTAAGGCAAGTGCTTCGGCTGGATGTGAAATTAAATTTTTCAAAGGATTTTGGGTTCACAGGAAAATGCATGTTTCATTGCAGCTGATTTTTTACACTACCTAGTTTTTCAGTTCTGCTGCCAAGTGGAAGAATCAGTATTCTTTGGCTGCTGTGATGCCTAACATCACATCAGCAATGCAATAAATAATTTTGAGACCACTCACATCAGGCACAAAGCTTGAGTATGCACAGCAAAGCCACTGACTGCTCTGTCAGTGGAAGGCAGTACAAAATCCCTACCCAGATATCACAGTTGTGGATTACAGAAAAAATCATGGGTTATGAGAAGAGGCAACAGGAAGATGAAATTTAACAGGGTTGGGGCAAAGGGAGGGATTTTCCCTCTTGCTGTTTTCCTTTAGGTATAAATCTTCAATAGAGATCACCAAGTAAAAGAAGGACCATAAAATGAAACAGTGCTCTTTCTGGTTGAAACACCATCTCTTTCTTCAGGGACAGAAGAATGTAACCCACAGGCTTAGTTCTTCATCACAGAGGCACTGATAAATCTGTGAAATTAACTGTAGAGTGGAGATTAGCACCCACCATTCAGCATCAAGCTCTGAGCATTCAACTAATTACTGGGTTCCAGCACTGCACGACTTCCCAGCAGGAAGACACTGCCCTATAAACCGTCATACACAAGTGGCATTTAGCCAGAGGTGTTAAAAAGAATCTCTCTCCTGGGAATGCACCCACCACAGGAGCTGGTCTCCCTTTCTGTTCCAAAGACAAAGTCTGTTTTCCCCTTTGGTGGGAAAGCTTGGAATGAAACTGTGTCCCCTCTGCCCTGCTGCCCTTAACACAATCCCCTAGAGGGATGTTGGTGTGGAAAATCTTAAAGACATTTGAAGAGTGGAAGACATACAGGCTAAACCCACCAGGAATTCCCAAACCCGGAGTGGATTCCCAGAGAATCACCACCACTCCCACTCTGTTCATCCTCAGCCCTCTGCGTTGCAATGAATGGAAAATAGCCATTTATTTTAGAAATGCCAGGAGCCAGTGCAGCCCCCCCACCTGTGTTCTCACTGTGGCATCTCAGGCATTTCCCTGCCATTTACTGCAGCACAAATACTCCACTGCTGTTACATTTTATGGACTTCTACCCAGAAGAGGATATTAGGGAGAGGAGAAGGGCAGTAAGCTGCAAGGATTTTGCTCTCTCATCTTTACATGTTTTCAGCTTGCTCCTCAGCACTGCGGCAGAGCACTTCCCTGCGGAGCATGAAGCCATGCGGCTAATGTCCCCCATCTGTGACTCTCTCTCTCATCTCCTCCCTGGTGGGCAGTGCTGTCTGTGCCTGCATGGCTTGAAAGTCCTCAGTGAGAGATGATGTTTGGGCTTTCAGGTCCTGTACCCAGTCCCTTTGCTCAGTGCTTGTAGGGCAGAGGACCCATTAAAGCATCCTGTTCTCAGAGTGATGCTGGTGGAGCATGCAGTGGCTCTTGGTCTCTTGGGGATGCCCTCTTCTTGAAATAGAGGGGACTGTGATGGGCAGAATGCTGTTTTCTCTCCTTCTTTTGCAGCTAGTGGGTCAGGACCTATTTTGAGACCATTTAACACATGGTTTCTGGCTTTCCTATCCTTGCTTGGAAAAATTAGGTCAGCTACCCACCCCATTTGTCTCGCCCAGCTCTGGAGCTTCTCTGAGCTCCTCAAGAAGAGGGGAGGACCCTGCATTTCCTAGAAAAAAGCAAATTCAGGAAATACAGGGTCCTTGCAGGTTGAGTTCTGTGTTGTTGGGTCATGGGTTTTTCCCACAATAGTGAATGAACCACTATTTTCTACAGGATGTGGAGCTATAGGAATTCTTACAATGGTGGTGGCCATAGCTGGCAGCCCAAGAACTCAGTCTAGTCCATGCATTATCCGGTCTCTGGATTGCCAGATCAGTCCAAGCAAATGTGTTGCAGCAGGGGAAAAGAGGGTTATACCCACATAAGGGCTGATAAATTTTATTTGATCAACTGTAGTATCATACAGAATGGGAATGAAGGTAGTACTGAACACAGAGCAGTTGGCTGCTGCAAGGAACATAATAATCTGTAATATCAGTCCTGCTCAATGTCTCTCCAAACAGGAAGCAGCAGACAGAAAAAAAAGCCAGCTATAACAAGGTTTCAGGCTAGAGATCCTCGACCTCTTCCCAGACACACAGAACTGTTTGGCCAAGACAGTCAGAGGTGATGGTGCCATCTTGGCTCCAGAAGGATATGAAAACCAGGGCTGCACTAATTGCCAGCCGGACAGCACAAGCTCGCGAGAAGATCTGGATGTCACCGTGGCTGTCAGGTTATGTTTTCTGTACAGAAGAGTCTGTCTGCTCCCAGACAGACGGCAGCCCTTCGGCATTGTATCCAAGCCAGCCAACCTTTTTGTGAGAGCTTTACATGAGGGTAGATGGCTACTGTGGCTCTGTGGAATGCCAGCCATCTCTAACTTAACTTTTTAAGCTTAGCTTTGTTGTGTGATGCAAACTGCTAGAGAGCACTACACTGAGTTTTTGTGTAAACCCCTTTCCCAGACCACTGAGATCTGTGTCCAGAGCTTTGCATTTCCACCTCCAGCTAACAAGAGTGAAGAGGGGAAATTTGGGTGCCCACCTCAAGGTAATCTCCAAAGGGATAGATATTAATAAGCCACTGGAGAGATTGTTACCTGTTCAGTGCCTTCCAGGATCTCTCAGCAAGCCAAATGCCAAACCGAGGTGGGAGGCCTCAATTACATCTTCTGAGGGTAGATGGAAGGGTGCAGGAGGAAAGTTGTCTCTCCCACGATGCACAGCAGCTGCTTAATGCCAGAGAGACTTCCACAGATCGAGAGGTCAGCTCTGAAACACAGATGTGTGAGAGGGAGAGTGAGGGGGAGAGTCATACATGTAGCTATTTATTCAGTGTCTAGAAAAACTTCTATGGACTTGGAGCTGGGCCCTGGATGTCTCTGGAAAAGGCACATTCACCAGCCATACTTTGTTTCCAGGATTTATTCAGGCTGAAATGCTGTGAAAATCACTGACTTTTGCTGCAATGCAACCCCCAAAATGTCTTTGGCTGGGCAGTGGGGTTCATATTTCTGAGACACTCTGTAAGGAGAAGCAGGAGGTTTTCAGTTTATGAGACACGTTCTGCTGTGAAGTTACAGGACATCATTTCTCACTGGAGTAGCAGAGGCACACACTGCTGTGCCCTGAGGTCACGATCTAGGTCCCCCGCAGGGTTCCCTTGCAAGGATGTCCTTTTTGGATGCTGGATGGTCTCAAGACATTAGTTTGATTACCCCCAGGTTCATGATGGCCACTACTATTTTCACAAGATTGCTTGCTGATGGCTGGTACTGTGCTGATTTGCCTCATACCACCAGCCAAATTGAAGTGCTTATCTTTTCCCCCAGTGCATGGATTTTCTGAAATGTTCTGAGAAGCAGCTCCTCGTACAACTAGCCACCAGAGGAAATTGCCCCAGGGTTAACCTTTGAGATAGGCTAAGTGGCAAGTATCATTAATCAGAGTAAATAACAGCAAAAAAAAATTGATATTTACTGGGATTTAGTTCACCAAAAGGAAAGGACAGTACAGTGTGGCACATCAGCTGGTATCTTCAGTGGCTGTAACACAGCACAGCCCTTACAGGGTTTAGCATATTTGTACCACACAGCTTCACACAAGGTTTTGCCTCTCCCTTAAATTTCCCCTTCCAGAAAACTATTCCTTTTTTTTGGGGGGTGGGGGGGTGGGGAAAGTCTCCTAGTCAGTGTCCAGGCAACTTCAAAGGGTCAGAGCCAGGGTTTGCCCTGGGATACTCAGAGATGGGGACCTGAGTCCTACTCCAGTGTGACTCTGCAGCAGCCAGGGCCGCAGAGCAGCTTTGCTGGTACCTTCATTGTGCAGCTCTGCTGGTATCTTCGTGGGCACCAGTCATGGGTGGTGGTGAGGAACGAGTAATTAGGGGTGAACTGTATCGGTATGATAGAAAATAACTTGTTTGCAGAGACAAACGCAGCTGCCAGTAGTGTCAGACTGCAGGGAAGGGCCCCTCTCCCTTCCAGCCAGGTAACACATTAATTGGGCTGTGTGGCTGTTGCAAGTGAAGTCACAAGTTTGTATGCTGAGCACAGGCTGTGAGCCTGGTGACAGTGACATATGGGAGACAATTAAATAACTGCAGTCATGTCCAGGTTAGGGAGAGAGCAGATCCCTTTCTGAACTGGATTTATACCAAAAGTGTGGTGCACAGGTAGGCAACCTGGGGTTAGGAATAACACATGCCAACTTCCCGCTGTGTTTACAAGCTTCTTGTTCACATCTGCCTGTGGGTTTCAGACACTGCTCTGGCCTTACAGAGCCCTCTCCATTCCCCAGCCAGAGTGTAGGTTTGTTCTTCAGCAGAGTTTTTTGTCTCTTGGCCTGATACCTAAAGCCTGGATGTACAATTTCACCTTACCATGGTCTCTAAGCTCAGCTGTCTCCCCAGGCCATGCCCAGCCGGCTTTAATTCTCCTGCTGTAGGTGGATGCAATCAGCATTCAGGAATGACACAAAGTGACAAATCCCACTCTCCATAATGAACAGCCCAAAGGCATTCAGCTCAGGTGTTAGGGTTTCACCTGCTATGGAAAATGCAAGCCATTGGGGAGCAGCAGCAGGAGGTGTGGGAGTGCTGCAGAGATAGGCTAGGATGCTCATGCTGGATAAGAACCAGCATGAAGGAGACCAGCCTGACCTCTTATCCTCCTCCCAGATGTCTCGTTCCGAGGAGACGGGAGACAGAGCAGCTGGGAAAGGCAGAGGCAGCAGTGGTGGAATGAGCCCTGCACCATTTTGTAGCTCCTTCCAGCAATCCCAGGGGCCAAGCACTGCCTATTTTTAGCTCCCGAGGTAGCTTAAATATCACCGTGATGTTCATTAACAACAGCCCTGTTGGATGGGAACTGCAAGGCAGGGGAGTGGCGGGGGGGCTGTTGGCCTGTTTTGTTTTGCTTTATTTAATTGCTGGCTGAAGTACAGAGGCAGAGCCTGGCGGGAGGCTCGGCTCCTCTCACCTCGGGAATAGCAGGAGCAGCAGACCCGGGGGAGGCAGGCAGGGAAAAGTCAATCAGGCAGTATTTAAAAATCTACCTGCTGGGCCCAGGGGGAGTTGGAGATTTTAATGTCATTCCCAGCTTGAGACACAGCCTGGAGAGTGAGAAAAGAAAGGGGTATCTTCTCTTCTTGGATCCTTAATTGCTCATTAAATCATCTAACAAATGCCTGAACTCCTCGATGGCCCCATGCTCCTCGACAGAGGGACTTCAGCCTTGGTAGGGGGAAGGGGTATCTTTAAAAGTACTCATTTAACCTGCTTTTTCTGGATCTGTAAAACCAAGAGTTCAGTGGTTCACTCTGCAAAATAAAACTAAGTCTGGAATATTTTTATTACTGTTCAGCAGGAGCACTAAACTTTCCTTCACATTCTTCCCATTTCAGCCTGCTCTCAGTCTGCCCTGCAGGCAGGTCTCCATGCTGTGGGAGGACAGCCTCTCCTGTCCCCAAAAGGGACCTCCAGTGACTGCAGAGGAGCATGTACCAAAATAATCCCCTGCCCTATATGCTCAGCCCCACTTCTAACCCAACAGACTCACAGATAACTACAGCCAGAAATGTCTGTGCCTGGTCACTCCCATTCTGCCTCGGCATTGCTGTTCATCTCTGTCTTCTGCTCAAAACCCCCCTATGCTGGATCTTACTCACGGGGAACTGCCACAAGTCTCAGTAGCTGAAAAGGTGATGCAACTATTTCCCAGCACAGAAAATATGACTGTGCCCTTCCCTCTGATATTTTGCAAAAAGCAGCCTGCAGTTAAATCCACAAAACTCAGAAGAAGCCCAGACCATGCCCATGACAGCTGGAGAGCTTCAAATGTGCTTTGCCATTGCAGACAGATGGACAGATCTGTGACTTACACCTATAACCCCCTCCAGCAGTCAAGATAACATAGAAAGACATTCTTCTACCTGACTGGAAGCATGGATCCTTTTCCTGCATCACCCATGCACAAATAATGGCGCCAAGACAGACCGCAGCCATTAGCAGGTTTTATGTCATTTAGAGTCTGTGAAAAGAGCAAAATTGCAGCTCCAGCAGGGCAGGCAAACCATACGGATGATTTATGAATATTCACTCAGCTCACAAAGCACTCCGGGGCAGAAAACAAGCTTTTGAAATTAACTGAACTCTTCAAGGTTCTTCGTTTGTCTTGGCTTTGAGGTGTGAGTCACCAATACTTTTCTCTCCAAAATGAGCAGAGTGCACAGAGGGCTGGGAGGATTCCTGGGCACTAAAATATGAAGTTAAGTGCTCTGTGAGAAAGATTTTATGTTCATAAAGCCTTCAAAGCATAGAGTCCACCCCATTAAGTTTCATGGGATACAGTACTGAGACATACAGTACTGAGACTTCTTCAGCCCATAAAGGCTAGATGTTCAGGGCATCTGAGGCTTTTTCACTGAGCACTGAAATCTCCAGCAGCTTCAGTCTTCAGTGCTTTCAGTTTGGTGCCCTGCAATTTTTCCACAGTTTCAGAGTTCAACAAAGAGGCTACAGAGTTTGGATCCTGATCATGCAGGTCCTGTCATACACTTGTCATTCCCATCCATACAACGAGATTATTGTGGTGCTCCTCAATGATGGCACTTCTAATTGTAGCCAGCAAAGCATGGGCAGAGCCTGCACTCCCCTCTCAAGATTTGTGTTTCTGGTCTGCACTAGCTGGCTTAAAGCAAACACCCTGGAAGGCAAAGATTTCTACCTGCATTTGGCCAAGACTGGGTTCAGTCTGGCAGACAAGAGATCAAGTAGTAAAACAAGAAGGTTGTCTTCACAAGGTTGCTGCACAGACACAAGGAACAAGACCTCCTATTTTCCAATTAATTATAGCAAAAATAATAGGGTTTGTTTCAGCTAGTAGAAATATGAGACATTTTCAAAGCAATGAAAGAAAAACTCAGCAGATTAGTCAACATCCCAAAGGTTTCAGGAGTCTGTGGGTGCTGTGGGTCATTTACTTCTTGCAAAGCAAGCAAAGGGGGTCATGAATTTGAGTGTCCTGCTTCACAAACAAGTGAAGCATCAGCCACTATGAACTATTACAGGGGGGCTGAACTCAGTTATTCCAAGGCTGTCTAGACGTTCCCATCCTAAATCTGAGACATCTTCCAGACCCAAATTGTGTCAGAGCACTATCCTCCTGGAAAAGCTGCTGTCCCAGTGAATCTCATTTTTCAAACCAAAAAAGACTCCATCTGAAAATGGCCAGCTGGGCCTGCCCTCACTGCCATGCTCCATAACTGTGGGAGATTCCTCTCCCTCTGAGTCACACAGCACCACAGCCAGCCAAGGTGGTCTGCATTAACATGAATTAGCCTTCATAGCAGGGGCTCATAGCAAAGAACAAGAATTCAGGAAAAGCAATAAACCAGCATCTGGAAAAAATTGTTTCTGGAGTCTTTCTGCTGTTCTTTCTGATAAAAAGCCCCCACTTCAGCAGGGTTCCACATTCAGTTAAAGCAGGCACTGTTGCTAACAATTTTAAATATCCTTGTACATGTATGAATTTCTGTTCCTATGAAATTCCACACATGTCCAGTGCAGACTGCTTTGTCTGTTGAATAGAAATACTTGCTTATATGAGGTGGATTGTACAAACAATCTTTTTCCTTGTGATTTCCTTCCTCTATTCTCCTTTTGCCCTTTCAGCTAGATCACACAGTGTAGATGCTAAAGCCCTATCCCAAGAAACACAGCCTTTTTACTCCTGATGGTTTGGTGAGCTGTTTCTGAAATCTCTGGCTCCAAATTCTGCCTTGAGCATCTATGTGACCTCTTGTTTCTTTCCTCTGCAGGCTGATGCCAAGATGGTCTGTGATGTCGTAAGTCGTATGGAGGACACAGAGCCCTTCTCTCCAGAGCTGCTGTCAGCTATGATGAGGCTCTGGGCAGACTCTGGGATCCAAGAATGCTTCAACCGGTCCCGGGAATATCAACTTAACGACTCAGCCCAATAGTGAGTAGCCCTCTTTCACGTTAAGAAGCTGCATTTGGATTTAAGTTTTAACTGAAGTGAATGACCTCATGGCAGTGGAACTGAACATGTCTCTGCTTACAGTCTGGGATGTGTGTTGTGTCACGGGGTGCTGCACAGTCCAAAGGATCAGGCAGGACAGTCATGTCCCCTCTTGGCCAGTCTGGGGTCAGGTCTGTGACCCCAAGGCCAGGTTCCCAAATTGCTCCCTAATGTCTCTGGGTAGGTTTTTGCAAACATGGATCTAGCAAATATAGGCAGATCAACCTGTAGGCACAGCAGATGGCTCCTTTGTCTATCTGATGGAAAGTAGAAGGGTGTGATCACCTGCTTTGTACAGCAGTACAGCTCTTGGCTTTGCTTTTCTTTCCTCTGTTTGCTTTTCTTTCCCACTGTACTTCCATAGTTGTATGGTGTACTGATGGGCCAGCTGGGTTACAGCCAAGGGTAAGGGATGTCTTTACCTTTCCAGGGCCATTGAGCTCCTCTTGTAATACAGTCAGTGGCTTCTCTACAATTACAGACCACATCCAGGTGTCATTCAATGGTGATTGTCTGAATCCATGGCTTTGGTTCATACTGTCATAAGGACTGGACATCTGCCCGTAAATGGCTGCTGTGGCTCTGAAGAGACATTCCGTGTCTCCCCAGTTTCAGTTCAGATCCATTTGTAATGATAATTGATCCAATTAATTTGCTTCCACCTAGGCCAGGAGACTAAAGGTTTTCATCCCCTAATTTCAATCACAGCATCTGTTGCAGTCAGGCAAAATTCCCCTGGCCCTGGACTGTGTCTTGGGCAAGAGTCAGCCAAAGGTGGTTAAGTACAAACATAAGGAACAGGCAGGCAGAGAGCATTGGTTTCCTCAGTTGTACTCTTGGACCTCTTGGTAGTCAGGGAAATAGAGGCTTCCCAATGGTGCCGGGCAATGCTATGTCCATGCTTTTGGCTGTCCCTATATCCCAAATCAAGTTCACCAGCTGTTTCATGCACTTCTGGAGTTGTTATTGCATGTTTGGATTGTTTGGCGTCTCTGCTTGGGGTGTTCCTGGATATCTATCAAAACACAACCTAGGCAGTGGTGTGGCTGCTGGTTTTGTTCTGTGTGGTGGGGCTGGTGCTCACAGCTGCACCAGCTGCTCCCATCCAAGCTGGCAGGGCAGCTGGGGAGTGCAGCTCTTGAGGGGCTGCAGCAGAAGGCAAGTGATGACACATCATTTGGCGTTGATGGAAAACTGAATGGGAAACCTGCATATCAGTGCTTGGTGACACAGCATCCTACCCAACCATGATCACACCTCAGAGATGATCCTGGCATTCTGCTGCCTTTTAATCAGTACTAGGTGGTTTAATCTATATTTCATTGCCTGTAATAGCAAAATCAGCTTTCTCTTGCCATCAGCTTTTTTCTTCTTCTTTTTTTTTTCCCCACAAAGTAAGGGTATGGTAGCATAAACATACCTTTAGAGAAATAAATTATCTAAAATGCCAGTCCTAATTGCACTACAACCTTGTGGAAAAATCTTCAATTGTTTTAGAGCCAATTACCTTGAGGAAAGTATTTTGATTTTCCTTCCATGCAAGATAGCAGTTGAAAATAATAAGTAGAGCCTTCCCAATATGACCAGCTGCTGGGCAATTCATCAGCAAGAGCTCTGAAACCACAAGCAGTTTCTAGACATCAACTGAAGAGGCTGTGCTGTAGTATTCACAGCAATTTCAATCTGGGGCTGCAGCCCAGCCAAATGAATTCTGGTGTCTCTGACAAAATCTCTTGCATCCAGATGAGGATGGATCACCCTCCTTGCCAGGGGAGTGCTGTGCTGCCTCTCTCCTTAGCTGCACTGTGAGTTGTGCTGTGGCTGGACACCTTTTTTCTCTGGGTTAGGTTGGATGAGGAAGCTGGAGAGAACAAAGTCCTTCTCATTTACAGCCCTGCTGGTGTTTAGGAGCCTCTGGTGGTTCCACCCCTGGGATCAGAGATGCTTTCACATGGCAGGGCACCATCACACGTCCTGCTACACTGCTAGGCCCTGGTGCCATCAGGAGATGGTGGTGCAAGTGAGAGCTCAGTTGGCACTTATTCAAGCCCAGTGGACTCTCAGTGAAAAGAGGCATATATTTTATTGAATTCTTCAATGCTTTGGGGTTGTTTACTTTTGCATGAGTGGAAGATTTGAGACAGTTTTATATTTTTTCCCACCATGGGAAAAGGCTTGTCTTTATTGACACTGATACTCGATTTGAAACACTAACAACTACAAAATGTGTTTTCATTAGGGCTGAGAAAAATAAATTCTAGACAAGAACAGAATTATAAGTTCCTCAAAGTCTGAAAAACACTGACAGGGAGTGAGCTGCACTAGCATTTCATTTCAGGCTTCTCTTGGTGTTAAGCTGTAGGAACTGGCATTTTGCTGGCAGGAGGGAAGTTCCCTGCAGGAGTTGGTGATTGTGCTGCATGGCTGCTCAGCACATGCCACAAAGCCTGAAGGCACCAAGTGACCAGGTCATAGCCAGCACAGGTTGAGACCTTCAGGAGTGCTTCTGGCACTTCCCTTCACCCCAGAAACCACCCACCAAATGCCCTGAGTGCTTTTCAGAACCTCCCCCTGCTGCTTGGCTATTTCTGAGGAACCATCACCTGGGCTTCTCTGAGTCAGTGCTGCTGTTGTCCTTAATTGCTCTTCCAGTGCTTTACCTTGAGTTTTTTTAAATGACTGGAACAACAGGCCTTCTGTTGCAGCCCCTGGGAGACCAAGTCACAGGCTAACCAACAGCCTGCAAGGGTCGGCAGCATGGCTCTTATCAGTCTGTCATCAATTTCACTGAAAATAAGTTTAATCTTTTGTGTTAGACTAAACAAGAAGTATTAGCTCCCTTCTGGAGACAGATGGGCCAGAGCACATGGCTTTCTAGCCTCTGATACATGCAGACAGTATGGATTTCCTGCAAAGCTTTGTTTCTTTTGGGCTCTAAAGTCAGCTGGTCCTTAGCAAGGATTTCATAGCTACTGCAAAGGAGCAAAAACAGAACTTTTGCAAAGAAAAAAACATGATCAAGGAAGAGGGAAGGTTCTGTAATGGACCCCCTGTGTCTTGGACTGCAAAAAGCAAAATCATAAGGATGGCAAGACAAGGGAAGAGAGTAAGATGTAGCAATTGGTTTCATCTTTTTTTGTTACTGCATTTTTTCGTAGTTCCCTAAGGCAAATTTATGGGTGGCTTGCGTTCCACATTCCTAATATCTTGATTATGTTTTTATTCCTACTTAGTCTCGTCTTCCTTTCTTGTCTCTATGCCTAAGAGCTAAATCTACCTCTGATCATCAAAGAGTCTGGGCAATGCCGATGTCTTTTTCTTCTCCAGCCAGTTTCTGTCTGTGGAAGCACATCTGTGACCCATATTTTGCTTTCAAAATCAGCAAAATAGAGGTTTCCAGCTGGTTTCCTTAATCTCCTACTTTTGTTCAGATTTTAAAATTGTCTTGTGTTTCCTAGCCTCGAGTTCCTAACTAGGCTGGTCAGTGGAGTGCAGCACACAGGGCAAGTCTGATCTTAACCACCCAGGGATGGGGACCTGCTTTGAACAGCCTCCAAACTTGAGGGGGAAATGGAGCAGACAGAGCATCCACCCGAGCACTGATTTTCCGTGTGCATATCCAAACAGGAACAGGCCCTGCAAGATGTGTAGGCAGAGACAGTTTGCAAGTACACAGACACAAAAAAGCTAGAACCTCTCTCAAGTTCTTCTCCTCCTGCTTCCAAGTACTTTGAAAGATCATTTGATAATGCCAGGGCTGTGAAACTACCGTGAAAATGTAAAATATTTTAGGCCTGCATTCAACCCATCCATCTTCACACATATCAGAGGTGTCAGGGCTAGGAAGCTTGTTGCCTTTGGCTCCCTCCATCAGGAGCCAAGGGAGGGAGAGGTGCCTCTGAAGAGGGATACAGACCTCACTGCTCAGTGGAGAAAGAGAGATGCAATTGTGTTTGTTGCTCTACCACAGCTAACCACAGCATTGACATCTCAAGTCTGTACCAAGCCCAAACTGGACAATATTTTGGTTGTTCCATCTTCAAGAACTGGTCTGGCAGTGCCTTACAGAAAAACGGCACCAGACTCAGAATAAAATACTGCAGTGCCTTCCTTCTCACCCCATCTTGTGTGGGACTGTTTTCTGATTTATTTTCCTTGCAAAAGAATTGTCTTTGCACGATGCTATCACCTTCCCTACCGATACTTACTGCATCCCACGTGCCAACACACACTTTGCACCAAAAGGGCAGTTAAGAAAGTAGAGCCAGATGTTGTTGTGATGTGGTGAATGGCTTCCAGATTGAGCCCTGACAAGGCAGCATCGGAATAGACTGCCCAGAGAGGCTGTAAAATCTCCATCTTTGGAAGTGCTCAGCACTGAGCCACCTGAGCTAACTTTCAAACTGAATTGAACTTTGAAGTTGGTCCTGCTTTGAACAGGGGATGGGCCAGATGAACTCCAGAGGTCCAGCCCACACTGGCGGTCTTGGATTTGGTTTTTTTTTCCCTTCGCTCTTTCTCTGATAACACTGGGTTTAAAAGAGACAAAGGGTCTTCAAGGCTTGCTGCAGTTTCCTGTGTCTAGTCATGCAGGACCATGCAGCTCTATGATAATGTCCACATCCCACAAGTCCTATGGTCTAAACATTTACTTTGCTGGCTTCACCAGCAAGGCAAACATTTAAACCATGGGACTTGTGGGACTTGGTCATTATGCATGAGTGTCTGGAGATGATCCATTTTAATGAGCTGCAATTGTTTCTGGCACACTCAGACTGAAGAAAGAAAAATTATAGGTCAAGGTTTTGCATTAATATTCCCATCAGGTGTGTAGATTCCATTTTCTCATCACAGCTTTTGCATTAGAATATGGTTTTCTGCACACCCATCTTACTCGTGCCTGTCACTTGCGCTCCCTTGCATTTAATTGGAGGCAGTAGCAGCATAAATGGAACAATCCAATTAATTGGGATGACTTGCATTGTGCTGTTTATTGAACAATCCACCTTTGTGTCTTGGAGCCCAATAAAGCAGAAAGGAAAAATACATCACAAGTGTAGAGGTAGGTACATTTGTCTGAATTTATGGTTTAATTTACCCCAGCAAGTAAATATGCCCACCAGCTCTGAATAATCAAGTTCCCCCTACAACAAGAAAAACAAAACAGTCCATAAAGGCCAAAGCTGCTTGACTGGAATCACCAACCCTGCTCCATTCCCACAAATGAGATGCAAATCTATTTCCAGGGAGGAGCAGCTCTGCAATATCTGCTGGTGCTGGCTCTGGAGTGGGGCTGTTTCTTGTCAGTGCAAGGTGAGGGAGACACAGGCTATCTGAGCCTCAGCTTGTTATAGTCTAACAGTATTTGGGCTTGGTACAGGTCTTAGGTTTCTTTATTATCTTCATAAATTAAGGAATTACTGTTGTTATATGGCTTCATCTAGGGTTGATGTGAGGTGCAGGAAGAACACAATAGGAAAGACATTGTTTTTTAAATCGGCTGATGTTTTCCAGCATCTCCCCTTCAGTCTTCACCCACCTGAAACACAGAATTTCACCAAAATTGGGTACAAACTCTCCAGAGGCTGTCTCTGTTGGCCCAAAGCAGAGGGGAGACCACATCAGATTATCCTGACAGCAGGTGTTAAGTGACGCTCACCTCCCTATCCCACCAAACTCTGAAAGGAGAGCAGGAGAATTGAGCTTCTTTGGCAGAAAACTCACAGGCACAGGTCTGCAGGACTCTGCATAACAACATCATCATAAGACATTGGATCTTGTTATAGTGCCCATCCCACTTGGCCCCTCTCAGACCCCCAGGGCAGAGGCAGAGCTCCACCAGACCCACCCTCTTTTGGGGCACAGCTCTGAAGAGACACAGGAGATACAGACTGCCCTGCAAGGAGGAGCAGAGAAGCTACATAGGTAGTTCATTCCTTGAGGACAAAGGCACAGCAGTGCCCATTACCTCCCTGCCATTTTTCATTCTGTGGTGCATCGTAACCGTGTTGTCTTTGGTCTGGGATTAGTAAAATCTTGACATCTTGACTAACTAAATTGTTATTTAATGAGACACAAATAAATGGACTCATCAGATCAGGGCCGTCCCCATTTTGGCAAAGCTCATACCAAAAGGGTAGGAGCTGAGGTAGTTCACATTGCCTAGAGGAGGAGACACTGCAAGAACTTGGAAATGATCTCTTCTCCTTTCACATTTTGCTTAGTGGTGAGGAGCAGCCAGCACCATCTATAAACACAGCACAGGGCATCCCCCCAAGGAAGCCTGCTGAACCGTAGTCCTAAACCCCGGATAATCTGTTCTCATCTCCGGCTGACAGACCCAACAGGAATTTCTTCCTGCCTTGTGAAGGGCTGTGGGTGACAGATTCGGCGCAGAAAGATTTGACTTTTTTTGGCTGAGTATTTGTGTATTTTTAGGCTGAAATGTCCTTATGAAACCAGCTGGAGCTGGCAGACTTCCACCAAGGGTTGGGGTTGGTTTTTTTTTGTTCCGTTTGGTTTGTTTTTTCACTGCTGCCCCTATTGCTGGCTGCAGCCTCCCTCTTCCACCAGCTCTGCCCTTCCACAGGCAGCACTCACACCCTGCAGTGAGCCCCTCACTGCGTCTCCCACCTTTCACCCCGATCTCCTCATCACACCGCGGCATGGCAGTGCTGGGATGCAGCTTCACAGCCAGGGAGTCCAGACTCTCCTGGGAACTCGCAGCCCCTGCTCCTCCTCCCCTGCAAAGCCAAGGAATCCAAGCTTCCCTCTCCCTTTCCGCACCCTTGATGTGCCGTGTGCCCCCAGCTCCACCATCACACCCTGCCCTGCAAGACAAACAGCATCACTCACAAGCTGAGGGCAGGAGATGGGGCACCTCCTGAGGAGTGCACCAGAGAGGCTTTCAGGGCAACTATTGCTCCTAGAAGCTCCTTGGGAATTGGATAGCTCTAGCAAGGCATATGTCCTCCCCTGTGTGTGATTCCTGCTTTATGCCAGCTAGTCAGCACCCGGCTCTGTGCACCCGGGGCTCAGAGCCCTGTCCCCCAGCAATGCGTGTGACCACGTGGGACCATCCGGCTGCTCTCAGCCTCCTGATTCTGCAGTGTGTCTGCAGGACAATCTGTCAGGAGACCACCATGCCGAGGCTCTTCACACGGCTGGCGTCAGGTCTGGCACCATCTGTGATGCTGGGAGGTGAGCGTGGCGGTGGCATGTGGTTTCCTGATGTATTTGCTATCTGTTTGAAATCCTTAAATGGAAAAGAATGGCAGGAACGCAGGGATTTCTTTGTAGCCAGGCTCCACGATGGAGCAAGCTGTTTCCCACACTGGTGGTGTCTGCAGGCACCAGTGGTGGCAGTGTGATGGGGAGATGATGCACAGCCGCCTGTGCCTTCCCTCCCCAAGTCCTATCCCAGAAATCACCCCAGTTTGTAAGGAAAAGTTGAAAAAGGACTTTGCTGCAGTCCAGGGAGCATGTAGCAGAACTCTGGGGCAGAGCTGCTTGCACCAGCCATGGGCAGCCCAAGAGGAGCCACTCCAGCTTAGGACAAGCCTTGCCAAGCTGGACAGATCAGCTCTGTGTGCTCAGGATGCAGTTATCTTCCTTTCCCCTCCTTTACAGTTTCTGATTCCTCTGTGGATCAGCCCATTCCCCATCCTGTGCCCTGCTCAGGGATCTGGCACCACTGTGCCAGAGTGGTGCAATTCATCAGGCCCCATGGTGCAGGAAATCTCCAAAAGCTTTTGACTGACTGCTAGAGGTGTGCAGCTGCTGCCACTCATTCTGCCCACCCCCTCCTGGGGACCAGACAGTGCACACGCTCACATTTCCCACTAGAAGAATGCAGCATTCCCATACCCAGGTTAGGAGTTTTATCCAAAATCCAACTTTAAGGTTAAGAGTTAAATCCAAAACCAATCACAAGCTTAGCTAAAACTCTGTTTTTATTAAGAGAACCATTGGAAAATTGCTTTTATCTGCTGCTTCCTAAACCCTCTGACTTGTACTTTAAAGCCTTTTTTTCTGTGAACAGGAGAGCTGGAAAGCCCTTTTTTATTTCCTTAAGCAAATAGCCCATCTAATACCAGCCTTGAGAGGCTTGAGAGAATAAAAATTAAGGGGAAAGAAAAGCAGACGAAGAGTAGCAAACGTTGCGGCACGCTGTAAAATCACAGGACTAGGCAACGATGGGTTTGAAGCACCAGATGTGTACCCATGAAGGGAGGGTGGCACAGCCTCTGTCGGGATGGCAGAGCTCCCCGGGCCCTTGGGAGGCCAGCAGGCTGCAGCTCCTGTCGCGGTCCCCGCTGGGGACAGGAGCACGGGGCTGTTTATGAGGCGCTGACGCGCACGGTGGCGAGAGCAGCGGAGGCGGCGGCGGAGCGAGGCTGGAGCCGGCGGGGCTGGGCAGGCACGGATGGGGGAGCCCCACGGGAACACGGTCCCAGCACCTGTTCGAGACGGGTCTGTGGGCTGGGATTCGATCTGTGGAGCTCAGGGCACCGATTCTTTCACAGACTAATCGATACAATAGCTCGAATTAGCCCTGGAGCAAACAGCACTTTGTGTCTTGCTTATCCAGCACATGTGCTGAGCCAACATTCAGCCCCCAGCCGTGGAGCTGCATTTTGGGTGGGAAGAGGGGAAATTCGGAGTCCTTTCTCCAGGACTCAGCAGCACGGGTACGTGTTTGGACACGGCCAGTGCCGTGTGTGTGGTGGGTAAAGGGAGTGTCCTGGGAGAAACCTGGCACCAGAGGCATTTAGGCGCAAGCTGTGCAGGCGGCAATGGGGCTGTGCTTTTCCTTGGGGTTTTACTCCAGCCCTGTGGAGACCAGCACTCCAGGGCTGGGTCAGTGCCAGGGGTGGCCTTCCTGCCTCCTCCCTCTCTTGGAAACCTGACAAGGGGTTTGTTTGCACCTCTTTTTCCCCAGAGCATTCACAGATGAGACTATCATTGATCTGGGCAGCAGAACTGAAGGCAGACAAATGTGATGCTGCCACAGCACTGCTCACGTGCTGCTCTACCATACAAGCTGGGCACGAGCCCCATCAGCACACGGGGCCTAATACACTGCAGACAGATTTTTGACCTTTTCCTATATTTTTTTTTACTCCTGCCACACACTAGTTGGGACTAGCTAGTGCTAGGTTAATATCAGGCCATTCTTCCATCTTCTACACTATTACGGTAAAAATAACAGAGACTGTGTGTGAGCTATTGTTTCATCTTCCCCATGTTTGTTCCTTGCCTTCAGACCACTGACATATCACACACATCCAAATCCAAAACTTCTGTATTGTCAGTCCACCCAGAAAACCCTGTTACCCCCCAAGCTGCCTCTCCACCTGCCCAGCTCTCAGGGTATTCCTGCAGGGACTGTCAGGGGCCGGCACACGCTCACTGCTTTGTGGGCACAGGCTCTGGGCAAGTTTCTCTGTTTGTTCATGACAGCAGAAGGAGGCTGGAGAACAGCAGAGTGAGCACTCATCCTTATGCCAAAATCCTCATGCTTACAACCTTCCCCACCTCCAATACATTTAATGGATTTGAATGCTTGAGTGCCTGGAGAAGGGACTTCCTCAAAGGTCCCTGGGCACCCTGACACTTTCCAGAGACTGAATTTATTGTCAAAAAAAGAGGAGAAATGGTTGTGAGCCTAGATTTTAGGCAGCACCTACTCCATGCTGCTGGGAGGGGAAGGAGGAGATACAGGGGAGAGGAAAGCCAGGCACAAACTGCACCATGCAGCCACGCCAAGAAGTGTCAGCTCTGGTTTTGGTGGTTAGTCCAAGTCTTTTGTTGGGGATTTACAATGCACTTTGTGTCATTGTAACTCCTTCCTTGCTGGGCTACCCCAGTGCTGAGCAGCAGGTTTGCTGGGAACGGCAGCATTGAAAAGAAATTTAGCACTCGAAAACTGCATGCCTGGTCCGTGAAACACCATGTGAGCAGTCACTGTAGCTCTGAGGCTTTTACAGCATTTTTAGTGGTATAAATCAGAATTTCTCAATCCCTCAGTATCACTGTTGGTATGTAAGGTTTGGCAATAGCATAAGAACCATTTCCAAATCCTCCTTCAGGGAAACACCAGCCAGTACATCCTACTGAGCATCATTAATGTCAGTTTAAACATTTGCAGTTAAACAGATCCATGATCTTGCAGTCCCCAACATGAGAAATACTGCACCAGTGTGCTGAGCAGTGATGCCAAATCTGCCATGGGCAGGAACAGGAGAAAGAAAGAGGCAGGGGTGGCTGATGCTAGTTAGCAGATGCTGAGAGCTGGGAATTGATAATGGAGTCCAGGCAAAAACCTTTGCCTAAATTAAACTAATGTTAAAGCAGCAACTTCACATGAAGAAATCCCCAGAGGACCTTCCTGTTGAACAAAAATGCATAAACAGAGAAATGACACAAATGCAGAAGTTACAAACAAATTCAGGAAAAAAGGCTGCATATTTCTGCCCAGGAACTCAATTACTATACCCTGCCCAGGGGACCACACTTGGAGATGGAAGAGCCTCTTCCCCCACACATGATAAAGAGCTGAATCTCCTGATCCACAGTCTCGATCCAGTCCCACCTGCACTCAGGGCTGGCAGTGCAAGGTGTCAGATCAGCACCTTCTCTGAAGTCCCAGCAAAGATCATCACAGTGTGAGACTCCTTGGCTTGTCAGTACATCCTGTGGTGACAGTGGGGAGCAATGTAAGGGGACACCTCCTATATCAATGGATAGCTCGCATCAACAAGGAAAGCCTGAAGAAAAATAGGACAAAATCCACTTTCTTTCTTTACACATGCTACCCTGCCTCCCCTGCCACGTGTTCCCATAACAACAGTGCCACATTACGCACCTCTGTGGTTTCAGCTATGGTCCCGCAGGTGCTCCCTCGACACCACAGTGTGACACGTCATGCTGGCTCCCTGCCTGTGCACACCAGGCCTGGGCACGTGGGACAAGCCTGCTTCATGGCCCTTTTCTCTGCAATGCTTCTTCTTTTTCCTTACTTATGCCTTAAATCTCAGCAATCCGGTCCTCAGCGCTGGGGACTGGTGGGTCGTGCAGTGAGCATGTGAAGAAGACCCCCACAAGAAAAATACTTATGGGGATGCAGAGGCAAGGGACAAGCAACAGTGCAGATATAACCCAGATTCATCCTGCAGCCTTACCCTGTATGGACCTAAGGAGGCATTCCTGGGATTCAGGATGTTATTTCTATTTTCACTTTGCAGTGGGAGCCAAAAAACCTCTGTATTTTGAGAAGCTTCAAACATTGATTGGATACGGCTGATTCTTCCATCAGCTGGTGCAGTGCCACCAGATGAATAAATCTTGCATGCATCTGTAATTACTGCTTAGCTTGTGTTTAAGTGCTGTGTCATTGATCTGCAGAACTCATCAAAATCCATAAAGGAATGCATGAAATTATATTGGATGGAGCAGAAAGGTACATGACAACATCCATTTTCAGCCTTGTTTGTTCACCAAAAAAAAAAAAAGTAGAAGAAAGTATTTATTTATCTCCACTCAAATTCATGCATTAACTTGTCAATTTGTGACTTAATCATCAATTGTAACACCATTTTATTAGCTGTTCTTTATGTAGGGAATATATTTCTTTCTTAGAGTAGGCCTTAATATAATACATTCTGTTTCTACCAGCCTTGCAGTACCTGCCCCTAAGTGGGCAAAATCTCTATTAAAAGCATGGAAGAATATTGCTTGAGGGTTATAAAACTCAATACGGAAATGTCTTGTGGTCAAAGCTCCTGACTGCATTTTAGGAAACCCAAAGTGACTTCCAAGTGCCACCACAGACTTCCCATCATGTCCTCAGGCAAATCATCTATCCCCTTAATACTTCTATTCCTCCTAAAGCAAGTGTGATTAATAGTAATTCCCTGCTCCAATGGGAGGCTGGGAGGACACATCAATCCTGCTCAGCAAGAGCTGAGGTTCTCCAGCAGCAGGGAGCAGGGGCGATGCTTTGCTAACCAGCCATCTGCTCGAGGTGATCTCCTCCCGTCCTGCAGCCAAGAGGAAGCACACCAAAAGCATTTATTGGGAATAAAGCCCTCAATGTCTGGAAGAACTCCTGATGTTTTCCAGACCTAATGTTTCTCTGGCCCAGCTCCATCCTCCCACTGGAAGTGAAGTGCTCCTGGGTCAATCAAACTTTTCCCAAAAGCAGGGAGGAGCTCCTGCTCTGCCCACCTGGCTTACTGCAGCACCTTGGCCCATGGCTTGCTCCCAAGAGATGTGGTCACTGACAGGTCCATGGGCAGGCAGCAGATGCTGCTTCTGGCAGGGACATGTCCCCAGGGCACAGAGGAAAGTCTGAAGAAGTTCAAGTGCAGACAGCTTTCCCCAGCCCTCCTGGAGGAACATGCCTCTGAGGTGGTGTCCTCAGCTCATCTTCCACAAAGCCACACCAGCTTTGTGGCTGAGCTGTCCCATGCAGAGTATCCCAAATCACTTTTGTCATACAAATGTCCCTGATGCATCTTGAGCTAAGCACAGGGATCAGCCCACTCTTGCAGAGACCTGGGAGCAACCCAAGCCACTGTCTGGACTGCAGGAGCCCAACCCCAGGGGTGGGTGTGTGGTGACAGGTAATAATAGACCTCTGAAGTTGCTTGTGCCAATAGAGAGGGAAAAAGGAAAAATGGGGGGCCAGCAGGTGACAGCCTTTCCTGGTGAGAACAATCGAGCTATTTTGATATATGATAAACAAATCTTCTGCTGACAATGATTCAGTTGAACATTTTCTAAAGGGATGAGAAACTCCATGCTTCTGGATCCAGCCTGGACTAAAACCAAAATGCTGTGATATCAGAAGCAAAGCTGTTCTCAAAGCAGCCTCAGCCTGACAGCTGCTGAGAAGGACCAGAAAGTCCATTTGCGTAGCACAGATTTTACACGCCCAAAAGATCCACCTATGTCTGGCATAACTAAAATATTTTCAGTGTGCAGCCAAGGGTAAAATTTCCAGGTTTTGCTTTTGCTACCTATGAGTCACATCTGTCCGTGGCAGAGCACTGGCTAATTTTGGTGCCCATGGTTTTTGGCAGGGATGCTTAAGTGACATTTGAAAGCATAGCTTGCTAATAGATCAGGAAAATGGACAGATGAGAAGAGACAGAGATACAATTCTCATTCCAACACCAGGAACACATCTTCCTCAGCAGGGTGAGTGGATAAATGAGGCCCCTGATTGCGGTCAGCTCCTGACAGACCTACCCCACTCCTCATAACTGCGCCATCATCCAGCCATGGGCATCCTCCAGCTACTTGACAGGAGAACACAGATCTCATTAAGTGATGCTTTCTTTCGCAGCATTAGATCTAAATCCCTCACCGGTGCTATCCCTGTTGCAGACAGACACCGAGCACTACAAAACACTGCAGTTGTATCTAATTCTTTTCTTCCAGCTTAGAAACGGAGATGTTAATGCTATTTCACCAACAAGTGTGTAAATAGATGTCCCAGGCCTTTGTGCACACCCTGATGAATATCTCTGGCCAGCGGCTAATCAAAAGGTTAAAGTCTGTGGGACTGGTTTCATCTGTGGTCCCAGCTGTCTGCTTTCCAGGGCTGGAGTAATTCTGAGTAATTAGCTCATTTGGCCTTGGGGCCAAATTGAATAGTCTGCTATGCAATGCGAGGAGCGCTGGGGCGAGAGATCCTTCGTGCCTGTGCTGGTGTGCTCACTGGGGGCTGTGCATGCAGCAAACCGGGTTAGTTGATGCCTCTCCCCGCTTTGGGCTCAGCAGATGCTTGTGAATGCACCAGGGGCCCGGCTGCAGCACGGGGCCTGCATTCTCTGAGCAAGGCTCCTTCCCAGAACAAGCCCTTCATTATCCCAAACTCCCCGGGGCTTATTTTTAGCCCCTCCTTTTCTTCCCTTTCTTCTTTTCACAGTATAGAAAACGATCAGCTCCACTGTCAGCCAGCTTATAACAGCAGTCCTGGAGCAAAGAAAAAAGCTTCAAACCCACTGACTCTGTTGCATAAAGGTTTAGGCACAGATCCTGCTCACTTCCAGGGTTCCAAGTCCCACCATTTTTCATCCCTTTTCCAGCTCAGCTGCTGTCCTTCAGAGCTGGGCATCAGAGTGAAGCAGAGCCTTACGTAAAGCAAGAGCAAGGTTGGAGTTTTGAGCCTTCCCCTGCTTCAGCCAAAGTTCGATCAGTGCCTGCTCTGCCCTGCTGTGCAGAGGACACCTGCGTGCAGGGCCACCAGGAGAGAAGACCTTGCACAGCCTCAGCCGTGCGTCATCCCGGGCTCACGCAGAGCCACTGGACAGACACAGCCAGCCCCATCAAAATCCTTTGCTTATAAAACAAAGCCAAGGGTGCCTTGTGGTCAGCAGCTCTGCATTAAACAACAATTTAAATCACAGGCTTTATATAAAACAGTGGCATTGCCCAGATGAGGTCACTGCTAAAAGGCATCACAGCACTGCTGGTGTACTGTGGTCATCAAATCTGCCCTGTGTAGCAGCCCCAGGGACCTGGTGTTACACTGCCTGGTTCTCCAAATAGCATCAGATTGAGTGGCTATAAAACAGATGGTCACTTGTAGAAAAGGCAGCTATGGCTCCCTCCTTTCTCCATCTCAGAAAGGATCTGGGAGATGAGGAAAACCCCTTCGTATGTGATGAGAGGCTCCAAAGTGCTTCTGTGCAGTAATGTCTTGGTAGCAGAATAAAGATGCTGCACAGCAGATGTTGTGGAGGTCTCAGAGATGTCTACAGAGAAACAAGTGGGGGATAGGGAGGAGAGAGAGGACAGCTGTTCCCATTCAAAAATTAACAAAGTTAAACTCTGACATGGCAGTTTAAAAACCAGAAAAAGGCAGTTTGTTCACAGACAGGGTAGCTGAGCTTGGAAATTCCTTGCTGCAGATGTGGTTGTTAGAAGTTTAAATTGCTGCAAAAAGTGCCTAGACAAATTTCTGGAAGAAAAATCATTGAGGGGTAATAATATAAAGATATCACACTTCTCTTTGAAATTCTGTTATCCATATGAAGTACTGGAGGCTGGGAGAGCTGAATACTGTATACCTGCCCTGTATTGGTACTTTTAACATCTGCTCTTGGACACTAGCTAAGCTAGGTGAGTCATTGATCTGACCCAGACATGTTGTTTTTCTCTTTTGTAAAGGCTCTGATATGTTAAAAAAAAACCTTTTTCATCTCCTCTTACATCCCATCCAATTTTCAAGCTTCAATGCAGAAAGATAAGCCCACATCTCCTTTCCCAGGACCCCTCCAAAATCCTTTCTGGGTAAACTGCTCATGCTTGCTTTTCCTCCAAAACCCACCTCACCCCCAGTCAGAGCTCTCTGATCAGAAACTCAAACCATAACACAGTGGCCTTTAATTCCAGCAGTGAGGAGCAGAAACATGGCCAGATCTGACCACCTGTGAGCAAAGCCAGCCAGCACTTGCACCTGGAGACCCCTCATGTCCTCAAGTACCTTTGTTACACAGCTGCTATTTAGTGACTCTTCTCATCCACATGTGATGCTAAAAATTATTCTGGATCCAGTCATGCCTTGCAAAACTGCAAGTCTAACTAGGACAGCTAAACTCCAACCTGCTTTTATTCATTCCTCCTTCCTATCATTAGTATTAATATCAACTTGTCAAGTTGATTTTGATGTACAAGCACTGTACAGCCTTGCTTCAGTGCAGGGCCAAAAAAATTGAAAATGCATCACAACGCAGCATCTTTTTTTTCAAGATTTGGCACTTTCCTTTAATAGCAGGGACCATCCTCCTCACTCCCCAGAGAAGAATAGTGAAAACCCATGGCATCCAGCAAGGTTCTTTCAAGAAAGTAACCCAAATAATCCCTGAGCCCGGTGACCATCACTCCAGCTGTTTGCAGCCTGCAAGAAGCAGGCACCAGAAGTGACATCTCACTGGTCAGATTAAGTTAGAGGAAGGAAGTTGGGGAGTTTTCATGCTGGTATCTCATCTGGTTGGACGTGAGATGAGATTTATCGTTAGGAGCAGCAGCAAGATAGCAGGGCTTGCCATGTAATTCATGTGATTGCCATGGAGGCAGGACTGGCTGATGGAGGAACACAGCCAGAAACACTAAACGCAATACCTGAAATCCAGGAGAAAATTCCCAAGACCTTCCTTCTCTAGGCTGGACTGAGAAAACACCAGACAATGTTCTTGCCCTCAGATGAATTACTCATCCCCTAAGGTCTTTTCCCTGCCTGCCATAACCCACATGGATATGCCTCAGGAACAGTGTGTACCATCTTCTGGCTTTTGCTGGGGAAAGAGGAGGGCTCTGCACAGTCTCTGCCCTTAGACAGGATTCCCGAAAGGACACAATGCCACTGCTTGGCAACATTTCAAGCCTTTCATAACTGATGATTATTTATAAGACACCTGTGACATCACCTCTATGTAAGCCAGACTGGTGCTTGATTTTCCCCTTTCCCTCAAATATAACAGCAGATATGACTGGACATAGTGTCTGCATAAAAAAACACTATGACCTTTGGGTACTTGCCCAGCACCAGCTACCCTGGGAAGCCAAACCAAACTGTATCACACCTTCAGGCAGCAGTGCCCACATGGTTTTGCTCTCTGGTAGGAGATAATACAAGAGTTTACTCTGCTGTTGTAGAGCCACTACTGACACTCCCTAAACCCAGTGCTTATCCTCTGAACCTTTACAGTCACTAAATATTAAAAGGTTTTAATGCTAAATATACATTGAATTGTGTGTTCATCATTGAAAGAAAGGAAGAAGATAAGATGGAAGATAAGATCAGATACAGGCAGCCTTCCATCCATGAGCAAGGAAGGAGTGCTCAGGTAGAGCCACCTTTACATAATCATTTATATTTAGATGAGATGGAGTCTGTTCATGACAACCTTGATTAAAAACTCAGCATTTGCCAAGACACAATGTTGGAGCTGCCCCTTGAGTGCCTCAGTACACAGAGTCCAAAATAACCCAGCAGTGACTCAGCTGCATGTGTTGACAAATGGGTATCTGCTTCCTCATCAAATACAATACAACATCAAATACAAGCCAACAAATCGAGGCTGGGGGATCCCACGCACACATGGCCTTTCCTTCATGGAGGAGACGTGGCCAGAACCCAGGACAGCTGGGATGGAGGAGCCACTGGGAAGATGCTGCTGTCTCCAGGCTTGCTGTCTCAAAGCTCCAACTCCCACTCCCTGCAGACCTGCCCCAAACCAAGACCCAGCTGTGGCTGCTGCTGCACCGCAGCTCACTGAGCACTGCTGATGTGAGCGTGGTATCAGCATGGTGTGAGCACCTTGGGTGTGCTGGATGATGATGCACATGGAGAGCTGGATGATGCAAAAAGACTGCCAAGGTGTCACCCTCACTAACCCAACAGACGTTTAACCATCTTGCTGCCATTAATCTCAATAGACGTGAATGTCTGTGTGAGCTTTGCCACAGGTATCCAGCCTTGACCACAGCCTGCAACCTCAGCTGCACTTCTTCATTCAAGAAAGCAGCCAGTGGAGCTTTTGGCATAGGCAGCACAGTCCTGGGAGAAGGTTCCCATGCTAGCCGAGAGCCTGAGGAGGGGTCCCTGTGCACGCACTGCACGTAGGCTGCTGCTGCTGAGCTGTTCCCATGGGACACCTGAACTAGAGTTCCTTTACTCCATGCAGTGTCTCTGGCATCAACAGTGATGCTACCAGATGCTTTTGGAAACAGCAGATGAAGGGGGAATACTACTGTGTATAGCTATTCACTATCAACCAGCCTGTACAGAGTTCCTGCCTTTCTTAGCCTCTGTGAATTGCCATTTCTTCACATTTTGCTTTTAGCAGCATAAAATAGTTGGGCTTCACCTCCCTGAGCATGGTAAACTGAACGACTCAGAAACCTGCAATCTGCTTCAAAACAAAGCATTTAAAATAAAAGATATGAGCAGTAATGGAGCTATTCAGCTCAGGAGCAGAAATGCTAGAGGGTTACTCATGTACTCACAAACCTTCTAACTTTCCTTCAGCTTTTTTTAACCCCTGCGAACCTGGGGTGAGGCAGGCTGCAAGTAAGAGCTGATGTGTCATTTCAGATATGCTTCCACTCCAGCGTGCAAACCCTGGAGCTGGGAAATGGAAGAGCTCTGGTGCCAGCACCGATGACGTGGAAGGGGGAGCCAAGCTCTCACTCTGCAGCCTCCGAAGTACTCTTATTTCTGCTGGTTAAACAGATGCCAGCTTCTGAGGGGATTATGTGTCATAGAGCCTGTTGGCTGTGACAACTAATTATCTCCCACAACAGTTTAGCCTTGAGATTTTCAGCTCAAAGAGCATACCAGCGGTGCTGCCACCCAGCACTATGTGTAGCAATTTGTCCCCACTTGGGTTTCCCTGTTCCCAAAGAGGTGGCACCCCCAAAATACACTATCCTCCCCCAGCTCAGGCTCACACCAGCAGGTCCTTCCAGGCAGCACAGCAGAGAGCACCAGCACTCCAGTGAAACCTCTGAGATGCTTCCAGCAGGAACCCAGGAGAAAAAGCAGCAGCTAAAATCACCTCAGCATCCAAACAGCAGCCTGGCTGATCCTCCCATTCCCACAGCTGGGTGAATGGCACACTCCTCCAGCTGAGCTTCACAGCCTGCACACACCAACAGGGTCCAGCTCAGCTGCAGCCAAGTGCAGGGGAAGAAAATATCTGCCACAGCTTGAGTCTCTTTCTAGAAGGGAGCAGCCAAAGATTTAAACAGTTTTGGAATGCAGCCTCAGAACTACCACTGAAAATGTTTTGTAACTTCATATAAATCGATGGGTGACCCCCATTGAGACTCCCAGGAACAGATGAAAAGAAGACCCAGACAAATGAAAAAAATTAAGTCATTGAGAAACACACAGGGGGCTGGAAAAGACTTAGAGATGAGGAAAGAGATGAAGAGAGGAGTTAACAGAAAAGGTAAAGGGTGTATAGGCAAGCAGGTACTGGAGCTGGGGTGCCCAGCAGCCAAGCTGGAGGAGTTGGTGTGGGAGTGACATCAAGGCTCTAGACTTGCAGAGCTCAGTTCACCTGCAGCCAGAAAAGGTTGAGTACCGGGAGTACTGAGTATTCCTCTGCCAAGCACCAGTTAAGCACTGGGCAGCAGGTGCTAGAGGGCCCCCAGCTGAGGTTCCTATGGAGATATCCCAGCTGGGATCACAAACTGGATGCTATCAGGTAGGAGAGGGTAGATGGGATGGATCCTGCTTGACTCTCCCCTCTCTATCACTATCATGCTGCCCTCTGGAGAGGTTGGCAGGCTGCACCAGCTTCCCCAAAGCCCAGATCCCCAAGAGGACTTGGGTGAAGCCAGACATGAGGCTGCATCACAAGGGAAGGGAGGCAAGGTTTTCCAAGCCTCAGAGCCAAGTTGAATGCAGGATCAAATCAAATCTGGAGTTGACTTGCTGTCAGGCACCCAAGGGGAATGCTGTGTGGAAGAACCATGGACTGGGCACACTGTAGTTAGAGTGAGAATGCCCTGAAATCCCAGCACACAAACAGGTTTTAGGTGATGCTGCCATTCACCAGCAAATCATCGCAGATTGAGAGCAACAATTACAGTAATGAGCTTCTCCATCACTGCACTGCTGAGGACCTGAGTCCTTTGGCTGGTTTGCAGTAAATTTCTTCATTTGCTGCACTCCCAGCATAAAAGGAAAATCTCAAAAGCGAGAATAGTTAATGGGGAACATTAAATTGAAGAGAGTTGGGTCATCAGAAAATGGAGATGGAGGAAGTGATAAAGGACTTCAGGACTTCAGGAGCTGCAAGAGGAAAAGAAAATCCCCTCTCTTACACCTCAACTTTTTAATATCACCTTAAAGTACTCTGTTCCTGAGGACAGAGGAGAGCCTGAGTCTCTGAATACCAGCACTGCAGAGCTGCCTCGGTCTGCAGGGCTCTGTGAAGAGGTGCAGCTGTCTCTTAAATAACTGGAGTTGACACCAGTTGTGAATAGATGAGTGATGGTGGCTTCAGCCATCACAGTCAAGGATCTGATTTCAAATGAAGCCCCATTCATCCATCCAGTGCCCATCACAGAGTTATTAAAGGAGCATCTGTCACAAAACCACAATGCCTTTAAATGCTTGAAAAAGGGCACAACAAAAATAAGCCTGCTTAGCTTATATACTTTCCTCTGGGTGACGTGATTCTTGGAACTGTTTAGAAAAATAAATGATAAATATGATGAGTAGGGAAAATATGTGATCCGAGCAGGGTGAGGTTTGTCTTTGACCTTAGTGTAGAGTTTGTCTGTCTGTTTGTTGTTCCAGGCTTGTGGGGTAGGCATGAGAGACAGTGGCAGGGAGTTTTTCTGGGTAGCAGAGTGCACAGCCCCAGCTCACCAGGTGTCTCTGGCTCAGCGTACTCCCTCCAGGACACAAATGCATTCCTGGTTTGGATGCAGCAGGGATATCATCTCCAGCAGCAGGTCAGGGCCAAGTTCAGGCCAAATGGGATGTGCTATGGCAAGGCAAATGAGGGGAGTTGGATTGGTTACTCATCGGGACTAAAACCATGTTCTGTGTTTTAAAAAAATTGCATTTAGCTAAATGGAAAGTCATGCATAGACATCATGGTTGTCTTCAGTGAATGGTTCCAGCTTATACCATTTCACACTCACCAGCAAACTCTCACCTGAGACAACAAAGTCTTTTCTTTCTCTGTGCAGCTGCTTGTACTACTTTTTATTCTCTGCCTATTACATTGGGCAAAACTGCCATCTTCTGGCATCTGAATAGGTGCCCTCCTGTCCTGCCACCAACAGATCACCTCCTGCCCCACTGCTTCTCTGGGTGACATCCAGGCGCAGGGATCAAAGGAAAAGATCATTGTTCATGCACAGACATGCTCTGTTATATCCACAATATATTGAAAGCATCTCAGAGCATTAGATTGATGCTCCTGGGGCTAGAGGTGGGCATTTATGCCTTGTAATGCACATCAAACCCCTTTTAAGAGAAACTAAGAGTGTTTGCATGCAGGCTTAATGGTGGTGAGAAAGACTGAGGTGTGTGATGCAGGCCTGTGTTTATAATTCATATTAAATGGTAATCCAAATTCCTCTTTTCTTTATATATATATATATTTTTTAATGTCTTGAACGTGGATGGAAAACTGGAATGTGGTCATATGTGCAAAGATGTTGGGTTCCTCTACACAAACGTTTCATGCAAAAAGACAGGACTTCCTTCCCCAAGTTTCAGCCTAGGGAGACATTGCCTGTGTTCATAGATTTTAAGTTTAAAGCAGAATAAAGTTACATGTTTTAAACTGTCCAAGAATTTAGAGATTTAGAAGCTAAATTTCCTCTCTGTTCCCCCAAAGCCCCAGGTTGTGCTCCCAGATTATGAGCCTTTAAGTGGAGTCCTGGATTCTTTCCAAGAGCTGCATCTCCTGCCCTATGCTGGATTTTGAACTGAAGCAGCAACTCACCTGTGCAGATTCATCTCCCTTCATTTGAGCTGACTGAAAGCAAGGCATGGCATGTTCCTCCCTCCCTTCCCAGCACAGAGAGAGGCATGTCCAAAGGGGACTCAACCTGTATGTTTTGGGAGCAAGACCTGTATGCTCCAACCTCTTGTCTGAATAAACCCTTGCAGAAAAAGGTGTGTGTACAGGATCCAGAACAATGGACTGATTTGGACCCTAGTTCTTCAGGGAATAAAAATACCAAGTTAATATTAAAGCTGTGTATTTTCACAGATTGCAGGCGGTACTCACAACACACCATGCTTAATTTCCTGCTTTCGGTTCCCTATCAGATTTTATGCTTAGCTTACTGATGTTTATTTTTCCCCAGAATAGGAATCTTTTTTTTTCCTTTAGTTACGATACATTCAGCCATGAAAAATGAGATTGAAAAAGATTAATAGGAAGCTGAAGGATTCATCTGAGATTGACAAAGATTAATGTGTGTCTTATTCTTAGCTGTTTTCTTTTTCTTTTCCCTTCTCTTAGCTACCTAGACAGCTTAGATCGAATTGGAGCTGCAGACTACCAGCCCACGGAGCAGGATATCCTCCGAACCAGGGTCAAAACAACTGGCATCGTAGAAACCCATTTCACATTCAAAAACCTCCACTTCAGGTTAGTCTAAAACTGTACAGTAAATTTCCAGAACAACTATTTATCACAGAGTTTCCCCATAGCTCCTAAAGGAGTTGTTAAATTGCTGGTTAATGCACAGACAGCTCCCACTACAGAAAGGAATGCTCCACAGCATTTTGGAGGGTCAACAATATGAAAAGTTTGGCAATCCTGTCTTGAAAGTCACTGCCTGTAAGACAGAAGCTCCTGGAAGCTTCTTCTAACCCAAACAACACCTCTTTGTTGGAATGTATAAGACAAGATTGACCCCCAAATCTGATCAAGGCTCATAAACATAAAAATATTTGGCCAGATCTTTTCTCTTAAGTGGGTCAGTCACATGTAGTTAACACAATACATTGACCCTCATGATGCCATCCAGTAGCAAGAAGAGGGTACAAAGACAGAAGGTCACACACAAACAGTATTTAGAGCATATAAAAGTCAAGAGTGTGTGGTCTCCACCTCCACAAACCCTCTGGGACTAACACACTGCTCAAGGCTCTCCCACAAATCCCCCCGTCCCTGTCTGTAACTGCTCCTCCCAGTCCTCCTCAGCTGCAGACTCTGGAGGAGGAGACCAAGCTAGTGGTGAAAGACCCACTGCTTTGTGTTTGAAGCCTCCCAGGGCCCATGTGGTCAGAGAATGCCCAGAATGCTAAAGTTCCCTGGTAACTAGGGAGGAGTGGGTGGTGATGGTTCCCCCCTGTGCTGCAGGCTCTTCGATGTCGGGGGCCAGCGGTCAGAACGCAAGAAGTGGATTCACTGCTTTGAGGATGTCACAGCGATCATCTTCTGTGTCGCGCTGAGTGGCTACGACCAGGTCCTCCATGAAGATGAAACCACGGTGAGTCTAACTGGGTCTTGGAGGCCCCAACACCTCTTTATGGGATACTGCAAAGCCAGCAGCTCCTCAGAGATCGCCAAATGCTCCCTGGGCTGCTACAGTAATGTGCTTTTGTCCGTCGCTCCCCCTTGACTCTGAAATCCTGGGGAGATCTCTCCTCCTTCACACTCTTTGACATGAAGTCTGTGTGCCCAGGTAATGCTTCCTTACACTGGTAAAGGCATAGTGGTTTGCTTCTCCTTTCTAGCCAACCTGTGTTTTCAAAATGCATTACAGGACACTATAACCAGCTAGAGGATAGAGCTGGGAGGGCTTTAAATCAGGGAAGCAATCAGGCCATGGTGCAGAGGTGCAGGACAGCAGTGTGAGCCCAGGGCTCAGCCCAGGAATATAACTGATTTCTTCAGGCTACAGAAATCCGTTTTCCTTAGTGACAATGGAACTATTTGAGTCCTCAGGTAATTTGCTCTAGGAGAGATTTTATGACTTCCCACTGTGACATTAGGCTCAAAATACCATCTGGAAATAAAGCTGGTGAGGACCTGTGTGCTCCCTGGTATTAGAGTGCAATTAATACAAGTGACTTGAATACACAAAAAAGGATGCAGTAAGACTCATTACTATGTTCTGACCATTCATTCAATATGATGGGGATGCATGTTTTTTGGGACTAATGACAACTACTGTGGGCACCCAGTTAATGAAAAGGAATTGGAGGCCATACTCAGACTAAGTAATGATTTCATTGGTGCCCAATCTGCAGCAGCAGCATGGAGTGCTCACTCCTGCCAGCTCTGTCTCTCTGAGGCTTTTTATTCTCATACTGATAAAGATGTCAGGTTTGCAGAAAGCTGTGGATGAAGATGGAATCCAGGGAAAGATTGCTGTTAGGTGACACTTGTCTTGTCCCAAAAAGACTACGGGGTACTGTGGTTTCTAGCCTGAGCCAGGTTTATGAGCTCTAGCAAACTCTTTGATGAAATCACCTGGTTGTTTGAACCATGTTGATGCCAGAATTCTGGGTGATATTAACATTACCAGTCACAGGATTGGTAATAGCATGAAGCTGTGTCAAGGAGAAGTTTAGGCTGGAAATTAGGAAAAGGTTCTTCACCCAGAGTGTGATCAGGCACTGGAACAGGCTCACCAGGGAAGTGGTCACAGCACCAAGCCTGACAGAGTTCAAGAAGCATTTTGACAATGCTCTCAGGCACATGGTGTGACTCTTGGGGTTGTTCTGTGCAGGACCAGGAGTTAGATTGGATGGTCCTTGTGATTCTGTGATCATGACTGTGTCTCCTTCCAGACTGACTGAGACATACTACATCCTGTCATGTCCTTATTTATAATCCCCAGTTGTCTTCTTCCTCTGACCCTGGCCGTGATACATTCAAGGATGCTCAGCCCTGTAGGATTTAGTGGGAAGGAACCAAAATCTCCTGATGTGATTTGAAAAATCCAGCCATTAGCTCAACACTGTAGAGCTCTACAACTAGGCAGCAAAATCAGCCAGGAGACACACAAGAGCACAGAGGGAGAGGATGGGGACAGGGAGCAAAGCTATGATATGAATAGAGAGTGTTCTCTAGGTATAACTTGGATCATGGCACCCAAATTGTGAAGCCAAAGACAGCTTTTAATACAGATCACTTTTGGATGCCCATCTACACAAGTCAGAGCCTGTGATTCAAAGCCATGGAGCACAAAATGGAATGGCCTGAATGCCAATGCCATTTTTAAATGTCAGCCTTAACTCTGCTCCTCTGAGCTGGAGGTTAGAGCATCTCTCCTGGGGAGAGCCCTGCCAGTGATTGTCCCTCACCCAGCACCACCTCGCAGCCAGCTCAGCCTCCCCCTTGAAGTGCCACGCTGCAGAAAATGGGATTTATGCATCTCCAACTTTCCCTTTGCAGCAGGAGAGCAGCCTGGTGCAGCTCTGGCACAGCACTGACATTTGCTTGCTATTTCAGTCCCTGTTCGCAACACATTTCGGGGGATGCTGAGCAACAGGAGGGCAGAGGCAGCTGCTGCTCATTTACACATTCGGCGTAAGTGGGGAAAGGCATTGCCACCACCACACCGGCAGGACGCCCCTGCCTAACCCAAATAAACAACCCCAAGCAAGTCCAATGCACTTAGGAAAAAACAGTGGTGTTGGATCTTGCCTGCCCTATTATATTCCCATCACAAATGGCAGGTGGAAAACGTGGAAAACCCACAGAGCCTGACGTCTCCCAGATGAACCCCCAAGCATTTGGCCCCCTCCTTGGTAATGTATTGCCTCCCCAAAAACCCAGCAGTAAAACAGCATCTCCTCAGTCAGCTGATTTGCTGTCTGCATCCGTCACATCTGCTGGCTTTAATGACGTCAATCAGCTTTTATTGCTTCTCACTTGGAAGACACAAAGAGGAGGCAGCTGAGAAAGTGAGCTGGATGCTGCTCCTCCAGCTTCATTTTCTGAGATACTACAGTCCAGGCACTTGCAGCTGTGTTGAGCCACTGAACGTTTGGGGACTGTACAGATGTCTCCATGAGTATGAAAGGACTTGTAGAGAGCTTTCATTGCTGTCATGGAGCCATGAGAGGGAGAGAGCCCAACTGCATATCAGCATCCAAACAAACCTTTCCAAAGCTGGGTGCATGTGGAGAATGGCTTTTCCTCCTGCTCTCAACACCCTGTTGTCAACGAGCACAGGATTTCACAGGTGCTTTTTGCACTTGTCTAAGTCAAACCACACTTCAGGTGGTGGAAACTGCAGTTCGGATGCAATCAGCATCATGTGGACCAGGATCAGGCTCACCTTGGTATGCTCCAGGTGAGACAGCTTGTCTCACTGAAATAAGCTCTCAAGGTTAATTTGGAATCATTTCCAAAGAGCTGGTTAAACAAGGCTGGGTGAAACACTCTGGCCTATCCCTGCCCTTAAAATTCAAACACAGCTCTATGCTTGTAAAGTTGTTTTGTGGGTTGTTGTGCTCCTTGTTTTAAAAGACTGAGCACTCATCCTCCTACAGCAGGTTCAAACAAGACTGTTGTGTTTGAAGCTGTCCCTGCTCCTTAAGGCCATGCAGTCTTTTCTAAGGGATGTGTTTTCTCTCTAATTCCCTGTCACAAAGAGCTACACAGTGGAGCTGAGTAAAGCAAGTACTTCCCTGTATCCAGATCAGAAAGACATAAAGAAAACTTTCTGCATCTGTGATTTTTAGGCCCATACACCCATAAAGATCACGCTTTTTGCAGAAACTCATCTTCTCCTGGTTGCTTCCAACGCCTTATGCTGCTGTTGGCAGATCTAAACTGTGTCCCTGCGTGCCCAGCTCCCAGGGGAGAGGAACAAGGCATGAGAGAGATTCAAGCAATGTCTTCATCAGTCCCATTGCTGCCAGCCATAGCCCAAGCCAGAGCTCCTGTGGCAAAATGGTGCCCTCTGCCCAGCCCATCCAATGCACAAGGCACCCTCTGTGTATTACACCTGCCTGTGCCTCTGCCAAATCCTTCACAAAGAACTGCCAGGCTCTCTGCCATATTTTTACACAGTGGGAATATTCTGCTTTACGTGGCAGAACACCTCCCTGGATTATGTCTTTGCATAACAAGGCTGTTTTGTCTCATTTGTGAGTTATCTTTTTGTTTCATAAGTTGAAGTTACAGGAGGAAAAGCCTCACCTCTGTAATCTGGGAAGAGAGAGGGGCAGTCATATCACTCAGTAAAACTAGAGAAGATGATTCACAAAGGTAGATTTCCATTGTTCTTTCTAAATAGAATTCCTAATGGAATTTTTTTAAAAACAGCAATGGAATGGGATCTGCCATGGGAACTGAGACTATCCTCTGTTTTTTTACCTTACAAATTCAAAGGAGTCATGGCAAGAGAGGGAGATGTTGAAGCTGCATATTGCTGCCTCTGAAGCTTAGATATTTAGGTCAACCATATCTAGCCAAGAGATGCAAGTATTGTTTGTGTCCCCATTGCTGAGGATGGGGTGGGTGGAAGGCTCCGTACTGGTAACCCTTGGTGTGCATTAGTGTTGACCTGTTGGTTTGTATTGCACTGCATGACCTGCTTAGTGTGCTCTCTCTGCTGCCATTGGGCAAGGAAAATGGAACTGCAGTGATGAGAAATTGCTTTAGGAGTGACAAAGCAAGCCAAAGTGGCTTGGACATTTTAGGAAATAGAAGCAGGAGGGGGAATATGGAATTACTGAGCTTAGGATAACCATCAGTGTCCGTTTAGTTCGCGTGACAGCTAGCACTTAATCACCAAGGAAAACAGAAAATACTGAATCAACTGGGTGTTGCAGAAAACACCAGTTCTCCTCCCATGCTCTGGTAAAAAAAAAGATGTTTTTTTATGAGTGTGTTTCTGCTTGGACAGAGTCTTGACCACAGCATCCTTTCTCCCTCATGCTGAGTGAAAAGCTGTTTGCTCTTCACATCAGAGATGGGAACACAGGTCTGCAATGACATCTGAACTCAGCTATGAGCAATTCTGTCTCTTGTCCTGTGCAGGAAAAGTTAACTGGACTTTGAGTATGCATGGGCAAGTGGTTACTCCTCTAATATGGTTGTTTGGGCTACTTTTCTTATTGGGGTACAAAATATTTGCCTGTGTAATAAGGATTTAAAATACCAATTTTGAAATAGGAAGTGACATTAAGAAATTAATGTCTGATAGACACCTTAATGATAGACCCAACATAAAGTGAGAAAAAACAGCATGATGGGTGCAAAAGCAGGTGAAATAATTCGTGTCACTTCACCTAAAAGTATGAGGAGCATAACCTTTAGTGCCTCCTAGCAGAATAGGCACATCTGCCCCATCACAGCAGAAAGGGGCCCCAGGCAAGTTCTAAGGGACTAAACTGCTCTTCCACTGTGGATTTACTGGGAGGAGGGGAATTATTTGGAGGATTTAACTTCTCAATCCTCCTTTAGCAGCACTCCGTCCTTTTACATATGTTACCCAGACATTGTTTCCTCATCCTTGCCTCTGCACCTGGGTCTGCCTGAGCTGTTGGAGGGCTCCTACAAACATCTATTGAGCTAGTAACAGTTGGGAAGGGAAAGGGAGATAGTGAGGATTCCTGATGCTAGCCAGCACCAGGACAGCTTATGACCATGTGTAGGCTCCCAGAAGCACTCCTGGGAGGCAACAGCATGTCCCATATGGCATCCAGTTATGACAACAGAAGCATCTGTGCCTGCTCACCAGAATATTGCTCTGCACCTTTACAACACACAAAGAAAGCAATTTATGGCTTTTGAATAATGTCATCTTCTGGCTTTGGAATAATGTCATCTTCACTTTAGTGGTGGGGAAGGAAAAGGTGGATTTTAAGACAAAAACATTTCCCACATAAATGAGTGGGCAGAGTAGTTCTTTATGTTTATTTGTCTGACTGGCAAAGCTGGAGGAAAAATCAACATGTAGAGATCAGAAATCCAGGTCATACAGCTTTAGGAAGCTTTGAACCTTGTTTCTGGAATCTGAAAGGAATAGAGGTCATTTAGTGTAACCCTCATGTTGTAGTGGGATGTATTGGTTTGTGCTGTGTGTATTTGATTCTGTGATTTTTATGTTCTGGTTATCACTGAACATTAAGAGTCGCTATGTCTTGGAAAAACAGTCTTGTCTCCTAACATGCATTTAATGAAAATTGATCAGACTGGATAGGAGAAGTAAGAGGACTTCTGTAGGATCCTTACATATCTTACAACTGCAGAAAAGTCGGCTTCACCTAACCATGAAGCCCAGCTCAGAAGTCCTCTGTTTCTGTTTCTTAGACAAACCCAATGTCACCCGTGGTGCTCCCATGCCATGAAGAGCAGTTTCACCCCTCAGCTGTCCACCAGGGCTGTGCAGTGTGGTGGCCATGGCACGAGGCTGTCCAGGTGGCCTGATGGCTGCTGAGGACGAGCTGTGAGTTTAGCCCACAAGCAGCATTCCTGTGTTTCTGAACCCTTTTAGTTTAAATCAGCAAGGATGATAAAAATGTCATTTAAAATGTTCTGTGAGGGACCCTGCTTTAAAAAATGGTTAATTATATTTGCTTTCTGTTCCCCTGACCACCCTCCACTTCATTCTTTCCTCCCAAAGGCTTTGGGTATCCAAGGACCTCCTGCACAAAACCTTTGTCCACCAGGTTTCTATGTGTTACAATTTTGGCACCACAAGTAGCAGAGAGGAGCATTGCTCCAGGGGCTCCCACACCAGTCAGTACCAAATGGGTTAGCAAAAAAACGCCCACAGGCACAGGATGATCCAGATAAGCAACGTGTTGCAACTGAGACCCAATGAGCAAATGCATTTTTACGTCTTTACGTGATCGCGTCGTCCCCGTGTGTCAATACAAATGGTGGGGAAATGGGCGGTCATTCAAGACAGGGCACAGCAAATCACACGTGTCCTGTTTCACTCTGGGCTGGATCAGATGTTTCTTTCATCCACAGAGCCTCTTCTGTCTATCTAAAACATTCAGTAGACGCTAAAGCATATCAATGAAAAGGAATGTATTAACCAGTGAAGTGCTGGGCTCAATTTTATGCCAGCACAGGTGTGAAATGGAGTGGGAGAGGGGTAAAGGCCTCTGGCTGACTCATGTACCACTCCACAGTCCCAAATCTAGGGCTGGGGACAACAGGACATGCTGCACCCACCCCAAAAACCCTCCAGTAACAAGCCCGTGCAGCCCCGTTCTCTCCAGTGTCTCTGTGGTGATGGCTGTAACCAGTTTCTTACGTGCACTGGCGGGTTTGGGGAGTGCTGTCCTAAGGAGATCCCGCTGGGAAAAGCCGAGGAGCCGGTCTGGTCTGTACCATGCTTTGCCTTTGATAACCCCCTGACTCTTGGGTGTGCTTCGTCCTCACCGCGCCTGCTCTCTGCGCTACCCGGCTCCCGGCTGAGAGATGGCCACGCAACCGGCGTGCGCACTCCGGCGTCAGCCTCGGCGCCAAACGTCGCCAGCCTCGGCACCTCCACAGCTTTTCCTCGGCCGTCTGACCTTATCTAGCCAAACAAAGGCCAAAAAATGAGCATTTGAGAGACCAACCAAATTTGGCAGGTATGAAGCTTCTCTTGAACTGAGAAAAAAAAAAAAAAAGAAAAACCAAATTGAGAGTTGAAAGCAGCAGGGAACATGACACTTGGTTGACTTTGCCGTGAGCTCTTTCCACCACCATAAACCCATGTGGCGGACTTTGCAACTCTCTAACTGGTCTGGTTTTTTCATTCCTCTTATCTCTCTCCTTTTCTGTGTCCTTTTTTGCATGACCTATAACCAAAAAGCTGACTTCTCACTGTGCGTACGTTTGAATGTATGGCACATCTGCTAATCTTCTTCTAGAGGCATGAGCTAACACCGGTGGTAGCTGCCTGACTTCTAGTCTGGTTGTTCTTACATGTTCTTGTTATGTTTTTCCTTTTTATACTATTTTCTCTTCCTTTTTCACCTTTTTTCCTCCCTGTGAGACACTTTCTGTTGAGCCATCTTCCAAGAGAACTAAAACAAAAAAGTTTAAAAATGAAAAGCCCAACAACAGACAACACTAAACAAAATAACAAAACCAGGCAAAGGTCACGGCAAGGTCATTTCCAAAATTATGTCACCTTGATATCTGCTTCCAACTCTAGATTAATTCAAGGATCTACCAGTCCTTGGTTAATGTAACCAACCAGTTGTGTGGCGCACACATTTGAGAAAGTGGAAAAAACATTTTAGAAAAATTATTGAAAATGTTTTAGAAAATCTGCATGAGCTACACCGACACATAAATCTGATCAAAGGGCAAAAATAATTCTCCATCCATGCATGGTGCATGATGATTTCTATGAGCTGGGATCCTGTAAATTAATGTTATGCAAAATCAAAACAGCTCTGTATTGTTAAATGCCCTTAAGTTACTAATTGTATGTCAAATGTAATAGGAATTGCATCTGTGTATGTACATGTTCAGCTGTATGTATACATAAATTTATTATGTATATTGTAGATTTTCTTTTTTGTTGCTTTCCTCCTTAATTTAGTTATTTTAGATTTCCCTACATGTTGAACATCCCTGGGTTGCTGGCTTTGGCCTGATGTGATCTTTCCTTTCTATTGCAGAACCGCATGCATGAATCTCTGAAGCTTTTTGACAGCATCTGCAACAACAAATGGTTCACAGATACATCTATCATCCTGTTTCTAAACAAGAAGGACATATTTGAGGAGAAAATTAAGAAATCTCCACTGAGTATCTGCTTTCCTGAGTACACAGGTAATGAGAAATGTGGTCGTACAGGAGTAGAGCAAAGGGACCACAGAGCTCTCCCCAGCCAGGCTGATGCTGTAGTGTATCGCAGGCAACGAGGCTTAAGATGCAGAGCTAGAGCTCCCATTGGCTTCCCTGCAGGTTTTATTTCAGTACATGCCAAAGGACCACCCCCACCATGGTCCACTTAAAGCAGGAGGATGACTTGACCCAAGTTCTTTGCTGGCAAAGGGCCACCACCGCTGATTCAGGTGTCTGACCTCGGCCTCAACAGCAGGTTTGATGCCAGGCCAGCACCTGCAGGTGTGGGGCCACTGTGCACTCCCTGAACTTGTGTGCACTAGTTCCCTGTGTCACACAGAATCATGAACCTTCTTACAGGTCTCTCAGAAAGGTGCAGTGAGTGTAACCATTATAAATGGGTTACTGGTCTCCAGGAGATCAACACACGGGGTTTGTTAGGCTGTTGAGTTCAGCTTTGTTCTTTCTTTTCTTTTACCCAACCATGCTCCCTTATGGCCACAAGAAGAATCCCTCTGCAGTTCCTGACCACTTTCTCCACTTACAGGCTGCAGGGCTGTAGGATCATCATGATCCTGGAAATATTCATGTCCAGGCAGGATGGGATTCTCAGCAACCTGACCTGGTTGAAGATGCTCACTGCAGGGGGATTAGATTAGATGACTTTTAAAGATCCCTTCCAACCCAAACCATTCTATGATTCCATGATCAGCCCTCCAGCATGCAGACAGCAGGTCTCACAGCTTGGCTGCTTCAGCTCAAGCAATACATTTTCATCACATTAGTTGAAGAGTCCCCAGTTTTGTTCTCAGGTTTGCCAACGTCAAGTGTCTGGACATGAAAACACTTCCAGTTAAATGGAAGTAGAAAAGATTCTGATCTTCCCACACCTCTTAACCCATAGTGCAGACAGAGGAGAGCCACAGTGAGCCATACACTAAGTTTGGCTGGGGAGAAGGAGGCCTTTGTGATCCGTGGAGTTGAGAGTAGGAGCTCTGGGATGGGCAGTGTGCAAGAAGCCCCCGCTCCTGCTGCCTGCCTGGCATCTGACCTGCTAATGATGTGAATACATCACCCATGCTGCAGCTGCACCCCGCTGCTTCCCTCTGCATCTCGCCAGCTTCCACAAACCCTCATTACCATTCTGAGATGGCGCAAAAATAAACTTTTATCGTCATGAATTATTTAAACTCACTGGAGACATCCAGATGAATCAAGCCGACAGAGAGAGAAGCCAATCTCTTTGTCAGGAAACACGGTTGTGAACCAGGAGCACCAGGAGTGTCACAGTTCTGGGCAGGCCAGCAAATTATTAACCAGAGCTTCTTATCTCTGAGCACTCGATTTTTCACTGTGAATAGACAAAAGTGATCCTTCATGGCTGCTTTGGGCTGAATGGTCTGTGGCCATGGAGCTGAATAATTCCAGCTGACTTCAGAACATCTGCAGACTTCCTCTGTGGGGAAGATTTTGGTGTTTGTCACTACCAGCACATTTCAGCCATCTAGTCATCTGCTTGGTCCAGACAGAACCAACATATTCCCGACACATTTGTCTGAAAAGATCTAATCATGGAAATTTCAGTCTTTACAGCTGAGCTCACAATAATGCCTACCCCAAATTTTCCTGGTTGCAAATTAGATTGCTGCTTTTGGATGGCTTGTAGAGCAGCTCATCACCATCTTCTTTATAGTAGTGCTTCTGTATACTGGGTGGTTTCTGTCATGTCCTCTTCCCTTTTCTCAGTGAAGCAAACCTTCACCTCTCACTCCTTCCTGATCACATTTGTGCAGCTGGTTTTGTAGGTCTTCACTGTCATCTCCCAGAAACCTCAGTCTGAAATAGCATTCTTACAGAGCCCCTGATGTCAGAGAGCCTAGAATGAGAAGGAATGTCATTTTAGATATTCGTTCCCAAGGGATACCAGCCCAAGAGGGAAGTTCACTGTGGGAGGCAAACATTCATACACATGGAGCTAAGCTCTTGGCTGATTAAACAGAGGAAAACAAAGCTTCTATCTGGAGCACTTCAGCCACCAGTGAACCAAACCAATCTTCCCCAAGTCTCAGGGGACCCCGAAGGTACTCTAAATTCCTTCAAGATGCTTTTCTGGAAGCTGGGAGTTCTCACAACACCAGAGACCCTCAACAGATCTCCTGTCTCTCTTGTGCCATCAGAGAGGACAGGAAGTCTGACTGCTGAAAGTCCTTTTACTGATCCAAGAGGGACCTGAGGTAAGGAGTTATCTCACCCCCAGGTGTTCAGCAATGCTGTTAAAAGCTGGCTGTGCTAACATTCAGCCCAGGCTTTAGACCCAAGCACATTTCAGCCTGCTTGCCCCTGCTTTGCTGGCCACAGCCCACAGGATGAAACCCTCCTGGCCTCATGAAAAAGCAACATTATTAGAATGTTGCCCTGGAGTTAAAAATAATTATTTGATAAAAGCCTATGAACTGAACAAGCAGACTTTGAACATCACAAGTAGATTCCACAAAATGCTTTTAATGAAATGAAATTTCTGATGTCCATTAGTTCTGCTGACAGGGAATTATTAGAAGACTGCATCCACAAATTTGCCTGCTGTTTGCTGGAGCACTGTTTCCATCTCCTTAATTCACTCATGCTTTTAACTAATCCACAATACTTAGTAAAGCAGCAGCAGAATCCATGGCTTGATTTAAACCAAGCTGGCATTAGTGATTCGCTGCTCTTGTACACAGAATCAAGCATCTAAATCCTCATGCCTTTGAACAACCAACTTCCTGTTCATAAAATACTCTCCTGGCTGTGCTCAGCATGTGGAACTGATTCTTTACACAGCTCTTCATGCAAGAATCTGCTCCCAGAAAAAACTTTGCTTCTCTTACTTCACGCTTATTCTCAAGTCCCATGGTCTTCGTGAATTTGTCTTCAACTAGCAGTGCATGTGTGTGCAAGTGGGATTTCCCAGAGCATCTGCCTTCCACCAAGCACATCTCCAGCCCCAGTAGGCTTCTCTCTAGCAAATAACAGCATTTCCCATCAGTAAAGCATCATGGAGAGAAAGAGACCCAAAAGCAGTAGCAGTGTTACTGCTGTGGAGTCTTTTGGGTGTCAGGCAGTGCCTGGCAGTGCTGGGAGCTGCACTCCAGGCCTGCCAGAGCCTTCATCAGCCTTAAGGAGGGGCCCAAGTGGAGCTGTGTGTGTGAGCAGGGTTGGAGCTGGCCAGAAGAGAAAGGATCTACTCATTTGCGTGACTCCTTCTAAGCTTTTTGAACACTAAATTTGAGGGTTAATGAGGTTTGGCAAAGATGTCTCTATAAATCGAAACAAGAAACACCTCACAGCATGATTTTTAGTCTTGGCTGTAGCAGAAAATACTGCAATCCTAATTCCTAAAAAAAGGGACATTCTCTATCAGCCTTTTTGTTGGGTTTTGGGGTTTTTTTGAGAAAAGCCCATTTTGCCCTGTAACAGAGGTTGGATCTTTTTATGTCTCTTTCTCTTAATGATTTAAAGAAAGGAGGACACAGCTAACAATACTGCCCTCAATTCATATTAACTCTTACATCAAAAACTGAAGCTTTAATTAAAAAAAAAAAATCTAAAAAAAGGAAAAAAGCTAAGCCTTTTCCCTAGGTCAAGCACTTACTGTATTTCTGGCAGATTTCTTCTCTTTTTTGTCACCATGATGTGGAATTTCTTCCATCATAGCCTGTTTAACGCTCAGCTCCCTCATCCATGTCATCTCTGTAGACTATAAACAGCAACTCAGAATAAAAATACAGCTGAGCTGACAGTCAGGGGCATCTCCTGCCTGGCAGCAATCCCAGCTGGAAACGGTGCCCATCCCTGAGATGGAGAGAGGGCACCTGGGCTGCAGCAGCCTGCACAAGCTCCCCACATCCCCACTACGGGGTGTTTGCAGGCACCCTGCGGATTCCAAGTCGTGGGGTTGCTTTAACCCACTCTTTTTCCTTTCCCCTCGGCTCTCCTGCAGGCCCCAACGCTTTCACGGAGGCGGTGGCGTACATCCAGACTCAGTACGAGAGCAAGAACAAGTCCTCCAACAAGGAGATCTACACTCACATCACCTGTGCCACCGACACCAACAACATCCAGTTCGTCTTCGACGCTGTCACGGATGTCATCATCGCCAACAACCTGCGGGGATGTGGACTCTACTAAAGCACCCTCCTCTCCTGGCACCCGCCCGGAGTATCCTCCGGTCCCGCGGACAGGTCCTCCCTTTCCTTGTTTTTTTCCTCCTCAGAAGATGACAAGGAAGAAATACATAATTCCCTCCTCCTGTCCCAGAAAACTCTGCAGCAAGTTCTGCTTTCCCCAGACCTATTTTATTTTATTTTGGTTCATTTTTGGTTCATTCCCTTGCTGCCCCGTTCTACTCCTCCGTTCCAACTCACAGTGTTGTGCAGGGAGCTAACGCATTTCCCACAAAGTGCATTTCAACTGCCAAAAGACAAAAATACTTCAGTTTTAAAGAGAGAAAAAAATTAAAGCCTTAAAATACTGGTCAGTAACAGTGTAGTTTGGAACCAAAACTTTTTTTTTTGCCTTGAAAATTAAGGGATAATGTTCATTCTTATGGCTATTTGCCTTCTTAAAAACACTATTCCTTTGAGAAGTGCTAAATACAACCTGATCTTTTGAGGGTACTTTACAGCTCCAGTTCTGACCCCAAAGCTGGAGGTATTGAATGCAGCCACCATAGCTTGGATTTGTACATTCTCCTTTTTTCCAGACAGCTATTTGAACAAGTACAACAGCCATATCAAGTTCTGCTGGTGTCTGAGTAACAAAGCCTACTAAGCCTTGTCTAAAAGCATTCATTACTGGTAGCAGTTTCAACTCAAGTTTTTCAAAATTAATGGTAAAATTTATCTAGTGGTTGCTGTAACCCATTTCTGAGACACTTCCATGGGGGCCATGGAGGTGCTGGGCTGGGACCCCTGGAGTGTAGGCAGTGAAGATGCCCCAGGAATGGTGTCCTGATGGAGACTCCACACTCGGTGGCAGACTGAGGACCTTTCCCACAGCACCTCCCACCCTTAGTCATTCAGCAGAGGTGATGCCCCTGCACACACACAGCATCACTTTCCAAACTTCAGCCTTGAAATGCTGGGGTGCATGAAAAATATTTAGCCCAGCTTCTTGTAGGCAGAATCTGACCTTCAAGTCCCTGAGATGGGGGAAAGTGCTTTGGAAAACCTCCCCATGCTTGGGTAGCAGCAAAGTGTGCAAGAGCCTTGTGGCCCTTCATCACCCCTTGGGCATCTAAACCCCTTGAGAAGTCTAACCTTGTGCTCTGAGCCTCCTTGGCTGAGCACAAGCCAGTGGCTTTCCTGTGTCATCTCCTGTCTGAGCATCCCAGAGAGATGGCTCCAGGGCTGGTGTCTCCAGTCAGGGCACCTCTTTACCAGTATCTGCACTGAAGAAATGGATGGTTAACAATAGCAAGGGAGAGCTCAGAGAGATGATTTGAGTCAAGTGATGGAGTAGGAAGGAAAAGTGCAAGGAAAGGAAGACAGAAGGGCAGGGGAAAGGAGTGGGAAAGGTGAGGGTAGCACCCAGCACAGCAAAACTGGGGACTCAGAGAGTCTCACAAATGCAGGTGGGCTGAGGTACATGTGGCCACCACCAAGAACACTGGGTGCTGCTGAGTTGAAGGCAGAAGGGAATGTGAGAGGTGGGGTGTCACCTCTGTGGACATGGAGGGACTCTTAGAAGTCCACTCCAAAAGCTTGTTTGTTGTCTGCGTGAGACAACCACCTCTGAGGTCCCACTCAGGGCCCACCTCACCTGGGGGCAGGTGGGCAGTGTTGATCCCTGCCTCTTCTCTGCCTCTCTTAGAAGTCAATTATCTTGAAAAACATGAATCTTCGCAGGGTGGCCAGAAGTTCAACTGTCCTCTCTTGGGAGCCTGATCTAGGAGTGGCTTTCAGGTCTCAGGAGGTCTCCTCAGGGCTGTGGTTGAGGGAGACAATATCTCTTCTCACAGTGCCCATTTAGGAGAGATGGTGTGAGAGCAGCCCAGAGGGGAGGGGCCAGGTGAGTGTACAGGAGGCAGTGACAGGAACACATATGGTGGCACAGAAGGGTGAGGACAGTGGGAGAGGCTTAGGGAACGTTTTGGGAGAGAAGCTGCAGAAGAAGGGAGACGAGGCAGATTGAGGCAGCAGAGAGGATGGGAAGAAAAGGGCAGCTGGGAGCCAGAGGAGAGTCCCCATCAGGGACTGTGCTCTGCCAGGATAGTGCTGGGAAGGCCTGCAGAGGAAAACGAGGAGTCTCACCCATCCAGCCTGCTACAGCCCAGCATGGCTGGTAACTGTCAGTAACCCCTAGAGAGCATTAAATGATGAATTTACTATTGTACAGCAAGGACCTGCTGCTGCTCTGCTGGGCACTAACAGCAATAACACAACTCCCTGCCTCTCTGCTGTGGCACAAGCCAGCACCCACCATTCTCTTCACCATCTCAGCCTTAAAATGTCTCCAATGATATTGGCTCCTGCAAAGAGCTGGCCAGCAAAACCAGGAGCTCCTGTCTGCTCCTCATGTCACAGCCCACCCACACATCTGTCTGAGCCCCAGCAGAAACACCCAGCATCCACATGGATGTTGTGTCAAACCCAGGGCAGAAAAACCACACATTGGTTACATTTGGTATGTAATGTGTGTAACCACTGGACCCAGAGTGATGATGGCTGGTGCTGGCAGGGATGCAGGTCTTTCATTAAACTCTGTAAGAAGAATTTGATCAGAAGCACTGGAGTTTTGGAGATTTTCTGTTCCCACCTCTTGCTGTGAATGATGTTTTATCTAAGCAAATAATTAACAGAAGCTGTTCCCAGGGAAGACAGCACCACACCAAGGCTTCGTGAGCTCCCAGCATAAAGCAGACAGAAATATTTTGGTAAAGACAATTTAAATTAACTCTGAACTGCCAAATGCAGTCAAGTGGCCAGTGCTGGCTCAGTGTGCTTTTACCACTCTCCAGGCTGGATTCAGGTAACTCATTCCCAGCTTTGCCAGCCGGGAGGTCCAAGCCCCTCTGCATCTCCAGCAGGTCCCTGGCACGTTGGTGACCATCAACAGCTGGTGCCCCATAGGGAGAAAAGGGAGAAAAAGCAGAGGAAATGTTGCCACACAGAGCCTCTTCTTTCATTTTCTTTGGCATATTGTGTGTCCAAAGCTACATCTCAGCTGCTGCTGCTGACATTCCCTCCCTCACACAAGTGTCATGAGGATTCACTGACAAATGCTGGAAACAGCCTTTGGAAGATGAAATGCTTCCAGTGTTAAACATTACTACTTCTCCCTCTTGATGGCCGCACATAGATTTGTGTCTCCAGAACGCCTGCCAGATTATTACTCACTGCTGGCTTCTGCATCCTCTGAAGCCCTTCCTGACAGATGTGCCTTCCACAGGCAATCTTTTGCCCTGTGCTTTTCCTAAACACCAGCAATTCTTGCAGCAGTTGCCTAAAAAGTACCTTGAAATACATCACCTGCTTTCAAAACCCTTTTCTTAGCAGCCCTTTGTGCTTTGCAATTGCCATGCTCTGAATCCCTTGGAGATCCAGAGTTGTGTTTCATTTGCATAGCAGAAATCCTAGCAGGGCACGGAGCATAGATTTTGAAAGCACAAAATTGAAACAGCTATTTATACATCCTGCTGCCCTTCAAAGCTAATGTGGGAATTTGCAAAAAATAAAAAAAAATAAAAAAAAAAAACTACCACCAAAAACCAAAAAAGCCCTTTTTAGGACTCAGTCACTGTTCCAGCAGCAGAAGCATCCAAGGGGTGTCAGCATTGAAAGTAGCATTAGCAACTCATGATGAGCTTCAGACAGCAGCAGAAAGAAAGAGGGAAGCTCCCTGTCGACTTGCTCCGTAGTCAGTGGTCTGTTGTGGAGCCATGAGACCACAAAAATGCAAATAGCTTCTTTATTTAAACAACAATTTCAATGAAATAGAGACACCCGTGCAAGGAAAGTCTTGCAGTGCTGCCGGGCTGTGCTGCAGAGCTCCTTGTGAGGATAAACTGGGCTGGTTGGGAGAGCGAGCAGTAACCACGCACTGGGAAAGCACACGCTAAAATACAGCCCCAGACTGCCAAAGGCAGTTTTTAATCTTGCATCTAGAAGTCGCACACGGTGTGGTTTTCACAGGGGGCCGGAGGAGCCCGGCGGAGCGGCAGCACAGCGGGAGCGCTCAGCGCGGCCATCTGGCCCTGCCTGTGCATCCCCGCTGCCCTGCCCTCCGCCGCGCCTGCACGGGCACAGCCTGCCCCGAAACGCTGCCAGATACGGCTCTCTCAGGAGTTTTGTACCGGAATTAGTTTGCCTTCAGCCAGCTTTCCTGGATGGCCAGCCAGCCTGTCCCTCCACGGAGGGGAGAGCAGCCTCTGGAGGAGCCCGCCGTGCCTCCTCTATTGATGTGATTTTGTTTTACAGGACACTAAAAGTATTAATGAGGGCGGTCTTTAATGTCCATTAAAACATATCTGGTGGGTTTAATCTATCATGGCATGAGCCCAGTGCCTGCCTGCAAGGGAACAGACCTTGTTCTCTGTCCAGGAGTGCAATCTCCAAGAGGTCAGGATGTGACATAGAAGATGTCCTTTTGCAGAAGGTCCCCGTGCACCCTGCCTCGCTGTGCAGCTCAACAAGGCAGACATCGCCCCTGGGGGATTTGCAGTCAGTGCTGGGAAAGGGACCAACCCTGCACTGTTAGTTTGTGTGACATGTCTCAAGCTTTTTGTGGTCACAAAGTCTCCTGGAGCCAGGGAGAGTTGCTGAGTTCCTGGGAAGAAGGCTGACCATCTGTCAAGTCAATTAGAGAAGCTTAGTTCGAGTGTGCTTGGGTGTTTTCATGGTTTGTCTTCAGGCTTACCACCAAAAACTCCACTACCATTTCCAAGGAGACTGAAACACTCGTTAGTGATCTGGCACTGGACACATGAAGGTCAGTAGAATTGGTGTTACTGAGCACCACCCTGAGCACCCAGACCCATCACTCACTCGCATCCGCAGTGCACACATGAGAAAGCAGAGACCAAGTGGCACAAAATTGCAGGCGCAGTCTTGCCTCTACCTCCCTGCTGGAAAGAGCAGGCAAACGCACCCCGAGGCTCTCTGAGACCTGAGGTTACCGTGTCATTTCTGAGCTCCAGCACTGAGATAATTGATGCTGACAGATATAGGTACGTGACCTATTTAGTTATACTGAGAATGTGGCCATGGGAAAGGACTTTGCACAGGACCCCTCGTGCCCCAACCAGCAGCCTGTGAGATCTTTATTTAGGGGCAATCACAAGCAAGTGCAACCCTTAAAACACCGATGCCTTAGTGAGAGGAGGACCAAAGCCTCCAGCTGGCAGCCTGCAGGCAGAGGGAAGGGGAGCTGGAATCAAGAAGCAGCTCCATCTCCCCAAGAGGGCAGCTCTGTTCATGGACACTAGGCACAGGGAGGAGAAACCAGGAGAAGAGGTAGAGGGGCTGGGAGCTGGCTGGATGCTGACTGCCCCAGGCCCTCTTCCACCCAGTGTCTTGGAAATTAAGACCCAGTCCTGAGTGTAGTGCAGGAAAACCTCCAGGGCTAAAGCCACTGCTCGAGGTGGGGAGGAGAGATCATGGCAGGTAAAGCACCATTTTCAGCAATGCCTGAGTCTCACCAGCTTTTCCAGTGCTGGACCAACCTGGTGGTGCTGGGTAAGCAGATAAGGTTGATTAAGCACCAGCCATGGCTTTGTTAATTAGCCCAGTCCCTAATTTGTGCTCCTCAGCCCTATTCCCCCACCTCCTTTTTCCCACTTCAGCTCAACAAGGGAAGAGTGACCATCACCCTGCCTCTGGGCTCCCCGCTCCCCATCACGTTTCCCAAAGGATCGCCGGAGGCCGTCACCAATTTCCTTTTGCTGGTTCCCCACTGAATCATTTCTCCTGCATGTTTGATGGCCCAAACTGTATTAACTGTAATTTTGTACGAAGAGTGACTGTCCATTGGTTTAATAGAGCATTAGTTATTGTAATAATTTATTGGCTGTTGGTAATGTATTTATTAGTTACAAAATGTTAATAAAGTGCCAGCTCTTTTCTAGTGTGAGAGTGGTTTTATTGTGTCTCCCTTGAGTGCGTCCAGCTTCTCAAACTTGTTATTTAACCCTGTGGCTGCTCCACAAACACTTGCACAACACACAGCACCAGCTGTCTGCCAGAGCCTCCTGGAAACAAGGAATTTGAAGAGGATATAACTAAAAGATACCTAATTTTATGTAAGTATTTGGCAGGATTTTTTTTTCCTTTGCTCACCAGAGACAGCAGCAGGGCAGAGCATCCTTGCTGCCCCACTGTCTCCTCCACCACATCAGTTACAAAGTCACAAGCTTTGCTTTTCCACTGACTCTTTGTGTGAGCACAGTCAGAAGACCCATTGCTGGTTCAGTTCAGTAAATGGTGTGTTCTCCTCCTTGCAGTAATGGAAAACATGGAGCACCCCTCCCTCCCTTTAAAACAATGCTTGAGCCAGTTTGTTGTTTTATGTTTAAACTAAAGCTCTTCCATTATTTGGGGCATAATATAGAAGTAAGGAACTTGAAGAAACCAAGAGAAAATTTTCTGTAAACCTCAGCAAAGGAAAATGAACCATTGCTCCTACTGACTTCACCAACTTCCTGTGATGTGGCTTCAGCTGGACCCATCCTCAGACAGGAATTCCCACGTGGCCCATCCTGTGAATCAGCCAGAGCTACAGGCCAGTCTTGAGAAAAACAAATGGCTGAGAGGGAAAGGATTTTACTTTGTGTATTAATAGTGGGGATTTTTTAAACTTCCTACAGGACACCATCCTGCTCAGATTCTGCCTGGGTGTTCAGGACTCTGAAGTCATCAGGTCTATTTTGCCTGAATGGGATTTCTCATTTCCTTGGGCAGATTTATTTCAGCTGCTCTTCCTCCAACACCATCACTTCTTTATTTAAATATAATGCATATATAGGACAACACCAGAGATAACAAGGAAAAGCCCATCCTGATACTCTCCATGAAAATCTCAAGACCCAGCAATTTTGCAACAACCACAAGTCAAGAAGAACCACATCCTTTTGTGGCAGTTTCTGGTTTCCCTATGAATAAGGCCTTTTTTTCAATTTCAAGATAAGGATCAAATTGAAGTCCCAAGGCTTTGGAAAGCGCCTGCTTGGCATCCCCAGCTACTCTTTGTCAAGGAACCGACAGTGCAATCGCAAAGCCTTTCAAGATGAAATCAGACAGCTGCTAAATTTTGCATGCAAAAGCTACCGTTGAAGTGGAGCTAATAAAATGACTCACTAATAAAACATTCATGGAAAACTCCAAAATGTGTAATTGGGTCATCATTTCATTAGCAAACACATGTGCTCTCGCGAATCTTCGGTGAGCCCAGAGCCCCCTTGGCTGCGCCTCCACAAAAAGGGGCTGTGGGGGGACGTTGTGGGGGGCGTTGGCAGCAGGAGGGTTCCCCACCCTCTGCAGAACCTCCCGTCTACAGACCTTTCCATGAGATTTCCACTGAGCTTTTGAGAGCAGCTGTGTCCCCACACAAGCCTGAGGCAGTCAAGCCAGAGCTGGGGGGCTCAGCCCCCAGCAGGGGTTACAGGGAGGGGCAGCAGCTTCAGACTTCACCAAGCCCTGGCTTTGCACCAGAAGCTTTGCAAGTTCCAGTAGAAACGAGGTGGGTACGAACAATGGAAGGGATCCAGGGAATTCCTGAAACGTCCCCCAAAGCTGTCAGTGGGTAGCAGGGAATGGCTTTCTGGTGATTCTAAGAGCAAGTTAATGATGGAGAAAATGCTTGGGAGCTCTTGGAGGGCCAGATCTGTCCTGTCCAGTGGCACCTTCACAGTGAGTGCATGCACCTGCATGGGAACACCCTGCTCTGTGGGGCCCTGTGGCAGCCAGTGGGGCCCAGGACAACCTCACCTCCTCTGTTCTGCTGTCTGCTCTCCACTTCTTCAGAAACTTTGGTAGCATAGGGGAAAAAATATTGTTTATGGGTTTTGTCCACATGTAAATGGAAAATAATAAAAAAGGAAAAAAAAACCCCAAAACTACAGCTTTTATAAATTAACCCTTATGCCCTACCAAAGCTTTTCCAAGCTTAAAATCTCTCTAGAGCAGCCTGCAAGCCCAGAACTCTCAGGAGAGCTGGGAAGTGGGCTGGCAGAAGCACCTGTACTGGTTACCACCATGCAGGTTACCTCCTTGGGATTTCTTAGGAGCAACCCAGCCACCACAGGTATTTTCAAAGCTGAGCTGAAGATTTTTCCAGGGACTGGACCTGCCCCAACCTCTGGGCAATACTTTGGCACTGGTTTCACTACAATGACACCGCTCAGTGCCAAGTACCCTTCCAGGCAGGTCCCTAGGATCACGTTGGGATGGCCAAAGCCTCTTTCATCCCAGTCCCCATGCCCAGTGTGTCCGAGCTGCTGGCTGATGCCGTCTGTCCATCCTTTATTTGGGCTCTCCAAAGGATGCTTCAGGGGCATCCAGTCCCTAAAGAAAGACAGGGCCTCTTCCCTACTCCTTTGGTGACGTAGGGGAGAAGCAAATTACTTTTTTCCTGCACTTCCCTTGAGGTTTCAAGTGTCTTCCCTGGCAGAGTGGCCCCACAGGGATGTGGGGGAGGATCAGCTGCAGCCCCACACCTGCCCTGGCCTCCAGCCCAAGAGCAGCACAATACCCCATTTCTTCCACCTTAGTAACTAGCTCAAATTTACCACTATCTTACTATAGAGATTTTTTTTTTGGCTTTCTAACCATTTCAGTTCACAAAAATGTTCTCCTCTCCTCTAACACTCTGTCTTTGCCTTCCTCTCTCCCCTCTCCTCCCTCTGTGCTCCCCTTTGCAGAATCGCATGCATGAATCTCTCATGCTCTTCGACTCCATCTGTAACAACAAATTCTTCATCGATACCTCCATCATTCTCTTCCTCAACAAGAAAGACCTATTTGCTGAGAAGATCAAGAAGTCACCTCTGACCATCTGCTTCCCTGAGTACACAGGTAGGTCCTGGGGCTGACACGGCACAGCCTCTGTGCCGCCCAACCTGCGCCGCCGGGGCTGGGGGGACAGAGGGGACAGGGCTCCTTTGGAGGGTGCAAAAGCACCTTCACGAGCTGTGATGCAGCTCCAGCACCCACTCATGGGCTGGGGCTGTGTCCTGCGTGGGGCAGTTCTTGTGGCAAAGGAGCTTGAGCAGCTGGTGGCACAGAGAGGGGGTCAGGACAAATGGAGAGGAGCTGAAATGAGCCTGGGCACAGGGAGCTGTGGAAAGAAGAAGACTTGGCAGGAGCTGACTGGCCACCACTGGAGCCATCCTGTTTGCTGGTGGTTCCTGGGAAGCTCCTGCAAGAGTACCTAAGACTCCTGGTCCTTCAGGCTGCATCCTCCCTGGAGTGCCTCTGCTGGGTGTGGCTGGGGAAGGCAAGAGCCCATTTACAGCAGGAATCTGTGGAACCACAAGAGAATCGTCCATTTTGTAGTGAAACCTACATGGCCTGGGGAAAAGGATAAATAACCAAGAAGATGAGCAAGAGTAGATACTCTGGAATTCTCTAAGGGAAAGAAAAAAGGCAGTTTAAATTCAGACTCCAGCATCCCCTACACATACTGAGATGTCTCTGAACTGTTCCACCCAGAGCACATCCATCCTGGATGCCGAACACTGGGGACAAGGGAGACCCCCAGCAAGATGGGACCCATTTCCCTACGGCATAAGTGCACCAGCATTTCCACCAGAGGCATTCAGGCTTCTCCATGCTGAAGGCACCAGCACTTTTCTCACAGCCACCTGGTGGAACAAACCAGACTATCCCACATGGTACAGCCAGGCTACCCCATGGAGAGGGACAGCCCGGTGGCACCAGCCCAGCTCCCCTCTCCTTCAGCCACCCACCGCATCAGGAACGAGGGGAACCAGCAAGCTGGGAAAGGAAAATAAATCTCCAGATAATAGCAGCTCTCGCAAAGGCGATTTCAGGGGCGTAACTCAGCTTTGTGGCTTCCCGCGAGGGGCCAGCGCAGCCTCTCTCGCTGCCCTAAGCAGCTTAATGCAATAATGCACATTTTTCAGCTCAAACATCTGGTGCCTCTCCAGCCCACCTTCCCAAAGTAAAGCTCCAGTCAGGGAGCCAGCAGGCAGCAGGGGTGACCCCACACGGCTCCTGGGCCAGCACCACTGCAGTGCCCGGGGTGAGACCCCCACCCAGCCCAGGAGGGGCACAGAGGGGCTCAGCCCCACCGGGGGGTACAGCCAGTGTCCGTGGGTGATGTTGGGGTGGCCACCAGCTCCCCTGGCCGTGCCCCCCTGCCTGGCTGGGATCCTCAGGGATCCTGCCCTTCCTGGGGGGAAAGGGGAGAGGGCAAAGGAGCAACACCTGGGGAAGGAGGAGCCCTCAGGGCTTGGGTGTGATGCGTGTTCGGGGAAAATGGGGCAGAGGGGGAGCAAAAGGATAATGGGGTCGGAAAGGAGGAAGATGGGAGGAAAATGGACCCTGCTAAGGGGTGAAGGTTGGGGAGGTGGCTGAAAATAGTTTTGCCTGTTTCTGCTGTAACACACGCGCTTGGCGAGCAGCAGGGGCCGGGTGTGGCCCCCAGCCCTGACCCCCGCTCTGCCCGCAGGTCCCAACACCTACGAGGATGCGGCCGCCTACATCCAAGCACAATTCGAGAGCAAAAACCGCTCCCCCAACAAGGAGATTTACTGCCACATGACGTGTGCCACAGACACGAACAACATCCAGGTGGTTTTTGACGCCGTCACCGACATCATCATTGCCAACAACCTGCGGGGCTGCGGCTTGTACTGAGACCCCGGCGCACAGCGACTGCTTGGGTGGCGATCCCGGCGCCAGGAGAGAAAAGAAACATAAAAAAATAACAAAAAACAAACAAACAAACAAAAAAAAAAAAAAAAAAAACCCCAAAGCAACCACACACAGACACACAGACACACGCGCGCGCGGGGAAGGGAAGGGAAAAAAAAAAAAAAAAAAAGAAACGAAAAAACCAGATTGAAGGAGAGAAAAAATGTCATCATAATCATGCGAGTTGGTAAAAAAAAAAAAGGCATATATATATACGTATATATATATATAAAAAGATCCACACCCACCTTTTTAGTTTGTTTTTTTGAACCCCCTTCTCCCATCAGACTCCTCCCTCCGGCCCCCAGTGTCCCAACTTGGGGCACCCCGGGGGCCAGGGGGGCTCTGCCCGGCCCCACCATCCCAACAACTCCCCCGGTACCTGGCAGGGAAAAGGGGAAAAGGGCAGCGCCCGGGGTCACTCTGGGCAGGGGCTTCTCCTCCCAGCAGTTATTTGATCATGGGCTGCTATTTTTTAATTAGGACTATTATAATTCATTATTGTGGGTTGGCTTTCTTAATTTTTTTTTCCAGCATGGGCAAGGCTGGGCTGCCCCTGCCTGTCCCCAGCCCCGCTGCCACCTTCAGAAACAAAAAGTCTTTTCTTCTTTTTTCCCTTTTTTTTTTTTATTTTTTTCTTTTAAGAAGAAGGGAAAAAATTGAAAACTGCCCCCGGCCCCACATGTCACAGCTTAAAAGGGAAACAACAAGCAGATCTTCTCCCATTTCCCACCCTGACTGTTTAGGGGGAAGGCTGCAGCGGGGGCATCCTCCTCCTGCTCGCTTCGCAGGATTTCGCGGGGGGGTGTTTCGGTCAGAATTTTTGAATTCCCACACCAATTCAGGCCAAAGCCCTCACCAGCCGGAGCCGGTGGGTTTTTCCCATTTTTTCCCTCCTGGTTTAACACTCCCTGCTCCTGGTCACTGCTCACTCTCCAGGTCCGTATCCAAAAGCACAGCTCGGCCCCCCCAACCAGAGTCCCCCTCACCCCTCCCTCAGGGCCGACCAGGGACATCAGGGAGGGCTATACAAAAATATATATATTTTATTTTATTTTATTTTTTGTTTAGAGTATTTTTTTGTTTTCGTTTCGTTTTTATTATTTTTAACTCTTCCCAGTGAATGCTTTTTTGTGCTGCTTTTCTCTCCCCCTCTCTTGCCCCAGTCCTCTCTCCCTTTTAGTGAATGGTGTTTTCTCTCTCATGTGGGGATGTTTGTGCTGCAAAATAAGAAAAAAGGAAAAAAAAAAAGAAAAAAATTTTAAAAACAAACTTAAAAAAAGAAAGAATGGAAATAATTTAAAAATTTTAAAAAACACACACAAACCCACAAAAAAATAATTAAAAAAAATAAAAAAAAAAACAACAAAAATCGAATGTAGTGTTTACATTGAAGCCACTGTTTTCATGACCAATCCCTTGTCATTTCTACTTTGATTAGTAACCAGACGTCTTCACGGTTTCACTTTTACGAGTTACCTTTGCTGAAGAAGAGCAGTCACACCTGTTCAAAAGAAAATGAATAAATAAAGAGGAAACATAAAAAAAAGATATTATATATATATATATAAAAAGCGCCAGGTCTTTCTAAGCCTTTCTATTACCAATCAGTGAGGTTTCTGTGATATATTACACACTGCCAATCTCTTTCTCTGACTAATGGAAAAATTCATGTGTAGCTCAATAAAGAGAATGTTTGTCTGTACCCCGGGCTCTCCCTCCCACGCCTCCTTCTTTCCCCCGCGCCTGCCTGCCTCTTTCCAGAGAGGAAGAAGAAATAGCAAAAATCGCATTTTAGGGGGATTTGCTGCTGGTAGCAGAGGGAGAAGGGAACTACAGATTGGTGTAAGTATGGAATGGGTGTAAATCTTAGGAAAGCGGTGTGTGGAAGCTCTCTGGTGCTACAGAACATCACTGTGAGCAAAGGTCCCCCTCCCTTTTGCCCAGGCAGCAAAATATTTTTATTTCTTTATGGAATGCAAAGCTAATCACCATGGTGAGTCCTTCATTTATGGCAACATCACAAATCCCACAATACTGAAGTTTTCCCCCCTAGCATATAGAGGAAGGTTTTTCAAGAAAGTTGAGGTTTTCTCCCTGCTTACGCGATTCAGGGTTTGTTTGGATTTTTGGGGGGTCGGGGTTTTTTCCACAGTTTGGCTTTTTCCTGCACTCTTCTCCATCCCAGGTTCCCAGCTCCTGTGCATGCCAGCACTGGGCACGGTGACCACAGGTGGGACACCTGGAGAGCCACCAGCCCTGGGCACAGCGCTGGGCACCACCCGACATCCCTCCAGTACCACGGGAACACTTCCAAACCCCAGGGGACCACCCGGGGATGGAGCCACAGGCAAAGTGACCCAGGCATCCAGGACCCCCCTGTGCCACCCCCGGCGTGTCCCTGCCCAGCCCCGAGGAGGGAGGGGGGTTTGGCAGAGACTCCTGCACGCAGCAGCAGCTCCTGCCGGCTTTTCCAAGGTTCCTGCTGTTTACAGCCACCAGAAGCGTATGTTGGCACTGGGAAAGTCCATCAGGCCTCTCCTCAGATGACCTCCCTTTCCAGGGAGGCAGAGCCAGCCAAGAGGCCGCCACTGGTCCTGTTCTGCTCTGCACAAACCAGCCTTTCATGGCTCAAGTAGGTCATTCTGCAGCGCTGCTGCAGGCGAAGGTGCCATCCAGTGGCTGGCCAGGGTCCACTCCTCAGGGAGCTGCCGGGGAAAGTCGGGAGTGCAACAGAAGTCTGGAAAGAACAGCCCGTCTCTGAAACATCCCCACCATGAGAAAACATGAGAAATCACACTACAGAAATTTACAAACAATTTCCAACACTGATCAAGGTTTTATTTTTGTTTGGTTGGGGTTTTTTTAACAGTAAAAACAAAACAGCTGTGTTCAAAGCAAAACCCAAGATCTCAAAAAAATTTTTTGAGGTTTACTAATAGCATTGCAAGGTAAGGCTTCCCAAAGAGTTTTATTGAAATAAATTATTTTTACCTAAACATCAATGCAATTCCTCTCATTAAATTCACCTTCACCTAAAAACCAACAGTAAAAAAATTACCAACAATTCTAGATAATACTGGGCTCCTTCTAAAGGACAGTGAAACTAGAACTCACTCTCCAGAAGTTTAAAAATTAAGTCACTGCCATGTAAAATTCAACTATGTAAGCTAGCGGCGGCGGTGCCAAGGGGATCTCAAAAGTTTTTAAGAAAATCCAGGTTAGGCTGCAGCCAGCAAAGGTCCAGCTGCCCCCATTCCTCCAGTCTTTCTGAATAAACTCAGGGTGAGGTTGTGGGGTTAAAAATGAAATAAAAAGCAAGATAATGGAGCAATCTCTGCGCCGTCCCATCCATGTTGCGCAGGAGTCCAGGACAGGCAGGTTTTACTTTTGACTCCCCTGGCTCCTGGCAACACTGTAACCTGGCCCCTCTGTCCCTCGCTTGCTCCTGGACACAAAAGGCAAAGGAAAAGTGCAGCCCTGGGGATAACAGAGCCAAACCTCTGCCAGTGCAGAAGATCCCAGCAACATTGAACTATTTTATGCGGGAATTGGCGTGAATCGGCGCTTTGCTGCACAACTCGTGAATTCAGGTTTTTCTGTGTTGTGTAGCCGGATAACTTCATCCAGTGTAAAAACCTCCCAGTGATGCTCCCCCAGCCCTTCAAGCCGCCCTACAGAACACCTTGGCTGCTGTAGGAACAGGACTGAGGAGCTTGCTCGTCTAACACAGGGCTTGCTGCAAGCTTCTAAGCTTCCTTCCCTCGGAGTAAGTGCCCCGATCTCGAGCAGAACATGCCCGTGCACTCCCTGACCTGCACCCACAGCTAGCTCAGAACACACTTCCCCAGCCTCTGCTGTACAGTCAGCCCCATAGCTCATGCCAGCTGTAGAAATCATGCCCGTGGTTTCGAAATTGCCTTTTTTTGTGGAGAGGATCAACGTCACATAGAAAATATTACAAAAAAGGTTAATTTGTCAGCTGTCCAAACATTATTAGACCACATGCTTTATACAGCAGAGAGGCAGCCAGCTCACTCGGCAGCACAGCCAGCTGAACTCTGAAGAAACACTTTCCTGCTGGTATAGAAAGCGCAGGGTTTTTTGTATTTAATTTATTTATTCAACGTTGCTCATGAGGAGGAGGAAGGAGGGGCAGCGAGCGCTAAGAGTTTTGCTGCATCTGAAGTCTCCGTTCGGCAGCGGCAGCGAGGGTCCTGCGGCGCAGGGTGACGGCGTCGGCCGTCGCTCCCTCAGGCAAAGGCTTCTCTGTGCTCAGCTCCTCATCGGAGGTTTTGTTTAAGTAACGCCTGAGGAAAAAGAGGAAAAGGTGAGTGAGTAGAACCCACCTCATTCTGGCTCTGAAAAATGCACCCCCACAGTCGGGGAGGGCTGGAAGGCAAACTAGCAGGAAAATGCCTCAACATAAGTTATGTGCTCCTAAAAGAAGGCCCACGTCACCTACAACAGGCTCTGCAGAGCTGGCAGAAGCTCTCGGGTTTTGTGCAAGATCCTTGTGCCCGTGGGAAGGAGCCAGTTCAAAAGGTCAGGGCTGTCCTCTCAACTCAGAGCCATTCACAGCAGGTGAGTTACTGACTCCCTCTGTTCCTGTTACTACACTCCTCAGCCTCTGGCACTGCCTACCACAGCAAGGTACTCCCTGATGACAGCGGGTAAGCCCATGACAGAAGGGGCACAGCGTAAGGTGAGGCCAGAGGGCAAGGAAGTTGCTGCCAAAGTTAACATCCCTGTGAATTTTTACACATTAATGGCAAAAAACAATAGTTTGAAATTCAACAGCTCTTCAAACCAGTACACCAGGAAGTCAAAAATACTCTGTCTCCCTAAAAGACATTTTTTCAAACATCAAGGAAAAATTAGGTCTAGGAGCAAGTCTGTTTATAGACTTATAAAAGGTGTTACACCCCCAGATATTTACAAGGCATTTCAGTGTGGAAAAGAGCAGCGGTAGCCTGACAACACCAAAGGACCCAGAACTCAGTGAGGTTCTTGTAGACCCTCTCAGCAACACAAAGGAAAACACTTGTTAAAAACACTACAAAATTTTTTCTACATCACTATAGTGCTTTTCCTTCTCTGCTAATCAGCAACTGGATGCTAGTAAAGTCTATCAACATAACTGGAATACCAGTAAAGAAGTTGAATTCTACCTGTAACAGGTGTTACTGGTTGGGCTAAAGGACAGTTCATCAAGTTGGTCTGTCCTCAGTGGTGCTGACTGGCTGGTGCTGAGCTCCTCTGGGGAGGTCTAGTAAGGGTCACCTGTCAGATCTGTGCTGCTCTGGGCTCTGTATCTGGATAAAGCGGTGCCTGACAGGAATTTCAGTTATAAGAGCATAGGCAGTGAGGGCTGACATTTGTGCCAGTAGCCAAAGTAAAGATTGCTAAAGGACTCAGGCCAAATAACCTGTTCTCAGTACATTATTAGACTAAAGCCCACTGAAGCTGGAAAAATCAGCCTTTGATTTCAAAGAGCTTTGGACAAACTGCACAGGAAGCTGTGTACATGTTGGGACACCTGACACTACTTCAGAGCTGGGTTTAGCAGTGTCAAACAGCATCCTGAGCCTGCTATGGCAGATGTATTCATCCCTCCTATTGCTTTTCACATCAACTCAGGCTCTCAGGGGTTCAAATCCATTTGAAACCCATTCTGGGGAACTCCACCTAAGTGGCCAGGCTGGAGTTTTAGGAAAGAACATACTTTCGAGCTTGTTGGAACAAGTCCTCCTTCCGCTGAACCAACATACGCTGCCTTTCATCGGCTGACTTGGAAAAGCGACTTCCCCTGGCCTCAAAATCTTCTGCTTCATTAGGTTCTGCTTCCATTTCGTTCAATTCCACCATTTCTTCCAGTCTGGAGTTCAGTTCAAGTGGCACTCTCTCAGTCTAAGAGAAAAGGAAAACGTCTTTGCAAAATCTGGGCTTCTTTGCATCAAAACAAGCTACAAAGAATTGTCATTTTTTGAGGCACTGGAAGAAACCAGAGTCTCACCTGCTATACCCAATTCCCTTGGGTTCCTTTGAAAAGCCCAGCCAAAAAACAGAACAAAGCTATTTCAGACCATGCTCAAAGACCCTGTATCCTATAACACTGTATCTTTTATGCCATGTTTTAAAGTAATGTCAAAGACAAACATTAATTACTCATAATTAATGCTCTCTGAAAATGGGGCATTTGAAAGTCAGATTCTGCAGCTGACTTGACAAGTGATGCAACAGTGAAGAGTTGAAAAAGCAGAAATCTACATAGTAAGGAAAAAATAACAAATGTACTTGTAAAGATTATTTGTGTTCAAGAAGGGAATTTATGAGGCTTCAGTTCACTGGATTCTGCAGCACCCAAATTATCCTGGTTTAGACTGCTGGAGCAAGGCTGGCAGCTGTCCCAAGCACTGTGTGCCAAGAGAGGAGCTGGCAGCCCCCACATGGCACCTCTCCCCTCTGACAGCCAGCTGATAACACTACCCCAAAAACTGAGCTGATGGATGATGGCGCTGGGTTTGGCAGCAGAGGTGAAACAGCACACGCTGATCACACCCTGCCACCCAGGATCACATCAGCCCTGCAATGAGAACCATGGTGAGAGACAAGACTGGTGGCCTCAAGAAACAAATCACCTCAGTGAAGGGCTCAAGGGTGTAGCCATCGTTTGGCATTCCAGAGGATGGCTCAAGCCAGCAAGATGCTCCAAGGAAATACTGGCCAAGGCAGCTCCTACTGCATGGTTTGGAGCCTTTGGCAGAGCTGCCGAGGAGCTGTGATGGTCAATTCCATGGGATTGCTGCTCCAGCCCCGACAGCATTGCATGCAGGATGTGGCAGCATCACAGCACAACACACAGGTTTAGACAGCTGATGTGCAAAACAAGTTGAGTCATCCCAAAGCCCTAGAGACAGGCCAGTAACACCATCTCCTCAACCCAACGCCTTCAGAGAACAAACACCAAGGCAAATGTCACTTCCCATTAGGGAGGTGAGCCAAGCAATCCCAGAGCCCAAGTCAGCACAGTACAGACACTGCAACCTCAAACACAAGTACGGGTGTTCAGCCTCTCTCAGCAAAAAGTCAGTGCTGCAATTTACCAAAGGGCTCCTGAGTGCACTGGGAAAACACAGGGGCACCACTGGACTGCCTCAAAGCACTGCCACATCCCTGAGGAGGGAGGGAGAGCCCCACAGAAAGATCCAATGGATTGTACCTGGCGCCAGGATGGCCTTGGCAGACCCAGTGGAACAGGTATAGAGCAAGACGCAAGTTGGCTCACCTAAGGTTTGGAGGTTTTTCACAAGGTTACAAATATTCAAAAACCAATACCCAGAGCCCAATCCTCTATCTGAGCACAGGAACAGTTACCAAGGAGGTTTTAGAGATGAAACTATCACTGCCAATTACAGTAAAGGTTATGATAAGCTTCAGTAATGCAGCAGAACACAGATGTAGAAGCCTGCATAGTGCAGAAAACATTCCTCTTTCAAGCTCCAAGAGAAAAAGTTTCATGAAAGTCACGGGATGCCTCAGAAGTGTCTCTAAATAGCCACCAAGTACTTAAGCAAGGGAGGACATATAGGATAGGAATAGAGAGGAGGCAGAGCATTATGCACATCAGTGGAAGCATCAGCATTGCAATGCACAGCTGGAGAGAAGCACATGCAGTGTGTCTCACTAAAGGTACAGGCCAGGACTGATAGAGGCTGTCAGTATTTACAGCATTATCTCACAAACCTGTAACATGATTTACACCATGATGGTGCTCAGAGATGCTTCTCAACTACCATTACATTACATCAGCACTTACTCCCCAAAACCACAAGTTACAACTGGGGAAAAAAAATGCAGTCATTATCTCTGTCTTAAGACCTTTGAACTCTAAGTAGAATGAAGTCATAATATGACATAAGGCACTAGGAAAACCAACACTACTCATGAAGAACGGTTCTTTTATTTGAGTGTCTTAGCTACGCTAAGAAGTGTTGTTTATAACAAGCAGAATGGATGGGCTGTTGTTGATCTCCACTTGCTGTTGGAGATCTACAGATTCCCAGTGGGTATGCTGATAAAAAAAAAAATGAAGAGGCAGAATACTTGTAAAACTTACTCTAAGGCAGCAGCACAAAGGAACTGGAGTTTCCACAGCCTCTGTCAGAGCCTGTGTCATAAGGTGTCAAAGTCTGTCTATCTTCAATTTGGAAATTCAAGTCACACTCAGAGGAGATGATGGCAGCTTCTTATGTCCCTTCCCACTTGCCTTTAAAATGCTTCTCAAAACTCCAGTGAACCCTGCTGAAGTAGCTTGTTTGCTGCTTGCCCTTTTCTCACAGACAAGCCCTTGATTGACTACAGCAACAGATTCTTCTGGCAAGCAGAAAGAGATACACCAGGTATTGGGTTACAAATTAAAATCAAAATCAAGGGGACACTAAAGTGACAGGAGTTTCCTAGAGCCAGAAGCTCCCAAGGCTCCTCTCCGAAAGAGCAATATTCTCAACAGCAAGGAGTTAAGACTCCTTGTAGAACTATGAGTTCTGCAAAAAGAGTGAGTAGCTTGTGCAAAGGCAGCCTAAGCTAACACTAAATGCACAAAGCATTTCTGAGGCAGGAAGAGGACAGCAGCCCCTTCCAGCTTCCACAACACTACCCAGCAGCACACTTCTCTCTATGCATGGCAGTCTCAGTCTCCCACTTCAGCTCTTGGCTATGATTCCCCTTTGGAATAGTACATATCCATCCAGGAAAACTCTCACAGAGGCAGGCCATCAGTTCATTCTCCACAAGTAGCCACCAGCAGCCCGACTAAACTGCAGGATATTCACAGCTGTTCCACTGTGTCCAGGTCATCTCTGTGCTATCCTACATGATAAAAACAGGTTCTCCATCCAAACCACCATTTGCTCCAACCAGAACATATCATCTGAGCAGAGCTCAGCAGCACTGCAAAGCTAAAAGGCATCTCTGTTAGAGAGCATGTGCTCAGTACAGTATGTATGGACACCACTCCCAGGTTTTTCAGGTTCTGTAGAAGGAAGGACAGAAATATAGCCAATGCCAGGCAGGGGGGATGAAAGATGAACACAATAGTTCAAAGTGGGATTTGAAGCCAGAATCAAGCTAAGGATAACTAGCTAGATACTATTTGTACCAAAAGAGGTTTCTCTCATGAAAGAGCAGGGCAAATGCCTCCAAAACCTTCAAAGAAACCAAAAAATGCTTGATCCAGACCAAGATTTTCATTCCTGCAGTTCTGTAGCTGCTACCCCAGGCTCTTTCCAAATACCTGTACTATTGCTACCACCTCTTTCTCAGTCTCAGCTGCATAACCAGACCAAATCAAAGGGTCTTTTGTCTTGCAACCTGCTAACAAGGGAACTGCCACAGTTGAATTACAGGTAGTAACAGGTTGGCTATTCAGGTCACTAAAGGCTGCAAAGAAAGTCAAACACCTCACAAATTCACCTAACCAACAGGAAGATTCATAAAACAGAAACTGTCAGGATGTCACTATTACATTCAAGGAAAACAAAAGTGAAATGTGATCTTACTCTACTCACAGGGTAATTTTTTTCCCTGCCACACTTTAGCTAGCACATGCTGCCTAGTAGTAAAGGCCTTAGCAAAGAAGAGCAAAACCCATTATTGTCCTTTGTACATAGAAGGGCTGTTATCTCTTGGTCCAGTTCATATCTCACTCCATTTCCACCAAAGCTCTCCATGTCATAAAGTGCTTCCTCCAGAACACAAAAGAATTCTTATACTCAGAAAATAAATACTCCTCCTTTTAATGGAAGTGTTTGGAGATGTACAGAATGGGAATGAGAAGAGAAAGCAGAAGAGAAAAGCACCCTGCTCTTCATATTCCACAGACAGGCACGGGCTGACCAGACATGGAAAGAGACATGATGATCTTCTGTTCTTTGTACCATTTGATAGCACTTTCCCTCAAGGAAGAAAAAGAAAAGCACACAGATAATCATCTACAGGGGCACTATATTAATATCAGATTTATCTGGCTGACTGTGTTAGCTCTGATGTGAAATGTAAGGAAGGGCTGCCACCAACCCGACCTGGTACAGAACCAAAGGCACCTACCAGTCCATGCAGCTTCTAATTGTGCTTTTTGGCTATTTTTAAGCCAATTTACCTGTGTGACAGTTCCAGTATCCTCCTGATCAGTACTGTGCCTTTCCACAGAGTTGTTCAATGCAGGTCTAATGCTATCTGCACGCTGAAATGCAAACATCACAGGTTTAATACAGTGTGGGAAACAGCAAAAAACCCGAGTTCTTTGAACACATTCAAACTCTGCCCTCTGCAATGTCAGGTGTTGTGTTCAATTTAGAAACAGATAAGTTAGCAATAAACAGAATGCTCTATGTTGAGAGAGAATTCTCTCTGCTTCCCCACACACAGACTCCAGATAACAGTACTATCTGATGTGCACAGAACCAGAATTCAATATTCTTATTAACAGAAACATTATCCTCAGACTGCTTTACTGAAATCTGCTGGTGCTAATTAATAACAAGGCATAATTTTGCCGACTTTCTTTGCAAAATATCTTACTAAGTGGTACAATTCAATTATCTGTCAGCAGAGAAATCAACTGGAAATGTTCTAAAAGCTCTGCACAAGAGAGACCAGGAAGAGCTGCTTTAACTGAGCAAATATTTGTCTCTTGTCTAGCTAGGACATTTTCAATATATTTTTGGTACATGACTGAATACACTGCATTTACAGAGATTTAAACAAAGGGGAAAACAAATCCCAGACACCAGTGCTTCAAACTCACTTCATTCCCCTCACTCATTATTTAGAGGCTCAGTGCTGTGATAAGACAGAAAGTAATTTTAGGTGCACAGTTTTATGACTCACCTGTGTGGGGAAAGGCACCTGGATGCGCCCTTCTAGGATGTTGTCAGTGGTGATCTCCACAGAACGAGTTAGCTGCAGATCCTGCAGAACTAAATGATAAGGAACCTGAGGGAACATCTCCTGAATCTGATGGGCCTGGAGAAAGCAATACAGTTGGCATCAGCAGTAAATAGAAGTTAGTTGATAAGTATGTCAACAGAAAGAGATTAAAAATATTACCAGCTCAAAGATTCTGCTTATGATATGCAAACCCACAGACAGAAAGGAAACAGAAAGAAAACCCATGCTGGCTTTGACTTACAGGGCAATATGCTGCCTCCACTGAAGTCAACACCAAAACTGCAGCTCCTAGGGAGACACCACATGGCCCTGAACAATGCCTGTAGATGCACAAAGGCTTCAAAAGCTTCCCAACTTTCTTCTTATGACAGCCTTTTTGATAAAGATCTATACAAGACTCTTGAGTGACTGAAGATCAACACTGGGAAGAAAAAAACTATTTTGCTTTTTGCCATATTGGCTCCAAAATGGTACCGATAAGGACAGGTGGAATAAGTTTTAATAACCCACTCCCTCCAGCCATCTTCCCTACAAACCAGTTTAATAGGGTCTGAAAATTCAAGTAAATTAAACTGAGTTGTCAGGGAATTGTTGTTATTGAATTTCAAGCTAGTTAAATAATATTCAAATTAAATAAGTAAAGGTAAGAGGAAAGACAAATAATATGCTTTTAGAGTCTAACAACTAGATTTAATTTAGTATTTAAAGATCTACTTTCACTAATGCCCAAAGTCATGGGGGACAGAGGGGAATGAGAACAGCAATAAGAAAGGTGGAAGGAGTTTTGAGAACAAAGGAAAAATTATGCACTGACAGTGAGTTCCAACACAAGCAACTACTGCAAACCTAACCATCCACTGTATTAACTTGTGACCAAACCAACTGATTTAGCATTTCAGACTCTGGCATTCCTCTCAAAATACCTCCCTAGGTTTTTATCCAGTAACACAAAGGAGAATGTCACTTATTTTCTATTAAAAATGTGTAACATTTTAATAATTTGCTAACCTTTAACCAGCTTTCCATTCAACTAGACATTTTAATGTAAGTTACTACTGTACTTTTGATAATATACAATCCTAAAAAACATTACTTATCCTCAACAAAAGCCCATTTGTATCATTGTGTCCAGTAAAAGAAAAATTGAATTGACCTCAGATGGAGAGCTCCTCCATATTTAACTAATAAATCATCTGCCAACATCTTATTGGTCTCTCCCTGCCTCTAACACCCTAAAAATAGTGACCTTACTCTGCAGATGTTCAAACAGAAGTATAGGCCATGGGAAAGACCTAACATTCAGAAATTTCAACCACTTTCATGAGACACCTCACTGAATATTTATTACCATGGTATAGAACAGTAGCTTGAAGAACTCAAAGGAAACAGCACTTCTCAAAAAAATGTAGTGTTTCATGGGCCATATTCTTTTCTTTTTGTACTACATTAGCGTTTTTATGGATTAATTAAACAAATACGGAATTTCATCCTCTAAGTTTCTATCATCATCATGAATCAGCAAAAGCTGGGGGTGCTAGAGAGCCCACCTCACACTGTTAAGACACTGAAACTGCTATCTTAAAGCTTAGTGCTATTAAGGATTTAAAAAACAAAGCCAAACCTATAGAATGGTTTGATCAGTTGCTACTTGACCAACAGTAAATTCTCTGGTTAAAGACTCTCTGTGCCCTTTGGTGCTGCAAGCTATCATAGAAGTACTGAAAAAGAGCTAAAGTTGTACCAAGCAAGCTGAGAAAAAGCCTACTTATCTACCCAGGAAGTACATGTCATTCTTCTGCCTCATTCACTTACCTCCAGAACTGTTCTTTTATGCTGGCACACTTGAACCCTAATATGGCCCTAACTTCACTGAAGGAAAGCTTCTCTCAGTCAGAAAAACAGCTTTCATCTAGTGTCTAACCACTGTTTTGACTTCCTTCCCCTTTATGTTCTCCATTTCCATGTAACCCTTTCCCCTACACAACACAAACAGGAAGGCTGAGGTGCAGTCTTACCATAACATTGAGCTGCGAGTTGCTGGCTTGTGCAATTCCAAGGATGTTGGTAGTATGCATCACTTCCACAGAAAAACTGGGCAGCCAGCTGGCAATTCGGGAGCCTGGGAGTAAGAAATTACCAAGAAAGTTGAGAAAGAGCATGAGAATCTCAGCAGACCAAGCACTTTTACACATATTTAATGTAAGTCTTCATATTCCACAAGGTCCATGCAGGGAGTTCTGCAGTGAAATCTACCCCTAAAGTCTCCCAGACATGGAGATGGCTTGAGTGAATCAGGAACTGCCCATACTCTCTTCATACACACTGTCATAGTGGTTTAACAATCTGGGGGCTGGAAAAGGATCAAGGAAGTAACACAGCCTTGTTTTCTTTTTTTAATGATCCTACTAAAGTGAAAATTAAAATAATCCAGAGTCAAACCCAGTTCTGGAATACATGAATAAATCCAGCAATTTTATGAAGACGGCTTTCTAAGCAATCTGAATCCAGGCCCAAAATGGGTCATCACTGAGAAATACTACTTCAAAGGGACACAGAGTAACTGAACAAAGTGACTGCTGCAATCCCATGCTTCAGCTCAACAGAGTAGGGCACATGGGTGGCTGCCTTCTTCTGTGCTGCCACTTAAATAAACACAGGCTTTGCTCTATTCCACGTCTCCTCCTATCTCCATGGTAATTCTGCAGGTCTCCAAGCCACTGGAGAGCACTGGGGAGGACAGCCATCAAAAACACAGCGCTATTCTAAATATAAATGTCCTCTAGAGACCTAAAGCACCCCAGAAGTGGAAGCCATGCAGAAGCTATCAGCCAGTCTCCATGTACCCAGAAATTGTCTGACCCTTCTCTGCCCATTATTCTCCTCCCACAGTCTCCAAAGACTTCAAAACAAGCAGAGATGAGGAACAGTTCACTGTGTAAGTCTGCAGCATCTCAACTGCCTCATGGGAGGTCCACAAGGGCAGAGCCCAAAGCTGAATATTTGCAGTACTGAAATTATCTGAGAAACATCAAGACTGCCAACAAAATCTGGGAAACTGTGGAAGATCAGAACACATCAATACCAAAACTCTAAAAAAATCTGGAAGACATACACACATAAACTGTCTTTTTCAAAGCAAGTTGTCTCCAAACACAGAACTTATAGTGGCCTGGAATCACATCTGCTTTGAGAGTACTTAAAACACACTACTAAAAAACCCCAAATACTTTAAACTGCTGCAGCTACATGATTCCTTCTGAGACTAATCTTCTGCACCTAACCAAGCATTTTAAGTGTCTTGTAAACTGAGTGGCAAATGGACTTTTGACAACCACACATTAACGAGGGGATAGGGGAAAGACTGACTTTTAGACTGCACCACAGAGGGCTTTTTTTTCCGTTCTTTGACTGTTGTTGATTAACCACCACATGGTAACAAAAAGACACAGGAATTTCCCATGCTGCTTGTCAACATGGCACACAATGAATCTAAATGGCAGTAACTGAAGCTGCTGACCACAACAAATCCAGAAAAAGGGAGCACATGTACAAAATATTTCAAGATATCTCCACAGCTCTGGGAAACCTCAGAGACACATCTGAGCTCTTGCAAAAGAACCAACAGAAACAGTGGTGTTTGACAAACACAAGCAGAGCATGGTTTGAATTTCAGCTGAAGCAGAGAGAGCATTCTCTTCTACAGAAGGTTGCTCCCCTTGTTTATTTGGGCAACAGCAGAGGATGTCAAATGTGCTCAGCTCACCATCAAAGTGGAAGAAGTGATTGTGCTGGTTCAGGCGTGGTCTGCCTTCTGCTGCTGCCACAGGGACCAGGTTCTCATCCAGATTCTCCCTTTGGTGATCCTCCCTCACGTGATGGCTGTCAGTGATATTAAGAGACATTCTGCAGGTGGGGCAAGATGTGTCTTGTTCCAGCCAGGAACGCAGGCAGGAGCTGACAGGAAAAGAGGAACACAGTGTGAGCTTGCAGTGTTTTTCCAAGACACCACTATCACCAACACATCAAGCAGCTGTAGCATATTCTATACACAGCATCAACACACAGACTGCTCAGATACCCTCAATGAGCTCCTGATGACTCTGCCATAGGTTTCTTATTTCTTTCAGCTGAAAATACTCAAGTGTTCACTTTTTATAAACATGCATGCAAATTTATCATGAGCTTAAAACACACTCCAAGCTTGCTGTCCTTCTAGCTCAGAACAAGCAAGTTTTGCCTGGAAGGGAAAAGAAACCAGTTCTTTTGTCTCACCATTCCCAAGTGAAAAAGGCAAAAACTAACTGGACATACAGTTAATGTATCCTGACATATTTTCATAGCAGTTCTGCCTGTGATGAGGCAATGGCACCTCCAGTGTTTTCAAATAGCTTTCCAAAATACCAATACCCAAACCACAAAAGTCAGCACCACTCCAGGAACTCTCTAAACAGATTTATTAATACTAACAATTCTGTGCCATTACAATCCTTCCTCAATTCTGAAATTTTCTGTCCTGAAGAAAAGGAGAAGTGCTTGAAATGCAGGTTGAAACACTCAAAGCAGTGCATGCTTTTTGATTCATTCTGAAATGACCCAACTGCATTATTTGTTCAAGCTAAACCTCATTTTCAGTGTGGAAGCACTGAATTTCACAGGGCTGAACACATCTCAATATTATAATATACTTCACATTTGGAGGGTGGGTCTTTTTCCAGAAGATCTCAAAACACTTTAGAAAGTTAAAGACATACAAAAAGAGCAAATAAACCTGTTCCCAAAAATTGTGTATGTGCAAACAAAATGAAGGCACAGATCACAGGTTTGGGTTGACAGAGCAAGGGAAAAGCACTAATTGCAGGACTATAGTGTAGTCAAAGACACAAGCATTCTGTCCAATTCCTGAATCTTTGCCAAGATGCTTTCCATCACATCATAATGGAGGGATACACAGTATGGGTTTCTCAAAACTAACCAAAGCACCACAGTAAAAATCTGCCACCTTACACCACCTTGTTCACCAGCACAACCGGCATGTTGGCACTGGCAGTGCTGTCCAACATCACCTCCCTGACCACAGGAAAACCACTCTGCCCACAGCAAACTCAAACCTCTGCTAGGGCTGTACTCCAAAGGTCACTTGGGAAACACCCAGAGTTTCCCGAGCTGCCACCACGCTGCTGCTCCTCAGCAGTTCAACAGCCAAGATGCTGGAATGGGCACAACCCCGTGTCAGCTGCACCAGCACCAGACCCAAAAAGCCAGCTGTGGTCACACCCACTGTGTACCACACAGGCAGAAGGGCTTGGTCACCCACAGCACCTCAGGAGGAAAAGGGCAGGCAGCAGGTCAAGGCTGGCATCCATTCAGAGCGATAATTCTTGAAATTGCCTGCTTCCTACAAGGTAAAGGAGAGATCCATGCCTAAAAGATTCAGACACCTGCTCCCATTAAATTTCTTTAATATCTGGGCACATGGTTGATCTCAGCAATGCAAATCTTCCCTGCCACCTTCTCTTCCGTTCCAAATAACTGATGGGGAAAAAAAGTCCCACGTAATTGAAAATGGACACAGTGTTCAGCCTGTTGACAACATCACCAGGCTTTTATGAGGAGAGAAAACACTCCCAGGTTGTAAATAGGGTTATTAGTTACATCTGGTTTTATATGCTAGCTGTCCATTGTAACATGTTCCCTCCCTAAAAGCACCAAGGAGTGTAACTTGCTTCAGAACTGTAATTGCTTCATAAAAAAAATACAAAAGGATCCTTCTAAATACAGAGAAAATGTCTTTCTGAAGAGAAGACCCTGGGTTTCTCAAGTGCTCAGCAGGTGATTAAATATTCACATGATTCAGTAGCACTGGAAAAAGAGTTTCTGCTATGGAGGCACATTATCTCATTAGAGACTTCTCGGAACACAAATAAATATTTATGGCAAGGTTTGTCATAAATGACAACAAATTAGCACACAGATTACAACCTCTGGTTTGACAGTTACCAGAAAAGCAAAAAGCTATTTACAGAAAGTAACACCACAGGGACAATTTAACTGACCTGCATATTCATCACATGGCCCTCCAGAAACACCTGCTTCAACCCCTGTTTCTCATTTCATATTCAAGCACAGGCATGGAAATGTAAGCACTGCTACAAAAGAGCCAAGGAAAGTCACATCCAGCTCAGAACACTATGTCCACAAGCCTCTGCTACTATTCACTACTGAATGAGTGTTAGAAGCAGCGTATAGAAAGGTTCTCTGGCCAAAAGTCTCCCAGCTCTACCTACCAGCTGCTTAGGGACTATTTCTGCTGATTTGGTTAAACTCTTTTACAGCCCTGATGGACTCATGCTCCTTGAAACCACAGATTCAGACCTGGCCTCCACAGCTGTCCCGGGGTACTCACCACCATGTGAGGATGCACTAGATAAAAATACTCCCTGTTTTCTCCTTAAATCTGATATCTGGAAAGTATTTAAGGATCCAGCTCCAATTTTTCTTCTTCACCTGAAAATCAACACAACCTCCACAGAACAAATCTACCGACCTGTGTTTGAGAAACTCAGCACTAGTTACCCACTAGCTGACAGGGTGCACATTCTTAGTTTGGGGGTAAGGAAGTGCACCAGGTGGAACAACTCAAACATGAAAATGACTGGAGTGAAAAACACTTGTACTCTGTTATCAAAAGCAGACCAAGATGACCCAGGCAGCAAGCACCCAAGAGCTCTGCTGGCAGTTTGTTACTTGTCATCCTACTGTAAATTTCAGCCATGCCCATCTATCCCTTCCATTCTCAGCTGGGTGCACACCCTCCAGCCTGGACACATACTTGTGGAAAAGGTGGCCACAAGGGAGTTTACGTGCAGATTGCATGGAGTCCCAGCAAATGGCACAGTCATCATTGTTCACTGCCAGCTCCTCTGGTGTTGCAACTGCAAACCTACAAAGAAGAAACAGGAAGAGACAGACAGAATGACTACACAAGCTCAGCATGGCCTCCTCTCTAGAGAATCCAGAATGGAGAAGACCTTAGCCTCCATGTTAACTTTTCATTAAGAGAGATATGCCAACAGATTTGTTATTTTTTTTATTTATTTTTCAAGCTGCACAGCAAAGGAACACACATCCCTCTGATCCCTTTTGCAGGCACTTTTTTTTGTACATCTCCTCATACATCCTAAGTGCAAAAAGCTTTGACTTAGTACCTTCCAAGAGACAATTATATGATCATTTTGCTGAGATCCTTAAATTATAATCTGTATAAATTTGGTTTATGTCATTTTTCTAAATGAGTCTTAACAGCAGTACCCATTAAGGTGTCTCTTTGGAATCATAAGCATTTATGGTGACTAATTTTGGCCTCAGATTTTGCCATTCCCCTTTGTCTTGACTTTTCTCCCTTTCTTTTCAAGCTACAATGCCATGTAAGCAGTTACTACACAGTATCCAAACACAACAATATAGAAATAAGTGGTGTAACAACATTTCACAGCACTGCTGGTGGGGAATACACCTGAAGAACAAGCCCATAGAGGCAGCTGCCAATGGCAGCTTCAGAAGGACATTAGAATGTGGTTCTTCCAGCACAGTCAGAATGACCAAAACACATCAAGTAGTTCAGACAAGAAGTCTGTGACATATGCAAATCAAACAGCTTTGTGAGCAGCTCAAAGGGTTTCAGTGGCTACATCTTACTGGAAAGAAATAATGCATTGTGGATAACCTTTATTATGCAGCTCCTAACATGATATCACAGCCATTAAATGACTTCTCAAAAAAAAAAGAAAAAGCCTCAGGAGTTTCTAGACAAGCCAGCCTTCTCTATAGCTGGCACCTGGATTACACCAGCAGGAATCAGAATTAATCAAACACATGGAGGCCCAAAATTAAAACAGTACAGTGATGTACAGGAAGAGTAAAATTCCCTATGGGTCTTAATATTTTTAAGAACATAGCTAAATTTTGAAAACATTGGGTCAGAAATGCAGTACTATCTGGTAGAATATCAGGTTTTAGCAGGCCTCCCAATTTCTCCACATTACTTCACTAAAAGGGAATGAACTAAAGTACTGCCAAGGTGCTCTCAGCTCCACTTTAGGTAGAGTCTTAGAGTTGGCTTCAGGTTTAGTAAATACATAGGTAAAGCCAGGCAGGTTTTAATTAATATTTTGATTTCATTTCAGTCAGTAGGTGAATAGTATGGCCTAATGGTATTAAAAGCACTGATTTCTATCACAGCCAAAGCCAGTATTTGACAGCTAGAACAGGCAGAGTTCTTCAGAGCATCTGTCACCCCACTAAGGTAGTATGCAAAAGAATACAAAAGAAGGAATACTGGACAGGGCAGTTCACTTTTTGCCACTTTATACATAACCAGTAATACTGCCATTATACAAGTCAATCCTATGTATCTGTTAAAAGCAGAAAGAGTGTCCCCACTAACAAATACAATGGTTAAGAACATACTCTAAATGTAGAGACTTAAGGGTCAGGTTTGCAACACTGCATCTGTCCAGCTCACACCACACCACTGTGTATCAAAGGAACATAAAAGCATTCCAACTTCTTTCTCAGGATCCTCTCTACTAGATCTACATCAAGACTGCAGAGCAAGTAAGGGGCTCACCTGGCTTCCATGTTTCCAACCACACGCAGGTAGTTTTTGTGCCGCCGAATTCGCCGCTGCACCTCATGGAACAGGTAGCGCAGCTGCATGAAAATCACCAGGCTCGCCATTGACAACCAAATATTGCCAAACAGCTTGGGAAAAAAACAGAGCAGTGATGATAAGAAATAAGCACCATGGGAAACAGGACGCTGCATCAAGTTTTAAGAGATCTACAGAAATCAAGAAATCAGCCCTGAAGAACTTCTCTTTTGTTGGGTCCATTCAGACCAACCATGTATGTTCAAAGGCACTACCACTAATTACCTCTTCACATACAACTTCGGCAGCACAGCATTTATAATGAGGATAAAATGAATTCAGTCCTGTCCAGCTTAACATCCTCTGCTGCCAATGAAAACAATTCAGTCTGATATTACTCAATAAAAAAGCTAATTAAACACCTACTAAACAGATAATTACACACAGTAGTTAATACTCCTTAACAAAGTTATCTGTGATGACTTCAACTACACAGGAAGAAAGAATGCCAGAAATGTCCCCCCTATATTTTCATCTCTATTTTAGTCACTTCTCTGTAATATCTGGTTTCTAAAATAATCAAAGTAAAAATACATATAAAATATGTATACCAAATACCCTTTATTTTAATGCCAGTCTATTTGTTCAGCATTATGTCCAGTATTTCATACCAGCATATGAATATGATGCATCAAGTCCAGGGAAAGCAAGGTTAGCTCCATGACAAAATCTGTGTAGTAGACATAAGTGCCTTTGCCCTCCCATGTTCCTTCATGGTTGAGATCCCAGAGATGAACTACATATCTGCAAAAGTGAGGAAATTAACATTATTTTTTTTTTTTTGTTAAATAGTATCTCTATAATTCAAACTATTTTGTCAATTTTTCAAAGAACTTCTGTATATGGATTCTTTGCCCTTCCAAGGCCCTGTGCCCACAGTCTGTGCTCACTCAAGGGGGACTTCTTTTAATGTTACTGGTTTCAAACAGCAGCATTTTGAAAAAGCAAAAAGCAGTCAATGCTTAGCCCACACTGGCACTACAGACACTGCCAGCTGACAGAACAGATGCAGCATTTGCTAAAAACTACTTCATGTACTGAAAGTCAATCTTAGGAGATTATAGTAACTACAGAAGCACATTTCTCAGCACGTGAGGTGTTTCTTAGGTGAGTCATTACAGCTCAGTGTCTGACCTGAAATGCTGACAGTGAACTGCACAAAGAGGCTCCTGTGTTTCACACCATGTCCTACATAAGCACACACAGGTGTGTTACAGTTACACATGCAAGTGACTTTTTCAAAGCAAACCTTTGAGAGACCAAGGCCTTAGAACAAACCCCGTAGAATGACATTAAATAACATCTATCAACCCTCATCCAGCAGCACACATCACTCAAATTAAGCAAAAAAAAAAAAGTCAATTGCAAAACTTGTGCTTAAAAGCAGCACAGGCTAAAGCTAACTACCTTTGCTCATCTCATAGAACCCTGCAATGGTTTGGGTTTGAAGTGATCTTGAAGATCATCTCTTTCCAATCCCTACGGCTGCCTCATGCAATCAGGTCATGGCCACTCTCAAGACTGGGCATCCACAGCTTCTCTGGGCAATCACTCACTGTGCCAGTGACTCACCAATCTCACAGGGAAGCCTTTTTTTCCTAGTACCTAATCTAACCCTGTCTTCTGCCAGTTTGAAGTCATTCCGTCATGCCATGCCCTTGTCCAAAGTCCCTCTCCAGCTCTCTTGGTGCCCCTTTAGGTACTGGAAGCGGCTCTAAGGTTTCACCAGAGCCTTCTCTTCTCCAGGCTGAACAACCCCAGCTCCTTCAGCCTGTGTCCATGAAACGTGCTCTATTCTTCTGAAAATCTCTAAGGAGTCTTCTAGACTCCAGCAGGTCCATATCCCTCTTATGTTGGGGGCTCCAGAGTTGGATGCAGCCCTCAAGGTGGAGTCCCAGCAGAGCAGAGCAGAGCACAGCGGCAGAATCCCCACCCTGGACCTGCTGCCCACACTGTGAGGATGCAGACCAGGATGTGGTTGTGCTTTCTGGGCTGCAAGCACACATTACTGGGCCATGTCAAACTTCTCATCCGACAACACCCCCAAGTCTCTCTTCAGGGCTGCTCTCAATCTTCAAACATGCATTTGCAATTCAATGAGGTAATTACATACACCTCTTACATCAACATGCTATATGCACCACCATCCTGAATACCCATGGTGTAAAACATAAGCTACCTACCGTAAAATCACATGAGCAGTTCTGACTGTCACCAGCAAAGACTGCAAAAGAGGAAGGAAAAAAACCATACATGTTAACAACATTCAGGCAGGGACAGTGGTTCAGATGTAGGAGCTCAAGGGCTAAAACACAAAATGCATTTATTGCAGGTTAACAAGTTCCTGTGCACCAATGGTCACTATAGGTGACTGTGAACAACATACCTGAGACAACCATGAAGCTTATAAATAAATATAGAAGAAATTGTTCCCAAAGACTCAATGCTTTTAAAGCAGCCACTAGTGTTACTGCTGTTAAGTGTCATTTTTTCCCAACTATACAGGACATATTGCCTTTTTCAACTATCACTCAGCAAGTGTTGAGACCACAATCCCATCAACTACCTCTTCTCATCCCACTTCCTAAAAAAAAACAAAACTGGAAGAACAGAATAATATCAGAAATTTGAGGAAGATAATTTCAAATAATTCCCCCCTTTGCTGAGATGTAAATGCTGCTAAAATAACTTCTCTCTTTAATCATACTTACATTTCTAGGCTAAGTACAGAGAAAAAAACAACTGAGTATATCAGAAAGTGTAATATTAGAAGTGTAAAGACAAATCACCAAAAATGTAACTACATTTCCATGGGCTCTTATCATCTAAGAAATGGCCCCATCACCTCTCTGTAATCCATCAAGCCCACAGTGCTCCACCTCTTAATTCTACCCTCACAGTGAAAAACACCAGACACGCTTTCCCCAGAGACTGCCCACACCACCCTGTAGTTAGCAGGGGCCAAGTGACACTGAGAGGCAGGGGATTTACAATGAGCAACTGAAACCACTTCTGTGAAACTGGTCTGATGGCATGCCTTCAGCGTAAGTACTACAAACAGGAGAGAAGAACTATCAAAACCACTAAATTCCCAAAGCAGCAATAAGCTGGTTAGTTTGAATAATTTTTTCCATCTGTAAAAAGCATTCTTAAAGTGCTTCTATGCATATTTAACCCTTTACAATACCAAATATCTACCAACTGTTTACTAGCTGGCTTTAAAAAAAAAACTTGCAAAAACAGACAGACTGGACACTGCTTGCTATACTATAATTCTTGAACATCACATATTAAGGCAAAAAAGATTAATGTTTACTCAAAAATACAGACAAGTCCCTACTCAACTTTCTCTGAGCATTTGCACATTTCACATCCACCCTCTGCAGCAAAAATAAAATGCTGACAAGCAACAGAGAACAAGGGAACGTTACCTAAAACACAAGAAAAACATCTATACTGCTTTATTGAAAACCCTGTGCTAAATCAATGTTTGCAGAAGAGAGATTAATAGCTTAATGTAACTTAATGTAATTCATTCACACTAATGGAATACACTTGGCAGGGTCCCTCTCAAGGAGCATCACACAAGCCATCACCAGAAAACATTTCAGTCTGAAAGATTTATTTTTTCACTAAGAGCTTGAAGTCTGTCATGAGGTGTCAATGCCAGTACCTGTACAGAAAGAAACCTAAATATTTTATTCCACTCACATGAGTGCTGGGTATTAAAATCAAGGAAATTACTCATGGTTGCCTAATCCATACAGGGAATATTTAAGATGTTCAAAAATGGCAAGATATTATACCATCTCCTATGAGAAAAAATTAAACAGACGAGAATTCTTTTGCTTAGAAGAAAAAGCAGCAAAGGGACAGGCAAAAAGATGACAAAATCACAAATTCTATGAAAAAGATTAAACAGGGAATGATTCTTTACTTATTTTCACCATCAATGTATCTGATGATAGCTAAGGACATTATTCCCTGCCTATGGCAGGGGGGTTGGAACTAGATGATCTTTAAGATGCCTTCCAACCCAAATCATTCTGTGATTTTCAAACACAAGATTCAGAACAACTCAAAGAGCTCTTTCATGTACACAAAGTAAATGTGGAATTTGTTGCCTTTGGATATTACAGAGGCTGACATACAAACAAGTTCAATGAATGATCAGACAACTTTCCAGAGTACATCTGGGACTGTCAAATCCAATGGGTTTGTGCAGCCCTCAGCTCAGGAATGTTCTCAAACACGAGTGGCTGCAAGCAAAGCTAGGAGACCCTTTCTTCTGCATTCCCCACAAAGTTCCTCAGCAGCACAGCAGAGGATCCAGGGCTTGGCTTGACACCCCACACTTACTTTGACTGAGCCACTCCTTCATTCATCAGCATGTAGAACAGCTCTAACTAAAATGAACAACTGGGTCCATCCTGCAACCCCAAACACTCACACTACCACACAACACAGTGCTGAGGAGGCAGCACAGGCACCACAACACTCCCTGATTAACCCACCCCAAGCTGGTGCAATGCTGATAATCCTTCTGCCAAGCCAAGATAAGAGACACCAAGAAGACCCCACCTTTCAGAGACACTGTTAAATCTTCCAATACCCTTCCACTGTTTAATTACAAATCTGGTCTTGCGTATTCTTGTATTCACGGAAAAATAAAGTGACATATTGAATAACTGAACTGTGGTGTGACAAGCACCATATTCTCCTACTATCAGTTGTTTTCCTTCCTGCTTCCTGACTCCAAGTAGGAATTCAAGATAGGAGAAGAAAAAGAAATTGTACATGTTATTTGTTATCTGAACTAACAATGTGCTAAGACAACATACTTGGATTGGATTCCTCTCCTTTAAGATTATCACTTCCTCAAGCAGAGTGCAACAACCCACCACAACATCAAAAACATACTGATGCTCACAAACATACTGATGTTCAGTCCACAGTGCCGAGCATTCAGGAGTGCACAAAAATGTCTTGCTTATCTCAGCTGAGACACAACTCATACAAACATAAGCAAATCCCAAGGGTATGCTCTAAGGAAAGGATGTCTCATTCCTTTTAGGGAGAAATGAAATATAAAATACAACTTCAAAGAAAGTGGCTGAAGTGCACATTGCACTTTCATACACACACTCTCCATCTCTCAAGAGCTGTTTCACCAACCCTTCTTGCAATGCTCATGAAGCACAATCATTACTTTTTCATAAGCTGTCATTTGATTTCAGCATCATCTTACAGGTTTATCCTCTCATTCTCTTCTTCAGACTAAGATTTTTTTTCAGGGTTAAAGGCTGAAGAGAGAAAGCCTGTCAATCTGGCAACTTCCAGAAAACAGGGGAACAAGGGAGGATATTTTTGCGTCTTCAAAGTGTCTTTCTTATGGGAATTAAAAGCAAATCGATTGTGTATTGGGATACCCCCAAGTGAGGGGTCAAAAGCAAAGCAGAAACCACAACACATAATGAAGAAAGTCTCACCTCTGCTGCCATGAAAGCCAGAGTGTGCATGCCATGGGTGTAGCCAACAACTCCACAGACAACTGCTAATCCACAGCAGGACAGGAGCATGGCTATGAGCAGGGCCAGCACTCTGACGTGGCTGCTCATGGGTGTGGTAGGAGAAAAGGAAAGCTGCAACACAAATACATAAATACATGACAGGTTTAAGTGAGTACTTCATCCACCCTGCCTTCCATTGTCACCTCACCAAACAAGACCTCATTCAGGAAAATCTTTTGCTTTCTAGCACAAAACAAATTTCACAATGCAATGTAGTAATAAATGATGAAGAATAAAGCTAAACCCACACACTATCCCAAAGCCTCATTCATTTTACTGTCATTTACAGTCACATTTTAGCAATCAGATACAATTTTTTTATTTACAATTATTATGATTATTTGAGCTGTTTCAATCACCTGTGCAAGAAAACCACAGACACAGTAATTTCTGCATCAAATCCAAAGCGTCTGCTTAGGATTAATATGCATTTTACAAAGACACCTAACATAACACACAGTTTTTGAGCAATGTTTTGTCAATTTTTCACCAAACTCGGATCATCAGCTGATCTGAATTTGTCCAGCTTGGTCTTCCACCCCATATTTCTTCCACTGTCATCTTCTTCTGGAATAAAGAGGCATCTACCCAAAAAAAATTTTAAGCTGCAGCTAGAGACTGCTGGACAGACTCTGCTTCTCATTCAGTAGCATGTGAAGTGTGCTGAAACTCTCAACTACCTTAACAAAGGCTACACCTAGTCTGTCTAAATCAACCCAAGGGGATGTTGGTCCATCCTCTTTTCCAGGGCAGAATAAGGGACAAGGAAAGAAGGAGCTGCCCAAAGCTTCACTCTGATCTGATTAACAAAGTTGATTCTCATGTTTTGTTTTTAAATGGGTTCTTTCTTTCTTCTTTGTATCTGGTCCAGCTCCACATGCCCCATCTTCACAAAGCAAATCATACAAATATCATCTGTCCAAGCAAAAAATGGCTATGCACGCTTTGAATGCAAAAGGAATATAATAAGGATTTCTTCCCATGTGACCTTTGTTCTTTCACAGCTTTCTGAACACTAAAAATACCAGATGACTGCCTTGTTCACTGCTGTCTCCATTTTCCTAACTCTAGCCAATTCAGTTTCAAATTTAAGTGCTTAGCTACCAGTGAATTAACAGGCCTTACTGGACATTATTTAAAAAAAAAAAAAACTGTAAAGTCCAGATCTACCAAAAAGAAATTCATGGATTCAGCTCAGGTCAACCTTCTATGCCAGGAAAGAGGAGCCTAGAAAAACGTGGGCCCATTATAGTTTAAAGGCCAAGATTTACTGTTTAAATTACAGTTTCTTCTTCCTTGCCTAGCCTTCAATTTCTGCATCTCTACCTAATTTATTCCTGGTATTAACAGAAAGTGGAATGTAGCTTAGAGAGAAAACTGCACAGTATATTGTAAAAATACTGGCAGACAAAATTCAGTATATCAAAATGAGTGTGAAACCTGAGCACAGGAATCTGCAGAAGCTCCATAGGCCAACCCTGAAGGGCACCAATCTAAGGGATGTTCTGTTGTTAAGATGTCTTTACTAAGGAGAGCTATGAACCCATCTCATGCAGTTATGTAATAGTAATTACAGGGCTCGTATAAGGAGCAATTTATTAAAGAAAATAAGTATCTTCAGCTCCATTTGTCTCATGGGAAAACTGAAGGAGTAAGATTGACATTGTACTTTAAAGCAAATATTTGAAGCTAATGGGAAATGCATGTGCTCAGTACCGCAGGGTGCGGAAAAGGTCTAAATGGGCTGTTTGTACCTTATCTGAGCCAGTGCCTGAACCAGAAACAGAATCTGCATGTCCCAAAAGACAGCCCTTAATCAAAACTTACATATTCAAAGCGGTCCTTGCAGAGCTGAACCATCAGATGGAGAAACACAAGTCCAGAGAACCAGAGGCACCACATCACTACTTCTTCCACTGTCTGAACATTCAGCACACCAAAAATGAAGATGAACTTGTAGAAAATGAAATTCCAGAATTTATCCTTGAGATGCTGTAATGGAAGAGACTTGGTTACTGTAGGGAAAGCACTGACAATACACATATTGCAGAGAAGCTGGGGAAGAGATAAAGGAAAAAAAAAAAAACATGGACGCAAAAGTGTGACTATACATTAGCTAAAGTCTGCTGCATACACATCTTGAACAGTGTTACCCTTACTCAAGTAAGAAATGTATTAAAATACTAGCACACCTTACTGTCTATCTAGTTTCTTGTAGCATGGCAGCATAACTGTGCTACACAGCACACAATGCAGCTTCCTGCTATATTCCTAACACAGTGCTCAGCACAAAGCAAGTCTGATTTCAGTTTGATTCTTCATGCCCCAGCAACTCAGCTACCAGGCTGCAAACACACAGTCCTCTCTGCTGAAAAAGCTGCCACAGTTAGTTATTCAAGATGCCCAAACTGCCTAGCACCTTGCTTCCAAAAAACCTGCCAAAAAGTACAGATGATTAAGAAAAGATGACAAAGTCTGTCCTTAAGAATCACAATGCCTACAGTGGAGAATGAGATGGATGAGCAATGAAAATAAAACCATTCCCACACACAAAGTATGCAAGAAGTAATATGATGTTCTCAAGCAGCAGAGAGCAAGCCAGCTTGGAGGGGATAAAAAAATTTATGAAACTAAATGTTTTGTTAAACTACACGATGAAGTCATCAGGAGTTTAGTTAAGACAAGCCCCGAATTCCTTAATGATGCTGCTGTTTTGGGCTCGCCAGTGTTAATAAGCAGCTTTCCTTCACACAATAACTGAGGCAAACTCCCACTGTCCAAACACAAATGGATCCACATTGCTACTGTTTTTCACTTCAGTTTTTAAGAGGCTTGAGAACATCCTGGAAACCATCACCAGTTAAAATTCCACATCCTTATAGTCAACATGGACTGGAAAGAAAATCTGGCCCACGGCAGTTTGATAGTGCCTTGGTTTTCACACACCACTCAGAGCCTCTACGAGGTATGAATTACAAATACAATAGATTTTGAGGGATCCACAGTTATTAAGGAGGCTTTGTGTGCCTCAGTTCGGCATGTCAAAAATCATCATGGCCTGATTCCTCCTAAAGAACTTTTTTTACAGACTATTTTTTAATATGGGAACACACTCCAGACCACTGCTACTGCATTTACACAAGCAACTTATGCATTTATTTCCCTTATTTATTTTTTTTAATAATATAGAGATACTATTCAAGGTCCTGCTGCTACTTTCATCTTCTGCAGGATCCTGTTTTTAAAAACTCTGGGCTTTCATGATTCCCATGCTGAATTTTTACAAAAATTCTCACATAGACAACAGCAGGAATAAACAGCCTGAGTTTTCAGTCCTGCTCACCTCCTTTCTCTGGCAATTTTCTTGCCTATTCTCTCTTAAACCTGCAGAAACCATCCACTCAGTGTATGAGGATGGAAAGCAGTTCTCCAGCAGTCAAGGTACAAAAGAAGAGGGATTTCAAGACTGCTAGTGCTGACAGCTACAGAACACGACGGAGAAATGCTGCCAGGTGCAGGCAGGATAGAGAAGAACACATTGCAAGTATTTTAAGTGAGGTCTGCTTGTAAGAAATCTGACAGGGTTCATTAAAGAAACAGGATTTTCAAGTTGACTGTGGGCTTATAAAATACAATAGGAAAAATTCCCTTAGAAATAAACCGGAAATTTGTGGCTGTGGATATACTAGCTAACCAAGTGGTAAGACATATATTGTAAAATTCATTTTTCTTGCGCAGTTTCAGCAATTCCACATAGAAAATCACACCATTTGTCATGTTTCACAATTTCCTTGTTTGCTGTCTCACCTGCCTCTCACTGACACGAAGAGGACCAAACACCATACACTGAATTAGCTTAGCAACCAGCATCAGAAAACAGCAGGCAGTGTTCACTAGTACCTGGAAAGAAATAAAGCAGTCAGTGACAAATACTTTTGCCCTATTTAGAAGAAGGGAGAGAAGGGGAATGAACGAGTCTAACAAAACTTGCCATTGTCCACAGAACAGTATTAGTTGCCTTCTTTTTTGGTGAAATTTAAGCCTGGCCTCTTCCAAGACACATGAAATAGCTGATAAGTCACTTAGATTTGTTTTTTTCCAGAAATACTAACACAGTCAGTTCGGTACAGCAGTAAAGCTAACAAACTGCTCTACCTCTCCACAATAAACTATTTCATACAGATTAGCAAATTTCATAAAAGAACATGTGGACAAAACATAGAGATCACCAAGATGCTCATTTGTTTAACATATGGCAGATGAGAAATATCCAGTTTGAATCTGTTGCTAAAGTAAGAGGATTCAGAGGTTGCCTCAAAACATGCTGAATAGCACACATCCCTTCAGTAACAACACTGCTTGAGGTTTCTTGGGAAACTTCTTTACAGCAGAACAGCAAGAAGCAGAACACATGGGCCTGGGAAAACTGCTATCTCACATCTGGCAAAGGCACTTTAATTAACTTTTGACATAAGCAGGACACTAAAAAGGCTAGAAGGTGGATGATGAAGAAGCCTCCCCCTGTCATTTCCAAAGGACATACAATAAACTTTTCCAGGACTTTTAAAGCTCCGAGACCAGGTTTCAACAGGATTAATGTGTTTGGTATATTAAAAATCAGCACCTCAGTCAAGCAAGTATGTTGTGAAGCAGATGTCCAACTACTGCCACCTTTGAGTGACAGACAGACAAAAAGTTCAACAGCAACAACTCAGGAAGGTTTCCAATTTCCCCCTGTTGAGCCTTTATTTCAGCTACAAATCAGTGAGCCAAAATTCATAAACCCTTATATGAGGTTTGGGTTTAAAAAGTTACAGAAAATTATTTTCTTATTTTCCTTAAACAGTGAGAATGTTTCCTCTTACATACAAGACTTTCAGTGCTATTTTTAAATAAGTAAGTAAGTAAGTAAGTAAATAAATAAATAAATAAATAAAGGCAAGGCTTGGGCTCGAATACCTGACAGCCCCTTACTCAGATTTCTGGCAGTGCTTGGAGAAGCTTAAGCCCAACAAGCGCCTGGGACCGCGGAAAACGCTCCCAACAGCTTCTCCCAAGCCCCCCAGCCAGGACGTGCGGGGGGCGCTCGGGGAGAGCAGCACAAGCCGCGGGCTGAACTCTCGGGGCACTCGGCTCTAACGCTGCCCCACCGCCCCGGCCAGGCAGGAAGGGAAGCGGCTGCGGAGACGGCCCGGAGCGGGCAGGGGAAACCCAGACGAGCCCCCTCTTTATTCTGCGAGCAATTTCCAAACAACAATAACGAAACACCCCCCGGACCCGCCCGCCTCCCCCCGGCCGCGGGGAGGCGCCGGCAGAGGCCGAGCCCGATGCCAGCCCCGCAGGCCGCGGGCCCGCAGGCCCCGCCGCCGCCCCGGGCTCACCCAGACGCAGAGGCTGTCGGAGAGCAGGTAGTAGGCGACGTCCAGGGCCCGTGGGCCGGCGCAGCGCTGAGGCTCGGCCGGCTTGGTGCCCGCCGCCCCGCCGGGCGCCTGGCTGAGGGCGCGGTAGGCGCTGAGGCCGGCGCCCAGCAGCGCCAGGGCGCTGAGCGCCGTGTAGGTGCGGAGGCTGGGCCAGGGGAAGCGCTCCAGGAACAGCAGCGGCATCGCGGAGCTTTCGCCACCGCCCGGCCCCGGCCCGCCGCGCGCCCCCTGCTCAACGCCCGCCCCGCCGCCCCTCCCCGGGGCCGGGCGAGCCGCCCCCGCTGGAGAAAGGAAAGAGACCGGGCCCGAACACCCGCCCCGGCTCCGGGCGCCGCGTCCGCCCGTCACCCCGCGCGCTGAGTCACGGCCGGGGCGGGGCTTCCACCGGGCCGGCCCTGCCCCGCACCCCCCGCGCCCGGGACAGCGGCCGCACCGCCGGAGCCGCGCGTGGGGGAATTCGAGAGGCCTTCAGGAGCCCCCAGACGTACAGGCAGGGTGCCAGAGGAGAGTGCGCAGACTGCAGGAGCAGCGCCCTTCCACAGGCAGCCTGGAACAAGAATTAGTCTCACTAACTACCGTGTAGTAAAGTGAGAGGTGCTCTTAGGTGCCAGGGCTCAAAAGCTGCACTATGCTACTTGTTCTTGCAGCATCTGACTTCCAAACTTCCACCTGTCCTTCCTTACTTCCACGGGCAAAAAGGGTTCTGTTTTCCATTCCACTGCTAGCTTTATTTCCCCCAGCTGGCAGCTAAGAAACTATACATTCTACTCACCATCTGTCTGGGCCTTCCGTCCATAGGACCAAAGGGAACAGCCCTTGCACTACCTTTCCCAGCATTTTGCAGTACATTTGCCACCCTGCACAGCTTCAATTTGACCAAAGCACCAATCTGTCAGGGTTGTTCTGTACATTGCTTACCAGTGCAGATGGCAGCAGAGCCAAGCACTTTGGCAAGAGTCAGTTCTCTTGGCAGCAGGCACTCTCCAACCCTGCCTTCATAAAAGAGGACAGTGCTCAAGCAACAGTGCATCTTCTGATCAGCAGCAGAACTTGGAAACAAATATTTTAAAGACTCATTGAGCAAAATTATGGAAGAGTAAAAGCATTGGGAAGTGTCGCATCCAACTGGACTTTATGTTTAGCCAAGCATGTAAAAACCCTGGAATTAGAAAGATTGATATTTACTGCCTACAGGAGACAGAAATGTTGAGAAAAAGCAAAAGTGTGGGTACCCCTTGCAGGATGAGACAGCAAAGGACAGCATAACATGGAACCACTTGCATGTGGCTTTGGCTAAGTGTTTCAGCATGACCCCAATTCTCTCCCAGAGCCAAGGAAAAATATAGAAAATTAACTTCACTTTCCCTATTTTAACTGTATCTCAGATCAGTCCAACAGAATTTTTGGGGTTGTTTCTGTCTTAAGGGGCACTGAAGGAACAGATGCATCCCTCCAAGCTCTGTACAAACAAATCAGTTCTGATAAAAAAAGTAAAGGCTACACTTGCCTCTAAGTACTCATTCTCCCTCAAAAAAGCAGTTCTGGTCTCCAAGTCAATTAAGACTCACAACAATATTTAACCCACTTATGCTATTTCATTTCTCCCTGATCCTAGGGATATTTCTTGCTCAGGGATAGAGATCACAGCATCTAAATGGGCCCTGAATGGCTTAGTTCCTCCTCATTCCAAGATCATCTGTATTCCTAAAGAAAAGTAATAAAGTTTAAAATATGCACCTAAAAGAAAGAGACAATAAGGAAAAATAAAACAACTAATAAACAGAAGGAAAAAAAAACTTAAAAAAACTTTTTAAAAAATCACCAAAAAGCAAAAACCAACAATGAAAACCAAACCAAAGCCAAGACAAACAGAATCTTAACCATATTGTTTAATGTTGTACAAAACAAAAAATTGGTATTACAATGAAAAGGGATTAGAACACTGGTAGCCCATTGCCATCTCTCTAGCTAAACAGTTGAGATTCACTTCTCTGTTCATACCATAGAATGTTTAGTGGCCTTCAGGAACAGAATGACTTTAAAAAATCCTTGTGTCACTTATTTGTTTCTCTACAGTTCAAAGCTGTGCTCACAGAGACGGCTTCTTCTAGTGGAGTCTTCAGGTATATAGGAATTCAGTTGTAAATAAAGTTGAACCTAAAATTAAAAGGATTACACCAAGTGAGGAATTTTCATTCTTTTTTTTAAGGGCATTTTTGAATAAATAAGCAAATGTTTCTGCTCTGGATAAGCCTTCACCTAACAGGACAAAAGTGCATTTTTTAATAACATAGCTTTACAGTATAGCAGGGAGCATCATTTTTAACAGCCAATCCTACACTAGCATCACACAACTGTCTCTTATGGTTGCAGAAGAACTAATTACTAACATTTCATCTCCTAAAACATGTTCATAGATACATACATCACAGCGTGTTACATTCCTCCATCAGCAACTCTTTTGCAGCATTTCTACTGCCAGGCTAACCTTACATGTTCCGAGGGGAACATACAGACATACTGAAGAGAGAATTTTTCCCAACTAAGTTTCATAAATAACTGTGGAAGCAAACATCCATCTCAGCTTCCAGATGCCCAGCCTTTGGATGTGCCTGTTGCACCACTACCCAACCTGCATAACAGACAGTGTTTTGCTGGTACTCAAGAGGAAGTACCTGCTGTCTTTAGAGGAAGGCAAGCCAAAATTTGGGCTAGAGAGAAAAATACTCAGCAGGAAACAAGAATATTGTGGGTAACACCAGTGCTAACATTCTGCTAACATACGTTCTTCATCACAGTAGGTGCATGACAGAACTATATCCCTGAGGAAGAGCTGGCAGGCTGTGGGACTCCTGGCATGCCTGAACATTCTCTCAAGTAAGAGACCAGTGAGACAGACTAGTTGGCTCTGGAGAGACAAGCCACAAGCCATTTTCAGGTAAGAAAGTCAAAGCATGTATACATTGCAAGAGAAAGGAAAAGAATACAGCTATCCCTACAGATATTTGTTTGATAAAGATGCTACACTTCATTAACTCTATTAGAGTGAAAAAAACCCACTACATTTAACCAGCACAAAGCTGTGATAACATGCACACTTAACTCAGTGCTTCAAACTCACATCCTGATTTTAACTCTCCAGCTATCCACAGTAGCTACAAGAAGCTGTTCCTTAGTCTGTGCACTGCCTTATCCTCACTGTCTTCCATGTCTTCCTTAGCTGCAACTGCTAGGTAGGACTTTGGTGCTAGCCAGTTGTGATCAGTGCCTCAGAAGTGTCCATCACAGCTCATCTGAAGCAGAATCTTTGGGATTGATGCCACCTTTTAAAGTTGGTTTCTCTAGCACCTTGCCTTGCACTGGTGTCCCACAGCAAATGTGTTCCCAAGAACCACTATACAAATACGACATACCTGCTCAGAAGTTGAGGAAGGCTGGAAATAATGGGTCCATATCCTGGTGCATTGTCATAGAGCTCAAACAATGGTGCAGCAACCAGCTTGTAATTTTTGGGGACTGCAAACAAAGCTAAAACCAAATACAAGTTGATGAATCAGAAAAACCAGCACACATGCAGCCAACATACCATCATGCCATGTAGACCTCAAAACAAGTTCACTACATGGAGCACTCAAGCAGGTTTATTCCTTTTCTAGGTAAATGTAGGATTCACGTGCTGTACACCAACTGATGCAGGAACAGGAATGAAAATTTACTAGGTACTCATGTTCAAAGGATCATCTACCTTCAAAACAAATACCAGTATTTGACTTTTTTAGTGATCAACTACAAACATACAATCAACTGCAAGCATACAATCACAACTTGGTTTTCCTTGAGTGAAATCTAAGCATTTAAACATTGTTACAAATACAACACTTTGATGCAAAAAAAACCACTTACCCTTTTCTTGAAGCTGGACCAAAAAAAGCTTTTTGTGTTCTTTTGGCTTTGTAATATGAGCTGGGATATATGGATACTAGAATAAAAATGGTAAAATACAGTTGTACAGAGCTCTGAAAATATTGCATAATCTTAAGTGCTACTTTATAAATTATCAATCCCTGTACAAGCTTTCAATGTGTCACATATTGTTCTTTCATGGCATCAAATAAAGAAAACCATTTTCATAAGAAAGCACTTAAGAAAGGAATGCTGTTGCTGTCACAACTATTGACAGGCTCTAAAGTGCCATCAATACTTCACGAGCAGTTAAAACAACCCAATAAAACAGAAATGCATAAAAGCAAACTAAGCAATGATTTTTGTAATATTAAAGCCCTTAGAAATAAGGTAGTGAGACTAATTTATTCACAGAGCATCTGTTTCATAAGCAGCAGTGCAAGAGTCTCCACTGTGGCTGCAAAAGGAATTGAAATGGTGCATCTGTCTCAGCATAGACCTGGAAGCCAGTACATCCAGTGGTCTCTCATCCACCAGGACAGGTGTGAGAAGGGAGATGAGTTTCCATTAAAAAAAAACACTGTTGTTTCTCTTCAGTCATAGAAAGGAGATGAAACAGATAAAACCCAGAAAAACTAATTGCTCAGGCAGCAGGTACTCAAGAAGCCCACCTGGATCTGGAAGGCTGAAGGCTTTTAGAAGTACAAACAGAAATTTAACCAAAGAAGATGGAAGCCCACAAGGGTACTTACCTGTGGAGGTTCGAAGTTTGGTCTCCACCAGTTGCCAATGCAGTCATCAATCACCCAGTCTTGCTGAACACCATCCTGACGACCCAGTATCTACCAAAAATCCAGTACTAATCAGACCTCAAACTACCTCAAGGAAATTGTTTCAGTAAACACATACTGGAAGCACAAAGACTTGCTGTAATATATGGCTGATGCAGTTCGTAACTGCTCTGAGACAGCTTTCAACAGAACTGTATACTATTTTTGTATAAAGTAAGATTTTTTTTTTTTAGTAAAAGCCTCACCTGGTAGGACAAGGGCACTCTAGAAAGCTTTTCAAAATCTATGCTGTACTCAGTTGGACTGAGTCCTATCAGACCAATGGGAAGAATGAAATACATTTTTACATTATCTAACAGAATTAATTCAGTTGGAGAAAATGGTACATTGGGAGGACTATCTCAAAGGCAAGTCCCCATCAGTTGTCCTCCACAACATAGTTTATTTCTCATCTCTACACTCACTTGCCTGATGCCAGTCAGAAAGCAAAGCTGCAAATGAACACAGGACTTGAGCAGCGGGAAGGAGTCAGCCACACTCATGATGCAGATAAATGAAAACTTGACTGCTTTATTTGTTAACTACCTGAGAACATCACAAAAGCAACAAAATAACAAGACTGGTAAGAAGACTACTCTAATGCTTCAGCTTATTCTGGTAATTCTAAAATAATGCAACATTCTGCCATAGCAACATAATGAAAGAAAACAGACCTCTGTCATTAGGCGCTTGAGCCCTTCTACCTCATCTTCTCCTGGATTCAGTTCACCACCAGGTCTGTTAAAATAATCAATGGTGAAAACCAAAGTTATTTTATTGCATTTACCAATCTTCACAGGTAAATTCCAGTGTGCTTCCAGGCAGAGAGTTACAAATTCACTTATGGCTCTTCAATCAGAAGTTCCAAATCTAGCTTTGCTGAATTTGAAAGCAGCAGGACAGCTTTCACCCAAACTAAAACAGCTACGACCCTAAAAAAAAAACCATTGCATAAAATACTTTCAGCTCAGCAGGACAAAGCATAACAATACACATGATAATAAATGGGACCCTTATAGGGTAAACTTTTAACAGTAATAACCAGAAGCTGAAGGGCCGTAAATACTGCCTGTATTTGTTCTTATCACTAAAGCAGCACTCACTGAAGCACACAGAAATCAGAAAATAAAACTCATGCGGGAAAATGATGCAGGATTACTCATTTTCATCATTACAGCATTTTACAGATCATTACAGTCTTGCCTAGTTTGTCTGCAACAACCCTTCAAATCAAGATACCAAAACCAAATCTAGATGTAAAATTAGACTTAACACACAAACAAAATTGAGAACAATATAAAATGTTAAAACAGAAGAACAAGACGACAAGCATGAGACAAGTCAAGGCCACCTAGTTTAAAAAAGAAAATCACCACCATCACTACAACCATATTGAAACACTAAATCTTCACTCCCGCTGTGATAACTATGAGATGAACTGAAACAATTTTCTCAAATTTAGATGCCTACCTTTCTTGCTATCCAGCTCAGCCATTAGTTTGTAAACAGATGTCATTCTGCATTTACAGAGGGTTAGTCCTGACCTTCACTTGCCCATTTTTACAAGCACAGCGTAAGCTACTGAAGCTTAACAGCTTTCACAATGCAAGTACAACAAACCAATTGCTGATAATGAGTTTTAAACAATATTTTATTGTAGTGATGCACTGTAACTAATATTCCCAGCCAGTTCCAAACTAAATCATCCCCCTCACGAGCAAATACACTTTAGATTAAAGCCCCACAATTCAAAAAATACTTTCCAGACTAAGTCTTTACAAGCAATGAATCCCATTGAGCAGTTGGCCACAGTTTAACCTCTAGCCCACACGTTTAGCGACAATAAACTGAAGTTACACTTAAGAAACAGACACTTACAGCTTGAAAAAAGTTGTACCCAGCTGCAGTAACAGCACATGGGGCAGCCTGTGCTCATGCACAATCAGAACTCCTTCCACTGTCCGCCTCATGCCAATCTTGTCAAACTCTTCCCTCATGCGCTGAAACCGAGCTGCCACAGAACTGTCCTTCTCATACAGAGGCTCCTTTGTGCCAAAGGTGTAATTTGTCAGAGGATACCTATAAGGAGGAGAAAAAATGTTACTACTGCATAAGAAGAAATCTAACTTTAAATCATCATGACACAGCATCCAGCCTGAGGCAAACCCTTCACTGCTTGATGGGTAAGTCATAGTGCAGGACTAAAATATTTTTTGGTGGCTTATGAGGTCCCTGTCCCAGGGAGATCTGCACTATGGAACACACAAGCACAGATAGTCCTGATGAGCTGCACTCTAACCTGGTGCAGGCTCAAAAGAAGGAAAAGAAGCACAGAACCAACTGTCATTCAACGGTCACCCTCTTTGATCTCCACACTGCAGGGAAAAGGCAGCTGAAGCTCTGAAAGGAGCTAGAAAAGAGACTGGAGGAAAAGCTCTGCTGGGAAGGAAGGAAGCTGCACAGGACTGCAGCTTTTTTGCTGCAGATGTAATGAGAACCTGAGAATTAACTGTTAGAAGTGGTTTTGTTTTGAAGTGGGAAATCAGACGTGGATCACAGAAGAGGAGAAATGCTGAGTTTCTGAGTACGGGGTTGGGTGCCTGGGGAAAGATCAAGAGTGTGAGCAGGTCCCTCTGTTGGGCTGGTGCTGGGGTCCTGCACCAGCAGGATAGTGATAAGGCAGTGGAAACTCAGCAATTTCTCCAGGTAAGAGAAACTGAAAACAGCAAAGAAAGGTTAGGCAAGAAATGGGTCATTCCAAGGCAGCATAGAGGGCAACAGGGGAGTGTTATTATACAATTAAATCCATATAATAGAGAGGTCTGATGGCAGGAGACCTGGAGAAAACACAGAATCGTCCAGCTAAATCCAAAGGGAGAAGAAAATGGTTCTGGGCAGAGCACTGATGAGTTATCACCATCACTACTGACTTGTAGCACACAACTGAATTATCAGAATGAATGACTGATCTTACGTTTTCCTTGAGAAGCCTCTTGGCATGGACTCTTTCCCCAAACATGTCAAACTTTAGTAGCATACACTGGTCCCCCCTCCTCCTCCAATTTTACTCATGTTTTACAGTGGTTAAAATAACAAGTCAGTTGCCATTGTCATTGTCTACATGAGCCTTTTCTCATGTAGACAAGTATGCCAAAACAACCAGTTTCCAAACCACAGATTCGTTTACTAACAAGCTCTCTCATTTCCATTTACAGTTTAAAACCATCTACATTTAGTTTTCCATTCATTTCTGTTTTTAGATACACAAATGGCTTTAATAATAACCTTTTACACTAACCCATACTATACTGATGTGGCTGCATTAGTCTGTACATCAAAACCCTCAGCCTCAACTTTAAAAAATGCTGCTTGATAAAACCGCTTCATGAGTCTTAGCTTCGGAAACCTGACAGAACTATTCCAATTTCTGAAGTTCGTACTTGAACTTTCACATAACTGTGAATAAACTCAGCTACACTAAAAAATGACAAAAGTGTCAGTGATTAATAGCTAAAATTTAATATTGACTGTTGTAGCTAACATTTGCTGGTTATTGCAACTTGACAGATGCACATAGCAAAGAACACATCCCAAATCCAGAAGAAGCAAAATATATGGCTTCTCATATAAAATATATGAACATTCATTAGTAAGTAGCTTGTATCTATGATGATTTTCTGTGGTAGCAAGCACTCTGAATTTAAACTCCAACACCTGTACCAGACAATCCACAAACACCAGGCACATCCAGCCACATCCTACTGACTGCCCAGGGTCAGCTCAAATCCCAGAGAGGCCAAGAAAAAACTGTGCCTCTCTGCCGCCTTTCTGGATGCCTACGAGAGCGCAAAAACGTTTGTGATGCTCAACACACCTAAACCTTTCCTGTGTTACTTGGGATTCACACCTCCCGAGCCAGACGCTGTTTCTAAGCACTAAAATGTTTACACCAAATACTTCACGCTTCCCCGAAGGCCGGCAAACCCTCGGTACCCTCAGCGCGGCTCAGCAGCCCCTGTGAGGGGGGCTCGCCCCCATCGGCACACGGGCTCTGCCGCCACTGGGCCCCAGCCCTCCGAATGGCCGGGACCCACCGGACCTCGCACGGCCGGCACTGAGGGAAAACCCCGCTGAGCCTGCTAAGGGAGCGGGGACGAGCTCGTCAGCGGGGGGGGACGGGAGGGGGCAGAGTCAGGCAGGCCCGAGGCGGCGCTCACAGGTTGATGGTCCTTTCCAGCGTGAGCGGCTTCGTCTGCTGGATGTACTTGTTCCCGAACTGGTTCACCCCGCGGGGCCAGCCGGTCTGCGAGCGGTTGGGCGGCACCACGGACATGGCGAGTAGCGGCGAGAACAGGCGGCGGGAGCGATCGATCAGTTCTGGGCGCCTGGAGCGGCGTCCGCCATTAACGCCCGCCCAGCCCACAGCGCCGCGCGCCGCCTGCCGGGACCCACCTCGCTCCGCCCACGCCTCTCCTCTCTCATTGGCCAAGGGCTTCCCATCCCGCCCCCGCGCTATCCGATTGGACACTGCGGACGAAGCGCGGGGGCCGCAGGGAGTTGTAGTCCGGCCGGCCGGCAGCATGGCCACCAAGCGTCACGGAGCGGTAGCGCTGGCGGCGGAGAAGCGCGGCAGGCGCGAGACGCGCGCAGAGCTCTGCGCGGCCCTCGGGGACGCGGCGCTGCGGGAGCGCGCGGGGGCGGCCTGGGCCCGCGGGGAGCGGCTTCGGCACGGTACGGCCCGGCCGGGCCCGCGGGGAGCGGCTTCGGCACGGTATGGTGTGGCCCGGGTGCTCACCCCTCACCGATGGCCCTTCCCTTGCAGAAGCGGTGGTGCTGGAACCGTCACCGTTCCGGCACGGTGTCATTCCCGGTTTTCTGGCGGACCCGACGTTCGCGGAGGCGTTGCGGGATGAGCTGCTGGGCCTCGACTTCCGCGGGCGGCGCAATGACCTGCTCTCGCTGCGGCAGGTGGGCCCAGGGCCGAGCTGAGCCGGGCCGAGCTGGGCCGAGCCGAGCCACCCTAACCCCCGTCCCTTCTTCTCTTCCATGGGCCGCCGCAGTCCGAGGAGCTGGGGGCAAGCCCGGAGCCCCATGTCGCCGCCCTGAGGTAAAGCATGGGCTCGGGGCTTTGCTGTCTCTGGGTGGGGAAGAGCTGTGGTGGCTCCTCAGGGGAGGTGACTGCGGGGTGAGCCCGCGGCGTGTCCGCTTTCTACCCCCGTATTCGGGCCAAAAACCGGCCCTGGAGCGCTGAATCTGTTCTGTGCTTGTCATAGGCACTGAAGTGTTCAGCTTTCATCCATACTCAGCTCTCCTCCATCTGTTACCTCTGAAACGCTTCCCGGTGCACCTTCCGACTGGTTGCATGCTTGCTGCTGGTTATTGCCAGCAGTGCTGTGAGCGCTGGGCTGTATTCCTGTGTGGTTCTACAGGAACACACTGTCACTCACAGCAACAGCACCTGTAACTGTTTAAATAGTTGGCAGGGAGACAGTACATTAGTTTAGTCTATGATGATATATTTTATAACAGAGGAGGATACTTACTGTGTGCTTATCTTTTCAGGCATGCTCTGTGTGAGGAATTCCAAGCATGGCTTTCTGCTGTGACCCAGATAGCACTGGAGCCAACTATTGACATATCCTGTGCTAAATATGAATATACTGGTCAGTCTATAAGTGATCCTTTCCCTAAAGCTTCTGTGCATGTGTAGGAAACAAAATATCTTTAGGATACCTAATTTTATTCTAGTTCCAGAGGGTCCCAGAGGCTGTCAGCAGCAAAACAGTGTCTGAAAATGAAGTACAAATGATGAAAAAACTCTTGCTGGTGTATAACTGCCTGTACCTTCGGAGCGACCCGATCTGTCAATTGCAGTGTAGTCCAACAGAAGTGAATCTTGCAGATCTCAGGCTGGTGATGCTGATGAGTGAAAATGCAGTTCTTGGGAAGCATGTTTTTTCTTGTCATATCCTTGTGGGGACAAAGCTGGGAAGCAGTTGTTAGAATGAATCATGCATATACTGGAAAGATGCTACAGCAGCAAAACATGTGTAATTGCAGATGTCTTGCTGTGCCACGATGATGAGCTGGAAGGTCGGAGCATCGCTTTCATCCTGTACCTCGTCCCACCCTGGGAGAAAAGTGATGGGGGAACATTGGATCTGTACAGCACAGACGGTAAAAGCTCCAAGCTCAGCCTCAGATGGATGAAAAAGATGAAGCTTATGTGCCCCTTACAGCAGCTCTCACCTCAAACAGTAGAAGGGAGATAAAGAGTTTCTCCTTTGTTCAGAGAAGCTGATGTATAAGTAAAATGTGCCCTGTAGGGATGAGCTGTAGCAGGCTTTGCAGACACTGCTAACAGGCAACAGCAGTCAAACTTTTGGAAGGGTCAAGAGTAGAGGCGAGATGGCAGCAATGCCAGTAAATGTGCTTGGAACTCCAGACTGATGACAGTAACTTCCCTTTCTAGCAGCAGAGCCACAGAATGGTTTGGATTGGAAGGGGTCTTAAAGCTTATCTTGTTCCAGCCTGTCTGCTGTAGGCAGGGACACCATCTACTAGATCAGGTTGCTGCAAGCCCCACTGAGCATTTCTAGGATGGGGCATCCACAGTTTCGCTGGGAAATCTGTGCCAGTGCCTCACTGTTCATAGTAAAGAATTCCTTTCAAATAGCAAATCTAAACCCACCTTTTCTTTGAAGCCATTCCCTCTTGTTCTGTTATTCCATGTCCTTGTCTGTCCCAAGTACTTCTACAACATTATTGGTAGCTCCTTTTGGCACTGGAAGAGGCTTTAGGTTGCCCCAGAACCTTCTCTTCTGCACGCTGAACAGCCCCAAGTCTCTCTTCCTGTCTCCATGCAGAGGTGCACTGATTCCTCACCAAGCTGTTGCTCTGAGCTCCATCCCTTACACCCAGGTGTCCCACCAGTCACCTGTCATGAAGTCAGAGAGAAGTCCCAGTTCATATCTTAACCAGGATATGTTTTCTTCCTCAGAACACTTTCAGCCACAGCAAATCACCAAGTCATTAGTGCCTTCATGGAACACACTGGTTTTCTTTGAAGTGTCTCCAGTCTCTTTCCATCAGGCAAGGAGCTGTCTCTTGTTAATTTTTTAATCCTCATTGTTGTGGTTATTCATTCTGTGTGTTATTACAATCCTGATGGGGAGGGAGAAGAACTGTAGGTAGAGTGGGTACTCATGCTAAGTTCTGTGTTCTGAAGAGAGGACTTCAAGGACTTTAAGGAGGACAAGAACCAACAAAGCAAACTTGAAACTATCAGTCTAGCTGCATCATCCTGGGAAAGAAAAATTTCCATTTCTATTTTGTGTTACTATCCTGGCAAGCCACTGCTATGAATTTGGCTCTCACTTTTTTCTGTTTGTTGGCTTGTTTTGAACTAGCTCACATTTTTGGTGTGGTGGTCATGACTTTGCTCCAGAGGAGCTCCTCAAGCCATCCATCACCTAGCCAACAGTGCAAGGGCACTGTGCAGATCTGGCTGTTACCCCCTTAGTGACACAGACATGGTGCAGTGCCCTGCAGCAGAAATGCTGATACAGTTAAGGAGTACTCTGTGACACTTTCCAGGAAAATGCCTGTGAACGAGATGAATAATTTGGGGATCTGTATGACACAAACACCTGACAGAAATCTGACACTCCTGTGTACTTGAGTTACCAGGGACTGTATCAAACAGGGCCAGAGAGCAGAAGGCTGGAGAGGAAAATGATCAGTGATATAGGTTGGGCATGTCCTGACCTAGGCCACTTGGGGGCTATTTTTGTGTAATTTATGTTCTACAGTTGTTACTTAACAGCAGCCTCTACTTGGTCACTGCCCTGATTGTTTTCAGGTAGTGACTTAATTTTGTCTTAAAAATCTATGACTCAAAGTTCTCAGAGGGTGAGAGAGAATGGATTCTCTGCGAGCTTGGAGTAAAAGCTTAGACTGGAATTCTATAAATTTGCAATGGACTTCAAGTCCATTTGCAATGGAGCCAAGTCCATCTCCTGTTACGAGTTTGCATGGTACCCAGTCCTGTCTAACCAGTGATGTGCTGCCCAATGCTGTTGCAGGTGTCAGAAGTTCTGTCGCAGAAGTGCCGCCTGTCAGTGAGCGGTTGGTTCCACGGCCCATCTGTGGCCAGACCTCCACGGCACATTGAAGCCCCCTTGGCCAGGAGCCCACACATCCCCTATGATGTGAGTAACAAGCCTGCATCTGCATTTCTGTCTCTGTCCTGTTCCTGTAATACCTGTTAGGGAATGCATCAATGTACTGGGGATGTTTTAATCTTTATTCCATTCTCCTTTTCATTTCCTGTCCATATTTGCACTCAGTTTCTCTCTTATGCATCTTTGTATGTTTTGTATACCTACAGTAATTCAGAGAATGTGGTGAATACCTGTGGTGCAATGAAATAAGGCAATGGAGCGTGTTTGTGTGTAGAACTCTGTGTGGCCAGCTCAGTAGAGGGAATTGGAGAATCTCCTTCACTTTTGAAAATTCAATGTTCTAATCAATTTCTCTTCCAGCATGAAATATTGTATGAGTGGATCAATGTCATTTATTTGGACATGGATTCCCAAGCTCAAATCCAGGAGGAATTTGAGGAGCGATCAGAAATTCTCCTGAAAGACTTTCTTAAGGTGAGCCTGGTGGTTTGATTTGATGTGATCTGCCAGAACCTGGTCAGAGGGCTGGCAGGTACCACATGGCATGAAGACTGGGAAAGGGCTTGCGTTCACATGACAAAACACCTTCTAAGTTTCACACCTGAAGGGGAATGGACCAGGTGACCTCCAGAGGCCCTTTCCAACCTCAGCCACTCAGATTCTGTGGAATGATCCCTCTGACTGCCTGTACATTGCTGTATGGGGACTCAGCAAAAATAAAATACTTGTCTTCAGCCTTCTTTTCCTGGGAGCTAAATGCTAACATTTCTGCATCTCTTTCTCCTAGAAAGAGAAATACCAACTACTATGTGAAGCATTGGAGAACAAAGAGATCCAGTGGAGTAGTCAGGGGCCAGCCAATAAAAGGTGGGGAATGACAACGTGCTGCACCTGGTCATCAGGCTGAGCAGCAGCTGCCATGAGGCTGCACTGGTCAATGCTGTCCCTCTGGACATGGTTCTTGTTGGCTCTCCTGCAAGGAGACACATCTCCTGTCTTTCAGACTCTATGAGGCAGCAGAGGAAGACAGCCTCCCTGATACCCTGAAGAAATTTCTGCAGCTGCTGCGCTCTGAGGCCTTATTTTTACTGCTTTCCAACTTCACTGGCCTAAAACTGCACTTCCTGGCTCCCTCTGACGAGGATGAAGATGCTGAGGAGGGACAAGCAGCAGACACCACTGCGCACAGCAGTCCCAAACCTGGGCAGGAAGAGACTGAACGACCAACTAATGGCAATCCCCATCAGCCACACCAGCCTGAGAACATCCCTGAAGCACAGGACAGTGAGACACAGGGTGGTGAGTAGAGCAGCAGTAGCGTGAAGGGATTCAAACAAGATTCCCAGTGATTTTCCTGGAACTAGTGTTTCACCTTGTACTGCAACCAGCACAAGGCACGAGCACAAACATGGGACTATAAAGCATGTTAGATTATCTGAAATCAGTGACCATTGCCAAAGAATTTGGAGTAAATCAATGACTAATTTGAAAATACCATTTTAAACATACCTAGGTCTTAAAGGTGGGACTTTTGGGGGATGGGGGGCTGTTAATCTTTTGTCAATAGTTATGTGGTTTCTACATCCACACACCCCTGCTTCATATAAAGCATAATCTTGTATGAGATAATAAATCCAAAAGAGAAAGGTGAGCAGGTCAGAAGTAAAATAATTTTAGAATTAGAAAACTGATACCTAAAACTAGGCAAAAAGGATTCAACCTTTCAGAAGACAGCCTAAACAACCGTTTAGTTGTCAGCAGTGACAACTATCAAAGATTAGATTAATTTTGGATTTTGATTGCTGATGTTTATTTAAAACAGTGGCTCTGAAGTTTAAGAGTAAAATTTTTGAAAATGCTCATCCTGCTCTATGTTCTGCAAGTTAGTGGGCGCTGGAATAAAAGGCAATAAAAAAACAAGTCCTACTGAAAAAAGACTACTAGAGCACTTACCAGGAACAAAGGCTGTATGGAGCAAATCTTGGTCCCCCTCCTACACGTTGTTCCAAGTACCTAACCTAGAGTCACCTCTAGGAAAGATACTGACATGTGATCTGTGGTTTTACCCTTTTTTCACTGGGGCCAGCAGACAATTTCACAGTGCTGTGAGATCACTGACCTCCTCACATGCTTTGAGCTCAGCTGATGTGGCTTCATGGCTCTCCCTGGGTGTTTGTGCCCTCTCCTAGGCTCGGGCACTCCTGTGTGTGCAGGGGAGCTGCGACACTGGACCCATGGGCACTACACTCTTGTCCACGACTCTCAAGCCACAGAATTTGCTCTTGACCTGCTCTTCTTCTGTGGCTGTGAAGGTAGGTGGATGAGAGAGAGATGTCAGACTCTCCTTTTACAAGGTTTGCATAAAGGAATGACTTCTGAGTTCTCAGAAGTCTCCGCGCTAAAACATTCAAAATTTCCCTGCTTTTTCCTACATAAAAGGTGTCTGTAGACTTTGTTCTAGTCCTCGCTTAGGCATAAACCCTGGTTTCAGTAGTCCTCATTGTGTTTGGGATTATGGCCTTGGAATCATCTCTGGCTTTTCCCGCATTTGCCAGGAGGTGGCGCTTGGACAGAGGGAAAGGCTGCGTCTCCCAGACCTTTCCTAAGCAATGGCTCACGATGGCCACAATACCAACCAGGAGAGTGCCGCCCTTTCCTCATCAGAATTATCACTACACCGCCAATTCACAAAGCCCAGGGAAGGTTTTCAAAAGTTACTTTAGGCATGTCTAGGCATTTTGGGTTGATTGCTAGTTAGATAGTGTTAAAAAAAATCTAAACACAAGCATCTTAGACTAGATGAGGCCAGAATGTACAGCTGAAACCATCTGGCACATGCTGATGATTATACTGAAATCTTTTAGCATAGCTGCTAGGGTAGAACTGTTCTACAGGTGAGGAACAGTGCACCAAACAATTTTATATAGATAATCTACCATAAAAGGCAAATCCAGTATATTTGCTTCAAGTTGTTTCTGAACAGAAGAAAACAAATAGACTTGCAGGAAGTAAATACTTACCTTGTATCCAGTAGGTTTGGGGAATGGGGTGAAAAAATGGCATCTCCTGGAAGGCTGCATGGAGCCTGGACAGCACTGAGGTTTCTAAGAATCTTTCTTTTCTATTTTAAGACTGGGATCCTGAATATGGTGGCTTTACTTCCTACATTGCTAAAGGTGAAGATGAAGAGGTAAGGACCTCAATTGCTAGTTGCAAATCAGATAAAACTGTTTAGGGTGGAGAGACATGATTACACTTTGCATAACATAATGCAGAGGGTGCTCAGTAGCACAGTGGAGCCTTCTTGGCCCAGTCACTGCTCATGGGTGACGCTCTGGCCTCAGCTTCAAGAGGCTGCTGTTCACCTAAAGCATGAGACCCGGTCCCTGAGAGTGCCTCATAGCACCTGCACCCAGGGCCATTTGGGAAGCCTGCCTTGAAGGAACACTAGGCTGTAGCAGAGAGAACATTTTTCCAAGGAAGTGCTATTCACTGGGGTCACATTTAGCATTGGTACTGGTGACAGTGCTGAGCAGTCACACTAGTAAGGAGTCCAGAAGCCCTTAATGTATAACAGTGCTTCAGGTAAAGGGTATTAAAATGAAAATAGTGTCACAGTTCATCTTCTAACATCAGACCTTTGTTCTAACTAACTTTTGACACTGTTTCATCTTTTCTTAAGAATTTTACCAGTTATTTTTGTGAAACTGATTTACTTCCTTATCTTTGTGTCTTCTAGCTGTTGACAGTGAATCCAGAGGACAACTGCTTGGCCTTAGTTTATAGAGACAAAGAAACTATGAAGTTTGTGAAATACATCAATCATCGAAGCTTGGCACGCCTGAACAAGCATCCAAACAGAACAGGATTTTGGGATTTTTCCTTCGTCTATTATGAGTGATAGTGCAGTGTGACCACTGTCATAGAGAACAGTGGTGGGTGGTGGGCAGGTTCCTACCTAGATGTTCAGCTCTGACCTAAGCTCAGACAAACTGCTCCTGCAACTCCATCACACTGCAAAATATGTTGGCAGATGTTTTTTTTAACTGCAAAAATGGAAATTCAGTCTTCTCCTGAGTCCATTGTGACATGCTCTCAACTGCTTTTAATGCTCTGTGGGTGAGGTTGTCAAACAGCTGGCAGCTTTCCAGCTTTCTGTCATGGGAGCAGCGCAGTGGCATCTCTGACCCAGCAGGGTGAAAATTGCAACTGTACATTGCCCCAAGCTGCTGACCAATTTTATTAAAAAAAAAAAAGGAAATGTGTCAGTTAAATGTTTCATACACTGGTTGGGCAAGTTTTGTTACAAGATGCCCAAGACATTTGCTGAGGCTTAACTGTGTTGCTGAGACAAAAATAAATGAGCTGACATGGGAAATAGGAGGTTATTCCAGCTGCACAACTCTGTGGAGTTTTGAAGGAAGACAGTGAGGCTGTAAAGGCAGTGGGAAGGACTTGGCACCATAAGAAGGAGCAGAATTTTATTATGCGAACTGCTGTGCAGACAGACCTAGATGCAGCCCTTTTTCCAAAGAATTTACAAGGTGAACAGCCACGAAATCTGTTCCTGCACACTCTCCTTGGGTTGTTCTGAGGCTCCAGCCTCAGAACAGGGGCCAGGGCCTGGAAGCAGGAATGAGGTAACTGACCTTTTACTGCCTTGGTGTCCACAGGTAGAGGTCACCCAACAGCATGGCCTTGTGTCCTAGTTACGTCCTGGGATCTGCTGGGTTTTAACATGGCTTTTGTCACTGGAGATCAGCTCAGATGTTTTGAGGCAGCAACCAGCCAAGCCCTGTGGTAAACACTGTAAGAAAGGCAGTGAGTGTGGCCTGGTTGCAGCACCTCCCTGCACATTTTCAATACTGTGCACCTGCCCAACATTCACTGCAAGCAGGACTGTGCCAGACTCACCTCTGAGGTATCCAGCCCACCAAGAGTGCAGCGTAGCTGTACCAATGCTTCAGGAGATAGAGTGCAGAACACCCTGCTGGAGGCTCAGCCCTGACCTGCAACTGCTTGCCTGAAACTTTTTTTTGGCACTGAGAGACAGGTGTTCTTTCAGTTCATGCAAGCCAGACAGTGCAGGCTGTGGGTTTGTAGTAAGCTGGGGAGTGTGCATGTTTCATCACTCCTGTCCTGTCACCTCTGGGTGGGGAGAGGGTAGCTTTGGATTAAAGTCTGCTCCTTCTCCTGGGCCAGACCTCTTGTTGGAGGCCACCACAGTGGTGTAAGACCACAGCTGGCAGCACAGGAGCAGTAAACTCAAAGCAAGGCTCACTGTTGACATGAGTATTCTGCACCCTTTCCTAAGCAGGTGGGATGTCCTGTGGGCATCTCTGCGTGAAGATACAGGAGCAACACCCTTCAGCTTTGACCCCACTACACAAAGTTCTAAAAAAGGAGTCCCTGAAGCAGTCCCTGCCGTTGCTTCCAAAGGGAATGGTAACTCAGCCCCTGCAGGTGCCAGAGCAAGGGGCCAACACTGCTGTTAGTGCTGTGCAGGACTCTCTAGTTCCAGTGTCAGTTCCATCATCCCAGATGATGAGCAGCTGCTCAGTTCTAGCTACTCCCTCATGCTGTTGGGCAGGAAGGATGGCTGGGAGGTGGTTGCCCCAAGCTGCTGTTGCAAGATCTTGTTCATATTCAGACTCATTTCCCAAAGCCAGCATCTCTGTGCGCTGCCCAAACTCTCTTGCTCAGTTTTAATCTCCCTTTGTCACTTACAAAGACAAGGGGATGAAGCTAGAAACAAATCCTGAAGTGAGGACAGAACTCTCTGAATCATGGTTTCTGAGGTACTTTTCTGCCTTTTGGGGCAGCAGCTCTTCCTGGGAATAAAGCAGTTCTTATTCTGAGCTCTCCCCTAGAACACGACAAGTAATGGAGGTTTCAAAGAAAAAAAAATATTTGGGTCATTTGGAACAAAAGTGACAGACACCATGGCTATTCAGAGCATAGTCTGCTAGGCAAAGTTGGGAGTAAATTCATTAACAAAACAAAGTTACTTCTTTGACTACATTGTAAGTCTAAGAATGTGCCTGGTAAACCTTGGAAGATCCTTCCAGGAGACTGGGAAGAAGTCAGGCTCTTTAGAGCTTGCTGCTTTTTAATAGTAAGTGTTACACTAGAGGGCATACCAGCCTCTGCTTGAGTAAGCCCCTATCTACCTGATCACACAAGGAACCACCCTTCTTCCTCTGGTGACTCAGATGAAGTAATTTAAGAAGCCAAATTTGCAGTTAGCTTTCAAAGGTTTAAAGATGAACATGTCTCTGCTCTCCCACCCTTCCTTGTTAGGTCCTAAAGCCACAGGCAGCCCCAGGCATGACTGGTGCTGCAGGTACAGAGGAAAGACTTCACTCACTAAAATTTCAAATGACAAGAGCTGCTAAACGAAGAGGGGCTTTCATTTATCTAGTGCCAGTAATGGGAGCTTTCTTTGTAGATGCTCTTGCTAGATTCCAATCTGTATCTACAATTAGGTGCAGGTACTTGCAAAATATGTGCATTTTTCATTTGGCAAAGGTAAAAGTTGGTTTCACAGAAAAATAAATTACAAATTTGTTGTCGGAAACTTAGATAGGGGAAATCAGCCTTACCAAAGGTCTGCACAGTGTGTGAAGGACTGACCTCACTGCCAGGAGCAGAACAGAGCTGGGATTGGCAGTGGCTGGTGCATAGTCCTGAGAATCAGACTGACGGGAAAACTGCTTTCTGATCAGAGCCTCTCTTATCATTAAATGGAGTACATAAATGTAAGCAAGCAAGCATTAGGATTTTGAACATAAAGAACAAGAGCTTGAAACAGTGGGAACAGGTACAGCAAGTGGCAGAAAGCCCAGAACTTATGCCAGGAGACTGTTCCATAATCAAGTCTCTGAGCTCACTTGCTTAGAACAGCATGGGTGGCTCACCACCCTTCTACCAAGCAGCTGGATTTGACTTAACAACCAGTTTCTTAAAGGGATTCAAATGAGCTCCTGCTGCAGATTCTAACTGACACAGGTCTGCGCTTTCAGGAGCATAGTTCTCCATACAGAAGAGGTCAAGGCAGTGGCAAGAGGCAAGTTTTGGGGATAAACATTGTGAGAATTACATTCCCCATTCAACTGGTCACACCACACTCACCAGTGGCTTTGTAACAAAGATGGGCTGCTGGTTTTAATTCAGTAGTTGCTCATAAGAGAGACCAGCTAGAGGATATGACTCCTGACAGCCCCAAGAAACCACCCAAGAACTTAACGCCTCCCTGCCCACATTGTAAACACAATCATATGGTGGCAAGGGTGATGCTGATGCAGGAACACTGGGGCCCAACCTCCATCCTTTGCAGGTTATTTTTAGCTTCCAAAAGAAATTTGCTTTGGCAAAGGTTCTAAAATACCTTTAGATCTGAGATAGAGCCTTACTGTAACAACTGAATCCAATTCTAAGGATCACACAACTAAACAGGTTTGAGCCAGGAGACAAGTAATTTTCCAATACCTTCTTCTTTTGATCCCATTACTACCAGCTCTTCATGATTATGCACCAAGCTTGGGTGTGTAGTTTGTTTTTGTTGCTCCTGAAATGCACCCTTGCCCACCTCAATATCTGCAGTTTTTCCAGCAGTAGCAAAGAACCAATAGCTGGAAGCAAAACTTTCTGCAATCCAGGTGTGGGGAGACTGCTGAATATGAAACAGACCACTTTCAACCTGCACAGATCATGGAACTGGATACCTGTCAAAAATCTTCTGGCTCAAGAGCCAGCAAGACGTTATCCTTTGGTGGTTTTCATGCACTGCTCTGCACTTTACCTAGAGAGCCACACATCCCTGCAGAACCCAGGACTCTCCAGCACAGGAAGTTCAAGTGTAAAGGAACTATACAGCAGAAACCAGAGAAGTCATTTGGGTTGGGTTTTTTCAACAAATAAACTTAGCAGTATACATCTCCCCAAGTAAATCAGAACAAAATCAGTCAAGCCAGTCTATGTTTTAATGGAAAAGATCAATGTCTTAACTACAAAATATATTTACATACATAAATAAGTTACTGTAATAAAAAATAACTGTTTGAATGTCTGTCTTGCATAAATACCATATCTGCACTTAAACTCTGATGGTCTCATCATGGAGCTTTGGTCTGTGTAATATTTCTTACCTGACAACTTAGCTACAGCACTACCATTGTAATTACTTCACCCTACAGTGGAGTAGGGGTCTGAATTAACTGCTTCTCATCCATTATCTGCCCAGTTCATGGAATCATGCCTCTGTGCAGCTGCTGCTCCTCTCCCTAAGAGGAGGCTGTTCCCACACGCATTATCCTGAACAGTGTGTTGAAGTTGTTGCTTCTTATTGCATCCCGACAAGCACTGACCACTTGTGTTTTAGGTTTGCCAACTGCAAAGAGAAAAAATAAGGAAAGAAAAGGAAAAAAACTCAGTTACAGAGTAAGAAACTGGAAAAAATACTTATTTGATCCTGTTTGAAAATTTAGGGGTTTCTTTCAAATACTTTTGAAACACATGATGAAACACCACCTTTTTTTTAGTACATAGATAAAACCCTTTCTTTAAAGAAGAATCCCCTGTAGCTCTGTTTTATGAGAGCTTGTTGGAAGGGGAATGCTATAAACATACAAAAAGGTACCTCCCACCCTGAAGATCTACATGACTAATAATGCAAATAAAACAGTCCTGCTTAAATTAGTAGTTACTTTTTTTTAAAAGCAGAATTATAAACCAAGAACTGAAGTAATTCTAAAAACATTTTTAAAGTAGTATGTTCAACAAAACTATCAATTTCTGCCTTATTCAAAAATCTGGGAACTATTTCAAACTGTTCTTTCTAGAATTGTGATCCCAGATTATACTGGACACTCGCAGTTGACTGTCATACATAATTGGCTATGACTAAAGAATGAAGCTTCTACTATTTCTACTGAGTTTCAGGCCAAAACGACCTGAAGTCACAGGTGACCTCTGGGACACATCTTATGTGCCTCACTGGCAGTCTGAAACTCCTCATTGCTTTCAAAAACACAGACTTACCACGTAACCGCCCAGCCCTTTGGATTGCCTGATTCACAGCTTTCAGATTATTCAACAGCTCTGTGTGATTGTTGCAACGAATTTTGTATTGATTTATTAAATCTCTGTTCAGGTCATACAGCTCACTGTACCGTGTCTTCATGTTTTTCCTGGGGAACAATCAATCCAGTTATTTTCAGCTCTGACGACAAGAAAGTCATTCCTGATTTGTCAATATAAAGGTGTAGCAATATATGCTTGTGTTGGCTACCACAGTCACCTGCACGTCTGCCAGCTAGAAGACAACAGAGTTGTCTAGACATGTTGGTTATTTTACTAAAAAAACCTGAATAGTCTATTTTTGCAGTTAGTTATCCAGCAAGACAAAGTGGAGATACCACTTTTCCCAGTGAAAGTACCACTGCCCTGCTGCTCTTCAGAGTAAAGCTCAGCATTAGCAGAAAACAGCAAATCAGAGTGAAAACCTAACATTTCTTTCATGGTGTTCTCAAGAGTACACGCACCACAGATATATAAAGGGACCTGAGAGAACCTAAAGAACCTGACAAGGTTCAAAGAGAGCTCATGGTGTGACTGCCAAAGGTACAATTCTACATCAAAAATCATAACTAGGCAACTCTTGCATCACTCCTATGTTTTTCTGTGCTCTTTTCTGCCTGAAAAGTGAAGACTGACCATTCTAAACCCCGAACACACAAATCAGGAAGCAATTGCTCACATGTCTCCCAGGAGCCGGGCATCTTCCGCCTGAACCAGCATGCTGCGGATGAGGTTGGAGTGTTCAGCCATGTCAGCAGTGAGCCTCTGATTCACTGCATGGTGCTCATCCACCTGTCCAAGGCAAACAAGTCACGAGCAAGTGTCCTTGGCACCCTGGGCACACAGAGTTCAGGCTAAACCTCAGCCCAGTGCAGTAGGAAATAACATCCCAACCTAACCAACCAGCATTCCTCACACTGTTCTCCTTACCCTCTCTCCCCACTTCAGGAGCAGAAGGGCCCCCACAGAAGGGATGAGCATGATGACCCAAACCCTGAGCTCAGTCTCCCAGACAATATATTTACTTTATCCTAAACACCCAACTGATGGGAACCAAGGGCCTGTTCTACAGAACAAAAATAGACAGAAAGTTGAGGGTATCGCACAGAATATACAGCAAGTCATTGTGGGCTGATTTTCACAACAAAGATAAAGCAGTTTAGAGATCCCCTCATAAATAACCCCCAGTGACTGCTTATCTGCCTACTTAGAAATGCCCAAAGCCTTCTCACCTTCACCAACACTTTCCGCAGCTCCTCAAAATATGCAGGAAAATCTGCTTCCACCTGCAAATCTTCAATGGCCAGAAAAGAGGCCATTGACTGGATAATGTCACCAGCTAGATCAATATCATCTGTGTTGATGGAAATCTGTCAGAAAGGAAAGAAAGCCCAGGCTGAAAACAGGTCCTTTTATCAAGAAGGCATGGGCAAGCTCTACAGCTCTCAGTAGGCGAAAAGACACTGATTTCAAAGGGGCTTTTATTCAGGTTTGTAATAGAGAGGCATCTGTGCACACAGGACCACTGAAGTTACAGGCAGCTTTGTGCCTCACATTATGGCTCCCTGAAACCATTCTGTGAGGAAGTAATTTCTCTCCCTCCTCCAGATCCACAGGCTAAGAATCTTACTTCACTAACAGGCCCTGGAATTTTACCCACTGACAGTAAACAGACTCAGAAGTTTCCAAAAGCAGTACTTTTTCTGCCTGTTTAGTCATCTTCACTTTTACTGCCTCCTACTGGCAGTATTATACTGGTTTCACTGGGGTATCCAGGGAGGTACTCACCTCTCCACCAGGCTTGATTTTGATGCAGAGCTGACCTGCATTACGAAGCGAAGTGAAGCAAACCTGAAAGGGAGCACTCTGAAACTCGGCATCCTCTGGCAGCAAGAAGCTCTGATTCAGCCACATAACGATCTTGCAAAAATAAAATAGGAGCATCAGCCATCCCTTGTGTAGAAAGCTTCAGGAACCACACAATGTCCCTGCACGTGATGTGCACTAGAATACTCTGTTCAGGGTACCTCAGAAATTTCATTCACTAAATTCCATCCCATAACCCCATGTCATGAACTTGTTAGAATGAGGACAGTTGAATCCTTGAACCAAAGCTGAATATTTCTAAAATAATCAAATCCAACAATCAGAGACTGCTATGAAACTGAGCCACTACTTGAGCACTGTGCTGCCTTTTTCCTGTTCTCTGCTCATTTACAAAATTCAACACTCACTACACGTCTCCTGCTATCAGCAGGCACACAGCAAACAAGATAGTATCTGAAACACCTTCTGATCTCAAGCATTTAGTTCCTGCAGGAATTCCTGATGCTTGGAATGTCTCAACTGAGTCATCTTTTAAAGACAGAAAAAAGCAGGGTTGACTTGAAATACACAGATTCCAAAGGCCAGTAGGGCACTTCACTGCATAATTTTTCCTTTGCTATTGGAAATCTCAAGCTGATTGCAAACTCTCCATCTTTGCAAGAACTGAAACCAGGAAGAAGAGCAGAAACTCACCCTTTGTGGCCTCTCATTCATGGTACAGTTAACAAAGCTCAGGGGCTCTGTGGCCAAGTCTGGACTGCTCAGGGCATACATAGAAAAACGGGGAAGCTGTCTTGTCAACTCAAATACGTGGAACTGTGTGCTGGAAGCAACCCAATGGGAAAACAGAGTTAATAACATAGCAAGGATTCACCTATTGCAATGCTTCCTGGCTCTTTTTTACCTGGGGACTGACACCCACAGTTTTCAGTTACATAATCAGCTGCTGACTGCTTCCCTGGAAGAAACACCGAAACTTGGAAATTCCAGGCTTATCATGAGATTGTATGATTCCTCCCCATTGCTGTCATTTTCAATAATCCTTCCACTGAAGTATACTCTCTAGGCTAATACATTTACAATTTAACTTTATGATTGGGTATTTTCTTTACAAGTTCAGTGAAGTCTTATTAAAAGCAATAATAAAGACAAATAGAGAAAATAGAAAGGGAATTCAGTCCCATATAGTCCTTCTGCAGTGGGTGGCTACCTCTCAAAATATGCCTCCCTGTCCAGGGAAAGAATTCTGCCTCCTCAGGCACCAATAGCTCTGGCAGATGTGAACAAGAAGAAATCTGTTTTCAAGGGTATATAGAGAGACATTTTATTTTCTATGGACAGATATTTCTATGGGAGACTGGAAAAATGTTATCTTGAAATCAAGCCTGTGTTACTTTCTATTTGCCCTGAAGCCAAATGGATTCGGGGTTACTCCATAGATTGAAATACAAAGCTGTGGCTCCAGAGTGTTCAAGTACTCCAAGTGTTCAAGTATTCCATCCAGAGCAGCCACTATCTAGGACCCAGCCCCTCGGGGATGACAGGATAATCTCTTCATCTCTTGATTCCCTCCACACACCCACAGTAAGACATCTGGACAAATGTGCATTCCTTCCCTAAAGGCAGAGCCAGAACACAACAGATCACAGTGATTCCAGAGCATTTAGACTTTGTGTGGAAAATAACTCAGTGCCACAGGTCCATCCATGTTTTTAAGAAAGCATCCCAGCTCTCCCTTCAGTAAGACAGAGAAATGAAGTGCTCAGGAATTAACGGTGCACTTCCCATGGGACAAGCATGAAACCACATTATTGCTGTTTCCTGGTCCCACAGTTCTGGAGACTGGCAGAGATCACACCACAAAAACTCACCTGTTTCGGTAACCCACAAAGGCTTTGATGTGCAAATCCACAGGGACATCTTTGGGTGGAGTAAGGGGAACACGAATGCAGCCTGAGAGGTTCTGGAGACTGGGGTGGATCACATGGCTCTCTCCTTCAAATATGCCCTCAGCAAAGATCAGCACAGCACGGATGATTGTGTCTTAGCAACAGGAAGAAAAAGCAGTTCCCAAATGAAAAGCTGTCCTCTGGCAACAAACCGCCACTGTTTTCAGAATTAAGCATGTTCAACTCCTTCAACATCCCTCCTCTGAATTGTTAAAATATCCCAGGAGACCAGGACTACCACATCTGGATTTGACTGCATCCTAGCACGGCTGGTGCAAGGTGAATTTGCTGTCTTGGGGTAGTTACAGTTTTGCATGTAAAGCCAGCTGAGATGCAGCTGCATTCATGCAATACCCTCACTAATGCAGCAGTGGGTATACAGTCAATGCAAGTGCTGCAGGGATCACCAAGGCTGGTTTCAGCCAAGTTAAATGTTAATTGCCTCAGAAAATAGCACATAATAAGAAACAAATTCCATCAAACTCTTTTCCCCTAAGACCCATCCAAGGAACACAGCTTAATTCAAAACTCTGTGAAAAGAAAGAAACCACAAAAGGGATGTTACAGACAATAAAGGGGAGACATTCAAATCACCAGCTAAATATAACTAAAAATTTGCATGACTTTACATTAATTGAATATCAATGGTTGAAAGTTACCACTCACCATTTGTGGTGGAAATACACAACTCCACATGGGCAGACTGGCTGTCAGAGCCCAGATTAACTGAGAGGGATGTCTGGAGTTGGGTGTTTGCTGGAATTACACCTCTCTGTGCATCAGCTTCCTTCAACTGAGTGTTCAATTCAGCCTGTTAAAAAACACACACCCTTCAGTATCAGAATCTCAAGATTTTCTTTCAAAAACCTAGAAAACATATGCACAAGTCAGTTCTCTTTTCTTTTGGAAGAAGGTCGTGTTACAGCAATTCCCAGACACTTCCAATTAGCTATGAGTGGTGGCTGGATTAGGGATGGAGCTGTGGGACACTTGGGTTACAATGTGTTTGAGTGCTTCACTATGGAGGGACCTCTGTATACAAACCCTTGCTCAAAAAACACTTAACACATGTCAATTTTAAACACAATCTTACAGAATTCCAAGCTTCTGCCATGGTGGTCATTTGCTGTTCAAATATGAGTTTGCTCTTTCCTAAGACTGTTTTTTGAAACGCTCACCATCAAGCCACAAGTGGGATTCCTACATCTTGGCAGCACTCCCAGACCTCACCCAGTGACCTGATCCTCTCACACAATCCCTCTGACTCCCAAGATGGCACTGAAAACTACAATTTTCAGTCATAAGCTAAAACACAAGACTGAAGGGAATCCAGCTCTAAACACAAGTGCTCTGGCAAGAGGAGGAAGCAAAGAAAGCATTATTAAAATACAAAAAGCAAGTTCTGAACTTGCACAAGGAGCAAGCCAAATGCAGAGGCTTGAGCCCCCAGCAGACTCACTGCATCCTGACAAGCTACAGCTCTGACTTGTCTGCCCCACAACCACTTCCCAGATTACTCTGGATTTATACCAATAGTGTTTTGTACCAAGGTGTGTTTTGGCCCTACACATTCTTCAAGCAGTACCTTTGCATTTTCCTCATAATTTTTCAGTTCCAGCAGCAGATTTTGTTTCTTTTGACTAAGTTCTCGGATAAGATCCTGCTCAGCACTTGTATCCATTAGGTTCCCTTTCATTTCCTCACCTCCTGGCAGATAGCCTCGGACTGTACAAAAACAAAACATAGCCCATTTCAGCAAAGACTTCAACAGCCTGCCCAGAACTTCAGTTTCTGTGACATGACTCCCCTGTACTACTTCTGCAGTTCCCATCTTCAGGTAGTACTATTCAGCTGAAAACCTGAGCATTGATTTAGACCCACAGAGGCTCTCCCTTTCTTCGTGACTGGGGCAAGAGAACTGTACATTTTTAAAAAAAGAAAGGTGAATTTCCAAGCTGACTTTAAGCTGTACTCACCTGACCAGGCATGTGCAGCACCCAGTCATTTCCAAGAGGATTCCCACTGCAATCATTCTTTCAGGTGCTTAGGCAAGTTTACAATTATGCAAAATTAATGAAATGTGTACCTGGATTTCTAGAGCTGGTCAGAGGAGTTGTTGCTGTCTGGAAGTGACTGTAAGCCACTGTTCATCAGCCAGTAAACAAGATTTACCCACATTAGTTTTTTCCCCAAACCAAGGGGTATTTCACTTCTAAGGGTAAGACTTGTTTCCCAGTAGTCCAGTGAAGCACAGAGTTAGGGAAATATCTCTCTCTGTGGACAGAGGACCTGTGAACAGGTGATGAGACAACTTTCATTTTGCTCTAAGGCTGTGTGCCCTGATTACAGCTCTGACAATGAAAGCCAGGGACAAAAATCTTTTACCTGGGAAGAATATGCTACCTGACTGCAAATGACTGCTGTCCTGTAAAAAGTTGCATGGAACTTGAAATCATTCAGCTTGCACACTGTCCTCTGATGAAAGGACACACTTTATTATTTCTGACTGAATCATTCATTTAAAATGAGAGCAAGACAAAAACCACTACAACACAGGAGAACACCTCATATGAAAGGATGCTGGTCCCAAATAGAACTCTAATAACATTGTCTATATAACCCCAGCCACACTAATTACTAAGACTTAAAGGGATCCCCATCATGCCAAAACTTGTTTATAATGGACCCATCAGAAAAGGATGATCATGTTCAGTGATACCAACCTATACAACTCTGCTAGGAAAAGGTTCTCCAGAACTGCTTACAATGCTCCCCTTCCATAAGCTTGGGAAAAAGTTTTAAGAGCTGAAGCCCAAGTGCACCAAATCCCAACAGCCTGTGATTAAGACAGACAGCAAAACACTCTGCTATTTAACAAAGACAGGCTTTTGTTTCAAATGGGTTGTGCCAGACCTGCTTGTCTCAGGCCACTGACGCCAAGGAGTCGGATAATCACACCAGTGTCTTTCCTGGAGCCATCCCTGTAAATTCATACTGAGCTTATTTAAATCATCTGTGATCATATTTATTTCCACTCACAATAACGAGGCCTGACTTCTTGAATGCATGGTGGATAAATCCACCACTTCTCCAGGCTCAGGATAGCATTTTCCAGGAAACAAAGCACTGTTAACATCTAAAATTTCTAATATAAAAACTCTTCATCTGCAGAAGAAAACCAAAACACACACACCCTTAGTTCTTTAAACAGCTTTACCTACTGTAAAGCGGCCAAAGAATTAAAAATAGAAAACAAAGATTTCCTATACATTCATCTATTATAATGTAGCCTGAAGAATCAGAGTCTGTACTGAATATCATTATCTTTGCATTAGGATGGGGTTTCTTCCATTAGACAAATGAATTTTGATGGTTTCTTGGATCATAATGAAATGTGCTGATTCTCACAAAGAAGACAATATTCAAAATCCTGTTTGCAGATAGCATAACTCAAAATTCCCTTAGCTGCACATAAAGCAAAGGAAATTTGGCACACAAAACGTTGGAACCAAAACGATGTTTAGCTAATCTGAGATAATGTGATGTGCCTGATATTGCTGTGTATTACATTAATATCCTGAAAATGCCTTTACCTTCACCATCAATTGAGCAGCAGATTAACTGGGTGCTCCCATCCATTCTGTAATCCCCTTCCACCAGTCCTGCAATCGACGAAGCAAAGTTGTCCTTAAAGATGACCTCCCCAGTCCGGTCACTGCGTGCATCAACCTGGAACAAAAAATAGTTCCAAGTCTCAGCAGAAGAGAAAAGTCAACTCCAAAACACATGTCATGCCATACTCTGAGCTGTTAACTGAAAGCCAGCTCTGCTCACAGAACTGCAGGTGAAGTTGCTGCTCTGCTCATCCAAACACTACACATGAAAAAAGTACTATTAAGAAATGACCTCTAGGCAGACTCTAGAAGGAGGTAGAAGGAACTTCTCTTCAGAAATGCTTCCCTAAGTTGCAAAACTAAAAAAGGAAGGAAATAAAAGGGACTGCAAGTCTGCACTGGAAAGGTTATGCACATACGATGCAGCAATGATGAGACTAAACCAGAAATAATTTTAATGCAGTATTTACAACCTCTCCTCTCAGCTGCAATCCTTGTGTGGTGAATTATTTTTATACACAAATACCACAACTTTCCATTATCTTTCATTCGATAAGAAGGGTGAGGTGGGCTCAGTTCCATGCACTGTGTATTTTCCAAAGCACAGGTCACAGCATTACTCTTTCTAGGAGCTATGGACTGTTTCAGACCAACAAATTGGGTAGAGACCAGTGGAAAAGAACAGGAGCAAAGCAAGGAGAGGTTCTCTCTGTAAAAATGTTACGCATCTAATCCAATGTGAGTTACAACACATCTGGGCTCCAGACTGCCAGCTTGATATGAATTTATTAAAGTGCCGCAGGCTAATGAGAGTAATAAGAGGTGTGAAGAAAAAAGCACAGCTTTACAGAAAAACCTGGCAAGCTGCATCCAGGAGAGATGTGGCAGTTAAAATAGTCATTTCTGGCAAAGGGGAATACCAAGGAAGAGGCTTGAAAGACTAAAACTGAACTGTACAGAATGCCTCTACATAAAATGAAATAATGCTTGATTAATCCTGCCACAGTCAAGACTGACGCTGCTCTCCTGTTACATAACTGCTTTGTCTTCCCTGTAGTTTGGGAACATTCAGAATACATGGCAGAGATTTATTAGCGTGTCCTCAAGACACACCTGAATAGACACACTCAAGAACTCTAGGATGTGGCATATGGTCTCTGCTGCCATGGAAACAACTTGCCACACCTTAGCAATTGACTGAGCTAAGCAGGGGAAGCAGCTTTTCTCTGATCAAGCACTTGGCACAGGACTCACTAGCCAAACTAGGTTCATTGTAATAGATCTGCAGTGCTTAGGTTTCTAAGTCTTTTTCATTTTTCAGTTTTTGTTCTTCAGATAACAGCCTTGTTTAAACACAGCCCCCATATCTGCAGCTCCTCATTTTCCCCCTATATAAACTCACCTTCCCATTAGACCAGCCAGTGATCAACTCACACACTCCATCAGAGTTCAGGTCAAACGCATGTATGCTCATTGCTTGGTTTTTTGACTGAGGGCAGAAAAGAAAGAACAAATTAAGCTCAGATATGTTCTCTAAACTTCACATGCTTGCCACTTGCAAAACACTGGACTATGAGACTACAGAGAGTACAGGAAGGAATGTAACTATGCCTCTTAACAGGAAGTTTGAGCATTACTATTTCTAAGGTCACAGACACATGTGACATCTTAGCCCTTGCACTACTAATCTAGTATACTGCTTTCAAAGGACCTGATTGTTCCCTTGAATACACTTCCATCCAAGCAAATTATGAGAACTCACAAAAACAAAGTGTAAAAAACCAAATCCTCTAGGAAAAAAAGTATCAGGGCCTCAACACTGTCATAAAATTAAGACTACTGAGGACAAACACGAGTCTCTTCCTGCCACCTCTTGAGGAATCTTCTTATTCCTATCCAATATACTATTCTGTATTATATTAAGAATATTAAAATGAGCATCAGGAAAGGCTCTTGCCAAACTGATTTGCTGCAGCAGGAAATTGCTACTGATGAGAAAAAAATAACCTTAAACACAGACAATGCAAGATTTAAATTTCTGAAAAACAGTTTATTGATTCAACCAGAGGATTTTCTAACATGAACTCAAATGTCTCTTGTTAAGCTGAAGAATCCCTAGCTGTATGGTTGTATCCCCATTGTTTAAACCACCACCAACAGCCCAAAAGTACTACAGGAACCAACCTGGTATTTTATACGAATGTATAACAACAGGTAGATTTTGTAAGAACAAAATTACCTTAAGTTCTGTGCTCAGCAAAGTTCACCTAAGGGTAACATCAGAATGACCTGAAATTAGATACCAAGTCTCCTGGCAGTCTTCAAGCTTCCAATGATGATACTCCAACAATGGACTAACCTTAATCCTCCAGTAGCGTGCTGTCTTGTTGTAAACTCCGACGGTGCCATTGGCAAGAGCGTAGCCAAAGCGACTGCTGTACATGGGGCTAAGTGCAGTGACAGTCTGGTGGGGAAAGGAGGGAGACAGAGGATACAGGAGTGAGAACTTGGGTAACTTCAATAGCAGGGAACAGGTCATAGAAAATTCATCATATGAATCCTACATTTCTTAAATGGTAAGTCTGTTGTAGGAAGCATTGAATACTGAAATAACTACTTTTAAGAATGAGTCTGAAATCACTGAAGACCTTGCAGGATTTCCTCACACAAGCTTTGCTGCCAGTGTTAGGACACACTTCAGCAAGGATTGCAGAACTGCCCTCAAACTGTATACTTTGACCAACTATTTCCTACCACAGGAAGCAAAACTACTGCTCATAGGATTCCTGTGGTCATCAGTGCTAACATACAATCATTGAGAAACTACACACAATATTCCCTAAGCTTACGGAGCTGATGATGACAAAGGTTCAACTTGCCTGGGTTAGGAAAGCCCTGGAGATACTATTGGTAGAAAATCTTACCAGTGAAATAAAAATTAAAAACTCCCACAGTTGGGTTTCTTTGGAACACAACTGGAACACCAGGCCAGGTGTCCTACCTGAATTAGCTCTGGGGAAAGACCTGAGAGTCATAACTTGGCCTGCTTCTCACCCCTTTTAAGACCCATTCCTCATTGAGCTAAGGTTCTCAGGGCTCAGAAATGCAGGTTTTTCCACACACTGAGACTCAAGATTTTAATGTCAGGAGGAACAATTGCAATAATCTGTCTGGTCTTCTGTACAATGTAGCACAGGAGACTTCCTTCAATTAAATTCTTCCCCAACTTCTTATTTAAACTCATCTGACTGTGCTCCTTGGATGTTTTACCACAAAACTGTTCCCAAACCCTCTATCCTTTCCTCCACAATCTTCTGAAGATTCTTTCCTAAGTATCAAACTAAATTAGAAGTACCTAGTACGGACAGAAGAGCACAGCAACAGTCAGAAACTGAAAGGTAACAATAACAGCTCAGCTTCACCAGAATAAGTGATTAAACACAGAAAATGAAAACTATCCAAGTTTTCCAAACCAAACAATGTACAAAAACACTGCTCCTTGAATTTATCTTCCTAAAAAGGAAGGTTTAGGTTCAGCTGTGTCCTTTTATATTAGAACAGTAAAATTGTAACAGGCCTCCTATGACTGCAGGTATGAATATAAAACAATTCCACTGAGGATCTGGAAATAGATCATATTTGAGAGTGACAAACCTTTAGCATCCCTTTAACTAGAAATATCTAATGACCAGACTAGCCACTGCAGAGAGAGCAGGACATATTATAGGCCCAGTTCTAACTGTAGTGATAGCAACAACCTCCTTTTCCAGAAGAGTGCCTGCTGGCTTTGTCTTTTATAGCTCTTCGTAAGTGGTTTATTAGCTAAGCCTTTTAGTCCCATCTTGGGCAGCGGGGAGGCCTCAGATCTTTAAGGACAAAAGTCTGTGACCTTACTCTGCCTTGGGTCCGTGAAAAGATTGAGAACACTTCTAAATGCAGTGATAAGGATATTTTACTCCCTTCCTAAAAAAAAAAAATTTGTGGGCATCTTCTTTCCATTCCTAAGCTAAACACCTACACCTTCTATTTATCCCTCTATAAACATATTTGCCCCATACCTTACTTTAGTCACCATAGCTCTTTTCATATAGCCAGTGTGTAACTCCAATTGCAATATAATCTTCCAGTTCTGCCTGGGAATCCCCTTTCTACCCTGCCATGCACTGTCTGGATATACACACAGGGACAAGTTACACCATCATGATTGCATCAAAAACATTTGAGGAAAACTGTAGAAGACATCCTTTTACTCAGAGGACACTAGGAGCTTCAACTACAACCTGGCAACCTTAATTACCCTTGCACAGTGTCCTGTCAGCCAAGAATAGTCACTTTTCTCAGTGGGGTGAAAGGTTTGTAAATAAACAAAGCAAAAAGCCCCCTGCATAATGAAAGACATTATTAAACTCTAATTTCTGCAGTTCTAGCAGAACAGATACTGTGCCAAATAGTTAAGTAAGTACTTAACTACACAATAAATCTGAACCAGAGTAGCTTTAGAGTACACAACACTTACAGCTCTGTCAGCAACTATAATAAACATTAGCCAGAAATAATTTACCTCTGTCTCTGACATTTCTGCCACAATCTCATCCTCTTTAAACACGCGGATGTCAAAATCTTCAGAGCCAACAAGAAGCTGAAAAAAAAATAGTGTTCCTTAAAAATAATTATTCAAGCTAAGGAAGCAAGCACCAGGATCCAGAGGACACATGAATATTTCAAGTCCAGCAATGAAGAGCTTTTAACAGATCTATGAAATGTTGCCAGTGTTGCACTGAAGAATGTTGCCAGTGTTGCACGGAAAAAACTAAGAAAAACAAACAAACAAAACCAAATGAATTCAAGTATCAACCATCTCTGCTCCTTCAACCTAAGTGGTGGCTGCCACTACTGCAAAGTAGGAATAAAATCGCCTTTATCTTGATGTAAATTACTATATCAACAGGCATTGAATTGGATCCTCTGCATCCTCACTCCTTAGTATTTCCTACATTTTAGTTCTTTTCCTGTTTCCTAGTTCACCAGTAGAAGGCATTAACTGGAAAGGAGCCCAGTGGAAAATTTCGTAACGAAGATGGTGATAATTGTCAGGTTCTCTTTCGCAAATTGAGAAACCAAGAAAAAGATCTGCTCAGTGCTTTGTCCATACAGTCATCCATCAAATCAATGACAAACAGAATTACAAATCAAAGTCTAAAACCTGTTAATACTTTTTCCCACTGAAACCCATGAGCCTTTCATCTTTACCTAGCAAGAGATACAAATCCATAACAAGGTTGGATTTTTAAAAATATTAAAGGTTTTTTTCTTCTGAAGTAAAGATGCTTCAGATTATGTCAACCTAAATCACACCAAGCTAAGTCTACTGCAGCTACTGAAATAATTTGCAACAATTAACATATTTAAGAAGCACAGATTTCTTGACCAAGTTGCAACCACCAGCAAAAGGCAACCAGATAAAAGTATACAATCTTGAAACAATTATGGTGATGCTTTATTTTCCAGAGGTGTCTAGATTTTTTTTTATTAGTTTGATTCACCACATCCACCTCATTGACTTTCATTCCACTGGACAGAAATTTGAAAGAGAAAGTCAAAGTTCTGCCCCACAAGTCTTTTGCAAGATGGCAGAAAGTAACCATCAATCTAAAAATCCTAAGGAAGGCAGTGACAAGTTAGCTCTGTTAGCTACTAAAAGTATATTCATACAATTTCAAAAGCAGTCAATTTTAAATGTCAACATGTTCTTACTGGGGAAGAAAGAACAGAAATTAAGCTAACACAGTAATTTACCAGGTAAGACACAAAGTGATAATTTAGGAAGCTGCTTCTGTGCATTTTCTCAGAACTTCAGTTTTAAACCAGAGGCAGTTTCACAAAAGCCACAAATAAAGGTAAATAAATAAGTAAAGACCCTTTAAAATCACCTAGAAAATTAAGATCAAAAATCAAAAAGAACCCTGGAAACATCTCAGTAAATGCAAGCTGGGGTAACTGGCCCAGCAAGTTAGTCGGATATTGTATCCAGCTCGACTCAGCTCAAAGTAGCACCAGATTACAGCAACCATGGAGAATATAGCAGAAAAATATAGCAAAACCCACTTAAAAGCACAAGTGCAAACTATTTGCAATTAGTACTATAGATCAGTTTCCTGGTTTCTGAATTCTTACACACTGTCTCGAATTTCTATAAACACCTCCCAGCACATTAAAAAAATACAAAGAGGAGCTGTGCAGAAATTGATTTGAAAACCTGAACCACTCCACTTCCTGAAGATCCCAATCAAGCAGGGTCTGTGTCAGTTTAGTGCTTACAAAAAAACACATGAAAACTGTTCAGGCCCTTTACACATCACAACTGGATATTCCAAACAAGGATTTTTCAGAAACTAAATGAAGAAGCTCAAGTAATATGTTTAAAGTCTTAAGACAGATGACAAAAGTAAGTATTTTTAGCATAATGATTTAACTTCATATTGATTTGCATCTGATGTATACTAGGAAGCCATTACTCTTCTTAAAGATTCATATTTAGAAGCACAGTTGCTCATTTGGGATGAAGAAACATTTCCAAAAGAGAATGCCACACAAATTCACAATTTCACCCTTCTCTTGCAGCCTGCATGATTAGAATGGCAGCTGTTTCCTACTGTTTGTCTCACATCATTATCAGCAAGATGTGTGTTACAAATTATTGTCATTTTAGATCAGCAAACAAAGAGTATTTCATTTCCACATGTCACTATAAGGAAACAGAAGGGCTGGATATGAAGACATTTCTCAATGTTAGCAAGTGTAAGTGAAGCTTTTCAAAAGAATAGCTTTTTATAAGTTCACTTTTATACGTAAGCTTGCAAGTTGTTTCTCTGAAATTTAAAAGAGTTCATAACCATATTCAAGAAATACCACTGAAACAGACGCCTTGCCAACCGATGATCACAGGCATTTCATTGTATTGCTCCTGGCGTAAAGAAAAATGAGAAACATTAACTGGTGATGTAAGTCAGTTGTACTTGATAAGCTGAGGTTTTTTAAATTATCATTTCACTACAAGACCACAAGAACAGCTGAATTCATGTGTAAATGGTTACAAACCTCAGTTTTCCCATCATCATCAAAGTCACACAGTGCTAGCGAACGAACATTGTCTCCAGTAACCTGCAAGGAGAAGGACAGTACTCAGTGATGGTCATAGCTGTCAGAAGCTGAATTATTTTTATTATCTCAACTGTAACAGAACAATTGACACAACCAGTGTTAAAGCAACATCTGAGTGCACTGAATACATATCCAAAATACAGTTTAAGGCCTGAGATAAATTAAGAACAATCAACAGCTAAATTAATAGCTATCATATTAAAAAAAATAAAGATGATTTAGGGCCATTGAAAGAATCTTCTATTAACACCAAAACTATTATGAGTGTCCTTACTGTCCAGAAACGGTCATTTCCTTCATAATCAAAGCCCTGCAGGGCACAGTTTCCACCAATAATAGCAAGTGGGGGTGAAATATCTCCCAGCTTTCCCAGAACTATTGCATTGGCTCCATCTGAAACCTACAGAGAGGCATTAAAGGAAAAAGAAACAGCAAACAAGAATACATCAGAGCACACAAATGAAGAAGAGAGCTTCCAACATTATCACTGTCAGTTTAGCTGAGCTCTGAATGCCTATAATTTTTTTTTAATTTGGTCTTGCTAGGCAATGTGACATATGAATGCAATGTATATCTGTATGTGTGTGAGTAAATTTTCACGTATTAATTTTGAAATACTGCAGATATTCTACAGACAAATATTCTGAATATAGCAGTAGGAATAATGTATAGCACAGACACATAATTGACAAAGTAATGTGAAAGCTGTAATCTTTACAATTCAAAGAAACAGAAAATGATGGAGATACTAAAAAAAGCAGACAGTTAAATCAACTTGCCTCTCTGTAAAACAAATCTGAGTTGTTATACACATCGTAAGCCAATAAATTAGTCTGTGTTCCAACCAGAAGACAATCATAACCCAGCTGAGGGTTCAGCATCCCCGAAGTCAGACAAGTGATCCCTTGATTAATGTTCAGAAGAGAAATGTCTGAATCTTGGTTACTTTGCACCATTCGGTTTGTATATGTTCTCTGTCCTCGGGCATGAGGATTGTGAATAAAAACCTGTAGAAACAAAGATATAAATATTAATACAACACATGTATCTGTATACAAACACTAAAGACTATTGTTTGCATAATAACTGAGATGGGGAACCTAAATGAGGACAAAAGACTGGGGTTTTTACTGACAACAGTATTTCTCAAAGTTATTCTTTAAACTATACTAGAAAAAGGGAAATGGCAGAAAAAACAGTGCTCTGACCAGTGGAGTTGCAACATCATTGTTTTGTTTGTTTCTGAAAATGACAACTGACAAGTCTTCAAAGTAAGGCAAAAATAGGAAACCAAAGGGAGCAACAACAAATTAAACAAATTACCTCCAGTTGGTAGCAGTATTTGCAAAACACCCCATTTAGGACAATTTACCTGGTACATATCTGTAACCTCCATCTGTAGGTGAACATGGTTAGTTTTAAAAGGATGAAAAATAAATATGGTTTTACTCTCTCTGACCAATGCTCAGTCACTGTAACTGCCTGGAGCTAAGTCAGTTCAACAGTTTGCTTTTTGGCTGTGCAGTCTGTCCCTCAGACAAGCCCTTGCTCTGTGCTGTTCCTGAAAGTGCCAAAATAAAATGAATAATGCTGGGAAACATCACAGACAAACCCTGCTTGTATTTACAACCTAAGTGCCTCTGTGGGTTTATGCTTCAACCTATGCTTTATTAGTCAGGTTGCACTTAATCCTGTTTTGTTTATGTTTCTAACTCAGAGTACACAGGATGCTCTCTCTTCCCATCAGACTGTTTGTACATCAGCCACAGAAACCTCAGCCCCGTTATCAGCACAGAGCTTGGTTTGTAACAGTGCCAAGACTCACTGCTCTGAGAACTGTATGATAAAACCCGAGGCTTCAAAAAAAATCCCGTTTTCTGCTAGAAAACGTGAGTTTCCTCAGCGACTTGGGTTTGTAAAGTAATTCAGGCTGGAAGAAGCCACAAAAGTCACCCAATTCAACCTCCTGCTCCAACAGGGTCTCCCAGAGCATGTTACTCCAGATTGTCTAGACAGCTTTTGAATCTCCCCAGGGCTGGAGACTCCAGAGCCTCTTTGGGCACGTCTGCTACTGCTCGACCTCGTCCCCAGCTGTTAATGTTTGCAAGCTCCCTGCTGCAGCACAGCGAGGCTTCGAACATCGCGTCCCCGTGCCCGCACGCCGCTCGGGTGCCTGGGCCGGGGGCCTGCGGAGGACGAAGGGCACCAGCCCCCAGCTCCCGGCTCAGCTCAGCCTGGCTCACCCCCTGGAGCTGGCGGGGTTCAGCGCGGTTTCCGCGGCGCCCGCCGGGGCTGCTCGGCCGCGCCAGGCCGCGCCGTAGCCGCCGAGGCTGCTCCTGCCCCGTTACCTTGCCCGCCTGCGTGGCGCCCGCCAGGCAGGGGTGCGTCCCGTCGTACCGGCCCAGCGCCACCATGCGGGGCAGGATCTTGTGGTTGAGCTTCAGCGTGAACACGGGCACCAACATCATGGGCGAGGGGCCGCGGGGCGGGGCGGGGCACGCCGGGAGAAGCCGGGCCTGGCCGGGCCGCGGAGCCGCGGCGGACGCGGATCCACCGGCACCGGCACCGCTTGCGCGCAGGCGCCGCGTCAGCGGGAGGGGCGCGGCCTGAGGGGCGGCCGCGGGGGGGCGCTGTGGGGCCGGGGCGGGGATGAGCTGAGGGGGGCCGGGGACAGTGGGGGGCAATGGGGGGGGATCGGGGACAACGGGGGAGATGGGACCGGGGAGAGTGGGGGAGACCGGGGACAACGGGGGGAGATGGGAGCGGAGGAGCAGTTGGTGAAGTAGGGGGGAGGCAGGTGGGGGAGATGGGGTAGGACTGCGGGCAGTTACAAAGTCAGGGCAGCTGGGGCCAAGTGAAGTGTAGGATGGAGGAGGTCGGGGGCAGTCACAGAGATACGGGGAGGCAGGAGATGTTAGGGTGCATCTGGGAGAGCTGGGGGTGTGGGATTAGGGGGCTGGGAGGGCAAGTGCAGAGGTCAGAAGAGCTGAGAGGCAGCTTGGGATGCAGGGGGCAGTTGGAGGTGTCGAACTAAGGGAGACATTTGTAGAGGTCAGGAAAACTGGGGGAGTATCTGGAGGTAGTGGGGGGCAACCGGGAACAGGAGGATAGAGGCAATTGCCCCCCTGGGCAGCTGCAGTGGCTTCCAACACCCACATTGCCATCTCAGTCCCAGATTCTCTGCAGGGTCAGCACCCAGCTGGGGCCAAAGGATGTCCCCTCCCAATCCCCAGCACCTTCACCTCACCCTTTGCTGCCTGCTGGCTGCCATACACACCCTTACTCACACCTTGCCAGGAGTATCCCCAACTGAGAGATCTCCGAGCCAGTAAAACCCAACCCAGAGTTACAATGTCCTGTGAAGCCAAAAGCACAGCCTCAGAACACCATTATTGCTGCTTTGTGGGATTATGCGCTGGATCCTACAGAATCCAGCCACGGGGGCACTGGGAGGAGGTTGGAGATGAGGAGAACAGAGGGCAAATCCTCACGGAGCCACAGTGTAAACACTGATGCTGGTCCCCATCCTGATTTTGGTATACAGACCCTCATGGGTCTCCCTGCAGTGCCCACTCCCTGCCCGGACACAGGTTAGACAACCTGGCTCAAGGTCATGACTTTAGAAATTCTTTAATTATTTTAGGTTTAAGAAATATTTTAACATGACAAGTCTCAAGGGGTAAATAGACAGTGCTCTCTGTCAGTGCCTGAATCCATCACCTGCACTGGGACATTATCACACCCATCCCAGCAAGAAGCAGGTTTGGAAAAACAGCTGAATCTGTGCCTCAAACCAGTGGCCTTCCTTCCCTGCAAAGGCCACTAGTTTGAGGCAAAGATTCATTTATTTCTAGGAGAGCTGGCAGACACATCCCAGTTGGCATTTCCTTGTGCGTTGGCTGAGCCCTGGCCGGCAACAGCATCCCTGCCCCGCATGCGAAGGAGGGCTCTAAAAAGCAGCACTCGAGCAGGGATCACGCGATTCTGAATGTGAAAACCTCCCTTTTCTCCTTTTATAATTGTTCTTACCAAGGTTCTCTGGCACCTCTATCAATGTGCCATTATACTTGTGGATAACAAGGCAGCAATCGTGTGCAGCATGTTAAGGAGGGTGTTTTTTCCCCTCTGTGGTTCTGTTTGGGGTGAGCGTGGGTGTCAGTGCCAGCCGTGCTGTGGGTCACAGCTCCCTCGTGCTGGTTTGGGTACCAGAGCACAAAGGCAAAGCACTGGCGTGAACTCAGGCACGCAATGGGGTGTTGCTCTAGCAAACACTGTTGTCCTCGCAGGGAAAATCACAGAATTCTAGAATGGTTTGGCTTGGAAAGGACATTAAAAATCATCCAGTTCCAATCCCCGTGCCATGGGTGGGGACAAAATCCCAGCTCCTCTCCTAGCAGTGCTGAGCATTGCTCTGCCAGGCTTTTCAAACCCAACCAAGCAAAATGGGGGGAAACTGAGCTTACAGGCCTTTTTAAGCTAGTAAAATTGTAAATAGATGGAAATTTCAACTTCTTGCTAAATATGTATGATTTGAGCTGTAAATATTATTTTGAATCACTAATTATGGTATTGGGTTTGGCATGTCTGCAACACAGTTAAATTACAGCTGCCACTTTGAATCAGCTGGCTCTGAAACTTAATATTGAAATCGTGGCTTTTAGCACTCATTCCTCTTTGTTTGAAAGGCCTGTCATCTAAAAAATTAAATTAAATGTATTTATTTTATAAATAAAATAATAAAACATAATAAAATTTATTTACATGCAAAGGTACAGCATCCTGAGCAGTGCTCAGGACAGGGTTCCTTCCCTTTTGCCACATTTACAAGGGGGGAAATCCCATAAAATCCATACTAAGCCCCTGGGTTTCCCTGCTGCACAGACAGGGGCTGCTTTGCAGCCAGGATTAGTGTGACTGTAGTTGAAGGATTATTCAGCTTCTTTGCTAGAGCACAGGTCTTAAAATCCAGCAAGAGCTCCTACTAACATAATTGATATACTATAATCATTTAATATAACATTGCTTAAGCCACTATAACTTAATATAATACATATTACATAATAAAATACATAATAAATTAGATATAGATCTAGATACAGATTATATAATCAAACATGCTTGGTGTGGGTTGCTGGCTTTCTTGGCAGGTTGCTTGTAGAAGCTGGACCTGACAGTACAACAGGTATGAGGATTGTCACACACCCAGAAGCTGTTTCTTGGAATAGACTTCAATTGAAACCAAAAATTCACTATGCCTTTATCTGCCTGGCAGAGGAATGCTGAGGAGCACTCATATATTGAGTTTGGGAAAATGTTGGCAAAAGTAACCATCCCCATCCTTTGAGGAGGGGGATAATATGGCTGGAGGGATGAGCAATTGCATCTGCACACTTAAGTACTCCTTAAAATGAGGAATGATCCTGTCTGCAGGGGCTTTTCTCTTCCACCATCCCAGGTCTGCTGCCCCAGCTGGAGCAGCTTTTCTCCCCCCACATCCCATGGCCATTCCTGGGATGGGAGACACTTTTGGATGGGGATGTAAAGAGCTATTGTGCCAGATCCTGCCTCTACAGCTACCCTGCTCTCAGGGGAGGCAGGATCCAGCACAGCAGCTGTGTGAATCATTCCCAGGATAGACAATAAGGATCTCTGGATCTCAAGAGCAAGGCTATAAAGACATCAAGGAAAATATCACATCCTTTTATTTCACACCTTTTATAGTGAGGGGGCTGATGTTTTTTTTTTGCAAACTCAGGCAAGTGTGTACTTGACATCCCAGGGAATTACTCATCCCCTCTACTCTTGGCTTCTAATTAGCAACTAAAGGGGAATATAATAATTAAATATGCCCAAGGTAACGATACTTGGAAACTTTGGGTCACGTTTCAGCCAGGGGAGGCGGCAAGTAGTTGGAGCAGGTGAGTTTGAAGTCTGTGGGAACCTGAAATACACAAAAGGGAAGGAAAGATGTAAGGAAAAAAAAAAAAACAAACAAAGAAAAAGAAAAATAAGAAAACCCAAACTGTACACTGGGAAAGCATTAGATTGTTGAATTAAAATGATGCCTAGAGTTAAGGTGATGCTTAAAGCCTGTCATGCAGTTGCCAGCAGTGTTGGGCAAAGTGAGGGACACCTGGCAAACCCCTTTCTCAGAAGAGTATGCAGGGATGCTGGGCAGCCCCTGACCCACTGGTTTTCTGCTCTCACAGGTGGGGGACAAGGTAAATTCAAGCATTTTTATTTCCCAGCCAAAGCTTTGTTGGTCCTCATCCCCTTCCTTCCCTTGGGGGCTGCAATTCAACCCTCATTAGACCTCGAAGTAATTCCCATTAACATTTATGAGAATTTCATGATCAAAAGAAGAATCAGCCCTTTCATCTTTGAGACATGCCCCAACACATATCACCTGGCCCCAGAAGCCCGTCCTGCCAGGCAGGAGCTCCCACCTTGTGCTGGGGTCTCTCAGGATGCACACTCCAAAACTGTCAGGAACTTTGCAAGGTCAGTTCACCCTCCTGGACCCAGTTCATGGCATCAATTCATCATTTCTTCCTTTCCCTTCTTCCTAAAAAGCAGTAATTAGCAAATCCCCACCCTCTCCTCACTGCTTTTTCAAGGGGAAGGTGATATTGATAGCTCTGTTCCAGATAAGAAATAAGGAGAAAGGGCCAAGCCCTTGCCTGGAGCCATAGGATGAGCCGGCAGTTGAGCCCGACTCATAATCCCGGCTTTGGGAGTCCCAGCCCTAGCGCAGCCGGCTGGGTCACAAGGCGGCTCCCAAAGAGCCCACATCAAAGTGTGCTGCCGGCTTGTGAAAGCGTCCCAGGATTGCACGCCCTGCAATTCCTGCTTAATGGAAATCTGCCCGTCCCCTTCCCACTGCCTGCGGGCCCTCGCTATAGGTGCCTTCCTATGGTTACAGACATGATGTGGGCCAGCAAGTCCCCAAGGAGGGCATTTCCCCAGGAAAATGGGACATGCCACGTCTTTGCTGATGGCTGATATTGGAGAAGCACTAACTGGGATGTATCTTCCTAAAGCTGCCATCAAGGTGCAGCTTCCCAAGAAGATGCGAGGAGAGAGAACAGACAATGAGCTTAGCTAATGTCTGCCACTGAGAGCAGAACAAGTCTTTGCCCCAGTTTTCTGGGAAAAAGAAAGAACTCCTCACAGCCTGAGGTCACCCCACTGATCTGGTTTCACTCCGAAATGTTTCCAGGGTTTTGCCTATGCACTTGGGGAGTGGTTGGGAATGGCTTCCCAGGGCAGACAAGGGGTGATTCACCCTCTTCCTCCTCTGCCAAAGGGCTGGCAAGCGCCAGCAAAATAAAACTACGTCAGCACCTATTTCCCATGTTTCAAACACTTGTTTATAATCAGCAAACAATAACCTGAGATTCGGATCAAAGCCAACCCTGCTTTCTAAGCAGCAATCACTCCAAGGGCTTCCTGCTGGCTTTCAGCACTTGTGTGTGCTGGGTGTTTGCAGGGTACTAAAATATTTTTTATTTTATCTTTTTGGGTTTTAAAGACTGGTCACAGATGGGATACAGTTCCATGTACCTCTGGCAGCTGAGCCCGGGCCAACCGTGGCTCTCCTGCCCAGAGACCAACACAAAGAGGCAGCTGGAGCAGGCAGAGCTGATCTGCCCTTGCTACTGCTGCAGTGTCAGGAGCACCCCTGGGTACCCTCTGTCAGCATCCTACCTGGCAAGCAGTAGGCAATGGTGAGGGCCATGGTACCCCCAGGGACTGTTCCCCAGGGGCTTGGTGCTGTGCCCACATGGGGTTCACAGCTCCCTGTGTCCCTGCCCGCAGTCTGTACCCACTGATCCATGGTGCTTTGCCAGCGGAGCCCCCTGGCTGCCTGGGATGTTGTAACTGGGTGAAAGAGGGGTCACCAAACCCATCACTGCTCCAGAGTGGATGATGAGCCCAGAGCAAGCACTTTGCGGGACATATGCCATGAGAGGCAGACTTGTAGCAGTCTGCAGGGTCTCCCGAAGGTGATGTGGTGGGTAGCTGCACCATGGGCAGCTGGAGGCTAATGCTGGTCCATTATGTGCCTCTGTGTGCCCACAGGTGACTGGAGCCACATGTCCTTCAGCAGAGAGTCAGGCAGACCCGTGCCAGCTCACCTCCACGGGATCTGGCTGCTGTGCCTCTCTCCTCACCTGCTTGGCACCAGACTCGAGTCTCTGCCAGTCATTAGCACCAGCCCTGACACCATCCTGTGGCTTTCAGCAGTCATCTGTAAACACCCCAGGTGTCACAGGAACAGGTGCCTCCAAAACACTGTCCTGCCAGCTTCTTTCTAGGGAGCCCAATCTCGGGGTAATTGCCACAGACATGGCTGAGGAATCCCATGCAGGGGACATGAGAGCCAAGGGGTACAGCTCTGGTGTGGCAAGGGTTGGTGAATAAATTCTGTGCAGGGGTCCTGCCTGTGTTGCTCGGCTCTGGAGAGCAGCATCAGGCCCACTTAAAGGATGAAGAACCCCAGACAAATGGAGGGCAGGGGCCAGAAGGCAAACTGAGGCTGGCAAGACCTTGTCAGGGGGGTTATTTAAACAGCAGAAAGGTGTCCCCAGCTCATCACTGTCACCCCAATCACAGATTGCTTCTGGAGGTGGTCTGATTGGTGTGTGTCTGCCTGATATCCCACTAGTTCAGTCCAATCCCAAATTAATTATAGAATGTATCCCAAATCAATTACAGAATAGACCAGGAGCAGTGTAAGATCTACCAAAGTCCCAGTCCTACATAACCTGCAAGATGCTTTTTTCCTTCATGCAGAGATGAAAGAAGGTAAAAAGGGCTAGGGTCTGACTGAGAACAGATGCTGGAGAGCTTTTCCTGCACCCTGTCCTTTCATGGCAGAGATGGTTCTCTCCCTTTCGTGTGGGCTTCACCTTCCTCCCCCTAGGCTAGAGGAGAGGGACCACTTTGGAGTAGCTACCTATCCCTGTATCCTTGGGCCACCACCAGCTGGGACAAGAGCCAATTTTTGCCTTGGTGGCCAAAGGAAGGCAAAACAGATGCAACAGTGATATTGCTGTTCCCCATTAATCCATCACGACATGGCAGGAAGCATTTCCCTCGGCATATTACTGCACCACAGGAATGCTTGGCTGATTACTTCAGCCAAGGAGCAGAGCAAATGCAAGATCCAGAGGAGATGTTGCCCCTCTGTCATGACACCAACACAGTACTTGGCTGTAGCCAGGGTGGCAGGTGAACATTTGCACATGCGTTTCCCATGTTTGTGTTTCCCCACTCCCACAGGAACAATAACTCTTGGCACATGGCTGGGCCCTGACATCATCTCCTGCCATCACACCCCAGTGCATCAGCAGCAGTGTGACAGTCACACAGCCACAGGGCTGGCATGTCAGGGCACCGACAAGCTGCTCCAGGGTAGAGGAGTTGAGGAAGGGGCCTATTGCCTCTGCCTTTCTTAGGCTTTTCCATACTGATTTCCCACACTGGCCTGGAGAGGCTGGAGGAGACGCTGAGTTGGGGTGCTGGCAATGCTCCCCATCAGGTAACCCAACAAGTTCCCAACAAGCCCAGACAGATGAGTGGTAAAAATACTCCCTGGGTGCCTGTTTTAGCTGGATTAGCATCGACAAACTGCCTCAGCCAGGTACCTCAGGCAAAAGCCCAGCTGGGATAAAACCCCAAAGCAGAGGAGTCTCAGAGCAGGGGGCAGCCAGGATGGGGCATCACTGACGCCAAGGATCACACAGAAACACAGGAATGAGGAGGGATGCTCCACGGCTGACAGTGCCTCCTGCACATGAAGTAGAATGTACCCACACCAAAAATCTCAGCAAGCATCCCAAACCCTCACTGCGCTTTTGAATGGGTGGGTAAAACCCGCTGGAGGAGTTGACCAGGGTGATGGCAGCTCGCCTGCCACTCTCCTCCCCTGCACACCCAGGTAATGGCACACGGAAATTAATTCAGAAGAGTGGGATGGAGCACAGCAGCCAGGAAGGAGACAAAGCCCCGAGGTGCCATGCACGGCGCCGAGGGGACGTGGGTGCCAGTGTCCCGGGGCATTGGGTGGGCACGGCAGGCTCTGGCCAGGCCAGTCCAGCTTGTTGCTACTCCTGCTTGCGGGGAGGGTGTAGGAACCGGAGGACAGGGTCTCAAGCAGGGACTGAATCCCTGTCACCTCATGATGCCAGCTCCCCATCACCCTACTGTGCCAGCTCTGTGAGGAGGGGACTGAGAACTCCCAGCAGTGGTGGATTAGGCAGGGTGGACAGGCACTTCCTGGATTAATGTATCCCCCAAATCAGATTGGCAGATTGATTTTGGCATCAATCAATCAGTCAATTAATCAAGGGCTGGACTGTGGGGGCTCCCTGGGTGCACCCCCTCAGTCCCCAGCCCCATCGAGTGCAGCAACACTCCTCAGACAGGTGTAATCAGAGTGATGAGATCTGGCCGCTCTCTGCACCCCTTCCAGCATCTCAGCAGAGAGGGGTGGTCACCCCGGCAGCCCTCCCTGCTGCCACAGCAGCCCGGGGAGGGGGCGCGGGGGCTGCGGGAGCCTCAGGTCCCGCTGCCCGGGGAGTGAATCAGCAGCGCCCGGGGCAGGAGCCGCGCCGAGCCGTGCGCAGGCTGCAGGGGCGGAGGTTTTGCACTCGCTCTCGCCTGGCCAAGGATAAATAAGAGGCGGCGGCGAGTCCTGCCAAAGCTTCTTCCCGTCGCCCAACGCGTCCGACAGCCCGCACCCAGCCCAGCCAGACATGGACTCTCAGGATTGCCCTTGTGCCACAGGTAAGGCAGCGCTTCCTTCCATCCCGGGGGGCAGCGGGAGCCCCCAGCATCCCAGCGGGAACACCGGCACTCCCGCCCGCCGGCCTCCACCGCCATTCCCCATGTTCTGTCTCGGGAGAGGGCAGCAGCTGAAGTCCTCTCCCAGCACTGCGGTGTCACACTGCGAGCATCTCACTGGAAAGCGGCTGGGAATTCCCCTCTGAGCGAGGCTGAAGCATCGGTGGATGCTCGGAGGGGAGGAAGTGCTGTTCCCCGCGGATGTCTGGGTTTTTGGTATGCCCTCCCACCACCACTTCTCAACCTCTTTTTCTCCTTTTCTTCACGTTTTAGGTGGCACCTGCACCTGCGGAGACAATTGCAAATGCAAAAACTGCAAATGCACATCGTGCAAAAAAGGTAAGAAGGATCTCTGAGCCCCCGGGGGACACAGAAACACTCAGGGGGTTTTCATTACATACCCGTGTATGCACTGAATCAAATCAGTCTTAGCATTGCCAGTGGCGAGTTAATTCCTCACGTATGGCTTTTTCCCCCCAAAGGAGCACAGCGCAAATCCCACCACCTCTCCAGGCAATACAAGTCACTCAGTACCACCTAAACCTGAGCATTCCCCTCAACAGCATCTCAGGCTCAGCACAAGGGGATGCTGGGATGGAAACCAGCACTGGGATTACTTCTGGGTGCTCCCAATGCTGTATACTAAGAGGGTGTGCAAAGAGACGGACTGGGGGAATCCTGGTGAGCCCCCAGGAGTTCCACACTTTCCCCATGCCTCTCAAGTGCCAGCCGTGGCTGCACAAATACCCTGGAAGACACTGCCAAGAATGTGGATGCTGCTAGAAGGGAATGACATGAATACATGGGAGGTCTCCAAAACAGTGAGAGCCCCTGAGCTCCAGCCTGAGACTTCCCAAGAATGTCCTTTAATTTTTTTTTTTTTTTGTCTCTCCCACAGGCTGCTGCTCCTGCTGCCCAGCTGGATGTGCCAAGTGTGCACAGGGCTGCGTCTGCAAGGGGCCCCCCTCTGCCAAGTGCAGCTGCTGCAAATAGGGGACCCCTGGCTGCACATCTGGGGGTGATGCACATCTGGGGGGCCAAAGAAGAATAACCTTATTGTGTATGTTGGTTGTCTTTTTTTATATATGTGTTCAGATTTCTTTCGTGTTTGTCACTTTGACATGTAATAAGCTACCTAAATAAAGTGATATGTATGTAAAGGCCCATAAGGAACTTGGCACTTCTGTTGGGTGCGGCATTTTCCCTGGGGAGCGGGAGGACAGTGCATGTGGGAGGTCATGGCAAAGAGCCTGTGTCTTATTTTTGCTCCTGTCTTCTAATCTTGGCTCTGCTTTCCCTACCAGTAGTTCTGACTCTTGTTTTAACACTTTCCCTACACAACAGGGGATTTTCCCCCCACACACACTCTCTTGTTACCCAGGGGCAAATCCCATGCTGTCTTCTCCACCAGAGATCCTCAGGGCTAATAAGTAGCTTGTTATTACAAGCTTTCACTGTAATAACCACCCCAGCCCTGCCCATTTCCAGGGGGAATGTTTCCATGGCAGGTGGGGTGGCAGAGAAACAGGTTTAGTTTTCTTCCTGGCAGTTCAGTTGAACTGGCTGGAAGAACCAGGTTGCTTATCCCCCTGCCAGCATGGCTGGGTGCTCCTGCGGAGCCTCAGGTGACCTGGCTCCCCACCATGGGGTGCAGTGCACATAATGGGGTGTGATTTCCCACAATAGGGTGCACAGCCTGCAACAGGGTTCAGTCCTGGGATGGGACATGATGCCCAAACCAGAGTGTGATTCCCACTGTGGTTTGCAATGCCCACACCAAGATCCCAATGATGGGATGTGATGGGGTGCGATGCCTGTGATGGGGCAGAATGCCCACAATGGGATGGATGCCTATGCCAGGGTGCAAAGCCCACAATGGGATGTGATGCCCACGATGCCCGTGTCAGGGTGTGATGCTCACTCTGCCCAAGCACAGCCATGCTGCTGCCAGAATGCTGCACCCCAGGTGCCACGTGCCACCCTGCTGCTTCCCAGGAACATGACAGGTTCTGCCTGTCCCTGCACTCCTCAAATGCAGCCGTTCATGGCAAATTTTTAGGTAAAAAACCTTTCCTGACCCACCCAGTCACCACCCCAGGACTCAGCCAGGGATTTGGCACAGCCTACAGCACAGCACTCCTGCCCATGGGCTGCTCACAGTGCCAATCCCTAGGGGATACCCCTTTGTCACACTGTATTAGGAACGGCAAAATGACAACATGCACTCTCTAGCTTTGGTTGCAAAAGAGAGCAAGTTTTATTCTTCCAGATCTTCTTTTACAGACGGTTCCAAGAGGGTCTGAAAAGGTAAAACTCTCATTGGTCAGGAAACTAACACATCACCATCATTGGTCACTTAGGAACAACAACCCTTGACTGTTTCTTACAAGTAAACAACAAGGCGACAAACAACATCTGCAAAGGTTGTTTTCCCTCTCCAAGGACTGTTTGGATTCCTCCTTATAATTTCTCAGTCCAGAGTGAGAATGTTGTGTGACTTAGTTTCATACAGGCTCAAGCTAATGCCTGAAGCCTAAAAATCTCTTACTTGACCATTGTCAGTTCCCACACCCCTTTGCTCCAGGAGGGCACCTTCCTCAGGGATCCCCTGAGAAGTCACCATCACCCCACACTTCTGACGGATGCAAAGGCCACTCCTATGTCAGCTGAATTTAGGCAGGGCAGGCACGTGGCAGACATGGAGCAATCACACTAAACTCTGCTCGGCAAAGAGCAGGGTTATCTTTATTCCTCCCAACCCAGAGAGATGGAAGTGCCAACCATACAAAAACCTCATTGATGAGCTCACAACAAGAGTGAAAGAGAGGTTGCTAATGGGATTTATCACCAAACATGTGGTTTAACCAGCAAAGCTCATACAATCAGTCTGGCTTTGCCGGCCGCTGTGGGTTTGCATTGGTCCTGCCCCATGGCTCTGTGCTGTGCCCATCCCTGTGTCCCATGGCAGTATGATGGAGAGCAGCTGCCAGATGCTGTCCCCTGCCTCCAGGGGAAGTGGTGGGGGTGAGGAGGGCAGGGGGGGTGGGCAGACAGAGGTTCCAATATACCAGCTCTGAGCGCTGAGACCCATGCTGGGCAGCTTCAGCTCTGCTGCTCACTTTATGACTGTTATAAAACCAGAGTTGGACCTGGCACTCCTCTTACATGGGAACAGACCTTGGGTTTAACTACTCCACGCCCTAGGAAATTGGAATACCTGCAGTAAGGCCCCTCTGAGCTCTCCTCTCCCCACTGATGTCTGGCATGGCCTTTCTGAAAGCCCATGGCTCAGGGGATACTCATTCATTCCTCCCCATTCTGCTTGCAGGATGACCTCACTATTTATTGGAAATGCTCAGATTGGGAAATCAGGCATTTTCCAGGCTCTTTTCCCATCACAGCTTCACCTACAGTACTGTGGGGATATTGTGCTGCCTTTTCCCGCTCACAATGACATGGGCCCAGGACAATGTGTCCCAGGACTCAGCACAGCCCCCCTATATTCAGGATTCCTAACAATCTGGGAATTCCCCTGCTTTCCCTGCAGCTTTGACCCTGCACAGTCATCCCTCACTTTTGGCATGGCCCCATGCAGGGGTGCACGATCCCATTTTGGGTGGTTGGGGCTCTCTTTTCCTTGACCACAGGTGCAGCAGAACCCGCCCTGCTGGAGGGGTGCAGCACATTCCCGAAGCACTGCGCTGGGGGTGTCCGGGAGGGAAGTTATTTCACAATCCCTGTTTATGTGCAGTGACACCACACGTGCTCGGTAATTCCACCTCTCCTCCTTCCCGCTCAGCCAGTGGCGTGTGCAATGCCTGCTGGCTTCGCCTCGCTGCTGCTGGCAAACACTGCCAGGAAAAATCAACTCCGTGCTTTTCCAAACAAGCACGAGCTGTTCCCTGGCACAACCACCCTGGGTCACTCGTCCTCTCCTGGTCCTACAGCCCACTGGTCCAGGCTCCACAGGGATGGACCCTGTCTACAGCACCGGCTCTGAACCCACACTTGCCCCATCTGTGGCACCACCAAGAGCAGGGGGTGCAGGCATGGGGACAGCCTGGTCCTGGCCCAGCCACTGTTTTCCATGCTGGATGTTGAACTGGCCACGGGTACGCACAAGGTGGTGGAAGCCAGTTGGCACATAAACCCTGTGACAAGGTGGAAAACTCACAGGGATGAGAAAGTGATTCCCAACAGCTCCCAGCTGGTAATGCCAAGCTATCACACTGCATCCCCGTGCTCACCCTGGGAACTGCATGAAACTCTGCCTAGGGAGGTTTAGATAGGGTACTAGGAAAATGTTCTTTACCCAGAAGGTAGTTGGGCCCCGGAACAGACTCCCCAGGGAAGTGGTCACTGCACCAAGCCTGACAGAACTTAGGAAGTTTTCAGACAACACACTCAGGCACATGGTGTGCTTTTTGGAGTTGTCCTGCACAGGTTCAGGAGTTGGACTCGATGATCTTTGTGGATCTCTTCTATCTCAGGGTGTTCTGTGATTTCACCCCTCCTGGGAGGCCATCTGAACACTCCAGCCCCACGGGGGCTGCCCAGGGCCATCCCACTCTCCAGTGGGGTGCTGAAACAGTCAGTCTCATCCTCAGGGACAGCCGCAGGCACCCCTGGGTGTCCCAGCTGGACATGCTGGGTGTCCCAGCGCTGGACATGCGGGGCTGCGCCACGGGGCCGTCCGAAGTGTGCAGGACCTGGTGGCAGTGCCAAGCCAGCGCTGTTACCCCCACACCCCGCGCATTTCAGCGTCTCGGTCCCTCGGAGTGCAGCATCCTGCCGGGGAGGGGCGTGCAGGTGCGACACCCCTGCAGCGGGCTGGGAGCGGGGTGGGCGAGCAGGTCCGTGACCCGGGTAAGCACGGCACGGCCCCGGGGTGAGCATGGCCCCAGGGTAGGGCTCGGACCTCGGTGAGCACAGTACGGCCCCGGGGGGAGCCCCGCGGTGACCACGGCCCGAGAGTGAGCTCGGCCCCGGAGTAGGACACGGCCCCGGGGTGAGCACGGCACGGCCCCGGGGGTGAGCACGGCCCCGGGTTGAGCACGGCACGGCACCGCCCCCGGTGAGCACGGCCCCGGGGTGAGCACGGCCCCGGGGTGAGCACGGCCCCGGGGTGAGCACGGCCCCGGGGTAAGCACGGCACGGCCCCGGGGGTGAGCACGGCCCCGGGGGTGGGCACGGCCCCGGGGGTGAGCACGGCCCCGGGGTGAGCACGGCACGGCACCGCCCCCGGTGAGCACGGCCCCGGTGCCGGCCCCGCTGCACCGTGCGCAGCGCCAGCACCGCCCCGCGTCCTACCCCATAAATAGCGGGCGGCCGGCTCTGGTGTGCACCGCTGGCAGCCCTACCTGACCGAGCCGAACCGAGCCGAGCTAGAGTGAGCTGAGCTAAACCGAGCCGAACGGAGCCATGGACCCCCAGGACTGCACGTGTGCCGCCGGTAAGTGCCCCGTCCTGTCCCGGCTGACTCCCGCCTAACTCCCGGCTGCCTGACTCCCGGCTGATCCCGCTCTCCTTCCCTCGCTCCCCAGGTGACTCCTGCTCCTGCGCCGGGTCCTGCAAGTGCAAGAACTGCCGCTGCCGGAGCTGCCGCAAGAGTGAGTGGGGGGCTCAGGGAGGGGAGACCAGGCCTTGTCTTTGAAGGGAGCTGCCACTGCCCTGTGGGACACCCATGGGCACCTCTCTGCTCCGTTGGGAAACTTTGTATTGTGGGACTCCCTGGGCACCTAGCTGCTCCATAGTGGAGCCCCTCCTTGCCCTGTGGGACTCCACGGACACCTTCCTATTCAACAAGGGAACTCTTTCTTGCTCTGTCGGACCCAGTGGGGACCTCTCAACTCTTGCCCTGTAGACAACCCCTCTTGCCGTGTCGGTCCCGTATGGAGATCCCACCACTCCCTCTCTTGCCCTGTCGGACCCTCATGGGATCCTTCCCTCTTCCCCTGGCCCATTGAGACACACACGCACCCTCCCCTCTGGGGTGCTGTCCCTGCCCTGTAGGACCCTCATGGAGAACTCAAACCCACTGGGATCATCAGCCTGCTCATGCAGAGGTGTTTCCCACTCTCCATCGGGTCCCTCTGCCTTATAGAACCCCAGTCCCTTCCGCCGACCTCCTAATTCTTGTGTCCCTTCCCTTCCCCAGGCTGCTGCTCCTGCTGCCCCGCGAGCTGCAGCAACTGCGCCAAGGGCTGCGTGTGCAAGGAACCGACCAGCAGCAAGTGCAGCTGCTGCCACTGAGCCGCTCGCCTCTGCCTGTAAATAGTCGGCACGCTTCGGTGACAGGGGGGTGGGGGACACAGAAAAAAAATATTTTTTTGTTGGTTTTTTTCATGTTTTGTATTTTCTGTACCAGCGGTGAAACTGGATGGAAATAAAGGAGTTTGTCTGGAGGTACGAGTGCTGCTGTGGCGCTGGGTTGGAGGCTGAGCATTTTCACCATTTGGAATACTTGTGTGGGAATTGTCGCTGCGGGGTGGGAGAGGGCTGACAAACACCCCCGTGTCCTTCCCTAAGTGGGCTCTGCACCTCCTTAAAGGGAGAAAAGGAGCTTCACAGGGCACAGGATTGACCTCATCCTACATGGTGGGGTTCCTCTGGGAATCTTTAAGGTGCTGGTATCCTAGGGAGGACAGGTTACACACCCAGAGGTGTGGGCAAGCAATGGAAGGAGAGGCTCTAGTCCCGTCCAGCCTTTCTTTTGCTTCATGGCAGGTGCCTCTGCACCACGCTTGGGGCTTCCTTTGGGGGAAAAATCTTATGGAAGCAAGCAGGGTGGGTGGGAAGGTGATGTGTGCCAGCAAGATGCCTGCCCTGAGCTGCTGCTGGATAGCACTTGCACGAATTCTAGTGGGGACAAACCTCCCTTCCTCAAGAGCTCATGCTTTGCAAACCCCAACCCATTGCAGAGCAGATCCATCCCCAAAGGGATGTGTTCCCTGTAGCCTCCCCGTGCCAAATACTGGAGCTACATTGCCTGGTTCCTGCTGTGGGCAAAACCTCCAAGCAGATTTTTCCAGCTCATTTTTGGGAAGCACCTTGCTTAAAGCTGCAATCACCTCCAGTTGCAGGAGGGCATGTAACCATAGCCATGAATGCAGTGCTTGGCTGCTTGGATTTGGGGTGGCTGCTGGGATGGGGGAGGGAGGGCAGTGAGAAGATGCATGGGATGTGTTTTTCTTCCGAAAGTCTCTGCCAAGTGAAAGAGTCGTTTTTTAGGCAGCTGCTTGCTCATACACGTCTCCTGGGTGTGCCCCACCACAGATGTAAGTTGCCACCTCTGCTATCCTCGCCTGTTTTGTGCCTCTTCAGGCAAAGGGACAGTTCTGCCTGGCAGGAAAATCTGCAGTCCCTGGTGACAAGGCACCAGGGACAAGAGAAATTTAAAAAACAGCAAAACTGCTCACTTGGGTACCCACATAGTCCTTTCTGCTAAGCTGGGCAGCACGAGGTGGGGTGTCTGCACAGTGGGAGCATTTCCAGGGATGGTTCAGGCGTCCAGGACGATCCCGGCTCACCCTTCCCTCGAAGTCTGCCCATCTTCAGCACGTGGCTCTGCAGGGGGTGCCCAGACTGCTCATCACCCAGATTTGTCAGTGAGAAAAGCAACGCCAAGCTCAGCACCTATTTGCCTTTTAAATGTGTTGCCTTATTGCATCAGCGTGTCTGCCTAAGCAGTCTCCCAGCATTGCTTGTTGCAACAGAGGTGTGGTGCTGGAAATGGGTTTTAAGGGTCTGCCCTGCCCTAAATGTATTTAAAAAACAATTCCATGGGAAGACGCTTTGCTGGAAGACTGGCGTGGCTCTCCTGGTGGAGCCATATGAAACAAGACTGCGACCCCGGCCACTGTAGCCGAGGGGCTGCAGCCTGAGCCCCCGGGGCCAGGTACCTGCATCCTGCACCAGAAACAAAGCCGGGCGCGGATGGAGCTTCCCCTCACAGGAAGCGCCCCAGGCATCAACCTCTCCCCGTTCCCAGCAGTGTGCCAGGGTGGGACGTGGGCACACACCTCTGCATCCTGCCGGTGCCAGCCTGCCCTGCCTGCTCCTGGTTCTGATTGCACGCCCGTCTGGCAGAGACCCTCAGCCTTGGTGCCCTTTCAGCCTCCCCAGGAGGGATTTGGAGCGAGGAAAGCCACAGGACCAGCGGAGTGGGTTCAGAAACCCCTGTGAGGAGCCGGTCAGGGATATACCCAGTGCCTGCCCTTGCCTGTAGCTGCTCTCAGTGAGGTGGGTGGGGTCTTTCTGGTCCTCTCAGGAGTATTTTCTATTAGAAAAAGGTACTTTTTGATGAAGCAGGAAGTGTTCTCGGTCTGTGGACAGCTCTGTATAGTGGGAGGGTAAGGGCAGCCTTTCCTTGATCCAAGAGACTGATGTGCTTTATCCAGCCCCGCGAAGAAAAGCCCAGCTCAGTTCGCCAACTTTTGAGGTGACCATGCATCCCCTCTGGGGACCCAGGGCAGGGGGATCCTGGGCGCACTCCCAGATGAGCAGCCCTGCAGCTGCTCACGGGGCTGCATTCAGTTCTGCTTTTTCTGGCTGTGTGTGAATCCTAGGGGCACGATGGATGTCCGTGACCCTGCGAGGCGCTGACACACACCACGTGCAGCAGGGACACGTGCCCTGTGCAGCAAGGATGTGCGCTCTGTGCAGAGGAGTGATGCACTGTGTGCAGAGGAGACGAGCACCCTGCGCACACCCCAGGAACCTCTGTGCCGAGGGGACATCGTCCTGTGCCGAGGGGACAAGCGCTGTGTGCACAGGGGATATGCACCCAGTGCAGAGTAAACACACCTTGTGCAGAGGCGGCAGGAACGTGTGCACAGGGGAAATAACACCATGCCCTCAGGGCACAGGCACCCAGGGCAGAGGGGAAATGGACCCAGTTCGGAGGAGAAAACACAGTCACAGAATTGTTGGAAAGGTTGGAAAATCCCTTTAAGGTCATCGAGTTCAGCTGCTACCCAAGCAGTGCTAAACCCACCCCTAAACCAAGTGATACATCTACATGTTTTTAAAATCGCTGCAGGGGTGGTGTCTCCACTGCTTTCCTAGACAGCCTGTTCCAGTGCTTGACAACACTTTCAGTGAAGTATTTTGACTAATACCCGGTCTGAAATATCCGTGGCACAGAGATGAGAAGCACCCTATGCTCATGAGATGGGCACCCAGTATGGAGGGTACAGGTATCTGATGCAGAGGGGACAGCTCCCGGCGCATCCCGGCAAGGGAAGAGGCGCCCTGCGCTCCCAGTGTAGAGGGACGGGCACCCACAGAGGGGACAGCACCCCGTGCCCCCTGTGCAGAGGTCCCGAGTCTCGCCCCAGGAATGGCTCTCCCGGGCGGCTCCGCTCCCGGTGCCGCCGAGCCCTTCCACAGGGATCTGCTGCCACCTGCCTGCCCGCAGCACCACCGCCCGCCCGGCCCCGGCTCCCTGCCTGTTCCCGCTTCCCTCGGTCCCTGCCTGGGTCTGCTCCTGCCCGGTCCCGGTCCCTTGGGACGGCTGTTTCCCCATCCCGCCCCGGAGGGCACCAGAGCCGGTCTCCGGGCGGAGCAGGACTTTCCTCGCTCTGGAAAGGTGCCCCGGGAGCCTGGAAGGGCTCAGTGAGAGCCGGGGTGCTACTGTCGCCCTACCAAGGCACCCATCCCATCAGGACACCCATCATACCAGGACAACCGTCCCACCAAGGCATCTTTCCTACCAGGGCATGCATTCCACCAGGGCATCCTGCCGGGGACAAGTGCTCCCCTCAAACTGGAGCGACAAGCAAGAACGTACCCTGACCTCCTGCACGCACTTGGCAATGAGGAGGAGAGAGTACAGCCTGTGCCAGCACTGCCTCTGGCCTGGGGACTGCTTTTTACACGGGAAAATTGGGAAATAGGGACTGTATTAATGAGGAAATCTGTTCAGCTTTGAAGGTTTGATGGATGATGTTCTGGAACAATAGCAAGGTCCAGACATCATCTCTTACACAAGCAGGCTGTCACCTTTCGCGTCCAAGAAATTCCGAGTTCCCAGATTCTGCCTGACAAATCCTGTGTAATTGGCAGTATCTCTTTTTGGGCTATCGTGTGTGTGCCCAAGAGGCGACCAAACACAGTGCACCCCTCTACACCCTCCAGACACCATTGTACAGGTGATGGTTAGAGTACCTTCTGGCTGTGAGTTTGTTTGCTAGTATTTGGCCATAGAAGGTAAAATCGGGATGAATTCATTATCCTCATTTTACCTCCCAAGGAATCAGCTCACAGATGGGGTTTGCCAGCAAGAGTCAGCGCTGACTAAGAAAGGAGAGGGAGACTAGAGAGGAACAACCCCATGCACGTTTCTGTCTGTATATCTCTTATTTCGGTGATTGCGGCGCGCGCAGCGCGGGGCGGCGGGATGCAGCCTCGAACCCACGGCCTCCAGAGGCAGCCGCCCCCCCACATTCGGTCCGCGCCCCCCTCGGCGCGCCTCGGTACAGTTGTTCTCGCGAGGGGGCGGGAACCGGCACGCGGCGGAGAGCGGCGGCTGGGCCAATAGAAGCACGGGGCTCCGGGACGCGCCGCGGCTCGGCCAATGGGAGCGCGGGGAAGGACGAGAGGGCAGCCAATGGGGGAGCGCGGCGCGGGCACGGCGGGCGCGGCGGGCGGCGTGCAGCGCAGGTGAGGTGAGGGCGCCGCGCGGGCGGGCCGGGGCTCGGCGTCCGTCCGCCTCTTTCTCTCGCTTCTTCCCCGTCTCCGGTGCTTGCTGCCTGCTCCTCCCCGCGTCCGGAGTCCCCGGCAGCTGCCCCCGCCCATGGCTTCCTCTGTGGCCCTGCAGGCCGCTGCGGCGGGAGGCTGGCTGGGAGCGCTCCGGGCCTCCTCGTGGGGCTCTCCCGGAAGCTGCTGCTGTCAGTAACCCGCGCTAAAGCAGCGGGGCCGGCTGTGGATGCGCGAGGAGGGCTCTGTTCTTCCGCTTTGTGCTGGTCGGCAGTACCAAGCCCGGCTGTAGAAGGGGAATTTAGTGTTTAACCAAAGTGCAATGTTGGTGCTTCAGGAAGCAGAAGTTGGTTGTCTGGGAAGGTTTCAGGAGGACGGGTTTGTGTATGTGTGTGTTTTGGTGTCTACTTCGAGTTCTGTGCATGGGGGTCGTTCTTCCCCGCTGTGGGTTTGCTGGTTGGTTCCTAGGAATTCATAGAATATTAAGGGATTGGAAAGAACTTCAAAGCTTATCTTTCCACCCTCCCTACCATAGGCAGGGACACCTTCTGCTAGAGCAGGTTGCTCAAGGCATTATCCAACTTGGCCTTGAACACTGCCAAAGATGGGGCAGTCACAACCTTCCAGGGCAATGTGTGCCAGTGTCTCACCACCTTCACTGTAAAAAATTTCTTCCTAAATCTAAATTTCCCCTCTTTCAATGATTATCTATTACTCCTTGTCCTATCACTACAGTTCCTGACAAAGAGTCCCTCTCTGGCTTTACTGTAGGGACCCCTTCAGATACTGGGAGAATATATGAACAGTAATGATTGAGTGAGTGGAAGGGCTTGAATTAAAGTCCAGGTGCAAAAAATGGCTGCTTTTTTTCTCCTGCAGTTTGGTCATGTTCTAGGACAATAGTTATGGTATGGAGAGCTAAGGTGATAGAAAGGAACACCGGTTCCTGTGTGCTTTGGTACTATTTCACTTACGTAGTGTCTTAAAAAGTTTTCCTACTGCTTGGAAAAACTTACAAATAGAAAAAGCTTAAAATTGTTTGGAAGACTGTATGTGATTCTGTCATCTAAATCCATAAGGTTTCTGTGGTGCAGCTATGACAGGAAATTCAGTGAGGGGAGAGGATATGGGTTTTCATGTAAGGAAATTAAAATTCTGAACCAAATGCTCTGTCTAATGAGGGTCAGTTTGCCACCCTGTGCAAGTTATTACCCTGCTGAGCTGGGTGCTTAAAATAAAGACTAAGTGTTTGGAAAAGGGGAAGTGGTAAGATGGCAAAATTGCCTGCTGAGTCAGTTATTCAGAATAGTGGGGACCATTATGGGGAATTTATGGCAGATAAAAGGAAGCGTTGACAAATGTGTGATAGTGTGTTTTGGTAGAAATCACTTCAAATGCCTACTCTTCAGGTGCACTTTAAATAATTAACAGTGAAGAGAAGTGTTGTGTGCCGTTTCGTGTCCTTTCTCACAGTGCAAGTAACCCAGTGTTACTGCCTTTGAAACTTTGAAAAAAACCATTTTTGTTCAACATATCTACTGTAAGGGCTCTTTGGGGTCATAAGAAGATTGGACTTCTGGATATCTACCTACAGATGAGATGAAGAAGAAAAAAGCAGGACTGAAAGCCTTTTTATAGGAGGCAGAGGAGCATTAATTGAACAGTGGTAGAAGAAACAATAGGTTTCTAAGGTTGTGGGATCTACTCAGGATTTTCCTCCATCTGCCTTTTGTTGCATGGAGATCAGGCTATTGTACCAGATGGGGTGCCAAATATAGCTTGAAGCTTTTTGGTATTTGTTTTTAAGGTGGCCTATTGTGATTTTATCTGGGTTTAGTGTAGTTAAGGTACGGAAGCTTTCCCTCTGTTAGGTTTGATAAACATTGTGTTTTATGGTGTGAAAATGTGCAGCAGGTATTTGGGTTGTACAATTGTCTACCTGCTCTTTGATTATCATCTCTGTGTTTCTTAATCACTTCCCCTGTCTGTAACACAAGGATTGTATTGCTGACTTCTCTGAAATATCTGTATGTCTGCTTATGCCAAGTGCCATGCGAGAGATGGGTATTATTGCTGCTGCTCAGACAGAATTCCCCAGGCCTGCAAAGTAGACCTTTTACTTATTCATGTTTAGCTTAGTAGACAGAAGCTGCTCCACTCTCTGTAGCAGATCAGGCTTGGAGCCTGTCAAAAAAGCATTTTTATCTCAGATCTTGGCTGTAGGAAGTAGAGCATTGCTGGCTTGCCCTTACTACTTGAGCTCTTGTGTTTTCTTTCCACAAGAAGCTGATCCTGACTCATCAGACCGAGTCTTTTGAGCACTTTGAGGTGGGAGCCTCTTTGAGAAGCCAACACCGATTTCATCCTTTTTCTTTCCCGTTTTGAAGAATCATTCTGCCACTTGTGGAACTTGTGAATGTAGTGGGTGAGGCTTCCCTTCTCCCCTGTGACTTCTTCCTTTCTTTTTCCCAGAGTGCTGGGAAAACCTAATTTTTTTAGTGTTTCTCAAAGTTAATTGGTTAGTTTACACAAACCATGTCAATGTGTGAAGTACAGCAGACATTTGCACATGCATTGAAGTATGTCAGCTATGTGTATTTCTGAATCTAGTACAGTAAAATGTTCATCGTGGCCATATTTGGAGTAGAATAGCTAGTTTTCTTCCTAAGATAGCATTGTAGTGCTTTGAGGAGTTTTGAGTGTTTTTTTAGGTAAGCAATCATCAATTATAATCAGTCTGAATAGACTTAAGAAACCTGTCATATTTTCTGTTTTCTTTGTGGCTTAAACTTAGTCAACTTGTACAATATACAGTGGTTATGTGTGGTTTTAAATGTTGAGGAAATCAAACTGGGGTTTAATGGAATCATAGTCTAATGCAGCAGCTTCTATTGATAAGTCATCAAAGTTGTTTTACAGAGGAGCTTTTTCAGTCCTGGCTTTTCGCCCAAGGTCAGTCTGGTTTCACCAAAGTTAATTTAATTTCTGAAGTATTTTCTTTCTCTTAGGTGTTGGTTGTTGCTCCTTCCCCAGCCAGACATGAAAATCTGCCATTGCTGTGCTCATTAGTGTGGAAGCAGTTTCCATCTTGCACAGCAGCATGAAGAGTCAGAATGCAGTCCCTTGAATGCAATAAATTCTGTCAGGGTGGAGTCAAATTTGTGCTGAATATATGAATATTCAGTCTAAATGTTTGAATTCTGTCACTTAGAAAAAGCTGTTTAGTGTTGACTCTCTGAGTTTTGAGATGTTGCTTCCAGTACTTGGTTATAATCACAGGTACTTTAACTTGCTCCAAAATAACCAGTTTATTCTGTATGTGCTGAATTACGTTCCGTTTCACAGATTTGTTGCAATTGTCCTACACAGGCAAACTTATGTGATAGACCTTACATGGTATTAACGTGGTGTCTGCAGGTAAAAAGTGCAGGTTTGGGAGCAGTTCTGTAGCACTCCTTTTTCATGTTTTTGGTTTCAGCAGTCTGAGAAGTTGGTGCTTCTGACACTCCCAGGTTTTTATCTTGGTAATGAAAAGAGGAGGTGGACCAGATCGGATCAAATCAAGCTGATGTCTGTGTTGTTCTCCCAGTCACTGCTCCTGGAGAATCTGATCAGTCTTTGAATGTTCAGGAGTGTGGCTGTTCTGGTCAGTGTCTGCCAACAGGGGCTGTTCCTGGCAGGGGTGCATCTGAGTTATTGCAAGTAAAAACTGGGAAGATGTTCTGTACTGCATTGCAGGGCATGAAACTGCTTATTTCCACCCTCCTCCTCCCTGTTCCACTCCGTCTCGGTGGCACGCTAATCTGTTCAAACAGATCCGGTCTCTGCTATCTCACCTGATTTAACAAGTCATTGCAAATACAATTATTCCTCCCCCAGCTTTCCAGAAGTGTGTGGGGAGTGCTTGTGAAATTCTCCATTCCTGGATGCTGCTGTTAAAGTTTGTCCTGGCACCCAGGCAGGAGGGATCGGTTTCTCTCTCAAACTGCATAAGTCTGAATGAATCATCATGCAGTGCTTTTAAATCATTTGTCCAGATAGAGGAAAACACTGCCACTGCTGCTGGGTAGCTGTACTTGGGAATGGTGGTGAGACTGAGAACGTGAGGAATGTTCAAATTCTACTGTAAAATTGCTTTGGTATGGTTGAGGAGTACAAAGACATACTAGAATTGTAGGCTATTGTAGATATGTAAAAAATCCCTGTTTTCTTCTTAGGGGGCATCCCTGAACCAGATAGCGTTCACTGATTTTACTTTTGAGCAAATACACAGTCGGAGTTAATGCTTGAGATCTGGTTTCTCTTATTTCAAGCCAGGCCCTCTGGGTTTGAGTGCAAAGACTGTGAGAGAGGGACTGTACTGAAGATTTCCATCTCTGTGGCACCATTCAGCACCAGAGATTTCTGTGATCTTCTGTGGCTTAACAGAGGTGCATGATGCTTATTGCTTGTAGGTGGTTTAGCTGCAAAACATGATTTGGTGTGTGAAATTGAGGTTCTGGGTTTCATATTTTGTTTAAGTGGACACCGTTGCAGCTACATGTCTTTTTCCATAGTGATCCCAAGCACATATGCTTTTGTCCTTTCTGTAAAAATAACAGGCTCCATTCTGAATTTAGAACTGCATGATGCATTTAATGTCTCTTCTGTTACAGCCCTTGCCTTGTGCTTTAACTTCTTTAATTATTTAGTCACTGAGTCAATGCAAGGAATTCTCACACTGGTAAAACTTCCTGCAGGCGTTGAATTTAGACACAGGTCTTCTAAACTGGAAGAACATGCACTTACTTATTTTGTCTGAGGGTTAATGATATGTGGAGCAACACATTTTAGCAGATAGCTAGTTATGGCTGTCTGTGTGCATCTATAGCTTGACTGTTTCGCTATTAATTTAACTTCAAGTTTATGTGTGTTTTCAGCCCTTATATATTCCTATGCTTGCACATATATGTATCTTTCTTCATAACATATAAAAATATAGATTCATAGAACGGGAAGGGACCCATAAGGACCATGGAGTCCAGCGCTCCAAGCAATCAATTTATGTGTGTATGCAAGTAGTTTATAACTAAATTAATACCAAATTCTTCACAGGTACTTCTCTGCTTTCACACTCCTTTGTTTTAAGGCAAAATATGAACTGTGATATGGCATCTGCATTGCCACTTCTGACAGGTCCATAGACTGTAGTCCTGCAAGGCAAAGCTCTCTGAGACCACTTGAAAGGATTTCCTTGATGTTTAATGCCTGGGGAGGATAGACAGTGTATCCTGTTCTAGAAGACCTGCTCTTGCTGGTCTGTCTGTGACCCCACAAGCGTAGAAACTGTTTATAGCTGAGCAAGGATTTTTCCTTTTTCCCTGAAGGTTTCTGTGTATCTTGAGCGAAACCTGCAGCAGAGATGGACACAGAAGGCTTTGGAGAGCTGCTGCAGCAGGCAGAGCAGCTGGCAGCTGAGACAGAAGGGATCTCGGAGCTCCCGCACGTAGAACGCAACCTGCAGGAGATCCAGCAGGCCGGGGAGCGCCTGCGTTCCCGCACCCTGACCCGCACCTCCCAGGAGACTGCGGATGTGAAGGCGTAAGTACGGAGCACTGACACTGGAGACTGCACACCGGCTGGAAGCTGTTCACGGGTTTGGTTTCCAAGGTGGGGGGAGTCCTGCTGGGAGAAACAGAATGACTGCAAAGCTGTTTTTCAGAATGACTGCAAGGCTTGTGTTTAATTTTTTTTTATTCCAACCTTTCTGCTACTTCCAAAAAACAATAGGATATTTGAAGGATTTATTTGAGGAGCTACCGTTTTTGATTTTGGACACTAAAGCAAAAAAGTGCAGTGCCTTGTTCTGGCTGCTGCTGAAGATGTTTACCAACATGGTGTACATTTTTTTCTGTTTGGAAGGACTTGGCAGCTCTGCAGCACTGCAGTGGAACAGTAGAAAAAGTTCATCAGGGCTGAGATGTTTACATAGACACACAGGGCTGTTCAGAGTTTGGTTCTGTGCAGTTTTTGTAACACATCTGGGAGCACTGTACATGGCTAGCTGCTGACCTAAATAGTGGCAATGAGTCTGGGTTTAGAGTTCTGTCTGTTCAATACTAATTTCATATCTGTACAATTTCTTCCTTTATAGATCGGTTCTTCTTGGGTCTAGAGGGCTTGATATATCCCACATTTCTCAGAGACTTGAGAGTCTAAGTGCAGCCACTACATTTGAGCCTCTTGAACCTGTGAAGGACACTGACATCCAGGTAGGGATATTTCTGACATGTGAATTACACTGCCCTTGCCACTGCCTTTCCTGTGTTGTGGTTCAGAGCTGCTCTAAGGCTTCTGTGGAGATAGTCTTGTACTCTGTTTAATTCACTGGCTAGAGGAAGTGCATGCGGGAGATGCTGCTTTCAATGGTGAAAGGTGTTTGAGAAGCAGCATTAAGTACTGAGATAACAGAAGTACTTTAAGTTCCAAATTCTTGCTGAAGTCAAGAGGGACTAGGTACATACTTAACTCCCTTTGTGGGACCAGTCTTCGTTGGCCTTGCAAGCCTAAATTGTACACGGATACCTCTCCCATAGTTTTGAAACCTTTTCTATGTCTGATTGGAAAAACACACGTGGAACCACTTTTAAGGCGATTTTGAGGTGTTGGAATAGGGAGCATTTAAGTCAACAATCGAAAGAGGTGAGTATAGCTTTTTTCTTTCACTGTATCACAGATGTCATAACCTTGTCTTGGTGATAGACTGAATTTGCTGTGGTTCAAATGCTTTACCAGATGATTTTATCTTGTAAAGTTTCCTGTAAATTTTCTCTATGTGTCTTAGAAATTATTGTGACCCATCTAGTTTTGCGTTCTGATCATGGCCTGCCCTTGTGGAATATCTTCATGATGAAACCTGCAATATTCATTACGCAGTTAAGAGCTGGTAATGGAATTGGTATTGTGGGTTTCATTGAAGGTAGCAGTCTGAATAACTGGTTAATCGTTTTGAAGCTCATCTTTTCTCTCCTTTCTGGCAGATGGCTCAGTAGGGTCAGAAGAGTTGTAAGCTCTTTCTTTTTTTGCAGAAGTAGTATGCTAAACTAAACTTCAGGAGGGGAAGGGAGCCATGTGAAATTACCCCATTTTATCTAATGTATGTTTTATTTTCGCATTTGGTGCCATCCATTTTGGGTGCCCTTTGTTGAATCTCATGCTAGTGTTAGGAGCCCTGTGGTCTCATGTTTTCAGGCAGACGCATTTAACCCTTTTTCCAAGGCCTCTCTTTCACTAAAGATTAGTAGTCTCTGGAGACTTCATCTGTTGCCTGCTCATAGAGAGAGAGCTCTAAACCTCCGGTATTGTTCACTTTCTGTCTTTTCTCATTTTATCCCTTTGTCTCAATTTCTGATGTTGTTGTCTTTCTAATTGGTGATGTTAAACTTGGTACATGTCTTTCTTGACCTCATTCTGTCTAGAATTTTTTCAACAACTCTTGCCTCTTTTTCCCTTTTTTTTTGAGGTTTACTACTGCTGTTAATTCTTTGATTTCTACTGTTTTTCCTTTCTGTTGCAATGAGAATCTTACTGTAGATTCTCAAGCCCAGAAGCAGTAGAGCACTTGACGCTTGGAGTTGAGATTTGTGGCACGTGGGAAAATGGATATGACTGGATAATAATCTTATTTTATATCATTGCTGGTTACCTAACCGGGTCACCAGGTTTTATATTATTGCTGGTCACCTAAACTGTGAAGATTTTCTTCTTTCTTAATTATACCAGATCTCAAGGCCTTATTTGAAATGGTGATTCTGTTGTATTCTGGTAGCGATCTTGGTATGTTTTCTTATCTCCGGTACCTTTTTTTAATCACCCTTGTCAATATTTGAACGTATCCTCCTGTTCAGGAAAAGCTCCAAATTTAACATAAAACCAGTGGTTAATTGCAAATCAATGTGTTTAAATGGCCAAATCAGCCAATGAGATTCAGCCCTTTCTTCAGGAAAACAGCTAAAAAGTACAAATGAGAAACAGGATTAAAATCAATCATTTAAATCAAAGTTCCCTGTTTGCTGTGTTGAATCATGATTAACACTAGCAATTTAATCACTGATCACTTCAACAGCTCATCTCTGAGGTCTAATACTTGTGTGCTTTGAATCTTAGATTTTTTTTTGCAGGCTACATTCATAGTCAATTAGCTAAAAGTGATTTGCAAGGGGAAGCATGGCAAGGGGCTCTTCTTCATCTTGGAGGCACATGAACCGAGTGTCAGTTTGAAATGTCCCTGCTTGTTTTTGCAGTTAATGGGTGCAAGGATTTTATGTCTTGCAGAGCATCATCCTCTGGTCTGGGGATATTTGCAGTCACACCTCAAGCTGTCTGGCTGGCGTCAATTTTCAAGTCTATTCCTGAAAGTTACTTGCTTAGAATATGGACAAGTCTCTGTACTCATCTGTAGGTTCTGGTATGCAGTCATCAACACTTCTAGGATAGTTTTTATTAAGTTTTTGTTAGTTATGTAAGAGGACCATTGTGATAGACACTGCTGAAAATTCTCTAATTACCTCTGTTAATCAAGAAGGTATAAAATCATTTGATGTTTTACATAAAGATGTGCTACAAAAGTTTCTTTCTATGTTACTTTTTCTTTTACCTCCTGACTCTTGTTGGGATTTCTTTTCCTTGTTCCTAGTCTTCTTCAGATGTGTTGTGTTTGTTTTGGGACAGATGAAGCTATCCCTATGTGCTGTGTGGAATCCTTCCTTCATAAGCTGTTCCCTTTGTATCTGGAAGGCAGTATGCAGAGTGATGTAAGGGAGGGGTCTGCTTTATTTCTTTACAGGACTTTACTGTTCCTCTGCTGATACTCAGTATTTACACAGGTATACTGGTAAACTTTAATTCTGTGGATTCAGAAGGCCTGTTCTGTTCTGCATCAAGCCCTCAGCCTGTGCCTTCTGGCACTATCATTACTCTTTTTAACCAGCAAAAACTTCTTCACATATTCTTAATGAACTCGGTCCACATTTTATCATCAGTGCTGTAGGCTCAACTGTCCTTCCTCAGAACTGTCTTCTGATGTTCAACACAGACTCACAACTATGTTTGCAGGAAGTTTATTTAGCCCAAAATCCCATCTGGAACTTAATTAAAATTTATAGACGCTTTAACACTACAATTATTCTTGTCTGTGTGGTTCCTCATATCTGTCCCATAATCTTCAGTTTGAGCATGTATCATTTCATAAATACTTTACAACATCATTTTTTTTTGGGTAAGCACCTGAGGCTGGAGGTCTGTGCCCTCTTACCTCTGAAGAGGTGGTGGGGCTGCATCGCTGCAGCCTCTGTGTGCCACAGGACAGGAGAAGGTAGTGAGTATGGGCACTTGTGCCAGAGGCACAGACCTAGTGCATAGCCTTTGCTGACTGTTGCAGTTGTGTGAAGGCTGCAAACATAATTAAAAGTTTATTGTATGCATTTTAGGGTTCTGCTGACTTTCAAATTCTATCAAAGCTCTTACAGCATGAAAATACTCTTTAGACTTCCTGCCATGTGTTCCCACGTCAGTCCTTTGCATCTAGAGATTTCTTTGGCAGTTTGCTTGAGCTTTCCCTGCATTCTTACCTAAAGCATTTATTTATTGTCTCTATTCCTTCTTCCAGTGCAGTCTGTTCTAGCAGCCTGTGGGAGGCCAACACAGAATGATATGCTAGAATCTAATCTCTCAAATGATGGCAATCAGTACTGCAGAAGAAGAATGCCAGGAAATACCTTATTTCTTATATAGAGAGTAAAACAGCAAGAAAAATCAGAGGGGAGCGTCCTAGGGCATGAAGTCCCAGGATGTTGGTGTGAGACATTCAGAAGGTGTTAAGAGAACCTAGGAAATCACCTTAATAGAAGTCTCAGCTTGGGTTAACAAGCAGGAGAGACTTTCTGTACAGAACCTCTTTAAATGGTAGTCTATAGTGCTGACTAAAATGTGCACCAAATTGCATCTCAGTTAATTATCTGAATTATTTATCAGTTGTAAAATGTAGATTGCTTGCACATAAAAGGGTTGTGAGTCCAGGAAATATCTCCCACTAGAGCAGTAGGCCGGGAAGATTATGTAAAAGATTCTAGGCTTGCCATTAAATCATAGGAATTTTTATTTTTCCTATCTCATTTCAAAGTTTGTGTTATTGAATTGCATGCAGAACAACAAACACTTCTTGCAGTAAATCAATTTTACAGTAATTCTTATGTCAGGAGTTTATAAAAATCAAGATTTTTCAATTTTGTCAAAATGCCCCGTTTTGGCAAAATCTTTTTAAAACTGAATGTGTTAGTCCAGCACTTCTTGATGTCATATTTAGCATGTATTTATGTGCTTGGGTCTTTTTGTTTGTTTCTTTTTGGCTTTTAAAAATCCATGGTAGGGGTTGATTGTGCAAATCTGTATCACAAAGATGGATTATGTGCATGTGAAGATAACATTGTCATTCTGTTCAGAAAGGTATTTCTTCACCCTTCCAAAGATGCAAATTGTGATGTCCTCTTCTAATGAGCAGTGTCATTGCAGATCCTCTCTCAGGCTGCAGTAATGGCAGCCAGAGGAGGAATTATTCCAAGATTGTGGATAGGCTGTGCTATTATAACGTGAGATGGGACCTGGCCCCTGCACTTGGGCTGTTTGGTTTATGTGTGGAGGTCAGAGAGAGATTCAGTACTGCTCTGTCAAACTGATTTTTGGGGTACCAGGTAGGAGTTAGTTCAAGGCCTGATCAAGGCCCGATTTATTCTTTCTAATATCATTTGACTGGTTACAATATATGTTATGCTTTACTGTGGGCTTTGTATTTTGAACATGTTACTTAGCTTGATACTAGATTTGGTACCCTCTATGCTTGTTTTGAAAAATATAAGCCCAGAGTCGTGGTGGTAATTAAAATAAAAATGGTTTTGCTCTCATTTTTCTGGCTCAGTCCAGCTCTCTACGAATTTGTGAAATGAATGCTAGAAGCAGACACAAGCTCTCCTTGCATGCGTTGCTTATCTGCTTAGAAAGTTTGAGGTGAAGGCCTAGCTCCATTACACTGAAGGAAAATTTTGTTGAATTATCTCATTTGTAGAAGTTTCACCTTGGCCTTCTGACCTAGGCAGAACTGAAATGAAAGGTTGCATAGGGTTTGGTTTTGATTTCTGGGTGTGGATATTCAGAGTATTGACTGAATAGCTCTCTGGAGGTCCAGAGGCAGAAATAAGAGCTTTTATCTAAATGAGGGCAGAGGGTTATACTGAAATCTCTCCAAGTGGTAAGAGAGACAGACTGGAATTAAGTATGTGGGATATTTTGAAGCTTTTCAAAGTACTGTAAACAGGTTTTGTATCAAAGGTAGCTTTAACTTCTGCTTTAGTATTGATAGAATCTGGGTCCCAGGATGCTCTCCCCAGCCCTGTATGTTCTGTTTGCGTGTATGTATGTCTATGACTCGTTATTTAAAAATTCTTACTCTGGCATCAGGTACTGAAAGGGTGCATTATTCAACAATTGAGCTCTTATTGCTATTTTATGTTACCATTTGTGATATACTTTGTGGTATCTGCTAGAATAATACCAAAGCCTGTGGTAATCTACTAGAGTGTAACTAAAATCAGAGTTTATAAATGGAAATGCTGACACAACCTTAAAGGGCCAATCTCAAGTGCTGTTCACCATCCATTGTTTGCATTAGCTTAGCCTGAAAATGCATTTTTCCTTTTGCAGATTTTGTCCTTTCTCATTTGCCAAACATTGATTTCTCCCCCCGCCCCCAAGTCCTTCAGTTCTAATGGAGCTTGAAATTAAGGTGGCTTTATTTTTCTGTTGCTTCCTTGTTCACCCTAATCAATGATGCCAGCACAGCTGTGGGGACCTCTTAACCATTGCAGAGCCATGGTGGTAAATGCAAGAGAACAACCTTTGACCTTGGTTTTTTTAGGATTGGTCATTAGCTGTTGGTCTCTTTGCATTGCTGCAGTCCAAATGAAAAATACTATTTGTAGTCTCAGTTGGGAATTCTTCAAAAACTGTAGAAATGTTTGGCTCCAAAAATACCTCTTCAAAGGTTCTTAAAAGTAATTTTTCTGTCCTCCCTTTACTCTAGTGCATGCTAGTATCAAACCCTGCTGTCTTCTTTGCCTAGGTTGTCTCACTGATTGCATTCAGGATTTGAGCCTTAATGTACACATTTAGGCATGTAAATCAAGAATATAAATATCCTGGTAATTAAACATGGCTAGAGGCAGTTTGCACACAATTGAAGAAAGCAGTGATGGGGAATGAATGAGTGTTTTGACGTGCATCAAATGGAGCCAAGGGATGTAGACCTTGGAAATATAAATTACAGAAACTTCCTCAGCTCATCTTTGCTGTGTTTGATGTCTCCTTCTCAGTAACGTGTAACAATTTTACATAAACTGCAGCCTGCTTGTGCTCTCTCCTGGGTGCTGTGGCTTGCAGGGCCTTGGGCAGCTCGCAGCCCTGGCAAAGCAGCCAAGGGATCAGTGGCCTGTCTGCCACCTCCCTGACACTGACAGTCTCCCAGGGCCCCTCTGAATGAATAGGCTGGCCCAGAGCCTCCCATGACCTGTCCTGATTAAAGGATGCCCTGGGAAGTATCAAGGTGTATGTAGATTGGGATGTGACTAGGATTTAAGAGTGGAGGCTTCTCTATTTCATAGCCAGCATGCGGATTTGGAGTCTGCTTTGGCTTCAAGTTAAAAGGAATAAAACCCAACAAAACCAAAACACCCCCTTCTTTTTGGCATAAGGTAGGTGAGTGAATAATGCTATAGGAAAAAAAAAAAGGAGAAAAAAACCCCAAAACATTGGAAATATTTTTTTTTTGCTTGTCACTTTTCCCCTCACATTCTAAGCAGCAATTTTTTCTAGTTTTCATTACTGCTTTAGTGGCATGGTTTAGTGCAGTTTTAAATTACCCTGGCCTTACTAACCTTAAAAACAAACATACACACCCCCAAAAAACCCAAACCATGGTATCTTTAATGTAGGATACTCAGGTGTTTCATTAGTTGGCCAAATTGCAGTCATTCAGTAAATACTCTGATACTGACTTACTTTAAATTTTGTTTGTTTGCTTAGTTGCATACTAATTGAGAAGTAATTATGTGGTCGTCTTCCAGTTCATCGTGGTTCTGATCATGGATTCCCAACCCTAAGGGATTGGGAACAGGGAGAGAAGATACATGATCTGCCTTTCTCTTTCATCGTGGGTAAATAATAGGGTAGGAAAGATATTTGAGAACTTTTTGCTAATGCAAGGTCATGAGATGGAAAAATTGGGAACTCTGCTCCTAGTAGCTGTATTTATTGATGTATTTAAATTCTGATATGTCCTGGCACATTTCACATTTCATGTCTGCTTAATCCAGAGATGTTCTTTGCATCTCAAATTGGGACAACTATAAACTTTTAATAAATATTTTTGTAACAGAAACTTCAAACATGTTAAAACCAGATTTTGAGTCATAATGCTTGACTTCATTCCCCCTCCCCTGTTTTTCTTCTTTTGCCCTGTAGCTTTGCCCTTGTTTGAAAATGGTTCCAATTTCTAATTGAATGTTAACTTGTATTCCTGTGAAGGAGCAAATAGAGTATAAAAAGGCAATTTGGATATCAAATTTGACACCAAAATGCAGCCTCTGTTGTGCTGAGGTATAGACATCTCCACTTCTCTTGTACAGGATCCTTTCATAGCTGGAACTCAGGCGCAAACCTGGGTGTGAGGATCTGAGCCAGAATTTCCCCAACACCCAGCTTGTAGCAGTGTTACTATTACAGGAAGTACTGTGGGATCATTAATGACTTTCAGGATCTGTGTTGTATCTAACCAGGAGGATGTCATTTTTGGCAGTGTGGTACCTCTTAGTGTCATGCTGTCCCATTAATTTAGTGCTCACTGAAGTCTTGTATTGACTACTGACCTAGACAGTGTGTGCTCAGCATGTGCAAATGAACTGTTGACCTGGTGTTTTCATGGTGCAGGAAAAATTTAATAGAATGGTTTCATCTCTGTGTTTATACAGATTGGTGAGAAGAAACAATGCTGAGATCCAACCCGGCAATTTGTCCCCTCACATATTATGTGATAGAGCACTTACTTGGATAAAATAAATGGTTTTATTTATTTATTTGAGGCTCAAATGTAGCTTTTGCAAAGCATAACTCCTTATTTGTTTTGTAGCATTTTTTAAACCATTACAAATAAAGGATAGACCTTATAGGAGAGGATTTGAAGTTTTCCAGTACCTTTATTATAGCTCTGAAATGAAAGATTTGCAGGGCTGTGCTGGAATTTCACAGTGGAACTGATTATACACAGAAGTGAACACAGTTCATCTATGTTGCATTTAAGGGGAAAAAAAAAGTTGTCAAAAATTAACAAGAAGGTAAATGAGATTTCTAATATATGAACACAATTTTGTGTAGTAGCAGTATAAAACTATAATTTGGAAGGCAGGTAATTTTTTTTTTTTTACCTATTTATTTTTAAAGCAATCCAGTTTTCTCAGTGGACCTTGGTATGACCTTCCAGTGCCTCTGTGGAAATTGGAAATGGAAGCTGTTGGCTTTGGGAAGCCCTGCTCACAGCCATACAGAGGAGTTGTTGAGGGGACTTCACACCAATGACAGAAGCTTTCAGTCCCAGTGTTGTAGTGCCTTAATGCAGTTAAGCCATAAGTGTGGGATCAAAAAGTTAATATTTCCCTATTTAAATCATTAAATAAAAAAAATATAGCTTTTTAGCTCTTCTGAAAAAGGAGAAAGAAACTAAAGGAAGTTTCCCAAGTGCAGTAGGAAAAAAAGAATTTTGATCTTCAGCAAACTTGTCTGAAATGAGACAAGGGGAGCTTGGATCTGACCTATAAGAGAGGTAAAATTGTTAAGCTTTCTCCTGAGGTATTGTTTTTGTGCAGTTTTTTACTAGTCTTTATTATGTGAGTGTTGTCTTGACCATTTTTCTCAACTAATCCCTCATGGTGCTGTGAGCAAATCACTCTTCCACAGGGGAAATCTGTAATGTGAGTAGGCCAGACTCTCTCGCTGAACTCCTGTGGTCACAAACAGCATAAAACCCTGGACACTCTGTTTTCAGTGAGGCAGTTCATCAAATTTATTAGGAAAAGCAGCAGCTGCTGCAGCTCTCAATTCCCTCCCCTCCTCTCAAGCTCCCCTCATTTACTCAAGCCTCTTGAAAGTGTTACTCGGCTGATGAATTCCACTGGGGTTTATTACTAAACCATTTGCATAATTTAGCAGTCTGGGAAAGGCCACAGGTATATTGTTGTGCATGCCCTCCTCTCCCCTGTCGTAATTAGTCAGTTTGACTCCACATCCAAAACCTTAATCCTAGGCATTATCAAGCTTTGGTTTAAAACAGTCACTAACTAAGAAGTGTGTCAACTGTTTATCAGTGGCTGGCATCAAACTGTGGATGTACTTAAGCTTCCCCATACGAAACAGCAGCCTGAAAATTTGGCAGTTTGCAGAAGAAATGTTTGGGTTGTGTGCAGGGATGTTTTTTAAAAACTTTTCTTTTTGAAGTCAAAATGAAATTCTTATTCTTGCCAAGATATGTTCCTGAAAGAAAGTTGCAGCCTTTTGAGGTACGACTAAGGATACATGCATTTGTTTTGCTCATTTAGATTTTTGGCACAACTTCTGTTCTCACTGTCTCCTGTTTTCTGTCCTTTCTTTCTCATCTTTCTTACACTCTTTTTTTCTTACTCCAGTTAGAGTTCTCTTACTCCAGTCATTCATTCTCTTTGCTTTTCTGCTCTGAATTTATGTATTACCTCCTCCCAACGCTTTACTCAAATTTCTGCTTAGACATTATTTTGGGTGCAAAAGTTATTTGTTTACTTTGAGCTAAAATATTAAACTGCTCAAACAAAAAGCAATTACTGCACGATGTCTCATTGGTTTTCCATGCATGTGGAAATGACTGAAAGAAGCTTAGGGAGATGAGTTGGAAATTTTCTATACCATTCCATTATTTGTATCTCAGTAAGTATGCAAGATGGCATGGTACTCCACAGCAGTACCAAAATGCTTATGCAGCATTATGAGCCACAGCTAACAGATCATCTTTTAAATTAACTGGAACAGCATGCTTAATTGTTGCTTGGTAAAAGTGGCTTGAGAAGGTTGGAGAGATTTAGTTTTAAAATAACTTTATAGAGGAATGAAATACCTTGTTGTCAGGTGGTGTGACTGCAGTGGAAGTCTCTGTGGACTATACTTTTCGAGTATCAGTTTCTGCATTATGTGTTATCTTCAATGTCCACTGTGGGATGGAGGGGGGAAAGGGGAGAGAGGTTTCATCACATGGTATTTTTGAGGGAGCAAAGAGAAGGTTTGCCAGTGTCACACAAGTGCTGTACAAAGGCTGATGAATGGGGAAAGGCAGTGGTAAACACCTCAGTGCTTAGTTTCGGTTTCAGCAGCTTTATTAAACCTTTTTGAATCCTTCAGTTGGCTGTCCTAGGCTTTATTCAGGGGTATGGGATTAGCCGATAGTAAAGCTGTCATAGTTGAGTTCCTAGATCGCGTTTGGGACACATCTGTTTGGTTGCCTTTACACGTTTATGGTCAGCACTGGATAACTCGGAAGAGAAACACTGACAGAGATGTTCATGGGGATATCTACTTGTTTTATTAGGCTTCATCTTGTTCCTCAGTGGTTAGAGACTGGTTATCCTGAAGCATGAGAAATAATACTTCTTTCCACAATTTCAGTGTTAAACTCAGCTCTAGGTACTGTCAATATCAATATACATACTGAGTCAGTTCTTAATCCCATTATGGTTTCGGCCTTGCCATCTTCCTGTAGCAGTAAATTCCACAATCCAATTACAGATTATGTTAAAATTTATTTCCTTTTATTGGTTTTGAGCTTGGCATCATTTATACAGACATTGTTTCCTTTTTGTTCAGACCTATACGAATGAGATTCCAATATCTGCCCTTTCTAGAATACTTATTTCACTTAAAGTACCAGCTCTTACTTGGTTCCTTTTTTAAATATTATTCATCCCAAAAGTGTTCCCAGACCATGTCACATGCTTTTGACAATTCCTTGTGTCCTGCAGTTTCTCTTTTGAGGGTGTCTGTCCAACTTACTAAGTGTTGTTGATAACACCGGTTCATTTGGCTTTTCTGATAATGATGTTTGGTGTAGCCAGACCCGGTGTGAAAGGAAGAAGTAGTAATCTGTGAAGGATTTGATTTTAATCTTGGATAAATGGGAGTGCATAGGTGGGAATACTGTACAGTATCATGACAAATCCTTATCTCTAAACACAAGTCAGTTGGATTCTTTGGGCCAGATTCTAATGTATGAGAAAAGAAATTTCTGAAGAGTGTGGGGGAGGAAATGCAAAAGGAAAAAAACAAACCACATTTCAAATAGATGATAAAACCTGTGTGTTATCTCCAGATCCTCTGAGCAGTAATTGATTTTGCCTGCTATGGTTACCATACAGTAACTCTGAAACATTCATTATTTCTTTTCTGCCCCGAGGCTTGTAGCAGAAAATGGCATATTTAAATCCTTTTACTCTGTCTGTTAAGTAGATACAAAAACCTGAAGGTTTTAATGAATGTGAAATAAGTGCTAATGCAGTAGTCAAAAGATTCGCCATTGTTTTGACTAAATGAGTCTGTGACCATCTTTAGGTTCTAGTAAAAGCTAAATGCTGGAAGCTGGATGCAGAGATCCATCTCACTGTGGAATTACACATTTGAACCTTGTACTCTGGTTTGTTTTCATTTCTTTTTCATAGATCTAGCCCTGCTATATTTCTTTTAGTCCCCCTCTATCTTGATTTAATTTTTCCAAGGTTGAAAATGGCTTATCCAGAAAATTTGCAGCTCATTGCTTATGGTAAGTATGTTGATTACTCAACAGATACAGTGAATCAATATCGCTTCTCTTATTTTTGTTTTGCTGTTTGACTTGAGGTTAATGTTTTGGCTTCGTATTTCCTGGTAAGATAAAGCATGTAACATTGCTGTGCATAATTAGCTAAAGTTATGCTAAATGTTTTGTTGTTTGTCTCTGATATCATACACTTAGATGCCTTAGTCTCAACCTTTTCTAGTGTCCTCTTGTTTTCCTTGTTTGAGGAAAACTTTGGTTTTGTTTTTTGGTTTCTTTTTTAATGAATTATGAAAACAAGCACTTGAGGTGGACACCTCTGGCTTTCTGATGGAGCAGGGGGAAGCTGAGCTGGAGGTGATTCCCATCAACTAGTAGTGTGAAATCTTTGGCTGAGAGTTGATGTTAACTTGGCACTCTGTTACATCCCTGTTAGTCACTATAGCAGAACTGTTAGATTTCCTTTTTCCTTATTTCCTTTTGCCTTGTTTTGGCATTTTCTGTCAGAGAAATCTCCAGGATTGTTAAGGAGTGTTACACTTTGTCTCTTCAAAGCTATCAGAAGGCAGCTGGGCATCTCCAGGCCTTCCTGCCCCATGGTGTACGCTGGGTCCACCAGTCAGCGGGGCAGTCTTCTGTGTGAGAAGAGTCTGGGGCTTGGTTTTGAAAGCTGGATAGTTCTTGCTGATATTTAGGGATGTTGGATTTGGGGAGGAAACATTACATATGAGTCCATCTATCCCCAGGAATGCCAGAACTGGAATGTGTTTTGCAGAGCATCACCAGGAAAAGAGAAGCAAGTCTTGCTCATCAGTCAGAAGTTATTCCTATAACGAATACCCAAAGTTAAACTTCGAGAAATAAGATTCTTCTACAGCAGAGTAACAGTACAGATCTCATTCCTGCAGGGGGTTGAATCTGCAGTGTGTCTTATAGGGCAGAATTTAGTTGTTTCTGTCACCTAGATATTTTTTCTCTTGATTGTAAGTTTGCTCTGTTTGTCCTAGAAAATTTCTTCCTCAAACTCTTCAGCATGTATTGCCTCTGAAGAAGCTGCTGTAACATTTTCTCTCTCTGAGATGAAATACTAATTTCCAGCCAATATATTATGTATTAGCAGCATCCTGGCAACAAATGTTGCTTGAAACTACATATTCAGAGAGGAAGGTGGGAAGCTCAATTCAAAGACTCATGTTGCGGAGACAGCTCAGCAGAACATGTTGCATGTGGGAAGTGCCCCTGTGGATCCAGAGAAGGTTCATCTTGCCATCTTGAAGGAGTTTCTAAATAGTTTGATTTTATGCAGATCTCTGAGGTGGATCCTTTTGCCTTCAGCACCCCCTGGTTGGTGTCATCTACAGGAAAAGAACATGCCTTAGTACTGGGCATTTGCAAACCAGTGTTTGTCTTGTGCTGGATGGTTATGGTCATCCAGAAAAAAACATGAAAACTTTGAAACTGAAGGTCAGATGCTGAAGGAGGAGAAGGATGGCCACTGCTTAGAATTCAAATGGCTTTTGCTGGAGCTCTTTTATATGCTGATTAATTTACTTAAAGCAGTTTCTATGGGCAAAGACTTGCTGTTGCATTGCTCCTGGTGCAGGAGTTAAAATCTGATTGTCCATGCCACTGCAAGCTATGCCTTCCCATTAGTGAGGATCTTTCTAGTGTCAAAGGCAATGGCTTGCTGATCTCATCCTTTTCCTAACTGAAGTTCTAGAGTGAACTGAAGTTCCAGAGTAAATTGAAAACTATCATAACCAATATCCTGTACCTCTCTGCTTTATGGAAAATGCATACAGTCGTGAGTGAAATAAAGTCTCTACCACATGACTAAAGAAAAGGTCTTTTTGTGTCTCTCACAATTTACTTTTCAGAGGGTGTTGCAATTTGTTTTTGTAAGCTGGATGTGTAGCCAATGCACTTCATTGAGACGCTAAGGAATTTCTAAGGAAATACGTGAATTTGTGCAGGGAGAGTAGGTAGGCAGGACCTCAGAGTTTAAACAACTCCTGAGCTTTTTTATTTATTTTACTCAAGTTTTTTACATCTTGAAACAACCTTTTGCTACAGTTATAGCACTGGATAATTTGCCTTGCTGTTTAGTATTGAGTTATTTCTTTTTAAAAAATGAACTTATAGCTTCCAGAGGAAATCGGGAGTGACGCCATATCATCACCCCTGGTGGCAGCCTCTTCCTCAGACAGAGACACTCCATGTGGTCACACAGTAATGCTGCTTAATGTAAGGCTGCTGGCCCTGAAAAGTGCCAGACCTGAAAGGTTGAAGTACTGACCTTTCTCATACCATTTGTGAAACCAGTGCAGTGAGTTATTGACTGTAACTTTCATTGATAGGCACAGCTTCACAGACTAAATCTTGCTTATTCAGAGTGACAGTCCCACAGCTAATTCGCCATTGTGAGTGTAAATAATTTAAGTATAGCACTATCTTTTGAAGTGTTTGTATGAATTTAGAATGTTTTGATATACTTTGGTACATTCCATCAGAGTAATCTTTCCTGTGGGGTCACCAGAACTTCCATTTGCATTAATACCAAAGATTTAGTTAATTGTTACTTCTGGTAGCCCAGTGCATCTGAAAGAGCTGGTTTTTGTCCTTTGGGTTTTGGGTATGGTTTGGGTCTGGATTTTTAATTGTTTTTGCTGTTAATCCCTGAACAACTTGCCTGGGTGCTACTAGAAGCATCCGCTGAACAAGCTGTTGCTACCAGCAGTAGAAGCAAAACTCTGCAGGTGCCAGATGCAATATCAAATTTCTGTGATTGGTAGTTAATGTGTTTATGACAGAAAAAACTTAGTGATTTTTAGGATGTGTTACTAAAATATCTTTTAAAATACTTTTAAACTTTATTTTCAAGAGAAACTTCAGCTGTTTCGGTGCTTAGGTACATTGACAGACCTAGGACGTAGAAGCACAGGGAAATGAAGGCTGAGACAGAGGTAGGTTTATGCAAATCAGTATTGAGTGTAACTGTGGAGATGTCAGGATGGGAATCTCTAGCAGAACTGCAGTTCAGTGGATTGAATTGCTAGAGTGTGCAGCCAGGCAGGTTATTGGCAGTGCTGGGCTCCTACCTCCAGTTACAGCAAGTTCCAGCTTATTGGATGTCACCTAGTTTAAAAGTAGGGACTGACTGAAACAATTAGGAGGTTCAATTGCATATGTTTTCCCCTGGCCTTGCCTTTGACTCCTTGAGATCTATATTGTGATCTAAGCAAATGTGTGTCCTCCATAGTTCGTAAGTGTCTAATGACAAATTACATCTTACATTGTTTTATAGCACACTTTGTGAAAATAACTGAAATGGTGCCCAAGCAATTAGCTTTTGAAGACAGAGGTTATAAATGAGATGTAAAAATGGAGTAAAACTGTGCTGGAGTTTCAGGTTTTGATTTTTCATTTGGGTTTTTCAGGGAAACTGAGGGCGGATTTAGAACAAGAGCTCATAAAGAGCCAAGGATATAGGATTTCAGCACTTGAGATTTATCTATTTGTACTTTCTGACTGAAAGCAGCGCATTCAAATCAAGCCAGCAAACCACTGTCAGATGTGTTGTGGATGAACAGGGAATGGGATTTTTTCAGAGGTTCCACAGGAGAAAAGAAAGAAGGGAATGTCTGTTACAAACTTCGAAAGCAAGTGGCTGAAATACGTTCCAAGAGTATTTTGGAGCAAGAGTGCCAGTTTAAATATTTATGCAGTGTTTTATTGTACTGATTCAAATATTGAATAGCACCTGACCCTTGAATTTTTGGATCCTTGCCTGACTGGCAGCCCGTGATGCATATATTTACTTAAAAAATGGCCTTCTGTGGCAGCTGCTTTTCATTGCAGGAAATTGGGAAAGCTGGATTTTGATCCAATTTTTGTAATGATTTTTATGGTTGACTTTGAGTTCAAGAAATGCCTACCTATGCATCGGTTTCTTAAGCTGAGAATAGAAAGTTACATGTACCACTGGCTCACAAGATTGTGAGGTTCTGTAGTGGAAGCTTATGTGGATGTTTTCCTTTCTGCTGTTTTCTCAGACCTCTTTATTGTTCACAGTCCTGATCAATACTGGGCAACATTTAACTGGCCTCCAATTTCTCTCACTTGGATACCACCAGACCTTATAAGGTTGTTTCTTTCCATCGGTAGTTTTCTAGTTTGGCAGTGCTAAACAGGGGCTTGGCTGCCCCTGAGGTACAGACTGTCAGCAGAGCATCTTTTCCCACGTGAAACAAGAAACTGAAGCTGTGCTACAAACACCTGTTCGCTGGCAGCTCTGCTGAAACCACCTTTCTGACATTAAGACAGCTGCAGTGGCTGTCACCAGTCTGGTCTGGAGATCTTTAATTTCTCTGAACTGAAATTGTCCAAAGACTGCTATTAGTTGCTGCTCTGAGCTGGAGTTGTGGCCACACAAAAGCCCTTTAAGCTGGCAGCTCAGAGTAATAGGCAAAACTTTGGTCAATACAGCTACTGCCTGGTACCCAGTGGAAACAGCATGCAGCAGTATTTAGTAGTGTGGTCACTTGAGATGGATTATTTAGGATGTGCCTGACGAGAGAGTGAGCTGATGTAGCAAAACCTAAAAGTCAGAGGTCTGGCCTAGGCTGTTGCTAGGTGCACAGCCTGTTCCTGAACTTGGACTGTGCACTGGCAAACTGCTCCATGGTCTGTGAGAACTTGGGTTTTCCTGCCCCTTGCCTGCCAGGCTTGCAGTGTTGGCTGCTTTTGCAGAGCTCAACCTCAAGATGCAGATGTCCTGACTTCAAAATACTAGCAAAAAGTCTTTCCCAATTCCCAGCCATGCTCTGTGCTTGTTTATAGCTGAAACCCCAGGGACACAAAATGGTTTTAGCAAATAAATGTAAGGGATCTGTGGAGGGATTTCTGAAACAATCATTCTGTTTCCCTCTGTGTATTTGCAGACTCAGAGAAGAAAATGGAGAATTCAGTTGGCTTGTTTACCCAAACTATTAGGCTGGCTTAGCCATTCCATGATGAAGTTCCATTTCAATACTGAGCTTACTAGGCTGTGGAGATAAAAATGATCATTTTGACTGTTGTCCTCCTGTTCTTACATTCAGGTTTTACAGGATTGGATCAATGTCTGCCACCATTTCTTCCTGTAAAGCATACCCTGAATCTTTCTGCAGAAATACACAGCTGCTCCAAGCATCTAAAAATTGTGGGTTTTTTTCCACTGTTGAGAAATATAGTGGTGGCTCAGCATTATGGCCATGGCTCTGACTGGGAAGCCAGAGTTAACTACATTTAAAGCATTTGTTCTGTTGCGGAGCAATATGGCCTGATGGTCACGCTTTCCAGAGGGTGTCCAAAACTTGTGCTCTGCAGAGGTTGCCTTTGGCTTCATTTGATCAAACCGACAGGATGGAAATGTCAAGGGATTGTGCAGGACTGATGTTGTGCAGGCAATTAAAATCTATGAATTGGATTAAAACACAAATGTTAGTATGCTTTGATGGGATTCTTTTTGTTTTCTTTTGATTGAGATGCTTTTTGGAGATAAAGCTGGAAGCAGCTCCTAATTTGCAGTTGCTTGGGGCTTTGTTGTTTGAGGTTTCTTTATTTTGCTGCTCTTACCTATTGACCTGCTTGATTAATTTTGTGTCTGAACTTCTGTCTTTTTATTCCTGACTCTTCTGCCCTGTCAGAACACAATTGAAAAACAAAAATCTGTACAGTTCGGAGGACCAATTAGGTCTAGACTTGAAGATAAATGCTTAATGACTGTGAAATAGTATGTGCTTCATTTCTTGCTTCAAGACTCTATTATTTTTTTATTAGGAGCTGAGCTTGACAAAGAAGGATGGCAAAGAGGCCAGTGGCAGTTATAAAGGGTGCATTGTATTTTTACTGCAATACTTAAGTATTGATTGTTGACTTATTGATAGGCTTAATGCACAAGCATTTCCTTAGTTAGTGTTTGAATGTCCATTAGAATGTGGCTTGGTGCCAGAATATTGAAATCCTACATTTATAATATAATTTGTCTATCCAAAAGTACTAATGTGGTTTGGATTAAAAAAAAAAAAAAAATAGAAATAGTCAAGTTTTGAATTTCCTTGTTTTGTGTTTGTTAACCTTCACATACTGAATTGAACCTCTGAAGCAGGAGACACTGAAAAGAAGACAGAGGAAGGCTGACAGAAATTCTAATGTTTTGAGGTTTGTGCCTTCACCTTTGATCTTCAACATGCCCAGCATTTGCTGAGCTGCTAACAGACATTAAGGGATGGTCTAGTTTATTACTTTTAAACTACTTACTGTTTTTTCTAGGGGAAAGTTTATTTGTATAGCTTCACAAGTGTGTTGCATGTTAGTAGCACTACTCATAAAAATATGCCTATTGTGGTCTAGCTGGTTTTGGTTTATGTATATCTGTGGGATTGGGTGGTGGCATGGCCACACTTCCAGTGGAAAATGACATTTTCAGCTATGTGGTTCTGTCAGGTAGTTTTGCTGTTTGTTACAGCCTGCTGTGAAAACCAGTAATTACACAAATACTAAATACTTCACTGTGGCTAGAAGTACTGGAAATTAAGGAAGACCAAAATAGCTTTCTGCACTTCCAGATATGAGGGGAAACACTTGACAAAAGGTGAGGAGCCAAGAGTTTGCCCTCTGCTTACCGTCTCAAGTGTTATTTAATCTCTCTTGCTTAGACTTGTAGCCAGGAATTGATGCAGTCCCTTTCCTGTCATTTCAGCTTTCCATTAAATAATAAAGTTTTGTAAGATAGGGTTTTTGCCCGTTAAAGAGTTCACCATTTTAAAATAAATCATTTTGATACTTTTGTAAAGAGAAAAAAGCTTTTCTCTCACTGGAAAGTAGTGGAAGTTGCTCCATCTCTGAGCAAATACCAGTGTGAGTGGTATAATTACCAAGATGAAGCTCGTGCTGGTATTTGTGTTAAAACAGACTTTTTATCTGCTATGGCATATCTTGAGTTTAGTGTTTGTTCCTCCAGTGATTTTTCTCCATTCCCCTGTTTCAATAGTCTGTCAGATCTGATGCTTCTGTGCAGAGGTGGCCATTGTTATTGTTCACCATCTTTCCAAAATGTACAAAGATGATGGAAAAAATCTTTCTGGTTTTTGTTTTGTTTTTTTTTTTCCCATATGCGGTTCATAGCCATTCAATTACTGTGGTTGGTCTGTGAAATTTTATGGTGATTTTTTGAAAATTTTGAGTTTGGGTGACAGATGATGAAGCAGTTTGGAAATCAGCCTGTTCTCTTTCATACTGAGAGGGAAAGAGAAAACGTAGCAAGCTACTTCAGATTTTCAGCTCATCTTTGTGTGGAGTATAATACAATATCTAAACATTTGTACTCACTTTCCCTGGACTCTTACATGGCATGGTGTCACCTTACCTGACTTTTTCGGAGTTCAGCTTTAAAAGGTAGAAAGAAAGGACATTACCATGTAGCAATTTAATTAACACTATGGCAACAACTATTTATAGATTTTTAAATAATTGCAATGCCAATTTAAGTTGCTCTGTTCTACTTTTTTAGATACTAGCAATAGGAAGAGGTGATAAATTCCCTCTCTACAGGAGGGTGAATTAATAGGTGCCCCAGAAGGCCTGGAAGGGGCAGGATTTGATTGCATTCCTAGAATGTCGAATACCTAAGTCTCCCAAGTTGGATAGCAAAGAATATCTCTTGAAAGATTTGACTTGCTAGAAAGGCCCCTGCTGATAATGGAAGAGCCTAGGGAAAATGCATTTTGGGTAGTATTAAACTTCAGCAGCTGGAGGATCTTGTTTGGAACAAACATTAATAAAAGTTTTCTTTAAAAAGGAAATCAAGTCTTCTATATCTTTGCCTCCAGCATGTCCTTGCTTCCAATAAATAGGCACAGAAATTAATGTTCTTTGCAGGATTCTGGTTCAGTAATGTACATAAATAATATGCTATATCATAATTGAGTAGCAACAGGTATTTTTATATAAAAGTATGTATTGATGTATGTAATGATGACTGTGCTACTTAAACTGCAGGTCTGTAAGGAAGTGTTTGCTTAATAGTAAGTGAAGAGTGGTTTGACACAACCCCCCTGTAAATACATCTGTGACCTGTATTGTGGTGCCCACTAACAGTGAGAAGGGCAATGCTTCACTGGATGTCTGTTTTATAGCACAGTGAGGTGTTAGAGCTGTGATTCCCTGTGAAAGTAGATGGGAGACACCCAAGTTGTGCTTGATGACCAAAGTTAAAGCAGCTGCATTCTGGATGTGTCTCCTGAGTGGTAAACATTGTGTGTTTGCTGCTTCTCATTACTGAGATGTATGTTTTGGAATCCTGTCTGCCCTCCTTGGATGTCCTCTGGAAGGATGTTCTGCAGTAAGGCTTCTCTTAATATATATCTGAGTCTGCAGTGCTGCAAGATCTCTAGGGATAACTGGAGCCTCTTCTGAGGCATGTTGGGACATTTGGTGGTCTCTTTTTCATGAATGTATAAGTTGTATGACATTAGTGAATCAGCAAAGTCTTTTCACAGGAAAATTCTCTGACAAAACACTACTGGGAAACCTGCAATGTGATCTTAATGCTTGTTCATAGATGCTAAGTGGGTGTTGTTCAGTGCAATATCTGATAATATGTATCCAGCAACAAATATGTGAGCGCACTATGGTAGAGTATCTTAACTGAAAGGAATAACTTGGCCATTTTAAGCAAACGGAGCAGTGCATCTGTCTCACTTCTGCACTTGCTAGGGACAGGCACTTGGTGTCTGGGTACCCACCTAGGCCCTGGCTGTTCCCCTGGGGCTGGACAGAAAGTGAATTCTGCACTGCTTTCTGCAAGGATCTTGCAGTATGGGCTCCTGTGTAGCAGGAGCTCAAGGAGGATTAACAACACATTTTTGTTTACATCACTAATCAGTCTTTAGATGCTTTAGTCTTGGCCACTACTGATCTAGTTCGTGTTTGAACTAGTGACCTCTATTTGAAAGTCACTTTGTCCTTTTAATAGTTTTCTGAGTCAGCCTCTGTCCCTTCCTGAGAGTCTCTTTATCTATACACTTGAAAAGGTTGTTCTTTTTTTGTGAAAGACTAATCCCCGTTTTGTATGGCTATGCACATTGCATTAAATGAAAGCTCTATGCAGTCCCCTCGTTTGCCTGGAATGAGTCCTTGCTTTTCTTCTAATCTAAGAGCTGGTGACTCAGTATCAGTGGGCTTCTGTTACCTCCAGTTTTGAAGGTTTGGGTGGACAGATGAGGAGAAGGTGGTGGTGGGAGTCTCATCCCCTGCAGCCCATTGTTTCCCAATCTCTACCAAGTTTATGTTCATGAGTTTGACCTTTCTCTAGGCATTTGCTTTTACTAGAAGCATCTGCCTAACCCCAACCGGCTGACCTTAAGACATGTAGCATTGCCGATCCTTCATCATCTTGATCGAGTCTAAGATTTGATCCCTCCCAGTTCTTTTCCTTTTAGCTCAGTGTTCTCACAATGTCTTTGCAAAGAATTACTGGGTTATAACTCGGAAGAAATGGTGACCTAAGTACTTTTCAGCATCAGGAGGATAGAGATATATAGATGGATAACCATTGGGAAAGGTGGAAGGCACATGAATACAAAAATCATAATTACAGACTTCAGTCTCCTAGTTTTGATATCCAGGTGAAACCTCTGTAGAGTTAAGATGCGTGTTTTGTAAGGGATTTAAGGGCAGGATAAGCTGCTCATACCTTTGTTGTCCCTTTTAGTCAAATTCAGCAGATGGATGCTTTTATTTCCTCTGCTGGAAATTGAATCCTCAGTATTATCTAATATAAGATGACAAGGCAAGGAGGTTCAGGCAGAGAAATGAAATGATAAAACTCCAAATGACTTAATTTGGTCCACAAAGGACAGACTTTTGTATGTCTTCCAATCACGTCAATCCTGCATGGAAATGCTGCTGGGGGGAGACTTGGTGCTTTTAATATGTATAGCTGCTTAATCATTCTGCTGATGACTGTGATATAAAACCATTAACCAAGCAGACATGGCCATGCTCTGTGTGAGCCAGGGCTGAAAAAATCTCCCTTCCCAGTCACTGGGTGTTTTGTGATCTGCTTGAACACTGTGTTTTCACTCCTCCAGAAATGGAGAAGAGAACAAACAACATTGACAGATGTTAGTCATGTCACTTAATGCAGGACTGGAAGGCACTTGGATATTTATGTAATGAGCACAGTATAAAGACCTGAACAGAGTAAACCTGACTTCTAATTAAGCCCGCTGAGATGCCAGTGCTGATTTCAGTTGTACTTTTACCATGAGAAATACAAGGATGGTTTGACAAAGCAGCCATGCACTGCTGTTGTTCACTCTCACCAGCATGCTTGTGGGTGTTCATTTTCCATGCTGGCCAGCAGTTCTAGTGCCCCTTTCTTCAGAGCTGGCAGCTGTAACTAAAGGAAAAGCACAAACTGAGCTTCTCATCTAAGAAAAACCTAAAATGCTGTCTTCATCCTGGCTTTGCACTGCTAATTTCAGAATGGCATGGCACCCCTTTCCAAGCAAACATCCTTGTGCATTTTGGGATTCAGAAGATCTTTCTAGGGCCATCACTAGTGTTTGCTGCCTCTTGGTACCTTATGGTTTAATACGGGGAGCTGTCTGGATTTCTTTGGCAGAGAATTGAGCAAGTTGTTCTTCCTGAATGATGGGATGCTGCTAGAGGCCTGTACCTTGCATCCAATTGGCAGGGTGGGCCCATGCCTTTCATAAGAAGGCTGGGCTGCCCTTTTGGGTAGCTCTCATCATTATAAGAGGTGAATGCATCTCTCTGCATCTGTCTGCTATTGGTGAGCAGGCTGGGAGACTCAGCTGCTTCTATGTGCCCAGTCAGACCCTGGGCCTCAAACAGCTTGTGCTATGTGGTGTAACATGGCCAAGGATGGTTCTGAATCTGCAGGCAAGTTTCTGTGACTGCATTTTATCCAGTCCAAGATGGATTGAATTGCTGTGGAAATTAAAAATATGGACTTGGTTCTGCATATATGACTCTTGAAGTGTTGCAAGTCCATGTAGAATTGCTGTAATGCAGGTGATAAGGCAGAGCAGTCTTCTCTCGGACCACTCACAGCTGATAATATAACCCCAAAGAAACAAAGGTAAAAGCATAGAATTGTTTCTGCTTTCATACATGTGGATGTGCATTTCTGTGTGATGCCTTTTGGATTTTGTGATGGGGAATTTTGAGATATTTTGTGAGAAGCAGGAACGTTGATAATTGCATTCTGGTTAATCATCAGAGAAGGCTCATGTTTGCTCCTCGCTGATGCTTTGTGGCTTCCACTGGAGTTAATAATTCATTGCTGGACTGTGTCAAAGCATGCTCTTAAGTCAGGTTCCTCCGTGGATTGCTGGCATCAGTAGGAGTTGGAAGAGATGAAAGATGGGCTTAGTGTTTGACAGCCATTAACTTGGTGTGGGCTTCTAGGCAGTGTTAGGTTAACTTCCTCATCCTGTGCTTCCCTCTATTTGGGAATGTGAGGGACGTGGGAATTCAGCTTCCTGTGAAGCTGTGTTAGAATTTCAGTAGCCAGACCAGAATAATGCTGAAATGAAGGTGTGAATATCAGTGGCCATATGGTTCTGGTTTAATAGGCTGTGGGTCAAGAGGATTTGCTTGCCACGATGCTGAGGTGACAGTTTTATAAAAGAGCTATTTCACTACGAGGCTGAGTTGCTTTCCAGCACACAGTGCCAAGCCTCCCAGGGAGAGTGTGCTTTTACCACCGAGGGTTGAATTTGGTCATGTCAGTGCTTACAGTCATCTGCAAGAGGGATTGACGTGCAGGGTTTGTACATAAAAAAGGGGTTAGCAATCTGAATTAAAAATTAACACATTCTCCTCATAATTACAGACTTAGAGCAGGCTAATGCTGTACAAAAGAGGGCTTTCCAGACAGAGTTTAATAGCCCCAAAGCAGAGCCGTCACTTCTCTCCCCCCTCCTTTTAAATTAGCATTGGCATGTTTAAAACACTCCTCAAATTCTGCTGCAAAATAGCTGTTTGGCTTTCAGTTGTGGTTTTTGGTGGTGTGGGTTTTTTTTAAAGGTGATTATTCTTTTCAGTGCTAAAGATGGAAAGTGGTTTGCATATTCATGGCACATTATAATTTTGAAAATAATCTCCTAGTGGATATTTAACAATGGCTTTGGGTAAATGGACACTTGTTGCGCTTTGTTTAAACGATTACATCTCAATTATTGCTTGATGGTGAGAGCATGGGTAATACCCTCGGTTCTTTGTCAAACAGGCTCTAATTAAAACTGGTTCCTGCACTTGCCTCTTGGATAAATATGGACGTGAGGTAGTTCAATGACACCCTGTCAAATTGCCGAATTGAGTGCAAGTTCCCCATTCATCCGGACAAATGATACCACTAATTGGGGTGTGGATGGCAGTAACAGCACTGCCAGTGTTGGGGCTAATCCTCTCTGCCTGGCTGGGCTCCCCCCACCTCTCCCCTGCTTGGGACCAGCACTCTTCTAATTTTACAGGATTTGTGTTTCACTTCCCCCTGTATCTGCTTGGTCACACAAAGCACTGGTCCTCAATCTGTTCTCTCAGGGGTGTTTCCCACTCTCTGCCTTTACATCCTGCCTCCTGTTTGGTACAAATTTAGTTCCAAAGCTGTGTTGAAACTCAGGTGTCCTTTGAGCTCTGAAACAAGCCAGCAGCTCCCAGTGTGATTGGGTTTTTCCCCTGAAGGATGATGGCTGTCTGTGATGGTAATACTGGATGTGACTGGAGCTGGTTGCTTCCCAGTTCTGGTTTTTGTTTTGACTCTGGATGGCTCCTTTGTCTTAGTCCGTGTAAGTTAGCCCATTGCAATAAAGCCCAAATTCCCTGCTAGACAGGCCAGTAGCATCATAAAACACTCAACCTGACTTTTTGCTCTGCTCGTGTGTGAGTATAACTGTATTGATGTTGAAGTGTTAGCCTGGGTTTTCTTCCTCTTCTCTTCACCACAGCCTGAACTCACTGGCTGTTCTTTTTGCATCCCTCTGAAGGGGTAGGATGAGTGTGCAGAGCTGAAGGCAGAGGAAGAAACCTCGCCTGTCATTAATGCTGGATAATCACCCAGCTGGCCTTGCAGAGAGGACCAGCTAATGCCTTAAGGCTTGCTCCAGAGCCAGTATGACAGTGCAGTATTTGCTGCTGCTGCTACAGCGCTGGATTAAGCAGAGGATAAATTTTGGGAAGGAGCTACCTATCAGTGTTACAATTCATTGCCAGCAATATCTGTCAGTTTTGCTGGCTAATGCTCACTGGCAGTGGCAGGCATTGCAACTGTAGAGCTTCAAAACAGAATAAATACAGGAGCAGATCCAGGGATGCTGGTCCTGTTCTCCACCTTATCCCTGTCCAGTGCAAGACTGAAAGAAAAGGAGATGATATCATTGATTGCAGGCTACCATGTTTTATGGTTTGTTGGTGAGTTGTTTTTTTTTAAGGTAAGGGTGATCACATCTTTTGATTTTTGTAGTTGTGATGAAGGAATCTCCTTCACTCTGGAGATGAAGCTTTACCTGACAAGGCAGGAGGTCATTGTGGACACCCAGAGATATAGCGAGGGAATGATCCTGACCCAAAGAAGGATATTCTTAGTCCAATGGCTTCTGCATTCTCTTTGCATTGTCATTCTCTTAGAGATATGATGCTTTCTGCTCAGAAGGGTGACTTCTGCGGTTTTTCTCAGCCGGGGCCCAGCATCCCTGAACAGTGTTTTTCCTTCTCCTCCTCCCACAGTCACATCAGAGTGCAGAAGTGATTGATGCGTGAGCTGACTGAACGCTCCACTAAATTGATTGCCAGTGAAACAGATAGCAGTTCCGACATCTTAGCTGGGTTAGCACTCACAGTTGTTTACACTAACAGCCATTTGGAGTGGGTAGTTCCTGTTCATATCCCTCAAAGCTGTTGCTTTAAGAAATCCATAGGTAATGGGAGACAGTGCTCTGCTGAGCTACACCAGCAAAGCTTTCCCTGGCAATGCAATATGTAAAACAAAGTACAGATATATAATTGTGCTGATTATAATGCACAGATCTGCAGTTGCAAGGAGCTTCTGCAGTAGCGTTACATGGCCAGAAAATAACAGAGAATGTCTCTTGATAAAAGCAGCATTTTTAAAGTTGTGGCTAGCAGCTCCAGATGGATGACTGTGCTCCTGAAATCCCTTGGAGACTGCTGTCTGTCCTGAAGAGTCGACTGTCTCTCCGGGTATCCTTACCTGTTTCAGAGTTTGGCTAGGAAGCAAAAGCTCTGTGTATTCTCGGTGCTTCTGTCTCTGCACCACTAGTGGGTTATGCAAACTAGAGGTAAGTAGGGGGAGAAGCCATCAAAACCAGAGCAGTGTGTGTGAGGTGAGTGTAAGTTACTGAGGCAAGCCCAGCAGCAGGGATGATGCCAGACATGGATGCTCAGAAATGCAGGAGGAATGCCAGAGTTAAATTATCCCTGCAAATGTATTAACCTTCCTCTCCCAAAAGGGACTTTGCCTGCACTATGGGGTGTAGCTGGTTGCGATCAATAATTTTCCCTGCAATGCAACTGACTGCAGTTTTTCACTAAGAATGTTGGATTTAGACCTGTCTTCTCCACTCATGAAATGCCTGGTAGGAGGACTCAGATATTCGGTATTCATTTGATCACAAGCAGGGAGGGATTGCTCCTTGCACTTGCTTGAGGAAAATCACCTCTAAGATAAAGTTTGCTAATTTCAAAGCTAAAACACTGTTTGAGATCACTCTGCCACCTGTGAAACTGAATTGTGCAAGGTGCAGTGATGCCTTTGGGGTAGGTGAACCTGAGCCGCAGAGCACCTTCTGCAGACATAACCCTGTTAATGGGAATTGCTCCCAAACCAGAGAATACAATGTTAATTCAGAAACTCCTGTTTTTCCATATAAAATGTCCTGCACCGTATTTTCCGATATTTCATGTCCAACATACACATTGCAGTGTTGTTTTAATTTAAACAGAAGTGGAAATAATGAATTGGTGGCGATTCTGCATGTATATCAGTGTTCACAGTAAAACACTCTTCTGATAGCTTTCTGTTCTTCATTAAATGTAGACATCCCAAGTCTGGATTTTTTTGCCTGAGTGTGTTTGCAAATTCAAGACGTGCATTTGTGAGCAGAATTACTGAACTGTGAAATGAAGTAATGTGGCATCAGGGCTGTTGTTCTGGAATTTAAAAAGAATGAACTTTGAATTTGGGGGTGTCACAAGCAGTTTGTGGGCTGGAGCTGGGTTGGCACCATGGGTTAAATGTGCACTTGAGACCTGTGACGGTAACTTCCCAATAGTGCTACACACACGTTCTGTGAAACACTTCTTCACGATTGTATGTTTGGCATATTAGCAAGTGCATTCTTTATTCCTTTGGTGCTTCTCATTTTTTTCTTGAAGATGGGGGTGGTCTGTTTCTCGATTTTTCCATGGCTTTCTGCACTGTAATGATGGCACCATCACCTGACTGCTGGAATACACTGGCCTGACTTTAATCATCGGGTGACTGGCTCTTAGCATGGTTTCATCTCTGCCGTTTTACATCTCCTCTTGTAATTGCATGATTGCTTGCAGCATTGTTTCCCTGTTGGTGACAGTGAAAGGCACACACAAGTATTTATGTAACCTTATACTTTTCCATTTGATGTTTAAAGTGTAGATGAAGAAGTGGTACTTTGCAAATAAAATTCTCTTTATTTGATTGTAAGCAGCATATTTTCATCCCTTACATGCAATCATTTTATTTTCATGCCTCCTGTGCAATCATTTGTAAGACAAGGTTATATATACACTTACTCTTAAGTATCATATGGAGGAAGAAGTAGGTTGAGCCTGTATGAATAACAAGGCTGCATTTCTGTAGTGCTGACAGTTTCATTGATGTATATATGCTTACAATTAAATAACCTGTGTAAAGCTAGAAAAAGAGTGATGTTTAACATAAATAGTATCTCAGTCTTTTAACTGCTAAATAACCAAACACAGCAAAACAATGGAGAATCAAAGCTCCCCTTTAAAGAGCAACAACACTGATTAATATGCAGTAAAATTATCTGCCTGTACAAGTTGTACCAACAGCTCTGCAGGTCTAAAATGGCAGAAGCTTTCAGTTGCTGTATAAAAATCAAACTACCATTTATTTCAGCCTCATGGTATGTGCAAATTCATGCAGCTCAGTTAAGGGAATAGCTTCACAACTGGTGTTACAATCTGTGGCTGGAGTGCTGCATCACAATGCAGCAAATGCATTTTCCACATTAACCAAACATGACAGCTGAAACGATTATTAACCATGCAATATGTCGGAAGTCATCAAAAATTCACATCAGAGTAATTGCAGTGGCTCAGGGAAAAAAAATAGTAGCATCTCTCTCCTCTTGCCTGCCTGCCGCCTCACCCCCTCCTAATTCCTACATGGTACAGTCCGTTAACAATAAAATATCCTTCTGTAACCTATAAACTGTTACTCCCATCAGTTACTGGTTTCAGACTGATGCTTTCCCTAGAATTTGAATAAAGCACCACTGGAAAAAAATATATAGATGCTTTACAGGCAGTGGTGTTCAGCCGTGGAAAGCAGCTGCTTTCTTATTGTCTTGCTGGACTCTTGACTGTCTCAGCCATTTCAGGACTTGCAGGTTTGATTTATATATATATATTTTTTTTTAAGATGAAAAAACTTGAACATTAATAGAGATAGATACAGCTGTGTAATCCTAAATACCAGGCAGATGAAGTGTGGCAGTTACAGCCAGCATTAACAGGTTTGTAACTCCTCAGTACTGAGATCTACAGGTAGGAATGTCTATCTTTTAAAATATATAAAATGAGGGTAAAAAGCTTGTTTTAATAAGAGAGAATTCTCCTCAAGGTGTCTTTTATGGTGTTTTTTGTTTGTACTGTTGCTGTAGGTTGTTTTAATTTGTAGGTGAGTAATTAAAGAGAACAGGTGGGTAGTTTTGGAGAAAAGGTCCTTTGCTCACAGAAAAGAAACTGGAAGGTCTGTGCCTTTACCTTCCAGTGTTCTTCTCTAGAGCAGCTGTTGGGTGGGGCAGTCCAGCGTCTGCTTTGGGTTTCATTTGTGTTGGCTTTTTAAAGACCCTCTTGACATTGCTGACTTTGCTTTTCATTTAAGCAGAAATACAGTAGCATAACTTTCTGAATGCCTTTATTCTTTTTTTCTCTTCCCTAGGCTATTAAAAGTCTATGGAAGTATTTTAAACAAAAAATAAAGATGCTACTTGATTATGATTTTTTTTTCTCTTGCTTTTCATTGTGGTGCAGAGATGTTGGTCCACTCTGTTTCCCCTGTTCTTACATATTCACTTATGATTTATTTAGAAGACATGTTAAACTTTCTTTAATTTTATTTTGAAGTAAGAATTTCAAATGTAGAACAAAAATAAGAGAAAATATTTCTACACTTTCAAAGCAAATGAAGATACTTGGAGATCTGCTTTTTTTGTTGTTAATTTCTTAAATGAGGTGGTGAAGCATATTTGCTTAGTCAACTGGAGTTTGCAGCAAGATCCCACCTCTCTTTTGAGTGAATAGGATACATTATGAAAGGGGTTAATCCAGTAAAGTCATAGTAAAAGGAAGCAGTCAGGGAATTAACATTTATATAAATGTGGTGGCCGTGACTAGCTGGGTGGGTGGCAGCTCATTTAATACTCTCAGATCTGGAGACGTAGAGGCTGCATGAAACTGGGAGCTCTGCCTGGCTTTGGTACGGGGACAAAAGTACAGGGTGGGTTGATTTTTCTCCTTTCCTTTCAATTCTATTTTTGTATTTGAAAGGAAGCAGTTTAATAAAACATACTGTGCTGGGTCGGCACCTGCCCTCTTTCAGTAGAGTGGTTTGCCTCCTCTGGGGCTCCCTCCCCAAATATTAAGGTACCTGTGTGCCATGTTCTGCACTCTTTGTCAACTGAGAAATGCTCAGAGGGAAGACATGGAACACTGGCATAGCATGGCAAAAAAGTTGCCTCTCTCCAAGCAGATTACCTGTGCAAAGGGGGGTCTTTCCACAAAAGCAGCTCAGCAAAAAATCAAGTAAAGGACAATGAAATCTGTGTTTTGCCTGTGTGAAAACATGGAGGAAACCATCCCATCCCCACTGGCCCCATATGGGAGACAGCTCAGTTATCCTTGCAGTTAGTATAGTGTGGCAAATTATTTTCCTTTGTTTGAAGTGGGTGGGAAACAGACTTCAACTAAGCTCCATAAATTAATGTATGAAAAAATGACTGAGCCAGTGTAATGAATAATTAGCTGTAGGTCTCTTATAGCAGGGTTTTCTGTGATATCTGTTGGCAGCATCTGGACCTGACATTTAATTTACATTAAAGTCCGAAAGCTTGTGTGCCTTGTTAATGCAAGGCGCAAATAAAGGCATGCACTGCTAGACAGTTCCTTAGCCAGGGTGGAGTACAGCCAGAGGAGAAAAATGGAAACCTATTGTCTCTGGTGTATCCTCAGCACACCGGCCTCATGCCCCAAGTCTGGAAAGTTTAAACCTTAGGTTTATTACACAGTAGGAGAAATAAGCTGAAAAAGGATAAAGTGTTTATTGTAACGTATTTGTTGCAGCAGAGAATCTGGATGTATGCTTTTCTCTCTGAGCCCTTTAATGTCTAACGTTTTTAAATATAAGTTGTATAATTATAACAGGCGTATTCCAGTCTTCTCTTTCTTAGTTTAATGATCTGTAATTAATAATTCATATGCAATTTAAATAATTAACTTTATGAAATGTATCAGTAATGTAGTAAAGAAAAACCATTTCTAAAGACCATGGCATGTTTAAATTGAGGATTTAAAGATATCGTGACATGTATGATCTCCAAATTGCTTGCTTTCACTGTCGGTAAAATATTTATATTTATTCTAGGGGATAAGTTGTCATGTTGAAGATAGCTGTTAGGTGAACAAAGTAGTTATGATTTATTTACAAATACTGAGGAAGATTGGGGTAGCTAACTTGGGCTTATTTTTTAACTCAGGTGGATGATTTTGCCAAATCATCTCATGTTATTTAAGAGGGCTGAACTTCAAATTTGCACATTTTCTTGAGATTCCACTGTGTATTTTAAAAAAAAAAGCCTGCTTTTTCCACACTACAATGAATGTAATCTTGTCTCTTTGTCATGTTAGCCATTATCAGCAAAATAAAGTAAATTTAACTTGGGAAAGATTTTCTTTCCCTGTATGGGTTTTTCTGAGAGACTTCAAACTGCAGTAGGAATGTTATAGGAACCCCCTTTGTGGAGGTACAGCACTGGGGAAAGCCACCTATGCTGGTTTAGGATTTGCATCCCACTGTAAGTTGGTTGTCGCATTTCCAGTGCTGACAGGATTTTCATGTCTGAACCAGGCGTTGTCCCTTCGAGGCAATGAGCGTTCGCTGCCTGCATCGCTTTCTGTCTGAAATGCAGATGGAGGCTGGAAGATGCTGCTTGGCATTTCTTTTCAAGAAGCAGAAAGATAACCTGAGCTCCTAAGGAATGTTCAGGAAGGCAGTACGCAGGCTTTCAGCTCTGGGATGGGGGCATGGCAGTTGAAATCTTTCCTCTTGAGTCAGCCTGAGAGCAGGGACAGTGTCAGACTCAGTGCTGCTAGGTTCACTACTTGAATCCAGGGGAGGTAAAGAGAACCAATATTTTTCATTACTGTTTTTTCACCTACAGTTTCAGACTAACTTAAAGGCATTGAACTGTTTCTACTCATCTGAAATTGTGAAGGGAGAGCTATGGAAATATCAATCATGTTTTGGTTTTCAGAAAATCCTGAGAGCATCCGTGTTTCTCACAACCAAGAAGGTTACATGTTCCCATATTTCATATTCCCACTCAGAGAAGCAGAAGCATAAAGCACTTAACAAGGGGTAAGGGAGACTGAAGGACTACAATAAAATATTCAGAAGTGAATTAGAGGAGGCTGGGTGCTAATGAGTAGCAGATTTGTTTAATAATTTTCCCCTCTTGCTGGTGGTCCATCAGAAATGTCATTTTAGGATAAGGAATGCTTTATTGATTGACTGGGATGGGTGTTTGGCTTTTGGATGTGATCCTGAGAAATTAATTTTCTGCTGCCAGGTTAAGTGGGTTTTTGTAGTTGCTGTATGTTAATGCTAATGTACAATTAGTCCAGCAGCAGACACAGCAAGCTTGTCTGTGTGCCTCCTTTATGCCTTTTGCTTCTCTTTTCAAACTACTCCCTTACTAGCCAGTGTTTTCTGTGGGGTTTGGAGAGATACCTCCTGTAACAGGGCTGGACACTCCCCTTTCTCAGTTGTATCAATTTTTCCTGTGGTGCCCATGGATTTCCAGTGGCTGGTTTCTCAGCTTGCACCTTCTCAGGAGACCCCTCGCCAGCTCTCGGTACAGGGAATTGAGGTGTGGTCCGCAATGGCACCTGTGCTTCATCCCTGCCATTGCAGGGACGTGACACGGGCAGAAATTCAGCGTACAGGTTTCATTTGTCACCATGTTATTTGAGCATGGTTTCCTCTTAGAGCAGGGAGAAGATACAGCTACTTCTCAAGGAAATGTGGAGTAACCACGATGCTAAAATGGCAGCGAAAGAAATAAGAAAATGGCGTCATCAGTGAAATTGGTTTCAATGGCTTGATTTGAGGGCATCCTGCCTGATGCGAGCATGTTTCCAGCAAGAGGTATTACATTGCAGCTTTAGTTATGACTGTACAATAAAAGTATTAAATCATTTAAGTCTGTAGGTTTTTTCAGAGTATCCCCTTAAAAAACATGATACTGGAGAGGCGGGTATAGCAGCTTATTCTAGTGGATGATCAGAAACTATCTTTGTTTGCATGCTATAAATATTTTTACTATGGGGTGGCATTGTGAATCTCAAGCCCACTGGAATTATCTTGTAATTTAATTTTCTTATTTATTTAATTTACTTAAATTAAATTCCAAAAAAGAGGCAAGGCCTTGAGTTTTGTTTTGGTTGTGGATCTCTTGATGTGTTTGTGGTTTTTGTATTTTTTAATCACGATCATAATGCACGGACTTGTATAGTGTACAGGAGGGGCTGTAGTCACTCATCATAGCACTGAGCAAAGCCCCACACTAAGGTCATTCCTTTGCATTCAAAAATACTGAGAGAAACAGGTAGCCATATATTTGGAAATTTGATGAATGAGCCCAGGTTTCAGATTGTGGAGTCTGTTCACTCTGTGCTGATGCTGTTGCTGATGGTGAGAAGCCAAAGGAGATGGGCTTCCCGTGAGTCCTGCTGCTGGTCCTGCTGACCTGATCTGTGTGGAGAGATTCCTTTACTCAGCAAATGGTAATTCCAAGTGAGGTACCATTGTGTTTAATTGCCATTGTGACATTTTGGTTTTTTTGTCTTGAGACAAATGGAAACACCATCTGAGGTGTTTTCAGGTGTAATGTACCAGTGTTAGCCAGCTGAACAAGCTCCTTCATGAGTAATGTCTCCTACTGCCACATTGGCTGCAAGAGTCTGTCTACCTTCTTTTTAGTTCTCCATTTTTATGTTTATTCAATTAATAAAACACAGAGATGTTTATATTCCTGATAAAAATATTCAGGAATGTAAAGATGGTAATATCTTTCTATTTCTAGAATTTTTTTTCATTGTTACTCCTCCTGTTATTTGCATGATCTCCCAGCAGGTTAGGGCTATTATAGACTTTCTATTTTTTTATTATACAGATCTCCTTGATGCTTTGTACCTTGATAGGACCTGGGATTCTTGTTGAACCACTCCCAGTTATATCATAGGGAGAAGGAAAATGACTATATGCCTGGGCAGAAAGACAGGATCACTCGAAAAAGTAGCACTGTTGTTTACACTACTTTTGTGTTGCATTAACAATTCCTGTCAAGAATGATCTGTGCAGTGGAGGCTGGTGATTCTATGTGAAAGAGAACCTCATTGTAATCAACTTTGCTGCAAAATTTTGGATTAAAAAATGTATTATCTTAGTCTTATGTCATCAAAGTCTTTGTGACTTTGAAAAAACCTACATTTAAAGCATGAACAGCATTCCTATGTGCTATGCAGTCCAACATGACACAGCAACAATTTTTAGACTCTGAGAATGAGAAACTAACTTGTGCAATTGAAGTTATTTTGGTTTCACTGTGATGGAGGGGAAAGACAGAGCAAATAATATGGATAATTACTAATATTTTAATAATTAGGTATACTGTATAAGTAGTATATAAATTATATATATTTCAATGGTTGATACACTGTGGTGCTTTTTAAAAGTGTCCTACTTCACTCATTTTAATTGCACTTGAATTTGTTAAGTCTTGGAAATGTCTCTGACATATTTTGTAAAATCTAAAATACACAGGAGCACTGCAATGAATTTTCATGTTATATTATGACTTAAGCCACGTGTAAGTACAGTTTTAAATTAAATACTGAAATCTTATAGTGCATGAACTCACTGAGCATCCTGTGTTGAATTAGAAGAAAGTAAAATAAAGCAGAGTCATGTTTCTTGCCAGCAGTGATGATCTCCATTTATACACGGAACAAGCAGTGACACATAGCAGAGAGTTCGATTTTGGCGCTGGTGAGTGCCTGGCACAATATTCCTGCAGGAAATCTGAGCAGTGGTATTTTTCTGGACATTTCCAGTATGATAAAGCTGTGCTCCCTGTATGTTTCATGGTAAATTTTGCTTCTGTTCACTGCAGATGCCTGCACTCTCCTTGCCGGCCACATGCTGCAGATGTGTTTTGGAGGACTGCGGTTGGGTGTGGGATGTGGTGGTGCCTCTCAGTGCTGGGGATGGTTTGATATTAACTGCTGGTGCTTCCATCATTACATAGATGGTGTCCTGGCTGAAGTGAGCACTAGGAGGTGTTTGTATTTTTTCCCTTCAAGCCTGTATGTCTGAGGAACACATTTCCAGTCTTCACTTGCCAGATTCAAACAGGCCCAGCAAGAGTCAAAGAGCGTGCACCATCTGCCCCTGCTTATGTTAGAGCTGATCCGTGATTTTCTCAAGGAATGCTTCTTTCGGCAGTTTGAGTTTCTCCTGTCACGGCTAGAAGGAATAATGATATTTATCCAGCACAGCAAAATCCAGTGTTCCTGGATACCATCTTAAGATGACTGTGAAAACGGCATGAGTTTCACAGATCAAGCAGTCTAAACCAGTAAAATAATACACAAAAGAGTACTAGATCTTTGCACTGCGGGCACTAACCTGCGGCAGAGAGCTCTTTGTAAATATTTGCTTAAGGCTCACTCTGTAACACAGATTAAAGACTGTGTTTGAACCTGGGCACTGCATCAATGCGTGCCGGTGGAGAGGTAGGGGAGACCTGTTCCTGCCCCAGTGTCTCTGGGAAAGGGTGCTGCTGTGCATTTTCCATGGTGCACACAGCCCCAGGGAGAGCCTTGTGGGCAAGTGGAGGTGCCCCTCTTGTTCTGCACTGCATGTGGGCTCCAGCCTGGCGTGCATCAACTCCTGCTGCCGCTGGGGTGAGGCCCAGGTTGCTGCTTCTCCATCATGAAAGCAAGACGGCATTGCGGCTCTGCAGAATTTGATTTTGCTGGAGCAGGAAGCCACTTAAAAAAAACTGAAGTAATTTTTTGAATTGCTACTAGTCACGCAAGGAAGCAGTGTTGAAGCTGGGCTTTGCATATTTTTAGTGATTTACTGCCACTCAATTGCTATTGGCTTGCAGGGTGGGGAAGAACTCCCCTACCTTGACTCTCAAACCAGCTGAGCATGAGTATTGGCTACAAGCGTGTAGTGCAGTCACAGTGCACGGGGGGATGTGATATTTGACCCCTGTGAAGGCGGGTAGCAGAGCAGCAGATCTACCCCAAGCCCAGTGTTTGGCTGTATTAGCACAGTTTTGCGTTCTAGCTATTGCTATGTGCTTTTCCCTTTTCACCTTCAGCACGGCTGTTGCTTTGAAAGTCTCTGATGCGACAACCAGCTCTTAGGTCTTATCAAACTGTAAAGCCTTCTGGTTTTTTCCTGCTTCTCCTGTTCAGTCAACAGAGAATTAAAAATGTTGCAGGATTTCCCACTCTTAACATGATGGCAAGGAAGTTGAGAAATGTATGTTGTAGTTTGACAAGTGCAGCTGTCTTAGGCTAGGGAAATTTTGTATTACTAAGTCCTTAAATTGAACAACGGATACGGCTATGGGATGAGACTCGTCAGACCGTCCTTTCTAGTGCACCTTTTTGTCTGTGTACAGTGATGCGTTCCTTGCCTCTCGTGCAGCTTTGAAGTGATACTGACTGGTGAATCACCCTTCCTGGCATTGTCTTCCTCTCTGCTCTCAGTATGTTTTGGCCCCATAGCAGTTTTGCCATCTGAAGCTCTCCAAGGAGGAAGCCAATTTCACAAATGCTCTTTGCTTGTTGTTCTTGCTAGCTGATCTTTGGGTATCTGCCTTTCTGCTTTGAAGGACACAGTACTGCACAGGCCAGGGTATGTAGTGAAGCTTCTTATCTGCATGGCTTTAGCCCAAAAAACCTGATGCTTTCTGAAAAATAAATCATGGGAGACCTATGGAAGCTTCCAAGACACGATGGGATCACACATACAAAGGAAGAGTGAATAGACTGAAATACTGCTTACGCTACACTCGTGTCCCCATCCTTGGGAATCCAATAGTTGGCCATAGTACTTCACCCTTTGGCCAGCCAGCAAGCACTGATGCTTGTGTCAGCACAAACAATAATTTAGATTTAAAAACTGCCAGGTAGTTTTGCCTCCTTTTCTGTTTCCAGAGAGAACGTGGCCAGGAGGGTTGTACCAGGGTACACCACCTCAGGAGTGGGCTCAGATGTGTCCATGTTTTCAATAGGATTGTATTTAGCAGATTTGTTTCTTAGAATTGCTAGCAGAAATAATAAATTCAAGTGCTTCACCTGGAGTTGCCAAAGAGTGATTTTTGTTAACTGTCCCTGCTGGATTCACTGGATCTACTGGAAATCCAGCACTTGGAAATATTTTAATCAAAGAGCAATTGACTTGAAATGGTCCCAGATTGTTCATTTCATTTTCTTCTTTATTTCTGTGCCAGTGAAAAAGTACCCATTGCTGTCAACATCCAAGGTCTCAGTATACTATTTGGCAACATTCGCCTTCTCTTGACAGCTTGAATACTAAGATCAAGTATTAAAAGTATGGCCTGGCTGATGAAAGTAATTAAGAGACTTCTCTCAGCCAGGAGAGTTTACTAACCTCATTTACTGCAGTAAATGGAAGAGACTTTCCTGTCAAAAAGAGACCATCGGTGCGTGCATGTGTGCCCTTTTGTACTGATAATGAACTACTGGAACACTCTCTTGCTGGAATTCAAGCTGGAGCAAGGCAGGTGCTGGTTGCTGTCAAACCAGCCTGTGTCAGTCAGTGTTTGTCTGACATGAGGGGTAATACTGGAGCAAGCACAGGCTGCTGCCAGGGGTTCTGTCCTGCCCTTCCACTTCTACAAACCTTCATCAAGTGAGGCTGGATTTCAGCAAAAAAAGGGAGACTGTGAGATCAGGCTGAAATTTGAGGTGTAGGAGCTCCAAGAGGATCTGGAATGTGCTTAGGAAAGATGCTGAGAGTCAGTAGACATGTAAGTCTAAGTGGGACTAACTGAGAAGCGGGAACCTGAAAGTGTGACAGTGGGTGTATTTCTATGCCTGTGTCCCTGTTTTGCAAACACCATCGCATCGGATATTGTACAAATGGTGTGTGGGAAACATTCAGCACTGAGTGGTGAAGAGAACTGGGGATGGAGAAGAGTTATGCTGCTTCCCTTCCAAACTAGATGCAGGAAGGATGTGTGGGAGTCAGACAGCAACAGAAAGGAAAATCAAAAGCCACTCACTAAAGCAGGGCAGGGTGATGTGGCATTAAAGCTCTGTGAGCTTTTTGCTTAAACCTGCCTCAGGGAAGTAAGATTTTCATTTTCAAGTAAAATCCAGGCTACACTGGGATCCCTGCACTGGCAGAGCTTGTGCACAGAGAGCTGCAAGGTGAGGTTTTCACCTCTGAGATTATAGCAGTGCTCGTGTTGGCTGTTCCTGTCTTTGCCATCTGCCTCTGCGAAATAGCCTTTTGTCTCCTAACAATCATCTCTGTTCTCCTCCCGCTTTTCTCTTTGGATGCTGAATATGAAGCAACTCGTTACTCGTTGTACAATCAGCAGCATCTCCCCCGAGAGGGCGGCTCCTGCTTTGTGGGTCGTGCACTCCCCGTGCGTGCTGAACGCTGCACCTCCGCATCCTCGTTACAGTCTGCCAGCGTTCGTGGCAAAGTCAAACCTTGCCTCTGGGATTGCAGAAAGCTTTCAGGGCAGATGTAACTGGCGAGCACAACCAGCACTGTTCACAGCCCAGCCTTCTTAAGAGATATGTGAACCCTTAAAGTTGTGACCTGGGATTTCTGAGGACAAAATTTCTCCAGTGTAAAATGCATCTCTGCCATCTTTCTGCCTATCCTTGTTCCGGAGCTCTGCTTTTTCATGCAGCAGAGGTGCATTTGTGTGCATTTTTGTATGTCCGTGAAATCATGTCTGGTGATCAAAGTGTAGTGCACCACTAGGTGGCAATGCGATAAATCCAGGGGATCCAGCAATCAGCCGGACACACCTCACTTTCTTAACGAGTGAAATTCTGGCCACCAAAGCCTGGTGTGACACCCCCAGGAGCTCTTATTTGGCCTAAGTAGAAGCAGCTCGCACAAACAGTAGCAGGAGCTTCAGCATCAGTTCCTGAAACTCCCTCTTCTGAGGTTTGACAATTAGTCTGTAATTAACTGAAGCTGAAATTGTCATGCTAGAGTCATAATGTTTAACACAAGACATAGGGCAAACTTTTTAAAATTTATTTCTCCTTAGTGAGGCATTACAGATGTTATTTTGAATGTGTGAGGATTTTATTTTGCTAAAGAAGTAGCTTTTGAGATTGAAAAAGACAATTATCATCCTCTAATTGGCATTCAGTGTAATGTGTTTCCTTAAATGGACCTAGTAGAACTCTCTGGGAGCTGGGCAGTTTCATTAAGATACTCAGCCTGGATTTACTGACATCAAGTGAAGCTTTAGCACATCTTAAATTCCTCTGTTGATTACCATCACTGCTGTGTACATTTCTAGGCAGATACCTGCTAGGGCACACATCCCTGAAAGGAAAGACGGGAAGACCAAGGGCAGGAAAGGTAGGACACATTCTTGGGGTTTTCAGGAGTCCAGTGCTCACAGAGCAAGCAGGGAGCCAGGCATCCAGGACCTCTGTAAGCTCACATCCTCCATCACATGCAGATAGCTCTAGGTCTGCATCTTGGGGACAGTGGGCTGGTTTTGCCTGTAAAATAAGCAGTGTTGTTAGAATAGAGCTAACACACTGTTCTCTGCAGCATCAGATCTCTACCATCAGAAGCAAGTCTGTCTCTTCTGCTCATTTATTGGTGTGTGCTTTGAAGGTCCAGAAGCATTGCTTGTTTTAATTCCAGATAATTTTGCTCCATTTTAGGTTGAAGTGGGGGAAGTAAAAAAAAAAAAAAAAATTAAAAAAAAAAAAAAAAAGAATCCAGAAAACTCATTGCCCTCCCAGAGTTGGGACAAGCCTTACAAGGCACATCTCCATCCCTCTCCTGCACAGAGTCGAGGCTGTCTTGGCCCAGTTAGGTGACTGCGGCAACCCTTGTCTCAGTGACAGCTGCTATAATAGTTGGTCCCCAGACGTGTGCAAGGATCTGGATTTAGCTTCCTTTTTTTCAGGTTGTAACTGTGATTTCTCTGTGGGCATTGTCTAAAAATAAAGCAGGACCTGTCGGCTGGTGAAATGAAGAATAGAGCAGTGACCGCTCTCTTCCGTGTGTAATTCAAGGGCTCTTTCTGGGGAGCTGCACCGCACGTATCTTTGAGGATGGCGGCTTGTTCTCTCTCCAGTGTACAGAAAGGGGTCACCTTCTTATTTCCAGCTAAAGGGGGTCACAGCCTGTCCCATGTACCTCAAATGCTTGTTCTACATATTTAGAAGGAGAAGGTGCAATGCCCATTATTTCACATGCTGGTGCTGGGGAGCAGGAAGCCGGCAGCACTCCTATGTGACAGTGTCCTGCCAGATTGCTTCAGACTGGGGAGGTTTCTATTGCTCCTCAACTCCCAGAGCTAAGTATTACTCTGTGATACTTGTGGTTGTATGTATTACTGCTGCAGCACAGTTTCTAAGACCTACCATAAGTATATTTTTCCAAAAGCCCAAATCTCTGTGTGTCACCACAGGAATTCTTTGCAGGAAGATGGGGAGACTAGAAGGCACAAAATCATCCTGATTCCTGATAAATTCAGTTGGACACTGCTGCAGTTATATTTTCTCTTTATAAAAGCATAAAGCATGGTCCACTGAGTTCCCTTTCTCCAGGTTTGTTAGCAGCTTTTGGTTTTAGAGCTGAGGAGTGGGTGTACAGACTTTTAAGATATTAGCGATTAATGGAGTTGATAATTTATAGCTGATTACTTCAGAAGGATAAAAAAGCTTTTTCTTTTTATGACCTGAATAATGGTTACATTGAAGTCTGGGCATACAAATTAACTTGGTTTATTTAATTGGTGATGTAACAGTGAAAATTCAAAATAAAGATATGCATGTTAAAATGTGATAAACATATCCTGATTGTTGTCTGTGTGCTTTACTGCTTTACCCCACAGCTATTTGTTTAAAGTTAAAACTTTATTTTATATTTCTTAGTACAGGTCATAAAAGTAACCTTTGGGATAAGGACCTAACAGCTCATCTAAATAAATTTGTTCACACACACCTGACCTCTTTGAGATTTACTCATATACTGAAATTAAAAACACAAATCTTCCTTTTTACCCACTCCAGCTGTATTCATGGAGAGAAGCTGTGTGGTAAACTTTTTCTGTATGCTTTCCAACTGTTTAGTTATTTCCATCCTTCCTCAACTGACTATTTTTAAGGCTCTTTTTCACAGTTGTATCAGTCCCCCAAGAGCTCCACTTCTGCCTGAAGCTGCCAAGTCAAAGCCTGTTTTATTTTTTTCAGCATACTCAAGTCCAACAATCTTATCTTGGCTTATCGTTCCTACCAGCTTTCATCCTAGCTCCCTCAAATGGAGAGCAAGAGGAAGCAGATGCTGGGACACAGAGATAAAAGAGAATAGAAGCAGGACATTTCACTAGGATTTAATGCATATTAAAAGAGGGGATTAATGCATTTTCATTTTCATGTTGCACTGGATGGGCATCTTACTGTACCTTTGGTGAAGTAAAGTGACCTTTAAACTTCCTGGGACTGGACTGCAGAGAGAGCTCTGAGCACTTCCCAGAGCTGAAAGAGCTGAGTACTATAATATGTATCTGATGTTAGTGCAAGGCTGATTTTTTTGGCTGAAGCTCTGTTTCTCCTTTTCTGCAGGGATTCCTGAAGAATGAAAAAGATAATGCATTGCTGTCTGCCATTGAAGAGTCTAGGAGGAGGGTAAGTTGGAAGAAAGCACCATCATTTTTGCCTAAAAACAAAAACAGGAGAGATTTGCAGTTTTCTTCCCTTGAAAGTTATCAGTACTTAGTCTGTAAGAAAATTAATTAGCCTTCCCCTCTTCATCTCTTGTATCTTCACCGCTGAACAAATAGTTGTTTTGAAGATCATCTGAGCAGCAACTTGTTTTCTGATAAGAAATTCATCTAATCCTGTTTCTGAATCGATTTGTGCCTTTGGTATCTGTCATGTTCTGGGACAGTGATTTTCGCAATTGAATTATGCAGCATGAAAAAATGCTTCCTGTTGTTTGTCTTGAAACTCCCTCTTGGAAATGTCATTCCATACTTCCTAGTGCTCCTGTTAGGATTGTTTCCCTCAATGTATACTGGGGGCATCAGGTTTAGAACTGACCCTATGTTTCTTTCAAGTGATAAGAAAAAGTACATAAGCATTAATAAATTATTTCAGTTACATAAAATTATGCTGTAACTATTGAAGCATATTTAAAATCCTTTTGAAATTATAATAGTGAAGATAAGTGGGTAAGACCTATATCCTGCCATGAAAATATAAAGTGAATTTTATAATGCAACAAAGAAACACAAATCTTAAGCTCTAATTGCATGCATGCACTGTAATTAAATGTTTGCCAAATGTCACTGTCTCTTACAAATTCATTTCTTCGAGGAATGTTTTGCTCATTAATTGACAATATCCTAAAGTGAACTGCAAGGAAATGAAAAACTTAGCCAACCAAGACATTTAGTTAAGTACGTTGCAGGACAGAGCTGTGTGAACAGGGAAGAAGTAGAAGACACAATACAGCTTATTCTCTATTTAGAATTAGTGGAGATTCTCTTACTTCCTGTGCTGGTATACCTGAGGCTGCTAGTCTCACCCCAACAGTAACAGAAAAGGTAGTGAAGCATCTTCTCTATCCCAATGCTACTGCCAAAATATGGGAATATTTCCCCTGCTGAGGGAAAAGCTGTTTCCTGCCGTGTTCCCCAATTGGATCTGAAGACAATGTACCACATCAGCCATTTTAAAGGTAACGGTTGTTTTTTCTTGGGATATGATTTTCCTGTGTGCTTTCCCAAGTTATGTTCCTGATGAAAGAGACTTCCTGATTCTTTGACACTGGTTTATTTTCCCTTAATATTTTAATTTTTATTTTATCCTATTTCCTGTTTAAAAGAAAAAGACACTGGTAAAGACCTGAAAATTATTATGGGCAGTAAATACCTTTGTTAAAAATGCAGCGAGTCAGACCTTCATAGCCTCCAGGGAGGTGAAAAGCTAGTGGTCATGAGAGAAGTTAAGTCCCAACAAACCACACATTAGTGATGAACCTGGATACTGTGTGTGCTGCTAAGTTAAAGAAGGAAGCCTGCTGTTTTTCGGCCTGCTCAGATTCCTGTGCTGCCCTGCCATGGAAGAGACACAGTTCCCCTCTTTTACCAGCTGGGGGTATGTGAGAGTTGTCTTAATTCCACATACACCTACTTTCTGAATCCCCTTGTACCTGAACAGGAAGCCTGTTAAAATAATATGCAGCATGCCATTAGCCTCTTGAGGGCTGACCTGGTTAATTTGTGTAGTTGCTATTTTCTGTTTCATTATTGGGCTTGTCTGTTAATAGCAGAGTTAGGCTGGTGTGTTTTGATATGTTTCTTAGCTCTTGTTCTTCTTCACCAACAGACTTTTGCCATGGCTGAGGAGTATCACCGAGAATCAATGCTGGTTGAATGGGAACAGGTGAAACAAAGGATTCTGCATTCTCTGCTTGCATCAGGGGAAGATGCTCTTGATTTCACCCAGGAAAATGAGGTAACTGTCTTTCTAAATGCTGTGCACAGTCACACACAGCACTGTACACAGCTGGCATTCCAGCATGCTGAAACCACTTCTGAAATATTCTGCAACTACAACTGTGTGAAAATGAAAAATACAAAATCCCTATTTAATTCTAGAATGTCTCTGACTAGCAGAATGCATTGTCTAGCAGAATATCAAACCTTTGTGATTATTTCTGTTTATTGGCTGATGGGTACAGGCAGTGGAGCTGCTGTTGCTGAAGCTGTGTTTTGAGCATATGTGCTGGCTGGAAACTTAGTCACAAACACATACTAGGTCAATATACCCAGGGGACAGAAAACACACTGGGGACTTCAGGAAACCTTTGCAGTGTGACACCAGGGAGTTTCTCAGGTGCAATTGTGCTTACACATAGGTCTTAGAGTGTCTCTTCCCCTTATCACTGTGTGCTAGCCTGGATTTATGGCTTTTCTTAGGAGGCTGATGAAGTCTCTCAGATTTCTTGGCAAAGCCAAATGAATAAACACCCCAAAAAAACCACTTTCCTTTTTATCTTGCTGTCTCATGCAGAGCAGGTTAGAATTTTGTGCTGCTCAGACCTCTAGTGTTCAGGTTAATCCAGCAATGACCAAATCCTTTGGGCAAGACTTACCCCATGTTTAACAAAAGAGATATTGACTATCATCTTAAAACATTCCTTATCTTCTGTTACAATTCAAACCTTTACAGTTTATTCTCTTAAAGAAAATGTTTAAGTTAAATGAATAGAACAAAGCAGAGTTACGTGCAGAGTGTTGGGAGCTCAGCTCCTCTGCGCTGAAAGGTTCAGACAGCAGCTGTGGTCCCTGGAGCACAAAGTTACATCACAGCTGCTGCTCTGTACTCCATGAAAATGCTCACCTTGAGAAGAGAGGGGATAGGAAGTGGAGGGATGCAAGCTGCTGTGCTTCCAGGCCAAAAAAGAGACACATTTTTTATAGCCATGTTCTTCACCCATTAAAATGAATTCTTGTTCATTGGGATGACCTGCAATTTATACAAAAATAAAAAAAAGCCTTTGGTGCTAATGGGGTATGACCTGTATAGGGATTTGGAAATAATTAAAATTGTTAATGAAATGTCCCTTTCTGATTACTGTTCTTTTAAATATAGGTTAATCCCAGTTAGCATATCTCTTTTTATAGAGACTCTCTTCCCCAGAAAATATTTTACTGATTTTTACTGGGACTTCTCAAAGGTTGTCCAATATTAGAAATGCTAAATAATGCAGACTGAATTAATTTAAAACTAGGAACAGCTATCCCGTTATTTTGGGATGTGTATCTGAATACTTGGCAGTTATACTGATAACTTCTAACATCTTTGATTTGTGTGCTAGTTACTGGTATGGGGTTTTCCTTTCAGAGTGGATGTTAACTGCTAGCAGAAGTAATTTAATAACCCACTCTGAGCAGGTAAAACACCTATTCTGGTGTTTGATTGTCAAATGGATGTTACTTTCAGTCCATGGACAAGCATCAAATTGGTGTGAGGGAGGAGGGGAGGAAACTCAGCTCCTAATGTTTTTCGTGAATGGGTTTAAAGACTCAATGTACACTATCAGTCAGTAATACTCCACTCTCTGTTTCAAAGCTTTCATAGTAGCAGTATGTCATTTCAAGAGCATTTAAAATCCTTGATATATTCTAGTCTTAGCCTCAAGAAGTCAAAGGTCTGAGAGGTTTGAAGTGCATCTACTGTGTTAAAAGCCTGTTATCTAACATCCCCACAGCAGGTTGTTCTTCTAAAGCCTTGTTCCAGTCAAATAAGTTTTTTGTGTGTATGTGACACAAACAGACACAGCCTGTAGAATATAGTAGAGGTTTAATTGATATCCTCTGGAGATGGAGAATCAGCTGAAAAGGCACAGATCCAGACGCAGCAGGGGGGCGGTCTGCCTGCAAGCCAATTCTCAAGCTTTGGGCAAGCTAATTTGGGCAGAATGAAATACCAACACATTATTCATGGAAGTAAGACCAATTAACAGGCAAAGCTCATGATTCAAAGAACCTAGTGCAGGACTTGCTATAAAGGTTTTCTGTTCCCCCTTGTCCTCCAGCCTGGCCATCTTCTTGTCAGGGAAAACCAGAGCTGATAAAAAGGTGCTTCTTGTGGGGCTGGAAAGGGATTAAAAGCCTGAATTTTGTCTTCAAGATATCAAACACCTAAGGTCTGAAGGTGTTTGTTATGACTGTTGTGCCATGAGGTTCCGAGGCATTTCTTTTGTCCTTTTCCAAGTTTTTCCTTATTTCAGGTTTTTCTTTCTTCCACCCTTGCCGTAAGCTCTTCCACTCCTGCTGTCAAGCAGCACGCTCCTGCAGTGATACAGAGACACTGGCACCTCTTGGTTTCTGTTCTGCCTCTCTGTACCACATCTTCATACCCCTTAAATCCCAAGCTCTGCAAGATGCTTTCCACTCCACCACAATGTATTTTGATGGGATTTTTCCAGCTTGGTCTCCTGCCTAGATATTCACTGCGTCTACTGGCCAAGCCATTTGGAGTGCTGACAAAATGTCTGCCCAGACTTCTGCTGAGGAATGTGCATATGCATATGAGGGTGATGAATAATGCATCTTTACATGCACAGGGTTTGGTGTGCAAGTGAGGCTGAATGCTTGGTTGAGTGCAAATGAAGGAGGACTCCTTTGAAAAGCAGCATCATTTGGCTAATTGGATTTAAAAGATAAAAATGTGATGGCAGTGCAGCTAAGCTGCAGCTTTGAGAAATGTGTAATATTCTGAATAAATATTACAGTTCTGAATCATATTTTGGAAAGACCAAAATTCAGGGCAGGGAAAAGCAAAACCACTCAAAGGTGGTTGAGAAAAACAGCACAAGCCATTTAAGCAGTATCAGACTAGAGATTTGTGTATGTGCACTTACACTTCTGCAGTCCTTTGTGCGTTCCCCCACTTTTCTGCTTTTGCTGCTCCAGTTCAACTTCAGAACCTGACCTGAAACACAATTCTTATCATATGCTCCTAGCTGCTGTTTTGAGCACAACTTTCATTATCTTTTTCTTGCTTGAAACATGGTAAGTTTTTACTTGCTAGCAAAGTATATCCTCCCTCCTCCCCACTTTCCCCCCGTTAGTTTGTAGGGGATGTCTCCTCTTGGGAAGGATTGCCTGCGCAATCCATTTCTGTGATTCAGGCGGAACAGTGGAAGTGGCCTTCCCCATGCTGACTCACTGCTTTAGTTTTCCTTTTGAACTTTCCTTTTAGCACAGCCATGAGATAGTTCAGTGAGCTAGTGCTTTTTTTAGTTTAATAATTCAAAGGTGAAGCCAGAATGCACACATGAGGTGGGAAGAAAATAGGAAATAAGCTTGCTTCCTTGGCTCTTTTTCCATAGGAAAGAAAAGTATAAGAAAACTAGGACAAATTCTAGACTTCCTGATTTTTTTTTTCCTGAAGTACCAAGTCAGTAGAATTTAAAGAATTTCAGTATGGCAGTTCTCAGCTGTGGCAGATAGTTAAGAAGTGTTTCTTAAAGCATAATGGTTAGAGTAAAACTGAAATTGGAGAATGGAAGGGAAAACCCAACCCCAGAGCAGTTACTTCTTGCAGGCATGCCCTTTTGAATTCAGGTTCTTACCTGAATTGTTTGAACCTGGCAGTCACACACCACTCTCTGGAGTGGCAGCCACGTGGGTGCTCTTTGGTGCCACAAAGCAGAAAATGGAACAGATTCACAAAACAAAGCTCCAATCCTTGTGTTTCTGGTGCTTGGGCACTGGCTGAAAAGTGACACTGAGTCACTATGTACTAGTCTTCACTTGCTTTAGGAGATGAAACCTCATTGGTAATTAATGACAACGTCCATAATTTAGCATTACTTTAAATAACTCTGCATTTTATCTGGCTCGGCACAGGGAAAGGCTGCAAAGCGCTATTTCTGCCATCATGTCTGTTTCCCAGGAAACCTGCTTTAACAGCTTCTTTGTTCTTTAGAACAAAGAATTTGTCGAGTTTTAGGTGGGTTTAAAGGAATTTGTGTCAGATGATTTGTCACCAAAATAAAAATGCAGATGCTTCTGAATATCAGTACCCACTAAGAGGGACTCTGAAGAATATTTTTAGTGTAAGTTCAGTTGCAGAAAGAAAAAGTGAAATTGCTTTTGGGGTTTTTGTAAGGCGTTTTTATAGAGCCTAAGGTTTAAATGCACCTGCCTGATTTTGTAGCCAGGTTAAGCATTATTTAAATTCTATTATTAGTGAGAAATTAATGCAGTAATAAACTAATTTCAACCATTTTAAAGGATTGTCCAGGTTCATCCTTGGTTCCTTCATTTATTTATATTTCATTATATTAGGGGCAAACACCACTGAGTATTTTTTATTCTGTAATCAAGCATTGTATGCTGTGCAGAAAGCTGATATCACAAAGCTCTTAGAATTTCTTGGTAGAGGTCAGTGCCCTTCATGTATAAATTCCTAGTCAATGCAGAACAGTTTCTTGGCCATTGCAACTGTGTAACTTTTTTTTGTTTTTAAATTTTAACTTGTGAACACTTTACTGATCAGAATTCCTGGACTGGGACAGGGAGTAGTAGTTGTCTTTGTAAGGACACATGCTCCTGAGTGTTAGACAGTAAAAGATATTCCGGGTTAAACTAATACCAAAAAAAAAACAATCTTGGAATTACTGAGAGAATGTTCAGTGCAAAACTGATCAGTAACATATCTGGAAGTTCATATGTTTGTATTATTTCACTTTGAAGTTGGGATACAGTTCCCAGAAAAAGTGAGATTCTTTTGAAGACTCTGCCAGTATTTCATCCTCATTTGAAACAAGAAACTGAATGATGGCACCATCTGGAGAAAAGCTATCCCTTTCTGGATCTCTTCCTGAAATCTGCACAAGCCAGGTCATGGCAGGAACATTGCTCCTGCCATGCTGCAGTCTGACAGGTGTCAGCAAAGCTGAACTCTAAAGCTGATTAAACTGGAAGTGAAAACAGTGATTTTCCTATTGCATTTGGGCTTCATGTTGTTTGTACAGGCAGCAAATTGGTCACATTTAAGTGAACTCTTCCAGGCAAGACTAGAGCACGTCTTTAAGCAATCCTTGGAGGTGATCCTGTCTGCATTGTAAAGTACTGGCAATCTGGGTAACAGCTAATGAGGATGTGCAGCCAGTTGTAACTGACTTTGATGGTAAAAAGCTTAATTTTTAAACTGTGCAGATGTACCTGCCCTTTCTCGGAAAAAATTACTGATTCCAGTTTAGATGAATATCCATGGCCTTGAGTTATATGGTAACAAGCCTGAAAATCTTGCTTTGTTGAAAGTGTGTCTGTTCCTTTTTGCTTGCCCCAACTATGTCAGTTGTCCTCATAATAAATACTATGCTTCTGTAGTGAGGTTGTCTTGGCTTTGATCTTCAGACCAGCATGGCTTCTGAAGCAGCTGATATTAAAGGACTGTTTACCTCAAAGTGATCTGTCTTTAAAATGATTGTACTTTATTTTTCAAACTCAAGACTTGCAATGTGGATGCTGAAATGAAGAATTATATTCTTTGAGAAAACAGGAAATAGCAGAGAGTATTGTTGGGAGTATTTTTTCCTCCAGAGTATTGAACATCTATGTTCAGTGGTGGCTGTACTGAGAACATACCTGTGCCTTGTAGTGAATACCTAAAATCGCTTTATGCAGTATTATACTATTTTGGCATGTTGTATTACAAGTTTTATAAGAGTATGAATTTTGTATGCCATGATTCCATTGGCTGTCTCTCCCTGCTCTACACCCAAAATATCTCAATCTTGGCATAGTCTCTGTGGGTAAAAAGGCAATTTTTTTCGGGTCAGGATATTGCCAGCATACTTCCTCTTGCAGCAGACCAGCAGTGGGGCACTTTGCAGCACACATTGAATGCTGCAGTCCTATTCTATGTCTATCTCATGGTACTGGGACGAAACTGGAGTATCAGATCTGCCAGACTGGATCTGTTTGAGCTCGTCCATTGAATTCTCTGTCCTTGCTGTGGTGGAGGTTCAGAGTAGATGCCTCACAGTGAGACACTGACAAGAAGCAACCTTTCAAGAAACGCAAAGAAATAAAATTATAAGGTGCTACCAAGAGACACTGATGTCCTAATTCTAGAGAGTTAATGGTTGGTTTGTGCACTGAATAAGGAGGATTTCTGTCACTTTAGAAAGTTTAAGCTATAATGGGAAGATAATGGGGTATTGCAGTGAGGCTGCATTTTTCTCTGTAAATGGTTCAAAACCCTGTTCTTAGTTCTGTCAAGAACAGTGTTTTGCTGTTGCTCTTTAGGAGCAGATGTAGTGGTAAAATGCACTGTGGTAATTCTGTACTTTCATACTTTCCTATATGCTTCTCCTTCCACAGCCCAGCTATGTTGGTGAGATGGGTCCTCCAGGTCGCAGCTCTTTGGACAGTGTGGAGATGGCATATGCTCGTCAGGTGAGTGGAGGTGAAAAAACTTCATTGAACACTGTGTTCTCCATGGAGAGAGATGGGGAAAATAAAGATTGGAGATTAGTATAAAAGATATGGTAAGTAAAGCATGAAAATATCTGCCTGGAGATGAAACGCTATTGACAAACACATGAATCTTGGTGTTTTTAGAACCTGTTAGCTATAGGATATTTTTTGTCAAAAAGAGAACCTGAGCACCATATATGACTGTAGAAGGCATTTATGCTTGTAAAGTAAACTGAAATTCTTTTTAAGTTTTCAAAAGCAGTTTTTTTAGGATTTGTGTCAATGCATAATTTTTTGCAAATGAAAGCTTTATATTCCCTTTTTTTTCATATGTGGAAGATCATTTTTCTCGTGTATGTGTGTAGGAAAAAATACACTGAAGTGTTAATCCTGATGTTTGTTGAATTGTATCCTATTTTAATGACATTGCTTATGAGAAGCTTTAGTGCATCCGCTATGAATTAATATGCCTGGTAGCATTAGACTCCCTCTGAAAATTTTCTGGGAAAATTGATAAACCTTTACATAACCAATTTGTCACTGTTGTTATTTGAGATTATCTGTTTACCAGCAGTGTTGAGAACAAAATGAAAGAAAAGGACTTGATTTTTCAAAATGGAATATGTGGAACGACATAGACGAAGTGTTGCCTAATTTGCACACAATTACTGTTATTGTGTGCTTTGGCTCGGTCTGTGCTGAGGCAGAGCAACTTGTGCATCTGTTTTCCTACATCTGCATTCAGTTATGGTAACTGGGAAGAAACTAATAGCAAAAGGTTCATGGTTGCGCTGTTAAAGTGTACATTTGACTTTGTGGCTGTTAATAGTTTGTTGATTTAGTTCATATCTACTCTAATATACCCACACCAAAGGTCTTCTTTAAAGCATAATTGTCTGTGCTTTGAAGCCATCGGTGTTATTACATGCTGTTTTTTGGGTATGGAAAGCCCAGTCTCTCTAGCAGTCCTGGCTCTGGGGTAGCTGTGGAGTCAGTATGGCTGGTGGGCCCTTGTCACAGTCATGGGCTGTGCACAGAATGCTGCAGTGTGCTCTGGAAATGTGGCGTTTGTGGCAAGGCTTCTGCTACCAAAACACTTGGTGCAGTCGCTGCATGCTCCCAAGCTGGTGTGGCTGAGCTGTTCTTGTGTCAGCCTGCCGCAGTTCAGGAATAACCCAGTGTCAGCAGTCTGTGTGGGGCTCCTGTGTCTTCAGAGGGGAGTTGGGAGACCTGGAGGTCAGGCAGGAGAGCTGGAGATCCATTTATCAGCAGTCGTGAAATGTGTTTTAATTACACTGAAGTGATTAATTGTTCTTTGTGGGTAGTTGAGACTGCCTCACAGGAACATGGTGACATCCATGGACACAGTTTCACTGATGCTGCATTCTGTTTGCAGTCCTGAGCTCTACATCTTGTGTGTACCCTGGGCATGTTGTAGTAGTGCTGCATGCTAAATGGAACTAAAGTACAGTGGTATTGCCTTTCTGGAATTGAGAGTTACTATTTTTGGACACAGTGGAAGGTCTTTGGACTGAGAATAGAATAAACAATAGAAGATTAAGCTCAGTTAAGATCAAGAGTTAAAACGAGGAGGTATGTGTATACCTTTAAGGGCAGGCTCTGAAGGATCAGATTTCTGTTCATTTCCCTGACTCAGATTTCCCTGAATACTGGCACAAACCAGCAAAATCCTGTTTCTTTCACATCAGCAGGTAGGAGGCTGCCATGCAGGGGAACATCCCAGCCATCCACTTGTCAGGTCACTTCTGATTCTTTATCCTCCAACAATTAGCTGCAATTAGTCTAATGGGGCATTCAGCCCAGTGCTCTGCCATGCAGAACCCCTGAACAGCTGGGCTGCTGCCGGCTAGGGCAGGCCTGGGGCTTTGAGATGGTATACAAGCTTGGGTGATGCTGATGCCCATTCCTCTATCGTTGGGTTGGAAGTGGCTGATGTGGGAGAGAAGCAGAGGGACTTGCTGGAAAACACTATTTCTGAAGCTTGACTTAGATTTTGCTGCTGTGGCTGGGGATGGAACGGAGCATAAATGTATTGTTAAACATGCTTACTTTAATTATGTTTTAGATTTATATTTATAATGAGAAGATAGTGAATGGACATCTGCAGCCTAACCTGGTGGATCTTTGTGCTGCTACTGCAGGCCTGGATGATAAGGTACTGCCAGTAAGTTAACATAAGGAAATGTATTCAAGCTGTTTTCAGGCTGTGATTAACAGCCTGCTGACATTGGGGGAAAAATACTGATATTGCCAAAAAAAAATTGCATGGCTCCACAGAAAACACAGAGGCAATACCAGAATTTTCTCCAGTGCAGCAGGGCCCACCTGCAATGAAGTTGGTCATGGTGAAAATTTCTTAACACAGCAAGGAAGAAATGAACCTGGTGTTCCATCATAAGTGATAAGCCATTGAGGGGAAAAACTGCTTTTAATTTTAAAAAGATTCTGTTGTGTTTGGTTTACAAAATGTGGTCTCTTAAAGTCCTTTGAAGATATTTAGTTGGGGGTAAAGGGTCTTCAATCAGACCCTGCTAGAGCTGAAATAGGCTCTCATAGGAAAGCACAAAACCCCTAGGATTGACTTTAAATCAATGATCTGCCTACTTTCCTTTATTTCTATTCCTTTAATTGTGTTGTCTTGATCCACCCCAAAAAAGAAAACACTTGCACAAACCTTGGAGAAATGCCTGGAGGAGAATACTGCAGTAGGGTCAAGCTATGAAAACACTGTGCAAATGGGGAGAGCAAAAAGCTGCTCAGAAGCTGAGGGGCAAACCCTTCACTTGGATCTGAATTACAGATGTGCATCTTCACTCTGAGCAGCTCTTTTTGTTTTGCAAGGGACAGCATGAGGAGTTTCAGTGTTCTTGCTGCTTTGAAGCATTGAGATCAAAGAGCTGCCCTTGCCCAAGTGAACAGTGCTGTTAGTTCTCAGTATTTTGCCATTTCAGCAGGGACACCCTAGTCATGTAAATACTGATACAGTCTTGTCCTTGTGAATAAATAAATCTAGATGGTTTTCAACCTTTATTTATAACTGAGCCTTTGTCCAAGTGATCAGTGTCCTTTTGATGCTTCTTATCACAGCTGATCACACAGCTTTCCAACAGCAGCCAGAGCCATTTCCATTACATGGAAAGCTGATGATGCTGTGGTATATATTGAGTGGGAAGTGTGAACTAGAAATGAGCAAGAGACTGAGTACCAAGTACCCAGCCTAATTTTGGAAATAGTTGTCAATTTTTGGGAACAATTGCAGGTACAACATTTATAGCCATCTTGCAAGAATTATGCAAAAAAAGACTCTGAAATTTTAATTCCATGGGACAGAGGCAGCTTACCTTCATGACTGTGTCCAGTATCTCCATTAGAAAGCTAAACTGACATGAATTACTCTTGTGTTCTTACACTTTTCTTAAGCATCAAAACAACACATAGCTCAAAACAATGTTGCTTGTTATCTCTGTACTGAAGCATGGGATGACTTTTTCATAGAACATCTCCGAGATGTGGGCCATGGTGAAACAAATGACCGACGTCACCCTGGTTCCTGCCAGCGATGCCCTGAAGGTCCGGACCAACATGGAGGTGCGCATGGAGTTTGTGAGGCACGCTCTGCACTACCTGGAGGAAAGGTAAGATGGGTGCTCTGCTAAGACTGATAGAGTTCCCTAATAATAAGCTAGAATGACCTTGTATTGCACTTAGAGTCAGCTACCTCATGCTGCTCACAGATATGTCTCTTGCCTGTCTTCTTTATTGTGCAGGGCTTAGAGCAGCCACTTAAATAAAAAACTGTTTCTAGTTTAACAGTGTTCTAGTTTGAAAGGCATTGAATCCTTGGGGAGGTTGTTTAGAAAATGCAAAGACTTTTATTCTTTCTTCTGTGTTGCTTATAAATATTCTATATATGTATATATGTGAAGGTTTTTCACTTGAGGAAAGTGATCTACTTCTCATCTGCAAAAGAATATCCTCTTTTCTGTATGCTCCCTTTTTGATTGCTGGCTGCTGTCAGCAGCCTGTGAGGACAGCATGGGGACAAACCTGGTGCAGTGAGTCAAGTTCTGATCATGCCATTTCTACAGTGAGAAGTTTTTGTAAAATGTGAAGAAGCTGAAGTTGAGACATGTAGCAGTGATTTTCAGACTGTAGAAGGTGGTTTGCTCTGTGTATTAGCAAGTAGCATGGGGGCCTAAGCTCCTTGACCAGTGGAGTTCTCAGAGAACTGCAAGCTGTGAAGCTGCCCGAAGCCAAATGCCCATTCACTGCATATGTGGATTGCACATATGCAATTGCATATTGCAATTTTGCAGTGTCTCTTTTCTAATAGCTGCAATGTGATGCCAGCAGGCTCTTGCAGCCCATGCTAGCAATAACTGCAGGGTACTACGTGGGCATTTGTAGGGACACAGATTGCATTGGAGCAGGGAAAGCACTGCACTCTGACACAGCACTGTGGGAAGAGATGCTTTCACCTCCTGGCACAGCCTCTTCTTGGCCCTGACAGTTGGTTGTCACACCCCATCAGCACTCAGTGTCACCAGGGGGTGGTGGCAGCTGCTGCCTGTGCACAGAGGAGCTGACACATCGGAAGAATCTTCTGTTCCCAGTTCCTCAGTCTCAGCAGAGTGCGATGAGCCAGTGACTCTTAACCTGATTTGCCACCTAGCCAATGTACTAAATTTTCACAGTGCCATTAACTGCTAACTGAAGCTAGAAGTTATTATATGTAGTACTTCCCTAGTGCTACCAGCTGTGGAGATTAGGCCTCTCAGGCTTGGTTTTTGTGGGTTTTTTAAAATTAAAACCTTGCCCAAACCCTGTGCCTTGCTTCATAGCTTTTCTTCCCTGGTGGGAATTGGCTAATACTGGAGTGTTTCCGTGGATCACCAGCCCCTCACTCATATGGAAGGGATGTAATGCCACTCACAGCTGTTCATACATTAGTTCCTTTGGAGCAACTGTGATCTTAAGCCCAGAGGTGTGTGCCCTTGCCTCAGCCATAATTCTAGTTATCAAGATACTCTGATACCTGCTTATATAATATTTCAGATTTCTGATGGTGCGCAAGTCCAAGGTGCTGAAGAGAAAGAAAAAGAACTTTGTGTCATTTATTGATGCTGCTTACTTAGGTTTTCCTTCAGTCTCAAATTCTTGATACTCCTGCTTCTAAATATGAGTATTTCTTAAATTGATCGGCCTTGATTGAATGCTTTGATGGGTTATTTTAAAATGTTTTCTTAAAGTTGCCTGTGCCAGTTATATTTCTCTAAATTCCCTTTTTTTCTGGGATTTCCTTCCATTTCCTATGGTAAGTCCATAGGCCTAAGGCGGATATTTTTCCATAGGACAAGGAAGAGAGACAAACACATCTGTGGTATTTAACTGTTCCTTCATTATAGGATTAAGAGTTAAAGTGTTAGAGTGGGAAGGCTTTTTCCAGCTATATATTTGAGCTTAACTTTGTACAACAAGAATCAAATAAAAGGAACTTCATAATTGAGGGTTGAACCTGGAGCAGTCCACCACAGACTTCAAACATGGTGTCCTCTGAGACTGCTAGATACAAGGATCTTCCTAAACTTTCCAAAATTTGTGCTTCATTTTGTTGTAATGGTAATGTTTGAACATTGCGTTAATTTGCTTTAAATTGTTAATTCTCTCAGACTGGAAAGGCAGTGGATGTTTTTTGGCAGGTGTCTCTCAGTCTGTTCATGTTTGTTTTGCTTGTATTGTTTTCAGTTACAAAAATTACACTTTTGTGACAGTCTTTGGAAACTTGCACCAGGCTCAGCTGGGTGGAGTCCCAGGTACCTACCAACTGGTCCGCAGCTTCTTGAACATCAAACTCCCGGCGTCTGTCCCTGGCCTGCAGGTATGGCCAGCACTGTCAGCCACCACGCTAAAATAATACAAATCTCTTCACCCACTACAGAGCGGGAACCGGTGCAGCCTCCAGTGGCTTTTCCATTGAAAGCAGGCTCCTAACTCCTCCTCTAGAAATTGTCACTAGGAAAATGGGAGATGACAGACAAAATCACTCTTGAGTTCAGACCTAATCCCAAAGCATGGTGCGTGCTCAGTAGTTTGAGTTCTAATTCTAGAAATTATGGTGTCTTCTGGTTGTCATCCTAGAAATCAACAAGCAAGAATTAAAATGCATAATGATGGTTCAAAAAAGCAGTAACCTAATCTCCCTGTTCTGCTTTTTCTCTTTTTTTACATTTATTGTCAAATGGTGAAACCGTCACCAAATGTGTAATGAATTCATCTGATTTGTAGCCTGGGCCTTTTATTTAGGAATCTGAATAAAACCCTTCTTACCTGCATGTAGTAAAAAGTGCATAGCTGTGCATCTACAAAATTATCAGATAAGCAGTTTGAAAAATTAAATATAAAAGTTAAATGAAGAAATAATAAGTTGTAACACTGGAGCTAAGTCTAGCTGTCCCTTCTTACCTTCTGAGATTAGTGTTTAGTTTGATATCTTTCGGTTTCAGTGAAAATGTTTTTAATACCTCGGTGGCCTAATCCAGATCAATCTCCTGTGTAGGGAGGATATCATATGCTAATTCTGGGATTCTCAAAACCTCCCTCAGAATTGAAATCTGGGCAAGCAGAAGAGAATCACACCTTTCACTGCTGAGATATGCAGAGCTTTGCCAGAACTTAACCTTCAGGACCTCTGGCTTCTGTAACAAACAGAATTTTTTACCAATATGAGTGTGGGTATAAGGGCAGAAATAATGAATGAGGCAAAGAATAAAGAAAAATCACTCAAATATGTTGCTTTTAAGAAAAAATTTAAGTATGTCCTTCTTTTCAGGATGGTGAGGTGGAGGGCCATCCCGTGTGGGCACTGATTTACTACTGCATGCGCTGCGGAGATCTGACTGCAGCCATGCACGTGGTGAAACGGGCACAGCACCAGCTGGGAGAGTTCAAAACCTGGTTCCAGGAGTACATGCACAGTAAAGACAGAAGGTAATTGGGAACTAGGAAGGATCGTTGTGAGGGGTTGGAATTGCTGTGGAGTAGTGAAATTATCAATGGCTTGCTAGAAGTACAAAAAACTCAGGTCTCTTCTGGTGGTGATGGCTGCCTGGTGTTTATATTACCTACCTAACTTACATGTAGAAGTTTGCATATTTTAATTTGTGGCTTTGAAGTTGAGAAGTCTCAACAGAGAAAGAGTTGTTTGAAAGCATTCAAAAATTTACATTTCAAAAATAATACAGGGTAGTGTAGCTTTTTTACAGAAGGATAAGCCCAGTGTAACAGTGAGTTACAGCATACAATAGATCTGCTAGATCTATTAAATCAATAGATTTAATCTGCTGTCATCAGTCCTGTATCTTTTTATTTCCCCTGATGTTTATTCTAGCTGAATTTCCTTTGGGGAACACTTTTGACTACACCTGTAAGAATGCTACACATGAAAAGCAAGCAGTGTTTGTTAGAGGCCTTTAGATGCCTCACTCTCACATCTCTCTTGTGTCTTGTGTTTATTCTCCTCTTCCAGTTTTTGCTGTCCAGCACTGAACAGGGGCCATTGGCCAAACTGCTGCTGATGTAGTTGAAAAGTAGGGGAGTTAGTGCACTCTAAGGTGTGCTTTGAACTCCACAGTAGTTTGCTTTTTCCATCTTTCCACTTGCTGTTAATTTAAAAAAAAAAAACCACCAAAAAAACCCAAACAAACCAATAAAAAATAACTAACCAAGCTAACAAAATAACCTGAAAGGACAAAAATCCAAGTGCCATTTACCAAGTATGGTATGCCATGGTATTCTTCTATAAATAAACCTGCTTTGTAGAGAGTATCTAGGAGTGCTCATTAGTTGTTGCAGAAACCTTGTTGAAGGTACTGTCACTGTTTTTGTTACAAACACTTTAATGAAATACACCATAATAGATTTATTTTGTTTTTATTACAGCTATGGAAAAGTGCTCTGCCTATGGATTTGACGAACAATGCCTTAGGAGAGCACCATATTGATTAAATTCTGTAAAATTCTCAACAAGAGGTTGCAAGAAAAAAGAATGACAAAGAACATTATGACAGTGTTTAATAATGATGAAGGTGTCAATCCTAAAAGACCTCATGGCACAATGATTTACTCACTTGTTAGTTACTAACACAAAGACTTCCAAAGATGATGTGAGCTCTCTTTTTCTGAAATGATGCAGTAGCAGAATCAGACAAAAATAGTCCATCTGCCACAGTATTAATATACCCCTAAAGAGACTGTCATATGTGGTTTCTTTCCCTGCAGTGAACATTTGAAGATGATCCTCCATAACTTCAATTATGTGTTTAAATTCACAAATTATGTGTGCAAAATTCTTCCTACAGATTTGAACAGGAAGTGCAAGAAATATTGGCCAGTGCTTACTGTCATTATGCCTTTGCTGTGGATATGCACCTGTTTACATTGATTTGTATCCAGGTTACCTCATACAGGGAAAATGGGTTTCATGTCTTTTCCTTCAATCTTTTCTTTTCCTTAGACTGTCTCCTGCCACAGAAAATAAACTGCGTCTTCATTACAGACGAGCTCTGAGAAATAACACTGACCCCTACAAAAGGGCTGTTTATTGTATTATTGGCCGTTGTGACATTACAGACAACCAGAGTGAAGTTGCTGATAAAACAGAAGATTATCTTTGGTTAAAAGTAAGTCTGGTGTTGGGGTTGTGGTTTTTGGTTTTTCTTTATGCAAGAACAGATCTAAGTGGTACCACATTTCTCCACTGTTATGCTACCCTTCCTACTTCTAGATCTGGTGTGTCACATCGATGTAGTGCACATTGTGACCTGACCTTGAAGATAATGCAGGGCTGGGAACTGGAATCCCAGAGCTGTTCTGTTACCCTCTGTACTATCAGGTGTCAGTTTGGGTACAGTTGTCTTCGGAAGTGTCATGTTCTTCATTTGACACTGATCTTTGTCAGCTGTTTTTACAAGTAGTATTAGCTTGCTACAGTGAGGATTCTTTGAATTCTCCTTCCTGGATGAAAGTCTGAAATGTCAGTGTGAATTGACCAAAGACAATGTTATCAATGTCTCTGAAGTCCTTGCAGTTTTGGTGAGGGCATGATAAATACTGGCTGGTACCTGTGTCCTGGTTTAGGGCAAATCTGGGAGAAAACCAAGCATCATAAAGTCACCCCAGGACAATCTGTTTCTCCCCTTTATCAGAAAAAGGGTGGTAGAATGATGTATCTGTTAATATTGTATTTGTGGCAAAAAATGCTGCTTGAGAGCGTTCAGAGTCCCAGCATCAGAGTTTGCTGGCATGGATGGAGACAGAACCCCAGGGTTATATCTGTATGGATTTCAGTTGTTGCTGCATTAGGGATCTTTGCTTCCCAGCAGTGGATGGAGCTGATGTTGTGACTAGATGCAGTTTCTAGTCAGCCTAGGAGAGGCTGTGATAGAATGAATTATCTTCTAAGTGCATTGCTTGTGCAAGGGGAAATACCTGTGCTTCTCTTTTTTGGATGTGTTTTTTTAGCTGAACCAAGTGTGTTTTGATGATGGTGGCACGAGCTCCCCACAGGACCGGCTAACGTTATCACAGTTCCAGAAGCAGCTGCTGGAAGACTATGGTGAGAAACCAGGGAGTGTTGTCTTACTTGGGGCTCTGCTTTTCTGCTGAGGACACTTTCCAGTTGTTATTACACAAACCCCAGACTGCACAAAAACCCTGCAGCTCTCCACTAGAGACAGGCATCTTCAGGGTGTCCACAGACAGCCTGCTTCCCAGGAGTCATGGCAAACTTCCATAAGACATGATGAATGAGTCCCATGTTTTCCCAGCAATCCAGAGAGTGACTACTCATTGTGAACACTCCTGCTGTTTCTCACTGGTTGCTTTCTCTCACCATAAATATGCAAAAGTCCTTTAGCAGAACTTCCAGCTTTGGGAATACAGAACAGAAAAGCAGTCACTACCTAAAGTGGGCATGTATTTCCAAGCTTTTCCTCTGTGTGCATCTGGTGTTCATGTTTTCCCTTGCATTAGTATGTCAAGCAAATTTCTGGGGACCCAAGTCACAGTTCCTTCCACTTCAGAAGGTTTTAAACACATCCACAGAATACATTTTCCTATAATCATCTTCCAGCCAGTCAAAATTAAGTCACTTGGAACTGTCCAAAACATACCAAATTTGATTCTTCACAGCCTTCTAGTTTGTAGTATCACTCACACTCAGATAAAAATGTATGGAAAAGAAATATAATGAGCTACTGTTGGTGTCACTGAGTAAGAAAATCGAGGTTTTTAACATTATTTGTACCACTTGGCATAAGTATAAATAGAGACAAAAAGTTTGTGGTCTTTAGAGAATCTATCAGATTTGATCAGAGTTGGTGGTTTGTTTGTATGAAAAGAAAAAGGAACTTTTCTGAGTAACTGTTTATTCTGTTTCACTTTTTGAATATGACTTCATGCTGTAGTCCTTCATTATAAATCTGCAATGGCACAGTTGTAGGTGAGCCACTGATGTGTAGTTAGGAATTCAGTTTTGTGTGCTGTATTTATTTTGGCTGGCACCTAATAAACAGTAGTGATGCATTGTGACAGGAAGCATCCATTGTCAGTCATCTCTGATTGCAAAATCATGAAAATGATGTGAAAAATGCTACATGTGTTGTGGTTTCTTTCAGGTGAATCACATTTTGCGGTGAACCAGCCACCTTTCCTCTACTTCCAAGTGTTGTTCTTGACAGCACAGTTTGAAGCTGCAATTGCTTTTCTTTTCCGGACAGAGCGCTTGCGCTGTCACGCTGTTCATGTTGCTTTGGTCCTGTTTGAGTTAAAATTGCTTCTGAAAGCATCTGGGCAGAGTGCACAGCTATGTAAGTCCCATTTATTTTATAGTAAAGGAATATTTCCTTACCCTTCAGAGTACCCTCTAGAAGCTGTAGGTCTATGTGATTGATCCAAGATTTATCAGAACAATCTTTTGAAAGTTAATTGTTTAAGTTGCATTAGAGCTCTGGATCATGGTTCTGACTAATTTGAGATGAAGATCAGCGTTTTCCTGGCATTAGATTCTCTGACAGTGCTGTTTCTGACATTGCAGTGAGCCATGAAGCTGGTGACCCTCCTGGTATCAGACGTTTAAATTTTGTGCGGCTTTTGATGCTTTACACGCGTAAGTTTGAATCAACAGATCCAAGGGAAGCTCTGCAGTACTTTTACTTTCTCAGGTAGGAGCTAATATATGTCTTTAGATGTTCTCCTAGTTATTACTGCTTCATTATTCTTATCTGCAAAGCTGTCAGAAACAGGAGTACCTTCCTCCCTCTCTTTCTTTTATAGGAACGAGAAGGACAGCCAAGGAGAGAATATGTTCTTGCGTTGCGTTAGTGAAATAGTAATTGAAAGCAGAGAGGTGCGTTTGGCCATGTTTTGCCTTCCTCAGTTAAACTGAAATTCATTTCTTTGTTAAAATCTTTATTAGTCAGGATGGTTGTAGAGTTGCTTACTCTTTCTGCCTGATGCAGACCCAGATGACAAAAGGTCTTGCAATGGCCATATGTTTAAGACGTTTAATCATGTCTTTTTGCTTGTTATTTAGTTAAAAATACTTTTGACATTAGTCACTGTTTTTCATTCCATGATTTTGTCTTTGTACTTAATAAATATGTTATGAAATATGTGCAATTCATCTCTTTATTTTTGTTCTCTTTTTTTCCTACTTTACATCTATGTGGATGTAGTTTGATATGATTCTTGGAAAGCTGGAAAAAGATGGTAGTAGGAAGGTGAGTTCACCATTTATATTTTACATTAAAAGTACAACCTATGTATGATTTCCAAAGTAGTCATGAGGTTATTTTGCTTCTGTTTTTCACTAGCTAAATTGTTACTGTGTTTGAATACATTCAAGTTCTTCCACTACAAGATCATTTTACAGAATAGTCTGTGACCTGCCCTAACCAAAGGCAGGTCAGGAACAGCAGGACAAAGTATGTTCCTCTACACAGCTGGTGTAACTGAAGGAGCAAATGGCACCAGGTAACTTTAGTGAGGTCAGAATTTCATCTTCCCAGCAGGAAGTGGAGTTTAGTTTAAGTGGGTGTTGTGAGAGTGTTCTGTTAACCGAGGTGAACATGTGAAAATGATTTATGATATCCTCATTCACCTCACAGTAGAAATGTATTGCAGTCCTTGAAAAATCCTTGTAATTAAAGGAGCAAGGGCTAACAGACCACAAGCACAGCCACAGCAGATCTGTGAGAGTATTGGATCAAAGTTCAGCCATTTTTAGACGTGACAGATCTTACTTCCAGTGTGTAAAAGCAGTTTGCTAATAGCAAAATGTAAAATTACACAGTCAGAAGCTAAAGGAAACCTTAAGGTTTTACCTGGAAACAGGAGAGTGCATGCAAATGATGAAAATTTTAATAATCAATGAGGTTTTTCTGTTTGCTGTGACAAATCTGGAAGATTTCTGTGTAAAGCAGACTGCAGAATCATTTACATCTTAATTTTAAGATTAGGGCTCATACTGCTGTCAAAAATAGGAGGGGGGGAAGTTATTTCTGGCAGGAATTTCTTTTAGATGTCTTTATTTTGTCATGTCAAAAGCAGTGTGATTGCATACAAGAGAGAAAAATAACTTAATAATCTTTAAAAATATTTTGTTGTTTTGCACTTTTTTTGGTGTGAAACCAACAATTTTAAGTTCAAAATAAATTCTTCTAGATTATATAGTCTTATTTTTGCATCCTCAACTACAGTAATTTCCAGATATTCTTGATTCCTTCATCTCTTTTATTCTACACATTTATTGTTTGTTTTAAAATTCTTGTTACCCTTTCATTTATCTCCGTGAGATTTCACTCACAACCTGTCATGCCAGTATAATCAAACTGCATCTCCCTGGAGCCCCTGGAATGCTATATGCTGAAGTCTTTTGTATTTTTTTCTTTGTATCATCAGCAATTAACAGCTCAAACTCTGAATTATTTTATCTGGGTCATTTTGAATGAATTAGAAACCAAGGATGTCTCAGGGCTGACTCCATTTAAGAGGGAGTCTCTCTTGCAAGAGCTCATTCTATTTTTAATGTCTCACTTCTGCACATTCCCATGGAAATGTACAGGCCATTCCAATCATAAGCCAACATGTAAAATATTTGTTGCTTTGACGGAATATTCTGAAGCGTTCGAGCCTTCTGATTCCTCTTTTTTCATTTTTGTCTCACCTCTTTAGCCTGGAGTGATAGACAAGTTTACAAGTGACACAAAATCCGTTATTAACAAAGTGGCTTCTGCAGCAGAAAATAAAGGATTGTTTGAAGAAGCTGCAAAACTCTATGACCTTGCAAAGGTATGTGTTTTGTGTGCTGCCTTAAGAATTTACTTGGTTCACCTTTTTCCCTTCCAAACATTCTATCTGTGATTAGGAGGTTAAATTTCATCTTGGAGATTGAATTGCCCTTATTCAAGCAGCTTATTTCTGCTGCTGGAAGAACAGAGCCATAGGCTGCATGAAGAGGTGTTTCAGTTAGCAAATCCAAATGGATTGCACTCCAGGGATTCTGATTTAGGACACTGTGGCTCCTGATCAATGTGCTCTTTTGAAGAGAGTGCCCCACACATAATTTAATTCTGTCTAGTGCAGTTATTTGCCTGAAGTGTACTCTTCCAATTTCATAGACATTGAACTGAGATCTAAAATAGTTGGTCTTTATACTGAGTACTCTTGTTTCCTTTTGAAATGGAAGTGGATGCAACCATAACCACTGTTTTAGAGGAAAAACTAGGGGGAAATGCTTTATCTTGTGACTCAGCAGCATTGTGTTGCTTGTAGCTAATATGATCTTGACTCTTTATGGGAGGGAAGTGGCTCTGGGCTTGCAGAAGGCACCACTGCATGAGACTTTTCTGCTTTTTCAGTGACATTAAGACACCACATTCCATCGTGCTCCTTTTATTTGTGTAACTTTATTGCCAACAGAACCCTGACAAAGTTTTAGAACTGATGAACAAGCTCCTTAGTCCAGTTGTTCCCCAGATCAGCACTCCCCAGTCAAACAAGGAGCGGTTGAAGAACATGGCCCATTCCATTGCTGAGAGGTAAGACTCAGGTAAGGGCAGGACTGGGTGGTTCACCTCGACATGACCTGGGAGTGTCAGTGCTGTGGGTGTTAGTTCCTGACATTGTTTCTGCAGGTTGGACTGTGGCATCCACAGCAGTATATTTAGAAAGACAAAGAAGAGGTCAGAATTTACCCTGTCCTGCTTGTGATGGCTTGCAGAACTGAAATCAGAAATCTTCAGGGGCAGGTCAGGTAAATTTGGCAAGAAGTTTTATCTGTAGGTGAATCAGGATTGCCAGCTGAAGAGAAAGTCTGATAAGCAATAAATATCATGAATTGTATGTTTTATATTATTTTTAAAGCAAAATATTGTAACAGTTGCTGAGCTGTTGCATGCAATTCACTTGTTTGAAGTAGTATTAAAGAGAGCTACAAAACCAGTAATTCTGAGTTGTAACAATAGTTCAGTAGCTGTCTGAAAACTGCTGCTTTAATGAAAGCCAAAAATGGAATATTTAAGATGAACTGTGTATGGCTAATGCAAGCAGTGGACCTCATTTCCACACCAAGTACTGTGTGGTGTCCAGAAAAGAAGGGAAGCAACTGAAAGGAGTGTCTCCTGCCATGTCTGTATACTAATTAGGGTATATGTTTGAGAGGCATCAGTGCTCAAGGTTCATTAGCAGCTAGAAGTTAGGAATAACCTATTCTGAAAAGTTGCATTTGCAAAATATGTTCATGATTTTTTAAAATTGTCACTTTTTGGTGCATCTTGTCACGGTGACTGCCCGGGACAATTCCTGTATTTTACTAAAGCAAAATGTGAATTCCTATGAGAAATGCCTTAGTGGTTTTTATCAACCATTAAGCTGCAGAGAGAATAAAAATAAACCAAGCCCACTTGCTGGCACTTTGAAATTGGGAAGACAAATACAGAAACGTATTGATTTCCATCAGAGGCCTTTGCCTTTCTTCTTTTGACAAGTGGCATTTGCCAGTTGCTCCTTCTAGTCAGCCTTTCCTTCATTTAGGCAGGCTGGGATCAAGTGAAAATTGGTGCCGTATTGACTTAGCGAGAGACTGATTTGGTGGCAGACATTAAAGAGAATTAAATCTATGGCTTGAGTTAAAGCTTCAGCAAAGGCTGTAATGGGCTTTTTTGGTTTGCCACATGCTTTGATGTGTCTGAAAGCACTAAATACTACTGTGCAATAATGCCTCTTCTCGGCTGGAAACCTGGGTGATTGCAAAGCCAGAGCAGTTCTGACTAGCACATCTTCTTGCCAGTTAAATGTAAGACAGGGCTTTTCCTTCTGTACTGTCCTGATGACAGTGCTGTAGGGATGCAGTATTCCTCCTCTGTGTTCTTGTGATGCTTTTGGAGCAGGGGAGACACCCAACAGAAAGGCCAAGAGGCTACATGGTTTCCTTATCTGCAGCACCACTCTTGGGAAAATAACTTCTTTGTGCCCTCATGCAGTTAGGAACGAGAGCAGGCAGCCCTCCAGTTCATCCCATAGCCAGTGTAGCTCCCGAGAGCTTGCAGGAGCTCTTAATCCATCTTTTAAGTCTTAACTTCTTGCCTGAAGCAGGCAGTTGTGCTGGAGGATTGTCTGCTGTAAAACAGCGTGTTAAACATGCTGGTACGGAGCTTGCCTTGCAGGTCTCTGCTGCCTGGCACTGTTTGCCCATGAATGTGGGAAATGTAAACATTTTAAAGGAAACAAATGCTGGATTTGATGCAAAACTGGAAGTGATTAACAGTGTTTTTAGAAAGCCACAACCTGTGAAAATTCTGCCTCCCGGTTAAGGAAAATGAAAGCTGTCCTTTGTTAAATGCCCTCTGTCCTTGAGTTTGATGTCTCCACTTCCAAGAATTGCAAGGGCACAGTTATAAACGGTTGCCATTTTGCACAATAAAATTGTAACACAATTTCTTTCAGGTACAAAGCACAGGGGATAAGTGCAAAGAAATCCATTGATTCCACGTTCTACCTTCTGCTAGACTTAATCACATTTTTTGATGAATATCACGCTGGTCACGTTGACAGGGCCTTTGATGTAAGTTTCAAGAGTTCTGTTTGAAGTGTATCCTTCCTAATGCCCTTGAAAGCCCAGAATGTCTCAAATAACATCACTTTAAAAATTGCATTTAATGAGTTAAAAGGGACTGCAATGTTATAGTAATTTTAAAAGGTGTTTCTTCCCTGTTGCTTGATAAACAGGATATGATCTTCCTGGAGCTATTTTGTAGACATTAAGCAAAATATTCCTGTTGCTCAACAAAGTGAGGAGACAAACCAATAAATGACAAATAATTTCTCTCAAATGGAAACAAAAGCATTTCATTAACATTTCAAAATACCCTTTATTAGTATATGGTACACAGAATGCTGATTATCTGTCCTGATTCCTGGTATTCTTTTTGAAGATTATTGAACGCCTGAAGCTTGTACCTCTTAGCCAAGATTGCGTCAAGGAGAGAGTCTCTGCCTTCCGGAATTTCAGTGATGAAGTAAGTAATGTCTTGGGTTTAGCCTCCTAAAGCCTTTTGGTTTGTTAAAAGGATCTTAAAACGTTGTCATCTAATCATTCTCATTCTTTAGCAGAGAAAAAGGATGAGATTATTTTAATTTCATACAGGTAGACTCTTTGCTTGCAGCTTTTTCTTCTTAATGCTGCTCTTTTGAGCACTAGAATTCCCTACCCAGAAATCCTGTCTCCATTTTGAAGAAGGTACCTGCAGATTTGAGCCTGCCTGATTTACTGACTTTGATTCAAGAATTCAGAATATTGAAAACTTTTAACTTGCTGGTGACTTAGTTCTTCTGTGCTCTTAATGGTCACTAAGCATTTGTAGGGCATTTCCTTGCCTCTAACTGACAGGAATTAATGGATTTGTGTATTTACAAATGAAGCATAGTGGAAAGCTGTTACTGCTCTTGAGCTGTTTTAACTGGAGGATGACACTTCTTTTTTAGGTAGTTGTGTGTATTTGGGTGCTTTGGGTTTTATCTGACCTGCTGCTATCAAACCTGAAGGTGCAGCCACTGGGCATGTCTGTCTCAAAGCTCTAGGCAGTGTTTCTGCTGGGTGGTGCAGTCATAGCAGGGGTAACCATTACACCTATGACTGTTAGAGGAATCTGTATGGTAAGGCTCATGGTTCTGTCAACCTGCTTTTGCTGAAATGTGTCTTTCCCCCCTCCCCCCTTTGTATAGATCAAACACAATTTATCTGAGGTCCTGCTTGCAACCATGAATATTTTATTCACCAAATACAAGAGGATGAAAGGCACAAGCCCAACGACTCCTGCCAGACCCCAGCGGGTAATGGAAGACAAAGATTCGGTAAGAACATAATCCTCACTGTCTGGCAAGTTTTCCTATATCCTATTCTGCTGGTTTCAAGAGACTGGGCTTCAAGTAACTGTGAATCTCTAATGGTTTTGATTGTGGCTTGCTCAGTTACTTAGAGTCTTGGTCTACTGAGCTTGTCCAGTTACTTAGTCTCAAGGCTGGTCTCTGATGCCTTCAGCTTTGTGTAAAGAAAGTTTGGAACTGGATGATCTTTAAGGTCCCTTTCAGCCTAAGACATTCTGAGTCTGTGATATTGCTTTAAATGACATTGAGCTAATGGAGATATTACATCTATATTCACCTCCTAGCAAGAGAAAGTGAGTGTTCAGTTTGCTTCTTAGTGAAATCTCTGATAGTAAAGCAAATGGGAACAGTGCAGTGTCTCTAGGATGGTTGATGTTGCTGCCTTGACAACTGAGCTGTTGGTTTTTAAGCACCTCCTTGCCACTCCTTTCATTTGAGTAAGTGCCCATTTCTGGTGGAAAGGCCTTCCTTGACTCTCTCTCCCCACAGCTTGCTTCTGTAGTGATGCAGGTCAACATTTTCCAGGTGGGTGGACCTGGGTGAACTGCCAAGATGCTTGAGCACATCCCCTTGGTGAATGCCAGCATCGTTCTGCTGCCCCTGCAGGGAGTGAACAGCTTGCAGCAGTGCTTGGTCTGGCTGCTGTTGAAATGCGTGACAACAGTGGGTTTGACTTCACTGCTCAAGCTGGTGCAGAGGCATTTCCGCAAGCCACTGATGGGACCCTCCACCTTCAGCAAGCTGCAGAATAGGCGGCATTTAAATGGCACAGCCAGGTCTGTGAGCACTCACCTGCCAATGTCTGGGGTTGAGCAGAAGGTTTCATAGCTTAATTCCAGCCAGGTTTGGCCTTGTACCTCTTAAGTTAAAGCTGCTGCAGGCACTTGAAACCAAGGCCAAACCATTCATCCTGCCTTAACAGATTATAAAATAAATATCATCAGCTCCTTTTGAGAATGAAAAACCAGCTTGGGCCATAGCCAGCTTTATTCCAGGCTGTAGTTAGCTGCAGAAGTGGCTTTGATCTGTAAACTGTAATATTGGTAAAAATCTTAGTAGCATTTTTAAATTACATAGAAAAACAAAAGGCTCGAATAAAAGGCTCAGGTAATGGTACAGCTTTTGTCTTTGAGACACAGCCTGTGAGAGCTACAGGATCCTGCCTCACAGGGGTGCTTGTACACTGGATCAGCAGCACTGGAGAAGGGTACACACTGCTTGGGCTTCTCCCACCTTAAACTCTGCCCATGTGAAGTCCTGGGCTAACACAAGCTGTTACCTGCTGTGTGTCTTCACAAGGTTGGCACTGAGCAAAGAGTGCCTTATGTCTCCTTGCTTTCCAAGTGAGCTGTTTGTTTTGATTTTGTGATTTCAGTCTTGTGCCTAATGTAGAAGGATTCACCATCTCCATAGGGGTGGAGTGCTGTCAGGTGTCAGCCCAGGATGAATACCATGGGCTGATTTGGAATGGGATTAGCAGCTTTTTGTGGAAGGAGGCCACCATGATATTTTATCATAACCACAATGTGCTCAGTGTGAACACCACTTCATAAACATGCTCTGCATTCTCATGCTATCACAGTTGTGGAGATGAACTGATGATGTACCTTGCTAAAAACCCTTGAAAGTTTTCTTTATTTCAGGCTTCGGGTTTTGTTAATCAAGCTCCAGGCCTTGTGATGGGATCTCATGGCAGCAGGGGGTCAGTGATGCTGGGAGCATGGGCTTTCTGAGTCACAGATCTCTGGCTGCTGTGTTCAGTAGAAGCTGTTCCTTGCCATCAGAGGGGACAAGTGTCCACTGCCTCTGCTGTCAGGGAGGGGATAAGAGAACAGCTATGTGATTGGATTGTCACAAGGGAGCATAAATCTGCTAATGTAGGATTTTGCAAGCAAAAAACACCCACCGCCCTGTAGCTCCTGTCTGCCTAAAGATTTGTATGTGCAAAAAAAATACCAGGCATGGACACATGGAAGGTAGGGTAAGAATGGCTTTATCATGTGTTGCCCTTTTTTCTTACCGTGAAGAATTTCTTCCAAGACTGCAGGAGCAGGAAATTTAGATTGTTTTGGTTGGGAGGCAACTCAGGCAACTTTAGTGGGGTAAAGAAAGAAGAGCATTACAGATGTGAGGAGAGAGGTGTTTCTTCAACAAAATCTCATTCGTCTGGACAGAGATGGCAGACGTGAGCTTCAGCAGGCTGTGCATGACAAGAATTTGTCTCCTGAATTCCCTTGGGAGAAGGGCAGCTTTTCCATACTCTCTGGGGAAGTAAATTTATGGGGAAATCAAGCCCTTTCAGAAGCTTTAACAGCCTTGGCACATTGCCCAGTAGAGAATGCAAGTGAAAAATTACCTTTCCATGAATAGGTCTTTGAAAACCCTGGCTTTTCTTTAGATCCATCAGAACAGGCAGATTCAGATCTCTCTGTTCATCAGAAGAAAAGATAATTGCTGTTTGTAACCCTGAGGTTTATTCTATATAGCAGGGAGCAGCGTCCCCCAGAGAGGAAATCAGAGCCCTTGAATTTGCCCTCTGGTGCCAAGCACTGCCCTGCCAACCACCCTGAGCAGGATCCTGCTGCCATGGGTGGGACTTGAGCAGGAACAGCATGGACATGGCAGCAGGGCAGGATGGAGAGGAGTTCTGCTGGAGCCTCCCCTGAACCCAGTAACCCTCTGCTAAACATCTCTTGTCCCACTTCAGAGGTGGACTGGACTTAGAAAAGATCAAGTTTGGGGTCAGAGCTGGCAGTTCTGCATTGTGTTTATTTCAGGATGAAATCACCCAAGCTGTGTTTTGAGTATTTTTTCTTTTATGTATATAATTAGTTTTGGGAATGAGGGAACAAAGTCCTGTCCCACTTGGCCTGATCCATTTTGTCAGATTTCAGGCAGAGATTGCAAGGAGCCCAGCCTGCAGTGTTGGAAGCTATGGCTGGAGTGACCCTGGCCCAGATGCTGTGAGTGCATGACAGCAATGTCATAGGCACCTCGCCCCAGTCAGGGGTGGTGAACTCTCTGGAGCAGGCCAAGGGCATTATCTTGGCAAAATTAGGTCATTATTGCAATGGAATTATTTTTTTTTATTATCTATGGTCTTATTTAAAATTGCAAGTAACTGTAATGTTCATTAAGTAATTACAGCAATAGAACATCTAGACCTCCAGGCCGCTCTTAACCTCTGCAAACCTCAGTTTGTTCTTCCCAAAGTATTGTTCTGATTTTTATAAATAGGCCAGTTCTGGTATCATTGCTACTGTAAAGGTAAAGAGAACAGTAACTCACATTGCTCCTCAGCCCTTAGTCATGGTGGGAGCTTTTGCCTCTTAATACTTAAACTCCAAAGTCAGACACCTTGACATGCTTTTTTTTTTTTCCATCTACCACCTGTTTTGACCTCCACTGAAAAGCAGCAGCTCAGACATTACTGTGTCATACATTTGGGAGAAGGCTGGGAGACTGTGACTGGAACAGAATGAGGGATTTCCAGGCCACTTTCTCAAGTTGCCAGACCACTGGTGGTAACTGAGAGCTTGGGAGGGAAACTGTCCCAGAAGATGTTAGCAATTAGGTCAGTCTCGGGAAAACTCTCCCAGCTTTTCCATTATCAACCACCAAAGCTTCTCTGTGGCTGTTGAATAACAGGCTGGTTTAACATCACCCTGAAAAAGGGACGGAATTGACCAAAGAGGCATCAGGGATGGTGTTTATAACAGTTCCCAACCATGGAATGGGCTTTGGTCACTTCTCAGTTTGTAAGTTCCTGCTATCAGATTTACCGTCCATGTGCCAACAGTAACCTAAAAACCTTTGGGTTTCCCTGCAATCAGTAGGTGAAAGCAGGATTTGAACAGTGGGATCTTCTAGTACAGTAATTTTGAGATGCTTAATATTTAAGAGGAAACACCTGTTAGCAATCAAAGTAGTCTGAACAGTTTTCTACAAAGATTTGGGTTTTCTGCATTCTCTTGACTCCTACCAGTTATTGTAATGACTTTCCTTTTCCTTTAATAACAGTTTTAACAAATGAGACAAATTATTCCTGAATTCCTTTAGCTGTTCTGTAGTCTTCTGGTGTGCAGGAAAGGGTTTGGTTGCTTTGAGCGAAGGTCTGAGTGGGCTTGATGCCTCTGCTTTCATTGTGTTATTGGCAGGAAGAGCCTTTGAGGAGATTGGTATGTTGCAGGTGATACTGGAGAGCTCCAAATGTGTGTGGCATCTCTGATTTGTTTCTAGTGCTTCTGCTTTGAGAACATTAATGCTGCATTTCAACAGGATCAGCTTTATGTTTTGCAAGGTGGGAAGGAATCCTGTTGCCCTGGGAAAGCCCACTTCATGCAGAAATTACAAGATTGCTGCAGTACAGCAATGCCCCACAGGGCTGAAAAGGTTTTTTCTTAGGTATTTTCAAATAAATGGGATTATTTTTTAAGCAAAAGGGTAACCTGACATGCTTTTATAATGGTTGGAAAAGGGAGTAATTGGATTTTCTTCAAAATGCAGAGACTCCTTTTCCAGAGAGCAGCTCTGAGAAATAAAGATTACATGTGCTCCTTTGAAGAGTATTGTATCATTGTGGTTTTTTTGATACTAAAGTAACCGTGCTTTGTTTTTCTCTATTTTAGCAACTTCAGTCTCAAGCTCGTGCACTGATAATGTTTGCTGGGATGATCCCATACAGAACATCGGGAGACACAAATGCAAGACTGGTGCAAATGGAGATCCTTATGAATTAGCAGAGCAGCTTTGGCTGGGGTTGCAGCAGCCTGTGCCTGTCTTTAGTACGTTCAGAGGGCCCATGGGACCAGTGTCATTTTGTATTCTGTATTTTTGTTGACAGAAATAAATTTCTTTGGTTTTGATATTTGTTTTTGACATTTTCATTTTCACTGATTCTTGTGTTTTTATGTTTTTATTAATTTTATTTTCAATTGGTTTACATTTAGAAATTTATTCTTAATTAGTTAATAGGCTATGCAGAAAAAGAGGTCATAGCTCTGCAATAGGGACACGAGTATGGCATTTTACGGCAGAAGAGGAAATGGAGAAGAAAACCTTGATTTATTGATTAATGAACTTAAAGCTGAGAAACTTTAGGGGGTTTTGAATGCATGTTAAGTGTTGAAAATGTGTCTGATGCCCCACCCACCCCTGTGACACACTGCCATCAGTCCATCCTGTTGTCTCGTGTGGCGCATGTGCTGCTGCGGTGCCGCTGAGCTCTGTGTGCTGCACAGACCCCTCCATGCTGAGCCAGGTGCTCACAGCCCTGGAGTGCTGCTGAAGCTTCTGCAGGAGCAGCTGGGTTGGAAACAGGTATATTTTGGTAGGAGAGGTTTTTTTGTGAGCAACACAGGAGTTTTTGTCAGTTTCATTCCAAGTGGGCCCCTGTCGAGTTCACCAGAAGTGAGGAAGCTGGACCAGAGAGGCCCAGGTATGGGTGTGTTGGGTGTGGGTGGATATTACTGTTGGTTTAGCAGGAAACCTGAGCCCTACAAGGGGCTTTAAAAACTATTACCTTTGTTTTAAGCTGCAGTTAAATAAGAGTGAAAGCCCAAGAAGCATGTTACAGTAGAAGTTTTTATTTTTAATATAACTGCCTGTCTTTGAAAAAAAATGGGAGGAATATTGGTGATTACTCTTGCTGCTCCCCTGCTGCTGTCTCATCCTCTAGTGTTACTGGGATATGAGAATGTGGAGTTTGGAATGCAGACCAGGCAGCAAAATGGTAGGGGCTGATTTCAGCCTTTGTATGTTAATAGCTATCATGGGAGAGAATTTATCCCCATTTTGCAATGTCTTAGTTTACTGGGATGGAGGAATATCTGACTGACATGATGACAATTTTCCTAATTACTTTTTTCACCAGCAATGTTGTAGCTAAGTTTTGTCCACCTTTTGGACAGGAAGCAAGGGGCTTGCCAGCCACCCCAATCCATGTCTCTCAGCATTAGCAAACCAGCTGCTGGGTTCTCAGAGGATAGAGCTAGGGATTGTGTACGGCACCGAGTGCTCCTGTAGCACGGCCAGGATTGTCCCAACTGAAGGCTGAGAGAGACCTGGACAACACCCTGTAAGTAAAGGGGAGTTGGTGAGTTACCAAGGAGTTTTTTGGGGGTGGGAGTGGGGTAGGATTGCTTAAAAAACTTGTCAACAGGTGAGTGTGGAAAGCTGTATTGACTATTAACATTTCTGGCATACTTGTGTGGAAATACTTCTTAGCATATCTCAGGTAAGAATTGATTCCATTCCCTAGAGAGCAGGCCCCTTCCCTGTTGTGGACAGTCATGGTGGGGCCAGGGCTGCCCCACATGCACTCCTGCAGGATGACCCTGCTCCTGTGTTTTCCTGGCTGGTGCTCAGCCCCTGTCCCTGAGTTACTCCCAGCGTCAAACACCTCCCATACAGAGTCTGGTGAGTCCTCACCTGTCCTCAGGCAACCGCTGACCTGAGCGAGGGACAATGTTTGCTGGAGTCTGGGAAGGATGAGGGCCACCTTCCCGCTGTAATTCCCTCTCCCTGATCTGCCATTCATGCAGGGACTGAAGTCTTTTGGGGCTCAGCTCTTACTGCTCCCATTTCAGGACCTTGTTCTCCTGTCTCTTGCCCATCCCCTGCTCAGGAGAGCCATTGTGCTGCCTCACTGGCATGGTCTGATGTCCAGTGTTGACCTGGGGACCTTCTCTAAGCAGTACATTATCCTTTCTCCATCTGCACTTAGAGGAGGCCATAGCAGGTGCTTTCTGGTGCTTCTCAGCCTTCTTGGGTGTTGGTAAATGGGAAGGTTGATGTCTGCATATAGTTTGCTCCCTTTGTGCCCAGCAGTTGTGACTCCAGCCTTTGGTCCCTTTTTAAGCTAATCAGAAACCAAATTATTTCATGCTTTCAAAATCCAAGATGATCCTTCTGTGATGGACAGATGGGAAATAAACCCCAGGGAGTCCAAGTCCCGAGACTAGCCCTGAAAAGGTAAGACCAGCCCAATGTCAGTCAAGATACAAGAAAGTGCCACAGATATTTGGAGTTAATTTATTACTTGTTGATTGCCCTGTGATTTCTTCTTAGATGTGTGCAGGTGGTGAATGTTACATCCCATCCATCTTCCCATGTTCCCCAGAGTGGCAGGTTCCAGTTCAGTGCCTGAGCCTGGCTCTGACAAACCTGACTCCTCTGCATGACTTCAAGGGCTTTGCTGCTTTGAGGTAGATGCTGATGCACATACTGCTTTCATCATGCTTTGCTGAATAAGGCACCCCCATGGTTTTCCAGATGTCCCTGTTTTCCCTCCACCTCACACTTATTCTGCTAGAGAGAATAACCAGAATAATTCTGCTCCCTCAGGTTTTGCACCATCACTGACTTTGCTCATTTACAAGCTTAGCCTTTTCTAAATAGCTGATGTGCTGTAAGGTTTTTTTGGGGTGTCACTAAACTCATGCCTTGTGTTTGGTATAGCCTGCTCAAAGGTGGTGTCACCATGCACTCCCTTTACAACAGGGAGTGGTGCACAGTGTGCAGGAGAGCTGGGATGTTCATCTGAGTTGAATTCATTCTGAGTAAAAACTGACAAATCTTCTCTAAGTCACTGGAGCTCTGCTCTTTATACACAGAGCAAGCACAAATTAAGTTTAGGATAATTCCATTTGTTTTTTCCTACTGTGAGACTAATCCCTGGCATTAAAGATCCTTCAGGTAGATGAGATGCATCTGAAGGGTGACTCATTGGTTTGAGTCAAATACAGCTGAAGCTTGTGTTGCTGCAGGAGATTAGAGGAAAAACTAGAAATACTTGCTGTAAACTTCTGCTATGTGTTACCTGTCCAGTAGGGAAAAAATTAGTTCAAAGTTCTACCCAGGATTAACCTGGTAAAAACTACACTGAGCTAAGGGAAGACAGCTCCTGTGGGAACTGGCACTGCTGAAATGTGCTTCAAGGGCCTCCTAAACAGTCAGAAAGCTGGTGTCAGTGGGTCTTGTCTTCTCAGCTGTCTCTGAGGTTTTCCTAGTCCAGACAACAAAATTAATCCTTTTAAATATATTCACCATTACCCCAGAGTGTACTGGTCATAGTCAGGGTTGTGCCTATGGGTTACATTCCTACTCCTCTGCCTTTTCTTGGATTTCCCTGCTGAATGCAATTCTGCATCTCAATCTGATTTTTTGTTATTCTACTCCAGACCCTCTGGCTGGAGTAGAACTGCTAAATGAGGTGGCTTCTCTGTTTACCACCATTTCCTCCTACTACTGTGTTTGTCTAAGACACTTCCTGGACCTTGTTCCTCACAGGAGCTGAAGGAATTGTGTTCAGAAAAGGTGAATTCAGTGAACTTCTGGTTTTGTTACTCTCCCAGCCCTTGTCACCCCAGCCTCTCAAAGAAGCAAAATGTTTTCCTTCCAGCCTGGAAGAAGTAAGGGGATATTGTTAATTCCAGTTCTGTGTCCCTGTGGTGGGGCAGCACTCAAATACTGCCTCTGTTCATGTCCATATATCAGCATTTTTGCTCTCTTTCTGGGTTTATAGTTGGAAGGATGGAAATGCTGTCTGGAAGAGATGGGAGATGGCCTCTGTGTTCCCACTGGGAAAAGTTACTGGCAGTTGGCTGAATAACCACCTCTTTTCTCTTTCCAGGTTTCCTTTGCTGTGATGCTGAGAAATTGAGTCTGCTCTGCATGGTGGGTTTGCAGTGCTGAGCCCCTGCATCGTTTGTGTGTCCTGTGTCACTCAGGGCGGTAGGTTCCCTCTTCCACAGGGATGGAAACAGGTCAATTAAAGCCTCATTAAAGCCTGTTGGAATATAACACTTTGGCAGTCTTTAAAAGAAGCTGTGTAATGCACTGCATCATACTCTGCTTAACTCGATTTTGGGTTCATTTGATGCATTTAATATCCAGAACAAACTGGGGGATCGGCTGGAAGTGAGGGAAAGCCCTGCAGAAACAACTTGGCACCTCTTCCCTGTGAGTGGAGGGGCTGGAGGGAGGTGCTGCAGAGCTCCCCTCCCTGCCCGCAGCTCCCAGCGCCGCTCGGCCCCGGTATTGTTGCTGCAGCTGGTGTTGTGAATCAGGCCGACGACAAGCGCTTCCTACAATCCGGCTATTTCACTACACCAGGGTTGCATCATACCACTCGCTTCGCTCTTCGCCTGCCTCTGGAGCTCTCCTGTCTCTTCCGGAGCATCTCTGACCGTGCTGTGTTTAACTGACCCCCCCACTCAAGAGACTGATTTGTGCTGTTTTGGGCAAATCAGCGGTTTTGATGAAACAATGAGGTTCTACAATAAAGCCATTTCTGCTGGGTGTGAGTCTGCTGGTGCATCTGTTGTGAGAGGAAGCTGGTGTCGGCTTTGTGGAGGGTGTTGAGTGAGGTGCTGGGGTGAGGCTCTTTCCTCATCCCCCCTGGCCCTTGTCCCCGCTCTGCAGGCTCCGAGGTGCTCTGCAGTGCTGCGAGGGCTGCACGGGTGCAGACCAGGCTGCCTGCCCTCAGCTTCCCGGGTAAGCGGCCGCGCAGGGCTGGGTGACCACGGCCGCCTGCCCGCACAAACAAGGGGGCTGGAGCAAGTCCTCAAAAATCAGGTCAAAATTTGTGTGTGAATGCAAATACAGCCAGAGGCATCAGGGCAGGCAGGCCCAATTTTCCATTAACTTGCAAAGCCACACGGAGCTGAAATTCCAATGGGCTGCTGTCGAATTTTATTGCTGGCCTTGTTTGCTGTCTTTGCTGATCTTATCTGGAACTGCTTTCGTGGCACATGTGACAGGGGCTGCAGGGGTGTAACAGACCCCATCCCTCCCCCTGTCCTCACCTGTTGTGGCTGTGGGGTTACAGGATGGGAACAAGTGTTTAAGTGTCTTATTAACACAGGGATGGGACTGGGGGGCAATTCTGTTCTGGGTACTTAGTGGTGTTTTGTTCCTGGATAGGGAGGGGAAAGGGGCTGTGGGCATCTCTGCTGCCTGGTACTGAGAGCTGCCAGCTCCTGGCCCTGGACAAGCAGACTGACTTACACCACTCTGCACCCTGGCTTCTCCAGCCCCCGGGAATCTCAGTCCCAGCAGGGGCGTCCCTCAGACCCCTTGATGTCACGTTCCCCCCTTCCCCCTGGTTTCACTGTGAGATAAGGGTGCCATTCCCCTCCCCACATCCGGCCCAGCTCAATGCCACAGGCAGCATCTTGGAGACCAGCCAAGATGATTTACGAGATCTGACGGGTCTGGGGCAGTATCCCAGGGAAGGGCGAGGGTGCGTGGGAGTCTTGCTCCCTTTTTCCATAATAAATCCCTGTGGGAACCGAATGTTCCTGGGTTGGGGCCGGAGGCAAACTCGGCGCTGCATTTCTCTGCTGATCTGTCCTTGGGACTTAATCTCAAATCTGTTATCGCTGCCCCCATCGAGCACTGGGAGGCAATGATGCCCATTATGGTGGTTTTGGTATCCCTTCCAGCTATTTTTTTCCCCCCTGACCAGCTCGGGGTGGTTTAAGCTGATTCCTTTCCTCTATTAGCATCAGTGGTGGGTGTGTGCCGGTCACCTCACTCCGGTTTTGCGGGGTATAAAGCCGGCAAGCCCCTCTCCACCCTGTCCCCCACCTGGCAGGCTCCTGGGCAGGGGCAATGGCTGAGCTGCCCATCCCAGATCTGCCTCCGGCCCGCTGCAGTGGCCGCTTCACCATCAGCACCCTCCTGGCCATGGAGGAGGGGGGCCGGGGTCCCTACACACCCACTGAGGGGTCCAGCTGCGACAGCGTCCAGCCCACCCACCTGTCCAGCAGCACCCTCTGCACCAGGACCTTTGGCTACAACACGGTGGATGTGGTGCCAGCCTACGAGCACTACGCCAACAGCAAGGGGGTGGGCGACCCCAGGAAGAGCAGGCCCTCGCTGGCTGACCTGCACTCCATTCTCAAGGTAACAGGGGGCTTGGCTGTACCCACAGCATCTCCAGCATCCCCTGGCTATGCTGCTGGTCCCTGTGATGTGTCTGTGGTGGGTCACTGTCTCCCGCCTCTTGGTACCATTACTGGTGCTGTGCTGACTGAACATCCCCAAGAAGGCCCTGGGAGAAGCCAGAGAATCCAGCTGTTTCCAGCTGTGTGCTCAACCAGAGCATTGCCTCCAGGGACAGCTGCTTGAAGTCCACCCTCACCTGCCTTCCCCTCATCCCACAGCCTGACCCGGGCCGCCTTCGCACACCAGTGTCCGACCTGCAGCAGAGCAATGGTCTGCCTGAGGCTGGGCCAGAGGCTGGGCTGGAGGAGGCAGAAGGGGAGCCAGGCAGAGACTCTGTGCCAGAACCTGTCCGCTTTGGATGGGTGAAGGGTGTCATGGTGAGTGTGACCCATCCCCCACAGAGCATCCTCCTGCCCTCTACCCTGTAAGCATTTTACCCTCGTTGCATTTTTCCCAAAGTCTGTATTTTTGTAAGCACATGCGCTCTGAGCAATTCCCTGGCCTCCTCAGTGGGGTGGTTTTCTCTGAGGAGCAGCAGAGCTGGCACAGTTTGGCCATCCCTGGGTGTCAATGCCCTGATGGCCAGTTCCCCTCTGTCCCGCATAGATTCGCTGTATGCTGAACATTTGGGGAGTTATCCTCTACTTGCGCTTGCCCTGGATCACCGCCCAGGCCGGAATCGGTGGGTGCTGCCGTTCACTGTGGGCTGGGCCCATCATCACCCAAACACCTGGGGGGTGGTGGGACTCCTAGGGAGGGCTGGGGGATACAGGAGTGATGCAATGCCCTTTCCCCACAGCCCTGACATGGCTCATCATTCTCATGTCTGTGACAGTGACCACCATAACTGGCTTGTCCATCTCTGCCATATCCACCAATGGCAAAGTGAAGTCAGGTAGTGTGCTCCCTCCTGGCCGCTCCAGGAGTAACTTTTTATCCTGGGGGCTGCCCCAAGGATGTGAGCATCCTGGCATGGGCTGTGAGGTGTGGGGGGACCCCAAAAACGTGGGGGAAACAGTAATGCCATGGGGTGTTCCCTGCCTCAGGAGGCACCTACTTCCTCATCTCGCGGAGCCTTGGGCCGGAGCTGGGTGGCTCCATCGGGCTGATTTTTGCCTTTGCAAACGCGGTGGCCGTGGCCATGCACACAGTGGGCTTTGCTGAAACTGTCCGGGACCTGCTGCAGGTAAGAAAGCGGCTCTGTGTCCTCTGGCTCCCAATACCCCTGCTGCCCCTCCATCCCCACCTTCTCCTCGCACAACCTGTGTTGATTATCAATATTTGTGTTATCATTGGACCACTGATAATCAAACAGTGGCTGCTAAAACTCATGAGAAAAACAGTGATTTGGTAAGGAAGAGGGTTATTTCCACATTGTGAATAGTTCCCCTTCCCCAGGAGCACAATTCCCTCATCGTGGACCCCACCAATGACATCCGAATCATTGGGGTCATCACTGTGACAGTGCTGCTGGGCATCTCCCTGGCTGGCATGGAATGGGAGGCTAAGGTAACCCTCACTCCTGCTCACGGTTTTTTCCCAGACTGATAAGAGCTGTCCCTGCTGCCCACCAGGCATCTGAGGAGCAGGTGTACCTGTGAGGAGCAGAGCACTTGTGTCTCCCCAAAAATGGGCATGGTTTTCTCCTAATGCATTCTTCACTCTTTCTGTGCCCAAACACCCAATTCTTCAGCCGGCTCTTTCTGGTCTGGCAGGCACAGATACTGTTCTTCCTGGTCATCTTGGTTTCCTTCATTAACTACCTGGTGGGAACAGTGATCCCAGCCACCGCTGAGAAGCAAGCAAAGGGCTTCTTCAGCTACCGAGGTGGGTCCACCACAGGCTGGGGTTGCACTCAGCAGGTCCAAGTACAGCTCTGGAGCCTGGGTCTTTGCTGCAGTTGGGGGAGATGTTTGCTGTGGGAGGATGCTCCTTGCTGAGAGATGTCACTAAAAGCACAGTGTCCCCTCCCATGGGGTCCCTGCTATCAGCACTATGCCCCCAGCCAGTGCTGAAGTGCTTTAGCCAGGAAAAGTGTAGCTGAGAGGCCCCATATGCTTCTCCTCTGCTTCCTCCCCAGCTGATATCTTTGCTCAGAACTTTGTGCCCAACTGGCGTGGACCTGAGGGCTCCTTCTTTGGTTTGTTTTCCATTTTCTTCCCGTCAGCAACTGGCATCCTCGCTGGGGCCAACATTTCGGGTGACCTGAAGGTGCGTTGTGACTGTTGCTGCCTGAGCCAGTGTTTCTCAGGGCTCAAGCCCTATTTTCCCTGATACTTTCATTTTGATCCAACTGTTAGACTTCTATTTCTTCTGGAAACTTTGGGCTTAGTCAGGAGATGCTCTGTGGCTTTGTGATACAGTGAATTAAAATTCCTCTTGTACAGCAGCCACAAATGAACTGCCTACATTAGCAGTGCTGCTGGAAAGCTGTCTTACATATCTCTGCACCTCCCTTGGGCAGGATCCTGCCGTGGCAATCCCCAAAGGCACCTTGATGGCCATCTTCTGGACCACTATGTCTTACCTGGTGCTTTCTGCTACCATTGGTAAGCAGCACATCCTCAGATGCAATGGGTGAGTGGGCTGGCCCCCTGCCAAAATGAGTGGCCTGGGAGGATGCAGGTGGGTAGGAGCCAGGAGCAAACTGTGGACACTGGCACTGATAACCCGGTGTGAGTCCACAGGTGCCAGACTTTGTTCCTACCCCCACGTGGGGCAGAGTCATCCTTGCTGGGCAGTGGAGCTCATAGCATTGTTCAAAGCCATCGTGCAGTGGGGCAGCCCCATGGCAGGAACTTGAGAGCTGTCACAGGCAACGGGATGTGGGGCTGGGCTTCATGAAACCGTGGAGAGGTGCCAGCCCTGCTGTAGCCCTGTGTGTGTCCCCCCAGGTGCCTGTGTGGTCCGAGATGCCTCAGGCAGCCTGAACGACAGCATGGCCATGGGCTCGCCGGGCTGTGAGGGACTGGCCTGTAGCTTCGGCTGGAACTTCACCGCCTGCACCCAACAGCAGAGCTGCAGATATGGGCTCAGCAACTACTACCAGGTACTGCTCAGAACCATGACCAACTCCTGTTCCTGCTCCTGGCCAGATGCCTGGCACACCCCAGGCATCCTGGGGGGCACCCATGCTCTTGAAACAGCCATATTTTAACAGGAACATCCTGTTAAAAGATGACACCAGGGAGTGGGCTTTTGCACGTGGCTGGATTTTGCTGCCTGGATAATGTTAAAGGAAATGCAGCAGGATGGGGGCTGGAAATCCCTCAGGGTAGGGGTGGAGGTTGGTGCACCAGGAATGCTGGGATTCCTGATCCCCTGGTTTTCATGCAGAGCATGAGCATGGTGTCTGGATTTGGCCCCCTCATTACAGCAGGGATCTTTGGAGCTACCCTCTCCTCAGCACTGGCTTGCCTTGTCTCAGCCCCCAAAGTCTTCCAGGTGAGGGGGTGGTGTCTGCACACCCCAGCTCCTCTCCCTGAGCTCAGCAGTGGGTGATGCTCCTTGGTGCAGGGCTCTGCATCCATAAGCAGCCCTGGGACATGTGTCCAGTTCAGCCCTTGCTCTTACGGATGCAGGAGCCACCACGGCACTGCCATCCCATGTCCCTGGCAAAGCCTGCTATCCCCACTGCATCTCTCCTTGCAGTGTCTCTGCAAGGACCAGCTCTATCCTCTCATTGGCTTCTTTGGGAAGGGCTACGGGAGGAACAGCGAGCCCATCCGTGGCTACATGCTCACCTATGTCATTGCCATTGGCTTTATCCTCATCGGTGGGTGCTTGCTGCCCCAGTAGCCTCCTGGAGCTTGCTACCAGCAGGGTGGCTCAGTCCCCACCACTGACTGCTCGCTCTCCTTCTCCTCCCACAGCTGAGCTCAATGCCATTGCCCCCATCATCTCCAACTTCTTCCTCTGCTCCTACGCCCTCATCAACTTCAGCTGCTTCCATGCCTCCATCACCAACTCCCCAGGTGGGCTGTGCCACGCCACGCCGTGCCCTGCGGTGGCCGGCTCCGCATCCGGCTCCCCGTCCCGGCAGCGGCCGCTGTGTGTGTTTGCGTGCAGGCTGGCGACCCTCCTTTCGGTATTACAGCAAGTGGACTGCGCTCTTTGGAGCTGCTGTCTCAGTGGTGATCATGTTCCTGCTGACCTGGTGGGCAGCCCTCATTGCCTTTGGCATCGTCATCTTCCTCCTGGGATATGTCCTCTACAAAAAGCCAGGTGGGTGGTGGTAACCTGGCACTGGCAATGCCCCAGAAGGTGTCTGGCCCTGTTGCTAATCCATCTTCCCTGTGCAGATGTCAACTGGGGCTCCTCTGTGCAAGCCAGTTCCTATAACATGGCCCTCAGCTACTCAGTGGGGCTGAGTGAAGTGGATGAGCACATCAAGAACTACAGGTAAGAGCAGCTCATTGCAGTGCTGGGCATGGAGGGAGTGGGATGAAGAGCCAGCTCCTGCCTCCAGTAAACCCAGGGAGGTTTTGTGCCCATGGCCACATCCTCACCACCACCCTGTTACTAGGAGCTACAGCAAAATGTGTCTGTCTCCAAAATCCCATGTCTGTGCCATGTAAGGTAGAAAACTGTGCAAACCCTGCCCTCCTTGTACCAGACAGACATAGACACACTGGTCTCATCTGATATAGAAAGACCAAAGAGTAAGACTGGACCCTCAGGCCACATAATGCTTTCTCATTCTAAAGATGCTCCTCTTAGTTGCCACTGGCCAAGCATGGGAGAAGAGACATGGCTCATTCCAAAGAGGCTGGATGCCTCCGAAGTACCATTCCTCACTCCCTTTTTCCCCTGCCTGCAGACCACAGTGCCTGGTGCTCACTGGCCCACCCAACTTCCGCCCAGCACTGGTGGATTTTGTGGGGACCTTCACCAAGAACCTCAGCCTGATGCTCTGTGGCAACGTGCTGATTGTGAGTCACCTGCAGAAGCTGGTTGGTTTCTTGTCCTGGGGGCTCTGGCCACTGGTGGGTGGTGGGCTGGGAAATCCAATTGTATCCAGGTGCACTCACAGGGTGGAGATAGAAGTGTGTCCACTTGTGTACTGCTGGATGATCAAATTTGTCAACTGGAAGCCTCTCTGAGTTGTTGAGCAATATTGGTGAAGCATCAGGATGTCCCTGTGGCCTTACGGCTTCCCTTTTTCAATTAATTGCAGAAGATTTGGAAGGATAAAGTAGTTGCTCAGAGGACAGGGTGGGTCCTGCAGCCCTGAAGTCTCCAGTGTAATTGGGTGCAGTAAGAACCAGCCCATCTGCACACACAGGACTGTTGGGATTGTGTGCACTGGCTGTCGACTCCCTGGATTCACTGGTTTTCTTGGCTGTGACTGCAACCCTCCATGTGTGCAGTGGTTACATCTACCTCTTGCTAATGATTTGGGAAGAGAGGAGCTAGAAGTCCTTGGTGGCAAGCCCACCAGTTGGAAGGGGCTGCCTGAGCTCCTGCCCCTGATTCCTGCAGGGACCACGGAAGCAGAAGATGACAGAGTCCCAGCTGATGGCAGATGGCCACACTAAGTGGCTAATGAAGAGGAAGATCAAGGCTTTCTACACGGATGTGGTGGCTGAGGATTTGAGAAGTGGTGTCCAAATGCTCATCCAGGTACAGCCCTCATTTGCCTTCCAGCAGCAGGGTCCCTCCTCTTTGTCACAGCCTGGGGGAGCTCTGACCCCCCTCCAAAATCTCCAGGCACCTCCCTTTGCTCCCCCACTGAGTGGACTGACACCACCTGTGTCTGTCTGTCCCTCCAGAGGGGTCTCATGGGGACATCTATCTGTAGGCTGCTGGCCTTGGGAAGATGAGACCTAACATCTTAGTGCTGGGCTACAAGAGGAACTGGCGGACAGCATCTCCACAGAGCCTAGAGGACTACGTGGGCATCCTGCAGTATGGCCAAGCCAGCTCCTCCGCCTCTCAGGGACACTGGCACCTGGTGGTGGCCCCGCGGTCACTGATGGCTGCAGCCACGTGTGCAGGGTCCAGCTGGACAGTGCCACCCCCACTAACTGCCTTCTCCTCCCTCCTTCCAGTGATGCTTTCGATTTCAAGTATGGTGTGTGCTTAATGCGGATGAAGGAAGGGCTGAATGTTTCCCGAGTGCTGCAGGCACATGGTAAGTGGTTTTGGGCAGCCAGGGATGCACAGACGTGGAGCTGTGGGATGTGCCAGCCAGTACCATGTCCCCAGACAAAGGTCACAGTCCTGGCAGGACATCACTCCTGTGCTGGGATCAAAGGCACTGCTGTGTTGCCCTTGCTCTTCTCCTCCCTCCTCAGTTAACCCCATGTTTGAGGCAGCAGAGCACCCTGAGAATGGCACTGGCAGCAGAGCAGCCCCAGGCACAGGTAGGTTGGTTGTGGCTTGTGACCACTCAGAGCATCCCCAGCTCTGAGGATTATTTTGCAGGCAGGGTGGGGGTTTCAAGCACTGATGCAGAGTAGGGCTGGGACCAGGAGGAAGTGATTCCTTTAATCTGTGGCCAGTGGTGCCCTTTGCTGACATCAGGATCCTCTTGCCCCGGCAGGGGACCCCACCACCTTGGCCAGTGAGCAGCAGGCGAGCACCATCTTCCAGAGCGAGCAGGGCAAGAAGACCATTGACATTTACTGGCTCTTCGATGATGGAGGTAACCTTCACCTTCCTCCTGTCCAGATAATGAGCCCAGCACCTCCATTGTGGTGCCCAGGAGGGCTCAGTCCCTGCCAAATGGGGCCAGGGCATCCCTGGCCTTTGGCACCTAGGAAACACTGGTGAGCCTGGGGGTCACTGCTGCATCTCCCACTGGGTGTCTTGGGGACAGGTCTCACACTGCTCATCCCCTACCTCCTGGGGCGCAAGAAGCGGTGGGGAAAGTGCAAAATCCGGGTGTTTGTCGGCGGGCAGATCAACAGGATGGACGAGGAGAGGAAGGCGTAAGTGCTGGCTGCCACTTCACCTCTTAGCCACTTGGCCACCGTCACTGTCCCATGGGTGGTGACACAAACTGCTTCCCACCCTACTGAGCACTCCCAGCTTTGTCATAATGGGATCTGGGAGCTCTGACCTGGCTGCTTTGCCTCATTTCTCAGGAAACCAATGTGGCTGCAGAGTGGGAAAACCCAAAGTGCAAACTGAAACCAGCAGCAGGGTTTTCTGCTGTGGCAGGTCCCTGTCAGAGCTTCTATTCCCTGCTAACTTTGGGAAAACGTGTCCTTTTCCCTCCATTAGGATTGTCTCTCTGCTGAGCAAGTTCCGCCTCGGCTTCCATGAGGTCCACATCCTCCCTGACATCAACCAGAAACCCCGGCCAGAGCAGTAACCACCCCCCTCCCCTTCCCTGTGCCCCCCAGCACCCCCAAACCTGCCCAGACCCTCTTTCTCAGCACTGTCTGCTTGTGTTGCAGCATCAAGAGGTTTGACGAACTCATCGCTCCCTTCAGGCTGAACGATGGCTTCAAAGATGAGGCCACAGTGAATGAGATGAGACAAGGCTGTCCCTGGAAGATTTCTGATGAGGAGGTCGATAAAAACAGAGCCAAGGTAGCACCAGTGCTGGGGGAGCTCCTGCAAAAGGTCTCCTGCTTTTTAGACAAAATTCAGTCCTTCTGGAAACCATTACTTTGCATTTCTCAATGCTCTTTGCTCCATAGTCACTCCGACAAGTGAGGCTGAATGAGATTTTGCTGGATTACTCACGGGATGCAGCACTCATAGCCATGTAGGTGCCAGTAATGCCCTCATACCCATTTCTTGCCCCATGGGAATGGTCCCTCTGGATGTTCACCCCTCCCTGGGCAGGGAGATACTGCACAGACACCCTAATGCTGTGGTGAGACAGTGCTGCACCACAGGGAATAGACCTTGGAAGATACCTAGGGCTCCAGACCGGGTCCTGTTGGTGGGGGGAGGATGTGGTGTTGCCCCTTTTTAGGGAAATAACCTGCAATGGACTGAGAAAGGGGCTGTGGATGGCTCTGCCATGCCTCACAGCCCTCGCTGTGCCGCAGCACTCCGCCCATCGGCAGGAAGGGCCGCTGCCCCAGCTCCCTCTACATGGCCTGGCTCGAGACCCTCTCACAGGACCTGAGACCCCCCATCATCCTCACAAGAGGAAACCAAGAGAACGTGTTGACCTTTTACTGTCAATAAAACCTCCTGGATCCCTGATGACTTGGGATGTGTATTTTTCAGGACAGTTCTGATCCTGAAGCATGCTCTTCTGGAGTTTGGGGGAGCAGTAAAGGCAGGGTTGTTACCAGCCCTCTTGAAATGTCCACCAAGCACAGCTGCCACACTTGTTTGACTCATCTCGGGCTCTGTAGGTTGTACGTGGATAAACAGCAATGCCAGCCCTGCAGTGCAGGCACTGCTGTGGCCTGGGGTTAGCCAGAGCCAGGCAGGGGAGCTGTGGGGTCCTGCACCTGCATGCCCAGAAGGGCTCAAGTGGTGTGCAGGGACTGAACACTGGCCCCAGCAAAGCCACTGGTCCAGGGTGGGAACAGCCTCAGGGGCTGGGAGCAGGTCAGCACCGAACCTAGGGAATGCAGGGTCCCAGCATGTCCCCTCAGGGACAGGGCCAACAGCTAAGCCTGTCCCCAGCAACTGGGCAGCAGTGAGATGTCACCTCAGACTGTGGTGCCTGGCTGGAGATGCAGGTCCAGCTCCTAACGGAGACAGCATTTACCACCAGAACCAGGACATTTCTGCTGCAGATGGCCCCAAGCAAAGCAGGAATGCAGCTCATTTGCAAAAGCACAACCCAGGCCCTCTTGTCATGCTGCAGAAGAAACACACATTCATTCACCTCAAGAGTTACAGAATTTACTGATAATCACCACCAGGATTAGGAGTGTCAGTAGAAAAATAAAATGTACAGAATTTTCATACAAAGATTTGTTCATGACAGCTGCAGCTGTGAGCGAGAGGAAGCCAGGTGGGAGCAGGGGATGTCACACACAGGGAGCAGGGCCACAAGCCTTGGCATAAGTGGGTGTTCCTCCAGGGCAGGCAGCTTCTCCAGAAGGTGTTTCTTTAACCAGCACACTGGCTCAGCTCCCCAGCAGAGGCTCACAGCACTACTGAGCCTAGGACACCTCAGTGTTGATGTTTTTGCCAGCTCTTTGCAGCTTTTTGGCAAGTTTGAGCAAAGTCTACCTGATGAAAACTGAAGGGATTCCTCCACATGCCTCACTTGGAATAAAGGAATGGAAAGGGAAGGACAAACCAATGACAGGAAGAAACTGCCACTAGTGCTTCAACTGCCAGAATCTGGTGCTTCAACTCGAGGCTACTCCTCCTTTCTGTTTAGCTCTGGTTTTACTGGAGAGGGAGGTTGCCAGCAGCAGCCAGTGGAGTGGAGAATGTTCTGTGAGCATAAGGTGACACAAAGAACTTGCCTCCTGTGCTGTCAAGACAAATCAGCTGATTGTTCACCTTTTGTGCAAGAATTCCCTGAAAATTTCACAGCATCCAGGCATAGATAGACATGGCCAGCTCCAAACAGGGTCAAGCTGACAACTCTTCAAGTAAACCAGAGCCCCTCAAAACAGACTCTCGGAGATTCCAGGGGATAGAAAATGGGAGGTTTTCAGTTCACCCAGCACTGAGTGACTTTACCGAGCAATTTTTCACTTGTGAGCTCTGTAACAGCCCCATTTGTGTCCTGCACCCCTCAGTCCTGTTCCTGCAAGGAAACCTCCTCTTGCTGTAGCACGGGGCACGTGGATAAAGTGCTTTCTCAGTTGCAATCAGCTTAATGGCTATTGAGCGGTGCCAGGCACCGGGGCAGGGTAAAGAGCACAGCAGGTGCTCAGGACATTGGTTTCTGGTGTCACCTGAAAGGTAAAGCCAGACCCACCCTATCCAAATTTCATGAGATACTTTTAATCCATCCAGTAAAACACAGGATAATACCTGTAAATTAAACTGTGCACTCTGTACACATGCTGAAATACAAAGTGGGAAGAGGGAAAAGAAAGAAAGCTTATTCCTTTTTTTTCTCATTGTTTCTGCCCTGGCAGGAAGACTGGCTCTCTACAAGCAGCACAGCACACAGGGCTCTCCACAGATCCAGGGTTTAGTATATGTTACACCACTTGGACCTCACCCACCTAGAGGATTCACATTAAATGTGAATTATTTTATTCACATTTTATTATAATTTTATAAAATTAAATTATTTCCTAAACTGTGCATCTATATTCCCTGAATTAACATAGGCTAAAATTTAGAGGAATCTCAGTAAGTAGCTCCTGCAAAACACCTCTCTCCATGGACAAACCGTTCCTGAGAAGTCTGTGCAGAGAGAAACACTTTTCCATGATAAAGAATGTCCTATTGAAGGATCACAGAATCAATTTAGTTTAGAAAAGCCCTCTGAGATTGAGTTCAACCTTTGGCTGGTCACCACCTCATCATCCAGACCATGGCACTAAGTGCCACATCTAGTTATTTCAGCACTAAGGATATGGGCTCACAGTAGATAAATGGCCCTAGGAAATGCTGCAGGTACAAAAGAAACTGATTTGGAAACCAGAGGAATTCAGTGAAGACACAGATGGGAACTGTCCCTTGAAAGGCTGGACATAGACAGCACTTTCCCTCTGCAGCCCACATGGTGTGAGCTGGGTACAAACACAGACCACAGCAAACCCCTAGGGGTGGCACCACTGACCACCAGCCACATCCCTGGAATACAACCTCAGCTTCCCCAAAGAACCAAGCCCCAGGAAGCACCCAATTAGCTGCTCGAGTGCCCAAGCCATGTGGCACAACTCTGGGCACAAGTGCAGAGTTACCAATTAATTAAAAGTCTCTTAAAACCAAAACAAACTAAAACTATTAATGAGGAGACTGCTGCCTGTGGAGAAGGGTTGATTTGGGGCTGTGTTCACATGGACACAGGAATCATCCAGGCTCCTGCCAGAACCCTTGCAGCTCTCCCAACCCCTGGCGCGCTGTTGGCTGGGTGCTGAAAACGTGGCACACTACCCGCACCGGGGACACGCCAGATCAGAACCCAGCCTGGCCACGCAGCTCGCAGCAGCATGAGGGATTTTACCCAAGCTGGCCAGTGCCACTTCCAGATCAGTGCAGACACCCAGCTCCACCACACCAACATGAACAGCATCAGTGAGTCAAAGGAGAACAGGGTCATTTGAAAACATGAGTTTCCTTCAAAGCCTGAGGAGAAGCTGTGCACGCCCACATGCACACCTGGGATTTCTGGAGTGCCATTCCACTGTGCTTTGTCCCAGGGCAGAAAATTCACAGGGCCAGAAGGGCTTTGCTGTAACAAAACTCACAAAATCTTTTTTATACCAGCAATTTCCCCTGTGCAGCATTCACAGCCAGAGCTCCTAAACACAAATTTGCACTCTCATCCATCTAAAATGAGTTTTCCTCTTGCTGCTCCCAAATCCACTATGGCTGTGACCTGGTATTAAGAAGTTTGGGCCAGGAAGAAAACAAATTAACATTTTAATTTAAAAAACAGACATTAAAAGAGCTTCAGGTTCACTCAAAACCAAGCCACAAAGCAGTGAGTGAACTCTGAGGGCACGATGTCACTCTGGTCCTGTTCCTACTGCAGCACAGCTGGTGTCACATTTTAGTCATATCCTGTTACTACAATTCATCACTGGTGAAAGGTACCCGGATCTCCTCCCCTGGTAGCCATTTTCCAACCCTCCAGAAAAATAAAGTTTCACTTGGCACTTAATGTTACCAAAAAGTAACAAAATTCACAATTTTTAAGTTTCAAGCCAGGCTGGAGGCAGGAGCAAGTCCTCCCAATTCCTTAAATCGGTGGAAGAAGCACAAGGCTGGAGCTGTGCTCCCTGTAATTTGTTCTGAGGCAGCAGGTCCTTTGCTCCCCCTCTGGTTTGTGTTCTCCAGCCTCTCCAGAGGAGCTACAGAGTGGCCAGAATGCGCAGGAACGAAACCACCACCACACAGAACGTCTGGCCCACGCCAAAAATAAGGGCCTCAAAGGGAATCATTTTTTTCCCCGCAGCTCTGTAAACTCCAGCAATGGCAGCACCTGTGGAGAGGGGGAAAAGCCGAGATGTGAACGTGAGACAGCTGCTCTGCCACGGGGATGAAGGGAAAGCCTCGGGATGTGAGGCTGGGGCAGAGAACAGCGATGTCTGAACCTCTCCCTGCACATCAGGGAACCCAGCAAGAATGTTGGGCTGGGGTTGTCTGACAAACTTCAGCCAGTAACCAGTGCATACTGGTGGCAATGGGTAAACTGGTGCTGAAACTGCTGAGGCCTCCAGCAGGTGGGGGGTTGGGGTGGTTTGGGACATACCCTTGTCACAAGATCCCCCACCCACAGCCCACAGGCTGCAAACATTACCCCGTTCTGGGCACTGACACCAAACCTCTGTGAGATTTTCCTCCAGGTGCTCAGAAATGTGAAAGCCCCCTTGGCTCTGCAGCCGATGGGCACGTTTGGTATGCCCGATGCAGGGCTGGACACGGGGTATGGTGCAATCGCTATTCCATGCGCTCCCGAAGGTAACCTCTGATCACCACAGAGCCCCCCGGCCGATACTGCCGGGCACTTGCCGTACTTGTGAGGGTGCCGGCGGTGATGGGTCCCACGATGCCCATCAGCAGGACGCTCACGGACATGAACCTGCCGTACTTGTGGTGCCGGAGCGTGAAGAGGGCGAGCAACGCGGCCGGGACGTGGAAGGCAAGGGAGGAGACGAGTGCCCATAGGAAGACGCCGTACCACATCTCTGCGGAGAGAAGGGCTGTGAGGGCAGCCCGGGGCCCGCGGGCCTCCAGCGGCCCCGGCGGGCGCGCCCCACTCCGAATAGGGAGGTACCTGGGAAGGTGGAGAGCGGACTGGAGTAGGTGGTGGTGCCATTGCCCACGCGGGGCACGAGGCGAAGGCTAAGAATCTGCTGCAGGAGACCCCCGCCACCGCCGCCCGTTTCGCCGCCCTCCATCCTCGCACCCGCCCCGCTGCCGCCATCCGTCACTGCCTCTTCCGCCGGTCCCCTTCCGCCCGTTGCAGCCAATGGGAAGAGTTGTAAGATGACAGACAGGGCTCATCACCAATCACCGCTGGTCTCCTGGCAGCCGGGTCCCGCCCCGACCCCGCGCTGCCATGGGAACGGCTGCGGGCCGCAAGGACTGTTGGGAGCCCCGGTGGGGCGCTCTGGCCTCTGGCGGACTGTCGTCGCTGCTCCCCATGCGCGGCGCCGCCTCGGAGGCGCGGCTGTTCTTCCCGTCCGCCAGGGGGCGGGCGCGGGCGGCAGCGGCGCTCTGGGCGGCGGCGGGCGGGAGGTGCCGTGAGGCGGCGGGGCCGCGGCCGCACCATGTCGGGGTCGGAGTCGGAGCAGGACCAGTACTCCTCGGCCGAGGATGACGACTATGTACCCTCAGGTGAGTGGTAGCGGGCGGGAGCCGGCGGTGCCGGCGGTCCCGGCGCTCACTGACTATGCTTGCAGGTGCGGAGTACAGCGAGGATGATGAGAGCGAGCTGGTGCGGGAGGAGGAGCCGGCGGACAGCCCGCGGCCGCCCCGCGGCAGGAGGAGCCCCCGCCGCCCCGGCAGCAGGTACGGCCGCTGTGACCCGGCCCGGTGCCGCCGCTGGTACGCTGCGGGGCGGAGGAACGGGAAACGCTGCTCTGCGTTCCGGTTTAGTGGCAGCAGCAGAGAACGAACCCCGACGTCGTGCCTGAAAACCCTCCCCAGCAAGAGTTGTTTATGTTAACCTTTTTCAGTGCAAAGCACGCACATACGGGGTTTCTTACGTTGAGATAAATATATACGTACTTTAGTTGAGGTTGGTTTTTGTCTAGCCCAGGTTCTCCTCCCTTCTGATTTCTGCGTTATCCCAGAAGCACAGGACCCTGGAATGGTTTGAGTTGGAAGGGCCCTTAAAGACCACCTTGTTCCACCCTTCTGCCATGGGTAGGGACACCTCCCACTAGACCAGGTCACTCAAAGCTCCATCTAACCTGGCCTTGAACACTTCCAAGAATGGAGCAGCCACATCTTCCCTGGCAAAGCTGAGCCAGTGTTTCAGCGTATTTTATAGTCACAGAAATGCATACAAACGGGCCAGTTCACTTCAGGGGCACTGCCTGCATCAGTCTCTATTTTCTGAGTAGCAGCATCTTTTAATAAAATACATATGCTCCCAAGGTTAAGAGAGAACCTCCCAGCTCAGATGTCTTAGTAAAAATATGAACTGTTGTGTTGCTTCAGCCAAGATTGCAGTTCAGCTCTGGAATAGTAATGCAGAAGCTCCATATACACTTTTTCTTCTTTGTTGGCATCTGCTTTCAGGAAGAGGAAGAAAGGTGGTCTCTTGCTAGAGCCAGATGAGAAAGGGGAAGAAGAGACCCAGCAGAATGGAGAGGAGCAGAAAGAGGAGGAAGTGGATAATGTGGAGGAAGTAAAAAGAAGCAGAGAAGAAGAAGAAAAAAAGAAAGAGGATGCTCTTTGGGCCAGTTTCCTCAGTGATGTAGGACAGAAGCCCAAAGCAACGGCTGCCACGCAAGTGACACAAATCAAGAAGGTAACAGGGGCTTGGGCCTGCACACAGGGAGTGTGGGAAGGGCCTGAAGGTTTAGAGCATGCAGCCTTGGTTCTGGCTGGTATCAGGTGTTGGACAGAGCTGGGAAGAGGCTGGTGTTGCCCCTGCCCCCTCTGCTTCTTAAGATTCGCATCCCCTGATGGGCAACACTGTAAGGTCCTGGTTTCCTTCCAAATGTGGAGGTGGTGCTGCTTTTGGAGCTGTTTGTCAGCATCTTGGAGTGTCCTACACAGCCCTGTTCACTTCCCTTCCTGGTCCTGGATTCCTCTTTTGACACTGGAATGATGAACTTTGGTCTGAGTCGTGCTTGTGGGCACAGCTCTCCCTGAGGCTTGTGCCTTTCCTGATGCTTAAAAAGATAAATGGGAGGCTGTGTGTGTGTGTGTATGGGGAAACAAGAAGGGTCTGTGCTGGCCTCCATCCCCATCTCTGTGCCTCCATCCCCATGGAGGGGGTCTGGAAGGTGCTGCATGTTTCACATTTGAAGCAAGATTGAATCTGGCTTTCTTGTGTCATTTTTAAGCCCCAGTAAGGTGCTATCAGTGTGCAGAGGTTTTTCTGGAAAGTGAATTCTGTGTGTGGTAGCTATTTAAAAGGATTTGATTCTCAGTAAAACCAAGTGCATGTGTTTCCCTGTCAAAGCCTTTCACACTTTAGGTGGTAGAAAGTAAGAACATACCACAACTGAGCCTCTGTTGGTAGAATTATCAGTTTGGGGTTTTTTAAATGGTCAGCCAAAATAAATATTCGGTGGCAGAAGTCTGGAGTCTGCCTGGTGAGTACAGTTCTGACTGTGTGAAGCTTCTTTCTGTGACTGTTGGAAGGTTGCAGAGCAAGTACAGTTTTTGTAATATTTGATAGCAACTTTTGGAAGGAGAGTCCTTTCATCTTAGCTCTCCTGCTTCTCATTATTGCTAACTGAACAGCTGGGGTGGTTACTTGTAGAGTCAGGGAAGAAGAGAAGCGAACATTTTCTTCTTAGCAGTTCTACTTTTATGGGCATGTTGCTAAAATGTGAGATATCTTTGAAAGTTCCTCCATAGCCTAGAATAATTCATAGAGACATGCAGTTCCTCTGTTCTCTTTGTGAACTTCTTGGGCTTGCATTGCCTGCTTGAAGATCTCTGTGGTGTGTGGTTGATTTAGAGCAAGAATTTGGGGTTTGTTTTGGTAACTTACGGTGTCTGAGCTTCTTTATTTATCCTTTTAGCATCTATAGCTGTGACTGAGTAAATTAAGAGGCATTGTTGACAAAATGCTTAATAAAGATTTTTCTTTCTCAAATAAAAGAGATGTTATAGATGAGTAGGGAGATCAGCATTGCTTTTTCTGCTGATGAGTTTTGTTCTTCTCTATTTTTGAGTAAAAATAAACATACTTCAGTGGAATTCACCTTGGGAGCTTTCCTGCTTGGTGGTGCTTAGTATGAGAGAACCAAGTCTCCAGGCTTTTGCTTGCTTTGTGAGCCACTGCAATTTATTCTTGCTCCTTCCTACATTAATTACAATTTCACTTCTTGTTTTAGTTTGTTTTGGTCCCAGAGCTTCAATGACAGCCTGGAACCAAAATGGTGGAATGAAATTTATTTATTTCCTTTGTCTTGTCTGTAGGTGACTTGCTTTGACCACCAGTCTAAATTGCAGTGCTACCCAAGGTCTGTGTTGGGCCCTCGGCCCTTTGGTATAATAATTTGGCTTGGCTCCACAAATGCATTATTTTGCTTTCTCCTTCATGTATTTTGTAGGCTGAAGAAGAGAACAGTGGGAATAAGCCTCAGGAGAAGCCAAAAGATTCAGGAAAAGTGACAATCACCAAAACGTTTGATTTTGCTGGTGAGGAAATCAAGTAAGTTGGCAGATGTGATATATCCATTGTGGGCCCAGTGCAAACTGGGTGCTGTGATGCTGGGGGCAGGCTGGAGCTGGGCTCTGAAGCACAGTGGGTCTTCTCTTTCCTTTACACTGTTTTTTTCTTTTACTGTGAGCACATACAGATCTCGGGGAGAATGAGGCCAAGACTTTCCTGCATGAGAGCTGCAGAGTATTCTTATATGCAGACCTCAGTCTTTACTCAACTTCAAAACATCATAAATATAATTCAAATTCACTTAGGCTTCCCCATTTGGCCAGTGTTTTAATGGCTGGGACAGATCTCCCTGGTGGCACTGTCACTGGGAAGGTTGAGACAAGGAAAGAAGTGCATCTGGTCCCACAGGGATGAGGGTAACACATTTTATTCCTTCAGCCTAGTCCAGGTTCTGTGCTGTGGCAGGATATTGGCTGGCACTTTCCTTGGTGATGTTCACAATCCACGACAAAGATCTGCAGGCAGTAAGAGGTGTTTTGCTGAGCAGACTTTGCCTCTGAAACAGCTGCAGCAAAGGGGATGGGCTGGGTAAAACCATGCTTTAGGTTGAATTTGGCTTACAAGAGGCCTCTCAGGCTGTGCTGCAAGAAGGGTCAGGTATTTTATAAAAGTGTATGAGCAGAACTGAGGGGCCTGGGTGAACCCACCTGAAATCTGACTGCCCTGTGAACTGACTGCTGGTCCTTATCATGGGGGATTTTATTTACATGTAGCAGTAAGCCTGGTTTTGTCTGACTAGCTTGGCCTGTTTCATGTGACAGCAGAGGGCAGCAGTTCCCAGCAATAACACTCGCCCTGCCTAAATCTGCAGGAGGAGACAGAGCTGGGGCTTCTGGTGCTCTTGCTTTTCATGTTAGCAGTGCTGCCTGAGCTGTTTGAGAAATCTGAGGAGAGCTGTGAGCCATAGTAGGGACTTTGCTACTTCCCTAGGCAAACCAAACCATAGGAATACCCCTCCTTCATTGATGAACTTCATTCACTTAGTTCACTGTCTTTTGAAACACTGGTTGCCTTATGTGAACAGAAGTTGTTCAAGGCTTCTAAGATGCTGATTTTATGCTTTTGACAGCAGTATCTTATCTGTAATTTCTAAAGAACTGTAACTAAGAAAAAGGCATATTTTCCCGCACCACGTGCTTTTCTAGTGTCCTTTGTACTTTTGCTTACTGTTTCCCTTGGGAAACTGCAGAGGAATTACTAGAAATTCTTGATGAAATAGGCAATAGCTGGAGCCTGGGTGACAATGAGACTGTAATTCTGCAAACACCAAAGCTAATGGATGTTTTGTTTACAGCAGTTATTATATCAATTGGTTACAGGACCAGCAACAGAAGGTTTGCTGTGAGGTCTGGAGCACTGTTTTCTGCTGGTACCAGAGTTGTAACAAAGTTGTGTTCTTGAGCTCTTTGTTAACAAAAAAATCCTTCGATGTTTTTTGCCGCCTTGATTTTTGTGATATGCAAAGTTGAGTCTTTTATGTTGTTACATCTTGCATCTTTAAATGGTTACACTGTTAGCTGTGAGTAGGGTACAAGGTGTACTTGTTACTCCCAACTGCTGGTACTTTCCCCTAATGGCAGTAGGTGAGGCCCAGGGGGCTGCTCTTTCTTCAGAATAGCAGGAGGTTGTCTTTGCACCACCCCAACGTCTGCAAATGCTCTGAATACCAAACACTGACTTCCTTGCCTGGGGAAGCAGCTGGCAAATCGTTGCTTATAAAAGGCCACCACATGGTAGTTGTGTGTGTGCATTTCTGGACCAAAGGAACTGAAATGAGAGCTGTCTCTGTTGCTTGCCTTTCTAAATGGTTTGAGGCTACTGTTGAGTATTGCTCTTTTGAAAGCTTGAGAAGAATTTAGATCAGTATTTAAGCAGTGAAAGATTCAGGGCACAAATTTTCACAGGCTGCTCACTGAAGCCCTTAACAGATCTTTTAGCCCTGATCTCCTGTTGCAGAACAATTTATTTTCTCCTATAAGAAGATGGAATGATTTTTCTGGCCTGACTGGAGTAGCAGAAGTGGCTTGAAAGTGATCTCCAGCTACAGGGCTGTACTGGAATAGTAAAGGGGCTTTGTGTTGTTGCACAACCCCTGTAGGTTTTTGCTGCACTTAATGTTTGTTTGATGAGTCTGTGCTGGTATCACTTGCTAGTGCTGAACTTTAGCTTTGGAGCGGTAAGAATTAACAATTACCAAATGAAGATTTTCATTTAGTGGCTTTTAATTTTAGAAAATATATTATATAATTTTGCTTTGTAAAATTATAGCTGTTGAATCCTGGGACTGAAAACCATCTTAAACTGATTGCAGTGCTTTCCAGTTGGGATTTTTTTGTCTGCTTTTCCTGCCTCCCTTATATTAAATAGATTAGGAGCAGCAGGTAACTGTCACCCAAATGGCTGTAATTGTGGGCAGCAAGAGCAATTTGCAAAGGCAGTTCAGCATCTAAATGGAAGTTCAAGCCATTTCTCCCTGGCAGAAGAGATTGAAGCTCTTCTGAAGCCTCTGGTTTATGAACTTGCCTCACAATGCAGGACGTGTGTTTGCATTAATAGGGAATTGCGTCCCTAGTGCCAGGGTTTAACTGCTGCAATTTGTAATTGCTTGTTTTCTCTTTGGCACTCCAAAAGGATTTGGTCCTTGGCTTTCTTTAAATCTCTGTTGTGCTCAGTGCATCAAAATGGTTCTTCTGTGCTCTTTCCATGAAAGTGAACTTTGTGTCCAGCTGGGACTGCAGCAGAGTGGAGCTCACATATATGGAGCTGGTCTGGCCCCATGGTGTCAGTGTGACAGCATGTGAGAGAAGAGCAGAGTTGTTGATTGCTGTCAAGAATATATTCTACTTTGAAACATCTTCTGTACCTTAATTTGGTTTCTGGAAGGCAAAACTAAGTTAAAAGGAGTGATGGCTTGGGTGCTAATTCAGGAATGGGAGGCCTGTGTTCAGCACCCGACTCCTTTCATATGCTGCAGGTTCCAAGTCAAGGACTCCAGACTAGAAGCTTTGTATTTGTTGCACATGGTTTGTTTGTGTAGTTTAAAGCCAGAGCTTTACACAGGTTATTCTTGTGGTGGGAATGCTTTCTTGATACTGCAGAGTTGCTGTTCTGATGATGCTGTATTGTGCCAGCAGAGCTGTGGCTTGTGCTGCTTCAGTGACCTGGTTGCTTCGCCATGCGCGTGAACCAAGCAGCCAAAGCAAAGCCGTACTAGGGCTCCTCTCTCCATCTGTCAGTGGGGAGAGCCCTGCTCTTTTCCTGAAATCTGGCAAGGTGTTCTTGTCATCTCCTTTTACTTCCTCACAAGGATAGGTGGGGTCCACACTGAACTGGTGCATTGCATGGGCCAAATCAAAGTAGGAAGGGCCAGTGCCAAACGAGCAGTGTCACACTGAGTGTGTGACTTGCTGCTGGATATAAAGAATACTTAAAGTTTATATAGTTCTGTAGAAAGAGGTGGGCAAATTCATGTCAAAACAGTGTTGAGCTGTTATACATGAGACATGAACTCCCATCTGTGGATAAGGACTCCTTGTTGTTGACTTGTGTAGGAGGCCACATTTGTGACTTGGAATAGCCCCCTGGGTTGCTGCTGTAGGACTGCATTTACTCGTGTGACCACTGTGCTCTGAGGAAACAAGCTGTGCTGGTTCATGTGCTGAGCAGAGTTAAGTGGCAGCTTGTATTCTGGGTTTAGGAACATGATGGTTCACAGTGCAGCTATTATATCCTAGAAGTGCTAAAGAAATACCTAAGGTATCTGATTTATAACTAAATAGTTATAAGCTTAAATTTTTGTAGTAATCACTGAGGTTTATACTGGCTGAATTTGATACTTCATCTGCCACAATTAAAGTATGGGTTGAAAAAGAACCTGATTTTCATCTGTTACTGTTTGTAAGTGGTTATCATCTAGGAAGTGCCTGGACAAAACCTCATTGCTCATTCTGTATTGCTGCTTCACGGGTTTTCAGCCTCCATCAAGGATTCAAGAAAGATTATTTAGAGGTGATTGTTTTCAAGTTGAAATTCAAGGATCTTAATCTGGATCTTAAGTTGAGGGGTTTAGTAGTGAAGTTCATGACTTTGAGAAGAAGCAAAGGTGAAAGGAGGTGGCTGAGAGCAGGTTCTTGATAATGAAAGCCCTTTCTTGGCCAGTACCCCAAATCTCTGTACAAGAATGCCATTGACAATGGGGAATTGTGCAGGCAGAGCTACAGACCACGGATGGAATTTCTTTTTTTGCTGTCCTGTGAAGTCATTGAGGTTTAGCTTTGGCCTGATTGGGTGAGATGATGAGCCCTGAGCCCAGTCTGAGGTGTTGTCTGGGCTGCTGAACTCTTCCCCTTGGTGAGCTCCTCAGTAGAGTTGTGCAGAACTGGTGAAGGACTGATTTATTCCATTGCAGCAAAAAGTACTGATCTCAGAGTGGAGGTGAGGTTATAATTCAGTTCTCTGCAGCTGTACAGTACTGCTGCTTTGGGATTTCTTTATGCTGCCTCTCCTAACTGAAATACTGATTTTCTGTTATTAATTTTAGCTCACCTATACGCTAGTTGGATGGACAGCTGTGTCCTAGACTGCTCACTGTTTTAACTCTGGATCTGCTGTCCTCTTCCAGAGCTTCAGCCACTTGATCCCAGACCTGTTTTAGGAGATAGCAGGTGGTAAGGACTGCAGGAGAAACAGATCAGACACCTGAGAACAGCTTGAGCTTTCCACAGTCCTTGCTCAGGCTCTGATTTCTTATCAGTGGCTGTGATGTTCTCTCTGCTCCTTACACGACTACTAAGACCAACCAAATGTGACAAAGTTGGCAAACAAAGGGTAGATCAGCCAAGGAGTTTGGGAGACTGTCACCTATTTTGTTGTTTTGCTTTGAAGACAGATAAGGTCTGAGCAATAGCAGCTGTTTCTGCTTTTTCCTGGAAAGCAAGAAGAGTGGAAGGAAAATCCTGATGCTGATGATGTATTTCAAGGGGAATGGGTAAAAAGAGCAGGGAACTGACTCTCACAAGTCTCAAGGTTTAGAGCTGGCACCGAGAGTAATTTTTAAAACGTGTAATTGTCCATCTGTGTTCTTGCTCTGTGGTCTCAGCATGGCCCAGTCAGACCTGTCAGGCTAACAGCAGTGAGAGAGCATGTGACACCATTAACCCTCTCCTTATCTTGTGAAGCTTTTCAGGGATCTCAGTGGATGAATCAATGCAAGGGGTTGGCAGCATGCTCACATTTCTTGCTGGGTGTGAATCTTGGTCATTTGTTTTGTGCTCATGGGGTTTTGAGCAATGCTGAGTGAAGCACATTAGCTTTTAAAATCAGGAGAAAGATCAGTAGTTTGGGTGGGCATCTCTAAATGTTGTAGGTGGTGTGGTGCACGTCAGATCAAGGTTGGTGTGCTTGACATTGTCTATATGTGCTTTTTTGAAAAAGCTTTTGCTGTATTGCTTATACCTGTGAGTGAGAAGGCAGGTGAGCATTACCAGATTGTGTATCTTGAAGCCTGATATTTGGAAAGCCCTGCCCTTTTTCTAGTGGATAGCAAGTGCTACACAGCTTCCATCAGGTGAAGTGGTTGGGTGTTGTCAGGCTAGATATAGAAGACAATGAACTGAACTAATAGGAGCAGAGGAAGAAACCACTCATATTTTATCTGCTTTTTGCAATGGTTTTGATTGCAGTAGCAAGGAATTGTTAGAAAAAGTAAGACAAATGAATTTCAGTGGCCCTTTGAAATACAGCTCCTTGAGGACTTCTGTTTTGTGTTGCTGACTGCTGGTGCCAGATGTCAGTAGGGTTTTATCCTCAGCCCTCCTTGGCTGTTCTAGGGAAATGTGTTCTAGCCACTTTCAGGTGACATACCACTTTCTGAAGGAGCTTTCATGGTGCAAAATCCTTGGCTTTTAAGATTTTCCCAGAAATTTAATCTGAACAGTATAAGCATGGGGATGATGCTCCGGGACCATAAGACAAATCAAACTGTCCATAATTACATGGAATATGAATGTGACCACTCTTTAGAGGTAGAAGACTAAAAAGTGAGTGGTTGCTTTTCTACCACCAAGCACCAAAATGCTGATCTTGGCACATTGGAGGGTCAGCAGCAGCTTGTTTCTGCCCTTATGCTATTGTTTTCCTTAGAGGTCAAAGCATACCTCAGCTATCCACAGTTTATATTGGCTTTTTCCAATTTAAAAAACAACTATTGATTTTTTTTTTAAGCCAATAAGTGAAAATACGTTACCTTTCAAGAATGCCAGGATCTCAGGGGCCTGTTTTGATAACCTTTCCTCTGTGTGCATCCGTTCCCTGATGCTTCAGAATTTCCCTGGGGAACGCTAACATTGTACGATGCTGATTGGCACGATGGTGGCCCAGAGATGAGGTCAGTAAGCATGAGCAGGAGCTGTGCTGTGTGCTGGTTCACTTGTGAGCCATTTGCCTTTCTCAGAGGCAGCTACAGAAACTGTAATTTCATAAACATCAAACCTAGCCAGGACTATAAGCCAGAGCACTTGCTTCTAAAATAAATCTTTGCTTAATGTGCTTGGGAAAGGGGAATGGGCTAATGAACAGCATCTAGCCAGGGTTTTTTCATTAGTAGATGTGCAGATGAGGCTTCTGCTCAGAGGGGCTGTGACTTACCAAGTGTTACATAATAGCCCTACACTCACTAACATGCTGACCCCTGTTGTCTTCCTTTATCTCAACATGCTTTTGAAACTCCCAGAGTGACTGAGCAGATGCCTACCTGAAAGTCATCTTTGGCTTCTAATGTGGCTTGCTGCTTTCAAGGAATTAATTTATGTATGCTGGTTTAATTTGTGTGGTTTTGCTGGTAATCAGTGTTATGAAAAAGAAGGCTCAGCTGGGATCTCTAGAGGTAGGAGGAGTCCCAAAGCATCTCCAAAATGATGGATTGGCCTCCAGATTAACATGGACATTTCTAGGTCTTTTAAACCTGGGATGTCTGGGTGCTGCATTGGCTTTGGGAACTGGAAGACAAACTGCATTGTCTCATCTTTAGGTTCTTCCATGTGTGTTCTGCCTATGTTCTGTGTAAGTCAGTGTGGAAATACTTCAGTAAGAATCACACCCTTCCCCAGCAGAAGATACTGTTTCTTTATCAGGCTCTCAGGTAGTTTCCTGGCTTTAAAAAATCTGAAAACAGAAGATGCTTAGTGACCTATTCAGGTATCACAGGAGCTCTTCTGCTATTAGTAAGGGGATCTTTGGTCCCTCTGTTCATGCCATCATCTCAGGGGCCTCAGATCCAGTCCCAGAATTTTGCTGCTTGGCCTGTTTCCTTTGTTTCCAAGCTGCTGCTCATTCCTGACAGCTCCAGGCTCAGAAAAAGGCTTTTGATGTCTGGTGAGATGGCAGAGCCTGCTTCACAGGCATTTGGCCTGGGGTTTCCCCTGCTGGGAAGTGCAGCTTGCAAGATGCATTATTTTTTTTCTGTAACTAAGAGATGGTGAAGCAAGAGGGTTTCTGTGTTAGCCTGAAGGGGAGGCAGAGCTGTTTGCTGCCATACTATCTCATTAACACATTGCAAACTGAGCCAAGCTTAGTCTGGCCTTTCCCCCATGGGGATGCTTCTGCTTTGTCGTGTGTGCTGGCTCCTGTTATGATCTGTGTAACCTTTGTGTCTAGTGTTCATAGCTCTAAGTGAATTTGGAACCCCTGGCTCTTAATACCTATGGTACTCCTATCCTTCAGTGGGAGAGGCATCCATGACATGAGCACTGTGCTGCTTTGGGGGAGTTGGAGGGTTGCAGGGATCTGTCTGGCTTTCAGTGTATTTGCAGGTCATGGTTAACAGGGTCAGGGGACTGTCACACTCACATGCAGCAGCTCATCTGTTCACCTGGATTACTCAGATCAGAGGTGTGTTTCATAATGTGGATTTAATCCTTTTGAGAGGTACAAATTAAAACACAGGGATGCCTCAAAGATTGACATGCTAATGCGTGGTGGGATTTTGAGGTAGTGCAATGGAGCTGGCCAAGGGAATACTTATCCAGTGAAGCAAGAAGAGATGTGGTACTTGGAGGTGCTTAAAACTGGGGTGAATAAAGTTCCAGTCAACAAGATGAAGGCTTGTGCCCAGGCTGTGGGTCAGCTTCTCCAGAGAGCCATATTTGGCATGCTCCACCTATTGCAAACCCAGTGGGAGCTTGATAACTGGAGTGCTACTACCGTCTGGATTTAGGGAGCCTCTTGCAGAGTCTGCAAGCAGAAGTCCAAAAGAGGCCTGACAGCTTCTTGGTCAGCATTTCATGAGGCAGCACTGTTGTTTTCTTTGCATTTTCACCGAGTCTTTGTCATACAGGAGATGACAGAAAATCGGTCGTTTCCTTCAAGGCTTACAAGGTTATGCATTATTGATGGTAAAATACCATTCACCTTCGCTTGTTTTCAGGTGAGTTGGTTTCAGATACAGCCTGGGCTGACTGCTTGGATAGCAGCACACACCTGCTGTGAGGAGCAGCACAGGCAGGCAGCTTGGCCCTTGCCTGACTGCAGGAGAACTCTCATCACATTTGATTCTTTTTAGAAACTAGCCAACAACTTCTGTCTAGAAACCAGCCAGCTTCTTCTGCCTATCTAGTCAGCCTACAAAATTATCACTATTCCAGCTTGGTCTTGTCTGTGTTGCTTCAGGGAATAGGCTGAGTTTCCCAGGGAACAGCTTCTCCCACCTGGTTTGAAGAGGAGTGCTGTTTTTTTTCTGAAAGGGGGAAAACTAATATTTTACTTTGAAACTAGAGAAGTGATGGGGACGTACTAATTTTAGCTCTGTCTGCTCTACACCAGGTAATTCAACATAAAATACATACATATGCAGTGTGCAGGCAGATGTGGTCTGGAGGTTCACTTGTGTGAGGACTTAATTCCCTCCTGGAAGGTACCAAACCTGTGGACTCCAGTATTTACAGGACCTTGCAGGCTGGAGGATCTGCCTCTTGTGCACTGCGTCTGTCTGTGGAAGGCACCTAGGACATTGCAGGTCAAGCACAAAAGTCCACCAGAAAAATATTCAGAAAAAATATTCCTCAGCTCAAAAGGAATTAATTTTTTTAACAAACCCCTGTAGACGAATATTACTTTCTCCTTAAGTGATCATTCCAGAAAGCTGGAGGACTATTTATTGAGACTAAATACAGATGGGGAATATTGAAAAAGGGTAATTAGCCTCATTTTTGTCCCCCTTGGTCTGTGATTCCCCGGAGCTAACAACATTAAGATAGTATGGAAAGTTTTGTAACTGTGTCAGGTCTAAACTGGGGCAGGTTTCCCAAGGAGTGTGTCCTGAGTAGGAGTGGTAAAGAGCTGGTATTTTCCACAGCTTCCACTCTTGTTCTCCCTTTCTCAGCAGGAAGGTCAGGTAACTTTGTGCTGCTCTGAGTAAAGATTTTAACTATCTTCTCTGCTCTAAGTCCCCTTATACACAAATACCAACATGTGCTTTCTCAGCCTGATGTGCACCAGGTGTTTTGGTTAGGAGAATGTAGCTGTGTAGAGCCACCTGGGGGTAAATTGGAGGGATTTTGGCACTTGGGATGCATAAGGTTGCTATTACATATCAGACTACAGATAATTAACCTGCAAGCCTTCTTGATATGCTTGTTTGTCTTTCTCAGCTTGCCCTTATCCTGCCTGTTTCCCCTCTGTGCAAGGATGAAGCTCTGCTGGCGCACTTCTCCAAGGGCTTGCAGAGCACCTTGCTGCTCACTGCTGAGCTGGGCACTTTGCTGACACACTGCAGCCTTGGCATCCCTTATGCAAGTTCTGTTTCTGGCCAGCAGGACTGGATTCAGCTGTGCTGGAGTGGAGGCATCTGGGGCAAGTCCTGGGCTGTGAGTGTTATGTTGTGCCATGGATGGATTGGGACCCTCCCCCCTGCTAGCTCTACATGTGGTGTAAGACACAGACAAGCAGCAGAACAAGCTGGTGTATTTTACTTGCTCTGCCACTGAACTAAAGCATGAAAATTTGGATTTAATCCCCTTCTGCAGATTAGCTGGAATTGTCAGCATAATGCTCATTCCAGCATGTATTCTTCCTTCTTTGTAACAGTTTATGTGGCTAAGGGCACTGCTGGGAGCAGATCAACCACTTGCTCTGAAATTAATCTGCTGCATTTCAGTACCGTAAGTGCCCTGTGGAAGCCCTTCTGGGACAGCCTCGATAGCAGGTGTTGTCTTCATGTGGTTTGTGCCCAGCATACATAACCTGGAGCCTTTTCCATGCACTTAGGTTGCAGCATTTCAGTTGGTAACTTCAAAAGGAAGGGTGGTAAGTTCTTCAGTGGAAGCTGGAACTAACATACCCACCACTGGGCACCAAACCAGCAGGCTGGGTGGGTATGGCCATGCCTAAATGTTTGGCTAGCTTTGAGACAAAACTTTGAGCTTGGTTCAGAGATGATGGGTCTTAAGAAGGACATCTGTAAGTGTTTGAGGCACTTAGTGATCCAGTTTCTAGCCTGTTTTCCTTATAATAACTTCTAAATATGGAAGGCATTTCTATTTTACAGTTGCACAACACCTTGTACAGTAGCATCATCTGTGCTACCAGGCTCTGACATTATCCAAAAAATTAATAAGTTCTGTGTTTGGAAGTCTTATTATGCAATTTAATAGCATAGCAGTGTAATGAAATCTCTGTGGCAAAGTGATGAGATTGAGTGGTTTTGTGTGTGAATTACAGGGGCTGTAAGTGGGCGAGACACTAGCTACTTGTTTTATTGCTGACAATATACTTATTTCATGTTTATTCCTGGATTACAATGTGTGAATAGCATCCCAGTAAACAGTCAGGCAAATTGTTATTTATCAAGTATTTAAAAGTGAAAGGTCTTGTAATTTTCCTTAGTAATGACTGTGATTTCTTCCAGCTAGATTAATGACTCTCGTTTCTCCCCATGAAGAACAAGAATTGTTTTGGTTTCTACATGGAGAGAGTTATTGTCTCCCATAATAATGCAGACCAGAGGATTTCTTTTTCCTTCCTGGCCTGGGATCTGGGAAAGGTTGAAATATGCATAACCTGAATTAATACCTTGTAAAGCTCTTTAATACTCTTCCGTCATTCCTATTAGAGTGGTGCAGGAGTTGCTGCTGGCATCAGCCCAGCAGCAGCCTGCCTCAGAGCAGCTTTTGTTTCAGTTTATGAGGCTGTAAGTGGGTCTTGTGATAGAATTGCCTTGAAAGGTCACTTTTAATTACATTTCTGTCGCATTCCTCTGTCCCCAGCTGGGCAGTCCTGGTGGAACAGGTTGCATGCAGCTTTGCAGCTGAATTTCTGCAGTGGAAACTCCAAAAATATGTTAGAACAGCTGCTGGCAGGCCAAAGAGAGCAAAGAAAATGGAACTAAGTGTTGTATTTTGTGCCCAGCCATTGTTACTGGTACACTGAGGTGGAGGAGGGTGTGAGAATTGAAGCATAAGTAAGCCCTTGGTAGCAACCTGACCTGTATCCCTGGATAGCTGAAGTGTCTGTTATTGAAGGCCTTTGCATTGTGTGCTTTTTGCTTTCTCACCCTTTCTGGGATTGAGCATCATCTTGTTCCGAGAGCTGTGGCTTGTGGTGCTGGTCCAGCCAAGAGTGTGCTCAGTCAGTTGGAGTGCAAATCCCTAGAGCTGGTTTTCATTTTAGCCTTGTGCCTTTCTTTTCCTCTGCTGGTAGGGCAGACATCAGTTAGTTCTGTCTCCAGGCAGGAGAAGGCTGAAGATACACAGGAGGTTAAAGCCAAGGGCCCAGTGCTGAGATCTCAGCTCGGACACTGGCTTTGAAGACTTGCTTGCTGTTGTGCATGTCTAGATCCTGTAAGCTGCTTAATTGCCAGATCCCTTAATGTAGGTTTGTGGGAGCTGAGCTGGGCTGTCATCTCTTAGCAGAGCCAGTGGGAAGGCATGCTTTCAGTGACCTCTGCCTCCTTTACCAACCCCTGCCTCCTCTTGTTCCTACACTCTTCAAGGCCCAGACATGTAAGGTTCAACAGCTGGCATCTAACCCCAAGAGCAGGTTCCGTGGCTGTACTGAGACCGGTCTAGAGTTTTGTTTTCTCCCCAGGGCATGTGGTTACTATGCTACACCTCTTGGATTCCTGTACACTCCAGGTTGCCTGATGTTTCTCTCTCTCTCTGTGGCTCACGTGCTCCCTACATGCCAGGGGTGCACCCTGATGGCATGGCAGTGCAGAGGGTGACAAGAGGAGAGGGACCCTGCCAGGAGCCAGCACTGCAGAGTGCAGAAAGAGAGGATGCTGCTTCTCAGCTTGGCAGGGGTCAGAGCTGGCTATTGATGCTGCCTTTAAAAATAAATAGACTGTGTGATTGTATTGATCTGAACTCAGTCTTATGGTTGAGGAGAATTCTGTCTTCTTGCTGCATGAAGACACCAAGTTTATCCTATCAAATGAAATCCATGGATGTAGGGTAACCTTTGGTGTATGACTGCTACAGGAAATGACCACTGTTGCCAAGAGCTGAGACTGGATGGTGTGTTTAGGATGTTCTAAATTGTGGTGATGCTGTAGCAAGGTTTTTATTCTTCCTGAACTGCTTTTCTCCCTTTCTTACCCCTTCCCTCACCAATCTGATCAGCAAACATTTCTAAATATTCATAGTGTGGGATTTGTCTCTATCCGCATGACTGCCATGGTTTGAAAGGCATGTGACAATGCAGGGGGAAATGGGGTTAATCTCCTCCTGCACTGGCAGAACAAGGCTGAGCACTTGTACAGCACAGGCATTTATTCTTGTGCCTTTTTCACTGCATTTGCAGTCTGTGGAGAAGGAGGAAGGAAGTTTCAGATGCTGATTCACTGTCAGGATGGAGACATGGATGTACGAGTTGTGTGCAAGTGAGATTTCAGGACATTGGTGCCTCCAGGGTTAACAGATAACTCCGTGTCGCTTTCCTTGATGCCAGCCCAGCAGAAACCCATCTGGGGCTGCAGCTCCTGGGGTTTCTCCGTGACTATTAGCCAGTTCTTTCGTGAAGTTGTGGGGTCAGGTTGGTGGGTAGGAAGCAAGCAGTGATTAGTCTGACTTGTAGCCAGGGGTGATCCCATGGCCATTCAGGCCTTCAGCTCCCACCAGCATATGGTCTAGACCAGGGATGAGCCTGCACATCCCTGTGGAGCAGATGCAGCCAGAGGCCCAAGCTGCAGGAGGGTGAGATGGAGGATTGTTTCTTCTGTGCTGGCTGAGCTGTGGGTCAGGCTGCCTCTGTGCCCATAATGCTGCAGGGCCCTGGAGAGGCTCACAGACTTGTGCTCCATGGGAACAAAATTGTTAGCTTGGCAAATCAGGGCAACCTCATTAAGAGCTACTGAGAGCGTGAAAAGCGTGTTGCTGGAGGCAGGTCATGGTAAATGAAGGGGCTAAAGTAGCTGGAGTTTTCTAACAATTAATTATTGAGTGGTTTTCTAGAGATTCTTTCTTATGTTTATAATTCATTCCCTGCTGTAGATGCCATATTGATTTATAATTTTTGAAGTTCAGTATTTTGCACCCTTGGGGCCTCAAACAAAAATTAACTAGAAAATTAGAGTAAATTTCTACATTCTGCCTTGTCAGAGCTTGCTCTCCCATTGCCCATTCCTAGAGCCAGTTTCCATGCTCTGGTTTGGGTTGCAGATGTTGCCAAGCCCGTGTGCCGTGGGCTGTGAGACGTGGGTGGCAGAAGAGCTGCCTCACTGACCAACAAATGAGAAAATCAAGAGCCCAATTAAGAGCCTGGAATTGCCCCCAGTGACCTGAGGAGAGCATTTAGTAGCTGCTAGTGAGACAGGCCTGTTTGAATGAATAAGCATTCCAGTTTGTTGGAAGGAAAAAAATCCCCTCCTCCCCAAGCTCTAATTAGCTACTCTTTCTTTTTTCTGCCATGAATGTAGAGGGTTTGTCACTGGAATGAAATCTTAACAAGTTGTGTGTTCTTCAACTTGCAGCCAATGAAGGTGATCTCTGTGCAGGGGATGTGGAGACTCTTGTACCTATTTTCTGTATTTCCTTGAAGGATATTTGATTTTACTGTTAAGTACAGCTCTTCCTTACCCTCTGGTTTTTCTCTTTTCCTCCAACAGGGTGACTAAAGAAGTGGATGCAAACTCAAAAGAAGCTAAATCTTTTCTGAAGCAGCAAGAGAAACTGCAGTCAGCAGCTCCAGCTTCCTTGCCGACAGTCTCAGGGTGAGTATGGGATTTCCCTGCCTGGGTATGGGCTTTAGTGAGAAAGATGGCACTCGAGCCAATAGTGCAGGCCCTGCAGTATTTAATGGGTGTTTGTTTTCTGCAGGATTTCAGTGGGAGCAAGACTAGGCCTGGAAGGTGTGATAATTTGGGCTGTATTGATGAATTGGGCTGGAGGGAAGTGGGGGAAGCAACCTGTGAGTTCCAGTGACTCACTTCATAGGTTCAGGCTCAGATTTTTTAATCCTCATAAATAATTCATTCTAGCAAGGAAATAGTGGTTTGACTATTTGTCTCAAGCAGCCTGATGAAACTGCAGGTAGCCAAGGAACATGCCTGAGGTTTCCTGCAGTTCCTTTGACAGGTGTTTCTCAGGGCTATAAAAAGCCATGTCAGGCTGAGCTGTGGCTTCTTAGAGACTTTGGGTGGGCATTTAAATAAGAGATGTTTTTGCCTCTTTAATATTTTCTAATATAATTCTGATGTGGATTTGTCAATTTTCTGTTCAAGCTCTAACACCTAATTCTGAGATTATCATAATGCTTGTCAAAGATACAAGGAGGTCGGGTCCCCTGTGCGTTTTGACATGCCACTCTGGTTCTTGATGAGCTTGGGAGATCACCAGCTTCTTAGGAATAGAGGAGACGCTTCTGTGTTCCAGTGATGATTTGTATTTAAGTCAGTTGTTTGCATTTATATTTGAAAGACATAAGCTGCATATGATTTGATCACACAAAAACAATACCCGTCAAATAAATACATTGTCCTTCCTAACCGCTTAGAGCAATTCTCCAGTGTGAGTTAAGGCTGCCTTTCCCTGAGATTCTGTTATTCAGTTGTTGCAGCTGGATTGTCACTCATTTTTCCAGCTAAGTGTTGCATAGCTTGTACTAAGCTGAGGGTAGTGAAAGCATAGTGTGTGTGTGTGCATGACCCTTGACAGCTGCTGTTCTCTGAGCTGAATGAAGGCATAGATGAGCATAGTCTTCATGTTCTTGTTCACACTGCACAAGGGTTCATCCCTGCAGGACTCATTAATTGTAACCTAAGTGTTGTGTACAGGGTTTTGTGCTGGAAAACTTGCCTTGAGTTGGGCTGGCATTCTTTGTGAAGTTTTGGTGGCCAAAGTTTGTTCAAGTGGCAGCTGAAGCAGGGGCAGCTCCACACTGTGCACACTGCTGGTGGTCCCATGTCTTCAAACCTTCCTTCCAGTTTCCCCAGCAATTGCCCTGCTGCTTTGAGTGCAGGCAGGTTTGGCAGCCCATAGGGAAAGCTCCAGGGACTCTTCACCTTCCAGTTCAGCAGAGATCCATGTTTCCTCCTGTGTCTTACAGGCCCAGGGGAGGAGCTAGGTGGCCAGTGGGCCTGTGCAGCCTGGTCATTACCAGGGAGTATGGTTGCTTTTACTGGAGCTTGGATTGCTCAGGAGTAATAGCCACAGCTCAGTTTGAGCTAATGTTGCAGATATCTGAAGAATTCACATCGAATATGGAAAAAAGTGGACTAAAATCAATATAAGAAATAATGAGTTCAAGGATTTCTTTAACTTTCCTTCAGTGTGATTATTTTGGAAGCAGCTTAATTAGGTCATTGTTCAGCTTGCTGATGTGTGATGTCCTACTGACAGTTGCTTGCCCAGAACATGAGGTGACCTGGCTGTGGAGAAGCGTGGAGGAAAAATATCCTGGGCTTGTATGTCTTGCCTTTCCTCAGAGCACCAAACCCCAATGCAGCACAGCCCCAAATGCCTTCCCTTTCACAACCTTCTGCAGCGCATCCTGGCTTTGTGCAGGATCCTACAGCAGAGGAGCAGCAGTGGTGTTTGGATCAATGTGTGGAACAGCCCAGCTCTCTTGAGGCTTTAACAGGAGATTCTCTGGGGCAATCTGGCCAGCATGGGCCCTCTGATCTGAGAGTGCTCCAGGGTGTCTTGGACTAGTATCCGAGACTAATCTCTGAGACTGCAAGCATGTTTGCCTTTGGGCTTAGGAAGATGCTTCCAGCTGGGATGCCAGCCAGGGTATTTTCAGGTGAGAAAATTACTAGCAGGCTTGTGGTATTCCTTAAAGCCAGAGGCAAGCCCCATATGTTAAGCAAATTACAAATGTCAGATTTTAGACTTGAGCCAAGCTATACAGACCCTGCTGCTCTGGAGCAAAGAGTCACAAGCTTTGGTGACATGCCAGAGTAGTGCTTGGGGACTGATAGAGCCTGGCATAGCCTGACAGTTCTTTGCACCTTTTGTCTACTTAAGATAGAAGTTTTGAGGGAGAGGGTACATTTTTCCCTTATGCATTATGGGAGAGCCCCAGTCTATTGCCACAAGGCAGTGAAAAACACGATTTTGGGATCTTAGCTGTGCCTATGGACACCCACTGTGCTGTGAGCCATTGTCAGCCCCCAGGAGCTTTGTCAGCTATTTTAAAAAAAAGAAAAACTGCCTTGCCCTGTGTTCAGGGAATTTGAGCAGCTAAGAGTGGCCTCTCCATCTGGCTTTTCTTTCTTCACCTTGCAGGCAGCATGCATTATTTCTGAATTCAGCCAGCCTACCCTGCATTTATTGAATTTCCCTTCTCTAAACAGACAGAAGTAATCCAGAAAATCAGCGGTCACAAAAGCAAACATCCGGCTCCATGTCTCCATGTTACAAACCCTTGCAAACTAACTGGTCCAGGGGAGGGGATGTTTGGGGCTGAAAGTGCATTTCCTGAATGTGTTTAACATCCATACCGGATGTGCTATAAAAAGCTAGATTTGTGCTTGTGAGGGACATGGGGGTGGTTAGAGGAGAATAACTTAAACACTTGGCTGTAATTAAAGCCAGGAGTACAAAACAACCTACCCAGTTGTCTCAGCAGGCTGTGCTAGAAAGGTCAGAAGCCCTTGGTTCCCAGGGATGTGATGGTTTCCCACCCTTCACATTATTCCCATCGTGTCCTCCTGTGACACACAACTAGGCAGTGTTCTGTCAGCAGCGGGTATAGGTTTGTTGGAGAGGTTTGGGGTTATGATACTCTGTTCCAGTTGTTTTTGTTGTGCTCTTGGGTTCTGTTAGGCTCTTGCTGATGCCATCAGAGGTATCAGATGTGGTGAGGGCACCCGCTGATCCCTTCTCACTTGCTGCCCCAATTAATGGGTGGAAGGCTCCCAGCAGCTAAAAAAAGCCCTCCACCTACCCAGCTAAGCATTCTTTTCTGTGTGTTTTAGGGCTCATTTCCTATCCTTAACCAGTGCTCCAGAATCTTTTGGGGAAAGCAAGAGCAGATCCTGGCTGTAAATTAAATGCATGACCTGATGGAGGGATCAGTGGGCATTCCTGGTACCCGAAGCGATGTTTTCTGCCCTCTCCCCAGGCCAGGCAGGACCTGTGAGCAGGGTCCATCATCTCTGCACTAATAATCCCATTTTACAAGCAGTATTTCATATTCAGAGGATGTTAAAGCAAATTAAATCCTCCAAGCAGCTTACTGCAAAATGGCTCTGTGCATGTACTTGTGAGATTTGACAGGGGTTTGAGCTCCAGGCTGGGAAAGCCCTGCATGGACCCAGCCCTGCGGTGGGAGCAGCTGCGATCTGTCCATCGGTCCTTGGCGCTTGTCAAAGCACGGTGGCACTGCACAGGGAACAGTGCTGTTACAGCAGTCCTGAAAATGGAGAAAAATGTAGTTGGTGGGTCTTATTTGAGATTCTCTTCTAGGCAGCTGTTTCTACACAGCCTGAACAGGAGCCAGGAAGAAAGAAAGGCTTTTCACTGGCTTTGTTCTTGCTTTTGCTTATTACTGAAACCATTTGTAATTAAACGTGGACTTGCTCACTCAGCCCAGCTGTTGCTTTTCTGTTTGATCCTGCCTGAAATTACAGTGGTGGATGTTTGACCTCCTAGGCCTTTTCATGCCTTGTAGGCTGGTATAAACACCAGGTACAATTTGCCTTTGGCAAAAGGCAAAAATGCAGGCACCGTTCCCACAGAGTTCAGGAGGTGCTGTGCTTGCCGACCCCTGGGCTGCGTTGAGACTGCAAGGGTTTGGACCTCAGTACAAGGACCAGCAGGAAGAGGCACTGCAGGAAAGGTCTGACCTGAGAAAATATACTTGCCCTGAACAAAAAAAGTTAGATAAACTCTAGCCTGTTCATGATGGATGCCTTCCTCCCAGAGTCTACTGCAGAGCAGTTCACATGGGCTGACTTAAATGATATGAAAAGCTTCATGCCTTTTCTTTTAGAAATCATTTACTCTGCTGCATGCTAATATTGGAGTAGAGGGACTCCAGCAGGAAGACATCTGTCCATGGCTTTTCACCCACCTTCAGGGTGCAGAAGGAGCCAAGGTGGCAATCTTTGTGGGAAGATAGGGATGGTGGGAGAATCTGGTGCCTGTTTGCAGCATCCTGACATGTTATTGTACTTTCTAAGCTGACTTTCCTCTCCAGCCTGGCCCCTTCTAGGAGCTACTTTGTATCCAAAGCTTTTTCTTGCAGAAGGTGCTCTTTCTGCATGAGTTGGCTGGATCCCTTTGCTATTATGACCAAAAGTAGTTACTTGAGATCATATGTGGACACTGACTGAGACAGTCACAGGCTCTCAGTTTTTGGAATCTTCAGATGATCCAGAGCAAGTGCTGCAGTACTTGTATGCCTTTAGGAAGCAATTTCATTTCATAGCAATCCCATGGGCTTTTATTCCTCAGAAAGCAGGAATTTACAGTCTTTAGTTCAGCATCAACTGCAAACAATTATTTAACTAAAACTCTTGGACATTTTTCTTGTATAGGATGAGTAAGAATGCCAGTAAAGCAAGTAATCAAGCTCTTTGTGGGAGCTGGAGGTGAGGTTTTTTTCAGAAGTCGCTTAAGCACTTGAATAGTTCTACCCTTCCTAGTGAATTCAAAGCTTCCCATCTTTCTCCTGCTCTTCCCTTAATGTGCTCCAGAGAGTGCTGTTCTCCCAGACGGAGAGATCCAGCCCCTTGCACCACAGCCAAACTTCTGGGTGTAGAAGAAGCACATGACATACTTTCCTGTGAACATGATGAACCAGCTAGAGGCAATACTTTGTGCCCCAGAGCTAGTTTTACTTATTTCCTATTCATATGCTTTTGTTGTGAAAGATTAAATGTGGCAATAGCTGTTCCAAGTAAATAATTTCTTTTCGAGTCTTAGATGCCTTGTTGTTATTAACTTCATTTTAATTATTCATTGATACTGTCTGTATACTGTTTTACATTCCTTGAGTCAATGTGGTAACAAGGTTAGGCAAGTTTTTGGAATATCTTGGTGTTATTTGCTAGTGGAACTGAAATTACTCTATAGGGATGAATGTGGAAAGGTGTTTGTATGTGTCAGGAAGGGAAAGTTTGTCGTTGGGAAAAATTATCTGTTCAGTGTTGAAGTGTTTTCATCAGCCATAGTAAATAAGATGCTGATTGCTGCACACTTGTAAATCATGTGAGACACCTCATCATCCTCTGAGCATCTGTCTCCCCTCTTGAAGTCAGTGTCACATGAAATGAGAACCCACAGCAGTGAGGGGTGCCCATCTCAGCCAGTGTGGGTTGGCAGCAGTGAGGGCACCCGCAGGGGTTTCGCAGCCCAGCTGAGGAGCCAAGTGAGTCTGGCTGCCTGAGCTGTGAGCTGTGGCCACACTACCATTGGATCCTGTGCTGGGGACCTGACTGCTTCCTGCAGAGAGGCTTATCCAGGGCTGCAGTCACCTCTGAGGCTTAGCTATGAGTGGGAGAGCTCTGCCATTTTGGGACTTTGCCCCTTTTCTAAACAGTTCTTTCTTTTGAGCTTATGTTAAACATCTTTTGATAAGAAACAGAGTCCTGAGTGTGGGAAGTTTCATACTCACTCTCCCAGACTCAAAGCAAAACGTGCACTAAACATCCTTGTTTTAAACTAGTCTCTCAGGAGCAGTTCTTTCTTGTTCTCAGGCCAAATGAGTCAATGCCTTCTACCCCAGCCTCTGTTTTGCAACAGAAATGAATGAGATTCTTTCACTCTGTGCTGTGCTTTCCTGTGGCCGTGCTACCACGCGTGCAGTTGCCTTTCTCTGGGGCAATGGCATCTTATTGGAAAGTTTAGCAATGCCTGTACAGCTCTGTGTCTTACTCCAGTCCTCTGTCTGGATGTGGCTAAGCTGGATCCCTGGGCTGGACTAAATGGGATCAGCTGTTTCTTTTTCTAGTCTCATTGGAGGTTCAGCAGAATGGAATCTCAGCTATTTGAGGACTTACTTCTCTAAAGCATCTGTCTTATAAAATAAAAACAACCCCCCACTAGTCTGGGGCCTTTGATAATTCCCCAATGAAAGTTGTGGGGCAGTTTTCCCTTAGGGCAATACAGGTTTTATGAGGCTTATTTTCATATGCTTTCATCTCTTGCATCATGAGCATTTCTCTTTCTCCCTCTGTGAAAATGATTGAGGAAATTAACTGCTAATGGGGAATGAAGCCAGCTGTATTTTTATTCCAGACCCCTTGCAAAGTTGTGAAGAGAAACCCCTGTATCTTCCCATGTTGGACTTGCTCTGGTTGGCATGAGAGGTGAGAAGGGCAGCCTTGCTTTGTGGATAAATCCTGGGATTGAAGGTGGCTGCTAAGAGCTCCTGTTCACAGCTGTGCCATGCCTTGGGCATGTGTCTACCAAGAAGATTTGTTTCCACTCCTGTTTTATTTTGCTTTCATAGTGCTTCCTTGCATATTAACTGAGCTGTACCATGTCCCTTGAGTGTCTCCCCCATACCAGATGCTTATGTTACATCCTCTTGCTTTCCCACACTTGTGTTCCTCCCTTTTTCTCATGTCAAGGAGCAAGTTCAGCTGAATCATTCTTCATAAAATATGAACCAAGTAAGTAAGGCTGGAGTAGCAGTCAGAGTAGAGTGGTGCTCCCTGCTCTCAGGCAGTCCTATTGCCCCAGCTTTTCACATACTAGTGGCTTCATTCATGGAAAATCTCATACTAGTGGCCTCATTCATGGAAAATCAGCACACCAGTATTTTCCAGCACATTTGTTAGCCAAAACTTTGACCTGCATGCTATGTTGTCAGCCTTGTGCAGGACTGTGTTTAGAAAATGGGCATGCTCAGGCTGGCTGGATTGATATCAAGATGTGAAGTCAAGTAATTAGGATTAGTTACCAAATAATGCCAGCTTTCTCCCTTCCTGCCTGAAAGGAGGGGTTGCTGAGACTGAACTCTTGGAGGGTGCTTGGGCTCTCTTTAGAACTGCAACCTCTTCAGCTGGCACCAATCTCTGCCACTGCTCTTTTGTTTGATTCTAGAAAAAGACCAGGAGTGTCTGAGCAAGTGTCTGCATGGTCCATGGGGATTTCCTCTGCCATGAGGATGGTTAGGATAGCTGGGATTCACTTCAGCTGTTGCTGTCCTGGGAGGGGGGCAGAACCCCCCATTTTTTCCACTGCTCTTATTCCTGTGGAAAAACTGAGCCTCAAGTGAACTTGAGGTCTGAGCAGAAAGGGCACCTTAAACAAGCTCCAGTCTGTCTCAAGCTCTCCAGGGTGCTCTAATCCAGTCTGCCAAGCCATGGAGTACTTTGTTTCCCTATCCAAGGAGTTTCAAAGCCTTACTAATGTGTTGGGTTACAGCCAGTCGTTTTTGCCCCTGAGCCCTTGCAGTTGTGCTTTTCAGAGCGTGCGTGGTCCTCGAGGCAGTTTCTGTACAGAGGGACCCTCTGCAGAGGCAGATAACCAGTGTTGTGTTGGCAGCAGATGTCCCTCCGGGTGTGCAAGGACATGTATGACATGCTCATGGTACCTGCTGAGGCAGGGAGTGGAGGGAACAGATTTATTTGACATTTCTGTTGGAAACCACTCTTTTTTTCTGGGAATCTCAGGGGAAGATGTATTTTGTGCCATCTCTTCTCATAACATCTACTGCTGATTCTTCCCTGGCACAGGCTGCCCAGAGGAGCTGAGGCTGCTCCATCCCTGGGAGTGTTCAAGGCCAGGTTGGATGGGGCTTGGAGCAAACCTGGTCCAGTGGAAGGTGTCCCTGCTCAAGACAGAAGGTTGGAATGAGATGATCCTTTTTGAGATTCTTTCCAACCCAAACCATTCTAGGATTCTGTGGTTATCAGCAAATAATAGATGATACATATGAGTGTGATCTGACCTTGTGCAAAAGCTTTGATACCCTTTCAAGAGCTCATACTTCAGTGCTGTTACTAAAAGCCCCCAGGCAGCCAGCAGACAATAGTGATGCCTGTTCATCGCCTGACTGCCTGGCTGGAGAACAATGATGGCATTTCTTGAAGTAACAAGTCCTGGGCATGTGCAGGGTTGGATTGTAAAACTTTTTTTTTTTTTCTCCATTTAAGCTGCAGGCTTGAGAGCCGCAGGTCTGGTTGCAGCACCCATGAATCCAAGTACAGAGGAAACTTACATCTCTTGGAAAATACTGTAAGAAAGTAAATGGCTGGTTTCTTAGATGCTGCCTGTTTTGCCCTGAGGTTGGGTATGGGTATGCTGTGTGTCACTAGTATGTGTTTGCTGTTCAGAGGTTGGTTCAGACACTTGTTTAGCAGCAAGGAGGGGGTTAAAGAGAACTTGTGAAGGCTGGCTGATTGCTGCTCATGGCTTTCATAATGCAAAGCCTGTGGGAATTCAGCCTCTTTGGCTTCATCTCCCCCCACCCCCTCCCCTCTGCTAGAGGCAGGATAACCTTCCTGACTCCTCTGAAGCTGTGTCCCTGCCAGTATGGCTTGCACAGGGAAGCTCTGTGAAAACCCAGCAGAGGCGTAAGCGTGTGAAAGATGAGATTTTTTTAACTTTCTTGGGAGAACAGTGAACGAGTCATTTTTCAGCATGGTTGTGCTGTTTCCTTACGCTGTGACTGGGATGCAGCATGTCTGCCTCTTCATCTGTGACCTGCAGATTTCCCATTGCAGGGCAGCTGAGGAAGCAGCTGGTATATGCGATATCTCTAACTCTCTGGAGACTGGAATGCGGGGATGTCCTTGGCTTTGCTGTAGGTTCTGGATGATGCCAGCAAAGTTGTTTAGACCAGAAAAATATGAAGGTGGTTCAGCAGTGGTTTGTACAGCACTCTGCACACTGACCTGCAGCCAGCATGGTGCTGCGATGTGCACCGTGCGACAAGGGGTTCTGCGTAACATTTGGTGTTGGAGAAGTGCTAAACAGACAGTGCAGCCCAGGGCCTTTTGTGTAGCGTCTGCTTTAAGGACAAGCACCATTATGGTGTTTTTCCTAATGTGTGAAATCCCTTCTCCCTCCCTGCTGTTTGCAATAACCCTTTGGAAAGCTGGAAAGGCTCTCCATTTCCTTTCCCACTCACACGCGTGCGTTTGTGAGCCTCGCCAGCACTATTTGGCTATTTGCATTGGGAGGGATTTTTTCCTATTTTTCCAAGTCAAAGAAGAGTGTGTAGCATTTGTTTTGGAAACAAAAACACTTCTCGAGAGTTACATGGCCTCTACAAACAGATCAGCACAAAGCAGGTCATGTGCTTTGGGCTGTCTTGGAAGACTGTACAGGATAGCTGTCTCCATCCTCATTTTATGGTTTCATGGCCGTTGTGTTTAACAAGGACCCTTAAGAATCTTTTGAAGGAGTAGTATAGCAGCAGCTTTACAGGTCCTGTGGGACAGTCAGGGTGCTTAGCAGCTTTCCCCTGGTCAGTGTTGTGATTGCAGGGCAGGGTTTAGATTTTTTATGGCAATAGAATACCTGCACTCAAACAAATGGGGGAGAGTTTTTCATCCTTACTTTTCTTGAAGCCTTTGGAAGTAAAAGTTTATTGGTGAATATTAGTGAGAGGTTGTTGGTCATAGCTGCTGGGACACTACAGAGCTGTCTATCTTCTACTTCCTTTGTTACAAACAAATCTCTCATGGAAAAAAGTTTCCTGCTGCCTCCTTCCTTTAGCACTAGGCAGGCTGGAGGGGAAGTAGGTAGCACTGCTGATACAAGAAGTGCTTTCCTGTCCCTGCATGGCACAGGGATCCTCTGGTCAGCTTTGATACCTTCCTGCTCCACAACCTGGCCTGCTCATGTTGGGCCAGGTCAGCAGGTATTTACACTGATTTGTCCTTAGCTACTGAAGGAGTCTTTAACAAGTATATGACTCAGTGGCAGGTGTCACACTAGATTATTTGGAGCCAGATCTGTTCTTGAAATAAAAGGAAGGCTTTGAGTGCCATCCAGACTCAACCAGCACAAACATCTCAGCCTGAAGCAGTTTTGGGCAGCATGTATAGCTGTGTTGGAACGCAGTGTCTTTATGAGCCCACCCTGGCCTCTTGCTGCTGCTATTTCTTTTGAGTAACAATGATAAAATGCAAACCCTCAGTGTCCTTTCTTTGTTAGGAGCTGTGCTTTGCAGGAGAGACTCTAGGCTTCAGCACCGTTTTCTAGGTAATTTAAGCCAGAACTGGTGGGTTTGTGATGTGTGCTTGAAGGTACCAAAACCCTTGCTGGAATGGATGAAAATGTTTGGGGCCAGCTGTCCTGTTAATGTACCCTCTGGAAATGCCCTTTGCCTGATCCTGATCGCTGTGCTGTGGTTGTCTTCATTCATCCCGGCTGTTAAACAGAAAAGTGAAGGCACACACAGGCTGGCGTGCCTGAGGTTACCTGGGAAGCCTGGTAGATCCAATTTCCCAGATCTGAAGTTGGCCCTCAGCTTCTGGATTGCCTTTCTTGTAGCACTTGCTTTCCGTTTAGCCTTTGTGACTGCTGGGCTAAATACTGCTGCTTTTAGGTGAAAAGTCTGATTGTGCATGAAAAAAGGTTTTCAAAAACAAACAAAAAAAAGACACAACTCCAAAACCCTTTCTGAACTGCCCAACATGGCAGACCTGCAAACTGGCTCCTCAGTCAACTGCTGTCAGCTACAGCCTCTGCCTGGCTGATAGAGCTGAAGGCCAGAAACGCTCAAGAGTTCATCTGCCTCAGCTCCTGCATGGCACACTTCTCCCCAGCCACCCCTGTGCCAAACCAGTGGCCTTTGTGTGGCCTCCCTGGTAAAGAATTGTATCTAATTTCAAGTTCTTCAGCACAAAAAAATAAAGAATCCTCCATTTCTTTGATCTTAATTAACAGCAGTAACTAACTGTTGAACAAATAATTTGAAACAGCTACAAATATGCCAGAACTTCCCAGAATACAGCCAATTTCTTGAGCTCTGATTTTGTGGATCTTATTTAGGTGTTCACTGGGATGTGGTTGTGTTTATGCCTGTTTCATGTGGAAGAGATTGCTGCTGTCCCTCTTGCTCTCCAGCTCTCTTGAGGTGCCTGTCTCTGAATTTGAGGATACACAGTGGCTGATTTATGTCATTTATTGGCTTGACCAAGGGCAAACTCTCTAGCTGTATAGCTGTGAGTGATTCATCTTTCCTCATCCATGGAGATAAATGTCAGGATGGATGTCAGCTGTCTGGCTGATGCATGAGTGAGTCTGCTTTCATATGTGCACCTTGAGCCAAGTGTACACACATGAATTTTTTACCGTTTGTGATAAACCTGGAAATGCAGATTGTGTTGGAGGAATAGGCCTCTTGGTTTTAAATATTGATACCAATATAACAGGGCTGTGGCTGTGACAATCTGGGAGCCTTGAAGCATTGGCTCAGAGATTATGCTGAATGCCGTGGGGAATTCAATGGTGTGCAAAATAAAAGGAAGAGCTTTGCAAAGTGGTAACATGCTTCAGATGGAGAAATAACGAATGAGTTCCTCTTGGGTCCACAGGCTGTTGGGCTGAAAGTGGAAAAGATTCAGGCTGAGTCTTTGGAAGAGGCCCCTGACAGGTTTTTTATTTACTTTGATTTGTGATGTAACTAAAAAGAGAGCAGCTGCCCAGAAACCTAGGCGCCTATGGATTGATTGCTGTGGAGGAAGAGGTGAAGACCCTGTTCCTTGGAAATGCTCAAGGCTTGGGGAGCTGGATGTGGTAGGTCATCATCATCTCTAGAGCCTCAGTTCAGAGTATCAAGTACTTCTGCTCTGTGGTTCTTCATCAGCTAATCAAGTTGAACAGTCATCCAGAAGGCACGCTGAGGGCTGAGAAACTTTTTAAAGTAACTTTAAGTGTTCTCATCTCTCCACTCCCTTTAGGACTTTGAGCCATGTGTGGAGCTAATACATAGTCAGACATGCTAAGGTTCCTGCCTGTGCAATTGCCTGTTCCCCATCACAGCTTGTGAATAAATTGTAAGAAACCTGCAGACTCCTGAACTGGCTTCACACAGAGTGTACTTGCCAGTTCTTAGAGGGCTTGCTAGCAAAGCATAGCTTTGTGCAGGATGAGCTGTGCTGCTTTCAGATCTGAGCTGGCTTTGTGCCTTCCTGTACCTAGTCTAATCAGCTCTCTCCAGGTGGGATTTGCTGGGCAGTGCTCGTTGGGGCGCCTGGGTTGGCAGCACAGCAGTGAGCAGAGGTCTGACACTGAGTATTGCAGCCCCCCTTCCTCCCCTGATGCTGTAAAGGTGGGGAGCTGGCTGTAGGATATTTTCTGGCTTTTACATTAACTGGTTGTAATAAGTGTCATCTATGACATAACCAGTGGTGGGTCCTTATTTAACTTTTGCAAGCTGTTCCGATATAGAATGTAGTTCTTTCTACAAGAAACCTTCAAAATAAAGGGGTAACTGTTGATGAGGGTAGCAGGGAACATCCAAGCACAACTGGAACTCCTGGACAAGATAAAGCTGTGCAGGAGGGGACTTGCCTTTTGTACTGTGCCAGAGGTATCTCAGCAGCTGATGTATTGGGAGCATCCTGGGAGCACATTGTTTTGAGTTAGTGTGTATGACAGTAGTGTACACTGCCCTGTAGAGTTTGAGCACCTCATCATGGTTAGTTGGTAAAGGAAAAGCAAATTTATAAACATTTAGGATAACTGTCTTCACGTGCAAAGAAAACACTGCTGAGAGGCTGCAGGAGACAGGGAGTGGAATAGCAGCCCAGTCTCTTAATTCAACTGAAGTTTCACTCAATGCAGAGAGAGTAAATGAGAGGAAGTGATTTTTCTCTGCCAAGTCCTTTATTTAAATATAAAAGCTTTTCATGGCTACTTGCAAAAGATACTGTTAACAGCGTGGTCCTTTGCATGACACTTCTTTCAGGCTTAGGCTCCTGCAGCGTCAGCCAGATGATCTGGCCACTGGCTGTTGTGTTCCCACTATTCCTCTCACATCCATGATCTTTGGATCTTTTTGCTGAGCTATTTCGGTGCACTTAGCTGAAACTAGCCTGGCTGCCAGCATCGCATGCTAAAACAGCCCTGCTACAGCTGAGTGTTGGAGCCAGCATCATGGAAGATGTAGATAGATTTAAATTGTGAAGGAATTTCATTCTTCTAGTTAAAGAATCTTATTTTTCCAAAATGAGCTTGTTTTTTCAAGGCTGGAACCATATACCAAGGAAGGACCATTTTATACTTTCTTCTCGTAGGTGTGTGCTCTAGACTAGTGGTTGAGGCAAGGTCCTGGATAAACCAGGCCCTTTGGACAAAGGCTCACTTGCAGTGAGCAATCTCCTGTTTTGAAAGCTGTTCTGTCTGGGTATATGTGTTAAGGTTACTATTAGGATAATATTAGGATATTAGGATTATCATCTGCTGTTGCGTAGAGTTGCAAGAATAAATAGGTCATGTGCCAGCACAGCATCTCTGGAGTCACATTCATGCATGCTGGTGCCTGTGGTCTTTGCAGTCAGAGCTCATTCAGACACACCATGATACATTTTTTTCAGCTTTTTAATTAACAGAGACTTGAATTCCATATATTTCTTTCCACATTTCTTCAAAGCTCTTATGTTTGCCCCCTTCCCCCCACTTCAGCTTTGCCTAGTAGATTAGAGCCTGCTGGAAAACATAGAGCACATTGTGAAGTCCAAAGCAAAAGCTGACTCAGCGGTCCTTCCCATTTAGGCTGCCACTGTTCATGGAACAGGAGGTTAGCCTTAAATTCCTTCTGCCAAAAAATACTGCTGCCCATTTTATTAACTGTTGCTGTGTCCTTCAACTTCGTTTTCTTAAGAAAGTAGTCTACTGGTGCCTTAACAGTTTGAGTAAAAGGACTTTATTTTCATATGCTGGAATAATTCTCATTTTGCTCTAAGAAGCTTTTGCATCTCTTCTCCAGATCTCTGGGGAAAGGTGCTGTCCCAGGTGCCCCTGTCTCTACCAACAGTGTCCCCTGTCCTTGAAGGCTTTCAGCACATTCTCTCTTGAGGACAAGGGGCATGGTTGTGGTGCTGGGCAGGTCCCTTTAGAGCAGGCACAGGGCAGTACAGAAAGAAAAAGGCTTCCATGTCATTGCCATTATCCTTACTAGCTGGAGCAGATCCACTCATAACCTCAGAGCAGATGGGCGTCAAAACCTGATCTATGTGTCTGAGTGTGATCTCGCCAGTGGGTATGAGTCTGGATGCAGACACAGTAGCAGTGCTGGAGGGGCTGGTACTGAGGTGCCACTACAAAGAGAAAAGTGAATCTCATGAAGTTCCTGTGTTCTTCATAAAGCAATCAGTGACAACTTGCAATGATGTTCCAGGGAGAAAGTAGATTTTTGAGGAGGGAGCTGGCCAGGGAGCAGTGCTTCATGTGACAGTGGTGGGAATTTTGGATGTCTGTTGTTCCCAGAAATATGCCCAAGTGCCCTTCTTTCATTGGTATATTAAGATGTTACGTAGACTTAGCCTAGTTTCATTAATGGATTTAAAACAGGTTTTGGCACAAGGCAGCCAAGCACATTAGGAGTGGAACAGAAAATATTCTTCCTCAGTCCAAGAGCATGGAATCTGTCTCTCACACCAACTAAAGCAAGTGACAAATGCTGGTTTTGTTGTAATCTAAAATCTTTCTCTTTTCTCCCTCCCCCACGTCCATTGTGTGCATGAGTGCATAGACTATTTATTAGCAAATTTAAAGCCACAGGCACAAAACTACTGTGGAGTCACCCTAAGGCTCCTGCACTAGGGGAGGAACATGTTGAATTAAAAGATACTTACCAAAGCAGCTGAATTCACTCTCATGATTGCCTTGATTCCAGCTCAAGGTACTTATTGAAGCTTTTCCTTTTAACCCTTATTTCTTCTCTAGTCTGATCTGCATTTTTGACAGGTGATTATTATCACTGAAAGAACTGACAGCTCTGGTAGTCTCTAGTGCTGCAGAAGTCCTGATGGTGGTTTTAATGCATGCAGGTTGTCTTTGAATATTTGGAAGGAATGGCTTTAGAAAGCTGGTAGAAAACGTATGAAGCTTGTCTGCACTGCTCTGTTGGCAGGACCTACCCTGGTTCCAGAACAACCCTGAGATCACAGGGTCTCTTGGACCTCAATGGGGGGCACTCCTAACTGTGAAACCCAAAACAAAGTGATGCCCATAACAACTAGACAACTTCTGTAGGTATTCCCAGCACTTCCCTGGCTCTGTCCTTATAAAGGTGAGAAACTCTCAGCTTGTGCTTCTCAGCTCTGCATCAAAAACCCAGCCTGGGTTTGTTCTTCACAGCAAGTGTCTCTTACAAAATTCATCTTGTTAGTGGGCAATCTGTGACTTGTCTGAGTCCAAAGGAGAAGCTCCTTGGTGCCAGACCCAAACTCAGGCTGTCACTGTGCAAATGCCTTCCTCCTGTGCTGAAAGACTGTAGGGACGCTCAGACCTGTTGCTCAGAGTGTCTCAATTAAGCTATGTTCAAAGTTGAATGCTTGTCATATTTCAAGACCTGTTGATGGGAAGAATATTCTTGGATGATTTGGGTTGGAAGGGATCTTAAAAGGATCATCTCATTCCACCCCCCTGCCTTGGGCAGGGATACCTTGCACTAGACCAGGTTCCTCCAAGCCCATCCAACCTGGCCTTTCAGAGATAGGACACCCACAGTTCCTCAAGGTAAGCTGTGACAATGCCTTTCCACCCTCAACAGTGAGCGATTTCTTCCTAGTAACTAGTCTAAACCTTTTTTTCTTTTTAGAGCCAATTTCCCATGTCCTATCACTACATGCCCATCCACCATGATGGATGATGAATGTCCTGGTGCAAAGACTCATGTGCAATGGTTGAACAACTAACAAAGGCTAGGATGAAATTAATTCCATGAAGGGCCCTATTTTTAACTTCTTAACTTACAAAATTCTTTGTAGCTGCAGTTCGGCAGGGTTCTGTCTCTTGCAACAGGGGTCACTGCTTCCATACAGTGCTAGAGTTGGTTTATCCTATTTTTACTAAGCTGCGAAAGTTGTTTTTCTAGTATGCTGTAACTCTGCTTGCTTCCCCACCCTTAGACTCCATCTGTACACTTTAAAATAGAAGGAGGAAGAGAGCAGAGAAAGAACAAAGGCTCATAACACGAATGGAAGGAAACTAGGGAAATTCAGGAGGAAATGGACAGTGAGAAATACAAAAAGATCCAGCTGTGCTGAATGCATGGGGTGTGAGTGCACAGAGATGCTTTCTGCTTGTATTCAGAGCTCAAGACCTGCATTGTGGAGCTGAACTTTCCTTTGAGTCAGTGACCTATTCAGACACCTAACAATGTCCATTATGTACAGTCAGCTTGTTTATGCCCTGTGCAGGGCTTTCATACCTTTTTTCCATGTACAATAAAACTATTTACAAAATGGCCAGGCTGAGCTCAATTTTGCTGTGCGAGCTCTTGACCATCAGCTTTCAGCAAGTATCTTGTAACTTCAGAAAGATTTAAGAAGACAAGCTGTGATGACAAGATGCTCAGGGAGAACATCCACTGATGAAAACACTTCCTAGCTGACTGATAACTAATGTCTCTTTCCTTTGAAGGACAGGGAGAGGGGAAGGATGTAGCTAGAATTGGGTCCCTGCCCCTCATGGAGTTGTAATAACCAAATTGATGCAGTGAGGCGGCCTGAAGAGGCGAGACCAGAGCAATGCTTGATGGCAGCCTGGCAGCAGTGCTTGTGCATTGCTGTGGGATGAGAACAGTGGAGAGGAGAAACCCTGGGAGCTGCAGGAGAGCATGTCTACTGTGGACACCCAAGCAGTGCCGTTGCTGCCTTCATCCTTGCTGTAGAATACGTGGGGCTGTCAGCCCATGGGAGAGCTATGCTTGCGTTTGTTCTACAGCTGCAGAGGAACCAGCTGGCCCATGTTTAACATGCGAGGGGAACCCCCAGGAGGCTTTGTATGCTCTCTGTGGAGTTTGGGGCAGCAGCTGCAGAAGTGCGTAAGTGTGCTCCTCAGCAGAGATATCCTCTGTCACCTTGGGCAGCCCAAGGTTTTAGCCCTGTTGATTGGAAATAGCTCCCGCCTCCACTACAAAATTCAGCATGAATTTTTGGATCACATGGTGGCTCTGATTAACATGAGAGTTGAGGTACAGCTTTTGAGGTAGGAAAAATCATTATTTGACCTTAGCCTGTAGTTTTCAGCACAAGGATGTAATTCTCAGTTGAAGGAGGTGTTCTTGGACCCAGCCTACCAAGAAGCAGCTGTAAGCAGTGACTGAAGGCTGAAGCTAGAAATAAGGTACACATTCATGGTGAGAGCAATTTGGGCATTGGAGCAAGTCTGTGCAGGCACTGGTGCTTTCTCCTATTTAAAGAGAGAAAGCATTTTGGCAACTTGCTTGTTCTGTCTTATGCCCTTGTTTAACGACCACTCATTCAGTTAGAGCTACTTAGCAGCTTTTAAGGCATTTCTTTAGGGAAAAAAAGAGAATTGTACACATTCAGGAAAACATCTGTCATCTCTAGGAGCAGAAACTGTAGCTAACATGGTCCCCTAGAGCATGTGGGAGAGCTCTAGTTCTTTACTGCCTCTCTGCAGTCACTTCTGAGAGAACAGTACTAGTTGTGAAGGTGAAGAAGGATTTAGCAATGTTGCGCAACATTTAGGAAAAAAAAATCAAGGGGTGCCTCTTTGAAACTTCAAACGTGTGCACAGCACATGACACACAAGGAGTGTTTTTATTCATGTTTGTTCTCAGGAAATTGTGTTGCTTTGTAAGCTGAGCTCTTTTAAGTGTCTTCAGTTTGGCACACTACAAGCTGGGCTTTAGCAGGCACTTCTGGAAGTTGTCAGCCTGAGCTGTATTTTCCTGACTCAGTAAGAACTGAGGAATGGAGCATTTAAGTCGGGGGCGGGGGGGAAGTAGAAGCTAGAGTGCAGCTAGATAATGTCAATCTTGTCATTGCTTTTAATATTCATTGCCAGGCACAGAGATCACACTATGTCAGTTTTAACTTAAGCAACCCTTAGTCCTAGTCATCTTCTGCCTACGTACATGAAAGGGATGACTGAGCCCACAGCTGCTAAAGGCATCTCTCAATTACTTATATTTCACTGGGTATTTAAAGATTAGGTTGGGACGTAGAGGATGAAAGGGTTTATCTTTTAATAAGAAACTTGTATTTGCAGATATGAAAAAGACCATAGACTGAAGTGTCTAACATGCTTCTCTTTTCCCTGCTGCTTCCTCCAAATGGTGTGGGGGTAGGGAAGCATGTGGAGGTCCTACAGGGAATAGAACAATGTTCCTCTTGGTCTACTGCTTACCACAGCCCAGCCCTGTTTCCCAAAATTGATGGGTAAGGATGTGCTGTGCTGGAGTTCTCATGACATAGCCTTGCTTGCAATGCAGGAGACCAAGCAATGTACAGGGAATTAAATATATGGGGCTTTGCACACTTTAAATATGAGCAACAAAGGGGAGGATGTAATGTGAGAAGCACTGAGAGATTCCTCTAGTCTCTTGCTTTTGCTTTTTCAGCTGACTATCAAACACTTTTTGGGAAAAGGACCTCTTCACTAGCCTTGTGATGCTCCAGCTCTTCAATCAATAAAGAGTCATGCTTGCAATCTCCAGAAAATTATTCGGCAAAATCAGGGAGGACCAGACTAACCTTGTTCTAAAGTTAAAGAGGGAAGCAAGGAAAAGAGTTTGGAGAAGTTCTTCTGTCTGTATGGAAAACGGTGGGAAGGGGGTTGAAAGGCATGGATCCCAGTGTTAAACAAAGCCAGCAGCTTTCATATTCCCTTTAAGGCAGACACATGTGGCAGGAACAAAGATGCTTCTCGTGCTGTAGCTGCATGACCTCAGAAATGAGTAGTGTAGAGACTGCACTCGCCCCAGCGTGTGCTCAGGAGAAGGGTGTGACCTGTTCCCACACAACCATCTCTAGAGCAGCCTGAAACCATGTTTAACGTTCTCCTGCCAGCCATTCATCGTTATGTCAGCGGGTTGAAACAAGTGATGAAGTTGCTTGAAGAGGATTTGATGGTGAGCAGGTTATATGTGGCGTAACAGACTTACCCAGTGTCTCAGGGCGCTTGCTTTGTTAGTAGCTTTACTGGACATAGAAAACTCTGACTTCATGATCCATAGATTTGGGGATGAGAGGAAGAGCTGGGCACACCAGACTCAGCACCCTCTGCATTACCAGAGGCACACAACGTGGATGAGGAAGATGTGAGGCAAAACCAGCCTGTCTGGAGAATAATGGAGATGCTGAGCAGGCCAGGCACAATGCTGCTTTGGGGAAGCTGAGTGAATCTGTGCCTCCTGCTGCTGGTGTGCTCCAAACCAGCTTGGGTTTTTCATGTGGCTCTGGGTGCAGCCACCCTATGCAGGGTGAAGGCCTGGGGGAAACCCTGCAGCTGAAAGTGCCCTTTGTTACTTGTCTGATTTTGCCTTCAGACCCCGAGGCTGTTACAACCGGATAAGCTAAAAAAGCAAAGGAACCGTGGCACAGCAAGGAAAATCCCTGATCTGGATTAGACACATAGCTGAGTTACCACCACTTCCACAGCACAGCCAGGCTTTCTCAGCCAAGCTGCACATACAGGTAGTGTACAATCCGAAGAAAAGAAGTGCAAGGTGAAGAGGGGGTGACCCTGGTAGCCAGGCATAGCTAGGAGCCAGTACACACTGGCTCTGCCTCTGAGTTTGCTATGTGACTTCATCTCTGTGTCCTTCATCTCTGTGTACTGCTCTTTTCTTCCCCAAGTTGCAGGGTGTGCCTCACACCCACAAGAGGGCTGAGGGGTTGTGTCTGTCCTCTTCTGAAGGGCAGCATCATCCCTTGTGATGCTTTAACCCTGGGAGTTAATTCTTCCAGGTCACCTTTCCTGTTACAAACCACCATCACCTGTAACTTTGGCCTCTCTGCTCCTGTGTTCATGTCCCTGCAGTCTTTTTTGCTCCTGAGTTTGAAAGAAGTGCTTGCTTCTTCCCACCTTCATCTCAACCAAATGTGCAAGGTTAGGAAGCCAGCAGGGAGAGCCAGCCTCAGCTCAAAGGAGAGGAAAGAGGTAAAATAAACACTTGCCTTCTGAAGTTTCTACTTGGGACTATACCGATGCAGACTTTCCCATCTGCTCTGTTCACTGTGGAGTTGAGCACAGGTAAGCATCACCCCACCTGGGAGATGCTCCTGTAGGATTTTGCTGTGAGTGAGAAGAAAACTGAAGGGAGTTTTTGTTCATAATCTAAGAATCCTGCTTCTAAGTGGGGCCTTTAGGCATATATTTAAATGGCAAAAACTGTCAGTTTTTCTTCTGTCAGAATTCATTCCTGTTGCTGCATTCAGGCAAGGGTATACTGTGAAAAATGATCGTCTCTAGTGGCAACTTCAGAGTCTTTTGCCATTCAGAATCAGTCTTGTTTAACTCTGCTGCTGAGAAAGGGCATTCAGGCAGTCTTGCTTTGTTTTTGTTCCCTTTGTACAGAGTCAGCATGGCAATGATAAGAGCAGAAAGTAAGCTTCAGTTTCTCTCTGCACATTGTCACCAGGCTGGCTATCAAGCTTTGGGCATCTTTGTATTCTTCCTGTTCTTTGGAACAGGAGAGTAAATTGGAGTCCCCAGGTTAGGTGTCAGCCTGCAGAGATGTTTGGGGTAACCCAGAAGCAAGGAGGAACCCTAATTTGATGTGCCTTCAATTGACTCTTCCATATTGACTGCCTGCTGTGTCTGAGTTTTTCATGTTGTGTCAGAAGAGTGTTCTTCTGAAAATTCTGTAGTTGTGTCCATGCTGCTGGGCCAGTACGGACAGTTTTCATACCCTGCTCTTGCTGCTGCCTGGAAGAAGTAACAGTGTTTTTCTGCAGTATGACATTGCACTTCACCTTCTCCAGCACAGAGGATTTTAGAGGGTCGTTCACACAGTCTGTGGCCCCAACATGGTCATTCAGAGTCCCTGAGCAGTTTAACCCTTTAGTTTTTCTGCTGAAACTCTTAAAAAATCAGTGAAGAGCACTGATTTGGTGGCATAAACCTTTCCATCAGACTCTCCAGGCTGCGTTCTGGAAAACAGCTCTGCTCTACTCTTAACCAACCAGAACAAGCCTCTTATTGCAAATTGAGTCACCCAGTGTCACATTTGACTGATTGTGGGAGGGGGTGATGCTAGCTTTGAATGAACTGCCAATTCTGCAGATACTTGGCAGATTTTCCTTCAGAAGCTGAAGTCTCGAGGGAAAGCAGTCAGGTAAGAACCTCAGCTTTGGAGCAAGGAAAAGAAAATTTCTGCCTCTAAAGGCTGGAAGGAAAGGACAGCCACTCTGGCTGCCTTAAGCTAGGGTAGGAAACTAGGAGGCAAATTATTGCTGCTTCTGATTTTGTTCCTTTTCTGCAATGCCTGGCTTCAAGCAAACTTCAGCTGGAGAGGGTGCAGAGGCTGACTGGGCTTTTGAACACTGGAGCTGGCAGCTTGAGAGAAGAGCTCCCATGTGCTCTTGGTTACACTGATGTCCCTGTGCCTGTGAAATTTGGATGTGTGCTCTGGTTTGCAGCACTGCTTGTTGCCAACATGTGGCTGGATGTAGGTGGCCTGCCCTTGCTGTAATTTGGCGGGTACTAATACATCAACACTGCAAATCTGCCTTTAGTTAGCTCTTCCTCCTCCCAGATGTATAGCGCTGCATGTGGGGTTTAGTTATCTGGAACTGCAAAGGGGGACTGTGCTGGAGGATTGTGTCTTGCCCTAGTTCAGTTACATGCTCAGAGACAAGACTATATTGAAAAAGTTGGGGTTTTGCTATTGATTTCTCAATCTATCCAACCCCCCTCTAGTCTAAAAAAACTGTTCATTATCAAGAATGTTGCCATCCTGGTTGGAATAAAACTGCTGTGTGACTTCTAACTGCATCCCTGCCTTACCAGCTAAAGAAAGAGCAGATCAGCTGGCTTGATTTAATAGCAGAAGTAGAGGAAAGCTGATGGTGGTGCATATATTTTTTTTGTTTGCAGTGATCTTTAGCTCAGAAGGGCACATCTCTGCTAATTGACTATTAAAAAAGATTGCTTGCTGAGGTGCGCTGGCTTGCCATTTCAATCCTTTAAGGAATAAGCCTCTGATCAGCTGCACATAGGGCTCTTAAATATAATCTGCCTAATGACTGGAGGGCTTTGACCTTATGTTATTAAGGCACTGATGTTTTGGGATATAAACGAAACCTTTAGGGTGGGGGGCTGAGCAGGGGTGGGGTTTCTTTCTGAAATTATAATACTCCAAACAAAGGCTGCTTTTTAATCTCAAAGCAAGACTTGGAAGCAGCACAGAGCCGTTCTAGAGATAAGTCTCTTTTAGCCCAAGATTTCTAGGATTGCACACATGTTACCACATGCCTGGACCACCAGTTAGACAGCTACCTGGCCACAGATCCTTTGTCCCAGTTACTGTGCATGCAAATAATGTGTGTTTGCGTGTGTTTACCCAGTTTGGAAAAAATCTGAGCCCTAAGGGATTCAAGCTTCCTTTTGTGTTATGAAAGGGGCCATGCTGAGACCCAGCTGAAGCAATGCTCACTGCCTGCTTTGCAGACACTGCAGGCTCCAGGAGGGTTTTGAGCCCATGCACTCAGTGTCTGAGGAAGGATGCTTAGTCTGGTGTTTCACGAGGGTTCCAGCTGCAATTTTAAAGAGCTCTGCTGACAGAGGAAATCCCAACGCAAGCCTGAAAGATAGCAGCAGCTTGGGGTCAGAGTTGGAAAAGGCTGGGCAAAAGGAGGAGCTAGCTGAAAACAGTGTCAGAGTGGCTCTTTCCCTCTTCAAATCTGTTTTGTTCAGCTGGCACCATCCTCCTCCACAAGCACGGATGCAGAGCAGGAATGTTCCTTGTCGTGGCAGGCTTTGGGTACCCTCCCCAGGGTGTGGGGATGGCACAGATTACTTGGATGCTTTCTGGTCCCATTTTCCCCCACAGCCCAGTTGGTTGATGTGCATCATCCTAAAGCCTTAATACTGTGTGGCAGTGGGCTAGAATGGGAAGGGGAACAAGATTCACACTTGCTTTTCTGTTTTAGAGTAAATGCTACAGGAACAGTTGGTATTTCATTGCTGATACTAAACCTGGATGTGGGGAGAGAATGGAAAATGTGGCTAATGCTGAACACCTGCTTCTGACAAATAATCCACTAGAGACCCTGCAGTAATTTTGTAAATCACAAGCACATTTTCAGCCTTCCCGGAAATGTATACTTCTAAATGCTAATAATCAAATAGCCTAAATTACCGATCCAGCAGATTAATCTATAAATTGAGGTAGGTTTAAAATAGCCGTTGGAGAACAATATTTAGTAAGTGGTATCTAGTTCAGTAGTCTCTATCTCTTGTTGTTCTGACCTGACAAATAAAGCAATCTCTTCTTTGTGTTAAATTTATATGTGTCATAGGAAGGCTGTTTAAATGGTGTCTTTTTGACCCATCACACGGCATGTGTCTGTAGGAGAAAGGGCTCCTGCATGCAGCAGTGCTGCAAGCAGAGTGGGAGACTGTGAAATGAATGATGCCTAGAGCGTCAAAATCCAGCCCGCCTGTTTTCCTTGCCTTTCCTTTCTTACACTTGTAATCAGAGAATATTGGAGGCTTGTTGGATTGCTCATAATAAAACCTCAAAGCAAGGATCAGCAGTGGGAGCAATGTATTTAATTTGTTGCAAACTGAAGTAAAATTGCTCCGTGCATGTTGCACTAAGATGAGTCAGGTTGCCACCTCTTTCTAAGGTGACATTGCAGGATGTCTGTCTGCACACTTTGGCCTTATATTTGGGAGAGGAGAGGAGGGAGTTGGTTTCCTTTGCAGCAGCAAGGGCAAAATAGGCTTTTAATAAAGCTTAAATTCTGCAGCTGCTGCTAAGTTAAAAAAAGAAGTGCTGGCACTCTGTCCTCCTGGAGATGAGCCTTTTCCAGCTCTCTGCCATGACCCAGGGATGTGAGCCATCCCTTCTTGTCTTTTTCCCTTTGTGCTGCTTTCTTGGATGAGAATAATGTGAGAACTTCTTCCCTTGGCAAGGCTTTACCTTGCTTCACCTTTTCTGCCCATGGAAGTGGTTTAGGTTTGTGAATGGAAGGAAAAGAGTCATAGAAGAGGTGCTGTAGCATAGATACCATGGAGGAGGTTTTTTATTGGTTATAAATAAACTCAAATCTCTGATTATAGACCCTGAAGAGAACTAGAAACTCAAAAGCCAAGAGATAAGAAAAGGAGGAACTTTATATATAACACTTTCCGCCAAGGTGCATATGGATCAGCTAAGTGTTGCTAGGGACCTGAGAACAGCCCTGCTGAAATACCAGATTACAGTCCAGATACAGGCAAGAACACTTTGTCCAAACACTACTGTAATTGAACCAGATAAGGGAATTTTTTTGTTCATGCAGAAAGTTTCCTGCTTCTGACTGGTCTCCTGGGAGGTTCAGCAAGACCTCCTTGTAGCTGGCTGTTTGCAGAGCTTCATCCTGGTGCTGGAGAGCCCAGCAGAATGAAGTCAGGAGCAGGGCAAAGCATCTCCCTCTCTTCTCCCTTCAAATGTATTTTTCTCCCCCTTTGCTAATAGTAGCCTCTGAAATGCATCAGAATTGTTCACAAGCAGCTTCTCCACTGGAAACCACCAAATGTTTTGAGCAGCTTGAGGCAGCTGGTTTGACAGGAGAGGACTCAGAATACAGACATAACTGGGTGCTTAACATCAGTGAGCACCCTGCAGTACCAGTGTAGGGATATCCCAAGGTAGCTCCTAGGCAGAGTGTGACAGCCTTGTTCCTTGATGCAGTTGTCACAGATGAAGTTAGAGAAAATGAGGAGTTATGCTATGAGTGAGATTCAGTCTCCTCTCTCTTGCCAAGGACTGCTCTCCAGGAGCTGAGAGTAGGCAGAATGGTGAATGACCTGACTCTAACAGTGTGGGTCATTGGGTGCTGCATGCTGTGAAGGCTTTCACTAGTGCTTATCTGGGAGTTTTGCCAAGAAACTGGTGCTGGGGGAACAGAATCTCAAGCTATAAGGCAGAGAAACTTTTACTAAGAGATCCGGTTGTAATTGAAAAACAAGGAAACAAAACCAGCTAGAGAGGGTGACAAGGTTCAGAGGATTGCTCAGTAAGTTGGGTCAAAAGCAATTTAGTTGTCCTGAAGCAGATCACAGAAACAGCTGAAAAGTGGGCTGGACAGAAACATGGGAAAGAAGAGTAGCCAGGAAAAGTCTTGAATTTCCATGGCACAGTGCAAAGGACAGGAATCTCATAGGTTAGGTGACTGAGAGTTCCAAGTGCCTGCCTGGGTACCCTCTCTGAGCCCCTGCCTTCTCTGGAGTCGTGGCATTTTCCTGAGAGCTCCCTGTGAGCACTTGTGGTCAAACCATAGCCTGCATTTCTCAAAGAGGCATCCACTCACAATGGAAAGACTTAAAATTTAGGATCCACCACATCCTTTGGGAAGCTGTTCCCATGGTTAATGCATTTACCACGTAACTGTTACAGTTCCCTGAAGGAGTTTGAGTCCTCAGCTGGCAACCTGCCTCCCTTGCTCAGTGCTTTCAGTGCACAGCTTTCTGCCTCCTGAGACAAAAGTCTTGCTACAAGGGGGCTAAAGGCCTTCCTGGGATCATGGAGGCTCCTCTAGCCAGGGAGCTGAACCTGTTCCCTCCAACCAAGAGTGTGGAGTGAGTTTTGTGAAGCATTAGTCTGTTCATTCATCAGCAGTCCACTGATCTTGTCTCCTCTCTGGGTGGATGTGTGCCTTCCTGGTTTGCCCTCAACAGCTGGTAGGTCACGCAGGATTTGAGAAACAGCTCTGGCATTGTACCAAGCAGAGGCTGTGGGACACTCAACAGTGAATTCCAGAGATGATGTGTCATGAAAGCCCTGGCCCTGCCAGCCCCTCGGCATGAGGTTGCTGGAGGTAGTGGGAGCCTTGCCAGGTTGCAGTCCCCATGTTCAAGGGGAGCTTTGGCTTTCTGAGGAGATTTTGGTAAGTGGATGTTAGCTGCAAAATCTGTTTGGGAGCCTGCAGCTTTGTGTGGGCAGGAGGGAAGCCTTGCTCTTACCCCTCTGCCTGCCTCCAGCTGGAAGGTGACAACAGAGCTTGTGGCTGGGGGAAGTCAGCTGTTTCCATTTTCTTCCTCTGGAGGCTTGAAATCTATTTCCAGTGAGGTGGGTCCCTGGGAAGAGAAAGGGCAGTTCTTCTAAGTGAGTGCTGCCAAAGCCAAAAGGCACTGGGAAGTGGGCTTGCCAGCCTCAGACATTTAAAACACTTCAGTCAAACCCTGGAAGAGAAACAGAGGATAATCTTAGTTTTTCCTCTTACGTACATTTGGGGCTCTCTACACTGTCCTCTGGTTTGTTATTAAGCTTTTCTGCAGCCTTGTTCTTGTTGAGAAGAAGAGCACATCCTTCCATCAGTTGACTTTCTATTTTCTGTTCTCTCCTAGCTGGACATTGTGTTTTATGTGGCAAACATCTTTAAAGCTTTTAGGGTATTTCTCTTCTTTCCTTATCCCCGAAATGACCTCTTTGATCTGGATCGTTGGACCAGCTCTTAATCTGGGCTGGAACAGGAGAAAGTAATTGTGATGGATCCCCCAGTGATATTAGCCTTCCCAAAAGCAATTAAGCGTGATCAAACCCTCATTTATATTTTATGACTGCTTGTAGCAGTGCCCAAACATTTATGGTCCCCCAAAGTCCCACGTGCTGCCGGGCCAGGCTTTCCACTGGAAGACAATGCATTATATTTATGCTATTGGTTAACTTGCACAACACTGCAAAGCAACCACTCCACGGTTCTAGCTTGTTGCTTGTTGTAGTGATGCATTTCTGCTATGCAGCCCTGATTCTCCTTCACCCTCACTTAATTTCCTGGGAACTTTCCCCTCTCCTAGGCTGCTGAGCTTTGTGAACATTTGCCGGAGGAAGGCAGTGTATTTGTTTTAATCAGATCTATTCTTAATGCTGTCAGATTAATTGCTGGGCTAGGAGGGGGTCCCTCCCTGCCTCTGTCCTGCCATTCTCACCTCGTTTTGATCAAAGCCTGGCATTGATCTGATACAGTGGGAAGCTAACCAGGACTAAATACTAAGGCTGTCTAGTAGCCACAGAGGAAGGGACTCCGCAGTGCTGGGGGGACGCTGGGGGTTGTTTTCTCAAGGGTGATTTGGGTGTTGGATCCTTCTTGCATGACACACTGTGCTGTAAAGAGTGACCTGGGAATCACACCAGCTGCTCAGCCATCCACACTCATTCACTTTGAAATCCCTTTAGCACTGGAACAATTCCATTAGCAGGACTTCTTAGGCCTGATTTGGAGGGGTTTCTCTGCCGATTAAAACTAAGTCTGTGCACCAGTGTGGAGAGCTTGTCATAATCAAGACATTCCCTTCGTACCTTGGGGCTGCTTGCAGCTGAAGTCTTGAACAAAGGATCTGCTGTTAGACAAAGGAGGAAGGAGTGAGCCTCTGAAGAGGGAAAGAACTTCTTCTCTGTTTGCCAGCATTTTTTTTCTAGCTATTCTTTTTTTAAGGATTGGTCACAAATTAATCCATGTCGTTTTGCAGACAAAGCTGTTAACATTTTTAAGGTTGCATGGTGAAATAACTTCAGTGCTGTTGGTTCTAGCAGCTCTGAATGTTCTCAAACAAATGCCTTTTAAGATAAAACTGGCCTGTGCTTGATCCCAGCCCAGAGCTGTGGTCGTTACTCTTTTATTTGAAACGTCTCAACTGAACCCAGTGAAGTCAGTGAGAGCTGCAAGTGTTTGAAAGTCAAGTCACACTTGTTTCCATGGCTAAATATGGGCGTAATTCAGGGTGTTACTCTAAAATGCTTCAGTGTGTGGCCCAAGTTGGAGCCCAGCAAGTGTGCTGTATGCCACAGACACCACCTGCAGTAGCTTCTGACAGCTTTCAAGTCATCAACCTGTTGGACCTGAGTACCAAATGCATCGTGCCCTCTCACTGTTATTTTTTGCTCTTACCTGCTGTTAGGTGTGAGATGCCTCACACCCACGTAGGAGTGTAAGCTCACAGGCAGCTTCAATATGTGTGAATTTCTGCTGATTTCTGTCTGTTGGGTCCGAAGTGAGAATGGTAGAAGCAGGACACCTTCCTCCCCCGCCCTTGCACATTTCTCACACAGTGTGGACTGTTAAAGCTTTATAAGAGGCATTTCTTGCCAGTCTCAGTGGCAGCACTAAGATACAAAATTAAATGTAGCCTGCCACCTTGGCGTGGGGTAGCTGCACTAGTTCTGTGCTGGTGTAGTAAAGTCCATCTGAAGCTGCACATTTATTATCTCTAAACATTTGAAGAACTTAAGATGAATGTAAAATATATATGAAGAACATGCATGAGATTTTTTCAATAAAATTAATTAATATAAGCAGTGCTTTGCAAATGCAATTTAGTCCATGTGGGAACAGTTTGGGGAGTTCTGGTGCATGTATGCAGTCCTTCAGTGGCAGGAGGAGGTCTGGTTTGTATGGTGTGGATGCCCTGGGTGGAGGAGAGCTCACATGAGGAGTGACTGCAGCTTCCAGCTGGGAGGGGGCAGCTCCAGCTCCATCAGCATTTGGCTGCAGCTGCAGTGCTGTGTGTAACAGGGGCGTAGCTTTGGCTGTAGACCAAGCCCAAGTTGCAGGTCCTTACCCGTCAGCTGAGCATCAGACAGGGCTGGTTATAGTGCTGGCCTGGAGTCCTTAACGTCTTCACAGTATCAGAAGTTATTTGAATGCTACAGTTCTTTCAATTAAGCTCCCGTTGAACTCCATGCACAGATATTGTAATATAATTGGCTGGCGTGCTGCAAGTGCATTAGGAGAGTCTGCTGCTGAAACAGCCTCTGTCTGTGCTCCAGGCTGGAGGGGGGCCAGAGCGAGCCCTGGGCTCTGCACAATGTCATACTGATTAGGAGGGTGTGAGATTTTGTTTTTGCTAAAATAGTTCTGCCAGTAAGCCCAGAGGGCAGCTGCAGTTACACTGGTACAGAGGGGGCCTTATGCTGCTCTGAATTGTCCCTGGCTCTGGGGCGGGCGAGGATGCTGCTGGGAGTACCTTTATCCTGCAGTAACAGCCTGTGCGTGGCTGAGTGCTACCCAGCTCCACAAGTGCAACTTGATTTTGTTGGTATCCACCCCATAGCAACTTTGTCTCAGAGACTCAAGGGAAATATTTTGCTTCCTCTGGTTGTTAGGAAGTGGGTTCTCCATGGCAGCAGTCCCTTCACAAAGGGTTCAGTCCTGAGCAGGAAACCCTGGTCCAATCCCTAATGAGCCCTTCCTGCTGATAAGGGAACCTGCGGGTCAGGGGCTCTGCCTGAGCCAGTCAGCTCCCCAAGAACTGCTGTGCCTTTTGATGAGCACATCGTCCAGAGCCTGTAAAATGAGACTCCAGGCCCTTCAGAGGAGTGCAGACCACAGAATGGGACCTGCCTGAGGAAAGAAAGGCCAGCTCTGGCAGAGCTGTGGTATTGCTGCCGCTCTCTGACATTCCTGAGCTAGAACAGCCCATCTCTCTCCTACTCAGCAAGTTTGCCTTCTTCCTGTACATGGAGACCCAGCACTGGTTTTATTCCTGGAATGACTGTATTCATGTGTGCAGTATTATGTGTATTTACACCTGAGTTATTCCCCAGTTTGAGAAGTGGACTGGAGAATAAGGTGCTGTCTTGTTTTGGAACAAGGAAGCTCTTAGTTCTCTTTTTCCAGCTTTGCACTTTGGAAAGACCTATCCAGTACAGTCCATGACATGAAGATAGGATGAAGTATTTTTGTATCTTGGAGAGTGCACTAGAGAAGAAGTCACTGACTGGTATCTCTGCTGGCAGCCCATGGCATGGTGCTCTGCAAGCCCCTTCACCAGCTGCTGTGTCAGTTTTGCTGTTCAAAAGCTGGTTCCATGACACTTACTTCCCTCCTCAAGGTGAGGTGCACTCTTCCAGAGCAGCATTGCACAACTTCTAAAGTCACAACCAAACTCACTGTGCTGGATTAATAACAAACCCAGCAATACACCTGGAATACTGGAACATTACATTATGAAATACTTTTGTCAGGCAATGCTTGCTGTTGTTGCTGGGAATTGGCAGTGACATCGTTTTTTCCCCCTGTGACAAATCTTTGTTTCCCCACTGACTATATTTAGACACAAATACATCCAGAATCAACTGTGCCCATGGCAAACTGTGCTACTGCCTGCAGCAGCCCTCACCAGGGCAACATCACGTGGGCTTTTATTCTTTCACATCTGCCCTTGCCTCTCCACACGGATGGAAAACGCATCATCTCAGCCAGGCTTTGATTGCTGGGATGGAGTGGTCTGACTGTCCTTGCCTGATGGTGCCTGTTATCCCCATCTTAAACTTTTCAACATACAACCTGGCTGTGGGAAGGAGAGCTATCATTCTCCCTTCTGGACAGGTTACACCTCCTCTTCTGTCTGTCTGTCACACTGCTATTTGAATACTAGTGTGCTTTAGTTGTGATCCTCCTCAGGGATTGCCTCCTTGACTCAATGGAGCCAGTGTCAAAGACTTCCTACAAGTAGAACGAAGTGAACATCACTGTTCATATAGGGGTCTCCACCATGAGACTGTCTGAGGTCTCAGGGAGTATGGGGTGACATTAGAAATCAGAAAGGACCTGGGGCTCAGCTTAGCTCTTGAGATTGCAAAAGCAATGATGACAAAGCAACTTGGGGTTAGCCTGGGTTGGCAAGCTTGAACAAAAGCCTGAGAAAAGTTAACTCACACTATCAACTCGAGTTAAAACTCCCATTTCCTTGTTCCTTATAAGTACTTGAGGCTGGTCCTGCTATAGTCAGATCAAGCTTCTTCTGCAAGTGTGCAGTCAGAACGTTTTCACCAGGAGCTGACTCCTGTCAGCGAAGCCCTCCATGCAGCAGAAGTCAGTCTGCCTTGGTCTGCTTGCAGGATCACAGGCAGGGTAATTCCTATTTTCCCACTGCGCTTGCATCTCTTGCTGCCTTTGGACACAACTGCCCGCTCTGCTGTGCGCTGTGGGTTTTGTCCCAGCCATGGCTGCTTTTCCACAGTGGTTTTGTGCTTGTTGCTCTTCAGAGTGCAGGAAGTTTGACGGCCCTCACTACAAAGATATAACCCTGCATCAAAAATCCCCTCTACTCCTAGAGCACTTCAGGCAGCTTCTTTGGCTCAGTTTGTGTGTGCTTTATGATGTACATACTGGATACCTGCTGCCAGCTCAGCAAGTGGAGCATATGGGCAGGCACCACTGGGTTGGCAGTGAGTTCCTTGGGCAGTGCTACCCTGGCTGGGCGGTGGGAACCCATCAGTCCTCTTCCTGCCAGCCTGCCTTGGGCAGTACCCTCCAAACAGGATCATCACCAACACTCTAGCACCATCCACCCTGCTTTTATCTTCATTTCCTCCTTGCTTGCTTTTTCTTTCCACCTGGGATTTCAGTGTTTGTTTGTTTGGTGTTAAAGAGGCTTTCTTGTTTGCTTTTTTAAATACCTGTTGTGACAGGCAGAGCTGAGAACAAGCCAGGTTGCTCTGTGTATCCACCCAAGAGCCTGTTGGGGAAACAATGCCAAGTAGGGGCAGGAGGGGAGAGTAGAAATGAGGTTGGGTTTTTCCTGGAAGACTTTCTGTCCTCGGCTGGCTATGTGAGGTGAGGGGTGAGAAGAGCTGGTCAGTTTTAGGTTCTGAAGAACAAGACCTGTTACATCGTTCTGGGGAAGATATCTGCAAGCTAGCAATACCAGGCACTGTTGTTCTGCTGCTCTCTGCACCGTCCAGCCAGACCATCCTGACCTTAAAGAGCTGCTGGCACTGTGCTTGTCTTCCTGACATGTGCCCCTCTTGTTCCCTGCCAGTGTTTTCCCTCTGTTGAGGAAGAGTGAGCAGCAGAGCTGGCACATGGGCAGCAGCCAGGTCTCTGCATGCATCCCTCTCACGCAGTGTCTCTCACACCCTTGCACACAGAAGGAAGAACAGCAGGGCAGTTGATCCATGGTGCTCTAAAAGTGGAATATCCCACTTTATTAAAATGAAAGTATTTACTGGCTGCATCAGTTGCCCAGCTGTGGTTAGTTTGCATGAGAACCATTTCCTGCAGTTAAGGAAACTATTCAGTTTTACAGCAGATGGTGGAAGGAAAAGATAATACAATGTCCAAAATCCTCTCTTTGCTGAGTGGGCAAGTTTTTCACCTGAATCTGCCATCAAAGCACTTGGGGTGAAAGGAACAGAGCAGCCATTGCTGTGCTGCAAGTAAATATCACAAGTCCAGTGAGGAAGGGGGTGGCAGGGGCAGGAGGGGGACAGTGGGAGAGCCAGGGCTGGGTGGTCAGAATGGTGCTTTAAGGGCTTTGGGGCCTGAGATGCCATCTCTCTGCACTTGGTGACATCTACTTGCCAGCACCCTGTCCTGATAGTGGGATTGGACATGCTGCTCAGCGCTGCAGGGAGCCAGCAGAGAAGTGGTTTGTTTTGTAGTGTGTGATTGAGTTGGGTTATTCTGCTTGAAGCTGTTGGAAAGCCATTCCTCCATGCTGGAGATCTGGGAATGGATGCCTCCTGCTTATCCTATTCTGCCAGATGTCATAAATACACTCCCCTTTGTAGTAGTCTCATCATCTAACACACAAGAAAAACTATCCATCAAGTTCTGAACCTTGCTTGAAAGTGGTTTTTTATAGGTTGTAGGTGTAACCTGCCTTTTTAAATGGTAATTGGTAAAGGTGATCTCTGATAATCTGCTTCCAAGGGCTGGGGCAGAAGGCACAGAGGCTTTCCTGGCCTTGCAAGTTTTCCTACTGATGAAATTATGTCATCTCTGTGAGGCCACATTTGTTTCTGCAGAAGGAAAGATTGCTCTGCAGTGCCTCATGGAGAGTCACCAGATGTTTTGGATGGATGTTGGAATGTGATGGAGTGTCCAAGACTAAATTGTCTCTGCTCTGGGAGGTGCAAAACCTTGCAATCAGGCCAGAGAAGTTGCCCCACTCTGTTGTCTTGTTTCCTCTACCCCATAGCTGCAAGGTGTGTGGGATGCCATGGTGAAATCAGCATAATCTAAAAAAACACTCTTCTTGTTTCAAGTCTTGCAGCAGCTGCTGTGTCACAAGACCCTCACTGGCAGAACAGGTTATTTGCCACTGTTTAATTGGGGCCTAGGGGGCTGGTTTTCATTAGTGGGGGAAAAACAAGCAACTCATTTGTGATTTGCTTACATGAGTGACTATCCTCTTCTGTGTGTTTGCTCACATTATTTCCCCAAAATGTGGCATAACAAGAAGAAGGGTGAGGGAGAATTGAAATGTTAGCTAAGAAACAGTAATACTCTCTTTCATGTTCAGTGTTTTCTTACAAATTGATCCCTTCTTAAAACTATTGATAGATGACAGAATTAGGACCTTTCTGCAGAAAGTTCAACAACTTCTACAGAAGAAGAAGTTGTTATCCACAGCAAGGAGGATACAAGGGAGGTGAAGTAGCACAGGGTCTGTGGTCTGTGGAGCCATCAGAAGCAGAGCAGCAGAGGGTTTGTGATCTCCAAGGGCGGAGGTCAAGCTAAAGCTTGGGGACACTGCTGGCTCCTTGGCCAACATTTGAATGTCCTTTGGGCTCAGTTTGTTCATTGGTGTTGGACATGATCTGTCAGCTCCTGCAGTCTGACCCTACTGGTCCCTGCCTGCTTCTGGCCAGTCACCTTGATCTTCTTAGGCCAACTGGTGCTGGTTCAGCTGTTAAATAGTCTCCATAGGTTTTTCACAAAGACAGGAGGTGCTTTTTCTTCAACAGCTGCAGCATGGCTGCTGTGGGATAGGAGAGGCTGATTTGCAAAGACATCTGAGATCCACTGTGTCAAGGGAAATGTGAGGGCAAACAGGAAGAGCAGCACAGGGCTCTGCCTCTGGATAACAGGAATGTTCTGCATGGATGGAGGAAGAAAGTGGCTTGGCAGCAGTGGAGCAGACAGATATCTTGGTGAATCACAGGTTCAGCCTGAGTCACTGCTGTCACACGGTTGTGAAAGAGGCACACGTCATAGGGGGCCGTGTAAGGAGCTGTGTGCTTCCCAAGGCATCTGAAGCATTCCCCCTGCTCCCAGTGCTGGCAAATCCATCACTCCTGCTATTCCCCTTTTGGATGCTGCATTTTGAGGAATACGTGGGCCAATAGCCAAGAGTCCAAGGAGAGCAGTGAGAGTGGTCAGAGGGCTGGAAACCATGAGGAATGAGAAAAGCTTGAAAGGACCTGGGATTGTTTAGTCTAGGAACGAGCAAGCTGGAGAGGGGAGCAATATGAAAAGCTTTCAAAGACATAAAAGGCTGCTGCAAAAAGTGAGGGAGTGATCTGTTTTTAGTAGCTTCTAGGAAGAAGATACCAAGTCATAGGCTGAGCAAGGAAATTTAGTTATGGGGGAAGACTTACATAAGTGAAGGGTTTATGAAGTACTGAAACCTCAGTGCATGTGGGATAGGTGTCAGGAGACTTTTAGAGCACCTGTCTCTGGGTGGGAGAGGAACTCATCCTGCTTTGGCTGGTGGGATGCACTATGAAACCTTTGTAGCCGTGTTCCAAATTGCTTGAAGAGTATTTTCTAAAGCTTGTGATGAATTCTGCCTCTTGTAAACTGGCATGCGTTTCCCAGGTGCTGCTGACCTTCCTGTTACAAGACATCAGGGTTTACATGTGGCAGTGACACTTTATCATTGCTGTTGCATCAGTTTTCCAAGCTCCTGGTCAGGCTGCAGGCTTGCACCAAGATGGGGGGGAAGCATCATTGTTAAGGACAAGGATACAGAGCATGTTCACCTATGGTGGGACATCAGGGAGCCCATGGCTTGCTGCTTGTCCCTGTGTGTGACTATGCCAGATGATGCACAGGCACAGTCCTTGTCCTGACGATATTAGATGGTGCAGGGGAATCCCCCCACCAAGGCAGAGCTCCCCAGCTTTTTTCTTTCTTTTTCTTTTTTTTTTTTTTTTTTTTTTTCTGGTTCAGGGACAGATTTTGGCTGTGCTTTGTAATTGTGAAAATTCAGAGCGTGTCTTTGTGTCCTAAATAGGCGATTGTCCTGATCTTCATCCCTGGGATCCATTATGTCTTAGCAAATTACTTTCTCTCTTTTAAATGCCTTAGTGATTAAAGATGCCACAGCAGATACCCTTAATGAGTACAAAAAGGGTAATAATTCCTCTTGTTGGCACTGAATGCAATTAATCAGGCCCCGTTACTTGCTTTTTAAACAGATGAGGCATTTAAGGCCAAGCAAGTTTTTAATTGGACTTTAATGTTTCTCATTTACTTCATTTTGGCACAAGCGTAGGAATTCCCACCCCCAGGTTTGCTGGATTTATTCAGGGTGATAAAAGGCTCAGCATGGATGGAATGAAGACTCAGCAGCAGACTCAAACATGTCCTTCAGCCTGTGTCTGGCCCCACTGCCTGGCCCAGGCCTGGTCCTGATGCAGCAGGACAGAATTGTCTGGACAGGAGCAAAACCAGGTTATCCAGCCCAGGCCCAGTTTCCAGCATAGGGCTGACACTGGATATTAATAATATTTCTGGAGTAGTCATCAACACAAAGGTGCAACATAACCTGCCCTTTTTTGTCAGGTTCCCTTGCCTTGAAGGAACTGTTGACTTGTGGGTGTTCTTTTGATTATCTAGATGCCCTTGATGGAGGTCCATATCATAGCCCAGACTCCGTAGCTTCAAACAAGGAGTGAATTAAATGTTTTAATCAATATTCCTGAGATTCATAGCCAAGAGGACATACAGACATCTTGAGCACCATTACAGATGGATATGAGCATCCAGATGTTAATTTATGCCAGGAATTGCCATGGAAGAAAAGACATCATAAGCAGCCCTCATCTAATTTGCAGCTTCTGCTCCCTGAAACCAGCACCACTTCTTCTTCCACCTCTGACCATGAACCATCTTGCCTTTGATTCCCTTCCCTCCCATCTATCCTCCACTGTGGTTTGGGGACAGCAGCGGCCTGTCAGAGGGTCCCAGTTTGTGTTTCACTCAGAAACGTGTTCAGCAGCTCAGCTTGGCCGATTGGCCCCTGTTCCAACTCAGCTCTTCCCCACCAGCAGCCAACAGCCCAAGGTTCAGCCAAAAAGGATCAGTCTTGGCATGTGTGAACCTGACTCTGAGCCTGCTTGTCACTCTGCAGGGCAGAGATTTCTCTAACACTCAGGAAAGATCCCAGAACTTTCAGTTGAATTTTTCCAGGTGTGTGCTGTGTCCTTGCAGTCAGATCTGTCTGTATTTCAACTGACAGTGAGTGGACTTTGACCCATGGAAAGGTCAGTGGATGTAGATGATCTGTGGGTGTCCTTGGATAGGTGAGGTAGGTTTTGGGGGGTTTTTGTCCAAAAAAAAAACATTTAGGAGAAATCTAGGGACAAGGGACAGCACCTGCCATTTCTACATCCCTGCTTTTCTCACTTCAAAGGCAGGAAAATCTTAAGCCCAAGTGTGTCAGGAAAATAAAGTGTATTCAGAGAAATGTGTCATTGAATACCTTGTGTTAATGTAAACACCTTCTGCCTGCCAGGCTTGGGACAGAGGAGCTTTGCCAGCTGGATCAGCCATAGCACTTCCCTAGATTTGTTTCAGGGCACCTTTAAGGCCTCCCAGTGCAGTGTGAGGAAGCGCTGTGCACGACCACCAGGCTCTGCTTTCCAGGCAGCTGCACAACAGGGAATGCCATAGGGGATGCTTGCTCAATATTTTATTTGGTTCATCCTTATTCTTTGTCATATCTCCTTTCCTCTGACTCCCTCACATCTTGAACACGCAGCTAATATTGGGTTTGAGCAAGGCTTGTGTAGTCCTGGGTAGCCAGATGTGGGAACCAAGTCTCTCCAGTTTTATATTGTGCTGAGAACATCTTTGACCATTTTTCCCCCTTACACCATTTCCCTGCCACCTGCAGATAAGGATACCTGGAGCCATAATGCCTTGAAAAGTAAGGCAGAATTGGAGGCTGAGGAAGAATCAAGGTTTTATTGTGTGATCATGGTGTGAAGGGCTGTAGACGTCTTGATGAGATGTTCAGGGATAAAGGCAAATCAGAGAGCATTCAGCTTGTTCTGTGTCCACACAGAGTGAACAACTGCTGGCTGTTGGCCTGTGCTCCAGCCATGGGACTGAAGGAAATAAGAGGGCTAGGTACTAGGACATTTCTGCTCCTCTGGCTGGTACTGAGTAGGGACATGCAGCCTTGTCCAGTTGCTATGGAGCCTGCCAAGATGTCCTTAATCCCCAATATATCTATGTCAGGAAGCTGAAACCCCAAGTGACTCTAGCCAGCCATTCTTTCATTGAGAGTCTTCTGGATGAGGCTTACAGAGTTGTCATTTTCTTTGATTTAATTCCATATAAACTGCAGAATTATTTGCCTTTAGAGGCTTGCAAATTACAGAAGAATAAACCATGCTAATGATCTGATAAGGACAACTTTGGATACGTTCCCAAGAACAGCTACCCCTGGGCAGGAGTGTGCTCAGAGAACACTGATGGAAAGCAATTTGCCATGCTCACCTGGCTGCCTTCCTTGGGGCCCCCCTTCCCAAATTCCTTCATCTCTCAGGAACGAGAGTCATTTCCTCTCTGGCTTCTTGCAGAGGCAAAGGCCCCACAGACCTGAAGTTATCTCTGGAATGTGTGTAAACATGAGTTCAATGGGATGCTGTTTGCCCCCCATTCCTGGGGGGGTTTAAGAAGGGTTAATACAAGTTTGTTTTACGGGTTCCTATCCCTGAGAATTTTCTTCCTTAGAGGGCAGTTTGGCTGACCTGAGTCCCTGTGTGTGCATTTCCCAGCATAAAGGGGAGATTTGGGGGCCCCACTGCACGGGTAGGATTTCACTCCTCTAAGAGCAAGGGATGAAAGACCAAAGAGATCTTCCTACCAAACAGGGACGCGGGAGATGGTACGGGATCACTGCACGTGCACTGGGACTCAATGGGCAGCTAACAGGATTTAGGTGATTCTTGGACAGAAACAAATCAGGAGGAGAGGGGGTGGGTTACAAGCAGTTCTGTGCTCCCATCTTCAAAGAGCATTGAAACGTAAGCAAGGGGACAAAACCTTAGAAGTGACGTATGGGCTGGGGCAAAATGCATTTCAATGAGAGGCATAAGGAACCCTATCTGTTTGCATAAACATAATTCAGTTCATTAGTGGTGTACAAATACATCACTAATGAGACTTGCCTGAAGACCAAAGTGTTCTTTGATTAAGGAGCAGCAACCTGAACCTGAACTAGAGAAAATCAAGCATTAATACCAATGAAATAGTTAATTCCTGGATGTGTTGTCAGCGCTGGTGACGCACTGAGGCTGGATGCCTTCCAGAAAACAACACTTTAACTGAAGACAAAGAACCAGACTTAGCACAGAGGTGATCAGTGGAATGGCTTGGCCTGGTATATACAAGGGGTCAAACTAGATGATTTAATGATCTCTTTTGGCCTGAAAGCTCTCTGTTCTCTTAAGAAGATAAATGAAAAAGCCCTTTCACAAAAACCAAGCACTTGAGATATGTGTGTAATGAACTCTGCTGCTTCCAGGGGAACAGCAGAACAGGATCTGCAGGAAGCGTGACCTTGCCGCCTGCAGGCTGCCTGGAGTTGGTGGCCATCTGTTTGGTGGCAGTAGCTCACCACCATCAAGGCCACCACTCTCACGCGTGACGTTTCTCAGCTCTGTTTTTAATTGCCATCTCCCTGCATTTAACCAACATTTGCTCTTTCATCTCCATCAGGGTGAAGAGGCCAAGTGGTATGAGCAGCCTCCTGGGGAAGATCGGTGCCAAAAAGCAGAAGATGAGCACACTGGAGAAATCTAAACTGGACTGGGAGAACTTCAAGGAGGAGGAGGGGATTGTGGAGGAGCTGGCAATCCATAACCGAGGGAAAGACGGGTAAGAGGGACTTTACCTAATAGTAGTCCAGAATTTCCCATCACTTCCTTTACATGTGGGAAGCCCGTTGCTGGCTACAGAGGTCAAAAACCCATGGGATTTCTTAAGGATTTATTCTAGGGCTACATAAAGCCAGTAGCTGCTGTATGCATCACAGGGAGACAGGTAAGTCTGCAAACACCTATCACTCTCTGCTAGCAGAGTTCTCTAAGTCCAGCCAGTGTCTGGCTTAATCATCTCTTCTGCTTGTGACACAGAGCATGAACTGGTCTAATGCAGCCCCCCCACAAGGAAACACAGCTGCCTTTGTCCTGTTTTCTTTTTTCAGTTTGGGAGGGTTTTGTTCTGTTTTTCAAATGACATGTTTCAGCTGCATCAGTCCTCCTTTCTCCCATGTAAAGATCTGTGTAAACCCATAACAGCTGGCAAGGTGCGTTAAGGATTATGGCAGTGCTGGGCGTTGGTTGTGTGCATCAAGCAATGTTCACTCCAATGAAGTTAATAGAAGTATCATAAAAGTAAATGTCGATGCTGTAAATAAAACAGAAGGTTAATAACATGCACTGCGGGAAGTGATAATGAGATCAGAAGCAGCATTTCCACTACAAGTGCTTTGCTAAGCTCTGGGAAAACATAACCAGTTTAGTGGACAGCTCATAAAATGTATATTTTATTATAAGCTGTTCTTTTACTCTGCAGGAAAAACTCAAAGCTTCTGCATTCCAGCAGATTGGTTTTTCTGTTTTAAACATATTTTATAACTGTCAAACTATCAAATAGATATTTTCAGTTTGGTCTTGCACTCTTCCACAACACACCTTCTCCATCAAATCTCCCCTGGTCTGTTTCTGGTCACATGCCCTTGAGAAAGTAGAACAATTCAGTAGGAATGCTGGAGAGGGGCAGCTGTTCCTCTGAGATCCCTGAAGTTCAAGGAGGTGAATGATTTACACAACATACAGGTGTGGCAGAGCAGTGTTTTGTGTCATCTCTTGTGTGCCCAAATCCAGTATGTCGACTGTTCTTGGCCAGTGCTGTTTCCTTTCCTACCCCATCCAAGCAGGACAGCTTGCTCTCCATGCCTGGCAAACCTTTCCAAAGACACTCATGTCACAGTCCTTGAAGACTAAAGAAGGGATCAGCGCTTGGAAAAGATGAGCAAAGCAGAGCAGCAATTTTAAGAGCATCTTTAATCTTGGACAGCTTTGGGTTTTGCTGCCAGTTTTGTCACATCCTAGGCTAGAAAATCTGCTGAGCTCTCTGCAAGCAGTTTTTGTCATTAAACGAATGAGGAACATAATGCCAGGATAACTTTAGACACTCCTTGCAAATATGTTTATACTAGTCAAGCATGTAGCATGAGGGGAATCAACCGAGCAGCTGGTCACTAGGAATTACTTCCACCTTCAAGGTAAAGGGAGAAGGGAGGAGCACCGATGAAGGCACAACCCACTGCATTTCTGCTTACAGGCCACCTTGGTGTGAAGGGTGCAGTACCCTCACAGAGCAGCCATCCTGCCTGGGGGGCAGGTCACACAGACACAGCTGCTGCCGGCCTCAGGTCATTTCACAGGAGCCTGTTGTCCCTTCTGCAGCTGCCTCTTCTCCTTTAATAATGTCAACTGTGCTCACCCTTCAGTGGGCAATCATTTACACATCTCTATAAAAATTGTAATGAGCTGTTGTTAACCCTTCAACCCAGGCAGGCGAGAGCGGGGCACTGCCTTTAATCTCTGGTGCTGTTAGAAACCTCTGCTCCCCACGTGTCCTGCTGTGTGATTGTAAACGTCTGCCTGACAAGGAAAACTACAGCCCACTCCTGGAAATATTTGCTCAATGCCACGCGTTTTGTGCACTTACAGAGATGGTCTGTGCATGTCTCGAGGAAGGCATGAGGCTTTTTGCTCAGAAGGGAGGACAGGCTGAATTTCTTCATTGTGCTAACTCTGTAGAAGTTGCTGCAGCTCAGAGCTCTTCGTACCTCCCTGACCCTTCTCCAGCAGTCACATGCTCAGCCAGAACACGGCAACCAGTGGAGCAGTGGGGCTGTGGCATCTTTCTGCTGCCAGTGCCAGTTATAAGCCAGCCACAGCCTGGGCCTAGAGTTCCTGAGACAGAGGGGACTTGTACTGCCCCATGGCTCTGTCCTCCCTTGCCTCTGATTTTCCACCCCTTGTACCCCCAGCCCCCATCCAGTGATTTGCATTTCTTTAGTTGTAGAATCTGGGCTTTTATAGCCTGGCTGCATCAGGTCCTGAGGGCCTGTCCTGGATTTGACAGGAGGGGGCTGGAGTAAGGAGCAGAGGCAGCTATCCCCTTTGCTGTTCATCTCTCTGATGTGCTTTATAAATGGAAATGCGTAGTGGCCTCTTAATTGGGCCACCTTTGTAGGGCAGCCCCATGGGGGAGCAGCCGGCCCCGTGCACTCCTGCACCGGGTGACTGATGGTGACTGACAGGGGACAGGCGGCACTGGAAACCCTCCCCAGAGCAGCTTGCAGCTGCCCTTGTTAGCAGAGACAGCCTTGCTCCCAATGGATTTACTTTGCTCTGCTGTGGATCACAGCTGCCCTGTTTCCAGGCAGGTTGATAATTTACAGGAAGGTATTGATTCAGGTAGCAAAGGTTGTTTAGACAAGCGCAGGACGGGTGTTTGTGCCTCACTCATGCACTTTGCACCGTTTGGTGGTGCTTTGGTGTCGGCTGCACGGAGCTGGCTGAGCACAGAGAGAGCTGCAGCTCCAGCACAGGCTTCAGAGCATGGAAGGGCTTGTGCTGCAGCTTCCCTGCTGATGTCCATCTGCAGCCCCAGCCCCTGTGTGCCTGCAGCACAAGCCAGCCAGGCCCCACGAGCCCCAGTGTATGCCCAAGTAGTGCCTGGGGGGTCTGGCTCTGGTACCTACAGCTCTTTGCTGTGACCAGCCAAGGGCAACGCCATTCCTCCTCCGTGCAGCACTGCTGGCTGCAGCTGTGAGACCGCATTCCTGGTTCATGATCCATATGGATCCCACAGGAGCCAGGCCCTGCCCACCGGAGAGGCACGACAGTCAGGGAGGAAAAGGAGGAGAAAGAGACTGACCCGTTGCTGGAGTTGATAGATGGGTGTCACAGAGGGGCCAGAAGAGCTTCAGATTCAGGAGGTTGGGCTGTTGCTGCCCAGGCCATTGGGTTGTTCCCAGATGAACATCAATAATTCCTGTCCTTGTCTTCCCAGCTGGGGTTGTGGTTGGTGTTGAGCAGTGGAGGGGGAGAAAACCACACGCCCAATATGACACTGAGAACATACAGCATGACCCTCAGCTTCCTTCCTGTGGCCTCTCTGAGCCCAGCCCCAGGAGCCGGTCACCTCCCTGCTTACAGGGATGAAGGGAAGCGACACTCCCCTGCCTGCCTTTCCTGAATCAGTGTGGGGAGGGGGCCTCAGCCCTCCTCCAATGGTGACGGGCACAGGCCACAAAAATACCTCCTCTCAGCCAGCTCTTCGCCTGCATTGCGCTGTGCTGGTCCCTGCCCCTCACAGCCAGCAGAGATGAGCTGACCCAGTTGTGTCATGACGAGATGGGCTGGAGCTACAATGGGAATGAGGTGACAGCAGGGACGCAAGGGGCTGTTCACCCGCTTGGGGGAATCACTTGCTGAAATGAATCTGGATTAATTCATTTCCAATGATGACTGGATGGGCAGGAGTGTCAGGGCTGTCCCTTGCAGCAAGGGCAAAACCTCCCTGCTGGGAACACATTCAGTACAGGTTCGATAGTTGTAGCATAAAGAATTGCAGAATCATGGAATGGTTCAGGTTGGAAGGGACCTTTAAGGGCCAGCTAATCCAACCCCCAGCAGTGAGCAGGGAGTCTTTATCTAGATCAGATTTCTTAGAGCCCCATCCAGCCTGACCTTGCAGGGACCTCATCACCAAATGTTCATCTGTAGCAGAGAGACCACTGGTAGGAGAGGCCTTGAACCTTCCCATGTGGGTCTTGGGCGCTTTCATGCACACTGCCAGCCCCCCAGCAGGCTGGAAATCCCGCAGAGCCTGAGTTGTTTATCGTCCCTTAGGCTTTGGTCTTGCTTTCAAGCAGTGGGCTGCTCTGGTGAGCAGGAAAAGCAGTGACTGACAGAACAGCCAAATTCAGTGGTTCCCCACACAAGTTTAATGACCTTGTCATGGCAGTCCAGTGTTTGCCACCCTGGAACAAATGCAAAACAATTGTGATGATTCAATTACAGCTCCTGTTTTGAATTGCAATTTCGCTCCCTCTGTAGGTTAATTAGTAGCACAGCCCCAGGCTATCTGTGGCAAGGGTTTCCAGCAAAGTACATTAAAATTCAGCTGCATGCCATTAATGAGCAGCAAGGTGCTTCTCCAGGCGCAGGCGTGCCTTCTTCCTCACAGCACACACGTGCCGTGCTGAGGGGCAGCACTAAATACTCAGTGGTGGTTAGAAGGTGGTCTGTGGCTGGGAGATCCCTGGCCTGCATCCCTGAGCTGTTGCAGGCTTCCTGGCTGATGCTTTTTGCATCCCTGATGCTCCCTGTGCCTGTTCCTGGCTTGTATTGTGGGCCTGTCAGCTTGTATTGATGGTTGTGGTTGGGTTTGAGATGATTTGCTGGGTGGTGCAAAGACCTGCTCTGGTCTCGTTAAAGGTGTCTTAGCTGTAGGAGAAGATCTGGAACCAAGTGTTTCTCAGCTGTAGGAAATCTGGAAACAGACAGTTCAGTTCTCTAGCCTGTGCAACCACCAGACCTCTGGGAGTCCCCCAGATGACAGCCAGCAGGCCACAGAGCAGTTTTGGTGTCCATAGATGTTCAGTGGAATGATCAGGAAAGAGAGGGAGGGAGACAGATGGTGCTTTCCCTCCCCGCTCATCCCTTTGGGTGGGATTTTCCCCAGGCTGGGGGCCACACAGGCTGCCACGGGCATTGCTCACAGCCTCTGCCTCTGCCTCCCTGCAGGTACATCGAGAGGAAAGCATTCCTGGAGCGCGTGGATCACAGGCAGTTCGAAATCGAACGCGACATCAGACTGAGCAGGATGAAGCCCTGATCTGCTGGGGGTAGCCGTGGGGGATCTTGCTCCCTTCTGTGCCCTAGGGCTGGCTGGGGGCTGCCAGCCACCGACAACCACCAAGCACAGAAACTGTTCTCTACCCAAGACTCAGCCTGTATGTCTCAACGTACAGGGTTTTCCTTTTACTGTAATAGTTTGGGGAGGGTATTTGTCAATGGACAGGAGGGTTAAATGGCCCAGCAGCTGATAGAAGACACTGGTGTATTTCTGGCAACAACTTTTCAAGGAGAAGAGGTGGTGGCACCTATCCTTTACCAATCCCAGGTGCAGCAGGAGGAGCCGCCAAGGCTGGGAGAGTACTGGCATGTTTGGTGGTCAGAGTGGAGCTGCGGGAAGGTTTCATGGCTGCTGTGCATACGCAGGCTGTGGGCTGGAGCCCTTCTGCCTGCTCTGCCAGCCCCGCAGCACTCCCTGTCCCTCCGCCCTCTGCTCCTGTCCAGACAAAGCCAAACTGTCTGTACTTGTTTGTGGGGTCTGATGCTGGGGGGGGGTTAAGCAAGCTGGTGAAGAAATCCTTCGTTGTTCACGCTGTCAAGAAGATGGGAGCAGCTGCAGCAGGCAGGAAGGGCCAGGATCTGAGTGTTCATGTGAATAAAGTATTCCATCCCAACACTCTTGCATGCTGGCAGTGTGGTTTGTGCGGCAAGCAGAGGACAAAGAAATTAAGGATCACATACAGTAAGGAGTGTCTGACGGGAGTCATAAAAACCTCTCTCAGAGGTGCCCAGTGTGTGCCCTGATAGCAGCCTGGGGGGCAGAGCAAGTGCTTGAATCACTTTCCCTCCTCATTACTGGGGCTGGTGGTGCAATGAAACCCAGAACTGGGGGAGGCAGGGTCAGTGTAGTCCTGTAGCAGTGCTGCAGGAGAAAGGACACCCATCCAAAGCATGGCTACATGGGTACATTCAGCAAGTGCAGCTGCTGGGGAGGCCAGGCCAAGGCGTCTGGGTGTGGAACGAGCAGCTGGAGCTGGAGACCAGCAATGCAGCATCATCCCAGCCACCCCTGCTGGCCTGGCTCTGGTGGAGTTGGGCAGCTCCTGATGTTTGTCCTGCACACATCCTTGGGAGTAGAGGAACTCACCAGCGTTTCCCCACAGGATGCTCTGGGCCCGCTTGGTGGGGCAGCCCGTGCTGGTGCTGTGCTGGGGGAAAGCAGCTCAAGCTCCATCCTTCCTGCCCACAGGGTGAGCGATGCCCATGGCCCCTTGCCTGCAGCTCTGAGCACAGTCTGAGCTCATGTGCCTGCTGCTGAGTCAGCCCCTGCTCTGTGGCCTGCAGGATAGACCAGAACAAAACACCATGTGCTCAGGGGAGCTGCAGCCTTTGGCGCCCTGTTCTGTAGAGGATCAGCTGCAATGGACCTGCTTAAACAAGCCTGAAATTGGACAGAAACAAAACAACGGAGTGATGACATGTTTTCATCTTCAAACACTTCCAAGCCAGTTGCTGCTCTGGCTTAGGTTGCAAAAACAACCAGAGTCCTTGTGCAAGGCACTGTTGTGGGGATATCTCAGATTGGGGCTCCTGAGTGGCAGTGAATGGCCCTGGCAGGACCTCAGTGGGGGCTGTGGAGCAAGGATGCTGCTGCTGCAGTAGTTGGGCTGCTCTCCTGCTCGAAATGGTAGTGCTGGACCATCTCCAGCGCCTTCTCTCCTTGTGTGCTGTCCTGCCCTCCTTACAGGGCCCCTCCCAACAGGGACCCTAAGGCAGCCTAGGCTTGTTTTGCTGCAGATCCCCAAAGATGGTGAGATGCTGAGGCAGCCACAAGCAGGGCTGGGAGGGCTGGGCCTGCTGTGAGGGCTGAGCAGTCAGGCAGGGAAACAATTTGCCTATTGCTCTGCTGTTGCTGAGTGGAGAAGAAGGAATATTTGGGAACATCTCTGCCCTTTGTCCCACGTGACTCTGACACTGGACAGCAGCAGGGAAGGGTCATGTTACCCCTGCACAGGCTGGGACCCCTTCTGGGGGCTGCTGACCAAAACCTTTGCTGCAGTGTGAGTATCCCTGCTGCATTCTAGGGCCCTTTCTGCTCCAGCAGTAGGTAAGAAATGGAAAGTAAGGTACCAAGTAGGTAAGAAATGGAAAATAATTCTGTGCATTGTATCATGAGGAAAAGCAGAATGAGATGCAACAAGTACCCTTGGAGATCCCAAAGGCCAGAGGCACCAAACCCAGCCTTGTTTTTAAATGCATTAAAGAGCTCCAGGCTGTGTCCATGGTGAGTCCTGCAGCTGCATCTATCTTTGAGTGGCTTGGGGGCAGCTTTAGATTCACATGTGTGCTAACAGTGTGTTAGAGGGATGTGGCCAGTAACCTCCCCTGGTATGCTGGTGAACTGGGAAAATTGATAACCTCCAATGTACAGAGCCTGCCTGCCAGCCCCAGCTATGCTCTTCAGAAACCCTCCAGAGTTTTTTCTTCTCTTCAGCTGAGCAAATGTGGAAAATCTTGAAATCTTGGAAGCTACCTGACCTGCTGGAAAAGTGCAGTGTAATGGCAATGGCCGAGAGCCTCGACTCCCCTCTCTGCTGGGCTCCCCAGCTCGTGGCAGCATGGTGTGCCCAGCTCATCTTGAGGATGCTGGGCTGTGGTGCCAGCTCCTGGCCCAGCAAGCTGAGACATGCTTGGCAGGATGGCCGGGAGGCAGCCTCCAGCCTGGGCTGATTCCTGGCTTCCTCCACACTCCCAAGCGTCCCGCGTTTTTGCTGGGTTGGATCATGTATTCCTTGCCTCACTTTCCTGAAGATGAGGAGTGATTTACAGGTCTCCAGAAAACACAGCTTGGCTGCTTTTACAGGAAAAAAACAAAACACCAAAACCCCTCTCTGCTTGCTATTTCCATTGCCCAGTTGCCTTCCCACAAAGGGGGGTGGCCCCAGGACCCACCAATCCTCAGTGTCCCCACCAGCCCTTGATGTCCCTGGCAGCCCCACACTTTCTGCAAGGAGCAATGTTCTCAGATGTGGGTCCATCTTTTGAGACATTCCCACCTTCAGCTGTCTTCTCTGGGAAGCTCATGTGTTCTCCATTGGTTGGGACTCACCCTGGGCATTTGCTTGGGGTAATTTTGGCCTTATAAGGAGTTCCTCATGGCCAGAGTATCACCTCACCCGGAGGAGCTCCCCCTTCCCTGGCTGCCTGAAGGGGCCTCTTGTGCAGCTGAGCCCCAAACAAGGCTCCAATTGTGTCCATGTGTCTGATGATTGGGGCTTCTGCCGCAGCATCCATGTGCTGGGGCCATGGGAAAACCAGCTGTGTCCAACCCACATCCACAGGCTCAGCTTTACTGATCTGCTGGGGGTTGTGGGGGCTGTTACAAGGCCACAGGAATCGTGACAGGGGGTAATACTGTGCATTTAAAGCTGCTTCAGTGAGAGGGACGCAGGAATAAATGTTGGCTTTCAACATGGGAGGAGGTTGAACACTGGCTGCCTGGGGGTGCATCCCATAGTCTCAGGCTGTCCCAAGGACCACAACGGGATTCATGGACAGAGCTGCCATGGGGCAAAGCCTGGCTGCTGGGAGGAGGGACCAGAGTGTGGAGCTGACCTTAGGAGCATCTCCCTGCAGTCAGGGAAGCAGTCCCCTGAGGGGCAGAGCTGGTGCCTGGAAGGTGATGTTGGCAGCATCATATCCTCTTTCCCAAGATGTTTTCAGCCTCCTTCCAGCTTTCCTTCAGAGCAATGTCTCACCCAGCAGCACAGTGGTATTCTGTTTGCAGTGTGTTCAGAACTATTGGGGAGTGGCCTGCAGGTCTCCCACCCCATTTGAGGGTCTCCACCCCGGGACATCCTTGTGCTGGGGTGGGTGCTGGCGCTGACATTTGAAACTCAGCTGATGGTGATGGCACAGCCAGCCCTTCCTGCTGTCAGCCCTTCCTGCTCCCAGCAGTGAGCCCCAGCCAGGGTGAGGATCAGAGCCAGCCCTTACTAGGGGATGAACGGGGAGACAAACAGAGCTGCTGCTGTTGGGGCAGCCTGGGGCCTGCAGCCCGCCTTGGCTTTTCTGGAGATGAGGGGGTGCCCTGCCATCCTGCTCTTCAGAAAGGCAAGCAGCCTCCCCCAGCATCTTCTCTCCACAGCTAAGAACCAACCCAGTGCCACAGAGAAGCGTGGGGATAAATCCTGGTTGTGATCTTATTGGGTCCCATGATATTACAAGCCAAGAGAAATGTCCTCATTATTTCCAGAATATTGAAGTCTAATAAATCCTGTCCTGCCTTATAGGATTTATTTCTTCATTCATTGCTAGGAGACTCAGTCCTGTGTAATCCTATTGCTGCTCCAGGAGGTGGGGAGTGGCTTTCTGAAGCACAGACCTGGCAGAGCAGGAAGCCCCAGCCAAAGCTGCTGGTCCTGGCAAACATGCTAGTGCCAGCCCCTTTCCTGGTATGTCCCACTGTCCCAGAGCTGTGCCCGGTGTTTGATTGACCAAAATGAATCTCATCCAATGGGTGGGGCACAGCTGGGCCAATGGGACACTAGTTGGCTGCTAGCCGATTAATATGGAATGGCTCAGTCTGCTCCCCCTGTCCATTGCACATCTGCCAAGTTCCCCTAAATCTCACTTTGGAGTCCTCCTACACCTTCTCACACCATATCCAGCAGGAAAAGCTGCGAAAAGCCAGGAAATAGCCAGGCCCAGCACAGCCAGTCCCCTGCAGCCGCAGCCTGCCCATATGGAGCCAGCCGTGCCTGGCTCACCATACACCAGGGACTTTCTGGAAGACAATGATGGACACATGAATATGGCTGGAAATTTTGCCACTGAAGTGTTTTCCATAGCAACTGTTGCTGGGGCAACCTGCATCCTAAGGAGTATCCATCCCGAAATACCAAGCCCTGTGTCCAGTGGAGCTGGCAGGGAGTCACAGCATGGGACTGGTGGGACCCTCACCGTACTCCACCGGCAGCAGCACAGGGATGCTCTGGCAGCCAATCCAGCTCTGGGCATCCCCAGTGCTGCAGGGCCCCTGTAATACTCCTCTTTTCATCTACTTTTTGGCATTTCATTTTCTCAAAGGTCGGAGAAGCCAAAGGAAGACCTGTTGGTGCCTGTCACCCCATGGGTGCTTGGCTGTGGAAGCAGGGATGTGCAGGAACTGTTGCCAGCTTGGGGTGCTCAGCAGATGCAAGCAGTGATTTTTTGCTCTGATGGACCAAAAATGGGATCAAGTTTGAAAGTGAACGCTTTGATCTGAGCATCAACACAGGGAGAGGGAAAAGTAAAATTCCCACTGCCTTTAAGTCCAAAAGCAGGAAGTTTATGGCCCCTCAGCACCTGCCTGAAGTCATATGGTGGCAGCTTCACCCTGGGGACACCTCAGGGATCCCAGGAGACCCTCACTGCTGGCCAAGTGGACCCACACCAGACTCAGGGTCTCCAAAGCAAACACACCCTGGCTTCATGGGATCAGCTGTAGAGTGACAGAAGAGAGGCTGGGAAGCTTGGAGCCCATCCCAAGGATGCCCACAGTGCTCAGTGCCTGCACTGTCACCACTGTCACCGAGAGGAAACCACAGTCCTCAGGCTGCTCCCGCCGGGGCAGCTGCGGTTTGCGGGCACGACCACAGTCCCTGCCACCGGATGTCTCCCACCCACAGCCGTGCCTCAGTTTCTCTTTCTGCCAGTGATACACAGGGACACTTGCCTCCAAGCTGGGGACAGTGGCAGTGGCTCAAGTACTGCTTTTTGGGAAGGGCATGTGTTTGCAATCTGGCCTCAGCTCTGCCCCACCCTGGTGTGGCCTGAAAGTAACCCCGAAGGGTGAGAGGAAATGCCGTGATGGGGATGGTGGCTGGGAGGCACGTGCACAGTCAGGGGCACATTCCTGGCCTCTCCACATGCACCACTCGCCCACTGGCCTGGGTCCTCACTCAGGCCCACTCATTGCCCACTTGCCCATGAGCCCACTGGCTGCAGGCACCCCTTGTGTCCCTTCCCTTGGTCTCCTCCCTATGTGCTCTGGCTCTCGCACACTTGGGAAGCAGCATGGGTGTGCGTGTAGCTTCTGCATGGCCACAGGTCTCATGCCTCCAGGCAGCTCACGTGTGCCTTCCACAGCTCCCAGCTGCAGCCCCCTCCCAGCCTGCTTTCAGCTCTCTGCAGATGATGGCAGGGACTGCAGCACAGCATACAGTGATGCCAAACCCAGGCTTACCAGCTGTTGGGGTGCCCATGGGCCGTGTGGCCAGGCTGTTGGAACAGGCCAGGCAGGCAGCCGTGGTATGCCCTGTGTGCCAGGTGTCCCATGTGTGCCAGGGTGTGCCATGGTGTGCCATGTGAACCATTGCATCTACAGCTACCCATTACCTGTCCTTTGTATCCCCCTGCTATTACACACCATCCCCATTACACACTGCACAACTCCCCATTTAGCTGGTACCCATCGCACACGTTACATACCCATTAACCTTTAATGATTTTTGTTCATTACACACCCATTCCGGAGCCTTTTTCCTTCATTTACACACCCATTACACACCCATATAGCCTTTGTTGCACACCAAGTGCAAGCCCACCTGTTGCACACCCATCTGTGCACAGCTGTTGCACGCCTGTTCCGATCCCCTGCCCTTTGTCGCCCTTGGTTACCCCCCTTGGCCCCTGTCACCCCGCTGGCCCGTGTCACCCCCCTGCCCGTGTCACTCCCCGTTTCACTCCCTTTACACACGCCTTGCTCGCCCCTCACAACCCCTGCGCCCCCTTCCCGCCCCGCCCCTCGCCCGAGGTCCCGCCCCCTTTCCCGCCCCCCGCCTGGGCCCCGCCCCCCGGGCGGGCGCAGCCAATGGGGGCGGGCGGAGCGGCCGGGCCGGGCGCGCGCGGCGCTATAACGATCCCCACGGCGCCGCCGCCGCCCGCGCGCCCCGGCCCCGCCGCCCCCGGCCCGGCCCGGCCCTCGGCCCCGCACCCGGCCCGCCGCCCCCGCTGCGGCCGGAGCGGCCCCGCGGGAAGATGAACTACCTGGTGAGTGGGGGTACGGGGGAGGACATGGGGGCATGTGCGGGGACAGGTAGGGCGCAGGGGAACGGCTGCTGGGGGCCCTGTTGGAGGAGGAGGACGACGACGAGGAGGAAGGCCGCAGCCCCCTCACCGCTCGGCCCAGGCAGGGCCTCTCCTGCGCGGTCGATCCCACTGGCGTGACCTTGGTCGAGCTCCCCCGCTCCGAGGCGGCCAGGCCCAGACCCCGGCGGCTCAGGGAGCTGCGGGACTCGCGGGGGGCCCAGCGGGGCGAGGGGCCTTCCCAGGCCTCCGCCACACCGGGTGGGGCGGCACTGGTGGCGGGCAGGGCCGCGGGACAGCCGGCAGTCCGGCCCCGCCATCCCGGGCGGGCCGCGACCTGTCCGGCCGCCAGGGCCCCGAGCAGCGCTGGCAGGTGCCGCCGTGGCCCGGCTCGGGGACCCTGCGGGGGTGAAGGAGCCCGAGCCTGGCGACGAGTGCCGTGCGATGGCCACGGCCACGGCTGCCTCACCGCCCCGGCACTTCCTCCCAGTCGGCGGAGGGAAGGGGCGGGAGAGGCAGAGGAGGCCCCCCGAAACCGGGGAGGCGGAAGGGCCCGGCCCCTTCCCAGCACCACCTCTGGGAAGGGTGCGTTCTGCTCCAGCGAAGAATCCCGCGGTGGCTGGAACGGGGAGATCCAGCTGGTGGGAGCTGCGCGGTGAAGCCCCCGGCCCGCGGGGCTCCGTCCCGGTGCTGAACTGCCGCCCCGCTGTCGCCCGCCGGCATGACGCCCCACCGGCCGGCGGGGCCCGGCTCACCGTCCCGGCGCGGGGCTCTCTTCCAGAACGTGCTAGCCAAGGCGCTGTACGACAACGTGGCCGAGTCCCCGGACGAGCTCTCCTTCCGCAAGGGCGACATCATGACGGTGCTGGAGCGCAACACGCAGGGGCTGGACGGCTGGTGGCTATGTTCGCTCCATGGCCGGCAGGGCATCGTTCCCGGGAACCGCCTCAAGATCCTCGTGGGAATGTACGACAAGAAGCAGCCGCAGCAGCAAGCGCCTGGCCCGGCTCAGGGGCAGGCACCGCCGCAGCCATCGGTACCCCAGCCGACTCTGCCCTTCCACCACCAAGGGGGCTACACCCCGCTGTCACCCGCCTCGCAGTACACATCCATGCACCCTGCTTATGCCCCTCAAGGGGACAATGTCTACCTGATGCCAGTCCCCAACAAGGGACAGCAGGGTCTGTACCCGGGCTCAGCACCCACTGGACAGTTTCCTCCTGCCCCAGCTAAGCAGCCTTCCACCTACCCGAAGCAGGCACCTTCCCACACCTTCCCCAGCCCTGGCCAGGAAATCTACCAGGTGCCCCCCTCCATGGGCCAGGCAGCAGAGGCATACCCAGGGGGCTCTGCCAGTCCCCCCCAGGATGTCTACCAGGTTCCTCCCTCAGCTGGTCAGGCTCAAGAAATCTACCAGGTGCCACCATCGTTGGACATGAGAAGCTGGGAAGGGCACAAACCCCAGGGAAAGGTAGGATGGGGAGACTGGAGTGGGGAGTGTGTTGTGTTTGTGGGGTGATCTGTGGTCCATGGGTGCGAGTGGGTGGCATAGCTTGGGCTTGGAGTGGGCAGCCTATGTACCCACTGCTGGGGTTGTGTGGGCATCCTTGCCCACACTGCTGGCAGGAGTGGGTGCACTGGGAGAGTCCCTGCAGTGGTGAGGTGCTCCCGTTGGTGTGAGCTACCCCGCTTGGGGCTGGCACAGCATTTAGCACTCTGGTCCTTGTAGTCTCTTGTGTGGGCTCTGCTGGTGTCACCCAGGGCATGGCAGTGTGTCTGGTATGGACACAGAGTGTTGGTAACCCAAGAGCTGTTTTGAGATGCCAGGTTCTGGAGCTGTGGAAGTAGCTGTGGTACCCAGCACAATGCTGTGAGGTTTTGTTCCTCCTTGGAGTACACACAGGAACAGACAGGCAGTGCCAGCATTTCCCGACTGTGCCAGGCAGCCTGCCAGTACTTGCTAGGTACACTGGTGAGGCAAGGGTGAGCCACCAGCCTGTTCCCCGCATGGAGGCTAACGGCTCCATCCCAGACACCAGTGTCCTTCTGGCTCTGCCCCTTCCCTGGCACGTCATCCTGGGGAAGAGGAGTGAGGTGCTTTCAGTATCGTGTTTTCTGGGAAAGCTATTCCAACTTATACCCCTGGGAAGCAGCCAGTGAGGGGAGGGAGCTGCCAAATCACAGCCAGGGCACAAGGAACATCCGAAAAGGAAGAACCAGCCCAACACCTCAGCCCTCCTTGGCACTGGTTGGGCAGGGTGCCATTACCCTCTGGGTTTGTTATTTTCTGCTCTGGTGTCTCCATGAAATGACCCACTCGGGCATGGAGCTGTGGGCAGGGATCTCCAGGCATTGACAGACCCGGCCCATGCCTAGATCGCCCGTGGCTTTCTGCACGCCAGGGCCGTGCCGGCCGGGCTTTGTCTCTCGCTGAGACTCTATCGCCGCTATAAATAACCGGTGATATCATCCCGTCCCCAGCATCACCGCACACCCGGCCGGGGAGCGCCCTCCCGTGGCACCGGGCAGACCCTAATTCCAGGCAATCCAGTACGGAATCCAGCAACTATCCTCTCTGGCCCCATTGCTGGGTTTTGGAGGAATGATGCAGGGTGGGAGATGCTTGGTGGTGCCCACATCATGTCTTTTCCCTATTTCCAGGTGGTGGTGCCCACCCGTGTGGGCCAGGTGTATGTCTATGACTCCCCCAAGGCTGAGCAGGTTGAATATGATTTCCCTCGCCACCTCATCTCCACGGGCTCCCAGGAGATCTATGACGTGCCGCCTGTCCGAGGAGGGGTCCCGAGCCAGTTCAGCCAGGAGGTGAGGTTGCTTCAGGTGTCAAGGGGGAATCTCTGACTCTGCCCTTAAGAATGGGAGATCATGTATCACAGCCTGAGACCCATACCAGGCTAAATTGCACCCAAAACTGTACTTTATGGACCCCAGTGCTGCTTCTGAGCACCTCCACCTTTCCCAGCTGGTCCCTGAGAAGTGGTGGGTGGCCACACCATCTCTGACATACCGTCCTGTGTCCCCTGCTCCAGGTCTATGACACCCCTCCCATGGCAGTGAAGGGTCCCAATGGACAAGACCCAGGGCAGGAGATCTATGATGTTCCCCCCAGCGTGGAGAAGAACCTGCACCAATGTGTAAGTGCTGCTGGGAAGCTCCCAGCTTCTTTGCGTAAGAATGACAAACAGATTTACAAACAGGTTTTTACAGGGAGAAAAATAATTTACTAGATCAGTTTCCCCACAGATGTGGTGATGTCACTGGCACTGGAGGCTTTCAGAATTCCAAGGAATAGGTTGCTGGATGTTCATGTCCAGAAGATGAGGTTGGACCAGATGATCTTTCAAAGTCTCTTCCAACCTGGGCTTCTCTAGGATTTTTTGATTCCTGTCCCAGAGGACAGGGGAACCCCTGGGGTGTATGCTTCACCCCAGTGCCCACCCAGTGCCGTCTTGTATGCCCAGTGCTGGCTTTTTCATGCCCTGCAGCTCAGGGAAGCCGGCCTGCATTTCCATGCCTGCCCCAGGCTGGCTCTGCCAGAAGTGCTGACTGCCACTGCTCTGCCCTTGCAGGTGTACGATGTCCCCCCGTCAGTGAGCAAGGATGTGCCGGATGGCCCAGCACGGGAGGAGACCTATGATGTGCCACCCGCCTTTGCCAAGCAGAAAGCCTTCGACCCCTCCCGTCACCCCCTCATCCTGGCCCAGCAGGAGCCCTACTTGCCAGAGGATGTCTATGACGTGCCCCCAGCAGCTGGGAAAGGTGCTCCTGAGCTGCCACTCTCCCACGAGATCTACGATGTTCCCCCCAGCCTCAAGAAGCTGGGGGGATCCACCTTCCCCTCCCAAGAGGTGTACGATGTGCCCCGGGACCTGCACGCCCCAGGCAAGGGCTCTGTGGACACAGAGGGCGAGTACATCTATGATGTCCCACCACAAGTAGACCGTGAGGCTAAGGGCGCTGATGCCAAGCGCCTCTCAGCCTCCAGCACAGGCAGCACCCGCAGCAACATCTCCACATCCTCGCTGGACGTGGTGCCTGTGAAGGAGCCGGCTAAGGGAGCCGGCAAGGAATTCTCCCTGGACTTGGATGCCGCCATGGAGACACTGGCCAAGCTCCAGAGTGGTGTCAGCAGCGCTGTCTCCTACCTCATGTCCTTTATTAGCACCAACTGGCGCAGCCCCGAGCACATGGAGGTGAATGCTGCCAACATCCGTGGGGCAGCTGAGGGTGTCCGGACGGCCCTCCGGGACCTGCTGGAGTTTGCCCGGGGGGCAGTGGGCAATGCTGCCCAGGCCTCCGACCGCTCCCTCTACACTAAGCTCAGCAAGCAGCTGCAGAAGATGGAGGAGGTCTACCAGGCCCTGGCACGGCATGGCCAGGCGCTGGACGCTTGCCACTGGGCCCCCAGTGCTCTGGCCAGCAGCAAGCTGGGCACAGATGACTTGGAGCACTTCATCATGCACTCACGTGGTGTTCCTGATGACACCAAGCAGTTGGCTTCCTTCTTGCATGGCAATGCCTCCCTTCTCTTCAAACGGACAAAGCCGGTGGTGGAGAGTGGTGGCCATGGGCCCCCTCACCCCTCCGACAAGGCCAGCAGCATCCAGTCACGGCCCCTGCCTTCCCCACCCAAGTTACTGGCCCAGGAGTCGCCTGATGGGCCCTACGAGAACAGTGAGAGCGGCTGGATGGAAGATTATGACTATGTCCATCTCCAGGTGGGCATGGGTATGGGGGCCGCTTCCCACAGGGAGTGTTATGATGGTGGCTTCCTGGCACAGGGGGATTAGGCAGCTCTGCTTCCACTTATGTTTTGCTCTTACCCTCCAGCTTGAGGGCTGTGTGGACCAGGGATATCCCAGGGCAGGTGGGGGCTCTCTGGCAAGGCTGATGTTGCTGACTCCCTTCCATGTCATGCCCCTGCAGGGCAAGGAGGAGTTTGAGAAGACCCAGAAGGAGCTGCTGGAGAAAGGCAACATCATCCGGCAGAGCAAGGACCAGCTGGAGCACCAGCAGGTAAGGGCACAGGGGCAGGCAGGTGGGTGCTGCTGCACACAGTGCTTGGGGCACACAGGGCTCCATGTCTTGCTTCTCTTGTAACCTCTGCTGCTGGTCTGACCATAGCCCTCTTCCCTGGTTGTTCCCATGGTGCATTCTACCTTGCCTTCCATATGGAAGTGTTATGCCAGTGAAGAGGGGCATAAGCACCTTGATCCTGGAAAGGAGCCTTGTACAGCTGTCCTGGGGCTGGTGCTGTCCCTCACTGTGTTCCCTGGGGCTGGAGGCAATGGCCACCTGTGCTGGTGGCTCCATGGAGGTCAGCAGATGCTGGCTCAGTGGTCACCCTGGCCCACGCCTGTCTCTCCCACAGCTGAAGCAGTTTGAACGGCTGGAGCAGGAGGTGACGCGCCCCATTGACAACGACCTGTCCAACTGGACCCCCCCCCAGCACTACAGCCCTGCGCGGGGCGGTGGGACACTGTGTCCTGCTGACCGCCAGCTCCTCCTCTTCTACCTGGAGCAATGCGAGGCCAACCTCACCACGCTCACCAATGCTGTCGATGCCTTCTTCACTGCCGTCAGCACCAACCAACCTCCCAAGATCTTTGTGGCCCACAGCAAGTTTGTCATCCTCAGTGCCCACAAGCTCGTCTTCATTGGGGACACACTGTCCCGCCAAGCCAAGGCCCAGGATGTCCAGCACAAGGTGATGCACTACAGCAACCTCCTCTGTGAGATGCTCAAGGAGATTGTGATGACCACCAAGGCAGCTGCCCTCCACTACCCATCTCCTGCTGCCTCCAAGGACATGGTGGAGCGCGTCAAGGACCTTGCCAACAGCACACAGCAGTTCAGGATGGTGCTGGGCCAGCTGGCAGCCATGTGATGGCCTCAGGGCCACTGTCCCGTCTCTCTGGCCCCCATTCTTCCCCAGACATGCATTTCCCTCCATGCAAGTCCTCTCCGCTCGGTGTAAGCAGACATGTACATAGAGACTCCCATGCACACCGGGGGGCTGGAGCTCTGTGGGAACAGAGGTGAGAGGCTGCAGCCATCATACCCCTTCCCTCTGGCGAGGGGCCAGGAACGGTTTGAACTGTGCCCATAATGAAGCAAAGCAGGGTGGTGGATCTATGTTCACTCCTTCCCCACTGTCCTCTCTCCATTCAAAACCGGCAGCCAGTTCTGGGCTAAAGGGCTTGGGGCCATGTCCCTGCTGAGGCAAGGATGTGCCTGGCAATTTGAGATGCTGTGGCTGCTCTGCTCTCTGGAGGACTCTACCATGCACTCTGGAGAACTCTGCAGTGGCCAGAAGATTCTAATGGTGTGGAAACCATCCCCTGTGATGGAGGGACAGTGTGACAGAGATGTGTTGTACTGTCCCCTTGTGTGCTGGAGGCTGGGGCTAGGGGTCCCCAGAGGAGTAAGGGGGGGTGGGGAGCTGCTGGGGTGAGAAGGGGCTAACCTGTGCGTTCTCACGTCTCGGGTTGTGCTACAGTACCAGCTGTAACCGAAACGCGAACTGAAATTGGTGCCTTTTGAACACAGGGGAAGCTTCCGCTGGTTCCCGGAGCTACCAAGTGGCAGCCCCTTCCAAAACTTGGCCCCAAGTCCCTCAGCAGTATAAAGATTTGCCTAGAAACACACCTTATCTCCTGGGTTATCTGCATGTGCCTGTTGGGGTGAGGGAGTGGCCCTGTGGCAGGGCTGGGGAGATCATGTCCTCCGAAAAGATCTCCTAGCCATTAGAGACTGCTGGTGCACAGAAGGTTAATGGGGCACAAGGGATGGGCCTAAGAGTCTGGGGGGAAATGAGGGATGGCAGTGCAGGGCAATGGGGTCACACAGGCCCTGAAACAGTGGGGGGTGGATATCCCTCATAGCACCTCCTCAGGGGCCATGGCCACCATAGGTTTGGTGTGGCAGAGAGGATGGTAGCCCCCAACCCCAGGCATTCCTGGTCCTGCCTATCCATCCCTTGCAGAACCTCGGGAAGCATGGCACCCTCAGTCCTAGAGGTACCTCTGCTACTGCCCTGAAATGTAGCAGACCTATGGACACCCCACAATGCACAGCTCCTCAAGTGTGTCCTCATCCCGAGCTCTTCCACTGTTGTTGCCCCACGACCCCCCCTCATGCCCACGGTACCAACGGGAAACCAGAGCCCGGTGCCACGCAGGTGCTTATTGAGGGCCTTGCGGGTGACACCAGGCTCCACGGTCACCGAGAAGTCCTCGAGGCTCAGCTCGGCGATGGCGTCCATGCGGCTCAGGTCAAAGCAGACGCCTCCCTGGCACAGGGGCACCCGAAGCTCTGGGCACGGCCGGGCACCAAGAGCCCCTGGGGTGTCAGAGGTGCCGGGGGAGCCGATACCTGCACGGCATTGACGCCTCCTTCCAGGCCGGTACCGGTGCCAAAGGGCACCATGGGCACACGGCAGCGGTGACAGAGGGCTGCCAGCTCCTGCACCTGCCCCACCGCCTGGGGCCACACCACGACGTCTGGGGGGGCACAGCTGGGGGACAGGCAGCACCTCTGACCAACTGCCTTAACCGCTTGACCTTCCCCATGGCCCTTCCCAAACCTGGGACTTGTCACATGCCCCTTCCTCTCCGCATGGCCCCTTTGTCTACCCAAACATTTCCCACATCCCTTCCCTATGACCCTTCCCCCTCCCGTGGCCCTTCCCCTCCCCAGCGCCCTCCCCAGGGGCCCCAGCTCCAGGGGCACTCACGGGTGCATGGACTCATCGTGGCCGTGCTGCTCCCGCACCGCTGTGGCCGTGGAGACATTGGGGGCCCCAACCACGGCCCTCAGGGTCTCCACGAAGTCAGGGGACAGCGAGGGCTGCGGGGGGCAACAGGGAGGACCCGTCAGGGATGCACTGGGGGAGGGTCTGATCGCGGCCACGGGCCAAGGGCACGAGGCCAAGTGGCCACGTCAGGACCCGAGTGCCCTTCGGAGCCCCGGCCCCACCTTGGAGCAGCAGCTGCGGCGGCCCAGGGCTGCCCCCAGCGCCAGCACCCTCCGCAGGGCCATGTCGCGACGGGACAAGAACGGCAACATGGGAGCTGCACAGGAGCAGGACATTGCCCTCCCTCGCAGGCTGTCTGGCCCTCCCCCACACTGACACCTTAAGGTGGCTCCAGCCACACGCGAGTGTGTCCCTGGCGGAGGGACCTGGCTCCCACCACTGCCCGTGCTCATGTTCCCATGCTGTGTCCTGCCTGAGCGGAGTCACTGCGTTCACCATGGCCCCTGTCCTCGGCCGGGTGTCCCTTGTGCCTGCTCAAGTATCCCCGCAGCTGGTCGGGGGCCACATGTCCCCGTGCTCCTCCCCTCCCAGACAGGAGTCCCCATATCCCCCTGCCCATCTGTCCCCATTCCCAATCAGGCGTCTCCATGCCTCCCCCCGCCCCCGTCCCTCTGTTCCCATGCGCAGCCAGGTTTCCCCATTCCCAGCCAGGTGTGCCCGAGTCCCCTTGTCCATCTGTCCCCGTTCCCAGCCAGGTGTCCCCATGCCTCTCAGCCTTCCTGGACAGGTGGTCCTCATGCCCAGACAACTGACCCCAGCCCGCCGCACGCCCCCATCCTCGGACGGGTGTCACCCCGGCCACCCGCCTGCCCCGTGCCCCGCTCCCGTCCGTCCCGGCATGGTGACAAGGACACAGTGTGCTCAGCGGGTGGCAGCGTTTATTGCAGGCCTCAGTTGGCCTCCAGGATGGAGTCGATCCAGTCGCGGAGCTTGGTGACGCGGGCGTACACGCCGGGCGTCTGGGGGTCGCAGGTGCTGCTGCCCCAGGAGACGATGCCCACCAGGTTCCAGGCGCCGTCCTTCTGGCACACCAGCGGGCCCCCGGAGTCGCCCTGCACGGGGCAGCGGGTGAGCACCGGGGCGGGGCCCGGCGGCGCCGGGGGCAGCGCGGGGGGCCGGGGGCACGTACCATGCAAGAAGAGGCTCCGTCGGCGCCGGCACAGACCATCACGTCGCGGATGCGGAAGCCCCAGAACTCCTTGCACTGGGTGTTGGTGAGCAGGGGCAGAGCCGCCTGCTGCAGCACCGCCGGCGTATGCGAGGCTGCGGGGAGCGGGGGGCGTCAGCGCCGGCACCGGCACCGGCACCGGCACCGGCACCGGCACCGGGAGCGCAGCCGCAATGGGGAAAGGCCCGGCACGGGGATGGGGGGACGAGGAGCACAGGACCGCGATGATGGTGGAGATGGGGACAGGGCCGGGGATTGGCGATGGGGATGAGGAATGGGACTGGGATGAAGATGTGCGTACGGGAATGGCTTGGGGATTCAGATGGGGATGGGGATCTGGACGGGACATCAGCATGAGCATTATGATTCAAATGAGGACAGGAACTGACCATATGGATGAGACAGAGGACGGGGATTTGGATGAGGCAGGGGACAGGAATGGGGATGGGGACGAGAAAGCGCAGTTACCATTGGAGTCAGTGAGCCCCCAGCCAGTGGTGACGCAGGTCATCCCCCCCGGGAATTCATCGGTGGCCTTGGGCAGGCAGACGGGGGACACGCGATCCGACAGCTGCGCCGGAGTGGCCAGTTTGATCAGGGTGATGTCGTCGTGGATGGTCAGCATGTTGAACTTGGGGTTCTTGAAGACCTAAAGCAGGCAGCACCGCTCTCAGCACCTGCACCCCCTGCCAGGGTGCCGGGCACTGGGCACTCCACGGGGATCAGCAGGGACCTCGGGGACCAACGGGGACCTCGGGGATTGCTCCTGTGGGTCCCGTGATGGCAGGGTGCCCGAGTTGCAGAGCCCAGTCCCTGGGACGCAGGGGAGCAGGGACGCCCCAGGTCACATCCCTTGCGGGGATGAAGTGGACCCTGAGGCCCGAACCCCTATCCCTTGGGAGTTCCTGGGAACATCGGGACATCCAGGGGACCTGACCTGAAGGATGAGTGGGAGCAGGGACACCCCACCCCAGGGGATTGCAGTGCAGGGATGTGAGACACCGTGGACACCCCAAGGAACCCTGACCCTCAGGATAAGGGGAACCGGGGACTCCTCAGGAGCACAAACCCCAGGACAAGGGGAGCCCGGACAGCAGCCGCCAGGCCGCCTGTGGCGGCCGTGGGATCCCGCAGGCACACGGACCCCGCCCCGGAGGTACCTTCTCGATTTTCAGTTTCTGCTGATCAGGGCCGGGTGCGTCCTGGTCGTAGGCGCCCACCACCACGGTGTCGGTTTTCCTGGGCACGGGCAGGCACTGAGCACGGGGCGCCGGCACGGAGACACGGCCTTCCCTGGGCACCCCGTGCCCGTGCCCAGCCCCGGCCCGGTGGGCAGCACAGCCCGTGCCTACCTGACGCCGCAGTGGGCAGCGGTGACCACCCAGTTCTCGCTGATCAGGGAGCCGCCGCAGAAGTGGAAGCCGTCGTAGCGCTGGCGGGGAGAGCTGCCCTCAGCACCCGGCACCGCGGCCGGCACCGCGGCCGGCGTGCTCCGTGCCCGGCCGCCCACACGGCACCCACCCCTGCCCCCGGCCCGCCTCGGGCTCTCACCTGGAGGGACACCTGCCACGGCCAGGACCCTGGCACCGCCGGCTCGCCGTTGACAATGCGGGTGTAGCCACGGATGACGGGTGGGATGGCGGGCACGCCGCAGTCTGCGGGGCACAGGCGGCCGTGGGACGGCGGCTCCGGCCAACCCGGCCCCGGGTCCCCTCCCCACCACTGCCGCCCGCCCGAGCCCCGAGCCCGCCCCGCCAAGCCCCACGACCCCACGAACCCTCAGGGAGGGCGGCACGGGCAAAGCCCGCCAGCGCCAGGCAGCTCAACACCCACAGCAGAGCCATTGCCACTTGTGAGGACGGTCTGCCTGGCACCCGGTGGCTCTTATATGCACCCCTGGGCACCTCCCCGCTGCCGCTGGCCTTGCCACAGTGGCCTTGGGAGATAGCGTGGCACCTGGTGCAGCTCCAGGACATGGCCTGGGAGCATGGCACCTGAAGCCACTGTGCTTGACTATGGCTGTGGGACAGCACTGGCCTGGAGTAAGTGATGGCTTCTAAATATCCTTGGAATCATTCCAGTTGCCCCGTATCATTCATAATTGAGGTATCAGAGCTGGACACAGCACTGCATGCATGGTCTAAGCATGGTGGAATAGAGGAGCAGGATCCCCTCCCTTGACATTCTGCTCAGGCTGCTCCATTTGTAGCCAAAGGGATGGTGGGGCTTTCTGGGCCACCTGCTCTTTTTGTCATGGAGCGGTGGCGTTTGGAAGGATCATGGAGTTCACCTAAGGCTGGGTGTGCAGAGCCTTTCCAGGTTGCCACCCAGATAGGGGGACAAGGTCCCTGTTCATCCAGAGGTCCAGGTGCCTGGTACTCACAGAGATGGGTGAGAAGAAGATTCCAGGGCTGGCAATATGCCAGTAGCACCATAGCAGGTGCCACGCTATCTCCCAAGGCCACTGTGGCAAGGCCAGCGGCAGCGGGGAGGTGCCCAGGGGTGCATATAAGAGCCACCGGGTGCCAGGCAGACCGTCCTCACAAGTGGCAATGGCTCTGCTGTGGGTGTTGAGCTGCCTGGCGCTGGCGGGCTTTGCCCGTGCCGCCCTCCCTGAGGGTTCGTGGGGTCGTGGGGCTTGGCGGGGCGGGCTCGGGGCTCGGGCGGGCGGCAGTGGTGGGGAGGGGACCCGGGGCCGGGTTGGCCGGAGCCGCCGTCCCACGGCCGCCTGTGCCCCGCAGACTGCGGCGTGCCCGCCATCCCACCCGTCATCCGTGGCTACACCCGCATTGTCAACGGCGAGCCGGCGGTGCCAGGGTCCTGGCCGTGGCAGGTGTCCCTCCAGGTGAGAGCCCGAGGCGGGCCGGGGGCAGGGGTGGGTGCCGTGTGGGCGGCCGGGCACGGAGCACGCCGGCCGCGGTGCCGGCGGCGGTGCCGGGTGCTGAGGGCAGCTCTCCCCGCCAGCGCTACGACGGCTTCCACTTCTGCGGCGGCTCCCTGATCAGCGAGAACTGGGTGGTCACCGCTGCCCACTGCGGCGTCAGGTAGGCACGGGCTGTGCTGCCCACCGGGCCGGGGCTGGGCACGGGCACGGGGTGCCCAGGGAAGGCCGTGTCTCCGTGCCGGCGCCCCGTGCTCAGTGCCTGCCCGTGCCCAGGAAAACCGACACCGTGGTGGTGGGCGCCTACGACCAGGACGCACCCGGCCCTGATCAGCAGAAACTGAAAATCGAGAAGGTACCTCCGGGGCGGGGTCCGTGTGCCTGCGGGATCCCACGGCCGCCACAGGCGGCCTGGCGGCTGCTGTCCGGGCTCCCCTTGTCCTGGGGTTTGTGCTCCTGAGGAGTCCCCGGTTCCCCTTATCCTGAGGGTCAGGGTTCCTTGGGGTGTCCACGGTGTCTCACATCCCTGCACTGCAATCCCCTGGGGTGGGGTGTCCCTGCTCCCACTCATCCTTCAGGTCAGGTCCCCTGGATGTCCCGATGTTCCCAGGAACTCCCAAGGGATAGGGGTTCGGGCCTCAGGGTCCACTTCATCCCCGCAAGGGATGTGACCTGGGGCGTCCCTGCTCCCCTGCGTCCCAGGGACTGGGCTCTGCAACTCGGGCACCCTGCCATCACGGGACCCACAGGAGCAATCCCCGAGGTCCCCGTTGGTCCCCGAGGTCCCTGCTGATCCCCGTGGAGTGCCCAGTGCCCGGCACCCTGGCAGGGGGTGCAGGTGCTGAGAGCGGTGCTGCCTGCTTTAGGTCTTCAAGAACCCCAAGTTCAACATGCTGACCATCCACGACGACATCACCCTGATCAAACTGGCCACTCCGGCGCAGCTGTCGGATCGCGTGTCCCCCGTCTGCCTGCCCAAGGCCACCGATGAATTCCCGGGGGGGATGACCTGCGTCACCACTGGCTGGGGGCTCACTGACTCCAGTGGTAACTGCGCTTTCTCGTCCCCATTCCCATTCCTGTCCCCTCCCTTAGCCAAATCCCCGTCCTCTGTCTCATCCATATGGTCAGTTCCTGTCCTCATTTGAATCATAATGCTCATGCTGATGTCCCGTCCAGATCCCCATCCCCATCTGAATCCCCAAGCCATTCCCGTACGCCCATCTTCATCCCAGTCCCATTCCTCATCCCCATCGCCAATCCCCGGCCCTGTCCCCATCTCCACCATCATCGCGGTCCTGTGCTCCTCGTCCCCCCATCCCCGTGCCGGGCCTTTCCCCATTGCGGCTGCGCTCCCGGTGCCGGTGCCGGTGCCGGTGCCGGTGCCGGTGCCGGTGCCGGTGCCGGTGCCGGCGCTGACGCCCCCCGCTCCCCGCAGCCTCGCATACGCCGGCGGTGCTGCAGCAGGCGGCTCTGCCCCTGCTCACCAACACCCAGTGCAAGGAGTTCTGGGGCTTCCGCATCCGCGACGTGATGGTCTGTGCCGGCGCCGACGGAGCCTCTTCTTGCATGGTACGTGCCCCCGGCCCCCCGCGCTGCCCCCGGCGCCGCCGGGCCCCGCCCCGGTGCTCACCCGCTGCCCCGTGCAGGGCGACTCCGGGGGCCCGCTGGTGTGCCAGAAGGACGGCGCCTGGAACCTGGTGGGCATCGTCTCCTGGGGCAGCAGCACCTGCGACCCCCAGACGCCCGGCGTGTACGCCCGCGTCACCAAGCTCCGCGACTGGATCGACTCCATCCTGGAGGCCAACTGAGGCCTGCAATAAACGCTGCCACCCGCTGAGCACACTGTGTCCTTGTCACCATGCCGGGACGGACGGGAGCGGGGCACGGGGCAGGCGGGTGGCCGGGGTGACACCCGTCCGAGGATGGGGGCGTGCGGCGGGCTGGGGTCAGTTGTCTGGGCATGAGGACCACCTGTCCAGGAAGGCTGAGAGGCATGGGGACACCTGGCTGGGAACGGGGACAGATGGACAAGGGGACTCGGGCACACCTGGCTGGGAATGGGGAAACCTGGCTGCGCATGGGAACAGAGGGACGGGGGCGGGGGGAGTCATGGAGACGCCTGATTGGGAATGGGGACAGATGGGCAGGGGGATATGGGGACTCCTGTCTGGGAGGGGAGGAGCACGGGGACATGTGGCCCCCGACCAGCTGCGGGGATACCTGAGCAGGCACAGGGACACCCGGCCGAGGACAGGGGCCATGGTGAACGCAGTGACTCCGCTCAGGCAGGACACAGCATGGGAACATGAGCACAGGCAGCGGTGGGAGCCAGGTCCCTCCGCCAGGGACACACTCGCGTGTGGCTGGAGCCACCTTAAGGTGTCAGTGTGGGGGAGGGCCAGACAGCCTGCGAGGGAGGGCAATGTCCTGCTCCTGTGCAGCTCCCATGTTGCCGTTCTTGTCCCGTCGCGACATGGCCCTGCGGAGGGTGCTGGCGCTGGGGGCAGCCCTGGGCCGCCGCAGCTGCTGCTCCAAGGTGGGGCCGGGGCTCCGAAGGGCACTCGGGTCCTGACGTGGCCACTTGGCCTCGTGCCCTTGGCCCGTGGCCGCGATCAGACCCTCCCCCAGTGCATCCCTGACGGGTCCTCCCTGTTGCCCCCCGCAGCCCTCGCTGTCCCCTGACTTCGTGGAGACCCTGAGGGCCGTGGTTGGGGCCCCCAATGTCTCCACGGCCACAGCGGTGCGGGAGCAGCACGGCCACGATGAGTCCATGCACCCGTGAGTGCCCCTGGAGCTGGGGCCCCTGGGGAGGGCGCTGGGGAGGGGAAGGGCCACGGGAGGGGGAAGTGTCATAGGGAAGGGATGTGGGAAATGTTTGGGTAGACAAAGGGGCCATGGGGAGAGGAAGGGGCATGTGACAAGTCCCAGGTTTGGGAAGGGCCATGGGGAAGGTCAAGCGGTTAAGGCAGTTGGTCAGAGGTGCTGCCTGTCCCCCAGCTGTGCCCCCCCAGACATCGTGGTGTGGCCCCAGGCGGTGGGGCAGGTGCAGGAGCTGGCAGCCCTCTGTCACCGCTGCCGTGTGCCCATGGTGCCCTTTGGCACCGGTACCGGCCTGGAAGGAGGCGTCAATGCCGTGCAGGTATCGGCTCCCCCGGCACCTCTGACACCCCAGGGGCTCTTGGTGCCCGGCCGTGCCCAGAGCTTCGGGTGCCCCTGTGCCAGGGAGGCGTCTGCTTTGACCTGAGCCGCATGGACGCCATCGCCGAGCTGAGCCTCGAGGACTTCTCGGTGACCGTGGAGCCCGGTGTCACCCGCAAGGCCCTCAATAAGCACCTGCGTGGCACCGGGCTCTGGTTTCCCGTTGGTACCGTGGGCATGAGGGGGGTCATGTGGCTGGGCATGACAGCACAGGAGGTGCTGGGGATTCCTGTAGGCCTGGGCATGTTGGGAGTGTTGGGGTGGTGTCTGCAGGGGTACCCATGCAAATAGAAGTGCCATGGCTCCATTGGTTTTGGGGATGCCCATAGTTTTGTTGCGGCTGAGGTCCTAGTGGTGTCCATGTGGGAGTGGACACCACCCCCAGCTGCCTCCCCTGCCCATCCCCTGCTCGCAGACCCTGGGGCGGACGCCTCTCTCTGTGGCATGGCAGCCACGGGCGCCTCGGGCACCAACGCGGTGCGCTACGGCACCATGCGCCCCAACGTGCTCAACCTGCGCGTGGTGCTGCCGGACGGGCGCCTGCTGCACACCGCCGGCCCCGGGCGCCAGCCCAGGTGGGCACCGGGAGGCCGGGGGGCTGCGCTGGGCTGGCCGTGTGCCACGAGGGTGCCCGCTCACCAGCTCTGCGCAGGAAGCGGGCGGCCGGCTACGACCTGACCTCGCTCTTCGTGGGCTCTGAGGGCACTCTGGGCTTCCTGACTCAGGCCACGCTGCGCCTGCACCCGCTGCCCGAGGCCACTGCTGTCACTGTCACCTCCTTCCCCAGCGTGGGGGCGGCCGTGGCTTGCACCGTCCATGTGCTGCAGGCTGCCGTGCCTGTGGCCCGCATTGGTGAGTGCCCGTGGCCAGAGCTGGGGCTGGGGATTCAGGTGCCAATGGTGAAGCTCAACACTGCCTCCTCCCACCCAGAGTTTCTGGATGAGGTGATGGCAGATGCCTGTGGCCGCTTCAGTGGGATGGGGCTGCCAGCAGCAGCCACGCTCCTCCTGGAGCTGCACGGCTCCCGGCGTAGCCTGGCTGAGCAGCAGCAGCAGACGGGTATGGCTTGGAACAGGGAGGAGGAGAGGGTGTCTGGGGCTGGAGGCTATGATGGACACCCAGGGGTGAGGGATGGGTGCCCACAGACAGGGGGACCACGGTGTTCTGAAGTGAAGCATGTTGCTGGGGGACCATGATGTGGCACTGGGGTGAATGATGGATGTCCAGGACATGGGACAGTGGGACCAGGCATGTCCTGGGGTGAGGGATGGATGCCCAGGGCTGAGTAGGGATTTGAGACCTTGAGGTCATCAGGATGAGGGACAAATGCCCAGAGCCTGGAACTGGGGGACTGGAGTCATGGATGCCTGCCTATGGATAGGGGATGGGAGATGAGGGGTGTCCTGGGGAGAGGGATAGGTGCCCAGGACCACGGAGAGGGGACCAGAGGCTTGTGATGGGGACTGGGAAGACACTAGGGTGAGGGATGTGTGTGTATGCTGGGGATCTGCTGAGAGGCTCATAGACATGGGACAGGGGGGACCAGGGGCAAGACAGGATGGTGGACAGGGACCCAGGGACAGGGGCAGAGTATCCCAGAATGTGGGATGGGAGTATCCCAGGGATACTGGGAGTATCTCAGAATGTGGGATGGGTGCCCAGGATGGGCACTGGAGGTCCTGGGTGAGGGCTGGGTGAGGGCTGGGGGTGCCGTGGGTCCTGTCCCAGAGCTCCTGGTCACCGTCAGAGGAGATTGTGCGACAGAACGGTGGCTCCAGCCTGGCCTGGGCGGAGGGGCTGGAGGAGCGTGAGCAGCTCTGGTCCATGCGCCACAATGCCTGGTACGCTGCCCTGGCACTGCGGCCCGGCTGCCAGGTGAGGCACAAGGATGGGGGTGATGGCATCACCCATGGTGCTGAGTGCCACAGCTCTCCCCTCCCTGGGCCAGGGCTACTCCACAGACGTCTGTGTGCCCATCTCCCGCCTGCCTGACGTGGTGGTGGAGACCAAGCAGGACCTGCAGGCCTCCGGCCTCACTGGTCAGCAGGGCGGGGACAGAGGGGGTTGGGGGTCACCACTGTCCATGCCACACCTCATCTGACCCATGACATTGCAGGACCCATGGTGGGACATGTGGGCGATGGCAACTTCCACTGCATCCTCATCTTCAACTCCCACGACCCGGAGGAGGCCCAGCGTGTCCACGCCTTCACCCAGCGCCTGGGCAGGTGGGGCCAGGGTACTCTGGGGGCCGGGGCTGGATGGACAGACGTCCCCATCCCCTGTCCCTCCCTGTCCCACAGGCGGGCACTGGCAGCAGGGGGCACCTGCACCGGGGAGCACGGCGTGGGGCTGGGCAAGCGAGCACTGCTGCAGGAGGAGCTGGGCCAGGAGGGCCTGGACACCCTGCGCTCCATCAAGGCTGCACTCGACCCCCACAACCTCATGAACCCCGGCAAGGTGCTCTGAGGGGGAGCACCAGCACTGAATTGGCAGTGAGGAGCCTCAGCCCCTGGAGTCAGGGCCAGGGTGGCATGCTGCTCTGCAGTGCCACTGTATGTGTCCCCTACAAATCCCTTCATCCCCACTTCTGGGGGTCAGGGATCCTCATATCCCCAATAAACCCTTTGGACTCACACTGTCCACGTGCTGTGAAGTTGTTTAGGGGGACAGGACCCCCCAGCCCCTTCCCAGGAGGCCCCTGTCCCAGAAAGCAGACACAGCGCAGGGCATCGTCAGGGTCCCACTTCAGCCACTTCTCCAGTGCTGCCAGTACCAGGTGAGGCTCTATGGGACCTGCCAAGCATTACTGTGGCCATCCCCACATGGCAGGCACACAGAAGGGGAACTGGCATGGGTGGGGGGCTCCAGCACCCCACTGGCATCATCTGCTTCACCAAGAAAGCCAGTGAAATAAAATAACAGTGAATATTTTATTGAACATTGTTTTAATACCATATCAAAACACCTTGACTAATGAAGGAAGCTCCCCCCAAGCTCTGAACTCTTTTTTTCCCCCGGTTTTTTTTTAATATATAAATACAGAAAGGTTTCCCGCAGGGGCACGGCCACCGGCAGGGGAGGTCTCACCAACGAAAACGTGCCCGCCGCGCCAGGAGAGGACAGGGATGGGCAAGGGGGGTCACTGCCGTGAAATGACACCATCTTGGCACCTCCAGCAAAGCCACCCCTGTGACTAGGGGTGGCTGGGGGCATCTGGGGGGCCATTGGGGCCTTCCCCATACCCTCCTCAAAAGGGCCCAACTCAAAGCCGATGGAAAAGAAAGAGGGGAGGCGGTTTTGGCAAGAGGAGCCCGGCGAGGGGGCACAGGAGGGGCGGCGGGGATGCTGCAGCTCTCCAGTCTCTGAGTGGTTATAGCTGAGTTAAAGAGTGACCAGTCTGTAAACATCACCGGGGCAGGGAAGCTCAAATTGAAGAACACGCCAGTCAACACGAAGCTTCAGTTGTGGTTTGTTGTTTGGTGGTTTTTTTTGTCCATTTTCTCTTTTTTTCTTCTTTTTTTTTTCTTTTTCCTTTTTTTTTCTCATTGTAAACACTTGAAAGACGGACCCCTGCGACTCAGCAGGGGGGAGCAGTGGCCCCGCTCCCGGCGTGGGGCAGAGTCCCCATCTCAACACTGCCGGGGCCGGGGTGGAGATCTCCAAAAGGGAGATGGGAGAGAGGAGGAATTTCCCGTTTAGTCAGTGCAAAAAAACCGAGCAGAGCCCCCGGGCGAGTCCGGGTGGGAGGTGGGGGGGTTGCCGGTGAGAAATGCCGCGTGCTCCGTTTGGCCGGCTGTCCCCCGGCAGCTTTCCCCTTTCGCTTCGGGGAGAAAAGCCAAACATCATGGCAGGGTTTCGGCCGAGGGCGTCCCCGGGGCCTCCCTGGCAGGCAGAGCTCTCCTGGTGACCAGCAGCTGTGGAGGGGAGAGCAGGTCGCTCCGCTTTTCTCAACACTGTAGTCTCCTGGATGTTTCTTTTTGTTTTAAGTCTTTTAAATTAAAAAAATAAACCAAACCAAAACAAAAAGCAGAAAAACAACAGAACAAATAAAAATAATAAAATAAAATAAAAACTGCGCCGTTGTCCCAAGTGGATTCAAGTTTCTGGGTTTTATTTTTGTCTTCTTGAGGAATTTAAAGTCAGCCCAAAACTCCAGGCGGGGCGAGGGGGACGGGGAGAGGAGGTACAGCAGGTATAGCAAGGTGCCCTGCAAAGGCAGAGAGAGACCGTCCCGGGTGAGGAGCAGGAGCCCTGGCTGTCATGTCCCACCCTCTTCCATGCCATCCTCCACTTCCAGCCTTGGATTTAAACCCAGCATGGGATTATCCCTTCCGAGCAGCCCTCCACAGGCTCACCTTAGAAGTCAGCAAGCACGCTCGGCGGGTCAATCAGAAGGATGCTCTGGGCAAGATCTGTTCACTTCAAACCATGAGTCTATACAGCTGCAAGAGGAGAGCACGTTATCACCATGCTGCTGAGCCTCAGGTGTCCCCACCTGTCCCCTTGCTACCTGCCTGGCTGTCCCCTCATGTACCTTTTGTGATAAATGCAGAGGCAGGGCAGCCTGGCTATCGTGTCCCCCTGCAGCAGCTCCTCCAGGCAGATCACGCACTCGCCAGCGTCCTTGGTCAGCACGTCATCTGGGAGGGGAGGACAGGGCAGCAGTGAGATGGGGACCACCACAGCATTCTCCTCCTTGGGATGGAGGGGAGCCCAGGGTCACGGCTGCGGGGGCAGCTGGAATGGGATGGGATGGAATGGCAACAGTGCTGGAAAACACTGGCAGTAGGCTCATGTAGAGGCACAGGGGGGACATGGGTCTGGGGCATCTGGAGCGAACACAGCCCCTACCCCTGGCTTCCAAAAAAATCACCAGCCAGTACAGGGTGAGCATCACTCCCACACTAGTGGTCAGGAGAGAGGTGGGAGATGCCAGGGCTCAGCCTCATGAGCTGCCCTGCAGCAAGGAGGGGAGGAAGGCAATGACCGTTTGGGGGGCAGCCCAGGAGGACATGCACCAGCAGGGCTCTCTCTGGCACAGAGGGGAGGGGGCCCCCTCGGGATAGGGGGCTGTGTTACAAAGGAACCCGAAAGCAAAAGCAGCAGGCTTGAGCCATGACAGGGGAGCAGAGTGGAGCAGCACCATCCTGCTGCAGCACAGCCCTCGGTGGGAAGCCCAGCCATGCTGCCTGCCTGCAGCAAATCTCTTCAGCCTGCCCAGAGCCATCCCAGGGTGGCAGGAAGCCGTGTCCCCCACACAGCCTGGTCCTTACCGTTGTAGGAGAGGCGAGGTTTGCTCAGACACATGATAAAGTGCATTTCCATCTCGTCAGAAGCCACAGATTTGGAGCAAATGGGGCACTTGAAACCTGGAAGGAGAGCAGAGAGACAAGCCCTTAGTGAAGGCAGGAGTCGTCCACCCTGCATCCCAGGGAATCCCTGGGGCCGTGGTGGGGCACGGCAGCGGGCAGCCCCTCACCTGCTGCCTGCATGGTGACCCTCACCCCACACAGCACCCACTGGGCACCCACTCATCCTGTGCCGGTCACCAGCAGCCGCCAGCGTGGGGGACAGCCACAGAACAGGGGACAGCTGACGAGCTGGTGCGCTGGCCGTCCCTGTGCCCGCCGTGCAGAGGGCACACAGAGTGTGCCAAGACAGTGCACACGTGGCCATCAGCTGCTGCCAGGCCTTAAAGGGCGAGCAGCAGCCTAGGGCACGCAGCACCCAGCTTCTGGCAGTGCATGGGCACGTCCCTGTGCCTGGACAGCGCTGTCCCTGCTGCCAGAGCTCAGCACCACGTGGCTGAGCCAGAAAAGCTGCAAGAAAGGGATTTTTTCCTATGGCTGCAGCAGGGGACTGGCAGATCAGAGCCTCAAACACAAACGGGTGCTTTGCCCAGCTTTCCACAGGAGTGGAGTGGGTGCTTACCCCTCCAGCCTGCCTCCTCAGAAGTAGAGGGACACTGCAGGCTGATGAGCCAGCTTGACCTTGGCCCCACCTGGTGATTTGGGTTCTTGGATGAAACTGGATGGGATGACCGGATCTGCTCTGTGACCTTGCTTGGGGTGATGCCAGGGTGTCACATCAGTGTCATCACCTGCTTGAGCCATGCAGACCACCACAGCATTGTCCCCTGCCCCACTGAGTGAGCCTGCCCCAAATGCAGTTTGTAAGCCCCAAACTCCCAAGGAGCAGAACCCCAAGCAGCCCTGTAGGTCACCCATCTGGATGCATCCCCGCCCTTCCACTGCAGCCAGCTCGAGGCCATGTGGTTTGTCACTGCCCGGCAGAGCAGCACAGCTGGAGCCGAACACGCGCGTGCCACCACCACGGGTTTGCACCAGAATATCCAGCAATTCCCTGCCTGCAGAGAGGGAGAGGGTAATTTAAGGATCTGCCTTCTAAAAGCAGATCAGGTTTGACTGCAGTGCTGCTCAAGAGCTTTCTTCATATATATGCGAAGGCTGCTCAGGAACGAAAAGAAAAAGAATGTACACAAATTATCTAAGGATGAATCAGGTTCTTGTTTGCCACCACGAGGATGTGGACAGGGCATTTTTTTTTTTTGTTTCTTGTAAGGGAGAAAGTACAGGGTGGCTTTAAGGAGAGGCAGCTCAGACCTCTACTGTACAAACAGCCCCTGTAACTTCTCAACACCCCAGTGCTTATTAGCAGCAGTGATAAATACAGTTTACTTCCCAGGTCCTTGGATCCTGACCCTCCAGAGTGTAGTTATTTCCCAGGAGGGTGCAGCAAGGATGAGTACCATGGATGGTATGGAAATGGCTCTAAAAGGACCTGCTAAAGGAATGAGCCCTCAAGCCCAGGGATCCTTCCAGTGGGGTGTCCTGCTGGTCTGCAGCATTGCCATGCTGGGAACACATCCCTGTCCCAGCCTGGGGACACAGGGTCTCTGCTCTGAGTCCAGCCCCAATCGCACCAAGCCCCAGGCGATAGGACAGTGCCGCAGCCAGGGCCTCGTGGGCAGCAGCACCGATCTGCCTTCTTCTCTCTCCAGCCTAATTTTACTCCTGACCAATTTATACCTTGTGGCAGCTGTGCCCATTAGCTGAAGTAGCTGGTTTTTTCCTCCTCCCAAGTGTTTACCCGCCCGGTGTATTTATAGAGTGGATAGCTCGGGTAGCCTCCCAGCCTGCCTGCTGCAAGACCCAACTGGCCTCCCCTTGCCAGACACCCTCCCGGTGCCCCACTGCCCTGGCAGCCCGCCTGTCCCCGTCCCCTCCTGAAGCGGATGGGCTGCCAGCGCCACAGGCACCGGTCCCCACCGGGGGAGCTCTGGGCACTGCTTTCCAGCAGCAAGTCCCTGGAATGGCTGTGAAGGGCTCCCTTTGGAAAAGGCATTTTGTCTGCAAACTCTGTGTCAGGGCACGGCATTTGTAGAGGTTCAGTACTGTTCCCTGTGCTGTGTGTGGGCAGACCTCATTTCCTCCGGTCCCCCCTTTTCTGTGCCAATGTGTTATTTTAAACAGCTGTCCCAGATCTGCCAGCTCCGGCAGCACCTGAAGGGATCCTATGAGACGTGCAACCAACGTAAAGGGAAAAGGCCCCAGATGAAACTGCCTGGTCTGTGGCTGCCAGGGCACGGCTGCCAGCAAAGCAGCAGGGCCAGGAAAAGAGCAGGGTCCTTTGCGGGCTCCAGCGAGCGGCTGTTGCTGTATCTCCAGGCCTCTTTGCTAGCTGGGATAGCTTTAGCATGGTTATAAATAGCCAGCATGAACACTCCTCATTGCTCCTCACTGCTCCCTGGGCAGCTGGCTGGGGCACCGGGACTCCTGACACTGCCACAGCCCCGTGGCAAGGACGTGGGGACACTGGGCAGACAGAGGGGCCAGGCTCAAGCCCCAGCATGTATGTGGCATCCCCCAGCCAGACAGGTCTGGGGGCTGAGCCAAGTGCAGGAGCACACACACACTTTTCTGGCTCTGCATTTCACAAGATGGAGGGGCAAAAAAAGGAAAGATGAATATGCAGTTGCATAAATTCCCAAGTCTGAGCAGGAGTGAGGAGCTGGTGTGGAAAGGCCCCCAGGGCGGGGGGCTGCCCTACACCCCAGCTGTCGGCACAAATACTTGACATTGCAAAAGCAACTGCTTGTGTTTCCCTTCATGGCAGGCACAGGAGCCCACCACCAGTGGGAAAGGGGAGGCAGAGGTGAACTCCCTCACCCCTTCTCCAGGTGACCTTTGGGTGAAGGTGATAGGCAGAGAGCCAGTGAGGCCAGGGGGCAGCCAGCACCAAACAGTGGCAGGCACCAAGCCCGGTGCCTTGGAACATCCCTTCAGAGTTCAGGCAGGAGCCTGTCCCGAGGATGAAAGAGCTGCTCTCCACATGGTCAGCCCCCTCCAGGCCATGGTATTTTCCACATTCCCCGAAATCCCCGTTAATTTATCCTGCCTAAGCTGCCAGCCGGAGCAACGCAGGAGATTACATTTTGACAGCTGCTCATGGAAAATTCAGCTCCCTCCCTCCTCCTCAAGCCCTTTCCGTCCTCCTCCCACACGCTTAAAAAAAAAAGAGAAGGGCCCAGCTATTCCTCTTTGCCAGGGCCTCCCACACCCATGGGGAGGCCCAGGGGTTGCTCCAGGGAAAGGCCATGGACACTTCCTCCCCTCCAAGGCACCTGGTGCAGCTGGTGATGCTCCTGCCCATGGCACATTAAACCTGAAGCTGGCACTGTCACCTCATGCAGAAATGTGTGGGCAGCTGCCAGCTCCCAACAAGAATAAGTGAAGAAGAGGAGGGTGCTGCAGGAAGGAGGCTGGCCTGGAAAGACAGGTTCAGGTCAAGACCTGGACTATTGTACCTTGCAGGAGACTTAGAGAAAGCCAAGGGCTTTCCAGGGCTGTGAGACACAGGCTGGCAGGTGATCTATTCTCTCCAATGGCTTGGTCTAGAAACCAGGAGCAAGTGGTGCTGGTGCTCTCCAGGGGTACTACCCTCTGAGTATTTTTAGGAAGGGTACATGGTTAATTTTAGAGAGTTGGGCAAAGTAGAGCTGGGAACCTCTGAAAATCTCCACCCAGTCCTATGAATGCTGAAAAAAGCCTGGTGGTTAACCCTCACAGTGCCAAAAGCACTGCCACAGAACTGCAAGGAATTCAGTGATGGTGGGAGGATTGAGACACCTTTCCAACCTACTTCTAAGTATCCCAAACAAAGCCAATTCTGGAGCTGGGGTAGGAAATTCCCATCATTTGTGTCTACTGAGCACTACAACAGGGTCAACCACAACATGTCCTGCGAGTGGAAGTGGCTGCTCCCCTCAGAGGTGGGTGAGACCATGTCCACAGGAGCTGCAAGCCTGTCCCAGATCCCAGGGAAAGGTATGTGCCACATCTACTTTCACCTGCCAAACCCTCCTCCTGCTGGCTGTGCCTCCAGGCAGATTGCCAGCAGGCGACAGCACCATCAGGAGTAGCCCTGGCAGTAGGACACCCTGGCTCTGTTACTGGCAGGTGGCTGAAACGGGGAGCAGCAGCTTTTCTGCTGCACAGCACCTCCAGCAGTGAGGGAGACACCGGTGGGGATGGCTCTGAAGGCAAGAGGAAGCAGCAGCCCAGGCACAACACCAGCAACTGACCCCATAGAGCATTCACTAACAGGATCCCGGGTTGCCCAGTCTCCCAGTACTGCCATGGGATAAACCAGGAGCCCTGTGAGTGGGAGCAGGAATGCAAACTCCCAAAACATGCCTACCACAGGAGCAATCCCTTCTCTGGTGCCCAGCCACCCCACAGGACACCTGGAGAACCAGGGAGTTTGGGTAAGCTCCAGACTGCCTAATGATCATGGAAGATTTGGAAACCTCAGCTGCACAGCCTGTCTCTGTGTCTCTAGAGAGAATCCTGGGCTCCCAGCCAAGGGAACTGGCTTATACCAGGTGAGGATGCATCCAAACATGAGATAAAACCAGGGAATATTCAGTCCAAGCATGCAGTCCTGGTGCCTCCTACTTGCTGAGTAAACCATGAGCATCCCACCTTCCACCATGGCTTCCCTAACAATGCCAGCTGAGCCAGCAGCAGGTGGAAGCTTGGAATGCATGGATCATCTTGGAAAAACTATGACTAGTGATTGAAGAGGAGGGAAAGACTGAAGGACCAGTTGATCAGCCTGAAGCATGTGGGGTTGGGTGAGGCAAAGGAGTTCCAAGTCCTCTCCTTCCCTTGAGGGGCCCTTGAGAGCTCCATCACAGCCCCAGGATGGAAGAAGGGATCAGGGAGGAGATGTCCTCCAAGACTGTCAGCTGAGTGAAGGAAATCTGAAGAGCCAAGATATTCAGACCCAACATCTAGAAAATAAATTCCCTATGCATTTAAAGCAGCCTCATTTTTTTAAAGCGACAGTCACAGAGCAGCACATGGAGATGCTCCAGCATCACTGGAGATAGCACATGGATACCCAGAGCACCTCTCCAGCACTGGGGCACAACAGAGACCTGGCAGCTGAGGACTCCATGAGTATCCCCTCACCAGTGGAAGCCCACCATGGAAGTGATGCTCTACCAGCCTCAGCAATGCAGTCCAGTGATGCTGCAGGAGGCAGCATCAAGTGCCTGCAGGCCAGGGCACCCAGCAGAACCAGGCCAGAATCCACTTCCCCCTGCAGAAGGAAATGGCATCAGCTGCATGGGCAGAGGCAGGAGCCAAGGTCCAAGGCAGCCCTGCTGCCCTGGCAGGACTCAAGGCACAGGGTGAACTCTACAATGGTGCTGGGCTATTGTGCAGCACAAGGGCTGACACCAGCAGGGACACGTAGGCAGGAAGGAGTAAAGCACTTAAGCTGCCTCATTTGCCAGCTTTGAAAAAGCAAGCGTCCTTCCTCCTGATTCAAGGCTGCAGAGAGGTGGGAGAGCATAAAGGATGGGTCCAAGGTGGAAATAAGATATCCCACCTTCCTGGGGATGGAAGGGAGGCAGGGCTGGGGGATGCCAGTGAACCAGCCCCAGGTGATCAGCCAAACAGGGGATTGTGGCTTGGATGGGACATCTTTGGATGGCAGTGCTTGGAAAGAAACTTGACTATTTCTGTTGCCTTGGCAGAGGGATGGTCTTGCTCCACCATTTCCTTGCTGATTGAGTCAGTTCAGCTTGCTGAGAAGGGAGAAAAAAATTGTCTATAAGCAGCACCCCAAAAAGAAGCTACTTCTGTGCAAGGCCAGGTTTCTCAAGGTGTAAGTAAAGCTGTCCCTGGTGTGCAGTAACTCCTGGTGAAGTCCCCATGTGGCAGGTGTCTGCTGCCAGGTCAGTCACACACCAGCCAAGGGTGGCAGGGATGTGCCATGGAACACAAAGCTGGCTGAGGGTAGCACCATCCTAATGCTCAAGGCACTGTGTTTTGGAGACACCTCTGTCCACTCCCACCTGACTCAAGCCACAAAGAGGAGATGTAGCAGCAAGGACGAAGCATTAGTGCTTCAGGTGGGATGTAGGGAAGCCACTGGGGTCAGAGAGATGCAGGACACAGAGCAGACGGGCTGGGTGGCACCACGTTACAGAAGCCCAAGGCTAGCTTGCTGCAAGCCAGGAGGCAGAGCTATTTTTTTTTAGCCAGTTGGGCTCTTATGGAGGTGGTGGGGGAGGATAGGAAGAAGGAGAACAGATTGCAATTCTGGGGCTGAGGAAAGCTGGAGAGTTGGAAAGGAGCAGAAGACATGGGAGAGGGAACCCCACAGAAACATTTGCTCCAGAGTACCCAAAGCTATCAATTCTCAACAGATGGACGCACCAAAGCCTTACAAAACACCTCCAGCACAGCCCACAGACACTGAGATGCAGGAGGGCAAAGAGGCCTGGTTAGATGATCACAGAATCTCCAGTCATCAAGTACCCTCCTTGCCTGTCATTGTTTGAATATTGCTCCTTCCATGGTTGTAATTGCAATTTTTGAACAGAAGTACTTATACTAAGGCAGAAATCATCTCCCTCCTATAGCTCAGGCTATACTGCAGGATCAGTTCCCCCAGACCTGGATGAAAAAGGCAACTTCTCAGGGTCACCCTGTCTTCTGGCAAGTCCTAGTTTACTGCAGAAACACTCCCCCAGCTGCTGGGAACAGGTTTCATAAGGAAGAATGTGTAGCCCAAAGCTAATTTTAGCATCACAGAGAAGAGCAAAGTTAAGCAGAGGGGTCCTGGGTGATAGCCCAGCAAAGGCATTAACACCTCCAACTCCTGCTGTCAGGCTGCAGGGCTCAGATTTACCAAATTATAAGCTTATCCAGGGCTCCTGCTAGTCACAAAACAGGTCTGGGGCCATCTCAAGGCTCAGGAGAACTGCAGGGATGCTCTGGTGCTGCCTCCACACCTCTCAAGGTGAATTTGAGCTCAGGTGCTCAAATTCACCGCCCAGAGAAGACAATGATCCTGCAGTCACACCTGGGAATTTCCAAAAGGTTTGCCTGAATGCCTGTTTTTTTCCTCCCACATAGTTCTCATGGGAAGGAGGAGGCCCAGCCAAAGCCCTGCTGTGGGCAGCAATCATCTGCAAGATGCACAGAGCCAGCAGGGTAATGAGGGGGTCCCAGGCGCTGAAATGAAGGAGCACAAGGGATCCTCTGGCAGTACAGTGGGATGAAGCAATTTGGAAATCAGAGCAGGAAGGGACAGAGTTTGGCACTTTGGCTTGGCAAGGGCTGGGAGGGAGCAGCGAGGCAACGTCACGCGGGGACTGGTGGGGTGAGTCATTTCTGACTAAGACATCCGCTGGGGAGGCACCCACGGAGTCCCCACTGCCAGGCTCCAGCACTGAGGAGCTGCCAGAGGAATTCCCGCTTTTGGAAAGGTTGAAACACCAAAGCCTGACCTGAGCCACTCCCAAACAGAGCCGGATCTGACCCCATGGGGTGATTTGCTTCCTGACCCCAGGGTTTTTCCAAAGCAGAAAACTTGTGCTTTGATACTGCTGAGGCTCCATCACGCCTCAACTTCAGATGATCTCTTGGGAGGATGATGGGACATTCCACAGGCACATGATGACATGCCCTGGCTTTGTGATGCTGGGAGTATGGCCAAGCACTTCAACACTGAAGAGTACCCACGTACCTCTTCCTGCCAGGAAGTGATCCCAAACACCTCCTGGGACACCTCCTCCCCAGGCATTCCACAGCAGCACTGCACAAAGAGCATGGTGGAGGCTGCCTTTGTGCCTGGGCCATGGTGGCAGGATCACTGAGACAAACTGTTCTTCATCTGTGCAACACTGCCAACCCTTGGGGTGCGTGGAAAGGATGACAAGTTGCTTTTTGGGGTAGAGAAAGGGCAGTTTTTATGTAGTGGGCAGCAATCGGAGCATAAAAGATACACAGAGCTGCACCCACAAGCAGTGCATGGTTGGGAAACACTTGAGGCCAGTTCACAGTGGTTATTTCCTCAGAAAGACAAAAAAAATTGAAATTTTTCCACAACTGGGAAAAAAAAAAAATCTTAGTGAGGAGCATGCTGCAGAGAAGCCCTGACCTCACCTGCCCCTCACGTGGTAGGAAGGGCTGCATGGCACAGAGCATCTCCCTGCTCCCCAGGAGGGACTGTGATTGCTGAGGGCTAGTCAGGACAACAGGAAAAAGCAGGTGCAAAGCTGGGGGGTGATCACTCTTCTCTGTTGTACATGGTGCAGAAGGAGAGGGATTCTCCACAGCACCAAGCTGCCTGGCCAGGCAGCATGAGCACCCCTTTGGCAGCCAAAGGCTAGGGATTTGGGAGGAAGATCTATGCTGAAGATGGGGATACACCACTCCAGAGCTTCCTGGCTGCCTTTGCAGCATGGAGGCAGCTGGCAGACAGAGCCAGCTTTCTGCAGCTCCAGGAGCCCTCTGAAACACAAGGCACAGCATCTCAGAGGAATGAGTCCCTTGGAGAGTGGCAGGGTCTGCCCACGCTGGATCCTGCTGGAGGAGGCAGGAGGGGCCACACTGTGCCACGGGCAGGAATAACCTTGTCCAGGTGTCCCACCTTCTCTGTCCCATTGCTTCAACATGTGCCAACATCCAACATGAAAAGGGCTCCTTCTGAGGAAGGAGACAGTGGAGCTGCAGATGATAAAAATCTCAGCTGTGGAATTTGCCGTTCTCCCTTCCCCATCACAAAAGCCAACACCCAGAAGAGCAGAGTGTAACCCCGCTTCCAGAGCTGGGCAGGGCCTTGTGAAGCATCATCCTCCCATGAAACATTCACCCAGGACTAGGTGCAGAGTGCCACCTATTTTGTACCTGTCTACAAAGAGCAAAAAGAAATCAAAGGCATCTAAAAACCCCCTCAGAAGGGTAAGATCCAGGCAAATAGCAGACTTCAAGGGCTATGAAATCAGGGGTGCAATAAGTAAGCAAATGGACGTGAGTTTCAAAGCAGCAAGATCTGATCAGAGATAACCTGAAATGCCAAGGCAACCAAGGCAGGGTACTCAGCCTCAGCCCATCCTGCTCAGCACCAGCTTAACAGAGGGTTGGCCCCAAAACTGATCTCAGCCCATACTTACTTGACCTCTCTGCAGACAGTAATTTAAGCCACCTGCCTAGAGCTAACCCCCACTCCTTTTCCCTGGCTACAGATGTACAGGCCTTGAATGCATGGATTGAACAGTGGATCCAATTCCCCTGCAGCACTTCTGACAAAATGTAGCTCCATCGTCTTGTAGGAAGAGCTCCCAAATGAATTACTGCAATTACCCTGGCTGCAGGAGAAACTGCAGGTTTTCCCCTCACTGGTGACAAAGACTTCTCCAAAAATCAATCCCCCAAACGCCCACCACCCCAAGCTGTAATGCAACCATCCAGGATGTGAAGAGCAGAGTCCCCAGCACCACCCTCAAATCACTGAGCTGTGATCAGAGAAGCTCACAGCCATGGTGAAAATCAGGGGAAGAAGGAAGAAAGCCATCTTTTGAATCAGCAACAGGCAAAGAGGCACAGAGGACATGGAAATGTAAGTGGCCTCATCCTGGAAGGAAATAAAATGCTGGGCAGGGATGTGGGACAGGGTCAGCATCACTCAGTTCTCCTGCCTGACTGCTGCTTTCCCCCTCTTGTGTTGCAGGCAGCTGGCCTCTAAAAATACCCACTGTTGTCACGCCGTCCTGCCTGCTTGGGCCAGGAAACAGCTCTGAGCAGCTTTCAGTTCCATTCTTCATCTGCACTGCTGTGCTTCCCTCACCAGGATCTGCCCCAGCCCCTCTTCTGTGCCTGGCAGGTGACTGTGTCTCAGGAACTACAACCATAACTTGACACAGACTCAATGAGCCAAGGGTGCTAACTGGGAATATACAACCCAGGGGAATTTTTACTAGGGTTGCTAAAACTAGCAAAAAGGTAAATATTTCCACAGCATCTCTGCTTCTCTACAAAGACTGTTCCAAGGTGCACAGTCTAGTTTCATGCCACTTATGGCAGCCCCACAGCCACGAGTGTGCATGAGCACAGGGAGTCACAAATTTCCCAAGCTCATTCAGCCCATGACACCACAACTATCCCAAGGTCAACCTGGCGCTGATGCTGGCCAGCTCTGGTCTACAGGGGAGGGGAGAGAAGAGCCAGCCTCACCTCAAGGGAGCAGTACAGCCTCTCTCCAGTGGTGAAGTACCATCCCCACTGGCAAGATACACCCTGGATGGAACATCCCCAACTGCCCACAGACCCGGCGCTGGGTCTGAGTGATGCATCTGCTCAGGCTCAGGTGGTGGCACATGGCACAAACCTGGCAGCATGGAGGCATAGGGACCACCACCACAGGGAGCACCAATGTATCAAGCACCATGCCAGCAGCACCAAAACCAGCCATGAAGATCTGCCTGCTGCTTCTCTTCCACCTTCCTCAAATCCCAGATTGTACAGACCTGCCATGGGCTGGAAAGTTAAACTGTGACAAGAGAGAAGGAGCCCCTGTCCCGCACCACAGGCACTCCCCTCCCCTGCCTGCAGCCCAGCAGGGCAGGAAACCTGCCAGCAGCTGGGCTCTGCCCACGGGAAATGCTGTGCAGCAGCACGAGAAGAGGCCCCAGGCAGCAGAGCTTCCTGAAGCTGCACTGCCAACAGCCTCCCATGAAAAAGCAAAAGCATTCAGCCAGGCAGCACCTGCAAGGGACAGCAGGAGCACCCCTGGGGGGTACCTCAAGCCCCTAGTGGGTTCACCCACACCTGAAACCTGCCTGGTAGAACTGCTGCAGGGAAGACATTTAAGGCCCAGCTTTAACGACTCTTGCTCTATCTGAAATTTAAAAATTGGTGTCTCTACAGAGGGAGGCTTATTGCACCCCAATGTACAGCCAGGCCAAAGCAGGTGGGCAAAGTGCTCTGCATCAGAGCCTGCTGCTTTACAGCATCACTTGGCTGCTCATGCACATCATTCCCAAGCCCTTATGATTTCAGTTTTCAAGGGAAGCAGGAGAAAGCCAGGTCACATTTACTCAAAACCAAGTACTCAGCACATCTGAGGTTTTGGTTACCAGCAGCAGATGCCACAAAATGCCCCTTGTGGTTGCCCACTGTCTGCTTGGGGCACCACAAGGCTGGTCCCTGCAAAGGGAATTTATCTGAAGAGCCCTTTGCTGCCTGTCTGATCTGTCACATGAGAGATTATATCGGAGGGAGGGAAAAAAGCTTTTTTCTTTCTCCTCCTCCGAAGTGGGCTTTTCTCCCTCCCTGCGCTTCTCTTGAAATTAATTTTCAGCATTTAGCAGCATTTTCCCATGACTCTGCGCGGCTGCCTTGGCCAAGTGCCAGCCTGATACTGCTCCTCCACCAAAGATGTCTGTATCTGATTGATCCTCCGGCCACTGAACGAGAGAAAGAGGAGAGAGAAGCCTTAATAGCACATTAATAAATAAGAGAAGCCTTTACGGTTATTCCAGTCACCGGAACAAACATCTCAGCAAAACAAACCAGCATGGGATAAACTTACGTCACAGGCTGGGAAGACAATCCTGGCTGGGAAGTGGGTCAGCCCAGGAGCACGAGAGCATCTTTCTCAGCATCTCTAGAAGATACACGTGTGGAAGAGGGAGAGGGCACCCACCTACCCTATGCTGATTTATGCACAGGTTTATAGAGGAGAGAGCCCAGTTAATGTGCACAGGAATTAGTGTCGCGTTCCTGAGGAAAGCAGTCGGGATTTCAGAGGACACTGGGGAGGCAAGGCAGTACAGAGACAGCCTGTGCTCACTCTTGCTGCGGAGACTGAAGATAACTGCCGCCACCGCTGGCTTCTCACGCACAACGCCAACGTTGATGCACTTAAACTTCATCTCCAGCTCTGGTGTGCATTAAAACTGCCTTTGAGTCTCCTGTCTTCAGGTGCTTAGCACTCTGCTCTTCCAAGGTAGCCGCTGCCTTTTCCCCCTGTCCCAGGTGGATGCTGCCCTGGCAGCTGGCTCAGAGGAGGCAGAAGCAGAAAAGCATCCCTGCCAGACCTGGAGAGCCCAACATCTGAACATCACCAGTGTGGGGAGTCATCAGGACCGTTTCTGCATCCGCTTCCCAAATGATCCACAGGTCTGGCAACGATGCAGGTGCTTGATCTGGCTGTCAGACAGCAACCAGCACCAAACCCACAAAAAGATGGTTTGAGGACAGTCATCTCTGGAAATTTCCACTAGCAAAAATAGATTCAGAATGGCAAGTTTGTGTAGACCTTGCGGTGCCCTTCCCCTGGCCTATCTCCTGGAAGTGGGGAGGGAAACACATATGATGTCTGCATGTTGAAAACTTCACAGATTCAGTTGGAAGGGAACTACAAGGATCATCAAGTCCAACTCCTGGCGCTGAACAGGACAATCCCAGGAATCACACCAAATGTCTGAGAGCCTTGTCCAAACACTTCCTGAACTCTGTCAGATTTGGTGCTGAGACCACTTCCCTGGGGAGCCCTCCAGTGCCAAACAACACTCTGGGTGAAAACCCTTTTCCTAACATCCTATGTAAACCTCCCTTAGCACAGCCTCATGATGTTCCCTTGGATCCTGTCACTGATCATAGCAGAGATTGGTACTGTCCCTCTGTTGTCCCTCCTGTGGAAGCTGCAGCCCATGATGAGCTCTGTACTCAGTCTCTTCTCCAGGTGGAAAAAGCCAAGTGACCTCAGCTCCTCATGGCTTTCACTCTAGACTCTTCACTATCTTCATGTCCCTCCTCTGGATGCTCTCTAACAGCTTTACATCTTCTTGTATTGTGACACCTAAATCTGCACACTGGACACACAGCAGTGGCCACACAGTGCAGAGCAGGACGCTCACCTCCCTTGACTGGCTGGCAGTGCTGTGCCTGATACACCATGGGACATGGTGGGGGCCCATTTTGGCTGCCAGAACACACTGGTGACAAGTTGGTGGCAGGACACTCAGGGCTGAGAGAAGCTAACTAGCAAGGTAGAATTCAGCCTTCTCATTCTGGTACAGAGATTGCAATGGCAGAACTATCTGAGGAGCAAAGACTGCCAGGCACCTGTGAGAAAAGGCTCAGGACTCAAAGATGTCAGAGCACAGCAAAGGGTCACCACAGACAGACCTCTTCCCAGTTTGCAGAGACCGAGGCTGCCCAACACAGGTCTTCACACACACCTTCAGCTCACCCTCCAACAAACAACCCCTATTCCCACCCTGTTTCTCTGGAGCCAGATTGAAGAACACTTCCAGTTTTTTTTTTTTTCTCTCAAACTGTGCCTGGTGAAGGACTCAGCCCAGCACCCTGGCTGCCATCTCTGCACTAAAAACCTTCCCATCTTCCTCAGGTTGAGCCCTCCTGCTCCAGGAAAGTGCTGCTGAGAACACAGCAGCTCACTTGGCAAAGAAGGCCTCCTGACACCAGCACCCAGGACAAACAGCTTGCTTTGTTAGGGCACAGAAAGCCTGTGACATTCCTGGTAGTACTGCACAGGAGGATGAGCCAGGCATTTTCTTGGGCTAGCCAGCAAACAAGGAGATATGGATTTATTAGAGCTTCAAACACTCAAGGGCTTTGGGTGATGAGTGGGATTTCCAGATAAACTTTAAGCTACTTACAGCCTCTGCAAACTCCCTTAGATCCTCTGATGAAGATGAATAACATGAGATATACTAAGAGAACCACACAAAGCTGGAGACATGAAGCACTAAAACACACATCTCCCTTTTCTCCCTTCTTCCCACTAGCCTTGGCTTTACAGAGAAGTTCTAATAGTCATAAATCTACAGAGGCAGAGTCAAGTGCTACAGGCAAACTCCAAAGTTGTGCAAGACATGTAATTTTCCACTCATGGAGGCCAGGAAGTGGATCTCAGAAACTCTGGGCAGACAGGGAAATCCCAGAGCAGTTTCAGGTGGTGTTGGAACAGTTGTGATTATGGTGGGCATGCCTTGGGAAAATCCCCATCAGGAAACAGGACTCACCCACAGAGGTACTGTCCACTCAAAGGGAGGGACAAGCTCCACCATAAAGGTCAGAGCTCCTTGCCTACCTCATTTGGAAGATACATGGAGGCTTCACTTTTCACAACAGCAGCAGCTCTCCTGCCCTCATCCTGGGACAGGCTAGTGGCCATCAGGATCTAACTGCTCCTGGCATCCCAGCAGCCATATTGGAGCCCAGAGGGATTCAGCAGTGGGCTCTTCTCACTGACCATTCCCATGCACAGCACCTTACAGTGATGCTGCAGCATCCACTGGCCTTGGGGACTACTTTACAACCTTCCTCTGCACACACCTCCCAGCACAATCCTCCTCTCTTCCTCACCAGGCACACCTAGCTCTTCTGCTGGCCTTCAACTGTAGAGAGGGAAAGGAGTGACACCAAGCAGGGAAGAGAGCTCATCTGGCCCCAGTCACTCCTGAAGGTCCCTGCTGAGGGGCCTGATGAGCTGGAGAGGCACAGAAACTCTGCCCTGCAGATACAGGGAGCAGCAAGGCGCCAGGACTATCTGTGTGCTCTCGTTATCACAGGCATGTTGCTACAACAACAGCACCTTATCACTGCCCTCAAGTCAGAGCTCCTCACTGTCCCACTGAGAACTCCACAGAGCTTAGGCTGCACTTTGAGGTCCCAACTCATCCCTCAAACCCAAATGCTCCCAAAAAAACCATGAATGCAATCTGCATGTAGAGAACGGCACCGTCCTGGTCTCCAGAAAGGGACAGGCAGGGCAAGAATCCACTCTCCAACCCTGTTATCCACAGAGTTTGGGGGGCTCCGCTCCTCTCCTCTCCTTGGTATTAGAGCAGCTCAGGCAGATCCTAGAGATCCCCAGGGCGTGCTTCATCCTGGGTGGGTTTGGTACTTCAGTAGGTTCCCTCATCCCCACCCTCAAGTCATCCTTCAAAGGAAGCAGGGACAGTCACGCGCAGCAATGTCAAAGCTCCTCTCCATTTACCAGAGCACTGCTGCTTCAGCACTTTCCAGTGGCTAATGGAGTGGCTCAGCACCATGAGAGGAGCAGGTCGATGGGGAGGCAGGGGGGAAGACACAAGTAGCTCCTGACTGCCCTGATGGAGGTTAACCAGCTGCAATGGGAGATTATCAGGAATTTCAGCAATCTTGTGGTGGCTTACTTCCCCCCTTCCCTGCAGTCTCCAAATCCTTCATTAACTTCTTACACTAAGAGAGGAAGAGTGCAAAAGTTAAATGAGCTCTGACAAGTTTTCAGAAGGGTCTTTAAGCATCCTCCACTCCTTTTGCTATTAATTAGCAATGAGGAAGAACCACCACCGGGAGAGGCTTCGGCACAGACCGAGCAGCTCTTGCTGCTGCCTGTGCACGCTTCAGCTCAGCTCAAATGCTCTCAGAGGGCCCCAAAAGAGACACCAGAGAAACCCAGTTCTTGCAGCACTTCCCACAGTTCACGCTGCAATCTTTCAAGGGCACCGTGTTTAACTTAGCAGCACTGCACTAAGTTGCTCAAGTGTCTGAAAAACAGCTTACTCCATTTTGCAGCTGGTTTATTTTTCTGAACAGGTTTTTGCCTCTCAGCATTGTAGTTTAAAATGTAACTGATACTCTCAGACCAACCACTTTGAGCTGCAGGGTGTTTCTGTAATGAGACCCTCCTCACTCCAGCACCAGGCGCAGCAGAAGCCCCCATGGCACTCATTCCCACAGAGGCTTGTGGAATACCTGGAAGGATGCTGTGCCTCCACCCCTCTCTGTGTTTAAGAACCAGAGCAGAAGCAGCACAGTCTGTGCAAGGTCACAGAGCAAGAAAGTTTGCAGGAGCGCTTGGTCTCAACTCCAGTGCCACATGCCAGCCCTCTCCATCTGCCAGGGAGGATGGCAAGCGCCTGGCTCATCCGATCAATAGGAATCAGACCTGGGGCATTCTGCCACTGAGGATGCAATGCAAGACACACAGCTTCAATCTAATAGACAAGAGCAGCCTCTGGAGACTGGGCAAAGGAAAAATATCCTAAGATTTTTTTTTTTCCAAGAAGTAGGAAAATGGGCCCCATGAGACTCTTCTTGCACTTTGTTCTTATCCACTGCTTCAGTCTCAGGCCTTCCTGAAAATGAGGCATTGTCCCAAGGCATATTATGAAATTCCCAGACCACGTCACACAAGGAGAACACAGCATTTGCGAGGGGGACGGGTGGGAGAGAAATCCCAGACTATTCCAGGAAATGCAAGGAGACATCCCTGAAATGACTTCCCCCTCCAGCCAGGAGGGGAAGGGAGGACCTCCCACCTCGCTCCCTGTACCCAGCCAAAACTAGGTCAGTGACACAGCCCTGCTTGCAGCCAGAGCTCCTCTCCAGACACCAGGACACATGGAAGAGTCCAGCCAGGAGGGTGAAGGGGGTAACCTTGCCCCTTCCCATAGCCTTGACACGTTTCCTGCAAGAGAGCCCAGCTGGCCCCTCAGCCCTGTTAAAGAGGCAGGCAGTTCCTCCTCTGCTTCCTCCTCAGCACCACAACACTGCCAGCTGGCTTGAAAGAGAAAACCCACTTTAGCCTTTCCCTGGCCCTTTATCAGACAAAACAAAGGAAAAAATAAAGATCCCCACACCTTGCTTTCAAAGGCTTCTTCTGCTTCTTTTCCAGTTTCTACTGCTGGGAACTACTACACATGACTGGCAACCCTCAAACACCTTCAGAAGAGACACAAGGTGCTCAGCCTGATTGCAAAACCCAAGGTCTTAAGCTACAGCACCCTCAAGACCAGTATCTCCCAAGTCAAGGGGGGGTGGAGTGGGGGGTGCCACATCCACTGCTTCATATCCTTGAGCCAAAACACCTCCCTTCTAGAAAGCCTCCTCCCTTCACAGCCCCTTCCTCCCTTGACCTTGACACAGATGCCAGCTCCAGCACTCACCCACCTGTCTGTGCCGGGGAGGGGATGGGGATGAGGGTCCAAGAGGGGGGGCAGCTCCCCCTTCCCGGGTGAACCGCGCCCACCGCCGCCCCCGGGCACCCACGGAGGGAGGGGAAGGCAGGGGAAGGCTCCGGGGAGCCGGAACTCACCGCTGTGCGAGCTGAACCACCGCGGTGCGATGTGAAGGGGCAGCGCGTCGGCCAGCGAGGCCCTGGCGCCCAGGTACAGCATCCCGTCTCTATGGTGACCGCCTCCCGTCTCCTGGAAACCGTTGCCATGGGCGTACGTGGAGTCGGAGCCGGGACCGCCGCCGCCGCCGCCCGGGGCCCGCTCGGCCTCCCCCGCCGCCCGTGCCGCCGCCGCGTACAGCCCGAAGGGGACGGCTCCGGCCGCCGCCGGGTCCATGCCCATCCCGGCCACCGAGCTGACGGAGCGGCTGCGCAGCCCCATCGCGCCGCCGCCGCCGCCCGCCCGGTAATGGCCGAAGGGGGGCGGCCCCCCCCCTCCTCCGGGGGGCGGCCCGGCGCTGTCCTCCGTCGACACCCGCGGGAAGGGGCCCCGCGAACGGGTCGCCGTGCTCTGCTTGCCCCCCATGTGGGCGCCGCCGGGCCGGAGGGAGCCGAGCGACAGCCCCCCGCGGGGAACGGGGCCGCGCCGCCCCCGCTGGGAGGCGAGAGGGGGCGGAAGGAAGCGGGGGGGCACGGGGAGCTACGGGCGAAAACCCATCCCCGCCCCAGGCATCCTCCCCCCTCCGGGCCCGCAGGGGCGAGGGCGCCCCGAGTCCGCCGCCGCCGCCGCCGTCACCCCCGGCGGAGGCCGCCGAGGGCCCCGGGGCCGCGGAGCGGGGAGGGAGCGGCGGGGGAGGGGGGGGTGGACGCCGGCAGGGTCGCTCCGCCCGCCTCGCTGGTGCCCGGGGCGCGGCCGGGAGCCGGGCGCGGATCAGCTGCGGCCCATGGGCGGCGGGGGCGGCGGGGGCGGCGCGCCCCGCTCCGCTGCGCTGGGCACGGCCTCGCTGCGCCCGCCGTCTGGTGCTGGGCGCCGCGCCGGAGACAATAGCGGCCGGCAGCACGCATGCTCCCGCCCCCGGCCCCCCCGGCCCGCCCGGCCCGCCGCCCTTAACCCCTGCACCGCCGCCGCCGCCCGGCGCTGCGCTCGCCACCACCGCGGGACGCGGAGGAGCCGCCGCACCGACGAGCGGGCGCTGCCCCACGGAACACAACCCGAGACCCACGCCAGGCACACATCTTGTTCTGCAGCGGGGCTAAGACCATCCGCGGGCCTCCGCGGCCAGAGTCCCTCCGGAGAGGCCGGGCCCGCACGGGAATCGCCCTCGGGCCGTGGGACCTCACCGAGCTCCCCGGGACTCGCTGCCCCAGTTCACCGGGCCGGGGGCGGGTAGGGGGTGGTGAGCGGCGGGACTACATCTCCCAGCAGTCCCCGCACGGCGCCCCACAGTGTGCAGCCGCCGCGCAACTCCGCCGGGGCGGCCCAAGATGGCGGCGCGCTGGAGCAGCGAGAATGTGGTGGTGGAGTTCCGCGACGCCCAGGGCGGGGGGCCCGGGGGCTGCCGCATCACCGCGCCGCGGGGGCAGCCCCCGGCCGGCCCGTGACGAGCGGAGCGGGGGGAGGTCCTGGCCCGGGAGGGCTCGGCGGCCCCGCGGGGTCTTTCGGCGGCGATGGCCGGGGCTGAGGCGGTCTGGAGTCGTTTGCGCGGAGATAACGCCTTAATTCACGGGGCACTTAATTTCTAAACTTAATTAGGTCTTGTATTTTTTTAAGAAATACATTTTTAGGCCTAATATGCGATATTGCCACTTCCCACACGTCTTGCATCATTTCCTTTTGCCGGAGGTGCTCAAGGCCAGCGTGGATGGGGCCCAGAGCAACCTGGTCTAGTGAAAAACGTCTGCGAATGGCAGGGGTTGGAACGCGATGAGCTGTAAGGTCTCTTCCAACACAAACCTTTCTATGATGTTTCTTTCTAGGTGTTTCCCGGAGACTGTTACTGATACTGTCTCACTGCCAAATAAATGACTGAGTGTTGCTCGATTAAAATAAAAAGTGGGTTATATTTTTTTGTAAATAGCAAAAAGGTCAGCTTGTGGTTTTGAAGCTGATGGTGACAGTAGAACTCTGCTCAGAGTTTGCTCACGTGCTGTTGTAGAAGTTGTTCTTACATCCTTGGAAGTGTTCGTGGCTAGACTGGACAGGGCTTGGAGCCACCTAGTGAAGGTGTCCATGCCCATGACAGGGGTTAGGGACAAGATGATCTTTAAGGTGTCTTCCAACGCAAGCCATTCTAGGATTCTGTTCTAAGAAACATGGGGGTTTAAAGGTGTTGGCAATAGCTTAACAAAGCTGAATACAGTGGGTGAACTATGAACTACTTCAGCAGGAAACCTAGAAAGATTTTTAAAAAATATGTCTGGAAGCTCTCTTGTCTCATTTGTCCTCTTGTGCTGGAGCAGTAACAGCTCTACCTTCACCATTTCAAACCGAGGCATTGAATCCTGAGTGCTGCATCCAGCCTACCCTCTGTAAGCTCACAAAGCTTTTCACTTTTGTACCTCAAAAGCTTTGTATTAGCTTTTCTCCCAGAAGCATTAAAGCAGCCTTATCTGCTACTGAGGATTTGCCCTCGAGAAACCAGTCATGAGATACGAGGGTACATCTTCCTACATCACAGGTTCACGTTGCATCTGGCTCAGGAGATAGGAGGCCTCATGACTTTATTGCTTACTCATAACGTCTGGTGTGTGGGAGCAGAAGGGACAGGTGTTGCTATCCCCTGCTGCAGCTGTTGGTTTCAGTGTCACTCCTGCACTGGCACAAACCTTGGCAGAGGGTGAACGCGGGGGTTTCGGTCACTTTGCTTTACTCTGGTGTGATCTTCCTGGAGCTGTTCTGACCTGCCTTCTGTCCCATATGAAACCAGAGAACAACTGTGGCTGGGGCTGCCAGACTGCTGCTTCAGGCTAAACTCATCTATATATTTATGTCTGAGATTTTTTTAGGAGTCTGCAGGAACATTTTTGCAGGTGGGAAACCTGAGCTTGAGAAATTGGAGCACCTTGGCTGAAATCATCCAGTGCCAGTCTTGAGCTCTGCATGTAGGCCACACAATCTCCAAAGTCTCTACCCTAAAAACAACCTGAATGGAAAAAAGAATCAAAAGAGCGGGCAGGTGTTACGTTTATAACCAGTACACCTCTGCAAGCACTGCAGTTGTCTTTGTCATCAAATGCTGGACATGCTGGAGTGTGTCATGAGAAAACTACAGCACCTGCCCTGCACCACATCAGAAAATCATTGTGCTTTGGGGCCTGTGCTACCTACAAGTGTCATTTTTCTGTACAAGGTGACAGAGGTGGCAGTCTGTGTACTCTTCTGATTGAAACAAGACCCACAGGCCCTTCTTGGGCTGTTTGCACTATCAAAAGGACAGTAAAACTCAGCCAGTGCTGATATAGAACCATTTGTAGCAACTCAGTATGTGGATGGGAGGTTAGGTATGCAGGGAACTGGTATTGCTTGTTATGAGTTTGCAGCTCTTGAAAAACAGCATAGCTGTGTCAAATTGGGTTGGTGTGTTACCTTTCAGGTGGAGAGTGGAGCTAAATTGAAACTACTGAAAGTTCAGACATGAAAAGGAGTTTTCCTTGGCTTGCCTAGCAGAAATCAAGTGAAATGCCAAAGTAGTTGCTTGAAGTCTGAGAAGATGCTGCCTGGGCTGTAGGTTCAGAGCAGGTTCTCAAATGTGCAGTGCTCCTGCTGTGCTTACTCATGTCATTGTTATTCCTGAACAGCAGTTCTAGCTATCCATAGTGTTGTTTTAGGATAAAAACTGCTTTCAGGTTGGTTCGTTCAGTTTCAACTCCCCCCTTTCTGGAAGGCTGTGCTGTAAAGACTGACATATGATTATACCAAGCACATTAAATGACAGCTGTTTGGTTTTTTCCCTGTGCCTAGATAAGACTCTTGTATCATAGGGAACTGTTTGTTGCTATAAAACAACTTGTGACCCATCAGAGTAGCAGCCTGACATGTGAAACGTTTTATTTCATTCTGATTGTTCTTTACATTTTATGATGTTTGGTGCCTGGAAGAAAACAGTTTACCAGTGTTCATCATTGAAAACAATTTGTAAGGATTTATGAAATCCTGGTGCCAACACTAGAAAAAATAAACTTGTGTATGAAATTATCAGTCACTTTAAATTGGCATGTTTTTTTTTCTGTCTTGAGGAAAGATGGCCCCAACTGTAGGAAATATGTCTCCTGACTAGCTCTTCATCACATGAGAAAGCTCTGATTACTGTAGTGGCTTTAGTGATCCTCATTTTAATTTCTCAGAAGAAAAATGTGTACCATCTGGGAAAAGTTATTACTTCTGTTGATTTGTTTGTTTGTTTGGTTGTTTTTTTGGGGTTTTTATAGATGCAGTAACCTACTTTTTTGCAGGTTTTGTTCTGTGCTTTGCAAGGTGCTGTGGAGTCTAGAAAGCTGGAATTATTTGTTTATCATTTAGAGGTCTTTAAACTAGCTGCTTATTTACAGCATTAGATTTAGGACTAGGGAAACCTTGCCAGAAAATTACTGCCTAGGAAAAAGTACTGAAAGGGGGTTGTTCCTGGAACAGTAAAAGTGGTGAAATGGGGTTTGGTTTACCATGAGCTCCTGTTGAAACTCTGCAGGCAGCTTGAGCTATTTGCCATGTGGTCTCTAGAGAAGAATGGGTCCGTGATGCTGTTTTTCCCCTTACTTGGGGTATTTGCAAGGAGGGGATGGGCCCTGGCTGAAAAAGCTCATTTTTGATTATCCATCATTTGTGATGGGTATTCTGTTGTCAGATCTGACTGAAATTGAGTGGGATTTCTGTGTTGTCTGTCAGGTTTTAGTGATGCTTGTAAGTAGTAACTGTGGGACATCTGAAGTCTCGTTACATCCATGCTGAGAGCGCTTAAAATCCTGAACAGCATCAGGAGATACATCCTGAGCCTTCAGAGAGGCAGCTTTGAAGATGACAGCAGTTAGTGTGAAGAATGTGGGGCATATTCTGATTTTGTACTGTGAGTGCTCAAAACCCTATTGAAGTCATATCTATGTTTATGGGCTGAACTGTTCAGCTTTTCAAGTAAAATTTTCCTTTATTCTTTTGGCATTTAAACAAGATGGTCAGCCAGTTCATTCTGCACAAAAAGAGGGGGACACAATATCCACACAGTCCTTCTCTAATTTTTTTTTTTTTCCTAATGGCCTTTAAGTTATCTCATAGCCTTCTTTACAAGCAATGCCAAAGTAAATTCTGATGCCTCTTGGCCATCTCTCATTTTTGGAGACCAGCCATACACAAATGGTTGCACTTCTATCTCCCAGTACATATATAATTAAATCTGGCCTTGCAATGAAAGAGAGAGACTGAGAAAGTTCCTGAGCAGGAGTAGAGGCTGATTAATACAGATTATTAGAGACTGCTGATTGAAAGGCTGCAGCTGTGATTGCCATAGCAGGAAGAAGGGAGCAAGGTCTTAGTGCTCATGATGTTGTCTGCCAGGTTTTGTCTTCAGTTAATGCTACAAAGATGTTTCTGTGGGCTGTCCTGCATCCCAAAATCAAACACTATGCCCATTGCCCCTCTGTACTTTAAGGGGATGTTACTTTCCTGAACTCCTCCCTAAAGCCATGAGTTTTGACTGAGCAGCTGAGCTGACAGGTATTATTTGGTTTTGTTCTGTGTTTTTCTTTAACAGGCAACTGCGATGTCCGTGGATTGCTTGGGACAGCGTGCTGTACTCTCAGGGTGAGTGTGACGGTCCCTGTGAAGTGACAGTCATTTCCACAAGCCAGACCAGCAACCTTCAGGCTGACCTCAGCTGGAGGGTTGATGGATTGTTTCAGAAAGGTGCAGCTGAATTCTATTCAAGGCTTAATGGAACCGATTCTGGGTCATGTTCCCAATGGGGTTCAGAATGGAGAGACAGCAACAAGAGCACAATAAAATACTGGTGTGGCTTTCCTCGTAAATTCTTTCCCAAATCTCCATATGGGAGATGGGGCATCATGAGGTACTACTTGGATTGTCTTGAAATATGGATTAGATTATTTCTTAACAAAATTTTCCCCAAATATTCCCATGGGGCTCTCTGACCTGCTTCTCTGCTGGTTCAGTGTGGGATGATACTCATAAAACACAGTAGGTGCCACAGACTTCTAAGTTGCCCAAGTTTTCAGGAGAGCTTGGTCTTATGTACCCACCTCCAGGGCAAGTCTTCAATCAGCTCAGCAGTGCCTTTCCAGCTCCTGCATTTTAGTACTAACAGCTATTCCTGTCCCCCTGTCAGTGACACAATTGCCACACCAATTAGGATGTTCATTTCAGAATCATGTGAGTGTAGCTGATCTTTGGTCAGCCTTCAAGTAGCCAAGTCCTTTGGTACAGCTCGAACCCGTGCTTGCTTCCATGTAAACCCTTAGTCTGGCAGCGCTGCACAGGAATAACAGGAGGAATAACAGGAGTGCTCAGAGAACCTGTATGGTCACTTTGCAGCTGAGAGATGATGCTCATATGGTTAATTATGTAGGGTTCATTATGTTTTGATGCTGGTCTTCCATAGCGTTCAGCTGGCACACAATTATTTCTGGGCAGTTTGTTTTGCTTGTGAGATGAATCACACAGGATGATACCTTGCTTTGTGGGGAATTGGCCACATCCAGCTGGATGTATGAGCTCAGGTTTGCCATCATGCAGAATTATTTCTGCTGCATGTAGAGTTAGCTCAGGTAAGTAATGGAACCAAATCTGTGCAGGACTGTGTCCATCCACGTTAACAAGCTGCTGCAGCTGAGCATCAGCTCTGTGCAGGTGTTTTTGTACTGTCGGTGGAACCAAGCCGTCAAACTGGTGTGGAAAGAAGCACCCACGTAGAATCATCTTTGTCAAGGCTCATTAACTCTTGCTCAGAGCAAGATATCCAGGCTGAAGCTGTTGCATTGCACTCCCAGGCCTGTGCCACTTAGGCTCTGCTGCTGCAGTATTAGGCCTGCAAAGCATATTTGAATGTGTTTGCACCATTTCCCAGCACTTCCTTTTGTATCCAAGTTATCTGGGTTTTTCTGTGGTGTATGCTATCTGTTACATTTGAAGATCCTGTTTACTTTCACTGTGTCTTGTCTTTGTTGGGGGGGGGGATTGTGTTTTTTTGTAAAGTCAATTTTGAATATGTAGTCAAATGTAGCATTTTCAGAAACAGTGTTTTCACTTGTCTTGTGAAATGCTTCTCCTCTTTTGGTTCTTGTGCCTCTAGATACAAGGCTGTGAGCTCCATGTGAGCTTGGGGTTGTGAGATGCAGCCCCTTTGTGTCTGTGTGTCTTGCAGTCGCCGTTTCCTCTACATTGTCAACCTGGATGCGCCAAATGAGGGTCACCGGAAGATCTCCCGGCAGAGCAAGTGGGACATTGGGGCGGTGCAGTGGAACCCCCACGACAGCTACGCCTACTACTTTGCAGCTTCGGTAAGTTTACTCATTTAAAAGCTGTAACTCATCGACTTCTCTGGTATTTCTTTCATGGGTGAGCCTCTGCAGAACTGGAAGAACTGTGTGGAGCTGGCACAGACATGGTTCTGCAAGTCACATTGCAAGATCAAGGCCTAACTCTGATTTACTGCCAGCGAGTTGTTCAGCTTGATGGCTTTCAGTTATTGGGCAGTCAGGGTTGAATCTAGTTTTGCTTTCTTGTCATTTACAAAACACTTTGCCAAATAAATCAAGCATCCAAATGGTCCTTTCCTGGAGTAAAGTGCTCTCTTTCTGATTTCCGGTCTGAGATTTGTGCACTTCTTGAATTTCTTTGCTCTGTGCTGTTTTGTTTTCACCTCTCTGTCTTGCTGCTTGGCTGTGGTGCACCAGGCAGTCTGTAAATCACACATGTCAATACTGGCTTGCAGCCTGGGGTTTGCAGCTGGGCATGGACTGGATCAGTGAGGAGTTTCATGGGGCAGTGGGCTGGGCTGAAGAAGCAGTAATGGCTGTGTGAGACCAAGTGCAGTTTTTGGACTGTGGCAGCACTGTGCAATTGGCATCAGCCAGGTGCAGACTGTTCCCAGGGTGAGCTGCCTTTTCTGATGTGTTGTGTCTGCTTTTGTAGCCTGAGAGTCCTGGACTAGCTAGGGATGGAGAAATCTCTCCATCTATTCTTTTGAGAAAACACCTAGTTGAAGGTGATTTCTTAGGATTTTTGTTCCTCTTGCTTCTTGGGTTTACTGTGTTTTTAATTAAAGGCAGTTTTAAAAGTGGACTGGTGCTGTCAGCTGGGAGCCTCTGCCTGTTTGCTCTCTGGAATTCCCCAGCCTGTGTCTTCTCAGCTCTGGCACATGACTGATTGTCTTAAAGGTACCTTCAGCAGTAGTCTGCTTCTGAGCAGAGAGTTAGTAAAACTGGCAAAAAGGTGTCCTTCAATGCCACTTCTGGATACAGTCTGTGGAAACCAAAACCAGGTAAGGAAGTGCACTGGGCAGGCCACAAGTGGAGCAGGAAAGCTTCTTTTCAAACACACTCTGGAGACAATATCCAGTGATGAGTTCATGCTGATCTGAACAAGACCCTGCTGCAAAGGGGAGCTGTGCCCATCTTGGCCATCTGAGCATGCCTACTTCTTGCTGCTCTGAGTGGATACTGGAACCCATCATGTTCGAGACTGAAACCAGGTATTGCTGGCATCAAACCTTGCTGCTTCTGTTTGTAAACAAAGATGCTATGATGCTCTGGGGATTTGAACATAGTTGCTTACACATACTGGTTGAGGAATCCCCAAGATGAGATCAGGTAGCTTTTTCAGTTTGGGTCAAAAATACCACCTTTAAAGCCATTTCACTGTGTTGAAGACAGACCAAGGATCTTATCCCTCTGCATCCCGGTGGATGGAAAGGGATGTAAAATACTTCCATCCTGTTTGCCAGCAGCCTCATCTGGTTTGCGATCCTGTTAATTTGAAGTGGTACAGGCAGAGGGGAATCTGTCCTTGTGTTTAGCTTCTTTCCAGAAGAGCTGGAGCAAGTCCTTTTGCTGAGCTTGTCTGTGTCTGCCCTTTGGCTCAAGCATCTTTCTGGGGACTTCTAAGCTGTTGTTTCAGAAATGCTGTTGTTTTCTATTGTAAATCCATGTATTTTCTTTGTGTGGCCACAGATTCTTGAACAAGGGGATGATGAAATTGTTGGAAGTGAATATTGATACTTACAAAAACCACAGTTTTTTAGAAAATGCTCCTATTGGGAGGAGCAGTCTCTCTGGTGATCATTATCTTGTATCTTGTCTCTGGAGTCCTGGATAAATCCCACTGGGTAATTTCACTCTACCCCTTAAATACTTCTGTCAATGAGAAACATGCAAAGGGTTTTTTCTTGCCCTAAGCTCTTACGCAGCCCTGCTGTGAGCAGTTAGAGAGATGTCATATATTATTGATGAGCTGGGATGAGACCTTCCTTCCATTTCAAAGAAAGCAGTAATGTTTTATCTATCTGCAAGTTGAAATTCACATGAAGCAGTTTTGGGGTAGGAAGAAAATCCACCACCACAAAAAAAACCTGCCACAAAAATTGTAAAGTAACAGTTGGACTCAGTGATCTTAGAGGTCTTTTCAACCTCGACAGCTGTGTGTTTCTATGAAGTCTCTTATCTTTTCCCTCATCTACCTAAAAGTCTGAAAACAAGGGGCTAATGAAAATAACATTTTAAGGCTGTGTTCTTTCTGGATTTGCACAATCACCATGAATTTCCAGCCATAATCCACTGTGCTTGGTACTCTGTATGCACCCACAAAGGCAGTTTCTGCCCCAGAAGGATTAGAGTTGGCCTGGCCTGAAGTGAACCTTGACTGAGACAGAACATGAACTTACAGCACAATAACTAGTTTCAAGTAACTTTGTGTGTGGCTGCATTTGGGCAAGGATTTATTCCTGGAATGAGTGAAGGAGCCCTAAGTAATGTTGTCATTGATACATCTGGTTTGCCTTTGTCTTTTACAGCTAGTGATAAACACTTAAAGTTTTTCTCCTGGGCTGGCAAGAATGGGGAGAGTACCCTTGAGGAGGTGACCTTGAAGCCATTGGACTGTATTGTTTGTATTTGGCAATGACCCTCAATTATCCCAGAAGGGAATTGAGAGAGAGCTGAGGACAACCAGTGGTAATCCATCATCCCTCTCACCAAAAACTGCAGTTGTGAATCTAACAGACAGGCAGGGTATTCCTGCAGAGAGAATTTGTCTGTTGCCTGCAGTTACAGCATGTTGTTAGGAAATAAAGACTCTGAAAACATAATTTTGTGGATTTTGCAGTGTGGGATTTTTTTTCTCCCGTTCTAGTTTATCTCTGGTTTTAAGTGGGTGTAATTAAAGTGTAAGCTTTTGAAAGTCCTTGCAGCCTGTAGTTCATCTTTGCTTTCCTGCTTTGGGCAAGGACTTGGCTAATCACAGCATGACTCATTGATAACTGTGGTTGTTCAAAGTGAAGGAAACCTGGTCCTAACACACAGAACCATGTCCTACCTTGGTGGTCTGAGACTGTCTCTCCTTTCTTCCATCAAATTGCAGAGCAATCAGCGTGTTGACCTGTATAAGTGGAAGGAAGGTAATGGGGAAGTTTGCACATCTTTGCAAGGACACACACGTGTGATCAGGTGAGGAACAAGCAATGCTGTGGTCTGCTGAGTGGAAAGAGATGCATTGTTTCATAGAAGCTGAATGTTTTGGTCCTGGCTTCACTCAGGCTCTGAGCCTGTTTTTACTCACTTTGGATTGGACTGCCTTCCCATTTGGTGATGATGATATGCATGAAGTGGCTCACCCCCTCATGGCTCCCCCAATATATCAACTTAGCCCTTGATGGCTTGAATGTCATTGCCTTGGGCTGCTGTCCTTGTAAAGAGCAGCAGCCATCATCTGGGAAACAGACAGCATGTTTATGAAGTTGAATCTCAGCTGTGTTTCTGTGTGATAGCAGCTTAATTAAAGCAGGTAATCCCACAGCCCAAGTTTAGAGAGTGTTACAATGGCTCAGGGAAGATTTTTACCTCTTGTTTTAAAGTCGTATTTCAATGCTGTGTTGGAAATGCAGCTGAAGGACTGTTTTTACTCAAGCTTCTGACTGTGTAAAGTATTTGCAGCCCTTGAAATTACAGTTGTTTGGGCTGACTGGAGGCTGTTTGTGTCCCAGGTGCACTTGGTGTTCCCAACAGGGAGGCATCCCAGAGTGAGCGGTTGATGCCAAGGATGTGTGGTTACTGAGAACGCTTTGAGACAGTGTCCCTTTGCCTGGAGGGGAAAGAGCACACACACAGTAGCTGTAAAGTTCAGGGCTAGGAGGATGCTTCACTGGAATTTACTTAGAAGCATTTCATTGCTTCTTGGAATTTACTTAGAGAAATTATTAAGATCTTGATTTTTCCTTTAAAAGTTTCAGTAGATGTCATGGAGCTGCTGTGAATTTGTTGGAAAATGTACTGGCTGCTTGTGGGAAGTTGATGCAAACTCTGTGTGTGCTTTTCTTTACTGATCTATGATTTTTGTCATTGCAGTGATCTGGACTGGGCAGTGTTTGAGCCAGACCTACTGGTCACCAGTTCTGTGGACACATACATCTACATTTGGGACATCAAGTAAGAATCAGTATGTTTCTTCATTTTGGGGAAATCACTGGACTCTTTTCCATAATTATCAACTTGCAGGGCAAAGCGCGCCCTGATGGGTGCTGCTCTTTAGCTGTGTACAGGGACTTCAGCTACTTCCCATTGTCTCCAAGACAACTTCTGCTCTCCTATTTTCAAGTCAGTTCAGAGTCAGTGATGGGCAGTAGAGTGGTACAGTTAAGCTGCAATTGTCTGGCTTCACTCCCTACCCACTTCAGCTATTTCCTCAGAGGCTTTTCCTGGAGCCCAAGGGTGTTCTACTTGTTGGGGTTTTTTAGCTGAATTAGTGAGCACCATTTCATGATCCTATAGCCATTTTCTACTAAATTCGGTGATTGTTGCTGGTTCTCCCTCAGTGGTGGGAAGACTGACAATGGTATTCAGGAAGGTTTTCCTGTTTGTACCTTGCCTTGTTTCCTGGTGCTGCTTTCTGCAGGAATATTTTCAGGGTAGCAGATATTTCCAACTCTATGTCCAGATTTAAGCCCCACATTTTATACCTGAGAAGCCAGGAGCTGGCACTGCGACTGCTGGGATCTCTTGCTGGCTGTACAACTCTTTATAACCTGCAGCAAATCACTTTCTTCCTGTCTGCCTCCCTTGCTCAGTTATAATAGGAGGATAATTATATAACCCCACTGCACCAGGCTACCCGGAGGCTTGCTTAGCTCCTATGAACAAGCACTTAGATCCTTGGTTAAATGGTGCTTGAGAATGACAATATATTATTAATGTGTAATTAAAAGACATAGAGATAAAATAACTGCCGGTTGTTTTCCTGTGATACTATCTTAATACCAAGCAGAAAAAATAGAGATTTCTGAAGGTTGTTATCAAAAGTCCTCCTTTAACTCTATTGTTCCCTTCCATTGTTTTGTGTCTGTATCACTTGCTTAGAGCTGCTTCCTTAGGCAGTCTCTGAAAGCTTCTACATCCCACTAGTGCTAGGAAAGGCTCTGAGCTTGCTGTGGCACTGAGGTCCTGGCACTGCTGGCCTCCAGCAAATTAACATCCTGCTGAAGTGACTGTCTCTAATAACACCCTAGGGAGGTAGCCCTGCAGTAAGGGCACCTGGAAATTCCCCACTTAATTTTTCATACAAAATAACTTTTTGATTAAGCAGAAACTCTTAGAGGGAGAGATGCAGTCCATTCCAGAAAATGTTCTGCTTTTCAGCAAACAGAAAAAGCTGAAGACAATATTCCTTATTTTCACTGTAACTTTTCATGAAAGAGCAGGTGAATTCCTGAAGAGCAAGGCCAGGAAGTAAATTATTGCCTTGATCTATGCCCTGGCTGCTAGGAGTTGTCATGGTGCCGCACTGGTTTCTGCCATTGCGGAATTTGGTTTGTAGACAGACAGAATTTAGTCTGCACACAGCTGGGCTGATTTTCTACTAATTTTGTTATTATATGCTAGACATGAAGTTTTTGCTCTGTAGTAACTGCTCCATCTGCTTTGAATCAGGATCTGCAAAGGCTCGACAAACGCATCAGTGGCTTTTGTCGAGTGCTTCCACAGCTCTGTTTATTCCTTTAATCCTCCTTGGAAAGGCTGTTTTGTTGCTTCCTGCAGCAACAATTTGTGAGCTCTGTTTCCTTGCCTATCCAGTTGCAATATGCCAGACTTTGTGTATGTTTCTCCTCCCTCTAGTCCAGTCCAGCTCTGTCCTCTGTCCTAAACTTCCTGTTGCATGTGCTGGCAAGACAGGATCAAAGAATGGTTTGGGTTGGAAGGGACCTTAAAAATCTAGTTCCATCCCCCTGCCAAGTGCAGGGACACCTTCCAGTAGACCAGGTTGCACCAAGACCCATCCAGCCTGGCCTTGAACATTTCCAGTGTGGTTGTTGTCCTCCAGCTGGTCACCTTTATTCCATTTAATACTGGTGTCTTTTGGTAAGCAGAAGGTCCATTAAGTCCCAAGGCAGCAATAACATTAGCACTGGAATAGCAGGGAGCTCGCTGGGAAGGGTGGACTATGCTGTGTGTACTCACAGAGGCCACATTGTATTTCAGAGACACCAGGAAGCCCACAGTCTCACTTTCTGCAGTTGGTAAGTCTGATTTGTGTGATGTAGGCATTAAACAACATTTCTTTTGCATGCTCCTACTGTTACTCTTCCCTCCCTTCACACTCTAAGGCCAGGCATGGCAAAGTACAGAAGTGCCACCATGTATGATTGTCCCATGTAGGAGCAAGCTGAGCAGCTCCAGTTCACAACTCCTTTTAGAGAAGCAGAATTCAGAAGATATGTGGAGCCCCTTGAGGTTTCCAGGCATGGAGGGCAGTTATAGTACTTGGACTTGCTGCCCTGACGTTGGTGAATGGCCATGTGGAGCTTCCTCCCTGCTTTCCACCTTGCTGTGCTGCTTGTCCTGGGTTGCTTGCCTGTAATTTCCTCATGTCCTTTTATGTTTGACTGAATCAGCCAAGGAACTAAACCATGCCTCAGGCAGCTCTCTGTGCCAGCCTGTCCCCTCACTCACTCAGGGTTGGGTACAGCAGCTGGCTGTATCCACTTCCCTGCAGCACCTGCAACATGCAGGGAGCACACAGGGTGCTATCTTTGGGCTGTGCTTGTTCTGGAAAGGCTCTTGTCCTGGCTGCTGGCAAGGTGAGTGTCCAGCCCCTGCAATACCACCTGCTGGCAGGTGCTGTGTATCCGTCCTCACTGGCTGGAGCTGGGACTGGGCACAGATGATGAGCAAAATGTCCTTTCCCTGAGTTACCATCCCCAGTACTGGAGCAATCCTCACAACGTGTAACTCTCATGCTCTGCTGCTTACATCTCCTTAGGCTACACATCTGCAGCAGCTCCCGTTCCCCTCCCAGCCAGCAAACCTTTCTGTCACAGAAATGCAAAAACCTTACTGAGTCAGAGAGAAGCAGTGGTCGGTTCTGATGTCTGGGGTGAGGTTTCACGGCTGAACCAGCCCAGCAGCCTTCTCCTCAGAAAGCCTCCTTGCTTCCTTCCTTCCCCCTGTGCCTGATGCTGTTTAATGCTGGTCCAGACATTTGTGTACCCTTCAGTGAGTGGATCAAATCAATCAACTGGCAGTCTATTTGCAGCTTTTTATCCCTCAAAATAGCTTTTAGCCAGGTTGTCAGGATGAATCTGCTCACCATGCAGCAGGAGGTGGGTAGTAGAGGTGAGGAGTAGCAGCAGGCTGAGATCTGTTCAGCTTTCTCATGGATCTCACCTTTCTGATAGCTCAAAAGGTTTGAAAATACTGGTGGAATAAGGATGAGCAGATGCATTATGCTTACAATACCTGAGCAATCCACATTAACTGGACCTGTGCTTCGTTTCTATTAGAAATAACAACCCATTGTCTGATTTGACTGAGTCCCTCATGATATCACATATAAGTCATATCTAGACCATCATCTGGTTTCTTTACAGTGTCATTGGTGTCTTTGATTTCTGTGGTGTATTTTGACAGATGGACCTTCTGGTCCACCCAGTCAGTCCACCTCCAGCTAGCCACACCCAAGGTCACCTGCACTGCAGCTTTCTCCTACACCCGTATTTTAATCATAGATCAATAGCACTAGTTGCCTATGTAGCAGCTGATAGTATGGGGGGTGGTGGGGAGATGAAACAGGCCCTAAGCATCTAGAAATAACTTGAATAAAAAGAGGGGATTTGGGAAGGAGGTGATGAACTTACATTTCTGGTCTGGAGGAGGTTGTTCCATTGGAGCTAATGGACCATGAGTATTCTAATCAGGTACAGCCCCTGGCTAGAAGATGTGATAAAGAGCTCTAGGAATGCAACTGGAACACTTGCTTTGCTGTCCTGTGGGTACAAATGATACACTGAGGAACCAGCAGTTAATAATTTTCATGGCAACCTTTATGCTGGCTTCTGGGATATCCTTCCTCTGAACTGTCTTTCCTGGCCTAAGAGCAGCTCTAGGTCCAGGTGATGGGACTACTGTGCTGTTTTCTCTTTAATTGCTTGTTTTGGCCTGCTCTATTTTTACTGCAGCTGGAGCTTCCCAGGTGAAATGGAACAAGAAAAATGCCAACTGTTTAGCAACAAGCCATGATGGGGATGTTCGAATATGGGACAAAAGGGTAAGCTGAGGGATTTTTGAGCTATCTGTACATATTCCCACCTACCCAGTACAGATACTCCTCTGGTGACAGATGAATACTGAGGAAATGTGTACTACTTTATCCCAGATCTCTCTTGTGGGTCAGTTTAAACTAGAGAGAATTTGGAGTCCAAGAGCCTGAAGAGAGCATGTAGGTAGCCTCTTCCTCAGAGACTGTTCCTATTAACATTTTCCATTTGATCTCATAGTACTTAACTGTTTAACTGAGCATAAAGCGTGGTTAGGGCTGTACTTGGTGTCTGGAATTTGCCATACCTTCACAGGATTTTTTCTTCAGCTACTTCTGCTGAGCTATTTGCCATTCCCCAGCAGGGGTGGTTGTTCTAACTGTCTTGCCCTGGTTAAAGTGTCTCTTTTTTATGCCAGAGAACGAGACCAAATTTCAGGTGTCCTGTGCTGAGAAGGACAGTGTCTCTCCTTGCAGAAACCCAGCACTGCAGTGGAGTATTTGGCAGCTCATCTCTCCAAAATCCATGGTTTGGACTGGCATCCTGACAATGAGTATACACTGGCCACTTCCAGCCAGGACAACTCTGTCAGGGTAAGTGTTGTTTCTGCGATTCCTTCTACGAATTGGGAGTAGGAAGGATGGTGGAGCAGATCCCCTTCTGCTGCTGCTGAAGTTTTGGGGAGTGCTTTGCCATTGGCAAGATCTGGATCTTTATTGTTTGGTTTCTGGCCACCTGGTGTGTTGAGCCAGAACTGCACTTTCAGAGCAGGCAGAGGTCATTGAAGAATGGGTGTACATATGTTTGCCACATATGTGGTGATTAGGGCAGTACTGAAACTGAAAACAACTGCCTCTGCCTGTTGCTTGCCAGAAAGGAACAGACCACACATGCTGGAAGAGCCTTTTTTCTGAAATGCATGTTGCCAGCCTCAAGCTGATTACAGCAACTTGTGGGGAGACATACTTCAGCCCCTAGAGTTTCCGAAGTCATGTTGAACAGGACTATCAATAAGAGACTGCCTGCAAGCACTGCTGTGCAGGGCCTCTTACTTGGGAGAAAATAGTGTGCTTTGTATGTCAGCCAAGTGGAGTTCATTCACATTGAGCTAAGCTCTGAGGCAATTGATGTGTATTCTAGCAAAGCAAAAGGTTAGATTCTTCATTAGAAAATTAGCAGTAACAGCAGGGTGGGCCTGCCTCCAGCCTGGACTGGCATGTTGGCTGGCAGCCTGCAGGGTACCTTGTAACTCTGAAAGCCCAAGCAGGCTGCCTGTCTCCCTGCTCTAATTACTCAAGCTATGATCACTGTGAATATGACCCCAAGTAACTCATTTTCTAAGGGATGCTGCCAGCTGCTGATAGCTTGGTATTTGTCCTTTGGGGCCGTCTCTGCTGTTAATGAATGGGATTACTAATGATGCTGTGGGCACCCTGGCATGCTTTTTGGTCTGTTCTATCTGCAAGTCACATGGAAAACTACAGTCTGAAAGTATAGCCAGCTGACTCCTGCCTTTGCTTGCCTTTCTCTTGGTTTGTTGCTTTTTTTTTCAAGTTCTGGGATTACCGTCAGCCTCGGAAATACCTCAATATCCTTCCCTGCCAGGTTCCCGTCTGGAAGGCAAGATACACGGTGAGTGAGAAACTCCCACCAGTTCCACTTGTGCTCTGAGAAGAACGCGCAAAGAGACATTAAATAAAGAGCTGCCATAGGATTTCTCACCAGTTCTACTTGTGGACATTGTTAAGTTGATTTTAAAAATCCTTCTTGGTGCCTAAAAGGTATAGAAAAGCAACATCCAAGTGGGGGCATTCAGGAGAAGGAGTGAGCAAGCACCTACCCAAGTGAAGCTGAGGCTCTTAACATCAATCATAATCCTCAGAGATCTGAGTGTGGCCTGAAGCCTGTGCTGTGCCTTGAATCTTGATCCCCTTTTCCTGTCCAAAATGAGGAGTGTAGGATTGGTTTCCATGTTCCTCTGAGCATCGTGACCCTGAAGAGCTGCTAGGGCTCAGTTCCCAGGTAGCAGTTCTTGCAGCTCCAGGCAGACTGCAGTAAGGATTCCCAGTGAAAAGTCAGTGGTGAAATTCCTCCAGCCTCACAGATGAAAAGTGAGGAAGCAGCAGAAGGAAGTTGCTCATCTTAAGTGAGCTGCATTGAGTGTCTCAGTGTACTACATCTTACCCCTTGAAACAGTTTTTTTGCACAGCAATTGCCTTGGACCTTCCCAGGTTTTGGCCTGGTTCTGTTTTGTGCTGAGCTCATTTAAAACCTTCATATTCGTGTTGGTGGGAAAAGGGAAAAATGAGTGTGATAATAGCAGCATAACTCTCCCTGGCTAACTGGAAAGGTGTTTCTCTCCAAGCCTTTCAGCAATGGACTGGTGACAGTGATGGTCCCCCAACTCCGTCGGGAAAACAGTCTCCTCCTCTGGAATGTCTTTGACCTGAACACGCCTGTCCACACTTTTGTGGGACATGATGATGTGGTGCTGGAGTTTCAGTGGAGGAAGCAGAAAGAAGGTGAGTTGAGGGTTGAATGTGCTGTCTTCCCTACACTGTGGCTGTCAGTTAACTAAGGGTGTGGAGACCTGGCTCCTGATTGCAAGGCTGTTGCTTTTTTAGTCTTGCCTTTCCTTCAAGTATCTCCTGCCCATCTTCATGCCCTCCACTGCCCCCCCTCAAAGTACAGCTGTTCTGAACTGGTTTTATGGCAGTGCTTACAGAAGCACTGCCTTGTTTCCATGCTAACAAAGCAAATCTACCAAATGCTGAGTGGGTCAGTGGTGACTCTCATTGCTTCCACTCTCCTGGGAGTCTCTTCTTAACTTCCAGAGTAAATTGTGCAAATTATTAGATAGGTGCCTGAGTGCAGGTACCCTTTCCCTGCTCAGAGCTGCAGGTTAACCAGTTAACTCCTCATATCATGACCTGGATCAGCAGCCTCCAGCATATCCCAGACCACAGACCCAGCAAGCCCTTCTTAATTTGTATGCTGGCCAAGACAAGGGAGGAATAACATGGGATAGAGAGTCTGCTGCTAGAGTTCAGTCCTGACTGAATTTTCTAGTGTAAGCAGCTAAGAATAGGAGATTCCATACCAGAGGTTGCATAACCGTGCAGAGCACAGCTTTGTTTCCAGCACCTCAGCTGCCACTGACAGAATGTGCATGTCTGGCTTTGGTGTCACTTGTGCTACAGCTTTGCAGTGCTGCATAAAAGTGCTGGTCCAGCCCTCTGCCATCAGCTGCTGGGGCCATTCAGTTAAGTCACCTCCTTCTCCATTACTTGATTTTCCTCTTTCAAAAAGAGGAGAGCAATGGAGAACTGTGTTAGGATCTGGAGGCACAGTCCAAATCAATTTGTGAACATTTCAGCAGACTTGAGCTACAGTTGGTTGTCTTGGCTGAGTTAATAGATACATACCCGGGATTGGATGGCTTGCTTGTCTCAAGCAACATGTATCAATCACACAAACATTCCAAGTCTGCTCCAGTGTGGAGACAACCAAGATAGCACAAATTTCCTTCCACAGTCTGTTGCGCTGTATTTAGACAGCCCCTATGCCTCAGCAGAGGGGTGTAGGAAGCAGCTGTGCAGCAGCAAATTCTTAAGCATAGCAGCTATTTGACAAGGGAAACTTAAAACTGTATCACAAGACATAAACATGGACATAAATAGGTCTGTGTACCTCTGCCTGTTGATATTATGTGGTTAGATTTATTCCCTTACAACCTGAACTTGGCATCATCCAACTGTTTCAGAAGCAAGAAGAGGAATGGCAGAACCACCTTCTCATTGCTTAAAAATACTTTAAAACATCTACGTCTTGAAACAGGCTTGATGAATTAGAAGATATTTTCACTTTACAGTTATAGTTGAGAAACGTTTCTTTTTACCATACTATTTCTTCTACTTAAATAAATATTGTTGTGGGTCTTCTTTATTCCTGGTTGTGTCACATTCATTATTGCTTTGTGCTTTTGGCCTGTAAATCACAGCCAGTTTAGAGGTGTGTTAACTGTGGTGTGGGGAGGCACAAAGGTTTATGTACCTGGGTCAATCAAAGCAGAAAAGGACTTGCTCTGCCTTTCAGTTTGTGCCTTATCCATTTGGATGTGCCTTCTGGCTCGTTTAAATCTGTTTACTCTAAACTGAGATAGTCTCTGCTTTCCAGTGGGGTCTCTAATTGTTTCTGTCCTCTTTAGGCTCTAAAGATTACCAGCTGGTTACGTGGTCCCGGGATCAGACCCTGCGCATGTGGCGGATTGACTCTCAGTTGCAGAGGGTATGTGGGCACTCTGGCTCTTGAACCATAGACAGATTTCTTACAGGCTGGATTCACGTCCCCTTCCTTGCACTCCCAATCACTCCTCTGGTATCACAGAGCTGCAGACACAGAAGCCAGCTGCTGCTTCACTTTCCTCTACAGATCCAGCCCAAAAACATCCCCAAGGAGATCTGTGATGGGTCTTCTCTTTTAAGCCTGTGTCTCAAAAGTTTCTGTGTCTGTGCAAGGCTGCTTTGTTGTCTGACATTAAGTGCAGAAGTTTGTTTGGAGAAGGTGGAGGGCAGTTACTGCCTGCATTGCCTCTAAAATGCTGCGTCCATGGCTACAAGACTGTATTTCTTGGTTGTTTAGGTGCCAGGTAAATGTAGGGATTGTACCCTCCTCTACCTCCCCTTGTGTCCATTGCTTCTAAGCCTGGGGTGGGTGGTCTGAGTGTTTGGGTCTGCAGCAGTTACAGGTTCTGATGTAATTACTAGAATAGCTGTGCTGGCTCATACCAGAGGTTCATATGGCCACAATGGGCCACATGGCCATGTCACATCTTCAGCTGATGTCTTGGGAGGGGATAAGAAGGAGGCAGGCATGGAACGATGCTTTTCTCAAATGTCCTGTCAGCCTCCTGCCATTTGCAACTTATAGGCTCATTGAGTCTGTCATCTTTCTATGTGATGGAGCTTGATGATTGTCACTTCCATAGACATGTTCTGTTTTTTCTTGGACCTTTATAAATTTTTGTCACCTTAAACACCATAACAGCAAGGAGTTTCATGGTTTTTCTGCGTGTTGTGTGGTAAACCAGCTCATTTGTTTATTTTGCCACCTAATTTTATTCTATTGAAGATTAAGTGAGTCATATTCTCTACATATGTGCTACTGATGATTCTGTAGGCCTCCATCATATCCTTCTCAGCCACCTCCTTTTTCAAGTCAAAAGGTCTTGATTTAATTCATCCTTTGTACTACAACTTTGATTATCCTTTTGCCTTTCATGACCCTTTTTCAGTTCTAGTATATACCTTCGGTGATGGGGATCTGAGCTTTGTTTTTTTCCAGAGAATTCTCAGTACTCAGTTCAGTTTGTAAATTGTTTGGCATAATTCCATGAAATCATCAGCTTAGTCTGGCTTCTACCTCTTGTTCCCTCAGCTTGCCATTTTTCCCAATGTATGTTGCTTTATATTTATCTGAGCCAAAGTTCATCTTTCATTTTAATACAGTTACTCTTGTAAGGTCCTTCTGTGATTGTTTGCCGTCAGCCACACTTGTTACTGCCCTGAAAAACTTGGTGGCATCAGCAAACCTGGTCATGTCACTATTCACCTCCTATTCCAGGTTTTTAATGAATATGTTGAGAAGCATGTGTCCCAGCACAGATCCTGCAGGAGTCCTGCAGGTCTGTAACAAACTTTCTCTGTGAAAAATGACCCTTTACTCCTACCTGATATATTTGTCAACATTTGATTTCTTTCCTGTCTTTAAATCAATAGTTTGTTCATGTCAGAGCCTTTATTTTTCCTCTACTGGCTCCCACTCTTTTGTCCTTGTCTTTGTCTGGATCAAACTACACACATGATGGCATGTTGCTGGTGACCAATGCTGTAATTTGCTACATCACACCATTATCCTCTCTCTTCCCTTCATCTTCCCAGTTTTCTTGTGCTGAACTTAAAATCCAGGGGTTTATAGTCTCATTTTGATACAGGACCTAGAACAGTAAGGGCCCCTTGTGTGCACCTGGGTCTCTAGATCCTACTGGAGTGTAAATGTCAACTACAGAAAGTGTGCTACTATTAAATTTGATCTAAAAAATTAAACAAGTTTTAACAAATTAATTCAAGGAATTAATGTAATATCAGTTTTAGTTTTGACTAAAGGTAAGCCTCTATTTCTTAGCCAGGCCCTGTCAATTAAGTGGCTTTTAAAGTGAGCAGGAGATTTGGCCAGGCTCTCTGAGGTGACAGAGTTGAGGGTGCTGGAAAGTGAAAGATCACCTGTCTTTGTCACAGGAACAGTACAGTCTTAGTCATGACTTTGCGTGGATAGACCTACCTTGCAAATCCATCTGTCTGGAGAAGTGAGTTGTTTAGTGGTGGCTCTTCCCACAGCTTGGATTCTCTTGTGTAGCATGTGGGTGTGTTTGTTCTTTTCAGCTCTGTGCTAATGATATCCTGGATGGAGTTGAGGACCTCATTGATGGGATTTCTCATCTGCCAGAGCCAGACAAGACCCTTCACCCCCAGGAGGCGGAGCCCCAGCATAACTCTGGACATGGGGATGAGGAAGGTGAGAGAAGTGATGGCTTGTGGAACCTCAGCTTGTGGTGGCTTGGTGGCTCAACTTGATGGCTTGTGGTGGGAAGAAGATATATCTTGGCATAAGAAAACATAGGCAAAGCACAACCTGCTGCTGTTTGAGAGGTTAATGGATTCCTCATCAGGGAGGAGGAGAAACATTAGGGATTCCTCAGGATGGTCCTCCCAAGTTTTTTCTCTTCTAATGCAATGATTCTAGCTGTAAAATGAAGCTCTTCCTTGTCATGATTTTCATTTAATTGCATGCTTTCTAGGTTGTAGTTGTGGCTTGTTGCCAAAAGTAAGACAATCAGAATGTAGGTTCTACCTTTTGAGAAGATAGATTAAAGCCAAGAGATGAACCCACAGAAGAGGAGTGTGTGAGTAAGGCACTCTGACACAAGCTGCTTATATCACACCTGGTACCTAAACAATTCTGCTGGGGGGTCACTGTGTGAACTGATCTAACAAGGGGGTGTTTTCTGGTGTCTTCACCAGATGTAGATATGGAGACAGGTCATAAAGTTTTGTTCATGAGAGGTGGCTGAAGGCTGGCAGAGCAGAGGGAGAGGGATAATATCCCTGGCATCTGAGATACAGAGGGGGTGGATGTGAGATACTTTGACAGAAAGTATTTATTTGTCCCTACAGAAAAGAAGGTATGCAAGGAAGGAACATAAAGGAGGGTTTGTGTGACTAAGGCTGTGGCCAGGTTAAACATTCAGGGTTAGTGTTTGAACAGTGTAAGTACAAGATGCTGTTATAGCATCACATGGTGATGTGCATGGAAAAAAGTTATCTAAAGGGATTTCTGCAGCTACAATGAGGAAGAAGAATTGGGTGCACCAATGCCTTTATGTCAATTTGGGTTTAAATTCACAGCTCCTTTCAGTGTTGTAGCTGTGCCACAATGGATCCCCATGTGATGGGTGTATGGGGATGCAATTTGATTCACCCTTTGGCTTGCCAATGAACTACAGAGAAGGGGAGAAAGTGGTGTAATGTCTGTCCCTTCAATAAAGGAGCAGTTGTGAGGTCCCTTAGTGAAAGCATCTCTTCCTAACTAAAAGTTTTTTGCTCAGAAATTGCCAGTGAAGTTCCTCTCTGCCTCCTGTCCTGTGTGTCAGCAGAACAAGTTTCTGAAAGCCATCAGAACTTCTGTCTATGTCAGGGTTCTATAAGATGATAGAAAAAGCCCCAGATACCTGTGCTCCCCATGAGCAGTGCTTCTGGAGCAGCACAATCTCTCTTGCTCCTGCTGGGAGCATTCTCATTTTGGCTGCCTGACCTCTCTTTTTTCCACAGGAGAGAGTTAACTCTTCCACTGTCCCTGAAGAGGCACATACAACCATCCCATGTGGTTTGTTCTTTGGTTCAGACTGTTATGGTTTTTCTCATGGCCAAAAGGAATGAAATAGCTTTTCTGTAGCAGGGTAGATGTTGCTGCAAATAACATGACTGCAGGATTAGTGCATAAGCAAATTCCTAGGTAGGAATTTCAGTTCTTTCTAGCCAAAAAGCTATTATGGACTGTTGATGTTTCATCCTGGGGGTGGCTGCATTTCAGCTGCAGACAAAGCCTCCATGTTATTTTAGTAAAGCACTTTGGGGGATCTTTTGAAGAGATCAATGCTCTGCAGGTGAATGAGAGAGCCCCAGCTGTGCCTTTGCTGCACAGCTCTTGCTGCTGCTTATAGAGGAGCTTTAGGAATCTGTACCAGTGTGTGGCTTTGGAGGATTAAAAACTAATTGGAAGGGAATGGGAGGAGAAGACAAAGGGAGGGTATTGCCCATACTGGGAACCTTAGAGATGGCTTTTCAGTAAGCTATGTGGCATCTTGAGCTAGAAATAATTCTCTTCCCTGAGAGCCACTGATCTTCCTTTAATCTCCTTTTCAGCTCCCTTTTCTGGAATATATCTAAGTGCTGTAATAGAATTGCAAACAAGAATGATTGGCTAAGCATCCAACCTATCCAAATCCAGCAGCTCACTGGGTAGTGGTAATACCAGATATTTGTCCCTGCAGCAAAGTCAGTAACTTCTAGGCAAATGCTTATAAAAAGTCAACTTCTTGCATTTCTTTTCATTTGTTTTTGCTGGGAGTAGTCTGTGCAATGTGATATTGCAAGTGTGAGAATGACAGCTGAAAAATCAGGACTTCTCTTGTGTCCTTGGAACCATCATCAAAAAATAATATTTGACCTTCTTAAGAAGTGGTGCCACAGCAAAACGCCCTTACAGAGGTACACAGCAAGAAACGAGGCAAAACCCAGGCACAACCACAGGCAGATTCTTCTGAATTCTGAATTCTTCTGAAACTCAGTGAAGTTTGTTATCTCAACTGTAATTCTTTGTGTCCTGCAGCGCTTGCCTGGCTGTTTAAATGTGTTCTGGCCTTCAGGGGTTGCTGTCCTCCTAAAAGCTGCTGGAACTGGAGAGTTAGACCCAGTATTTTGATGAGTCTTTAAAGGCTGTTAAAGCACTAGAATGCTTTGCAACATTAAATGCAAATGGCTGCTGCAAATGAATTAAGCTTCTCTTAGGACCAGAAATACTCCCTGCTCTCTCCCAAAGCATTGTTGTGCTTTGGAGGCCTTCCCTGAAAGTCAGGAGTGGTGGGGGTGTTAGTCCCAAAGACCAGAGCTTCTCCTGGAGACTGCTAGGGCTGCAGTTCTTTCCTGTTGAGCTGAGATGCTCCAGTTCAGCTGATCGTGACTCTGGCAGCACTGTGTAAGGAGGAAAAAGGGTCTCACATGTGAGGGACCATTTAGGACTGTACAGAGTACAGGCAGGTTCTCTAACCTTCCTGGGAGCCCTCTGTGCAGAAAACTTTGGATTTTTAAAGAGAAGGGTCAGAAACTTGCTTCCAAACAACAGCTGAGATGTTCCAGCTCACAGGTCTTTGCCAGGTAAAAACTGATACCTCCATGTGCCAGAAGAGCAGAGGAAAACCTGTTGTCTTGGCTGCCTCCTGACATCATGTGAAAAACTCTGCCTGTTATAGCTTGTCTCAACTTGTTATGCATCTTTCCTGTCAGCCTTAAAAGAAGATTTCCTGAATGACTCCCTGGTGGGAAAGAAAACCGACCAACTGGGGCTGCCTCAAACACTGCAGCAGGAGTTTTCACTGATCAATGTGCAGATCCGAAATGTCAATGTGGAGGTACAGAGTTTCCTTTTGCTGGCTTGTTATGAGGGGATGTGGGCAGGCTGGCTTATTGAAGCCTTTAGAGGGGAACCTTCTTTGCTGCAGTGACTGCTGTCTGTAAGCAAGTTTTATTTTGTGCTGTCGAGATCCTCTTGGCCAGGGATAGTAAGAAAGAGAATAATCCCAGACACTGGTGTGAGAGAAATGTTTCAGCACAGTAACTACACTGGCTGATCGTGAGAAGTCTGGATGGTGTTTTCTTCTCTGCCTAGACTGCAGAGTGGAAGGTGACTTGTTCCATGCAGTTGATCTCATTTCAACTGGTTCTGAGTCCCATCTGCTGAGCCCTCCCTATCCTGTATTCTGTCCCTCACTTTTGCCCTCTCCCTTGCACTCCAAACTCTCCTCTGTGCCTAGAAGCTCACTGGAGGCACAGCCCTGAACTGGGCTGGGAGGCTTGAGGCAGCTGCCTGTCTCCTTTCCCCACCCTGGTGGTTTCACAGCTCATGGCATGATCCTGATGTAGTTTTCTGTGACAGTGGTGCAGGATGTTAGAAGGTGCCTGTTACTGCTGCACTGAGCCTGGCCAACTCTCCATGGCCAAGTGAGGTGGGCTGGGGTGCTTTTGGGAGCAGAGCCCCTTTCTTGGTGCTGCTTGGGCTGGCCACAGTCTCTGGATGCTGGAATGTCGGTCTGCTGGCACAAGCTGAGCCTGTCCCCATCTGCCTGGGGCGTTTTGCTGTCACTATGTTCCCTGCCCTTGAGAACAGCATGACTTTGTGTTATGTGCAGAGGAACCAGTCCCTCAGCATGAATTTAAGCCACGATAAATGTAAAAGTCCTGGGAGATCTCACTAGAGAGCAATTGCTTTTTCTCACAGATGGATGCGGTGAGTCGCAGCTGTACGGTGTCGGTGCACTGCGGCAACCACAGAGTCAGGATGCTGGTGATGTTCCCTGTCCAATATCCCAATAATGCTGCACCGTCCTTCCAGTTCATCAACCCAACCTCCATCACAGCTTCCATGAAGGCAAAGCTGCTGAAGGTGTGTGAGGAGTATAGAGTGTCTTTATAAATGTACAAATGATGGATACTTGACGTCTGGATTTTTGAGACATAACTAAACATCAGACCTTGCTGAAGACATACCACAGGTCATGTTGAACTGAAAAATTGTGAAGCCCATAGGATAAGGGTTTTGTTGATGCTGCAGTCCAGTATTTGCCTTTTTCCACTGCTCCTTCATTGCTGCTGTGTTCAGTGTGATGTGTATTGCCTCAGGATCCCTAACATACTTCTCCTCATGCAGTTGCCCTCAACCCAATAATAGACAAAATGACCAGTTAAGCATCCAGCTGCAGAATGATACTATTTTTGAGCTGGGATGTTGCTTCCTGCTCTACTACACAAGCTACTTTAAAAATGAAGGGATTTTTTTACATAGGCCCTGCTAATTCAGACCAGATGTTTTGATCATCTGGTGTAGCAAATCCTATTGCTGATGAAATCCTTTCCCCCACAACACATTGATGGATCAGTTTGGGTTTCTTCCTGAAAAAAAACCTGATCCAGTTTGCCACAAACTGGTATGAAACATATGGGCTGCAGTAATATTGAAGCCTAAATCCTGGCTCAGTGTGCTGCTAGGTGAACCTCAGTGCTCTGATCAAAGCACAAAGCCATTCCTCAGAGCAGACAGCACACCAGTGGCTCCAGTGGGCGTTAGCGGATGTCTGTTACCTGTTCAGGTCCTGGCATCTAAGCTGCTCTGCAAAAAGGATGTGGGCAAAGTGTGGATGTAACCATGAATAAAGTTGCATGTTGTATGTATTCCAGATACTGAAAGACACTTCCCTGCAGAAAGTGAAGCGGAACCAGAGCTGCCTGGAGCCTTGCCTGCGTCAGCTGGTCTCCTGGCTGGAGTCTGTTGTGGTATGGAGAGCTGCATGGGCTCTCTGCCCTAGTTTGTTGTCTTTTCCCATGTCCCACACTTCTGACTCTGCAGTGAGAATCTGGCCTCATTAGATGTGTAAATAGACCCCTGTGACTGGCCATTACATTTGTGTGAGCACTTCTGGTTACTGCTGAAGAGCTGGGTGGATGATTAGATGTGTTTTGTTTTCCAAAAATGAGGCCCTGAAGGTTTGCTGCTTTGGGGAACTCTGATATCCAGGTTACCAGGAGTGACTGGAGATTGGAGAATCTTAGTGCTGCATGGTAGCTTCCCAGCTCAGAATATATGTCACTGACTGCCAGGGCATGGTTATCATCTGTGAGAGAAGATAAGAGGCCTCAGGTTGTTGATGGATTAATTCTTGTTTGAAGGCCAATGGCAGGTGTCTTTACCTCCTCAGTTTTAGTCAAAGATCCTGCTAGTCCTATTCTAGGGTTTTTGTTTTCTTTCCTGAAAAAAACCCCAAACTGTGAAAATCTGATTTTTTTTCTGCAGCCTTGTGCTGAGGTTTTGTAGGGATGACACTGCAGATAAATCCAAGTCACACTCTGCTCTTAGCTGAGAGATTTGTGATACCTACTCAGCATCCCAGTGTCAGGTATTAGGTCTTTGTGTGGGTGAAGTGTACTGGAGTGGGTGTTTTTAGCATTCAGGAAAAGATTGGAGAGTCTCCTCAGGTTTCTTTTCTGAGAGGTTTTTTTTATTCATCACAAATAAAAGGCTGGAGGTTTTTTTTACATGTGAAGGCTTAATTCTGCTTGGTTTCAGCAGTAATATTGTAAGAGTGGGAACTTTCTGTGCTGTATAGAAATCTGATTACTTGAGCCACCACTACTTTCAAAGAATTCCTTTAGACTGAAGTTGTAGTATTCTTTATCCAAATAAATGCAGATTTCTGCCAAAATTCCTGTGGCTAGTCCTGAGGTCCCCCAGTAATTCACACCATCAGCCTTCCTCACTTGAAGACTCCCAACCTGTGTTTGACACCCCACAGTTGCGTGTTATTCCCACTCAAGGAGATTTTGTGCATCATTGCATTATCATGTTCAGCTCAGCTTGCTGCCTTGAGAGTCATATCCAGAGTGTGAAGATCGGATTTTCTATATAGCTTCCTCCTGTTCCTCCCCAAGTTAAGCTCTGCATTTCAGCATGATTATGGTGGGAGAGAAGTCTCTGGACAGGCAGCTAGAGAAGCTTTTTCCTCAAAGGCAGATGTGCCTGCAAGTGCCTTTGCAGTTGAAGCAGTAACTATGCTCTGAGCTTGGTCTGTTCTGGCTCAAAGGATGAGCACCTCCTGTGAGGCTGCTTGGCACTGCTGTGTCCGATGCTCTGGCTGGATTTCTGTCCTGTGACAGCAAGAGTGTGACCTTGGGTAACTTCTGTTTCAGAACCAAGAGGACAGCACGTCCAGCAATCCCTACGCTTTGTCCAACTCCGTAACACCCCCGTTGCCCACCTTTGCCCGGGTCTCCAATGCCTACGGCTCCTACCAGGACTCTAACATCCCATTTCCACGGACCTCTGGAGCCAGGTTCTGTGGTGCAGGTCAGCCCTGTCACTGATACATTAAAACAGGTACCTGGGGAATGGTCCTTTTAGATGTCTTGGGAAACACTTGCCTCTGAACAAGATAAGGCATTGCCATTCAAGGGGTAAGGAATGGTGTTAAAGTAGTGATATTGTGGTAAATTTAGAGATGAGACTAATTAGCAACTGTTCACAGTTGGGATTGCATGTGGGGCTTTAGGATTTTGAAATGCAGGGCTAGCTGAAGAGATAACCTTTGGCTTGTGGCATGCCAGAGGCATTGACAGATCTCTTTTTATAGAACACTGGGAATAGCTGTTTTCCTTGCCTAGTTCTCTCCTACCAGCATCACATTACTGGGTGTATTCTGGCACTCAGTCTTCACAAAAGTCCTGTGATTTGGGGTTGAACTTACCCTTTGCTGAAACCATATTCATATTTCTAACCACTCTTCTCTCATTCTACACTCTTTCACTTGTCCAAAACAGCTTTCCCAAGGTCATTAAGAAACTTCTCCTAAATGGGAGATGGGGTACAATCACATCCAGGTTTCCAGGAGAGCATGTAGAGGGTGAAGATCACTAAAAACTAGGTTAAGATCTGAGTGAGAGCTGTTAAGTTTCACTGAGCTATTTCAGATGCACAGATGCCGTCTCTGGACCTGACTGCGTACCAGTGTGAGCATGTTTTGGAACCTGCTTTCCATACAGGCCTCACTGAATTCCCAAGCAAAAGTAAAACAGAATAATACTGCATTGAATAGGCTCAGTGAAACCTGTTAAGTCCTGAAACTCTTGCAAGAGTAGGCAGCTGAAGACACTTGAGAGGCTAACAAATGGGATAAGGCTTGTGAGAGGATGCTTTGGAGCTGGCTTCAGATGTCTGGGGCTCTCCTGTTGAAGAAGAGAGTTGTACAAGCTGCAGTTTCTCTGCGTTGCCAGACATCACCTCACTTACCTCTGGAGTAACAGTGCTTGGCAAGTTCTGGTGGAGAGTCAAAACACAAGCATATATTTGCTCATTTTCTTTTCCTGTCTTTTCTCTAACAGCTATAAACCACTTGACATTATGCATTCGAGAGAAACATCTCAAAAACCCCTTGCTTTGTAGTGGGTTTACAGGGAGTCAGTTTGGGTTGAGAGAATGTGGTTGTCTGCTTTTAGTTTATAATCACTAAGGTTAGCGGATAAGAACCCAGCTTCTTGCCTCTGATACTCAGGGAAATGTGGTCATTTAAGCTGAACTGAGTAATCTACTCTTTGTTGCATGGTCTTTATGCCATGTCCTGTCTCTGCAGGGTATCTGGTGTATTTCACAAGGCCCATGACCATGCACCGTGCAGTGTCCCCGATGGAGCCCACACCCAGGTGAGTGCCCTGTGTGGCGTTTGAGGTGTGCTGCTGTCATGGGCAGGAAAGCAGGAAAATACCAGGTCCTACATTAGACCTGGTCCCCTCTAGTGTTAGCTGTGCCCTCAGCACAGAGAGCCTGGGCCCTTACACCACAGGGCCTCAGCACAGACTTCTTTTGAGACAGTGGCACCATTGCTGGCAGCTTGGGTTAGTGGAGATGTCAGTGTGAGCCTGCAGGACATTTTGATGGGAAAAACTCCTGAAAGTGTATTCTCTTTTTCCCAGGTCTCTGTCGGCTCTATCAGCGTACCATAGTGGCCTCATTACTCCAATGAAGATCCGCACGGAGACTCCGGGCAACCTGCGTCTGTACAGTGGGAGCCCAACACGCAGTGAGAAGGAGCAGGTCTCCATTAGCTCCTTCTACTACAAAGAAAGGGTAAGTGCCAGACCAAAACACTGCTCCCAACACTTTAGCTTTCATGACCTGTTTTCCTTTCATTTAGCATTGCTAGTAATAGAAGCTTTATATTCCTCTCAAAAAGACATTTTTTTACAGGCAGATCTGTCAAATGGATTTGGTTCCTATTAGTAACTTCTTTATTGATCCTCTCTAGCATTTGACCTGCTTATTTTGATGTTTCTCTGTGCTGACCATCACAGCTCCCTTCAGTGCATTATACTGTCTCCCTTTGCATTATGTAGGGTTAAAATCTTACCCTTTAAGAAGTTTTAGTCTTCAGATAAATACATGTACACAGCTCTTGCTGTTCTGGGTACTCCCTGATATATATACATATATAACTGCACAGGGCTGTGACTGTCTGCAGCTTACTGCCAGCCTCTCCTGGACTAAGGGATGTGGTTGGTTATTTCTATTTCAGGTGTCTCTTTCAGGGATATATGCCCCTTTGAACCTCTTTTTTTAAACAAAAATAATTTCTACATGATTCTCTAAAGATCTTCCAATCCACGTAATTCTGGTTTAGGTGCAGGTTTTGCTGTTGCTCCTGTTTACAAGGCTTTGGAGAAGAGTGGGATTGTTTCCTTCTGGGACATGGTGGGTGAGGAAGACCTGTTGTAATTGTAGGGTGGCTGCAGTGTTAGTTGTAAAACAGCTGTGAGGGCCTGATGTGCCTGGAGCAGATGCTGTGGGAGCAGTAGGCTGAGCAGATTGTTAGAAACAAACTGTGCTTCAGCAGGGGGTGAGGTGGCTTTCAAAAATGCAGTAAGCTTCCACTGGGAGCCTCAGAATTTGGGGCATTTGAGTAGTTTGTTCACTGTCCATGCAGAGGACATAAATCTGTTGCTGCAGTAAAGAGCTTCCAGGTAACCCAGGGAAAGCCAAAAGCTGTCTGCACTCTGCTGGCAGAATAGTTTGGGAACTTGTGTCCCAGGAGCAGAGGAAATCAAAGCCTTGAACACCCATCCTTCCTGGGCACAGATAGAAGTCTTGTTTTTCTGGTGGTTCTGGGTGTGACAGCCACCCTGTCTCTGGGACTGTGTCCTGCTTACATGACGACATTACAACTCCCAGCTGTGGGGAGAGCCCCTGTCCCTAGTGCAAATTCTGCTTCCATACAGACCCCAGAAGTCTCTTAAGTCCCCATCCTGGTTTTTTTCCCCACACAAACTTTTTTTTTCTTTTTCCTTTTTTCTTTTTTTTTTTTTTTTTTTTGAAGGAAAGAGAAAATGGTGCTGCCTGGTACAAAAATTACAGCCTGTCCTAGTCTTTGTAGGAGAGTTTATTTAAAGAGCTACCTCTGTCCTCTGCAGCAGGCTTGTGTCTGACACACAGCCTCTCTAAGATGACAGACAAGGCTAAAAATAACATGTGGAACCAGCTTGGTGCAATTTCATGTGACCTGTCTCAATAGCCCTTGTATTGATGGCAACAAGATTTTTGTCACAGGGTAAAAGAATTCAAGAGAACAAAGCATGTGTGCAGCCATGTCTGCTGAAAGCCAAGGGAAATTCCTGTGTTCCCCTTCCCCTGCTGAGCTATCTCCTCGCATGCTGGAATAAATGTAAGAACTCTAATGGTTCAAATCTTCTTGCAGATGAAAGAGTATTAAAAAAAACAACCAAAAACCTGTATCTCTCTTCAGCAGAGGTTTTCTGGTTCTTCAGGAGTTGTTGTCATGGCTCTGTTAGATCAATGCTACAGCATTTTTGTTATTTCATTGTGACAGTTTTAAAAAGCCCAGACTCTAAGTTTAGTTAACTCCTTGCTCTGGAGCTTGGATTTTATGTTTGCATTAAATAAAAGTTTAAATTTTGTGCATCAAACTGTGATATCAGACAACTTCATCCCCAAAACTGAGTATATCAGCCATAACCAAGTATTTAAATCCACTGCAACAACAACTGGCATCCACTAACATTAGCAAACCAATGGAATTTGCCCATTGCTAGACAGGAAAGATGTGATATTCCCATGAAGGTAGGGGAGCTGCTGGTTCCAGCAGAGAGCTCCTTAGTAAGCTAAAATGAAACTAAATCTGGCACTGAGCCTTTCTGTGCTCATTTAAGTGTATATATATATATATATATATATCTTTCTCACTTTTTTTCACATATGCACACTCCTCCTTTCTTCCTCCCTCTTTTTTACTTTGCAAAAAAACCCCACTGAAGAGCACTAGTCAGCAGAAAGGAGGAGCTTTATCTGTACCATGGCAATGCTGTCAGTGTTTTGAATCTGAGTGTCTCTTAAAGAAGGTGCCCTGGAGTTCTTTTTTCCCCCTACAGTTACAGGGTCGTGCCAGTGGGGTCCTGGAGACAGCTCAGCCTTGCTGTACCTGGAGATAGTGACAGTGGTGTCCTTATGCTTCCCCTCAGGGAACTGGTGAGGGGACTGAGCTTAGTTTTAATGCTTTTCTACTATACTGAATTTCCTTTAACTAAGCCTTTTCTCATTCTCTGCGAGGCCTGCTGGAAGAACCTGTACACATGGCTGCAGCCTTCTCCTCTCTCTCTTCATGGGGCCCTGCAGCCAGCCTGGTTGTAGGGCTCTTCCAGCAGTGAGATACGAGGGGATGTAGAGGCTGTAGGCATGGTTGACGGTCCTGACTGTCCATCATCAGCTGAAAACAAATGCAAAATGCATTGTACCTGACCCAAATATCTCTTTTTATTGTGTTAATTCTTACAGATCTGAGCACTATTTTTCAAGTGAGTGTACAGTAATGTGCTTTGAAAAATTCCATTTGTTGTTGCTATAACACTGTGTTGAGTACCTACTGAAATACCTTCAAGTTCCTAATGAAAGCCTACTTTGGAGCTATTCAGCATGGTCAATCAATAGAGAATTTGATTGCTTACTCAATCTGAAGGAGTTTCTCAACCCATTATAGTAACCCACAATACCCACATGGTCCTGCCAAGTAGCAGTGTCTCTACATCCCTTCTAATATTCTGACATACGTTTTTTTATTGTTTAAAATGAAAGTGAACAGTTACAGCAGGTTTCAGTGAATGAAGTTCTGGGGGATGCCAGATGTTAAAGGGAATCTGAGTAAGCAGGAGTGTCTACTTAGCATCCTGCAGATATCTGTGCCATGGCACTGGACAGCTGTCTTAAAAATGATGCAGTTTACACTTAGCTGCCTTTCTGTTCAGGAAAAATGAGTAAAACATTGCAGTTTAGGCATGTGGGGCACTTGGGTGTTGTCCTCTGCTCAATTCATGGTATGAGCAAGGTCACTCGAAGCAGTTCAGTGCTTCTTGCAGTAATACAACTCCATGTGGAAGACTTGATTCAGATTTGAGTTTGCCAAAGTCTTCCATAGAGGCTGGTGTTGGGCACGACACAGCAGCCCTTGCTCTGCCAGAGCCATAGGTAATGCTGTGTCATACAATTGTGTTAGGATGAAAGTGGGGATCATGATTTGCAACTGTTCGCTGTGTACCAGAACCATTGGGAACAGTATCTTTTACTCTGCTGGTTCAGGGCATTTTTCATTTCAGTTTATTTACCTTTGTCTTTAATTTTCTTGGTGTCTTTCTTCCCTTTTCCTGGGTATAATGTTTTCGCGTACAGATGTCTCCTCGCTCTGCCCGGCGACGTTGGTCCATACAAGCAATTAACGACTTCCCGGTACTGTGTGCTGTGCTAATACTGTCCTTGATATGACCCTGTCTTCTGCCCAAGGGCCCAAGAATAAAATGCCACCTGCCTGCCTTTGAGTAACCTGCACAGAGTTGGGGGACTCGCACTCCACGCAGGGCCTAGGGCTTCACACGAGCAGATGCACGTGTAAGTGGGTAGGAGCAGACAGTAGTTTGCAGGGTGCAAGTTCTGACCTAGAGGATGCCTGTTTCACCTGGCCTTGTGGTCAGGAAAGGATGCCAAGGGGTAATTTGAAGTGTAAGAGAAGATTAACCTCTAAGAAACAGAGTGCACTGTAGAGGAGCTGAGTGATTATTATACATCATCAACCAACTGATGAGACTGATATTAGAGCACCTAATTTCTGAAAAGACGAAGCCTTGCTGGAGAGGGAGAGAAGATCACTTAAGAGCTGTGGAAGAAGCAAACTGGTTGAGTTTCTGACAACAATCTGTCATCTCATTAAAATGAACTGCCACTTCTCAGTGCAATCCATCATGCAGTCTTATATCCTGGGTCAAAAAATACAATTTCTTCTTAACTTGTGATCTTCTCCCAGCCCTTTGAATGCAGGGTGGTGCAACTCTTTTAGAGTGGTTGCACTTCAGCCACCCTGGCAGGTTCTCTCTCCTCCTGGCACCTGCCCTGCCAAGTCTGCTTTGACAATTGTTTTCTGATAGTCAGGTCCACGTGTCCCTCAAACTCCAACATCATTCATGAACATCTTGATGATATCGGGATTGCTCAAGCTGTGCTGGACATGAGGGCACTTACTATTTCATCACTCATCTTCCAAGCATAGACAAAGCTCAGAAAACTCAATTTCAATTTAAAGATGATCTCTTAAAGTCTGTTTGTCTTAATGTCTGTACAAACAACTGTTTTTTCACAGCTGCTGTCCTTCATGTTATCTCTTCATAAGACAGCAGGGAATAAAATAGAATCCTGTAACACCTAATTTAACTTGGTATAATAGGATCAAATTTTTGTAATTACAACAGAGGCTAAGACTGTATTAGCAAATAATAGGTGAAAGAAACCAGAAGTAATTTACTTGACTCCATCAAGGCTTTTGGCAAAGAGCTTTGTGAGCAGCAGACGCAAGAAATGAAGTTCTGTCTTGAATCAGGAGCAGACTGAAAGAAAGAAAATCAAGCAATGAACTTGCCAGCTTGTGTGGTAAATTGCAGAGCACAAAGGCCACAGTTTAATTTACAATTATCTCTGTCCTGGAAGGAAGAGCAAGTAGTGATGTGATAAAGTTATAATTTTCTGTAACATATATTTAAAAGTGATACAGGGGTTAGTCCAAGCCTTGAAGGATTGATTGTATTTGTGGATAACCTTTGGAAGAGGCTAAACTGACTCTCTAAAGGGGGCAGCAGTGCCTAAGGTGAAGACACAGGCATACACAAGGAGAGGTATAGGCTATTAGTGCAAATCATGTGCCTTCCTTCTGGAAGAAGAGCTCGGTATTGCTCAAGGTGTTTGGGGAAGCAAGAGCTTAGCAAGTTTATAAGGAGCAATAATTCCTCTTTCTGGCCTCCTCTTCTGAAGTGCCCGTCCTTCAGGGCAGGTGCCAGCTATTGATTGATGGAAGCTATAAAGACATATTCCTGCTGTGGGGCACTTGATTCAAAAGGGCCTTGGATTTTTTAGTGCCTTTGTGGCAGGTGCCTGATACTGTGGGAGATGCTGGAAATAGTAAATGTTTATTATTTTGAAGAGAAAATCCAGGCAGTACTGCATGAGCCACACGGGGGAGTTAATCTGTTGGCAGTTGTTTAGAATAAAGGAGCATAGCATTCTACAGGGAGGAAGCAATTTTTGCATTTTATTTAAAAAAATATGAGAGCAGCTTGAACCTGACTTGAGCAGATTTAACTATTTTGTACATGTCTTACTGCAGCTTAATCTCTTGGCATTAAGTCCGTTCTCTTTTTGTTCACAACCTTTCCCTTTGCCCTACTAATGCCAGTTTATACCACAAACCCTGAAATTTTGCATATGCTGATGTGAAACAGGCACTTTACATTTCAGGATCCTTCTTAAAGCACTGCCTGCCTCAGCAGGATCCAAAGGCACACACACCCAAGTGTTCAGCATCCTTTCCAAGGAGGCAGCATTTTGCAACTCCTGCTGCTGAGTATGCAGTGATGATGGTGGTTGCTACAAAGCAGTTGGTGGCTTATTCTTGGGCTATCTGTTTCTACATGTAACCCATTTACTGCCATCGTTATCACCTCAGATTGCAGCAAATTACAGCCTTGGGTATAGTAGTGCAGGTGCAGGCTGGCTTTTTTAGTCATTATTCAGTGCTGTTCCCTGCTGTCACCTCCAACCCCATGATTGCCATAAATGCTCTGGTTTCTTTCCTTCTCGTGCTCTGAGGAACTGATGAGTCTTAATTTACTTATCACTGTAGCTATTTTCTTTCGTATCTTCCTCTCATTAAACCGAGGAGCAGCTGGGTAGATGCAGTTCTCCTTGGCATGGATTCTAGGTTTCAGGAAGAACTAGAAATGTCATGGGCAGTGCAGAAGACCTGTGTCTTTGTCCTTCAGCTGCCAGCAGCTAGCTTGGTGCATGTTGATTTCCGCTTCAGCTCCAAATGTTATGTTCCCTGCTGCCCATCCTGACCTGTGCTCCAGCCCCTAGAAAGAGATGTGTTTTCTGCTCTACCCTAATGCCCCTGAGCCTTGGTGACGCCTTTTGATTACTCCATAGTGGGAGCTTCTACTGGGAGAAGAGGTGGAATTGGAGGGAGGTGGAACTTGGCCAGACAAACCCAACCTAAAGCTTTCTTTGTCTCTGGTAATCCCTATTAAAAACACTCAAATACCGCTTGGTGGAGAGCTACTCCTGTAATTAACACCAGCAAATATTGGATTCAAAGTAGAGCTTCTGTTGTCAATGGTGATGAACTTTACCCCATCCATGATGGTTCTCATACTTCTGATTGTGGGTTTTTTCCTAACTCTTGCTGTAGCTGAGGTAAACCTGAATTGTAGAAAACCCAGACTTTTTTAATGGTGACTCTTTTTTGCTTTATGATTTTTAGCTTTGTAGCTTTATGGTTTTTTCCTGTCACAGGTAGGAGCTGGAATTGGTGGACATGGAAGTGTAGTACAGGCAGGGCCTGTGGTCATCAGCTAACTCCACTCCTGGAGCCACACTGGTAAAGAATTAGGGTTTCCTTTTTTGCCAGTAAATAAGCAGAGTTAAAAGGAAGAAAACAGGACAATATTGGGTTTAAGTCCAGGTTTTCAGGGGTTTCTGATACATTTAGTGTTTCCATTTGTCTGGTGATATGCTAAAAGCAAGCAGTGGAAGCCATTCATGAGAGCTCTTTTTCATTCTCATCTTCATTTGTTGTCTTTCTCCAAAAAAAAAAAAGAGCCAGTTGCCTGTGGAAAATGATATGTGTTGTCTATGTTTCTAGTCTTGAAATGCCTGTTGGAAGGCTTCTTCAGTCTGCTCTTGCAGGGGGCAGGAGCAGGTTGAATATGTTTCCAAACACTGGGCAGAGGGAGATCTCCATCAACTGTGAGTTCTGGGGCCAACTGGCTTACAGATGGTCAGGAGGTGGCAAGTTGCTCTCCAAATTACCTGCCAGGCTCTAGAAGCTCTTGTTGATAGCCCACAGAATGTGGTTCTGTGTCTGCAGGCCTGGGCTCAAACACCTGCTCAGACACAGCACAAATACAGCTTTTGCTGTGAGAAGCCTGGTAGCCCTTCCAGGACAATGCCTGAGCTCTTTCCTTCTGGCATGTCATTGTTCTGGGGCTCCCAAGCTTCTCTCATACACTGATTTTAGTAGCATCAGCAGCTCCTCACCACACCTGCGAGACAGCATTTGCTGCCCTGAGAAGGAATGAGGTACAGGTGCCACTGTTACTTGGGAGCCTGGCTGTAATACAGCCTGCATCCTTCAGCATGGAAAGGGCAGCTAAACTTTTAGGTGTTATCAAAACAGGATTAGCCTGCCCAATGTCAAGAGAGGCAGAGTTGATCCAGACTGTGCCTTGATTAGGAACTGATGGGCTGAAGAGAGGTGGGTCTCCCACCTGACTCCATTCTAGCCACCTTCCCCTGCATAATGCTTTTCAGCTTCAGGGGACAGATAAGTACTGCAGGCAGATTCCTCTTTGATGAATTAGGATTTGAAGAGATGTGGCAGGGAACTATTCAGTCAGCTTTGCCAGAGAACTGGATACTGACAGTCCTGTTTCTACAAGTGTTTCACCCCTCTGAATGTTTGGCACCATGCAAGATCTGCTCTTCTTTACTCAGTGGAGTGGTGGACGATCAGGGGAATGGTGATGCTGTGTAACATGGGCATCCCTGGAAAAACCCACCTTTGCCTCCTTTGAGGCAGAAATGCCTTCTTCACTCACTGTCAAGCTGGAGCCACTGATCCTCAGCTGTGCAGTGTTCAGAGAAGCTTCAGGAGATTCTGTTTTGCTTCTTGTGGCATGTTTAAGTAGTATGATCAGGGTGGCAGGACCTCCTCAGCACACTGGCCCAAGCTTGGGCCAGGCAGGCAGTGGCATTTCTTAAGGTCATGAGTAGTTTTTGAAGGACATTTTGTGTCTGATAAGACTGCCCAGGTTTTCACAGGACTGCATGGTCATGGTCAAAAGCCATTTGGCACTCAGCCATCCCAGAGCTGGCCTCACACCCACAGTAAAGGTGACCCTGCTTGCAGATCCAAGTCCTACCTTTCCTGTATCCTGGTATGCTCTTTAGGAGAACCAATGTGAGCCTGTGTGAGCTGTGTCTGCCCTATAGAGCCATCAGCACAGCCTTGCTGGCCTCTTGGGAGAGGGGCTGTTCTGCTTTGAGATGTGGGGAAGCCCCAGCATGAGGGCCCCAGGAGAGCCTCCCTAACCCAGCATGACCAGGCGCTTCTGTGTGGGTCTGTCTCTCTGTGTGGCAGTGAGGGAACACGCCATGAGAGAGCAGCATTGCAAAGCATTGGAACCCTGCATAGCAGCCAGTGCTTCCTTCAGTAGAGCTCCAGTGCCTTCTGCCTGTTGCTGCCACACGTCCTCTCATCCCTCCTCCTCACTCTTGTAGAGCAAAGAGCTGGAAGAGGTCAGGATACCAGACAAATACTCTACAGTGTTTCACACAGCCAAGCAAGCTTTATGCTTTAGGCAGCTTGGCTTTAAGATGTCCTATATGCCTGTTACAGGGAGTATTTGGGAATCTTGGCTTCTTGTTTCTGTTCCCTTTGTTGGTTCCTCTCCTTTCTTCTCCCCCCTCTTACGTCCTGAGCCAGCTGTAAGTAGCTGTGAGCATGATAGCTAGGGATCCTTGCTAGGAAAACTTGGGCCCTGCTTTATCACCTGCCAGTTGTTTGTTTGAAGCTGTTGATAAAGCAGGACGTGGGAGCCCTGTGCTGGCACTGAACAGGGCTGTTCTCATCCTGAGAGGGCAGACCTAGAGACAGTCTGGAGCTGTGGGTTTGCCCTGAGGTGAAGGGCGAGCAGCAGCTGCCTCCAGCATGTCTCTGTGCTGACACTGGCTGAAGTCACCAGTGGTCCATCTGCAAAGGGTTCCCAGAGAATGAGAACTGAACCGTCTTCCTGCCAAACTTGCCCAGGTTTGATTGGCATCCTGAAGCTGATTTATTCTATTACTGGCTTTGACAGGGAAACTCACAAAATACTTTTTGAGTGAGTTTGACCTTGAGCTCGCTGCCTTGACCTGCTTTTCACTTCCTACAGATGGAGATGCTTGTTCTCCTGGGCATGTCATGGATGTTTTCCAGGGTAACAGAGAGCCTTCTAAAAGGCAGGTTTGGGTGCTGCTTGCATTATTCCTGACCATAGTGCTTTGTTCCCTGTCCCAAGCAGCCCATTGTCCTCTTCCCCAGTAACACTGCCATTCATTCTGCAGAAATCAAGGAGGTGGAAAAGCAAACGAGAGGGGACAGATACCAACAACCGACCCATCAAGGCTGCTGGCAAAGTTATTATCCAAGATATTTCCTGCTTGCTGCCTGTCCACAAGCTGCTGGGAGAGCTCTACATGTGAGTACATTTGGGCGGTCATCCCTTCCCAAATGAAAGTAGCTGTCTTCGGCATTGCTGTGCTTTAATCCTGGCATCAGTCAGCATGGATCCATGAATGTTTCTCTACCTTCTTCCTCTGTTCTTGCCTCACTGGTGTTTTTTGGTATCCCTCTGCCTGTGAGAGGGGTTTACCTGTCTCCTGTAAATCTGAAAAGCGTGAGGGAAGAAATTTGTGATGAGGTGTGGTCAACAGAGTTTGAAGTGGTGCTTCAGTCTTGTCACTGCAAATGTTACAGGTTCAGATTTTCACCTGCTAACAAGAGAAATTCCTTTTCAAATCTCATGTTAAATCTACAGGCTTAAAAATCTCAGTAAATGCACATTTCATTCTGTAAAACTATTAATAGCTTACAAAGCTTTTTAATTTCAGAAGTATTTTATATGTTCCCACTTGGTTGTACATGTCTGTTCTGCAAGTTATTCTGTGTTAATGGAAAGGATGGAGTTCTGTGGGCATTTTTGTGTTTTTGTTGTTTTTGGTTTTGTTTTTTTTAACAAAGGGCTTCCTTTTTCCAGACTTTCTAAATTACATGGTTACAAAACCTCTGTTCCTGAATTTTTTCTTTCTTAAGTTTGGTAATACTGGCTGGTCCTTAATGGAATTTCCAGTCTATGGACATTCAGGGAAGATGTAGTTTTCCTTTCTGAGGAAAGAAAGAGAGGAAAGAAACCCTTCTTTCTCTCCCTTTCTATGTTATTTTCAAAAATATTCTTTTAAAAAACCTGTTGGACCTTTCTTCGTGGGACATCTTGTGTAAACAGCCCTAAATCAGTCCCAGCTAGTGTGGAGTTGGACTCAATGTGTGGTGTATTAGCAAAAATGAATAGTGGGAGGAGGATGGCAGTGATCCCTGAATAACAGAGAAAGATGGGAGGGGATCCTGGCCATGCGAAGAGGCTCATATTGATCAGGAGGTTCTGGGCTGCTCACTGCTACCAGAGCCACATTCCCTCTTCCCCTCCATTCCTCCCCACCTTTGTAGGTAATGTGCCAGTCAGAGCTGAGTTACCTCCTTTCTTTTCAGCCTGAACGTGAATAACATCCAGGAGACTTGCCAGAAGAATGCTGCCTCAGCCTTGGCAGTGGGGCGGAGGGATCTCGTACAGGTACGCCATGGAGCCAGACCTCTTCCTCAGCCTGCTGTGCTACCCTCCAGTGGCTTGTGCTGTCACTCACACCCAAGTGGGGTTCAGCAGCTCTGTCAGGGAGTCTCTGGTTGGTGAACCAGGCAGGTGGAATGGCCACCAAGGTGGTCCGCACCTCGCTGAGTCTGGGCATCAAGACTTTCCATCCCAGGACTGCACACAGATTCTCTTATGCCCTTTGCCAAACTGAGTGAAACACATTTTTCAGGGAATTCCTGTAGGCAAAGTGAGGAATGCAGCCTGCTCTTGAGTCATCAAATGGAGTAACTGTGCACAGAGTTGCCTAGCTGCTGTCAGCATTTTGATCCATAATTTTTTTCATACTTATGTAATTGTTCCCATTGTTTGGCATTCATCTGTGTTGGCATTGAGTCCTAACTGCAGCTGTTTTCTCCCAAGAGAGCCCAGGCCCAGGGGCTCCAAAATGGGGCTGGCTATTTGCATTCAGATAAAAATAGGAGAAAAATGGCTATTGTGGCCCATGCTTTTCCCTGTGATTAGTCCATTGCAATAGGCAGAACATTTGACAGGACATGGGAACACCTGAAAGAGATGGGAATTGGCAGTGCCACAGGAGCTGTGCACATCTCCTCAGCATTTGGCTCTAATTAGAGCTGGACAGGCAACATGCATAGGCTTACCTGATCTAGGCAGAAGCTGACTCAAGCTGTTGTCTTGCTTCTTGGTGGGTTCTGCAACACTAGCAGAAAGTAGGTCTAGTTCCCCTTCGTCTGTTCTTCCTCTTGCAGTCTGGTTTGTCCACATTGGACCAGAGTTTGGGTGGAGTAACTTCAGCAAGATTTCTCTGAGATAACTCTGTTTCTTGCTTGATTTTTCCCTGTTCCTTCTAACTCCAGTCTGTAGTGCAGCTCACAGCAGACATGCAGGCTTGAGTTGCAAGTTGTAGGTTTGATGTGCTCTATAGCAGTGTAGGAAGTGGCATCTTTCCTGTTACCTTTCTGTGCACTCTCTTACTCAGCCCAGTCCTTGTTTTGGTTTCTCTTCTGTTGCTCTCTCTGGTTTCACGGGGAGCAGCTTTGGGACTACTTTTTCTGGCTGTTTGTTCTTTGTACTTGGAGAATGTGGTTTTACTTTATTGTCCATGTTGTCAGTGCTCTGATTTCTGCCGTTTTTTTTGCACACTCTTTTCCTTTCCTGCTCTTTTTTTTTGTGCTAAACTAGATGCTTTCCTTTTCCCTAGAATATTCTAACTGTCCCATTTTTCTAGGCACAGCAGAAAAAGCAGTCCTAGATCAGTGGTATAGAGACTGACAAGATGGAACCATTTTCAGAGTAGAGGATGATAAATGAATGAGAAATTTCATGTGGTTAAACTCTGAAGTAGAAAAGGCAAGCAGTGTCCTGTCTGTGCCAGGCTGCATGAGAATTGTGCTCAGTGACACCACTAATGAACGAATACTTCTCATGCAAATAATGATTTACCAGTAAACTTTCTGCCACCAGACATCTCTGAACCCAAGAACTGTATCAAATCTGAACCCTTTTGAGGCTTGTGAATATAAAATGCACTAATAGACTATAGACTGTTCAGCTTTTGTGTTTAACCCAAACACAAAGCGAGTGGGACAGGGAAAGCTTTGGTTTTGTGTTATTCTCTGTCTTATTTGTGACACAGAGACCGAAACTGTTCCCTGCTGTCAGGGTGAAAAAAACGACAAACCCAAAACAGACAAGCTTCATTATTATCTGTCTGTCTATGTGTGAATTTGTGCACACCTATGCCCTGGGAGTGTGGTTAATCCTAATTGTAGCTTTACTGCTTTTCCTTCCTGTCTGCCAGGTTTGGTCACTGGCCATGGTAGCCACTGATCTCTGTCTTGGACCGAAGTCTGACCCAGATTTAGAGATACCTTGGGCACAACATCCATTTGGACGTCAATTACTGGAGTCCTTGTACGTGTCTGAATGCTGGGGAGGGGTTGGGGAATGGTTGCTGAAGCAGAGCCCTCCCTATCTGTATGTAAGGGGTTATTTCAGATTCGGGGTAGTGCCACGGCATGGATTTTTTTCCTGTCTCAAGCCTGTGATGCATCACAAAGGGAAATTCCAAATGTGTTTCTGGCATAGAGGAGGCAGCCCTTGACCTTCCACTTATCACTCAGGTCTTCCTTGGCCAGCATTGAGCAACAGGCCAGGCATAGGTGGAGCACTACTTTCCATGCCCACAATGCCTGACTTGGAGATTTGGGTTTCCTGCTCCCCACTAAATGAGCCTGTTGGTGCAGCACCTTTTTTCTACTTTCTGATTCCCTGTTGTCACCTAACTTTACTGGAAAGTTGTTCCAGTGGCTTCAAAGTCAAGTGTTAGCTAAAAATGTCTTCCAGGTGGTGAATCTACTCAGGAGGGGACATAATTAGTAACTATTATTTGTTGATCTACACTGTTTGGAAGTGCAGGATTTGTGTGCTGTGCTTTCCATACAGTTGCTTGGCTGAGCTCTCTCCTGCTGCATGACAGCAGTGGGAGCACAGGACAGGTTGTTCTTTATCACTCTCAGCCTTCAGAGCAAACTGGAAAATTCCTAGCCTTCTAGAAAATCTGCAGCTGCCTTTTGCCTTGTGATCCAGGTGCAGGATGCTTGCACCCAGATGGCTTTGTCAAAAAGATATTGTGGCTGGGAGTGAGTCTAATGGCACCAGCATTACATCTGAGCCCAAGTGCTGGTGGATTCCCAGGGCTCACATCCTTCTCCCACCAGTTAGGGCATGAGTATTTTCAGAAGGAGAACTTGGCTTCTTAAAGATGTGACAGAAGAGCCAACCCAGTCCCTCAGTGCACATCTCCCTTGGGCAGTCATGGCACCTACGTATGCAACAGGCTTGAAATTAGCTGTCCTCGAGTCTCACTGGTTTTGCCGTTGAATTCTGCTCAGTCTCACACTGTCTTTTTCATTTCCCAGGCTGGCTCATTACTCACAGCTCCACGATGTACAGACCTTGGCCATGCTCTGCAGTGTGTTTGAAGCCCAGTCAAGGCTCCAGGGGTGCCCCAACTCTTGTGTCCCCTTTCCTCAGCGTGCCTCCAACCTGGCCTCCCACAGCCGATATGTAAGATTGCCACTTCTCTCCCATTTGTTTTGGATATCTTTGAATGTCTCTCACATAGATGACATGTTTTATTCTCCTTTCCCCCTCAACAGCCCAGCTTTACTTCCTCCGGCTCCTGTTCCAGCATGTCAGATCCTGGGATTGGCACCGGAGGCTGGAGCATAGGTATGAGTCCTGGCTAGTAAATAAAGGAATCTCACACCCTTCTGGCCAAGGTTTTAGATGGCTCCCATGGTGGGGAAAGGAGGGAGTTAGTACTGGCTATGACTGCAGATGTGTTCTTCCAGAGCAGCTCTGTGGAGTTTGGCCAGCATGGTGTGACTCCATGGCTGGAAGTGAGCAGGCCTTGCAGTATCTGTGTTGAGGCTCCTGCAGTCCTGCACCTTCTGATTTCAGTAGGTACTTCATTAAGTGATTATTGAAAATGGCCTCAAAATTAGCCAGCTAATTCCACAGGGTTCAGGGGAAAAGCAGTGCTGGGCCTTCTTCTCTCACTGGAAAAAAATGCAGCAGTTGGAAACACTGGGTTCTTGATGCCCTGAATATTCACAGAAGTTTTTCAGCGTGACAAAGGTGACAATGGGGGGCTCTGGTGTTAGAGTTGAAAATTTTTGCAGATTCCTAGTGATATACACGGCCTGGGGTAGCATCAGCCCTGTTAACACCACAGCTGTAACTTTTCAGTGTGATATCAAGACACATGTGACATGGGGAAGAGGAGAGGATGGGGTTTAGGGGAGCGGATAATCTTTTGTAACAGTTATTAGCAGTCATCTCCCTTCCCCCAGGGCAGTACTTTGCATGCAGAGGCCCCTTTACGTAATAACAACAGTCCTGGTGATGAGAGTCCTCCCTGTCTCAGGGAGAAAGGAGGAACCCAGGTCCACCTGGGAAAATGTTCCCAAGCAAACTCCATGGGATTGATTGCCTGGTTACTTTTTGTCTAAAGCAGAAGGCAAAAGGGATTCCTCCACATCAGATTTCTCTGCCTGGTGATCCCCATTAAGTCCTGTCACCAAAAGTGTAGTAGAAGCACTTGGCAAGTAGAGGCTGGCACTTACATCTTGGAGGTGGGGCAGTGTTTGTTGGAATGCAGAGGGTGGTAGGACAGAGATAGGACTGAAATGTGGGGGTGCAAACCTGTGGTCTTTCATGTCCCTTCCTAACCCCAGTTTTGAGCGGGGAGATGCACTCACAGCCTCTTGGTGTTTGCAGCAAACAAAGACACGGAGCAGACCTCCACTCCCTGGTGCGAATCTTCTCCGGATGACTTTCGCTATGGAAACCTAATGTATCCTGACCATCGGGAGCGGGAGAAGGATCAGCATGAGAAAAACAAAAGGTAGGTTATTATGGGCCTTGAGGGTATTCAGAGATGCCTTACTTGCAGCACAGTCATGTGGAACTCCGTGTCCAGGTCTCTAATGGTGCTGCGCAGTACCACACCTGCCTCTAGACCTTGTCATTCACACAATTACTTGAAGAAGCATCATCCTGCAGATCAACGCTGCTGGGATTACACATGATGCATCCCTAAGAAGCCATGGTGGGGGCCCCAAAGGACCCACCCACAGAGTGTGCACTCTGGAGTGTAGAACAAGTCAAGGCCAGAGTAGTTTGTGTTCAGCAATGTTTCAGCAACCTGTGAGAAGTGCCCTGCTGCATTTCCAGCAACGTGAGCTGGTTGCATAGTCACCACTGGACAGAGGATAGCAACCAGAGTCTCTGCGAGTTAGTCAGTTACAAGCCTGTTTGTTCCCCTAGGCTGCTGGATCCTGCCAATACTCAGCAATTTGATGACTTCAAGAAGTGCTATGGAGAAATCCTTTATCGCTGGGGCCTGCGAGAGAAGCGGGCTGAGGTTTTGAAGTTTGTCTCATGTCCTCCTGATCCCCACAAGGGAATTGGTGAGTGTCTGGTCCAGTTACCCAGACAGAGCCACAGCTCTGCCTCGGGAGCTTAGGAACGTGCAGTCTGCAGGGCAGGATGTGTCATGGACAGAATGGACAAAGTTTATCTGAGAAACCCACCCAGGGGAGTCACAAAGGTTTAAAATTCTTGTATAGGTGTAATTAAACATTGGTACAAATTGTTCCACAGGGTTAATGATGGCAAACCTATTATTTAATATGAATAAAATATGAAGAGTTTATTTAAATTTATGAATATAATGATAATCATTAGACTGAAAAGGCCTTAATCAGAATTACTTACCACACAGTATAGAAAATTAAAACTAGTAATACAACACACTGGTTATTAAATAAATAATATTAAAGCTAGCTTAATAATTATCAGGTCGACACTGATGTTTACCCATAGCAATGACCATGGGCAAATCTCTCTCACTCAGCTTTGAGGATTGACCTTGATGGGTGTACCCAAGGGCAAGGATCCTCACACACACCTAAGGGAGGTGTGTTAAAAATTTTCCCCATTTAAAATTGGAACTGGTCTTTATGGTATGAAGTGATTGACTGTCAGTCACACCATTTTAGATAAAATGTTGCCTTGCCTGCTCAACAGAACGTGCTTTATTTTTGAGTAAGATGCTATCAGCTCTTTGGTTTCTTCTTCTGTAAACATCTGCCTCTCCCTTCCCTACCAGGCCTTTCACATCTCTGTTGATGCCAGCCTTGATGAGGAAGCATTTGCCCTACCTATCCACGTGATGGGTCTAATTTGGGGTAGTGTGATCAAGCTGGTTTCAGCATTCAGCACTAAGAGCAGCAGCCCCCCCTGCTCAATCCATCACCGATAGCTTGCAAGTAAAGCAAGATCCAAGCTGTTTTACTCTTGCTTAGACAGAGCATCCTGCTACATAGATAAAGTGTCATTGGTTACTGAAATGTCACTGCAAATGTGGCATTTAATGTCTGACAGAGGTTAGCTCTTCCAGTAAATGGGATTGACTTCTTCACAGTTCTGGGTGGAGGTGAGGCTTACAGGTGTTGGTTAAAGGGCTTTGTAGACTGTAACATCTCTCCGGGAAAGCTGGAAAATTCACATAACTGCCATGCCAGCAATGCGCAGCTCTGTGCTGATGAATGTCCTTCATTCCTTCTGAGATGTCCTGTCTTCATCTCTAATCCTGGGCTGAAGTGTCCTTATGCTAGAATTGCAAGATCTCTAACTAGGTGAGCTAGCCAGCAAATAGGTAAAGAGAACTTCTCTCCTTGAATACTTTCAGCAGTGTAGTTACCCAGCTTAAGAACAGCTTCCAAATTGTCTTGTTCACAGACCTCTGGGAACAGATGTGCTTGACCTGGGGGAAGAAAAACAGGTGAAGGATGCTAGAGACACAGCAGTAGTCTCACCTTGTCACCCAGGACAACTTCTGGGGAGTAACTGGAGTGAAAACAGGTGCCCATGGCCTTTGCCCCTCCATGGCTGACAGTCTGATCCAGGGGGCATCAGGTGGGCTCTCTGATGAGAAATGGAGACTCTCCTTGCTTGCTTAGTGACACTTCCTGGTGGTAAGAGGTGGATAAGAACAGCAGGAAGCCTTAATGAGTCAGTGTCTCCAAAGCTTGAAATCCAACCCACATTTCCAGCAGACAGCTGTAGCCATCCAGGGGAATTGGTGGGCCAGTTCAGTGCCTCAGTGTTCCGGTTGCCCGTTCGTTTAATTGCGTATGGAGAACAAACCAAGTTCTCTAAACACCATCCACTCTCCCACCCTGATGGAGCTTTGAGGCAGTTTAAGAGGCTCATCTGCTGAGCAAGGGGTTGCATGCAGGACTGCTTTGTTTGACCGTGATTCTGCCAGCACTAACCGCGTGTTCCTTCCGGCAGAGTTCGGCGTGTACTGCAGCCACTGCCGCAGCGAGGTGCGCGGCACCCAGTGCGCCGTCTGCAAGGGCTTCACCTTCCAGTGCGCCATCTGCCACGTGGCCGTGCGGGGCTCCTCCAATTTCTGCCTGACCTGTGGACATGGAGGCCACACCAGCCACATGATGGAGTGGTTTCGCACCCAGGAGGTCTGTCCCACGGGCTGTGGGTGCCACTGCCTGCTCGAGAGCACCTTCTGAGCAGTGGGGACAGCGGGCCACCCAGGAACTGATTGAATATTTAATTCCCAAGACATGTTGAGTCAGTTCTGCTCCTCTCTGTCTGGAGGAGATCACCACAAGGAGCTGAAGCAGGACGTCCTGGTAATGTGCTGTGGTGATGTTTACAAGTGCTTCCATTACTCCTACGCTTCCCAGGTTGCTTCCAGACCAATTTGACCAAATTCCCTGTGTCCATTGCTGGCAATGGATGCCAGACCAGAAAAATCACTCTCTCCTGCAGAAGGGTGTGTGAATAATATTGGTTAGTTTGGGATTAAGAGGTTTTTGAAAGCTCCCCTGGAAAGGGCCCACCTGGCAGAGCCAAACTTGTTCCAGCAATGTAGAGTCTTTTCCAGGTGCCTCCTTACATGGGCTCAAACTGAGCAAAACAGTTGTTTTACACAATTAAAGCAGAAATAATTCTCAAGCAACAGTAAGTTCTAAAGGTGAGTTGTAAATGGTGCTTGAAGAGGAAATAGTCCATGGAACTGTGCTCAGAGTTTCTCTGGAAGCAGCAGAGTCCTTATTTTGAATGGGTGTTTACATTGTTTAGATTTCCCCACAAAGCAAGAGAAGGAAATGGCATTTTTCAGGATTACTTCTTAAGTAGATTTCTGCTCACTAGTCAGTACCTGTAAAAAGCCCGGGCAAGCACCCAAGGTCCCTGGGATTAGTTGCTTCCAGCAGTTTTAGTACTGTTAGGCTTTAAAGTGTCTTCATCTCCTGCTCTGACCAGGTCATAAAATGCACTTTAACTTGTCCCTGTCTTGTTGGTGACACTTCCTGGTGACTGGGAAAGGCCTTTTGAGTTTGGGATCTACACTGTCTTTCCACAGATGTGTTGCTTTGGAAAGCCTTTTCTCCCTCACTGAGAAAACACAGGACACTTACTCCATACAGCTCCTTTTGGCTGTTGTCTCCAGGTACTATGGGGAAAATTATGGGTAATTTGAGATTTGCTGCCGCTGAAGTGACAAGGCTCTTGAACAGGGAGGAAGCAGCAGTTTCTAGGGAAAAGGGGGTTTGGAAGAATGGTGGGATTCACAGAGGCAAAAGGTTTATGACTTTTCTTACTGTGGAGCATCAACTGGAGAATGTACTTACGGATCTGTCTGTTAGGGGCTGTGCCTGCAGGGCACTCCCAGTGCAGGGACACTGCTGTGCACTGTGTGCACACCTGGAATGTGCAGCCTCTGCCTCTCCAGGTCTGGCTTCAGCCTGAGCTTTGGATTTGAGCGAATGTGTGGTCAGGGATGAGCAAGCTGGAGCTATCCCCACCTGTACCAGCTCTGATCTCATGCTTGCCTGCTGAGTGGGGCCACATGCCATGCCCATTCCCAACCCCTGTGCTAGCTCAGGCTGTGGGATCCTGCTGTGGAATAAACAGATGATGTATCTTAAACAACTAAAACATTAAAATTATTTTTTTTTAAGCGCTGGTCTCATAGAATGTGGTGTTGCTCTGATGGCTCTCCCTCTGTGGGGAGCCCCCAGCATCTCTTCCTCCCAGTGGGTGGTGAGTGTTGCACCCATGGCCCTCTCCCTGCACCCCAAAGCAGGGGGCTCGGTGCTAGCTGAGGGGTCGTTGTGTCCCCAGCCCTGGCTGGGACAATGTGCTGACACCTGCCACACCGGCCTGGGAACAGACTGGGAGCTGCCCGCGGTTGAGACTCCTCTTGGGAGAGTGTAGCCGGGCGGCGTCTGAGCTGCGAGCAAACCAAAGCCCACATCCTGCAGCTCGGGGCGGCCCTGGGCAGCGTCTGCCCCCAGGAAAGCAGGAGGCTGCAGCGGGGTCCTGCCCGGCGCCGCCGCAGCCCCAGGGCCGGGGCGCTCCTTGCCAGGAGCTGCAGGGAGAGGGCTCCCGCCCTCCGCCTCCCTACGTGACAGACATTGGAAGTATTTTCATTTCCATGCTTGAGTGCTCCTGTAGCTTGGAAGGGAAAGGAGATTTGTTATTTAAAGGTGACGGACCGACAAATCGTGGTATTTAGTGTGTTATTACAGTCCATTACGGTCCATCTCTGTAGTATGTGAATGCCCCTGAGGCGGAGCACGGCCGGCACTTCAGAGGAAGGCGGAAAAGCCCTTGCCGTGGCTGTTTGTGCAGTCCTGCACAGGTATAGGTGGAATTTTTTCCCGGATGCTGCCAGCATTTCTCTCACACCCTGCAGCATGTCTGGTGGTTCCTTTGGGAGCAGCCCCACTCCATGCAGAAGTGACTATTGCAAGGAAACACGAACGGCTGGTGGTGCCCCACGCCAGCCCCTTCTTCTGTGCTGCACACCCCCGACTGCCTATCCCCGCATCCCCCTGCACTTCCAAATAGCTTGCTAAAGTGCAAAAAAGTTCCCCATTGTGGCCAAATCTGGCTCTGAAGTGCAGGCTTTAGAGAAGGGAGAGAAGGCAGGGACTACTTAGGCAGTGAGTCTGGGCCAGGGTGTGCGCCAGACCCACTCTGGGGATGCTGCCATAGTCAAACCAGGTGAATTGAATAGAGCCTTCAGCTGATGCACAGTGCTCAGGAGCGTGGCCAGTCGTGCTGCAGGGGGTGACCCATCCATGGTTTCTGCTGGAGCAGGATCAAGGGGGCATTGGATTAAATTGGCTGCTCTGCACGAGGCAGGAGCTCTCTGCACACCGTGTGGGAGGGGTATCAAACCACTTCCCTCAGGGCATCACTGGTGCCACGGGTTTGCCAGGACTCCAGGAGTGTTGGACACTGCCAAGGAGAGGAGCTGCATCCCAGGACACCTCTGTCCAGAGAGCCCAGCCAGCAGCACTCTGCAGAGATGCCCACGCACCCCACAGCTGCTTTGGCACCCTTCCCAGGCCGGTGCAGAGGAGGATGCCGAGGGCAGAAGACCTTTGGTCCGACCCTGAACAGCTGCTTGCCACAACTTGCGGAGGAGGATGCCGAGGGCAGAAGACCTTTGGTCCGACCCTGAACAGCTGCTTGCCACTTGCAACTTGCTTCAGCTGGCTGTCAAGTGCATCCCAGGGGCTGTTACCTGTGTATCCATTTGCTTTCCTAAGGATGGGACTAGAAGAGGGAGAGAGCTCCCACAATGCACACTGTGCCCTAAAGGCCACTGTCAGTATTTTAAACCCTATTTGTTTTCCTACTGAGGGTGTAACAAGCATGGTGTGTCTTCCCTATCCCCACTGAGACTTTCCATGTGCAGAGAAGGAAGTTTAATCCCTGATAATCAAGTTTGGTAGAGAAACAAGGAGTGTTTAATAGAGAGGGAAGACCTTTCCTATGGAAGCAATACCAAGCAGAGTCTGTATTGGTCTCCTCCTCCTTGGCAGCCACAGCTCCATTATCCCAGCATCAGCCCCTCCAGCACTGCAGGGCCTTATCCTGCCCCAAGCCCAGCAGCACATTCCGGCTGTCTCCTGTGTGTCAGCCCCAGCGTCTGTCCGTCTGTCTGGTGGGGAAACCGGTTCAAGAACTGATGAGCCAAAGCCACTTGGCTGCTCTCATTTCAGCCAGGCTGATCAGCAAACCAGCTACACTTCCTGATCCTGCTTGTCCTGGGGCTGGCACGGTGCAGGGACAGGGATGGGGACAGCAGCAGGGACAGGGCCTTGGCACAACCCTCTGCTGCCAATTTGATGCTCTTACACTGGTGTCTGCTGTACAGTTTGGTCCCAGTACTGTCCCTCTCCCAGTGCCACCTGTGCTCAGTGCATTCCTGCTCTGCAGGTGACAGGGTCCCCCTGCTGCCTGGTTCTCACTGCAAAGCTGGGGATCGGCTCATCCACTGTGGGGACACCCTTGTGCCTTGCACAGGGGGACAGAGCCCCACCACAGCACCCAGGAGGTAACATGGGCAGATGAAGTGTCAGCTCACAAGAGCCTGGCTCATACCCCTGGGGCCTACTGTGGCACATTTGAGGACCACAGTTCTCTGTGTGCTTGGGAGAGGATGGCAGCAGGGACCCACAGGTCACCTGTCAGCTTTGTGGGCTGGAAAAGGCTGGACCCACCTCTGCCATGAGCTGTGATTACAGAGGGTGGCCCTGGGCAGCCTGTGTCCCCAAAACCCAAGGTAGGGCTGGGCTGCATAGCAAGAGAATCCGGCGGGGACTGCGTGGTGGGGTCATAGCCAGGTGTTCCCTCCATCTCCTCCAGCCTCCCATAAAGGGATAGTGGCCATTGCACCTGAGCATGCTTGGGGTCTGGAGTCCCTGGTTTGGGATTGGGTGCAGTGGCCTCCAGCTGAGAGCCCCAGCTCATTCAGATCTTCCTCTGCCCCCCACCTTGCCCATATTCTCATAAAAAAGTCCTCAGTGTCCATGCAGAAGCCACCCTAATGCCTCAGAGAGCTGTGACAAGCCACCCACCACAACGAGAACCACCTTGGCCATTGAGGGTATTGGGGAATCCCCTTGAGAGAATGTCCCATTCCAGCACCTCATTTGGGGTCTCTCAGCAACCTCTCAGGACATTTCTGGCCCACCCCACCCCCAGAAAATGTTTTTATCCTCCACCCCAAGGGACTCCCAGTGCATCCCAGGTGCCTTGCAGCAGCCTGGCCAGGAGCACAGCCACCCTTAAGCCTTCTGCTCCTATCGGGGTGCAAAATCAATCTGCCCACCCAAAAAAGTACTTTTCCCCCAAGCAAGTGGCAGGGCTGTGCCAGGAGCTGGGGAGAAGGTGGAGCCAACACCGACCGCCACGACAGGTTTTGCATCCACCTTGATTAAAGGCCTCAGTGAATGCCTGGCCAGCGCCCCACAGCACCCCAAAGCCGGGGGGCTGAGGTGGTGTGATGACCCACCCTTACAGGTGGGACTGGGGGGGCTCCCCATTCCTGGGATGGCAAACCCCACCTTAATCACTGGTTGCAGCCCGGTGTGGCCAGCAACGCCAAATTTGCTGGCACGTGGCCAGCCCCTGTGGTCAAGGGTGTCACCCCAAAGCAGCCCCCCTCACTTGAGTGGGAAATCTTCCCAAGAAGCTGCATGGGAAACTCCTTTTTTGTCATTCTTTATTAATTATTTGGCTGTGATTCTTTGGGATGTTTGAGGCTGCCTCCTGCCCCTCTAGCTAATTGCAAATTTAATTAAATACTGAAATAGATTTTCACACAGCTGGGAAGGGGATGTGGTGCCTGGCAGCAAGTGACACTGGGGTGGGTTGGCCTCTGAGTGATCCTAGGAAGGACCGTGCTCTCCTAGGGCACTCTGAGCCAGGACTTGGGTGTCCTCTGCCTTGTCACCGAGGACCTTGGAGGGGGATTGATAACTTGGGACAGGTGATTCCCCCAGCTGCCACCCCAGAATGTCCTCACAGCTTCATCCATGTCCCAGGGATGCCCATACTCCAGTTGCACCCCGGGGTACCCTAATGCTCCCCCATAACCCATCCAAGGTTGCCCAGACCCCCTATTCCCCCTCCCTGACCGTTCCCATGGGCCCTGGGGGGCACACTCCTCTCCCCTGGGGGTCGCCTCATTTCCCCATTTCCTGTGGGTGCCCTGTGCCCCCTTCTCCCCGTTCTGCCTCTCCATGGATGCCTCATTCCCACTTTCCAGGGTACCTGCGGTGGGGCGGAGCCTCCCCACTCCGTCCGTGCCTGTCCAATGGGCTGTGGCGGGGCGTGTCCCGGGGCGGTGCCTGGCTGCATATGCATGTATGCAGATGAGCAGGTGCGGGCAGAGCGCGGCGGCGGGACGGGACGGGACGGGACTTGGACGGGGACCGGGACCGGGACCGGGAGCGAGAGCGGCGGCGGGGCCATGGCCACGGCGGGGCCGCGGTCCTTCAGCGCCGCCGAGGTGCGGGCGCGCTGCGCACAGGGCGCCTGCCTGGTCTCCTGCCACCGCCGCCTGTACGACCTGAGCGGCTTCGTGCGGCTGCACCCGGGCGGGGAGCAGCTCCTGCGCCGCCGGGCCGGCACCGACGTGAGCGCGGCGCTGGACGGGCCGCCCCACCGGCACTCGGCGAACGCCCGCCGCTGGCTGGAGCAGTACTACGTGGGGGACATAGAGCCCGGAGACGAGCAGGTACCGCCGCGGAGCCGAACCGGGGCCGGGGTGGGCACGGACTATAGGGGAACCGGGGGTGTATACAGTCTCTGTGAGGTGCCTCAGGTGCCGGGTCCAGGGTGAAAAAGGGCTATGGGGTGTCCCGGGTTCTGGAACTGCCAGATACAGAGGCTATAGGATGCCCCAGGTGCTACTCCAGGATGTGCAGGGTCTGTACAGCGTAGCCCAGGTCCTGATCCGGGATGTACAGGGTCTCTCTAAGGCACCCCAGGTCCCAGGGGTGGCATGTACAGCGTTTCTATAGGGTCCCCCATGTCCAGGGACTGGGATGTACAGAGGTTATAGGGTGCCCTAGGTCCTGGGTCGAGTTGTGATAGGGTGCTCCAGGTCTGTGCTCTCTGGAATCTGAGCAGTGCTGGGTTTATAGAGCATCTCAAGTCCAGAGTGAATGGAGTCTAAGCTGTGCAGGGTCTGTAGGGCACCCTGGATCCAAACTGTGCAGGGTCTGAGCCATACAGGGTCTGTAGGGCACTCCAGGTCCAGCTTCTCAGCATCCAAGCTGTTCAGGACATACAGAGGCTGGATAGGCTTTGGGGTGTACATGGCAGGAAGTTTCTGGGGTGCACGTAGTATATAAGGTGTTCAGTGCACCCAGATCTCAGTCTGAGCTGTATGGGACATGGTGTATGTTGGGTCTGAGCAGGACAGGACCCATAGGATCAGACTCTGTAGGGATCTACAGGGCATGAGGGGTGAAGGGGACAGAGGGTGTTTGAGGCTCCTGGGATCTTGTGTGGGTGGTGCAGGGTGCTGAGGTCCCATGTGCCTCCTGGCTTCCAGGAGTTCTGTGGGGTCTGAGGTGCAGGGGACCCTGAGGCCCATAGGGTGCCAAGTGCACAGAGGCTGGTACCTACAGGGTCCCACTCCACAGCCGCATCCCACCCTGGCCATGCTAGGAAGCAGGGCTGATGGGTGGACCTGGGGTGCCAACGTGGCATGGAGGTGTTGGGGTCTTTGAAGGGATGTAGGAGATGGAGCTCAGCGTCAGTTTTAGCAGGACTGTATGGCACGGGGTGGGCAATGGCACAGGACACCCTTTCTGGCACTGTCAGCGCTCAACCAGGGAGCAAGGTGCTGGGCACTTGGGTTTGCCAGTGGTGAACAGCCACTGCTGAAGAGAGGAGCCCAGCCATCTCCCTGACTGCCTGGTGTGGGGCATGGGTGTCCATGACACAGCTCTGTCTCCACTGTGCCAGTCCCTTGCTGTCCAGGCGGAAGGGAAAGTTCCCTGGGGAAGTTCCGCAGCCTCCAGGTGGCACTGGGCGCTCCTACCCAATTAGCAGCCCTCACCAGCACTCCGTGGGCAGGATGCTGAGCAGCGGGGCCAGCCCAGCCCCCTTCACCAGCCCAGCAGCGGCGTCCCCCTCTAGACATCCCAGTGAGGTCGGTGACCGGCCGGTCCCTCTGGCTGGTTGTTTGCTCTCGCTGGGTGTCCTCCCCAAGGCGCAGCCTCGGGCCCGGAGCACAGACAGGGCTTTGTTTCAGCCTCGGTGCAATGCCTGCATTTTCCCCGGATGGATCCCGGCGATGGCACCTCCTCTGTTGGGACACTGGCTGAGCCGCCGCCTCCTGGCAGGCGTGACGAGCCCAACGGGTTGGGGCGAAGGACGGTACCGGACGAACGGGTTCTCGCTCCGCAGCCCGCGCCGAGGGGAGCTGCCACCATCCGTCCCAATGTAAATACACGGCGTGATAACGCCAGGGCGCAGGGAGATCAGACACTGCCTGGTGCCAGATAAACCATCCCAGGCTGTAATACTCAGCGGAGGGATTAGAGCTGCCTGCTGCATGGTGAGGCAGTGTCCAGCATGCACTGATGTGTGAGCTGCTCTGCCCTACTCTCAACCCCCCAAAAATCCTCACTGGCGAGAGGTGATGCCCTCGGTGGTGCTTGGGTTCATGCTTTGGGTGATTTGGGACAGGTGTAGCCCAAACAGCTCTTTGAAAGAAGTGTTACATTGCTCCAGTCTGGTTCCAGATCCCCACAGCTTTGCCAGTGCCTCTCTCTGCCCGTTGGATGTCTCAGGGCTGCATCATTCCTGTATTGAGGGATTCAGAATGCTGTGGTCTCACAGGCATCCAGCATCCTCCCCTGCTTCCCCCAGGAATGTCCAGGATTTTGGAAAGGGTGAAAAATGTGTTAATGCAGGAGACAGAAAGAAGATCCAGCCTTCATCCCGCTGGCCTCTCCATGCCCTTCCTGTGTCTCTCTCCTTCAGCCACAGATCCCTTTTCTGTATCACCCAAATCCTTTTGGCTAAGGACAAATTAATCCCTAAACATTTTATCTATGCAAGCAGGACATATAGGGGAGATCAAAGCGACCAATAATTACCAAAACTAGACAATGGATTTTAACAGTCTTGCTAGAAGGGAACTAGATCATCTAATTACCCTTCCAGTTTGAGCAATGAGAGACTTTAATCACAGCCTCTTTGGGGTGCATGACGTGGCTGTGAGTCACAGTAAACCTTCCATCCTTCTCAGGTTTAGTGTCCTTCTCTTCCTCTTGCCTGTATTGCTGCACGTCAGGCTCGTCCTGGCTTTGCATCCCAGCCTGAGCACGCTTGGATGTAGGTGGGACACCTGGGGCTCCTCTTTGGTGGTGATGTAACAAGAAGTGGCTTTTTATATTGCTACTATGATTAGGAGTTAAATTCACCTCCTCTTAATAGTCCTGCTGCACCCAGTGTTTGGGCTAAGATACAGCTCTATGGGGCTCTGCCAGCTAGAGACCACAGCCCATGAAGCCAGTGGGAGGGTGGCACTGGGATGGTGCCCTCACAACCAAAGGCTTTACTTGGGCTCTCTGCACCTCCTGGGGTGTCCTCATGTTACATGCCTGTACCTGCACTGCCAACAGAGCTTGTCCCATGTTGACATCAGCAAACTGAGCCTTTGAGGAGCTCAGTGAAGGTGCTGGGGGATCTGGAGCAATGCAGAGGTATGGTAAGGCTCCTCTGGGGTTTGACTCACTGGGAAAATGGGTGGAAATACCCCTGGGTCCAGGCTTTTGGCAGAGCAGCTGTCTGCAAGCAGCATTGCCCTGTCTGGGCCAGGGGGAGGTTTCCAGCCTCTCTGCCTGTGTCCCAAGAACACTGAACCCTGTGCAGGACCACCCCTTCTGTCTGTACCTCTGTATCTGCTCACATCACAGCTGCATTTTGTTTTTTTAAAGCCCCAAGCCCTGATGCAGGAGGGGTGGCACAGCCAGTGCTCTCCAGCTGGTGCAGGACCAGTGCTGAGCTCCTTGTCTGACCCACGCAGGGCAGCCGGATGCTCGCAGGTGGATGCTGGGTCACCCAGTCACTGGATCACGCCGTGCCCTGGGTGTTTGCCCCGTTGTGCAGCACCTTGCCGGGACTGCTGCTCACTTACAGTTGCAGTTCCTTGTAGGCGTTAACTTTCCCTTCCTTACATCAGACCCCTTGTTCATCTTCCCTGGCAGGATCTGTTTGCCTGGGGACAGCTCAGATGCATCTTCACCACTCACAGGTGACAGCAGAGCCCTTCAGCCTCCTTCCAACCCACCTCCTATTAGGAGGAGAAGGGGCAGAAGCCCCAGCACTGGTTTGGGTCCCATGGGGCTTGATCCCAGCAGGGCCCCTGTGTGCTTGGGGCAGGCAGGAACAGACCACCCTTTGGGGAGCCAGTCGGGACATGCCAGCGTGGTTTGCGTCCTGGTTGCGACACAGCTCCCGGTCCTTTCAGTGCCAGCCCCAGGGTGAGCAAGGGGAGAGCCTTCCTCCTGCTCCCCCACTGAGGAAGAGGAGGGGTAGGAGATGATTCAGGTGCTGAGAGGGAGCTGCCATAGCACACAGGGCAATGGCATCTCACTGATGTCACCCAGCCCAGGTGGTGAGGTGGGATGTGAGCCCCCCAGTCCATCTCCCTGACCTGGGAGGACCAGGGAACCTCCAGCCATGACAGGGTGCTCAGGCATCCATGGGCAGGGGAACTGGAGGTGTGTCAACATTTCGGAAAAGGGAGGAGAGGTGCCGGGCATTGCGTCAGCCCAGCTTTCTTAAGCATCCTTCCTGCTGCTGGCTAGGTTGTGGTGCAAGCGTGAAGGTGAAGAGCACCAGCCCATTTCTCAGGGCATGGATCAGCTGTTTCACTTTCTTAAAGCCAAATTTTCTTCCAAAGCACCAGAGGGCAGAGGCAAAACTATAAATTCACCATGCTTCATTGGATTTTAAGACATCCCACTTGCCCTAGGGTTTTGGAATGTCTGGCTGAAGGAGAGAGCGTGCAGTGTTGAAAATAGCAGTGGGAATTGTCACAGAGAGGTGTGGTGGCACATGGCATCAGCTCCCTCATGCCATCCCTCCCATCCAAGAGGCCAGCAGAAACATGGCATCAGCTCATATTGGGGCACTGCCTGCAGTAAAATTGATGCCAATGGGATTCCAGCCTGGAAATACTGACTGGGAATATCCCCTGTCCTTCCCTGCCTTCTGCCCCAGGCAAGGGGCTGCCTCAGAGCTGGGTAATGGAGTTCCTGGACAAGCAGAATGAGGCTTGAAATCCATTTAGCCCGGGAAATGGGGTGGGAGCACAGCTTGCAAGGAGTGCCTGCTGTCAGCCAACAGTGCCTGAGCCCTGCCTCGGTGTCCCCAACAAGGCACAGAGTAAAGTCCTGATGTCCTGGCAAGCTGACCCCGGTTTTCCTGCATCCCAGGCCCTCCTGCAGCTGCCAGGGCAGTATTCCCATCAATAGGGTGGCAGTGCATCCCTCCCGGAACAGTGGGCAGAGCATCCATTGAGGAGCTGGGAGAAAATCCTTCCTCTCTGGAAGTGGCACAGCTGGAAGCCCCGTCGGGCACGGCTGTGCTGTGGCTGCCGGGCCATGCCGTACCCTGCTCCGGGTTAATGGGTAACTCAAGGTGACAAAGCGGGGGAAAAGGCATGTTTGGCACATCCTGCACGGGGAGCCGGCACTGCTGCCGGGGGCACGGCTGCCCTGGGGTTTGCATGGGCATGCTGCAACCTCATTGAGCCCCCCACCAGCGGCACGGCCGGCGCCAGAGCTGGCACAGCTACAGGAAGGAGGCTGGTACTGGCAGCTGGCAATGTGTTTGCTTCCAAGCATCAGACAGGGCAGGTTTCTCCTGTTTCTCAGCCTGCCCTGGCAGTGGGACTGCAGCTGGGTCTGCATCCTGCCACCACTGCACCAGTGCATCCCCTGTGCTTCAACGCGCTCTCCTGAGCCACAACCAAACCCCATGCCTCAGATTCCACAGCCCACGGCAAAGGCACTCAGCCCTGTGAAGGACACTTTGCCTTTTACCCTGCACAAGGTCCTTCCTTTTGTGTTTCTCCTTGTGCCGACAGCCAGGGCGGTGGCACCAGCTGTACCACACTGCCCAGGTCTGCCAGCCCAGCTTTCTAAGAGACCAAAAAGCCAAGATGGACTTTTGTTGGAGATCAGTGGGGTGGGAGGAGAGAGCATGAACCTTCTCTTTACTGGTGGTGGCAAGGTGACCTCTGCTATGGCACTGCTCATTTGCAGGGGAAAATGCTGCGACAGGGCCCAGGGTTTCTGCCTTGCCACCCTGAAGCACCTGTGCTGTCCTGGCTGTGGGCAGGGTATTCTGAACACTGGGCTTGACAGGAGGTTCCCAAAGAGCCCTGAGCCCACGATGCTCAGTGCACAGTCCAAAGGGCAGCACAGCTCACTGGCAGCTGCTTTCCTCAGGAAACCTGCTCTGCAGGAACTGACTGACTGAAATTCACCTGAATTCCCCCCATATTTGTTTAGCAGGCAGGCGCTCACTCTGGCTGAACCCCTCAGTACTACAGGCATCACCATCCCCAGCTGAATCCACCACTGGTGCTTCACCACAGGGTTTTCCTTCTCTTTTCAGAGCCTCTCTGACACAGTGGATGAGAAGGAGGTGGTTGCTGCAGCTCAGACTCCAGAGCAGACAGACCTCTGCTACAGAACAGTGGATGTGGAGAAGGTAAGAGCTCTGGAGTTTCTCCAGCATGCTGTTTGCCAGAGTGCCCCTGGAAAACACCAGGGCTCCTCTTCCCTGCATGAGTGATGGATTTCTGCTGGCGTCTTGGATGGGAGGGATGGCGTGAGGGAGCTGAACTGATTCAGCCACTTCTGCCCTTTCTCCTGGTGTGGAAGGCATTGCTCATGCTTTATTGCACAGGTGTGGCAGCGAAGGGAGACTCCCATTGCAGCAGCATGGGAGAGATGCCTTTCTCTGACAGCAGCTGTGCCCTGCCAGAGGGAAACATTGCCAAGCCACACCTTGCTTGCTTTTATTTCTTTCTTGGTTTATTTATTTTATTACTTTATTTATTTTATTTTTTTCCCTTGCCTGAGCACTTGTAATGAGCAGGAAGGGATTCCCTAGCCTGGGCAGGGTGATCTCTGTGTGTGCAGGGTGCTTCTTGCCCTGCCAGCTGCTTTTCAAGCATGCCACAAGTGGGGATTTGTCTCCAAGGTGCCTTTGGCTGTCCCTGCCCTCCATAGCACCACCTGGTCACCACGTCTTGCATGATCCCAGTTGGTTGGTGAGCATGCTTTTATCCTGTAGAAAGCTGGGGTTTTTTAGAGCAGGAGAACATCTTTCACCCCACCTTTAAAAAGGTGGGATGAGGACCTTTGGAAGACAATGTGCCATTTCAAAGTGACCTTTTTAACTTTCCCCCTACTTCCCCAATGGAGAAAGGCTGTGTTCCCATCCCATACACCAGCGGGGGTTGTTTCCCCTCCTATGTGATTGTGTTCATCCCTGCCTGCAGCAGAACCCACAAAATGCCCAAAGCCACCCCGGCTCCTTGCCCTGAGGTGCCCCAAACGGAGCCATCCCCACCACTGGCAGCACAACCCCAGGTGCCAGATTTCTGTGCCAGTGCTGTGTGGCACAAGCAGTCCAAGGAGAACTGCCAGGCCTGTGGCTTGGCCAGGCAAGCACGGTTTCAGTCCTGGCACAGGGGTGGGACCGAGAACCCACCTTATCTAGCCAGACCAGCAGAAGATGTGTCCAGGGATGCTGAGCAGTGGCAGAGGTTGTGCTGCCAGTTGTGCCTCCCTATTTTCATGGCATGCCAACATCAGTACCTGCACAGGTCCCTTCTTACTCTTGAACCTGAATTCAGCCATGCACAGCAGCAGTGCTGGAGTTTGTGTTCCCATCCTGTATCCCTGCTCCCCATCCCTTCCCACGTTGCTCCTCACTGGGGTGCCCAAACAGCTGTGGCCAGCCCATGTGTCCTCTGCACAAGGAGAAATGTCCTTGGCTGGGGCAGTGCCACGGGGATGGGATCCATGTGCCACGAGAGGTGTTCTGCTGGCAATATCGCTGCTCACTATCTAATCTTGGCAGCAAAGAGCCTCAGTTACCAGGGCCTGATGCTGAGCCACGTCTGGGTACAGCCACCTTCACCTTGATCCGCAGGCAGGTACCCGGTGGCACAGGGGTGAGCTAAGCCCCGTGTTTGCAGGTAGGTGGGGCTGATGTGTGTTTGGCCCTTCGTCTGCCCTTTGTTGCTGCTTGTGGGGAGCTCAGGGCACCTTGGAACCAGAAGCAACTGCTCTTGGGTCATGGCAAGGGGTTTGCAGCCCAAAATCCTGCAGCAGCAGCTCAGCTTTGTGCCTGGGACTGGGATGGTTTGTGGGTTCCACAGCACTACAACCACTGTTTACTCCCCCAGGACCTGGTAGACTGGCAGAAGCCCTTGCTGTGGCAGGTGGGCTACTTAGGGGAGAAGTACGATGAGTGGGTGCACCAGCCTGTGGATCGGCCCATCCGTCTCTTCCACTCCGATTTCCTTGAGTTCCTCTCCAAGACAGCATGGTGAGCTCACAGGGTCTGCACTGTGCCCTGGGTGGTGCCTGCCCAGGGAGGAGGGGATGGCTCACCAGCCAGCAGGACACTTCCTCTGACATTTCCTTCTACCCCATAGGTACGTGGTGTTCATGGTATGGACGCCCGTGGTGCTCTATCTCAGCTGGGTCAGCTACACCTCCCTTGCTCAGGGCAACACCAGGCTCTTCTCCTCCTTCACCACAGGTACCAGCAGCACCAAAGCTTTTGGGCTTCCATTACTCTGGACCCCACTCTGGGTCCAGGGGCAGGACAGCCCTGGGTGGGCAGAGACCTGCATCCCTTCCTCATCCCTCCGGTACATGCTCACCAAGGCCACAAGCAAGAGCACAAGGTCAGCACCTCTCCCTTGTGGCCACGAGCAGTCCCCTGCATGAAGCCACCTGTACTTGCCCACCTCCATCCCCTCCTCTCACCACAAGATTTGGTCCCCCCAGGAGACCAGTAGAGGCACAGAGCCCGCTGACCTGGGCTGCAATCTGCTGCCTCTTGCCTCCGTTCCCTCAGTCCCCAAAACCGAGCCCTGCCGGTGCTGGGGTGGGTTCCAATCGCGGCTGACGCCCACCCCGGGCCGGGGCTGAATGCCGCCGTGGCGGGCGAACAAACCCGGCTCTCAGCGCCGCCGGCGCCTCACAGTGCGAGGCTTGTTTGCCCGAAACGCCTGCCCTTGAATCTCCCACTGTCTGCTCCTTGCTCCCCCGGGAATAACAAGCGTGGCCGGGGCAGGCTGTCTTCTTTGTTGTCTTCTTTTTTTTTTTTTTTTTTTTTTTTCTGGGTTCCCTATTTTTTTTGCAAGGTGCCACCCAGTGCCAGCTGTGCCCGGCTGTGGGGTGGGGAGCGCCTGCTGCACAGCCAGCCCCTGCTCCTTGTGGCATTCAGCACCTTGCTGCCGAGTTTTGTGGGGTTTTTTTCCTAAAAGTAAGTGGGTTTTGGGGGAATCCAAATTTTGCCAGGAAGGACACAGGGCTGGCATCCAGCCCTGAAAGGAGGTGGCTGAAAAATGTTCTGCGGGGGAAAGTGCCCAACAAATCTATTCTTTTTCCCCAAAAAAAATAAACCCCGACACCAACAGCACTGTTTTACTGTCACGAGTGCTGCCTGTGCATCTAAGGTCCCTCCTGCCTTGTTTTGGTGGGTGAAGCAGCTTTGTAATGATGATGCAGTCCCTAGGGTGCACATCCAAAACCCTATTGGCACCTGGAATGCAGGGAACTCCCCTCACTGGCTCCCTGAGGCAGCAAGAAGCTGACTGTTCCTGTAAATTAATGGCAATCAAAGGAAAATGTGGTTTAGAGCAGTGCTTGGGCAGGTAGTTCCCTAGAGAAGCTCAGGGCAGGAGGTGGATGAGAGGTGGGAGGGAGGGATAGTGATGGATAAAAGCACCTGCACGTTGCCTGCCCTGCTGACCACTGCACGTCTTGTTGTGTAGAGTACTCCATCCCTGTCCACAAATACTACTTCCCCTTCATCTTCCTTCTGGGAATGATCCTGTGGTCCCTGCTAGAGTACCTCATCCATCGCTTTGTCTTCCACATGAAGCCACCTGCTAGTAACTACTATCTCATCACCCTGCATTTCTTGCTGCATGGTCAGCATCACAAGGTGAGTTGCAGCTCCCGCCTCCGCTGGCGCCTGCAGGGCCGTGGGAATGGTGGCCTTTGCCCCACTGGAGCCTGTTACTGCGTGGCCTTTGCCCAGGCAGAGCCTGTTCGTGCCTGCTCAGTGTGACTGGTGGCATCTCAAGCAAGGCACTTACCCAATACCAGCGAGTGCTGCAAAACAGCCTTGGAGAAGCTGGAGTTAAATTTTCAAGCTGTGTGGTTGGGCAAGGGGGGAGACCAAAAGAGCCACAGGCTCCCTCTAGCTTTGCTGGAGGAAATGGCCCTGTGGAGTTTGGGCACCTGCCAGATAGAATCACCACCTGCCTGGGCACCTTGGCACACGTGGGGGGCTGCTCTCACCACCGGGTACAATTAGGGGAGGGTTTTTGGTGTTGGCTTCTCACAGATGAGTTTCCCCAATGCTTGGCAGGGATGTGCTGGAGGGTGAGCTAAGAGCTGCTTGTCCCACCATCCTCTCTGCTTCCAGTCTCCCTTCGACAGTTCCCGCCTGGTCTTCCCTCCTGTGCCAGCCGCGCTGGTGATCGGCTTCTTCTACGGAGTCCTGCGGCTCCTGCTGCCCGAGATGCTGGGGCTGGCGGTGTTCGTCGGGGGCCTCTGCGGCTACGTCATCTACGACATGATGCACTATTACCTCCACTACGGCTCACCCAAAAAGGGCACCTACCTGTATGGCCTGAAGGCTTATCATGTCAAGCACCACTTTGAACACCAAAGATCAGGTAGCACCATGTTCCCCACGCGTGCTGGCAGGGGCAAGGGCTGTCAAAGATCAAGTCTACCTGCATGTGTGCAGCTGATTGTTCCAAAATATTTGGGATTTGGGATGAGGAAAGCCAAGCACTGCACTGTTGGGGAAGCAGCATGTGATGTGCTGTAGCCCACGGAGAATATTTCCTGGCTCCCAGGTTGAGGATGGGGAGCCAGAGCAGTGCAGGGGTGAAAGCAGCAGCCCATCTCACTGGTGGGTGTCAGTGCTGCTTGGAATGTCAGGGCAGAGGCCAAACCCCCATACTGGTGGGATATGGGTGCCTGTCTTTCCCCAGGACAGCATCTCTTCTTGCTGGGAGGCTTTGACAGGTGTAGGGTGAGGCCCTGGGCTTCCCCAGATCCACCCCACACTTTCCCTAGCCCAGTGCTTGCTCAACTTGCCCTTTGCCCGGTTTCCTAGGAGAAAACGCCCCATCCAGATAAGCTATCATCCATGGGGCTTGTTGGCATGGCCCAGCCAGCTCCTGCTCCCTCTGCTCTTCCTCCTTGTCCTCACTTTGCCTTCCTCCCTTCCCAAAATGTGGACACTCCTCCCTCGCCATTTAACACAGAGCCCTTGCAACACCTCAATGATGCCATGGGCTGAACTCTTTCTTCCCTGCCCACAGGTTTTGGCATCAGCACACGCTTCTGGGATTATCCTTTCCGGACACTCATCCCTGAGGAGACCTTCAAGAAAGAGGACTGACAGCCCCAGCCCAGTGCTCAGCTGCCAGCTCAGTACTCCCAGCACTGGGGCTGGTGTCCCTCCCCAGCCCCCAGCGAGGCCAGCTGGTCCCTGCCCCCTTCCTGAGAGCTGTGCCACAGCAGTGACTCCAAACACAGCATCCCTGTGGAATGCTGTGGTCCAGCTGTGGCACTGGGAAGGGGATGTGGGACTGAGGATGGTGAGGCAAGGGGAGGAGGAAGCTGTGGGGTTCCCTGATGGACTCCTGCCCCTACCTCACTGCCCTCCTGCTCCAGGCTATGGATGCACGGGCAGATCTGCTGCCTGAAAGATGAAGTGCCTGATGCTGCCCTCCCTCCTCTGCCCTGGGACCTTGCCAGAGCCCCTGTCTCTCCTGGGGTGCTCTCTCCCCAGGGCATCCAACACACTGCAGTTACCCCTATTGCCTAACTCATGCCGAGGGGATTCCCTGTCCTAGGTCCTTCTCCTGGCCTGATCTCAGCACAGGGTTTTCTTGGCCTGCAGCCCTTTTGGGGTGGGTCCTGCAGGTCTGGACTGTGCCTTTTTCTAACCAGTGCACCTGTATCTCTGCCAGATTTATCAATTTCATGGTTTTCTTAGACATTGGCTACTTGAAACTCAAACTCCAATGAAAAAAATTACTGAGATGCCTTTTTTGCTGATCCTGTGATTTTATTTTTTATTATTTTTTCCCTAGTGTTTACTGCAGATATTTAAACATTTGAAATAAATTTATATGTAAAACTATAGACACTACAATTGTAAATAAACTGTATATTTTGAAAAATAAAACTTTCTAAAAAGGGTCTGGCAAATGTATCCCCCAGGGCTGTTCTCCCACCCTTCATGTATCCCTTTTCCAGGTGCTGATGGCCCTTGGAGCCACCATTCCTGGCTCCCCTCATCCACCACGGTGAGGTAGGAGATTTGCAGGGGATATTCTCAGCAAACCTGTGTGACACTGGGGCTCTGGGTAAGCAGAAGCTGCCACTCACTTCTCTGAAGTTGGGCAATAGTGTCGCGTGCACCCCAGAGCTTCCCAAAATCAGCCTGGCCCTCTGACGAAGCCATCTGCAAAACTTCCTGTGCTCCCAGCAGAGGTCAAGCCCTCTTTCCAGCACTGGTGCCCACAGCCCATCTCCTTTGGTCTTGGGGGCTCCTGGGGCTCAGGGATGGGGAGAGGAGCAGGGCTGTGCTCTGGAGGGTCTCACTGCACATTCAGGAAGTTCAGCAGGGCACAGAGACCTTGCTGTGGGTGTTCCAGTGCCCTGGGCAAGCCTTCCCACAGCTGCCAGCACAGCAGAATGGGTTGTGTGCTCAAAGTAGCAGAAACATCAATGCAGGGGGACACAACTTCCCCATCCCCTTTTTCCCACTGCGCTTCCTGTGGGCAATTCCTTCTTCCATCGGGCAAAACCCAGCACTGGGGCATACAGCCCTTGGGAATACCCCAAGTAGCTTTCTGGGAACTGGGAGCTGTGATGGCGTGGGAAGCTGGGTTGCACAATGTCCCTTCCGCTGTGACACCCTTTAAACCCGCGCTCGTCCTGCCGTGCCCCTCCAGACTGCGGAGGCAGCCGAGGCCAGCCAAGCAGGACCAGGTAACAGACACTTTCTCTTGGACAGTGGAGATCCTTCCTTGGGGGCAGGGGGAGAGAGCCTAAAGAGAGTGGCTGCAGCTGGATCTTGGGTGCGTTTCCATCTCGTTTCCAGCCAGTAGAACCTGGCACCCCCTCTCTTAGTGCTGGCTGCATCAGAGGGGCTGCTGCTATTTCCCTGCAACAGGGGTGGTTTTCTGTCCTTGCTGGCTGCATGTGGGCTGGGGAGCAGGCACCATCCCTGTGGGGATGCTGAGCGCATAGAAAGAGCTTGATTCAAAATTTTATATGGGCAGAACAGAGCTATGGGGAGAAAATGTGGAGAAGCTGTGGCTGTGAAGATGTGCAAGCTTTTATCAGATGGCTGGCCACACAGAGAGACATTGGGCAGAAATGAAAATAGATCTTTACAGCCAAAGGTACGGACTCTGGGGACAGGAACCCAGGGTGATACAGGGCCCAGAGTCAGGAATGCTGCCCAGGGGATGCTCCTTGGGTCATTATGTCCCTGCTCCTCTGGGTGGAAGATCTCTGGGATGGTTCACACTAAATTAATGTACATAAATCAACAAAACATCTCTTGCTAATGCAGAGAAAGATGTGCCACTACTGCTGCTACTGATGTCTGTGTGTGTGCCTGCTCCAGTCTGCATGAGCAGGTGCAGTGCCAGGCAAAGCAGGGAAAGCAAAGCAGCTGGAGATGTGAGGGGCTGTGGGAGGACATGTGCCATATCAGGGTGTTCCTTAGGGTGGAAGGCGTGGAAGAGCTGCATCTAGCTGATCTCTGAGCAACGCCTGAGGCTTACCTGCACCAGACAGTGACAGCCCACATCCCCAGTGGTCAAGCCCTTTGCTGCAAGCATGGACATCGTGGAGAGGGTCCTCTCTGTGGCCCAGGCCATCTATGCCCAATTCGAGCAGGTGAAGTGCTGTAAGCACCAGTGCCAGCGCCTCGTGGAGCGCATCCAGATTCTGCTGGAGCCTGTGAGGATCCTTAGGGCTCAGCCACGACAGCACATCTCCCACCATGAAGAGGAACTGATGAAAAAGCTGCTCCAGGCACTGGGGGAAGCCCAGAAACTGGTGATGAAATACAGCCAGACCAGCTGGATCCAGAAGTTTCTGCGAGCCCGAAGTACTGGTGAGGAGTTTGTCCGGGTGAATGAAAGCCTGGAGGACATTGCCCAGGGGCTCTCACTCCTGCTGCAGGCAGAGCAGAAGCAGGCTTTCCTGGAAGCTTTCCAGTCAAAGATATGTCGCAGGCAGGATGCTGAGGACCTGAAGGATGACAGAGCTTTCTTGGACCAGGTGATTGCAAGTGAGTGCATTTAGCAAAACCTCTTTGCCTGCGACTGGTGGTTGACCCCTCTCTCCAGCTGCTGCCTAGATCTGGCTTGATGGCCATGGCCATGAAGAGCCGTAAGGACATTTAAACCACAAAAAAAACAAACTACACGGTCGTGCTTGTTCATCCAGTGGCCCAACCTCTGCTTGTTTCTCTCCCTAGGTACTGAGGAGCCCAAAGATGTGGTTGAGAAGATCTACAGTGACAGGGAGTATATGGAGAGCAAGGTGGACTGGATGCAAAGCGAGCTGAACAAAGTAATTCGTGAGATGGAGCGTAAGTCGGTGTCACACCACCTGCACCCTGTGCACTGTGTCCTTTCCCCACAAGCCCTGCCTAATGTATCCCTTGTTCCCTTCTGGCACATGGTGGGAGCAGGTTTGAAGAAGGTCAATGTTGGTAAAAGAGAAGACATCACTGAGATCAAGAGAGACCACCTCACTTTCCACAGGCACCTGCAGGACACAGAGAGCTATGACCTTTATGAGGGCGAGTACCTCAAGTACCCTGTTGCCATCAAATCCTTCAAGAGGCCACTGACCACTGACCCAGTGTGAGTTGTCCTGGGTGGGAACGAGTGTGGCCCCAGAAGGGTGGCACAGCACTATGTCATGCCTTGTTTCAGGGATCTCACTGTGCTGTCCATTTCCACAGCAAGGTGAGAGACATCTTTGAGAAGGAGATTCAGACCCTAAAGAAGTTTGAGTCTCCAAACATCCTGCGCATGTACGGGATCTGCATTGAGGAGAATGGTAGGGCTGTCACATTAATGTCACCCTTTTCCAACCCTGCCATCCCCAGGGCTAGCTGGTGGCACATGCCTTGTGGTCCCCTCCCAAGAGATGGCACAAGGCAGGATGCTTTTGCCTTGCAGATGGGAGTCCCTGCTTCTCCATTATCATGGAGTACTGTAAGCATGGGACACTGCGGGATGTGCTGAACAAGCAGCAGCATCTTTCCTGGGATATCCGAATTCGGATGGCCCTGGGAGCTGCCAGAGGCCTTTACAGGTGAGCACCTGTATAAATCAGTGAGTAACTCCACCCGATAATCCAGAAGCTGAGTACAGCCTCCTGGCATCTCCGAGTAAGCCGTGGTATCCTGTTAGACACTAATTCCCAGTGACACCACCTTGGGACACTGGAATGGGAGGCTGGTGAAGGGGTAGGATTTGGATGCAGTAGTTCCCATCTACCCTGGTCACTGTCCCCTACATATGGCTTCAAGCCTACAATGGCCTGGAAGGGGAAAATCCCCTTCCCCAGATCTACAGGGCAGATTTGGAAGTACGCTACAGCATGGCCAGTTATCCTTACAGGTCCTGCTCATACACAAGGCTTGTGGCTTTGCCCACAGCAGCTCTTCCAGCCCCTGCTGGAAAGGTTGGCTTGGCACGGTTGATCCACGAAGACAGGCAGAGAGCTGCTGGCTTCTCTGGAAGCATGTCAGTCATTCCCGTCACAGCAGGAGGGAGGGCCAAGGTGGGGATGGGTCAGTCCAACGTTGTCGTCATCATCATCATCATCATCATCATCATCACCACCATCATCATCATGTGTTGCCCTTGGTTCCATCCATCTGCAGGTTGCACCAGACAGGGGAGAAGTCCCGACTCCATGGCTGCATCTGCAGTAGCAAGTTCCTGGTGGCTGGGGATTACTGTGTAAAGGTAAGCATCACACTTGGAGATGCTTTTGTGAGTTTTAAATGGTTTTGTGGATGTCTCCACCTAAGAACACTGAAGGGAATTGTGATGGTCCAGGATAAAACAGGGTAGAGCCATCTGCCCAATAACTTTAGGTACTTAAACCTCCCTATCTTGGTCTTATCACCAGCAAAATGAGTGTTCCTAAACCATCCAGCCTGGGATGAGCTGAAGCTGTGACAATTCACCTGCCTTCACCTCTGGTTTTGCTTGCAGGAAGAGACCCGTGCTGGGCAGTACACATGGCTGCACACCAGCCTTTGCTGCCCAGGGCACCTCACTCTGCTCTCTCCATCTCAGGTGCAGTCAGCTGCACCACAGGTTTCTACTTCTCTTTTTCTCATTCTCTCAATCAGCTGTCAGGATTTGAGCTGTGTGAAACAGAATCATCCATCAAGAGGAAAGCCAAGAAGGAATGGAAACAAATCTCTATGTTGGCTTACATCGCTCCAGAGAACCTGAAAGACATCAACTACCCTTATAAGAGGCCCTGTGAAATATACAGGTGTGTCTGTCCCTCCCAGGAGATACCTCTGAGTAGGCAGGTGTCTGTCAGAGTAGCTGCTGAGCTATGGAAGGAGACCAGTTTTAATTGGATACACAAGCAGGTGCTTCCAGTTGGCATAGCCCAACAGTCCTCTCCATTAGAAGGGAGGAATACATGGTGGAATGAATACTGAGACTCTTGCTTTTCTCCTTCCAGCTTTGGGATCGTTCTGGCAGAGATTGCAACCTCCAAAATCCCATTTGAAGGTGAGACAGAAGAATCTGGTTCCCTGTGTAAAACCCACATGTCACATTGTGGTTCCTGTCTGGCACTGTACGCTTCCTGCTCCTTCCCTGAGCATCCCATGCAAGTGCCAGTGGCAGTGCCTGGTGTGCCTGATTCTGCATAACAGCTTCATAACTTCCCCTGAAACTCCAATATAGTAAAGTACAGCTTATAGTAAATCAATCTGCTTAAACCACAAACATGCAAATAATTTTTGTTTCTATTGGATGGTCCTGTGCATTTAAGCGTAAACACATCTTGCTCTACTGGAGCCCAACAGTGTCATGCCAAATACAGTGGGATTCATTGCAGATGGAGTTTGGGTCACTTCCCTGCTGGCTGCTCCCTGCCAAAGGCTGCAGGCAGGCTCTCAGCATGGCTTTGCTCTGCGCTTCCTCCCCAGCACCCTCCTGTGGCAGCAGAGTTCCATCCTGACACTCCTGTTTGTACTTCTTGTCTAGGCTGCACTCCTGAGGAGATTGTGGAGAAAATCTGCAATCACCATTACTGGGACCCTCTTGGGGAAGATTGTCCTGAAGACCTGAGGAAAGTCATTGAACAGTGCCGGGCCTTTGACCCTTCTCAACGCCCTTCTGCTGAGGGTAAGTGTCCCAGACACCTGCTCCACAGGCCCTTTGCCTCCTTCAGTCAGCTACTTCAGCAGACAGTTTGCCCCTTAATTCCCACATGAATTTGCCTGGCTTTGTGTTTTGGGATCCTGCCTTGACCTTCCTTTTTATACTAACAAGTTCCCCAATTCCAGACCTCACACATTAACATGTATTTAACGTGTTAATAATAACATGACAATAATCACCAAGCTGTTTGTTCATTTGGCATCACATAAAAGTAGCTTTTTCTCTCAGACAAGTACTGAACTGGAAATAGGGGTCTGTGAGTTAATCCCCACACATGTCCTGCAGATCCCATAAGCTGGAGGAGTAGCCTCAACGCTCTGCAGGAACATTTCCTGCCTTGGCCTTTGAGCAATAAGTTGCAGTCTTGGGCATTGCTCTATGACAGGGAAGTTTTCACTCTCTCTGAAGCTGGTTTGTGTCTGATCAGATGAGTAACTGGTCTCCATCAGGAGATACAACAGTTACATCAAGAAATTAGAGAGAAATGCTTCTGGTGTGTTTGAAGTCAAAGAGGTCGTACCGTTCCCTTGGTTCATCTGTCTAATGGGAGAAAACTTCCTTCAGTCTCATCCACTCCATCCCATGGAACCAGATCCATACAAGAGATGTGGGAAATGTGCCCAAGAAACCAAGTGTCACATCTATGTGCTTCCATTTCCCACCAGCACCTTCCTCAGCAGACCCTGGCACAGGGAATTGCCCTGGCTGAAGCAAAAACACCAAAATATCATTAGAGACATTGGCAAAGCCACACTGAGGAAACAGGATGGCTTTTTTAGTCTAATATGACCCTAATCCAACACCCACCACTGTGTGGTGCTGAGCTGGAAGGACAGCTTATTGCAGCTGTTCACGAAGGAGTTTCCATAAACACTGCTACATCTGTTTGGGCTGTGCTGTCTGCTCAGGCCTGTCCCCTGCTAATCCCTGCCCCTCTGTGCTGGCCCGAGGGGAGTGTGACTGCATGTCCCGGTTGTTACCAGTGAGGGAAAGCCATCTTCTCATCTGTTAAAAAAATCCGAACAAGCCCGCAAGAAATCCTCTGTGTTGATTAATGCCGTCCTTGTGTTTTGCAGAGATTGTGGACTCGCTGGCTGACCTGGAGAAAAGCAGAAACCAAGGAAGTTAACAGTGGAAAACGGGGCCAGGTGACCAGGGGCAGCAAGCCAAGGGTACCACTTGTCCCTCTTCCCCCTCACAGAGACAGATGGTTCAATACTTCTGCGTTTGTTTCTGTGCGTGACAGCTTCGCCTCGCCAAGGGGCCGTGCCTGGGTGGCCTCAGGGGCAGCTGGGGAGTGAGGTGACTTGAGGAGAGGCTGTCAAGGAGCCTAGGGGGACCAGAGGAATGGAACATATCTTCTTTTAAAAGAAAAGGCTGAGGGAGCTGAGCCTGTTCAGCCTTGAGAAGAGATGGCGACTGACATGAGAGCCCATCAGTGTCTGTCCCTATTTGAAGAGAGACTTCAGAGCATGGACCAGGCTCTGCTGGGCGGCACCCAGCAATAGGACAAAAGCCAAAGGGCAGAAAATGATCCATAGGAAGTTTCACTTGAATATGAGGAAGAATTTCTTTTCTGTGCGGGTGATCATACACTGGAACATTGCTCAGAGAGGGTGTGGAGTTTTCCTCACTGGCGATATTCCAGAAACATCTGGATGCAATGCTGTGAAACAGGAGGTGGGACCAGATGATTCACCGTGCTCCTTCCAACCTGACCCGTTCTGTGATCCTCCTCGGGCCCGCTCCTGCCCACGGGGCGCCGGGGCCCGGCTACCCTGGGGCCACCTCCGGCTCCCCTTGGGCTCCCCCTGTTCCTCCCAAACCCTTTCCGGTTCCGCTCGCCTCCTCTCGGGGTTCCCCTTGGTTTTCCCCGGGCCCCTCCCCAGCTTCCCCCCCCGTTCTCCCCCGTTCTCCCCGGTTCCCCCGGACTTCTCCAGTTCTCCCCCGGTTCTCCCGGGCTCACCCCGGGCCCACCCCGCGGCGGCGGCCCCGCCGCCATGGCAACGCCCCGCCCACCTCCCCGGTTTGAATGAATTTGCGTTCCCGCTCTTTTCTCCCCGCGTCGTTTCCGCCAATGAAAACTCACTCTCCTGCTTTTGCCCCGCCCCCAGCCATCAGGGGCCATCTTGTCCAATCAGCCGGCCTTCACTGCGGCGCTTCGACCAATCAGAGCACGCCCTACCTCCTTGTCTCTCGCCCCTGTCACTCCCAGTTCCGTTGAACAGACGGACAGAGGGACTGGTCAATGAGAAGGCGAAAATGGCTCGGACTCGCCCAATAGCAGCGGGCGCGGGGGTCACAGCCGGCCAATAGGGCGGCGGGGGTGGGGCGGCGCGGCGCTCGAGCGGGCGGCTGGGCCCGGCGGAGGTGAGCGGAGGGTGGTGGGGCCGCCGGCTTGTTCTGGGTTGGGATCGAGCCGGGATCCCGGCACAGCTCGATCCCCCCGGGATCAGGCCGTGTTCCCAAGCACGCCTTGTTCCCCCCGAGCGCTCGGGCTGCCTGCGGCTGCCGGAGGAGGGATATCCCGCTCCTGTGTAATTTTTGTGACGGGTTCGTCTTTAAAATATGCAAGCTCTGTGAAAAAGACGGCAGAGATTTCCCGCTCGTGCAGCGTGTGTTTCGTTTGGTTTGGTTTGTTTTTCTTCTTGTTAATTTCACGCTAAAGCAGGTACGGCAGAAGCCCTGCGGGCGGTGCGGAGCGGGGCCTGGGTGCGCTCCGCAAGGGGAAGCTGCTGCTGCAGCCCTCAGAGCCCTCACAGCCCGCGGGTGCGAGCCCTGAGGCTGCCGGCCAGGCTCGGCCCTCTGGAAGCTCTCGGAATTTCTCATTTGGGCCCGGGAAGGCTGTCTGTGGGGACCCTCCATGCGGGCTCTTGCCGGGACTGCCTGCTAGGCAGCTGGCTGGCTGGAGGAAGCACTGCTCCTTTGGGCCGGATTCCAAGATTTAACCATGAAAATGCCAGTATTAACGTTTTTATAAATCTCACAGTTAATGTAGGCAATGGAACATGGTGTCCGGGGAAACTGTGGATGTCCCAACCCTGGAAGTGCTCCAGGCCAGGCTGGATAAGGCCTAGTGGGAGGTGTCCCTACCTATTCTTTATCTTTGACCAATCTTTTCCAATTCTCCCCCAAATTCTTCAAATTCTCTCCCATTATGTATCTTTAACCCATCTCTTCCAACCCCTTAACATCATGATTCTATGTTTGGTGAAAATAAAGGGTTTATTATGGTTATAGGTGGCAATTCTATCATGAACATGAACATAGGATTAGAGATGCAGTACTTGATTGTTGACTATTACCATGTCTTGGCCATGCAGCTGTTCTGGTGGGAGATGGTAACATCTATTTTTGGCCTAGCTTAGGCTGAATTGATAATCAGGATAGGAATGATGAAATTACTCATAAGTTAGAAATTTTTAAAACATTATAAAAATATTTGAGCCTTAGTACAACCTTTTTTATTAATTCTTGTATACATTTTCTGCTACTTTTTATACACAACCAGCATTTGTTCTTTGTATACAGCCCTAGCTGTATACCTTCACCAGGTTGGTAAAACTGGTGTTTGTGTTTTGGGCTTCTAAATAGTGCTAAAAGCCAAGGCTTTTCAAGTTTATGATTGCTTAAGTACTTTTTGGAGAATGTGAATGATTTCCAGCAGCTTGCAGAATTTAATCCACACACCTCTTCCAATAAAGGACTTGTGAGTTTTTCGTGCATCTGTTCATTCAATGAATTAAATAATCTTGAACTATTTTGTTTGTGTTGTAAGAACAGTGTGACCAAAGTGCTCTTAATTTGATGGCGGACAGCAGCAGGAGAATTAATAATGCATAAGCTGTTGTCTCTGTTTTTCTTCAAACCCTAAGGTAGCACTCCTGTTCTGGAGGTAACCTGAAATCCATATGCCAAAGGTGTAGAAGGTCAACCATCCTTAATATATTTGCAGTTTTACTGCAAATTTCATGTTTATTAACAATTCATGTTATCCAGTCTTGGGCTGAATATGGATCCACAAATGCTGATGCTGCAGATAACTTGGTACCAGTAATTTCTCAGTCCTGTGTGCTGCTGTCATGCCCCTTCTGTGTTTGCCTGGTGTTGGTAAATACCTGAAGGGCTGTTCAGTGCACTCCAGGTAAGGGTCACAGTGATCTGTTACAAAAAAGCAATTTTATTTGAAGAAACTTAAATGTCAGTCCACCTCCTGAGAGCAGTACAGCAAAGGACTGTGTCATAGAGCTTGTTTCTGGCTGTATCTGTGGGTGCTTGTGCAGTGCTGCTCACCTGGGAGAGTCTCGCAGATATTCCCAACTGTTCTTCAAGATCCACATGAATTTACTTGGCAAGTAAATGATGGCAGCAAGAAAACATTAACTTTACATAGTCATCCAAATGCTTATTTAAGTTGATTTTGCAATGTGCCTTTGGTGCTAGCTGCTGTCGAGCCAAGGACTTTGAGCCCAGGACTCCCGGGAGGGTGCTCCCAGTTCACATATATGTATTGACTTGTGGTTTAGCTCTGCTGCAAAGGACAACTTTTCTCTTGACTGAATTCTAAAAGCTTTTTTAATCACTGAGTGCTGGACCTGGTTCTTGCTACCCTCGGGCTACAGGTAGGGTACACTTATAATTAAATACTAGTTTTCTTCAACTCCTTGCAGAAATGGCTCAAGAAGAGATGGAAGTTGATCTCCATCCAGTGGCTGGTTACTCAGTGGAGACCCTCCAGACACATGCCCCAGAGCCCTCTGGTCACCCAGTGCTCTCATCCCTCATTCCTGTACTCGGTGAAGGAGGAGGCAGCGCTGCAGCCTTTCCTGCTGATGATGCTGTTGTCACACCCGACGCTGGTACAAGGGAAGCAGCTCCAGATCCTGTCCTGCAGACAGGTCCTGCCACAGCCCCCAGTGGGCTGGAGAGGCTACAAGGGGCGTTTGATCTGTACCAACCACTGCCTGTGCCACAGCTCACACAGCGTCCGCAAGTGAGGAGAGCTCGCAGGCAGCAGAGAATTGGTGGTTCCCAGAGGACAATCAGCACCAGGTAAAGCAGAAATGAAATTGGGTCTGAACTGCCCTCTGATCAAGTCCAGTATCAGTTCAAAACTTTCCTTGCTTCCTGGCTTACAGAGCCCAGCCCAAGTGTGTGGCTGGGGCCAAATCCAATCTACCTTTTAAGTTTCAGTAATAGCACAGTGACTTCTGGTCTCCTCTGGCAGGTTCTTTGCCCTTCTTAAGTGAATCCCCCTGTTTCATATGTTAGGAGGGGTAATGTTGACTTCTGAGCCCCAAAGCATTTTGAATTTTGCTTGCAGAGCCTCTGCTGCTGTTGCCTCCGCACAGACAGATTCCTGCCCATGATTCCTGCAGCAGTGCTGATTCTCAGCAGTTTGAGCCAGCATTTAGCTCAGTGGGGCTTGTGCTCTGATTTATATTTCACCTTTGATTTGGGATCTGCCTGATTACATTTACTGGTGACAGTTGTTACAGAAACTTTCACAAACATACAAACTAATACTTTTCTGTAGGGTTTTTTTTTAAATTTTGTTCTGTTGGGGGTTTTGTAGTTTGTTTGTTTTTTACTTTCAGACAAAATAAAAAATCCTCTCCATTTAATACCATTTGTACTGGGATTAAAGGGGGATGAGTGAGGATGCTCTCCAGCCAGAAAGAAATCCCAGTTCCTTGTTTATTTGTTTTTTGTCTCATCATTCTAGCTTTTGTATGTGCCAAGGGTGAAATTATAATTAACTGAAGCATTGCTTTTAAATTCAGCGAGACCAAGAGCTCCTCTTCTCCCAGTTGATTAAACAAAACTGTATTGTTTGCCCTCGGATTGCCTGTGAAGGTCACTCACAGTTGTGAGGGCTGGAAGGCAACCTGAGAAACTCCTTTGAATCTGAAGGATAATTGAGATGATAGCTGAACTGATGGGTGGGAGAGGGGAGGATGTTTCTATCTAGGGATGAAGTTCCAGTAGAAAAGAAGAGGAAAGTAGACTAAGAACAAAGTAGCCAATGGAATGAGGCTCTGATCCAAATGGTGTGCATTTCACAGTACCAGTTCCTCCAGGACCCAGGGCTGAGTTAGTGTTGGAGAGACAGATCAGGAGTTTCCCTTAGGCTTATTAGTGAATGATACTACTTTGTTTTTCTCCTCTCTAACCCCATCATCCCCTTCTCCTCCAAAAGAAGACAATATCATTGTTGTAATGAGAAGATTTTCTTTGAACTGAGCAAAATGAATTGTTGCTGATCCTGCTGATTGTTCACAAAGTGGGCTATCCTGTGTGATTGCCCCTCTACCAGAGAAGCCCTGATGTGATAACAGTGACACCTTCCTGCTGCGGTCAAAGCCTAGGAATTTTCCTGCAAGCATTCATGGAGAAACATGATGAGTCTTTAGCTTACCTGAAATGACTGTGGCTTTTGTTTCTTACTTTTCTGGACTCAGGGCAGCATTGGACCATTACTTTCAACTCAGTAGGACCCAAGAGCCATCTGCAGGACCAGTTCCACACCTGGAGTTGCCCCGTGTTGCGAGGGACACCCAGGAACAGCACCCAGACGAGACCATAGAAGTGAGTGACTCTGACAGCAGCACTTCCGAGGAGGAAGAGGAGGAGGAAGCAGTGGAGGCAGCAGCACCACTGTTACCATCAGCCCAGGAGACGCCTCCAGCAGCGAGCTCAGGAGGTTTGTGCTGTACTGGAACTGTGTAGAGACTGATGGCAGACACTTTCTTTGCTGTTTGAAAACACAGCAGGGAAATCCTTTCGAGCTTCCCAACAGACGGTGCTCAGAGATCTTTGTGCCCACAGCTGACAGGAGCAGGCTGCTGCCACACGGCTTCCTGGCAAGCAGCTCCTAAGAGCAGCAGCAGCAATGGGTGATTGCTACCATAATGTTAAATACAATCTTTTTGCTGTTTGCAGACTGCTACTTATTCTGAACATTTCCAGAATTATTTGTAACTTAAATTTAGAGATTATTGCTTGCCATGCTTCCGCTGTCATATATTATTAAGAAATGCTATTGAAGACATCAGATCACAGCTTGGACATCAGCAAGAGCTTTCAGAGAATGATCTGATTCATTATTTTTAAATTATTTGAAATTCCAATCTGCTTCAGTTTAGTTTTCATTCCTGTAACTTGTGACGCTTAGCTGAGGAGATGGAGGTGCTTTTTGTTTTTCTTTTTCTTTCCTCATCTCTTTCTGTCTCCCAATTCTTTATCTAAACTCGTGTTCTCAGGCTAACACACACTTCAGTGACATTGTTTGTGATGAACATGCACAGTTTATTTAGGAGTAACAAATAGTTGAGTTGCTAGTCAAGGTTATTGATGCCCAGAGAATACAAGAACAAGGATATCTTTTTACTTCAGTCTCTAAGGAATGCCCTTATGATTCACTCTCTGCCCTCAGTTTTGGTTTGATTGGCTAGCCCACCACGTTACTTTTTTTAAAAGGATACATCTCTGAGGTGTCTTTTGAACAGATCCATTCTGCTTGCTCTGGGCTAGTTTTACACATGACAGGAGCTCAAGCTGTTAAGTGCTGTATATTATTGTGTGAACATATGCTCTCTGTTGGATTTTCTGGAATTCCCTTGTTGCTTATATAAGCCAGTGGCTCCTCTTACAGCTCAGAACCACAGAGGCTGAAAACTTTATTGACATTAGCCAGGGTTAGGTGATACTTCCGCTGGATGGAGAATACCGTCCTTGATAACTAGATGTGATTAATAACTCCTGTTTTGTCAGGAGCTAGAGGGGAGGCAGTGATTTCTGCTCCTTTTTTCTGTGCTAGTGGTGATCTCCACATTCAGTGTGCCCATGCCTCAACAGATGGGCTGACAGAGGTCCACCACAAAAACACAGGGAGAGTACTAGCAGAATTGGTAGTTCAAGCAATTACCAGTTGGAAAACTGCTGAATGGACAGCCAGCATATGGGAAATGCTTCCTTGGCACATGAAATATGCATGCTTAGATCCCTTGGCAGAGCAACTTCTGATATTGCTGTCTTTCTCAGGGCACAATGATGCAGAAATATAACCTTACATCAGCCTAACTATACACCAGGTCTGTTTGTTTTGTGCAGGTCAGAAAATTCTGATAACAATTGCTGTCCTTAAAAGATCTCTGCTTTTTCACTGAAATTCTGTTGCTTTCCATAAAAGAAAACATAAAATTCTTCATCACTACTGTACAGGTATAGAAGGCCTTACACACAGACTGTGTCCAGGGCACTGATCTGAAGCTTTATAAGTAACCTGTGCTGTGTCACTATTTAACCTGTGCCCTGATGATTTCAGATCAAAGCAGGAAAACTCCTTTTCCCCCCATTATGAATCAGGTTATTTAAGCAAAGCTTTCTTTAGTTTCCAGTCAGGTACAAGCAGAGCCACCTCAAGCTTTGTCTCAAGCTTCTGCAGAACACCAAAGTCATGAAGATGAAGCTGAAGTCCAGCAAAAGCAAGTAAGGTGAACTAAATGCTTTTTGAAACAGATTATATATGATAGAGGCTGCATTTTCTAAAATAGTTGTGTTGTTTTTTTAATTTTTATTCCTAGACAAGTCCACTAAAGAAACTGGAGCCATCAGTTCCTGTTGCACCCCTGGATGAGGAGGAAGGAGATATCTGTGCAATCTGCTTTGAGCAGTGGACCAATGCTGGGGACCACCGTCTATCTGCGCTGCGGTGTGGGCACCTCTTTGGCTACACGTGCATTGAGAGGTGGCTCAAGGGACAGGCAGGGAAGTGCCCTCAGGTAAAGTGGGTGTTTATGTGCACTGGAAAGCACTTACCATATGTGCCTAACTTGTGCCTCAGATGTGATCACTGTAAGTGTTACAACTGGCTGCTGTGTGAAGCTGCTGTCAAAAGTAGCAAACCCCACCGTTATTTTGATGTTATTAGGCCAGTAACAATTAGCAGTACTTTAAAGGATGAGTTGTGACTGGGATCTTCTCCCTCAAGTACAGCATTTGTGAGTAGCAGATGCAAAAGTTTGAGAGTTCAAGTTCTAAACTTGGAAATGGTTTCAGAATGCCCCACTCTGGTCCTGGAGAGAACCATCTGGAATGGGAGTAGCAGGTAGATTCCTAGAAGCAATTAACTAAGCATAAAGACTATGTTGTTGGACAAGAAATCTGTCTGAGAGCTGTTTTGGAACCACAGAATGGTTAGAGTTGGAAAGGATGCTAAAGATCATCTAATTCGGTTTTCAGCTGATAAATCTTTGAACTGCGTCAGCTTTTGCAGCCTTTTAGAGGACCAGGTTGTTTAGAAAGCTGCAGAGAGCAAACTGAGAACCAGATTACATTTTTTAATGTCCCTTTGCAAGTGGTAAATCATCTTTTGAAGGTTTTCTTTACAGCTTTCTTTAAATGCTTAATACTGATCTCCTTCGAAGAGGTCTACACTTATTTTTCTGTGATGTATTTTCATTCCTTACTCTTTTTTTCCAAAGGAATGTTGACAAAAAATAGGTCAATGAGTACCTTGTAAATAGGATTCAGTTCTGCCACTTTCTAAGTTGGTGGCTGGAAGCCCAGGGTTTCTTTGGCTTTGTAATTTTGAGAGCTTCTGTATTCTTGCTTGACTTTGCAGGATTCCCTCCTCTCAACAAGAAACTTCCTCTTGACGTGTGCTGTGACTGAACCTAAAGAATCCTTGTTGCCATAGTAAAGGCCCAAGTTGATTTTTCTTACCCCTATCAATTCTGTGTAAGCTTTTCTTCCCCCACTTCAGGCTCACACAGAATTCTGAGAGACCTGTCTGGCATATTTACTCTTTGGAATTTTTTTGGACTGCTTTCTTCTTGAACACTAACATCTTAAGGGTTGCTTGCTTCCTCTTTCTCTTCCAATGATACAAACACTAAAAAGTTCCTGGGAGAACATGCTCTGGAGAGAACGTTGAAGCTAAATCACCTACGTTTCATTTTCAATCACCATCCTTTGCAACCGGGCGTTCTCTGGTTGAATAGCCCAGAGTTGCTGTGCATGGTCTGTATACTAAGTGGCTTGAGTGCAAGTTACTGTGAAATTGCAGCATTCCTGATCCTGCCAGTGGCAGCTGCTGGCTGCCAGGAAAACTGTCTTGGCCATTTATTTACTGCTTGGCAAGGCAGTTTTTACAAAGGGAGGGAGATTGTCTGCTCTGAGACTATTGTTTGTGATATCTTTGTGCTGCTAAGTGTTAGAGAAGTCTGCATTTGAAGCACACATAGTAATTTAATATTTAGCAGAGGTTACTCAAGCTGAGTATTCACTGCCTCTTTTCTCATCAAGAGTATTTGCAAAACAATAAACTCGGAAGAAATTATGGTATCTGCAATTCTAACTTGCCTTCTTTTTAAGGTGGATGTAAAGTGCTATATGGTTGCAGCTTGATACACAAAATTATTGAAATATCTGACTCCCTGTGTATCCCTGAAGTCAGTGAGATGTCAATGTTTCATACAACACTGGAACATTTTTATGGATTTGGGCCTGTAGAATTTGATTAAAGGAATATAGCACAGAAATAAGAGTTGAGAGTATACTCAGGGGTTCCTAAATACTTGTCTGTTGGCCAAGCAGCAAGTCTTGGTGATTTCAGACCTGAAGTTGGGCTGGTGTTTTGTTCTAGATCCTCTTGTTTTCACTTCTTTGTCTGATTTGGGTTTTTTGACCCTGGAACTTACCTGACCATGCTGCCTTGCTGATGCATTAGAAGAATACATTTAGTGGGAAGCAAGGAGATGGATTATTAAAAGTGCAATAGGATATGCAACTTTTGTTGTAGCCCTGGTTAGAGCCCTGGTGTCTGTATGAGGGAGCATCTTGCAAACATGCTTGTAAGTGTTCGTGGGATTGTTTTCCAGCAGACAGCCTTTCCTTCAGAGCTAAATAAAACAATACCTATGGATTCATAGGGATGCATAGTTTGGACAGTTAAATTCCTGCAGATGAACTGAGCTTGTGTTTGATTTCAGTGCAATAAGAAGGCCAAGCGTTCCGACATCGTGATCCTGTATGCCCGCACTTTGAAAGCGCTGGATACCAGTGAGCAGGAGCGCATGAGGAGGTACGGAGTCTCCACATAAAGATACCTAACCCTGAAAGCTGCACTCTAGCTTCTACTTCATGCTTTCATTTCCTGTACTGTCTAAAGCAATTTGTGCATTCCCTTGGGGTTTATCAGGAGTGTAGCTACCTTAAAAAGCCAAGGCCTTGCTGTGTTGCATGTCTTAATTTTCTTTTGGAACAGAATTCTTGAGTTTGCGTTTTGTGGCCCAGAAACAGCAAAACCTATCTGGTGCTATATTCTGAAATATTATCATGGGAGAACATGCAAAGTTAATGCCAAAAAGCTGTATATTGCTAATTCATCATTAGATGGGAAAAGCAAGGCATAGTTAGAATGCAAGGAGGGTGAATAGCTGACCTTTTCTGCCGTCTTTTCTGCATGCATTAAGCAGAGTAATACCTCATATGAATCATTTTCCATCTTGCTTTGTCAAACTCTTTATGTAGCTTTACTTGCAAAAGGTCAGCAAGCATTACTATGACTCCCACTTCCCTTTCCAGCTTAAATGTAGACTTTGTATTGAAAAAAGGGAAAAGCAGGTATGAAAATGGGGATTCATTTCTTTTCAGTAAGATGCTGTCACAGATACTATTCTGAAATTAAAAAGCTGCAGATATCTGAGTTCTTCTGAGCCTTGTGTTGAACAGAATTTAATTGGGGTTCCTTCACATGTCTACAGCTATTCTTTCAAGGCAGTCTTTCAACAGAAACCTCACTATCCTGGTAATTATAGATCAGAAATGATTGAGGAGTAACAGTCAGGAAGGGAAGAATCTCTCTTCTCTCCAGATTGTCACAGCCTGATGGTGTTTGAAGTGTACCTTTAGAAGGGTCATGCTTCTTTTATTGGATTAACACAGAAAAATAAATGATATATTTTTTCAAAAGTACAGAATACATTTGGGTGTGTCATGAAGGGGTGGTTGTCTGACTTCTGTTTGTGTCTCAGAACCTCACTGCAGCCATTCCCCACATGCCCTGCCTCTCTTCTGCCTCCTGTTTTTGTTGTAAGGCAGGGAGCAGTGACTGCCTGTGAGTCCATGGAACTGCTGGCAGTGGCTGCCTTGTGGCACACAGCCATGAGTGGAGCACAGATGTGTGTGCGCATGCATTAGCATTGTTTGCACGTAGTCTTAAATTAGGTATAAGATCATGGGGTTTGTTTCTCACATTCAAAAAACTCCACCAGCCTTCAGGCTTTGGGTACTGATATAAAGAATGTGTTTGTGATGGTTAAATAAGCATCTCACCTGTTTCTTCAGGGGAAAAAAAATCACATGAAAAAGCTATAAGGAAATTACAGAATTCTGTGCTTCGGAACATGCAAGGCTAGGTCTGCATTTGCAAAATACTCAGGCAAGCTAGAGCTCCCTGCACATGGACGACAGAAATAACTGGAATATTGCAGCTTTTGACGTACAGAATGCAGTGGGCAATGTAGACCAAGTGTACAGCTAATTTTAAGGAGCGTTGGTGTTTCTTTCCCCACTTTAGATGTTCCTTCATATAAGCCTGTATGAAAGAGAAATAAATTCAAGTAACTTATCAAAAGTGCTGCTGTTAAATGGTATGTATGCACTGTTGAGCTCAAGGTGAGGTAGTAAGTGGGTCTTCTTCATGGGCATTCACAGAAAATTTATCTGTATCATTTTTTCTGGTACAGATATATTTTCCTAAAATAAAAGATTAGCTGCTGGTTGTAGAGACAAGCTTGAAGATCTTGCTGTTATATAGTTATGCTATGATGTGCTGTGTTACTGACAGTGTATTACATGGACAGGATGGTATAGAATTTGCTTAAGTGTTTCTGTAGAGGAAAGAAAATTGATTTCTCTTTCACTCTCCTCTACTAAATTAGTCCTTTTGGAGAGGGTGAGGAGAAAGGCTGTTGGAACAATACTTGAAGTGAGTCATTCAGAACAATTACATAACTGAATATCTCAAGGTGAGTGTATTGGGTTAATGCAGTACCAGGTTTTCTGTTACTTGTGGATTTGCCTGAATAGGATTTGTGATGGGATGAAGTCAGAGGGCAGGAGCTGACAGCCCAGGAAAGCATCCTAGGTAATACGTAGTCCTAAGGATTACTTTCCTCTCCTTCCTCCAGCTCTTTAGAAAAGGAGCAAAAGTTGCGGAGACAGGCAGAGCTGGAATCTGCACAGAGCCGTCTCCAGCTCCAGGTTCTGACAGATGAATGCAGCAAACTCCGCAAGCAAGTTCAGGTGAGTCTCATACTACAAATACACAGAGTATTTCTTTCTCTTCAGCCTGCCTTTTCCATGTTCCCTTAGTAATCAGAAAGATTTAGTAAACACAAGTGGTGAATCATCCCAAGCTGATAAAGACATCCTGGGCTGGATGTGTGCTACAAAAACACTGACTTTTTCTTGTGCTTTTAAGATTTAATTGAACTTGCAGCCCAGCAGTAGAGTTGTTTGGCTGCTGATGTTGCAGGTTTCTCCTCAGGTTTTGTGGTGCCTGGAAAGGCATGGTAATAAAGAACCAGATTTAGTCTCTTTGTCTTTCTTGTAGTTGCATCAAAATAAGCTTTGGAAATCTCTATAGTAAGCCTGTAATACAACCCATTATCATTAGTTAGTCAAGAGCATTTGAGAAGCAGTTTGTGAAGAGGCATGGCTACTTGCCAAATCAAAAGAAAACAAAAAAACCCTAGGGGTTTGGGTTTTTTGGAAGGTTAGTCAACATTTCTGTTTAACACCTGGTACATGGCCTGTCAATAGAGGAGGCTGTATATGGGCTGAGCAGCTAGTGAGAGGCACCTCTTAGAACACAAATTACTGAGTTTAAACGATGGGTTGTTAAATGACTGCTTCCTTCTGGCTTATGCAATTCTGAGATATTTTGTAACCCATCCCAGCTGCTTTTGTAGGATTCCTATAAATTATGGACTCTGACAGTGCTTCCAACTGTGAATTAGCTGGCATATTCCACCAGTGCTAGGTTTTCCAAGAGCCTGTTTCATTGCCAGTTTTTGTTGAATTCACCTTTTGTTGAATGAGGCAGATGATACCTCTTGCTGTCTAGAAGCCTGCTTAATTTTAGTCTTTTCTTTATTCCTGGTTTTTTTTTTATAGCCTTGGCTATTCATATCTGTACATTAAACAACATCCTCTTTGCTGAAGTCTTCCTGTGTGATGTAAGATAAGGCTTTATAAATTCCCTAAATTCCTGCATGAACCCATATGCTCATCATCACTAATAAGAAAATTGGTCCACTTCAAACTTTGACTTAAGAAAAGTGGAAATGAGATAAAATTGCGGGTCCATAATGTTTTCCTGCAATTCATTTGGTGTTAAATGATGGAGTATCCAGTCTAACTGAATTGAAGTCACATGTTATAAAGATTAAGTACCCTGTGTTTTTTAAGCTCTGTTTCAGTATTTATACTGCATTCATCATTGTCCTGTAGTGGTTAATGCAAATGCTGGAAGCAATTTTAAGGTGCTTGTTTATACTATTAATAAACTGAAAGCAAAACAATATACTGGGGAGCAAAAAAGTCAGCAGGAAGTCTGCAATAAGTCTTTAACATGTTTGATTGCATTTTGAGCAGATGCCTAATGAGCTTCTTGTTTTATGGGAAGTCATATAGTAAAGCAGCTACTTGCATAGAAGTATTTAGGTTGGGAGGTTTCTAGCCCAGCCCTGGTTGGGTGATTGCAGTGTAGGGTTGGGTTGTTCAGGGTTTTTTGTTGCTAATGCTCTTGAGCTGTGCCCAGCAGCAGTCATGGCAGTAGTTATGACCTTTTTTTAGGTTTGTATGCAGTTTTCTGTGTTCTTACCCATCAACAGTCTTGTTCATTGTACTTTGTTATTGAAGTATGTAATGTTATTGAGACTAGGAAATTGTTTTTAAGTCTTTAGCTATATGAAAATACATGAGAAAAGGAACTTGTAGATGAGGAAAGCTCTGAAAGAAAGCCCTCAGGAGCAAGGGCTGTGCTGAGCTGTGTCCTGCCCACCACATGGAGTTTCAGGCTTGTGTTTTGGAACCAATGCTGCTGATACCTTACTTTTACCTAATATTTTTCCTTTGGGAGCAGAAGGAACTTGGGAATGAAATGTGAGCTACTGCAGTACTCCTTCTGAATCTGCCAGCATTTTTAGTAAAAGTAGCTAATGATAGGCAAATCACCTCTGCCTTCTCGTATTAATATCACTGATCAAGTAGGGTAGGATATCTGATTTTGCACATGGGAGGCAGTAGCTCTGTTTGGGTATGGGGCAGGAAAAGGAGAACTGGCAGGGAAATTACAGGAAACTGCATGCTGCTGTGGAGAAGAAAGCAAATGTAATTGTGACCCTTGCAGAGATCAGTTTATATTGTTGGAATGGAAAAGCTTTTTTAAAATAGGATTTTCAGAGCATCCAAAAAAAATTAAATGGCAAAATATCAATAAAAACTTGTGCATCCAATACCTATAGAAAAAAAAAAAGCGCTAATTGTTTTATTGAACAAGAATTGTTCGTCTTTGTGATCTCTCTGTTCACCTCCAGTTGATGTCTGGGGATGTGAAAGCTGGTATTTCATTGCTGTTGTTTATAGTGAAATGCTCCATGTCCTTTAGATTGAATTTGAACCCAAACCCTAAAGGGAGGTGGAAGGTGGAATGTCTGCAGTGGTGTACCACAGCTTGAGGTTGTCCAGTCCTGTGTTTCTCTAGTAAAGGCAGGGCTGGGGCTGTGCAGTGCAAGGTGGCAGGTGTGGCTTCTCTAAGAGCTCTGTGGGAAACAGGCAGAGAGTGACAGTCACTGATACCTGCCTTTGTCTTGAAAGCAGCTATTAGGGCCGTAACCTAATAACTCAAAACTGTTCTGAATTTATTGTAGCTGGTGGTTTTCCTTTCCTATTCATTGTGCTCTTCTGCTGCTCCTTCTCCTGCATGCTTCTCAGGAAGACTTGTGCTATATAGCCCATTTTTTCCACCTGGTGTGTTCATGTTCATTCATCACTGCAAAGGCAAGGTGAAATCTAGAGACAGTCATAGCATGTGCAGAGAGAGGAGTCTGCTCTCAAGGCCTTTAGTTGACACCAGGCAGCAGGAAAACTCTACAAAGCATCTTAAAGGAAAGTATGGCCTTGTACTTAATGAACAGAATGTTCTTTTGAGCACAATTAGTGGAATTTGTCTGCAGTGCAAGGTTTTTAATCACCTTGCTAATGTGCCTCCAGTAAGACTTCCTGGTTCTGCTCGGTTTGTCCATTGTGTTTAAATGTAAACATTGTACTAATAGTCCTTGTGATTTTAATTGCCTGGTTTCCTTTTTAATAACTTGTGTGAAAGTTGAATGTTGAGTGCAGGTGACAAGGAGAGTTTTATAAGGTCCCCAGAGCAACAGATAATTTTAATCTCTTCTGGTCCCCAGTGGTCGTGGTCTCCCCAGCTCCACCTTTTAGAAATAATGAGTTTATTAAATTTTTGATTGAAAGTTACTTTCTTCTAAGTTACCTGTGTTTTCATTGACTGCTTACTCTAAGCCTGAAGCTACACCTTTCATCATAAGCATCCTGACACCCCTCACACCCCTTCTTCCTTGCCCAGGTTGTTTTTGTCCTTTATTGCTCTAATGGGATCATCTGAGGTCTCTAGCTTCCTTTTTTTCTTTTTTTTTTTTTAATAATATTCCCGTGGGACATTGGCAATGTGTTTGATGCCAAAGAGATCAGACCTCTGTGAAGAGTCAGATCTGCTCTCCTCTTGAGCAGCTTCCAAAAGTTATAGGTCTTGATAACTATTAATGTAGAGCTTGAACTTTGATCTCGCCTTTTTGAAAACTGCTGCCTATGCTTCGATGTAGGTTAAGTGGTGGTGGCTGGTTCAGTATTGAGGCTGACTTGCAATTACTGATATATTCATAATATCACTCTTGTGACCCTTAATTGTTTAAAGATTACACAGTGTTTGAAACAGAACCTGCATTGCTCAGAGAACAGAAAACAAATAGCAATTTTCCTTTGGTATACCTTCCCTCTTAAATATCCCTGAGATTCTGTATTGTCTGTTTTGACCTTGGATTACAAGGTAGTCCTTTTTGGGAAGGGACACTTCTAGTGGATTCACAATATGCTGATGCCACTACCTTCATTCCCCTGGTAATCTCAGCAGGAAAAGGAATTCAAGGAATACTTTGTTCCTCACAGAAGCAGTTCTTGGCCATGCCTTTGCTGAGTATCCTTGAGCATTTATCAACTGAGGTGGAGGAAAAGAGGGGAGGAGGTGGTAGAAGACAGGGCTGGAGCTCTTGAGAGTTGTGTCTGTGTTCCTGGAATTTGCTGCACAAGGTTTACAAGAACAGGGTCATCATCATTAAATAGACTGACTTGTTTCCTGCAATGCCCTTTATGTTGAATCTTGGGCTTTTATTTTTTTATGGGGTATTCTGGAATTCTGGAAAATGGTTTTAATTGACTTTCTCTTGTGGTTTAAGGGCACATAATACTTGGCAGTTCATTCTCTTCTAAACAGCATTGATCTGGTAATAATTGTTACTGGCTTTTATGTGTTGCCCAAGAGTCCTCTCTTTCACAGGCTGTAATACATACAATAACAGACTTTGAGTACATTCTGCCAGTATTTACACAGCATTTGAATGCTTCTGTTGCTCACTGTCATAGGCCATGGACTTAGAAATGTAGCACTTAATAGGAATAGTGTGGAAATGGGACTGTATTTCCCTCTTTTATCTGAGAACAAGTAAAATTGGAGCACCTGAAGCAGAGAGCACAGAAGGTTACACTGCTGGTGATGCATTTAAGCTCTTTGGATTTATTTTTTTTTGCAGGAGCTGAAGGCTCTGGTGGCCCAGTACAATGCAAGCACCTCACAGCAACCTGGCAGCTCCCGCACCTGCCTCCCCGGCAGCCTCCCCTCCAGCCAAAGCCAGCGCAAGTACCACTTGGAAAAGGCTTTTTTGGTGTCTCAGACTGGGAACTGCAGAGTAATGGCATACTGTGACTCACTGAGTTGTCTTGTGGTATCACAGCCTTCTCCACAGTCTACTTTTATTCCTGGTAATTAAGCAAGTCAGCATTTGGGGGTTAAGAAGTACAAATTAATGTCATTTCTACTTTGTCCCTTCTCTCTGCTTTTCTGATTGGCCTTTGCATGTAAACTTGCCTTGTAAACTGAGACTACTCATAAGGCTGCCCATAGTTCATCTGGCCCCTGCATTGGTAGCTTCTGCCTAGCAAAGGAGCTTGTTTTCCCTGGCACTTCTATGGCAGAGTCCTAGCAGAGAGTCTCCAGATCTCCTGCTGGAATGCCACATCCACGGGAAGGTAAAAGGTGTGTCTGGTAATCCTTGCAAAGGTGGACCTTCTGAAAGAACAAGGGCCCAGGAAGTGGGGCCTGCAGAGAAATTTCCAATGGTCAAGTGAGAAACGCTGCTTCCCAAATTGTAGATGGATTGATGCACATGCAGCTGATTTGTCAGAACTCTTAAAAAAAACCAAAAAAAACAACAGAAAACAAACTAAACCAAAAGCAAACTCCTTCTAATAAGAATGCCTGAAGTACTGTTCACTAATGAGGAAATAGGGATCCAAGAAGTCACAGGCAGCCCTGGTTTTGTCTCACTGTTATGTCCAGAGGCCAGTGACCTGACATCTGGACCAGTGCCAGTGGCTTTTTCAGTGCAATACATGTGGCATTAGGAGTCTGAGAGCACTTATGTGCAAAATGCTTTCTGACTGATGAAACTTACTTTATTTGGTTAATGGGTTTGAGGTTAATGTGCCTTATCTAGGCATAACAGAGTGGTTTTCCACATTTAACTGGTCTCATTTTTCTGGCATTTGTAGCCAGAGACTGAATCTCTGAATGGAGGCTTTGTGGTGACTCTTGTAGCACACAGGTTAAGTTCACCTGTAACCATTCTTTGCTGTGATGCTTGTTCTCTTAAATAGCCATGTAATCCTGCTCTTTGTGGTTTTATCTGGGCAAGAGTGTCTTTGAAGAAGCTGGCTAAAAAGCAGCAGGCCTTGTAACAGAATTGTAACGCTGGTACTGAATTTGCTCTTACTGGCTGGGATCCTTAAGGATTTAGCTTTGTTGCCATTTGAATTAAAGAATGATTTGTGGCAGTTCTTATCCAGAACAGCAAATAATTTTCATGTTCATCCCACCATAGGCTTCAATACAGACTTCATAGTTCTAGCATAGAACTATGGCCAGTTCTATGCATATGCTGCTTTGCAATAATCTGGTTTTTTACCCTTCTTCTGTGGCAGGTTGTGGTGTTAAGATGATGAGCTTGGCCAACCTGAAGAGCAGTCAGTACATCCCCATCCACAGTAAACAGATTAGGGGCCTGGCTTTCGGTACTCGAGCAAATGGTTTGCTGCTCTCTGCTGCCCTGGACAGCACTCTCAAACTCACCAGGTGAGCCCTGCTGCCTGTCCCTGCAGAGTATGGCTGTGTGCAAGAAGTTGGGTTGGATTTTGTTCTTGCTATTCTGCTTTCTGAAAGACGCTGCAAAGATGAGATCAGGTCTGCATATTCTCCCTGCATGTGAGAACTAACAGAGGGAAGGACTTATTGATTGATTTTGCATCTTTAAGGTGGAGGTGTCATGGAGCTACCTCTCTCTGATTATTTTCCCATGGAAAACAAATAATTCAGCATGGGTTGGCTGTGTTGAGAATAAATAATATAACATATAGACATGACATTTACTGTCCACTTGGTTTTCTGTTACAGCAGGGAAATGTGAAGCAGAAATAAGCGGTGGTTAGGCTGGGCTCCTCTTTCCCTGAACTGATGTTGGCTTCTCCTATTTTAAACTTCTTGGAGATCATGGAATTCATCTAGGATATAAAATGCATAAACAGCATGGTTGAGCATGTTCTAGAGGCTCTCCAGAGCTAGCAGAGACTTAAAGCAGTGGGTTAGAAACTAATGATGCAGAGACTGAGAGAAAAGTATGTCCAGTCCTGTTAGAATTTACAGTTTGAGTGTGTTTTCTTGCTGCTGTTCTGCTCTTCAGTCTTAATCTTACTGTGCTTCAAAACTTATTGGCTGATTGATTCTTATTGAGTTATATTAACACCTCTGTGCAATCAGTCTGTCAATATTGGGTTAGGCAGGATAAGTGTCTGTTGTTTGACTAATTAGTCTCAATTCTTTCCCACAAGTGAAGCAATGAAGATAACTTATTCCTGCAACAAACGTTTCTTTCCTGTAACCATGTTGGAAGTTTGCTAGACTAGTTAAAAGTAAGCAAAACTATCTCTGATGCTCAAATCAAGGTGTCATATTTCTGATTAGGCTGATAATTCTTTTCATGGTTTAATCTGAAGAGTGAGCAGACACTGCAGCAAGGAGCCAGACTCCATGTCTACCTCTCACTGCCTGGTGGGCTGCTTCAGTGCTTGGGATCCTCTTATTTTTGTGCTTGATCCTAGAATGTCTTGGAGTTAGATATTTGCTTCAGCAGCATATGCATACTTGTTTCAGTCTCCCTCTGAAAGAATAGTCCTTCTTTGGCTGTCTTCTCTAGTTACTCATTTCATTGTCATCCTCCCCAAAAGAATTATCCAAGATGTCTTTATGTCTCCTGCTCTGGCTCGCAGTTGTTTAAAATAGCACTGTGAGTTTGTTTTGGTTTTGGTTTTTTTTTTCATCCTGTTGTTTTGACCCAATCACTGCTCTGATATCAAACTTCCTATTTCCCCAGCTAGATCTTTGTATTTGTTCCCCTTACACTTAACTGGGAGCAATTATATGTTTCTCTGGAGTCCTGAGCATAACCACCTTCCCCAGGAAGAAGCACATGTGTTACAAAGGATACCCAGAGTTACTTGGATATGTGCAGTCTTCTGTCTCTTGCTGTTCTCAATGTGCAAATGCATGTTGACAATGCTGCCCTTTGCAGATACGTCCTGATCTGATACCAACTTCATCTGCATTCTGGATTGTGCCCCTCTGTGGACTCTCTTCTTTAGAAACTTGGTTTGTAGACAGAATAATTAATACTATAACACTTTCAACTGTCCTTAGCCACTCACTTTCTCACTCTTGCTTAAGATGGATCCTTTTGAGGCATAAATATTGTTCCTCTTGTGTAAAAAGAGGGGAAATAATTAATGAGAGATGTAATCTGAAAAGATGAGCCCTGTGATCTCAGGAATATGTGGTATTACGGGACTACATCAGAGTTGTTTCTCCTAATTGTTTCCAGAAAAGTAACTTAGCTTTCTCTTGCCAGTAAGGCAGCTGAGACCCTGCTGTGAGATTTCCTCTCCCAGTCTCTAAAGATCAATCTGGAAAAAGAAGCATTGGCCTGGAAGAATTATAAATCACTTGACAATATCCAAGGGATTATGCTGTTTGGGTTTTTAGATTCATGTCTGGAGTAAAGGAGGAGTTAATTGAGAATTCAGTCTAAAGAGAGATGCTTTTGTCTGAAGACTTTAAAAAGCTAGATTAGCTTACTTTAATTGTACTGTTTTCTCATCAGTAGATACTTGTGCAACTGGTCAACACTTTGCTTTTCTTCTGCAGCTTGGCAACAAACACCGTGGTGCAGACATACAATGCTGGCCGTCCAGTGTGGAGCTGCTGCTGGTGTCTTGATGATACAAACTATGTCTATGCTGGATTGGTCAATGGCTCTATCATGATATATGATCTGAGAGACACAAACTCTCATGTCCAAGAATTGGTCCCTCAGAAGTCGAGGTATGGCAGAAGGGTTTATCTTTCCTCTCAACTAATATACATCAACTTAAACACAGCTTCTTCCATAAATCACACAACAATTACAATAGTTTAAACTGTATTATGTGAATCCCTTGTTCAAAAATTCACACTTAGCACAAATGTGAGAATTATCTCTGAAGGTTGTATGGTGTTTATATATAACTTATGCAGCTGCCAAACACTTGTGCTTTTTTTAAGGCACACAAGGGTCAGAAATAGACCCACTGGTGCAGTATGAACAGAAGACCTGAATTTGTTTTAGAGCTGGGTTTAGTATTTAATTTTGAAAGGACAAATCACAAAGAGGTGTGAAATTCTGATGCTTCTGTTTCTTATACTCTGGGAATCAAACAGTGATTTGCGCTCATCTGATCTGTGCTGTCTGCTGCTTCTGTAAAACATAAGGCTCAGTAGTTACACTGGATTTAATTTATACTTGACACATTCATTGGCTCTCCTTGCTTGAGGGACCATCTCACAGCCTGCTTAGGCCCTTTCTTTGCCATGCAGTTGGGGAACTGAAGCTCTGCTGCAGTGTGCAGGACACCAGCAGAGCTGCAGCTGACAGCACTGACTCTTGCCAATGATCCTTCCAGGTGCCCCATGGTATCGCTGTCCTACCTGCCCCGGATGGCTTCAGCGTCGCTGCCTTATGGTGGGATATTGGCTGGGACCTTGGAAGGAGCCTGCTTTTGGGAACAGAAAGCTGGCAACTCCTACCGGCCTCATCACCTGCCCCTGGAACCCGGAGGCTGCATTGATCTCCAAACAGAGATCAACACACGGCACTGCCTGGCCACGTACAGGCCTGGTACGGACTGGGGTGTCCCTGCAGGCTCTGACCACTGCTTCTCACTGCTCTGGGCTGAGCTCAGCAGCAGCTTTGGTGCTGTGTGCACAGCAGAAACACAGCACCTGCTCTTACTAGAGCAATGAGCATCTGCACATAGAGAAAAACTGGGAATGGGCAAAAGGAGGCATCTGCAGGCTTGTGCTGCTTGTATTCTTACAGCTAAAGCCTATCTGTGAGTTTTTCGAAAGTTACCTTTTTATTTCTACTACACAGGTAAAAATAACCCATGTGTGCGTTGTGTGATGATGGAACTGACTTGCAGCCCACTGACAGAGGGCTCAGAAGATGTGGTGTGTTCTTCTAACCCAGTTCAGACTTTCAGTGCTGGGCCCACTTGCAAGTTGCTGACCAAAAATGCCATTTTTCAGAGTCCAGAGGATGACGGGAGTGTCTTTGTCTGTGCTGGTGATGAGGCATCCAATTCTGCTCTGGTATGTCTTGCTCCTTTCAGTGTGGTGTAGGGGTTCATTGCAGTTTTTAGGACAGAAACCTTATCAGTCACAGTATCAGTGTGATTTGGTGGGAATTGTCTTGTTATGCACATTACCCTGTGCTAGTTGGTCTGTTGTACTGCTGTGGCAGATGTAACTTCTGATAGCATGGGACTCCCAGTCCCAGCCAAGGCCTGTAGTCCCTATCCATCAAAGGGCATGTAGGCAGGGAGCCCCTGTTGTCCCCCAGGGGAATGGGGTTGAGCACAGTGGCACAATTGGGCCCTCTGAGTGGTGTAACAGACTCAGTGGGATAGTTAGTGTGGTAAATGCTGTGGGAGAAGGATGCAGGCTTTTTAGGAATGATGGGGAAGAGAAGGGTTGCCCTTTGTATGAAAAAGTATGAGAGCCCACGAGTGGGGTCAGAGAGGGTCATCAGGGTGGCATTGTGCTGCAAGTCTGTTACAGACCAGTCAGATGGGGTGTGGAAGTAGAGAAAGGATCCTATGAGTAAAACTGAGGAAATCTTTTCTGGAGAGAGGAAGGTCTGTCCTGAGTAGGAGGGGAGATTCCTATAGTCCTTGACCTTGTCTGTCCCTCCTGCAGCTCTGGGATGCTGGAAGTGGTTCCTTGCTGCAGAAGCTGCCAGCTGACCTGCCTGTACTGGATATCTGCCCCTTGGAAGTGAATCAAAGCCACCTCTTGGCTACTCTGACAGAGAAGATGGTGAATATCTACAAGTGGCAGTGAGCTGCCCCTACCCTTGCCACAGACTGTCCAAATATGCTGCTGATAACCCTTCACAACTGCTCAGTCCTGCACTTGCTGCTTACAGGAGACAGGATCCATTCCATCACCTTTTTTGCAGTGGGGAGGAACTGGGATGTGCTGGTGCCCAGGGCAATTCCTTTCTTCTTCTTTATTCCTCTTTAGGCCTGCCCTTATTTCTTCTTTTGTCAATTTTTTTTAGTCAACCTCCACAAGCTGCCTCAGCACAGCAATAATTCCTGGAGTGTTTCCAGCATGTGTTACTGCACTTTTTTTTCTGCTGTGAATACAGCACAGGGACTTTCAAATCTCGGCTACAAGTGAATAAAATAAGAGGAACTTGAAGACCTGAGACTCCCACTGCACTTTCTTGTGGAATCCTGCCGTGATTACTGGGTGATGAAAAGGCATCTCGTAACATTGCTGATACACAGTGTGAAAGCAAGTTCACTGCCATGTGGAGCACACTCCCAATGTTCTGTTGAAGGTCTAGGGTCAGTTGGAAGATATTCCTTAACAAGGATGAATCCAGTTTTGGGACCATGGAGAGAATAGGCTTGGAAAAATCTCCAGAGAACCTTTTTCCTTTGTGGTTTTTTTTCCATGAGTATATAATTTGCACTGTAATTCCTTAATTCTCTGCCTTCTTTCCCTTCTCTCCTTCCTGCTTTACCCGTAAGCAAACTTGGACAGTTTAGTCGTGGAAAATTAAAATACTACTGGAGAAGTACAGGTAAAGAAGAGGGAGATGATTCTTTTACTTCCCTTAAAGACAGGAATGTAGTGAAACAGCCAGTACATTGGAAAAGAATGCTGGCTGCTTCTGTTGTTTGGGGGTAGGGGGTTGGCTTTTTTCTGTTTTGAGGAACCAGTGGAAGCTCAGGGATTTCATCAGCTTGTTTTTACTGACCTTTTGTCTTCCTTAAATGGTAGTTTGCAGCTTCACAACTGGTCACAGAGAACTTGCAGTTGTGTTTGTGTGAGTGTGCTGCAGCCACTGGTTTGTGTAAATGTGAGCCCATATGGGGTGGGATCACAGCCAGGGGATGTGTGTGGGCAGGTGTACTCTTACCACCTTACTGTAAATAAATACTCTGTGGGCTGGGGCGTTCATCTCCAGGTCAGATAGTGGAGGGGGACTTCAGTTCCATTTTGTATGTAGCAAAGTCAAACTTGTGAGGATGTTGGAAGCTGCAAGACAAGTTCCCTGTGCTGGAAGGTTATCCCTTGGCATACCTCTGCCTCTGGATGTGGTGAGCAGCAGCTGTCCCATTTGGGTTGAGTGTGCCACCACTTCAGCTGCCAGGATAATTTTATTTGCTGAAGTCTGGGGCTTACACAGTGTGATCCTGTTTGTCTTGAAAGGGACTGAGAAGATCACAACTTTATATTTTTCTGTATAATATTTTTTCCTATATTTTTATACTGTAAAAATAAAATGTTTATAATTATCAAATATAAGTGGTGCTGCTGTATTTTGAGAAAAGGTCTCAGTGACATTCACTGCATGTCTTATGAACATTACCAAGGGTTCCCTTACTCTGGTGAGGTTTCTCTTGTATTATTTCCAGGTCACACTGAGCTTGAGGCTGAAATAGTGAAAGGTTTTACTGAAAACTAAAAACCAAAACTAAAAACTTGAACCATCCTGATCTGGCCAGGTGAGGGGAAAGAAAAGGGCTGAGCAAGGGCAGGCTACACACATGGGACATCTTTGAAATTAAAAAAATAACTCACTGACATGAGAATTTTTGGCATTTTAATAATGATCAAGAACTAAGGGTTGGTAGAATGATATTGTGTAAAGGTCTCTGGTAACAACTGAACCAGAAGGAGCAGGATCTCTCTGCCATATTAGTACAATGAACTTCTTGTTCTCAGCTATTTTGAGGCATCATTTTAATTCTGTCAACTCCAACCCCATCTTACCACAATAAATTTGGAAAGTTTTAAATATACACAGGAAAAAGAATTAAAATGGTCTGATTTTGATCTTCTAGGTAGTCCTTTGATTTTCTGGATAACACTTGTTTACTACTTTATACCACCATACAGGAATAAAAGATACAAACTTAAATGCTATTAAAGTAATGGAAGATGGCACCTTCACATTCTCTGTTTTCAAGCCTAGAATGTTAGAAAATGCACAAAGATAGGTGAGGAAACCTTGTAACACAGTCGTACTCCCAAGTTTGCAACAGGCTGCAGGAATGTGCACCTAACTGCTGCACAGAAAGCCATCAGCGTTGAGCGCTGATAAAAGGTCAAATGTGTTAATTAAATATTTGCTCATCTCTGTCTGGAGTCAAAGGGGCAGATTTGGGACGAAAGGATGAAAGAAATCAGTGTCTGCACTGTGCAGGGCAGCTGTCATGAGAGGCTGAACTGTTTCGCTGGTGTTTCAGGCACGAAGCCACTGTGTGGCTATTTCTGCCTCTGTCTCTGGGAAGATTTTGTTATCGTGGTGCAGGGTGGCCCCTTGGCAATTCCTGTAGTAAATCTGGTGTGAAGTGATAGGTAAAGCCAGGTAGTGCTGTGGCTCCTGCAGACAGGGCTTTGCTCTTAGCTGTGCATGGGCATTTAAAAATAATTTTCTCCAGGCTCTTGCAGGGCAGTACCTTTCTAAATTTTAGTTCCTATAAAAGCAGGCCTGGGGGACAGTGCAGTGCTGGCCAGAGCTGGCTGTGGTGGCTGCTTGGTTGGCAACAATCCAGCCCCTGCTGCTCCCTGCTGAGGTGTGGTGTTGGGGGCTGGCTGGTGAGGAAGAGGAGGCTGGAGTTGGACAGCCATGCTTTTGGAGAAGGGCTGTCCTCCAATCTTCCTCTAACAGGGATGATCTGGTCTTACACTGTGGTGATCCATAGGGTGAGGAAGCAGGCAGCTCCAAGCCTCCATCCACATCAAGGAACTTTGCTGCTGTAGCACCTACCCTGATACTTTAGCTGTTGAGGAGACTCTAGTGAGATTTTGACAAATAATCAAAAATGTTGCAGATGAGAAAATGTCAACTGCAGAGTGTGAGCCAGGAAATTTGCACAGCTTGGTGTGTGTGTGTGTATATGTGTGTGCATGAGAGGAAGGAAGGGCCAGTGCTTTGCTCGGCTCTGACCATGCCCGCTGCCTCCGGGAAGGCAAAAAAGGAGCTACTTTGTGTCCCACATCAAATTGGATAAAACCCAGGCAATGTAGCAAGTGAAACAAGCAGCTTAAACTGAACTTTGTTACACTGAGGTAGCCAGAGCATCCCAGTGGGATTTCATTTAGTTCTCCTTTTCGGTTTGTGAGGAGACGTGACAAGATTTTCTGCTTCTGTAGATTTGCAGATTTTCTACCAAGGCAGTAAATTCCTTAAAAGACCTACCTTTGTGCTGGTTTGTGAAAGGAGAATATGGGGAAAAAACAGTTCAGCTGCCTTGCAGTCAACTGGAAAATTGAGCAGAGGGGGTCACAATACCTCAGCAGCAGGACTGCCCTTAGCCAAGCTGCTCTTAGCCCCTGTGAGCACTCAGGCATGTTGATGTCAACAGCCTCCCTCACTTATGATAACGATATTTATCATTGTTTATTTGCTTTTATGGTAGTTAAAGATATTTAGACACTCTGCTGAGAAGGCAGAAATGCCTCCTGCTCATGTTACTCCTGTTTGCTGAAAGAGGTGGGCTGTGCTCGGATGGCAGCCAGAGCTGTGGGTGCCCTGGTATTACAGAACACCGGATTCTATGGGCCCGTGGGAAACTGTCCTGGGGTGCATCAGGCACAGCATCACCAGCCAGCTGAGGGACAGGATTGTTCTGCTCTGCACTGCTGCAGCTTCACCCTGAGTTCTGTGTGCAGTTTTGCTCACTGCAATATTAAAAAAAAGCTATTAAGCTGTTAGAGAGTGTCCAAAGGTGGGTAAGGAAAATGCTGAAGGGCCTTGAGGGGAAGCCATATGAGGGGTGGCTGAAGTCACTTAGCCTGTTCAGCCTGGAGGAGACTGGAGGCAAAACTCATTGCAGTTGCAACTTCCTTGTCAGGGGAACAAAAGGGACCCTGATCTCTGTGGTGACCAGTGACAGGATCCAAGCAACTGGCCTGAAGTTGTTTCATGGAAGGTATAAACTGGATATCAGAAAAATGTTCTTCACCCAGAGGGTGACTGAGCACTGGAACAGGCTGCCCAAGAAAGTGATCACATCACCAACAGTGCCAAAGTTCAAGAAGCATTTGGACAATGGTCTCAGGCACACAGTGTGTCTCTAGGGGGTGGTCCTGTGTAGGCCTAAGACTGGGACTTGATGATTCTTGTGTGTCCCCTCCAACTCAGCATATTCTGTGATTCTGTGAAAATTGTGCCTTTAACTGCAAAAGAAGGAGGAATTTGGGGATCTATGTCCTGGAAAGCTTATCTAATCCTTGGGACAAACTTTACGGGTAACAGGTTTTCCCCAGCATGTGCTGGTCAAGAGAAATGTCTCAAACTAATTTCAGTGATTATCCCACCCTGTGAAGCATAATTAATTTGAGGGTCCAGGGGCTTTGGTCTTGCATCAAGTCCAATTTGGTGCTTCCGCTAGCAGCAGAGGTCATGGAATGGGGAGTGAGCCCCTTGTGCTTCTGATGGCATTAAGCTGGCAGCAGCACTGAGTGCTTGGGAAAGCATAAGTGGAATTGGGAAAGAATTGTGGCAGGTTGGAGGATGGGCTGGAAAATTGACCATATATTTTTCCTAAAGGTAGGTGCTAACTGCAACACAGATCTGCATCGGTATTGGGGGAAACAGTCTCTGCAGTTATGGCCTGGGGCTTCTGAGGGTTTGTGAGGTTAAGATGTGTCAACAGCATCACTCTTTGGGGAAAAACAAAGGTCACCTCAGGCTGAAGCTTTGTGCCTAAAAAGAAGTTGAGTATTTCCATGGTCTTCTGCTTACTTCCAAATGTAGATGAGCAGTAGCACTGCAGGACTCTGATCTGCAAGAAAACCTGAAAGAGTGGGGCTGAACCTGTCTGTATCATGCAAATAAACTATGAATTACCAGACTAGGGTTGTTGCCTTAGCCAGGAAGAAATACCACTGAATAGCAGCAGCTCGACTCAGCTCTCTGCAGCAGGATTTGTTGGTGGTGAGGATCATCCACTGGGAAAGGCAGTGCTGAAGTTTTGGGGGATGCGAAGCTTTGGAGGGAGGCAGCTGGGCCAGGCTGAATGCAAGGGAGAGGGCCTCAGGGCACTGCGTGGAGGCTAGGCTGGGATTTGGAACTGCCACATGGGACCAAGCAGTCTGTATCAAATTAAAAATTGGAGCAGCTCCTCTGTATGGACTGAGGAAGAGCTTTTGTTCTCCCTAAAGTGGTGAGCTGGAGAGCAAGGACACTGCTGGGAAGGAGCAAGAGTGTCCCAGCAGCTCAGCTCACCCTGGCCTCGCTCTGCAAGGCTGGGGGCCACATAAATGGGGTTTATTACTTAAGGCAATGAGACTGGAAAATGCTGCCCACTACAAAAGCAGGGGACTGCAAGCTCATAATGCAACACCCAGAGGGTGAATGCCTTGCTGCTGAAATGCTTGAAATGAAGCAATAAGGGAATTTATGCCAAAGGAGAGGGGCTGTAGTTGCAAGGAGCTGCTGGGATTATCACATGGGCAGAGATGTCACTTTGCCTGAACAAAAACCTCCTCCTTGTTTAACTCACTGTGTGGACATCGTGAGCATAGGACTCTTTTATGAAATGCCAGTTTAACAACGGGTAACACAGGATGGAAAAATCCAAGGTTGGGAGAAGGTGTTCCTTGAAGAAAAAATGAGTCTCTGGAGATCTCTCAAAGGTGTGGGAAGAAGTAAACTGTAATCCAGCTCCACTGCTCCATTCTGTCTTCAGCCCGTGATGGACAAAGGAGCAGAGCCAGCTCTTGCTCTGGGCTAACTCTTCAAATAATTCTCGCTAAACCAAATAGGCTGCCAAGCACAGGCTGGATTTTGCTGGCTTTTGTTTTCAAGTGCTCCCAGCTGCACAGCCCCTGAGTGCCAGCACAAAGCCACTTTCCCAAGTGCTGTGTCCCAGTGTAACATTCAAACACAAGAATGGAGACCTTGCTCCTCCAGCTCCTGCCCTTGCCTTCATCTGGATGAGATGGCTGCAAGTTGGTAGTCACACTGGGCTCCAGGGGTTGTGTTAGCTCCTGGATTGGGTAAGACAGAGGCATTCCCAAGAGAGGGGTTTCTCCCAGGCAGGAGAGGCAGCCTGGGACAGGAAGGGAGCAGTCCTACAGCTGTGCTTCACACCACCTCACCGAGCCAGGGAACACCCATGGAGCATCCTGACATGCAGGCAAAAGCTTCTGACTTTGGCCTGATGCCAGCTTGTGCTGGGAAAACTGCTCCTGGAGTCAACAAGGAGGGGAATGGAGGTGGGATTCTTCCTGTCCTTCATTTCCATCTGCTGTTGGAAGCAAACCTGAGGTTTGGGGGCAGACCCATCCTGTGAGGGCGCTGTGAGTTAGCCCAGTGAGATGCTGGCAGGACATCTGAAGAGTTGTTTTTGCTGAGCTGGTGGTGGACTTGTGTCCTGCTGCTGCCACTGCCCCAACACCTGGACAGGTATTGTTTTACTATGAAATTTTGGGTCTGGCTGGCTGCTTGGGCACATTGGGCAGCAGCATTCCCAAAACACTGCACTGACGGGGACTGTGGGGTTGCAAACACTGCTCTTAGATGATCCATCACCAAATTCAGCATCCAACCACCACTTATTGCTTTAGGAGGAACTTGCAGATTCCATCTACAATGGGATCAGCCATTGTAGATCCTGTTTTGGAGACCTGATCACACCTACAGCCTATTTCTCTCCATTCCCATGGACAAAGCCCAGAGCCACTATGGAGTGTGACATACCAAATCCCAGCCGCCAAAGCAGAGTGTCTGGCACTGACAGTGCAGAGGGTGCAGCCAACCCACCAAGCTCGAAAATGAGCTCTCATGGCACCCCCAAAATGTGATTTTTCTGCCATCTGCTCTCTGCTTCCTGCAGCTACCCCAGGGCTGGGCCACCCTGGTGCAGGCTCTCAGACTTATCCCATCCCCTCCAGCCAGCCCAGCATCCTGCGCCAGGAGGGGCAAGGAGTGCATCCATATAAAGGCAGAAGATGAGTCCAGCTGATAATTTGGCACTCAGCATGGAGAAATGACAGCAGGAAAGTTGCATGTCAGCACTTTATTATAGATTTTGAGTGGTTTTAGCAGCCAGTCATTTTTTTGTCTTCATTCTTACGTAGTTTCCCTTTGTTCTTCCGTATTTTTTCTTCACTCTTTAGTATTTTTTCTTTGGCTTCCTGTGGTTTCCTGTGGTTGTTCTTGTGCATTTCTTCTCGGATCTCCTGTATTTTTTCTTTGATATTCTGTATTTTTTTGTTGATGTCATGTACTTTTTCCTTGTTATGTATTTTTGTTTCATTCTCTGTTTTTACTTCATTCTTCTGTATCTTTTCTTCATTCTTTGGTATTTTTAATTTGGTTTGCTGTATTTTTTCTTTGTTCTTATGTATTTTGTCTTTGAGCTCCTGTATTTTTTCTTTGTTTGACCATACTTTTGTAACATTCTCTTTTTGTACTTCATTCTTCTTTTTGTTCCCTTCGATCTCCTCTAGTCTTTCTTTCTTCATCTGTATTTTCATTTCGTTCTTCCATATATTTTCCTTGATCTTCTCTATTTTTTCTTTGTACTCCTGTATTTTTACTTCATTCTTCTGTATTTTTTCTTTGATCTCCTGCATTTCTTCTTCAGTGTTCTTAATTTTTTTTTTGACCGCCTGCATTTTCTCTTCATTCTTCTGTAATTCTTCTTTGTATTTCTGTATTTGTTCCTCCTTCTTCAGATCTTGTTCGTCATCCAGGTCGCCAGCACTGACCTCCTCAAAGGTCAGCTTCCCCATTACGTCTCCTACCTCCTCAGTTGCTGGAACAGCCGAGGTGCGAGTCGGAAACGAGAGATTTTGGGCAAAAACTGGCCACAGCTATTGAACACCCGCTGAGGGAGGCGCGGGACCGGCTGCCGCCTTCCCGGCGGGCTGAGCACGGCCGGGCTCGCCTCCCCGCGTCCCGGGCACCGGCGCTGGCTCGGCAGTGTCGCCCTGCGTGGCTGTGGGGTCGCGGAGGCCGCTGAGGGGATCCGGAGTCCGTTGAGGGGCTCCGGGAACCGTTGAGGGCCTGCAGGGCGACTGACGGAGTGCGAGGCCGCTGAGGGATGGTGGGGTATCCTGAAAGGCTGCGGGACCCCCTGAGGGGCTGCGGGGCCGCTAAGGGGGTGCGGGACCCCTGAGGGGCGGTGGAGGCCGTCGGAGCCGTAACGCTGCAGCGGCCCCTGAGGTGGCGCCTCGTCTTCCTGAGGCGACAACGGCCGGGGTGGGGCCACGGCGCGTGCTGGAGGAGGGGCCAGTATGAGCCACGCCCCCATCAGGAAAGGGGCGCGTCCCGCTGGGGCGACGTCACGGGCGCGCTGATTTGCATACGCCGTGCGTGCCGCGAGGTGGGCGGGCGGACGCCGGAGGTGGCGGATCCAAGATGGCGCCGTGCGGACGTGTCCGGAGCCGCTGCCCGGGCCCGGCGCTGCTCCTGCTGCTGGCGCTAGCGGCGCGGCCGGCGGCGCCCGGCCCTGCTGCCGGCCTTCCCGGTCCTGGCGGTGCCCAGCCTGGAGCGGGGCAGCCGGCGGGGCCGGGCGCGGCTGCCCCGCGGAGTGCCCGCGGCGGCGGATCGGGCAGCGGGTGGAAGCTGTCGGAGGAGGCGGTGTGCCGGGAGGACGTGGTGCGGCTCTGCTCCAAGCACAGCTGGGCCAACAACCTCGCCGTGCTCGAGTGTCTGCAGGACGTCCGCGAGGTGAGGGTCGGGCCCGGGGCCGGGCCGGGCCTGCCCGCGGCGGCGAACAAAGAGCGGGCTCCGCGCCTCGCCGCGCCGCCGCCCCGCGTTTTCCTCATGGTTTATGTTTTAAAAATCGGAGTTTGCTGTGCGGAGCTCCGTGAGGGCAGCGAGCTGTCTGCAGGGTGGCCGTGTGGGCTCCGGAGAGCAGCTCCTCTTCATCTGCACCTCGGGGCTCCGCGCTGCCGCCCGCGCAGCGCCCTCCGGGCAGGGAGAGCTCTCGGGGGCTCTGTGTTCTGGCTCTGGTGCCTTGCGGGGTTATTCGTTTCTAGAGGTCTGGGAGAGCCCACCCCGCTTAGTTCTGAGTAAAGGCGCCGTGTTTGTAGCAGAAGTGACCTGAGGAGATTTTTCACGTTCAGTTTTCCACCTTCGCCTGGAACTCGGCTGCAGAGGCGGCTGCTTTCCAGTCCTCAGTTGTGCGTGTATGAAACTCGATATATAATCATTAGATTTAGCTGACTTTATGGGGATGTTAACGGGGCAGTCTGTGTTGTTCCCAAACATCTGTCGTGAGCAGTTTTAAGTCCAGTTCAAGAAAAAACTGAGTTTCCACCTCCGAGTCTTCCAGCTACATCTTGTCATTCATTCCTGGGCTCAATTTTAAGCAGCCTTTGGGGGACTGTCTTTGGTGAGCCGTCCCGGTTTTGAGGTCTGTGTATTCTTGGCTTCTGTGCTGTAGAGTCCAGGAATGCCAGGCTGGGTCAGTTTTAATGGTATTTTGCCCAATAGGGACTGCGATTAGAAAAAACATGGGCTCGTTTCTCATCCGTTAGTATGGGGACAGCAGATGGCAGTGGCAATGGTTACTCTGATCGAGGGGAGTCTTGAATCAGTAAGTGTTAGTGATTACTTCTGGCTTCAAATGCAAAGCTAATTTAGATTTTAATCTAACTTCATGTTTTAGTTTTGGGTGGGTATTTAGTAAGACACTCATGGTAGATGTTTTAAATGAGTCCTGCTGCAACATCCGTCACAGTCGTGAAACACTTCCTATATGTGCTTTATGAATAACTTACCCTTTGCTGTTTCTTTCACCTGTCTGGGATCTTTTGGCCCCCTTTTAGGGAGGCATCCTGTCTGAGAGGATCTCGGAAGCTGACCTCACAGGCAGTGGCTCACAAGCTGCCAGCCTGCCAAAAAGGCAAGCTCTTGTTCCTTTCTTTCCAGTTGCATAGCTCCTCCCTACTCTTTTCATAGTTCCAGTGCTTGTTGGTTTTCTGCCATTTTAGCGAGGTGAACCCTTTTGTGGTCTAGTTTATCGGTTTTCTGCTGGAATAGTTTTTTCATTTTTCTGAGTTAAAGCACAGAGGGGGGTGAGTGCAGGGCTGTGCAGGGAGACGGAAAAGATGAAATAGAAAATGAAGGAATGTTTTGCATCACACTTCATTTTCAGCAAGTACAAACCCTTATGCTGGCTCTGCATATCTCATGAGAACTCCACTCTTTGAATTCAGTTAAGTCTGCTTGTGGTTTTCCTTTTCCCATTCCTAAGCCTGCCTTGATGTCAGTAGTTTGCTGGCTGTTGGTTTTGTCTAGCTGTACTGCTGCCTGATGCCCAGTACTGAAGGTGAACTTTTTCCTGGGTGACATCCCAGGCAGCGACAAGACATCTCAGGCCTCTTTTGGATTGAATTTTCTCTCTGAAGGTGCCACTCTGTGGCCTTGTCTTTATTTGTCTGTCAGCCTGCATAGAGCCCTCTCAGCTGGTCTTAACCCTCAACAGTTTGCTGCCAGTAACGCCAATGTGATGGGCTGCATCCTGATGTAAAGATGACTTCACAGGGTGCTGCTCTGAGAAGTTAATTAAAATAGCTGACTTCTGTGTATCCCTACTGTTTAACACTTGATATTTAGACTGTGAATAAAAGTTGTGAGTTGTAAACATTGGGTAGCATTTCAGCTGATTTGGAATGGGGTCAGATGTTGTCTCAGACATTTCCTTTGCATTGGAGATGACAGCAGTGGAAATAAGTGACCTACTGGGTGTTGTTGATATAACTTTTACTTTTTTACTTTTGGCTTTAGTGCGTCTCACTGCTTGTTTGGACAATACCAGAAAGGTGACAATTATGTTTTAAAATGGGTGAGGATATAGTCTGAGTCATACAACCCACTTAAAAACAGACTATAGTTATTGGACATTTGGGGGAGTTTTGTGTGTGATACTGTCAGTGAGGATTGTGGACACTGCTACAAGTAGCAGTTAAGATTTTTAGATGCAGTTAGGCTGCAGAAACAGCCTTTTTTTCTATAGGTGTTTAGGGTAATTTTTCTCATAAGAAATGTTTCTCTGAAGTGGAGAAAATTCAGTTTGTTTGTTACGATAAGGAATATCCATTGATTTTTTTCTTAGTGTGATACAGGTATGCTAGGACACTTTTAAATATGGATAACCAGGAGAAACAACCGCTTGAAATGTTCCTTTTGAGTGCATAAAATATGGAGAAAAGAGAAGGTGTGTTTGTTTTGTTAGTCAGTGTGAATGCAATCACATGGTTTCAGTATGTGCTGATTTCTAGGTGTGGATGTCTTTGCAGTACATCCTCCCTTGCTTTCATTGGCTAGCTCTGAATCTAAAGGAACAGGAGTGTTGAGTTCATGGTTGACTGGTATAGGAGCCCAACTTGTAAGACAAATGTTGAAAGAAGCAATTTAACACAAATATTCAGTACTGAACAGTCTGACACAAAGAGTGAAAAAAACCCCCAAACTCTACACCCAAAACCCTACACAAATGAAAATGCCCACTCAAACCAAATCTCCAAATAGTAAATTTTCAGGTTTTGGTTTTGAGAGGTAATTGTCTGTCAATTTAAAGTATTATCAAGAGTTAGTTAAGCACTATTATTAGAATGTATTATGTATTTTTAGAATTCTTGAAGAAAAAATAGTCAGATCCCCAGACTGACTAAATACTTTTTACCGCTGATTTTTCCACTGAGTCAAAGAAGTGTTGAATTAATGTAGTGCAGAGTCCTCTTTCCTTTTGTAGTAGAAGGATGGGAAAGATGCTCTCTTGATTGGAGAAGGAAATGGTCTTGGTCAGACCTACTCAGCTTAAACATTTTTGACCATAATCAGAAAACAGAATAAAGCCTATTTTTTTGGGTGCATTTTGCACGTGAATTAACTTCATTCTAGTTAGAAGTATTTGTGCACTGGATATATTACAGTGTGTGTTTTGAGTGACTTAAATTTTGTCATCAAGATTTTAATTATTCACATAATTCTATGTCACATATAAAAAGAGTAGAATGGGGTAGTGTATATGTGTATTTTTAAAAATTGTGTTCCAAAGTTGTGTTCAAAGGATTTAGGTGGCGAGCCTGTTTCTGGAAGGACTTCAGAATTTGTATTTCATGAGTATAGACTGCAGCCTTTAAGCCCTTTTTTTTTATGGGTTGCCTGTTAAACTGATTTACATGGTGGTTAAAGTATAAATAAACCCATGAAATATTAACATATTTACTAAGTAACGATTTTTGCTTGATTAATGATGATTTGCATTTGAAGCATGACTGAGTTTTTGAATTTGAGGTGGGAAACATTAAAACATAAAACAATCTTAACCAGTGTGGTTCTCTTATCTGGTTTACTAGTGGAGCATAATTTTACTTTTAGAACCTACACTACATCTGCTTAATTGGTGAGTGAATTTGATACCATAATTGTTGAGCATTGCCCTTATAAAGATTGTGTAATATTTAAGGCATGATATTGTTCTGTACAGTGTACATGCATTATAGGCTAAGTATTTTTTCTAAGATTTAACAGTTGTGGTTAAGATGGGATTAGAGATCAAAGTTTTGGCCTCCTGCTACTTTCTTCATCCTGAGTGGTTCCGTTTCTTTGGTAACACCTTTATGACAAAGACAGTGTAATTGAACCTTAATGCGCTGTCTTCTGGAAAAAATAGGACTCTCTTAGTGTTGTGGATGGAATTTAGAACAAAGCAAGTTATAGTGAAGGTTGTATATTTCAAGAATAGTATTTTTCCTGTTATTTCAGAATTGTAGTTGCTGTAAAAGACCAGAAAATTCATTTGATCTGACTTAATGGACTGAGGAACTTGTATCATTTGACAGGCTGGGAACAGTCATATTTCTTCAATTTAAATGTTTTATTCCTCACTCTGTATGTACCTGAGCTCCTTAAGTGATCTGTTAAAATAGTGTCAGTGAAATTACTTGTTTTGAGATTATAGATGGAGAATAGAAACCAGACAGTAATGCATGCTTGGAGTCTTCATCTCTTTGGGTTATACTGCAATTATAGGAAAAGTTGTGTGTGCTCAGTCCCTGTCCTGGTTCTGTAGTGTTTCTACCTTTTTAGTAAATGGATTGGAAATGTAAAGGCTTCCCTGAAGCTTTTTGCTTGCACTGAAATAGATGAGTGTGATCTGTCACAGTAGCCTATTTTATTTTGTTTTATTTTATTTTTTAAAATTTTATTTTATTTTATTTTTCCTCTTTTTAGCTCCCTAATTTGAGTTAAAGGTCAAAGGTTTTGTTCTGACTCGACATATGACATTATGTTATATTTGAGCACATTCTCCTTTTATTCCATCTCTCTCAGTTTCCCTGTGCACAGGTGGAGGCTGGCATTTAAAGTACCCTTTTTGAGACGTCTCATTTGTGGCAGCAAATGACTGGTTACCTGTCCAGAGCTGTAAGTAATTGAGGGCTGTGGATTAAACATAGCATGAGAGTAGGTTAGTTCTTAGGAAATGCAAATGGTGAAGAAATTCCTGACAGGGTTGACCATTTCTTACAGCACTTAGAGGTTTTTTCCCCAAAATCTCCAGGCATTCTCCCTGGCCTTTAGGCGAGCTGTTTTAAGTAACTGCCTGTTTCTCAGGTTGGTAAGTCTGTGTTTGTGGGATGGAGGCTGTTCTGGTTCTCTCATCATTGCTATTGCAAAGGAGCAGGCAGTTAGTATTCCAGTGGTACTCTTACAGTGCCTACAGCATTATCATCTGGTTCAGATACCAACACTCAAAGGGTTGGTTTTTTTTAAAGGCAATGATCAGAAACTTGAAAGATATACCTTAAGCCTTGCCAAGGGCTTTGCTTACGTTTTCCCTTCTTTCTAAGGGATATTGACCTGGTGATCGTTCACAGTCTGAAAAGGACAGGAGTTTAAGAACTGTTACATTCCTGAGAAAAATAAAAGGATAATTTTTACCAGTATAATTGAAGTTGAGCTAACTTAAAGGAAAAACGTGTTGCAATGTAAGAGATTGAGTTAATTATTGCTCTGTAACTGGACTTTATGGGTTGAAGCCTGTGACATCTGAATTAGAAATTTTCAGATTGCATTCTGTCTTAAATGGAATTTAATTAAGAATTTACAGTGCTTTGTGGTAGATGCAAATTAATTTGAATGGTTAAGATAGTCCCTTCTGCTTTTAAAATTAATGAAATGGAAGATGGACTATCCAAATCAATGGAAGAGAATGGCTGGACCTAGGAGAAAGGATTGAGATGATTATGTTTTGAAAAACACATGAGCAACAGGAAGGCTAGGCTGGAGCACTGAAGGTTTTTCTCCTGAGGCTTGACTTCTTACCCGAGATTAGCTACATTATTGTTCAGAGGTTCTCTTTTTCCCTTGTGTTTGGATAATGTAAGCCCAGTTTCCTCCTGGCTTTTGTAGTTAAGTCTTAAAGTAAAATACTAAATATACTTTAAAAGTTTGATTTGTTTTTAGGTTGGTTACTTTGGCATCAGCCTTTGGCTTCATCTCAGGATGCAGCAATATTTAAAAGTACTCTTTTTTTCTTGCTGAAGCCATGTGTGAGCTGAATAGAGGGGAAGATGATCTCTCTCATTCCAGGTGCTGGACTGATTGTCTTGTGAACAGAGGATTGAGCACAGGTTCTTAGTTCTCCATATCCTTAGCTGCACTTTTTCTTATCAGAGAGAGTTGTTTTTGTGTTTTTTTTGGGGATGGGTTTGTTTTTCTTAATTCTGTGCTGTTCTTGGCAGGCTGGTACTTGTGGTAGCTGGTTGTATATCAGTTTGGCCTGGGATATTTGGCTCAGTAAAAGAGATTATCTTACAGGTCTGCTTCCTCCAGCGAGCTGGCACTGCTGGCCTGCTGTGGCTCTGCATACCAAGGAGAAAAGGAGTGGAAGTACAAGGGAAGAAATAAAGTTCAGTGCAAGCTGTGCAGCCTGGGCTTGGCTCAGGGTGCTGTGAGAAAGCCGTGCTAGGGGGAGGTGATTTACTGAGCCAAATGCCTGAATGGATTGAAAAGCAGAGACGTGGTCAGTTGTTACAGTAGCGACAGGTACAGCTAGGTTGTGTTTTGCATGTACTCTCCCTTGTACTGGAGGAAAGGAGATCTCTCTGGTGCTGCTTTGGGTTGTCATGGTTGGAACAGAATGTTTTGAAGAGGGATTATTCTTGGCAAATAAAGTGCTGTATTTTTTTTCTAGTACAGAGATGACTAGGTGTTCTTTATAGTGTAGCTTTCCTGCATGCATGCACCACTTTTCCAGTGGATTCTGCTTCTTCGGTCTTTGGAAAATGCACACTTCCTTTGGAAAAAGCTTTGCAGTTACTCTTCCTAATGATATACCCCAAAGAATTAGATGAATAAAAGGTCTTGGTAATTGCCTTTTTATTTGAAATCTTGGTTTTAAATGGTTTTGTTTTTTTTTTTTTTTTTGTCTTCTGACTAATTCAGTTTTAAAGTCTGTGAAGTTGGTTGCTATGGCACTCAAATTTTTCAATTCTGTTAGCTGATAATTTTCTGTTATCATGGGATACCTGATTTTCTGGATGTTCAGTTTATCAGTATCCATCACAGTGCATTAGGTGAAGAACAGAGATCCTACTTTCTCTGGGTACCAGCTTGTGGCATAATTGCAACCTTTTTTCATCAAGACGGATGAAAACCCATCCTGTTCCACTTCTGGGCAGGGCTGATATTCACAGACAACAGATTCCACTACAGTTTTTGAATGTCTGCAGCTCTGAGCTGAGGAATCTCCTTCAGGAGTTAGAAGTGTCTTTTTCTCTGTGCTGTCTTTCGCAATTTTGTGCATGAGTTTATTTATTTTTTTTTCTTTAGATAAGTGTGTCTTGTACATCTTAAAGCTTTGTGAGCTTAGATTTCACCTGGTAACATTAGAATGCATTTCTTGCTTGTAATGTCTGCAATTTCACCTTAAACTGAATACCTGATGTCTTCAGTAACAGTAGGTTAAAGACTAATGGTACACATGGAATGTCTCTTTTGCCAAGTAACACCATAGAGAAAAACTGCCATCATCATGCAGGACAGAAATGACGATTTGCTGTATTTGTTATTTCTTTTTGCATCTTTCCTGAAGCAATGCATTGCTGAGAATTGCTGACGTGGGAAAAGGTAGTTAATGTAGTAAGTTTTCCTGGTTTCTCTACATACCTGAAGTATTTTACTCCTTTCCAATTAGTGGTAGAACTGTGTGCTCTTTTGTGAAAAACTTCTTGTAGTTTCCTTAGTTGATTCGCAGGAGTTTTGAGTCTTTTTTAGAGAATGCAAGTGGTTATGCTGATGTAATTAAGTACTCATATGTAACAGTGTGGGTTAATACCAAATAGCTCTTACAGCCTGCTATGCAAAATCAATCAGGCAAATGTGCTGTCTTTTGTTTAAAAAATAATGACTAGCTTAATCTGGTAGCAAGTTTGCTGTCTAGATCTTTTGAATCTTAATAGGAAGCTCACCAGCCTTCATCATGCTCAGTAGTTTGCTAATTGAGGCTTTCTTTTCTAGACCGTTCTGTTATTGCAGGGTAAAATACTTTGCACCAAGTGAACTGCAAAACAAACTCAGCAGAGCATGCATTCTTCTAAGTGTTGAAGTAATTGCCATACAAAAAGGTTTTGATGGAATTAAATAAAAGACAACAAACCCAAACCTGCTTGGCTTGTAGACTTTCTGCAACAGTCCAGACTTGATTTGAGTCAACTTTTGCTAGGCTGTTCTCAACTGAGTAGAAATAAGATATGGAAGAAGCTTGCAGTAAGCTATTTCCTTATCAAATTGATTTTTTTGATTATATCTGTCTCTGTGGCCTATCTGTGTATGTCACAAAATCAGAAAAAGTACTTTCAAGGAAAATCATTGCAATGCTACAGTTGTCATAATTTGCAACAGGAATTGTTCATGAGACTACAGTTCTTCAGCTGTGTTTATGGTGATCTGAACAAATCAATATTAATGTGATCCTCTTGTAAAATTCAGACAGGCTAGTCAAAATTATCTCCATTTATACAAGGCCCTGATTAAGTGCCGGTGCAGAGAACTGTTAACTCTAGTTTTATTTGTTAAACATTTTGTTTTGTTATTGTTACACAATATTATGACATTGTGTTGACTTGGATGCTTTTTTGGTCATGGAATTATAGAACCATAGGGCGGTTGGAAGGGACCTTAAATCTTGTCTTGTGCTGTGGACACAGACGCCTTCCACTTGATGAGATTGCTCCAAGTCCCTGCACGATTCCAGGGATAGGGCATCCACAAATGCTCTTCAACCATCAGCCCCAATCCCTTTCTTGACTTTTCCTTTGGAACTGCTTCTAGGAACACATGATATTTTTTGCTTCAACATCTGAGATGTGTGAGGGTCGAGGTGCTGGATCTCTCACTGTGACACAGGTATTCAAATTTGTAGTGACATCTGTCTTAACTTACTGAGGCCTATGGAGCTGAGTCTGCAGCAGAGGTCAAAGATTCTGTGAATGTAATAACATTGCTTACTTTTTTAACTGTAGGCTTCCAGGCAGTGATCAGCAGCCATCTTCACTTGTTTCTGATCAGTTGTGTGAAGCAACACCAGGTTTTAAAGCCAAAAAAAAGAAAAGGCTGAAGCAATTTTTTATATTGTAAATATTTCCTGCATTTTTATGAAACAGAGTACTGGAATGGGACTCCAATGATGAATGCTTGTTCTATCTCTAGGAATCACCTGGGAAGGTGTGCTTCTAGGGAACATTTCCTTCAACTGATTCACATCTCTAAGGATGTACACTTATTTTAATGTTACTGTTAATAGCCTTAATTAGATGTATATGGCCTACTAATTGTAGGAATGATGGGATTCTGTACTTCCCTCACAGAATACAAAGCTTTGCAGTGTTTCATATTTTTGCTTTGTGGTCTGTGCTTTAGCAGGCATCAAGCATATGGTGAACCCTCACTGATAATACTCTCACCTCTGACTCCAGAAATAGCAGCACTGTGTCGGGCAGAGTTGCCCAGAATAATGCAGGGTTTGTTCCAGCTCAGGCACTTGTCAATGTGGCTTGAGCTTGCCCACATCAAATCCTTCCCACGTGCTCTGAGGCTGTGTTGGCTTCCTTTCCATGAGCAACTCACAGGTAAGGTTTACACAAAGGGGAAAAGCATACGGCAAACCAAAAACTACTGGGTTTTTGGTTTCCCTCCCCCCCTCCAGGCATTTGTGAAGACTTCCAGCATCCTTTTGTATAAAAACATAGTCTAAACTTGTTCTGCTAGGGAGGGTGCTGATGGAATTTAAATTCTTCTCTTTGTATGTCAGCTCTTCCCAAAGTAATTTCCCCAAATACTTTCCTACCTGGAGGCATTCCAGTGAAACCCATTATGTGTGTTGCTCTCCAAGATTATTTAGTAAATGTTACCCTCTAATGTCAGTTTTACTCACTGGAGTTCACAGAATCTCAGTCTTAGAATACTTGAAAAAGACATTTTCTGAAAACTTTCTAAGAATGCTGGGGAGCTCAGGTAGTATGTGTGGTGCTGGCATGAAGCTGGGAGGAGAATTGAACTTGAATTTCTCTGTTGTATAGTTAGAAAAGAAGATGAGAATCAGTGCTCTAGTTACTTAACCTGCTGGATTTTGCCCCACCACAGCTGTGTTATTCAGTGTGGTATCTGGATTAGTTTAGGGAAAATGTAATAGTCAAAACATTTCTATTGCTTAGAGTTGTACATCATGAATAACTTTAAATAACATGGCATCATATTGTTGCTATCTTAAAGCGATCATTTGTTGAGAGATGGATTTTGATCTCTGACTGTAAAGACTTCTGCTTTGCCTACTGGGACCACAAATTTGGAATTGGGATCTGCATAGGAGATCAAAGTTTTAGGTTAAAAAAAATCCTTTCTGTGAACCTAATACCAAGTTATTTAAGCAAGAATGGTAAAAAAGGAAGGTGTTAAGAGAAGGTAGCAGAGTAGCTTAGAGGCTGTTAGTTATTACAATATTGGAGAATCTTTGTGGATCTTAAAATCTTTGTCTCAAGTTTTAAGGCAGAGCATTATTTCATACACTCTGATTGTTATGACTTTAAATTGAGCCAGCAGAGTCTTTCTGAACTGATCTTTTTTCCTCAAGAGCCATTTAAAATAAACTTGTGGAGTCTGGCTAATATAATGATCCACTACTTTGGGAACCAGTGTTGCTGAAAGTACTCCTGAATAGTCCTTTTGGGCTTTGGAATCTTTCTTTGTATGTTACACACTTTTTGTGTCTTAAAAGCTTTAAAACATGTCAAGAGATTATATTTGAAGAGTATCTAAAATAATGCCTCAAAGCCATCAAAACGCTTCACATGAGTAAAATTTGGACAGTGTGAGTACAGTGCTATTTGCTCCCACATTTGTAAAGCTTGTTGCTTTGTTCTACCTTCTTTTGGGGTTTGATCCATTCAAACAAACCATTGTAGCACTTCACACCTGAATCCAGGCCTTCAACAATGAGCTTCCTTCTGATGAATCTGAATATGGACAGGGAAGCTGCATGGGTTATTAGGAGATGAGCATCTTTATTGAAGCTGGTTGGGGAAGATGGAGTGTTGAACAGCACCGCCAGTTCCTCAGTCATGAAGCCACCTGGAAACAAAGGGACAGACAATGATGTCAGGGTTATTCTCTCCTAGAAGCTGCTGTACAGAAGCTGAGAGGATCCAGTCACAGGCAGACAGTGTTCTTTCCTGTTGTTTTCTGGCCAGGACTCTTGCTTCTCATGGAATACTAGAGCAGTAGGCTTGTGTTGAGCATCTGAGCCTGTAGCCATCATTACCAGCCAAGGTGGACACTGTTCTTGTTTGGTTGTTTTTTGTTTTAGCTTGGATTTTTTCAAATGAACAATCCAGAGCTATGCTAGTGAAGTAATCTAATTAAGACTTTCCAGAGCAAGGTACAGGAACAATCATTCCACCTTTTTGTGTGGACAGTACATATTTTCAGAGAAATAGACTGTAATATTCCTGATAACACTGATAAAATCACAGAATTGGTGATGATGGTGAAAGCAGTAGCTGGAAAAAAATAGTCATTTTGCAGAGAAACAAATAAGAGGTTTTTATTAGAATTTCTTGGATTCCATGGCATATTGCTGGGATTTTGACCATGAAAGTATTTATATTGAAGTTCCAAGGTTTTAAGTTGGATGTGGTAACAGCAGAAAGATGTTGCCTTTCCCTGGAAGAGGTACATGATGAGCTGAACTTCCAGAATAGCAGTGGCTTGGAGAGTATAGAAATCCTTTCTGTCCTGGTGTTCCAGCCAGTGGTAGTTGTTAGCAGCTCCCTTACTGCAGCATATCTTGCACCTTGCTCTGAGGATTGCCACAGCCCTGGTGTGAGCAGGAGAACAACTTCCATGTCAGTTATCATTCCTGTGGAGTTACCTGTAGAGCCATCCAGTTTGCCTGGATGAGGAGTGTATTAGGATCCTGCAACGCTTTGGGAGCTTCTGGTTCAAATAACTGTGCTTTGGTTTCCTGAGCTACAGTACTTGGCAGCAGTGGAATGCTGTACAGGCTGAAAAGTGTGGGCTGACAGTGAGTCTGTCTCCCTGTCGTGAACAGAGGTGAGGTTTGGTTGAATTTGCTGTTTTTGCTTTTCAGCATGATATCTTCTGTAACAGTTGAGCTTTGCCCCTACAGTCTTGGGAATGAGTACATCTCCTCTTAATCATGAGCAGATTGCATTATTTTTATTTTTTTTTTATTAGTCTCTCACCTCAATGATGCTATAATTCTTTGTTTGTTCTTCCTTACAATAAAAGATGTGAACATGTTTAACATTCACTTGCAAGACTTGCTGTATCAAAAGATAACAGGCCACTGGGTGTCAATCTGAGTTACTCAATGTTCCACATCCTTTCTTACAGTCTGTTGCTTGCTTTAATCCATGAAAAATGCTTTGTAAAAATGTGGAACAACTTATTTTGCCTGTAGCATCTCAGAGTCTTAAAAACATTGTGGGATTGAAATGGTGCTTTATCCCTCTTTTTGAGCAAATGTGCTTCATATTTTAGTCCAAAAGGAATTTTAGGACTAAAAGAGTAGTAATATGCTATTTCTGCATGAAAATGCCTGAGGCTATCATGAAACAGAAGTGTGGAGTAGGATGTAACTGACCTGAGGTATGTATTTGTTCTTAGTTTTGATATTCACATGCCTGGTAAATATTTGGGATTTGACTGCCATAGGCATTCTTCTTTCCAGAAAACTGCAACTCCTCCTTTTAATGCAACAGAGACCCTGGGAATAGTTGTGGAGGAGGGAAGGGGCACAGGCAGCTTGTCCTCAAATTCTCTCGACGATGTTTCTGGCAAATGTTTATGAAGTCACATTTAACCTGCAGCAGTCGCTGGATCTACTTGGGAGTGTAAGAGCTTGAGGTACATGTGTGATGAATACTGCTTATGACTTTGGGAATTCTGCAGTGCTCCCTTGGCTGTAACACTGTGGATGCATTTGGGTGGTTTTATCAATGAAACTCCCTGTTGAGAAGAAAGTGCTTTCTGAGGAAAACAACAGATAAAATTCCAAAATAACCCTTGCTCCCTGGAGAGCTGCTGAAGGAGGGAAGAGTTGTCAGTCACACTTCGATTTGAATTACATGACATAACATCCTATCAAATGGTTTAGGGTGAATGGAGCAGGGGGGCTGCACTTCCAGCCCCTCAGGCTTACTTTGTGTTTAGAGTTTGATTGCTTGAGTAGGATGTGTGGGATTGAAATGTTAAATTAAGTGTAATAGTTTTAAATCTTGGCATGTGTCAGGCTTGTCCAAGCTTGAATAAATTGAGTGCAGAACTAAAATGATGTGCATCTCTTACGTGGATGTGCCATAGTTGAATAATTGGTACATATGTGAACGGGGCCCAATTTTACCTAAGGTGTTTGAATTTTTGCAGAATGACCTAGTGAACCTGAATATATTTTCTTCCTCTGAGCTATTAAACAAGTTGTGAGTAATCTGTTCTTTTTTTTATTTCTTAGGAAAAAAAAACTCCCCAGTTGACTTTATTTATGCTGTTTAACCATGTAATTTTTTTTTTTACGAATGCATGTCCTAAATGGTGATTTTGTGGGTGTTTCAAATAGTTTATGCTGTAAATCTGAGGCAGTACTCTTGCAGAGAGCAGAGACAGTGGCTCTGTCTGCAGAATGACATGAAGGACCATACTGGTCCATCCAATTCAGTAGTGAGTTTTGTGGCAGGTGGGAAATACATTCTAGAGATGTGTCAACAGTTACAGCTAAAATTGCTGTGTGAGGATTTGGGATTTCCCTATTCCCAGAAGGAGAAACAGCTTTAGCTAGGATATCTCTAGTACATTCTCTCTTTTGTTTGTTTAGGGAGTGAGCTGACCTGTCTGGTCACTCATGTAGAAATGTTTCAATGTAAGTTTCTGAATGAGGTGATCAGGTGATCAGCTCTTCTCCTGGGAGTGATTTCTCTGGATAAAATGGTGCATGTTTGGTATATGCTTTCAAGTATTACATACAACTCTTGCAGCCTAAGATCTTGCTGCAGTGGTTTGGAAACAAATGAGGCAAATCTGTTTGGTCACAGAGCTTTTCTCTGTTTTAATGCTTGTTCTTGAAGAAGGAGTGGTCTCAAAGATGTATTTTGCTGGTTTGGGGAAGGAGTGAATAGCACACAATTCCAGCTGATAGAAAATTTAGTTTGTCCTCTTCTAATGCTGCACACCATGGCATTCAGTAGTGCCAGTAATATGGGCCAATTGTATGTATGTTTATTTTAGGCTTTTCCTTTCTGAACTAAGTATTTTGTTTATCCTGTGTCAGGGGAAGATGATTAAAAACTTCTAATGAACTTTTCCTAGAATTTTTTTGTGCTTTTACTAATAACTTGTTTGTAAGGTCAGCATTCCCTGGAGGTTTGCATGCTGCAGCCAGCCCTTGATACATGTTTGTAGCTCTTGTCCCACTTTTTATGCTGTCTTTGTGATGTGTTAAAACCTTTGCAGAGTGCTTTGAGAGAGCATTCCTGGGAAAGCCATGTCTGGTTTTATTCTGTCATGTCTTGTGACACTCCTAGGAAGAGTGTTTTCGGAAGAGGCCTAGGTGTGATGGCTTGCTGGCTAAGTCAGGTTGCTTCAGGCATTCACCTCTCTGGTTAAGAGTCTTGGAGCTGAGTGGATAGAGAAAGGTCCTCTAAAAGCATGTTACCACAAACACCCATACTCTGGAGGGGAAACGGAGACACGGTGTTAGAATTCTGCATTCCATGTCGCCATCATAACCCACGGTGATGGGTAACAGTTGGACACCTGGGCACCTGATAGAGTGAGCACTGATCTGACTCAGAAGCAGATTAAATCCATGAGTAATAAGTTTCTAACAGTTTTCTGCTTCACTGCTAAAGGCTGCTGCTCCCACGGCCAGAGCAGCTGAACAAAACAACAGCTTTTGTTCAGGGAAAATGGGAGGTGGTTCCAGCGTGCTTGAATGTGAGTGCCAGTGCTTAGGAGTACTTCAGGTGTTTCAGTACTCCCTGCTCATTCTTGGAGAGATTTTTGAACAGTGTCAATTCATCCAGGTAAAACCTGGGTGGCTGAAGTTTGGTCAAGACCTTGTGGGAGGAGCATGGTAGTAAAGTCGAGGAGATGTTTCAGTCCCATGTAATGGAAACAGGGCAAAGACTTAGTGAAGCCTTGATGGGAAAAGATGTCCGTATTATAGGAAACAGGGCTTAAGGGGGTTAAAATTTGTACCTGAGACACGTGGCTAGATAAATGAATTCAGATTAAATATCTAGGGAAGCTAATGGAAACATGTTTTAATGAACTCTGGCTAATTACTCTATTTAAAGTTCTTGATCAATACCCAGGAGATCTCAAACTGCTTGCAGATTGTTTTTTAAAAAAAAACTTGCACATATATATATATTAAATCTTCTGCATAAAATCAAAACAACTGGAGTCACTTGTTTTGTAGACTTCTGGTTCACCAGGGCTTTATAATATTTGGAGGTAATTGTAAATTAAAGCTGAAGACAAGCATTTTTAAAAGTTGATTGTGAGTTTTTGATGGAAGGTGCAAAGGAATAAATGTGTTTAAGGGAGCAGATACCAGGACAGAACAGAGTTTCTGAAATAATCTATGGTATAAGAGTTTGACGAGGCAGCTGGGTGTGGTTTTCTAAGAGAGCAAAGAGTTCTTGTAAATAGTTGCTGGTACAAGTGACCTAAATAAATACCACCTCTTACTCAGAACCTTCATTTTCTTCAGAATACTATGTATGAATTTCAGTGCACTCAATGTTAAATAGAAATGTCAGTCAGGCAGCCTTACCCTGAAGGGATAAACTACTGTCTTTAAATTGATTCATATTAAGGAAGTTTGGATATGTTTAGTGTTTTCTGATTGAGCTAATTAGCGCAACTGCATTGTGTGTTCATAGTTAATACATCCCTGTGTGTGCAAATGGATAATGAATGCATAACTAAGCTTAGGAAAGGTAACTCTTTAGCAAACAGCCTGCAACACTGTCTCCTTGAGGCTTGTTTCATGGATTCTTCTGGTGTTCTGGTGCCAGGTCTGTCAGACAAATGGCTTTTATTTATGTCTGTTTTCAACCCAGTGCAGCTTTTGGTCTCCCCTTGGTAGCAGCACTGATTGTATCAATGGAAAAGTATCTTTGCACCCTGCTTTGGCTGGCAGGTTGAGGGGCTGGCTATGCAGAGGAAGGCTTCAGCAGCTGTCAGATGCACTAATGCTGTATTGCTTAAAGCCTTGCCCTTTTCCTCTACTTTGGTGGCAAAGGGGTTCAAGAAGCAGCATGATCCTTGAAAAAGAAGGTTAGGAGCCTAGTGATCTCATTCAGGAAATCCCAGGTAGAGAGTTCTCTGTACTGATGAACGTCTGGTCACACTAACTTAAAACCACTCACAAACTCCACACTATAGGTCTCAGTGAAGATTGTAAATCCTCACAGGCCCCCACTGAAATGATATAGCGGTTAATGGGCCGACTGAGTGGATTGTTTGCCTGGGAACAGTTTCAGAACTGAAACTGGCAATTAGTTTGAGGAGCTATTTCTGAGGTATGAACAGTGTGCTCAAAAGCTTTTTAATTACATCCCAAAATTTGTTATATGGTAGAAAACTTGAGATGGAAGCTGTCACTTGCAGCCAGAGAAACCAGAGCTCAGCTTGGTCTTGAACTTTGCAAGAGGGAAGTTCCTGGAGCAGGCAGTGAGCAAACAGGGGCAAAAGATAACATGGAAATCATGGGACTTAGTGGCAGGATCCTGTTATTCCCCCTTTTACAGGAAACCAAACACACCCTTCTCATAAATTTGAGATCCTCCATTCAGTGGTATCTGAAAGCTGCAGTTGTGTAATGTTGTGTTAGCATACTGTTTCCTTGAAGTTCTTGGAAAGATCACAAGATTAAAAAATAATCAATAAACATGGTTCTCCATACTTCTCCAGAAAAGAGTGGGAAAGTGTCATTGTAGAGCTGGTTTTCCATCTTCTCTTATCTTCCATTTGATGTTGTTGCTTTTGTGCCTAGCTCTTGTCTGCTTTGTTTCATTGCTGGTACATCTCTTGTTTAAGTAAGGAAAAATTCCCTGTTATCAGGAGATTGCTCAAGCATGACTAGAGATAAAATTAACTAACAAGTCAGTGCTCTGTGCTTTGAGGGGTGGCTTCAGATGATGGCTCACATTCCCTGTACTAAAAATGACCTAAGGCAGTGATAAAAAAAGGCAGGGGTGGACATGGAATATCAACTGGAGTGAAACCTTTCATCCAGTGGTAGATATGAAAGGACAAGATCTAACCTTAATCAGAAGATGTCTTTCTTTGTATGCAGAAGTTTAACAATTCTTTGACAGTTATCACTCTTCAGACCTTTCTGTGCTCATGCAATTCAAAGCCAGTCTGGCTTATGGCCTTTATGGGGCCATTACTGAACAGCCTCAGTAAAGGATTGTAATCACAGTGATTGTTTCCTGCAATCTTGTTACTCTCCAGCAAGAAGGTGGGGATCAGATATATTCAGGGTTTATAGCTGCTGGATTTACTGTGTTTTGTTTTTTTTAAATACCATTTTCACCTCAGTTCTTCTGGATGTTCTGAAGGCAAAGAAGCTGCTGTACAGCTGTGATCACATCAAAGCCTTCAAGTATACCAACAAATCTTCTGAGATCAGGCAAATCTGTTCTGTAGTTTTAGTGCAGTGAATTCCTAGTGTAGATGCCAAGTACTGGCTGAAGGATTTTCTCTCTGTGTGATTTGGTGTCTGCTTGGATTTCCAATGGCAACTGCTGTGCTAGTGAAAATCGTGTGTCTATTTGATGTGTTTGTAAGAAACATGTAGAAAAGGCCATAGCCATTCAGACTCCTAGGAACAAAAGTGATGAGTTAACATAGTAATAGTACCTGCTTTTCGTCCTTTACTGTTTAATTTTTCTGTAGGCCTGCGGCTAATAATATTACAGAATTTTATGTTTTTCCTCAACCTCTTGGGTAGTTGAAAAAAATGCTTTTTTTTATTAATGGGTCATCTACTGGCAATTGTATTCATTGATGTAAGTATTATTAAAGAAGCAGCACAAGTGGTCCACAGGTTGGTGTATTGATGGTTGTATTCAGATATCTGCTTAATTCAGTGTTAAAGCCAGATGTCTGGATGTGTTGGTATAGGCAGATTCCTTTGCAGGTTGTCTGCAAGTAATTAAAAAAAATGGGGCTTCTTAAAAATCAAAATAACCATACAGCTAACTTGGTATAAAATTATTTTCTTGGATCTCACAGAAGCTTTACATTCTCCTGCAAGGTTATCCTGGACCACATCTTTGGAGCTTCAGTTAATTCAAGTAGTTTGTGTTTACATGCAATATTTCTTTTGCTGGTTTATGAGGAGCCTTTTGTGTCACTTCTTGTTGCTGTGCTTAGTTAAGCCAGTTGAGCTGCTGGCAGGAGCAAGCTGTGAACTGAACTCCTGATGGAGCAGGAGGTTGGAGGGTGGACCCAAAACTTTGATCAGCCTTTAACTTGAATAGCCCAGCTCCTCAGAAAGTGGCACTGGTGATGGTGTTCAGGATGAACACAGATGGGGATGCATAAAGAGTGGAGCAGAGTGGATCCTAGGGCCTGATTTGAACTGCTGCGCTTTGGTGTTTGGTCTCCAGAGCAGCATCTGAGCCCCACAGGCAAAATGGGCAAGGAGCTGGGCAAGACTTCTTAGACGAGTCTTAAACACTTAGGAGTGCCTGTTAGAAGCACAAAAGTTATATATGAACCTCAACATCTGGAAGTCTTTATTTAAGTCTATCAGCTTATGGATATCCTGAAAATTGAAGATACAGTGTAGTGTTAAAATGAGGTACAGCCTTGTAGTAGTACTGCTGACTGTTTTGAAATAATTTGGAAGTTATTGTCTGATAATGTCAAGTGATCAGTCTTGGAAGTTCTGGAGAAATTTAAATGTTTTTCAGAAGCTGAGGTGCCAGTGAGTCTGATGTATGACAAACAGCGGCAGTAATTCAATTTTATTAGGCTTGGCAACATAACACCTCTACAACTAAGCTGAAGTGGCATTTGATTTAAGCATAATACTCTTAAGTATTAGCATATAAAAGAAGTTTCAAAGAGAGAGGATGCTGTAGAGTGTGTTTCCAGGTAGTTAAAATGTCCATAACTCCACTTCTTTCCTTGCTGCCTTCTGTCTTCTTAATCCTGCCAGTGAATGTGACCGCTGATCAGAACCGGATGAACGTGCAGACTTGAGAGCTACACAAACCTAACCAGTTGCTAAGCTTTCTCTCTGGCATACTCTAACAATGCTTTTCTTTCAGGCTTACTCTGTTTAATTTTGTACTGTGGTAAAAGGAGGCTTTCTGGTTAGACTAATTTACCATTATTTTCTCAAGCATTGCACAGACTTGCATATTTGTTTTGCACATCTCATAAGATGTCTGATATTAAACCAGTTTTAGTTTTTCCAGATCTGAGATAAGCATGTATTGAAATGGATGCTCAGTCAATGAAAGGAGAACCCTGATATACTGTGAACTTCTGGATGGGAAAATGTCCTTAAAAGAAGGATATAGACTTTATGGAAATGCATCCTTGTCCTTTCTAGTCAATACAGAAAGGTTGTCTGGTGCAATTTTCTGGTGACCTGTTTCTAATTAACATGCAAATTAACTGCTTGGTGCTGAAAATCAGGATTGCAAATACGAAGTGCTAATATGTGTTAGGCTGGGAAATCCCCGACATCTGTTAAAGCTCCAGCACTGTCTGTCTGCCTTGTGTTTGCTGCTGCCTGCAGAGCAGTTCCCTCTGGAGAAAGAGCTACTGCAACCTGCTGTCAAACGGCTCTTTTGTTTCACTTTAAAGAGAACAGGTTTTAATTTTGTGATGTTGATGCTTATTGCCTCACGTAGGGAGTCGTTTGAATGCACTTAGAGCCCCGGTTCACCAAAACTGGCTGTGGTGAAAACACTCAAGATGAGTTACTTGGGTTATTTCCCCAGACAAATTGCAGTTTTTCATGAAATAACTTACTTCTTTGTACTAGGGTTACAAATGCCAGCTAAATGAAGAAATTAGCATATTTATTAGTGCTTGTCATCACTTAAAATTTGGGTTTTCATTAAACGCAGCTGTATGATTTTATATTTAGAAAGTGACTTTGATCTAACAGGTAGAGATGATTAATTTAGTAAAGGTCTAGTCAAAAGTGGGTTTTTACCTTTGTCCTTGAAGCATCTGCTTATTTTCATGCCACAAAACATCATCTTTTTCCCCTTCAGCATTTTTGTGCCAACATTACCTACTACCAATGATTGTAACAGCTGATAGTAACATATTTTGCCACAAGCTGTATAAGGTACAATAAAACTCCACTCGATTTTTGCATCACAGCTTGTTTCCAGCGCTGGCAGTTAAGAGAGAAAGAAACCTTTTGTGCAAACTGGGCAAATTTCAAGTGAAAAAAATGAAGCAAAAAAAAAAAAGCTTAAAACTCCTACATCAAAATTCAGCTAAAGCTCATGCTTTGTCAGAGAACTATGTGGAAACATCAAACTGTCAACAAAATTTGTTCTATTTTTAAGTGGTGAAAAAATCACTTTTAGTTGTGCAGGTTGGTTCAAAGAGTTAATAGCCAAATGTTTTGGTTGCAGACTCAGCTCTCTGAATTCTCCCAGAGCAGGTTATCTGGTCACCTGCAAACTGGTTCTGGTAGAAACAGTGGGAGTGTGTGAAGTCAGTCCTAATCTACCCCATCCTAATTATCACTAAACTGCATCAGTAAAGGCGTTTGGAAGAGTCTGTCTGAAATTTTGACCTATCCAGGTGGGGCAAAGTAGTAACAAAACTACTTTTGTAAAAAAATCGTACCTCAGATTAACATGGAGGCTGTTAATGAGCCTAATTAAAAAGAAACACTTCTGAAAAGAAAGCATGAATTGCTTTCTAATTTAGTAATGCTTCTTGCCTAGACTGTTCCTTTTTTCAGAAGATACTATAAATCTGCCTGAGAAGAATTAAAGCATTTCAGCAAACTGCTTGTCTGCACTTTGCACTATGGTGCTGCTGTGTAAAGCCTCAACACCACACACCTTTCCTGTCTCTCCTTTACAGTGCAAAACCTCACTCTGCTAATCCTGCTTCCACCAAAACTTTAAATAGAAGATGAGGAAGAGGGATCAAGTCTTCAGTTCAAATAATTGATGGATTAACTCCGATTTGCTTATCTCAAAGAACTGGCTTCCAGTGGTGAGCCCCACCTGCATTAGTAGGATCTCACTTGTCCTGACAAGGTTTCCTGCTGTACATTGAGGGAGACAGGCTTCCAGAAATGTGTGGGAAAGTACCTAGGTGTTTTAGAGGATGTCTAACTCCAAAAAGTCAGCAAACTTAGTGCCAGGTCTGTGCAGTTGGTTTTGTAGGGATATTTCCTGTTCCAGATGTGTGATACTGCCATGTTGAATCTTGTCCTCCAGTTCTGAAATTGAGCTAAGTACTTGTAATAGCTTGCTGAGTTAAAAATAAGAGCTAGTATTTCCCCTTAGACCAGGCAAAGCATCTTGCATCCACCTCCTCCTTCCCTAAAAGCAAGCCACAATTAATCTTGGTTTCCAGAAGCGATTTTTGTTTATGGAGTTGCAGAGCTCTCATTTGCCTACTGCTGGTTGCATGTTCATCAGGTTATCCTTGTTTAGCACTTCACTAGGAATGGGAGTGCTGGGGTCAGTGAAGGACAGATCACTGGAAAGCATGAGAGAAAAATACATGTTTCAGTCATTCTTTATCTTCCCTATTTTGTGTTGCAAGAGCAAGTGGAGAAGCTTGGATTTCTGTTGGCAGTTGTCTTCTTGTGCAGTAACAACTGGTTACTTGAGGAAGTAGGACCTTAGTTTCTGCAACAGGGTAGCATTGCTTGTACTCAGAGAAGCAGCTTTGCAAGTTGCAATGAGCTGAAGCCTCGGATGTCTTAAATTACTTGCAAATGTGTGAATCTGTGGGAAACTACTGATCTAGTGCTTGTGGTTACAAGCCTGGGAGCTTAGTCAGAGCAGAACAGCCTTTCTCACAGGGGTTTAAGTTGGATTTGTTTTAGGGGCTCCCTTGTGGTTGTTGCATATTTCTGACAACTTGGTGGTTGCCTGCAAAACGTTGGGTTTGAAGGTCTTATGCCCTAAAATGTAATGACAAATATAACTGATGAGGAACAAACCAGCTTTTTTGCCACGCAGTACATTTAACACAGCAAGGTGTGTGCAGTACAGTGAAAACTTCAGAATAAGTCCTGAAACACATTAATCTACAATTCACTCTCATTTCTCATCCAGTTTTCCTGAAGAAGTGGCAGTCACTCTGGCCCATCGGGCTTGTTTTTTTTTTTTTTAATTATTTATAAAAATTATTCTGTTAAGATTCTCAGACAAGCTGTTCTGTCAGCCTGTAAGTGTAACTTCTTTTCAGGTTTGTGGCCTTTGTTTCTTTTAGTTTCTTAAGGTGAGAGCTGCTCCCAGGACTTCAGATAGACAATAAAGAGATTGTTCTTGTTAGATTCTAGCCGGCTTTCAGCTTGAGCTGGGCCTGGGGATTGTTTTTGAGGGAGCCAGGTTCATGATGGCTCTGGCTGATCCAAGTTAATACTGCATTTACCCTGTGTCATCCTTTCCCCCAGCAGCACTGACCCTGGAGGCTGTTGTGTGTGGAATCATCTCAGTGGAAAGCAGGAAACCAGCAGAAAACTCCTTACAGAAGTTTGTGAGGAGAAGCAAGGAGAGTGGTTTGAGGACTTTTTTGATCCTCCCTTGCCAACCACTGCATGTTATAATTGACCAACTATTAATTTGCTTCCTGAGTCCTGACAGACTTAAGTCCATGTAAAGCACCAGAGACATTTTGCGTTGTAACACAGATGCAGTGGAAAGCTCTGTATCACTGGCCAGGGTTAGATGGACATTTAATTGTATTGCACCTCTGTGCACTGTGAACCTTCAGTTGCTGCTTGCCAGATGTGGGTGACAGTGGGATGTCAGTGCTTCAGCAGCTTGAGAGGTGTGGAGATGATCGGCTTGTTGAGTGCTCTGCCAAGCAGTTGTACCACCTTAGCTGAGTAATACTCTTGAGTGTTTTATTTTGAATTTAATTGCTTTGAGGTTTGTCTGGGAAAAAAAAAATCATTTATTGTGCATAAATAGATGAAAATTAAAGTTATTTCAAAGTATTCTCTTCTGACCTCAGTGTTTAGGCTGGTTTGGTAATTTACTAGATTATCCATTATAAAAATATCCTTGTTAATCTGGTTGCCTCAGGTAATCTGGTAGATGCTACGTAATAGTCAGAAATGTAAACCTGAATCTCCTAAATTCGATTTTGCAGGCTTCAGGAAGCCAGAAAATGTTACTTTTGGAATGCCTGGGTTGTGATTAAATGAAAATTGTCTGATCATGGCAGTTCTTAATTTGCTCTAAGGCTTTTCTGTCCTTGCTTCTTGTTTTGGAGAAGGGCAAAGAGGATGGAGGTAATGTATTGCTATGTGCTGTAGTCTGGGCAAAGAGCACTGAACCACGTGTGCTGGTGCCAAGCCTGGCACTCACCATGAGCTGCGTATTTAAAAATGTAGCTGGTAAAAATGCATACAAAGGAAAAGAAAAATCTTTAAATGACCCTTACAATCCTGGACTATTCTATGATCCTACGATCTTGCTCTCACTATGTAAGACATATCTCTTCCTTAGTGTGCCATCTGAGTTCAAAGGTAGTTTGTAGAAGATTTTGTGTGATAACTTTCTAATTATTGGGGGTTGGAAAACCCCTAAGGATTGTCTCTGAATGCTGAATAGGTGCTGGAGAAGTTTCTGCTCTTTTAATTCCTCCTCCATCTGCTCTTGTTTTTTCTAAGTGCCCCAAACTCTTGTTGTGTCACATTGGGATTCTTACCCAAGTAATTCCATTGGACTGTTGAATGCTCACTTTCAGTATATATTTTACTAAGACTTAATCTCCACTAAAAATAAAAAAGTAAAATCATAAGTGTCTCCTAAGAGGTAATATCTGTTCTTACTGTGCCAGGTTTTCTTTCTTCAGACACATTTATCAGGGATGATTCTACTTCTTGATGTCATTTGGAAATATCTGGCTTCTTCCTGAAGGAGATCTGTTTGATAAATGTCACACCTCTGGTGTTCTGGGGTTTATCTCTCCTTAAAAACTGCTTTGGAAGAATTGTATGTCCATCCTCTACTCTAAGTACATTTTAAAGTTTTGTTTTGCAACAGGAATTGCAAATTGACCAGGTTTTTCAGGCATCAGAGTTGATTCTCACCCTGAACAAGAACTCCTCAAGGCTATTTAAAGACATCTCAGGAGACAAAAGCAGGTGGTTTTGATTGCAATGTTGACCTGTGCTTACAGCATTCAGATCTCATCTTGCTCTGAAATTTGCACTATCCCAACATTTTTTCTTATCATGCAGATAGGAATCTGCATGCAAGGGATTTGAAGGCTCACATGGGGTGGAAAACTGCTTACCTGAGGGTACTGCTGTCACCTCTTCCCCTGAATGTCCCCAGAAATATGCCACTGCCTTTATGTGGACATGGAAACCACATCAGCTATGCGTGCCACTTGGATAAGAGCAGATCTTGAGGTCCCACTCTCAAGCATTATCTGTTGGGGAAACATCTTTATTCTGCTTATTGATTAGGACGAAATAATTTTCCTACATGACCAGGTTCTTCAGTGAGGATTGTCTGGGCTTTACCATCAGCATACTGGAATAAACTAGAAAACTTGGTATTGACTGTTGGGCATTTCTCTGCCTTCAGAGATCAGAGATTTGCAGCCATGTTTATTTCTTCAGCCACCACCAGGCTTCAGAAGTTGTGCACCTTGTTTGAGTATGTATCTGTGGTAGTGCGTATCTTCAAGTATTTTAATAGTGTGTGACTATTGAAACCATCACCATTCACCAGAGACTAGAATGAAGTGTTTTCTATCAAGTGGTAATTGTTGCTGATTGAATGCTTAAACTTTGAATTTCTCTTTTAGACAAACAGAAAGTTCTGTTATAGCAAGAAGACAGCATAGTACTGCCTGAGTAAGTACTCATTTGCAGCCTTTCCAGCCTGCCCCAGATTTTAGGTCTTTATTCCTCAGCCTTGTAATTGATTTTGTTTGTCAGGAACAATGGTGAGAAAGAATAACCAGCTGTTTCTAGAGCAGTTGAATTGTTGATTTAGTTCCTGTGTTTTGACAGGTGAGAATTGTTCTGCAGTGTTGTTGGTGGTGGTCCTGCACAGAACATTGTGCTGTGTGTTGGTACAGAGCTGTGGCAGTGATGAGCTTATTGGTGTGCTCTCATCTGCCTCTCTCCCCCATTATTTTCTCTCCGTCGTTATTAGCAGAAAAGCTGTAGGTGTGCTCAGTCTTTTTAATTGCAACTTGTCTTTATTCGTAGCTTTTTAAGTAGGAGTTATGGAAACAGTAATTGAGAGGATTTGCAGGCAGGTGTCTGGCTCTCCTGCATCCCAGTTAGACATTTTTCTACTAATGTTACTTTCCAGAAAGCTCTGCAAGCTAATTTCTAAAATCCAGCATCAAATGTGGCTCTTTTTTTTTAAGGTGCTCCTCTGTACAAGGCTAGTCAGCTGTAATTTCTTTGTTTAGCTTGAGGGGAACTGTTACTGACCTGGCTGCTTGCCATGGTATAATTTTAAATCCCTTGAATTACCATTACAGTTCAGAATTTTCAAGCAAAGTGCTTGGTTTTGTGGCTCTATCTAACTATTGAGCTGAGCAGTTCAAGCTGAAAAACCCTAGTGCGTTTTGGAGAGGAGCTCTCAAAACCACAAAATATGTTAAAAGCCAAGCTTCTATGGCAGAGGAGACCAATACCTATGGGGAAGTGTGCTGCAGCTCGGTGCTCTGGGCTTCTTCTGGGAACAAGGTCAACAACTTAAATATGTGTCTGACTTTGTGAAGAGCTGCAAAACTTTAAATAAGAACATTTATGTATAGTTTTATTTTTATCCTTTATTCCATGAAGTGAACTGAAGAGAGGTACTTGGTTTGTTCTTGTAACAGGGCTTTTGTTTGGCTATTCTGAAGGCAAGCAGAATTTTTATTTGGTAGTTTGTTACTAACCCCATGGAAACCTTTCCTTAGCACTGGCTGTAAAGACTTATTCAAGTTCATTTTTTCTGTTGAACAAAATCCAAGCTATTTTATCCAGGGTTTGCTTTTCTTTCAGTTATATAAAGAAAATATTATGATTCATCCAGGTGAAAAGTTCTGCTGCTGTGTACAGCATCATGCTGGTCCTGTGCTTTTGAGGAAATTGTACCTAAGCAAAGGTAGGAAAAAAATACATTTAGTTGGCATTTCAAAAGTACTGTCTTTAAATGACTCGTGGCTTGCATCCGCCTTTCCCCTGTATTCCATATACAGATTCCTAAATAGCTGAAGTGCACCGTGTGCTATGAATCAGGCCTGCCGGTGGGTTGATGACTCATTTCCTTATTGGTGCAGATGTGTATAGTAAATGTTTCTGGATAACTTTTTTTCGTATGAAATGTGTCTCCCCTGTGGGAAATGAACATACAGCAATCACTTTCATTAGGTGTGCACAAAAACTTCATCCTGAAAAAAAGCTCAAATAGCTTTTCTTGGTGAAGAAAAGGTTATCTTGGAACAGTGGTTGAATCTTGGAAACTGCTGTGTGATCCCACTTGAGGGTTTTTTTGGTTTTTTTTAATCTTTCTTCTCTGTCCAGCTTCAAAACAAGCTGCCATTTATACCAGTGCAATTCTTTAGGTAAATGCTATAAGCATTTATTTAAGTTTCAATAAGATTCCTTTTGAGTGGCATGCTCTACCTTTTGACCAAGAAGGAATGAAATGCTACTGTATTTTTCACATCAGTAAAGGCATTAGCATGGCAGGTTTGCTCAAATTTGTTTCAGATAAAATCTAGGTGTGTGTTGCTGAAGTATAGCAGAAATGGGGTAGTAAAGTAAAATAAAGTGCATTAGCCATGTGACACTGCTGGAGTCTCCAAGAAGAAAAATGGCATTTCTGGTTTGGTGGTGAAGTCTGTGACTGAGCACTGCACCTGGCAGCCCTGCTGTGAGTCACTGGGCCTGGCCGCCTTCACGTACTAAGACATTTATAACTTGGTCTAATGTTGTGATGTATAATCTATCTGAATGCAGAATGCCTAATGATGTTGTGAATCAGCTGGTTTCATCTTGTCTTTCTGGTCTTTTTCCTGTCATGGCTCTTGCGAAAGGAGAACCAGACACTAGGGAAATCAATTTACCACAACGATTTGTGTGGCTCCCAGGCAGATTGATTTAAATAAGCAAGAAGGTTTGATTTGAATAATTTCAGTCTTGCTTGAACACTCTAGTAATCTTTCTATAGCTTTCTAGTTTGGTGATATTGTTTTGCAGCTAATCTTAGCTTTTATTGCAAAGCTTGGTGTGTTTCCTGACTAAATTGATATGATCTATAATGATTTAAATGCTTGCATGTTAATGTTTCTATCTTTTTTTAATAATGTTTAAAAATGGCAAGCCATTATGCACTGAATTACTTCTCCATACATTAAGCTGATTTTGGATAGAAATGGGAAACTTAATTAAAATATGGAAGATGAGTATTGTTAAAGTAGAACTAAAGTACTCAAATACTGGATCAGAACAGTTGTTTTACACAGAAAAATGCTTAATACATCAGTTTAGCTTTCCTGGTCATTGTGACCTTTGAGACTTAAGAACAAGGAGTTTTTTATTTTTTAAAATTTCTTAATTATTATAAAGAATTACTCTTTTTTCCTCAGTTCCTGTGCAGAACCTCATCTTCAAGGCACTGATGTGAATGCAGCTGTAATTGAGAATCTGTTTTGTCTGCACCTGTGGAAGGGGCTCATTTGTCAGAAGCTGGCAATGAGCTCATGGAGTAGGAGGAGGAGGGTTGCCCTGGAAGTGTGTAAGCAGGTTTCCAAGTGGTGTATTTATGGCTTCAGGAGCAGAAGCACCCTCTGTGACTCCCTTGTCATAGAGCAGTCCTCCAGTATGCTTATGGATTTTGAATTTGGTACATCTTCCCTAGTCTAGTTGATTGATGGTGCCATCCCTCAATTGGATTTGGTGGTTGTTTTGGTACTCCAGTGCAAGGTGAAAGGACTCAAGTTCTGGTTGCTTGTGCTTCCCTGAATTTCTTCTGTTTCTTGCTCAGAGGCAGGTGGTAGGTACCTCTTTGTGACTAAGGCTTCAGTTGGTTTATCTTGATGAATGTTTTTTTTTGCCTGATCCAGAATACGTTTATCTAAAATTCATCTTACTGAGGACAGTGGCAAAAATGGTAACTAGAGCTGTTAAATTGTGGGTACAACAGGATGGACACTCTGCCTGGCTGCCTTAAAGAGAATTTCAGAACTTTCTGTTGAGTTCCTTCTAATTTTATTTATAAGTGACTTAAAATTGATGGTAGGTTGTTTTCAGCTGTTATATAGGAAGCACAGCTCTGTACTGCCTTCTGAAGTGCAGGGTATCATAGGGAGCAGGGTTTATTTTGGATGTGCATCTCATGGGCAGCCCTTCCTGTATGGGAGGAACTTGAAATGGAAGCGGGGCATTGTGCTGTTTCTAGGACTCCCTAAAAATAGCCTACAGATCTTTCCTGCTGAGTTCAGCAGGTGATGGTGAGAATCCAGCAAAACAGATCTTGTGGGGGAGACTCATCCAGGGTTGGAGAAATCCTCTGGACTGCTGAGGCAATGTCCTAATTCTCTGTTGCAGAATGCTGCTGTTTGCAAGCTGCTGTTGTGGGCTGTGCTGTGGACCATAATACATGTTAGCCCTTTGTGCTTATTTGCTTATTCCCACTGTGTACAAGTGCAGTGTTGTTCCTTAAGTGAATTTATATTGGCCTCTCTAATGGACTACTTTTTTTTAATAACCAGAAAGTTTTCAGCGGGGAAGTTTATTTGGAAGAATTGGAGAATGAATAACGTAGCAAGTCTGGCTTTTACCTGGCATGGGGTGGTCTCCTAAAGTATTTTAAAATCCTGGCTTCTGGCTGGATTGTTAGTGGTGTCAAGTCAAGAGCTTGTGTGGCTTTTGACTTGACATGGCTCTTCTCAGCTCCCATGTTATGTTTGACATAATGAACTTACTTATTGGGACGTGTCCTATCAGTGTTTGCATTGCTGTCACCATAGCCTTGGGGAGTCTTAAGTTGCCATTGGATTCTCTTGGCAGCTGTGCAACACCTACATCTTTTCCAGTGAGCTTGTGAATGCTGTAATAAAGAAAGGACGGACTCAGCTGAGAAAGGGTGACGGCTGGCCCTGGTCATTGAGCATGGCATAGATTTTTTTTGTGTGTGTGTGTTTGAATAGTACTGTGATGAGATTGACATGTACAGGGGATGATAAAGTCAGTGACTGAAGTTAGTACTTAAATGAGAAAACTGAGACAGTTTATTTTAACAGCAAGGAGTTTTCCTACTTGGGACTCTTGTTCTTCACCTGCTTCTCACTGCAGTGAGAACCACTGCAGTGAAGAAGCGAGTGATGTGCTGGGCCCCTGCAGATCTTCTGAAGAAAATTCTAGTGTTATATTTCAAATCCAGCTGTTAGGAGTGTCTGAACACTGGCTGTGTACTCAGGCTGCACTTGCTTTTGAGGAAGACTTCTCCATCACGTTTCATCTCACAGCCAGGAGACTTAGTGCTTTCAGGAAATCTCTTGTAGGGTAATAGCACTGAAAAGCTGGTATGTGGGGTCCCTTGGTACATCCTGCCCCTCTTGTTGGCATTGCCAGATAGCAAAACAGATGTTGAATATTGCATGGGAATTCTGGATGACATACACCATGCAGAACATTAAAATAGTCCTGTTCTCGTGACAGCCAAGGACTAGTGCTGGGTGTTGTGTAAGAACCTCTACAGGCCTTTTCATCCATGTGTAATGTAACATCTGTTATGTTTTGGATGTTAAATGTAATTGTGCTTCTCACCACTGTCCTGAAGGAAGAAGGGAAGACTTTAAAATAAAATTGTTCTTCTTGTGGTTTGTGGTTAAGGCTGAAGTGGCTTCTCTGAGATATTTGATTTTTATTGCCTCGAAACAGAATAGCTGGCAGGAGTTAAAAATAGCAGAGTCTGCTTCCCACCTGTTTGGATGCTCGTCTTTTGGTTCGGAGGTGGAATGCATGAATGTAAATTGTTAGGATTAAGGCAGTGCTGCTCATGCCCCTGAGCACAGGCAGGAGATGCTTATTGTGCCTTGGTGAGGATGGGCGCCTGATTGATGTGACACATGTGCCTTACTGGAAGAGGGGGAGGAAAATGTTCCTGGGGAGGGATTCTTGGGAGCACTGTATGGCTTTCAGCATGGAAAATTGGAGTCACAGGCCCACATGTTGAGTAACAAAGACGAATATCAATATTGGCTGGTGGAGTGTTTAGAGCATTGTTCACTCTGCTGACTGAAGCAATAGCCCTTGGCTGGGGAGCCTAGTACTGGTTAGAGGTGCTCTCCAGCAGTGATGGTGTAATGGAGCTGCCAGCAAGAGAGGAATTATAGATGCTGAAAGCAGGCAGGGAGCATAGAGCCAGTGTGAAACTAAGTCACACAAGGTTCTCACTCTGGCCTGAGAAAGCATAAGAAAGAATCTAAATGCTCCTTGGTAAAGGACAACAATCTTTGCAGGTGTTGTTTAGGAAAACAGTCAAGGGGTGGTGTTCCACTTAACCAGTGATGGTGATGTGTTACTTTAATGACCAATGAGAGTTTTACCTCTTGGACCTTCTTGAACATGTCTATGAAAGAAGATGAAGATTAATAAACTTTGCTGTCTTGGACAATGCAGCTAAGAGAGTCATGTCATACTTCTCGTCGTTCCTAATATAGTGCAACAGGGAATGTCAGTGCTTCTTGGCTTTGCTCTGCAGCACTCCTTCCACTGGGTTGTGGGAGTGGGGCAGTGAGTAAGCAGCGTTTGCTCGGAAACCTGCACTTCTCTGCTTTGGTACATGGAGCTTTTGTTGTGAGCTGTTTTCTTAGCTCCTGTACTAAGCTAATTTACAAAGGATTTCTCTGGTTCCAGGACGTGTAGCCAAAACATGATTCTCTGAAGAACAAAGCATGGTTAGAACAGTGTTTTTTTTCTTGGGAGACAGGGGCTTTACCACTCCATGTACAACAGCTTTTTATTTTGTGTGAAACTGAATATTGCTTGTTAACTCTTAGTGGCTTTTTGGAAGCTTTCTATAAAGTTAAGCTCAACTTGGGGTACTATAGGGTGTCGCCCTGAAAACTCAGCTTCTGAGCTTGCTAACATAGTTTTCTAAGGACTTTCCCAGGACAGTAAACATAGATATGTGTACATTCTTTCTGTTACACGTCTTGTGATGGGCATCTCTCATGGCCAGTGCAGTGAGAAAGTGTTATCCTGACCATCCAATCCTTGGCCGTGGTCAGAAGCCTATAAATCCTGGGAGGAAAAATGAACTCTCTCTTCTTTTCACCACACCTCGACCTGTGTCCGTGTGATCTATTCATCTTCAGCGGCAACAATAGGGTATGTATTGTCAAAAGATGTGGCGTCTCTGTATTGACAGTAAGTCACAGAATTTGATTTACAAAGCGATTATGAATGTATTTGATAAAAGTTCATTAGCTGTTGCACTGGAATTACTTTTTTGAGACCTGCATTTCCTTCTTGGCTTGTTTGTCCTCTGCATCACCAGTGGATGCTGTGCAGTATTGCCAATACTCATGCTATTGATCCTTTACTGGAATACTCTAAAGTTTATCTGGGATGTTTCTGGTTGGGGTTAAGGCAGAATGCCATCCAGAAAGGTAGGTTGAAAGTAATGTTGTGTCAGCCATAGCTTGTGGGCTGCTTGATGCTGCAGGTGGAGATGCCACTGTGTGTTCCCAGGAAACTCAGTGGTGCTGGAGGGACTCTTCCATAAGCCCATTTGTACTAACCTGGCAGAAAACTCTAAAATGACCAACAGTTTTCTGTTGATTTGCTGAGTATTGGATGGTGAGATGAGCTCAAGTCAGCTACAGGGGTGAGGAAGACAGCAGTCTCCCTGCCACCTCAGTTGATGGGATAACAGTTCTTCTTCCCTTCTCCTTTTATCCTCTCTTGTCACTCTACCAGCATCTTTGCATGCCTTTTGGTCTCTGAAGCTTTTTGCTGGCACTGTGAGATCTTTCCAGGAGCAAATCCTGAAACCTCCTGGCGGGATCTGTAGCTCATTGTCGGTGCTATGCTTAGTAGGAGAGCTCTGTTGTGGAGGAGTGTTGTGGGAAACATTAAATCTGGTAGCAGTGCTGCCAAACTTAGGTGGCAAACCCATAATTTCAAGGTCTGTCTTGTTCCACAACTCATAGGAACTGCCTGGAAAGCCCTTGAGAGGCGGAGAGGGAGCTAAGGGAAGAACAACCAAACATCTGGGGCAAATTTGCTTTGATTGTGCTGACTGTTGGAATATGCTCTGATGTGTGAATCTGTGTTGAAAGGAGAAAGGCTTAGGGGCTTTGGAGTCCCCTGTGCAGGGAGGCAGAAGCACCAAGGACAAGAATAGCTTGTGTGAGAAGGCTGTGGCATTTCCAGCACAGAGCAGCTATGCAGCCTCTGAGCACCCACCCTGCAGCTTTGCGTTGGTGGGAACAGCCAGATCAAAGAAAGTGATTTGCTGGTAAGAGCAAGCAAACATAATTGGCAAATGGAACCCTTGTTTCCTTAAAATTGCACCTTGGTCTGTGGTCATTTCTGATGCACTGGAATTAAAACTTGAACATTTTCTGTGCTTTTCCTGCCTTTGGTATTTGCCCAGGGAGGGGTCTCTGCTGTGCAGGAAAGGTACACAGCCTGCTGAAGACCTTGTTTAATGTCAAATGTGAAACAAGCAAAACCACTTTTGACTTCCTATCAAAGCTACCACAGAAAGAGTAGGACTTGCTGAGCTTTCTTGGTGTTTGAAGCAGATACTGAACAGTGGATCCTCAAAGTACCAGGGGACAAGGCCTGCTTCATCCTTGTTTCCTTTTTACGTGGCTGCTGAGGCAGAAGGACACACATGTTGTGCTGTGGTTTTTGATGTTGCTTTGTGCTCTTTTCTGAATAAGCGTACTTTCTGTAATAGTGTCATACCCCTGAAGGATATAAAATGTCAGCAAAGGTGGAAAAGTTTGTGGAATGTAGAATTCGGTTAAAACAGATTAAAAAATAGCAGCATTTGATATTTGGGGTGATGTGCCACTTGCTGTATGTGTGCCAGATGACTAAAGAAATTGCTGCTGGTCCTGATAGTTTGATTTTTATACCCATAGTTCTGTGTATGTTTTGGAGGTGGTTTGGTGTTTGTGTATAGCTTGGGCTAATACATTTGCATAAACTAGGACCACCTAACTAATGTGGACATAATTATTTGGGTAAATGATTTGCTGCATTGCAGACCTTAGCTCTGTTTGTAACTGGGAAAAATTATTTTTATGAAATAAGCAAAGTATGTGGAAGCTAGGAACTTACAACTATGGTGCATGATCTATCAACAGTTAGCAGGCTTTAAAGTGGCTCTTTTCAAAGCATGGATGTTAATATAAAGCTTTTTTGCTGACATGACAGCACAGGGTTTGTTTTTAGTACTAAGAGTTCACTGGCATTAGAGAATATTTCAAGCTTGGCTTAACAAGTTTAACTTTCATTGCTCACTAAATGTGTAATTGACATCTCCTCATCTGTTTTGTACTTAAACTATCACTGGTTTTAACTTTCCTATCACACATGACTTTTTCTGGATTGCAGGATGTGTGAAAACGGTTTACTGTAGCCATATGCTTCTTGGCTCAGAGCTCCAGGATGTTTCAGTAGGTTTGAAGCATGGCTGATTGTGTGCTGTGTGGTTTTTCTTTTACAAAGCTGTGTTGATTCTTGCCTAGACTACTCTATCTCCTCATGTTATCAGAAGTTCTTCTGTAGAATATTTTCTAGTGGTTGCAGTGGAAAAGGATCAGGTTTGCAGGAAGGTGGCTTCAAAGTCTGTTGTCTTCAATGTCTGAAGATTATCCATAGTTAGTATTTGAAATATGCCTCGTTCTTGCTTTTCAACAAGTTCACTACTATTCTTAACTTAAAAGAATAGTGGAAATGTCTGCCATCATCCCCATAAGGATAGTGGAAATGTCTGCTGTTACCTCATCTTCTGCTCTCAGGAGGGATTAAATTTTTTGAATTAAGGCACTTGGGCAGTTTACTTTGTGCTCTTTCATTTGCATGACTTTTGCAAGGATGCATAGGAATCTTAATGCTGAAGATTTAAAATAATCCCTGCAGAGTTTTCCCAAGACCTTGACTTTCACAGAACTGTAGAACAGTTTGGGTTGGAAGGGACCTTATAGGTCATCTCGTTCCAACCTCCTGTCATGCGAAGGGACTAGACCAGGTTGATCCAAGCTTCATCCAACCTGGGCTTGAGCATTTCCAGGAACAGGTCATCCTCAGCTTCTTTAGGCAACCAGACAGCCTTGCCATTCTCATCCATATCAGTTGATGAGGATACTTAGCTTGCTTCTCAAAATCCCATGGTGTGAATTATTTTTCCTTAGGATGTGATGCAGTAAGACCAAATCAAGTGTGTTTTGTATACCCAGCTGGAAGGGGCTCTGACTGTCACTGAAGGAGGGGCTCTAACTGCACCCCAGGTAGCGTGCTGTGCACTGGATGGTGATGCATGACACTGGTTCAGTCACTGTTACCTGTTCCTATGGCTCCCAGCGTGATGATGGTCCATTTCTGCTGCTAAAGCATTAACACCTTGTGGCCCTTTGGGCCTGGGTAGCAGTGGTGGGCTACTCACTTGCTGTATAGTTTTGACCTAGTTTTTTACTGCTGCCAAAGCAGAGAGATTTAGAAAGGGATGAGGGACTGTCATGGTTTGCTTCAGTGAGTTGAGATCTGGTGGATGGGAAAAGGCACTTGTAAACACAGTGGTGTTGATGACTTCAGTCTGGTGGTGACAGGACTTCCCACAAACCTTTTAATTTTTCTGTAGGGTTCATAACACTAATGCAGTGTGATTTGTGGCTGTTGTGTTTGTGGTTGCATGGAAGAAAATGCTTTTTCTGTTCACGTTTTCTTATATGTGGTGGTACTTATCTAAACTCTGCCTTCCCAGGGAGGTAGGAAGTGGTGTTCATACTCTGGAATGTGAGTGTTAGTGCGTGAAGGAGTTTGGAGAACTTTAGAGAGCTGTAAAGGGAGGTAATATATTCCCACTGAAGCTGCTAAACAGCCAAAGCTTCTGTGAGCCCAGAGGAACACACATTTTCTGTAAAAGCTGTTTTTAATCCTTTAGTTCAGAGATGTATGAGGGGTCCTTCTCTCTCACTAATCGGTGGAAGGTCCTTGCCATCAGCTTTCTCTTCTAAAATGCCTTGACTAACATGTGGTGCTGTCTAGGTTGCTCTCTTCCTTCCCCTTGCCCTGGGGGTCTTCTGAACATCCATGTTCCACTAGCTCACCATGTGGGACTGACACAATGCAGCTTTTCTTGCTCTTCAACTTCCCTTAGTGGTAATTTGAAATTTATTTTTCTCTCACTGCATTCAGCAATTCTGAAACTTCTTGTTTGGAAGGTTTCTTGGTTGGATATAGTGGACAGAGGGCCACAGGCATTAGCAAGGCAGAATATGTGTGGTTTCACTGGGGATATTTTTCTTCCCCTGCTTCAAACTCAGCCCTTCAGTGTATCAGACAGAAGCTAAAAGGATTGTTTTTCTCCTGCTGCTTCACTGTAACAGGGAGAAGCAGGACAGCATTGTGTGAACCCACCTCTCCAACACTTCCAGTGTTAAGAGGGAGGAAGGATCACAGCTCTTAGCTAGCAGGGGGTCATCTTGTTCCACATTGAAAGGATTATTGGCTAGATAATATACTTTGCATATTTAAATACTGAGCTGTGAATGAATTCAGTATTAAAGCTTAGTTAAGGTCCCATTAAAGTTCCATTACACTTTTCAGAAGAATAAGGCTAGATTTTGTTTCAAAGAGCTGAGGTTTGCTACAGAGCACAAAGAAGTCTGGTATTTCCATGTGTAACATTTTATTGTTGTGTATGTCAAGAAAAGCTTGTTTAAGCTTCTCAAGTCAGTGAGAGGCAGTATGTTATCTTTTTGGGCTCATCTTTCCAGAAAAAACCCTGAGCTTTAATATTTGGTGGATCTGAAGCAAAGGTTACCAGGTTGGAGGGTACAAAAATAATTGAAGTGACCCTGAAGGGTTTTGTAGGAGTGCTCTCTGACCCTTACAAATTCTCCTGCCTGCAAATGTGTTAGGAAGTCCTGTCCTCTGTAGCAGAATTCCAGTGCTAGCCTATATATTTTTATAAAGAAACTGTCCTTGACTAAAAGACTGAGTCAGCAATTTCAGTGGGGGGCACTCTGCCTCTCAGCTTTTGAAAGTAGTCTAAAACCTTCATCTGTTGCTGAAGGATGTGGGATGAGTGCAGAAAATTAAGAAAAGTACACTTGGTAAGTCACAGTGTTGGCCTTAGAGTCTGCTGTAAAATAGAGCCATTTGGGTGGCATCTTAGTTTTCATTTGAAAGAATCAATTCTGCAGTCTGAGGATAACTAGCAGACATCTGCTAGTCTTTTTTTTAAAAAGAGTTGATGTCCAGATTTTCAAATTTATAATTACTTTGGGAGATACAGTTTTAGATCATGTCAGTCTGACCAAACTGCAGTTAATTACTGTAATCCTTCAGGTACCATTTTTTATGTTCAAAGCGGAGAGGTGATTTCTGCCACTTACTGCTATAAAAAATAAAAGTGCTTTAGTTAATAATGGCTGCAGTTAAGAGGTTGGAAATGTTTTCCAGGCTTGCTTTTTTCCTCATAAACTTGCTTTTACTTTCCCCAGAGCACCAATGGTACAAGTGTTGGTGTAACAGATTGTGCAGCAGCAAATGCTTGCACTGAAAAGCTCTGCTTGCTTCCAGAACTGCTGAAATGCTGGTTCTCTTATGTTAGATCCCTGAGGTCTAACATCTTAGTGTCAATGATGTGTTTAAGCCTAGAGTGGTTTTGTGTCTTGAGGCTTTTAAAGCATGTCTGGCATCTTAAGTATCAGTAGAAGCAGATACTGTGAGTCAGGGTTGATTTTTCTGTGGGTGTGACAGCCAGGTGATTTTGTCCTGCTTTTCTGCTGTTCTGCTGTGGAGAGGAGATAGGAGTTTGTATGATTAATTTTTTTCAAGGAACTCTTCACTGCGAGAGCTACTCAGGCTGAAAGGAGAATGGGATGGTTTGCACTTGGAATTCTTTCCAAAGGAGCTCCCCAGGAGAATATAGTGAATATTTTGAAATGATGTATGAATATTGGATGTCACCGGTTTCTCACAGTTGAAAGTATAAATCTTGGGATTCCTTTGAACCAGCCCTTTTATGTACAACTGAAAGAAAAGATGTTACTTCTCAAATGGGGAATATGAACCTTTCAGTCTGGGGGAGGGGAGCAAGTCCTACCATTCTCCTTCGGTTATATGCACCAAACTAATTTTTCTTTAAAATTCTACTCTTACGTCCTTGTTTTCCCACAGGTGCTATTTTGCTTTCTTATTTGGGCAATTGTGGCAGATGCCAGTGCATTCATTACGTTTTTGCTGTGTTTACACAAATTCTGCTAGTCTTGTGCTGTTTTGTTCTGTTAATACAGCATAGTGTCTAAAGTACCTGTTTGCTTTTGGTAATTAGGTATCATTGCTCTTGTGATGCAGATTTTAAAATTTCCTGTCAATTGTGTCAAGTTGTTTATTACAGTGGAAAAGAGTTGACAGTATTTTAGTTTCAAAAGTTTAGACTCTGTTAAATGCATCACATTGGTTGTAAACTGACACTCCTTTTCTTTCTCCTTTCAGCCAGATAATGAAATCTCTTCAGACTGCAATCACGTAAGTATTCCTTTGTTTATTCTCTCTAGCTATGGCATTTGCACTTCCTATCCCTTGTGAACCTGAGGTATTTTGCATAGTTTGGTACTTTGCAAAGGCTATTAATCAAGACACATTTGGGTTTTTGGCCTTTGGAGGAGGAACACAAGAACCCAGTATAACCACATTGGTCTCAATGGAGACTTCATAGTGGAACATTTTTAAGAACTTCATAAACTGTACTTCTGTATCAGGGGAGGATAGCAGACGTCTTTCCTGTTTTATAATTGGGGGGTGGTTCCCGTGAGTTACTGGGAGCAATGTGATGTGTTCCTTTTGGGAAAGATGTGAGCAGTACTCAATTTAAACTCTTAATTTCAGCTGTTGACACCTTCTGTATTACTTTCACAGCTGCTAAATTTTTAGACTCGCTTGGAAAATGCTGTGGGGGTATGATATTTAGAGGCAGTTTGAGACACTTGGCTGGTTTTAGAACAGATTTCCTCTCAGCACTGTGTTTAACTGTGAGCAAACTATTAGCCAGTTCTTGGGCTGTCAAGCTGACTCTTCAAATCCCAAGACTCTCAGAAAAATAAAAAAAAGAGAAAAAAAATTAATTGCTGAGGTTGGTATTAGGTTTCTTTTGGTTTTTCTCATTTCTATTCTGTCAGTGTACACCATATCAAGATCCTTAATTGCTTGGCTAGCCCTGAACACAGACAGACAAGTGCATGCCTCAGTGACAGTCTTGATTTTGGATGCTTGAGAAGCTGTATTTTGCTTTATTATTGGAAGATATATTCCAGAGATGAAACCTGGCTGTGCCGTACAACTAGTAATTTCCAACTGTGTTTATAAATTAACCTTTAGCACTGCCTGACTTTGTTGGCAGCTGTAATTCTGTTGTGCAGGGTTGGATCAGATGAAGGGCACAATATGTTTCTGTTTAAGTCTTTTTAAAAAAGAGAAAACTCCAGTAATTAAAATGTATCTGCCTGACATTTAAATGTGCCAGCAAAAATTACCTGAATGAAGAAGAAACTGAGAATTCTAGAAATCAAAGTTGGATCTTTCTTCTGCTGGATTAATGATGGCATCTCTGCTTCAAGGGAAATGTTGGGCAGATGTGGATTGTGGAAGCCATTCACAAATAGGAACTGTGTGCTAAGTCTCGTTTTCTCAGGCAGAAATTGAAGGGAGGTGATAAAAAACTAGACCACAGAGAGATTGTCTCATGTCCAAATGTTTTCTTTTCCTCTCTCTGCAGTACAATTGCCGATCATCCCCTGGAAAATACTGCCTAGTGCTAAAATCAGTTTGAAGCTGCAAGTTTAACCTTCTTCTTTCTGTTTGTGGGAAGGTTCATTTGGAGAGCATCTCATTTTGAGACTCTCCAGAGTGTGAGATTACAAATGCAGAGATGTATTATCATCTTGTGTCCTCCTTCTACTTCCAGTTCTGCCTGGGAGAGACCTACAGCACTCTTTGCAAGGACAGGTTTCCTATTCATTCACTTTTACCCCTTAAACACTGTGTTTACAATTTACTCCATCTGTAACACCCTAGTTTCCCATCACCTCCTTTTTTAACTTTCTGCAGCTCCAAAACCATAAGAGGTGTGGATGTCATGCAGCTATGCTGATTCTGATTTTGGTTCTCTCTCTGTGCTTCCACCCTCCTGGAGCAGATGTGAAACTTGTGTAGAGCATGTGATTGTTTTCCCAGTGTTTTGTCTACAATTGAAACATCAAAGTAAAAATTTGACCAAACTTTATCTTTTTCATATTAATTTGTCAGGAAGGCAGAGTTTTTAAAATTAATTTTTAAAACTTCTTAATCTTTAAGTTAATGAAAAATGTTTAAATGCAACTTAAGTTCTTGGAAAAGCAGATGAGCTAATAGAACAACCAGGCAATATTTCAGCTATTAATTTGTTGAGGTTTTATGACCCTACCCTGTATTTTCACTTTATGGTGCCTTAGGAGGACATCTGGGATGTGTGTATATATCTAGAGGGTGTGACTTGCCCAAGACTGATTCTTGCACATTGACCCTGTGCATTGAGGCTCCTTCATGAGCTCATTGCTGGCTCCTGGAATAACAGTCATCCTTACGGAGGCACTTTTGCAGTCTAAGCTCTAAATATATAATTTTGCTTAGCAAGAGAGAACCTCCTGTATGTTTGAAATATATCTCCATCTAGAAGGTTGTCTGGTTGCAGCCCTCAGAGAAGGATCAAACTGCTTTGTCTCCTGCCTTTTTCTGCTAGGTTTTTATAACATTTTCAGCATGACATCTGCTCATATTGAGGATTTAATTTGTTCAGTTCACTTGCATCAGACACACACCATGGCACACAAAGGTGTGGTGGGCTAAAGGTGTTGCTAAATATGCCACAGGCAGCAAGTTAAAGCTTTCATTGTTTTATCCTTTCAGTTATGAAATATTCTTCATTTGTTATCTTTGCTTTTAATGAGTCAGCTCATGACCTTGCAGAGATTTTTGACAGCCTGAATTTGTTCAGTAGGAGAAAATTGCAAAAATGAAGGGACAAAGGTGTTGTCAAGGAGACTTATTATTGATCATTTCACTGTAGAAGGATGATGATAGAGATTGGGTATAAGTGATGCTTCATTGTTTTCTGAAGCAAAATGTTTGTTATTCTCCACGGAAAGCTCTTAAACTCCTTTTCTACAAATGCTTTCTCTATAGCTCTTGTGGAACTACAAGCTGAACCTGACTACAGATCCAAAGTTTGAATCCGTGGCCAGAGAAGTCTGCAAGTCCACTATTGCTGAGGTAAGCTAGGAGGAAGGCATGGCTGCTCTTGTGACACTGAGGCTTATCAGTTTCTTTGTGATAGCAAATTAATGTGTGAATAGTGATTTGGGGAAGTTCTAGTATCATATACCAAATTTGTACCTGTAATTAATTCAGTCTCCTTGCTGAAGAAGCCAGGTACCTTAGTGGTACCTAGGCAAAGGAATGGGAGAAAGAAATGCTGAACTAACAACCCACCAGGTCCTACCAAACCTTTTGTCAGAAATCGATTGTGAATTGGATTTGTCCCCTCTTTATCATGTGTTTGACATTTATAAGAGTGTTGTTCAAGCTGGGGTTCTGCTGAATTTAACATAAGGCTGGTTTTGGACTGTGTGTTGCAAGCAGAAGGGATAAGCACACAGACATCAAATGATAATCAACTTGAGTTTTTTTTTCAAGTTTCAAAGGGTAGTTACTCCAAGGAGACTATGTTAGAAGCTTCCACTTTTTACCTTGTGCTAGGAATTAGTGCTCTGTATCTCAGGCATCCACTCACCTTGGTCCAGCTTCAAAGATGACTTGATCAATCATTTCTTTCCTTGTGCTCATGCTCAAGATCTTGAACCTGTGTGCTAATGCAGTAGCTAGCTGAGCTGAGGTCTCTTCCTCAGTTTGTGGTGGTTTTCAGATAGACTTCTGAGAAGCAGTGGAAGGAAGGCTCTCTGCAGCTGTACAGGCTTCAGCTGACTTAATTCAGTCACTAAGCCATGCTCTCAAAAACATTGTTTGTATATCCACCAACATAATGTGACCTAGCCCTAAACTTGCCTTTTAAAAGAACATTTAGTCTGCTCTAATGTAAGTTGTTTAGTGTAAGGAGAGATTAAAAAAAATACTTACTAAAAGAAGGCTAGAAGATGAAACAGTGGAGACAGCTTGCATCAAAGTATTGCGTTGTATTTGGAGTTTGGTAACTCCCAAAAGCAAACACCGCCAAATCTGTTGAAACCCACTTTTTTGTGATCATAGAAAAGATCATGTTTTTCTGGTTTATGTCATATGGCTGCTGCAGAATTTTTACAACCAAGGCATTCTTGAAAATGTTCTTTTAATAGTCTGTTTAATTATCATTTTTATACAGTGGTCGTCTGGCATTGCTGTAAACGATGCTCTGTAAATCTAGGATATTATGTTTAAAAGCAGTGGGAAGAGTATACATAATTTTAGCGTTTTGCCATTTGGTGAGTAGTTTTTCGTTAAAGAAAAAGGTTAGATAAGGAACAATAATCTCATGTTTGATCTTCTGGTGTTTAACTGAGGCAGGTGCATAAACCATTCCACTAATATTTTTGACAGGTACTTCTACAAACGTCTTTAAAAGATATATAGTGGGCACATGTTCCTCCCATGCAGTATTAACCTATTAATATTTTCCTTAAATTGCCACTAACAGTTATAGATGACTTTTTGGGTGAATGAGCTCTGTTTAAAGTATTTGCTTTAGTATAGCTTTGCACTAAGAACAAAATAAACTAGAAGACCAATTCCTAGAAAAAGTCATTTGGGAAATGGTGACTGACCCAACTGGGCATGGGTATGTTCTGAAAAGTGCAGCTAAATACAGTTTTAAATTCCAATTTATTCTTTTCTCAGCTGTTGTGGCTTTAACAAGTTCTGGCAAGAGCTTTAACCTAGAATTATAGTTGGCAACCAGATAACAGTGGTAGCTTCAGAAGTGGCCTGGCAATAACATGTTCGCTTGGTCGTTTCTGCAGTTCAGTGGCTCAGACCATGGAGATCTGGAGCTGTTTCCAAAGCCAGGCTCTCCAAAAACAGCATGTTGCCATTGTGTGCTGATTTGGCTCATGGTACTTGAGCTGAAGTAGGGCCAAGCCAAAGATGTAGCTTTCTCTGAGAGCACTTGCTCAACTCTGTCCTGTTCACCCTGCAGTGATCCTATGTGTTTTCACTTTAAAATGTATTTTACATCTTACCTGTAACAATTACACTGACCTTAGTAACTGTTTAGTAGCTATTTAGATTAAATATAAAATGTTTTACCAGCCCACATCTGACTTCAAATAGTGATGTTTTAAATGCTGAATGTTTTATTTATCACACAGAAAGTAATGACCTCATAAGCTGAGGAAGAGATTTGTTTTATTCATCTAGTCTGACCTGTGTGAGTCTGTCACAGGGTGCCCTGAATTATTTTTGTTTGAATTAGAATATATCTTCCTAGAGACAGCTCTCCATTTTTTTAAATTTCCAATACAAATATTCCAACTTGGTATTTGAGAACCGATAAAATGGTTTCCTGCCTGTTCCCTTAGTGCTGCCCTTGCTTGTTATCTGAAACTGCCAGAATTATTGATTGCCATAGATCTTCCTTGAGATTGATGAGCCCTTCAGTATTTTTGCAGGGACAAATCTTTGATGCAATCAAGTCAGCCCATGTATCTATTCCTTGCAAACCTGTCAGCACTGAACTTAAGTGTCTGCCTGCCAGGGGTTCTTTCTGCAGTGTTATGACTGCAGTTTTCAGCACACTCCTGAGCAGGGGCCACCAGAACTGGGCAAGTATTTCAAAATGGACTTGCCAGGGTTAAAGAGTTGTGTAGTCTCAGTGCTCCTTGGAGCAAGGCATTGCGCTGCTCCTATCAAAAGATTCCTTCAGGGACCATCCTTAACTGATAAGTTACCATGTTTTCCCCTTCCTTTGGAAAGACACTGTCAAAACTGCCTGCATCTTTTACTTCCAGAGGTGGCGGGTTCGGCCTGACTGTCTGCTTCCCTGAGCAGAGCAGGCTGTGATTTATACTGGGGACCTGTCTGTTCTTGTATGCTGCTTTTCCAATCTCTGCACAGCTTTCAGCTTTGGTTAGCTGTGATTTTTACTTTTTTTAGGCCAGAGAGTAAAATGGTTTTAGTACCAACAGTCAGTTCATGCAAGCGCCTCATAGAAAAGCATTTGATGAGGATTTTCCTTTATAGTATTTTTCATCTCCTAGCAAGTTATAAACAGTTCCATAAATAGTGTTGACTTTTGAATCAGTCTCACTTCTGGCCAAAATCTTACCTTGTACGAGGTCAGGTGGCTAATGGGGGTGTAAGTATGATTTAGAGATCTGTAATACGCTCAGCTTTCTAAATAAAGGTTTGTCAAACTAGCATTTTTCTTACAAGTCTACTTGATTGCAGGGGTTCAGTGTAATTATAAAAGACGATTATTGAGCAATAGAATTTATAATCCTCAAGGTCGCTGTGTTTGCTTTTTTTGGATGCTGGCACACATGAGATTTCTCATTTCTGAAATATTTTCAATTATTCTGACTTACCAAAAATCAAACTAAAGCCTAGAGGGTTTCTTAGCTAGCAGATTTTGAAGCTACGGATGCAGGTTTCTTTGAGGATTTTCTTATAAGGTTAAATTCATAATCTGCAGCCACTGTAACTTTCTTGTTTTTTTTTTTAACAGATAAAGGAGTGTGCAGATGAACCAGTTGGTAAAGGGTTCTTGGTGTCATGTTTGGTGGATCACAGAGGTAACATCACTGAGTACCAGTGCCATCAGTACATCACTAAAATGACAGCCATTATCTTCAGTGATTATCGGTTGATCTGTGGCTTCATGGATGACTGCAAAGCTGACATCAATCTCCTGAAATGTGGCAGCATTCGACCTGGAGAAAAGGTATCCAGAGAACATGTAGATTGCCAGTAGACTTGTAAAAGTCATTTACTTCAGGAAACTGATGTAGAGGTTCTGCAATACTATTACTATCTTGCAACTGAGAAAATACATGGTATATCTTGTCTGTCTGAAAAGGGTAATGTCATGATTGTTTGCAGTTCCTTTTTAATTAATATGCATTTGTTCCTCTGTGAGGAGCTGCTATGCAGAGACTTTTGTCTTTCCACACCCCACTACAGTTGATCTGGCAGGTAGCTGTCTTTTTGATGAGGCCCTCTCAAGTTTGACTCAGTACAGTGAATCCAAGCAATAGATTTAAGCAGGCCTTTTGCTTGGCTTATTTCACAGTGTGGTTTGGTATGGCAGAAGGGTTATCAAGGTGATCATGCCTCTGCTATAACCATTTCTGCTTTCTCCGCTGTAGTTGATAGACTGGATCATCAGCTTTTATTTGTTTGCTTCTCCTTTCCTCTGCCCCTACAAAATCCGTTAAAGGGCACAGGGTATGTGTTGTCACATTTTAGTAGAACACACTTACCAATACTTAAGCAGAGCTCGGTGCAAAGAAGAGTTTATAGTGACTAGCTGTGGGATTATTTTCAAGGGACTGTTTTTGCCTGTCTACTTCAGCATAGCTAATGCAGGCAGCAAATATGTAGTGCTGAAGTGTGACTTTTCCTATGATAAGTTTTTATGTTTAGGGATAAAGTTAAAATTAGCCTATCAACTTTTTACAGTGCTTTTTAAATTATAGCTTTTATGCTTATAACAATTAGTCTCATAAATGAGCTATTAATGAAGGCATTTACAATAAGATGTACATTTTTTGGTTAAAAAGAAACCTTCCTAGTTGCTTGAGATATTCGGAGTTATTAGCAGCTAGTGTGTTAAATTTAAGTCCTAGTGTATTCCAGAAGACTTAGCTGAGCCACAGAAAGCACAAAAATAAGGACTTATTTCTGGAAACAAGAACAAAAGCAACCACAGAAGCAGGAGTTACTTGGATGCACTATAGGTTTAGACAGGTAACAGCTGAGTAACTTGCTTTCTCCATAAAGTAAAGGCTCTTTTCTAATACTGGGCTGAAAGACCTCATGAAATGAGAATGAGAAATTGCTTTTAGCAATCCGTATAGAATCAGAAGTGTAACATGAATTCTGCATGTGAGGTCTGTATGTTACCTGTGGCTTGACCAAATTTAAATAGATTACAGTACTTACAGTAGCACTGAAAGGATGCATCAGAGGGGATTTTGTAAGCATAAGCCAAACCTCACGTGGTGGGAGTGAAGCCAGTGTGGGCAGGCCTGTGTGGAGAACTCTGCGCAACCCACCACACGAGTCAGTTCAGGCGGGAGAGGGAGGAGGATGGCTGGGGTAGCTGAGGTCACAAGACACCAGGGAAGGGGGAACTTTGGATCACCAAGTTTCTGTGGGCTAGCAAAGTGATCACTAACCAAACTTCTATGGGTTTTACGATGGCTCATGCATATTCCTCGCTTTCTTGGTACTGAACCCAGAATATTGTGCCTTGGTTTGTAAAAGCGTTGCAGCCTGTCATATATCTTTTGTTATGCTGTCATCCTTGGCACTTGGAGCAATTGAAGTACTCTATACTGCTATGGAAACAGCTATAAATGGCTATGCAAGCATTTCTTTTGTTGGTGTTCTGTTCTATCCCTTTGCTGCTTCAGAGAAATCTAATTTGCTTCCATCAGATGCTGGTTAAGGTTTTATTTTCACTCTGTAGCTTCTGAGTGTTACCTGTAGAGAAACAGTCATTACCCTTTTGTATGAGTGAAGGTAACTGTGAATTTATTAAATAGGACCTGGACACCTGAGGAGGAAGATGAAGGAAGAGATTCTTTCTCTCTATTTATGGAAATAAACACAGCTAGACCATGAACTCCATCTACATCAGGCAGCTAGGTGATTTCAGTATGATAGCTTCATCAGAGTAACTGGGATAAACTGGCATTTTTAACTGTGAAAGGCATGTACGTTGATAATCTGGAATTACCTTGCCCCTTGAAGCTTCTCTGCAAGCTAACCATGTTCCTTTTCCACACTTCATTTTTTTTGTTTCAACTTGCTTGATACTTCCTAATTGAATATTGTTCATACTGAGTTTGTTGTTTCTGATGTGGTGATTTCTGTGCTTTCTTTTCACACATTTCTGTTTGAGTTTCTGCTCTGTAAGACCATTAAAGTTCAGCTTAGAGGTCTTGATCTGACCTTAGACTTCATTTTGCTGTATGTAGAAGAAAGGCTATAGATGTGTCATTTGAAAGCATTGTTTTCTAATATGCTTGTGTTCGGGGTGGGGGCTGTGTCTCTTATCTTTTTCCAGCTAGTGGAGAAACATTTAATAGTAATTTCAGTCACCTCTCCAGTTGGCTGTTGTGTTTCATAATTAATTTGGTCTCCTGGTATTTAAAAGTTGCTTTATCTTCATGCAATGGGGATCTCATTTGAAATTGAAATGGGTAATTGCGATGGAGCTTTTCTTCTTCAGCTGCTGATTGAAATGAGCTACTTTCCCAGTCCTGGTCGTGTCCAGGATTGTAGCAAACTCTAGTGGGTAGTGTGTAGTTGCCAGGGTTGAGCTATTGAGCTGTGATGTCCAAGCTGTAGTTGATTATTTGCCATAATGAAGGCTACATAAGTGTCAATTGCACATCTCTTGTAGTACTTTATCAGATAACAGCATTTTTCCTAAAGGAAGACACCTTAAGAGATTGTAGTTTTCTTGGTTTGGTTTTGTTTTTTACCTCTTAAGTGCTTTGAGTACAGTTGCTCTCTTTGCTTAGTTTCACAAAAATACTGGACACAGAAGAAACTGCGTGTAAATGGAAAGAGATAACATTCAACTCAGTCTTTGTTTACTCAGTGTACTAGTATAGCAGTGTACTATTATCTGAAGTACTGGGAATTAGCTAATCCAGGAAACATCCCAGCATCCCTGGTGTGTTGGTTAGCCAGGCGGAATGCTGAACTGGAGGTTCTGGTACTGGTGCTTTTCCATAACCTGGCTGCTCGGGCTCCAGCGGGTTGGCACAACTGTCCAGTGCAGGGTGCTGTGCTGATGAGACAGGTTATATTTTACCCTTCCGCCTGCTGCTTCTTTTTACTCTTCATTCTCTTTTGGTCACTTTTCTAGCTTCTATTTGCAAGGCTACAGCTGGAACAGATGTGTACTCGAGGCATGTCAAGTTTCAGACAGGATAAAATCCTTACTTGCAAGATTCTGAAAAAATGACAAAAAATCCCCAACAGTTGCAAAGACTAAACTATACTGGGGGAAAGTGAAATTTCTAATGGAAAATGAATAGTAAACCCAATGTTTTTAAAATTCTGTTTTGGCCTAAAGCTACATGCCTAGAGTTTGAATTTTAGGAATTAAAATCTCCCAGTGTTGTGCTGAAGGGGATTTGCTTGGGTACATTTAGAACTAAGTTCCATTTCTCTGTGGCTCAAAGTGCTGTGGGACAGCACTGGAAAGCTGCTTGTAGCTTTTGTGGATCTAGGTATATCCTTTCATAAATCTATCAAGAGTTTCAAGGCTCTCCAGACTAGATAATCATCTACAATGTTTTACAGATATTTGCAACTTTCAGTTAAAATCCTCTATTTAAAACTTGATAATGGTGGTAAAGCTGGGTTCCAAGGACCACATTTAAAACGAGATGTTTTTTGGATTTAATCTCTTTTATTTCAGTTTGTATTGCTCCAGAAAAAATGAGGCCTAGACTTTGTCAACAGGCAGCAGTTTTGTGGGAGTCCTGACTTCTGGAGTGAACTTAGAGGTTTTCAACTCTGCAGTGGAGGTTTTCTGAGAATGGGTGCTGGACAGAGGAAAATGCTTTATAGGATTTATTCCACAGCTGCAGCAGGTGTTCCACCCTTGGACACACCAGGCAGCTGGTGCTGGAGCAGAACTGTGAGAGCTCATGCTGTGGGATGATGACCCTTGACTTTGGTGCCTCTGGAGATGAGCTGACTGCCCATGACTGTTGGCACATGGAATGCAGGTGGGAACAGGCATCTCTTGTGGTGGAGAGCTGGGTGGTGTTGCAGGTACCACCAGTGTGTATCAAGGTTGTCCTGCCATCCTTGGGAGAGGCCTTGACTGCCAGCTGCTTTAAGGTGATTGAGTGCAGCTGTACACACATTTGTTTTCCCTTCCAGTCTACAGTAAGGGATTGTACAATATTAAATACAGTAGGTGTTACCCTATAATTAAAGCTTGAAGTGATATTTCTCTAAACCATGTTTGTAGAGTCCCATGCTCTGTTTGGCAGTAGTGTGGGTGTCTTCATGCACTTTTGAGGAAATGAAGAGTCAGGCTCTCCTTAAAATTGCTTAACTAGTCAGCACTAGCACTCCAGGGACCTGATCTGCTTGAAAATGAATCCTAGATTAGGCCACTAAATCTTCCAAACAGTGTCATGTGGGCACAGGAACCTTAAGGGCACTGCAAGGAGGTGTGTAAATGCTTGATGGTTGGAGGAAAGAGCATGTTTCAGGAGCCAGATGGGTTTGTTTGTGTGTGTTTCTATTGAATCTGACATGTTTTAAAATTGCTCTTAACACAGGGCAGCAGAGTAGCCAGCACTTCAGGATGATCTGCCCAAATGGGAAAACTCTATTAGCAAAGTAATGCAATAAATGAGCTTTTTGTGTTGTGTCCCTAAAGTATAACAGCAATCAGCATCCAGCATATGGAAACCTGCTTTCCAGATTTCCTATTAAAAATAGGTTTACTTACATATATAATATCACTCTGACCAGGAATCTAAACCCACACTGCTATGAACCAGGAAACTTCTGATTTTCCTAGCAGGAAAAGCTTCCCTTCTGCCCTTCTTGCTAGCTTGCAAAGGAAAGCTGCAGGTGAGTGAAAGTAAGCTTGGCCTGCCTTGTCTCACAGCTGCAACTTCACTTAGGCAGGAGCAAAAATGTGCCACAGGAGCTTAAAATTACTGTTTTCATTCACACATGACATCTTCTCAGCTGTAGTTACTACCTGTGACTGACCATGAGAGTTTGCAGAACAGTGTTTGTGTTTGATGAGGTTATGGATAAATGGCAACTTTAAGTGATGTGGCAAATGTACTTCTGAGTAGTGTTCCTCAGAATCCAGATTTGAGGTTCCGTCCTAAAGGGACCGTTGATATATAAGTATATTCTTAAAAGGTACATACTCAACGTATGGAACTGGCCAGTTCTCACTCAAAGGAGCAAACCAAAATAAGGAATTTTGCAGGATGTGGGTTTTAGGTTTTCTGCTTTCTTTTTTTTTTTTTTGTAGGGGAAAACTGCTTTTAGCCTTTTTAAACTGATGATATTTCTGGGTTGTGTTTACAAGTTAACAAGTAATCAACCAATTCTGCTTGTGCTCCGAGTGTAGCAGAGCTAAGACAGGCATCAAAGACTGCCTATGTAAGGAGACGTGTCAGAACAAAAAGATTGGGAAGACTTGCATGGCTTTGAGTAGTCATGGACATGTTTTATGGAGGCTGCTCTCTTACTCATGCTCATGTAACAGCAGTGGATGATCTGCTTGACAGAGCAAGCTGAAGGGATGGCTCCGAAATGGTGACTGCAAATGCCAGGCTGGGTGATTCAGCTGAATGTGAGCATGCATGCCTTGTTGCATACTTAGTGTAAGTTTATTGGCAATATCCTCTCTCAGCAAAGCAGCATAAATTAAGGTGGCCTTCACATGAAAAACTTGCAGAAGCCTTGAGAAATCTGTACCAGTAGAGTCCTTTAGAGGAACTAGACCTTCTACAGAGATATGTTAGGAGGGAGGCATGGTTCTCTTTCTAAACACATAATGAGGATATAGGAAACTAAATGAAGCTTTGCTGAGCTTTGTCCTGCCTCTTCCAGGCTTTTGAACAAAGCACAGGCTCTCTGTGTTTATTGGAAGTTGCTGCTCACAGTCCAAGATTGTCTCCAGGCTTGCAGGACAGTGGATGTGGTGCACAGCACTGGGCCAGAACCACTTTGTCAGAGATCTTTGTCTACTCTTGAATGCTTTGCATTTTATTCTCTTAGTGGAGGAATTAGCATTGAGAAACCTAAATTGGTCAAAGCTCCTTTGTGGCCTTTTTTACATCACAAATTTTCACCACCCAAACTGAAGTCTTGTCTTGGTGTGGCAAAACTTACGATTTTTCTCTCCCCAAGCATTTTCTTAATGTGATGCTGTTCCTTGCTGTTGCTATGGTTCCAAGAAAGCTGTGTCAGATTAAAGATAATTTGGCTGTTTTGGTAAACTGCTCTGAGCAGTGTGACTAAGTAGTGATAATCTCATTAAATCACATTAAAACAAGCCCAGAGCATTGGAGGGGAGGATTTCATGGTGACCATCAGTGGGATGGTGATGTATAAAGTATGGTTAGCTCAGGTCTTAATTGTTGCCTCGTCTGAATTTAAATGTGGTTTAGGCTGAATGTTGGGAAGTCTACATGTAGACAGTTTGTCGCTTAATTAATGTGGTACTTAGCCAGAATCACAGCTTGATTGATTATGTAAAAGCTTGGTTACAGGTGTCTTGTTCTCCCATAGGATGCTCACTCACAAGGAGAGGTGGTGGCATGCCTGGAAAAAGGCCTGGTAAAAGAGGCAGAGGAAACTGATCCTCGAATCCAGGTTTCTGATCAGTGTAAGAAAGCGATTCTTCGTGTAGCTGAACTCTCTTCTGATGATTTCCACCTGGACCGGCATCTCTACTTTGCATGCCGAGATGACAGAGAGCGATTCTGTGAAAATGTGAGTGCTTTCCTCTTCCTTTCTCTCTACATTAATCCATTAAAAAAACCCAAAACCTCTGTGGAAGAAGCAATGGAAGGGAACTGTAGACTGGAGCCTCAGTGATATTGTGTAATACAGAAAACAGACACCCTGTAACTGTCATTTTGCAATAATTCCAGTATTAAATTCTTTCACCCAACAAACACACGTTATTTCCAATGGGTTTATTAACTGAATTGGCATAAATGGTTTAGGGGGCATCAGAGCTGGTGTGATGGGGTGGGGGAGGAGAAAGACAGGGGCGAGTGACCACTCCTTTCTACAGCTGTGAGCTATTGCACAAAGTAAGCCTGGTCTGATTGTACTTGCAGCACTTTTCATGCCTAGAGCATGAGCTGAAGAACTGCATTGTTCAGTCTCAGCTTGTATTAGCTGAGAGATGTTACACTAAAAGGGTGATATGACCAGATTTTTTTAATGCAATAAAGTTTAAAGGATTTTTATTGCATAGAAGCTATTGCTGTAATTTGAAATATTAACTTGAATATATTATTAGTTTAAAAGAATTCTCCTTAGGTGTAGTTTAGCCTGCTAGTGAAGTGTTACAAGTATTATCTTTAAGGGCCAATGTTTCTGTTCTGTTTCACAGACTCAGGCTGGGGAAGGCCGGGTATACAAGTGCCTCTTTAATCACAAGTTTGAAGAATCAATGAGTGAAAAGGTATGTATCCTGGTGAGACAAATTCTTACTGCAGAAATCATCAGATCATTCCTCAGTCCAGGCTGCATTAATATTTTCCAGTGTTAAGGAAAATGTCATCTTCGTAGCCAGATAATCGGCTGCTTTAACAAATGCTTTTACTTTGATATTTTTGCGTTTCAAGTTTCAGTTTTTAAAGTAAAGGATTTAAATAAATCAAAGCTTTTGGTGGGTAATTTGGGGAGGCAGACATGGAGTAGCATTGTGATTGACTGTTTAAAGTAGCAGTCACAGCATGCTGGGGTAAGCCTTGGATAAATGTTGTTCTAATTGTACAGATTAGAAACAAAAAGGAAGCTGTATTTCTTTCGTTTGTTTTTAAGGCTGTTTTCAAGCATCACATTCTGTGTGGGAAGAATGCACAGTTCAGTGACTGAAGTTTTCCTTCTGGTTTTCTTGAAAAGGTGGTTTTCAACAACAGCAAGAAAAGTTGTTCTAGAAAGCTAGTCCTGAAAAGTTTGTATTAGTATAGGTGCTTTGTTAAGGCAGCAGTGCCTTCAGTGATTTTGGAAGCAGCATCATAGTGTTTATGATTATATGGAATTATAATCTGTCAGAAGGGATATGAAGATGAGTATCTGTAAAGATCTCCTCAAAGAAGATCTGCTGAAGGAGCTTGACTCACAGTGCTGGAGGGATCAGACTAATTTCTTTTTTGTTAAATGCATTAGCTGTCTGACAGCTTGGTTTCAATTAACAAATTCAAATCTGAACAAGTGATTGCTGAGGGCTTGAAACAAAGCTCCATTTTGTAGAAGTGCGTTGCTGAAATGAACTGCTGTTGCTGAACCCCTTTTTAGTTATACAGGGACGCTGGTAGTTTTTGAAGGGTGTTTTCCATGATCAGCTTCCTGAGGTATGAATGTAAGATGTAGAAAGGTTACACCAAGCTGCAGCAGATGACTTTGTAGAGAGAGAGAGAGGGGTGGATGCTCTGAGGACGCAGTTTGCAGAGCAGAAGGAACACTAAATGTAGTTCTCACTCTCGTAGCTGCCAAGGTTGGACCATCTGCAAAGTCACTGGTTTTGTAGAAGCTGTTACCCAGCAGAGTCCCTCCTTGCCGGTGGCGGCATCGGCTGCTGCATACACATGTAGCCAGCAATAGCTGCTGGTGGGTGGCTTGCTTTGTGTCATCCAAAACTTGCTCTCGGGCTGTATCCAGCCTTTGCCTACTTCAGGTGATGAGGTATCTGCAAGCCTGTATCTCCCTGTGTCCAGAGCTGTAAATTTGTCCAGTCCCGGAGTCTAGGACTGCACAGGAGCATGAAAGACGGAGTGGGAATATCTTGGAGTAAGGCTTTCCCAGGTCCTCAAGTAGGTGTGGGAAGGAGCGGGTGAAGTCAACACCTGATGTAAGAAAGTGGGGACTGGGTTCTAGGACTTTCCTGTTCCTTGTGCCAAGATTGCTCCCTCTTCTCCCTAGTCTACATATTCACTGTTTTCTTTCCTTTCAAGTGGGCTGGGAATGGACAAATTTGCTTGAGCTATTCTGAGATACCTGCTGCCCTCAAATTTAATTTTCACATAATTTAAACTAAAAGCTATGAAGTGCAGCAGTGTTTTTACAGGTCCTTTTTTTGGATTAAATTTAGAGGGTTGTTCTTGCAGCTGCTGGGTTCAGGTTTGGCCACAGTGCATCCTCATGAACCTCACCAGTTGTGGAAAATGGCTAGAAATTCCCATGGTTAGACTGTTTTATCACCTGCTCAGCGCATTGTGGAACAAATCCAAGAAATGCTTTATTTTGTAAATGTAACTGGAAAAAGTTATTTCTTGAGGGCATGGGGTGAGATGTACCACAGCTGGAATAAATGTCAGCAACTGCTCCTAGTTGCCATGAATGAGTCACACTCTTCACAAAAAGCTGGATGAATGTGCAGTTCTGAGAACTGCTCTGCAGGGAGCTGCTCCCTTTGAAAGCCCTGATCTGTTGACCTCGGTGTGCATTGTTAACTGTGTGGTTTCAATGAGACAAATGAAATTTAGCTGCAGTCCAGCTTAAACACATGAATTTAAAGGCATTGGTTGTTTTCTGAGATGCAACTTGAAAACTTGACAGCAGCAGGTTCAACTCTCCACCACCAGTGCACAGAAGCTCATTCCACCATCCCAATGTGTCTCCTGCAGTGTCGCGATGCGCTGACAACCCGCCAGAAGCTGATTGCCCAAGACTACAAAGTCAGTTACTCGCTGGCCAAGTCCTGTAAAAGTGACCTGAAGAAATACCGCTGCAATGTGGAGAACCTGCCCCGCTCTCGGGAAGCCCGGCTTTCCTATCTGTTGATGTGCTTGGAGTCTGCTGTGCACAGAGGTAAGTGGAATTCAAGACTTGCTGGCACCTCAATTTTAAAATCAGGGACTTCAGCTTCAACATGTATTTACAGTTCCCTACTCTGTTTTCCAAACTTGGTTTTAAAGGCAAATTTCCTCATCATGGTGCTTTCATCCCTGTTGTTTTGATGATTAGAATAGCTGAGTAAACCCCTCTGCCACTGACTCCTTTTGTGCAGACAAGAAGTTTAAAATGCAAAAGAGCAAATCCCACTTGGACTGCTGATGTGTAGTTGCAAATCCTTCTATTCACTGTGAATTCAACAGCTCCTTTCCTTCATTGTGTAGTAAGCATTAAATATGCTACAAGGTTAAAACTGAGAATAGAAAACCTGTTTATCCTCACTCTGGGAGAAACAGGGATACTCAATCCTTTTCCTGCTGTAAATAATGTCTTTTCTTGCAGTTCAGTAGCTTGAGTAAATACCTTAATTTCTCTGACTCTGGTTTTCCCCTATACAGAAAGAAGGTAAGTGTGAGAATATTATTTTTGATCACTTAGGACACCTCCATCTTACATTAACTTAACACCAGCTGCTGTCTCCAAAGGCATTAGAAGGCTCAATGCAGCTGGTCTGTGCTAAAAGTTCTCTGTGAAATTGCCATAATGTGAAACAATGTGTTACATCCTCTAGATCTGCATTGGAGGACTGCTTGTTTTTCATCTTGGCGTGCTGCTGGGTGGTTTCAGAGTGAGCAGCAGGGCTGCATGCTGCAGTGCCTCTGGCATGGGATGGAAAGGCTGCCATAATTCCATAAGCAGTCTGCATTTGTGAGTTTAAATAACTCATTGCTTCTAATTGATGTGGAAATGATGAGCCCTGTTGGTAGAAAAGTTGTGGGTTTTTTTTTTTACTTCTCCCTGCAGTAGGGCAGGTGGTTTCCTGAATTGCATGCAGAAAACTGCTGTTCAGCTATTTCATTTCATGATGGAACAGGTTCTGCAGTGTCTCATGCATGAGGCATAACCCAGGAGGAACACTAATTATTCCACACAGCACCACGTGCATGTGTTACAATGCCTGGCAGTCCCTGTTGGGGTGTCCTCTGTTCCATGGGATGTTGTGCACATATAAATAGATTGTGATGGGGACTGCAGGAAAGCTTATAGCAGATCTAAGTATTTATCACAGCAAGATTTCTGTGCAGCTGCAGTGGTTTGTTGGACACTCATATACACTCTTGTTTAAGTCTGAGTTTTGGCTTCCTGAACATTTATGTGCTATTGCCCTAGAGAACCTTTTCTGTGAAAATGTTTAATCTGCTGTCCGAACAAATTCCTCTCCCGGTAACATACCAAGCTGGTGAACCTACCAAAGGTGACTTCTGCAGTGGAAAAAGGAGCCCTTGAACATATGGGGAAAAGCTGTCTTGTGCTACAGAGCTGTGGATCCACGAGTGCTTTCAGCTGTTCTTCAGAAGCAACTCCTATAATGTGAAATTCAAAATCAGATTTTCATAATCTTTTGGCATTCTTTTTAAAAAATGTGTGTTAAATCTACAGACTGGCTATATTTTGCAGGGTTGTTTAAATGATGGCAGCTACCACAACTGCTGGTTTATTCCCCTGCACGAATGCTCCAGCACATTTTAGTCTGGTGTTCAGAGTGTTGAAGTTGTGCCTGCTCTTCCAACACACTGGTAGCACAGGTCAAGAAGGGCTCTGCTGAGCATTGAAAGTAAATCACATCATCTTCTCTTGACTCAGGTCGACAAGTGAGCAGCGAGTGCCAGGGTGAAATGCTGGATTACCGGCGCATGCTGATGGAAGACTTCTCGCTGAGCCCAGAAATCATCCTGAGCTGCCGAGGGGAGATCGAGCACCACTGCTCCGGCCTCCACCGGAAGGGCCGCACCCTGCACTGCCTGATGAAAGTCGTGCGGGGCGAAAAGGGAAACGTGGGACCCAACTGTCAGCAGGCAGTAAGGAGCTTTTCTATCACTTCACTTACAGTTTGCTCAGTTGGTAGAAGCAACTGATTTGTCTGTCAGTGTTCTGCCTTGCAATGGAGGCTCTGCTGAAGTCAGCCTAGCTCTGCTCGGTGCCACTGAATGCTGGAAGCAGTTGTGTAATTCCCATGCCGTGAACTTGGTATGTAGCAGCACATGAGTAAGGGTGGTGTTTTTCCCCTCAAAAAATACATTTTGGATTGTTGTGCTCTGGATTTTTTATTGGATCTTCTGTAGTTCTTCTCCACCAACTCTGAAGTCATGGAATTCTCTCCTGGGTGCAGGATGTAGGGGAAACTTGCCTTTCATAATTCTAAAACACTCCCTGTCCTTCCCTTTTCCCCCTCTCCTTCCCTTTTCCCCCTGTGCCCTGTCTTTGGAAATGCACAAAACCTTTCAAGGCACCTTCCCACTCAGTTTTATTTTTGCTATTTCATTCAGCTTTAATGATGGAAATGGAAGTTCAGGGACAGGGAGGTACAGCAGACTGCTGTGTGTACTTGCAGCCGGTGAAGGAAATGTCATTTTCCTCCAAAATACCTCTATAAAAAGGAATATTTCTTTTGCCTTTCTTAAAGTCCATTTGGTCCCAAATACATCCTGCTTATCATTCTTTAAGTTGAAAACAATTTAATTTTTGTTCAAAGTCATTAGTGTTTTTTAATATGGAATTACATTTTTGTACTTAATACTTGGTTTTAAGGACCCATGAGCCCAAAAAAGTGACATCAGTGATAAAAACAGCAATGGAGATTTAGTGCTGATGTAGGAGTTTTGGGAGGTGTGTGTGCTCTTGACTTCTTTTAATAAACAGAACCACCATTCTGTACATTTTTGTTTTAAATGTAGCTTAAAACTTGAGCCTCAGTTGATGCCAATTTGTGCGTATTATCAAAGAGAAATTAATATCTGTTAAATTTTTGTAAGTCACAGGGTGTTTTTGTGATTAAGCTTATTTCTGCATAAATATCAGGTGTACTGGTGCAGCAGCTGTACAGTTTGAGTCATTCCTGCGGGGATCTGTAGTGCATGACTTACGCTTTGCAGCCTTTGTGTGAAAAACTGAATATTTGTTTCTGTTTAAATATGAAATTGAAACTGCTGCTTCAGAATTTCATTATTTTCAAATATTCATAAAGATCAGTTAATCTTGGGACTAACTTTTAGATCATGACATGCGTGTTCAGAACAAGTCATAAGTCAAAACTGGAGGTGCCCAAAAGTTATATGGAATTTCAAACTTTCAGAGCAATATATCTTTAGAAATTTAGGGCAAGTTTGGAGGTTTTTAGTTCCCTTATACTTAAGCTACTGCTTTATTTTTTTACAGTAAGTTGATGCAATAGTAAATAGAATTATCCATGAGTCCCTCTTCAAGTTAAATGTGTTTTGTTCTCTGGGCAAAGGACAGCAGAAAGCAAATTAAGTGTTGATTTTATAACTACATTTAGCTTGTCTGGATTTTTATGGGCAAGAGAAAAAAGATGATTTCAAGAACAGGATAAACATTCCAATGTTCTGAATTTCTGAACATTCTGTAGTGCTATTATATAGCACTACAAATTTGAAGTACTAAATAACTTATTGTTCTTATTTTTTGTATTTGAATGGTAAAGATTGCCTCAGCTGTCAGTGGCCTTGTTGTGTTTTGACTTATTGTATTAGAATGAGCTTTCTGCTTTTACCTTTAAAGGCAGATAAATTATCTTTGCAAGGAAGAGAATATTGTGGGAAACTCTTCCACATACTGTGCAACTTGGGCTAGAGATTTCAACTACTTGTCACATGAGGTTGGCCCATGTGGCAAGCCCTGAAGAAGGGAAGTTAGGGATCCATCCTTTAGAGTGAGCTGTATCCATTTCAGTTCCTTTTGGTTACCTAGAGAACACCTTTGATGTGTGTTTCTGGTGTGGCTCTTAACGGTGGAGCACTTGTCTGTGGCACCCCTACATTTTCACCTGCAGAAAGAGAAGATGGTCCCAGCAGAGCTTGCTGCACTGTTTTGGATCCATCTCCAGATGTTGTCTTTTCTATAGAGTCAAAAACTTGCATCCTTGTGCTTTTAGAAGTATCATTAGCTAATGCTAATACAGCACCTTGATTTCTTGGCTAACTCAAAGCAATAGGTGGTGTTCTGAAATTCTTCCTTACAGAAGCTCTGTGACCAGACACACCTGCCTAGAAAGTTTGCTGGAGGCAATTGGAAGGGGAAACATCTAATTTAGATCTGGTTTTACTTACTATCCTGTCTGTGAAGGTTTGCTCTGATTCTGTTTGTCGTATGAAAGGAAGATGTTTGCCAGAAGCAATATAAGGAATCCTAACCAAAGAATCTCTGTTTTATTTTCCTGCAAGATCATTGACTCATACCCTTTCTTGAAGGTGGATTATGAGCAATTATTTGTATTTAAAATTTTAAACAAAGTGCATTCTTAGACATTCTCAAACCCCAGTATTTTGGTGTGTGCTGGGCCTCATAGTTCTAAACCATGCACTTAAGGGATCATGCCTGCACGGAGGGTGGGTGTGTGCTGTGGGAAGTCATCAGATAGGAGATAGTGTCACTTAATTGTGAGCATCAGCCCTTCAAAGGTCTGCAGCTGTACTGACAGGGTCTAGCACCTCTGGTGTTGCTTGGTAGAAGCAATAGCTGATATTAGAGCTGTTGACAAATTGTTTTTCAAATATGTGGCTTCTGTATTGCCCTGGTCTTACCTTTGGTTTTTTTTCTGTTCAGACCTTTGAGTGTATAAAGCTCCAATCCCTGCTTAAAGGGCATATATTTCTTGCCTCCAATTTCTAATGCAACTGTTAAATTGGTAGTTCATTGTTAATTTAGTTCCATGTTCAGCATAAAAGTTCAGAGCATTATAAAGTTTATCCAGCTGCTTTTCAGCTGTAAGGGTTTGTTGTGTGAGGGAGGAAAATCCTATATAACCTTCACTTTTATCACTATCACCGGTGCCAAATTATTCCTTCTTCCCTGCAGTCAGGGCAGCTGGCTTGGTGCTGCACATCGTGCATGTGGTTGAGAATTAAGATCGAGAATTCTGCAGTAGTACCCAAAACAGGGTGGAGGGATAAGGAGATGCTTCAGTGCTTCTGAGCTGTTGTATCTGGTGTGCTTCGGCTTCTTCCACTTGATAGCAACAAAAATTAAAGTGACCAATTAACTGAGACCTGAGAAAGAATCCTGCCTACATAATGCTTTGGCCAATTTATTTAATCTGTGTGTGTAAGAAAGTGTTGGGTTTGAGGTTCCATTCACCTGTCTTTTTGATATGTAAGCCACCCGACTTGAAGTAAACCTAGCACTTCACACACAGAGTATTTCCCACCCATGCAGGCTGTGTGAGTCTCTGAACCAGCAAAATCACAATATTCTTCTTCCTTTTGCAGTGATTCTTACCAGGTTTGTAAAGAACACATCCAGTTAAGGTTTGACCTTAAGGTTCTGTTTGACCATAGTCAGAGATGTATAAAATGCTGCTTTTATTATTATTACTTAATGAAAATATCCCAAGATTTTTTGATAGCGCTCTTCTCAGCTGCCTGCATCCCTTAGAAGCTGAGGCTGGGCATAATTAAGAGTGAGTCACAGGAAATCCTGTGTTCCTCCCAGGCAATCTGTGGTCTCTCCTTACGACTACAAGTTTCCTATTGGATAAACAATTCTAGCTTGTATTTACTTCAGTCCTCTAATGCTTTTTGCTTGCCTGTGTTGTGTGATGTTAGGGCTTTGCCCCTGAGAGTTTCCTGGATAGTATTTAGGTGCAGACTTGGAAAGGTCGAGGAGAAAATTGTAACTGTGCTTTTGATTTAGTTGGGCTGGGGGCCAATGACAAAAAACATTAACTAAGCATCAAGATGTTCAGAGTGTATAGACTATTTGATGTTGGTGTGCAGTTGACTTCTCAGCAACCTCTTCCCTCCCCCCACCCCCTCTTCAAATTTGTCAGCTTAAAATGTTTGCCTGCCAAATGATGATACCAGTCTGCCTTTCATCAGTCCTTGGAAATCCTCAGCCTGATGGAAAAAATTAAGTGGGGCATGAGGATCCTTAGCTGAGTTATGGTCCAGAAGCTACCCTTGCCCCTAAACAGATTTACCCAAATTCTTTTCCCCTGGCCTGGCAGACACCTCCCAAATTAATGTTCATAAGATATGGACTGTGTAGAGTCCACATTTGATTTTGTAACATAGTGCTAAATTATGTTTTCTTATTAGTAAGAGAGAATTGTTCTTCTGCAGCTTTTGTCAGAATAGTTGTTTCACAGGAAGAAAAGACCTGATGGAACTGTTCATAATGTATTTACCTATGACAGCTAAAAGTATTTAGAAGGCATGAAGGGAGTGCTGGGATATCAGCTTTGGGTTGGCACACCTAGTCTCTAAATCTTTGTAATATTTTTTTCATCTTTCACTTACACTATGACTTCTCTTAAGTAGTTAAAACATGGTGTCCTGGATTTATTTTATGCCTTAGACACATACACAAAAAATGTGTACTATAGACCCTGACTTCTAAAAGCTTGAGTAGGCATCCCTGAGGAAATGTTACTTCATGGGGTATCAGAACAGGACATTTTATTCTGTATTTGAGTAAAATTTTTGTGTCCTTTCCAGGCAATTAAAAAACTAGTTTATTCTTTGTGGATATAGGCACACAATCTTCAGACATTGATTCAGTATTTTTGATTCAGGTTTCAGTTGTAAATAGTATTCATGAAAATACAAAAAAATTGTGTGTTTTGTATTGTCAGCCTTATGGAATGAGGCTACCATCAAAGTTTAAGATAGATCAAAAATACAGTAGGCAAATCAAATTTTACCTGTTGTGTTCTGTTAATTGGTATGGAGGTAGTCTAAGTTCTGTGTGTAACTGGTCCCATACAATGTTCCTGGGCTACTTCATAATGATAATTAGGGTCCAGCAGTGCTAGAGTTGGCAGCACAAGCTCTTAAAATAAAACACTACAGAGCAGAGTTCATGCATCATGGTGGTGTTACTGGCACAGAATTGCCACACTGAGAGGTTGTAAGTGCTCTCATTTATGTCTTTAACATTTGTTTTCCTATCCACAATTCCTTTCTTCCAGCTTCAAACCCTGATCCAGGAAACAGACCCCGGTGCCGATTATCGCATTGACCGCGCGCTGAACGAGGCCTGCGAGTCGGTGATACAGACAGCCTGCAAGCACATACGCTCTGGAGACCCCATGTAGGTGCCTCTCAGTCAAAACTGGTGCTTTTTTTCCTGTTGGCCATCTATCAAGGTTGTGTGGCTGACCAGCAGAGACACTAAAACCTGTCCAGACCAGTCATACAGAGCTGCACTGAGCTGTCTCCATTCTTGCTGTAGAAGCAGGCCAGTATTTTTATAGGAGGACTGGCTTAGCTCTGGTGAAGGATGTAGCTTTCACAGGCACTTAGACTTAAATTTGTAACCTTTGATGTGCTAATTTCTCTAACTATGTAAGTCTCAAGCAATATCACAAAGTGACAGGAAAGGCCAGGTAAGCGAACCCATACTGTGGAAACAGGTGTCTTCTTTGTCTTCAGGTCTGATAACATATTCTGCCCTGGGCCAGATTTTCTATGGAGGAGTCTTTATGATTTTGTTGTGTATCAGACTTGCTGAGATAACTGAAACAATGGAACACAAGAGGGTACAAATCTGATATACACTTGTTTTAGATGTAATCTTTGTGAAGAAAGATCTTCACCGAGTTTCACATCCTATCTATGGTTCACTGGAGGACTGATTTGGCAACATCAGCTGTTACAAGGAAGCTCAGCATGATTTTGAGTCTGTGGCCTGGCTCTTTCTTCTGTTTGCAGGATTCTGTCTTGCCTGATGGAGCACTTGTATACTGAGAAAATGGTAGAAGACTGTGAGCATAGGCTCCTGGAGCTCCAATATTTTATATCTCGTGACTGGAAGTGAGTATTGTAAAACAAGATTTATCTTCACTTGATGTTTGTATTAAGTGTTTGTATGTATTAGCAGTTCCTTGTAAAACAGTATAACTTGTGGTTGTTGTTCAGAAGAGAACTTTTAAGTATGCCAGGTCAGTAGGGTGTTAATGTTTGTATAGAACAGTAAAAGCAAAAGCTACTTAGAAAAGATGTGATGCCACTTAAATCTGGTACTCTTTTAGAAGTGATGCAGCCTTAAAAAGTGCTCAAGTTTGAGCTCTAAAATGCATTGCATCTTTAATTAAAGAATTCTGTCTGACCGTATTGAAGTCGAAGGTCACTTTTTCTGCAGGTGGCAGCCAGTTGTATCTGCTCTAAGTGCTACAATAAAGAACTTAAGGAAACCAAGTTTTTAAATATAACAAAGAATCACTGTGAGAAACTTCCTGCCTCCATTTCTGCCTTTTTTCAAATTCTCTAAGTGTGATTACAGCCTGTAGAGCAGATGTAATACCCTTCAGAGCACTATTTTTCCATCTTTCTCATCCAGACATGGCAGTGCTTTGTTTTGAATATGTACAAAGTCCCTTGTGTCAGTGTTGGTTAGGATGAGTAGAGAATAAATTTGATAAACGTGACCAGTGAGGAAAGAAAAAGTGTTTGGCTTGTCTTCTAAAGAAGATTGAGAGGTGAGGAGATAGACTACATTTAATGGGGTTACTGCAAGAAATTGAATAATTGTTCTCAGTGGCCACAAAGAGTGTAGGGCAAGAAGTCCTGGGCATTGATTACTGCAAGGAGTGTTCAAATTAAACATTAAGAAAATCTTGACTCGCAGCAAGTTGTGTATTTATGGACAGCATTGCCAGCAGCTGAGAGCTGATGTGCTCTGTGAACCTTCTTGTTTTAAACATAGGGCTTCATGGAGCAGGGAGTTTAAGGCTTTTTGGCTGTTCATTTAGTCTTCTCAATAATTATCTCCATAGGTAGACAAGAATACCTAAATTTTTCCCCCCCTTCCTGTTTGTCTTCATTGCTGGATCTTCTGCCTGTACTGTTTCCAGCAGGTAATTAATTGTTTGAGTCAAACTTAAGTGATTGGAAGAAGGAAGACTGATTATTTGCATTTTCCTGGGAGTAAGAATAATTCTAATTCATAATGCAGGCTGGGCAGCATTAGCTTATCTTTGTTTAACCACTGTTCCCCAGAACTGGCTTATAAATCTGTTGCACTGACTGTGTGTCTCAGAAAGATGCACAGAGTATAAGGGGTTTTGTTGTTACCTTTATCATTATCTATATAATTGTGTCCACTGAAATCACTTGATTTTTTTTCCACAATGTTAGTAAGTATGAAGTTTCCATTTTGAAAGGTTAGCAATAGTTTTCATGTAATTAGACATCATCTTAAGAGATCTGCACTTACATGCAAAGCAGGGGGCAGTGAGTTTGCTGTTGGCTCAAATCCAGAGCAGACAGAATCAGTCCAACTCAGATTTTTATGGAATTGGTGTTTCAGAATGGCAGCTGTACAAAGTACATGTAAGATATTACACAAGCAGAATGTGGTATGTACCTGCCTTTCTGCTGCTTCAGGACATCAAGGAGATGATTTCTTTTCTCATGTGTCAGCATTTGGCTGGCATGCTGCAGAAGAAAATGGGAGGTGCTTCAAGAAGTGTTTGAAAATTTGATCTGTAATTAAAGATTTTGGTGTTATTTAGGGTGTTGATTCCAAGTTGAATTAAGGCCACTTGTTGCTTCAGTAGGTCAGATGCTGCTGCTGAGTGGTGTCCTGGTGGTGCCTGAAACTTGAAGTGGATTTTCTGCCTCCAAAGCATTTTAGGATATGAAAAACATTCCCTGTTTGAATGAAGTGCCAGTGATAACTCCTCTGTTTGCAGACTGGACACAGTCCTCTACCGCAAGTGTCAGGGAGATGCCTCCCGCCTCTGCCATACCCATGGCTGGAATGAGACCAGTGAGCTGATGCCTCCAGGGGCTGTTTTCTCCTGCTTGTACAGGCATGCATATCGAACAGAGGAGCAAGGAAGGAGGGTAAGTGCTAATGGGTAACTTGCTGCTTGTTGATTTGTGGTAGAAGGGTTGCACACATGTTTGGAAGTTTGACACACAATGCTAAAACTGCCAGAACTCAGAAAAGCTACTTTAAATAATTTATTGTCAGTGGTAGTTGCACTGCTTCAAATGCCCAGCTCCTCCTCAAGGGTGCTCTGAAGGTCTAGGTGGTGGTTCTGGTAAGGCAAAGTAGGCCCAGCAGGATGACTGACCCATGTTACAGGCCTATGGAGAGAATTGTGTGCTGACACCAACTTATATTTCTGTTCAAAGTCAGTACAAGTCCTCCCTCATGTCTTTCCAAAGAGGAATGTGATTCTTGCACATAGTCAGCATAGATGCAAAATTGGTTTTATGCAAAAAGGAGTTTCAAGGTCAGCTTTCCTCAGCTGTTTCTAATGAAGTTTTGATTTGTGCCCAGCTTCAGATTATATTCCATTTAGATCTTCCTATTCATATAATGCACACTTCCAGTTCTTTGGAGCATGCTGTACTGATAAATGTGCTTATGCTGTCTTAAAGAAGACAGCAGGGATCTGACTTGCTGCCCTGCAGTGTGGAGATCCACCATAATCGCATTTGTGGTTGAGAGCTGCTCTTTTCAAGTTTGCTGCCCTCTCGTGCCTTTAGCAGGGCACTCAGGTGAAAGCACCTGGGTACTCAGTTCCATTTCTTTTGGCACTGTAGTGTACACAGTCCCTAGGAGTTGATGGGTTTACACAATGGCCCAGTTTAAAAATTAATTTCCACAGCTTGATTTAAAAGGTCTTTTGTGGCAGAGGTCAAGTATTGACTAAAAGCATCTCTTTTAGGAATATTTTTTTTAAAATGCAGTTTCTTCATCTGCTGAGTTGAGACTTTTTCATTCAATTTTATATTAGTGCTGACCAAAGAAATCAATAGCCACCCTGCAAATAATCTATCAGGGAGAGAAAAGGTTTTTAAATGTGTTTTTCTTTTGGAAAGGTGACTGAGGGAGCATCTGTCATTTTGAAATTTAGTCTTGGAAGCAAACTCATGGGAGGTTAGACCTGTATTTGTTTCCAGTGCTGTTAACAGAATGCTAGGTAACTTCCAGTGGTTTGGATTTTTAAATATATGAAGCTTTAAGCTTCAACTGGTGCATTTCAGGTCAGATAAGCATCACACCAGTAGCCCTTGGTTTCCTACAGTTTGTTTCTTCCTGTCTTGCAAGTGCTGACTCTGATGTGCTGCAGTGGGGATTGCTGAGAAGAAACTACAGCTGGACTGTGTTGCCTTATTCTGGGCTTCCTATTTGGTATTAAGGACATGAGCTGCTTGGACTTTCTTCTTCAGAATCTGTCTGTAGCCTCAAGTAAAGGTGTAGCAGATAACCTGGTGACCTCATCTGACATCTTTCATAAAGCAAAGTAGAGTTTTAAGAATATAAAATTAAACTTAGTGGAATGAGAGGAGCCTCTATCTAAACTAAATGACAGAGCTCCAAGTTCTTTTGGAACCCACATTTGTTGTGGGGGCCGTGGCAGGCCTGTGCTGAGCAATGCAGGACTTCCGTGCCTTCTGGAATTGATGATGGCATTTGTGGTCACTCTCAGAACCTTACCTGACGGCATCCTGTTTGCCCTGTGTGGATTTAAGGACCCCATATGCCAAACATTCCCTGTTCTCTTTGCAGCTATCACGAGAGTGTAGAGCAGAGGTCCAGAGAATCCTCCATCAGCGAGCCATGGATGTGAAGCTGGACCCAGCCCTCCAGGACAAATGCATGATTGACTTGGGGAAATGGTGCAGTGAAAAAACAGAGACAGGGCAGGTACTGCACACAATATCACTGCTACTTTGTTGGCAAAGCTGGAGGGGTGGGAAGGACAAAAAGGAAATAAAGGGACGTCTTGCTGCCTCTTATAGTGGAGAACGTGTTAAAAATTAGTGCAGGTTGAAACACAACCTGCACCAGACTGAGACAGGTGGTGCAAAGAAGCTTTGCGTGTTCAAATGTTAGCAGAATGAGAAGGGAGAAAGGAATAGTTTACCAAAAGGGCTTTGAAGAAGCAACCCTACCTGCCTCAACCTCTTATTTGTAATATTCTATTACAAGCTTGATATTTCCTACTTAAACTTTTGCTTCATTTCCATTTGGGAAATATTGACATCCTTCCTGTGTTTATAGAACTCAACTAACATCTGCAGCTGCTTAACAAAGTTTCAACAAATACTTTCATGTTAAATTGCTGTGCCTTAGGGAGGCTTGAAGTGCCCATCATAGGCTGGGTAACTAACCTCTCTTTAATGTTATGGAAAGGGCAAATTAAATGGGATATTCCAGAAGTGAAAGCACATCATGGAGCTTTTGGGAACAAATGGTAACATCCTAGACCAATATTTTCGATCATTACTGTATATTGTGTGTTCTGAGAGTGCTAGTGGAGGAGTGGGATTAAATGAGATTTAGGACTTCACAAAAAGGAGGGCAGTTTCACATGTGTAACCATGTTTTAAACTCAAAATTTCAACTTGGGTTCTTGGATCACACACTAAAATGTCTATTTCTGTAGGAGCTGGAATGCCTTCAGGACCATCTTGATGACTTGGTGTCTGATTGCAGAGACATAGTGGGAAACCTCACTGAGCTGGAGTCTGAGGTATGTGGTTTTCAGCCTGGGGTAAAGCTAATAGATGATCATGTCTAGTTAAGCATGCCATTTTAGTAGTGATGAAAAAACCTGAGGTTAGAGGAGCTGTAGAAATACAGCTAGGATCTGGGATGAAAATACATCCTTTTTACCCCATACAATGGTAGATTTCATGGAGGTTCTTGAGGAAGAGAAATGAACTACAGTTCAGGATTTTAGGCTGTTGATGGCATTTCTCCTGTTTTAAAGATCAATTGTAGCACTAAAACTAAAATTTGCACAGGAACCCAGTTAACTTGAACACAAGTCAAGATATGTGATGGGATTTGAGATTTTGGTCTTACTTACAGGTAGTTTTGAGTACTGTATTGCAACTTCCCTCCCAGTCACAAAAATTTTGCAAGCAATAACACCAGGAACATCAGTAGAGATTTCTAGTGAGGTTGGCAGCTTTACTTCTTTTATGAAGCTGCATATTTGACTGTTGAGACCCAGACTGTTCCCCATATCTCTTCAAATTTACACTGTGCCCTAGGGAAATTTTCCTTCCAGCAGTTAAAAACTTTGGTTTTCTCTGAACTATGCCAAATCTTCAACTCCTGCATAGGTGTAAGGTGATTTCTAATGCTGTAGCAGCCAGTTTGGAGGAGAATGACTGAATTATCCAAGCCAGGAGTTTCTGTGGAGACCAGGCTCTTCTCTTAAGCTGGAGGGCTTGTCTTGCATTTGCCATGTTGGCAAGAGTGAATCCTGGGATTTCCAGAGCTAAAGGGCAAAGCTGTTTGGATTGCATTTTTCAAAACCCTGTAAACTGGGTTGAGTTTGGGTCGTTATCACAGTTTTTTTCCAGAATATTTTTCTCTTGTGCATTCACTGTGAAAATGAAAAACTGTATTTTCTGCAGGACATTCAAATTGAAGCCTTGCTGATGAGAGCGTGTGAGCCCATTATCCAGACATTCTGTCATGTGAGTACTCTGTAATAGTGTGGATATCTTTGAGGAAAAACTCAGTGGGAAAGGTTAGAGAGTTTTAGTATTAGTTCCTGGTACACTTCAAATATAAAATCAGAGGTAATAATTTCCAAAAGTCTTTAATTAAAAAATTACCCTGAAATAAAAATTCTTAGTTCCACCTGGTATTTCTGCTTTTGTCAAAGTCCTAGCATAAAAGCTAGTTTGAAGATGAAAATTGCTCTGTAATTGGCAAAAATCACTCTACAGTGAGTTAAATACTAGACTTTTTTCCTTCTCCTTTACATGCAGGCAGTGTGTCTAACCACTCTACTCCGTGCAGTTGCTCAGCACTGCTGAAATATCTTCACTGGTGTAGGGCTGAGTAGTTAAGGAGCAGAGAAGGCACCTACTTATAATGTCATGTAAGCACTGTGTTTTTGCAGTGTGTTCTCCTGACTCTAAAGTGTGTGTGTTTCTGAGATGGTTCTTAACTGTATAAGCATAGTTGTGTACTGGAGTTGTGTGGTGCAACTCAAGGGTGGTCAGTTAATAGTGAGCTCACCATGGAGAGTGGGACTGTAAGTTCCATATTCCTGGTCACAGTGGGCCAAAACAGCATAAAACCCATGACTTGTAAAAGTGTTTAATTTTTATGCCTTTCATCTCTTCTTCAGGAGGTTGCAGATAACCAGATTGATTCTGGGGACCTGATGGAGTGTCTAATACAGAACAAACACCAGAAGGAAATGAATGAAAAATGTGCAATCGGTGTTACTCATTTCCAGCTGGTGAGCAATGCTTTTCTCTGCTATCAGTGGAAGCCTGTCCTGTTTTTTCAGGGTGTTGCTGGGAATTAGCTAATTATGAAAACGCTCCTTTGAAATAGATTTTCCACTGTATTTAAAGTGCTTTCGTGAATTCAGACAGTTGTATTTGCATGCCTGGTCATAAATGGTCATTTCTGGAGATGATTTCTTTTCAGCCCTTCCTTCCTCCCTGGCATTTGATAGACAGGTCCCAACTTCTTCAGCATTGCAGCATTCCCCTTACTTCCACATTAATATGTTTGAACAAAAGTATGTGCTAATTGTGTGGTTCAAAAAGTGTTCTTTCAGCCAGCGCTTTGCTGCTTCTTTGTTATCTCCAGATGACCAGAATTGTTTTTCTCGCCATTTTTTTCTTGCAGGTTCAAATGAAAGATTTTAGGTTCTCGTACAAGTTTAAAATGGCTTGCAAGGAGGATGTGCTGAAATTGTGCCCCAACATCAAAAAAAAGTATGTATTGCCTGATCAAAGAGCAATCTAATTGTGTAAATGTGTAATTAAGTGGCAGGGTACTTCATGATAGGACAGAAGCACTGGACTTCCTTTAAAGGCTAATTGGTTTGTATGTGTTCCCTTAGTGACTGTGTTCTGTGGAAGATTAAGGTAGAGGCCTGCCTCTTAAAATTACTTCTGCTTTACTCCTGGATAGAAGCCTGTCCTTATTTTATATGCTGTGAAATTAGCTAATTATTACAATTAATGGATTGCATGTCCCAGGATGTCTTATATCCTTGCTAGATTCATTGTCTTCTAAGAGGCAGGCTACTGTTGTTCTAGTTGCTGATCTGGGGAGGGAAAACATCCCACTTGTTTTATCTGGTTTATTCACTGCATTCTAAGGGATTTTTTTTTTATGTCCTACTGCAATACTGTAAGGCTAAATTACACACAAGGTCAGTCCTGTTTATGGATAGCAAGACTATTTGCATTTTATGAGGTAAATGCCCTTCCCATAGTGTAAAAGGATTACTTGCAATGTTATGTAGGTATTCACCTTCATCTGTTTCTGAGATGAAGCAAAGCTTTTCTGAAGTGCTGACATGACTTAAGAGAAGAAGTCTTGCTGAGCAGAGGGGTTGGTGGGATTTTGAAATGTCTTCCTGTTCGCTGATCTAAACTCCAGTTTAAGTTCTAATTTTGATCCAGTTACTCTCCATAGAACTATACCCAGAAATAAGCACAGATGCACAAGAACTTTATACTGTGTTTGGATTATTGGAGTCAGTTTCTCTGGTGTGGTAATCCAATATCAACCTTGGCTGGCCTTAGTGAAGGGTGTATGAATAAAAAGTTGTGTTCTTTTCTGCAGGGTTGATGTAGTGATCTGTCTGAGCACAACTGTGCGCAATGATACTTTGCAGGATGCCAAGGAGCACAGGGTCTCTCTGAAGTGCCGCAAACAGCTGCGTGTTGAGGAGCTAGAGATGGTAAACATGCCTGAAACTCTTGTCCTCCCCACTCTTTTAGTGAGGTCCTTCAGTTAGAGCTTCCTGGTTTGTCCACCTTTGGGGGAAAAAAGGAAGCTCATTTGCAAGATGCATCTTATTTATTTTTCCACTTTTCTTACAATATAAGGTTCAATTGCCCTTCATGATGAAAGTACTGATTGTCTGCTTTAATGCCTTAAATATAGTCTCATGGAGGCTAAGGCAAGCTAAATGGTCATTGGGATTTCAGCTAAAGTGATTATGTTTAGTGTTAGACAGCGACGTGCTACACATTCTGATGCCCTTAACATCTTCTAGGAGAGAACAAAAGCTTCATTTTACAGACTGAGGAAACAAGCACAGATGAAGCAACTCAACTCCAGCTGCTCCAAGTTGCTCAATGGATAAATAGAACTAGTGTTTGTTCTGGTAGGCAAAGCTGCCTCTCAACTTCCTGCTGCAGTGCTTGCAGTAATAAACTCTTAAGGTCTTTGTCCTGTAGATACTGTTTAAGTGTCAAAGCTTCACCTTAAGTAGGTCCATATCGGAAGAGGCAGCACTCTTGCCTTTGTATGGAAAAATTCAGATGTTTGGCATCACCAAAACCAGGAAACTTCATTCACATCCTCCAGGTCACCTGCTAGATGGGTGGCTGTTAATGCATCCTTTAGCTTTCATGTGGAAAGAATTTAGTTGTCTTGGACAGTTGTGATGATGCCCTTTTAGGAGAAGCAGTGGAAACAACTTGCTAGCTCTATAATTTGATTTAAATTCTTTCTTCGATCTAAAAATCTGACAGATCGTTGCAGGGAATGTCAAAGTTGATTTCCTACTAACACAGCTTTTCATACCCAAGATCCTTATATTCAAAGTAACTGAATGCCTGTTGTGAGGGTTGCTTGCTTTTTGTGAGTAGAGGTCTTCAGTTAAGAGGTTAAAAAAGTAAAATAATCTTGAGTCCTACTTTAAGGCTCATATTGTAATTTTTCCTGCAGACTGAGGATATCAGGCTTGAACCAGAACTGTATGAGGCTTGTAAAAGTGACATCAAGAATTACTGCCAGAACGTGCCCTATGGCAATGCTCAGGTAATGGAATTAATTAATAATTTACAATTTAATTTGTACTTTCATTTCAGAAAACTTTTGAAGAACACTTTTGCCTGTGTAAGTGCAGCTTGAGATTTTCATTTTGATATCACTCAAATATTTTGGTAGTACTTCAGAATGTTAATTTCTTTCTTTTCCACTGGCACACAAGCATTAATACTGGGTGAATGCAATGCTGTGAGCCCTTTATTCTTCAGTTTATGCTGGTTTTAAGCTGTTAGCAGCTGGTTACTGCAAATGTTGCTAAAGATTTCATAGGCATAATGTCTGCAGGATGAGATTTGTGGTTCTGGAATAAGTCCAAGAGACCCTCTTCATCTCCTTAAATCTTTGTGAGAAAAGATGAGCTTAAAGCAAGTCCTGGAAATAAGCATTGGTAATGACTTTGATAAAATCTAGGCATTGGGAACTTAACTGCCCAAATGAGATGAAGATGATGATTAGGGGAACACGTGGCTGCGTATGACAGAATCGTATCAACAGTGTGTCCATTATGCCTGCAATATTGTGTTGTAGATTATTGAATGCCTGAAAGAAATCAAGAAGCAATTGAGTACACGGTGCCACCAGAAGGTGTTTAAACTGCAGGAGACAGAGATGATGGACCCAGAACTGGACTACACTCTCATGAGAGTCTGCAAGCAGATGATCAAGGTAATGGTCGTGTGCTCATTTCAGAGGGTGAAGTTGGGATAAAAGAGCTCAATCAGCTTTGAGCTTCCCATAGAGGCTTGTTACAACATTTCTGTGCTTTTTCAGAAGTATGATTGCTTTTTTGCAAAGTAATCTGTTTCTTAACTCTGAATCAGGCTGAGGTTTCTTCAGGGCTTTTCTCTTTCAACTTCCTAATCAAAGCCTGTGCACTAGTAAATTTGTCTTCCTAACTTGCCAGCAGAATTGAGGAGGGAATCTGTGCTGAGTCTCCTAATACAGTTCTCATCCAGTCAGTTTGGATTTGGATTGGCTTTTAGCAAGGATGAAGAAGTTAGGAGTACAGAGAAGAGTAAAATGTTCAGGTCACTGCTGACCTGGTGCACACAGACTTCTATCAAACTGCTAAAGCAGGCAAAATCTATGCATAATGCATAACTTAGAATTACGCAAGTGGTACCATGTAGAAAGCAACAGTGAATGTTCATATAAGACACTCTTTCAGAGCAGCCAGAATTCCAAGCCCTGAAACACTAGTGTGTGTGGTCTGTATGCAGTGCCCTGCCTTCATAATTTGGCTAATGAAGAACATCTTGAGAGTTATTTGCTCTCCAGACACATGGTTTTATAAAGAGACCTGTGATCTCATCAAAATAGTGAGGATTTGAAGATGCAAAAGCCTTAACTTACACCCATGGAATTAGTTTCTAACAAAAGAAATTAGTACCTTATCTGAATTTTGGGTAAGCTGGTTCACTTTTGACTGTCTTATTCAAGGTGCAATGGGCTAATTGCTGTCAATGAGCTTCTCTCTGCTATCTCCTTGTATGTGGTCTTAGTTTGCTCTGAGTGATACTAATGAAGTCTTTACTGTTGCTTTGTCCAAGCAGCATTTACACAGAAAAGCAGTATGTGTATAGTCTTAAAAGATTGTTTCTTTAATTTGTAAAATAAATGGAGACAAAAGTAGTTGAGAATGAGACCTAATTTGGTGGGTATTTCTTTCCAAGTGTGCTGTTTCTTAAGAATAGAAAATAAAGGCAATTTGCTCTTGATAAGGCCAGTCAGTACTGTACAGTTCAGTGCATAAGCAGACACATTAATGGCCATAGTCAATTCAGGGGAGTAGCAATGGTATGTTGGGGCTAGGCAGTGTGGCTCTATACCTCTCTGTGGGACAGGTGATTATTCCCTGCCATGAATTGGAAGCTGCTTGTTGGGTTTGGGTTTTGTTTTTTCAAGTGCTTTTAGTGATGCAACTTGTTGGGTTTTGGGGGGATTTTTTTGTAGCGGTTTTGTCCAGAGGCGGATTCAAAAAACATGTTGCAGTGTTTGAAACAAAACAAGAACAGTGAAGTGATGGATCCTAAATGCAAGCAGATGATTACAAAGCGCCAGATTACACAGAACACAGGTATCTTCTTCTGAAATAAAAACGGAACTTGCTTGCCTGAGGTGTTCTGCATGGCAGGAAGAGTATCAGTTTTGTTTTATTCTCCTTTGTTGTTTTCTGTGTACACACTAACCTTAGTCAAGTTCTTGAGGGACAGCATGTGTTGTTGAATCTCCCTTATTCCTGAAGCTCTTACCTCACAATTTGAAATTCTATTATGAAAAAAATACTATTTTTCCCAAAAATTATGTTCATTGATGGTATAATGTCATCCAGGGAATTTCTATCCTATCTCTTTCAGAGTGTTATGCTCTTTAATCTGAAGAGATGTGTACTCTAATGAAGTTCTGTCATCTCTCCTGGTTAGATTATCGCTTAAACCCCGTGCTCAGGAAGGCGTGTAAAGCAGACATACCAAAATTCTGCCAAAATATCCTGAATAGGGCCAAGGATGATACAGAGTTGGAAGGACAAGTCATCTCATGCCTGAAGTTGAAATATGCAGACCAGGTGAGTAGAACTGGTGCCTGCAAATGAGAAAATGTGTAGACCGTGCTGATCAACAGTCACAGAATAACAAATCATATTTGGGCTTGTGGTGTGTTCAGCGTGTGTATAAAGAGACTTTTATGTTCCTATAGAAATATTATAGAATACAGGTTAATGTACAGTGTGGTTGATTTCCAAAGGTCATTGAGTGAGTTAATGACTTTCTCCCCTAAATAGCGTCTCTCTCCAGACTGTGAGGACCAAATTCGAGTGATAATCCAGGAATCAGCCCTTGATTATCGGCTGGATCCCCAGCTTCAGATGCACTGTTCTGATGAGGTAGGAGAATAACTCCATAGCTACTTTTTCAGGATGAAAGCTCCCTTTTCGTGTAACAGACTTTTGTTTCTCAAAATATGCTTTCCTAATAAGTAAAACAAAAAAATCCCTTTGAGCTGCTTCTAGGTAGTCAGATTCTCTGCTTGTGACTCTTGTCCAGTGCACAAGAATTGCAGTTTGCTGTGCAGTGCTAATATGAAGTTAATTTTTTCATCTGGGATCTCTTCAGTATTTGCGACTATGGACTTCTTTCCTGTTGTGACAAAAAAGTCAGTTCTCTGGTCTTGTCAGCCTTAACTGGAATACTATCAGGCTTTTTTAGTTTTCACTTCGGGTAACAGAGTTGGTCATCTTCAAGGGTTACTTATTTAATACTTTCATATTCTTTCCCTGCTGTTTTCTTCTCTGCCCTCCTCCTCAGTACAGCGATATTGACTTCTTGCTGCTGGGTTTCAAAGGGTTATGCATATTGCATGAGCCAGGCTGCATTTGGCTTTGGGGATTTTGGGGGGAAGGAATCTCATCATGTATTCTTTAGCTGCACCCTGCGATGAACTAACATATTGAGATATAAATGGGCTAAAAGGCAGAATCATTGTTGTGAACTACTTATGTTAAAACACCTCTTTCAAAATAGATTTCCAGCTTGTGTGCAGAAGAAGCAGCAGCTCAGGAGCAGACTGGGCAGGTAGAAGAATGTCTGAAAGTGAATCTTCTGAAAATAAAAACTGAGATGTGCAAGAAGGTAAAGAAAATAAATTGGATGTGCTCTAAAAAGCTCCCATCCCTGCAGAAGTCTGTGATTTTTCCAGATCACAGCCTAGGTCATCTTCTAGCTAGTATGAGGACAGAGTGCTGAAATTTCCCTACGCATCTCAGTTCTGGCCTGCAGTGATTCAATTCCATTTCAGTTTGCCAGTGAAAATTGTGTTGAAAGTTCCTCCTTTGCAATTCCAGACTTGAATCCTTTCTTGATTATGAAAGGTTGCCAAAGGTTCTTATTACTAACCTGTTTCTTGATGCTGTCTCTATTGCAGGCTTTCCTAGGCCCAGACTGCGTGCTTGAGGGCTGTATGAATTGTGCCATGGCTATGGCACCTCATTTCAGTTCTAACTGAAGTAGTCCTGGCATACTGACTTTGTCTTTTAGATTAATATGAGTATTTTAAGGAACGTTACAAACCAGGACACTTAATTAAGCCTAAACCAGCATTCATATTATGTCCTTATCTATATATGTCCTTATTGAAGGACAGTGGTGGATTTTCTCATGATCCTGGATTTGAAAAGATGATATTCCTTTCAGAGACATTGATCAGCATGAGTTTTATTCTGTCTCCTTTTTCTGAGATGTAATTTCCTCCTCTGCAGGAAGTGCTCAACATGCTGAAGGAAAGCAAAGCAGATATATTTGTTGACCCAGTGCTCCACACAGCCTGTGCCCTAGACATCAAACACCACTGTGCTGCTATTCCGCCAGGGAGAGGACGCCGTAAGTGCCTGTGCTGTACTTGTGTAACCTCTCACTCTCGAGATACTTAACCTGCATTTCTTACCAGAGTAATCTTACTCTTAAGATATTTCCACCAGTCATTTGTAGGCAGCAGGATGGAACAGCAGAAGTGGTAGATGGGTGTCAATAAGTCTTTCCTTGTGTCCAAGTCTGTAGCTTAGAGAGGGCTCTGCCTGTAAGTGCTTGAATTGACAGTTGTGCATTAGAAGTCTGGGGTTGGTTTAGCTAAGTCTGTGGCCTGTTTGCTACAAGCTAAATAACTCTTCACTGCAAAGCAGGAAGCATCTAATTAGGGATTAGTCAAGTATGGTAGCATGAATAAAAAATACAAAATTTTATGTCTGTGTCTTATATGAGCATTTAAACAAGCTTATGAGTTAGTTGGCCAAGTCCCTCTGTTGGCATCAGAACACTGTGATCCCATTTCCTTTTCACAGGACTGTGTGAAAAGTCAGGAAGTTAAACCTTTTAAAATATATTGTTCGAAAGAAACTCCTAACAAGCCTAAGGAGATAAGGCTGTGTTTTCTGAAATTAACTCGATCTTAGCTCTCTCTAAAGGCTGGTGGCATGGAGTTCAGAGTGTACAGCTCATTGAAAGTGCAGATTTATAAGATTTCATAAAATCTCATGTAAACCACATGAATTATATATTGGATACGTACTGTAGTTTCTTTTTGGAAGTCAGAATTCCTTGCATCTCCAAATGCAGTACTGATCATGAATTTTGGTGAAATTGCTAGCCTCAGGGGTAGTCTGCCAGGTCTGTTTAGAAAGACTTGTAACCATAAGCCTTCGTGAGAATGGAAGAGCCCCTCTCTGCACTGCGTTATCAAAGCCACTGTTTCTGTTTTGTAACACCCATCTTCTGCACATTACAGAAATGTCATGCTTAATGGAAGCTCTGGAAGATAAGCGTGTGAGGTTGCAGCCTGAATGCAAGAAACGCCTTAATGATCGTATTGAAATGTGGAGCTATGCTGCAAAGGTGAATATATAAACTATTTCCATTTTTTATACCTTTGATCTCTCTGTTGCAGAGTATTTATGAAAAACTTCAACTGTAATGAAGTTCTTGTTTCTGAATGAAGTGTAGTATTTTGAATTTGGTGCAGAAAAACTGAAATCAGGTTGTCTTGGAGGTTTACGTCCTATTATCTGTGTCTCAGATGCGTCCCTAACAATGCAGAATTAAACTATCTTTTGTGCACACAGGGCTTAATCTCCTGCAGAGAACGTGCGGGGCAATGAAATAGGGGCAGGAAAACTTCCTGTTATAAAGGTGCCTCCTGAACAGCAGTTCCTTCAGGTGACACACTGCGGGCCTGCTTTTTTTCTGGTTCAGGACAAGTCTGACAACGACAGGAGGCAATAGCAGTACCTGACACTAAAGCTGGTAAATGTCATGGCTGAGGGTTGCATGGAAAGCACAGCTTGGCTCATTTATTCCCTTTTCACCTCCAGGTTGCCCCAGCAGAAGGCTTTTCTGACCTTGCCATGCAAGTTATGACCTCTCCTTCCAAAAATTACATCCTGTCTGTGATCACGGTTGGCATCTGTGTACTCTTCCTCATCGGCCTGATGTGTGGACGCATCACCAAGCGGGTGACAAGAGAGCTCAAGGACAGGTAGAGCCTGGATTGCCTGCTGAAGAAATGCCTGCCCAGTGCCCAGTTTTGTACAGCCCTCCTCTGTATAGTCTACCCACCCCCTCTTGTGAGAGGAGAAAAAAAAATTAAAAAAAAAAAAAAAAAATTAGAAAAGCAGCAGGTGTTGGCTCAGTTTTCCCATCCTGGATCTCATCCATGGCATCTTCATCCTATGAAAGTTTGTGTGCAACATTGGCAGCCCAGCCAGCAGCTTTTGTTACCCCTTTGTTAGCAGACTCTCCTTTACCTGCCTGTAGACAAGTCTCTGTTGTACTGTTGGAACTGCCTTCACTCTCCAAATCAGACTGATATGACCTGCAGCTCAAGCAGTTTTTAAGTAAATTTTTAAAGACAGACATATTCTGCATACCGACTATATGATTTAGGTTATGGTTCATACTGAAATCTAGTCATCCTCTGTGGCTGGGTGAAGTTGAGGCAGGAAATTAAAGGGTAAATTGCATCTTACACCACAGTTGGCCTTGTTTTGGACATCTTGCTCGTCTGTGTAAAGCATCTTCAGAGCATAGTCTTGGACAACCTAAGGACACCAATCACTGGTGTCATCTCCTAGTGAATATCCTGCTTTATGTGACTGTGGATTTTTTGGCTGAAAAGATGTCCTCCCTTTCTTCCTCTGCTGCTCGCAAGATAGAATAAAATACTGACCAGGATTGAATTCTCATGTGAACTGTACAACCTGTATTTCAGTAGATTAAAGACACGATATAGACACAAGGTGTGTAGAGCCTGTCAGTATCCAACAGTGTCAGTGGACAGGAAGTGCTCTGAGCTCAGTCAACATTTTATTAGCGATGATGCAGAAAATTCTAACACTCCTTTTATTTTACCTTGCTGCTGCTAAGCTATTACCCTCCCAAATTAACTATGTGTAAATGGTATTGACACACTGACAGTGCAGTGCTCTGTCAGTGATGCAGAAAGCACCGGACCACTCAGCATCCTCTCTCTCTGTATAATGGTTACTTGTGGATTAGCACAGTGGTTTGTAGCCACACTCTGGGTCTTAATGGTTTTCATCATAGCACTGAAGAGTGGTTTTCATTTCTACAACTACAATTGATGGTGATAACACCTGGAATTTTCCTGGGATGTAGGACACAGGTGCTGGTCCAGAATGCCAAGCCAGAAGTGCAAGGAAGAATGATAGTGTGGTATGAAAGGCAGAAACATCTGAATTTTTAAGGGAAGTAGCTTTTAGCTTTTGCATAGTTACCATCAATATGTGCATTTGTGCTATGCATAGTTATACTTCCAGAACCTGATACTTGCACCCAAGAGCCCAAAGAAGGTGTTTTGGAAAAGCACCAGTAGTTGTGGCCTCTTCTTACCATCATCTGTGTTCCTCAAGTACAAAGAGGTGTGGAGCTCATAAAACAGGTGCTTTGACTGAAACATGGAATGTGTTGATGAAAATCTAGAAGAGGCTGCACGAGGGTCAATGTGTACAGGAGGATATGTTTTATTCACCTTTTAGATGTGCTCACCTATGTGTGCTGTGGTAAAAACCATGTGCCTGAAACTGTCCAACTTAGGCTGATGCTTGAACCATAACTTTATTTTCCCGCTTAGCACACTGCTAGGTAAGACCTGGCATTTCAGGTTCTCCGTATTGTTCTCTAGAAGAACAGTGGAGGTGGTTTTGAGACACTCTTGGTGTGGACCAGCTTATTTTGATGATGCTGTATACAGAATGGCATATACAAAAGACTGTGAGCTTTTGCTAAGACTTTTTGCTGAAGCTTTTTGCAAGCATACCTTCATCCTGCTCTGAGGATGGTGGCAAACTAATATGGGTTTAGACTTGCTATGCTAGTGAGTCTCAAAAATACTTCTGGTTTTGTAGTAAAATACTATGAACACAAGCAAGCAGCAGTGAAAGCCTGAGTGATGAAGTTTCAGTGGAGTTAGTGTATGGTAGTATTGCAGTTAAGTGGTGAGGTAGAACTGAATTTAAGCCTGAATTCCTTCTCTTGCCCCTCCTCCATGGTGCTAAGGGAGCTTGCCTGGCTGTCTGTCAGCATGAAGTGGAGCAGAAGAGAAACAGTTAATCGGGTCTCTTGAGGTAGCACAGGTGTGTAACTCCACAAATACTAGTTTGGCATTTAGAAGTGTGTGTTGTATCACTTGACTGAGTGTTGAAATGACTGTTATCATGATGGGTGTGCTCAAAGAGCTGCCAGCAAGGGAAGTGGGATCTTGGTACAGCCTTGCTTGCTGGCATGAGTCCTGCTTCTCCAAAATGTTTATCTGGCATAATTAAATTGCCATTGGAGGGCTTTTTTTAAACTGTTATGACTTTTTGAGAAGGCATTTTGTAACCTTATTAGCTTAAAAAGCCTAATTAGATGGTTTGTTGTCTAGAAATAGAATCTTCCATTAAATTCCAAAAAGACATTGCCGTGAAAATTGTAGGTTTGTAGCCATAGTTCCAAATGTAAACCCTGTTCAGTTCTGAAGGTGACTTTCTTTACTTTCAAATATAAGGCTTTCTGGTTTTGTTTTTCTTTTTTAATTTGGAGGAGGTTAATGGTAAGGGTGCTGCCTGGAGCATGGCATCAGGAGTCCATGCTCTACAGTGGTGTTAGTCTGTGGTTGGTGGTGTTTCTGCCTTTGTCAGGCTCACAGTTTCAGAGTGAGTGTGCTGTGATGGTGTGAGAGGTGTGTGGCCTGAGTCCTTTGGAAAAAAAAGTAGGATACTAAATAAACCTTACGTCACAGTAGACACAGATCCACCTTTTAAAGGTTGGCAAGGGGCCGAGGCCATTTTATCATTGAGGATGTTATCTTTTCATGTTTTAAAAAGGGGTCTCCTACCACTTGTGATGACCAAATCTGCTTTTTTTTTTTGATTAAAAATCTACCAGTCAGTCTTGAAACATTCTCCTCCTTTTCATGCATACCTAAAAATCTAGAGATTTTGCAAGCACAGAAACCCACAGGAGTACTCTTCCAAAAATAACCTGGTTGTGCTGTTGCCAACACATCATCTTGCCTGCATATTTTGCCTATTTCCCACTGCAGGTAAAGAATGAAAGAATCAGAGCCATAGAACTGTTTTGAGTTGGAAAAGACCTTAAAGCTCATCTCATTCCAACCCCTGCCTTGGGCAGGGACACCTTCCACACTAGACCAGGGTACTCAGAGTCCCATCCAGTCTTGTCTTGAACACATAAGGGATGGGGAAACCACAACCTCTCTGAGCAACTTCTACCAGTGTCTTACCACCCTTGTAGGTAGGTGTGAGAAAGGGTTGTAAGAAACACTACTGTTGCCTTGAATTCAAGAAAGCCTTTTTAACTTCTCTGATTTAACAGGGAGTGTTAGCAGTAGCTGCAGTCAGCCAGGAGAAGTGGGTTAGTGTGGGAGAGCCTGTGGTAGTCTTTTCATGACCCTTACCTCTCACTGGAGAAGTCTGCCTTCCACTGAATGCCGTTTAGGAGATGATTGTTGGTTGGGGTTTTTTATTTTTCTCCTGATCATCACAAAACCTTCTCTTGGGAGAGCTTATTCTAGACTTGATGATGATGCTGGTGCTCAGGGCATGGATGGAAGAGCTGGATGTTTGTGATCTGGCAAAGCATGCAGCTCTCCATTTGCTTGCTGCTGCTGCGAGGGTTAACAAGTTAGGCTTCCTAAATGATGGCATGTGTGTGCACGTGTCAGGAGCTGTGCATGATGTGCACCTCTGTACTCCACTTCTGCTAGCCTGTTACAGTTCATTCTCATTCACAGTAATAAGCTTATTTATTGTTTACTTAGTGAGTCTAATGAAGTCCTTTTGAGAGTTTCAGCTTGGGATTCTCCTGCCTCACTTTTGTCATTAGGCTGCCTGGAGTAAGTCATCTGTGTGGGAACAAAATTCCTGGCACCTGAAGTGTACTGACCAACAGATTGGGTTGAGTTATCCCTGTGTCTGTGTCACTGCAAAGGGCTGGAAAGACCCTAGTGAAAGTTGAATAATTCTGTAGCAAAATATTAGCATTTCTCCAGAATCTGACACTGTGATATAATCAGTGTTGCTCTGAAAGAATCCACAGTAAGTGCATTGTATGGAAAATAGTAGTTGTGACTGTCTCAAGTACGGAAACTAACTGCAGGTAGGTAAAGAGGGAAGAAATGTGACAAGCCGGAGGAATCACTGGAATCCCATAATGTTGTAGAGGAATTGTGTTCAAGTTAGATGGCGATTTCTGTTAAACCACAATGTTATTACTTAGTGAAAGAAGATTGTAGGGTTTTTTACTTTATCAGTTTTGTTTGGGGGGGGATAAAAAAAGGTAGTTTTGAGGTGTGTATGAGTGCACGAGTGTGGTATGAAACCAGAATATTTCATCTAGCACTTCTGTCCATATTTAAAATACAGCTCTGTGGACTTAAACAGCTGTAGTGTGGGTTTGTGTAAGAGCACGTTCCTCATTCTGGGGTTCAGATTCTCCAGGCAGCTCCCAGGTACTGATCTTTGCACAGTGTCCCTGTTTGGGAGCCAAACCTGCCATTTTGCTTCCACCGATGAGTCATGGTTAGAGGGGACCCGAATCACACCTGCACCAGAGAGAATTCAACTGGCACGGTGCTCTGTTCTGTGCTGGTGGAATTCTGCATCTGTACCGATGAGTCCCTGAACGCTGCCTGGGATAGGGAGGAGTAATAACGTTGCTCTTCACTAGCCAGAGGCAAGATTTTCTCCTTGCACAATACCCAAATCTGATTCCGTAGCTGCCCAAACGCCAAGATCCCTGCCAGGGTGAATCGCTGCACCCTGAGATCCCACCCCTGTTGCCCTTGTGTTGACTGAGTTAGATAGAAGTGCCCGCCTAGATCTCGCCTGGGGAAATACTGAACTAGGAGAAAAGGGAAAGGTGTGCCTGCCGCTGGTAGAAGCGGGGGATCGGAAGCTGTGAGTAACGCGTGTGTTGGACTGGGCACGAGCCGGGTGCAGGGGGAAAGGGGCTCCCCGGCACCCCGCACTGTACAAAGCACACCCAGCGGATTCCTATTGTACAGCAGATGCTGTTTGAACGTAGTCTCTCTTTTTTTTATTATAATTATTTTTAAATGTGACATTAACGAGACTTTTTTTTGTAAATTGTTTCCCCTTTCTGTGTATAAATCCTGGCCGCTCCTTGTTTCAGTTGTTTTTTTTGGTGGTTTTTTTTTTTTTTTACATGTCCATGCTGTGTAATTTTGAGATGTTACTGAAATTCTGAACATAATAATGTGCATTTTTTTTTTCTGTACAGATGAAATGGGAGAATTTAATAAAAAGAGTCTGCAGGTTTGTACTTGTGGTGGTTTATTTCTGAGAGGACGCGGGGCGGGAAGGGGCGGTTGTTTAGGGGCGGGGACTCGAGTTGGCCACGCCCCCATGGCTGGGCGGGGACGGTGACGCACGCTCAGGGGTGGCTGTCGCGCGGCGGCCGCGGCCGTAAAGCGCGGAAGGTCAGCCCGGCCTCCCCCTGCTCCAGGTGAGCCGGCGCGGCCCCGCCGACCCCGGCCTCGCTCCGCGACCCCGACGTGCCCGCCGCCGGCACCGCTCCGGGCCCTCATTCCACTCCCGGCCGCCCCGCAGCGCGGGGTCGGGGGCGCCGGCGGGGGCGAGCAGGCCAAGGCGGAGGCCCCTCGCACCGGGGCTCCCTGACACCCCGCGCCCTGACACCCCCGTCCCTCAGGCTCCCGCCACGGACCGGAGGCTGCGGGAACCTCCGGTGCTGCTGCTGGTGGAGCTGCCGCAGCCAGGCCCCGGGCTAAAGCTTATGGTAAAGCTGTTCCCGGAGGGACCTCTCCAGTGCCCTGTGCCAGTTACTCTGACCACAGACTTCGTTTCCTTCTTCAGGTAAAGGCCTGACAGCGTTAATAATCAAGCTTATTTGTGCCCTATTAACTTCTGGCTTTAGAAAACATTCCAGAGCATGATCCTTGCCTGATGGCTGCTTCAGCTCTCCTTGTCACTAGTGTGAGAGCTTTTCCACATCTCTCTGGTTCTTTGCTCATTGTCAAGTTGCACTGTGTCACCAAATATGTAATCCTCTGTTCCTATTTCATGATCTGAGTTTAAATCTTAACGGCAAGGTTGTTGTTTCAGGAGTAACTGCCCTCCTGTTTGTTTGCTCATGCGCTTTCTCATGTCCAGTTAGACCGGGCACACCACGTGATGTTTCTTGCTGCCAACCTTATGTGTAATAAGATAAGTGGTAATGTGAGTCTCATCTTTTCCTTCCTAGAAGGAGTGGTACTGAGGTAACGCCTGAACACATCTAGGTGGTGCTTTAGGAAAAGTGACAAAAAGCTGCCAGAATGTTTCTCCGATTGCTGTCTGATATCCAGTGGCGGGCAGCTCACCCGAAGTGGAGGAGAATGACCAGCTCCCAGCGAAGTACCTCAACTACAGCAGAACCTCATCCACTTTCCCTGCCAGCACAGGCACAGGTTGTCATCTGTGGTGGTGGAATCATGGGCACCTCTGTGGCCTATCACCTTTCCAAGATGGGTTGGAAGGATATAGTCTTACTTGAGCAAGGCAGGTAAGGATTTCTGGTTAAAAACCCGACAAAACAAAACTTCTGTGTAGAACAATATCTGCTGTAATGTGTTATTTCTCTCTCTTTACCTGAACTAAAGTGAAAACCTGGAAATAATCTTTTCCCTGAGGGAAATAAGGTTATACTGAACATTAATAACGCTTAGCCCCTTCCCAAGCACAGGGCTTCTCTGGAAGGTGAAGAGTATCCCTTGTGTGATTGTGGTGGGGTAGCCATGGCTCAGGGTCAGACTCCCACGCAGACATGCCATTTCCCTCTGCAAGATAGAGAGAAGGTAAGCTGAAGAAACTTGTGGATCAGGATAAAGATTTGGAGATTGTACTGTCATGGGTAAAACTGACTTATCCTAAGGACAGTTAATTTAAAATAATAACTTTATTCCATGATAGGTGAAATAGATTCAGGTAGTGAGAAACAAAAAACAAACATTAAAATAACATGTTTTTTTCCCTCAACTTCACTCCTGCACTCCAGGGTTTTCTACCTCCCCACAGCGCCCTGAGAAACACGGGGGTGACACAGTGGGGTGTGTTCAGTACTGGGCTCCAGTGTGTGTCCTGCATGCACTGCAGTTCCCATCAGGAGAACTCTACTTTGGTGTGGGTTTTCCATGCACCACACAGTTCCTTTGGGAGATACCTAGCTGCTCTGCTGTAATCACAGGTGATCATGTAAAACAATGCAGCTAGCAAAGATGATGGACCATTTTAAGAGTACTAAAAATCCACATTACTCCTACAGCCCCTGTTGACCTCTCAGAGCAGGATGCCATGTGTGTCTAAAGCATTACACAGCCAGCAAAGCTTTAGAGATTGCAAGAGGTTATAAGCAGGCATCACTAAAACATCACCCTGTAAGCTGGTTAAATGCTCAGATTATCCAGTTTGTTGGAGGATTTAGTGCCTTTCTGTAGAATAGCCAAGGCTGTTACGGTTTTGCTGAGCAGAAATGCCCTCAGTGAGTTGGGTCAGCTCTCTGTAGCAGAGCACACAGTTGCTGTTGAAAGCTGTGCATCCCAGCATTTCCCCTGTTCTTTTAGACATCCATTTCTGAGGGGCATTCGTGATGCTTTTGTTAAGCAGTTTGGGGATCCTGGGCATAAGACCACTGAGACTTTAGGGTTTGAAAAGGTATTTATTGTAGCAGCTTCTAATGCCCTAAATAAGTGCTGGACTGTATATTTATAATCTACTTTAGAGCTTCCCACCTGATACTGCCTTCAGGTGTAATAAGTTGTGGTTCCTGGAGTTTGTGTGGCTGGGAAGCAGCAGGTTCTTTCTAGCTGCAAAGAAAATAAATTGGGTATTCTCATCTGAGACCTTGCAAGTGGGGTCCTTCTGAGCAAAGTGGGGTGCTGGGCTGCGTTTGGAAGGGAACGCCAATTTTGCTAGCTTGCAGTAGGGTACAAACAGCCCATTAAGGATCTGCAGTGAATTAGGATGCTGTGCAGTCTGTGCATGCTCAAGCATGAATGCATGAATCATGCATGCAGTAGCAGAAATGTCTTATGAGGAGCACAGCATGGCAAGACTGTGCTTTGGCTCTTTTGGTTGTCATTGAGTAGGGGTGTAGGAATAGTAAATATTCCTTACCCAACTGAATCTTATGTTGAATTCCTGAGAGAATAAAGACATGCTAGGCTGAAAGCAGTTGTGTCAAATGGAAAAATGCAGGATGGCTTTAGCAGCAGCAAAGCAAATTATTGTGGAAGCAGGCTGCAAGGGAGATGCTTACATCTAATTGCCTTATCTTCCCCTGTCCATGCTGCATGGAATTGTGTAGGTTTCTGTCTCTAGAGCAACCCTTCACCAAATAGCTCAATGGTAGAAGGGACAAGAAACATGTGCTTATCTATGGCAAGTGAGAGGGACTTGCTCATACTGTAATTGTCCAAGATGCAAGACTCAAAACCAGGATAGTTTTGATTTGAGGGGAAATCTGCTTTGGAGAAGAATCAGACATCTCATCTTAAGTGTAAGATTCATTTTTTTTTTTACAAAAAGTGTTTTATTTGAAAAATGTCAGTGTTTAGGACTTGTTGAAGAGAAATTGTCTTGGAATGCATTGTGTTTTTGAAAGTGAGCAAAAGGAAAAACATTCTAGAGGTTGTGTCATCCCTGCATCGTCCAACTTCAAGTGTTGCTCTGATGTGTTTGGGGAGAAGTTGCTGTGTGGTTTGTGCTGACAGTGGAGCTGCTGGAGCAGCCCAGTGTGGAGTGTGTACCTGGCAGCTGTATGAGGCCCTTCACTGTACCTTCTCCTGCAGGTTGGCTGCTGGCACCACTCGCTTCTGTGCTGGCATTGTGAGCACAGCCAGGCCCGTGTCTATAGAGCTGAAGATGGCACACTATTCAAACAAGCTCTATGAGCAGCTGGAGCAGGAGACAGGAGTGCAAACAGGTACTGAAAGTGTCATCATGGAGTCATCTCTGGGAAACTGAGTTGAAGTACGGACACTGAAATATGACTGTGCTTTTACAGTGTCTTAAGGCTTGAAAGTCCTGTTTAAAAACAATACATATGGACCTAGTCAGATGCAAAGGGATGTGACTAGTGTAATCAGAGGGGGGAGAAGAATATTGGATGGGCAAACTGAAGGCAGACTACCTGCAAATTGTGACAGTTTGCATGTTGTCTGTAACTTGCCAGACACAGGAATTGTCACAAGAACATGGAAAATATATTGCAGTGACTGGAGCAAGTTTGCCTGTTCTGTGCACTGATTCACACCTCAAAAATAATAGGTGGTTAACAGGAGCATTGAAGCATAGACAAAGCTGTGTCAGACTGTGTCTTACTGCACTCTAGCCCTGGAAATAACAAAAAAAGTTTATGTTGAAGTTCTCCCTCTCCTTCCAAAATGTTTGGGCATGTACCTGGTAGGAAGAACTTGGTCACTGAAAGTTTTCTTCTTGACAAGAGCTTGTGATGTATGTCAGACTCAATAGAGGTTAATAACTATGCCTGCAATTAAGATGAATACTAATTTAGTGCAGGTGTTGGAGTGGCATAATATATGCTTTTAGTTGTTGAAGTTTTATTCTTCTGAGTAGTCATTAGATCACTTTTTTGGCCAGTAACTTCTCTCTCTTTTAATAGCTATCATGTGTGAAATTCAGGTTTTTTTTTTTATAAACAGGAGCATATGAATTAGAAAGAGAACACAGTTAAAAATTAAATTGCTTTTTTGAGAGGTTCTCTCATGCACTTTTTAGTTACTAGCTCAAAAGTGTTTAAAGTTGTTTGAGGATGTGGGATTTCCAGGCTCCTGAATAGTGGAAGCAACAAGTCTGCAATTATATTAAAGCAGTGAGTCTGAGATGGAAAGGAACTCAAGATCCTGTCCAAATCTGACTTGACTTTGGTCATTGTCATAGGGTACATGAAGACAGGCTCTATTTCACTGGCTCAGACTCAGGACCGACTGATCTCTCTGAAGCGCATTGCTTCATCGCTGAAGTACGTATGAGCAGGAAATACAACTCGGCTTCAGTGTGCACCAGCTCTCCTGCAAGACAAATGACGTGGTGTTTCTTATGTTCTGTGGCAGTGTAATGGGAATACCATGTGAAATTATCAGCCCAAAGAAAGTGTTACAGCTCCACCCGCTGATCAACATCCATGACCTTGTGGGAGCCATGTATGTGCCAGAAGATGCACTTGTGTCATCTGCCAACGTGAGTCTGGCTCTGGCAACCGCTGCCTCACGGAATGGTAGGAGCTTTTTTTATCTATAGAGTGCTCTTCTGCATGATAGCTATGTTCTGCATCTCTTTTGATATTCTGAGCACTGAAGACTGAAATTCTGTTATTTCTGTGAAGTTTAGTTCTTTAAACCTGTTTATTTCTGAAAAAACAGGCTGAATTTTTTACATGCTGAATCTTTACAGGTTTCCTGGGATAGTTAATGAACCTGTTTGTTGTCCTTAGTGGTTACATATTTCTCTGAAAAAGCATACACTCTTTCCTTCCTAGAATTGACTCATAATTACACATCAAAATAGTTAATTACCTACAAATGAAAAGGGATGGCTGAGTCTTGTGGAATATTTAATTGAGCACATATGCTTTGGAAATGGGTTTGGAAGTGTACTAATAAATGCTGTTTGCCCAGCACTTTGGCAGATTTGGAGTGGTTTAAAAGTAGGGGGAAAGGTTAAATATGATAAGAGGAAATAAAGGTCATTAAGGATGAAAGTCCATCAGATTGAAAGAAGCTGCTTAGGAAGATACCTCTCTTAGTTTATTTTAGCCCAGCTTGGTTTTGTGTACTGCTTACTGATTTTTTTTCCACAAAATTACTTATTTCCCGTAAGAGAACCAGTTATGCCATCTGAAACTACAGATTTGTTGCATAAAGGAATGGTAATGGGAAGAAGTCCATAGCTGAGCCCAGATTGTCACATAAGAACAAAACCTGTAGCTCTTCACTGTCTAAGCCTGTACAAATTGCACGTGTGATGTTTTACAAATAATAGGGTTTTGCTTAAGAATTCCTGGGTCAAGAATAGAAATTTTGTCTCCAAGAGAAAATAAGCGTTTTGGCTGAGCATAAGGGTTTAAAGCTAACAGTTTGACACATTAGAAAGAGGACTCATGGCATATTGACTTTCTGATGTCCTCTCCAGGTGTCCAGATCCACGAGCGGACGAGTGTCAGTCATATCACAATCCAGAAGGGTCAAGTGACTGGAGTCGAGACTGACAGAGGGCGGATTCAATGCGAGTACTTTGTCAACTGTGCTGGCCAGGTTGAATTATTTGAATTTTTTTTTCTTGTTTGTTGCTTAAGAATATGTGCACTTCCCTCTGGTTCATTTTTTGTTTTCCTTTTGGGTTTTTAAATGGTTTGTGCTATGGCTTGCTTACTGCAGTAGATCAAGTCATGTTATTCATCAGCTTATCACAGTGGAAGTGTGAAGGAGGAGAAGCAGTGCTTGCCATTTGATGTGCACCAAAGGCTGGCTGTTCACCTGCTGAGCAGTACCTGCAGCTTGTTGGTACAGCTCTGTCCATGGTGTCTCTGTTGGGAGGTTCACCCTTCTGACAGGAAGAACTTTGCGCTGGCTGTTAGGGAGACAGCCCCTTCTCTCTCACTTCCCTCCCCAGAAATTTGTTTCCTTTTACTCCTTAGTGCCATGTCTTCTCTGCTAGAAAATATATCTGACAATTGCAGTTTCTCAGCTAGCAGCTGTCCTCCTTGTTAGTAAAGGGTCTTAGTACAGGCACCTAAATGCTGACTATTCTGCTTCTAGATGCTGAACCTAGTACTGATTTTGGTCTACAGATCTTATTTTGCTTTTGTTTTGTAAACTGGTACTTCTTAGTTTTGAATTGGTGCCCCACTTTTCTAGTTCTTGTGTTAGGGAACAGAAAAACAATCATTATCCAAAACAATTCAAATTCTAAGAAAAGAGAAAAAAATCATGTCTGTTTAATGTCTGGGGGTCTGAACCAAATCTTGGTCTTTTATGAAAGCAGAATCAGAGAGGTGATCTGTGCTTATGTTCTGCTCTTTTCCTGGAGCTGTTTTTTTTCTTTTCCATTCTGACATGCACTTTTTTTGATTTCAGTGGGCCTATGAGTTGGGCCACTCTGGGGAGGAACCAGTCCATATTCCACTCCATGCCTGTGAACACTTCTACCTCCTGACACATCCTTTTAAGGAGCCTCTGTCAAGCAGCTTACCGAGTAAGGATTCTTCAGCTCTTCTCACTTTTCTTGGTGAATTATACCTGCCTTTCCAAGGTGACCTATATTTTGTGACAAAAAGGCCAACCTCAGGTTATCGGTTCTCAGCTCATTTGGGATTGTGAAGTCCTTCTCTCTGATTTGCTTTGAATATCCTTTTTCAGTGGTAGAAAGAATATCTTTCTTTACTCTTGGGAAAGCAGAAAATTATCTTGAGAGTTCATCAGCTTAGCAGGAGAATGACCTTGACTCTAGCTTGAGTAGTAGTTATGTCTGAGTCTTGGATTGTTGTATTTCTGGGCTGGAGTGTGCTAGCCTTGGCACTGTTTTCCTTGCAGGCTGCTGGCCCCAAATGGCCCATCTATTCCTTTCTTCCAACTGAAGCTAAGGCTTTACAATGGCATTTACATGTCTATGAGCTGTAGGGGCAACCAAACACTTGAGGTAATTGCTCCTCCCCCATATTCTGGCTTTTGGATCTCTGTAAAAAAAAAAAAAAAGCCTTTGAGTTTGAAAACCGTGGTTGAGAAGTAGAAAGCTTTACTTAATTACTCTCAGTTGTTAGCAAGATTTTCTCTTCGAGTGAGTAATGTATACACTGTCCAGGGAATTGAGATCTCTGGACAGAGTCCAAGTGCTTAACTTTCATTTGACTAATTAGAGCCCCTGTGTGTGTGTGTGTGTATATATATGTATATATTCACATATATGTATTCTCAGCTTTTCTGTACATGGCAAAAATTGCTATGGAACATGTCAGGTGGAGTAACATAAATACTTCAAGTTGACGCACTACCAGTGGAAGGAGCAATCCAGTCCTGACTGCTTGTCCTCATCCCAGTGTTGTCCACCTTCCTTTTGCTGGTGGCCTGCAGTAAGCTGGATCTGTTACAAATTAACTGTTCTTAGAATAGGCAGAGAAAGAGGGGCAAGGCAGGACGTGTCTTAGTGGAAGGTCTGGTCTTGGGTGCAGTTTCAGTGGAACTGAAGCCAGCATAATAGCTTATAAGTGCCACAAGGATTCTGAATCCCTCTTGTGTCTTCTCGCTCCTGGGAACACTGTCCTGTTGGCTTGGGGCTCTTCAGGTTTAGTTCAGTTTACTGTACTGTCTAAAAGTTAACAAGTGTGGCTGTGGTGGGAGCTAATGGTTTAATCTAAACTGGCTCACCAGGGTGTCACATGAGAACCAGAATGGTGTGACAGCATGGGGTGGGGGACCTGAGACTGTCCCTTCTCATGTTGGGAGACTGCTGGCTTGGCCTGGCATGTCACTAGCCCCGCATTGTTGGTGTTTGTGGGACAACAGCCTGAGACAGATATCCTTTCTCTCAATTCCCTTCCTACCTCTTTTCTTCTCTCTGCAGCTATTGTTGACCCCGATGGCAGGATCTACATACGCAACTGGCAGGGTGGCATCCTCTCAGGAGGCTTTGAGAAAAACCCCAAACCGCTCTTCACAGAGGGACGAAACCAGCTGGAGATCCAGAACCTTCAAGAAGATTGGGATCATTTTGGTATGTTGGGGAAGAAGGTTCCCACGGTGAAACACGTGGCTTCAGCAGAAGGCAGAGTTCACAGCAGAGACAGCTGTCATTGATCTATGGGAAAGAAGAACATTCTCTCAAATTCACTCATCTCTTAATTTGTCAGTAATTTGCTGAAAAATCCTTTATCAAGGCTGCAGCACCTGAAGGGAACCTATAGGAGAGCTCGAGAGGGACTTTTGACAAGGAGTGCCAGAACAAGGGGGAGTGGTTTCCAAATGACAGAGGACAGAACTAGATATTAGGAAGAAATTCTTCCGTGTGAAAGTGATGAGGTACTGGCACAAGTTGCTCAGTGTTCAAGGTAAGGTTGGATGGGACTTGGAGCAACCTGGTCCAGCGGAAGATGTCCCTGCCCATGGCAGGGGGGGTTTGGAATGAAATGAGCTTTAAAGTCCCTTCCAACCTAAACCATTCCAGGATTCTGTGATGCCCGTGTAATGTTTAAAAACATCCACTAATCTTCACCATGTATTAACTTCCTCTAGAGCAGTAAGGTGCTGCATCAGCTTCCCAGCACTGCTCTTCCATTTCAGTTGGTTTTTGACTGTCAGTGCCACATGCTGCTCCTCTTGTGACGCAGTAGATCAACACTGTTGACCTGCCACATAGCTGTGGTATTTTGTTTCTGCAGCTCTCTTCAGCAGGGACTGACAAGTGCATTTCTATCAGTGACAGTTGCTTTGTGGACAGAAGTTGGTATTGTGGCTTCCCAGACTTTGTCCCACCATTGGCCATGGTGGTTCATTATATTCCAGCTGTTCCATCTTTCTCTTCCCATTTTATTTGATTCTGTTTTTATATTCCACTTGTGTTTTTACATGGAGGTTCTGTAGAAAAGAGCATAGCATGGTCTGTGAGTACCTTTCTTCCCCAACCACTCCTGCCTCTTTGATACCTGGTCATTTGGTGTGTGCCCTCTTATCTTCCAATTTGCCATATATTCAGGAATCCAGCTTTTCCTTGTGTCAGAGCTCTCTGCATCCCTTGTAAATGCACATGCCTCTGTGACTCTAGGCAAGTACGGAATTTCACTGATTTCTTTCTGCAGTCATAGTATGTTTTTCCAGCTGTGCTTCAGGTTAAATTGAATAATTTTACTTTGATTTCTGAGAGACACCATACTGATAATCTAAAAGTTTAAACTCCAGGGAATGGAGCCAGGATGGGGTGCTGTTTTGTGCTGGCATATGCTAAAGGTTTTTAGATCCCTATATGCCTACAGACTTGCTTTAAGATAGTGGCTTCAGTAATGAGTTGCTCAAGCTCTGCACCCACTTCATTTTTGGTTTTCATTTGGATAAAATGAAAAGGCACTGCTTGCTGGCACCCCCAAATTGCTTAAGCTTCTGAAGCAGCTGCATGCTATGTTCCAGCATTGCCCTTTTATCCGTTCAAATGCACTGAACAGTTGAGCAGAGTCAGAGCTTACTCAGGCAGTATTTGATCCTTTTCTAGGGCTACAGTTCCTGCGGTTTGAGCTCTTGTATTACTGCTTTGATCTTTGTCGTTGGAACACCTTTTGATTTTAAAATAGTCTGTGGAGTTGCTTAAATTGGTCTGGGTATGAGAACAAATCTAGCACTGATCTCTTTTTATCAATAAAAAAATAGCCTATAACACCAGGCTCTCACTCTGGAATTCTAGTGCTTGAGAGAGGGAAGAGAAAGAACAGGTCAGAAAGACTCTTTCTGTTTGTAACTTCTTAGGTAATGTGAAATCCGATTATTTTCCTTCTTGTGCATAAAGCTCAGGAGTGTTCTTAGGGCTGAATCTTGAGGGCTTTTATCTGGAATGCTAAGCAGAGGTGGCTTGGGCAAGAAAAGCCAAGTAGATATCTTACCCATTTATTAATGCTCTCAAATGTCAAACTGTGAAGAGTTGCTGAAGGACTTTTCCAGCATGACTGGGCAATGAAGCAGTGAGAAAATTCAGTGAGGATGAATGTGAAGTGACGCAAATGGATGGGGGTGTGTGGGGATGGGCTTGTTTTCATGATGTGACATGATGGGCTTTGAACAGACTTTGGGGTTGTATTAGTTCTGTTAGTTCTGTGAAGACGTCAGCACAGCAGCAGTCAAAGCAAAAGACAAGTTAGGAATTACTGGGAAAGGAGCAGAAAACACAGTTCATGATGCAACACTAAATCCTTGGTTTGCCAGATGCTAGTTCTTGTTCTAGGCTCCCTGTTTCCAGAAGGTATCATAAGACTGGAGAAGGCCTGGTGGAAGAGCAGCAAGAGACTGATCAAAGCTTGGAATAGTTTCTAAGAATGGAGTGACTCAGGAGGCTTGGGGAAAGGAGATGACAGAAGGGAAATAAACAGAGGTCTATAGAATCTGGAATGAGATGGGCTAGAAGGGGAACTCCTGACCATTATCTTGTCTAATGCTGGGAGACATAAAAAGAAATTGAGTGTGAGCTTTAAAGCAGAAGGCAGTGATTCCTCATACAACAAATTTTAACATATGGGACTCCTTGTCTGTGTCTGTTAGATTTTTTCATGAGTCTGGGAAGGACTGCTCTAGTACTTAAAAGACCAATTTAGGGGTTTCTAAATAGAGAAAATTTGCCAAATTTTTATGAAATCCTCTGAGCTGGTGGTAGGTGGAGGCTTGCAGAGTGCATGGGACAAGAGTCATACACATTTGCCTGTTTGTATTCCTCAGTGTGTATTTATTTGATGTCTGTTCCTGTTGTTTTCCCTAACAAAACTGAACAGTGCTCTTGCACTGTTGAAAGCAATACTGGGCTCTTGGTCTGGATCAATATGGGTGTTTTTATGCTGTGTGATCCATTTTGAGTAGTGTGATTCCAGCAAGTAAACCATTTCTGCTGTGACTGTATCAAAACACGGAAGCAGTTTCCACCTGAAGCAGCTGAAATGTGTTGAGGCTGAAGGCTATAACTTTTTGTCTCTTTATTTTCTTGGGTCCTAGGGCCACTTCTGAGTGCCCTCCTGCGCAGGATGCCAGGTTTGGAGGCTCTGCAGATCATGCAGTTGGTGAATTGCCCAGAATCCTTCACCCCAGACATGCGATGCATCATGGGAGAGTCGCCCACCGCACGGGGCTACTTCGTTCTGGCTGGCATGAACTCAGCTGGCGTCTCGTATGGTGGGGGAGCAGGCAAGTAAGTGGTCTCTCACTGTTGTGTGTAAGTAAGGCTTTAGCCAAGAGATCGCTCAGATGTTCCTTCTGTGTAGAATGTTCTGGTTGGTATTTGTCACCTCCTCTGGTCACCTCCCCTGACAACTCCTGAACTCCTCTTTCATTTCTGACTTGAGGAAGGAGAGGAGCAGTTGCTGTTTTCTGATTATGTTCTTCAGTGTGTATTTCAAAACTTTGTTGGATTCTCTTCCTGTACTGCACACCTCTCCTCTGGCATCACATCTCAGTGAGCAGCTGGAGATCAAGTAAGCTTTGTTAAAGCTATGTCAGAGGAGTGTTAGGAAAGGCTTCTTCACCCAGCGAGTGGTTGGGTACTGGAACAGGCTCCCCAGGGAAGTGATCACAGCATCAAGCCAATCAGAGTTAAAGAAGCGTTTGGACAATGCTCTCAGGCACCTGGTGTGATTCTTGGGGTTGTCCTGTCAAGGGCCTGGACTCAGTGATCCTTTTGTGTCCATTCCAATTCAGGATATTTTGTGATTCTATGCTTCTATAACTGGTATGTGTTTTTTTTAAACTACCGTGAAGAGATAAAAGCTTAGCAAAGCGTATATTCCCTCATCTCCTGTGCTTCATGATCCCCTTTAAAGTCTTTAGATCATTCAAGTTGACACAGCAGTTAATTCCTCTGAAAGCAGAGTGAATCTGTTGCTGATGAAACACCGTATATGTAGCGCCAGTGCTGATAGTAGTTTAAGACTGTCCCCTACAGTAAGATAGGGGTGTAATAATTTAAGGCATTTAAGTGTGATCTCAGCAGCACAGTTGCTGAATGATCATTTTTCCCTCCTATTGCCATTTAGTTTCAGTGACTGAGCGTTCCTTCTGCAACACAGCCTTCTTAAACTGCTCATTTTTCATGCTGGTGTTAGTATCTGCATTTGTCTTCACTAGTTTATGTCCATTGTCTAATAATTTAACTCACCAGAGAAACAACTTATGATTATTTTTTTGTTGTCACATGAAATACAGAGAATCTTTGCAGTAAGGTTCTCTTAAGAATCAAAATAATTTCTGAAAGTAAAAGCACTATTTGTCCATTCGTTGCTACAGCCCCCAAATAAACAGCTTTGCTTGCTAATGTAAGTTTTCATGATCAGTTTCAACCCCCTTTGTTTTGTTGTCTACTGGCTGTGAACAGAACCTTCAGCTGTGCTAAATTCTGAGTTGCCTGTGTCCATTAGCTCTGGAGAATGCCTTCTTCCTTCACTGCTGGAAGTGTAGCTAAACATAACTTGGCTGGCACCTTGTGCTAAATGAATTCTGTCACTGGTGATTTGTGACAGAGCCTACACCAGGCAATGAGAAATGAAAGCAGAAGCATCAAACTCCAACTGAAATGTATTTACACCTCCTTTTGTATCAGAACCCAAGGATTTGACACAGTGTCAGCCATGTTACCTGTCCAGGCTCTGGCTTCATTTAGCACATGTCCTGAACTTCCTGCTGCCCTGTATGCTTCATCCTAATGGGCAATTAGTGATCTGGAAATTTGGTGGATGCATTTTATAAAGGGAGACTTTTACAGATTCTGCTAGTGTTTAGAATACCATGTTACATGTCTTTTCTCTCCCTGTTGTAAGAAATTCTCATGTCCAAACTGCTTTCCTTCTGACTTCAAAGCTACATTCTATCCCTTAAAATGTTGGCCGATATCTCAGTCTGTCTTTATTTCTTCCATCAGGTACCTGGCAGAGTGGATAGTAAATGGGTATCCATCAGAAAATGTCTGGCCCTTGGATCTGAAACGTTTTGGAACCCTTCAGAGCAGTCGCACTTTCCTCCGTCACCGTGTGATGGAAGTCATGCGTAAGTGAGGTCTCTGCGTTCAGCTCTGGTCAGGCTGTTGAAGATTTTCCCCTTTGCTACACTGTCTCTTCTCTGCCATCACTCTGAGAAACATTTTCCTTCTTCCTGACCTCCTTCATGGCAACACAGCCACTTCCCAGAAGAATGGAGAGGATGAGGGCTTTTTTGTATGCCAGCATTCTTATTAACTTTTCTTAAAAAATGCTGTTGGTACCTTGCTCTCTGCTATTTCTGTGCTTTGCCTGTTAATAGGGAAATTTGTATGTATCTCTGTAGGACTCCAGCCTGAAAAAGCAATGCCAAGGTCTTAACTGGGAATGCTACACTGTCTCAAAGATTGTTATTCTTTGCACATCATTACAGTGTGGAAATACCTTCACTTCCAACTTACAGCTGGATGACCCAGTTATCTTGCATAATTCGGGAAGTCTTTGTAGACATAGTGCTTTCTCCTGTCAGAGTTTGCGATAAATACCTTGCAGAATAGATTAGAGATGCCATTTTTCTTGTCTAAAGCCATGCTTTGTTTCCTCCTGTTGTTTGAATATCTGTCACATTGTCTGAATATTGAGGATGGCTTCTTTTCAAGTTTGAAATAGAAGTACGAAGTGCTCCACAAGTTGCATAACAGGAACAATTACTTGAATACCAAGTCTAAACTAAAAACATATGTTTGGGTGAAAGCAGAGGAGCTGGGTAAACCTCTTAGCCCTGCTGTATCTGGGGAATAAAAACCTTATGCTGCTCTGACCTTCCCAAAAAAAAATCACTTTATACTCTGGGCATTATTCTGCAGTTGCTTTCCAGTACAAACCTCAGTTCTGATAGCTACAGAGTACCTCTAGATTTTACAGAGTGAACAATGTATCCCATTTTTGAAGTGTTATGTTCCCATTCTAATCTAGTCTTCCCTATACCCTCTCTTTCAGGAGTACCAATTTGAGATATTGCTGATAAATTCATTAAATTATTATCTATGAGGCAGAAATGATGAAAGTATTCAATAAGAAATATTTGGCTTATCTTCAATTTTAAGCAGTTTCTTACCTAGGTATAATCTTAACATTTATAAAGTAGTATTCAGGCATCCTTAAGTTATTACTCTCCACTGACAACTAAGAAAGATGCTCGATGTTTATTAGGGTAACTTGTTTTCTAAATAAAAATATTCTATACTAGCTGAACAGATACAGAAGCCATTTGGAAAAGCTTCAATGATTACAAAAGGCTGAGTTGCCAGTATTTAAGAAGGCAAATTAGATGGTCCCTGTAGCTATGGGCTGACTACCCCAGCATTAGTGTTGTCAAAATATCTGATATAGTGCACTGCTAGGGAAGAATCCTGCATAATTAATGCTAGCCAGCATGACATCATGAAAAATAGAGGTTTTGTTATCTTGCAGAATTGTCATGAGACCATAAATATCTATAAATATAAGTGTTCTGTGCAAATATTGTTACTCTGATTTGAAGAGCTATAAATGGCTCAAAGCAGATTTGTGGATTTTCAAAAACAGGAAGAGGAAGGTTGGAGCTGTTTCGAGGGAGTTTTATTAATGGTTCAGATATTAGTAAGTATTGATAATCTGGAAGAAAAGTTTAGATAAAGATAATCACTTTGCCTAATAAAGTATGTTTATGACCATTGCAGCCCTCATGTGTGATCTGAAAGTTCCCCGCTGGGACTTCCAGACTGGCAGGCAGCTGCGCACTTCACCACTGTACGACCGCCTGGATGCACAGGGAGCCAGGTGGATGGAGAAGCATGGATTTGAGAGAGTCAAGTATTTTGTCCCACCTGGGAATGGTATGATCATATTTTCCTCTGCCTAGTGCTTCCCGATTGGTCTATGTAAGGTCTTAACTCATCCAGTTTATGAATTTTTCCTTCAATTTTTCTTTGTATTAGATCTGCTGGATTTGGATCACAGCAAAACCTTTTACAAACCAGACTGGTTTGATATTGTGGGTTCCGAAGTCAAGTGCTGTAAGGAAGCAGTTTGTGTTATTGACATGTCATCTTTTACCAAGTTCGAAATAAGTGTAAGTACCTAGGAAGGGACTACCTGTAAAGGTGACCTTTAGTTTATTATTGCCTGCTTTTGCAAAAGGATGTGTCCTGTTGAGGATAGATAGAGGAAGTCATACTGTATGGCTAAATTCAGGTTGTACCACAGTATTTAGCACAGATTGGGTTTTGTCTGGCAAGGGCCCAGTTTATAGAAATAGCAGCTTAGTCTATACATAGAATTTGACCTCCGGCACTGTGCCACTGTTGTACCCTGTTATGCTCGAGACGTCAGTGTCACAATTGTCACAAATTGAAATAATTTAGGCCAGGACATTGATGCGATCTTAAGCTGCCCCAGTGGATTTGTTTTGCTCAGGCAGCTTGTCTGACTTTCTCTTCCTTTTGATTCATGTAGTCCACCGGAGACCAGGCCCTGGAGAGTCTGCAGTATCTCTTCTCAAATGACCTGGATGTGCCAGTTGGGCATGTCGTGCATACAGGAATGCTTAATGAGAAAGGAGGGTATGAGAACGACTGCAGCATAGCCCGGCTCAGCAAGCGCAGGTGGGTGTGCATACAGCATCTTTAGCCATCACCCTTTGGGTGTTTGAGCCTTTAAGGACTTCTTCATGAAGATCTTAAACTTTCATCACCACCCTGAACTAAAAAGTCTCAGTTCTCCACTAGTATTCCAAATTCAGTAACTTAAGTGAAAGGGAGCTTCTGAACTTACAAACATTGGGGAAAATAAGCCTTTTTCTGGGATTACAGATGAACATAGATTTCCTCAGAATGCTAGACCTTCAGATGTTTAATTTCTTAACTGAGATACAAATTGGTTTTAGTGGTCACTGGATTTGTTAATTTAGGTAACCATTTAAAGTGCAAACTGACCAATGTCCTTACTGGAATTCCACATTGAAAATACTTTTTGATTATTTCAATTTTCATTGCAGTACATGTACTCTAATTCTCCGTTCTGCAGTCTTTTATCATTCTCTTTGTACTCCTCATGCAAATGGACACAATCACAGGATTTTACCCTTAGACTCACCAGTTTGGGCTCTCTTTGGCATCTGATAGAAAGCTTTCTCGTTTTTAAGAACTTCATGGCCATGTCCCAGCTGCGCATTGGATTTATTTTTCTGGATGGTTTTCTATGTGTGTTTTCTTTGTATTGGTGTGAAAGCATTTTGTTGCTTCTCTTTCAATTAGAAACAGCTTTTCTTTCTCTTCCACTTCCATCTGCATTCATGTATTGCTTGAAAGTATTGTTCTTCTCTGTGTGAAACCAGTAGCTTCCCTCCTTGCCTAGTGATTTCTACAGATGTTTATGTACTTTAACTCACAGTTTGTATCAGACACACACACAAGCAGCTCATTTTCCCATATCAAGTGGAGTTCTGTTTTTGGAAACTGTTGATAATAACCACCATTGTGTGTGAAAAGACTTCTGCTAAAACAAGAAATTGCTGTGTGAACCATCTCTACTCTGACTGTCAGAGTAGAGAGAATCACTGATGGTGAAGAGCTGCAAGTCCCTTCTGCAAACTGGTTGTGACCTTTGAGACTCTGTCAAGTTTCTGCAGAACTGCCTGTGTTCCGCATCTAGTCACTTCTTGTCGCCAGACTACTGATAGTGCTTGAAGTGAGGGATTTATCTTCATGACAGATGTGATGGCATTGATCCAAAGACTTTAGCTGTGGTTTTCACAAACCAGATTGTTTTGGTCTCCTGTTAGCTTGGAAACTGCTGAATGACTCAAGCAGTTGATGAATGAAGAATGAACTGATTCACTTTGTGGTTGTTCTTTCATTGTTTGGTTTGATTTGTCTGTTCCAGCTTCTTCATGATTTCCCCCACTGACCAGCAAGTTCATTGCTGGGCCTGGCTGAAGAACCACCTGCCCGATGACAGCAACCTGATGATGGAGGATGTGACCTGGAAGTACACAGGTAAGAAACCACTGAAAGCAGACCTTCTCAGACAGCTCAAAATCACAAATGATGTCTCGTGCTGCATGCCAGTTAATTGTTTAAAGTGCCTGGAATTGTGATTTAGTCTCCTTTCCAAACATCCAGATGAAAACAGCAGTTCAGAGACTTTTTTTTCTGTCAAGCCATGAGCTAGAAGGTGGCATTATTTTACTGTGGATGGCCAGGAGAGTTTAATGAATGTCTCCCCTGTCCTTAAATGTGAACACACCTATTAGTTCAATAAAATTTCAAAAACTGGAGCAGCACATTAGACACCAGGCAAGACTTCTACAGTCTCATCCTAATGCTGTTTTGTTCCCCTCTCTAGCTCTCAATCTGATTGGCCCCCGTGCTGTGGATGTCTTGTCAGAGTTGTCCTATGCCCCAATGACTGCAGAACACTTCCCCTCTCTCTTTTGCAAGGTGAGTGACTTCTGTCCTCACTCTGCTAGGTTTTTCAAAGCATGTATGAAAGGAGAAGAAAAATGTTTTGGATAACTGAGAGAAGAATTAAGATTTACAGGAAGGTTTACTGCAGTTACTGAGCTAGGCTGGTAAAGAACTCACTCGGCTCACTTGTCTTTGGGTTGTGTTTGCTAAATATATAGGTGAACAAGCATTTGTTTTCAGTATTCCTCTCACTTGTAGACTTGTCACCATTTGTTATCTTGACATGTTTCATATAATCAATTATGAAGCTGTCAGAGGGGCAGCTGGGATCGGGGACTCTGACATCATTGTCTCCTGTCAGCCTGTTGAAAGGCTGAGCAGATAGTTGCTATTCAACTTCTGTCTTGTATCTAGAATACAACCTGTGTCCTGACCCAATTCTAGGGCTTACTGCCAAGTGTCAAGAAATGATTAACAAGTTTGGATAATGTGACATCACTATTTGAATTTTAATTTAAAAATTTAAATTTGTTGCAAGTATGTGCCGGTGGCAAAGGGGAGAGGGCTGGGCAGTGCAGATGTGTTGTGCTTCTTCTGGATCTCTGTGCTGTGCTCCGATTTGGATGATTTCACCCCCTCTGATTCTGCAGGAGATGAGCGTGGGCTATGCTAATGGCATCCGTGTGATGAGTATCACTCACACAGGAGAACCTGGCTTCGTGCTTTATATCCCCATAGAGGTAAGAGTGCACTGTAGCCTGAGCTAATTAAAGCACTTGCTTGCATGCATAAATCGGAAACATTTTCCAAGTTGACTCCAGGTGATGAGATGTCTGATTTGCACCACGGGAAAGCTTCCTACAGGCACCGGGGGAGTTTTCCTGCTTAATATTGCATTCCAGTGGGGCAGAACTCTTCTGCTTCAGTGGCAGGGGACAGTGACATTCCTGGTGGTGTCAGATGCTGCTGCACTCTCCTGGTGCCATTTTGTGTTTCACCCTTCCACTGCAGTATGCCCTTCACGTGTACAACGAGGTGATGAACATGGGACAGAAGTACGGAATTCGGAATGCCGGTTATTACGCGCTCCGCAGCCTGCGCATTGAGAAGTTCTTTGCATTCTGGGGCCAGGATCTGGATGCTTTTACTACTCCTATGGAGTGTGGACGCGAGTTCCAGGTCAAGCTGGATAAGGTACACCACCTTCTGCACTGGGGTTGGTGGGAGAGCAAAACTGGACTGAAAGGCTGCCAGCCAAGCAGGTGGATGTGTATTTTTGGAGCTGTGTGCAGTAGCTGTAACATACATTCTTGTACTTCAGAAGGCTGCTAGAAATACAAAAATGCTCTGTCTTCCTCCTTCCTGGGCAGCATTCCCAGTGACCTGTGCCTGGTGCTGCTTATGTGCGCAGTGCCCAGTGTGGCAGAAGTGTTCTGTACCTTACAGATGATCAGAATTCTTGCTTCTCCAAGCAGTTTTCCTAATCCGATGAAGCAAAAGTCATCCTGTGCACCAAGTGATGTTTAATGATGTTAAATGTGAGGCTAGGTACCAATAACAGGTGTTCTTTATTTTTAATAAAACAGAAGAGTTTGTAGAACAGTGTAGAGTTATAGCATGCTTTTTTGGTAGCAGATGCTGTTGCTATCACTGTCATGTTTTCTTTCTTCCATCTTTCTGTGAGCCAAAACAAATGCTTGTATCAATTCAAGAAAATAATGTAGTGACTAAGGATACAAATTTCATATTAGTTTTAGTTTCCCTCTGGTTTGTAAAGAAAGGTAGACTTCTGGAGCAAGAAAAATGGCAAGAACTGGAATTGAGCCATGATTTTTTAAAGACCAACTTCAGAAACATTTCTGTGTCTTTTAACATCTGGAGCAGCAAACATGACAGAAAAGCTGTCTGAGCTGGGTTTCTTATGTACAGAGGCAGCCCATTTTGATAGGGCACAAGTTCCAAGTGTAAAGTGCCCTTGTTTGCAACCTGGTCTGCAGCAGCTCAGCAGCTGCCAAGGTTCGTGTCCCTCACATCAGCTGATGCTCCCTTTTCCCCACAGGGAATACAGTTTCTTGGCCAGGAAGCACTGTGGGAACAGAAGCAGAACGGGGTGTACAAGCGCTTTACCATGTTCATTCTTGAGGACCATGACACGGATATGGACCTCTGGCCCTGGTGGGGGGAGCCCATTTTCCGCAACGGCCGCTACGTGGGCAAGACCACCAGCAGTGCCTACAGCTACACCCTGGAGCGCCACGTCTGCCTCGGCTTCGTGCACCACTTTGATGAGAAGACGGGAGAAGAGCTGGTGGTGACAACTGACTTCATCAACCAGGGAGAGTACGAGATCGACATTGCCGGGCAGCGCTTCCAGGCCAAAGCCAAGCTCTATCCCTTCAGCTCCCTCTTCACACAACGGCGCCGCAAGGATGAGGTGGAACTGAGTGGCTACCAGAGGGAGTAGTGGCTGAGTAGACTAGACCCGCCCCTTGTCCCAAGCTGGAGTCTTCTCCCACCATCTTTCAGCCCTTTCTTCTCACCTCATATATTTTTTTTCTTTTCCTTTCTTGTCTTGCAACTTTTAAACTTTTTCCAGTGTGTTACATTTTGTATATTTTAAAACTTTAATTTTCAAGCCTTCCCAACCCTGTCTGTCTCCCTCCTTCAACCTTTGCCAGGCTTCCCTGTGCCCCAGTGGATGAAGCACAGTGCTGAACATGCAGGGATGCCTGTGTAGGAGTGAACCCCACCAAAGGCCTTGGCCTTCTAGAGATGGGAAGGGTCAGGATGAACCCCTGAAAACTGTGCCCTTCTTCTCTTCTCTCCAGCAGCAGGCATGGGACAGCAGGTGTTTGCTGCCTGTGGTTCAGATGATGGCTGTCCTCACCCTGCTTTCCACATACCATGTTGTAGAGGGGTTGGTGTGTTGATGCACACAGCAATAGGATGATCAGCTACCTCACTGGCATGAGACAAAGCATTGTGTGAGCACAGCCTAGAGACAGGTTTTGGTGTTGTCCAGCCTGTCACTGCCCTCCTTTGTCCACCATTTTGGTTTTTTCCCTAGCAGGGAGTAGATTTAACATCAGAGTATTGAGATGAAAGTAGCATTGCTGTGTGCGTTGTTGGTGGGATTGGATTTTTTGTGTGGGTCACTGAAACTAAATGGCCTTCTATAAATATAGTCAAAGATCAACATGTGCATTTCACTTCTATAAAGGAATGTTGTTTTCTCTCTTTTTATTAGCAAGAGTACTGATTTCTAACAAGGATGGTTGTTAGTGTTTAATGTTAAATAGCAGTGTTGACATGCTGCTTCTGTTTAAGCTGCACAATATACAGTCTCTTTGGGGATTGTCTTTCACTTTGTTTATGTTACTTGGTCAAACTCATCTGGCAAGGTTCATGGAGAACTTGTGTTGGTTTGGGGAACTTGAGCAGCAGGAAGGGATATTATCTTAGCTGGTTATTTTGAAATTACAGGAAAAGACAGCATTTACCTCACCTGTAGTGCAAGAAAACACTGGGTTTTCTACTGGTGGTGAGAAGCTGTCTCAGCAGCTGGACTCAGAAGAATTTGTCTTCTGTTTTCTTCCTCAAATCTGTTGCACTTCTTTGACTGTCATTAGTACCTCAGCTGAAGGGGTTGAATAAGGGAGTGAAGGGAGCATGGTAGTGGGATTATGAATTGCTTTTCTTCAGCATTGCTCTTTGCATCTGGCTTCTCATACAGATGCTCCAGATGGTGCAGCTGGAAATTTGCCCCTTCTTCAGGTGTCAAAATGTGCCAGTTCAATCAGTGATGGTAAATGGTAAAGAAATGGGGAATGCTGAATTGCCTTGTGCACATTTGCATCATCTTTTTCTTCATGTTTTGAGCACAATCAAAAATCAAGACTTCTTTTCATTTACTTGAAAAATCTGTTAAATGTTTTCCCTGCCTCTGATACCACATACTTCTCATGGTCTTTCTGCTTCAGCGTCTGTTTTGGACTTCAAACACACTGATTGCACTGATGTCTGCCCCGTTAGCTGTGGTGAACACTTTCTCTATGGTCTAGAACTAATTTTGGGCACTTTATTTTCCAGTTAAATGGTGAGCATCAGTAATGTAAATATGAGCTCAAAACCTTCCCTGGTTCTTGTTTTAAGTTTGCTTTCTGCTGCTTTAGTTGTTTTAAGCTGTGCCTTCAGCTGGGTCTGTGTCTGCCAGTTCAGGAAACTGTAAGGGAATTAAGGATTTAAGCATGTGGTATAGTAGGTTGAATGTAGATGTCACTTCTCTGAGCATGCGTTCCTTTGTCTGTGGCAAGTTGCACTGAAGTGTGTGGCTTCTTCCAGGATTTCAAACCTAGTTCTAAATTGACATGCAAAATTTTCCAGTTTCTGAAAAGGAGTGACCACACTGGGGCAGCTTTTTGGGATCTCACAGCCCAGAGTACTCTCTGCAGCTGCTGTAGGCGAGATTCCGCCTGCTTATCATTTCTTCCAAATTCCCCTATTATTGCTCTCTGAACTGAAATTTTGCCTGGTGTGTTAGAATTAATTGCTTAAATGAAAGGTTCATAAAGCATCTAATAGCAGTTTAAACTCTATAATTACTTTTTGCATATCTTTTCTGCTTAGAGAGCTACCACAATCCCATTGTTCCCATGCTGAACATGTGTACCAGGGAGGACCTTGGTCCTTCTCCGTTGGTTTTATGGGACACTGCTTCGCCTTCCTTACCCATGGAAACAGGCATTCAACTAAAGAACAAGTTTTGTGTGTGATATTTAGGATGTGGAGTAGCCCTTCTGCTTAGGGTTTATTGATCATTTGTTGTGGCTGAGTACAACATGATACTCCTTCAGGAGAAGGCAAAGTATAGGGCCAAGGTGAGCTGAAATTTGTATTGAAACTGCTGAAGAGAGATTTTAGCTCAAGCTGTTCAGTTCTCTGCAGAGTTAGAACTAATTAAGACCAAACTGGAAAGCTAGCAGCATGCTGTCCTTTACCAACCACTTGTTCGCACCACATTATGTTCCTCCATGTGATTATTTTTCCTTTTCCCTAATTTATAGGTGCCTGCTAGTTCCTCAGGCAACTTTTCATACACGGGTGTCTTTTCCCCAGCAGTTCTGACAGTAAATTGTGTTTTATGAGCTACTTTTGTCATTATGTCTGCTAAGGTTTATTTAATGTCTGAAAGGTTTATTTTATGTCTAGATCTATTGACTTTTCCATACCAAAAATAGAGAGTGGAAATAGTTTTCCACCATGATGGTAGATATAGCAACACTTCTGTAACGCTGTGTTTGCTGTTTGAGACTTGGGTGGTTTGGTAATTGTCAGTCTTGCAGCTCATTAACGCCTACTCCAACCTTCCCTGCTATGAATTCTGTTCTTGTTTTATATCAGAACCTGAGAGGTCTTTAACTGCTGTTCAGGCTTAGTCAATATAATTTCTGGTGTAGCTATTTTGAAACTTACAATGTAAAGAATAGTTTGCCTTTACCAACTTGAACACCCATCAAGAAGACAATTGGATCACGTTTTAAAATAGTGATACTGAGTCGGAGGAAGATCCTTCTAGTGTAGTGTTTTCATCTCGAGGTATTAAAGAGTGATGTAAGACTCTAATCCCTTTATCTGATGATTAAAGTAGAGTGCCTAAAAAAGAACAACTAAATCTGTTGAAGAGTTATTACCTTTAGTACACCTTCAAATTAGAAAATTAAAAATCAGATCTCAGAAGCTGCTGTAGCATAGTCTTAACATCTAAGATGGTAAATAACAGGGGCTGTATAATTCTACATCCTGATTCTCATCATTAAAACTACCTTAAAATGCTTTTTGCTAAAAAAGGTGGCTTGTTCTCATTCTGCACAGTAAGACTATGAACCTTGGATTGGGAGACACAAAAATAGCATCCCTCTCCGTGGCAGTAGAAGGGGAGATGGCCTCATTCTGTGCTGAAGCAGCAGCTGCAGGTCTGCTCTTTGCACCTTTGTGTATCAGTCACAGGGTTGCTACCAGTTCTCTGAGTCTTGCTCCAGAATGGGAACAGCACTGTAGATTCTGTACATACAGGCATCTTTGGAGGGAAGGTAGCCAATGAATCCATCTAAATGTGCATCCATGGGAAGGGCTGGCTTGCCCAAGTGTCATGTGGAGTCAGGGGAACTTATGGAAGACATAGCACTTCCTTCCATTAAATTATTTTTACAGAGATATTATGTTGTCTTAACCTTGCTGTGTCCTTTCCTAAGTTCTCATGTTTTGTTAGTCCTTGAGTGAGTACTGCAAGGCTTGAGTAAAACTGGTGCTAGAAAAGCAGGAGTATATTGTTCATATTTAATGATATGAGGATAAAATTAACAGTCTAGTTCTAGAATTATGTTTTCTGTTTCAGGAGAATGTGTTACAGTCATTGTCACATCCATCTTTGCCAGACTTAAGTTTCTGTTTGCTTTTTCCAGTATCTAGATTTGACAGGCCTTATTGGACAGTTTCTTATTTTGTGGCAAGGAAGGGAGGTTGTGTGACACTTCCGCTGCATCTCCACATCTTGGTGTAAGCTTGGATTCCTCTTCTCTACTGTTGCATTTGAGTTGTCATTGATCATGTTGCTCTTACTGTAACACCTCCAAATTCTGCTGCTGTAGAATTTCTCATGCACAAGGTTCTTCTCTTCCTTCTACCTGATGCTTTGTCATCAGTGCCAGGTTTGCTGTAGATCTCTGTTGTCTCTGCATCAACTTAAGTTATTCACCTTTTAGATGGTGCTGATACCAACATCAGAACTCCAGGCAGGTTTGTGGCTGCTGTAAGTCCCATCACTTAATCCTCCCTTTCCTTGTGCCAGGATTTTCCCATTATCCTTAACACTTCTTTAGTCTCCTTCCTCAGATGTCTGAGTGCATTAGTTCCTTTTGCCATCAGAGAGTGAGGCATGGCAAAATAAAAACTGGTGAAGGGATGTGAGTTGCTGAGCTGAGGTGGAAGGAGAGGTGCAGTGAAGGTTTGATCCTTTGCTTATTACTTAACTCTTTAAGCCCAGCCTTGGAGAGATGATCATCTTCGATTCCCAGCTCAGGGAGCATCTTCCTCTGCAGCCTTGATGTTGGACAGGTGAGAGCCATGGCTCTAGGCAGAGTTGGGACAGCATTAGCACTTCTTTTCCAGCACACGTTTGCTCCTCTCATTGGGATGAAGGAAATGGTTCCACACGGGGGAAGTGGGGACTGTGTGCACTTGATTGTCTGAAACACTTTTGTCTCCCTGGCACAATCTTGTAGCTGTAAAGGTACAGCACTGACATCACCATCCTCATCCTACCAGCACATTTGAACCAGAATGGTGACATTTTGGGAAGAGATCTGTAAAAATGAGGTAGTTCCTGTGTCAGGGGAGTGGGGGAGTTGCTTGCAAGGGCAGAAGTAATTTTTATTTAAAACATAACTCTTGGCTGCTGATAATGGTGAGCAAAATGTTCACAATCTTCATTGAGTTTATTATAATACTGGGTCAAAATAATTTCTGCCTATTTTAGGATGTTTTCCTGTTTTAAACTAACTCTTCCTTAATTTGTTGTTTGGATTAATATAAAAAAAAAAAGGCATTCAGTCATGGAACAAAACTTGGGAAGGGCAGAGGTTGATGTCCATTTATGACTTCAAGTTGTCACTAAAAAGCGTTTGAAAATTTTCTTTGCACTTTAAACTTTCCTTAAGTATTATGGCTGTAGCAGTGTGCTTATAGCCCTTGGCATGAGTAGTCCTTGCATTTGAGAGAGGAAAAAAAGACAGAATATTTATAAATGCCTTAAAGCTTTAGGTGAGGTGTTCGGGCTGGCTGTGCCTGCCATTTGATTTCCTTCCTGGAAAGCTTTGTGCTGTGCACCCAGAGATGGTAATTTTGAGCAAGCACTGGGGGATGGTGGAAGCTGCTGTTGCAGTATGAGCCTGGAATTTGTATGGAGCTGGGAGCCCTTGTGCCTGTCCAGCTGCTGGGCTGACACTTTCCTGTTTGTTTCCCCCTCCCAAAATGGATTTATTCACTTTCTCCTTGTGGTGTAGTGGTTTTTTTCTTTCTCTAAAGAAGCCTGGGCTGGTGTAGATTACTCTGTGGGTGTCCCATTGCATTAAAGGAAACAGAATTCTCTGCCTGAGCACTTCCCTGCTGTACCAGCTGACATTTGCAGGCAGGAGTCATGAGAAGCGGGAGGGGAGGGGATCTGCTACTGCCTGGCATGTTTGCTGTGATGGCTCTGAGATTTCTCATCTCCCATTTGTCTCAAAGCTGGGCTGGGTTACTGATGTCAGGTTGGCTTCTGGATTACAGCACAAACCAGAGCTGCTTTGCAAGTGTGGCATGCTGGGCTGATGTTCTGTTAGAGATTCCACCTGCTTGGAATAAGGAATCCCAACAGAGAGTATTACGTTATAAAAGAAGAAGTTATAATGAGTACGTTATAATGAGGAAAGTGTTCACATTAATGTTTACTGATTTAATACTGGTAACAGTTGATCTTCCCACACAGATCCTTGACACCTGCTACAAGCAGAGCACATACTTGGGAGTTGTCAGCCATCCTAGGTAGGACCTGATCCACTTTGTGTGCACGAAGAAGAATCTGTGCCGTTGCCTTTCACCATGGCACTTCTGAGATTTTTTCCATGCTAAAATTCCCTCCTTTTCCCATAGTGGGACATTATAACCACAGGCAGATTAATATCTCTGAAGTCCTTGACTGGTTCTCCTGCATCTCCTGGTCAGGCTTGCAGCAGGATACTCATCCAAATCCCCCTTCATGCTTTTGTCTCCTGAGACCAGATTTTAAAAGGGCTGGGAAGATTTCTGATGCGTGCTGCTGCCTGAATTTTAAGAACAGAAGTTTGAACCTGTGAAAACACTTTTCTAGTGCCTTATGCTTATGAATGTTGTGCAGTGGATGTAGCTGAGGTGGGACAGAGCAAGGAGCAATGTCAGCAACATGGCTCCCCATCCACTATGGCCATTTCCCTCTGCCCTCGCAGGGCCCTGGCAAGCAGGTGCCAGCAGGCTGTCTCCAGCAGCACAGCTTCTTCAATCCCTTTGCCATGTGGGGTCAGAGAAAGCCTGTGCCAGGTACTCTTCCATTGAGGGGAACAGTGGTCTCACCTCTGCTGAGTTTGGATTTGGAGCAGTTTACGAGCGACAAAGCTGCTCTGATAGCCAGACCCCATGGCAGAGGATGGTGGTTCCCAAGCGCACAAGTCAGGGTGAGTTTGCTGCTCTCCACTGAGGCCATGTTGTCATGGATGCTGTATTTATATCATGCTTGATTTCATTTCATATTTTGGTTGGCTTAAATGTTGCTAGGTTTGTATATTAATAAAGAGGCATTTTAACTACTTCTGAATTCTGCCGTTAGTTATGCAGGACCCTTGTGTGTCAGAATCCAAATGTCCCTGGTTGTGTAGGTGGGATCCTGCAGGGACACTAGGTTTGTTGAAGGGTCCAGCCTTGGGAGCTGGAGTGAGTTCTGGACATGCTGCATCACCCTGGGGAATTCCCTTCCCTGCCTGTATCCACATTCAAAATTATGTCCTTGAACAGCTCATCCATGTCATTCCCTGTGCTGTGGTGGGGCTCAGGGACACAGGCTGTGTGGGACCAGAGCCTGTTTTGGGGTCCAGGGTGGTTGGGAGATGGATGTGGGGTCACCAACTGATGGGCTCAAGCTAGAGGGGCTGTGCTGGGACTCTGCTGCTGGGCACCCAGGCTGGCATGGGGTCAGCCTCTGCTCCTGCCCCAGTGAGGGGATATTAACCACAGCTGGAGGCTGGTGCCTGGCCTGGGAGAGGAGGGAGAGCAGATCATCATCCTGGACCCAGCAACCCTCTCATTCCCTTTCCCTCCTCTCCTGACCCCACTGATGCCCAGGTTTGGGTGCAGGCAAAGTTACAGTAGACAGGGTTGTCAGAAGAAAACCACTAAGCAGATTTGATGCATGATTTTTATTGACTTTAAAAAAAACCAGTTGGTTTAAGACAGTTGTGTGCAGAAGTACCCATGTACACAGAGGCTACGGGCCAAGATGCCCGCCAGCTCCTAGCCCTAGGTCAGAGCACTGGTCTCTCTCTCCCAGTGGGGCAGGAGGTGCTCGGATCAGGTACTGTGTGATGCAGACAACCTCTGCCAGGTGGGCCAGCCCGGGCACCTCCTCCCTGCCTGCCCCCCTGCCCGTAGCCTGTGCCTACATCTCCTCTATGTACAGTACAGTGGTGCGCCGGCCGTGCAGCACGCGCCTGCCTGCGGCCGCCCTGCCAGGGAGACACGAATGGTCGCGAGTCCTAGTGGGACAGCTTAAATAAAAAATAATAATATAATAATAATAATTAAAACAACAGAGAAAAGAGGAGTAGAGGGAGGAAGTTAGCAAAAAAAATTCCTATCAGGGCAGCCAGGAGCCGCAAGCGCACCTGACACTGGATGCCAGTACTGTGCTGCCAGAGGGTTTGGTACCTGGGTTTGGTACCCGGTGTCTCTGCTCACTCTGTGATTGTCAGGCCTGGCCTTGCTCAGCTGCAACAGGAGCTGGTCCAGCCTCATCACACTGGATTTGGCCTTTCTAGCCACCAGCATAGTGGCCTGGATGTGTCTCTTTCTCCCAGCAGCACTTCCCAGCTAAGATCAGTGTGGTGCGAGGAAGGAAGCGGGTACAACTGCCAGATACATCAGCCACGTCCCTGCTGCCAGCATGGGCACAGCCTGGCGTTGCCGATGGGAGATGGTCAAGGCACTCATTGTTGCTCATGGTTTTTAATTTTCTTCCCCGTTAAAAAAAACACAAAACAAAAAATCAGCAAAAACCACCCAAGAAGGTGGAGAGCAGGGCTTGCAGCAGCCTGTGTCCTGGGGCTCGGGGCTGCCTGCACCAGGGTGGCTCCACTTCTACAGACCAAAACCCACCACACAACTCGGGAGTTTAAATCCCTGCGGACAGAAAAGCTGAATTTCCCCAGTCCAGGGGCTGCTAAATTGCCTGTTCCATGGGGTCAACCCACACCCTTGTGTTTCACAATTGCAGGGAAACCTCAAAAATAATAAAAGACCTGAAAAGCAACCAAACCAAAGTGGAGAAACAGGTAAGAGGCTGCTACAGAAAAGCCAGATACAAAAGGGTAAAAAAACATCTCCAAGCCCAAAAAAACCCTACAGTGATTGTTCCTCAAATTAACTATTGCAATCAGGCAGCATGGGCAGAGCTTCCCCAGATGGGCACTGCCCCACAGCCCCTGCTCCACCCTCAGCACTGGCTGTGCAGGCAGAGGGTGCCTCTCTGGGGGACTTCTTCCATGGCTGCCTTTTTCTTGAGCTTTCCAGCATCTCCTAAAAAAAACAAACACCCACCTGATTGACCCAAAGAAAGTGGTTTTAATGACACCTCTGGGGAGGCAGTTTCCTTCAGCATCTCCCCATCCCATGTCATAGGCTGTCCAGCCTGGGGACCCTGAGGGCACCAGCTGTACCAGACTGGTGTAAACCAAGCACCACCCTGGCAAATGGAGCAAAGACTTTGGGATTTCAGCTTCTCACCAGAGCTGTTTAGAGCAACACAAAAGCAAAAGCACAGTTTACTCACCCACTAATCTCTGGTCTATTTTTTCCCAGCCTGAAAGCAAAGGAAATCCTGTCTCCTTGACCTTGCTGCATCCCACAACCCCTTGAGCATCCTACACCTGCTTGCAGAGCTCAGTCAGAGTGACCAGGCTGCTGCTCGTGTAGGTTTCTTAGCTGCCTCCTGTACAGTCATTCCTGAAATCTGTCCTACCCTTCCCCAGTCCTCGGGTAGAAGAGCAGGGATGCTGCACCCCAAAGCTGAGATTCCTCTTCATCTCCCTGCACAGCTGTGCCAACAGTCACCAGCCTGCAGCAGAGCATGGTCAGCTTCTGAAGCTTCTGGCTCCCCACCATGGATCCATGTGCTGAGACCTGCATCTGTGCCAGGAGCCTTCCCTGGAGAAACGACGACATCGGCTGCCCCAGGGCCATAAAACAAAAATACCAAAATAAAGGAAAAAATAAGCAGCTGGTTCCACTGGTGAGGCTGCGCAGCCACCACAGCTCCCTCAGCCCCCTTGACCTGGACACAATGCTTGAGGGGTTCCCCAAAGTCACGCAGCTTTGGGGTGGGGGGGTTGTCTTGTTTTAAAAAGAGCAGCATTTGGTTTGACTGTAGAGAGATGCAAGGCGGCCAACCCTGCCGCCTGGTCAGTCACTGATTGTGTTTATAAATCCTTTCTCAGCTGGGTTTCTTAATAATAATTAAAAAAAAAAGCAAAAAGTCTCCTTTAGCTCTGAACCTGATTGGCTGCTGGAGGCACCAAATACCACCGCAGTGGCTCTGTCAGCAATGGGGAACTGTGCTGCCCATCCGTGCTCATTGCCTGAGGCCATCAGGGAGACCCTCACCCTCTGCCCCTGCAGGCAGCAGGACCTGCTGGAGCAGGGAGCTGGAGACTCGGCCCTCAGTTTCCCCGGTAAACCTCGATCTTGCTGGTTTTGGCCAGCATGTCGATGATGTGTGCCTCGAAGTCAGCATCGTGCACCCCCGTCTTCCTGAACTCCCCGGCGTAGCGGTTGTTCTCCCAGTAGTGGTGCCAGTTCCCCCGGCTGTCAGCACCAAACCCAAAGACGTTCACCTGCAGTAGCAAGGGAGGGAATGAACCAGAACCCTCCACCAGGCTGGGACACCCTTGTCTTAGCAGCTCCTGCACTGGTGGGGTGATTTTCAAAGGTGCCCATCCATCTACACAGCCTTCCCACTCTCAAGGATGCCCATCACTGTGGTGTCAGGCAACCAGAGTGACAGCTGAAGTTTGACCCAAAGAATCCACCTCCTTCCTTAACCCTGCAAGGTTTGGGACCTCACTCCATGCCAGCCAGGAGCTGAAGGAGACATCACCCACCTCATCGCAGACATGGAGGGCGAAGAAGAGCACCAGCATGCCAGTGGAGGGGTAGCGCCCGTGGTGTTCCGTCCAGCGGTCGTGGATGTACTTGAAGAAGGCAGGATTGTAGATCTGCACCTGGAAGGACAGACCAGGGTGAGCACAGGAGCCCCTTTGGCATCAGCACTCTGTGAAGGAGCACTGAGAACCCTGGGGAGTGATGAGGTAACGGGGCCATGGCCATGGAGGTGCTCGTAGCAGTGATAGGGATGAACTCCATGTACCTTTTCTTTGTCCACACGCAGAAAAGGCTTCACAGGTGCATATGTACTGGGAAAAGAGCACAGAGGCAGGTGAGTTCTTAGGAGTCCCATGCCCCCAACTCCAGTCTGACTTGCCAAAGGGGACTCAGAGGGAGTAACAAATAAATCCCCACTGCTCCCAGAGGATCTGTCCTCGAGTTAGGTGAGCCATCAGCCTGGTGCTGCCGGTGCCCACTGGGTACTTACAACCTGATCTGGCCGGTGGAGAGGGCACTGGCGATCCAGAGCAGGTCCAGGGTTTTGAAGGGCACAAGCACAAAGCTGACGTTGGCGGGCAGGTTCTTGGCACTCTCGGGATACATGAAGTGATGTGTGGTCCGACCACCCACATCGCCCTCAAAGCCCACAGTGGGGGCCTGGTTCATCCTGGGAAGAGAGCAGGGAGGATGACACCACCCTCCCAATGCCCTGTGCCTTGCAGACAACACGGGTGATCCCTATAAGCTGTTGAATGCTGCCAAACAGCAGATTCCCACCCAGGGGAGATGGTAAGGCTGGACTCACTCCCGCTCATCCCTGTACCCGGTGGTGCCAGCACCGCCCCGTGTCTCTGTGCTGCCCGGGTGGGCAGGTCCCTGGCAGTGCTCTCTGGCCCTCACCGCATCACAAAGTCGTGCGCGTCGATTTCCGCTCCGTAACCAGAGCCGCGTAGGTTGCCTGAGTTGCCAACCACGGCGCAGCGGCGGCAGCGGCGTGGGTCACGGGAGCGGTAGGGGTCCTCGCCCGGCACGATCTGGAAGAGCTTGCTCAGGACCTCGTGGGTGTTGTGGGACTTGAACTGAGGCTGCAGCATCTGCAAGGAGGGAAGGGGGGCAGGGGTGAATCAGCCAGCGCCCCCTCCTTGGTGGAGGAGAAATCTGTGTCTCCCGTGCCAGAGCACACCATGGCACTCCCGTCCCTGCGCTCACCATCCACCACCTCTGGACGTCCGGCGGTAGGTCCATGTTCTCCTTGGTCCACACTGGGGACACGGTGCCGTCATAGCGCCCATCAAACCAGTCGGTGGCCCCTGGCTCCTCGGCCGGGCAGCGGCGGCAGGAGCAGCCCCGGGGGTACGGCCCCCCTTTGCTGAGCCGCTGCATCCCGGCATAGCCGGGCACCAGCTTCACCCGGTGGATGCCGCCCAGCCCGCCGGGGTCCAGGTAGGCGATGCTGTGGTGGGAATAGGTGAAGAGGAGGGACATGACGAAGACGAGCAGGAAGGCGGTCGAGAGGAAGCAGAAGCGCAACGAGCACTTCATGGTCGTCGGGTGGCTGAGCCGGGGACGGCGCCCGCTCCGGCATAGGGCGCGGGCATAGGGCGCGGGAGGGCGTCAGCCGGCCAGCGAGGCTCCCTGCAGGAACGAGAATTGTAACTCCCTGCCGTGGCGGTGTGGGGAGGGGGACCCGCCGCACCGGGCTCCTACCTGCTGGGCTGCAGCTTTCCATCCGCGTTGTCCGGCCGCGGCGAGGGCCCCCGGTGGCTCCACGTGCCAGGCAGGGAGCGTCTGCGGAGGGGTCCGGCACAGCTCTGCGCACCGGCCTCAGCCGCTGCACCGCGCCCCGGCGGCTCCTCCAGGTCCCGGCCCCGGCTGGCGCTCAGCTGCGACGGTGCTCATCGTGCCCGGGGTTTAGCTGATCCGCTGGCACGCTGCCCTCAGCCGCTGGCTCGGGAACACGGCCACCACGACACCGGCCTGGAGCGGAAAGGAGGGGACGGCGGGTCAAGGGGTGGCGATACAGATAGCTGACGGGGACTGCGCCGAGCAGGAGGAGGGTGCTGGGGCTGAGGACTTTATTCCCCACTGAACGCTCCAAAATGCGTCCCAGCCCGTCCCAAGCACGGGGCTGCAGGGTACGAGCCATCCCCGAAGGGGACAAGTAGGCGCAGGGTGCGCAGGGAGCTGAGATGCCGGCATCGCTCTCCGAGCCTGGGGAACTCGCAGCAGCTCCCGGACTGTGCCCTCCCAGACAAAGGCTCAGCCATGAACTCGCCTCCGGAGCCAAACAAGCGGCTCCTTTCTCTAGGCTCAATTCTCCTTCTCTTATCACGCCATAAGCAGCCCCTCCAAAACCCTCCTCGCCGGCTGCCGCCGCCACCGCGGCAGCCGGGAAACAGCGGCTCCGCAGCCTGACGGGCACCCCGGGGACGGACGCTGGCGACTGTCCCCCCCGAGTGGCAGCGTCCCTTGGGGAAGGTCACTCGCTCGCTCGTGATCCTGGCGGGTAAAAATAGCCAGGGCAGAGGTGCTGGCGCCTGCGCCCGGGGAGGGGCGGGAGGAGCGGCCAAGCCCCCCGAGCAGGGGGGCGGGCAAAGCCAGACAGCGCTCCTTGGTCAAATCAAGGGGAAAAGAAAAAAAAAAAAAAAAAAAAGCTGAAAATTCCCTTTTAACCCAGTTACTGAGTTGGGGCAGGATGCAGAATCCCAGGGGTCTGAAGACATGAGGTCCTCTCCAGGCCTTTTTGGGGAGGGGTGACCCCACCCCAAGGCAAAACCCTGCAGAGGCATCACCTCTGCGCTGGCCCCAATTAAGCCAGTGCCGATGCCGGCAGCAGTAATTAGGAGCTGGCAGGCACCAGGATGCTCCTTCTTTAGGAAAAAAACATCTTCTGGAAGACGCTGGCTTGCTTTCCAGGAACAGACTGCTAAGCGCCCAAAAACCTCCTTGTTGGGATGGGAGGAGAACATGGACCCCAAAGGCTCCCCCCGCCCATTGCACTGCCAGGCATGGACACCTCCTGGTCAAACCATTAACCCCCTGTCAAATATTTGTTCAAGTGGGAACAGTCTTTAAAGGAAAGAGCCAAAAACCGAAGGCACATCCCAGTTCAAGTGTTTTCCTGGGCTCTGGCGGGGAATTTTAACACGCCTACATGGCACACGCATGGCCAGCAGTGACTGCAACCAGTTCCTTGGGCTGCTGCCAGCAGAAAAAGCAGGGTGGTTGTTAAACAGAGGGTTTGCGTTTAGGGAGTTTGGGATAAAGCCAGTAAGAAGCTGTAACACCTCTCCCCGCCCCCCAGATGCAAAACGCTGGAAAGATTCATAGGTAAAAGGCAATTTGGGGGCTTCTTTCAGCTATGATATGGCAGGGCCACCAAGCAGGATGGGCTGATCCCTCTCCCCTGCTCCCGCTGCTTACCATCCCACGGGGCTTTTTAAAGGCTAAAGGAAATGAGCTATCACGTGCTTGTGTTATTTTTGTTCCTAGTGAAAAGGGGAAAATCCCTTTCCGGCTCCCCAGCCCAGCCTGGTTCTGCCTGATGCATCCCAGCCCTGACACCATCTGGAGCACATTTTGTACGGCCCCGTCCTGGGGCCTCCTGGAGCTGCCCTTGACCACAGCGGGGGGAAAGCCCCCCTCCAGCCCAGCTCATGCGCGATAAAAGAAGCCTTAAATCCCAGTGGCTGGTTTGAGTCATCATTTTCCTAGCAGGAGCTGGCAGCTATTTCCATCTGCACTGGTCCTTACAGCCCCCAGCAGGGACAGGGCACCCACACATACAAACATATCCCACCAATATCCCTGCCCTCCCTGCCCAATCCTAATCCAACCCACCTCCACAAATAAAACCCCACTTGCAGGAGCTTTTTGCACCAGATTTGGATGTTTCCTTCTTAAAATAATCGGGGATTTCAGGATTTCTTCTGTGCAAGCTTGGTAACTCAGCAATGCCATTAAATACCCTTCCATTCCCAAATTCATCCCCAGGATCCTGAATTGTCTCCTGAGGACCATGTACTCATCAAACACAAGTTTCTCTTTGATTGCAGGAGATAATGAAGCAAAGCTATTAAAAGGTCCTGGTAAATTGCTCTGCTGCTTTTACAGGTGGATGTTTTTTTCCAATCATATAATCTTTCATTTCAGGATGAATGCTGGAGTGGTGTAACTGACAACCCCAGGGCCTGGAGGATGCCTGCCCCTTTTCTGTCAGACAAAACACCATCAATACATCCCCGCTCTGCATCTTTAGGTCTTGTTGGCTTTGTTTGCTCATTTCTAAGATATCCTGGAGTTGTTGGCATGAATTTCTATGCTAGTAAATGGCAGGGTGGGCAAAGGAAGGAGCCATCACTGGGAGATGGGATGTCATCATGTTTGGGGCAGGGAGAGAAGGGAAGTGGAGGAGCAGTGGCAGCATTGTCTTCCCTAGCTGCTGCTCTTCTCAGGTATGAATGGTCTGAAAATTCCCCCAGGAGTCTTTGGGAAATGCCGCCCTGGTGACCAGGTGCTACTCATGCCATGATCCCTGTGCAGGGATGTCACTCCTGCCACCACCAAACCATTCACTGGGGGCCAGAGCGGTGCATGGCTCTTGCAGGTGGATGAGGGGGAAGCACACAGGGCCCCCTTGGACTGGACTGGCATCTCTGCCATGGATGGAAAACCTGAGAATTAGGGTTGGGCTTCCTTAACAAGGAAGGAGCAGATCTAAATTGAGTCTTCTCCCACCTCCTCCAACGCCAGGCAGAAACAGCGAGTGGTGACCTGTCCTTGTTTCAGGCACGGCTTCAGTGAGTGGGATTACTACAAAATATCATAAAACCGTTCCAATTTCTTTTTGCCCACAGCCCAAGCGCTGCCAGAGGTTGCAGCCCCCGGGCAGGGTGCCGAGGAGCCGCTCGCTTCCGTGGGGCCGTCAGCTCGCGTTAGCTCGGAACAGCACACGGGAATCTGCCGGGGGCAGCGCATGAAGGGGCGATAGCCTGTCCCTCTGCATCACTGGGCTTCCAAAGCCAAAACAAGGCTTGGCAAGAAAAGTGCAGTTAATTAAGAAGGTCCTTTCCTGCAATCCAGAGGGATTATATTTTTCCCTTGAATTTTTTTTCCTCCCTGGAAGCTGGATGGGAGAGGGAGCAGGGAGCAGACCTGGTGCTGGCACAAGGGTGTTCCTCCCTGCCGTGGGGTGATGCCATGAAGAACTGATGGCCAGCAGCAGACAAGCACCAGGTATTAAGAGAAGAAGCCAATGCCATGCGTTAAGCCATCACCACATCCTGACAGCAGTAAGGACCTGGTAACTTATTCTTCACCCTTTTAATTAATCATACTCTTATCAGCCAGCTCAATCAGCTAATGGAGCCAAGTTAATTTGGTTTCCCATGTTTTAAACCCTACTCGCACCCCTGACTGCCAATGGCAGCAATTCCAGCCTTTCCTCGTGTCTGGCCTCCAGAGGGGTTATTTCAGGCTCATCCCTCAGCGCTGGGATAGGGCCAGGAAAGAGCGTGGAGGCCAAATCCCCAGCACAGAGCTGGGATGGAGCCAGCCACACTGAGGCCATTTCTCATGGGATTTGGGGGCACAGGGGAGTGCCAGCAATGGGAAAACAGAATGGAATACTCCCATCCTTGTGGTAGATGGGCCTGCAGGGACTGGTCTAGCAGCATCCCAAGCCCCTCGTCTCAATCACAGTGGGAACTGCACCAGCCTGAACACTCTGTGCTGCTCAATGGGGCAATGCTGGGTGGGCACTCTCCCCCGCAAAATTCACACTGGCAGAAGAAGCCAAGGCAGATGCCCGTCCCTGCAGCTCACATTCCCATTGGGCCCACCCAGCCACATGTACCAGCCTGTGTGGCTGATGTCCCTGAGCATTCTCCAGTGCCACAGTGCCATTTCCCCCACCCTCTGCCAGCCATTCTGGGTCTCCCCAGGCTGCCATGGGGAACAAGGGACCCTGTACTCCAGGGGTGTTGATAAGCCCAAGGCCATGCTCACAGCATGGCCTTGTCACACTCAGCTTTTTGTGTCAGGAGCAGCAGCTCCCTCCTTCAGGCAGGACAGGCAGGGAAGGGAGTGGGATTCTCCCCCCGATCCTGAATGCCTGAGAGGCAGAGACAGCCCAGCTGCTCTGCACCCCAAGCACCCACCCCTGAACCCCCAGTTTGCATCAGCTGCCTCAGTTTGCACCAAATCAAATCCCACCAGCTCAGGTACCATTCAGCTGGGTACCACTGAACTCTGGGTCATGCACCGCCGCACCGCACCGGGTGCCACCAAGCTGAGTCCAACCAAGCAGACAAGTTTGGCAAACAAACCCAGCAGAACAGAGGAGGCAGAGCCTGGGGCTTGCCACCCAACACTGCCTACTCCTCTCTCCCGTCCTCACCCCAGTTGCCTGAGCAAAACCATCTGGTCCCATGGGGAGCCAGCCCCTCACTGCTGGCAGTATTTCTGTCTCATCCCCCCACAGATGCAGGCTGGGTCTGCCTGGTCCCTGTCCCCACTCCTGCCTGTTACAGCAGGGCTGCATCCCACAGACACCCCTGAACCAGTCTCCCTGCAGCCTCAGCTGCCTGTGAAGATGTGGCCATACCGCAGGCAGACACGCTCCCTAGGAAGGGCAGGACCCCTGCTCTCCTTTCACCACCAGCACTCGGTGAGCTGCCAGCAGCACCCTGAGCCTCCCCTCCGGCTGGGAATGAACCACTTCCCCTCCACCACTGCCGCTGGTTTTACCAGCCTGGGCCCGTTAGGTTCATGCCTGATGCCTCACCAGGAAAATATGTGCAGGAGCGCAGGACAGGCGGATGCTGCACCAGGAGGCGCCGCCGCCGGTTGTGGCCCTTTGCCCGGAGAAGGCGAGAGGAGACACGGGGGCCCCCCGCACTTTCCTGTCTTCCTGGAGAGGATCGGAGGCAGTAGAAAACCAAAGGTTCTTCTTTGGCTTTCGAGGGCTGGTTGATGGGTGCTGTACCCACAGCCGCCCTCTCTCCCCCGGGTAAAACCCAAGGTGAGAACTGCAACCTCAGCACATGCTGCGGGTGGCCCCATAAAGCCACCCCGGTTTGCTCCGCCTGCGGGCAGCACTGAGAGGACATTGAACTCGTTAGGGAAATTGCACCTATGAGATTTCATTGCAGGGAAGTTACGAAAGGCTCCTGAGGCCGGAGGGCATCAATCCCAGCACAGCCCAGTTACAGCAAAGAACTCCCATTAAATGTAAAATTAGAGCAGTTCCACTGGTGAGAGCCCCTGACTTCTTTCCACTAGCTGGGGCTCTGCTCAGACACCTGGGGAGAAAGGGGAGCGTTTGCAGCTTCCTAATTAGCCCAATTACTGCTGCAGATCAAAAGTCCTTTGCTGGGGACACGGTGGCACCCGGAGCAAAGTGACTGCAGCTTGTTCTGGTTTCCCAAGAGCAACTGTTGAGGGTGTTATTTTAGAGTTCAAACACTGAACTATCCATCTCGTAAGAAAAAAAAAAAGTAATCTATACATCACACATGTGTAAATATATATATATAATTATATACATTCACCACTCATCTGGGGCTATCTTTGGGAACTTTGCCTTGGAGCTGGGACCCAAATACACTTGCACTTTCCAAAAAAAGCTTTTAGAAGATGCCAGTGGCAAAGAGCGACATGAAGCCAAGAGATACCCCGGAGCCCAGTGCGGAGCCCAGCAGGGCAGGGAGAGGAGGCTCCCAGCCTCTCCCATCACATCGCAGCCCCTCGGGGTCAGGCGGACTCTGATAAATCCTGGCTCACGAAGAAGCACTGAAGCCGGCCAAGCCACTGGAGAGCAATCAGCAGCTTGCAAACGTGTAAACATTAAATGCAACGGGAGGAGAGGAAAGCCATCGAGCTGCCGGGACCTCGACGTGCCAAACGGGGCGGCATCCGGCGTGCCGAGAGCCCGCAGCAAAAGCATCGAGCCCTCAGTGCCATCGGAGCCTTTCCCCCAAAAGCGGCAGTTTGGAGCTTGTTTGGGCACGAAAATTCAAGCGTTCCCGCAGCATGCGGCTGCCGAGGCTCTCCCTGCCCGCTCTCCCTGCCTGCCTCCGGCGCCGGAGAGGCGTGGGCGGTGAGGGGAGCGCGCCCCGCCGTTCCCAAGAACCGCCATGAGCTCCTCGGAGGAGAGAGAAGCGCTTTTGACAGGCAGCTGCCGCACACAACCGGCAGCGGGGCCGCGGTCGCTGCCAGATGGGGACAGACAGACAGACAGACAGACAGACAGGCGGGCAGGCGCGCCGCGGCGGGGGCGGCGGGCAAGGCACCCCCCAGCCCAGCCCTCCCCGCTGAGGTCGCGGTTTTTGCTTCTGACAGAAGGGGGAGAAAAAGGAAGAAAAGGAAAACCAAGCCCAAAGCGTTGAAGAACTTCCCGTTGGCGCTCACCGCCTTAGCCACGATGTGGCCGGGGCGGCTGCTCTGGGCTGGGTAAAGGAGAGCCCGAGATAATGCAGAGCAAAACTGCCTTCACCAGCTCAAAGCCCACACGTCTTCCTGGAGGGAGGCTCAGCAAGTTTTGGGGTTTGGTGTGATTTGGTTTCCCCCAGACATGTTTTATGACTGTTGGCAGCAGGCGGGGACGTGGCCCTTCCTCCAGTCTGAGCCTGCACTCTGCCCAAGTCCATCCCCCCCCCAGTATTTTCCTGCTGGCATGGGAAGCCCTAACTCTATGGAAACTATTTGGACTAAGTGCTCTGACTCTGAAGCTGGAGCCTGAGAAAAACCTTCCCTTCCTCCTGCGCCAGCAGCACTTAAGCCCCCAGCATATGTGGGGACCCCTTGAATCGCCAGGCCCTGAAATACGGGCTCGTGTATCAATCCCACTCCGGCAGCCGTGCTTCAGCCAGGGAAACACCCTGGAACAATGGGACAGGGACGCCGAAAAGCTCTCACACCAATGCCCGCGTTAGTGCCCTCCCCCCCCCCCACACAGAAGCAGGCAAGGGACATCCCCTGCTCGGTGACAGTTTTCTACCCTGTCCCCAGGGACGCGCCAGGCTGTTTGTGAAATCCTGGCTGCCACTACCCATGCAATGGATGCCGTGTGTCACGCAGCCATGTGTCACACTGCTGCTGAGGGACCTTACACGCACATTGGCACTGGTAGGGACCGGGGCCGCTCGCAGCCAGCCCTCCCACCCTGGTCCCCCGGCTCTGGCCTCAAGATCCCAGGGCACACGGCTGGAGGGGAGTAGCTGCATCAGCCCCGGCCCCGATAGCTCTGCTAGGGCCAGCATCCTCCCCGGGGCGGGCACATCCTCCCCGGGCAGCACACCGCGGCTGGGGCCAGCACATCCTCCCTGGGGACAGCACCGCAGGGCCCGGGCCAGCGCTCCGGACCAGCGCAACCTCCTGGGTCTGAACCCAATGCAACCCGGGTGGACGCTCCCGGCAGCCAGCACCCAAAACCCGGACCTGTACCCCGGATAGGGGACAGCACATCCTCCCGGGGCTGTTCAGCACCCCCTGCATCCCGGGTGGATAATCCCAGCCCCGAGACCTGCACGCAGCCCCGGGAACTGCGCCCAGCCCCGGGACCAGCTACCGGCACCACCACACCGGGGAGGAACACGGGGCATCCCGTGTGGGTGCTCCCCGAGGCCAGCTCCCAGCACCGGGACCAGCCCGCAGCAGCGGAGCAGCTCCCGGGCGGGCTCCCCCGCCGCCGCCCGCTACCCCCGCCGCCTCCCCGGGACCGGCTTCCCGAGCCGAGCCGGGCCGTGCCCGCATCCCCCGCCTCGGGCCCGCTCTCCGCCGCGGTACCTGGCTCAGCTCCGGCATGGCCCCGCCGCCGGGCTCACCCGGGCCCCGCCGCCACCGCCCTCCGCGCCGTGCGGAGCCGTGCCGTGCCGCGCGGGGGGGGGGGGATCAGGGGCCGGCCCGGCTGGGAGATGTAGTCCTGGGCCGCCCGGCGGGGCTTGTGGGACTTGTAGGAGGCGAGAGGGGCCGCCTGCGCCCACTCTCCCACCCGCGTCTCAGGAATGTACCGCGGTGCTCAGCCCGGGACTCACCCCGCCACATCGGCACCCCCCAATCCTCTGCCCAGCATCGGCATCCCCGGTACTCATCCACCGGGATCCACCCCGGTACCCACCCGGCGCATCGGCAACGCCCTGAACACGCCCGGTACCCAATGCGATACCCAATGCTCAGTACCCATCCCGGTACCCAACCCGGTACCCATCCCGGTACCCATCCCGGTGCACCGGCATCTCCAGACACCGGCACCCCCGTACCCATCCCCCGTTATCCACCCTGGTATCCACCCGTCGCACCGGCATCTTCTGCTACCCTCCTTGGTACCCATTCCGGTACCCAGCCCGGCACCCACCCCAGTGCATTGACACCCCCCAGTACCCACGGATCGCATCCCAGCACCCACCGGGCGCCCACCCTGACAACCCATCGAGAACCGACACCAGCGCCCACCGCCCGGGCACACCTTCTCTTTGCAGAGAACCCTGCGAGAAGCCGGACTCTTGACAGGGGTGACCCCGGGCACTTAGGGGTACGCACCACCTCTAAAACCCATTTTAGGGCAGAAAACGTCAAACCCCCATTCCCCCTTTGCAAGCCCCCGAGATGGGGTAAGGAGGGAAGCAGCATAGGGGTGCGCTGTGCCTTTAAGGGGTCCGTTTCTCGCCGCGCAATGCACGATGGGAATTGTAGTTCTTTAGCGACAAGCGCCCCGGAGCGGCTGCGGCGACTGGACTAAACATCCCAGCAGGCCTCGCGGCGCCAGGCTGGGGGCGGAGGAGGTGTTTATGGCGGCGGAGTGGAGCGCTCTTCTCCTCACCTGCCGGCGGGGCCATGGCGGCGTGTCCGCCCTGCAGCGAGGCAAGTGGCGGGGCGGGCGCTCCCTCTTCCTCCCTGCGAGCGGCAGCGGGACCGGCTCTCAACCCCGCCCGCCTCTCGTTTGGCAGAGCTGGAGGTGCGGCGGCTGCGGGGCGGGCTGGGCCCGCGCCCCCCAGCGCTGCTCCTGGCCGTGGAGGACCCCTGGGCCCACCTGGGCAGCGGCGGCGCCACCCTGAACGCTTTGCTGGTGGCGGCCGAGCACCTCAGCGCCCGGGCCGGATACACGGTGAGAGGTGACGGCCTCCGGTGGGTCCAGGGAGGCTGGAAGTCAGGAGGGGATGCTGGAAGTGAGGGGGAGTGCCTGTCCTGTCCCCACTGACTTTTCCCTGCTGTCCTCTCCCAGGTGGTGACCGCTGACGTCCTGAGGGACGCCCGCATCCTCATCTTGCACATGGTGAGAGCCGAGCGGCAGCCCAGCGTGGGACCTCTCATTGCACCCACTCCGTCCCGGTGACCCTCTATATTCTCTGTTCCACCAGGGCCGCGACTTCTCCTTTGACGACTGCGGCCGTGCCTTCACTTGCCTGCCCGCTGAGGAGCCCGGCGCCGCAGCCGAAGCGCTGGTCTGCAACCTGGACAGCCTTCTGGGGACCATGACACACCGGGTCTGTGTAGCCTGGGGATGGGGCCCTGGGGATGGGTTTGGCTCCCAGCAAGATGGAAATGGTGTTGGGTTCCTGGGCTCCTTCCCTGTCCCTGGGCACGCGGTCCTTCTCTTGGCAGCTCTGTGTGGGCTCCCCACCTGGCGTCTGGGTCTGCAGCACCGACATGCTCCTCACCGTGCCCTCAGCTCCAGGTGAGCGGGTATCAGCTTTGGCGTGGGACAGGTTCCTAACAAGCAGCACAGCTGGTTCAGCCTGTGCTGTGCTCCCATGGGGGTTTGGATGCTCAGCTGTTGCTGTCCTGTGAATGAATGGGAGCATCTGTTGTGTCTGCAGCAAGGTGGTCAAGGCTGGATGCTGCTGCCACTTCTGCTGCCATGGTCTAGGTTTTCAGACAGTTGTGCCCAGTGCTCTGCCCCAGTGGGCACTGGTTTCTGTCCCTCCCCCCAGGGATCAACTGGGATGGCTTCCAGGGCGTCCGAGTGATCGCAGTGTCTGGGAGCCCAGTATATGCCAGGAACCATGGGGTCTACCTCACCAATGAGCAGGTTGGGGAACTTCCCCCTTCAAGAGGAATCTTTGGGAGGTTCAGGGATCCCCAGTCTTTTGATCCCTTGGGTGCTGAGATCTCAGTACTGCTGTGGCTGCTTGGCTTGGGGTTTCCTGAAGAGCTCACTGGGGTGGTTTTGCTCCCAGGGGCTGGTGCATGACATCATCTACAAAGGCACAGAGGCCCAGATCCATCAATGTGTGGGGCCAGACGGCACTGTCCCACTGGTATGGCACAACTCCGGTGCTGGTGACCCTGCCAGCCCCATCCCTTGTGTCACCACAGCTGCAGCCTCAGCCCTGATATGCCTGGCAGGTTTGCGGAATTGTTTTCTTCTCCTCGGATGCTGCCGAGCAGCTTCTGGCCACCCATGTCATCCCTCCTCTGGACGCCTGCACCTACATGGGGCTGGACTCGGGGGCACCACCCATCCAGGTGAAACCCCTTCTGTGGAGGACAGAACCCTTTGCCACTTGGGTGTCACTGCTGGGCATCTCTGTTGGGTCTGTGTGCCCTCACACTGCCAGATTTGGGTGGGAGAGGTAGTGGGAGGGAGCACCTAGTAGCAGGGTGGGGTTCAGGATAGCTGGACCCAACAAGTCCCTTCTCTCCCAGCTCTCCCTCTTCTTCGACATTGTGCTGTGCATGGCAGCGGGGATGACAGAGGAAGATTTTGTGAAGGGTGGTGGTGATGCCAGTGTGAGGAGTGCCCGCTCTGTGCTGTGGACAGCTCTCCGAGGCTTCCCTCTTAGCATGGGTGAGTGCTTCTTTCCAACTTCTAGTGAAGTGTCCCTGCATGTCCCTGTGGTTGTAACTAGATGATCTTTAAGGTCTGTTCCAACCCCAACCATTCTATGATTCTGTGCTGTGGTGAGTGCATGTGATGTGACCCATTCCTGGGCCACCTTCCCTGCATGGGGAGAGATGGGGTGGTCAGAGCCTGATGGTCATGTGTGTCTCCCCACAGCTGTGGGTCCCCTTCACTCCCCACCCCTTCAACTGGGGGTGTTCAGCCTAGCTCACGAGTGTAAGACACACACACTTTTTTTTGTCAATGTGCTAAAAGCTCTCCTGCCCCACCCCAGCCTGCATTCCCAATGCGTCCTATGACTACATGACCACCTCTGCGAGTGACCACATCCGCAGCCTGACCCTCCTGCCTGGCTCTGCCAGCCACCTCCGATTCTGCAAGACAGCCCATTCCCACGTGGATGTATGTCCTTCCATCCCCAGCCTTGCTCATGTGTGTTTTTTGGGGGTTGCTCTGGGCTATGTGCCCAGACCCTGGTCCCATGTGTCTCTATGCCCTTGGCAGCAGCCCTGTCTCCTGGAGGATGACTCTTCAGTCACCAACTGCCTGCTGGAAGGGGCTGTGCAGCTGGCAGCTGGCAGTGTCATCCAGCACTGTCACCTCCAGGTACTTGACTAGGATGGGGGTGATGCACAGCTCCCAGTGCACTGAATGGGCAGCAGGGTGATACATTGCTGCCTAAGATGGAGGAACCACAGCTGTGAGATTTGGGGTGCCCTTCTTCTTTGGGGCTGCCTTTTGGCTGATGCTGGGCACCCTGGTGGCTGTCATCCTCTGCAAACAAGGGGATGAGGCTGTGGCTTCTGGCCTGTCCTGAGCTGGGAGCCAGGGCAGACCCTCTTCTTTGGGGGCTCTGTTACGGCTGTGAGTCCTGGAGGCTGTTACCTGGCCTGAATTTCTGTAGTCTGTGTTTCTGCAGCCTTGTGACAAAATTATGTCCTGCCACCTGGCATGTTCTGGCACCAGCTTGTCTCTCAGGGTGGTTGTCTCATTCCAAGGTCAGGATTTGGCTCTGATGTGGGGGCCAGCCATGCCACTGTTGCTTCTTCCTCAGGGTCCCCTGGTGATCGGTCCTGGCTGCCTCCTCTCGGGCCTCAACGTGGGCTCCTCACCAGCCCTGCGTGGCTATCCCCTGCGTGATATTGTCCTTCAGGGTCACCACGTCCGGCTGCGTGACCTGCCCTGCCGCGTGTTCACTCTCACCGGCCGCCTCGATGACTGGCAGGTGCGGGGGCAGTGAGGTGGCACAAGGTTCCCAGCGAAGCCAAAGTGTGATCAGCCCCTCTGTGTCCCTGCAGAGCCCTATGGAAAAAGCCACCTACCTGAACATGCCCTGGGCTGAGTTTTTCCAACGGACAGGTGTACGGTAGGTGCCACATGTCAGGATGGGACAGGAGACCCAGCTCCTGGAGGCGTCATGACCGCCCCAACCCATCTCCCATTACAGCTCCCCTCATGGAAGGTGTCCTTGAGCCCCAGGGCAGTGTTGATGGTCTCTCCCTCCATCAGGGAAGGGGACCTTTGGGATGCCGAGACACCGCGGGGGAGCCGCTGCCTGCTCAGTGCCCGCCTGTTCCCGGTGCTGCACGCTCGCGAGGCACTGGGGCTGGAGGATGTGCTATGGCTGCTGGGCCTGGCCACTGTGGCCAGTGAGCAGCTGGCGCGCTGGCGGACAGCCTGGCGTATGTCCTGGCAGGAGCTGCTGCCCTGCCTAGACATGGAGGCTGAGCTGGGTGCCCGCCAGGCCCTGTTCTTCCTGCAGGGCCAGCGCAAGGTGCGGCGGGTGCTGCTGGGGTGCCAGGACAGCAGCCTCCTGCCGCTTGCCCGCAGCGCCGTCCATGAGGGCTACCATGAGGCCGTGCTGGGCACGCTGGATGAGGGTGAGCTGGACTCATGAGCTGCATCTCTCCTTATCAGGACTGTTCAGTGCTCCCCACCCCCTTCATTGATCCCCCCCTTACTGCAGGACCCCGTGGGAGTGCACCTGCAGGGTGTCCAACAAGCCCTTGCAAGCCGTACAAGCCCTGCTCCCCTGGGGATAGCTTATGGCAGAAGTGGGCTGGTTGGGGTGCAGCCTGCAGCCTGGCTGTGCTTTGCAGCCTCCTTCTATTTTATTTTTTAGTTGCCTCCACAGCCAGCGATGCTGGTATTGCAGCACGGGCACTTGCCTGTATTGCTGAGGTCCTGGGCTGCATGGCACAAGGGGAAGGGGGCTTGCGGAGTGGTCCTGCTGCCAACAGGGAGTGGGCCTCAGCTTTTGGGTGCCTGGAGAGCGGGGACATCGCTGGCGGTGTCCAGGAACTGGCTGCTGAGCGGCAGAAGTGGATGAGCCGGTGAGGCTGGGGCTGGCAAGAGACAGCTGCCCCATTCCAGGCATTGGTGCTGTTATGGAGACATGGAAATGGGCTCAGCACCTCTCTTATCACAGGCCGGCTCTGCTGGTGAGAGCAGCTCGGCATTACGAGGGGGCCGAGCAGATCCTCGTCCGGCAGGCAGTGATGTCCTCATGCCAGTTTGTCAGTGTGGAACAGGTGGAACTGCCACCCTTGGGGCACTGGGTGCAGGTGGTGTGTCCAGCCCGCCTGGACCTCTCCGGTGAGCGCATTCCCTGAGTCAGATGATCCTTGTCTCACCCCTGTGGTGCTGGGAGAGATAGAGTAAGGTGCAGTAGGAGGCTGATGGTGAGTGTTGGCAGGTGGCTGGAGTGACACACCCCCCATCACCTACGAGCACGGGGGCGCTGTGGTGGACGTGGCGGTGCTGGTGGATGGGTGCCGGCCCATCGGCGCCCGGGTGCGGCGCATTGTCCAGCCAGAGCTGCGCCTCCTCAGCCTCTGCGGGACAGCACGGAGCGAGGTGGTGGCAGAGCTGGTGTGCCAGGAGCTGGAGCACTTACAGGATTACTGCCAGCCACATGCACCAGGTGAGGGGTCACCTGCCAGCCTGGTTCTGTACCTGCGATGTCCCATTGGTGCCAGGATGGCCCTTTTTTGGGGCCAGTGGGATGAGGGAGCAGGTAGCACAGCAGGCATCAGCTTTACTTCTTTCTTGATTTCAGGAGCCCTGCTCAAAGCTGCCTTTATCTGCACCCAGGTTGTGCAGTTCCCCTCACAGAGACCCTTGCGGGCCCAACTGATGGAGGGTTTCGGGGGTGGCTTTGAAGTGCACACCTGGTCCAAGCTGCCCCACGGGTCTGGCCTTGGTAGGTCTGCAGGGAACGGGTTGGGCACTCCCTCACTAGTGCTTGGGAGTCTCTCCTGCTGCCAGCACTAGGATGGGGGATCCCCCTTGCTTCCCCCCAGCCCTCAGGGACACAACAGTGTCTCACTGCCCTGGCCCCACCTGTGCTCGCTGCAGGCACCAGCAGCATCCTGGCAGGAGCAGTGATGGCATCCCTGTACCAGGCAGCAGGGAAGGCTGCCAGCACACAGTCCCTTATCCATGCTGTGCTGCACCTGGAGCAGAGGCTCACAACAGGTAGGGCCTGGGGGAGCAGCTGGCCCGTGAGGTGGGGGTCCCAGCAGTGACTGATGACCCTCTGCCCTGCAGGGGGTGGTTGGCAGGACCAGGTTGGTGGGCTCGTTCCTGGCATCAAAATTGGGAGGTCGAAGGCTCAGCTGCCACTCAGAGTGGAAGTGGAGCAGATCCCAGTCCCTGATGGTTTTACCCAGACCCTGAACGATCACCTGCTGCTGGTGTACACGGGGAAGACTCGCCTGGCCCGCAACCTGCTCCAGGTAATGCCTCTGGGTGTCACAGGCTGGCCTCTGCTCCCCCTGTGGCCTTTGGTGGCATCCCCTTCACTTGTGCAGAGCTTTGTCACCCCAGAAGAAGCTGCCAAAGTCCATGGGCGCAGCATTACCTCCCCAGGTGCTTCCAGAGCCAGGAGGACAGTGACAGGGACATTGTGGCCTCTTGCAGGACGTGGTGAGGAACTGGTATGCCAGGCTGCCCTCCATTGTGCAAAATGCTGATGCGCTGGTGAGCAATGCTGAGGAGTGTGCCCAGGCCTTGAGGCAAGGTGTGAGCCCCCTTCCCTGGGCCAGGGTGACCCTTTTAACAGCTAAAGAAATACAAACTTTCTCGGGGAGAGGCTGTGCGGCCTTGGAAGGGAAAAAGGCTGGGGGGTGCAGGCTCTTGCAGCTGCAGAAACTTCAAATTCTCCCCTGAGCCCACCCTCACCAGGCAATCCCCCGAAATTCAAGCTTGAACAAAGATTTTGAGGAAGAGGGGGTTAGACATGCTGAATCTGATTGATTAGCAGTGTGCCATTGGTGACAGGGCTGGGGGCCATGCCTGGTCAATGCAGTGGGTTTATGTGGCTGCTGCAGAGAGGAAGCTGGAGCATTAAAGCAAGCAAATCCTCCCCCTGTGGAGGATTAAAAATAGCAACGTGACAGGGCTGGGGTTGCCTGCTCAGCCAGCAGAGCTGGGAGGAACTGGAAAAGAGAAGGCAGAATTCAGTTTGGGCTGAGCATGTTTTTGCCCTTTGGGTGAGAAATGGAGACAAGCAATTTGTAATATTCCCTCCTCTGCAGGTGATCTTCTGCTCCTTGGCAAGTGCCTGGACCGCTACTGGCAGCAGAAGAAGTGCATGGCCCCGGGCTGCGAGCCGCTGGCTGTTGGGCGCATGATGGACGCTCTCCGGCCCTACGTTTATGGGCAGTGCTTGGCTGGGGCTGGCGGTGGTGGCTTCCTTTACGTCCTAACCAAAGCCCCTCGTCAGAAAGAGGCTCTGCACCAGATCCTGGCAAACACTGAGGTGAGCTGTGAGCCCCCCACTGTTGCAGGCAGATTGCAGCAGCTGTATATAGGGCACCAGGAACATCTCTCCCCACCACACATTGGGTGTGATTGCTTGTTGTTCCAATGCCCTCCCTGGGACCTTGGAGGTGAGAAGGGGTCCTTTGCTGGCTCCTGGCCCAACCTGTGACTTTCTTTTTTCTAGGGACTGGGCAACTTCAGCATCCACAGCATTGAAGTGGACACGGGTGGCTTCTCTGTGGAGGTCGTGGGATGTGATACAAAGGACAGTGCTCACCCTGGAGGGGACAGGGCTGTGTGAAGGCCTTCATCCCTGGCAGATAGCCAGAACAGGTGCAGGGAAATCCCTGCTGCTTTAGGGGCAGGTTTGTCAGCCAGCTTCAGCAGGTGCCTTAGGTCTCCATCTGGCCTTTTTATCCTACTTGTCCCAAAGGCCAGAGCCTGGAGAAGCTGTGACAAGTTGTGCAGGCAGGCACAACTACCCCTGCTGGGTGGCCTTGCTGGAGGGACAGTTTGCCAGGGCCTCCACCCTGATTTTGGTATTTCACTTCAGTTTTTACAGTTCTTCAAAGGGAACAAGCTAGCATTTGTGATGCTGCATCTAGCAGGAACCTTCCTGCTCTACCAGCAGCAGGGACCCAAGCTGCCTGTTCATCATGCAATGCTCCTGCACCAGGGATGCAGCTGAATGTAGAATCGAGACCTGCTCCTGTCCTCAGGCACTGTTACAGCAGTGAAATAGTGAATACTGAAAGCAAATTTCTAGTTGTGCAGTCTGTCTGAATAAAAAGCTTGTTCTCAGCATGTGTTTGCACCCCTCTGTCCCTAGCAGGGCTACTCCCTTTTCACAGGATAGCAAAGGTGCAGCAGTGCATGGGAAAAGCTTTTCCAGGGGTGGGAATGGCAGGACCTGCTTGCAAGGGCTGGTCATCTCCCTCTATGGCCCTGTCCTGTGAGACAACACAGGACTGCAGCCACAGGAGGCAGCCAGGCAAGACAAAGAAGATCCTCTGGATGCCTTGGAACAGGGTAGGAGAACTGGAGCAGAGCAGAGCTCCTGTCCCACATCTCTCCAGTTCCCTCCAGGCCCACAGCTGAACACACCACTGGAGACTGCAGCTCAGCCAAGTGAGGTTTATTTACAGAGAAACTGTACAGAGCCAGCAGGGACACAGCTCCACTTCCTACAGAGGCTTTCTAGTGATTTTCAAGCACCTTCCCAAGGAAATCACTCGTTCTCCATTCCACAGAACAGTCCCCATCACCACCTGGAGAGAGCCAGGGCTCAGCATTTGTGACTCCAGTAGCTGACCCTTAAACTAGGGGCATAGAGGGAACACAGCTGCAGCAGCAGAGCACAGGGAGTCAGGAGCAGGCACTGGTCTGTGGTCTGAGAAATAGCATCATCCTGCTCTCAGCATGAGAGATTCCTCTGTGCCTTGTTTTTGCTCCCACAGAAGGATGGCAGGTCTTCTTGCCAGGCACAGGAAAACCCTTTGCTCCAAGGAATGTGAGCAGAAGGGCAGACATCCTCCCACCCCCACACCATCAAACAGCCAGCCCCAGGCCAGGATCTGGGCAGGCTCCAGGACTGCAACCTTCCTGCCCTTAGCTCCAGCGTGGTGCTGATCCAAGCACCCACCAACTACAGGCGCAGCCGCTTAATATCCTCACTGCGGAAGTCAATGCGGAGAGCCAGCACCTGCCGGACCTCGGCGGGAGTGAGGCGCCAGGTGAGTGGACCCGAGTTTGGACCCCAGTAATCCAGAATCTCTGTCACCTGGGAAAAGAGAGGAGCTGTAAGAGATGGCTCAACACACACTGCCTTCACCGGTACGTTTGAACCCGAGCACAATCAGACACGGGGCAACTTCTCCAGGTTCTCCACGCCCTGTAGGTGTGACAACATCTGGCTGAACTCAGTAAAGCCACGTGCAGTGCAGCTCGTGTTCCCACAATCCCCCAGTAGAAGCAGAGCAAGTGCAGCTCACCCTTTCCAGGTTGAGGATGGTGGCCATTTGGGAAAGACGGGCAAACTTGTCACGGATAGTCCACGTGGTGACTGTGGTGAGATAGGCTATGAGGGACCTCAGCTCCTTGTCGAACTGCAGACCGCCGAGCTGTGGGCACACGGGGAGATCTGTTAACTCCCCAAGCAGACTCAGGGGTTGTGCCAAGACACCAATTAAAATCACAAGGAGACGAGGAAGTCTCTCAGCAGGTAGGTCCCAGTTAAATCATTTATTGCAGGTTTAAGTAACTTACGTTTAGACCCACCTTAAAACCCAGTCCCCTTATTGGTGCCAGCTCTTCTCAGTCCCATCACCCAAACCCATTTTGTCCCTGTGGGTGCTGATGTACAGGTGTCCCTGAACTGGTCACTGGTCGTTGCAGTTTCTTATAGGATAATATTTACATCTGCCCTGCCCCATCCTTTACTGAGGATTTGCAGTCAAGACAGAGTACACGGTAGAGGAATGTTTTGCTTACCCTGCTGAAGGTGGATTTGAGCAGCACTTTCTCCAATTCGATGGCTATGAGACTGGTCATAAGACCAGTGAGAGTATCATAAATCACTGGAGACAGTCCAGCCTGGAAGCAGAAACCTGTGTCATTCTGCATTCAGGAAAAACTGAGCAGACGTCCCTAAAGCCCAAGGCTAGAAGAGCTTACAAATAAGGACTTACAGGCTTGGCAAGAGGGGAGCACCACAGAGGTGATCCAGGTATGTGGGACCTGCAAGCAGGCTTTGAGAATTGCAGGAGTAGGGCATGACTGGATCCCTAAGAGCCCTGCAAGGCAGTGAAGGACACCTCTGCTTGCTGAGCAAGGGAAGAGCTGGAGGATGCCACATGGAGGTCTGGCCAAAGCCTGCCAGGCTGCTGCCTCCTCTCACCTTGAACTCTGTCATCTGCTGTTCCAGATTGACGATGAACTGCTGGACCCAAGGATCATTGGCCTCATAGTCGCTGAACTCCTCCTGACAGTGAAATGCAGAAAGGGTTGTTTATGTGGCCTGAAGTAAACCACAGACAGAGCACAGAGGACAGGAAGGTAGGTCCTTCCTGGAGCAGCATTTCATCCCTTCCGTTTTCTCAAGCTCCGCTGTAGCCAATTGTCCCTTTCCAAGCCCAGCTGCAGAGCAAGATCTGGGTATTTTACTGATACTCTGTGCCAAGGAAACAGCAGATAACTGAGGGGAAGGAAACAGTGATTGCTCTGACTGTGCTGCTGAGCAGAAGACGGAGAGTACCCAAGTACAGCCAGAAGCAGAGAACACAGCCTCACCTCCTCAATGTTGTGGGAGACAGAGAGAAATAAGTTGATCCACGGCTTCACCTGGGGTTTGATGGCTGTGCTGTTGAGCTCGTTGAGACCTTCCTGAGGGAGACAGCAAGCAGAGGGGACAGTGAGGCACAAAATTTTTACAAACAGGCTGTCTTGATGCTGCTGCTTCCCATTCTCAGCTGGGAAAACTGACCCACAGACTTGCACAGGAAACTGAACCCAGAAGGCCCAGATCCCACGCTCTTCCGGTGCTGGAAGGCTCTGAGGACAGCATGACAAGAAGAGGAGGAAGGATGTTGGCTCAGAAGCTGCTGTTGTCATGACTTGTGGTCTGGTCTGAAGGGCTTGTGCTTCCCCCCCCCCCCACTCCCAGCTACAGATTTCCTGGCAGGAGCGAGGCACATGGGGTAAAAAACGCAGACTCTGTTTTTTCACTCGCCACCAGCCAGGGCTGTGACTGAACTCAACTGATGCCTCCCACCTCCACTGTAGCTTAGCTCAGTAGGAGAATCTAAAAGGAGGATAAAAGCTGTAACTACAGTTAGTTCCCTGAATTAATCATAACCCCTGCACATGCTATCTCCCCTGAGCAGCAGGCTGTCAGCAAAGGCTGTTTGGTCCCCTGTGATGAGAGCTCTTAAAGCCCTCTCCTGCCAGCCACCCCTCTTTGGCTCAGCAAGGTGTCACGAAAGCTCACTCAGCATGAAACTACGTTGGTACCAATTCTGACTGGCATTTGATAGAAGTTTTTAACTAAAACTGGCATTTCTGAGCAGGGCCTGCTGGCAGTTGTCCTTTTCTGTGGCAAATCCAAGCATGTGTTACTCAGGCAGCACAGGAGCTTTCTCCTCAGCGTCTGGATTGCTTTGCAGCCACTTTTAAAACTGCACTAGAGTCAGACTGGAGAGTTTTACTCCTTACTGATGAGCTCTTTGGTTTTGATACTGACCACAGTGCCAGAAAGCACCTGCCTGCCCTAAATGGCAAAGCCAAACGAAAAATAACCTGACCCCTCTGTGAAGTAGAAAGGCAAACCTGGTTCAAAATATTCTCTTTTGCTTGGTTTCTCTCCATATGTGATACCAGGTCTTCCTGCTTCTCTCCCTACCAGAGACCACTGTGAAATTTTAGGACAGCAGGCCCCAGCATGCCACAGGACGCTGGGTTTAGACAGAGAGTCTTTTGCTCCATGCTGAGGACTATTTACACTTGGGAAAGAAGGAGAAACCTGAGAAAAGAGCAGCTTTTCTCTACCAGCAGCCTGTCTTCAGCATTACTTAGTGAGGCTGTGGACAACTTGACAGTGTGCTGTGCCATGAGGGAGAATGGAGGAGATGGAAATGCTATTAATATTTCTTCTCCTAAAAATGCTGAACCAACTGCAAGTCCATGCTGAGTGAAGAGAAATGAAGCAACATTCCTTCTGGCTCTGCAGCTGCTTCCAGTGCTTTTTATGCAGCCGCCAGCTGGTGTGGCTGTGTAAACGGGCTGGGGCTGTTTCCATGCCTCAAAGCTGACTGATTTGCTCCCTCCTGCATCCTACCCAGCACTCCTGGAGTCAGACATGGCCTGGCCCTGGGCTGAGGTGACTCCTGCCAGAGTTCTCCCTGAGGACCCCAGCAGCCTGTGTTGGAAGCCAGCAGTAATTTGGAGAGACACTCACCTGCAGCAGGTCACGGAATTTGTTGGAGACAGCAGCCATGTCTGAGAGGCAGCTCTCAATCTTCGCCTGTGCTTGCTCACCCCCGAATCCTTGGCTAAGCAGTTTGCTGCAGTCACTCTGCAGGGAAGAGATCCACAAGCAAGCTGCAAATTAATAACCTGGGCAGTTTTTATCCCTTTGTGTTGCTGAGCTCTGGTTGCCCACCAGCGTGTGGGCTAGGACAGGAGCCCAACTCTTACTCCTGCAAAGGCAGAGGCTGCTGGCTCCAGCTGCGGGGAGAAAGGACAGCAAAGAAAGAAGCCAGGGGCTGTCTAGCCTGGCACCAGAGAACTGCAGACTCCATGACGCACCAGGTTAGTCAGGCTGGAGGAACTGGTATTTCTGGCTGCTACTATCAGCCGGAAATTGCTCTGCCAGCTCAAAATTGCTACCCTAAGGCTGGAGGGCAAAGACCTCAGGAACTCGCGCTTATCAAAGTCCAGATGGTTTACTTGACCCCCACCCCCGCCAAGGGAGGATATTACAAATTTGATTTATGAAAAACCAATAAGGAATACAGACTGCACCTCCAAAGTCTTCTTTAGGGTCATGATATTTTCACTGCAGACTTCCACGTTGTTTAAGGTCACCTGAAAAAAAACCCAAACAAACCCAAGTTGGATTTAATGAAATTTCCCAGCACCTCATCCTCAAATCCACACATTTAATCCATTCCCTGCAAACAGGATAGACTGAAACACAAGTAGCTGAGGGACAGAGTTGCTACTGTGAGATCAAAGCATTGCAGATTCACCCAGCTGCATGCAGCTAAACTACAGCAACTGAGCACATGTGCTGAACCTCCAGCTAGTACAGAGTTCAGGACAATTTACTGTTTTTCCTCATCATCCTGTTCACGATGGTGTAGTGAGCCCCACTTGTTGATGATGGATGGAAGTCACAATGTACCCCCAACTTTGTGTGTCACAAAGAAGGGAGCAGGAGGGGCTGAGACTGATGTTTTATACACTGTGTCCAGAGCAGCAGGGGAGACAGGGAGGCACGGGCAGATAAGTACCTGTTCTCCACTGAACAGACTGTTCTCTACCTGCTGAAACTGAACTAAATATCAGTGTAATGCTGGGGTTTGTGCAAACAGGGAAATAAGGCAAGGTGACAGGTGAATGAGGAAATTGAGTGGAAGAACTGACATTTTAAGCCCTTTGCTTCAGAAATGCAGAAACCTGTAACAAAGAATTCTATGAGATTATGGAGTTCAGTCCCTCCTGCTCCCTTTGTTGCCTTCTCTCTTCATACAGTGAACGTTCCAAGGAACCTCTTCAGCACTTTCTGTTCACAACAGCTTAGAGGGAAATGGATCATGGTGATCCAGCCCCTCTCCAGTGCCCTGTCTCTGCCCACAGGTCTGCTCACACCTGGAGAGACCAGAGCCAGAGACGTTCTCCCAGTGAGTCCACAGTGCAAAGTATACACAGCAGCCCAGCATGGGGAAGGATGTGTTACGCTGCAGAAGACAGGAGTGACAAGTGGCCCCTTCAGATGTTCTCCGAGGGGTCTGGAATGCTTCCTGTGCCTGTTCAAGCAAACAGAGAGCTGCAGTTCTGCTGTTAGAAGGCAACAGGAGGATCTTGCAGACCAAACAGCAGACAACTCTGCTCTAATGAAAACTCTTCAATCTGATAAGTGAAGGAGCTGAGCTTGGGCCAGGACTTTTTAATCTGGAGGAAGGTGTAGATGAGATGCTCCCCCACCACCTCTGTGCAGAGCCTGTGAAGAATAGGATTGGCAGACACCTCAAAAGAGCGCAGACTCTTCCCCAGCCCAGAAGGAACTGTCATCACAGCAGCCCAAGAGGCACTCACAGGCCCTCAGTTGCACAGGCCTGGTGTGGAAGCTCTACAAACGTGAGGTGAGGCAGAAGCATCTACCAGACATCCAAAGGCAGGCCACCCACCACACCTGAACAGGTTTTCAGGTTCTCTGAACATAACAATCACACCAATCCTGTTCCCAAGAGTTCCTCATTGTCTTTCTCCCCACCCCAACTCACTCTACACCAGAACAGCCACTAAACCTACCAGAAAGGACTGCTTGGCCTCGTCGGTGCTTTCAATGCCTTTGGTGTCGAACTTGCCCTGCTGCAGGCTGCTGTGCATGATGTTCACAGCACTGGTCACCCCTCTCTGGAAGTCCTGGAAAGTTGTGGCTGGGAAGCCCTGCTTCAGCTTGTTGTACAGAATCTCTCTATAGGCAAGCAGAACATACCAGGGTTTAGAGCAAGCAACAAAAAAAAGATGCTCTGTGCCTGGGGACAGCATTCTGTCTGAGATCTGACCTGAAGAAGGTAGTGAACTTCAAAGGGGAAAAATGGGCTCCTGACAGCACCTGAATGTTGAAAGAAAAATGTAACCACCCTGTTTCTGAGCTTCTCTGAATATCCTGCCTACAGCTGGATAGAAATGGAATGAAAAACAGCAGGACAGTTTCTGCAGTCTCAGCCCAAGTTTGGGTCATTAAGTAACCCAGAGGACAACTAGGAGTGATCGTGTACCCTCATGCAGGGTAGGACCCCAATGCTACAAGGCAACTCCATCTCATAGGGATTTTGAGCCATGAGGTTCTTTTTTCTGTTTGTCTTACAGGTGGATCACCACTACTGTGAGAAAAGATGCCCAGATCCAGCTTCCCATGCCTGTCACTGCTTCCTATGAGCATCTTCCTTGGAGGTGACAAGCCAGAGGTTCAAAGGAATAGAACACAAGGAAGACCATCTGACAGCAACCACTTCTTGCAGAATGTGAGGTGGAGGCATATTACAATGAACCTGGTGTATTTTCATTACCTGAAATCAGACTCCAGCTCGGTGGTGGAGTGGTTGATCATAGCACAGAGGCAGTCTATGCTGGAGCTGGACAGAGCACGCCCAATGCACTTCTTTACTATATAGAACACATCATCCACCATGCTGGAGGTGAGCTGGCCCTTCTCGTAGCTGTCCATGGCAACAGCCTGCAAAGAAAGCTGTCTCAGTGTCCTGAGCTCACTGAGTGACACTGCCCCAGCTGTGCTGAGACCAAACTGTCTGTCTGCCCACTTCACCTGAGTGGAACTGCACGCTGTGTGGCTGCTACCACTCAGACTGGTTTGCAGTAGCCCATAGACCTGGAAGATACCTGGGGTATGTCTGAAGTCAAAGTTCAGAAACAACCACTTGCTTTTCAAGGCCAAGGGAAACAAAAGACTTTCCCAACAACTGCAGATTTGCCATGGACGCACATCCCTCCCTTGGGATGCTGACCAGAAGACTGAGGAGCACACACAGAAAAGCATCTAAGAGGTTTACCTACCTTGTTGACAGTCTCCCTCATGAAGTATTCCTCCATGGTGATGTAGTAGCCAATGAGTTCTTGCATTGTGCAGCTCAACAGACAGTTGTTGAGGAGCTTGTCCAGGTATTTTTGATGCTCTGTGGAACACAAGGGAGATCCATGGGCAGGAACCCAAGGCCAGGAGGCAGTTCCACCAGGTCCCCTTGCTGCCTGTCTCATGGGACCCAACAGACTCACACCTGCCAAGCCCAGCCTAGAGCAAATCACAAGCCTCAAACTGTGGAGCTGAATTTGCTGAGCTGGATTTTGCAGGTGACAAAAGTGATTTCCAGAACTCTACAGAGTACCAAGACCTTGAGCCTGTTTTTTCGTGACCTCCACCTTTAGGATTTGTGCCTGCAGTGACCAAATGGCTCTTCCTCTCTGGGGACTTTACTTTGTTATACTCTACAATCATTCTTAATGTTCATTTCCCTGTTAGAGGGAACAACCAGTGCTGAAAACAGGTTTGCAAAGTCTAGGCTACACAATTGTGGTCTACAGAGCGCTCCCAAAGTGCCTTTGCAGACCCTGTGTCACTCTGTTCTGACACTAATTCAGGTATATCTCCATTTCTGGCTTTAATGAGGAGATCCTATGAGTATTGGTACTCAAGGTGTTACCTTGCTTTACCTCCTCTGAGGCCATGGCATCTCCCACCTCAAAATCAGCTATTATTCGTCTCTTGATGAACCTCAAGTAGAGCTCACTGCGGGCATTCATCAGAGTGACTTCTGTTAAAATAGGGTCAAGCTCCCTGGAAGAAATAGCAAGAATCAAGACAGCAAGACAAAAGGAGATGCACTAACTTAATTCAGTTAAGTAGCGTGTTCTTTGTTCCTTTACTATGAGATCAGTACTGCCCCTTTCCTTCTGTGCTGTTGAGTGGAAAGGCTCAGCAGAATAACTGGTATGTACAAAGCATGCACACATACACAATCAAAATATCCCCCAAAACCATCTCCAAGGAGGTATCTCTACAATATTGCTTTTTTCTCACAAACTCTACTCCAAGATTTAGCAACGCTCCCCCTCTTTTTCCTCATAGATGTGAGGAAATCCACATTGAAATCACAGTGGTAAGGACTACAAGACTCAAAGCAACCTGATGTAATTTCAAAATGAGCCCTGTTTTGAGTGGGAGGTTTGACTAGAGACCTTCACCAGTCCTTCCCTACCTGAGTTTTGCTACAATTCCATGAGCCCTATGTTGCCAGTGCTAGAAATGCCTGGTCCCTGCCATCTCCACATATGTGTTTTTGTGCACAGATTCACGTGTTTCTCTGCAGATGATGAAGAATCTGTTTAAGCTCAACAGCTCAAATGTGAGACAAAAAAAGCATGTTACAATGCAGAACACAGTGTTCAGATCAGAGATGACTATGAAAAAAAGACTGACACATCAGCTTTTTCATCAGCGTGCATGGAAGAATTTTCCAAATGCTGCTTGAAGCCTCATGGTGCACAAGTGGGAGAAGGAAACATCACCTTCGTTTTACAGATGAAGAAGAAAAAAAATCAAAAAAGTGGGATGCATGCAGAGTTACTCAAAGCAAATAATAAGTGGATATTACTGCTGAAATATTAATTATGCAGGCTCACATACAGATCTTCCTTGAAGAACCTAAGTTTTCTTTCAAGGCATGTTTGTAAGTCAGGCAGTCCCAGAAGGGCTGGGTGCACTTTCAAATGGCCTTGCTTAAGGGTTATGTAAATATTCACAATAAGGAAAAAAAGAGGGAGACTGAAAGCACTGCAGTTCATTTTTAAGAAACTGACAGTATGGAGCTGCTGCAGCAGCAGTATAGATTAAGTAAGACCCAAAGATTTATTCTTGATTCTGTCACAAATTATCTGTCCAGGGAGCTGCTCTATTTTGTGGGCTCCACACAAACTGTACTCTGGCCATGAAAGGGTAGTGGGCACAGGCAGTTAAAAGCTCAGTCCTTCATGTGCAGTGATATCAACAACCCTCCAGGAATGCTTAGAGCCAAGGCTTAGAATTAATGACTAAGCAAAATAAAGCCCCACTACAGAAGCTTCCTTTATAGAAGGGCACCTAACAATTGGATTTTATGAATTAATACCCATAAAGTTTCTGGAAGAGTGGGAGAGTTATCTAAATGCTAAGTAGTGTTAATAACAACTCAAGAGTGAAAGGTTAGAGAGCATAAAGAGTTTTTCTTTGTACCTTGGTTCAATCTTCTCTGCAGAAGAACTTCTCATCATGCTATTCTGGACTTGCTGGAACTGCAATCACAAAAGAAAGGGAGTCTTTGCTGATGACTTGGAGTTAGCAGACACTTCTTGTGCTATCACCTCAGGAAGTGCTTACTCACTGAAAGAGGGTGAAAGGAATGCTTTGCAGGAAGTACAGCCAGAGAAGGGAACCATGTAAGTTCATTTCCTCCTCCTCCAAGGCAGGAGATGGAGGATCCTCCATCCTGCCAGGAAGGGTGGTGGGATGGGACTTGACCAGAGGCACCAAGGTATGTGACCATCATAAGCCCTGCATCTAAGCAGGAACAAGTCAGTGGGGAAGGTGTACTGAAAGCACCCTACAGACCTGCATAGCAAGGAGTGCCCAAGGTGCATTTACCATGCTCCAAATGAATCCTTCTCTACATCAGCAAGCACAAATACAGACTCAACCCCTTCAGCTATCAGGGTAAATAAGGAGTAAAGCAAGGTTTCTCTCAATACACAAGGTCCAACTCTGCTGCCTCTATGGCAGTGGGAGCCCCACAGATCTGGATGGAGGGCACAGCTGGCTGCACCAGGCAGCTTCCCACTGTTCTTACCTGCCTGTGATAGTCCCTCTCCTTAATGAATTTGTCCACCACCTTCTCCACCTGCCGGTCACACTCCACCTGCAGGTGCTTGATGAGGGTGTAGAGCCTCCCTGGACCATAGTAGGTCTCCACAATGGGCTGGTGGGTCTCCACAATGCGAGCAATCCCTGTGGGGAGAAGAGACTCAACCAGCAGTTCCTAGAGCCTAGCAGAGCTACACAGGTCCACAGAACAGACTTAAAAAAGGATCATTCATTCCACAGATTGACTACAAATCTCCTGGAGCAGAAGCCATTTATCTGTCCCTAAAGAGAACTCCTGCCATGCCTTGTGTGCCAGCTGCCCTTCAGCCCAGCAAGATACAAGGTATGAAACTTCCCCAGGACAAAGCCTAAATCTGGCAGGGGGCACAACTACTACTCAAACCCAGTCCCAGCTCTCAGCACCTGCAAAGTTACAGGGAAAAATCAGCCTAGGGATGGCTCTTGGGCACACACTTGCTGCAGAGAGCAAGCATTAGCAAAGGCAAGAACTCCTTGGAGGAAGAGCTCATCTCCAAGGAATTGTCTCTACAATATTGCTTTCCTCTCACAAATACTCTACTCCAGAAGTTAGCAATGCTCCCCCTCTTTTGACACTACTGCCTAGAAAGCTCTACTGGTGCCAGGCGGGGAGAGTAACTAGGCAGGGGTGCAGCCTGGAGCTAGAACAGATTTCATAGAGAAAGTGGTTAATCACTATGGGATCTTAATTACTGTCTTTGGCAACATTCCCACAGAGCATTCATATTCCTTCTCTCCCTTTCTTCTCTGCTTTCAAGTTCCCATGGTGCTTCTTAAAGAGCCAGGCCTGGAGGCACCAACAGCTGCTCATCCCTAAGGGATCTGATTTGTTTGTCTGGAGAACTGCAAGTCTGAAGAAACCTCCAGGGAATACTCATTTGTTTTGAGGATGCAGAGAACAGGAAGAGCCTGATTCCTGGAGGAAGCCAACAAATCCTTCACAAATCCACTTCGTGCCTGTACAAGATGTACATAGGAAAATTTGCTTATTGTGATGCCCTCTGCTGGTTAGAATAAATCCTACTAGTTGTGTCCCTGTCCCTCCAGTGTAAAACACCTGTAGCTCAAAGCAGAATGAAGCATTTTGTGAGCTAAAATTAAAAGCATTTAAAATGATGGACAGTCTCATCATGGACTATTTGCAGTCAATCAGAAAAGAGGAAAAGAAGATTACCTTCAAAGAGGAGTGTCAGGGTGTCTGCAAAGATGACAGCAGCTCGACGGTCACTCATGTCTGTCCCCATCACCAACTGCAGGTTCTCTTCTGCTTTGTTGGCCACCTGCATGACAACAGGACCAGTCAGCTAAACACCCAAAGGTATTCTTCATCCCACAGGTCCTCTGTCCTTGCCCTAGAGAGCTTTCATTGGCCCTCCCAAAGCAAGAACTATTGCTGTTGTTCCTCTTTTGAACAGGGATCCTTTCCTCTCTTAGAGAAAACTCAAGCCTCAAGGAAAGGCAGAAACTTGTTCTCTTTCCAGGCTCGCTGGATGATTTTTAAGCAAGTGCAGAGAGCAAGACACAGAAGAAGTCAGGCAGCTCCCTGGATCTGTACTCAGACACCAGAAAGCCCATCCCAGCATGCAAATGTGGGGAGAGATATGAACTAAGGCCAGTGCTATTTTTTAAGGTTAACAAGCCACTGCCAAAATCTCCTTCCACAACATCTGATGACAGAGACTGGGTTTTGCTTTCCCCTGGGTGTCACAGAGCTTGTTACCTGCTTGCAGAGGTATTCAGAGAACTTGCTCAGCCCATCTTCATGTAAGCCTAGCAGAGGAAAGATCTTGAAGAACCGTTCCACCTGGGGCAGATCACCCTGCTTCATAGCTGAGTCAAATTTCTCCGTAACAATTGTCTTCAGACGCTGCTCTGCTTCCTGCAGGAGCTTCAGGTTGGCATCAATTATTCCTCCTGGTCAAAAGGAAAAAATGTAAGAGCAACAGCACAGTGTTAGTACTGTATCAAGGGCTACTTTTTTTTTCACAGGAGCATGACCAGCACTGCACAGCCCCAAGCTGAGAAGGCAGAAGACACACTAGAGTTCCTCTACAGGCACAGACAGACAGGTTGGTGTGTGATGTAATGTTGTGATTTTCCATGGATGATGACAACACATCCACTGGAATTTTCCTCTTAGGAATCTAGCAATTTACTCCCTCATTTCCAGTTGCTCTGCTTGGTAGCACACTGTAACACAAGAACAATTCTCCTTGACAGAGACTTCTCTCTCACTTCTTCTGGTCTCAACATCTTGTCCTTTTTTGAGTTAGCACCTGAAATACTATTACAGCTATGTGCCAGGAATTTCCTTTTCAATTAATGCTAATTCTGGTGCAACAACACTTCAAAAACATTCACCCCTAAGTCAGTCTATAAAATACTAAGATCTCTGGCCAACATTAGATCTGCTTTGTCTGTTGGGCTGAGACAACCCATGGAAAATGAGCAGCCTCTAGACATTCATTGGAAAGGTGACTTACCAGCATCTCCTCACAAATGGTGCTTACCTTCCTTGCCCTGACGACTGAGCTCAATCACTGACTTGTCCAGAGACAGATAGCGATGGATATGAGCTGCTGCTTGTTCATAGTCCTCATTTCTCAGGGCTGTCTGAACGCCATCCATGCAGAACTTCAAGTCAAGGATATCATCAGCTCTCTGAATGGCCTGATAGAGTCGGTTCTGCAAGAAAGGCAACCAGTAATGCTTCCAGCTGCAGGATGGACCAGAGAAAGGGAATTGTGAGAAGACAGTGTGAGGGAAAAGAAGAAACAGACTGAAGCAATACTTCTTTACACAACAAAACTACAATGTAGCAAAAATTCCACAATACTTAAAAAGTGCCAAGACCAGTGGCTCTGCAGGATGAAAAGCATTTGTCAAAACTGAGGCTGAACTTGGAGGCCATAGTCCTCTGTAACAAACAGGTAGAGACCAGAGATAACACCACACATTATCTGTTTGATCTGAGCAGTTGTGCTGAGTGCTGGCATCGACACCCCTCAGCTTGTCCCCAGACAAGGAACAGAACAGCCAAATTCCTGACCTGGCTTGGGTGACAATGGACATTTCCACTGTCCTCAGTCTTGTGTAGTTGCCAAGATTGCCAGTCACCCTTTTCAGGGTATTCTACCAGGAGCTGCATGCTCAGAAGGGGATGCTGGAGATACAGCTGCTATATGGATGAGCATTCCTGGAAGTGTTCAAGGCCAGGCTGGATGGGACTCTGAGCAACCTGGTCTAGTGAAAGGTGTCCATGTCAACAGCAGGAGAGTTGGGAATGAGATGAGCTTTAAGGTCCCTTCCAGCCCAAACCATTCTATAATTCTATCAGTCTTATACCATGCAATATCCAGGAGCCCAGAAAAACACAGGTGAAACAAAGAGCATAGCAGTTTCCAGCCCACCTGCCCACCGAAGGCAGGGCACATCTGTTGTGCTGTGAGCACAGAACACAGCTTGGTGGTGACAAGCTCCAACCCCCTCAGGCCACTTACCTTGGCAAGGTCGAGCTGACGGACTTTACTGCTGACGTTCTCAGCCAGGTTGCAGGTGAAGGTGATCATCCCTGCCAGCTGCTGGGCATCCCCCTCGATCAGCTGCAGGTTAGGGCTGGGAACACACAGGAACATGAGATGCACACATTAACCGGCTGGATGGTGTGCAAAGAGAGTGACTCTTCCTCCAAATACAGCTGGTCCTGTTACAGTACTCTCATTTCGTTCCCTTTCTCTGGGAGAAAAGCAGGAGAAAGGAACAGACTAACTGCATTGGGAGAGGCTGCACAGACCACTGTGCCTTGCTACCATGCATGGCATGAACAAGCCACTGGGCCCTTATGACATTCTCCAATTCTCAAGTGGAGGTGAAGACTGCAAACGTTTCCTCTGAGCTTCTACTAGACACAATGCCATTTAGGATGACTTTCCAGCCTGCCTGCACAAGTTCACCCTGATGAGGCAGTAATATTTGTTCACACCTGTAGACAGCCTGGCACAAGACACCTGATGCAACAATTGATGCTGAAACCTGGCAGCCTCTGAGATGACACTTTCAAGGCTTTTGAGGCTGCCTGGCCTACACCAAAATTGGTCAGCCTGAGTGAGGGCACAGCTGTCAGTGCTTCTGAAAAGAACTGGGCACCTGGGGATGAGGATCCAGCTGGTGTTCTCTACCACAAACTGATTTGAAATCTGACATTTTCTGAGAATGGATGGGCTTCCCCTACAACAGTGAAAGGAGTATCTGGGTCATGCAGCAAGAAGGAAGAGGGGGGATGGAACACTAACCCCATGCGATGAAGAGCAACCATCTTATTCTCTATAGTGCTTTGCTGCTCCAGGAGGGCATCCAGCTCTTCCTGCACGACTTTCTAAAAAAAAAAAACAACAACAAAAAACTATGAAGGAGGTGTTGTGTGACTCTCCTCCAGGCCAGCCATTTATCACAGAGCCTACATCCAAGCCAAAAACACAGAGCTAGCAAGGCATTAGTGTTTCCAAGAGCTCATATGACAAATTAATCCTTTCTAATCGCTCTTTAATCCTCTTAATCTTTATGTTTTGCCATTTGAAGACCTCGGTTTTGGAATCCTCATCGCACCACTTTTAAGTCAACCCACAAACTCCTCCCCTGGCCGGGTTTCCACTGCACGAGATCCCAGAATCTCCAGGCTGCTCGCGATTCAGGGATCCGCGGAGGCGACACCGACCTCTGGCCGGGCCCCAGGGGCGCCTAAATCCGTATTAAACACCTCTAGAGAGTATCCAACAATGAGGGGCACAGTGACAGCGAGGCATCCGCTTTAAGGAGCCCCGCCGCCTCCCGTGCCCGGCCCCACACACCTCCTCCTCACACAGCCGGCTGTAGGCGGCCTCCAGGTCCGCCAGATCGGTCAGCGACTGGATCCGCTCCATGGACAGGGCGGAGGCGGCGGGGCCGCCACCCTCCCCTGACGGCGCCTTCGGTCCCGGCGCCGTGGCCGCCGCCATCTTGGCACGCAGCTGACGCGGCCGATATCGCCGTGAGGCCCGTCGGGACCGACAAGGCGGTGCCTGAGCCTTGGCGCCGCTCGGCCACGCCCGGCAGCGAGGGAAGCTAACGCCCCTCCAGATCTCCATGCTAGAAGGCGGCTGAGGGTTTTCTTGGGGAGGCTCTTGGTGCAGGGAGCAGCTGCCGTAGCGCCGCAATCATTCAGGCAACGCATTGGGAAACCTCTCCCGCCATACGGCGCGCGCGCGCGCCGGACACGCAGAAAGCCCCATGGAGAAGGCGCGGGAGGGCAGCGCGCAGGCGCGGCGCTGATGGCGGAGGAGGCCGGCGGCGCGCCCGCCTAGGCCGGAGCAGCATCCGCCGCCATCCGCACGGTGAGCGCAGCTCTGCCCGCCCGGCGGCGGCTCCGTGCCAGGGCCGCGCCGGACGAGCCTCTGGTTTGGGGAGGGGGAGCGTCGCGGAGCCCTTGGGGCCTGGGCCGGGTGAGGGCGGCCGGGCTGGGCAGTGACCTGTGGCCGGTTCCCGGGGCGAGCGTTCCGCAGCGCGCGGGGAGGTGCTGGCTCAGTGCCGGGACCTCGGCAAGGCTGAGAGCCGGATTCCCCGGCCCGGGGCTGCCGGTTGCTGCTGGGATTCCCTGCCGCCTCAGCCTCGGGGAGAGGAGTCGGCCCTGAGCAGCTGTGGATGGCTGCACTCGCGTTCAGTGAAACGGTGGCGTCAGGGATGCGTAACGGCGCGGGGATCCCGCAGGGCTTCCCTAATTGTGTCTGGTTCCTGAACAGCTAAAACCGCGACTAATTTGCAGTAATTACTGGAAGTCCTGCTCAGCCGCCCGGCAGTAAGGAGTTCAGCTGGCGCTCGGCAGCCGGGACACCTTGGGAGAGCCTTTTGCCTCGTCGCGCTAATAAATACCAAATAGCGGGGTGGCAGCCGGGCTCCTGGTGCAATGATCCGTGCACACACGGGAGGGCAGCGGTTCTCTCTGCTGGATGAAAGGCTTTGCTTTTGAGAAGTTTATTTGTGTTTTTGTGTTACTTGTTGCAGAATTACCAGAGCTAAGATAAGCTGAAGCAAATCCGTTGCCAACATGTTTCTGTACAACCTAACCTTGCAGCGTGCCACAGGCATTAGCTTTGCTATCCATGGCAATTTCTCAGGTAATTTTCTCCTCCCTCCGCATGTCTTGGCTTGAGGTTTTTTTTTTGATAGCACAAGAAAAAAGTATGTGTTTTACTGTTTGCTTTGGTACCTCTGGGTTTTTTTTGCTGGTGCATCATCATTTACTCTTGAGTGTTACTTGAGCCGTGGTAGCTTGTGGAAAGATGATTATTTATCAATGTAATGTATCTATAGATTTAGCTTAGTATTCTGATCAGTTTTCTTGTATGTTAAAAGATGTTCAGTGGTGGTGTGTTCAATGGTAAGTTTCTTTGAGCTGCTCCACGGTAATCCTAAAATTGGCATTTGCAAGTTTCCCCTTTTTCCCTTGTAGCACTTGTTGAAGTTGCATGGTGCTCTGTTCCTGACTTGTGCTTCTGTTTTGGCTTCTTCAGGAACCAAACAACAAGAAATTGTTGTTTCCCGGGGCAAGATCCTGGAGTTACTTCGCCCTGATCCCAACACAGGCAAGGTTCACACTCTGCTGACCGTGGAGGTGTTTGGAGTCATCCGGTCCCTCATGGCCTTTAGGCTGACAGGGGGGACCAAAGACTACATTGTGGTGGGCAGCGATTCGGGGCGCATCGTCATTCTGGAGTACCAGCCCTCCAAGAATGTGTTTGAGAAGATCCATCAGGAAACCTTTGGCAAGAGTGGATGCCGCAGAATCGTTCCAGGCCAGTATTTGGCTGTGGACCCAAAGGGCCGTGCCGTCATGATCAGTAAGTCTCTCTGTCAGCTTGCGTTATTATTTTTATCTTTTGTCTTCTGGATATTTATTTTGAATCAAGTTTCTGCCAGGTATAATTGGAATTGTTTCTCAGGTAGTGTTTTAGGCTGAGTTGTGTCAAGGAGAATGCAGGCATTCAGAATTGTTCCTTGGTGCTGGGGACTTGTACAAATAAATTGTAATGCTAACCAAAATGAGTAGGAAAGAAACCAATTTTCCTAACAGTGCACAGAGCCCTGAAGTGTGGTGTGTGGGAGAGAAGATGGGATTGCAGGCATCAGTGCTACAGTGTAGCCAGTTAGTTCTCATGGCCTGAGATGATGTTCTGAGTTCATGTCTCTTCTCTGAGATGTCTTGTGGAGACAGCCAAATTCATTTCTGATCAGGCTTCACAGGTAGAAGGACACTTGGGAGAAATTTTTTGGTAAGAGTTAGCATGAGATGTATGGAACTTCCTCAGTTTGCTGAAGGCAGCTCTGTACAGTGCTGATGGCAGTTTACCAGTATGTCTTTATACTGGGAATAACAATAAATATTCTTTTCTAACATGTCTGGTCTTCCTGGGTGAGAAAGTAGCACAGTCATGGTTGTGCCATTCATATTGGTATCTGAGTGGTGGTTTTTATGTTGTGGATGCTGTGTGTCAAGCAAGGATACATTTTCTTAGTTAAAATATTTCTATGGAGAAGTTGTCATACCAGCTGGCTTTAAATAGCAGAACATCTGTATGCTTCTTTCTGTTTGTATTTGCTTCCTTGCAGTCTGTCATCTCTTGTGTTGTAAAAGGAGTGAGTAGACCTGCCTTAAGCCACTGTAGATGGCATATTGGGCCAGGTGAATGTAGCTCAAAGGGTCAGGCTTTGGCTTTAAAGGGCTGAAGTTGTCGTTTTGTCCTTACAATCTGAAAGATTTAAAATGAGACATTCAATGTTAATTGGTGGCACAGAGATAAACACCAGTAGTGAACTTCAGCTGAAGTAATGCTGACATTCTATTGCCAAGTTGCAGCTCGATTTTGGGCTGCAGATATGGTTAGATTTGATCATCAAGTGATGGGCTTCATGTGCTGTTGTCCTTTTTTGTAGGTGCCATTGAAAAGCAGAAGCTGGTGTATATCCTGAACAGAGATGCTGCTGCTCGACTCACCATTTCCTCCCCACTGGAAGCCCACAAGGCCAATACCTTGGTCTACCATGTGGTAGGAGTCGATGTGGGGTTTGAAAACCCAATGTTTGCTTGTCTGGAAATGGATTATGAGGTGAGAAGAACTTCATCTTCCTTTGCTGTCTTTTGACATTTGTTGTTCCTATTCTGTTCTTCATCTCTCATTGGGGAACATAGGCTGTTTCTGCTGTCTGAGGCAGTTTCCATTTTTCACAAGCTTACTGGCTTTTTGTCTTGCCTTCAGCCAGAATGGACAAGTCTCTTCCGCCTTGGTGATTCATTTTGCTTTTCAACTGAAAATATGCCTATTTTCTTGGTCTGATCTTCTCTTGTGCAGTTTCCAATCTTGTGGCCTCCATTCTGTTGTTACTCAAAACTGTTTCCCCACGTATCAGCTTTGCTCCTCCTTTTAATACTTTTCTTCAAAGACCCCTCCATGTGTTCTGTTTTAGGAAGCAGACAATGATCCCACAGGTGAAGCTGCAGCCAACACACAACAGACATTGACGTTTTATGAATTGGACTTGGGTTTGAACCATGTTGTCAGGAAATACAGTGAGCCCCTGGAAGAGCATGGCAACTTCCTCATAACAGGTACTGCCTACAGAGATGTTTTTGCATGGGTCTACTTGGTTCCCATTCCCTAGGAAAACAGAGTCAATACTCTTTACATCTTAGGAGTTGTTTTAATTGTAGTTTGAGCCATTAGTATAAATTAGTTAATTGACCTTGTAGTCAGGTAATGAGGGGTGGTTCACACATGGAAATACACAAGTATTTGTAGAAGCAGCTGCAGTTAGAGAGGTCTCCTGAAATTAGCTGATAGCAATGCAAAAGGACTTAGTTTTAGTTAATGTGTAGGTGCTGTTGTTCTCTCTTGAATGGGATTCCATCAGCTAAAGGCAGTAGGTGAATCCATGGACTAAAAGCCCACTTTGAGGGGTTGGATGCAGAGCCAATATAACACCTTCAACCAGGGAAACTGCTGCAGGTTCCTCTCCAAGCACAAAAGATGCTGAGCTAGGAGAGCATCTTTGTATGCTTGCCCTGTTGCATCTCCTGTAGGCAGCTGTCAGACAGACACCAAATATTTTGCTGAATCTGTTTGGTGATATCTTTTGTTACATGAGATCACAAAGTATGGTTTTAGAAATGCTTCTATTAACTAAAGATACTAATTCATATGATGGACGTTTCTACAAGCAAATATGCCAGAAACCCAGGGGTTGTGTTTAAGTTGCTAGTGTGGTATTTTGGGCATGGCATGGCTTTCTAATGGGAAATAATAAGAAATAAATAATAATAAATTCTAATAAGAATAAGCCAGAAAGGATAAAACTTAAGCAATTTGTCAGAAGCTGCATCCTTCCAGGTCCCCTGGTTCCTTCTGCTCTGTTCTCATGGTGGCACAGGCAGCTTGTACTCAGTCTTCTGTCTTTTCAATAAGAGCCGATTCATACATACAGGGTGATGGAGAGTACTGGAAACTACATTGCATTAAAGAAAACCAAATATTCTGCAAGCAGCGAGTCAGATCTGTGGTAAAGGCTTTTCTCCTAATCATTTTCTTTCAGTTCCGGGTGGTTCTGATGGCCCCAGTGGGGTACTGATCTGTTCTGAAAATTATATTACTTACAAAAACTTTGGTGACCAGCCTGATATCAGATGCCCAATTCCCAGGAGACGGGTGAGAATTCTTTAAGATTATGAATGCTTGGAATTTGCTTTTCAAGGTTAAGGGCATCAGGAAGGTTTTAAAGTAAGAAAAAAGGAGTTAAAACCACATTGGTTTATCTGCCTCACTGGCTGTGTGTTATCTGGGAGGGAGGACGAAGGTGGGCATAGCCTGAAGTGATGAGTGTGGTTCATGTCTCTTCTCTGAGATTTATACTGGAGATACTCCAAAGCCTCTGATCAGGCAGCATGTCAGTGCAAGATAGGATTACTTGAGATGCTGAATGGTGGCAATTATAGATGCAGATGAATTCAACAGCAGCTCTGTTGCAACTAAGGCTGCTTCCTCTCCCTTTGGTATGGGGAATTACATGCTTTGGCAATGCTTTGAACACCTGCCAGAGTGCTCAAAACCAGATGTTTCTGGGTTACAGTCCTTTCCTGTGTTTTTGGCTTTGATATGTGAGAGTTGCCTGGAGAGGAGAGTAAAACAGATGAGGGATGATGTTTAGGCACAGTGTCCCACAACTGTATTTCCTTCTGGGGCAGAGATGTACCAGGGGTGACTACAGGTGTAACGAAGGGATGTGCTTTGTGTTAAAAGCCTTCTTCCATACTGTGAGCTCTTAAGGCACCTGGGAAATGGAAATACTTCAGTCAGTGAAATCACTTCTGTGCTTGTCAGGTAATTCCACCAATGACCTCCTGTCTTTCCTGACAGAATGACTTGGATGACCCAGAGAGGGGTATGATTTTTGTCTGCTCTGCTACACATAAGACCAAGTCCATGTTCTTCTTCCTGGCCCAGACAGAGCAGGGAGACATCTTCAAAATTACTCTGGAGACTGATGAAGACATGGTAAGCATCACATGAATGCAGAAACATTAATTGAGAGGAGTCCTTAGTAAATTACTTTCTTTAAGGTGATACATATTTACTGTTGCAAGTTTAGCTGTGTAAGGGCACATGCTTTATGTGATTTGTAATACAGTTAACACTGGTCACAATTGTGGATTTTAGTCATAAAGAGACACAGTGCAAGGTTTGCAAAATCCTGTGAGGATTAAGCTGCAGTCACTTGAGCATACTTGAAATGTTCTAGAGGTGGTTTTTTCCTTAAAAGATGTAAACTGTGGTCCATGAGCCTCCTGGAGAGTATTTCAGTAACTCTTTCTGTGGAACCCTTCCCTGGATTTTAGCATGTACCCTCTAGTCTCTTAATTGAGTATTTATATCAGTCAATATTTTTGCAAGTTGAAGAAACTAGCTTGGTCTGTGAATTGAAATAACTGGCTTGCAGTGGCTTGCTGCTGCTTGTTTTAGTATTTTGCTCTGACAAGATCTCTGCTGAGTTGGGTTTTTTGAGTAAATGTAGAATGTTAATTTATTCATTTAAACATGTAATATTTGATACAAGGGGTGATTGTCTAGCAAGCACCAAGCCTGCCAGAGTTCAAGGAGTGTTTGGACAATGATCTCAAACACATGCTGTGATTTTTGGGGTTGCTCTGTGCCGAGCTGGGAGTTGGACTTGATAATCCTTGTTGGTCCCTTCCAACTCGGAATAAACTGTGATTCTGTGATGTTCAAGTGCCTGAAGATTGTTCTTGGATGTTTCACCAACAGCTGTTGAGACCATATCAAATTTAGAAATTTGCTCAGGACGGTTATTTTTTTAATGCTGGAGAACGGCTAGTGTTCAGTGAAGCAAATTTTTTTTCTCTTAAGCAGCTTGCTATTTTTATAGCTTTTATTTTCCAAATTGACTCAGTGTTACAAAAGGCAGAACATCTTGGAATAAAACAGGCAGCCTGGCTTGTCTGTTCAAATAGTCTGTTGGATTTTGTGATTTATAACCTGGTGCCCCAAACTGATGTGTAGCCTGCTCACATGTGCAAGCCTAGTCTTGCTTCATTTCTTTGGAAAAGATAGTTACATAGGTGTTTTTTATTAAATCACACATGTGGAGCTCCAGTATTTTACCATCACAGTCACATCTTCGTCTGCTTTCAGGTAACAGAGATTCGACTGAAGTACTTTGACACTGTTCCTGTTGCCGCTGCCATGTGTGTGCTGAAAACAGGGTTTCTCTTTGTGGCATCTGAATTTGGAAACCAGTGAGTAAACAATCTTTCGTCAGTGTTTTTCCCCTGTTCTGTTCAGGCCTGCAGACTGACCCTTGAACTTAGTGTGCATAGAAAGACAACACCTCTGATTTAATGGGTAAATTAGTGCTTTGTTCAGAGGGCTTGAGAAGGACAGTCGGATTAGACTATGAATGGGGGAATTTTCTTCTTGTTTGAACTCAGATTAGATGATGACATGCAGATAACAAAAGGTTACTTGCTGTTGCAGCAGGTTTTGGAAAAATTGAGCATTTGCTGTTTGTGTAGGGTTCATCACATATCTAGGTGAATTATCTTTTCAGTTAGTTTGATAGTTTTGAATTTTTGTGTCTGTGGCCCACTCAGAAGTAAATAGGGTTTCTTATTAGTAGCTGTGTTCCTTTCCTTACTTGATGTATACTTGAGGGCTTTTTCCTAATTCATGTTTGGGCTTCTAAATACTCTAAAGGATCATGCACACCTTTGAAGATTAGCTAAACTTTGTCTGAGGGGGGATTCACAGGAATTGAAATTTTCCTGACTGTATCTGCAGTCAGCCACCTGAGGGAGCCCCAGCCAGTTTGCTGGATTGAATCTGAGTTGAGGAAGCCATATTCAGGCTTCATTAAAAACTGGAAGTAACTCAGTCTATCTTTCTGTGGGTTTTTTGGGGAATTTTCTTCTCTGAAGTTTTATTTGATTGTTGTGTTATTTAGACTCATAAAGTGGAATAGGGAATGTGGTTAAAAATAGTGTGGTTAAAAAAGTGAGAGTATTCCAATAAAATAGATAACTGTGGAGTTGAAGTGTTAGCCATTGGCCTTGATTATGGCCTCAGCTGTCAGTTGGTGCTTTGGCTTTAACACAAGAATATCTAAAAGGCTCAAGGGCAAGCAAAACACTGAAACTCTGGGATACCTTGCCAGTGACAGCTGCAAATGTGAAGGGCTGAAGCTGGGAGGTTGTGGGGGAGTTCTCTTGTTTGTGGGTTTTGTGGTTTTTTTTCTTTGCAGGCCTCTGATTATTTTTAAGTACTTTGTCACACAGAAGACAATCCTTAAAACCAAATATTAATAACTGTGTAATGTAGGGTTGGATTTCTTTCTTCCCCACTACCTAAATATCTGGTTAAACCTTACTTAAAGAAGGCTATATGAGCCTTGCTCTGAACATGCTGACACTTTTCTTTCTGTCTCAAGTTACCTATACCAGATAGCTCACCTGGGGGATGACGATGAGGAGCCAGAGTTTTCCTCTGCCATGCCTCTTGAGGAAGGAGATACATTCTTTTTTCAGCCACGACCTCTGAAGAACCTGGTGCTGGTGGATGAGTTGGACAGTTTGTCTCCTATTCTGTGTTGTCAGGTATGTTGCCATCATTAAGTTCCTGTTTACCACAAGTGTGAGTGGAGTCACCAGCTATGTTATTCCAGGTTTCCAGAAATCCTGCTCCAAGTAAAGACTGATAGAAAGGCAAATCTGTAGAGTTCTCAGACAGCTGACTCAGATTGGTACCTGGCCTGGTAGTTTTGATTCCTGTGGCATTAAATACATATCTAAACACAGGGTGTCAGCCTGTGATTCTGTGATGCTTCTCTGTTGACCATCAGACCAGTTCTTACCAAAGAGTTTGGGTAAAACTTAATATTCTTTCAGGGCAGCAGCTGGAACACCTTATGGCATCTCCCCAACTTTTGGTGTTTGCAAAACATTATTAAAGCAGTAGTGTGATACGTAGATCTAGTTTTATTTTCTCATTCCATACATGTTATTTTTACGCTTTTTCTCCACACAGATAGCAGATTTGGCCAATGAAGACACACCCCAGTTGTATGTGGCATGTGGTCGGGGGCCCAGGTCATCCCTGAGGGTTTTAAGACATGGACTTGAGGTAAGACATCCAGCACTTTAGAAGAACAGCCTGAGAGGTGAGGGTGGTGTGAGGAAATCCTTGAAATAAAGGTGCTGAAACGAGGGGATTCTCCTTCTGCTGTACTCTGGAGAGCTACTTTCTCTTGCTTCTAGAGAAATAGAAGAGAAATAAATTGTACTGTTTATTCTTACAGTCTCAAAGGCTTTTTGTTTACTTGACTTCAACAAAACCTGCATTTTGTCTCTTCTAATACTTGAGTGTATTGAGCTGGAGCATTCCTGGTGTCTGCCAGCTGCTGCTGATCTCTGCTGGGGGTGGATGACCTTGTTTTAAAGCTGATCATCCAAAGCAATAATGTTACCATATCGTTGCTGACCATGTTTTGCCCTGTAGCACATCTGGCATGGGCTGAGAGCATTAGAATTGGGAATTGTTAGCTTTCCTGTCCAGTTGTGGGAAAGCTTAAAAACTGCTGGTGGTTTGATTGCTTACTCTATTAAGTCTAAACATCTGTTTGCAAAAGAACCTTCTTCCTGTTTACTGTTAGGTATCCGAAATGGCCGTCTCAGAGCTGCCTGGTAACCCCAATGCTGTATGGACTGTGAGGAGACATGTTGAAGGTATGCAGTATTTTCCTGAAGCACAGGGAGGCCATAATGTTTTTGTGTGTGTTTTGTTTGTTGCTGTTTTCCGGTTTTCTGTCCAAGGAGATAGGAATGGTGCTGCGTGATGCTTGTGTGCCATTCCCAGAAATTGTGGTTTGAGTCAGCAGCCACCTGCTTGTCTTTAGAAGCCACCCACCCTCTGGTCCCCTGGTATTGTCACATTTCTTTTGACAAAGAGGCAGTTGCCTGCAGCTGCCTCCATCGCCCAGTATGCTGTGTCAGCCGTACATTTGCAGCCTGAAGCTGCTGAACTTCCAATGAATTTTCATTTCCCATAAGTTTTTTGCCCATAAGTTCTTGCTCAAACATCAGCAGGCAGCAGCTATTCTTGTTGTTGGAGCATACTCACTATTCTTCATGTGTGTGTTGACAACTGTAGTAATCAGCTCTTTGTGAGAGAGTGGGATACAAATTATGGAACAAAGATCATAAATCAGCAACACTGTCTTTATTTATTACTTCCTTCTGTGCATATCTTTGAAAAAAACCACTCTGGACTAGGACATACTCTATTCAAGAGCCAGCAATATGTAGAAGGTTGGTGATTCTGGGAAGATTAAGATTTGAGGTTGGCAGAATATACTGGACTGGGGGTTTGGTTGGTTATTTGGTTTGGTTTTTTTTTTAATTTTGTGATCTGGAATAATAGCATTACTAACATACAAGAGGAAATGTAGTCCCTTCTCCTGCCTTTCTCTTGATGGTGAGAGCAGAATTGCACAGAAACACCTAAAAAGCTTGTAGGAAATCTGTTCTGGGTACTGGCAGGCTCAGGGATTATTTCCCAAGCGGTGCTTTGTGTAACTCTCACAAAGACTTCCCTAGGTTTATGCACAGGATCTAGGAAGGCCAGATTGTTGCAATAGAGGCTTTAGCCTGCTATGGTGACATGATACTTCACATTTAAGCAGAGTAGCATGTCTTCCAGGGAACCAATAACCCTGTGGGAATTTCAAATGCTGCAGTGGGATTTACATACATGGTTTTCTGAAGAGGCATTCCAGTTTGTTAGAAACCTTTTGTCCAGCATTCTGGAAAAGAAATTGGTAAGATTTCCTCCCTCTGAGGACTGGAGGCTTCTGACATCACCTTACAGTTTTAAAATCTTTTCTCTTGGGGTTCCAGAAGAAGACTTTGACTTTTCACGAGGTGGAGGACCATTGGTGATCTGCAGGAAGTGGACCAGTCTCATTGCCTCCTTTGCTTTCCACCTTCCAGATTCTCCAGGTTTCAGCATGATCATCTCCATGATTTCAGAAAGGCTGGAATCTGTAGCTGTTACGCTGTGCTATTCACTGTATACAGTTTATAGATCTGTGAAACTGATCCCCAAGTTCCAACTCACGGAATTCAGAAATTAATTTAGTGTGTTTTAATCAGAAAGAGTTCAGAACCTTTACAGACGTGTCTAATCTTTAAAGTGCCTTTGAGGGCTCAGTTGGCAGTGTGGGGTTGCCCAGCTCCGCCTCGATGTTGCAGTATGTGTGTGTGCTGCAAGGCCTCTGTAAGAAACACCTGGGTCTGCAGTCTTCAAAGCAAATACTAACCTTGGCTGGTACGTGGTGATACTCACTACCAATACCAAGCCTTTTTTTTTCTTCCACAGGTGGCTGGTGGTGGAGGTGCTGATCACCACAGGTGTGTACCTACTGCTAGGGGCTACTGTGCAGTACCACATGTTAACCACAGAGAATCCCAACAGCATGGGGCTGCGTTTATACTAAGCATTTCAGTAAACAAATTCTAGAAACTGGTGTGCAGTTGAAGATTGTTGTCTTTGAAGTTCAGTAGCTGAGGAGTAGAAAGCAGATCCCAGTCCATCTTGCAGTCCTTGGGAAGCAAAACAATCAACTGTGTCTCTGTGGGACAGTCAGTTCTTGCTAAAATTGGATGTGTGTGGTTAAGGGGTATTTTCAGCTCTGGTAGACCAAATTTAGGCTCCCAGCTGCTTTGAACAGATCTCCAAGAGAAAAAGATCAAGTGTGCTTGGAGCATTTGTAGGTATCGCTGGCATGGGAATGCCCTCTGTGGTTATGAGAATCATCTGCCTGTGAGACAGAAGTGGGTAGGATTTGCACCAAACCCTCTATTCCAGTTGAATATCTGTGGGTGTAGGTGTGTGCTCTGTTGTGTTGATAGATGAAAGCTGGGAGCTGAGAGTCAGCATTCCCTACCTGGCACTCTTACTGGAGGAGCAATGTGCAGTGAGTCAGTGCTGCGGACTCGCCACGCAGTAGTAAACAGAAGCCCAGGAAAATGTGCTGTCATCCCCTCAGAGTGTGTTAACTGATAGTGATCCTGAGCTCTGCCACTGCTCACCAGTTTGCTCACCGAACTCCTCTGAGCTCATGGTGATTGCATTTGTGTCGGTGCAAATTCAGATGCTGCAGAGCATGAGAAAACTGTTAGGACTGGACTGGCATATAAGAATGGAATTCTCATGGACTAACTCAAACTGAATCCATGGCAAATAATAAAAAGCACAGTTGTCTAGAGTTCATGGACTGAAATGTCATGATTTCATAACTGGTTGTGATGTGTGCATGAAGCTGCAGAAAACTTGTAATGCATGTGTAGGAGAATGAGTCCAGCTGTGGCTCTTCAGAGTCATTAAAATGTCTCTGTTACTCACTGAAAGGAGCTGACTGGTGCAGTTAGAACAGTAGTAAGCATCTCTGAAGTTTTGTGTCTGCATACAAAATGATGCCTATCTGTTTAAAACTCTGGGGAGCCTGATGTTTTGCTTGGGATTGTGCAGAGCTAAGTAGATAGCTTTTCATATTAAAATCTATAGATCTTTTCTTTTTCTAGCTGAGAATACTCTCAGTGTGCCCTAGGGATTTAGTCCTCTTAATTTCAACTAGGCTGCTATATTTTCTAAACCAGAATTTTATTGTTTGAACCTAAATGAATGTGTCTTATTCACTGACTTAATTCTGGTAAAGCAAACCCTTTATTTCAAAAGCTCCAGCAGAGAGTCATTAAGCAACACAGACTTCAAGCAGAAATGCACTTGTCACCATTATTGACACAGACTTAAAGGCATGCTCTAATATAAATGTAAGCCAATGGAAAGAAAGAGCAAAAAAAATATTAAGAGGTAGGAATGAGTTTTCATCTAGAGTAGGACTAAGGGAATCTGTTTTGTTTTCAGATGGGAGTTCTTTGTCCTATTCCAAATCACATGCTTAAATCTCCAGCTGGGACACAGTGGTTTATCATGAGAATTGACAGCCCCTAGGGAGGAAGGCAGCAGCTCTGAAGTAATTTGGAAAGCAACAGTGGTCTTTGAAATGGAATTCTTAGAACATCCTGTCTATGGGATATTTATGAATCAAATGGTTAGCCTGTGAACTGCTAGAAACTCCATGATCGAGGAATTCTTGTAGACTTCTGGTGTTGAAAAATTTGTGCAAATTTGTAGGAGAAGCTGCTGTTCAGTGTAGAAAATAAGCAGTGTGTAAGTGTGTCTTGCTGAACTCTTATCATCTGCTGTTAATGTTGGAGGAATTCTCCAGTTTAGCCAAGTGTGCAAGTAGTTGGCTTTACTGATGGGGCTCTCTGCAGATTCAGTTCTTACTTTCTCATTCCCCCAAATGGACTGGTTCCTGTTCGTGGGGTTTTGGAGCTGTTGGTGGTTATAGGCTGTGAGTGGTTAATAGAATAGTAATGGAGTTCATGCCACAGACTTCTGTTGGAATTGCTTTAGTTACACAGAACTTTTCAGTTTGATCAGAGCTGTGGTCTGTATACCAGATGTTGCAGAGAAGAAGGATGGATTTTTTAATTTTTCACTTGCATATTTTCAACTGTATGTAAGAGCTTTTTGTTATAAACGTGACACAGCAGGTTTGGCAATGCTTCCATCTAAACAGGGTGGATAAGAAAAGGATTAGTTCTTCAAGCTTTTGTTTTGGTTAACCCAGCTCAGGTTCTTTAGGCTGCTGCATTGTATTTTGTGGCATCCTGTTTCCATCCCAGTGAAACTCCTCTATTTTCCTTTTCTGTTAAAGTTATTAGCCACTTCTCCATGGTCTCCTATGTTTGAAAACTATGGAGAATCTCCTTTCAAGAGCAGAAACTGACAGCTCTCTTACACCCTCACCTCTACTAGATATGCTGTGGTGCCCAAGGCTGAGCTTTGGGTTGAGTTGGGTTAAAAAGAGGAATTTTCTTTTTAAGAAATAGCAGTTGCATGACAACAGCAGCAGAAGTGGAGTTGCTTCTCTGAGGCAATCTTATTTGTCTTCCAAGGCTCTTGGCTCCATTTCCCAATAGATTTCATTGTTTCTGTTGCTTTTGGTATTCTGTTTTAATGAGATTGTCCTCTTTCCCTCTTAAGACCTATTACTTTCTGCAGAGTGAAAGCAGACAGCAGTAAACTGGGACATTTGCTTTACCCAGTCCTACTACCATCATTTCCCACAAAGTTTCCCTATTTCCAAATGAGCTCTTTAGATTATTTTCATTAGCATAGCTCCTCCATGTCCAAGCTACAGGAGTCTCCCACGCTGTCCCCTTTGGGAGAAGACAGTACTGGAGATAATAGAGCAGACACTGACCTTTACTTCCATTGGGATAAATGACAGTATTGCAGCTATCTTTAAAATCTAATTGTTTCTTATCCCAGGAGATCTCACAGTGTGAGTAGAAGCCAGTTGAGCTTTTGGAGGAGGGTAGAGCAGGTTTAACCCTGAATTCTGCTGCAATGCACCCTAATTGTTCTCTGCAGCCTTTCATTGCGTGGCTCCTAGATAGAGATTGTGGTACTGCAACCTCCTGTGTGCAACATCTGTGGTGTGGTTTCTGCAGATAGATTCCTTACGTTCAAATTTTTGGAGTAGAGTATTTAGTTTGACTTTTTTGGGTGTTAAATCTGGATTCAGCTCCTTGGGTGAGGGGGGACAACAGTTTTAAAACCTTTGAGAACTTGAGCGTTCTTTGAAAAAAAATAGATGAGAATCTTTCTTGCCAGAATCTAGAGTATCGTGAATTGACTGTGGATCTGGATCGTGGTTTGATCCCTGGCTTGGTCTTGCATTGTTTGGAGTCCAGCAGTGGCTGGCTTTTGGACAGCGTGTCCTAGAGCGAACTTGTGCAATACTGTCAGCAGCTGTAATTGTCACAGGAATTCTGCTGAAGAGCAACTGCTAGACATTTGTCAGACTGCTGATTGTGTTGGGAAGCCTTGCATTTATTAAATCAATACTCTTTTTTTTGTCTCCCTTGACCAGATGAATTTGATGCTTACATTATTGTGTCCTTCGTAAATGCCACACTGGTGCTGTCTATCGGAGAGACTGTAGAAGAAGTGACTGACTCTGGATTCCTGGGTACTACACCCACCTTGTCCTGCTCTCTTCTTGGTGATGATGCTTTGGTACAGGTAATGGAATAAAAAAATATTCTTTCTGACGTGTCTACTATGTCTGCCACTCACAGCTTGCTGCACAGATGTGATTTTTGCAGTAGTGCAACACATGTCTAAAGATGCAGGTTGGCACAGAATGATGCTGATTTAGCCTTTCCCTTTTTATATCTTGCTAAGTGAAACTGGACCACTCCAAAATGGTCCTAATCTCCTTCAGTAGCTCCTTGCTGTGGTTAAAAGATGAAGTTCTCCCAGCTGGCAAGTATCTTCCTGTTGGTTCAGCCTGGTGCATAGCTGATGGACCACTGGCTGCCAGGAGCAGTTCTTGCCTTTGGCTTCTGCTGAGTCAGAACCACTAGTGAAAGGGGAGTTGTGAAGAGATGGTAAATACAGAGTTGATGGGACCTTTTTTTTCCTTCAGGTTTATCCAGATGGGATTCGGCACATCCGAGCAGATAAGAGAGTAAATGAATGGAAGACACCAGGAAAGAAAACCATTGTAAAATGTGCTGTGAACCAAAGACAAGTAGTGATAGCACTGACTGGAGGAGAACTGGTTTACTTTGAGATGGACCCGGTATGTATGTTAATGTTGTGAATGAGTTTGGTAGACTGAGGTATGGGTTATGCCAGTGATTGATCTTGGTCAGACCTGCAGAAAAGGATTCAGTAGTAGAGCATTCTTCTAGAATGGATATATCAAAGCCCTGCATATCAAGACTGTGTCTATCTGAGATAATTTAATGGCTAATTAAGGTCTCTGAAGGTCATAACTGAGGCTGAAAATTGTGTTTTTGTACTCTTGTTCTTCTGGTTCTTCCAATTGTAGCTGAAATAAATGGTTTAAAAATTGTGATGTTGTTCATATAACAAATCGAAAGCATTGTTTAAAAACAAAGTATCTAATTAGTAAGTCATATGTTTTTCTTTCTCAGTCAGGACAGCTGAATGAGTACACAGAGAGAAAGGAGATGTCAGCCGACGTCGTTTGCATGAGCCTGGCCAACGTTCCCCCTGGGGAGCAGCGTTCCCGGTTCCTTGCTGTTGGACTGGTGGACAACACTGTCAGAATTATTTCACTTGACCCTTCGGTGAGTAGCTGTTGTGACTTTTTCCTTTTTTCTGTGCTGAATACTTCTTTCTGGAGACCTAAAAGGGCGTCTTTAAGCTTCTTAGATGGAGCTTGAATCCTGTCTTGCTATGCCAAGCCTTGCTGACTGGTGTTTTCTCTCTCCTGTTTTCCTCAGGATTGCTTACAGCCCCTGAGTATGCAGGCGCTGCCCGCACAGCCCGAGTCGCTGTGCATCGTGGAGATGGGTGGCACAGAGAAGCAGGATGAGCTGGGAGAGAGGGGCTCCATTGGCTTTCTGTACCTGAACATTGGACTGCAGGTGAGGGGTTCCTCATGCCTGGCAGGCATGTCTTGAGGAGCTTTTGCTTGAAAGGTGGATTGTTAAAATAGCCCTGTCATCATGTAGTGCAACACAAAGCCTGGTTTCCCTCTTTGTTACAATGTGTTTGAAAAGGGTGTCTGGGGAATTCACTCTGTGAGTTTCCCCACACATTTTCATACTAAAGACTAGTCAAAAGACAGTGTATTATCCCAGATTTTATGTAGGACAGTCTGTGCTTTTCCCGTTCAAGAAGGAAGGCATATTTTAAGAAATATTTCTGGGTGAAATGTTGAGCAGCTCTTTAAAAACTGCCTGCAGGGCAGAGTATCAAACAAGTAACTGCCCACTAACAGAGGCTCTGCTCTAATCACTCTGCTATTACACAGCTTTTTGTTGCATCCAGTACAGACGCTCTGATCTTTGACCAAAAAATGTTGTTTTGATAATTCCACATGTAGTAAAAATAATCAGCACAGTTTAGGTTCTTCCTCATGCCTCAAGTTTGATGTCAGAATGCAAACTTTTTTTAAGGAGCATGAGTTTTTGGGTAAAATCTTTGTGCCAAGAGGGATGAGGATCTGGAATCCACTCTCAGATTCTTACGGCTTATGTGATACACTTAAGTCCTTGGTCTGTTTTTTTATTCTGAAGAGGGTCCTTTCTTCCCTGTAGCACTGTGCAGGAGCTGTGCTTTCTTTGCTATTAAAAGCGTGGCCGTAGGGGAGAGTTGTACTGACAACTAGGAAAACAAACAGCTAATTCTTCAGAAATTGCCTCTCTCGATTGTTTAGAATTATGCATGTAGTAAGTTAACTTCTTGCCTTCAACCTGGATCTTTTTGTTTCGCTGCTGTCAAGAACGGTGTGCTGCTGCGAACCGTCCTGGACCCCGTCACCGGCGATCTCTCTGACACCAGGACCAGATACCTTGGCTCCCGGCCTGTCAAACTCTTCCGTGTCCGAATGCAAGGCCAAGAGGCGGTAAGGGAGGCGAGCTCTTGCAGGGGTGCAGATCCACTCTCCAGGCGTCACATCCCAGCTTTTCATATGGGTGGGCAGAGTGGGAAAGCGCATCCCTGCAGTACAGCAGGACCCTCTGGGTAGGGGTGGGAAGTAAAATGACTTCATTATGGAGCTGCCTGGCTCGCAGCTTGTTCTTTCACAAACAGCCTTGTTCTTAGTCCCCTTACTGCTGTGTAGTGCTGTCCTGCCTTCTCTGAACTAGGATTCATCTGACCCATAGGCTGTGTTTACAGTGTGCTTGGAGAGCTCTGAGCAGATTCTTGGGCTTATAGACACATCTTGCCTGCTTTAGCTGACAGAGAGATGGCGAGAGCTCTGTGCAGAAACCTTACCCTTGAATGCTTGATGCAGAGAATGGTTGTGTCCTTGCATGTTGGGAATAGCTTAGCCAAAGGCTGGACAGCTGCCATACATGGTTCGAGGAAAATATTTGCAAGATTTGGCATAGAAGGAAGAATGTGTTTCATCAGAAGTGCCAATTCCAGGCCTTCTGATGTGGCACTGGGGAAATCAGCCACCCCCTGCTTGACTCATTTTTGGATGACACCTTCAGAGTTGAGAAATAATGCCGATCAGCCTAGGGGGCTGGATCTGGGAATTTGTGCTCTGCTGTAGTGTTAAGGTACACTGGGTGAATCTCTTCAACTTAATCCTACCAGCTGTAGCTGCAAAAGAATACCTGTAGAGTAAACAAGTGCTTTTCAGCTTTGAGATCAGGCAGAAACTAAGGTTGTGCTGAAACTCATTTAGCCAGATGTTTAAAGCTGAAAAGTTTGGAAGTCAATCTGCTTCCTTTGTTTCTCATAATTTGATTTAGGTTAGTGATGATTTTCAATAAATTTCACTAAGAGTGGAACAGCATTCGGATTGTGATGAAGCAGTAAATATTTGAAAAGACCTGTTCCCACTAGAACAAGCTATTAAAAAAAGATATGATAGTATTGTTGATCTTGACTTTTACAGGTAATAGCTTTAGTGCACCTCAGTTGGGGTATTTGTTGTCTTGATAGTGCTTTAAAGTTCCTTTTCGTGCCATATGCAATTTCCAGAGAAAGCTGAAAGTAAGGAGTGTCTCCCCAGGTGTGCTCTGAGCCAGGTGGGGTCCACCCACAAGAATTCAGTTGTTGCAGTGGGGAAGAGTTGGGCACTCTCCATCCATTCCTATTGCATAAAGTGAGCTTGCTTCCATTCCCAGACCTAATAAATTTGCTTCCTGTCTTTCCCAGGTGCTGGCCATGTCAAGCCGTTCCTGGCTTAGTTATTCCTATCAGTCACGCTTCCACCTGACTCCCCTGTCTTATGAGACACTGGAGTTTGCATCTGGTTTTGCTTCTGAGCAGTGCCCTGAGGGCATTGTGGCCATCTCCACAAACACATTGAGGTAAGCACCAGGAAACACAAATGCTTCCGGGCTGGGGTGCCAGGCAGGTGAAGTGGTGAATTCCACCTGACATTCAAAAGGAAAGAGGTAAAGTGACTAGACTTCAAAAAGACTTTTATTATGCATAGTGATTTGAATGATAGAATAGAATTTGAACGATGATAGAAACACTTGGATATGTTTCAGAAAACAGACAATTTAAGGAAAGTTAATGCTCTCAAGAAGAGATGGGAGTGTGCTTCTCAAATTTGTATTTTCTAGCTTTTTAAAATAAGTGTAATTCAAGTTATTCTTCAATTCTCTGATCCTGAGAGAGGGAAGCTTTTAATAAATGTGGACCTGTTATGTATTAGGATCTTGTGGTTTGTGATCTGAATTGGCTGCTTTGCAGGAAATGAACCACGTGATTTCAGAAACCAGAGGCATGACAGGGATGTATTTGTTGCCTTTTTTAAAGTTCAGCTGAGATACTAAAAAGATAAATGAAAATAATGAACCACAAATTCAGATGCTGTGCTGTATGCACTTGAACAGGCACTTTTTTCATATCTGTCCTCATTGAAATATTTACAGCATTCATTGCTTTTAAAGGAGCCATTCTTTCTGGAAAGACTTGTGGTTTTTAGACACCAAATGCCAGAAGAACTGGCATTTCAGCTGGCAAGTCACAGGAAGAAAGAGCTGGCATTGCCTTTTTCATACTCTTTTTAACTGAAGTGCCTCTGAGGAGCGTTTGATTGTATGTCAGTGTCACATTTAGATTCAGATGATGTGTTCCCTAAACGTGCACTTTCTTTCTTCCATGTGCTCTTTGTTCTTTTTGGGATACACTTGTTTCAGCACCAGTCAGAATGCACCCTGGGACAGCAAGAGCCCTCAAAGACCTTGTGCTGCAGCAGACACCTGTCTCACACCATGGGCTCCCATTTTAGGGTGTTAGTTTTGCTCTGCTCTCTGGAGCTGTTTTCTAGTTGCTGTTTGGCCTGAGAAAGGTGCTGGTTCTCTCTAGCACTAGGCAGTTTCACAAAAAAGAAGTTCTGCTGCAGTTGTATTTTTGGGCATCTGTTTTTAGACTGTGTTCAACACATGTTGCATCTTTGTCCCCCAGGATTTTGGCACTGGAGAAGCTGGGAGCAGTCTTCAACCAGGTTGCCTTCCCATTGCAGTACACACCCCGAAAATTTGTCATTCACCCAGAAAGCAACAACCTGATCATCATTGAGACAGACCACAATGCTTACACTGAGGCCACAAAAGCACAGAGGAAACAGCAAATGGCTGAGGTAATTGGGGTAGGGGACAGGTACACTCATCTGTTCCCCAGAGGGCACTTCTGCAGCTGGAAGTGCTCCCTGCTCATTGGTTCCCAGCTGCCATTACCTGCAGGGCTTTCTACCCTGTGTGAATGCAGGGGCTGGACGAGGAGTGGAGATCTGCCTCAAAACACAAATTTCAGCAGAATGCACCGTTTCCCAGTGTTCCTTCTTTTGCCTCTTGAGCACCACCCTAGTGGAGGACAGTCCTGCTTGTGTAACACCTTTCTGTGGGGTTTCTGTGATTGGTTGAGGATGCTTGCATTTCAGTGGATTGTTTATTTTCTTCTCAGGTCTGTTTCCAGGGTTGTTGACTTGAAGAAACAGCTCCCCAGACAATTGTCCCTTGGGCAGGGCAGAGCTGACACAGCTGTGCTGTGAACTGTAGAGGCTCCCTGGGAATAAGCTCAGGGTGGGTGGAACCATTGGGACTTAATGGGTTTTACGTCTTCACAGGCAGTACCTTGCCCCAGAATACCTGGGCTTAGGTAAAACAGGGAGATTGTATTCTACGCAGAGCATCAGCATGCTGGGAAAGGAAATCACTGAGCTGCTCTTTTCTCCTGTCCCTTAAATGCTGTAGGAAATGGTGGAAGCTGCAGGTGAGGATGAGAGGGAGCTGGCTGCAGAGATGGCTGCAGCCTTTCTGAATGAGAATCTTCCTGAGTCCATCTTCGGTGCCCCCAAGGCAGGGAATGGTCAGTGGGCCTCTGTTATCAGAGTGATGAACCCCATCCAGGGAAATACATTAGATCTGGTCCAGCTGGAGCAGAATGAAGCTGCTTTCAGGTAAGAAGCATTGCCAGATGCAGGAAAAGTCCCTGCTTGTGATGAGTCTTAGGTGCTTTTTTTTCCTTTTGTTTACCTGTTACTGAGCTGAAATTCAGGTGGAACATGTTATCAAGAGATTGGCTTGAAATTCCAGAAGTGATTTGTCTTGCCTTCCCTTCCCTTCTAACCTTGATCTTGTCCACATGTGGCATTAAGAGCTGGTGGTGCTCCAAGTGTGGTTGCTGGACCCCAGTGCCTAAGGAACAACACAGGGATGTAAATGGTAGATAAGAGAGCTAGGAACAAGAGAATGTGCTGTTATCTCTCACTTTTCCTTCTTATCCAGATAAAGTGAGGATAGATTAAATGGAAAGGGAAGTGTTAAAGGACTGGAGGGGAAAACCAATGCAATAACCATGAAGAATAGCAAGTGCCTCAGGAGGTGAAAGTAGAGTTAGGTCATGTAAGTCCAATAGGGTGACCTGCCATTTCCAACCTGAGCTATTTACTGAGCAGGAAATAACATGGAAGATGAGGAAAGTTGTTTGTATATGTCCCAATGGGAACAGCCTTTGAAAAACAGCTTCTAGTAGATTTTTGCAGATCACTAGGCAGTGTCCAGCCTGTGAAAGTGTAAAGTAATGCTGGGCATTGTGAAAACATAAAATGCTTTGGGCATATGTGACAGATGGAACACCCATGGAGAGTGTGGAAGAATGAACAAATCTGTGTTAAACATTTCTACAAAGAGGAAAAATGACCTCTTAAAAGGAAGTGTCAGTTTTGAAGGGTTGGATTCTCAAACCGCTGCTGGGCAGGTGCAGGTTGTGCTGTCAGGGAATCCAGTCCAGGTGGGCAGTGTTAGTGTGATGATGACACTGATGTCCTGGTGTGTCCTGTCGTTTCCAGCGTGGCTGTGTGCCGGTTCTCCAACACTGGTGATGAGTGGTACGTGCTGGTGGGAGTCGCCAAGGACCTGATTCTGAACCCACGCTCAGTTGCTGGGGGGTTTGTCTACACATACAAGCTGGTGAATAGTGGTGAGAAGTTGGAGTTTCTCCACAAGGTGAGGGGAGTGATGGCATCATTGCCAGGCTGTGTTGGAGTAGCTTTTGCTTGCCTGAGTGCTGCAGTGATATTGCAGTACTTGGTGCATCCTGGGCAAGGTTATTGTGCTGGTGGTACACACTGGAAGCAGCCTTGGAGAAAATTAGCTGCCGCCTACAAAATCTGGTACATCTTTTGCAGAGCTGAGGATTGAACACAGATACCACAAGAGTCACAGTTTTACCCATTTAATTGGGTAAATTGGAAAGGAGCAGTGTTTTTCATGCCCCTGTTAGGGAGGGGAGGGAAATGGCTCTGTTTGCTTTCTGGAATATGAGCTCAGAGAGCTGCTTAAGCACTTGTTTACAGAGCAAATTCATAGTCGGGTCACTTGAGCCCTGGTGCTAAGACTATCAGTCCTTGGCTGACCATGTGCAGCTGTTGTGAGCTGTCATCTTCCTTGGATGCTGTTCGATTGTGTGTAGAAATGATTAGTGACCAACTTGTTTGATAGGTCTCGGGGGCTTCAGCAAAGGTTTCAGCAGAAAAATTACTGTTCTTTCCACATGCTTCCAGCATGGCTGAGATTTGAGCAGATGAACACGTGGAAAGGAATGTTGTGGCTTACTCACTTCCTAGAGTCCTGATGCAGTGAGTGGGTTCTGTCCTGGACTGCAGCCTTTTCTGATGCCACTGAACACCCACTGGGAAGTTGACAGAGTTGAAGTTGTGAAATAAACTTCTTAGCCAGTGCAGTCAAGCTAGGAATGCTGTAGCTGGAAGCTCTCTACATTTTCCCTTCCTCTGCTGTGGCTGATCATTTTGGATTGATTAGCAGTGGGAGATTTTTCAGACAGTAACCCTGTCTGAGTTACTGAAATGGTGGACACACTGTAGTTGTTCATAATTTCTTTGGTGGCAATGTCAGATGGCTGAATTACATTCATGCCTTGCTTTAAAAACAGTCTGGGTAGATTCAGGCAAAGTTTTTCTGTTGGATGTAAACCAAAACGAAGAAGTGAGGCAACCAGTCCCTTTTCTTCTTTTGCTGCCTGCCCAGTATGAGGTACTTACAGCAGTTCTGTGCTTCAGTTAAGGTGTGCTGCCAGCAGTGTGTCATGTGTGAGTGCTCATGGCTGTCTTTGCTCTATGTGTGACATCTGCTGCTGTCAAAAGGCCTGCAAAGGACTGACCTGTTGCCTCTCCTGTAGAAAAAGATTGTTACTAGCCTCGTACATTGAAAGCCTTGGAACAGGCCAGTGAACCTCAACCATACCATTAGCTGAATCTGGTCTGAAGGTTTATATATGGCTAGCTGTCTAATGAGAATTTTATCATCTTCCTCTTCTCTCTCTAGACCCCTGTGGAGGAGGTCCCTGCAGCCATTGCTCCATTCCAAGGCCGAGTCTTAATTGGAGTTGGGAAACTCCTGCGTGTATATGACCTGGGCAAGAAGAAACTGCTTCGGAAATGTGAGAATAAGGTACTGCCTTCTGTTCCTGACCAGAGTCAATTTGGAATGAGTGGTACTTTGCAGCAAGAGTGAAACATGGGGGTTAGCTCAAGTGTGTTTGTTTATTTGGTCATCAGAGCTGTGTGTTTGCCTTGCTGGGTGCATCTATCCAGAGTAGTGCTGGACTAGATTGGGCTGCTGTGCTGCCCCTCTGCATCCCACACCCACACACCATTTTCTTAGCACCATTCTGACAGTGGTGTTGCAAGTTCCTTTTTGTCCCTGTTACTGATCATGTGCAGGGGTCTGTACAGACTGTTCCTTTGGCTGCTGCAAATGTGAGAGGTCTTAACAAGATAGATGATTGCTGGAAATGTTTCATTAGTTTGGGTGATAAGCAGCTGGGGGACAGAAGCTGGAGGGGGGTGCATATGACCACCTCATCAGATCCCCAGAGTGTTGAAAAGGGGATTTTCTCTTTCAAGTAGACAGTCCTCCTTGCTGAGCATCTCTGGTACTTCAGGGAAAGAAAAGTGTGATTTTGTAACTCTTAATTGCCTGCTCCTCCCTCTCTCATGCAAGCTGCCGAACCTGTGCCAGTAGCTCATTATTGCACAAAAGAACTCCAGCAAGCTAATAGACTGGGAACTTGTAGGGGATTTTTTTTTTCCTAAAACATTACTCACATCTCACATGAAAAACTGAAGCTTTCGTTCTTAGGCCTTCCATAACCATATAGTGAGGAGACATGGAAGTGATGCCTGCTTGTAGGGATGTCCTGGCATCTCCAATCGTGGGCTCACTTCTTCTCTGGACGGTGCTCATAAAGGGAAGGCTGTGAATGCCACATGGTGGTTGTTAGATTGCCCTGTGTTGATGGTGTATTTAGAGTGGGACTGTAGTATGGCAGAAGTGAGGGGTAGTTTTGGAGGAAATGATGGGGAGCAGGAAGCGAGCTGTAGTTCACAGCGGGAAATAGTGTTTCAACTGGAGTAGGGTGATGCTTCTCTGTTGGAAGCACTGAGGTTTTATCCTTTCTCTCTCAAAAGCACATTGCCAACTACATCTGTGGGATCCAAACCATTGGGCACAGAGTGATTGTCTCAGATGTTCAGGAGAGTTTCATCTGGGTGCGTTACAAAAGGAATGAGAACCAGCTCATTATCTTTGCTGATGATACTTACCCCCGGTGGGTCACTACAGCAACACTCCTGGATTACGACACTGTGGCTGGAGCAGACAAGTTTGGTAACATCTGTGTGGTGAGTGTGCCGTGCTGAAGTCGGGGCTTTTTGGACATATTTTCCCTTAAAACATCCATGATTTATCTTAAAAGAATGAGAATCTGTCATTAGCTGGAGACAACGCCCTGTACCACTGACTTGTTTTCATGGGGTGACTGTCATCATAGTGGGCTGCAGTTTATCTGTTTGTTAAATGAAGCAAATAAGTTAAAGCATCAGCAAGTCATAAACATTATTTCTGAGGTATCCAGTAATTTATGTTTATATTTATATTGTCTCAAAGCTTACTGTCAGTAAGCCTTGAAAAGAAGTTTGTTGCTGTGAGAGGGCCCATGAAAACTTGAGTCAGGGTTATCACTCTTTCTGACTAAGCCTCATCGCTGGCATTTAGCTTTCTCTGTCACTTCCTCTTCACAGTTGGCTTTGTCAGCCAACACTTCCCCACTTGGATGGATTTCAGCAAGGGAGGAGGAAAGAATAGATGGTCTTTTTGGCAGAGCTTTGATCTCTTTCTGAAGCGTGCTCGGGTGCTTTGGAGTGCAGAGTTCAGCAAGTGTCAGATGCTGTGCCTGCAGGATTTGGCCAACACACACAGATCAGTCCTCTTCAGTTTTCCTGCCCCACATCCATCAGACTGTTTCCTGAGTGGAAACCACCTTCAGATCAGTTTGACCGTACCTCCCAGGGTGATCTATGAGTGCTAGGCCAGGCAGAGGCTGGTTGTGAGGCCCTGCCTGTATTTCTGAGTGATGGGCTATTGGTCTTGATACCACAGTTGTCATATAACTGTAGAGGCTGTTTTGGAGAGGCACCTGGATGATTCTACTGTAAGTGTAAAGTGGTTCCTGCAGAGTCCAGAAAGGCAGCCTTTCCAACAGCACAAGGGTTCTCCAGAGATGTGCTGCTGCTCTGCAGCTTGCTATTTCTTCCTTCCTCTTTCAACACAGGTGAGATTGCCGCCCAACACCAATGATGAGGTAGATGAGGATCCCACAGGCAACAAAGCTCTCTGGGACAGGGGCCTGCTTAATGGAGCATCACAGAAGGTAGTACTTTGTGGGAAGCACATGGTTATTGTAAGAAAAGAATGCACTGCTTTTCTGTGAAGGCCTTTGCAGTGTTGTCCAGGACATGTATTGGCCGTTCTGCTTCTACACAATCTGCTGTGCTGTGGGTGATCTGTTTTCACTGTTACTGCAAGCCAAATTTCTGAAATCACAGCTGAAGACTGTTTGGTGTGTTTAATGGAAGTAGCTCATTTTCTTTTGCTGCTTTCTCTCATTACTTACATCCGTTTGTCCAGCTGAGTTCTGCCATCTGGTCACAGGTGGAAGGCACTTCCTCTCTAGAAAGGCATTTCAGAACTAGCAGTTGGCTGAATTTATTCTGCTTTCCTCTCTCAAGCCCTTTGATGCTTTTATATAAGCTTAAGAAAAAACATGCTTCTGTGCTTTCCTTTCAGGCCGAAGTGATTATGAATTATCACGTGGGAGAAACAGTGCTTTCCTTGCAGAAGACCACACTGATTCCAGGAGGCTCTGAATCTCTTGTTTATACAACCTTGTCAGGGGGGATAGGAATCTTGGTCCCTTTTACTTCCCATGAGGTAAGCAAGCCCAAGCATCAGGCTGCAGTCTTGCTACTTTTTGTGCACCCATCCGCAGCCAGTATATTAAATATACTGCATTTCCTGGAGGGCTCCACAGTGCCTGAAAACCTGAGCTACAGGAGAGCCTGCAGCTCCTGTGCAGAAGGGAAGAGAAGGAGTTTGCCGAGTCCTGCATTGGTTCTATAAAGAGTTTAAAGCATTCTTTATTGCACTGTTGTTCTGAATCTGTTTGTGCTTTCAAGGAGCTTTGGGTGATTCAGTGTGGAGGGAGGAGTCCTTTGGCGTGTTTTGTGTAGCCTCTAGGCTGTTGATGAGGCAATGATGTTTCAAGTCCTGAGGATAGTACTCTGTTCTGTATTTGCTGTGGCCTCTTGGACCACAGTGGATGGCAAGACATTCCCTGTTGGAGCTGCAGCTCTGTGCTGCACAGCTGCCCTGTGCCTCATTTCCTGGGAGGCTGATCCTGACCAGGGTGGCTGCTTAGCTCTGCTGTGGGTGCTTCCCAAGTGGAAGTGATGAGGGGGTAGCTGTGACTTTGGCTGCCATGTGCAGGGCTGCCCTGGCAGTCTGTTAATCACAGAACCACAGAATGGTTTGGATTGGAAGGGACATTTAAAGTTCATCTCGTCCAACTCCAAATGGCCATATAATGGCAGTGTTTCAGCCAGTGCAGGAACACCTTCTGATGGGTGTTGTCTTGCCTTGCTAGCAGCACTGATGTGTACCAAACTGTTCTCTTATCAATCCTTTATCTCCCCAGGATCATGACTTCTTCCAGCATGTGGAAATGCACTTACGGTCCGAGCACCCTCCTCTCTGTGGACGAGACCATCTCAGTTTCCGTTCCTACTACTTCCCAGTGAAGGTAAGCCCTGAGCACATGGGTCACCTGGTCACAGAGGGCAGAGAGTTGCTTTGGGGCACAGAGCTGCCTTGAGGCTGGCAGAAGCAAGGCAAGGTTATTGTGTTGGACAAAGCAAAGTTGCTGTTTAGTGGGGAGAACTGAGGTACTGTCAGTAATGGCTTGTGTAGTGCCTGTAGCAACGGGCTCTTGAGCAGCAGTCTGTAAGGAGAACAGTACTTAGCTCTTAATACATGTCTGGTTTGGTTTCTTAACTCTTGTAATGAGTCTCCCGAGAGCTGGTCCTAAGACCCAAGTCCAGAGGTGCTGTAGTTGCATTTCTCCACTTCCCACAGCATCTCTGTTTTCCACCAAGTGAAGCAGCATTACATAGCTGTTGGTGTGGCTGGGTCTAAGTGAGTGCTGCCCTGGGTTATATCTTTTCCACCACCACTGGAAAGGGAAATTTAAGTTCAGAAACAGCTGTTCCTGCCTATTCCTGCTTTTGAGGAACTGTTAGAAGCTGTGAGCTACTAAATGCTCGACCAGATGGATCCCAGTGGTAGTTACTACCAGAGTAATGAGTGTGGAGTCAGCCAGAACACTGTCTCAGCAGATGAAGCTTTATAGGTGTGGAAGGGTGGTGGTGGTCTTGATGAGCTTGAGGCTGATTTGCAGATACATGTCATCCCTCACAGCTTCCCCCAGCCTTCCCAGCACAGGGCTCAGACCAAGGCGGATCTCTCTTCCTTTACCTTGTGTGATTCTTCTGCTGCACCCAGGCCTTTTGGGTTTCTGTTCCGTTAATCAAGCTGGCCAGTAATTAATGTGATGCTAACTGCTGCTATTCAGCAGATGAGGTCACCAAGCGTGGTCTTGTTTCCAGGACAGGATTAAGAAACTCCTGGGAACAAACTGTTTGTGGCCATTTTTCCCTGTTTAGGCAGGGTTCAGTGCCTCTGTGTGGTTTCGATTCAGTTCTCTCCTCCTTGCCTCTCCAGAATGTGATTGATGGGGACCTGTGTGAGCAGTTCAACTCCATGGAGCCTAACAAACAGAAGAATGTGGCCGAGGAGCTGGACCGGACCCCACCCGAGGTGTCCAAGAAGCTGGAAGACATCCGCACACGCTACGCTTTCTGAGTGGTTGGCTGGCAGGGGCAGAAATGCCTGCAGCTCCTCTGGGTGCTCTTTAGGCACCTTGGGGAGGAGCAATGTGTGCTTTTTCCCCCCCCCCCTTTTCTAATATTGGTTTGGTCCTCTTGGTTTATGTTTCAAAGTAACGTGACTCCAGTAAATACAGTATCAGTTATTAGGTTTCCCCACACATCCTGCTGCCTATGTGAAGGCTCCTGACATTCTGGCTTCTGGCCAGAGCAGTTCTCTCTTGGGAAGTGCCCAAGGCAGGATGCCAGCTGACCGTCAGTCCTATCTCCTTGTCCTCCCTTTCAAATGGGGAGTCCCAGGGTGTCTTGCTGAAAGTTCTGTAGGGCAGCTCCAGCTGAGTCTTTGTTGGGTCAAGTGGGGTTTGTGATTTCGCAGCGTTTTAGAAAAGAAAAGAGCTGTGGCATGATTCAGGATTACCAGGCTCCTCTTTCAGTAGCCAGTGGTGAGCTGCTCTGGGCTTATACTAGTCCAGGGAGCAGCCAATGGGAAGCTGGCTGTGTGGAGGGTGTAACTGTCACACTTGTCTTGAACGTTTTCTTCTGAATTGCAGGGGGGTTTTTTGGACTCACCATTTCTGACTGTTTTCCCTGTAAATAGAGTTTTGTACAATGTTGACTCTCTTGGGGGTGGGGAAGAGCGAGGCCTGAGTCTGGGACTTGATTTGTTTCATAATAACTTTGGCAAGAGAGTGTCTCCAAGCTGTGACTGTGAGCAGCACATGAAGAATAAAAGCCTGTTTTTTCACTACCCTGGCGCTGGGGCTCTTCTCCTTCGTGGCTGCTGCTGACCTGGCGGGAGCAGGAGGGGAGGAGAAGGAATACAGAAATGTGCACACCCTGAGCCCCTGTGCTCCTGCAGGCCCCTCACTGCCCCCCTGCCATGCCTGGAGCTGGTCTCCTGCTGCTTGATCGGCCCTGGGACACACACAAAGCAGGCTGTGGAGAGAGGGAAGAGTCATTTCTGCAGCCATTCCAGAGTATGGGGGTCCTGTGTTGCCCAGTGTAGCAGCTGCAGCTCCGGGAGGAGCAGCTGGCTGCCAGAAGGGCTGGGGAAAGGTCCTTGTCCCAGAGGTTTGGTAGCTGGCTGCAGAGGGTCCAGTGGGACTTCCACACAGTGGGGAGTGCAGCCACACATCAAGTGCTTCCTGGTTCTGCTGGGCTGCTCCCTGCTTACTCCTGCTGCTGGGGACTGTCTGAGAGCCTATGACATCCCAGTAAGGATGCTGTTCCCTGCTTGGGGCTTGGAGAGACAGGTGGTCCTTTGATGCCTGCGCTCCCTTTGAACAGCTTTTACGTTCTCTGCTGCATGTACTGTGTCGGATGAGGGCAAACACACCCTCCTGCCCTGTCCTTTGCACTCTCCTCTCCCCTCCTGCCTTGTCTTGATCTCGCAGGCCTGCATTGGCAGGGGCTTACAGCGCAGAGCTGCACCCTTTGGCTCTGGCATGGCACGTGGAGCCCCACCCATCCTCTGATGTTGGAGCAAAGGGCTTTGTGCTCCCTTCCCTGGCCTGAGTGGCGGTGGCTGTGTCCAGGGTGTAGGGGAGCTGAGCGTTGTGGGGTCCAGTTTCTGGCTTGCCATGGACTTAAAGTGCTTGTCCTGTGCTTCCTGGCCCTCATCCTCCCCAAGGGACTGATGCTTTGGATCAGAGGCCACTTCCAGCAGAGCTCCAGTGCTCCAGTGACACTTGGTATTTGTCATGCTGGTGTCCTGAAAGTGAAAGCTGGGAAGAGGGGTGGCTTGAGATGTTCCCAAACTGGTTCCTCGGCTGTGCCTCGTGAATAACCTGCCTCCAGTAAAATGTAAAGCCTGGGAGAGACCCATTCCCAGCCCTAAGGAGCTGGGGGCTTGTGGGGAGCTGGCTGAACCCCCAGCTCCCCTTCACTGGGACAATGGGACAAAGAAGGTTTCTCTTTGAGGGTTCCCCCCTGGAGCTGCAGGGGACCAGGATCCTGCCATCCTGTGGGAGCAGAGATGCTGAGGCCATGCACGGGAAGCTGTTTGCCTTGGGCTCATCCCAGCACTGATTTCCAGCCCGGAGCAGCCAGGGAGCACAAACCGCCCCCAGCACAGTGCTGCGCAGCTCCGCACTCCCTCGCCCCATCCCGGCTGCCAGGCTGATGAATACGTGGGCAGGGACTGCTATTAAATGGCTTCCTTCCTCCAGCGCCTGCAGCAGCTGCGGGCAAAATCCCTGCGGGCACCTGAGTGAGGAGCTGGAGCAGCTCCTTCCCTGCTTAGAGCTCAGCATCTCCTCCCCCGACGAGTGCTGGGAGGGAGACAAGGGCCTTGCCCAAGACTGGCCAGGACCTGGGGAAGCTTGGCAGGAGCACGGCAGTGGCCCTGACTCCATGCCAGGGGAATCCCAGTGCGCTCTCACAGGCAGAAGTGCATTCCTTCCCACGCGTTTCCCTGGGAGCATTGACCCATTCTTTGATAGCCGATGCTTCTTGCTGACCCTTTGGATGCTCAGCAGCTCTGAGCACAGACACAGTGACTCTTCCAAGGGGCTCTTCAGGGTGATGTGGGGGAGGACAATGTCCCATGTCCCTTGTCCCCTACTCCTGGCAGGAGCTCAACTGTGAAGCATCCTGAGAGGATGACATGGGATTGGGCCAGAGGGAGCAGAGTCCTGTTGGCCTGGAGCCAGCTGAGAATACCTCAGCCCCTCTGAGATTAGTGCTGCAGTGCAGCCCTCCCTCGGGTGCTTCCTCGGTTGTGAAGGCTGGGCATTCCCAAGCACTCCCACTTGGATTGCCCCAAACTGTGGCCATGGGTGCTCAGCCCAGTATGTGCCCTGGGACCCCTGGCCAGGAAAGCCCAGCACCCTGGGGATGCTGGTGCTGGCAGAGCAGAGCAGCCCAGAGAACCCAGGGCTGTGCAGAGTGCTCAGCTGGGCACCCCAGGGGTGGTGTGGCACCTGACTGGGTTGGGTGGGCACCCTGCAGGCATGGCTCAGCACTCTGAGCACTGGAGGAGGCACACACTGTAGTTAGACCAACACCCAGGGGCTCCCTGCTGCTGCAGCAATGCTCCCTGAGGAACAGGGAGGGACCCAGCAGGATGAACCAAGTACCCTGGGGCCACGCAGCTGGATGAGCTGAGCACAGCAGGGGTACCTGGCTAGGTGAACTGAGCAGCTGAGCATCCCGGGACACCCAGCTTGGGCTCGCTGAGGCCCCCCCCCCGGAGCCACCTGCCAGGAACAGCAAAACACTCTGAGGAACTTGTGAGGGTCAGCCAAGCACCCTGGGGCCACCCAGCTGAGGCAGCAAAGCACCCCGATGAACAGGGAGGTACCCACGAGGACTAGCCAAGCACCCTGGGGCCACCCCAGCCTGGGCTACCTGGGTACCCTGGGGCCACCTCCCGCTCTCGCTCCCCAGACCTGGAGACACCCACCCGGCTGGGGGAGCCGGGCACCCCCGGCGGGGCAGGGCCGGACTCTCTCCGGGCCGTGCGGGGCGGTCGCTCTGTCCCCGCTCCCCGCCCGGCCGCCGCCCCGCCCGCTCCCCGCGCCGCCGCCCCCCGCCCGCCTCCCGGGAAGCGCGGGCACGGCCCCGCCGCCGCCGCCGCCCGCGGGTGGACGCGTCCCGCGCCAGGTGGGTCCGCGGAGCCTCGCGCGGGGGGCGCGGGGGACGGTCGGGCACCCACGGCCCCGCTTGGGGACGCGGCACGCGACACACACGCCCCGAGACCCGGCCGTGTTCGCTTGGGGACATTTTGCAGGGACATGGCACAGAGGTCCCGCCACCGGGGATTGTGGGTGGCACCCCTTTGCGCTGGGACACTGCACGGAGCCTTTGCGTGGGGGCACGGCACGGCTGCTTTCCCTTGGGACACGGCGCCGCGTGGGGACACGGCGTGGTCCCCCCGGCACTGGGACGCGCTGCTGGGGACACAGATGGGGCCCTTCTGTGCTGGGATATGGCACGGACACAAAGCACCCTCCTTCGCAAGGGGGCACGCTGTGGAAGATATGGCACGAGGACATGCTATGGTCTCCTTCCACAGCGTGGGGGCATGGCAGAGCCCCCTTCACAGGGGTGTAGGGACAGGACACCTCTGTGTGGGGACCCAGCATGAGGTGGCTTGGCCGTTTCACCAGCCCCGTCCCTCAGCGTTCCTCGGCTGAGGCCGAACTAACTCACCGCTGGAATAACGGGGCTGGGTTCATCCCCCTCCTTCCCTGGAAATCCCCTGAGGGTGTCATCAGGGAAGCCCTGGTAGCCCTGCCCCAAGCGGGACACAGGCATACACGGCTCCACGGCCACCCACAGTGTTTTGACCACCCGAGGGTCACGCGGGACTGTCGCTTCCCTGTCACCCCCGGGGCTCGGAGCGGCTGTCCTGCCTGGGGGCTGCAGCCGGGGCTCTCTTCCCCCAGATTCCCTCTTGCAGTCCGGGGGTGCTCCTGCACCCCTGTAAACACATCCCTGCCAACACCCTGTGACGGCCCCGGGACCTGCTGCCTCCCTGCCACCAGCTGGAGAGGAGAAGCCAGCGGGGACTGCCGGGAAGGGGGACTAACCCCCCATCCATGGCAGGGAACAACTGCCCGGGGCTACCGGAGAGCAGCCAGTGCCCGGAGCCTACACCTGTCCCTTGTCCCCATACCATCCACGCCACTGCCCTGGAGGCTCCCGGTGAGCCCCAGCCATGTAGGCACAGCCTGGGGCTCCACTGATGGCCACCATCAACATGCAGCAGGGCTACGCTGCCGTCCTATGTGAGTACAGCTGGGGGACAGGGGGGATGGTCTCGGGAGTCACCTCAGTGGTGTCCCTGGCGGGGCTGATGCCGCTGGGTTTGGCTGCCCAGGTGTCCTGGCTGTGCTGGGGCTGGAGGCTGCGGCGCCGGGCGAATGCGAGCTCACCCGCCTGCTTCAGGACAAGTTGCAGTACGAGATGCGCCTGCAGTACATGGTAAGCCCAGCTTTGGGAGGTGGGAGGGACACGTGGCATTGCAAGGCCCCGATTTGGTCCAGGGGGTACATGGTGGGAGGCAGCACCCACTGCTCTACACTGTCTGGGTGCCGCGTGCTGTGTTTTTTACCAGGGACGATTTGTGCCAAATTGTGCCCAGAGCTACTTCTGCTGGGGGCTGACCACATCAAAGGGCTTTTGCACCGGCTCCCCAGTGTCATGCTCAGGCTGGCAAGGATGTGCCCATTACTTTGCCCTATGCCAGCCCCCATGTCTTCCTTGCCTTTCCAGAAACACTACTTTCCCATCGACTACACAGTCCAGGTCCAGTACGAAGAGGTGCTGAGGCCATCCAACATCACCCGCCTGGTAAGATGGTGGCAGGGGAGAGTCCCATGATGGGAACACTCCAGGGACCCATGGGGGCTGCATGGCTCTCACCCTTTCGCCCTTTAGCGCAACGGGACAGTGTCGGAGGCAGCACTGCGGTACCTCTGGTTCCATGTCAGCTCCCAGGCAGTGCTGCGGATCCATGAGGTGCTGCCAGAGAAGCACCCATCCTGGAAGTACACCCAGGAACTCTGCCAGCTCTTCGATGCCCTGGGCGAGGAGTACAGCAAGTACCGGCAGGTGAGGATCCCCCCTGGCACCCCAGGCTGGCCGCACGTCATGCACTCGTGTGCTGGGAGGACACACACTGAGCCATGAGCACCTGGGAGGGCACAGCACGGCCATGGACATTTTCCCTGCGTGTGGGTTCTGTGGAAGAACTGAGTGCAAGGACAGAATTTGGGAGCAGGGTTCGGGGCCGTGTGGCAGTGCCTAAAAGAAACTGCACATCTGGCATTGGTGGTTCAGTGGTAGAATTCTCGCCTGCCACGCGGGAGGCCCGGGTTCGATTCCCGGCCAATGCAATGGCTGCTTTTTTTTGCTTTTTTTTCTTGCCTGCAACCCGTCCTCCTTGGGGGACAGGTAGACCTGGAAACAACGGGATTGTCACACACCCCGACCTCCGTCATGGGGTGGCACTACCACAGCCGGCAGTTGCAGGGGATCAGGCAGAAGATGCCCAAGAATTTTTCCCTGTTTTCCCGGTGATGGTCCTGCCTCTCTGCCCAAGCCTCTGCTGCCTCGAGGGAGCTGCTGAACCCCGAGGCAGCTGCACTTGGGTGCTGGATGTGAGTGGCCTGTCACGGCTGGGTCGCCAATGTGAACCCAAAGCCTGATGTTGTCCTGTGCCACGGGGCAGGTTCTGCAGCCCCTCCGAGGAGAGAGCGAGCTTTGCTGGGTTGTTTCATGAGAGGGTTAACTGTGCAGGCTGCTGAGAACCCCTCCTTGCTGTAGGTGATGTGGGGCAGTGGGAAGAGGCGTTCCCATGTGCTGAAGCCGCGGTCTCAGAGCTGTGTTGGGGTGCTCTGTGCGGGTGTTCAGAGCTGACAGGGCCTGTCCTGCTGCTCGCAGGCCGCTGGGTTTGGGAGTGTGGGGGAGGGCTGGGAGGTTGTGCACATCTGGCATTGGTGGTTCAGTGGTAGAATTCTCGCCTGCCACGCGGGAGGCCCGGGTTCGATTCCCGGCCAATGCAACAGCTGCATCCTTTTGCACCCTGCTGTCCTTTGGCTGTTGCCAGCGTGCTCAGGGAATAGCGGAGGTGCTCTCGTGGGTGCTCCCTTGGGCATCTCTGTAGAGGTGCTCCCTCTGCATCTCCCCGCGTGGCTGACTCTGTACTATGTGTGGGTGCTCAGGCCCTGAGGGTGGCAGCAGCAGCTCTGTCTGCATTGAGTATCCTTGGCTTGGTGGCACCAGGGAGCAATAAGAGAAGATGGTTTGGTGAATGACCAGCTCGGTTGGGTGGCAGGGACGGACACAGGCTCAATGACAGCAAGGCGTGCTATGTTGGTGGCAGTGAAGGTCCCTGGTTTAGGAGCAGTGGGAGGTGCTGGTTCCTGTCAAGGATGCCCAGGCCATGGAGGCAGATGGCACCTGTGGGCAGTTCCACATCTGACATAGGTAGTTCACTGGGACAATTGTGCTCCCCCTCTTAAAAGCCAGCTCTTTGTTCCTTGTCGGTGCAGCCCAGTGTCCTGCCTTTCAACTCTGCAGCTCCCAGCCCCTCCACCTGATGGGCTCCATGCAGCCTTGGGTTGCTTGTGGCTGGGAGGTGCTGCTGCACCCCAAGGCAGAGGTGTTTGGCTGCTGGATGTGGGTGGTCTGTCACAGCTGGGTCACCACTGTGAACCTGAAGTGTGGCTGGGTCATCTGGTACCACGGGGCAGGTTCTGTAGCCCCTCTGAGGAGAGAGGGACCTTTGCTTAGTTGTCACCAGAGGGTTAACTCTGAAGACTGCTGACAGCCCCTTCTTATTGATGAGACAGCAGAGGAGACGCTTCCATGGGCTGGAGCCAGGGTCTCAGAGCTGTGTCTTGGGGTCCCCTCTGTGTGTGTCTGTGGTGTGTTCACCGGCAGCAGTGCCTGCCCACACTGCACTCACTCTACTGGGTTTGGGACGTTGGGGCCGTGTGGGAAGGGTGAGGATCCTCTTCACATCTGGCATTGGTGGTTCAGTGGTAGAATTCTCGCCTGCCACGCGGGAGGCCCGGGTTCGATTCCCGGCCAATGCAGTAAATGTGCTTTTTTTTTTTGCACCCAGTCTCTGGGGGGACCACGGGGACTGTCCTGGGGTGCCTGGAGGGATGGCACATCTCTCCCCCTGCGTGGATGTGAGGAGTGTCATTGTCGGTGGAACAAAGCCAGGGCACCTTGGTGACCCCCGGGGGACTTGGTGCCTTATGGGCAGTGACTGTCCATGGCTCACTGACAGTGAGGGTTTCTCGTTTGGTGGCAGTGACAAAGGGCTTTGTCTCGGTGGCAGTGAGGCCTAGGACAATCGGGCAATGGGTCTGGGAGGTGCTGCCCCATCCAAGAAGCAGCTGCATTTGGGTACTGAATGTGGGTGGCCTGTCACACCAAAGTGTGGCTGGGTTGTCCTGTGCCACGGGGCAGGTTCTGCAGCCCCTCCGAGGAGAGAGCGAGCTTTGCTGGGTTGTTTCATGAGAGGGTTAACTGTGCAGGCTGCTGAGAACCCCTCCTTGCTGTAGGTGATGTGGGGCAGTGGGAAGAGGCGTTCCCATGTGCTGAAGCCGCGGTCTCAGAGCTGTGTTGGGGTGCTCTGTGCGGGTGTTCAGAGCTGACAGGGCCTGTCCTGCTGCTCGCAGGCCGCTGGGTTTGGGAGTGTGGGGGAGGGCTGGGAGGTTGTGCACATCTGGCATTGGTGGTTCAGTGGTAGAATTCTCGCCTGCCACGCGGGAGGCCCGGGTTCGATTCCCGGCCAATGCAACAGCTGCATCCTTTTGCACCCTGCTGTCCCTTGGGGGACCTTGGTGACATCCTGGTGGTCTGTCCCTGCAGACAGATGTGGAGACAGTGGTGGCCGATCTGGTGAAGTTGATCCACAGCGCGGGCGCTGAGAGACGGAGCAAGGCTGTGCGCCCCAAGGCACTTCTGGACAACTGCCTCAAGGTCATGCGGATGCTCTATGGGGTGCCCTGTGAGTTTGGGATCAGGGTGGGTGGTCCGACCTGGGGGAACTCAGATGCCACACAGGGGGACCCTGTCCCACGCCATGGCACCTGTTCCCTCTGTTCAGGTCGGTGGGAGTCCACCTAACACTGTGGAATACCCCTCACTCAACACCTCCTTGCCCTGGAGCCTCGGATGCTGCCTCTGCTCTGCTCCTCCCACAGCCCTGTGGGGGGTTCCCAAGGAAGGTGCAAAGGTGGGACAAATGCCACTCCTTCCAGGACCAAACACAACCCCTTCCAGAACTGTGGGACTGTTTATGGCTGTCAGGTCTTGTCCATCTGAAACGTCTGGCACCCTTTGCATGGGTGTGGGGTCAGACACAACCCCCCATGGCAGGAATCTGTTGGGGGGACACATAGCCCTCCCTGCCACAGGGCAGGTGAGGGCATCACCCTGTTTCTCTTGATTTGTATTTTTTCCTCAGCTTTCATTAAACACCAGTTAATTCTCTAGCATTGCAGCTCAGCTTCTGACTGGGTCCCGGGAGCCTCCAGCCTTACCCGAAATAAAGGACCAGCAAACAGAGCCTCCACTGCCTCCTCTTTTGGGGTGCCAGCCACCTCCCTCACCACTGTGGGGGAGAGACTCCCTCTGATAAAGGGACCCCTGCCAAGCTGCCTCGGTCAGCCCCGGCTGCTTCCCCTGCAAGGAAACATCTGGATTTGTTTGTTGTGCTTGGCGGCATGGTGCAGGCGGCACACCGGAGAGGCTGGGGCTGCCTGGCTGCCTCCCCTCTTTACAGCTTAGTTAATTACCTTCATCAGCTATTAGAGACCTGAACTGGTGTATTCGTGGCTTAGGCTCATGAGTCCATGGGCACTGCAGCATGAGTGAAGGAACATCTTCCTCCTGCTCCTCCTCCTCCTCCTCCTCCGCCTCCTCCTCCCCCCTTTCCTTCCTCCCTTCATGCCTGGTGATAATTCCTGTGGATATAAAGCCCACACAGAGCTGATATAAAACCCGCCAGTAATGATCCACTGCTCGATAAGAGCTTTAACTAGAAGAACCCTCTCTCCCATCCCTGCTGGCTTTAACAGAGCCCCTGTGTGGTCCAGGTACCCACCTGGGGCTGCCTTAGCCTTTGGGTTAAGGGAGCCCCAACCTCCAGCTCCCTTGTGTCAAGTGTGGGAATGATCCTTCATCCTCCTCCAGTGTGGGAAAACTGAAGTTGTCCCTGCAAAATGACCCCTGCCCAGTTTCCCAGAGCATCCCCACAGCAATGGGCTTGCCAAAACCCTGCGTGTCCAGCCCACTTGAGATATTGTGCATTTTCTTCTGATCCCTCTTTTGAGAGATGGCTTCAGAAGTGTCAGCTGAGAGCCTCTACAGGAATGCACTCACAGGATTGAGAATGGGAGCCTGTTTACAGTATCTCTTGGTGTACCATGAGGGATGGTTTTAGGGAGGGTCAGCCCAGGATGCCCTGCCCAGGTCTCAAAAGACATCTTTAGGTGTGTGCTGAGATTGGGAGATCTGCTGTGAAACCGCCCAGCTGCTGGAATAGGAAGAACCTTTTCTGGCCTTGAATCAAAAGAAAAATGCCTGGCAGCATCCTTGGGGTGGGCATGGAAAGGCCAGCTGGTTTTGGGGTGGGCAGTCTCAGCAGGACAAGGGTTGAGTTTGGGGGCTGTCTGGGATGTTCCCCTAAGCAGTATGGCTTATGGCCCTAGAGTGAGGATACCCAGGGGATCTGAGTCTCCAGCCCCAGGGAATGCCTTGGATTCGGGACCATGCTTGGAGCACCCTTCCTTATGCTGCCCTGGCCCAAATCATCATCCCAGACCAGGGGGGCAGCGAATCCAACTCTCATTCCCCGGCCTGTGCATCCCTGTTTCTATTCCCCTGCCCATCCCTCCCCCCGCCCGCCATCAGAGTGAGCCTGGAAATGGCAATTAATTCACTTTAATTAATTATTTAAGCTCAGTGGGCAGATGCTGCTCTCACCAGGGCAGCCTCTGCCCTCTCCAGTCCCAGAAGGTGCCATTGCTGGTGGCTGAGAGCTGGGCCAGCAGCTGCAGGACGCCCCTCACACTCTCCTCCAGCGTCACCGGGCCCTGTCGCGCACAAGGGCAAGGGAAAAAGTGAGCCAAGATTCTCCACCCCAACACCCCCAATCCCACCCATGGGATGGTGGAATGCCAGCTTCGGCTGGGTTGGTTTGGGAGCATCTGGAGATGCTCCAGTGGCCAAAGGATGCGGCTTTGCACAAATTGATTCTCCCTCATTCGAGTCCTGTAAGGACGGAGGTTAATTTTTTCATTTCTAATTAATAAGTGACTCATTTGTCAGCCAGAGCAGGGTAAGGGACAGCCAAGTGCAGGACAGGGGTGCCCTCTGCTGACACACCATCAGGATGGGAAAGGAAATAAAAAATAGGAAAGAAATTAGGTGGTTTGAGGGGAGAGTTTGGAATTATCCCTTTGCTGTGGTGGCATAGCCACTGTGGGACCAAGGGACTGCACAGATGTGGGTGTCCAGGGAAGGGATGTCCATAGTCAAGGATGCCTCAGGAAAGGATGTCCATGGGAAAGGGATGTCCATGGGAAGAAATGCCCTGTGAACTGGTGCCCGTGGGAAGGGATATCTGTGGGAAGGAATTTCTTTGTGAAAGGATGAGCCCTGGGAAGGGATGTTCATGGGAGGGGGTGGCCTTGGGAGGGGATTCTCCTGGGAAAGGATGCCCCCAGGAATGGATACCTATGGGACCTTGCTGAGCTAGGATGGCCATGCACCTCCTGTCACTCACCATCCCCTGTTCCAAGGGAGGTGTCACATGTCCAGGATCCACAGACACGCAGAGGATCCCTCTGTTCCCGTACTCCAGGGCCAGGCACTTGGTAAGCATGTTCAGAGCAGCCTGGGAGGACCAATTCCCCTCCTCATCATGATCTGGCAATGCCATGGCCAGTGGTGGGGGAGATCCCAGAGGAGGTGACCCCCAAATTCCTCCCCATCCTCCCACTGGCAGTACCTTGCTGCAGCGGTAGCAGATGTCCTGCCTCTCTTCCCAAGCCTCTGCAACCTCGATGGAGCCCAGGATGCTGGAGATGTTGATGATGGCAGCTCTGCTGCAGCTCATCTCACGCTGCCCTTCGGCCTCAGCCGCCTCCTTCAGCAGGGGCAGGAAGGCCTGCAGGGGATGGGATCTCAGGCATCACCATCCTCTTCCTCCCTGTTTCCAGTGTTTGGGGCGGGGGTTGCCTGTGTCCTCACCTGGCTTGTCTGCAGGGGCCCGATGGTGTTGGTGGTGTAGACGAGGCTCATGTTCTCTGCCGTCTCAGTGGCCAAGGTGCTGCGGCGCGTGGTGCCGGTGTCGTTAATCAGGAGGTTGAGGCCAGCACTTCCCACCTCCTCCCTCACCTTCCTGACTGCTGCCTTGATGCTGTTGGGGTCTGTCACATCTGCAAGGGGACAGGAGGGTTGGGGGACAGGCTGGTGGCTGTGACCCTGGCAAGACGCTGTAGGACATGGCAGGAGGCGACTCCCAGCCACTGAGCATCCTCCTGGTCCCATCAGTGACCCGGCTGAGCTAAGCCAAACCAAAGGACCCACCTGCTTGATGGCATTTCCTGGAGCCACCCACGATCATCGCAATTAAATCCTGAGAAGCTTCATCCCTTTCCCGCCCCAGCACTTACCTAGAGGCAGGATCATGACGTTGGGAAAGCCCAAAGCCACCTCATTGACAGCCTAGGTGGAGAAAGCGGGGGACGGGGGTCACGTGGGGAAGCTGACTGGAGGTGACGCCAGCACCGTGCCGGGGTGGGAAGAGGGTGGCCCTTCATGTCACAGCCAACAGGTTACAACAAGACCCAGTGGGAGCCATTTGGGGCGAGTCGCTGCTTCTCTGCACCTGGCTGAGCTTCAAAGCTCCCAGCAGCGATGCCCCCGGCACAGGGGCTGCCAGCAACCCCCCCTGCACTCCCCATCATGCACATACCTGCGCCAAGAGACGCCAAAAAAATTAAATACATACATATTTAATAGATACATAGGTATTTTTAATATTTAATACATATATATGTATTTTTGTTTTACATATATATGTACATACATACACATGTATTTTTCCATGTCATTCATCGTGCAGGATGCTGGCACTCAGCCTCCCAATTCCAGGTGGGATTGTGCCATCCCCAGGCACCAATCCCAGAGATGACTCCCTCCCGTCCCCCCCCCCCCCCCCCCGCCCCCACTCCGGTGCCCTCCCTACCTTGCCCTGGGGGTCCAGGCAAGCAGCGAAGAGGTGCCGAGGTGGGCTGGGCTGCTCCAGCAGCCCCTTCAGCAGCGCCAGGCCCAGCCCCCCGTCACAGCTGGTCAGCAGGACACTGCCCACGCTGAGCCCCTCCATCCCCACTGCTCTCCCCAGCCGGTTGTGCTGCCCAGCGAGGTTTGGCAATCGGCCTCGATAATCCGGGAGGTGGCAACGCTGCGGGTGCTGCTGGGATAGGTGGAGGTGGGGGGAACCGCCTGCACCCCCTCTTCTGGAGGGGATGGGGCAGCAGGATGTTCCTCTGCATCCCAGGGTCACCCATCACCTTGACCACGGGGTTGTTGCATTCCTCCATACCCCAAAACACGCACCCCCTCAAGCCATGGGAACCCCAAAGGGGTGATGGTACCTTCCCACCTGTTCCCCATTACTGGGGTGACCCAGAGAACCAGAACATCCATAGGAGCACAGGCAAGGCTATTAATTACAGTACAACCTTTATTAATACTGGAATCTTCACAGTGCATTCGTTACTTGTAGCAGTGACTATGGAAAACGGGGGAGGGGGGAAAGAGGGTAATTACCACCAGAAAAGAAAAATAATAATAAAAAAAAAGAAAAGAAAAGACGGAATGAAAGAAAATGTGGCAGAGGGACAGGGAGAAGGGAAGCGGCGGCAGAGGTGGGAACACGAGGGGAAAAATAAATTAAAAAAAAAAAAAAAGATAAGAATAAGGACCAAGTTAACAACAGCACCAGAAAAGTTACTTCAGTCGAAAGACAGGTCAGTTTTTTTTCTTTTCCAAAGAATTTTTGTTTTCTGTACAAAATAAGAGACCCCTCCCCCCCCCCCTCCCTCAAACCCAAACATTTGTCACTTGGCCTCAGTGGTTCTGGGCAGGAGAAGGGGAAAGGGGAAGAACTAAATTGTTATACCTAAGGGGGAGGGCTGAGGGGCTGCGATGCGACAGACAGCGGGGCGGCGGGGGCTATGTACAGCGGGGGGCCGGGGGGTTGTGCTTTCCTCCAGCCGCCGGCAGAGATCAGCTGCTTTGCTTGGGGGTCTGAGCCAAACCTCCTGTGCCTGGAGCCACCTCTGAGCAGACTCTGCACAGGGTCTGTGGGTGCTGAGGGAGACTGAGGGGGTTTGCAGGGGGGTCCCAAGTGATCCTTGTGAGGGGGGGGCAAAGTGGAGGTTCAGCGTCCTCAGTCCCTGCACCTTGGTGTCCCTCCTAGACAGAGGGGATTGCAGTGCCTTTACCCGCAGCCCCCCACCCTCTCACATGTCCCCCGCTTCTTCTTCCCCCTCCTCCACCCCCAGCCCATTGCTTCTGCCCCCTGGAATGAGGCTGAGCTGTGCTGGCCCCAAGCAGGCAGCTGGGGGGAATGGGGCCGGGGCCCCTCACTCCTGGTGCTCTGGGTCCTCCATGGCTGCCACAGCCCTGGTGGCACCGTCCTCTCCTGCTGCAGCTGGGGCCACCCGCCTGAGCCCGGGGGAAAGAAAACAGGGGAGAGGGAAAGAGAGAGGGGAAAAGGAAAAGAGAAACAAAGGGAAAGAAGTGAAAAAAAGGAAAGGAAGAAAGAGGAAAATAGAAGGAAGGAGAAAAAGAGTTAAAAAGGAAAAGAAAAAAAGGAGAGGAAAAGAAGAAAAATGGGAAAATGAAGAAAATAAGAAAAGAGAAGGAAAAGTGACACAGAAGAACAAAAGAAAAAAGCCAAAAGAAAAAAGCAGAAAAAAGAGGAAAAAGAAGAGGAGAAAAGGAGAAAAAGAGGAGGAGAGCCAAAGAGAGTAAGTGAAGGAAGGCTATAGGGAGAAGGCAGGTCAGGAGGAGACAGAGGGGCAGGAAGCAGGGGGCACCAGGGAGGGATAGGGCAGCGGGTGCCGGCGGGTGGGGGTCCCGGGAGGTGCAGTGGCTGCCCCCGGGGGTCCATTGGCCATGGCGGGCACATCCCCTCTGGCCGGGGCATCATCACGATATCCGCGGGGCCGACCTGTCATTGGTGACGGTCCTGCGCAGGCGCACCCCACGCCGGATGGCCACCAGCATGTCTTCGGCCGGGGGGTCCATGGAGGCCGCGGGGGGCGGCGCGGGGGTCTCCTCGCTGGGGCTGGACCCCATGAGGGCGGTGGGGAAGGGGAACTGGCCTTCCCCCAGGGCATGGGCTCCAGCCACCAGCTCCCCAATCTTCTCCACCAAACTGTGCCGGTTGGCAGCCAACTGTTGGTCCTCCTCTTCCTCAGCGGAGAGGTGCTGGCCGGCCCCGGGGTAGACAGAGATCTCCATGGCACCGCCACCCCAGGCAGTGTTGGGAAGGCTCAGCCGCTTGGGCGAAGCTTTGGCAAAATCCAGGGGGTTCGGAGAGGCATCATCAGCATAGAAGACGCACTCTTCACTGCCCACCCGCGTAGGGCCGGCGTAGCCAGGGGAGTCGGGCACTGTGGGGGTCTTCACGGGGACGATGGGGGGTCGGATGGGGATGGGGCCAGCATTGGAGAGCGTACGGCGGACCGAGGGCTTGGTGGAGGGCGTGCGGCGGATGGTGGCCACCCCCGGGGTGGTGCCGGCCGGTAGGTTGGTGCCGGTGGGCAGCCCGGCGGTGGAGGCAGGACGCTTGGTCTGGATCATCCGCCGGTAGTTCTGGGCGATGTTGCTGTTGCGTGGGATGGTGGAGGACTTGTCGAAATCACTCTGGGGGTCGCACTCCACGTCACCGTTCACCGAGTAGCAGTCATAGTCGGAGCCTGGGGAGGGAGCAGCACCATCAGTGTGGCTGGGGGGCAGCGGGTAGCCGAGCCCAACCATGCCATCAAAGCCAGCCCCAGCCACCTCCGTCACAGCACAACAACCAAACTGAACTACCACGATTGTCACACAACCGCTACTGTCCCAATCATTGCTGGCACAACACGCTCACCATCAACCCCAAATATCCCTCTGGAAAAAAAACCACAATCACCCTAACCATCACACTGAAATCACAACCAAACCCAACTGTCACCATCACAACCACCCCAATCACAGCCATCACAATGTGATCAGAGCCAATCTGCACTGTCACCACCACATGCTTGTCATAACTGGCTCAGCCGTCATCATACCAACATCATGACAGATGTGGTAATTTGATCTCCAGCTACCAACTCACCTACCATCTGCCACCATCTCCACCTGTACTCAGCCTCTGCACACAGACACATCACCACAAATCATAACCTGTTACAGTACTTCCTGGCACAACTGCACCCACTGAGTCCCAGCAAACACCCAAATAACCAGGAAAAGCTGTAGTTATTTGTGGCACCCCACCAGCCCCTACAAAGTATGACCACAGCCTGATGCTATGATACCCAGAGCACACAAATGTGCCCCAGGACCACCAAAACTTCTGCTGTGCCCTTCCCCACCCTAAGCGCTGTTTCAGGTGGTCCCAGGTACCTCCAGTGCCAGTACCTTGGGAAGGGATGGTGTCCTCAGAGCAGGAGGGGGTGGTGGTCTGCGTGCTGTAGCCACTGGAGTACTGCAGTGAGTCCCGGCTGCTCTTCTGGTGCTCCAAGCTCAGCCCACGGGTCAAGACCATGGCCAGGTCACTGGCGGCAGGGGACACCTCCTCCCCATGCTGCTGGGGCAAGGGGCACTGTCAGCACCCTGGTTCCTCCTTTGGGAGTCCCCAGGAGCCCCCCACCTCTGTGCCCTCCCTGCTGCAGCCGGTACCTTGGCAGCGATTGTAGCTGGCGACATCCGGGGCCTGGGAGCATCCTCGCCACCGATGCCCGGGTACCCTCCAGCAGGAGAGCCCATCTCGGATTCCCGCAGGTGCTCCACGCGGTCCTTGCGCCGCTGCAGGGTAGGGACCACCGGCTGGTCATAGGGGCTGGCCTTGGACCAGTCCTGCAATGGGCAAGGCATGTGGTTCATGCTGGTGACACTGGGACCAGGAGTGTGGCAGGAGGGGTCTCAAGCTGATGTCCCCCGTGTCAAGTCACAGGTGCTGCTCAGGATGCTCTGCCCCATGCAGGAAGGGAGGGGAGGGTCCAGGAGTTGAACCCCATGAATTGAGGAGGGAGCCACGTGTGAAATGCAACCCTGGTGGGATGGGAAGGACTAACCGAGGTGGGGGAGCTGCACTCGCTAACTGACTGGCAGGTTTCGGATGCCTCTGAGGACGCCGAGCTGGAGGACTTCTGCTGTGCCGTGACGAGCCGAGAGCCGGGAGGTGAGAGAAGAGGCAGTTAGCAAGCAAAGCCAGAGCCATGACCCCAGTTAGAGCAGCACCCACAGCTCCCCTGGCTGAATGAGGTCCCCAGCCCTCCTCCCCTCTGGCGGTGGATGCAGGATGGCGAGCAGGATGTGACCTTGGTAGTGGGGTCAAGGACTGGGATGATGCACTGCCCCAACCCTTCCTCCTTCTCACCCCAAGCCATGCAAAGCCAACAGGTATTTTGGGGAGGGAGGACCTTGCTGGGTTGGTGATGCCAGGTTAGCATGCACAGGCAGGAATAACAACTCCCTGGGGATCCTGGAGCATCCTTGGCACTGGGGATGGTGCAGCATGAAAGGGAAGCTTTGCTCCCTGCTGCCTGGTGGGTGACTGGCACAAACAGGGTATTACGGGGCTGTGGTGATTGGAAGACACCCTGTTCTCCTGGCACAGGGAGAGGGATACCTGTGCCCCATCCCTGGGGGAATTCACGGATGGGGCTTCTCTGCCATGTGGCCCAGGATGCCCCCAAATATGGCAGGCACCCTCAATATTGCCAGTATTTATTTCCCATGATGCCAACACAGGTGGAAATACTTCTGAGGGTGGGTCTCATCACCTCTGCACTGGACTGTTGTGTTGCACCCAGCACCACCCACCCATTCTATGGAAGAGGAAACTGAGGCATGGAGGTCAGCAGCACGGACCACCCTCCCTGTACCTGGCTGGTGATGTCCGAGGGCATGGGGGAAGGTGGTTTGGAATAAGCGGCGTCCTGGGAGATGAAGCCGGAGTCGTGGGAGGAGACGCTGGAGAGGCGGGTGGCGGCGGCGGGGGGCTGCGCCAGGCTGCGGTAGCGATAGGTGGAACTGGGTGAGCAGGTCTGAGCCCCGCCGGGCCACGCCATGCCACCCTTGGCACTGCTAACGCTGCTGGGGGGGCGCCGGGGGGACGGGGACACGCCGGTGGGGAGGACAAAGGAAGGAAAAGAGAATTTAAGACAGAGGTTTGGAGGTGGCAGGATGGCCAGCGCCCTGCCACGCATCCCAACCTGGGGAAACTGAGGCACGTAGTCCTCTTGGAGGTGTCCCTCTGCCTCCTGGGGTGGCCCTGTGGCAGGGAACAGGCTGGGGGACACAACAGAGGTGGTATGCTTGCGCCCAGACAACCATGCACAGCACACATCGTCCCCAGAAGCCGAAGGACAGGGCATGTGTCGGGCCCCCATAGGTCCACCAGGCCTGCCCAGTGTGCCAAGACCAATTCCTCCATATTAATGGGAGCTGCTTGCCCATATGGACATGAGAAGGTGGACATGCACCTTGTGAGCATCCCCAAAGGCCGTAAGCATCATTAACCCACTGAGGTTAATGAAGAGGGCTGGATTTCCTGGCTGTGGTTGGGTGTGGAGCACACCTCACCATACCTGCACATGCTGGACTTGCGGGAGCTGGAGCTGCTGGGCGAGGACGGAGGCGTCTGGTAGGACCAGCTGTAGTCAGAGCCCTTCAGATCCTTGATCACCTGCAGAAAAGATGGGATCTAAGTCCTCCCAAAGATGCTCCCCTACTCCCCTGACCCCTGGCTTAACCCTACTCACCTGCTCACTAGCGGGGGGCAACTTGTGGGGCTCAGCGGTGAGCACCACCAGGTCCTCAATGATGCCCTGCAGGTGGGTGATCTCTCCCAGCATGGTGAGCTCCCCATTCTGAGGATGGACAAGAGAGACCATCAGCACCCACTGGGCGGAAGGAACAACCCTTGATCCTCCCAGCCCCCCACACTCACCACCACGGGCTGCAGGAAGGTGATGAAGGTGCAGAAGCGGCCCCGCTCCTCGATGAGGGCTTTGCGGACCGCCTGCTTCTCCGTCTCCTCCAGCAGCAGGTACATGTCATTGACGTCCTGCAGTGCATTGTCCAGCTGGGGCTGCAGGTCCCCCTTCCCTGTGAGATGGGGCACTGTCAGTGCTGGGCTCCCCTGACACTCTCCCCAGTCTGCTGGTGGTGCTACTGCCAAGCTGAGGCCATTCCCCCAGCTTGGGGACATCACCCCATCCTCACATTCCAGCAGATACCAAAGGTCTCCCACTGTGCCCATATCCCTGGAAGGTCCAGGAACACCCTCACCCCACAGCAGCCTTAGGCAGGGGGCTCCTCTGCCACCCCATCCCCATCCCTGGCACTTGGGACCAGAGGACCCCTTGGGCTGCCACGTGGTGGGGCTGGCATTGCCCCAGGATATGGGGTGCAGGCTAAGCTAAGCTAAAAGCGGGGCGAGGGTGGGAACAGGGAGCGGATGGATGGACGGACAGACAGACAGAGGCTGGGGAGACTGGGGGGAGTAGATGAGGAAGCAGAGAGGGGGCCGGTGGTGGGGGGCAGCGGTTCACTTACCAAGTAGCTCTACAGGAAGGATGTGGAGGGGAGGGAAGAGAGAAGGAGACAGAGAAAACGTGTGAAAAGAGGCCGAAGGCTGGGGCGCATGCCCCGCCTCCCTGCCACCCCCGGGGCCGTGCCAGCACCTCCCTTTCTACAGGGGGGCAGCAGGACCCCCCTAGTGCCCACCCCCTTGTTGGCAGTGCCACAGCCGGGATACCGGCCCTGGCTGGGGGTGCTTCAGAGGGGCTGGTGGGGGCACCCCCCAGGAGACCCCCTCTCACCTTTGCGAGCCTTTTTCTGGAGCTTGAGGGTGTCAGAGGACTTCTTCTTGATCTCATGGCGTGCTCGCTTGTATTCTGGGGGTGCAGAAGTGCTGTCAGAGGGGACCCCTGCCCAGCAGCGCAGCCACCCTGCACAGATTCATCCCGTACCCCCCATACCTTTCGCATGGTCCTTGTCCAGCTGGTTGGCAGTTTTCTTCCAGTCCTCAATCCTGTCCTGCAAAGGGTTTATCAGGCTCTCCATGAGGGCGCTGGAGCAGGGAAGAGAGAAACAGAGAGTGTGAGAGAGCGCTGGTGCCAGGGGGAAGCCATTCCCCCATCCCACGCCCAGCCAACATCCAGCATCCCTTTCTTCAGCAAGGAATGAGCCTGGCCAGGTCGTGGCAGCGATGCCTGAGGGTTTGGAGGCAAAGCTGATCCCGGTCCTGCTTACTTGGTGAACTGCCGGAGCTTGGCCTCGATGCTGCGGTGCCGCATGCACATCCGGGTCAGCGCCGAGCCGATGTCCCTTGTGGCACCTGGTGGGGAGCAAAGCGCTGCTGACAAGGGGAAGGGACACCCCCACACCAGTCCCAGTCCAGTTTGTACAGTGGGAGCAGGGTTGTTTGTGACAGGGATGATAAGTGCTGGGATGCACTGGGCACTGGGGACACCTTAGGCAGGGGGTGGCTTGTTTTTTCCCCAGATAAATCCACAAAATAAAAAAATCATCATCCACTAACTAATACATGAAACTCTAAATATCTCTCTTACAGGCTTTGAAATTAGAACCCACTCCCATTTTTTCCTGGTTTGTCTTAAATTTGGCACTGGGGAGCCAGGGCAGGGATGAGGTACCCTGGCTTAGTTCCAGGCAGTCAGCTCTGTCCCACACCTCCAGGCACAATCCCGGGTGGATAAAAAGGGAATCCAAACTCCTCGGGGGGGATATTTGCCAGCAGCAGACAGCAGGAGCATCCTTTTTAGGTGAAACCGCCGTTAACTCTGAAGCCTAAGGATGGCCACATGGTGGCAGCGCTGCTGGCAAATCCCAGGAAAAACGGCAATCAAAAATCCTTGGGTGCAAACTAAGGAGTGACATTCAGCCTTTCTCTCCCTGAAAAAAGCCTCCAAAAACACCTCCCACCCTTTTGCAGGAATTTTGGATGCCCCTCAGTCCGCCAGTGCTATGGAAATAGGGGAGCCCATGGGCCAGGGCCTTCTGCACTGGGGTAGTCTCCTAATCCAGCTCCTAATGCTCTTATCCCAGCTCCTGCTGCTTCTAATCCGATTCTCATGCACTGTGTGCAAGGCCAGCAGCCAGCCCCCACCCAGTGCCTCAGTTTCCCCATGCTGCTGCTCTGCCTCCCACCCTCCCAAAAAGCCCTGTAGGTATAGCAGCACTACAGGGTCACACTGACTCCTGTAGTGCTGGTCCCCAGCTGTCCCCAGCACTGCTCCTGTACCTCCTCCTTGCTTTGGCTTTCTGGGCTGGCAGGGAGTTGGGGGAGCCCTAATCCCCCTGGTGCAGTGGGCTAGTGGGTTTGGAGGCAAAGCTGATCCTGGCTCAAGCTGCTGCCTCCTCCTCCTCCTCGCGTGGCTCCAGATGGCCTGCATGCCGCCGGTCTGCAAACCAGCCTGGGACCATCTGCTTGGCAGAAGCCAAGCGGTGGGAAGTGGCTCCTCACTGCCAGAGGGCACCCGGAGAGGGTCTGGGAATCCTTCCCCCTCATTCCCCAACAGTTATGGGGGACCCCACATGCAGCCTTGGCTCTTGAGTCACGTCCCTGGTGAGCTGGGGTTTGTCTCCAAAACAGTCGAGCTTGGACTCCTGAATCTCCCTCTAGCTAATTCCCCTTCTCTGGAGACCTCCAGAGCAGCTGGGACCCCCCCGGGAACTTCCCAGATGGGTGCCAGGGACAAGGAAGGTGGATTGTGCATCCCAGGAGGCAGAGATAGGTGCAGGAGACCATGGCATGGGGCTGAGCCACCCTGAATGTCCCAGCCCCACCAGAAAATGTGGCTAAGCATCCATGGGGGGTGAGGAGCAGCACCCACATGGGTGCCCGCCTCCTTCCCCCTCTCCACTCCATCTTCCCAATGCTGCTTCCTAGGGAATGCTCCACCTTGGTGAGAGAGGGAACAGGTTGGACATCTCTCTGTGGATGGTGAAGCTGCTGCTTGAAATCCACCCCAGAAATGTGGGCAGGGGCCACCCCACAAGAGACACTGACCACCTGTCCCCCTGCCCACACAAGCCTGGGGGTTCCCACCCCTAGGAGAGAGGACCCTACCTCGGGTGTTGGTGGCCATGTCGGCCACTTTCTGGAAGGCATCCAGGAAGGCAACTGCGGCCAGCACCGTGGTCCTGAGGTGGAGAGACAGTGAGGGGGAACTCAGTGGGTGCAGGTCACACTGGGATGTGCCAACAAGGAGGGTGGTCCCCCATGTCCCATCCCCCCTTTAGCCACTCACCTGAGCTGGGAGTGCAGCTTAGTGGCCTTCGAGTTGAAATCCTCCCATATGGGGTAGGAGCTCTGCAAGGAGGAAGGGCAATGGTGAGAGACAGGGCCCCTCACCCCCTGCACTGCTTCCCAGTCAGGGCAGGTCCCCCTTTCACTGGTCCAGGAGACAGGGCAGCTCAATAGCTTCTCTGATGGCTAATAAAGCCTGAGCACAGATCTTTTCCCTCCTGTTTTTTTCCCTTTCCAGTCTGGCCACCCAAACTTATAGACCACGGAGACCTCAGGATTTTGAGTGATCTCTTCTTCATGGGGGGTCAAGCTAGGTTATAGGGTTGGAAATTTGAGGGCATGAAATGAAAAATCTTTAAGACTCTGGCCAGCAGTAGAGGAGACACCCCCAGCACCCGCAACTTCCCCCCAAAGCACTGATGGCCAAGTCCACTATCATGGAGAGCTCCAGTCCCACAGACAGGAGCCCCAGTCCTCACCTCCCCTGAGCCCAAGAACCGACAGGGCAGGAGGGGAGGCTGGGGTCTCTGAAGCCGTGGATGGGGCAGTTGTGTGGGGACAGGGACAGGGCACAGGTGCTTGGGAGGCTACTCCAGTGCTGTCCCAGTGAGGCCACTCTGGTGCCATCCCAGCAAGGCCATCTGTGCAAGACCAGTCCCACTGTCCTTGTGGTGAAGTTATTCCAGGGCTGTCCTGGTGCAACCATTCCAGTGAAGTCATCCCAGCGAGGCCATCCCAGAGCTGTGCTGCTGCCGCCATCCCAGAGCTGTGCTGCTGCCGCCATCCCAGCGAGGCCATCCCAGTGCCACTGTTTCAACAAGGCTATCTCAGCACTGTTCCAGTGAAACCAGTCCCAGCAGACCATGCTGGTGCAGTTCCAGTGAGGACTCTCCCAGTAATGCCAGCTGCAGTGACATCCCAGCAAGGCCATGCTGGTGTCATCACAACAAAGCTGATCCTGATCCACCATACAGCAAGGCTATCCCAGTGTCACCATCCCAGCAAGGCCAGTCCATGTTGTCCTGGCGAGGTTAATCCTGGTGCTGTCTTGACAAGGCCATCCCAGTACCAGCCTTGCATGGCCAGTACCGGTGCCACCATTCCAGTGAAGCTATCCAGGTGCCACCATCCTGGCACGGCCATCCCAATGCTGTTCCAGTGAAGCTGGTCCCAGTGTTACAATCCCAGCAAAGCCATTCCAGTAGGGCCAGTCCTGGTGTCATCATCCTGGTGAAGACATACTGGTGCTGCTATCCTAGCAAGGTCAATCCTGGTCCTGTTGTCCCAATGACAAAATCCTGGAGCTATCCTGGTGTCGGCATCCAATGGCAGTGACAGGTGTCTGTAAACTCCCCTAGGGCAGCCACCAAGCTGGGACATGTACATCACCACACATCCCCATGGGCACTATGGCTTGGTGGCAGCTTTGGGGACAAGGTTTGCACTGAGGGGGCATGAGATCAGCCCAGCATTGTGTTTTGGGACCATGAAAGCCCTTATTTCCTTATGAGTCAGCAAAGAAAGGGTTTGAAGGTGCCACTTCACAAACCACTTGTGATGGTGAGCCCCTGCTTGTGGGTCCCCAGGGACTGTCACTGCCAGAGGGCTGGGCCACCATTCCTGGGCCATTGTCCCCAGGCCATATTCCTTGGCCACCCTGGGCAGGGCAAATGAGGCTCCCCTGTAGAAGGGAGCAGGTTGTGATGCCCCCAAACCCCTGTGATGCCAGGCATGAGGAAGATGGGGAAGAGGACAATGGGGACAAGGACATGCCAAGGTCATTCAGGGACACCGAGCACGCGAGGAGCAGCAACAGGAATAACGCCAGCTTAGGGACTGTCACCAAGAAAAAAACTCTCCCCACCACAGGCCAAGGGGTGCTGAAAAAGCCATCCACCACCAAAATTAGGTCCCTTTGCTCTGTGACCAGCACAGGGGTCCCAGCCATAGGACCATAAGCACATCACTGCCCTTCAATGCTGGCAGTTCTTCAAGCAGAGAGTTACTTGTCCCCCAGTGCCCGTGCCAGGACACCCACGTGGCTGGGAGATGGGGACAGCACACCCTCAGGTGCCACTGGCACTTGGCCGGGGCTGTGCAGGGCATGACCTGAGCCCCAGCTGTAGTGTGGTGGAGTTTTCTTTCTTTTTCATAATTTTTCTTTCATCTTTCCCACCTTCAAATGGTACGAAACTGAATCCAGCCCGGTCTCCTCGGGTAAGGGGTTCCCAGTCCAACCGCATCCGGATGGTGCTGGGCATGTCACCGGGAGGTGACAGTTCTGTGCTGGCTTATGCCCTCTGAAGCTTCAGCAGGGAAATGGGGAAACTGAGGCAGGGGCTGCCCCCACCTCTCTCCTGGGAGTGTAGGACTCAGCCAGGCTGCCAGGAGAGAGTGGCTGGGATGAAGGCATTTGAGGGAGGGAGCTGATCACCCCAGCAGCCATTTCCCACCAGCCCTGGATCCCACTGCCCTGGAAAGAGTTGAGATTTTCTCCCTGGAGCCTTTCTCCCAGCCCTGAGCCAGAGTCCAGCTGCAGAGCCACCACCACCCCTCGAAGGGGTTAATCTCCTTCCCAGCAAGGCTTTTATTTTTTTTTTTTATCCCCCCTCCCCTGCTTTGGCAATGACAGCATTGTCTGGACGGGTCTGCAGCATGAAGGGAGGAAGAGGAGGAGGAAGACAGCTTTTGCCTCCCAAAAATGATTAGGGCTAAACCCCAGTGCTGGAGCTGGCTGAGGGAATTTTGGCCCCCCAGGATGAAGAAACATGGCTGGTCCCCTCCTCCCCACTCAGCCCCTAGTCAGAAATACCCCCCAGCATTTTAGATTTATTTTTTTGAAATGAAAACAAACAAACAAAAAGATTTTTTTAAACATGGCCCCATCCTGCTCCGAGGGAGGGTGGAGGCAATATCCTCTTCCCGGGTTAGGAAATGGGATCAAGGAGCTGGGGGACATTTTTGTTCCACTGGTGTCAACCCCATTGGGTCCGGCAGAAATCCAGGCTGGGCATGGGGTGTGGGGGGGCAGGGAAAACATGATGCTTGAAATGGGTGGCAATGCCCAGTGTGGGGCCAGTGGTACCTGGTGAGGGGCTGTTATGCCTGGTCTGTGTCACCCGACAAGGGGTGCCAGCACCTGAAGACGGATACAGGGCTGATACGGAGCCAGAATCCCCAGTATGGGCTCCAATGCCCAATGCAGGGCCCTGATGCACGTTATGGGGTTGATGTGGGGCTCTGGTACCCAGTGCCACGCTCTGACACCCAGTGCGAAACCTCGATGCCCGACATGGTGCTCTGATACCCAGCGAAGGATAGATAACAGGGCAGATATAGGGCTGCAACACCCGGAACAGGGCTCCGATAGCCAGTGATGGATGTGGGGATGATGTGGGGCTGCAATCCCCAGGATGGAGCTCCAATATCCAGCGCTGGATATGGAGATGATTGGGGACTGCGATCTCCAGGGCTCTGATGCCCAGCACAGAGCTCCGATGCCCAGTAAGGGGCTGATGTGGGGCTCTGGCAACGCGTGCCGGGCTCTGACAGCCGATGTGGTACCCCGACACTCGCTGTGGGGCTGATGATCGGGCTCCGACACCCGATGCGGGGTTCCAGTCACCATCTCGAGGCAGCAGAGCCTCGGTACCTACCGCGGGACCGGCACCGGCGGCGGCAGCGCGGGGGCTGCCTGGGGAAGCCGGGTGATGGGGGAACGGTGCGGGGGAGCGCTGTCACGACAGCAAAACCGGGGTGGGGGGGAATCCCCTACCTTCATGTCGTTGATGATGGCTTGGAAGAGGCCGCCGAGGGCTCCGCACTCCTTCTCCGCCGTCTCCATCGCGGCGCTGCGGCAGCCCGGGGCGGGCGGGGCCGCCGGGGGAGGCCGGGGGGGCGGGCCAGGCTCAGCGGCGGCGGGGGGCGGGCGGCGCCCGGGCGGCGGCGGCGGCGGGGAGGGCAGAGCGGCGGAGCGGCGGCGGAGCCGGGCGGGGCATCGCCCCCCTGCCTCCTTCCCTCCCTCCCTCTCGCCCTCCGCGGGTGCTGCGCGGACCCGCCGCCCCCTGGCAGCAGAGCGGAGCGGGGAGCGGAGCGGAGCGGGGCGCGGGGAGCTCCGGCCCGGGGCGGTGGCGGGGGCGGGGAGGGGCGGGCGCTGCGCGGCACATGCGCCGCCCGCCGCGGGGCCGGGGGCTGCGGGCGGCGGGGGGGAAATGCTCGGGGTCAGCCCCGGGGATGCTCCGGGAGCCGTTGCGGGCAACCCGGAGGACGCGCAGGAATGACGGAGCGGGGGACAGCTCCGGTGGTTCTCGGGGATGCTCCTGGGGGGCGATCGGGGAGCAACACCGGGCGCCCCAGGACTACAGAGGAGGGAGACCCGAGGGATGCCTGGAGATGTGGCACTGGTGGGGCAGCACCGGGGTTTGCTCCCGTGGCGGCGTAGGAACCCCCGGCATTATACTGGGGTGCTGGGTGAGGAGCAGGAGAGCCCCAGGGAGTACCCGAGGACACTGCAGTTGGAGATGCCATGGGATGTCCGGGGCAGTCCCAGACCTCTGGAGGTGCCGGGGGGCGGGGAGATGCTGCCTCTTCCCAAAGGGTGCTTGACCCCCATTGCCTTCCTGACCCTCCAAGATGTGCTGGAGGGTGAAGTCCCTCTGCAGTAGTTACACGACAGCTCTGAAATGTGTCTGTACATGCACTTGATTATCAGGGAATGCCATGGGAAACGCATGGCAAACCCTTCCCAGAGCCACCCCAAGGCCCCAACCCTAGCCTCCCGGGATCTGGGGGTGCCAGGCTGAGCCCCGACAAACCTCCCTACCCCTCACAGTGCAGTGATGCTCAGCTGGGGCAAAGGTTTCAGCCCGAGCCACCTATTCCCCCTCCTGCCAGAAAAGTAGTCTTGATCCCAATGCTGATGATGCCCACACTGCTCTGGACGGTGTTGGTCAAGAGCCACCCATAAGGAAACAATTACGGCTCAGCACTCCAGCAGCCGGCTGGAATTTCTCTCCATAAACCCAGTCCCTCAGTGTGGAAAGAGGCTGTTCAGCAGCAATGAGCTCGGCAGGAGTGAGGCAGAGCCTGCCCTGGCCCACACTGACAGTGACTCAGGGGTCCAGCAACAGGTACCCCCCAGCACCCTGAGAAACTAGCCAGCTTAAGAAGCCACTGCTCACACATCCTGGAGGGCTGGCTGTTACAATTAACCCGCCGTGACTGGCTCTGGAAAGCCTTTTCCCGGGAATGACAGGAATGTCTTTATCCAGCGCCGGTATGGGGCTGTTTGGGGAACCCACTGCCAGAGACAGTCTTCCCTGTAAACAGGCTAGAAGCCATAAAAACTCCACGAATTGCTCCAATTCCCCTTTTCCTGGGATCAACTGAGGGTGTGAAACATGCAGGGGATGCAATGGTGTCCCCCAAACTGCAGCAGCCTGGCACGTGCTGGGGTCCCTTGCTGCCACAGGACGGGATGAAGGCAACACTGGCAGCTGCTCAGGGCCAGGAAAATGCCTGTCAGTGTGCTGCGGTTTCGTGACCGTGGCCTGGAAGAATTTCAGTGCTGTTTTTCCTGCTGGGAAGAAGAGCAGGCGGAGAAGTCCTGCTGGCTGGTGAGCCAACGTGGCAGGGCTGGGCCAGCCCGGGGCACAGGGTCACGCTCCATGCCATCCCCTGCCCTTGCTGGGTTTTTGGCTCCACTTGCGAAGAAAACTATGATGGGAAGCCCAGCAACAAGGAATGGGCTGTTCTGCACTGCTTGTTTATTTTATCATGGGGAGCTTAATGCAGGAACAAGGAATGGAGTCTGGGGTTAGGTCCACTGCTCCCCGTGTACCCCGGTGCCGGCTGGGAGTTGAAGCTGTGCAGTTGTCCCTGCCAAGAGCCGGGGACTCAGAGAGGATGTGTGAATGCAGGGAGGGGGCTGAGCGTCAGGCACAGGAGTGTCTCCCCCGAGTGAGATGCCACTGGCCACCTCCAGCAGGGCCTCGGAACCAGAGGGTGTAAGTCAGGGTGGTGAGAAGCGGCTGGCAGCCCCGCGTGCTTGTTTTCCAGGGCGGAAGGCCAGGGGTTGCTCCCGTCTTCCCCTCCCCTCCTCGGATGCTGCTGGCAGCAGGCTGGGCGCTCAGCTGACAGTCACGGGGAAGGCATTAGCAAAGCAAAGGGGAGTTTCCTTGCCCCATTCCAAGAGAAGATGATGTACTTTACCCTGGCCCTCTCCTTGGGCAACCCTTCCTCATGTCCCCCCAGCACCCACAGGAGAAGCTGGGCACAGCCTGAGGGTCCCCCCTTTTCCATACACACAGTGGGGGGAAAACCAGCCCTGTGTTGAGCGCTTGCCCATCTCCATTAAACCCACCAGATCCTCCAGTGGCCAGCAACCGGTGTGCCTGTTCCCTGGTCTGTGTCCCCTGGTCCCTGCCCCAGCAACTGTGCACACCCGTGGCGGCCACAGGCGTGCTCAGAGGACCACCCGCCGGTCCAGCTGCTCTGCCCGCCCGGCTCGCTGGTGTCTTGCTTCCAGGTGCTTGTTTTGGACCTTCTCAAAGTGCTGCAGCAGCTCCGTGTAGTCGATGTTGGAGGCTGCAGTTCTCTTGAAGCTGGTGCTGGGCTTGGTGTTGTCCCTGCAGGGTGGGAAGAAAGAGGGTGAGGAGGAGATGTGGATGTTTGGTACTGTGAGCATCCAGCACTGGCAGCACCAAAAGCTTGTCCTGAAGAAGCTGAGCTCAGCAAATCCTAGTCATGCTAGTGCCTCATAAAATACCCCAAAAGACACATTTTCTTCCTCCAAAGATGTGAGATAGAGCCCGAGAAATCCTGGGACAAGGAGGAGACAAGGGACATCTGCATCTTGGCCCCACATGGAAGGTTTAATTCTTCTGACATACTCCCCTCTATCCCAACCCATGGCACTCAAAAGCAGTGAGATAAGGATGCCAGGGTCATGTGCTTCAGTTCCCATGTCTGTTTTTTTGAGCAAGCAAGAAACATCCAGTGGCAGCAGGTACAGTCCCCAGGGATGAGCACCTATGGCTGGAGCCTCCAAATGCAGGCTCCCCAGGGTTCTAGCCATGGTTACTCATCCCTGTGCTGTCCCCATGCAAGGAAGGAGGAGACACCAGCCACAGGATGCCCATGGGAAGATGTCAGGCAGCTCTGGTGGCCCTGGTATGTCCCTGGGGAGGGGGCAGCTGGGACTGGCCAGTTATGAAAGCTGGCTTCGGTGTTTGAAGGAATGTAGGTCAGAGTTAATCAGATGCTCAGGCCGTCTGACAGCTCGGAAAACCCCCACTGCCAGAGTTAGTGGGGAAAAAAAAGGAGGGGGAAGCACATGCAGCCCCCTCTCCGCCCCCCCAATTAAATATCAGTGCTGGGTTGTGGGTAGGAGCTCAGCGCCGGAGGCCATGAGGGATAAAAGCCATCCCAGGGAAGCAGTTAAAAGCCAAGGAGCGACAGCAGCAGCAGGGGGTTAATTCAGAAACCTGCCCATCTTGGGAGCTCTTTTTGTTCCCAGGGCTGCGCCAAGGCAGAGCCAGCTTTATCATCAAGCTCCCCCACTACTCATTAGCCAAGGGTTGGAAAGCAAATCCCACTGGCAGCACCCCTGGGCAGGGAGCACGAGGATTTCAGCTGGTCCCCAGGGAGATGCTGCCCTCGCACATTTCATGGATCCCCAAAGGCAAGGAGTGGGAATGGAGCAGCCATCCAGAGGCATTAGCAGGGTGCCAGGCTCTTTTTGGGTGCTGTGAAGGCTGTCCAGGCTGCAGGGGGGATGCTTCGGGAGCCCCCCCCAGCTGCTGGAGTCTTTCTCCATAAACCTCCTTCCCAGCTCTGCTCGTTTCCATAGCGACCCCACAAGTGAAATTTTCCATCCCGGATGCCAAATGCCTGTGGATGAGGCACAGCCCTCCCAGGGTTACCAAATATAGACACAAAAAACCCCCCGAGCCAACACTCCCGGCCATGGGGACAAGGAGCAGCCACGGCCACAACGGAGCGGGGAGGGGGGGTGAAAGCTAGAGCATGGGGCTGAGCCCGGGATCGGGGCTGAGCCTGGAATGGCAGGGATGCTCAGCTGTGGGGGAACAGCTGATCCAGCCCCGATGCTGATGCTGGTCCGTCCCCCCAGCACTTACGTGGTCTGCATGAGCTCTGGGTTGGGCACGCACTGGAGGCGGTGGGAGAGGAGCTGGAAGGCGCTGCTCTGGGGCAGCAGCATCAGCAGGCCATAGAGAGCCTTGATCAAGTAGGGGTTGTTCTTCACATCCAGCAGCTGCAGGCGGAGATCTGGAAGAGAACAGAAGAGGATAGGGAGGCAGGGAAAATGCATTTAATCTCCAGCTGGAATAGCAGGTTTCTCCCACCCCCTCTGATAATACTGGAGAGGCTCTAAGCCTCTGCCAGCCAACCCAAGGGGCACTTGATGGCACCTCTCTCCCCTTTCATTAACCCATTCATCTTGGTGTCCCACCTTGTCCAGAAGTCCCTCTCCTTGACACAGCCCCCTGGGAGCAACTGGCTCCCCAGCCTGCCACTCCTGATACCACTCACCCCTGAGGCTGTCCATGCTGCCTGCCTGAGAACACACATGCAACACGGGATTGCTCCTTAGCTTCTGCAGATTTATCAGAAATACCCACCCTGGACCATCACATCCAGAGGGCTGGGTGACACCCTCCTGGGGACTCTCTGGAGCAGAAGGAATCCCCTCTGCTCGGTTCTGAGGGTTACATGTGCTGGGCCTCAATTCTGCTCAGTAGAGGCAAAACCACCCTCTGGCTCCATCCCTTACTGTGCACATGACAAAAGAATCTTCTGGCGCTCTATATACAACTGAAGGGGCACCCCAGGATGGGGCAAGGTCTGTGTCTCAGCATCTCACCTCCTGGTTGTCACTTGTACCTCTGGTGTCTTCCAGTGAAGGGAGCCATCACCAGGGATGTCACTTCATGGGGGACATGTCTGTCCCTTACCCTGAGATGGGTAATGTATGGTATGGATGGTAGATGTATGGACTAAGCTGAGTGGGCTGGAAAACCCTCAATAAATAATTCTGGGACACGTAAAACCACCACAGACATGTGGGTGCCTCACACATTGGGACAGTCATCCTGGGGATATAGGACAGGGTCTACAGGAGGGAGCAGGACTGAAGGTCTCTACTGCCCAGCTGCTCTAAACCTCTTCCCTTAAATATTCCCCAGTATCACCCTGGACCTAATACAGGTGCCCCTGAAACATTTACCAACAACCTCAGTGTCTTGCTGCACCTTCAATGACAAGCCCAGGGGCAGCAAATTGACATGAGAAATCCCCCCACAGCCACAGGTCACCCTGCCACATCCTGGTTCCCAGTGTCACACCCCTGAACCTCTTGTCAGGCACTGCTGCATTACCCAATGGGGGACCCACACTGCTGGATGCTGAAACATCAGCCAGCTTTTTAGGGCTCAATTCTTCATTTCTAGGAAGAAAAATCCCCTTTTTTCTAGCTAAGGGCCCCAGCAGCACCCACAATGCCACCCTGTGCATCCAAGGGTGGCACAGAGGGTTCCCTTCATCTGACACCCTCCTCGTGCACCCCTGGAGATGCTCAGTGTGATCCAGCCCCCCCCATCCCTTCCCCCATCCCTTTTGTTGGATGCCAGTGCTGCTCGCTCCCTTAACCTATATCTGGGGGGCAAGGCTGCCCCCCCGTGCTGCCAGCGTGCCCTTTTCCCAGCGGGCAGCTCCAGTGCCGGGCAAACCTCCCGGCAAGAAGTCTCATATCTTCTGCTCTATTTATTCGTGCGGCAGCTGCCGCCTGCGATGGAGGCGCGGGGAGGGGGAGCACCAGCCCTTCCCCACCTGGGGTTTCCTCCTTACATGTGAATATGGGGCACTCGATGAGCTGCACCAGCTTGTCCACCTCGGTGAGGAAATCCACGGTGACCTCCAGATCCCCGCTGGATGTGGCTGCTAAGGATGCTACCTTGGGAAAAGGTGGCCTGGCAGCAGCAGATGGCTCGCGCGGGTGATGCCTGCTGTGGACCACGGCTTTGCCAAAGCCTCCCTGCATCCACAGCTCCTGTGGGATGCGAGCGGTCAGGGAACGTGCAGGGCTTGCACGCAGGCAGGGCTGAAAAGTCTGTAGGGTGGCCAAGGGATGACGGAGAGACACAGATGAGCAGGCAGGTATAGGGGAAGAGGCAGGCTGCCCAAAAAGCTGAGAGCAGGCAGCATCAGTGTTCAAGGGAGGATGCTTGCTTTTACCCTCCTGGCCCATAGGGATGGTGTGTCTCCCAGAAGGAGTGCTGGTGTGCACTGGGAAGGGAAGTTGAGCATATTATTGAGCTTCTTCGCCTGGAAAACTACTCAGGGAGGCTTGGGGTTAGCTGGCACATGAAAATAATCATTCTGCGGCAGGCAGATGGTGAGCTCACTGGGGATTGTGCCGTGCTGGGCACTGCCTGCTCCTCACCCGGCCAGGAGGCCAAAACCTTCATCTTCCTGTGAGGAAGGGGAGCCTCCCCTCCTGGGCAGGGGAAGGTCAAGGCTCAGTCAGTGCATGCCTTCCTCTCCTTTCACCACAAAAAAAGGGATGACACCAGGGGAAGGGAGCTGGCACATACCCAGCACAGGCTGCCCTGCCCTGGTAATGATGGGCTGCAGGCAGGAGGCTGGGCTGGCCTGCAGGGTGACCTTGGTTGCCACAGAGGGACCAAGGCCAGCTCAGGCCCCACCCTGTCAGAAAATCCCCAAAGGATACAATTTCTGGATGAGGTCGTAGGCATGCTTATAGTTCTGGGTAAGGAAGCAGAGGGACACAGTCGTCACAGGATTGTGACACCAGGAGCGGTACAGGCAGCAGAAGAGGTTACGGCTTTCCTGGGGAAAGAGAGAACCACTGGGGTTTGGTCACCACTGAGAGCACAGACATGGCATGGAGAGCCCCAGGTACCCAGCACCAACCCGCCAGGCTGGCAAGTGCCACCAAAACATAAAGGGGTGTTCCTGGACTCACCAAGTCCACCTGGCACTGGCATGAGCCTCAGCCTCAAGAGATCAGGTGGGCTTTGGGGTGACAGCAGGATGATGTGGCCCTCAGGGCTCCTGCATCCACCACAGGATGAGGGGCTGGAGGACAATGCTGTCCCACCCAAGGGGACACCCCTGCATCACTGGTTTTCAGCAGGACAAAGAGGAGGAGAAATCTTCCTCCTCTCCTTCCTTGGGTATCACTGGTGCTGGTGGCAGCTGCTCAGAAAATCCTGTGGGCATGTTCCTGGGAGGGACAGTTGAGGGACTGCAGGACTCTCCTGCTGTCACCTGTCCCATGGCCCATGGGGGAGCAGATGGAGGGAGGCAGCAGCTGCTTGAGGGCTCAGTAAGCTCATTCCCATTCCAGGGAGAAAAGCAAGAGTTGGGCACATCCTCCAAGGTCATCCTCAGCTCCTGAAGGGTGAATGAATAAGGAGGCTGCCCAAGCTCCAACTCTGGGACCTACCAGGCAGGGAATGAGCAGCAAGACACACTCCCCAGTGTCTGCCAGATTCCCATCACCCCCATTGTGTCCCCTCCCGCTGCTAAGCCAGCTCCTGCTGTCCATACCGGGGTCTTCAGGTCCTTCAGTTGGTTTCTCAGCTGGAAGAGCTCGGAGGATGTCAACAGGATGGTATTGAGGGTGTGGACCATGGTAGAGGCAAATTTGAGGTCCTCCTCCCTAAGCAGTATGTCTGCCATGGAGTGAAAGATGTTCTCTGCATTCAGAAGTAGACAAAGCTGCCTGTGTATCACAGAGGAAAGAAACCAGAGGGGAAGGACAGTTAATGAGCACAGTCAATACTCTGATGTAAGCCCACCTCTCCAGGGAGGAGACCTGGATACATGAGAGGTTGGGTGAGTTTGGTTGCACCAGAAGGGAGATGCTATGGGGCAATACCAGACTCTGCATTTGGAGGATGCAGTTATTCACACCAGGACAAGAACAAAAAACCATAGCTGGGCTAAGACATGCCCCTGGTCATACTGCTTTGGGACCTTGCTGGCACCCACTCCTATGGCTTGTGCCATTTCAAGCCTTCTCATGACCTCCCTCAGGAGGTTTCAGTGTCACTTTGCAGGCTGACCAGTGTAGTGAGTGTGCAGCAGCACCACTGCAGATGGCATGTGATGGCCCAGTCAGACCACTATGCCACTGACACTGAGGAACATCCTAGTGAGTGCAGCCAGTGGGGCGAAGCAATTCCTCCTGGCATTGTGCAACCTGGCAGCCCTGCAGGGCCTGCTCTTTGAACTCCTCCACTCTCCAGCTGCAATGAGATCTGGTGCTGAGTGGCTCCAGAGATCCAGCTGGTGAAGCTGGAAGATGTTTTTGCTCCACTGGATATCCTACCAGCAGTGCTCTCCCCAAAACAGTGTAACCAGCACTGTGGCCCACGCTGATCTGCCTGGTTGGGTCACAGCAGGAATGTCCTGCTTAACAGATCTTGCGGCATTCCCAAGATTTTCAACATTTTTTAGCCCAGAAACAAAAAAAAAAAAACACACAGATTTTTTTTTCCTCCCACATTTGTTTGGATTTGGGGATTTCCTGTTTTTCTCCAGGCTCTTGCCTTCCTGGGCAGTTTGTCTGAGGACACCTGAAATGCTGCCCAGCTCCAGCTCAGATCCCCAGTGTGGGGACTGGAGAGACACAGGAAAGCTCACCTGGCTTCCCAGCATCCCAGCTTCTTCTGAAACTGGGATGGTCCCTGGCTCACCATATTTCCCCATAGCCTGATAGGGAACCTTGACCCAAGGCATTCCCCAGAGCAACTCTGCTTTCCCTCAGCTCCTACCAAACACAGTTCCCCACCAGATAATCTTAGCTGGATTCAGATTTCCCCCTGGAGGCATCTCTTAGAAAATTAAAAGGCAAAACAAGGAGCAGCTGCTTGGACTGCTGGGTGGGAGGTGTCCACTAGCTGCCAGGTTTAGCTGGGAAGTAGGAAGTACACCTGAACCTCCCCTGCCTGAAAGTCATGTTTTCACTTCCTGGGGTAAGGAGGAGGAAGGATGTGAGTTTCCAGCCCCTGTTCCTGTAAGGACAGACCAGAGGAAGACTATTTGGCTATAGTTAGACTCTAAAGCCTGTACCCTAAAGCCTGGTGGTTTAGGGACGCAGGAGGAGAAACATACTTTCCCTCCTCAAGATGTGGAGGAAGAAACCCCCCATCTTCCTCCCACCTCTTCATCCTGCCAAATAATCCCTTCCCTCCTCACCCAGCCCTGGCTGCTCTCCATCGGCAGCTCCCGCATCCCGCGTGGCTGCAGCCGGACAATGAGATGCTCTGTGCGGGATTTTATGTAACGCAACCCGGCGATCGCCCTGGACCCCGCTAAAATGGAACGGGCTGTGATAAATAAGCTCATTTATCCCAATTATTCTTATGTAACCAGCTGCATTCATGGGGATGAAAACGCTTCCCTGATTTCTCGCTGCTTGGACGCGGGCTGGCTGGAGGAGGGAGAGTGGTGGGAAAGTGAGGCATGGAGGGAGGAAGGAAAGGGGAAGGCAGAGGCTTTTAGTCCAGCCTGATGGAGCCAAAAGCAAATCAATAGCTCAGCATTGCAGGCAGGATCCAGTCACTGCCAGCTGCAGCAAAGCAAGCCCAGCCTAGGTAGGACCAAGCCCGGGCTCCATGCTATCCTTCTCCAGCAAGGGGGGATAACAGGATGCTCCATCCTTGCCAAGCTTCCTCCAGCAGCCATGCTGGGCACTTGAACCATGAAGTGGGATGCCCAAAGAAGGAATGGGTTCTCCAGGGACAAACACTGAGATAGTTTTGGTCTCAACAGTGAAGTGGTTGGTGCGCCAGTACAGCTGGGATTGGCTGGTGGGGAGCCGGTGTTTTACACCTTCCAGGCAAGAAGACTATAGCAAGAGCTTATACAAGAAAAACAGTGTCAGGGAGCATTGAGGGCAATTTGGTGACCTCCAAAGCTCCCCCATGACAAAAAGGACACCTTTCAGCTTCTCCCTCTGCCAGTCCTCTGTGGAAAAGGAAGGCTCTTACTTTCCATAAATAGGAGCTCTGCCATTTGGCTGGTGAACACTGTGCTTGCAGTGAGAAGGGGTCTGAATATCAGCTGCTTTCTAATTTCAGGACTGGTTTTGATTAGTGGGGAGGGGTAAGGATTCTCCCCCCTTCCTTTAAGTGGCATTGGGGAACTGGAAACTCTGGGGGTGTTAGAGAAGTGTGTGGAGACTATCCCTCTGCTTCAAAGCTGTGTCACCTCACAAGGATGCTGTCCTGCTTGGGCACCGGCCCCTCAAGCTGCCCCCAGGTTCTCTGGGATCCACTAGCAGAATGAGATTGCCAGTGCACAGCATCCTCCTATGGCACTGGCAGAGACCTCAAACTCCCCTCCATGAAGCCCCTTGTCCGGTATATCCCAAAAGCAGTCCCCAAAGGAGGGGACAACTGGCTGGTCCTGCAGCTGCTGGCCTCCGTAACAGGAGCCAGCAGCTGAGCCCAACTGCCAGCACCAGGCGGCTGCTGGTGGGGTGAGAGAGTCCCCAGGAGCTCATTCCCTGGGAGGCTTTGATGGCATGAGGGGAATGCCAGGCTGGCTGGGAGGAGGCAGGGAAAGGGACTGAATAGAGGACAGGTGGCTTCAACTCAGATACCAGCTGAGTGTCTGTGGAAGAGAACAGGGCAGAGGGGACAGAGAGTATGAGACATACCCCTTGTATGTACACACCATAAATATATCCTGGATATATACATCCCATAAATAAGTGTGCATATATATACATACACTCCTTAAATATATATATCTCCCCATACATACACGACGTGATGATGGAAGGAACTGGCTAATCTCCCCTGAGGCATCATTTCAGTAAGATGTCTCTCCCTGCATCCCTGTGGGTGATGTGCATCCCCTTGCCCATGGGGAGCCAGAGAGTCCCCAAGGATCTCCTGGCATGGAAGAAGAGGGCAAGAAGTGTCCCCAGGGAGACAAGAGCAGCAGAGCATCATGGCACATACTGGTAATGTTACACAGCTGGCAGCGCAGGCACATGGCGATAATGAAATGTGGTATTCAGGCCATTAAAATTTAACTTCTTAAATTAAAAGGGTTATTCAAGCCTTTCTGATGGAGCCAAGAAATATGGCTGCAGGCAGATGGGAGGCAGCATCCACCTGCAGCATGACAATGGGGGACACCTTGAGCAACCACGGGGCTCCCAAGGGACCCAGCATGTCACCTCCAGCCCCTGCTGCAGTCACAGGACCCTGCCCACTCCCATTGCCCACAGGACTCCTTGACAACACAAGGCTGGCCAATGGAAGAGCCACAGAGGTCACCACAAGCTTTGCGTGCCATGTCACCCTGGGGTCCCCCTGTGTCTCTGATGTGGCAGCCACCAAATTGCCAGCACAGCAGTGTCAATCACAATGAATTCCCATCACGCAAATGGTTGGTGGAGTGGGATGAGGTATGGGAACAAGTGGAACAGGGATTGTACAGGGGCAGGGAGCTGCTGTAGGGCAGTGCACTGGAGCCCAGAGGATGTTGGCAAGATGGGGTGGCTTTAGAGCCACATCTCCAATTAAGGACAAGCCCCGGCGTCCCTCCCAGCCCTCTTGCTTTGACAACTCGATGCCTGGAAACCGGCTAATCTAAACATCATCATTTCAGGGAGCTGTCAGAGTTCCCATCCTGCCCGCTCGTCCCTTTAACCCCTTCAGCCCATCGGCTGCCCTCAGCCACCACGCAGGAACAGGGTGGCAGAGGCTCAGGACAGACCAATGCTTGCTCGGAGAGGGTAAACGTTTGTTTTTCCCTGAAATCTAAAAAAAGTAAGATGAGATCCAGTCTCACAGCAGAACCATCTCCTCTGGGATCTGTGGGGTGCCTGGGGGAACACTGGTCCTGTCCCGTTGCCTGGCCATGCTGAGCACCATCCTGCTGTGTTCAATTAAGCAGGTGCTTCTTCATTAAGCACCAGTGATTTGCTTTATTAGCTCTGGGCTAATAGACATGGGGCCCCAGCAGGGAGAGGATCATGTCTTGTCCCACTTCCAGCAACTGGGACAGAGCCTGAGCTGTGGAAGGAGCTGGCTGAGGTCTGGGAGTGATGCTCTGAGGGGTTCTGCTCCACTTTTCTGCTCATGGTTCTCAAAAAAACTTCTACAGCTGTGAGGGCAGAGCCCCATCATACTTCCTCCCAACCCTCCTCTTCCTCTGCTCCCTTCCTCTCTCCTCCCAAAGGCTTTCCCCCACCCTTCCTCCACATCCCAGGCTCCCCAGCAGATGTCCCGGCTTAACCCACCTAACTAGGGAATCCACAGCTTCCGTGATACCCACTGCCCATCCCCATCCCCCTGAAATTCTCGGGCCAGGAAAAGCAGCATCCCCAGCCTGGCCCAGCAGCTGGGATTCTTTAGGAATTTGCAGAGGAAGCATAGATAAAATTAGGATGGGAAGGGGAGAAGGAAGCAAGTGGGGAAGGCAGGAGGATGTCATTGTCCCATCCTTTCCCTCCATATTAGCAAAGAAAATCCCAGTCCTACATTTTAAACCCCCCTCCCCTTTCCTGAATCCAGGCTCCAGAGCTGCTCCTCTGGGCAAGGGAAACCATGGCAACTCCAGCAGCTCCTGCTTTACAAAATTCATAGCATTTTATGTAAGGGATTTGAAGGGTTTTAAGGTTTAGGAGCAGGGGAGCTCCTTCTGCAGGAGGCAGGTCTGGGGAGGATAAGGATCCTCATCAGCTTTGGTTTCTTGGAATGGTTATCAAGCTCCCTGGGGAAACTCGGCAAAAGCTGCAGACCAGAGATGTGCATATCCTGGGAGGAGATGTGTGGATCTGGGAAGGAGATGTGTGGATTCTGGGAGGAGATGTGTAGATCTCGGAAAGCCGGAGGAGACAAGCCCTGCGATGCCTTCGCTTGAAAAGGGAAAGGTGCAGAGTGTTTTACAGCAAACAAGAAAACCCTCCCACGGAGCGTCTGCTTGGCAGCAGCCGTCAGTGTGACAACTGCCGAAGGAGCCGTGGTGCCAGCTCAGCGCTGGGCTGCAGCCGCCTCAACGTAAGGCGCTCCCCAGGCATCCCTGGGGATCCCCAGAGCAACCAGGATGGATGCCTGAGAGGAATACAGCTCAAATGTGCATTAGTATTTCAGACCAGCTTCAACTGGTGAAACAGCACCTTGATCCTGCAGAGCCTCTGCCCACGGCTTCTGTTCCTCCTGATGCCCCTGGACATCAGGCCACTGGGAGGTCCCTGTCCTGGCTGGCAGGATGGCTTCCCCATTAGCCACTAAAGCTGATAGTCCAGCCTGAAGCTGGGCACATCCACCTTGACTTGTGATGAACCCAGCCTTGTTCCCACCTTGGACACGCCTGGAGAACAGTGCCCTTCAATGAGATCACCTTGAGTTCTCCAAGCAGATATCCAACACCTCTGGACATTTTTATGATCAGTGAGATACCCTCAGCTCTGTACCAAACAAGAGAGGGAAACAGTGCTGGAGCAAGGAGAAGGAAGAGTAATATCCTTTGGAATTGGCCAAAAGGTAAAAGACAACTAAATTTGGAAACCTGATGGTCCACTCAGCCCAAGGTATGGCCCAACTTTTAGCATAACACAGACGAATGTGACAGGTCCTCCAAGGCGAAGCCCACTAGACAGACAACCAGTACCAGTCTCCAGCTGCTAAAGCTGGTGTGTGCCAGGAGTTTCCTTGAGGAAACTTTATAGTGACTTATGGATAAAGCTATCCTGCCCATAGAATTCTGGAATGGTTTGGCTTGGAAGGGACCTTAACAACTATCTCATTCCAACCCCCGTTGCTCCAACCCCCATCCAACCTGGCCTTGAGCACCTGCACTGATGAGTCACTGATGACCTGCAAAGCCTACAAAATCCTGTAGGAACATCTGAGCATTTACAAAAGGCTCATCTGAAAAACAGGCAAACCTCCCCCTCCAAACGCTCCAGGAAAGCAAAAAATTACCTCCCTGAAGCACTTCTTTTCCAACTTTTAAACTTGCCAGTGACTCAACAGCAAAATAGATGGCAAATGCAAGTCTTGCCCTGGGCTCCTGAGGCTTCAAGCCCCAGGCAAAAGGCACCAGTAGCAGCATTAGAGCACGTGCCTGGCTCCAACCACCAGCCCAGCTGAGAGGACCAACTCATGTTCATCTGAACCCTCCAGAACCTGTTCCCAGAGGGGCACTTACATCGGGCACTGATGTTTTCAGGCAAGCTCTGTTTGGAAGAGGAGGAAGGGTAGGGGCTGGCTTGGGAGTGAGGGAGAACAGTAGAGCAGCAGCAGATCCTTCCTTCGAGACGTCCGCTTCCCTTTCAGGCTGACAGCTGTGGCCTAATTTTCAAGAAAACTGACAAGCGCCTTATTTCTCCCCCTGTAATTTCTCATCACTGCAAATAAAATAGGTTAAAGGAGTGGGTGCAATGCTGTGGCAACAGGAGCTGGGAGAGGCTGATCCTGTTCAGGGCATGCACAGCTTGTACAGAGATGGGAGCTGTGGTCCTTGCTCACCCTTCCCCATCACTTTGCTTTAAGATGAAGAAATAAAAGTGCTTTTGTTTCTAAAAGCATGGCCAGGGAGCATGTTGCTGCCCTTGAGGTGGATAAGCCTTTGGATACCCATGTAGGGAAGGCAAACTTTGGGGAAAATGGTCCTGCTGGCTATCTCCAGACCTCTGAAAGCAGGAGGATAGACTATGGCAGGAATACACTCTGTGTTTGAGGGTGAAGCTTTCCAGAAGGAAGAGAAGAAGGGACTGGGAAGAGGTGGCAGTGTCCCATGGCTCAAGGATAAGCGTACCCTGGGGTGGAAAGTGAAGCAGCCTTGTCTCTTCTGCCAACAACTCAAGCACGTCCTGGAGCTCAGGGAAGGAGGTGCCTGTAATTCAGCGAGCCCTGCTGCATTTCCAACTCAAGTATCAGCTGAAAAAATACCCCGTTTATGCCATGGTTTAGTCACCCCAGATGCTATTTCAGCTTTAGTGCCAGGCTTGCCTCCATGCTCACTGCCTCTCAGCATTGGATTGGATCACATGCCTTCTGAGCCAGGATCCCTGGAGAGATCCCAAGAAGGGACACAGCCTGAGGAGCCTTGCTCCCTCAAACCCTCCAAGGCCCATAGATGAATGAGAGGAGAGCAGATGGATGCTCCCTGCCCTGCCAGGACCCTAAGAAAGCACCCAGTGCTATGAGGGTACCAGCTCCAGGTGTAGCTGAATGCGAAGAGCAGTTCATACACAAAGGGAAAGAGCCCTGAGTGGCAGGAACTTCAACCAAGGTGGCTTTTGCACAGCTCTATGCTTTCAGTGAGGAGTTGAAGATGTCCCACCCAGAGATATCTCATCTGAGGACATCCCATCCTAGGAGCAGAGTGCCCAGCTGGACCCACTGGCTGAGATGAGCTATTCTCAGTTTTTAACTGAGTGTGCCCTGCGCCTGGGGGATAACTGAGCAAGATCCCCTGGAAGACAGGTAGGGGAAAAACACTGTTACTCAGCCTGATTTCCTGTTCTGGCTCTTCCCTCCACAAAGATGAATAAACTGAGCTGTCACAGCTGCAGAGCCAGAGAAGGAAGCACCATCATAACACCTGAGCCCAAACAAACAGGATCAGACAGGTTAAGCTGCTTTTCCACGATTAGGGTCCTCACTCCATCAGCCAGGCAAAGAAAATTTGGGAGACACTTCAGAAGCTGCTTGCTCTGAATCCCTGCTCTGCAGAACATGACAGTCAGCAAGCAGGGAAGCTGTGGGCTCCTCTCCCCACTTGTCCAGTTCACTTTCTCCCTCCTTCCACAGCCTGCTTTTCCACAGCATTCCTGCTGTGATCCTAGGGAAAGTGCTGGGAGGAAGCAGGTATCCCTACCTGGGGACCTGCCCTTTGAAGGAACTTGGCCATTCTGTGAGGATTTTCCTCTCCTACACATATTTCCCCTTCCTCCCCTCCACCCTCTCACTGACCCAAATTAGTCCCAGCCCACGCCGGCAATGCCGCTCACATGTGGTTCCCATTTTTCTACAGGAAAACCCATCAAATCCTTCCAAGCAACTCCGAGTACAGCTGGCCCTGGAGCAGCTTTGGTGGGTTAGCACAGCAAACTCATTTCCAGGACCTGGTGCACCCCAGCTCATCCAGCCCCTGCAGCTCAGTGGAGGCATGTTCTGTCCTTCCCTGGAGGTACAGTCCCAGGAGGGAGCTGGCCAGGGCTGGCCCAGCTTCTGCTCTCCCAGCAGGGATAATCCTCTGACAGGGCAACCAGACTCCTCCCTTGCAAAGGTCACGCTGTTGGTGACTGCTGGTGCATTGTGACTCCAGAGCCAACCTCTACCCTGGGGGAAGCTGGGTTACCTCCCTCTTGACTCCTACTTCATGGGGTTGGGAGGGTATCAGAGTGTCCAGAATGATGTCCCAGAGCCTCAGTGAATTAAAATCTCAATAAGCACATGCTCCTGTGGGCTTGTGGAGCCCACTTTGCAATGTAAAAGAGGAAATTTGAGAGCTGGGGGCTTTTGGAGGTACAGCGGGGTTGTTGGCTTCCTTCCAAAATCCCACAGGAGCCAGAGGAGAGTCTGGAGGGTGCTCACAGTGCAAGCCTGGAGCAGAGGGAGAATGAAGGAAAGCAGAGCCTGTTTGCCACCACATCACTGTAGCACTGCTCTGGATCTCCAGGCATGGGGTTTTACACGGCAAGCTGGGGAGAGGAGGTTTTGGGGACAGAGAGAGTTAAAGGGAGACACAGAGGAATGGGCTGGAGATGAGCAAGGAGAAGCCCACTGACCTTGGGGCATGTTCACCACCCTGCTCCATCAGTCCTGCCTGGCTGGGGCTCTGGATGAGAGGGAGTCCCTCTTTCTGCTTTGCAAATGGACAAAAAAAAAGCAAACTAAGAAGCTTTCTCTGGTTCCTCCTCTCGGCGAGGCACGAGGAGGGGGATGGCGAGTGCACAGTTCGTTAAAGCCGGAGGGCAGGCGGCCAGCGAGCATCCTGGCAGGCAGAGCAGTGGATTTTCGCAGGCTCGCTGCCTCCTGACACAGAAGCTTCCCTTGTAGCACTCACAGCTGTTTGGATTTTACCCGAGTTCATATCACAGTTTATCAAAGAGGCTCCATTTTTTTCCTCCTTCTTTTTTTTTTGCACTTTGCTGAGTACAAGCCAAACGGTTCCCACAAAAACAAACGCAGGTTTTGTTCTGCATTGCAGTGGCACAGAGGGTGGGAGAGAGGAAGAGGTGACACGTGTCCCCCCTCCAGCTCTGATTCACTTGTAGAGGGATTTTCAGGGCATGGGTTTGGCAATGGGAGCTGGAGGGGGCACAGTGGCTTCAGCACATCCAAAGGAAGGACCAGGAGTGGGTCCTGTATCCCAGCACTGGGTGCCTGCAGATCATCAGGAGGTATTGGGGTGTTTGGCCAAGGAAAATGTGTGTCCAGAAGAGCTCAAGAGCATCCAGGCTTGGGGAAGAGGAGGGTTTTGGTTAGCCCCAGCTCCTAAGCCCCTTCCATTGAGGGGCTGGGAAGTGAGGACAGCACAGCAGGAGGAAAGGACAAGGTTAGGGATAAGGTGGGAGCCAGGATGGGGCTGGGGGGACACTGGCTCACTGCAGTATAGAGGCATCCTGTGCTCGTGGCACCCCCTTATTACCAAAACAAACACCCACTTGCTCTATACAGGATCCCCAGTGCATCCCTTGCTACCCAAACCTGTGGCTAAACCCCCATCCCACTCCCTCCCGACAGCCCTGCTCACTGGGATGCTGGCAGGCAGCCCTTCCCACTCTCCCAGACGGAGAGCACAGCCCTGGGAATGCCAGGCAGGCCAGTGAAAAGCGATTTAACATGCACCTCACTGCCGGCCTGCCAAGAGCATTGGATGGATGTCTGTGCTCCACACTCCAGCCCTCTGCTCCCCTCCTCTGATTTCTCATCCTGGTTAGCAGATTCAAACTCACTTTGTGTCTTTTTCACTACTTTTTGTGGAGAAACTGGTGTTGTACAGTCAGCCACAGCCTCTCAGAGGCAGAAGAGCTCTGTCATGCCCCCTGAAGAGAGACTGGCCACCCCAGCCCCAAGGGCATCACGTACAGCCCTCCATGCACCCAGTGTGATCTGCCAGTGTTTGTCCTCAGCTCTCCACTGGCCTCATCCCAGCAGGGCTTTGAGATCTCAAGAACAGTCAGAATTTCCAGCCAGGTGAACCTTTCCCGTCTGCTGGAACTATAAATCTGTGGCCCCATCACGAGACTTGGGATTTTCCAGCTCTCCAGCTAATGCCATAAATCGGCTGAACAACCTTATATGCTCCAGCATATGTCTTCCAGAGTGAATGGAGAAGCAGCCAGCCCCCCTGGCCAGCCCCCACAGGGTTCAAGAATACCCCCAAAGGCCAAGGACCATCTCCAGCCAAATGGACAAGTCCCACCAGATGTATCACATGGGAAGTGGTTGGAAAGTCATGCCAGGGCCTCTTCCAAGTAGTTTAACCTCAGAAAACACCCTGTGAGAAGGTGCCAGGCAGTGGGGAGGTTTGTTTAACAGCTCTGTAAAACAAGCTGAGACAACCCCTTCGTGTGGGCCTGCCTGGGGAGCAAAGTGCTGACTCAGGCATCCTCTCTGCCTCAGGGTGCCACTGCTCTTGGAGAAAATGGCCTTGCTGGGCTTAAAAGTTAAGCCCTGCACTTCAAAGCATCCATACACGACATGCATAGGGATGTCTCCAGCCACTCAAGCACATCCCATACCCTGGAGGGTTCATTTGCTGTGGCAAGGTACATCAGCCATGAATATCTGAGCTGTTCCATCTCAGAGAGCAGCAAAAAGCTGGCTGCTTTGGTGCTAGACTTGACTTAGCCAGCTGAACCGGCTCAGATTGACCCTGGGGACAGCACAGGAATTGCACAACCAGCCCTGGGGAGGTACAAGAGGGAAAAAGACAGCTCCTTGCAAAGACAGCCAGCCCTATCCTCACACTATGCTCTGAGCAGCAACACTGATGTCCATGCAGTAGAGCTTAACCTCTCCCTTAATCCCCACATCCCACAGCGCTGGTACCAACCAACAGGCATTAACTCCAGCCTGTAAATCTCGGTGTGAGCTGAAAAGCTCGGTGCCACTCTGCTGCCTGCCTCCTGAGCGGCCAGGCAGCTTTCCCTCCACAGGGCTCCTGCCCGGAGGACAGCCGTGCTGCTCCAAGGAGCCATGTGATGCTTTGGAAGCGCCTCCGCATTTTTCTGCTGCTCCAAGAGGTCAGTACTGAATGGGAATATTTGCTTCTTGCTTAAGGGCTCTGGTGAATCCAGGACGGCCACGTGCCAGCCAGGGCAATTAGTGAAAAGGGTGGAAGGCCTCAGATCTGCTTATCAAGGTGGGAGGTAACACTGATGCTCCTGCCTCTGACAACACTTTGGGAGCAACCTTCGAGTGCAAACGTGCCTGGCTTGAGAGAAGGCAGCACTTGGTATTCTTAGTTTTGAATGCAGACTAATTTTATTGGCTTCCAGCCTAAAAAAGGTCACAAATGACAGTACGAGAGAACTGACCCCCTAAGGAACATTGTCAGCTGCAATGCAGAAAACTGATGCCAAGCCAGAAAAAAAAATTTGGAAGAGATCATGGGAGCAGGTTTCCCTCCTTCCTCCAGGGGAGCATGAGACTCTGTGGGATTCGTACCATTGGAATCCCCTCAGCAAATCCGTTAGCCGGATATTCATGAGGCATCTAAACAGCATTGAAGAGCCTTCTCCTGCATGTTGCTCTTCCTTTCTCACAGATCATAGATGACAGTGAGTTGAAAGGGACCCACAAGGATCATCAAGTCCAGCTCCTCCTGCTGGGACTCACCTTGGCACGTGAGTTCCACCAGAGTCACGGGCTTTCTCTCTGTGAGGTCCCCTTGGGTTGAGGGGATCCCAATCCTATAGCCCTTGGCACAGTTGAAGCATCACACCATGGTTTGATGGACACTGGATCCCACTTGGGAAGGCAGCAGACCGATCCATCCCTTTGAAGCATGAACAGTGCTGGCAGAGGGACTAGGTGCCAGTGCTGGGTTATCCGCAGCCTGGTGGTCACAGGCAAAGAAAAAATCCTCTGGATACTTCCTTATGAATGATAGAAGTTTTTGGAGCTGTTTCTCTGCTATTTTGAAGGAAGTCTGTGTTTCCACTTAGTTCCACCCTGTATTTTCTGGCAAAGCATCTTGAGATATCTACCTTGGGACTGGGGTTACTGATGGTGAGACCACCCATCACACCCATCACCCTATCTCTACCTGAGCCAGGCTTGGAGGGTGAATTCTGCCAGCGAAGGCTGCAGGTACTTCTCCCACCCATCTTCCAGCATCAGCCAGGCTCTGGAGCAGTTCTACATATCTTGGGGAACACAGGTCCTTACAGAGCAAGAGACGGTCCCATCTCCTGCAGAGATAACTGGTCAAACCTCACTTCCATCCTCAAGCACACAATGTGCCATAACCTCTGTCTCTGGGACTCCGAGGACATATCAGGAGAGCGACTAAAGTCCTTTCAGAGTCAACAACCAAGCATGAAAAAACTTGAGTTGGATTAGAAATAAACTACCTTTAATCGCACACCCCGTGTGACCTTGTGAACCTTTGAATTTGCCCACCAACAACGTGACAGGGAAAACTGCTGTGCTGTGCTTGAATAAAACCCCTGTCCCCCATTTCCTTTTCCTGTGAACACTAATCCTTCAGCTGGAAATCATTGCCTGAATGCAACAGGTCTATTTTCCTTCCCTGTTCCAGTGTTCCCAGGCTAGCCTGGGAAAGAGGCAGCAGTGGTCCTGGACCACACTTCAGCAGATGATGTCCCAGTCTCTCAAGCATCCCCCTTGTGCTCTCCAGCTCAGGATGAAACATCCCCAGCATCTCTTAAGTTGAATATGAGATTGGCTTCTCACCCTGCTGTGCAAAACAGCTGAGCTGGCTTGTGGACAGGGGAGGGATGTAACGTGGGAACGCGCATACGGCTTCAATTTGAAAAGTGGCTAAAAATAGCTCCATGAGGCTCCCACGTTCACTGAGTCTCTCCAGCAAGAGATCAATCTTTGCCAGAGAGTCCTGTAAAAGTTTTTTTCCTCTATTCTCATCTTGATTTTTCTGGAAGCAGCAGAGATGTAGTCTACACCAGTCTTTTACCCGCCAACAGTAGGTTTCAGAGTTAATCACTGGTACCTGAGGGCATGGCTCACCCTCCCAGAATGACCACTTTGGCTCCAGTCCTGCACCCACCCCATATAAGCAACAACGTGACTTGACAAAGGACAGAGTCATCTGTTTTTTAATTTTTTTTTTTTTTTGCTTTACCAGATTTTTTGGGGCATGAGTCACTGTAAAAAGCCTCAGCTTGCTGAGCTGCTGTGAGCCAGTCCTACCACACCTCTGGCTGGCTGCTGGGAAAGCTGGGCCTGCCAGCCAAGGCTCCTCCTGCCACAGCCAGAGGGAAAAAGTTGGAGGTGGCTGCAGTACAGGAGAGCTATTAAATGGGACCCTGCCCAAGGTCACTGTCACTCTGGTCACTCTGCTTCCCTAACACAGCATGAGGCCGCTTCCCTGCCAAGGGTGGCTTATTCTAGGGGCTGTGTTGACTGGGGAGAGGGAAGTGGACACTGTGAGTGGGATACTGTCTCTAAGATTAATCCAGACTTGGGCAAAAATTACTGCCCAAGCAGATACAACTCCATATGAAGCTCAGCTTAGCAAATTTTGGGAGCTCTGCATGCTGTATTTTCCCACTGCAGTGATGGGAGCCCTTCATCAATACCTGGCACACCCCTGTGCCTTTGGAGAGGTGGCTCTCTTCTCCCACAGAAGCATGGCTTGTATCTCATGCTCTCCCCCTGCTCATTTTGATGCCACATCCCCAAAAGTTTCCACCAACCTCCTCACTGATTTCTCCACCCTGCCTCAACCATTAACTCTGTTATTTCCCAGCGAGCTGAGAAATGGATATCCCTTTCAGATTTTATTGCAATAAAGATGACTCCCTGCCAGCTGCCACGACACTTGGCATTCCAGCCTTCACAACATTTGGCTCTCCAGCCTCCGCCTCAGCTCCTTAAAAAGCTGAAGCAAAATCTACCAACTCTATGTACTGAAACACATGGCTTTGGATGGGTGAACACCTCACCAAGCTGGCTGGAGAGATTCACTCAGCTTGGCACTCTGAGTGCAAGCCTGTCTTTGTGCTCCGGCTGGTCTAGTTGTTTCTTAACGAAACAGGCTCTGACAACACTATTAAATAAGGAGCCACTTTGCCTCCGGGGATGGGAGAGAGAAATATGGTGCCTTGACATGTAAAAGGCAAATCCTGTTTGCTCCAAAATCGTTTGTTGGGAGAGCAAGGGAAGCTTGAGCAAATTGTTTTGGCTCTGAGTGAATGCAGTACTTGGGCTGCTTGACTCCGCCATCCCTGTCCCACCTGTGCCAGGGGTGCTCAGGGGCTTCAGTAAGGCTGGTGGGGTGCTCTGACCTGATGATGAAGGCTCCTCTGGTTTCCAGGAGTTTCCGTTCACTGCTGAAGCGCTTGAGCAGGTTGATCATGAACTTGTAGAAGTAGGAGTTCATGGTGGGGGTGGAGGGTGAGCACTCCAGGCCTTTTGTACCTGGGGAGGCAAGGGGAGAGCAAGTAAGAGCTGCCAAAGCTTTGATGAGAGAGCAGACACCCAAAACATGGCCACAGTACTGAGAAGATGAGGGCAGGGGCATGGAAAGATTTTCAAGCCTCATATAACATCTGGTTGGTTCAAGCAGAGCCAGCCCTGTCTTAGCTCTCTCCAGCCCAAGGGAAAACATCTTATGGTGGTTGCAGCCCTGGAAGCAGCACCTGGGGTTAAAATGGGATTTTTGGGAGTTCATTCCAGAGCTATTTAGCTTCAGTAGCTGTTAGAAGGAGTGCCTGAGGCTCTAAATTGAGCCAATCCCATCTCCTCAGATATGGCATGTACAGCCATCCCAAAACCAACAGATTGCTGGTGAGTTGAAGAGCCTGTAATCCAACCCCAGAAGCCACAGATGCCCCAAGCCCAGTGTGCATGTAGTGGCAAACACACACAGGCCACAGCACGGACATGGGTTTATACTCAGTGATGTGATTTTCCCTGAGCAGGAGCCACTTGGTGCAAGTGTCACATACAATGAGCCCCAGGGCTGGCATAAAGCACTAGTCAAACCACAGCAGAGCTCTGGGCTTAGGGATTGCCCTGGTCTGAGACTCTTGGCAGGGAGGGCAGGGAAAGGGGCAGCCCCCAGCTCAGGGAAATATGCCTTCCAAACACAAGAGCAGGGAGCTGGCAGGTAAAGATTGCTTTTCCCACAGTGAAACCCCAGGGGAGATGGTTTATTTAGCAGGACAGCGCTCAAAGCAAATGTTTGGAGAGAGCATTTCAAAGGCGACTTTGCAACAAGGGGAGTTCTCTCCCTTAATTTCTCCTTTGGAAAGGCCACATCTAACTGTGGTAAGGAGGGAAGCCTGCACACACGAGCACCCCAAGGCTATTCCCCACCCACTGCTTCCATCAGATAACCGAAGGAAACCTGAGCAGTTTGATTTATGGATGTTGTCTGCTTCTACGGACACTCAGCGGAGCATGGAGCAGCCAATTAAAGACGCAATTAAGCTGCCAAAGCCCAGGAAAGCTGATGGAAAAGCTGCTGGTCTGTTTTCTATCCTGCCTCTCCCAGTGATACACAAGAGTTACATGCAGGGCAGCTTCCCCAGGTTTGGATTTAGAACATAAAGAGTCAAAGAAAAGGGAAAATGAAATATGAGGTCATTCTGACCAGAACCCGGTGTCCTCTTCCCGCTGGAGCTGTGTGTTCACCCACCCCTTGGTTTATCTGTAACCCCAAGCCAGGCTTTGAAGCAGGCAGCTCCCCGAGCACAAGTGTTCACCATCGCATCATGTTTCCCCTCAGCTGCAGGGAAGATGATCTGGGCAAAGGGAAAAAAAAAAAAAGGATCCAGCCAAGCCAATGTGCTCCAAAACAAAGGTGTGTTTGTTTGAAGGCAGGGAGTACCCGGCGTGAAAATATAGCCATGCCCCACGAGTCATCACTACAGCTGCTCAGCACGGCTCAGAAGGGAGCAGAGACACGGTCTGGAGGTGACATGGGGCAGCTCTGCCTTCCCACTGCTCCTGCCTGCAGCTCAGCCTCAAACCTCCCAGCAGAGCCTGGGAAGGCAGGTGAAGACCAGGCAGAAACTGTCTTTCAAAGTTGCAAAAATGATATTTTTGCCCATTTCCTCAGCAGCTCTGAGGCATTCAAACCTGGCTGTGCTGCAACATGAGCTAGCAGCAGGTAGGACATCCCACCCTCATTCCTACCAGCTAACAATGCTCCAGTGCTGTAGCTGCTCTGGGGGAAGGTCTGATCTTGGAGTTTTTCCCTTCTCAAGCCCCCAATGGCACAGTGTTCCCTCCACAAAGCAAAGCCAGGTTTGTGCCTCATTGTCACCTTGCATATCCTAAAACACATCCCAGAGAAAAAACAGGAGGAAGAAGCAATTTTTCTCCTCCCTGACAGAAGCAGCACTTTTGCTGTGCACAGGACAAAGCCTGGGAGCTGTATGACTTCATGACAGACCAGCCACAAGCACCTTCTGATATGTGCTCTGTGGTGCAGCATCTCCTGCATCTTCAACTGGAGACTGGCAATGACCTGTTGGATCAGCTGAGTATCCAAAAGTCAGAATTGCCTTGGAGATCAGATCCCAGCTACAGTCTGCAGGACTTTCATTACTGCTGTTTTCTTCCATCAGCTTTCCTTAACCTTGGACCCTTCTGCCCAGCCTGGGAGCAAGGAAGGATAGGGATATAGAGATGGTGAAAACAAGACTGTGCCCTGTTTTTCTTAGGAGAAGAAATCATGTGAGTCTGCCCACTCCAGGGAGCCTCTTCACCGTCCTCTGCCTCTGGGAGCACTGAGACTGAACTCCAGAGGGATCATTTCTCCATTCTTTGCCTACCCCGTGCATATGAGCTATGCCTGCAGGTCCCTAAGGAAGGTTTCCACAGTGGCACACCATGCCAGAGAAGCTTTGCCAATGCTCTCTAGGGCTAATGCTGGGCGTGAGGAACCAGTATGTAGGAGTCTGCCAGGCTGTAAAAGGCTCAACCAAACCTCAAATGGAGTTTAAACAGGCAATACTTCCAAGCAAGCAAAGCAGTTATTTTCCAAAGCCTCCCAATCCTCCAAACTTCCCGTTTGTTCTGTTTACAGGATGTCTAGGAAGTGGCTGGCACCTTGTGTGCCATGGTGTAACCCTTCCTGGCGTAGCCTGGAGCTCAGTTTGCTGCCCTGTGGGTTACAGCTCAGCACAGTGGCATTCCCAGCCCGACAGAACTGTAGGAGCAGCTTGTCAAGTGCTTCTCTGCAGCACGAGAGACAAGCAGAAAGAAGTGTTAAGAAAACTGTGGCATAATTAATTGAAGCTTGCACCTCTCCCCCTTTCCCTGAAGCAAGACTTTGCAGATCTGTAACCTGCCAGATCTGCTGTTAACGTAGCTGGGGCTGGTGGCACGTCACGGCTCTGTTTTGTTTTTTTTTTTAATTTGGCGTGGAGGAGGGAGCTGGAAGAAGAAAGATCTGTGCTCAGAGGAATGATGAAACTCAGTCCAGACATTCACTAGAATAGGAACAAATGGGAATTTTGGGCTCAGAGGAATATCAGAGCAGTGAAACATGAAGAAAGAAATGTGAGAATTGCAGCTCTATGGCTGCAGTGTGTCCACATCAGCCTGGGTCCTTGTAACTGAATCACAGAAGCGACATTAAAGCTCATCTAGTTCCAAGCCCCCTGCAATGGGCAGGGACACCTTCCACTAGACCAGGTTGCTCAGGGTTTCATCCAATCTGGCCTTGAACACTTACAGGATTCAAGGTTACAGGTTACACAATCTGTGCCAGTAACACATCACCCTCACAATAAAGAACTTCTTCCTAATATCTAAGCTGAACATATTCTCTGCCAGTTTTACACCATTATCCCTTGTCCTATCAATGACTACAACAACCTTTTGCAGCCCAGGACACAAGGCTACCAAATCCTTTCCCCAGATTGCCTTCACAGACTGGGGCAGAGCCAGGGACACAAGTGGGCTCTTTGGATCATCTAAGTCAATACCAACATCTGCTCCCCCAACCATGGGTGCCAGCTCGAGCAGAGCACAGTGAATGTCTGCAACCCCCCAGTGCACCCCTGAGCGCTCACCAGCGGCTCATGCTGTTCCCATCGCTTGCGTGGCCACACTATAAATCAACTGAGACAGGCAATTAGGGATCTATATTAAGGCCCTTATAAATATATATTGTACATCACCCTGGAACATTCAGGCTGTCTGGCTGCTTGATGGGCTGAGCTGTGTCAAGACCTACAGTATCCAAAGTGTCCCCACATTGCTCCAGGTGAGCCTGGAAGACTCCGACACGAACTTGGATTTTCCTATCTCAGCCACAAAGTTCTGAACTTCACCCCGGCATAAAACAATTGCTATTAATTTACTATAATTGGTTTCAAACTAGTCTTAATTAAAACCGGTGTGGACTTGCTTAACTCCACTGAAACCAAACTGAAATAAGATTGGAGCAGAATTGATTCCTTTCTGAAGCGAGCTAAAGCTGGGTAAGCTGGTTAAAGAGTATCCACAAGGGTATTTGCGGTGGTTTAGCTAAAATGATTTACCGCAATCTCTAATTGAAGCAATTTCAGCTCGGATATAGGGAGGGTAAGCTAAGAGTTGGCGAGGCCAAGCATCCTTCCCACCCGAGTGCTTTCCCCAAGGCATCATGTTTCCAGCTCAGCCCAGAGAATGATCTCCCTCAGCTCCTCTGGGAGCAACAGGGATAAACCCGGCGGCAGCCGGAGCTGGTCCATGAGCCTTCAACCCGCCCGAGTGCCAGCGGCGTGGGAGTCGGCACTGCCAGATGGTGCTCGGCGAAACCCCGGGCAGCGACGTGGGAATCTGCGCAGCGTCTCCCCCCGGCAGCCTTCCCCAGGATGTTTTGAATTTTAGCTTTTGCAAACACTGAGTGGTGAAGCCTTGCGGAGCAGGATAAAAATAGAGCCGTAAAAAAGGCAAATCCTCCCCTCCTCCTCCCAGAAAGCCGGCACAGGGCGTAGCTGGAAACAGATGTGAACATGTCAGCAGCTCAGCTGGGCTCTGGAAAACCTCCACTCTCCCTTCTCCAGAGCACAGGATGCTGCTGACGAAATAAACCCATCAAAATTCTGGATTGCACAGCCAGGGACTGTGCTCAGCCTGGTTTTGCCTGGGCACACATGCATGTTTCTCCCCTTCCTACCTGGCTCAAGAGCCATGGGTTTGTAATTCCAAAGACTTCAACATCTCGACAGAAAGGGGATCCCAGATGGGTTGGGATACATATTTTGATACCAAATGAGGCTTTTGCTGCTTCTGGTTCTCCCCACCTTATGTAGGGGCTGTGCTCACAGCTGCCTTGGAGGAAGGTAGCAGGCAATGGTAATTCTGATGGTTTTCCCAGGAAGGTTAGCAGTCCACTACTGCCTCATTTTTCTTTGCTAAGGTAAATCAATAAGCAAAAATGCAGCAGGGGTATAGCTCTGCCATTGCTCAGGAGCATGAAGTACCCAGCAGAGATGCAAACCAGGAACAGTTAAGCTTCCTGGTGAGCTTAGACCGGGTTGAGGCTCCTGCATGGAAAGGTGAAACCTAAGGAAGATAACCTGCAGGAATGAGCAGCCATGGGTTTTGCTGGGCCATTTCCACACCAATATTCATTCTGCTAGTTTGTGTTTCACCTCATTCCTCACCTCATCCAACAAATTCCTCACAATGTCTTGGGGAAACTGAGGCAGCCCAGCGAAGGAACTCCAAGGGAGGGCTTGGCTAGGAGTGATTTATCTACGCCATCAACTTCTCCTTTGTCCACCACTACAGATCAGTAATCCCAGCTGTTATTTGGGAATCCCCAGCCTTTCTGGCTGACTGTATGCTGTGACCATCTCAGGAGGGATGGATACCTGGAGGCACGCCAGGCGAGTTAATGCTACATCTGGATGGTGTCTCCTGGGGTTTTCCACAGCATCCCAGCCCCGCTATTACACTGCATCCAGGAAAACAAGCAGATCACCCTTTCCTTCAAATTCCTCTCCTCACCAAGAGGCAGAAGAACGTTTTTGACAGTCAACCCTCCTGAACAGCTTCATATGCCAGTGGAAAAAGAGATGCCACAGACACCAACCATCAGAAACCAGACTGCTGAGCTCTAAGCACTCAGGAACAGGCCTCTTTTCTCTTGCCTGCTTGGCTCCTCTGCTCCCTGCTGTCACACTCCTGATCCTGCGAAAACTGTTGCTCCTTCAAGAGCAAGTGGCTGGTGGTGTGATGTCAGCTGCCTCATTGCCTTTTGTGGGGAGGATGAGTAAGGGAGGGTTTAACTTTTTTCCTTCTCTAACACTGGAAATAGCAGTTTAGCAAATCTGAGCCATCTGACAAGAGGCCACCTTCTCTTTTCTACCTTTCATGGACCTCCTGTACACTACAGACTCTCACCTGATGTTTGCAGAAGCTGCCCTAACATTTTACAGACTGTATGGAGGTGGGACCTGTAATACACTGCCACCTCTGCAGATCTATGACTACACAAATGAAGCAACAGACAACAAGAAGGGAGTGGTTTGGCTCACTGAGATTAAGATCCCCCACCAAGATATTTCAAAAGCAAATCCCTAACATAGAATATCTCCACTCTAGAATGTTGCATGTTCTCCAAGGGGGATACAGCAAGACTGAACTCAACAGACTACATTTCTCAGGGTCTGTCTCCTCCAGAGTAATCCACTAACTCCTGGGATATCCATGGTCAGCCAGTGGAAACCAGTGATCTCAGGCACATTAATGAATTCACATACAGAGTCAGACTCCCAGTAAATATCCTATATATAGCGTGAGGTGCTCAGAGGGTACAGCACTGTCCCCACCATCTCCGGCAGGAAGCCAGGCGGGAGAGACCGGACCAAGCTGGAGAGGAAACAAAGGGCTGTAACTGCTTCACCTTACAAAGCTGTGCAGAAAGGAAGGAAGAGATGTGTGCAAGAGTCACCCTGTGCAAGGCAGCAGCTGGTCTGGCATCCTTCTGGAATGAGCTTTTGTCTCTTGTGCAGAGCAGAGCTGTAGACCGGGCTGGAGGGTTTCCACCTATGGTTTCACGGAATGGTTTGGGGTGGAAGGTACATTTAAAGGCCATTTAGTCCAACCCCCTTGCCATGGCCAGGGACACCTCCCACTAGACTAGACCAGGCTGCTCAGAGCACCATCCAACCTGGCCTTGAACACTTCCAGGGGTGGTACTCATATCTTCTCTGGGTAATCTCTTCCAGTGCCTTGCCAACCTCACAATGAAGCATTTCTTCCTAATACTTAATCTAAAATTACTGTCTTTCAGCTTGAATCCATTCCCCCCTGTCCTTTCATTCCATGCCTTGTCCAAAGTCCCTATTCAGTTTTTCTGGAGCCCTTTCAGGCACTGGAAGAGGCTCTAAGGTCTCTCTGGAATCTTCTCCAGGCTGAACAACCTCAAATCTCTGTCTGTCTCCTTAGTAAAAGTGTTCCAAGCCTCTGATCATCTCTGTGACCTCCTCTGGGCTTGCTACAACATGTCCATGTTCTTCCTGTGTCTGAGGATCCCAGATCTGGATACATTCTTCCAGATGGGGTCCCACCAGAGTGGAGAAAGGCACAGAATCACCTCCCTTGACTCACTGACCTCGGTGACAATCACTCTCAGGTCATCTGCTACTTTTTCTACAGGGTTGGAAAAGACACTCCCAAAGCAAAGCAGGCAGCTGGACTCGCATTGTACTGACCAGATTGGCATTTGCACCATCACTCTGAGGACTGGGAAGCTCTTGGGCACAGCCCTGCAGCCCTTGTCCCTGGAAAAGTGCACAGAAGGTACCAAGGAGACACTCCTGGAGGCCAACACCAGCCATCCTCTCCCAGGGCAGTCAGAGCAGGTTGGGAGGAGATGTTGGGTCTCCCTGACAGTGCTGAGCTGGGCTGGCCCCAGTTCATTGTGCTTGGAGAAGGCGTCGAGGGCAGCTGACCTTACGTAACCGGAGAACAAAGCAGCTAAATAAAAACTGGAGCTGGGAACGAGCTGCGGAAGTGGGACACGGCTTTCCTGACTAATCAACCAACATCTGAAGGAAACCGAACTCAATGGCAGGGAAACAACTGCATAAACACATCCCGAGGGAAGAAAGGGAGAGAGAGGAAGTGTGGGGAAGACCATGGGGGCACTGGCCCCTTCCACCTCCACTCCTGCCCTTATTGCTTGGCTAGCAAAGCCTGGAGCACCAAGACAGAGAGCACAGCAGGAAATCTGCCATGAGCTCAAGGATTTCAAAGGGTGACCTTGCTTGTTTACCTGCAAAGCCACCAACTGCACACTTGGAAGGGCCTCTGGGATAGGAGAGGATTGGGGCTGGGATAGCTCAGCAGCTCTCCTCCCACTGCTGGCATCAATGACAACTCAGTCTGAAGTGGATGAAGGGAATGGAGAGATTTAACTCCAGGGACAAAAGCTGGAACCCTGCAGCCCCCACTCTAATGGGACAAGAGCACCCATCCTACTGCTAATACAGCACTGTCTGAACCACAGCACCCTAGGGAACCATCCCATATATCCCAGTACAAAACCAGAAAGGGGTACACCCTCTCTTCGGGGCCAGCACCTCATGATTTTTGCCTGGGAAGGGCAGAGTTTTGGCTCACTTGCTCTCACCACCCAGGACCACGCTCAGACATGGGGATTTCCATTGGCCACTGTCCTGCTCCAAAAAGCCCTCCCTTCATGCAATCCTCTGACAAAAGGAGTATTTTTCAGGAGCTTCTGATTTTCCAGGCATAATCCAGGAAGGTCCTGGCCCAGCTGTAACCCTCAATTTCCCTGGGGGAACTCCCCAGCAGCCCATCCAGTCTCAGCCTTGGGTGGTCAAAGCCAGACGGACTGGGGCCATGATAAACGTCTAAGGCCAATGAACCAGCTCCTTTTTCCCTCCCCAAAAACATCTGCCTTTGGTTAAAAGCCAACAACCCTGCAAAGCTCAGCCCCAAATATATTCTTAAGGAACAATTTTCTGGTGCATTATAGGGAAGGGGAAAAGAGGTGAGGAAGCCAGAGCCCACTAGGACCTGTGTAGGGGCAAGTTGTCCCACCCTGGGGCAACGGGAGCTCCGGCCCCAGCAGATCTACTCCAGGAGGGGAGAGCCAGACTCTTTTTAAAGGTTACACTTGAGTAAGTGAAGCCAAGCTGCTCTTCCAGATAGCTAACAGGGGCCACAGCAGCCGTTAGGATCCACGCCATCCAGCCTGCTATTTTTAGATCATCCAGAAGGAAGGAAACCTCAGACAACCATCAGTGTGAGCTGAACTGCAGCTCCTCAGCTGCTTGGCCGGCACTGCAGGAGCCGCTCCACCCAGGCAGTCTCACTTCTGACAGTGGGAGGATGGATGAGACTTGCAGAGAGCTTGGGGAGGTCACCAGCTCTGCAGCCCTCACCTCTCCATTGCAGAGATAAAGCTGCCAGCAGGAAACAGGTAGATCCGCAAAAAAAAATCCCACCCTGAACAGCCCAAAACCTGAGCTGGTTGCTGGTGCAGACATTTATAAGACCAGGGAGGGGCGAGTGACCCAGGATCTTCAAAGAAAACAAGGCCTGGGGATGGGAAAGCAAAGCCTCTCTCTCTGGTGGTGATTTTGCAAGGCCCTGTGGCTGCATCCTGCACAGGGAGAGGCAGACTTGGCTCAGTGCTTGGGTTGCAATCCAAAGCTCACATGAAACGTGCTTTTGGCTGGGACGACCTGGCCTGGGGAGTACAACAGGGAGGCCCTTAAATAGCAGCGGAGGAGGAGAAGGAGCAGCCAAGCAACTGTAAAGCATGAACCACAGACAAGGGAAGGTGAAAAAAAAATTCATGTGCCAGGATAATTAATGAAAGGTTGTTTTTTTTTTTAATCTCTCAAGTCCCCAGAAAATAAGATCGTCCCTCTTTATCTCTCTCCTGAGGTTTTGCCAGACACTCAGAGCAACATAATAGTTCATAGCCAATGTGGGCAGCCCAGCACAGGGATCCCTCTGCATCTATGGATGTTTTGGAGACCTGGGATTGCAGCCAGCATCTCATCCTGCACTGATTCTAGAGCTCTGAGGGCTTTTACAAGGAGAAAAGAGGCTGGAACCCAAGGACCCATGAAAAATAGGACAACAATGACATCTCTCCATACTGGCCTCTGGAGCATCCCACTGCTAAACCCCCAACACATAAAAAAGCAGGGGAAATATAAAAGTAGGGGAAAGAGTAGTTAAAATAAAAGCAGTGCCTTGGTCTGCACCATGGCAGACTCGATCCCCAAACTATGCTGGGTGGGTATGAAGACGTTGATTTATTACTGTAAAAGAAGCTTCTCCTTTTGCCTGAGCAAACCTGACTGGTGCTATGGAACATGAAGAGAGCCCAGGAAGGGGGAGGCATGGAGCTGTGGCACGGGGGCACTCACTGGAGGAATTCAGCTGGCCAGCTCTGGCTGGGACATGAAGTTCCACTGGGCCAGGTCGCACGTCAGAGCCATCAGAGGGACCATGACCCTCCTCTGTCTGTCCTGCTGGGGAAGAAGCGATCTCAGCCAGCAATTCCAGGTCCTTCAGGATAACCTGTGGAGAGAGGGATGGTGCAGGGTGAGCTTTCCTTTTCCAAGAGGGTGAGGTGGGAAGCAAATACGAAATCTCAGCACACTGAGAAAGGTATAGTAATGCTTGCAGAGGTGATGGGGCAGGAAAGACAAAAGAAAAAAACAACCCAACAGTTTCTGCTCTGAGAGCCCAAGGAAGCATATAAAATAAACCCAAATTTACACAGCCAGGAACAGGGCTTGCTTTCCCCTTGTCCCACTTCTCGGAAGTCTGGGTTTTGCATTCCCCTCATAACCACAGACTTCGGACAATCTCAGCTAGAGCACAGGGGTGTTCTGGGGGCACACACCAGTCAGCTCCCCTCTGCAAGGCAGCATCCCAGGGAAGGCTCAGCTCAGAACATCAAGGCAGAGCTACCATTTGGATTTCATAGCTCTTTCTTTCCAGAAGTCACCAAATTGGTCTATATATAGCATTTCTGGAGAAGTTATTACTGGGTGGGTTTTTTTTCCATCCTCAACCCTTCTCAAGTTTCAGGCTATTTTGGGTCCCCCTTTATTCAAACGTCCTTGGGTCGAGATATTTCATCAACTGTCCCTGATGCTCTAAGTGCAGCAGGGCTGTGCAGAGCAAAAAGGCTGCCAAAAAGGGTTGACTGCCACGTCTTTACTCTTCAGCATCTGGCAGAGCACATCCCAACCACCCTTTGCCCACCAGCACAGTATCCCAGGCTTTCCCTGTGTTCTCACAAAGCATCTTTCTGAAGAGCTGCAGTTATATAGGAGTTTTATTTTCTGAGCTAACACAGAAAACCTCTCGCTCTGGAAAAACAAAAAGCCAATTATGTCTTTTTTTTTTCATCATGATTTGAGGTCAGATTCTTAATCCAGCCTCTCAGAGCTGTGTGATGAGCCTCAGCTCTGAGACCCTGCTTGGGGTCAGGATTCTCTGGCCAGGGTAGCCAGGGCAGCAGTGGCCGGCACTACTGGAGGGTATGCATGGACCTCTCAAGCTTTGGAGAGGTTAAGGGGTCTCCCCCTTGTATAGGTTACAGGTAGGAGGTGGAAAAAGCAGCACAGGCTGAATTTTACAACTGAAAAACGTGGAGGAAGTAACAAGCAGGAGTGATCGGTACGTGAGCACTGGGAGGAAGAGCAGGCAGCCGCAAAGACCTGGGGTTTTCCAGCCGTGGGAATGAGGCAGGAAGCTCCAGCTCCTGCTGCTTCTTCCCAACATGCTCCAGAGAGGGTTCCCAGCTGGGGACAGAGGAAAGGCAGGAGTGCTTGGTATGCACTGCACATCCCGGTGCTAAGCAAAGCTGGAGCTGGCGGCTGCTTTGTGCGAGCCAGGAGGCTGTAAGAAAGCAATATCCTGCCATTGCCATGGCAACGACCGGCTGCGCCAGGAGCGAGCTGGTCCCATCCGTCAGGATCCCAGCGGCCATCGGACCTGACAGCGTCGGAGCATGAGGGCCAGAGCTCTTCCCAGCTGCCAGGTGAGGGTGTGATCCTGACAGCCAGCCTGGAGGATCAACCCCCAAGGGCGTTTTCCTGATCCCGAGGGGATTTCTGGGAAGGTTTCCCAGTGGTGATGAGATGTAGGACAGTATGCCCTGCTCTGGGCAAATGTGTGCCTGGTTAGTGTAAATAGGAAGCAGCATCATGATGGATGGGGAGACTTGTCCGATGTCTCAAGCCATTCCCAGCACAGGGATGAAGAGCAGCATGGAAGAGGACGAGCTCTGGGTGGCTCAGGAATGAGAAGCAGGTTTTCAGACAGTTATAAATAAGCAGCTATTTTTCCTCTCTGAGAATAGGCAAGATTTCTCCCTGCATTGCCTCCAGAGCATGGATTTTGAGGGCACACACAACTGTCAGCTTCTCCAGATCTAGGTCAGGTTAATTTGCCGCTTGTTCTGGTTGAACGGAGCCGAGACCAGCTCTGCTGGCAGCAGCACGGGAGGAAAGCAGCCCCTGGATTGTGTGTGCCGGATGGGATGCACCTCCCTGTGCGTGCAAAGCCGTGCTTGGTGCTCCTGGAAGGGGCGGGGGGGGCATTTGCCTTTCATCAGAACACTGGGCTGGCCCCAGCCCAAGGCAGAGGAAGGGGAGGTGATCCCAAATGTGCTGCAGACCCCTGGGAGTGGGACTTAGCATCCCACAGCACATGATGACTACTAGGACAGCAGAGCAGGCTGCAGCAGCAGCTCCTGGGACACAGGCAGGCTAGGATACGGACTGGCTCCTCAAGGTGCTGTCCTTGCTGGTATTTACAGATAAGCTGGGAAAAAATGAATGAATTAAAATGCCTGAGTGCAGGAGGGAGATGCTCCTGGGTGGCCTTGGATGTCCTAGTGGACATCTAATATTCCCTGGGCAATGAAATGGGGCACTCAATATCAGGTTATTCTTGCCAAGGAGAAGATGGGAATTCAGCTGAAGCAAGATATTACCAACACAGAAAACAAGAACATTAAGAGCTGCAAAGCACTTCAAAGGGGTCCAAGAATCTGGGAGGCTGTGGAAAACCCCATAGCATTTCAAGGATGGGCAACACAGGTAGTGGAGACCCAGTGGGAACAAGAAAAAGCCAAGGATGCTGCTGAGTGCTTCCTCCTTCTCCACAACATAAACACAGCCTCATTTGTTTTATATTTTTCCTCCTTCCAATGCTTTTAGCCATACCCAGGCAAGGAGGTGAGCATGGGGAGGCAATCCTGGAGTCAGGAGTGGCCAGGAGTGAGGCTGGCCGAGTCCCAGACACACACAGTGTGAAAATCAAACTTGTGTCTCTCCTGCCTCCATTAGCTTTAAAGACAGAAAAAGAAAAGAAAACCCACCAGTAATCTTTCCACAACTATTTAACCAAGCCTCTTTTCAGGTACCTGACACAGCAACTTTTATCCTCTGATCTTGCTAAGATCTACTTTTTTTCCCTTTCCAGGAGAGGATGGGGAGCAGAGGGAAGGCAGAAGGCCTGGAGGCTTCTCCTTTCTTCCCCAGGGCAAATCCTGCCAGGTCACGCTGACACATGCCCACAGCACCAGCTAATACAGTTGGCCATGGGGGAAGGCACTTGGTAATAGAGCTACAACCATCCCAGAACAAGCTGGAACCTGAAAACTCCCTGCCCAGCCTCCTGCTTTTGTAAATCCCTCACTGTCCCTGCTGCTGGGGGTGTGAGGGCCAGGCCTGCAGTGCCCAACACTGTCACAGTTCAGAGCATCTCTTTATATATGTTTAATTAGTGCCCAGGGAGCTTAACATGCCACCTGATGTCAGTCAGGGCAGGATGCCAAGCAGGTATTTCACAGAATCATAGAATCCCAGAGTATGCTGAGTTGGAAGAGACCCACAAGGATCATTGAGTCACGGAATCCTTAAGGTTGAAATAAAAATCTACAATCACTGAGTCCAACCACCATGCTCACAACCAAGCTATGTCCAAGTGCTATTTTTTCATGCACTGAAGGGTAGGGAAGGAGGCAACACAGGTCCAGCTGGTGGGATGGGGCTGGAACAGCCCTGGAGTATCCCTTCAGGCCATGTTGTGGGAGACTGGATGCCTGCAAACCCTTCAAATTCAACACCCACTGTTCCAGAGCTTATGACAAGCAAAGGGTTTGCTTTTACTTGCTGTCTCCCATCCACCACCTCCCTCTGCATGCAGGGAACCAGGCACGCAAAGCCCAACTCACCAAGTCTTGCATCCTGCATCTCCATCCCACCCTACACCCTCTGCGAGCCAGCTCCCCAGGACAGAGACTGCCTGTCCTCCATGGCAGACAGGTTTTCTGTGGTTTCAGTCTGCTCCATAACTTCACCCAGGAATGCTACAAGCACCAGATTGCCAGTTTACCCCAGTTGTTCATTGTACATATAAACTGTATATGTATACATAAGTTAGGAAATTGTGGTCTGAAAATGGGGCTAAGCCAAGAAGCTCCCTATGGATCATACTCCCCACAACGAAACTTCCTATTTCTGCAGGATGCAGCACACAGATTATTGTTCAACCAGGTGGTCTTGAGTCCTCAGGGAAAGCATCACCCCACTTCTGCTTACAGGCTGCTTCCACTTATGGCTAACCAGGCTAACTGAATTTTCCACTATCCAACTGGAATTATACACATTTCTCTGTACTCTGTTTCAGTCCCAATCTCACCCTCAGGGTAACTTTCCTCTTGAAAAACAGTTGCCTCCTTGCTTCAGTACCTCATAGCTTTGAGTCTCACTCCAGAGAAGCTTTACCACCAAAAAAAGTTTAAATAAAGCCAGGCATACATATATTACAGTTTTCCTCTTTGCAGTCTTTAGCTTACACCCTCTGCTTTGCATCAGGTCACAATATTTCAGCTGTGGCAGATGAAAGGCCAGGAGCTGGAGGACAATGGCTCTAAACCCAACAGAGCAAAGCTCCAAACCAAGCCATGCTAAGACAGCTATTTGCTTTGGCACAAGCCTTTGTTCAGCTTCATTGTACTGGGATTGGGTACGATAGGAGAAGTTCGCCAGGATTTAGTGAGACAGCAGAGCTCAGAGCAGGGCAGAGACCTGGCTTTGAAATCCTGCAGTGCTGCAGCAGGACACTGCAGCAGAACATGCAAAGGAAAGAGATGACTATCAGTATACCACCATCCCAGGGTTTTCTTCTCTTCTAGTTTAATACTGGAAACCCAAAAAAGGGTAGAACAAAAAAGGGTTTCAATTTCTTGTGGGAAGTTGGCTTGAGGGTCATGTAGAGGTTCATCACAGAATCAGATAATGGTTTGGGTTGGAAGGGACCTTTAAAGATCATCTGGTTCCAACCCTCCTGCCATGGGCAGGGACACCTTCTGCTAGGTAAGGTTGCTGAGAGCCATCCAACCTGAACACTTCCATGGATGGGGCAGCCACAGCTTCTCTGGGCAACCTGTGCCAGTGTCTCATCATCCTCACATGGAAGAATTTCTTCTTAGTAACTCATCTAAACCCGCCCTCCAAAGTTAGTGGCAGCCCAGGCTCAATTCACTCTCTCTAGAGAAGGTCACCAACTCTTGAGAAGACTTCTGAAGGAAGTAATTCTGTACTCAAAGCCTTGCCCACCCACTGCAGAATGAGCAGGTTTTCACGTTAGCAGAGTTGAGGAAGCCCGAGTCTATCCTGCTTCACATCAGATACCAGCTCCACCTCATGCGTCATTCCTGCATGACTCAGACAAAAGTCCCAGCACAACTTTCAACCCCCCCTTCAACAAGATTGAGGGGAGCAGATAAGCAAACAGGAACATGTTCAGCCATAAAGAAACCATTCCATTTTGGAGCCGGAAAAAGGAAAACAAAGCAGAGAAAGAAAGTGAGTAGCGTCACTGCTTCATGTTTTTCTCACAGATGCCTTGTGGTGGTGAAACAGCAATCCACAGAAGCCTCACAATGCCTCAGCTCCTGTTGTCTTCAGCTCAGCGCCTGGATCCATTCAGAATCCAGGGAACTGAAAGACAACATCCAAAGCTGCCTTTGCACCATGAACTTGCAGAAGGAGGCAATTTGAAGAACATGTCTCCTTTTCACCAGTGCCTTTAGCCTGCAGGTGGAAAAGTCCTACTCACTGCTCCCAAACAGCATTTCCTAACTTTTCATCTTTCCCAACATCAGTTTTTCAACCAGGGCAGCAAGACTCCTACACACAAACCGAGCAGACAGTGTAGAAAAACCCACTCCCAGTAGGATCTGGTTACATCTTGCAAGGAAGTTTTCAAGCACATCAAATTTTAAGCAGGGCTTTTATAGATTGCCTTCAAAACCAGGTCTCAAATGCAGGACGGAACATCTCCCTGTCGGGGAAGCACAGGAAGCAGCATGAGGTGACGCAGTGCAGCAGCACAGCATCTGACAGCCAGGAATCCTGGATCCTGACTTGTCTACATATCAAAGGGAACTGCCTGCTTCAGCTTTGCTCCAACTTCTCTGTGCTGCCTTTGTGAATCTTAACAAGGTCTCTTGACCATTTCTTTACTGGCACAGGAGAACTGGGTAGGAAGGGGAATAGGAGAGATAGCAGAGATGACTCAGGACACTGCAGATGCATCATGAGATACTGGCCCCTGTTCAGCACAGTGGAGGTGGTGCAACACCCTATGCTACTTGAATGACAAAAACAGGCGTGAGAACTAAAGGGGCATGGATCTGGCTCCATCCAGCGTGAGTCTTTCTTTGCTTTGGGCTTGATTATTTATGGCAAGTGTAGAGAGAGACTGAGACCAGCTCAGCAAGACAAGACCTTAAAAATAAGTGCCTGAATACAATCTTTCAGTCTGATGCACAGACTAGCACTGATTCTCCAAAGCCAGAACGTCCTTTGGTGTCAGTCGACTGCTCCAGGGCACATCAGCAGAGTGACAGGTAGCCTCCAAACTGTGTACAGGGGCCAGTGAAACTCTAGGCACTACAGAAGGATGTTCAACCTTCTTGGGAACAAAGATGATACCAACACTGCTTCCCAGCAGGTTCCCTTGGGCAGCATCACAGGACAAAGACAGCACAAAAACCCTCTGACGATGTGTGTGCTACACGACACAATATGCACAGCCCTATCTGGAAAGAGGAGGAAGATGCTTCCTCATCAGAGCTGATGTTTAGCTCACATAGGCCCTCATGCTGGGTGATCCCCAGGCTCTTACCCAAGAGCTTCTGGGGGGGTCACAGTCTGCAGGTGACGTGGGACAATATGACTGTGCACACAAATACTGCACTGGCTAAACAAGCACCTCACATCCCCTTTCCTAATAGGCACTGACATAGCAGGTTAGTTAGCTCAGAGTGTCCTCATCATTCCCAAAAATGTCCAGCTCAAAACCCCCCTACTATTTCAGTCATTTCTATTTCCTCTGCAGAAAGCAGCAAATCTGGTTGACAGCCAGCTGAGTGGTGGTGGTTAATGGATTGACTCGTCTATGGATTTCCTTAAAAAAAAAAGGCCACCTCCAAACATTTAAATAAATAGAAGGCAGGATTAAATAAATCAGCTTAAAATTACTTTTGAGCCATTCCCAGTTATGTCACATGGAGGAAATGCATCACCAGGGTCCTTTCTTCACTGTTTTTTCCAAATATTAATAAGCAGTGTAATTGCAACATGACTCACTGAGATCTCCTGCCAAGCTGGAGTGACTATCTGCAAGATGCAGGCTTTCTAGAGCGTTGCAAAGGCAGATGTGTGCTTGGGGACTCTTTTGGAAAGGTTTGCATTGTAAGCAGCAGGGGATGGAAAATGGCCAAGCAGTTGCTTGCCTTTGCAAGTCATTCCCTCGCTTGCTCATTCCCTTCCCTTCTCTCTTAACGACCCCCTCGCACATGGGATTTATTGCAGGCTTGGGGTCTGGTGCTCTGAGCATGTAAGGCACAGCACAGTGTGTGATTTTTATTCCATGAGGAAGGTCTGGGATGAGAAACCAGCTGGGATCATTTCTAGTTCTGGGAAAGAGGATTCAGCTGATGGTGGAAGTTCTACCAGTCCCTGAACCAGCTGTGGGCCATGCTGCTGGCCTCCAACCCAAACACTAGAATGCTCCAGGAAACAACTTAGAGAGGGGTAAGACAACAACGACAACAAAATTGAGATGACTGGAACCAGAGAAGAGGGGTAAAGAAGCAAGACAAGCGAACAGGAAAATGGTGCAGAACCTTGGGAGATGGGAGATGAAGAGCAATAGCAGGGCAACCTGGCTCAGTTTGCTGGCTGATTATCTTTGCTCACTTCCAAGCTGAGTGGTTCCCAGCCAACCTGATGCCACTGGGGCATCTACTGCAGCCCTGACAGGCAATGCTGCTGCTGCCCTCCAAGCAGTGGGTGGTGCTTAAATGTGTCATGAAATGGATTTGGCAGTGCCAGCTTGGACACAATCCCCCTTGCATCTTTACAGAGGTTGTTGCAAGGCACCTGCGTTCCCACTCAACAAGGATCTTACCATGAGCCCAGCCCCACTAGTGAAGCCCCATCTGCCTTCCCAAGCAGGCAAAAAGGAGTCTTAGGAGCTGGTTTTGAAGGATCAACTCTCAGAGATGAAGAACAATGTTTATACATCAGAGAATTCCCAAGACAGAAAGATTTTTAGCTGGGCAAGTACCTGCAGGCTCTGCATCGAGGCTTCTTCAGTTTGGCCAACAGGGTAAAACCTCTCAGTGTCAACAATGGCCAAGCCTCACAAAATACCTCAGTTCTACCAAGAAACCCAAAGTCCAGATGATGGAGAGAGAAGCTTCCAGGATTTTTGCAGCACCTACCTCATCTGATTCATCTGAGAGGGTCCGCAGTAAGATGGGGAAGAGGCTGTCAGTGTGTCGGAACATCTGGAAGCAGAAAGGTGGGTGGCATCAGTCCTACAGGCCTAGTCATGCCCAGCCACAGGACATTTGCCCTGAGGGAGGCTGCCAAGAGTTTCACCAGCATTTTCCATCTGAGCTGGAGAGCTCTTCTTTCTCATGCTACAGGGTATCTGGCACCCAAAGCCTTCTCGGAAAAGGCAGGTGAACACACATTTCCGAAACTACCAATTACAATCTGCACTGCTATCAAGGCAATGCAACAGGCTGGGAGCTGACAAGCTCAGGTGAATGCTGAGTCCCCAGCTTACCTTACGAGGAGTCTTGATGTACAAGTGGTAAAGCCATTTCAGGACTGCAATTCTGGTCATCATCCCAATGGATGTATCACTAAGGTGGTAGTCCAGCACCTGAACTATTCCATCCAGGTTCAGGGTCACCTGTATCCTCTCACAGCTGCATGGAAAGAAGAGAGGCTGGTTCAGTGCTGTAACATCCAACTCATTCCTCCCATGGTGGGGGAGTCTACAACACTCCAGAGGCTGCATCAAACACCTCAGCTCAAACCCTCACTAGATGCAACTCACTAGATCAGGTTGCTAGTCCAGCCAGGCCTTGAACATTTCCAGAAATAGGCCATCCACAACTTCTATGCAAAACCTATGCCAGTGCCTCACCATCCTGTGAGTAAAGTTTCCTAACACCTAATCTAAATCTCTCCTAGTTCAAAACTGTTCCCCCTTGTCCTATCACTGTCTACCTATGTAAATAGTCACTCTTCTTTTTTATAATGCCTTGGAAGCAACAGAAATCTTCAGTGCTTTAAGGGTTACCACTTTTCCCAAAACAGCTGGTACCTGAAAGGCACTACTCTAAATAAGTGTAGCATGGCTGTGTGAGAAACTGGTCCATTGTGCAGTTGCCAGATTCAGGGTTCAAAGATTAGAGATCCACTCTCAGATCCACAAGATGCGCTCAGAATCCACCTCAAGGCTGACCACTCAAACAGCTTCAGAGAACATTAACCCATGTGTACTCAAACTCCAGTCTGATGAAGGCATCCAGGTTCTGCTGATCCCAGTGGATTTGTGCTGAGAACTGCAGATGGTGCCCTGTCCGGCAGCATGTTTGGGAACACAGCTCTCTGCTACAACCCTGCCTTGAGACCTTCATCTTGCTTCCCAAAAGCCATCCCAAAAGATCAGGACAACCCCTCATCATAAACAAGTGATGAAAGGAAGTAACTCCCTTAGTTTGCCAGGATACTGTCTCTGCTAGAAACTGACAGCTGCTGCAGACCCTTAGCTCTTGATTCGCCAGTTTTTCTCCCAAGTAGCTGGGACCTGCACTGGGACAGGTGACCCCAAGACACAAGATATCATGATACAGCATTTTTATGTCCTGATTGCGATCCTGAAATATACCTGATGGTTTCCCACCCCCTTGACAGCAAGAATATGGGAAGTATTTGTCACAGAAGACTCATTTAAGGAGACATAATGGTTAGAACCAAGATGGTTGGAGAAGACCACCATGGGGAGGCTGCACTAAGAGCCATGTCATGCCTCTCATACCCAAGCTACTGAATTATTCAAGACTGGACCAGGCTCTTGCCGATTTTTCCAGTTGCAGAGAGCTGCCGTGCATCTTGTTTGATAAGAAATCCTAAGGGGCAGATTTCTCACGGTGTAATTTGCAAGTAGAGCTGTGGCTTAATAGGATTTGATCTTCCCCAGGACACACGTTGTAAGGGCGAGATGAGGAGGCTGCAGCCCCTCAGAGCCCTGTGGGGATCTGACTGCTTGATCTGCCTCACATAACAGATGCTGGGGGCTGCAAATTGCATTTCACTTTGATGTTGAAAACAACAGCCAAGGGCCAAATGCTCAGACACATGGAACTGAGGGGAAGGAGGGACCCAGAGCATGAGGAGTTTGGGAGAGATGTCCAAGGGAGCAGCAGTTCATTTAAGCCAGCCTGAATAAACACTATATTTGGTTTTCCTACAAGACCATCTCCCACAGCAGCTGCATAGCCTGCCATGCTCCCAGTACAGGGCTTCAGATGGAAGAGGAGAATGAAACCGTGACCTGGTAACACCTCCACACCAAATATATGCATTGTCTGCACAGGATGGGGGAAAATAAATCTCAGGGTAATGCACGTTTTCAGAGGAAAGAGGCCAAAAGGACTCCACAGAGAATTGGTGCCTGAAGCTGAGCAGTTTGGAGGTGGCTTTGATGCACATCCCACCAGTTCCATGCTGCTGTGAGGTTAAGTGGGCAAGCTGCAGCCTGCCATGCATGCAGTGCCACAGCACTGTTGTCTGCTGATGCTGGGCTTCTAACAGTATAGCAGAAACTTGCCCCTGCAACCAATTTCCAATCTGGTTTGTGCCAAAACCACTTGTGAAAACCCCTTTTCCATCACTGCTCGTGATGCAGTACCTGGGTAGAGCCTCAATGGCTCAACCCAAAACCCACCTGAGTGGAACCCAGGAGGTGGCCAGGAGCACCGGGCTGACCTGGAGTCAGGCAGCCCCCCAGCCACACTGTGTACCACTGCCCTGTGGCTCCGCTGGGCTCCGCTCCCACTAGGAGGGATTGCAGCTGGGGAAAGCTTCTCACTGGCTACCCTCTGTCCACAGCTGCTGAGATAAACCTTTTAGAGGGGTTGCTGGTGGAGAAGCAGCTCCTTTACTCAGTACAAAACCCAGGCACCACTAAGCTAAGAGATCTGATGAACACAGGAAACTGGGCTAAAAATCTCTCACGAAACCTCTGGGATAGAATGCCACCAGTCTACCATGGGCTACCCCCTTTCCAGGGGTTATGGCAGCAGCTGAGCGCTGCTGCAGCTCCAGAGCTGGGCTCGCAGCTCAGCCTGGCTCTCCATAATCCCCAGGCAGGAGGCAGCAGGAGCAGCAGTAATGGCATTGCATTAATGTGATTCTCTGGGCCTGCCATGCTGGCTCCCAGCGCCGGCATCTGTGGCAGTGCAGATGTCAGATGCAATCACTTCCATCTAACCCACTACCCCAGATTCTCCTCCAGAGCATGAGCATGGCCCTGGCACCGCCCCCGCTGTTTGCCTATGACAGTGAGAACATGTTTTTAGGGAAAATTGAGCAATGATGGGGGCTGTGCCAGGCTCTCACCTCTGGATACTGGGAGTCTGCTCAAGCTCAGTGGTGGGGCCAAAGACCCATCCCCCAGCACATCCCCCCACCTCAGAAAGCACCCTCCAGCACAGGAACTGACCTTACTTTCCCACTACATTCAACCCACAGCAATGTTTTTCACTCCACGTTCTTTATCAACCCATTTTCTCACTTCTCCCCTTTCTTCAAGGGCTCCTGCCATCTCTCTCCTCAGCAGTCGCCTTTTCTCTGCCAATGCCTGAGCTGTCATCTTTCTCCTGGCCTCCTGCCTGGCCCAGCTGCTGTGCTGACCCCATTTTCAGACAAGGTTAAGGTCCGGGCCAGGCTCTAGCCTTTAGGCAAGCCCAGCAAAATGGCCTTGCCAAGGGTGGAAATATCCAGGTTCTTTCATTGTGGTCCAAGTCACAAGGGCAGCTCCCATACAGGCTGGCAGCTGTGTTCCTCAACGGGCTCGAGCCAGCGGCCAGGAGGTAAATAGCTCCTCTCCGCTATTGGTCCCACAAGCTGTCACTTCCTTGTCCTTCACCACTCCCATTTCAGTGCTCTTGGCTTCCTTCTGCTTACTGCAGTTTCCAAGATCCCTCAGGGAAATGATGAGGCAAAGGTCTAGGCAGAGGCATCCAGTCCAACAAGCTGTAGATCACTGTGACAAGGGCTGGGGCAATGTGCCTGAGGTTCCCCTCCAGCTCACGCACACAAGCATGAAGTGGAAGCAGCAAAGGGAAGCCATCTCCTCACTCCAGGCTGGAGAGAAGAGCCAGGAGAGCCACCCTGGACCTAAAAGCTGTGCAAGATGAACTGCTGGAGAATGGGATTCCAAGGCAGGCTTAGTGCCTTAGCTCAAAACGAGACATCATGCTGCCTTCAGCTAAGCACCCCCTGGGTGCTGCAGAGCACCCAACACCATTTCTATCTTCCACCAAAATATTCCCACTTCCACGAGCTCTCCAGCTGCACCTTCGAGGTGCATCAGCCTCTGGAGGTACAGCAACTTCCAGCATGAGACAAGCAGCAGCTATTTTAGCTTTGTAGTAAGCACTAACTACCACATTTAAAAGCCTGGTTTAAATGCAGGCTTGGGCAGTTCAGCTACGTGGCAGTCACTTGCCCTTTCTACAAAGCAACACACAACTTTACATGTCCATGTGTTGCTGACTACCACCTAAGGCATGAAGCCTTCCTTCCATCAGGAAGTACCATAAAGGCTCTTGGAGATTTCATGTCCCTTATCTAGTTTGGAGAGGAACTGTGATCCCATCAACCTTGTCCCATTACACAGAGAGCCCAACACTGACTGATTGCAGTTGTGCCCGACCTTCTGCCCAGGAATACCATCAGGAAGTTGTCTCAAACTGTCCAGGTCTTGTTTTGAAACCAATGCATTTACAAGAGCCTAAAAACACTTTCCAGCTGTTTTGGTCCACCGACACAGGACAGACATCTGGATCTTCTCCTGTGGCAGCTCAGACCGACGGAAGGAAGCCCGGGCTCTGCTCCAGCAGCCACACTTCCACCTCCTCTTCCTGATCCAGACTCACACCAGCTAACACAGCAGCAGCATGTTCAGCCAGGCCATGAGAAGGATCCAGTGCCTCTGAAATGAAGTTCTGGTCCACTTCCAGTGACAGATTTTGCAGAAGCTAGAAGTGGGGCCCCCCATCTGGATGGAGAACCCCAGAACCCCTCCAGCCCCGTGTAGCCAGGCCCTCCCAGCAGCCAGATTCTGTCTTGGCACAGACACGGTCTCCATTTCCTAGTGGATGCCACCAGGAAACTCCCTCAAAGTAAAGCTGGCAAATACTTGGGAAGCATTTTGGAGCATGTTTTAGGAGCAAGGGGGGTGCGTGTGTCAGTTTGTGGCCACAGGAATGTGCCCAGCATCCATGTATTGAGCATTCAGACCTCGTCATCTTCTTGGATGGCATCTTCCCAGAACACGGCCCTGTGCAGACGCCAGGACATGATCTCCTCTGCCTCCACTGACCAAGGTCCTCCCTTCCCTGCTGCTGCAGCACTCTTGTCCCTCTGCAGCCAGCTGGGGAGGGCAGGGGAAGGGGGCGTGAGAGCTGCATGCTTGGCGCTCAGCCACGCTCCATCACTTGCTCACTGGGGGAAGCGGGGGGGGGGGGAGGGGGGGAACGAACAAAAACAGAAGCAGAGTGACTTCATCTTAAAAGGCAGCTGCAACTTCCTCTGTTTGCAGGCTTTCCAGCTTTTCCCAGCAACGCAACGGCTTCCTGCGGTCCTGCCTTGACACCCAGTGGGCATTCAGCGTGCTGGCAGCTGCCGCTCCCCAGTGTGAATTATGGCTGCTAATGGCCACGGGTGCCAGCTCCCGCCTTCCTCCAGCTCCAGCGCCAAGCCAGACAGCCTGAGTGATGGATGGAGCACCAGGCAGACGTCCAGGGCTCCCGTCAGCTACGTACAGCCCTCCCCCAAATCCCGTGTCAGTCCCCCACAACAGATGCCTCAGTGAAAACGTTTCAGGTCCCAACACTGGACCAGCAGAGAGGTCACACAGGGCAGGTAAACCCCACGGTAAAGCCTGCACTTTCCTGTTGAAAAGGGCTTAGGAGGGCTCTGCAAGGCCAGGTCTCTTAGAGATACGGAGGGTCGGGTCTTGCCTTCTCGCCCAGATGGTTTTCCCTGGTGCTTGAGTTGCTGACAGAACATTTCAGCTGTTCTCCTTCCAGCTCAGTGACACTGGGAAAAGTATCCCAGCTCTCCCTGCTTCTGTCCCTCTTCAGTTTTCACTTCCTCTCTCCCTCACATGCAAGATCTTCAGCACAAAGCCATGGCTATCACTTGTCCTCCTGACTCAATGCCTCTTCGTTTTCTTTCCCCACCCAGTTCCCCATTTCAGCCTTATGCACATCCACTTCTGCACTTGCAGAAAAACTTCAAGGGTTGAGCAGGGTCAGGACAAGGCAACCACAAAAAAGCCAGGGGAAGTAATTTACCACCATAAACCAACATTTAGTTGCAAATGAAATGACTTGTACTTCCAAGAGAGAAAAAAATTAAGGGCATCATTAAGACCAAGGAGCAGCTGGGCTGTGCAGAAATGCAAAGGAACAGACAGTACAGACCATCAACCTGAAAAGCTGACGCTTGCACTGCTCTGGGATGTATTGTGATGGGCATCACGCTGGTAGGATGCAGCTAAAGCAAGGCATCCTATTTTGGGGATCACAACAACAAATAAAAATAAGCATCAGCACAATGCAAGTGTCAGAAATCACGACCTCTGACTAAAGGAACTGCAGGAAGCAGAAGGAAAGGAAAGCTATCAGAACAGATGGATTTGTGCCACAATTCAGATAGCTGGATGGGAAGAAAGGTATTTGCAGGAGAGATCATGCTGGGCACAGAACTAGTGTGGGGCTGACAAATTCCACAAAAGGCTGTCAGGAGGCCAAGACCTGTGCAGCCCTAGGTCCAGCCCCATAGACCTGTGCTATGTAGGCTGCCAAGATAGCAGCATGGAACAGCGTCAGTCTCTTCAAAGCAGAAACACCTCAGTTCATCATAAAGTCAAGACATTTTGGTGCAGATACATCAGAGAAAAGCAGTCAGCTCCTAGAGCTTCCCCAGTCATCCACCCTACTAGGACCCAAGGGACCCCAACTGCCTCCCAGCCCATCCCAACATGTGTCAGTCATTGTCTGCACCCCAAGAAGCCTTCCCTTCTTCTCAATCCCCTCTGAAGCAACATACAGACCCTACCTGGTTACTGTGAAGACACCACTGTTGCTGGAGTCACCAGATGCATCCAGGGTACCTGGGGGCAGAAAAAAAGGAGACACAGCTAGTGGGGTGATGGGGAAGGTAGACAGCAGGACTGAGAGGCTCGAGAGCTGCATGACCTTCTGCAAAGACATCACCAGTCATTGTCTGAGGGTCCAGGGACCCAAGGGATCCCTTCTGCCTACAGAGCATTTTACACTCCTCGTCAAGCCCTTCTCTGCTGCCAGACAAGCAGGTAAAGAACTTCACTTACCCAGCAAAATGCAGACAGGTACTGCTTCAGACCTCTGCCCCAAACTGGGTGCCCTCCTCTGTAACAGTGACCCAGACATATCCTGCTGATGGATTCAACCATTCTCAAAGAATTAGATCAGAACTGCAGACCTGCCTTTGACTCTCTTGATTTCAATACCTAAATATACCACATGCACAGTGAATGTAGAATCCAACTCAGGACATCTCCACTTGGCCATAGCCTGACTCCCCGCCGAAACCAAGTGACTCAAACAGCTTTCCAACCTCTGCTCTGTGCTGAAATGGGTCTTACAAGCATGGTGACAAAGCATGACAAGATGAACTTGACCATTTGTGCCCCCTTGTGCCAACAGCCTCTACTCACACATGCAACATCACCACATCAGCACACCCAAAGAATAGAGCTGAGTTTCTCATAGAAAGGCATCACAACTTTATCTGATCTTGACTACTTTAAGATGTAATTTGACACCAGAGGGGCTGAGAATAAAACAATTTAGCTTTTCCATTGATATTTTAAAGCTCTTCTGTAATAGATTTTAATACAAGAAGGTATTCTTGGGACAAATAAGGAATAATAGAGTTTTTGCTGCTGTGCTGTGGCAGTAAATTTTTCTGCTTTATTTGTTCTAGTAAAAATACTTGTACAGTTAGGTAATGAAAGCTTTTGCACCTTTATTGAAGACTAAGATGCTTATTTAGACTGATATTTTGAAGTGCCTGGGTCCAGATTACGGACAGAAAAAAAAAAAAAAAAAAAAAGAAGAAGAAGAAAAAGACTGTTGCATTGGCCGGGAATCGAACCCGGGCCTCCCGCGTGGCAGGCGAGAATTCTACCACTGAACCACCAATGCTGCCCTGTGTGCTGCCCCTGTGCCTGCGGCCTGCTCCTGCCATCCCAATTGCTGCCCACGCTCCCACTGCCACCCACACCCTGCCCAGGCAGCTCCCCCGGCAGCTCCCCGCTTCCCCGCCTTCCACTGCGGCTGTTGGATAAGGAAATCCCTCAGTCTTAATCCCATCCTCCAGCTCCCTCTCACGGCAGGATTTTCCAAAAGCCACTGCTGGATGTGTTACAGGAGAGCACTGGGCTGAAGATGCAGCTTTAGAAGAATCCAGATGAGCCTCTGTGATTTAAACATTAACACATATTTCACGCACCTGGACAACAAAAATGTGTTGTGCCAGAAGAAATATTTAGTCAAGCCAGGAGAACAGCACCCAAGGGATGCCAGAGGGCTAACACCACTGCTGTTCCCAAGCATTGATTCATGCAGACCACTTAGCTTCCTTTCACTTGAACCCTCCTCAGGTTTCCCATGCCACTTGCAAACTTTTGCCTTTTATGTTCTGGAAATTTCAGGACTGGGACAATACCTGCCAGATGGTCAGGAGAGTACCATGAATCTGGAAAGGATCCAAAATTCTTCACCCTTCTGTTCTCTACTTTTCCCCAACACACACATCCTCCATGCACATGTTGATACTCTCTCAGGACTAATACAGCTCTCTGAGCTCTTCTTTGGGATGATGCCTGTTCCCAAACTAGAAATTATCTTTTCCAGGTCAACCTGATGACTAAACATGGTGAGAGGATGAGGATGCTCACCAGTGCATGCAGCAACGCAGCACCACCCAGGCTCCAGGTCAGAGCAATAACCCTCCCATGCAGCCTGCAACAAATGTGCCTGTCTCAGCAGAGGATCGTCTGTGCAACAGGTCTCCAAATAAACCATAGAGGTCCCATGTACTCTGAGCTGCTTCAGGACAACAAACCAACTCAAGAACTTCTCTTGAGAACATTGCCTTGACCTTCCTTACACATCTACTGGCCCAGACAACTGGGACTCACCGGTGGTCACTGCCTCTGGCTTGGAAAGGGACTCTTCCGAGGTGGGCTCTGCTGGTATAGTCATTGACTGCTTGGCCTCATCCATTTCATCATCCTCTGGGATGACCAGCTTCATCAGGCTCTGGTTGCACACGTTTGCCACCTCCTTGATGTCTGAGTGAAGGCAGTGTAAGGAACACGCAGTCCCACACATGGGCAGGTGCCAGCCATGGAGAAACCACTGCAGCCCCACTAGAGCTGCCCCAGCCCAGCTACTGCAACCCCCCTCACATCCAAAGTGTGGGTGTTAGCACTTGGTGGGAGAACTTTTCCTGGACCTTCACCCCAAAGGCTGGAAACAGGCACTGGAACAGTGGGTTCCCTGTGGGTTGCTGTAGCAGGAATGGAATGGGAGCAGCTCTGAGTTACAAGGATACTCTTCTTGCGATCATCGTAGGAGAGACATGGCAGGACAGCGGTCAGGATCCCTGAGGAGTAAGGCAGCATCACCCGGCCAGCCAGCTGGATGAACTCCCGCATCCAGCACATGGCTGTCAGCTGGATCAGGTCATCTGGAAGACATGGGACAAGCAAAGGTGAGGGGAAGGGCAGCACTGACTTCACAGGCCAAGGACCACCTGCAAACGAGAAGCTGCCTCTGCTCTATCCTGAGAGACTCTCATCTGAGATAGTTTAGTCCCAGAGGAGATCAGTAAGACCGGAACCTCCAGTGAGCCTGATCTTGAACACAATCAGTAGGTTTCAATTAACTCAGTTCAACTCATAATGCAGGTTTCCTCATTTACAAGTATTCCATCAAGCTTCCCAATGCATAAGGATATTTCTTCAGGCACACCCATTACAGCTGTGTGTCTGGGTCAAGCACCATTCCTAAAGCTGGGGTTTTAGCAACCTCCCTAAATTCTGGAAAAGGCACCATTGCCAAAGTTATCTGCTGATGCAAGGCCGGATTTTAAGTTTTAACAGTGTAAATTCATTGGGAGTTAGACTGAGATTGGTTGCTCTTGATGAAACTATCTATACTTTTCTATCTCCCAGGAAACTCACTTCCATTCAGCAACATTTAAAGAGCGCAATGAGCAAAACTTGGGAACGAGATCCTTCTCAGGAAACACCTCCAGCTGCAGCTGTAACCCTCTGCCACTGCCTACACAGCAGACCAATGGGAGCTATAGAGCAGCACTGGCACAACAGTGACAAAAAAAAGGCGAGCAGCTTGCTGGAAAACTCCTGGCCTGAATCTACAGTTGGCACCAAAACCAGGAGGCTGGTGCTACTGCCTGGTCCTGTGAACTCACCTGCTGCCTGGCAGTGGATCACCAGGATATTAGCCATTTCTGCAAACTTCACACTGGAAGGATTCTTCTTGATCTCTTTCAAGAATTCCCCAAGAGCCACCTCACACCTGTGGAGAGACAGAGTGATTAGGGAGAGCTTATGGAGACCATCTTCTCCAGGAGCACATGGAAGGATGTTGGTGGCACAGAAGTATCTCTGCACAGAGGCAGGGGCAGGCAAGATGAGGCTGACAAGCTCTCCCTGCCCCACAACAGAGACTGCACACAGGTGCAGGGACAGAGGTAATGGCAGCCCAGAGTCCCCCACAGCTTCCACAACTCCCCCACAGCCACCCAGGTTCTGTGGATATGGAGATGCCTGGGATGACGAGCGATGGGGAAGGTGATACCCAAAGCTTTCAGTGATTGTTACTTGACATGCTGGGAAAAAAAAGATATAGGGAGGATCCAGAAAGGCTCTGCAGCAGGATAGACCCAGGCTGGTCTCACCACTTTCTTATGCCCTACAAAACCAGTCCAGCCACTCTCTCCCAGCACAAAACTGACCTCCCTGAGAACACACAGACATTTCTGTGCATTCAAAATGCCTCTGTCTTGGGACCAGTAGTGTATCTGTGGAGAAAGCCCCCCATCCTTGCTTTTCCTCTCCACCCAGGAGATGCCTTGCCACAAAAGGCTCTCATGCTGCAAGTTTCTTCAGAGAGCTCATGCCCATCCCAGAACCACATGAGCCTCTGTAGCTCTGATGTTGGGTGCTGGGAAGGCAACAACTCAACCAAGCCAAAATAGTTTGTCCCCCAGTACAGAGTATGGCCTCCTCCATGGCCATGGGACAGGAGAGGCCGTTGCCAAGGACACTTTGATCCATTGCCCAAGCCAATCTGTCTTCCACCACACACATGGAGCTTCAGTGCAGTTATACACAAGAGTTGAAAAACAATAGAAAAAATGATGGATGAACAGCGAACATGACACAGCCCTTGCAACCAGCCTGCCTCCACACTCACATTTTCCGTATCTCCTTGCTGTTGTCTCCCAGGATCTGGAAGAGTCCATCTAGGATTTCTGGCAGGTAATCCAAGAGGTTGATATCAGGTACGGACTCTAAGACCAGGATCTAGATCAGAGAGGAATATGAAAGAAAAGGTGAGTTTTCAAGATGCCGGCTAACATCACCAGCCCAAATCTGGCAGGATACTGAGGAATTCAGAGCTGAGCTGTGTGGGATAGGGGGAAGGAAAAGAGGATGCTGTGGAGTTGCCCATCCTGGGAAGTAGTTGAACTAGCACAGCAAGCAAGCAATCAGCCTGCAGCAGTGCTACATTTCCAATCACAGCTCTGCAAAACAAAGCAGGGATCAGGAACGACTGCCAAGATGCATCCATGCAGACCTGGGATGGCAACAGTACGGCTGAGAGAGAGAGCACAAGGGAACACATCCCCCCAGACTCCAGCCAGGCACCAAGAGCTCCTGCTTTGCACAGAGAGAGCAAGTGGAGATCCCTTGCCTCCCGGAGAGCAACATCTCTCCATCACCTCTGGGTGATGGAAAGCAACCTAGCACTATCCCTTGGGAGACCATAACTTCTACAGCACATTGTGTCTATTTATACAAGCAACACTTTAAATGCTTGGTGTGCAATGTCCTGAACAGGTTGGCAGAAGTGCCATATCTCCGCCACTGCAACAACAAGGGGACAGAGAGCAGGCCTTTTAAAGAAGCAGGTAAAAAACTGCTGACTTAAAAACCTGCCCAAATAAATCCAGGTGCCTGAGCTTACACATTGCCATGGATATCTGCAGTTTTCCTGGACATGGGAAGAAATGGGACACAATGACCTGGAGTTCAGGCTGGCAGGCACACACAGCAGCCCGTGTACCTACCCAGGATATGATGAACTGGCGGGCGTACTGGTTGTTGGAGTAAATCCTCTCACGCAGCAGTGGGATGAAGCCTACCAGGTCGAACTGGTTGCTCTCTGTCACGATATCCTGCAGAGCCCAAGCAGAGGGTGTTAGAATGACTGCCAGCATGCGCACATGCAGGAATCCTAACCCAGTCTTTTTAAGCCACATGACAGGAAAAAGTAGACAAGCATGAGTCTGCAGGTCAGGAGACCTGGGGAGAAGGAATCATACAGTTTATCCAGGCAATGAGCTGACAATTCCCCTCAGGCAGAGACTAATGCTGAGCAGGACCCAGAGAGGGATGCTCCTGCTGTGTGCCAGCCTGGCTGAACAGGAAGATGAGAAGCTTCTCTGATTCATGCCTCAGCTGCACACATGAGCAAGCACTTCTGATGTAGCCACGTGGACTGGGGTGGAAGAATCCCCTGACTTCTCTTTACAGCTCTTTCCACACGCTTGGTGGATTTTGCTGCATGGCCAAGTCCCTGGCCCTGGTGCAGTGGAGCAGATCCCCTAACAGGAAGGTTTGCAGCAGGACACTGGGTTAACTGCTGTGATAACAAGGAACAAGGGCAGGACCTGGTAGGACGCTGCTCACCTCTGAACAGCAGCAGAAAAGGAACTGGGAGGTCTGTGGCAGGAAAAGCCCATCAGCAGGCAGAACAGGAATGGGAACTGAGCCCACACACTGAAGCAGCAGCAGCTCCACTCACATCATGACTCCCCTTAGGTAAGGGAGGGAGAGCAAAGTAACAGCCCTCCTGCTGCCTGGCACAGCACTGCAACCCTCAGACTCAAACCTTGCTTCGACAGCTCCCACAAGCTGAATGCACACATGGCACTGCGATAACCCACCAGCCCCTCCATCCAGCTGCCTGAGAAGGCCACAAGAGCCTTCATCAAAGAGGCTGCAGTCAGTGAGAGAAATAAATGTTTTGACAGCAGCCACAGGACTGAGGTGGGATGGCTTTAGCAGCTGCAGCCTTGGGGACTGACATGTCCCCAGCCAAGATATGGCTCCAGCTTGCACCAAGAACTCTCAGATGGAAAGCAAAAATACCTTGAGGAGCCGATCAAGGAGCTCGGAGCCACTTTTGACATTTGGGTCAGGATCAGCAGCCAGCTGTGAAAGACAGAAACAAAGAGACATTGCAACAGTGGGTTCCAGGCCTGCTCCCTGCTCTGCAGCACAGCTCCCAGTAAAGCTCACAGGACTGTTACTCTCCTTTGACAATACAGGGACAGACAACAGAAGTCCCTTCATCTCCAACTTCTCATCAGGCTCCAAAAAATTCCCCTGAGAGAATTCCTAAGGGGGAGACCAAGCACACATCACCTCCTCCAGCTATGCAGATTTTCATGGGCCAGCAGTCACACTCTCAAAGAACAGAGAAATGCAGGTTACCATGAAAATCTGCAAAGGCAGACACACACAGACAAAGTTTTGACACTACAGACCCAACAAAGCCAAAGTGCTGCCCGCAGCAGGTCTCTCAGCCTCATTTTCTAACACCATTTAACAAGGAGCAGGAGAATACATCCTGGAGGTGAGGACAGGGAACAAGGTATCTTACAGTCAACTTCATACCCACAGTATCAGTGGCTACTGTGTAGAAACTGCTCATTTTGCTGATCCTTGTGGGTCCCTTCCAACTCAGAATATTCTGTGATTCTGTCCTTCAGACCTGTCTGGGTCAAAGTAAACCAGTTTGCTTGGAAAGAACGTCTTGGACAACTTGGTTTGACTTGGAGATGAAGACGGCTAGTCCTCGAAATGCATATGGGGTTTAAGAGGAAGCTTCTTACCTTGCTGAGGCCATCAAAGAGCACGTTGAAGTGTGGCAGGACAGAGCCCCTGGCCACCTTGACAATGTTGTAGAGAGCCTCACAGGCATAGTACCGCAGTCGACTGTCGGCATCATTGAAACACGTCAGCACTGGCTCAATCAGCTCCTTCAGGTACAGCCCAGAGTCCTGGGGGGCAGGAGGAGACTGCTTAGCTAAGGACCAAGCCATAGAGAGTGGGAAGAGATGGCGCTGCCCTGGAACATACTGCAAATACTCAGGCCTGTGATGGCTTTAGTCACATCCACCTATGCTGGACAGGTTTACTACTGAATTTTGAATTTTATTACTGAATTTTGTTATTTAGGTACAGTGAGAAGCGATCAGGTTTGCTGGGCATCTACCTCATCTCCTGCCTGCAGGGCAGAGAGAGCCAGGGATAGATTTCTGTGTGGGCCAGTGTCAGCAGTGCACAGCAGGAGATCGAAGGGCTGCAACTCTTGTCAGCTCCTTTAACACAAACTAGCACCCAACCTGCTGAGTCTAGTCCTACTGGTGGAGACTGAAGAGGGGCAGGAGCCCTTTAACCACACCCAGCCAACTGCCAGAAAGTGCTCCTGGGCCCACAGTGTGTGGCTGGGTGTGCTGGGAAAACTCCAACATAAGGCAGTTGTAGGCTACAATGCAGGGAGGGAGCTGGGGAGCTGTGGACGACCAGCCCAGCTCTTCTCATCACACTGACCCAAGAGGAGCTGCTGTTCTCTCACTACAACCTGCACAAGCCAAAAAACCCATCATACTTACCTTGCCCAGGGCAATGGAGCAAGCAGCAAGGCCAATGAGTCCCCCTTTCCGGCTGTGGGGGTGCTGGGATAGTGCAAACTCCTGTGACAGGATCTGGATCACGTGTTTGATCTGGGATGTGTTGTTCTGAGCCACAAACTCTCGCACCAGCCTGGAAAGAGGAGGAGGAGGCACACAGGGAAGTTTAGGTTCTGCCTGATACAAATGCTGAGGGGCTTGGTGACAGAAACGACGACTTTCAGAGACAACAAACACCAGAGAAAGAAGTACTGAAATGGGGAATGCTGAAGGAACCCAAAAGTGAAACCAGAGCTCTCCCCTCCCCACTCACATTCACCAGCAGCTCCCTGCCTTCCTGCTGCTCCAGCCTGCAGCCTCCTACACTGTTCACAAACTCTCAGCCCAGGATGTGCTTTCAAGGGCCAACCCAGTGCAGCTGTGTGCTTGCAGAGAAGTTACCAGGTCTTCAAACACCCTCTCCAACAGGGCAGGCTACTGGCGTCACTTACCTCCAGCACGGCACATGTACCCGGAGTGCTGGTGGCTTGGCAGTGAATTGCTGCCGACAGTGCCATGGTTTTGAACCCTTCCAGCCACCCATACAGTGCTTCAGTCAATATCCCATATATTTAACTTTACCACTAACACTGTATTTCAATATATTCTTAAACAGCCCAAGATTCAACAAAAAGCCAACAGTTTCCATCCACAACACCTGCTTTTCCCCAGGAACTTGCAGCTCATTATCCAAAGATAATTAACACATAAGCTGTGGATGAAGAGACCCATATCCCTGTTCCTGCCTACAGAACTGCTTCCAGGTCCCAGCTTGCCCACCCAGCTCTTCAGCCTCAGTTTCCTGTTGGAAGATCCCTTGGCCAGGCAGGGAGGCACAGGCAGCTGTGCAGGCAGCTGTGCAGGCAGCTGTGCAGGCAGCTGTGCAGGCAGCTGTAGCATTGGTGGTTCAGTGGTAGAATTCTCGCCTGCCACGCGGGAGGCCCGGGTTCGATTCCCGGCCAATGCAGTGCTCTTTTCTTCCTTTTTGCTTGCATTTCTATCCATAATGCAGACTTAGGCACCTCGAAAACTCTGCCTAATTATCATCTTTACCTTAACTGTCAAAAAAGGTGCAAAAGCTTTCACTGCCTAGCTCCACAGAGCGTTTTGTTGGCTCTATATGTATCTCGCACTTCTAAACAGGTGCCACTGGCCAGTCACGCACTTTATAATCCAGGAAAACCATTACAGAAGATGTTTATAAACTTTTCCTCCCCAAAATTACAAACACCAGCTCTGCTCTCATCTTGCTCTGCACAAAGCAGCTGTTCCATTTTGCCCCGGGCACACCAGGCAGCCCCTCTCACTCTCCCTAGTCCAAAGCCAAGTTCCCCAACAGTTACAGCCCGATCCACATCCACAGACTGCTGCTTTAGGGACAATGGCTCCATTTCCAGTCCTGCTCCAAGAAAAGAAACATACTGAGCTCGGGCAAGACAGACCTTTGGGGTGATCATTTTCCTGCCTACATTTCATAGCTGCAGGTTTGTTTAAACAGGAGTAAGTCTACAGACTTCCTTCACGTGTTTAAAGGACTCAAGATTTAACTAATGAGGCAAAAAGTACAGCATCAGAGCCTGCAAGCAGCAGGAGCTGCTCCTGCATTATAAGCTGAAGGAGAAGGAGGTTTCTGAGTAAAGAGGCAGCAAGTCCCTCCTGGCTTGATGCCATGGACACGGTAGTGAAGCTGCTGGGACTATTCTGTGATGGGTTTTAGATGAACTAAACCTGTGAAATCTGTAGAAAAGGTTGGCCCTTGCCTTTTTCCTCCTCACACTCGTCCCAAGTTGTACTTACAGCTTGATCAGATGAACTGCTTGACCCCAAAGCAGACTTTGGTTGGTTTAAGGCCAGCACAAACCCTTAATCCCAGGGCAGAGTAAGCGAGAGCAGGGCTGCTTGGGTAAGGCACAGAGTATCACCCCTCACAATGCAGCAAAGGGGTTACTGAAGTACCCCCGAGGCTGGAGTTGTGAGGACACTGCAAGAATCCCATCCTGCAATATTGCAATACACCCACAATAAATTATTACTATAACAGAGAGAGAAAATGAGAGAAGACTGAACACACCAAACAGCAGAATGGGCTTGCTGGGTTGGATTTGTATCAGAGCACACACTCACCCTTGTTCCAGCTGCCATTTTTCTCTGCTGCCCTCTCACACAGCGTTCGAGGCAGGCAGTTCCCACACCACAACCCTCGCTGAACTCTCAGCAGAGCAACTCCATCCCCACGTTGCTGACTGCCCTGAGTGCCTGCCTGCTCCTCTTGCAGGCTCACCATGGCCACATCTCCCACCCAAAACTCACCCACCAGCTTGGACCATCACTCCCAGCCCTGCGCTGGGCTGCACCCTGAGGCCATGGTTCAGATTTCCTGCAGGAGCTGAGCTCTCAGGCAATGCCCAGGAGGACACAGTCCTTCCCAGGGAGAGCTGTGGCCAAGCACAGCATCCAGACCAGCACAGCAAGGGTGGAAAGACAGGCAGGGAACACACATGTGCAACACCAGAGGAGCATGGCCACACCAGAAGGCGCCTGCAGACCTTTGCTTGGGATGCTCTGCGGCCACAGATCTGCTGGAACAGCAGCTGTTCAGGAAGAACCAAGGGCAACACACAATGACCAGGGGTGACAGTAACACTTCCCGTATCTCTAGCCAGGATCCAGCTCGGGACAAGTTTGGTTGAGCCCTCAGGGGAGAGGTGGGATGGCACATTGACTCTGGACGTGTTGCAGCAGAGCAAGCAGTACATTTCCAAGGAACTCCTACAGTGATGCCACTCACGTATTCATCTCGGACAGGGTTGTGCAACTGCACCGGGCACCCACCGTCAGAATGAGCCTTCTGTCAGGGTTTCTTGGGATGCGCCCGGAGCCAGCGGGTCCCCTCTGGCACCCAGGAGCTGGCACACTCGGAGCTAAGTTTCAGTGCCCGGTGAGATGGGAATAGGAAACAGGGAGCAGCTCTGGGAGAGCTTCCTCCTTCCCGAACACCGCCCACGGCACTGTCCCCGACAGGGTCACCGTGTCACCTGAGCCCCTTCCCGGGGCTGCCAGGCCCGCAGGGTGCCGGGCCAGCAGCCCCGGTACCCCGGACGTGGCGGGGTAACCGCACCCCCGCAGTGCCCAGCGCCCCCCGGGCAGCCGGGCCGCCCCCTTCCGCCGCCCGGCGTATGGCTGGACCCACCCAAGCATCACGGACCGGCTCCCGCCACCCCGGGGCCGCAGGGAGCCCCAGCACCGCAACACCTCTCCCCGCCCTTCCCGGGCCGCCGGGCTGGGCTTCCCGACCCCAGCACCGGGGCCGCCTGCACCGGCACCGCCCTCATTCCCGCTGCCCTCCCGGTTCCCGGCGGATCCCGCCGCTCACTTCTCTATCTCCAGGGCTGCCACCTTCCTCTTCTCGTAGAGTTTGTCGGTGAGCGCCCTCACCACGCCGGGCGTCAGCGGCGACAGGTCCCGCTCCGCGTTCATGGCCCCGCCGCCGCCACCGGCGGCCACGTGACCCGGCCCGGGAGGCGCGCACACGTGACCCGGCCCGGGAGGCGCGCACACGTGACCCGGCCGGGGAGGCGCACACGTGACCCCGCCCTGCCGTACAGCGCCCCCGCGCGGCGCGGAGACACGCTGCACCCCCCGCTCATTAACCCCTGCGGCCATTAACAGGAGCGTCATTAGGGAGAGGTGCCTTCGCCCGGGTAGCCCGAGGGGACACAATCCCGGTCCTGATCACAGGTTTATGTCTAAAAGGATTTAGCAGCACTTAATCATTGGTTAATTTAACATTTTCAAAGTGATTAAGACTTGGCTAAAAGCGCAGCAGTCACTCAATTATCTATAAAGTGTTTAAATTAAAGTCACACGTGCACACAGACACACAGGTAGATGTTGGTAAATGTCCCCAGCTATACCTATTAAAAATTCCCCTCGAGTGCCAGTGAAGTACTTGGATGGAACGCCTTGGTGTTCCCCACCAAGGTATTGGCGCAGGCTGCAACGCTTCAGCTGTGGCACAGACCAATGGTTTGTGTGTGGCTGAACTCTCCTGTACAAAGAATTCCCCCTCTTGTGCCAGCATATCTGGCCACCTCACACTTAACAGGGTGGCTTTTGAAGGTGACTGGGACATCTAATTTCAAGGTCCCTGTGAAGTTCTTGGCACATCTAGCATGGATGTGTTGTACCTAGGGAGAACCAGAGAGTCCAAACTAAACAGGAATTACTAGCAAGGGCAGGACTGACAGCAAAAGGGACGGATATGATGAGCAGCTGTGCCAGGAATCTGCACCTCACTGCGGTTTTATCTGAGGTTTGATAAAGAAAAGTAGGCGCCACTTCCCATACCATGGAGCCTTTTCTGTGGGGCTGACACCCAATTCTCATTCTATCTGCTTCCAGCCAGCTCCCACCATATGGAAAGCTGAGCCAAAGAGGGATTTTGGCTTCTGCTGGCTGCCTGTGTGCTCAAGGGCTGTGTCTGTTCAGGCTGGTACCTTCCCACATGCTGCAAATACCTCAGAGAATCTACTGATGGGGTGATAATCCCCCACAACTAAACCTACCATGTGTAGCAGAACAGAAAAGCTTCCTACAACTTGCTAGGAGGAAACCCAGCAAAGAGTTCATAGAAAAGCTTGGGGGACAGAAAGCCCAAGGAAGAAAACCATGCCTAATATCTGGCTGCTGCTTGGCCAAGTCAAGAGCAGGGCACACGTTTTCCCTCTCTGGATGATCACACTTCATGGTTAATGAATTTACATTCTCCACAAAAGTCCTCAAAATAAACTGAACACAGGGAAAAGGGAACACAGAGCACAACGACACAGGTGTGAGTACAGGATGGAATGTGGATTGCCACCACAGTGCCGCTGCTCCAGCATGGGGAACCCAGCATGTCTCCCTGCTACAAACATAGCACTTAGCACAAAGGTCAAGTAAAACCAGACAGAAAAAAAAAGTACTGAAAGTAATGAGCAGAATGTAATTAAACCACAACCAAGTTTAGTTAAATTTAATTTAATTTAAATGTTGTAAACAGGGATCAAATACAATCTAATGAAACTGGGACATCACACATGCCTATGAGAACAAAATGCAAGTTGAGAGACAGGGCAGAAAAGCCCCCACCACCTTTTCTGTGTTGTGTTTAGCTAAAGAAGACAGACTGAAAATCACATTTCTGTTCCAACAAGACTGTCGGAAAATCACATTTCCAAGAAGAACTCCCTTCCGGGAGAGCAGAAGTCAGTCATTTGCTTAAAAAGAATCTCTGAGACCTGTTCCCAGGTCTGCCATACTTTGGAGGACCTTTCCTTTATGGAAAAAACACTGGTTCCCAGACCAGAACATTCCCTGAGCGGGTCCTCACATGGACAGGTATGATGCCATTGTTACAAAGGACCAGAGTTTCTCTGAATCACCAGCAGGTGCCTCTTGAAGCACATCACAGGGTCCCCTCTACATTATGAAGGCTCAGGCACAGGACCCTCACCCAACGCAGATGCCCCTCTCCACTGATAGTGAAGGTCAAGCTTTTGGCTTTAGTTCTATGTGGCTGCAGAAGAGGCACAGAAATAATTTCAGCTGGCACTAAGCCATTTCCCATGGGGTAAGCAATGCAGCAAAACACCCACTGTCTTTTCCCTGGCAGGTGCTCCTGTACCCCACAACAAAGTCCCCCCCACCCCTCTCCCTCCCAGCTGATTTAGGGCCATTCACAAAGGGAATCTGCTTCAAAGAGACAGAGCCTTCCAGAATAACACTTTAAAATCATTTCACTTAATTGAATCATGCAGTACAGCAGGTAAATAATGAGGCACCAGATGAGATAGGGCAAATCCCCTGGCTGCAGTGAGATGAGACATAGGCAACAAGCAAAAAAAGCACAGCATGAAAGCAGTACAAAAGCAAGAAGGCAAAAATAAATCATCGTCACCATCAGTAAAGATAATTTCCAAGAACAATATAAAAGCAATTGCTTATTAGGGCAGAAAGCTGACTTCCCTCATTCCAATACAGCCACTAAAGGCTTGGAAAAGGCCAGGTCAGAGTTCCACTACAGAGATCCCAGGGCAGAGCAACTGGGCTTCTATTAGCTAAGGTCTTCAATCACTCCCTTAGCATAAAATAGCTTAATACAACCCAGGGAATCACCCAGGATCATCTCATTTTACAGAAACAAGGAGGCAATCACAACTGCTGACTTGCTGGCACAGAAACTGCTTCGTCTAAGCATGTCCTTGGAAAGCCTCACCTCAGCTGTAGCATCTCAAACACTTCCAGTTGGCTACCTAACGTTGTCTTTATAGTCATTTAGACAGGCTAAACTATCATCCTCATTTTTCTGCTCTGCACTGTCTAACAGCAGCTACTGCCTCCCAAATCTTCTCATGCCAATCACTCTGACATTGTGCAGATTTACAGATTAAAAAACAGTCTCGTGTCTAAAAACACGCTCACTTACTTTACAAAGTGCCTCAGGAAGGGTGGGGAGGGCGTTCAGGATTGTGCAGCCACAGGGACCCTGCTCTCCTATCCCACAGACCCATTTCCAGCTGATTTTTATCAAATCCCAACAAGTTTTTTTGTGTGTCCCTTCCTGAGGCACAGCAACTTCAGGAGCAGACCCTGGAATGCAGAGAAAAGTTGCCAAAATCAGGTGGAGGGATGTGGAGAAGAAGGAGCAGGGCTGTTAGCTCTGCTTGGAGGTCCCCGCTATCTTTGGCCAAATTAGATTAGGGTTTAATTACAACCTAAAGGGGAAATCTAATTTTGATGCTAGAAAAATGCATATATTTTACAATAACAGAGAAATAAGCACATTCCAGTGAGGTCCGCGAGGAATTAATTTCCTCTGGGGCCACTTGTTGGCCGCTTGCCTGTTTCTCTGTATTCCCATTTTTTTGGAAGCAATTTAGGTTTTTGGAAATGGGAATGCTGAATCAGTGTTCGGCTTTTAATCACCCCATCTCCCCCTCAATTGGCTTTGCTGGACCTCAGCCTGCAGGCACTTGCTCCTCCTGATGCTGAGTCACCTGAGCCTGTGGAGTTGGTGGCAGCTGAGGGTCCCAAGCATCTGGCAGGAGAGCAGCCTCTGCTCCAAAGGGTTTGGCATGGCCCCGTTGCTGGCTCTTTCCTGCTGGGGATGCTCTGACAGCTCCCTGTTCTGCTCTGCATGTTAATTAAGCAGTAATGTATTTTCTCTGGGTCCCTCAGCAGCCACCATGTGATTGTGCATGGCAGAGCTGCAAATGAAGATGGTCTCCAAGCTATTAACACCTCAAATTGCTCATCAAGAGCCCGGCAGAAGGGCAGCATGTCACATATTATTTCTGGTCCACATTAAGCACTGTTGGTATTCTAAGCGATCAGAATAAACTAATTCAGTCTGACACCATGGGAATCAGGTATCAAGACTCAGGAAGGTGAGATCAGTACAACTGAAGCATCCATACGTCTAACCTTGCTGGAGCCCATCAGCAGAGCCTCCCAGCATCCATCAAAATCACACATCTATTTTGGCCAGGTGAGAAAAGTATTTTTCTGCTGGACAAGACTCTGTGTGCTTAGATCTTCTTTTTCTTCCAGCAGTTCCAGCCATTCTTTTCTCTTCACTCTCTAGTCACTGAAATGTCTTCCAGAGAAATCTCTTTCCAGTGGAAGAAGTTAAGTCTTCCGATTGTATCCTGGCCACCCAGCTTCTCTTCCATGTGCCATTACCATAATCTTGGACTTGGCCAGCAGTGGTTCCATCTTGGAGCCACCTGGTATTGGCTCTGTCAGACATTGGGGAAGCTTCTGGCTGCTTCTCACAGAAGCCACCCTGGTAGCCCCCCTCATGCTACCAAAGGCTTGCCTTGCAGCCCAGTACGTGTCAACCTTTCAATCTGTAATACTGCTCAAATTTTATGATTTGGCTTGCCACTATGTTTGTGTCGGATGGGAACCTGCAGAGAAATCACAGTGGGAATTGCATTTCCTGTAATTACATTGCATCCTCACTGCTGGAGAAAGTCTGACTAAAAATGTTGTTGTAACTGCTGGTGTATTTCTATTTTTAATGCCACTCTCTTTTTTTGTTTTTAATGACATTTGAAATTAAGTTATTTTCTCCATGGGAGCTCTGGAGGGCTAGGGGTATTTTGACAACCCAGAAACATTCAATCAAAATAGTTTAAAAACTGAAGAGGATATTTAGCCTGGCTGATGTATATGCTGGGATTTCTGTTTGCCCCTTTAACCCTTTCATTCCAAATTCTGTTCCACACCTGAGAGATGGGTCATTTGTTATGTTCTGCATTCCTCTTGGGAATTGATGCTTTATATTTCTCTCTCAGATTTTGAGCTAACCCATGAAATCCAAAGCAGTTTCATGGCTTTTATGAAAGAGATAAACGAAACTATTTTTAAAACATCTTTTCAAAAGCCTTTCTATAGAGAAAAGCCTGCCCTACAGGGAAGGCAACCCAAGAAAGGAAGGGAAAGAACCCATGTGCCTGGTGTACTGTTATTTTGCCAGGCACCTTTGAATTTATGTTGTATCAAAAACTCTTGAAGTGGCCTGAGCCATCATCAGGCTTCTGGGGTGGAGACACCAAGTACAGGGGAAGGCATCAAAGTCAGGCAAGGATGAGCACACATACTGTGCCACATGCCCCTGACTGGGATCTTTTCTCCTCAGCTGTTTGTTAGGCTGTGGTTTTCCAGTGCCACCTCCTGCTGCCAGCACGCAGTGCTTTCCTTGATGTGTGCTAAAAGCAACAGTCTCCTCTGCAGCCTTTTCTCTTTCTATGGACAGATACAACACAGACAATTGTCCCAGCAGCTGCAAGAAGATAACCATTAATGTCTCCCCCTTGGAGGCAGAGGTGCATTTCTTATTTGAGCGTGATGGCAAAGCAGAAAAGCTCCTTTGGGAGCACTCCCGAGGAGGCCGCAGACAGGCTGCAGCGGCGGCGCTCGGCCACAGGGGCGCGCCCTCAGCCCGGCCTGGCGCGGGGAGCGCTCCGGCTCTGAGGGCAGCGGCCGGGAGGGGCCCGGGCCGGGCAGGGCCGGACACGGCGGGCACGGGACACCGCCTCCGGCCGGCTCACAGCCGCCTCAGGAGCGGCTGGGATTGCTCGTTTGAGCACAAGAACACGCAGCACACGGGCTCTCGGCCGTCAGACACTCTGTTAAATGCCGGGGTGCAAGCCCAGAGACACCTTCGCCCCGGGAAAGGGATTTCTGTGGAATGCATTTGCACACTGGGAGGAATGAACACGCAGGTGAAAAGCACTTGCATTATCTGCGTATTTACTGTCTCTGCCCATGATGCTGTGACACAGCAGATATTTCTTCACTTCTGGAGCGAGTCCAGAGGAGGCCACCAAGTTGATCAGAAGGATGAAGTACCTCTCCCATGAGGAAAGGCTGAGAGAACTGGGATTGTTGAGCCTGGAAAAGAGAAAGCTTTGGGGGTGACCTAATTGTAGCCTTCCACTACCTGAAGAGGAGTAACAGGAAGGATGGGGCAGGACTATTTACAAGAGCATGTAGTGACAGGATAAGGGGGGAGGCTTCAAACTGAAAGGGAGCAGGTTTGGATACTAGGAAAAAATTCTTCCCTGTGGGGGTGGTGAGGCACTGGCACAGGCTGCCCGGGGAAGCTGTGGATGTCCCACTTGTTTCTAGGATGTCCTGTGACCTCCTAGGGCTGGTTTTAAAAGAAACCTCCTCAGAAACAGAGATGTCTGGCACTTCATAGGAAAACACTCCAGGCCAAAGCTGGGAATGCAGGGAGGAAGGCAAGGAGCAGAGAGCATCTCCTCCACCTGCAGAGAGGACCCATCCCAAAAGAGAGGGGCCAAAGGGCTGTGAAACTGCTTCTGCCAGCACTGTGGAGCTGAGACCAACCCTCCTGACAGAAGCAGGTCAGCCTGGAGCTGGAGGGACTGACAACAAACCATCAGCTCCTCTGCGTCACTCTCACCCAACCCAGCCACTCCTCACACAAGACAAAATGCATCCAGGAATTAATGTGGGAATTTAATGGGAGCACAGGTGGATTGACACCAGGGAGAAAGGAATCTTTCCTATGAGGGCCAGGACAACCCTATGACACCTACTGGTCCCAGCCTCTGAGATGTTACCAAAAAAACAGTATCTCAGCCTGTGTGGTGGTTTCTGAGCCTGCTGGGGACACAGCTTCACACCACTTCCCACACCCACCTCCCAAAATAGAGCAGATAGAAATCACACTGCTTCTGCAAACCACATGTGAAGAGTCACATGGGATGACACGACCCTGCCAGCTCAGGCTCTGTAAGAGCCACCAGCATCAGGACAGAGAGGTAATGATAGTGCCTGAGGTCCCTGCCAGCACAGAGGATGTGCATCAGATGCCACCACCCCCCTTCCACATTAAATACAAGAGTTTGATGGAACATCCTGAGTTGGAAAGGACCCACAAGGATCATGAAGGCCAACTCCTGGACACACAACAGTGCCAGATACTGCTTCCCCAGAGCACAGCACCACACAGCTTGGCCACCCAGGGACCACCCATTAGGCACAGCCAGGGCACTGTGTGAAAACCAGCCTCCCAAGAAAGCACCACCTCTTTCCAGGTGATCCCAGGACAAAGCACCAGAGGCCACACACCCAGGAGGTATTTAAATGGCTTTACATGATGCACTTTGAGTTTCTCCTCCAGGCAATCAGATGCAGATTAAAAGGGCACTTTGGAACAAGCCATTGGCAGCTCAAGGATTTTTGCAAGATTTGATTTTTGAGTTCACTGTGAGTCCTTAGCTCCTGCTGAAACCCACAGACCACAACTGTACATCACTCTCAAGAAGAAAAGTCAGAGAAGGGTCTGAGGCCCCTCAGGCTTCATGCAACATGGCTCATGCCTCTCTCAGAATATTCCTATGGGGTGTAGCTCATCCAATTTTTTGGGGTGGAGGTGCTAAAGTTCCTCAGCCACTTGGTCCAAGGTGAGCTGGACCAGAGCCAGCCACAATCAGCACTGCAGGCTGGCACAGCAGGTCCTTGTACAGATCATCCTTAGGCAGCTGTACTTTCCTCTCTTGACAAGTTGTGACCCTGGAAGTAGTCTCTCACGGTGGTTATTCTGACTTGCACTGATTGTACAGATGACAGAAGCCATTAAATCTTTTCCTTCCTCATGCTTTGCACAGCAGGGGATTTATAAGCATCAGGTGAGCTCCTGATTCTCTGTGAGACAAAAAAATACTTCTCCATCAGACTGGAGCCAAAGGTCGTTCTGAACAAATCAGCAGCTCTAACATAAATACAATTTGTAATCTTTGTTCAAAATTAAATAAGCCCAGATCGCTGTAATTTGGAGGTGCTATTTAAAGGAATCTGCACCAAGTACAATCTTAGCAGCTACTTCAAAAATCAGCTCTGCAAACAGATGACTATTGACTCCTCTAATGGAGAGCAAAGGAGGAGAGATGTGTTCTAGTTGTCTCTGTGGCCAGGATCTGGATATTCACCATTTTAAGATGTCTTCATGGGGGCCAGTGCTGAGAGCTTGAAAACATAAGGACTATGGCTGCAAGCAGGAATCAGTGGGAAGCCAAAGAACTGTTTGAACATAATCACCTGAGAGCAGCAGGCTGCTCCTGGCTGGATCTGACAGGCTTCCAGCCATGGAAAGAGAGATTCTCAGTCAGTCCTCTTCTTAGGGCAAAGGCTGCAGGAGAGGGAAGCTGGATCCCAAAAGCTGAACTCTGTAGACAAGCTCACAGCATGGCTGGTGGGTTCTCTGCCTGCCAGCATTGCTGTCCTTCCATGGGGCCAAGAACAGGGTGAGGAAAGGACGGAGGTGAAATGATGGAGCAGGTTCTGAAGCCCTCACCTAAGAGGAAATATTCCTGCTCGTCTGAGCCACTTCTGCCGAACCCCAGAAGGTGTCTCCACTGGCCTGCGCTGATGCGACACATCCCGGGCAGGCAGCGAAGCCCCAGCCCTCCAAATGGGATTCTGCAGCAGGTCACCACGGGGCACGGAAAGAGAAGGTAAAGCTGCAATGATAATGAGCACAAAATGAAAAGCAAACCAAAAAAAGCTTCAGTTTAATATACTTCCTAGGGTCGAATCCCAAAATAGATCAGACACTGAAGCTCCACCCTGCTGAGTATGGCAGCATTGCCATCCATCTCCTGCCCAGAAGGTGCAGGCATCCTCACCCTGACAGAAATCAGATTACGGGTGTGGGGGGCTTTTACATGTGATAAATGTTAATGTTAATGTTAATGATTAGATGTTAGAATTAATGTTGCTGCTGAGTTATTGTTAAGGGCCACTCACATGGTACATCAGAATTCCTCCCTGCTTTACCTAGAGCAAGGCAGGCATACTCCCAGGATGTGCTCACAGTCCAATGGTCTCACAGAACTCCTGGAGATGGGAAAAGAAATAACCAGACAGGATTGACCTGGTCCAAGTGACACTGGGGACAAGCGGGTGGTGGCAGAGGCCAGCAGGCAGGAAAGAGGTGACAGTTACCAGTGAGGGGGAACATGCAAAGCAAGCTCCCAGCTGGAAAGGTTTCCTGGGGAAGAGAAGGATGACTCTCCCGAGGGCAGAGCCACTGAAAAGACAGCTTTGAGTCAGGCACTGTTGAAAATGCATGGCATGGCAGCTGGGCCCAGAGGACGCCTGGGGATCCCGACCCCATGGAGCTCCTACCTCCCTCTGCTACATTAAGGACACAGTGGAGAGTAAATCAATCCTTGCTCTACCCCACACCACTAATTCTAGGATGGGCATTTCTATGGTTGCCCTGCTCTTTGCTGAACCCCGTTGAATCAACCTGGAAGATGAAGCCTCCTCTTGCTCTGCTCCTGGCTGTCCTAGTCAGGGCATACAGATGAGTGGTGACACATACCTAACATCCCAAAGTCCTCATACCATAACCCAGATGCTGCTGGTTCTCTGAGTTGGCAAAGACAATACACAGCAATCTGTCAATGATGCTCCTTGTCACAGCATCTGGATGATGCTCCTTGTCATAAGATTTAGTTTTAGGTTGGGCTCCCTGACTAGGAACCACCTTGGGCTAGAAGGAATCAGCACAAAAATCCCCAGTGCAGATGTACACCAAAAAACATGTAAAGATTTGGCACCTGGATTCAAATTTACCACAAGGGGCTTGAGCCTCTTCTTCTAAGAGTTTAAAGATTTCTCAGTTACCCTCTGAAGACAGGGAGGCACCAGAAAAGAGTGCAGCCATACTAGAAATAGCACTTTTTGGCAGAGCTGAGCCAGGGGTTCAGATAGATTTTTTCTTGGGAAAGGTGTTTGATGGACAGCTCGCAGGAAGCAGGAAAAGAATGAAGGGTGAGAAAAGATGGAAAAATTAAGAGAAATGAGGTCTGAGATTATGTCACTTTACCCATCACTGACACATGCAGTCAGGGCTGTTCCTGCCAACAAATCAAAAAGAAACATCGATGTTTTGCTTCATAAGCAAGCTCTGTTGAAACAGGCCTTGAGCCTCTTGCCCAGAACGAATCCACACAGAAGCCATCCAGGCAGCACTGGCAAAATGGCTTGGATAGGGAGAGGGATGCCCTTGGCAGAGCCTGTGTACCTTGGGCTCCCACTGTGAGCTTTGGCTAATGAAGATGTGCAGAAAGCAAGGGCAGAAGCTGGCTGCTCCCCAGATTTGCAGCTGATCAGTGCTGGCAGAGCAAGAAGAAGTCACCTTCCAGCAAGCATTTGCTGACTGGCTCCAAAATCAGAAGGCAATCCCCACCCAACCCCCCCCAGCTTGATCCAGGCATCGATGACACATGGACATCTCCCAGGCTTGGTCCTGATGGCACAGTACAAAGCTAGGGAGATAGTTAACCTGCTGCCAGCACTTGGGATGTGCAGTGCTTTTCCCCCAGGCAATGCTTTCTCCTTCGCCCCCTGTACCCTCAATTCACCCCTCCAAAACCCAGTCCAGTGAGGAATGACAGCTCTTAGGTTCTGTCACTCTCCTGAGGCAGCTGAGGCTCCCCCAAACCCAAGTGTAAGAGTTAAAGTGACTCCCATGCAGCTCTTCTGGGCTCCAACTTATGTTGCAATGTCTCATGTCAAACTCCTCCATATGTGTGACAGTGGGTAGAAGCCATGAAGCAGAAGGTGCCTCAAATGTCCTGTAGTGCACCCAGAGCTCAACCAGAAGGTGTCATGTCCAGGCCTGGAGGCAGGCTGGCTGACTTTCCAGCCTGAAAGCTGTGAAAAGAGCAGCACCATGCTGGAAGAGGCAGAGAGATGGAAGGTGCATGGTGACTATCACTATGCTGAAAGTAGAAAAGAAGTCCACTGAAAAACTGAAATCATCTCCACATTGAAAATAGGAAATCATCACCACCCATCTTTGTCCCGACAAATCATCACTGTCACACATCTCATGTCCAGCTTTGTGTCTCTACTACAGACTTGGTAACAATACACACTCACTGACAACCCTCCCCTTGGTGAGAATCTTAGTTACTTGAGCATCTTAGTTACTTTTCATTCTGTCTAAATGAAGCAGGTAGCAAATTTCTAAGTCTCCCTTGCTTCAGCTCCCCAGTGCCTCTGCCATTGAGTAGAGAGACTCTCTGCAAGCTGTTCATGGTAATCACATGGCCATCCCACAGATGATGCCTGCCCAGCACCCAGCACTTGCTCCAAGAGCCTCCAACTCTGAGAAATAGGAAACAACTTCTCTGTTACACCAAACAAATCACTGCTCTGCAGTGTGGAGACAAAACCACTGTGGTTTGGTGTGTGCCAAACCTCCTGCAGCTGAGGGACACATCAGGAACGTCTTTCCCTCACAGCTCAGCCCTCCTTTTCTACGTTACCCAGGGGATTTAAGCAGGGAAATAGCACCTTTGGGACTACCAAAGCCCAAAACATAGGGCCCTAAGGAGCTGAGAGCACCAGGGGAAAGAAGGGGGTGTGCACTACTGTCACTCATCTGAAACTCCCCAGTACCAGGGTCATGGGAGAAGAATGCATTTCTGATGGATGTTCCCAATGTTCCTGCCTCTCCCTGCCAGTGGTTGACAGAGCGCTGCTGTCAGATTTCTGCCTTGCACTCTTTTTCACTGTCTGCATTTTCCATTTCTTCCTTGTTATAAAAACAACAAAGCAAAATCCCATCAACTATAACACAGAATTGGGTTTTTTTGGTCAGCACCAAGGCTGGGATCTGGCTTACAGGATCCTTGCAGTGACACCTGCCTGGGGACATGCAATGAGACATGACAGAGACAAGAGAAATCACTAATGTTGTAGGAAGAACCACTTGGGAGGAGAAAGGCTCCTGTTCAAAACAAATTTTGGTCAAGAAAATCCTGAATGAAAAGAATAATTTTCTACATGTTTAGCTCAACAAATCCTTTCCCCAAAAAATCTACTGGCAATTCATTACCGTGGATCTGTAGCCACGATGTTCCCACTATCCAGAGATGTCAGATCAACACATGAAGGTGGTTTGACATGTGCCACAGAGGTGCAGAGTTCCCTGCTGATCCATCCTGGCACACGGACTGCTCAGTGCCTGTTAGCTCTGTCCCAGCGAGGGAACACATCTTGCACAGAGGGAACAAAGAGGTGATGCAGGAACAGCAATGATCAATGCAAATGGCAAGGCATGGGTCTTGAATAAAGGATGAAAGCTATAGAGAAAAGCTACATTTGGGGATGAGCCTTTTGCAGCCTCTGTCACAGGTCTCTAGGAATATCCTTGTATGTACTTTGTATTGAATGTCTTCCTTTTGAGGGAAAACCCAAAGAAAGCTGGGGAGCTGTTTACCACCTTTAGAAAGAGGAAAATCAGTATTTCAAGAAGAAACCTTGAAGGTAAAAAATAGGGCAAAATATTTGAATTGGACTCCGGATTTAGTATCTCCTGTGATGAGATACTGAAGATCCATTCCAATGCTATAGAAAACCTCTTGTTGCAAAGGCTTAACTCAGCTTTGAGCTATCAAAGATCCAAAGAGGGTGAAGAGAGCCTGTTCTCAGTCTGTCTCTAACCCTGTAGGTGTAGACAAAAAGTAACCACAGGAGATACATGGCTCCACAGTGTCAGAGAGCGGGCATGGATTGGCATGGGTTGGGAATATCCAACCTCACAGCCACAGCTGGACTCTGCTGCTTCTACCATTGCTCTGCTGAAAACAGCAGCTGTGACTAGAGAGTGAAGAGGAAAGAATGGCTGGAACTGCTGGAAGAAAAAGAAGATCTAAGCACACAGAGTCTTGTCCAGCAGAAAAATATTTTCCTCACCTGGCCAAAATAGATGTGTGATGGGAGGTTCTGCTGATGGGCTCCAGCAAGGTTAGATGTATGGATACTTCAGTTGTACTGATCTCACCTTCCTGAGTCTTGATACCTGATTCCCATGGTGTCAGACTGAATTAGTTTATTCTGATCGCTTAGAATACCAACAGTGCTTAATGTGGACCAGAAATAATATGTGACATGCTGCCCTTCTGCCGGGCTCTTGATGAGCAATTTGAGGTGTTAATAGCTTGGAGACCATCTTCATTTGCAGCTCTGCCATGCACAATCACATGGTGGCTGCTGAGGGACCCAGAGAAAATACATTACTGCTTAATTAACATGCAGAGCAGAACAGGGAGCTGTCAGAGCATCCCCAGCAGGAAAGAGCCAGCAACGGGGCCATGCCAAACCCTTTGGAGCAGAGGCTGCTCTCCTGCCAGATGCTTGGGACCCTCAGCTGCCACCAACTCCGCAGGCTCAGGTGACTCAGCATCAGGAGGAGCAAGTGCCTACAGGCTGAGGTCCAGCAAAGCCAATTGAGGGGGAGATGGGGTGATTAAAAGCCAAACACTGATTCAGCATTCCCATTTCCAAAAACCTAAATTGCTTCCAAAAAAATGGGAATACAGAGAAACAGGCAAGCGGCCAACAAGTGGCCCCAGAGGAAATTAATTCCTCGCGGACCTCACTGGAATGTGCTTATTTCTCTGTTATTGTAAAATATATGCATTTTTCTAGCATCAAAATTAGATTTCCCCTTTAGGTTGTAATTAAACCCTAATCTAATTTGGCCAAAGATAGCGGGGACCTCCAAGCAGAGCTAACAGCCCTGCTCCTTCTTCTCCACATCCCTCCACCTGATTTTGGCAACTTTTCTCTGCATTCCAGGGTCTGCTCCTGAAGTTGCTGTGCCTCAGGAAGGGACACACAAAAAAACTTGTTGGGATTTGATAAAACTCAGCTGGAAATGGGTCTGTGGGATAGGAGAGCAGGGTCCCTGTGGCTGCACAATCCTGAACGCCCTCCCCACCCTTCCTGAGGCACTTTGTAAAGTAAGTGAGTGTGTTTTTAGACACGAGACTGTTTTTTAATCTGTAAATCTGCACAATGTCAGAGTGCTTGGCATGAGAAGATTTGGGAGGCAGTAGCTGCTGCCCCAGGGTCTAGGACTTCTCTCTGAAGCCCTCCTCAGAGCCACAGTTGATTTATGGCTTCCAAGAGGCTGTGTCCGCTGAACAAAACTGTTTCTGGATGGACTCCATTCTTTTTAACAGCAGCACTTTGATGCCCAATGGTTAAATTGGCTTGGTTTCCTGGGGCATTGTGAAAAACAGTTTGCTTCTGTCATGAAAACTGCCCAGCTCAGCCTTCTGCACTCTGCAGAGAGGTCAGCTGGAGGAACTGCCAGGAATGTGTTTATACATGTGCCCCAGTATGAGTGCAGGATTGCTCTTGGGTTTGGGAAGCATAGCCCAGCCCAGGAGGACCTTCCTTCTAGGTGTTTTCAGATGGTGCTCCACACAACAGCTATCCTTAAAGCTGCAGAACCTGCTGATCTCTGTCAAACACTAAAAAGCTGCTCTGTGAAGGTGAGTGTGGTTGAAGAGGCCAAAATTCCTTTCACTGAGGTTGTCTTTGCCTCAGGCCTCAGATGTCTGGGAAAGCAGCTTTCCTTCCCAGGGGAACCAGTATGGAGGTTACACTAGCATCAAACTGGTGGAGAGATCACCTATTCCCTGAGCTTCCAGCCTGATCACAGCTGGTCAGTGTTGTTTCCATAAGGAAAGCTCAAAAATACTTTTTCAAATCCCAGAGAAACAGCCTTGATCTTTGCAAAGTACAAACAGGACACCAGGAAGAAGAGCTTTAAGCAGAGCACAAAGGTGCACATACCTTACAGTGTTCACCTGGCTGTCTGCCTGGAATGACCAGTGGTACTTGACAGGAAGGGGGCTGCAGTTGGTCATCTCCACATTCAGCACTTGTTCAGTGCATCATTCATGATGTAGCCAAAGTCCACGGCCTTGGTCTGGAGATGGAGATTTGGGAAGTACACTCCTCCCCGAACAGTGATCTGCTCCTCACAAGGATGATCCATGAAGTGCATCCTGAGAACACTCTCTGCCACACGGCTGTTCAAATCCTTCTCATAAGCTGGGTTATATTGGATGCAGAGATGAAGTTCCTCCCCTACATCCAGTGTCATGGGCTGCAAGGAGAGGAAAAGCATTAATCACCTTTGTGATCAAGTCCCAAGGTCTGACAGCAGGAAACAGTAAACATTCAAAGTATGACCCCAGCGTGGGATTCTCAGTTCACCCTCATTTCTTTACAGTGAGGATCTGTGTGCAGGCACCATGCTCTGGTCTGAGATTCTCTCAGGCTCACATTTCTGTGCTCCGCAGCAATACAAGGGGATGGCTGCTGGAGAGCTGGGATGCTTTCCAGGAGACACTTTTACTGCATGGCTTGCCCCGATCTGCTTTTCTGCTCCCTTCTCCTCATATCTTAGAGCCAGGATGGATCTTCCCAATTAAGATGAGATTTTGATTCCTTCAGCAGCTCTGCTGATTCAGTTCAGGCCAATCCACTCTTGACACTAGAAAATAAACTTCTCAACTCGAGGACCTCCCAATAGAAATGCACAACCACATCCTTCCTCTTCAAACCCCACTGAGTGAGCCCACAGACGCTCACCTTGGAATCTGCAGCAAGGGGCTGCTGGTCCACAGAGACTGCAAAGACTGAAGAGCCAGGACAGCACTGGGTTGCTACAGAAACAGGAGACAAGGAAAAACAATCTCAAGTAGCCATAGACCTCCCACCCCCTCTTCTGAAGCATTTCACATTTTTCAACCCCAAAAGCACATACAAGTCTGACAGACACATCAGTAACATTTTCAGTGTGGATCCTGCTTGGATTTGCTTCTCCTATGCCTTTGTTACAGTGACCTTCACTCCAGAAAAAGTGCAGAACCACCAGGGCACTTTCAAGGCTTCTCTCTCTTGATGCCCAGACAAGGTAAGTGTCCCTGTGAAGCACTGGGGGGACCTTTCTGACAGCTGCTTCTCCTCTGGGAAGAGACAGACTTCTGTTCACTCTAATGCTTTCAGTTCCCTTAGGCAGAGTGCTTGGCATGAGATGATCTGGGAAGCAGTAGCTGTTAGAGCAGAGCAGAAAAATGAGGATGATAGTTTAGCCTGTCTAAATTACTATGAAGGCAGGGCAACATTAGGTAGCCAACTGGAAGTTATTGAGATGTGCAACAGCTGAGCTGGGGCTTTCCAAGGACGAGGGCTTAGATGAAACAGTTTCTGTGTCATCAAGTCAGCAGTCATGATTTCCTTGTTTCTGTAAAATGAAGTGATTTTGTAAGCGTAATGCTTACAGAAATTTGTAGGAATCAATTAAAAAAAAATAAGAAAAAAGAAAAAGAATCCATATATCAAGGGAAACAGGTGATAGAAGGGTTAGTGCCAGCAAACTCTTTCTTGGAAGTGGAGGAGAAATAATCCATGTGAAAACCCAAACAACTCGAATAGCCAGCCTGCCTTCAGGTAAGGAAGGGATCACTTGTTCCTAGGATGCCCTGTGGCCTTCTAGGGCAGGTTTTAAAAGAAACCTCCCCAGGAACAGAGATGTCTTGCACTTCACAGCAAAACACCCTCCTTAAGCTGGGTACTCAAAACCATGATACTCTCATAGTTTTGCTTCCCCAAATGCCTCCCTTTGTTTCTCATTCCTCCCTCTCATACAACACCACAACCCAACTCCTCCTCAGAGCCCACAGACTTCAGAGTCATCTGTGTTGCACATGCAAGGCAGGGAGTTGGGCTGCTGACCAGCTTGATGACTGTGAATCTTTCTGGATGCAAGGAAAATGGAAAGCCCACACCCAGGGGCATCAGGCCCTGACTGAAGGAGACAGGTAGCCACAGCTGAACTCTCCGATGCTATTTAGGATTTCCAGGCAAGACATCCTCACTAGTACCCTGATCATTCTATTTACCTCTCCAGCAAAACCTCTGGGCTCAGAACTGCACAGGGACAGTCCCTCTGAAGGCAACTGGGCAAGTCTTCCTCAAGCTACCACTGAGGCACCTTTCTCAGAATACCAGTATAAGCAGGAGCTTCACGCATGCACATTTCACATTCACTTCCATGTGTGCCCAGTGGTCCTGGAGCCAGGGAATGCACACCAGGGTTAGCTGGCATTTTCTCTGTAGAGTTGCATTTTCCCTGGGAAATAAGGCACAGAAAGGAGAATATCCACGATCCTGCTAAAATCTCCTCTGAGCTGCTCTCTAATGGTGCTGCAAAACCTGGCTGCCCTTGGGACACCAGGGCTGGCTGAGAGACTGCAATGAGTGGTTATGGAAATATTGACAAAAGTCAAGTTGTCAATTATAATGATCCCTGGGAACAGTTTCCCACATGGATAGACACCACACTGATCATTAGAGCTGGCACACTGTGTTTTCCTCCTCCAGGACTCAGGGCTAGACCAGCCCTCTGCCCATGTTTGTCTTCAAACAAAAAGCAGTACTGCTCCCAGACACACCCACCCTTCACAGGGCTTCTGTTTTACTCCTTGCTTCTCCTGAATAAAGCATTTGGGATTTGTTTAATTTACTTCCTGCCTGGCATCCAGTCTTAAGTGTAACTTACTTTCCCTGCCCTCCCTTTCTGCCTCAGCACACAACATTGGTAACCTCTGTTTGCCCTGAAGGAGCAATATTTCCGTCAGCCTGTATTTTGGGATCAGCACTGGGTTTTGGTAGCTATGGAAACACAAAAGAGCCTTAGCAACTGATGGTGGCCAGCAAGGAAAGCAACTGGTGCTTCCATGGAAACCTGTGGCCTTAAAACAGTTTCTTGAAGTCATTTGCTCCTTTTTCCAGGCAAATGCCAAGGAGCTGCAGAAGAAGCCCCAGTGGAGGAGATCTGATGGGGAAGGTTCTGCCCTTGGCAGGGGCCTCACCTGGGCAGTGCTGGAGCACCCTTCCAGAATCATCTCCACAGTATGGCCCAGCCTCAGGTCCATCATCAGTGGCCACAGCTTAAACACGGGGCTGTGTGGTCTGGGGCTCTGGGAAGCATCTTTACTCTTAGTTCCACTGAGGGCAGGGGGACAATGATGCTGCTGAAATATGTTGAAACTTTCTGTGGTTCAGAACAGCCGATGGATGTGTCGTCCTGTGTCTGTCACTTGGAAATGGTAATGACAGGGAATGAAGCTAGAAGAGGAGTAAAGATGAAAAATGTCATGGGAGCTACTATTTCTATGTGGTCACTCAGTTTCAGCACCCTTACAGAATTCCTTGACTGCACACTCTGCAATAAAACTTCCACCCAAAAGGCTGCCCAAGTTCAAAGCTTCAGCCACAGCCCGGTCTTGGCTGCCCCATAGTTTATCACCGTCCAGCAGCTGGTGTGTTTGCATACAGCCAGGGGAAATCTTCATGAAAAGCATCTTCTCAGTTGCTGCCTCATCTCAGAGCATCACCAGCTACTTTTCACTCTGAGGTTTTTTCCAAAGTGCTTCCTTGGAGGTCTCACTGTATCAGACACTGAGCTGGCTGCAAGCACACGGAAGAATAGCTTCACTGCCATTTTGCCTTTCCCTTGGGAGCTGCTGCCTCGGGTGGCTTCCTCTGAAGATGCTACTGAGGAGCTGCAGGGTATAGAGACTCATCTGGTGATCTAAGCACCACTGGTGGGGCCCCTGCCACGGCACCCCCTCATCCCCATAGCTCTTGAAGAGCATCCAGCCTTAATCACACCCAACATCTCACCCCTTGCTAGAACAGTGCAGCTGGGTTTGTGTTTTCCAAGAGAAATGAACTGTGGGAACACAGGGTCAACAGAAGTTTCCTCAGTATGAAGACAGCAGCAAGTGCAGTCTGGCTGCTGCGAGAATGGAGTGACAACAAGAGATTAATAACTCCAGCTAGACAGAAAACAAAATGAATGTTCAATGGAAATTGATTCCTTCATGTAAAGAAACCTTAACTGCAGGCTAGTCTGGAGCTGTTATTTTACTCTCAATAAATCTGAGCATGACCAGGAAACAAATTGTTCCTGAAGCAGTTACTGGTTTTTTGAAGGCACAGAAAATGTGGCAGCAAAAGTGATGGTATGGAAGAAAGTTGCTCTGGAAAACTGTTAAGAACTGATGTGTACCAGTTTAATATAAAATGGTTGATATTGGAGACAGCAATGGATGAAAACTTGGAGAAGCTCTAGGTAGGTGCAGAATTTGTGGCTCTGGGAACACCCAGTGTTCCCTGGGTCCCATCTCAGCTCACCCAGTAGTAGCTCTGCAGCTGACAGCTCTGGCAACAGCCCTAAACCAAGCAGGTGGGCACAGAAGGGAAGAGGCAGAGCATGATGACACTGAGCAGATTGACACTGTCCACTCTCTTGTGTAGCCAGTTTGCAGCAGCACAGAGCACAGGACATACTGGACTAGGGTACAGCTCCCTGCAATGCCCCTGCATATGTGGATGGCTGGCTGGTATATATTTAACCCAGAAAATTCTATCCTAAACACCTAATTAAAAGGATTAATCTACTCTTTCTACTCAAAAATTTAGGTGTTGTGAGAACTGTGGACCCTCTTTACAGTCAGGGAAAAGAACGGGCACCTTGAGAAGACAATTCTCATGTTAAGAACTCTCCAGCACAAAGCAAAGAGCACTTTGAAAAGGCTCCACTTTCTCCTGGTTACAAGAGTGTGTCTGATTTCAGACACAGGTGGTAGGATCAGTGAAGCCCCTCACCTAACAGTCTCAGTGCATCTTGCCCAACCTCAGTGAGGTTTTCCTCTCCCTTTTGGAGCTGGTGCTGCAGCCATCCTGACGTGTCTTTGCTTTGGGCTTCTGCTGTGGAAGGGACGGTGAGGCAGCAGGCAGAAGAGGAAAGAGACACTAGGTCTGATCTGATAAAGCACAGATTGGCTGGGCAGCTGTAGAAGAACAAACAGAGGAGGATACAGGGCAAAGACAAATTCTGCTGCTCCTCCCAGACTCCCAGGCAAAAGGGAAATAAAACAGCACCATTCATTTAGTCGAGGAGCTGCCAAACCGCTTCTGTTGTGAGATGATGCTCCGTGGGGAACAGAAAAGCAAGCAATGTTATTGCAAAGAGAAATATGGCTATACCGGTAATGTAACATTTTCCAGCCAAACACTGCTGGGACATGCTGTTTTCCTCCAATTGTTACTTGATAAAGTGAGGAAATAAATGTATTAAAACTAAAGACAATTCAGTAATAATTTAGCAACTGGTTTCCATTTCAGTGGCTTTCGATCTAACAAATTTCAAATGGCCATCACATGTTTCTGAGGGAATCTCTGGCTTCAGGCAAACAGAGCCAGGACCTTGTGCACCGAAGAAGATCTAGTCTGAAGGACCAAAGCTGCTATTTGCTGAGCCCACAAAAAAAGCAGGAGCTATCTCCTTCCTGAAGCAAGCTTGAGCTCTGGAGTAAACAGTTTTCTGGTAACAATTGTGGTGCCAGTGCCTACAGTCCAGACAGGTATGAAGTTCATATGGCTGTTCTCAATGAACAGCTTCACCTTGTCCTGGAGTTTCTTTGTGTCATCCAGGTTTGCTGTAACAATCACAGGCACCTCAGGGGGCACCACTCCTTTATTGGGTTCAATCCTCCAGCGGGAGCATTTCCCAGCTTGTAAGGCAAACACAGACTTCAGATGGAAACTATGGACTCTGCTCTGCTGAGAGGTGCAGGGAACAGGAAGACTAAAGAGAGGATAAAAATCATAAAGTCTTTACTACTCTAAATCTAAGCTACAGAGTACAGCAACAGCAACTCTTCAAGAGCTTATACAACCTCCTTTAACAACTCATGTCACTAGCCCAGTTCTGCTCAGCCCAAGGGATGCTCATCCTCACAAGACGGTTATTCCTCCTCCAGTCTCTCAAAGAGAGACTATTTACTCTCTCCTGGCTTCCTGACAGTGGAGCTGGGTCTGTACAAAGGTTCAAGGCCAGAGGAAGCTGGGACTACTCAAATCCCAGCCCAGCAGCCACACAGCTGAAGAACACTAATGACAGCCTGAAGAATAACTGCAAAGCCAGCTGAGCAAAACCCCAACACCAAAGTTTCCTTTCCCAATGGTGCATCAGTGCTTCTCAACAGGACCTGAAGGACTGTTTATTCTTATCCCCTGAACTGCTGGAAAAGCAGCAAGAGGAAAATGCACCCCATTCCTCCTTGGCCCAGGAGGCTGAGCCTGGACTCACACAACACCCAATGCTTTATCCACAAACACAAACAAGTCAACAGTGTCAGGGCTGGCTCCAGCTCCAGAAGTTCAACCCAGCCAACATGGAGAAGAAAATACTCCTCCCAAGACTATTTGCAAGCCTCTCACAGACTGCCCCCCCTCCAGTACCATTAGACTAATGCTCACCACTGTATTCAAATTAAGGGACTAATTTTTCATCTGTGTACAATGACATACATGCAGAGGACACCAGTTGTCTTGACAGAGTGAGTTTAGCTTTACAGCAGGAAGCTGAGGGCAAAGTGTGGCCCAGTACATGCTGGGCACTTTGTGGCTGCAGAGTACTTTCTGTCCCAACTAAAGATCCCTGTAGCAAATATTATTGATCTGCTCCCCAGGAGAAGGGCACGAAGAAAAGCAAACTGCTCTATGCAGTGATATCTCTCTCTTTAACAGCCACCTTCAGTCTTCATCCTTCCTCTGCCCATTTTCAATCAAAGAAATCACTCTCAAAAACACAAAAATGACTTCTGCATTTGACCATCTGGTACCTGATTTCAGCTTGTGATTTTGGAAACAAAACAGTGCTCCTTCCAGAACATCCTAAATAACCCAGCTAACACAGGCCTCACACCAATGCAGATCTCTCACTCACACGATGCTCAAAGCTGGCAGAGCCAAAGCCCTCCCACACACCAGCGAAGCTTCAGCCCCACTGGCTGGACTCTTCCCATACCTCAATATCCTGGGATCCCAGGGAGCGAATGGTCCCTCTGCAGGGACTTATTTCAAATTCCCTTGACTTCATAAAACCTCAAGCTCCCTTCCTCCAGGATGGATGAGTGATTTTGAATATCTGAACAGAGCTGCAAATACTGGGCTCTCTCAAACCATCCTCAGGAACATGGAGGTTGAAGACCATGGGTGCCAAGGAGGTGTTAGACAGGCAGCACCTCAAGGTGTGAGGAAAACCTAAGAAAATGACACAAATATCCTTTTAGGCATCAATTATCTCATTATTCCTGGTGGGAATGTTCTGGTAGGATAAAACTGTTCTTGGATTTTAGCTCTTTGTTATCTGAACTGTAGCTCACCTCAGTTCCCTTTGATGCTGATCCTAGATTGCTGCCTTGGCAGTGCCCAGTCTTAGCCATGCTGAACACTGCAAATTTCTCTCTGCTGGGGAGGAGCTCTCTCAGCTGCTTCAAATCAGCACCACTTCTGTTTCAATGATGAGTGTGTACCTTAACAGACCATTTTCTCTGAAAATTCAGTATGTAAAATTCCCTGTTAACTCTACCAACACTCCCACCATTTTCAAGATATAAAAGCAGTGATTTGTCATCAAGGAGAAGCTACAGTAAAAGAAAGGGAGAATGGAATTAGGAACTAGAACATGATGCAAAGCACCCTAAAGCAGTTTCTCTGGGCAGGATCCTTATAGCATCTCCTGATTTGGGGCAACCTGACTGAGCTCGTGACAACTCACAGCCCACTCCACTGGAGGCAAACCCGAGCCTTACTTTGAGATCAGCAATTAGGAACCACCTCACCCAACAAACGGGGACATCACACCCATGCTGCGCACTGGCTGTGATTGCTCCCCGCAAAGATTTGCACCAGTTCAGCTCCGAGACTTGGTTTCCATAATGGAAGACCAGGGATACAGCAACACCTTGTAGGAATGTCCTGCAGAGCCAGAACACCAGCCCACAACCTGCTCTGCAGGGGATATATGGCTTGGCTGGTCAGCTATGTGTGGAGGAAACATCTCCCACAGCCTGCTTACCAAGCGTCTTTTGAACACAGATGGGGAGGAAAACCCAACTGTAAGCACAGCCCAGAGCTTCTCCATGCCTATAAACAGTGATCTCTGCCAGCTCCAGCAGTGACTTCAACTGAGAGGCAGGACTGGCACAAACGGGCTAGACACAGATTTCACAATCCCAAATGCCACAGAGGTCATCAGATGAAGACAAGTCAGTGGCACAGTTAAAAGGAAGAAAGATACAACAGGCCTTAGGAATTAAATCAGATTAAGCAGAATGAATCTCCTATTACAGAACCATATTCCTGCCTGGTGCCTTTCTTATTACTTCACTTATTCAAAAGAAAACAAGAAGTAGCTCAGCAGTGATGCAGGGAAGGGAGGAAGCAGCTCAGGAAAAATAATGAGTTTTCTTAAAAAGTCCATGAACAGCATGAAAACACAGAGGCATCCTGGGTGTAGAATGATAATGGCCCTTCAATCAATCCACAATTGATTTCACATTTATACTGTAGATCATCTCAGTAAAAAGCCTTTTGTGAGCCTGAAATGGAGAACTGGAATCTGCATTTCAAAGGCAATGCTCTGGGTACTCAGCCACCAGCTCTCTCAATCGAGCTGGGCTGACGTAGGAGACACAGGTGCCTGGGGCAGACCCCACTGCCAGGGCATCTGACCTGGTCAGCGATGAGGTGCCTTCACAGCACTAATTAACATCCTGCACTAAATGTTGGGTGGGTAAATGATACCCTTGCCTTCCAACAGGAACATATGCCCAGAGTAGCTATAGACTGGTAATAGCTTAAGTTCCCTTCTCCTGAAATCCCATTCCATGGGCCCTCCTTGGACAAGGACTTTCAGTCATTCTCCTGGCAAGGATCAAGAAGTTGGGGCAGACACTGTGAAGGACACCAGAAAATACTGAGTTTTATTCTTTTGGTCCTATTTGATCTCATGATGGCAAAATGCTGCCTTAAGGCACCAGCAGCCCTGGAGTTAACAGCCTGAAAAGGTTGTTGTGGAGGAACATGAGTGACAGATGCTCTTATGTTCAAGTGCTCCATTTCAGCAACACGCAAACCTCTCACACTCTGGTGCAAACCCAAGGCACACCCACCAAAGGAGATGTCACCAAAGTGGAGGGCAGGCACATCAAAATGAAAATTCAGTCCTGTGACACAGCCCCTGTGAGCAGAAAGACAGGGAGGCAGTGGCTTTTTTAAAGGGAATTGCAAAGGGTTCACGTGTTGTTAGGGCTGCAGTGGATAAAAGCTGCTGTCAGAATGTGAGAAACAACCACTCACTTAAAAATGTTAAAGGTTTATTAAACCTGCACAAACACAATAAAGGCATGAACAAGGAAAAAGGGACCACATTGCGAGTGTGGCTGACTGCCAGCGACTCATCCGCAAACTCGCTGTTCCACCTTTTATAGCCCTGATATTGCATCAGCCAACTCTGGCCCCACCCAAAGTCTGTCAGTCAACTCTTCTTCACTGTCCATTGGTGGAGAGTTGCTTCCTTGCACCTTGATTGGAGGTGGGGTGTTGTCATGCCACGCCTCCCCAGCAGTAAGCCTGCCCCATGCAAGGGGCACATGGGCATGTCCTCCCTCCACCTGTCCCTGCCACCTTGCCAACCAAGGCTGTGTGGTGACAGTACAGGGGGAAAGGGCACCATGGGGAGAGCAGAGAGTGTCCAAACAACAAACTACAATGACATAATCATACATCAATAAAACTTGTCTTAACATACTCCCAATATTCAACCCTTAATTGTGAGAGCCAGTCATATAACACATCTATATGTGTTATAACACAGAGCCACCGTGGGATTCAAGTAACCCAGGACCCATGTGGACAGGAGGCAGCCAAAGCAAAGTGGTCAGCAGCTGATGGGCCTTAGGGCACCTCGGCAGGCAGGACATGCCCCCGAGTTGCTTCCACTGAAGGGTCCTAAACACACACCCAGAGATGCCTATGTGCCTCAGCTTCCCCATCTGTAATGTGGTGAATGCAGAGGTGTCCCTACAAAAGTGGACTCATTGTAACCAGCCTTCCTAGCCAGAGATTCCCTACTTAGATATTATCTGGAACTGGTGTTTCCATGGAGGATCTTTTCCAGATCTTGACACACACAGTCGTTATGGACAGGTTTTTGTGACAAAAATCCAGGGGAGCCTCAACCATCCACTGCAGTAACAGTTCTACACAGAGGACAGATGAAAGGACCAGCTTGTCACCAGTGCACCAGCTGTCACAGCCAAGAGCAATGGCTTAAACAACCAAACATGGCGTCCTTAATCCAACACACCACCTCACATTTAGCAGACAGGCTTCAAACTGCAAAAGTCACCAACATCCACTGAAATAAGCACTTGAAGCTGCACAAGACTCACAGATTTATTTCATGGTTGATGCCAATCAATGCCCACTCTTAACTCTTAGTTAAAAATCAGAGATCACAGTGAACTGTATCTTCTATTTTATTCACCAGACTGCCACTGGCTCTGCTTTACACATCTTGACAAACAAAACCTGCCCTTGCTCAAGGAGAAAGCTGCTTATGCAATAACATCCCGTGACCAGTTTGGGGGAGGGACAGAGGAGAATAAATTATTTGATTGTGAAATGTTCCCTCTTCATTTAAAAAAAAAAGGCTGCACTTTTCTGCAAACAAAAAGCCAGCATAATTGTTTCTTTACTGAGGTCAGACCTACTCACCACTCTTCTCTCGCAAAGTAATAACCTTCTTATTTTTTTTTCATCCATTTCCCTTACTTGATTGGTGAATTCGACTGCAGAGTCCTTTCATTTCTTTACTGCCTTGATCCAGTGCCTCCCAACAGCAGCATCCCAGACACAGCCAGTTCCAAAGCTCCAGAGCATCCAGCAGCAGCTTTCCTGCCTAGCCCACGTTATCCTACCAGCCCATGGCTCAGATGTGCTGGGACAAGCCCTCACTTGAGGATCCTTAGCTGAGGTCTAGCTGCTTAGCACAGCACTAAAAGTGTAATTTACTCATTCACCTTTTCTCATGTAATGAAAATAATAAATTGATATTGAGAAGTAGCAAAATATCAGCATCAAAAATGTATAGAGAGCACAATCTTTTGGTAAGAAAACTCAGTGTGTCCTTCCTTGCTACAAACAAGCTTTTGAAAGTGTCTGGCATGATGTAGTGCTTCATTTTCTACCTCTTTTGGTTGCTCTCTCATTTTTTTGCAGACTTGACACCATTGGGATGGAGACAAATAGGTAGAAAATTACTTCTCTTCCTTTCCAGAAACATTTTGCTCTTTCTAGAACCAGAGATACACCACAGCTGAAGTGTGGTGAGGGACTGGTCAGCAAGGGAAAGCATTCCCAAGCCCTTTGAGAGCCAGTGCTGAGCCAGGGGGTGGATGGATTTTCTCTGACTCCCAGGAATAGGCAGGAAGGACTTGACTGAAAACCTTTTGCAATGGACTTGAACTCAAATGCAGCCAGTTTGTTCCAGCTGCTTTTGGACAGCCTGAACACAAAGGTGATTTGTGCCTGGGACTGGAACAAAAGCCTCTGAACATGCAGCTTTTTGACCCAGTGCTGCTGTCGTGCACCAAGGGGTTTTGCAGGAAGCCTCCCAGCGGATTTCTAGGGAAGGCTGCCTAAAAGCAGGGATTGGGAGCAACAGACACACATTTCCAACCTCATCAAAAAGATCTAGATTCCAAGAATCACCTCAGATTTGACTAGTATCACAACTGCCCAAGTTGCCAGGAATTCCACAGGTCCACAAGGCTCACTGCTGCCCCAGGAGCCACCACGATCCACTCCAACCCTGCTGCTCACCTCATATCTCTGGGTTGCTCTGACAAAACTTCCCTGATGTTCATTTCCTCAAAGCTGAAGTGGAGCCGGGGCCCGAGGCTTTCTCCTGTGAGGAGCAGGGACAGCCTGGTCTCACGGCCTGGGGGAGATTTCTATTTCAGTATGGTAAATCCTTCTGCTATCCTGCATTTTCCAGGCTGCCTTAGTGCTAGTCCCTGGCTCTGAACTGCCTGGGACCAGCTCCTGATGTTCCAGGAGAAGATATGGACCCTTGTCTTCCCTCAGGAGATATGCTTTAGATCTGGCTTCCTATTTCTAACCCACCATTTGGGCTGGTTTCCGATTTGGCCATGAGTTTTTAATCTGAAAAAGCGATGCTGAGTTTAAAATGATCTTTGATTTCCTTCCCATGCACTTAGAGGAGCTTTGAAATCCATTCAGTGAAGGTACAAAGCTCACAAAGAGTTTGGCATTGCTGCTTGGCTTGCAAGTACATCAGGGTATAGGTGTCACAACAGCACAGGACTTTGTTGCCAAAGTGGTCAGCTTCTCTGCTTTTAATCACCTTGTAGACAGAATCTCCTCATGCTTTGGGACTGGCTTTGAACAAAATTCTCATCTGACCACATCAATAAACAGATCCACAGTTTCATGTGATGCAGGACATCACAATGTAAAGGAGTGATCATCATTTGGGAATTTTGAGCAATTAAGAAATCAGTTTTGAGCTTCAGTATTTTTTATGAGGAAATTTCAAACCACTTCTTCACTGCTGGCTTTGCCAGTTGTCCAGAGCTGATAAATTATGTAAATCACCTGATCCAGAAGTATCTGCCAAGTAATTTATGGAGGCACCTTCAGTACAAGTAGAGACCAGCAAAGCCCCTTTCCAGTGGAGCAGGAGATCCAGCTGTACAATTCACTGCACTGGGAAAAAGATTCTAGATATCCACAGCATGGGGCACACAGTATCTGCAAATCCTCATCCTAAGGTATTTGGGACAAGACAAATGCCTGAGGAAGGCAGTCACATTTCTTGAAGGGATTAAGAAGCAAAAGCAAACAACCTGCCAGTTAAAGATGGCTGTTTTCTTCAATTATTTTTTGCACCCAGGGACCATGACTCTGGGATAATTCCCACCCCAACAATCTACTGGATCAGCTCTGATCTGTAAGGAAATGCATCATTTAAATGACTCCTTGAGATCCCTCTTCCAAGGAGCCAATGGAAGAGTTAAGCTCTCCCAAGGGCCTTTCAGGGTCATTCAGGAACAGGCTCCTTTTTCTCAACACACATCATTTATGCTGGTTCCTCTAAGTCCCAGACCAGCTCGAGGCTTGCATGCAAGCAGCTTTCCTCTTTCTCTGTCATGAAAAAGCTGTTCTGGCACAGCTCCAGGAGATTCCTGCAGCAATACTGGACAACCCCATCACCAGAGCCAAGAGAACAGCCCTGAAAAAGGAATCCCTTGGGAACAACTTTTTAAATCCATCCTTCCCATGTCTCCCACAATTGCAGCTGGTGGGCAGCAAGACAGTTTGTTAGCACAAGCTCTGAGTAATTATTGTAGATGGCATTTGCTGAGTAAACCCTGCACAATTACTGTGTAAATAAGAAGCTGTTTCATGACATTTGTATCCATCAGTTGAAGCAGGAAGGCAAGAACAGAGCAGCTGGGCTAGGGATTGCAGCACCCTCCAGAACAGGAGCCAGCTGCTGGAGGACCTTGGGCCTCACACCTCTTCCTCCTAGATAGGCAAACCCAGAATATTCACTGAATGGAAATCTGGCAGCCATCTCCCACTCCTGAAAAACATCTAAGCAGCACCATGCAGAGACAGAGAGGAAGGACAAGGCAACCTGAACCATGCCATGAGCTCCGAGAATTCCCTACCCTGTGCCAGCACAGCAAAACCACCACCTCTGAGATGGGGTCACTCAGATGGGGCAATGACAGCTGCTCCCAGAGAAGGACTTGACAACTCTTCTGGAAGAGAGAACAAGCATAAACCTTGTCAGCAGACTGCCTGGACTCTGTTTTCCTAGGAGGGTGCTTGTCCTGCTGAGCAGAACAAGGCCCATGCAACACCACCATGGAGTGAGAGCCACAAAGTGACAATACCCACGCAGGGATAGAAGCAGGTGGTGGCCAGGGATGGTCCTTCTGCAGACACCCTGGGCTCAGCAGGGCTCAGCCACCTCTGGTCTGGCTACATCTGGGCAGTGGGAGGGGAATCCAGGGTCAGGGAGGAACTTGCCTCCTACTGCCTATTGATGAATCCATGTAAAAAGAACCCATCCTGGAGAGTTTTAGTATTCATTCACTAAAGTAGTTCTGCCCTGTAGCTCTTTGGCCTTTGAGGAAGTGCTGGCACCTGCTTAGAGTTAACAGAAAAGAGGGAAAGACAGAAAAAACCCAGAACTGTTTCAAACACCCACAAACCAATGAGAAGGAAAGTCTGAAAGAATTAATTCACTTGGATTTTACTCAAAACCTAGAGGAATCACATTTGCTGCAAGATCAGATGTTTCTATCCAGCAAGCAACTGGATGAAGATGAAGCCTTACTTTCCAACACTTGCTTGAGGAACATCAGCTGGCAACCCACACTGAGCATGTGAGACATCAGACCCCTCAGGTCCCATTGGGATGCTGCATGGACTCACCAGTATCCAGAGACTAAGTCTGGATTGACAGGAATAAAAAGCATCTGGGTTGCTCTGAAGAATACCAGCTCTGCTACAACACCTGGAGCTTGGCTAAGACAAGCGCTGAAAAGAAACACTTGGATGATCATTTCCCTGGCTTGGCTAATTAGAGTCTAATAACTCACCAGTGCTCATCACCCAGCTGCTTGCTGTGTGTTTAACAGCCTGAATTCAGTGTTCTCACCCTGGGCAGAGCTTCCCTGGTCAGGTGGATGTACTAGGCAGCTGCTTGACTTTGCTTCAAGCTCAACAGCTGGAGGTGAATGCACACCTCATCTCCACAGTGTTCTGCACTTCTCTTAAAGGTACTGCCTGGGCTGAGGTGTCACTGCTTGATCCTGCAGCTGCTGTGGCCTCTGCCCAGAGAGCTGCAGCCAGCTCTCGTTTGGTTCCTGTACAGTGCCTGGCCAGGCCTGCCAGCACCATCAGCTACACAAACAACCCCTGCTGATATGTTGGGGAAAGCCATTAATGAAATGTCAAGAACAATGATGATGTTTGAGGTTGTCATCTTCTAGAGGGGTGTAAAGCAGGGGAGGAGAGCACATTCTGAGCCTTAAAACCAAAATACACAGCTGCAGGAAAAGCTGCAGGAAAAGGGAAAGAAATGAGCACAAATTTCAGAAATCTCACCCAGATGGCTCCTAGGAAAAGCCTCCATTTGCTCTGTAGAGACTCACATGCCAAACAGCAAACTGAGGAGAAGGTATTTGAATGAGACAGGACAGGAGCAGCAATGCTGAGGGTGCAAACTGATGCCAGGATTTGACTGTGGTCCTGCCATCAAGGCTTATGTGGGCTGTGCACCAACAGATTACCAGGGACAGGCACCTTAGAGTTTGTGCTGGCTGTCAGACAGTGCCTACCATAAACTGAGTATCCACTTTTCTAGCACTATGTTATTTCTTACAAGACTTGGGGATCTTGGTGTAAAATATGATGGCTTTTTCAGATTTTATACCACATCATCCTTTAGCTGCTCTGAAGCTGAGTTCAAACAAATGAGAACAAGGTCTCAGAGCCAAATCACTGGGAAACTCAGAAAGCATTCCTCCTTCCACGAAGGCCAGAAAACAAACTTCTTGGAGCCTAACACAGCACTATCAGTCCTTCAGGTCAACCACCTCACAAAGTGCTGTTTGGCTGTTCCTCCTGCTGGATTGCAAGCTGATGGTACTCACTGGTCTGTTTTATGTGCTGCCATCAGATCTATTGGCCCTGTGGGCACTGGGGCAGTTTGGTTATTACTCAGAGGCTGACAGAGGCAATACATCTCCTGTTAATGGAAGCAAGTGTAATACAACTCATAAGCAAAAATGAAGCTAAGCAGGAGAGGAAGAAAATTAAAAAGAACCATTGGCCTGATGAATATGCATCTGCTAACAACAGTGCTCTGTTCTAGCTGAGTGAGTTTAGCTGACTTTGGGATTTGTCAAATGCCAAGGCCAGCACATCTGTGACAGAAATATAACTGACACAGGATCTTACCCCACTGCTTTGGAGCACAGGAACAGCAATATATCACAGAGGCAAGGAAAGGGACAGACCTGACTGAGCAGGGGACCTGGGAAGGAGCCACAGGGCCAGAAGGCAGGGACAAGGTGGGAGATGATAACCAGCCCACGCTTGACGCTTGTGACAGCTCTTGTCTTGTCTTGCTGTGAGCTGTGTCCATGTCATCTGTCCTGCTCTGGTTACTGTCTACTGAGCTGTGGGTGAACAGGACTAGGACAGCAAACTTACCTGTTCCCCTACTAAGCCCTGGCAGCCAGACAGACGGACTGCATGTCTGAGCCCCTAAAGTGACTTGCAGCAACTGTTCCAACTGCAGCAGTGGATACTGGAGCCCTGCACTCATATCCTTGTTCCCAAGAAAACCAGTTAAAAACGCAAGACTTTTGATCTCCTGGGATCAAATCACCATTCTACAGGATTCAGTAGAATTGGACAGAAACTTTTGGCAATACATCACAGAGAGCTTCCCTGTACTGTCAGGGAAAGTGAAAGCCAGGGAGTTTGACTCCAAAGGTAGAGGGTAAGAAGAAATCACCAGTTACACATAGTCTACTATTCTGTAGTATTAAACCAAATTCTTTGAAAACATAACATGTTCTGGAAAACTTTAGCCATTTCTTCTTTCATTACTGCAGTATGTCAGACTATAAAGCTAGAAAATGTTGTTAGATATTTCTCCTGGGAAATTAAAATAGGCTGTTTGAGAGGTTCCTCACATGCCTGCCCCACAGGAGAAAAAGAACTACTAGTCCAAAGGATATGCCTCATTACCTGCCCTTACAGACTACAGCTACATGTGTATGAGCCTCAGGAGCCAGTGCTCTGCCTGGGCTGGCACATTCCCTATAGGATGGCCATGAACCAGAGCACAGGAAACTACTGTGGATGCTAACCAGGACAAATGAAAGCTATGAAGAGCTGTGAACATGACAGGACACCACTTCTGGCACCACGTCAGCCTCTGCCAGGCTGCCATGGGCAGGGGGCCTGAAATACAGACAGTGGATGGATGATGAGATAGCACAAAATCTCCAGCTCTTATTCCTGGCTTTGCTAAAGCACTCAGCAGTGCAATACAGGAGGGGTCAGCTCACCATGACTCACAGCTACAGAAGTGATCTCTGTGCAACCAGAAATACATGTGGATCCTGCTTCCCGTCACTCAGCCCCTAGATGATGAGAATCTGCTGGATCTCCACCAGCCCAGATAAGAAAAAGCTGATCTTGAAAAGCTGGATACCAACCATGTCTGGCCAAATCGCTGCCTCAGTTTGGCAGAGGGGTAAAGCCATCCTCAGAAAGGAAATCACTGCTTGGAGCAGATAGAAAAACAAGACAAATCTGGTAACAGAAGCACTGAAATGGCACCCAAACAGCAGCCTGTTAGTTCAGGGCACTCAGGAGAAAGGCAATGCCAAAGCTAACATCTGCCTCTTTCCATAAATAACTGAACCCACCACAAGCTGGGGGATGGACCAGAGCTCCTGCTGGACATGGTATCTTCTGCTGAACATTGAAGTGCTCAGCAGTAACCTCTCCTTTGGATGGGAACCAGATTTGCAGGAACAAACAGTGCTGTTACCTCCTGAGCCAACCTCAGGTCCATAACCCTGCCATCTTGAAGACCACCTCCATCAGCTCAGAGATAACACATGACACTGGAGAGTCATGACCAGGCAATGACAGGACAGTGATGACTCGTCAAGGTCAGGGCAATGGTAACAAATCCTTGTCCTCCCCTTCCTCTGGTTTCTATTTCCAAGGAGTCAGCTCCCATGTGTCTGCAGTGTGATTTACAGCTAAGCTGTGGTGGGGACTATGCAGCAAAAACCAAGGACTTTCTCCTTTGGTAGCCACCTGGGCTTCTTGCACAGCTGCTTCTGCTGACCCATCATGTGTATTTGCAAAATAAAATACAATTTGAGATGTGCTCGGCAAGTCAGAGTTGCATAACAATTTGTTTCCCACAGGCTTGGATGGATGCTCAAAATGTTCATGGTCACGTGGTGATTCGAAAAATCCCTGCCTCCTCTTTTTGTCAGGATTTTTGTCAGTGACTTAACCCTATACTACAGCAACCTGCTGCAGCTTCTAGAGACAGCAACACCTGAAAATACTGGCAGGTAGTGGCCCAGACAGCAAAGCTTCTGCAAAGCTATCCTGCCCAGAAAGCCTTTCTGAGACTACTCTCCCTCCACCAGCTTCCTAATTTCTGGAAGCAATTATTTCCTCCAGCTACTTGCCAAAAGGCTTTGATTCTCTATAGGGTGCTCCCATACATCATGGGTGATTGGTGAGAGGAAAGGAGTAGCCACTGCTGGCCAGAAGGTCAGAGACAGAAAGGTCCCAGCTTTGGGAGCCTCTCCAGCAGATGGGCTGGCAGCACAAAGGAAGTGTCTGTCCAAGGTAAAAGTTACAAAACCGTCACCACAGAGAAGATTGTAGAAGTCAATGGCAGTGAAATTTTAGATTCTGTATTTGATAAAGAGAAGAAAATACTATCATTTGATGTAAAGATACCATATGCTGGAGCAGGGGGGAGACAGACAGGACCAAAACTCCAAATGTGAAACCAACTGTTCCACAAATAATGGCATTAAAGGAAATCAAAAGATGGATAATGCTGGATAAAACAGAAGGTAGTAGTCCACTTGTATTCAGTCCTAGAGCAAACAATGTAACATTAAAACAGCCACTCAGGAAGGGTTTCCACTCAAGATTTGGGGCTAGGCCATGGTTTATGTCTGCCCATCAATAGATGGAGAACCAGAACTCTACTGTGGGCAGCTAGACTTCTGGAGCTCACCTTAGTGCACTTCAGGAACACAGGACAGGTTAAGCTAGTTGTGGGGTCATGGCCCCACTCTAGTGAAAAACAGGAGCCTGGGAAATACCACAAAATCAGCTCAGCACACCACAGGATGCTCTTAATGCTCAGCTCATTAGCTCCCACTTTCTGCAATATTCCTCTGCCACAAACATTTGGTCACATCATGCTGCTGTCAGCTACAGTGGTGTGACTCTTGCATTGTTCTGACACTGGTGGCTCTTAGCCTTAGATGGGCTATGGGAGCAACCAAGAAGAGAATATGATCCCGTTCCTTGGGAAAAAAAGATGTTTAACCTTTCTCAAAATAAAGCAGAGGTTGTGATTATTCTAGAGTTTACTCAAAGATGAAAAAGGATTTTGCACTGCACAGACAGTAGGCATTCTTCATCTCATCCTGTGCAAATACTAAGAATTTGGGCTCTGGTTGATAGAAGGACATGGGGGCTTGCTTGCAGAAACAGAAAAGCAAAATATTTTCTGTCCTTGTGTGCAATAGAATAGTCCATTTAAACGTGCCAGCTTTGTGTCCAAGCTCACAAATGACACTGGAAAGAAGACTCAGACATGGTTCAGTTGAGATTACAGAAAGAGATTGGCATTCCCATGATTAACCTTAGGAAGAATTTGGCCTCCTTTCCATAGAAAACCAGTACATGCTTCAAGTCAACATGTGAACTGACAATGCTCCAACACCCTCTCTTATTCCCTAAACACCACCTGTAAGATGTGTCCTTACCTACAATAATTGATCCCTCTAGACACCGCAAGGACACACACAGAGTGCCCTCGATGTTGAGCCCTTGCAGCAGAGCTCAGCTTTGTCTGGCTCTCATCCCTGCCAGGAGCCCACAGGGCAGAAATGCTTTTTGCAACCAGCTCTCTGCCCTCGCCAGAATCCTGATGACTTCTCTCTTGGCACACAAAGCCAGCTGAGGCAGGGATCTGTCAAGTGACCTCATTCAGGGATGAGGAGGAAGAGGAGGAGGAGAAGCAGGAAGTTCTCAGCCATCACTTACCTTTGGCTCAATGCAGAAAATGTCATTGTAGAACATCATGGGGCCTCCTTGCACCTTTGCCCTCTCACTCTGGAGGGTGCAGGTGAGAAAAACAGAGTGTTCTCAGCAAGCTATGTCCACTCTGCACTCCTTCAAACAACTTGTCCTTTTCCTGCTGACACAGCCTGGGATACTTCCTGCAGGAGAGACAAACCCAGCAGCTTGTTCAGGAAGCCACAGATTTGCAGAGAGAAGTGGAAGTGCAGAAAGAGCAAAGTACTCGGAGAGGAGCAGCAGCAGCTCCTCAGCAAGGGGCTGACCCCAAGCCACAGGGTCCCAAGTGGATCAGAGGATCACTTGCTGTTCACTGGCATAGCAGGTAGTTCTACCCCACACTTAGAAGCTCAGGAGAGGTTTCAAAAGCCAGCAGCCCTCAAGAGAACCTCCTGGCTCAAAGCCACTGCCACAGCTGAGGGAGAATCCACCAGCCACCGTGGGAGATAGATAAAGATCAAGGAGCACCCACTGCAGGACTTCCCTGGGAAGGCAAGAAGAAGCTGAGTTTCAGCTGCAGGTTACCAGCATCACTCTTTGTTCCTTTTTGGACCTGCAGCAAACTCATATCTGCCCTGTTCCCTGCACTGACTTATACCAGCTCTCCCTTGCTTGGTAGCTCCAGCAGAAATCACTTTAGTGTTTAAAGATCACAACCAAGAGATGAGAAGGAAGCACTACTACAGAAGCAGTTGCTTCTGAACTGGCAGGTCACTGTCCCCGATTCACAGTCCAGTCCTCAGCCAAGAAGAACCAGCAGGTGACTACTGGGAGGACGAGTGGAAGCTCCGTATGGAGTGAATCGAGGGAGGGCAGTATAAGCAGGACAGTGATATCACCCAGCCCAATTCAAATACAATTAGAGAGGAAATACAGTCATGGACATTACCAGCTGCACACAGACAGAGCCTCAGGCTAACGCTGTCACCAGCACCAAAAATACTCACTGTGGCTGCTCCCTGCGGAGCATGATCGGAAATGTCTCTCCATGGCTGACCCACAGTGCTGGGAATGGGGACAGCTCCCACCACTGGGATAAGTGATCCTTGACTCAACCTCCATCAACAGACAATAATTCCACCATGATGTCCCAGAAGGTCCTGCAGGAGGGAGACAGAGCAAACCCCATAGACCTTCTCATGATCTGGGGATTTTTTGATTCCCTCCTAGTGCAAGGTCCTGCACTGCCTCATCTCATGAAAGCCCTCTCTGCTCCGAGATCTCTGACAGCAGAACAGTGGCCTTGGAGCTACAACCATCTCTAAGACTAAGTAAGGAAGAACATCCTGGTCAAAGTTTAGGACAAAAACTGGCACGAAAGCAAATCTAAGTGGGAAAAAGTATCTGGTCAAACTTAGCTGTGGGGAAACTTGGTTGTTTCTGAGGCAAAGGAGGATCACTCAGAGTCCAGGCTGAGACAGGGGGGTGGGAAGAAATGGGAAAAGAGTGGTCCAGGGAAGTATCCAGAGAAGGTTGTGAGATTTTCTTTTAACACACTGAGCTTACATGGAAGTCAGACACTGTGTAATTAAATAGAGAACAGTGGAAAACCAGATTTGGCCTGCAAGGCATTTCTGACCTAATTACGTTGAACTTTATTTGCTCAGAAGCCCTTAAAAAGTGCTGCAGTTTGAGGCAGTTTCCTGATCAGCTCTGGGTTCAGACTAACTCCTATGAACCCACATCTATCCAAGTCTGAAAAGTCACACGAGGACTCCCTGAATCACTGAAGCTTTTCAGTGTCATTTCCAATCCATTCCCCTGGTCTGTGTTCCCCTACTGTCTGAAATGGGAATTTCAAAGCTTCCCCAAACACACCCTTTGAAGAAACAGCCCCAATCTCTCACCACCATGAAGATCCATGATGCCCAAGCCAAATGCACTTCCAAGCCCTGTGTGGCCCTTCCTTCCCTGCTCCAAACCCTCCCTGTCTGGGATGGTTTAACCTAAATCATTGAAAAGCACTGATATTCCTTAAAGCCATACATTAGTTTTACCCTTGGACAGGGTATCTCACTGAAATGCATCTTTCAAATTCACCTCAGTTTCAGTTGATCCTCCTCTTTTAAGTACCAGAAGCCTTCCATTGGAAGCAGGCTGTGACATAACTCTGGTTGTGGATGACCAGAAGAAAAGTGCCAAAGCTTTTAGCTGGTTGAGCAGTTTCATGGATCAGTACATTTTTCACATCCCTACAGCTGTGTGAGGACATCCCAGATATACAAATTCTAGCTATGTTTGTAGAGCTTTATCCCCAAGGTGACAGTATTTACAGTGAGATTTTTCAGATGTGCTCAGGTGGCCCACTCAAATCACAGGGAATTCTGCATCAAAGTCATTCAGGTGACTCTGAGGAGTCACAGCTTGCCCAGGCTCTCCTGCAGGAGACCTGTCTTATTCCTGTTTCTCCTGATCCCTTGTTGCTGACAAGGAAAGGTGCCTGGGGACATCTGGGCAGAAAAGGGGGACCCAGAAGAACAAGTGAAGTGACAGCCCATGGCAGGAGGGGACACAGGCGAGGAAACACAACCAGCCTGGCTCTGCAATATGACAAACCACTACAAAATGAACACCATGAAAATCATCATCTCCATCTCCCTGTCCAAACCCACAGCCACATCAGTCTTGAAATATATGGTATTGTTCTGATTTCAAAAACCAAGCTGAAGCATTTCAAATTAAATTAAGAGGGGCAGAAAAAGCTTAAAAGTACAGAGCAGCTTCTATATGCAGACTGAACGGGATTTCTTAAGCTAGAAATTAAAGAGAAGACAGATATAAGAGGTTTGAAAAAGAATTAATTACCTGAGATATGGGAATAAGGAAAAACTTGTCATGATTTGTCATCAAACAGGACCCCATGGGCCTGAAAATGTTATCAGTCAGAAATGACAAAAATGCACTCTTCCAGGGAATATTTTATCTTTTGGAATACACTGCTGGGGGAAGCCGTAGAGGCTCACAGAGAGCAACTGGACTGATACTTGGAAGATAAAACCATCAGAAGCTATTAAACAAAGATGAGACTAAAGCCTCCAGCCCAGGAAAACGCTAACTTCAGAGCCCAGGAGGGAGGAAGCAGATGCTCTGCCTGTCTCTGCACGCTTTGCTAAACATCCCTGACTGCTGCTCCCGGAGAGGAGCCGGGACCACAGCCACCCCAACACTCCTGGCTGCAGGCACCAAGGGCTCTGGTGAAGGCTGGAGGCTTTGCCAGAGCACCTTGTACCACACAGGGAAGTGGTTGGCACATGCCGCATCTATACCCCCAGAAATGGCTGGGTACCGGAGAGCAGGCACAGATGTCAGAGAGTCAGGAGGATGCTGCAGATCCTTCTGCCAGGCAGAGGAGCTGACACAGAGAGTGGAGCTGTTGGGGTTGGCTGAGGGCAGCTGCAGACTTCATGTCTTGGGTGCCAAATTAAATGTGACATTTCATTTAAGACTCTTGGTTGTTTAATACATATGTTTAAAAAATAAATCTCTGTACAGCAGTTCAGCATGAGGCATTTCACTTGACAGGGTAATGTCCACGGTGTGCAGCTTGGCATGCTTTGCTGCCATGAAGGCACATTTACTGAATCTAGATGGATCTGCCCTATCATTATTTACACAACTCGATCTTATTACATGCTGTCAATTCTTTCATCCTTACATTCTTTGGATACATTTCCTACAGATGGCAGGACACAGCTCTTTCTACAACCTGGGCAAAGCAATGCCTGGACTTGAAATTCAAACCCAGACTTTTTTATACAACAGTAGAGCAGATGTTTTTTGGGTTGTGCAGTCCTGAACAAGGCTCTGACACAGCAGAAACACCACTGTTTTATCCTATCATCCAGCTGCATGACTATGGACCCAGGTATCTTAGCACATTGTGATCACTTTTCATTGCCTGGAAGTGCAGAAATTGAGCTCTGGTTCATTCTCTGTGGGGCCTGTAAAAAGACTATGGGGGGAAAGCTAAAACATCTCTCTGAATTCTTCTAATACTACGTGATCAGCCTGCTGCAGAAGGGAATACTTTTCAGAGCAGCACAAATTGTTCTTAAATAGAACGACAAATTTTGTTTAGACTGAAAGTATATCTCAATGATTGGATGAGCAAACCATTGAAGAAGATTTCAAAATAAATTTCAGGGCTTATGAAGAACATTTTCCTAGGACTCAACAGCTGGTACTTTCCTTCATCAACTACTGCTTTAAATATTTGAAAGCTGGTAGCCAGATTGATTAGACAGAATAGAAATAAAACAGCTCTTGCTGCGTTTCATCTTCTGAGACGATTCTTCCTCTATCCCTGTCACTCCCTCTTTGCTGGATATGGATTTTAAATCTTTTTTAGGAGTGCATGACAGTCAAATTTGGAATATTTGGCTATTACAGAAAGGAAGTTCAATTTCATTTGCCCAGCTTTTTAGAAGACTGGGCCTTGCTGTCAGCTCTTCTGTGAGCACAGCTGAGTCATTCCCAGGTTACAGCAAACCTCAGAGCATCCTCATCACCAACATTGCTGGTGTTAATGATCAGACGTTCCCAACATGACCCAGGCCTCAGCCAAGCACCGGCTGAAACCAGGAAACACATTCCAAGAGGAGGGTCTCTAGCCAGCATTGTGAAGAATCACATGAAAACTGATGGGGATGAAGTGGGAGATGTAAAGGCATGACCAGCCAGCAGTGGGTACAGGACTGGTTGTGGCTCTTCAGACAGCTCTCTGGCATGATAAAAGTCAACTCATTTTCAATCAGGCTCCTCACTGTGCAGCCAAGTACTCCCCATTATCTCCTCTGCACTGTGCTAAGGAAGATCTGTGTGTGTTGCTGGATGAAAGACTCCAGCACAGGAATATCTGGGAGCCAGCGTGGGAGCTTTGTTCTGCTTGGCATGAAGAAGCCTTCCAGAATGTACTGGAAAGGACACCAAAACCGTGGGATGATGAAAGACAGTGCTGCTGCATGGCCAGGATGCCATGGGCCATTTTTAATCTTCATTGCTGCTACAGTAATGATACACTTGGGGTACCTGCCTGGCTGAAACATTGCTTTTGGCCCATGGGGAAAACACTGCCAGACCATTAGAATGAAAGCAAAGACAGACTCAATATACCACTTAATAAATCAATCACCCTTCAAGCTGCTGTACTTCTTCTCAGCAGATGCTGATTGATCCACAAGGAGAGGAATCTAATGAATGGGCAGTTCTGCCCTGAAACACATCCAGAGGTAACAACGCTTAAGAACATATTAGTGATCTCCAGGGATGATGGAGTAGGCAAGCTGTGGTCAAGGGTGATCTGCAAAGAGATGAAAACCACATGCTTCCAGAAATCCTTCATGGCCTAAAAATGGGCTGTGTGGGCTCACAGGAAATCTGCTTCTGTGCATATGTGGGGATGAACAAAACAGCCCAAAGGAGAGTTTTAACTTCTAAACGACCCTCCTAGAACACAACCCCCAGTCTGTGCTCATGCAGTCAACTCTGCAGGTTGCTTTAGCAGGGATTTTGTAAGGAGGGGTGTTACATAGTTGTGGAGCTATAAAGCTGTGCAAAAAAAACTCGAGCAAATGAAACACAAACTTTACTCCCCTTCATGTACCCTTGGAATGACAGACTATCTGTCTTGAAACACAGGGCCCTGGTAAGAGGGCAAAGGCCATACAACGTTTGCAAGCAGCAGAATAACCTTATCTAAAACAGTATAAAAATCATTATTACAAGCAGTTCTAGACAAGGGGAACAAAGGCAGGAAGCGGTTGTAACCTATTAGCTGTTTTGACAGAAATGAGCACTTTGGAGACCAATTAGGCTCACCCATCAAGCTAATTAATTTGAACTATAAAAGCCTATAACCAATCAGCTGTATAAAACATTAGGTACCAATCCTGCATCTGTGGCAGCACTGCAACTATTAAGACACAAAATCAACATATAATTGCACAAACTGCTATTTACACCTTTTTTTTTTGCCTACAATAACTGACTCCCTCATCTCACTTTGAAGCGAACATACAAGGACATAAAAGTTTAACAGGAAACAGCCATGCTGCTAGGAATTCTCACAAGTGAAGAAAAAGCACAAGGAGCAACAACTTGTGACTGGCAGAAAGAAAAATACCTCTGCAAAGTTTTAAAATTCTTGATAGTCCAAGGCAAAGCTTGGTCTTGTAATAACTGCAGCATCAGACTGCCTTACACATTAAAATAACACAGGAGACAAGCTCTTTTAAAACTCTCAGGATACAATAAATTCCTACCAACTTCCAGCACCAAACACAAATGAAAAAATTACATCAGTTGGTGCACTACAATGAAGCTCTGGAGTCAAAAGAAGCTGCTCCTGGGGAAGCAGAAGATCTCCCCAACTCTGAGCACTTAGAAGAAGCTCCTACCAATCTATCTGGATGAATGGAGAGTTGCATGAAGATAGACAACACAGTGGTGGCCAACAGCAGCTCGGGGTCTGCTGCCATGAATTTAGCTCAATAGTAACTTACTGCTGCTCACAGCAGCATCAGAGCCCCCTCAAACACTCACACAAGGCTGATTTCAACCCAGAAAGGTTTTGGTTTTTGGTATTCCCACCCTGGTTTCCTGCACATCACAGGGGTGACTCAGATAAATACCTAATGTGGTAGTGGGTTGCTCCAGCAAGTATTGAACATCCACCTTTCTGGCTGAATTCAATATAAATGAAAGCTCTCAGGAACTTGTTTGAGTGATCTCAGGAATATAAAATGCAAGGCGACAAGAGCTAAACCTCAGTTAAACCCTGCTGCCTATCCACATCCATCGGGGGATTTACAAAGAAAAAAAATGAAAGAAAGGAAAAGGCTTGATCTAGAGACTAAATCAATAGGATTTTCATTTCCTTTCTCAAACAAGTTCCTGGAAGCCACTGATTGCAACGTCAGCCTTACCAGATGACCCTTGATAGGAAGGGGCTTCTTAAGGAGAAAGAACAGAACTGTGAAAAAGTGGCTGTTTTCTGCAACATCTACAAAAAATCACAGATGAGATCAGAGCAAGACAGTAGTTTTCTCAGATGCTTTACCCTCATGGGTAGCTGAGATGTTTACAGATGCTGGCACATCCATACTACAGTTCCTTGGTCAGCCTCAAACAGCAATAATCAGCCAGGGGTGGGAGTTTCCTGCATGTGTACATTGACCACTAACACACCACCAAGCCCTTGCACAGATGACCTCACCTGCCAAAGGAAGCTGATTCAGCCAAACCCACATCAGTTCTAACTGCAGAAAGGGATTCAGCATCACAACACGTTTATATGCAGCTGGCAACTCCATGCTGCTCTGCACAGCAGCTGAGCACTCTCTAACAAACTGACAATTCCCCTTGGCCCATTTGCAATGCTGTGTAGCCTTTACTACAGCTTCCCCTGCTGCCAGTTAAGCACACCCAGTCCTGTAGTTACTCATCATCTTCCCCAAGCCCCAGTGACTCTAATACATCCCATCGAGCTCACTGCCATTCCACAGGTGACTGAAGAGCTCCACATTAGCTCCCTAATTAGCCATTTTAAAATATGCCTTAATTTTTCCTGTGATCTCATGCCTCATTTTCATCAGAGATGATGGCAAGTTTTTTTCCCCCTCAGTGTTTTCCGCCAGTTTTCTGCAATGAGGCTCAAGGGTCCAACTGCCAGCAATCCCATGAGGATTGTCTGTGAAGAGCAAAGAGAGGGTTAAGAGCTATTTGCATGCACAACTTGACATTGACTGCCTCAGGAATCTCTTTTCCTGCTGCCTATCAACCTCATCTCAAGAGATGCAAATGTTAGGGCACTACCTGTCCTGTGAGATTACAGCCTAGGAATCAGACAGGGAGAAGGAACTTCTCCTTGAAGACCAAGAAATAATTACTGTTGAATTTGCAGTGTGGTTCTTTGGTTTATTTTACCTTGAAAACATCCTGATTTAGCCTATAAAGGGCACATTTTATCAGCATTTCAATGAAAGCTGCTCTAAGAAAAGGAGCAATCAAAACTCTGAAAGACTGCAAATGTAGATTAGAGCAACACAGTCACATGGAAACAAGACCCAAAAGAAAGATGCCATTTACAATCTGAAGGATCCAATCCCAGTTAAATGAAGCACCATTAACAGGAGCACATCAAGGGAGCTGAACAGGAGATTTCTGGGTATTCACTGATGATGCAGTCTGGGACCCTGGGATATCATTCAAACTGGTAACTTTTTGCTTGGCCCACCAGACAAGCTCCATGAAATGTGTTGGAAATAATGATGAAAATGTTTTGGTGTGCTTTGGATTTAGCAGGAACAATTAGGATTTGTCACCAAGTAAACAGTTCTTGGCTGAGACACAAAACTCAGTGCTTTAACGCTTAGGGAGAGCTCAAATGAAACACTTCTGCCCAGCAGCTGCTGGGCTTTGGGCTCTTGTACAGCCCCACTGAAAAAACAAAAGTTCTTGGTCTTAGTGCTTTGCTGGTGGTCAATTTTTCATCTTAAAAATATGTTCTGTTGAATTTGGTGTTGATTAGAGCAACACACACAAAAATAATGAGAACAACTGGAGCCGTAGGCAAGCTGAACTTTATACATGTCAGTAGTGACAGCTGATGAAAATGCTGCAGTTTCTGCTCATTAAGGAGCTATTGCTGCAATTAGGCTTGACCTGTTCCCATTACCACTAGTGAGAACATCACTACTGGCTAGTGGAGAAGTCTTGGGCCAGCCCTGTTTGTGTGCTGGACCTGAGACTTTGCAGAGGGGGGAGGAAGGACAAAGCCCCACAGCCCCAGAGCTGGATTATTCTACTGCATCTGCCCTCACGGTGGTGCCAGGATGGCTGGAGGTCTCTGCTAGGGCTTGAGGGGATCACTGCCCGGTGTGGGAAAGACACCGAATTATTTTTCTTATCCTTTTGACAGAAATCTTGCCAGAATAGAGAAACTATGGGGGAAGTTAAGAGGAATTCCTGACCATATTTGAGTGCTGTGTTCCATCCCATTCTCTTCCTGCTCCTGCCCCTCGTCTATGTATTCCTGCCCTCAAATGGCAGAATGAGAATAACATTCTAGGGAGTGACTTCAGAGGATGCTTGAGAAAGAACATATCTTCCTCTTATCAGAAGAAGAGATTGCAGCCAAGTTCAGGACTTAGTTCTCAGGATTGAGAAACCGAGTGCACATCAGCCCCTGCATCTCCTGCATCCCACCCCAGGCTGTACCCACCAGACCCCTCTATTACTGCTCTAGCAGGAACTCATTACCCCTTGCATAGACCTGGCTTCCACAACTTCCACGGTTAAACTTAACTCCTCTGAACTTCAGCCAACATCATGATCTGTTCCCTGAGCCCACAGATAAGAAGAGCTGCGAAGAAGACATCCCTGACATGCTATAATAGCCAAATGAAAACCACTGCCAAGAGATGGGGCTGGCAGGCTAAACTTTGGCTTCTCATCCATTAATTGCAAGTTCCTTAAGATAATTCTCGTCCCATTAGATCTACCCTTTCCATGAATCACTACTGCTCCCGACAGGCAGAAAAGATAAGGTTTGATGGTTTTTTAATAGCTTGTTTGCTTCTGCTTTTTAAACTATGTCCTTTTGTATATTTGCTTTCTTGTATGACATCTAAACTTTTACAGGTCCAGATCTCTCAATGGCACTTTGCAATCCCCAGACCCTCGTCTTGCTTTGAGCAGTGTGTTTGCTCTGATGATTTCCAGAGGTCCCCTCCAGCAAAAGTTATTCTATACTTATATCCTCTAAATCAGCCCAATTGCCTTTCACATATTCACTAAATGTCTCATATGTCCTATACACCTGTGCCTATACCAGTGGGCAGATGGTAGATGAACAGGCATTAGAGGAGCTCAACCTTTAAGAAAGTTCCCACTGAAGAATTTGTGATGACATTTTGACAAATATTTAATGTAAAACAAAGCAAAAAAAGAAAGCAGAAACATAGGAACTTCAGAGTACTTAAAAATATTCTGAGTGAAAGTGGGGATGACTTAATTAGAATAAAAATGCTGCTTCTATTCAAAGATTTAAATAATCTGTTTGAAATTTAAACTGGCTTTCAAAGGTTCACCATGACACAGAAGAAATGACTGATGCCCTCAAATGACAAGGGAAATCAGATCAGCTTTAAGTAAAAGGAACAGCACAGGCTGTCCACAACACAGCTCACATGGGGCCTCTCATGACAGGACCACTGGGCAGCCACGTGCCTGTGGCCTCCCAGAGAATGGGGCTATTTGGCTGACAGTGTTGAGGAACCATTTCAGAAGCTGCTTGTGCTCAGGAGGGTGCAAGCCAGCTCCTCACATGTTCCAGCACCCTCCAGGAAATGTGGGACAGAGAAAGCTCAAAGGCTGCATCCTGCTTAAAACACCAGAAGCAACAGCAAGCCCCACATGTCCTGCCATGGCTGCAGGGCAGCAGCTCCGATGCTCTTGTTCCTTTTGTTGCTCTTTACCAGCTCTGTTACCACCCAAAGGTGTTATGCACAACAAAATTTGAGCTGCCTCACCTCTGGGTGCTGGTAACAAGCTGCCAGGTTACCAACATTGCAAACTAGCAGAGTCTTCTGGGTGCTGCACTTGACCAGACACTCCAAGAAGTCCAGCTGGCCAGGGAAGGCCAGGATGGCTCGGGCACCAATGGCACAAATTGGCACAATGAACTCTTCCCTTTCAGTGATGCAGTTGAGCTGGTGGAAATAATCCTGCAGGAAAAGAAACTGTCTCAGCACAGGGCATTTAAGTGCCATCCCCACAGCAGAAGAAAAACTGCTGTGTTCTATGACCCTAAGAGTAGCATTCAATAATTAATAGTACTTTGTACCTCAATGACCTTTCATTCCAGGAGGATGACTTGGACATGGCTGTTAACTTGCAAAGAAGAAACAATTCTATTGATTCACCAGTTTTCACAGGGGAACCTTACAAAATTATCTAATACTTTGATTCTGAGTCACCAAAATGGAGTAATTTTAGGTAGTGGATTACAGTAATAACAGAACCTGCTTTGACCACCACTGCAGACTATTAAAGGCACCATTAAGAATCCAGCTGTGCCACAACACTAACTCCAGTCCCAGCAGTGCAGCAATGCTGGTGGAGCTTAGCAGGGGGTGCTGTGGTACATTTTCAAAAGGACTTCACCACATGCACAGTCAACAGCCCAGTTTTGGTGAAATACTTACCAAGCTGGAGATGGTAATTGCTTTAATGTCAGGTGAGTGTGGGGTACATCTGTATTTCCCACAATATCATAGGGACAAGACTGGGGACACACCCTTAAAAAGCCATCTGATCCATCTCCCCATACTGAACTGACTCAGCCCTAATGCCAGAATATTCTTGCCAATGTCTGACAAGTACTTAAATCAGTAAGATTTTCAGCCCTGGCCTCAGCAGCCTATTGCAGCTCTTCCCTGGATGTAGAGAGAGTTTTTCCCATGGGAGAATCTCAGTCTCCCTTTACATCTCACCCCAGCTGCAGAGAACACAGCAATAACTTTGCTGCCTCTTCTGTATGGTTTATATCTTAACAACCTCTCTCTCCCAAGGTCTCTGGGAGTGACTTGTTGCCTATCTGGACAAGGGTGGGATGGAGCTGCAAACAGGAAACCCTCAGGCATCCCTGCCAGAGCAAACTAAACCCTGCTATTCCCAGTCATCGGCTTGTTCAGGAAACAGCCAGACAGCCCCCTCCTCCAGCTGTCTGGCATTTAGCAGGAGGAAGGTGAATCAGGTCTCCAAAACCTTTTCACTGTAGGGATGAGCAGATCAATCACCAGATGCACGACATGGCATTGCTGTGCTGGCAGCATTACCTGGCCCCTGCCGAAATCAGTGGTGGAGCTGCTGCTGTAGGGCCAGGAGAAATTGCCTCCAGCAGCTCCTGTATCGATGAGTTGATAAAAGCTCTGCCTCTTATCACTCACTTGCTGGCCTGATCTTTTCTCCTCAGTGCTTTCAACTCGTTTGATATTTTTATGATTGTTGAAGCAGCAAGCAGACAATTTGATTTAGGAATTGCACATAGCAGCAAACTCCCTTAACCAGAACTGATTCAGATTTTTCCACAGCTGGGACTTTCCGCTCCCATTCCCATCCCCTCCAAACCTGGAAAGGGACCTAAGGCTGCCAGAAGAGGCACAGACACACAGCTATTGCTTCAACCCAAAGCTAACACCCACTGCCTACCAATCACCTGCTCAGCAGTGGTTTAAAAATCATCCTAAAAGCTGCAGTCACATCCAAGAGACAGTAAAAATAATAAAGAAAGATATCTTTTCCTTCTTTCTTTCCAGGAAATTTCAAATATTTGCACTTGAAATTGCAGAAGTGCTTTTGCTTCTCCTATTTGGAAGGTAAAATACCAGGAAGGGAACAGCAGCAAATGACCTACAGGACTGAAGATCACATTTCAGGAGAGCGTTTCATCTTCAGCAAGTCTTTCTGAATTAGCAATTTTGCACTCAATCTTGCAGCCTAAGCCCTCTAAAATAAAAGCTACGCATAGCCCATGGGAATTTAAAGCACCTATTATCTGGGCACTTCATGTCCCAGACTGCTCAGATCCTCAGAAACTGCATTAGCAAATGGAGAATGCTATTTACCTTTTTTTTTGGTTGTTGTTATTTTGGCCACACTACTGTAACAAAAGCATTGTAAATCCAATTGAAAGCTGTGTGTCTTTTTAAGCCCTGGCATCTTCTATTCAGTTATCTCTCCCTTCCAGATGCCAGGTAGCCTGAGGAGGATGCAAGGAGTTCAGATCAGTACGGGGATAAAGACAAAAGAAACCTCAACAACTGGAGGTATCTGGGGGAAGTAAAAGGGAATTTTCAAGTTATTGTCATTGCTGAGAAGCAAGGGGATCAGCATCAATGTAAATAAAAGCCCAAGGAATAAATTCCTCCAAAAGCCAGCACAGGCAGCCATTCCCAGCTCTGCTGCTGGTTGGGGGCACTGGGACTGCAGGGGAAGGGCAGCGAGCATTTGGCCTCCCAGAGACAGCCGTGACCTTGGGGAGAACGCTGCCTCTCACCATTCATGGCCGTGCACGTTGTGTGCTGAGCCCCTTTTCCAGGGATGCTGCAGCCAGAGCAAGGCTCGACCCAGAGCACTTCAGAGTGTGCTGACCTCAACTCCACTGTGGCCCCCCAAAATGGGACTCTGCACCAAAGTGTATGCAGTGTCAGGCCAAAAATGAGGAAACCAGGCAGAGAGGGGTATGCTAGGCAGAGGCTGGCTGTCCCTGCTGCTGTGAATTCATGGTTCATTCAGCTTCAGAAAGCTGAATTGCCCTCCCTGGGGAGAACAGGATTGCAGATTCTCCACTGCAGCACTGCCCTGTGTTACCAGGACACTAACGCTGGGACAAAACCCAGGGGTACAGCCAAAATTAGTTTAAAATCTTGCTTTTACTTTGCGAACCCTAAGCAGACTGCTTAAAAACAGGTTTTTAAATAAGCCTCAGTGAGCAAGAGTATGCATCACTTCTATGCTTTAGAGATTATTTGGACACAGCTTCAGGCTGCAGATTTTCATGGAAATATAACTTTTGCCTTCAAACAGCCCTACTCTCAATTTCAAGGAAAATACAAATGACTATAGGAGATGACTCCTCTGTTCTTATTCCCCTTTGATAAGCAAAAAATTACAAGCTCTGGCCTTCCAAATACCACCCTTGGCATTCAAATTAGTAGCTACTGAAACTAAACCAACTGCTTGTCTCAGATGTTGTTTCCTTGGATTACAGAATTGTTTCATTTGGAGAAGACCTTGAAGATTATTAAATCCAGCCATTAACCCGGCACGGCTCTCAGGCCCTTTGCAGACTCAGGCCAACATTAATTGGTGTCACACATCAACCTTAATGCCTGCCCAGTACACCTGACTCAGATGTCAGTTATCCTGCATAACCAATCCTAAATTCTTCACTGAATTCCCTGCAGCAGACAACTTGCAATGAAAAGATCTTGTGGCATGAGGCAATACAGTAAGTCAAGCAGGGAAAGCTCCCTGCTGAAACCATGATATCATGTAGGCTGGGAAAAAGGGTCATTAAAAAAGAGAAGAGATTGAAGGATGAGGAGAGCTTGACAGGAGAAGGGGTACCCCTGCTCCTGCCCCCTCAGCTACCAATTCACAGGAGTGTTCTTTGAAACCATCCCTGTTCTCCAGGTTCCTTCTGTACATTCATTTTCTGCACATCCATTCTGCACATTCATTCTTCTGTCTCTTTCCTCCCTGCAAGAGTCATCTTAAAAGTCTGTTTGGAATAACTTCTGTGTGCTACAAGACACCTAACAGGGCTGGGCTGAATCTTAAAGGAGTTAATTTCAGGAATGTAATAACTCATCATCCTGTCATCTTTCCTATTAATCAGTGAGCAATATTTCAGTCTTCACTGAGCATCAGGAATGAATTTTGCAAACCTTACAGATTGAACTTGTATTGCCTGAAAAATATTGTCTTCCTACAGTGAAAAGAACAAGAGGACAGAACAGAATAAGCTGTGCTATGATTTTATGTGCTTCCTTCTTCCTTTCAGATAATCTATTAATAAGCCTGAAGGACACACAAATGTAAATATTCCTGTCTGTTGGGTATTTGCCAGTCAGTTCCACAATGGTTTCCAATTAGGCAGAGACTGTCAGACCACAATGCAAGGACACTAGGGAACACAGGGTGGCATGAGAAGACCCACACTGGGCAACTGGAGCCATAAAACAGGAATGTGTAAATCAGAAGCAGCAAGAGGAACTAATTGGAAACGTTGCCCAGCAGAAACATTAGCGTTTCATATTTATAATGCAAGTGCCAATAAACAAAGAGACATGTCAGCTATTTATTTACTTTCTGACAGTCCAACTGTGTGGTACATTCCCAAATGACTGCAAGACGATAGGAAACTGCTCATTTGTCAAGAAAGGGCAACATGGCACGTGGTATTTCAGCCACTAACAACTCACATGGTCCTTTTATTTAGGGCTCAGCCACAGCTTTGCCTTGAATCAGGAGTGACTTCACTGAAGGGAAGAACAGATTGAGAGAAACAGAACCATATAAACCAACTGAAACATCCACAACCCTGACACAGGGATTTGTACCTGTAGCCCAGGTCACTGGGTCATCCATAATCCCTGTGGGTCTTGGAGCAGCTGAGATACAGAGGCTGTTCAAATGAGCACTCCTAAGCCTTCCACAAGTAAAACACAGATATTCTGCATGCCAGCAGCTCCAGCCAATGCAAGTGGCTTTTCAGAACCATTTCTCAACCCCTGCCTCTTTGCTAAGGGGTTTTCAAGGTGCTCTGCACCTCCTGCCCGTGCTATCGATGTGTTTCTAGCTGAGCTGCAGCACTTTGGTACTTCGCTGACTCGCACTCCATCAAGTACAAGACAAAATGTTCAATTTGCACAAAATTCTGATTCTGCGGTAAAAATCCTCACATGCTCCTTGCTGAGCAGCACACAACCTTCTCCTGATGCCCTACAAAACCCCTGCAAGGAGCCCAAAGCCCAGGTCAGTGAAACTGCCGGGGTGTGAATGAAGCTGTGCAGAGAACCTCTCGCTGGCAGAGCTCCCTGTGCCATGCACTCACCAGCTGAAGGGCAAGACAAGGAACAGCGTATGAAACATTAAGTGCCCTTGTGGGTTATCTCACCCTGCTCCTATCTGTGGTGATATTCACATGTTGCTCTGTTGCCTCTCAAATCCAAGTGCAGCACTTTGCCCTTCATGGGTATCAATTTACCTCTTTCACCCTGAAAATGAGCATTAATTCATACTAATAAATCACATTTTAAAGGCACCAGTGTACTTTGCAAAGCCTACCTCAATGATACTAAGCTCTTTTACCACTTGGTTAGTACAGAGAACTGCCCTAGGCCAGTATATTTTTTACTCTAAATTTTAACAGTGTTAAATAATTCCTCAGTCCTTCCTAAAGAACAAGGAGCTAGGGAACACAGGGCATTCCCTCTTTAGGTTTCTATATCCATGCTGCCTGAGGATAGGACAAAGTATTAAACTAAGTCTAAACAAAAAAGGGAAGATGGGAAAACAGCTGCACCCAAAGAGATCCTGCACCTTTGCCTTGGTGCAGAAACATCAGCTGGCTCAGAGCTCCCCCCATCTTTGCCTCTCCAAATGATTCAGGTGAAGAATAGTGCTAAGAGATAGCAGGATGATGGTGGAAAGAGTCAGCCTGCTTCTCTGTTTCTCTGCAAAGCTTCCTTCCTCCCATATCCCTTCTGTATAATGAGCCTCTAGATAACAGCACTGAGATTAGACTTGCCAGGGCCTCAGCACTGATACTCAACCCCCAAGCAAAAGCACAGCATGTTTGGCACAGAGCAGTTGTGAGCTGCCAGAGCAACCAGTGACACGCATGAAGACACAGCCACAGCGGTGTCACTGCCCACAGGTTGTACCTGCCCTACACCAGCTCTTGCAGGCAGGTGTCCAGGTCACCTGCAGCTCAGCAACCTCCTGCTGACTCAGGGCATGCAGAGCTCAGTGTGCCTGTGCCAGGCTGGCTCCCTGCCATGGGCACAGCACCTCCTCTCCCCTGGCCTCCCAGCTGGGTTGTGGGCAGGCAGGTGTCCTCTGGCAGCTGCGAGCTGGGGAACAGAAGGTGTGAAAACATCACCTTTGCTTCAGAGTGAGGCAGGAAGGTGAATCCCCTCTGCCTGGGCAAAGCAGCTCAGCCAGAGGCAGTAGGGCAGTGCCTGGTGGGAAGGAAGCACCGAGTAGGTCAGACACCTGCAGTAGGATGGAGACAGAACATGTAGAGCAAGTCATCCACATATTCTAGAAGCCTGAAGAACCTGCTTGCTTCTGCCTGCACACGACCATGCAGCTGTGTTCCAGAGGGGGAATGTGCTACTGAAGGGAAAATAGCGCTTGCTGTCCTGGGGGAAGGAAGGAATTCACTTCTAACACACCAAGTTTGAGTTCTGTAGTCCAACTGTGGGGATACAGTCATGTGGGCAGACCAGTAAGAGAAGGAGACCAGACACTGTGGTCTTATTGGGAGTAAAAGAAACCTGAAGAGCAAAAAGAACACAGCAAGAGAGAGAGAGACACCCCCCAAAACAAGGAGATGGCACAGAGAATTTAAATGGGCTGTAAAGAAGCAAAGGAGAACAAAACCAGGAAAGGTTGAGGCAGAAGATGAGAGCAGTCAATTTGCCAAAGTGATGGAAAACCACATGACACCCCAGGCTGCGCCTATCAATTATGGGCTTCAAAGGCATTTTCTGCCTAGAGAAACATGACCAGCACTGACTCACAGTGTGGTTTCATTACTAAAAGACACTCTTGGCTCCCCAGGGGCTCTTGCTGCCTGATGGTTGTGGCCAGGCAGCTGCCAGTGCAGGCAAGTTGGATTGTTAGGCATTTCTTCCTGCACCCAGGAGGCCCTGCAGGCACCCTGCTGCCAGGTTCTGCCCTCTGGAATACACACACAGAGCAAAAAGGCATTTTCTAGCACACAGACATCAACCTCTGAGCACCAAATCACATCTCACAAAGTCTAAAACAAGTGATTTTGACGGACAGGCAGCTTCACTAATAAACAACAAACTCCCATGAGGCTTGGAATAAAACAGAGGTTTGTTCTGCACCACCCATCCAAGCCTGACAATCCATAGCCAAGGCAGTCCTGAACTCTCCAAACTTCATCTGCTACAACAATACCCTGGGGCAGTGAGTTCCAGGGGCTAATTTCACACCAAAGACATACATTTTGGTCACCAAAGATGAATACACATGGCTAAGACCTTCAGCAAAAAGTCACACAGGACATCTCTGAGGGTGGTGAGGAGCAGCTAGAAGGCAGAAAAGCAATTTGACAGCAAACAGGTGAAAAATATCTATATTTGAATGATTACAGAACCTCTGCTTGGAATACACTTGGCTGTTAGCTGGATTTTTATGGAGCAGACCATTTCAGGTTACCACACAGTCTGAGTCAGTGTGACTCGGAGGAATCTGGGAATCTGGTGAGAAACCTGAGACAGAAATGATGTTGCTTTTCTCCAGGACATTACTAAAAGCCAACAAAATTAGAATACAATAACTTCTCTTGGGATTATCATCTCTGTCTTTATGCACTTAAATATGCCAAGTATTTTCTCCAGAGCTGATTATACTTTTACACCAGTGCTATCCAGTGGCTGAAGTCTTACTAGCTTCAAACTAAGCTTTTTTGGGGGGGAAAAAATTAACAGCTCACACATTTGTGTGCCCCTTTTCAGGGCATACAAATCCCAAGATGCAGCTGTACGAGTTCATTATTTTTTACTGAGAGTGGCAGAAATGTTAATGCAGATGTCCTTTTTCACTTGAGGAAGCATGAGTAAAGCAAATGCACTGTTTGTCTGTTGGCTTGTACTTGGCAAAAACAAACGTTTTCATGTGCTGCATGGATACCGGAGCAGCTGAAGCCAAAAGGCTCAGTCGGAACAGAGAAACTGAGGCACATATGAATCAGCAGAGGAAACCTGCAGCAGAAGTGCCAGAATCAGTGTGGACCCCACCAATGAACATCCATGCTGCACCTTTCCAATATTCCCAAGGTAAATGCCAGACCAGGAATGATGTAGTACTCTCCAGGAATAACTGAGGGACCAGAACTGCATCCTTCCTTGCCAAAGGATCTCCCCTTTGCAGCCATGTCCCTGCTGAAACCTGTTATCCCAGGATACACTTGGACTTGTTGTTCCTCCACCTGTCGCATGCCCCAACAGCTTTCTTTGGCCACTTGTTTGTTTCCCTCAACAGGTAGATTTGGGGAGGGAGTTAATTCACCTGCTCCTATCACTCATCCATCTTCCCATCCTGTCTCTCATGCACACATCTTGCTCTTTGTTACACAACACCACCTCTAATTACACTATTCTTTTTCTGGCCTTTCTCTACTTCCACTACATTTTTACTATTGTTTATCAGAAGAAACCCTTGTGTCTCAGAAAATGCTTTGGGAGAAATGATTGAACTCTGCTCCTTTTCTCTCTCCTGACTCTTCCCACCAGCTTGCTCTTGGCACAAGTGTCATGTGAGAAAATGTTCCCCTGACTGAAATTTGAAAGGTCTCAGTTTTCCTCTTTACAGTTGAACACAACTGCTGACATTTTTCAATTTTTCCCTTCTCAACTTTCTTGGGAAATTGCAAAACGATCGCAATTTTTTCAAGCAAAGGTAGATACCTTCAAGAACACATTGCTCTGGAGGTGCTGTGGTTGTCCAAAGGGAAAGCAGAACATTACCTTGCCTTTGGAAAACCTGAGCAGAGGTGAATTAAGCTTAGCAGGAGCCTGAAATGGCACCTAAAGGCCTCCCACTGCTTCTGCTAAATCAGCCCGATTCCAGGGCTGTTTCAAAACACATTTCCTGCAGTGCCAATGCCACTAATTACAACTAATTCCAGCATAAAGTGTAGAGAAAGACTCAACAGCTGAGCTTTAAGTGCAGGTTGCATAGAGGCAGCTAAATAAGCTTAGAGAGGAAGAGATTCCTGCCAGGAAGCAAGATTAACCAAGGAGCTACAGGACATGGTGCACACCTGAGGTAAAGCATGAGGGCAAGTAAGAACTGTACATCCCGTAACATTCCCATCAATCCAGGACTTTCAAGGGAAAGAAAGGGACTAGAAAAGGTCCTTTGGGTTAGATACCACCAACACACGGCCAAAATCAGGGTAGAATTGCCTGGGAAGATTTCCACCATCTTTCAGAACAAAGATGCTGAGACATTTTATTGTGGATGTGCTGCAGCAGGTGACTTGCTGTGCTGTACCCCACTGAATGACATCACTCTCCTCTTCCAGCAGTGTTCAGCCTCCATGTCCCAGCACTTACCGTGTCCCTGTTCCTCAGAACCAGTGGCATTTCACCAGGGGTGTAGTTCTGAAACTACAGGAGGTGGGCAAGGCTGAAGTGAGCTGTGATCCAGGCCAACTGCTGAGAACTGGGGAGGAAAGAGAGAGCAGGGAGAGGTTCAGGTGCTGGAAGATTCTGCACTGACCCCCAGTGAAGTACAGACTCTGGGTGAGTCCATCTGCCCAGCTCACACTGGGGAAACAGCTCTTCCACCTCTGCCCTGGGCTGATAAAAAGCTGCTGGACCACACTGAGCAGGCTAGAGCCAAGCAGCTCTTGTGGCAGGTGTTTCTCCAGGTTTTCTTCTCCAAAATCCCAGGCAGCACTTACCTGTAGCAGAGCTGTGTGCTAATGGGGTCACAGAGATCCAGGACAGTGACTGACAGAGCCTTGAGCACTCCTGGAGCAAGTGAGACCCCAGAATTTACATCAGGCTTCATGGGAAACAATTTTTGATGACCTTTACTCTGAGACAGAGTCCTACACAAGTCCAAATACTTCTTTTTATTTGATGCTTAGACACCAGTAAGAAAATAACCATACCAGAGGAGGTAAGGACAAAAAGAAAGTAACACAGTTGGGAAAACGACTAATGAGGTGAATGCTGGATGGGGATAAGCTTCAGCTCTTTTCTCAGTAGTTCAGGGCAACTTGGAAGTAGGGAGTTGGTATCTCCTTTCTTCATGAGCTTAAAATGTCTGCTTTCTTGTAATCTATTACTGGTGTCATATTTAATACCATTGCAGAGGCATATCTGGAATGATACAACAGCAAATGCTTACTGAGAAGAGACATTACTTTGACAAAACCCCTGCTTGCTTTTGTCTCCCCTCTCCAGCTGCACTGTTCCCACTCAAAACACACAGGCAGGTCTCCTGTATCTCCACAGGAGTCACAATTGGCTGCAGTGAGGGGCTGCAGCACCCTGCCAGCTATTTGTGCATCCGTGTGAGGCATTCCCAGCCTCCTGTGCCATCCAGGGCAATCCCTAACAGTTTGTTACAGCTCTCTTGATGACAATTTCAACAGCCTATCCCAGTCATCTACCCACAGGACTGTGCTTTAAGCTGAGCAGCCCTCTAAGAAAAGCAGCCTTGAACACACCCCTCAGCAAACAGTGATCCAGATAAAGCACATCCACTCCCCTCCGCCCAGGGTGAGTTCCCTGGACATCTGGCAGCCTGCAAAATCTAGCACCCCATCAGGGTCCCACACATTGTTCCAACCCAAAGCTTTAATGCAATTAGTTTTGTTAAATCAGCAGTAATCACCACAGGCCCTCAGCCTTCAAAAGCCAAAGCTGCCACTGTGGAGGGAATCCTTTAACCCTAAGCATTTGACAATGACCACACCAAAGCAAGAGGTGGCTGTTTCAGCAGAAGAATGGAAAATGGCAAGCTCATTCCCTTGTGTCCTGCTCCAGCCTTCTCTCATTAGGTATGGCAGTTACACTCCAGCAAACCCCACCAGATTCAGCAGAGGTTATTTGTGTTGATTTAGCACAAATCGGGACTCCAGTGTCTCACTTGCCTTTCTCCCAGCAGAAGGAACTCCACCAGCAGTTTGAAATGACAGCAGGACCTGGACACTGAGGTATTTCGATGAGCTGGAGGGAAGCCTGCCACAAGCACGCATTCTCTTCAAATATCACATCAAACAGCAAGGAAAAGGGCAGGGAAAGGCTACCTTGTGATGGAGGTCTTGCTCTTGTCTTGAAGCTGGACAACCTGGGGCAGATTCATCTCCTGAGTGCTGGCCAGCCTGTGCTTGATGGTGGGAGACATCTCCTTCTGGAAGACAGGGAATCAGCTGAAAGGCAAGAAAAAAAAAAAAGAAAAAAGGCAAGAGACTCAGAAATGCCCTTGTTCAAAAAGGCTTTTCTTGTTCAAGTGCCAGTGATGAATAATTTGTGATCACAGCCACTAGGACAGTTCTGGAAGCCCTGGAAGTTACCTGCTGAAATATTTAACATCAGTAAATTAATGATATAGAGCAGAATGCACATGCTGTAACCACGTGGCTCTGTCCCATTAGCTTCTCCGTGATTTGATGTGACATGTTTGGGGATTTCTGCTCTTTGGGCATTTGTTTCCTCTTTAGTTTCACTGGACTGAGCTGGTGACCTTTGCAGAGAGTGGGGAGGAGTTATCAGAACTCCCCTAACTCCATCCTTGCACAGCACTCACAACCCACAGCGTGGAGATGTCACTGCTGGGAGAGTCCGAGGGAGGCCAGGAAGCAGCGCTGTGCCAAGACTGAAGTGCACAGGAAAGGGTCCAAGCTTCAGTGCTCTCTTTTTAATTGGCACTTGTTTTCTCTGTCTGGCCTCACAGACCCCTCCACAGAAGAACACAGAGATGTCCTTGACAGAGCCCCAGCACCAGGGCATCTCCAGCCAAGTGAGCTCCAGTCAGCAAAGGGATGTTTGTGGGTGGGAAGGAGGAATTGCCCTGACTCCACTGCTGGGCTGGATCTGTGCTCCACACAGGAGATGAGACAGAACAGCTGGTTTGGAACCTGCTCTAGCTGGGACCAGCCATGTCTCTCAGGGCTCCAGGCAGAGTTTGAGCTGCCCTCCACATGCCAGGTGCCCAAGGAAAGGTTGGTGAGAGCAGCACAGGTGAGTGTCCAACGTGACAGAAGGAATTACACAAAGGGGATGGGAGGAAGCACAACTCAGGGCTTCAGCTTTACATTGGTTTAACTTTGCTCTAGTCCCTTCACTGGCTTCATTGCCCTTCTCTGGACTTGTTCCAGCACCTCAATGTCTTTCTTGAATACACCTGTTGATAAGTGCAAACAGATTTGATGTGATTATTTCACCAAACTCAAGAGGAACATTCACTAGGCACTGCAGATACAGATGTACACATCTCTGTGCCTGTGTGTGGGAAGTGATCATGGTCTATGTGGCAAGTAATGGAGTGAACCTTGATAACAAACTCTGCTGGGTCACTGAGGTTTAACACTGGTGTCTCCAGGCTGTGGCATCCTTCAGAACTGGAGAACACAAGGCCTCCCCACCTTGTTTCCCATGGGCCACAAAGACACACCAGAGCCTGCTGGCATTTCTCACCTTTCCCTCCACACCCTCTCCCAAGACTATTGGAACCCTATTGACTGGAATTATTAACCAAATCCATATTAATATCCAAGATGTCTTTTATAACTCTTCAGAACACTCTCAGGAATTCCCACCAAATGAATTTTCTTTTTGTGAGTACAGAACGAAGGTGACTATCACTTGGCTGCTTAATTTTTCAAGAGCAGCTGACCTGATGTGACTTCGAGTCTGGCCGTACTGAGGCCTCAGAGTGTTATGAACAACCTCAAACCCAGGGCCTTGCTGCCCCAAGTGCAGACAAAATCAGAGCACTTTCCTGCTTTGCAAACCAAGTGTCCACTCTTTGTGCAAGAATGTTTCTGCTGACGTTTCTAACTAATGGAGCAGAGAGTTCAAGACTCTGATTAAGAACTATAGTTTCTAGAGGCTAATTTGGTTAAGTTACAAAAATTATCCAACAAATATGACTCCTTCCAGGCGTGAAATTACCACACTGCCCAAGAGCATTTCTCCATGGAGAATGAGGGGCCTAATTCTCATTTAGTAACATCCAAATTCAAGGCTTCCTATAGGCATTAGAAGTTGTAACAGCATAAATAAAAGCATGAAACCATTAAAGGAACAAGAGAAATTCGCTCAAACAGAAATGCAACATATGGGAAAGCAGGGCCATTTCAGACTTTATCCTAGTGGCAGTTCTTCTCTAGCATCCTTATCCTACAAGAAGCACAGGAAAACAGGGTCACTTCTTTTCCAACCACCAGCCTGACAACCACCTCTCTTTCTCTGTGTCACACAAAATGGGTGTACAAGAAAGGGCAAGAAGAAAACCCCAGAAAGCTGGTTTCAAGCACTGACAAGACTCAAACATGGACAACATTTATTAATCACTATTTTGGACTAGAAATAATGTCCCCTCCCTTTCTAGCAAACTAGATCAAGGAGCAGATGCATTTGGCAACTTCTTATTTTCAGAGACTTGGGAGACCAGCCCTAAACTAAAATTATTTGCATCCTGACCTTAAGTAAAATCTCTGACCATATTCCCTCCTGCTTCCTTCTGTTCCACATCATCTTTTCTTTTTGTGTGTGGACTTGCTTTATACAACAAGACATTGTCTACACAAAGACGACCATTTCCTTTCCCTCAAGTATTATCCACATCCACAAGCAACCCAGTAACTCCATTCTTTTATTCTCAAAGCAGTTACAGTATTATACACATAATCCACAAGGCTGCTGTTTCCTTTTGTTCTTACACAAAACATGAGAGAACAGCACTGTATTATGGACACCAGGACATGCTGCAGCAAGAACTAGGATTTAAACCTGGAAATAACTATTTTTCAAGAGAGAAATCTAATGGGGGATAATACATTAATCTGGATTTACAGTGATTTATTACTGGGTCTTGAGAATAACTGGATTATTTGTTCCAATTTTCTTACTGCAATTTCATTTCACATGAAATGAAGCCTGTCCATCATGCCCACAGTGCTCATTTCCAGATAGTTTCTGCTCTCCACACCCCCATCCCAGTCTAGCAGCTTCCTGTACCTTCCAGCCCTGGAGAGAAGCTCTTTCCTACCCCATAGTTCCACTTCCCTAAAACCTCCACGGATCAGGCTCCCAGAGCTGGGGAAAAGAAGAACTAAGAAATCAGCCTGATCTCCCTGCAGGGATAGAGTGAAACACCAACCACAACACAGCACAGCTCCAAGCCCACCACCCCTGTCCCATGAGGGGAGATGTCCATGTTCCCCCCTCAGACAGCTCTGTGACACTCAGCAGGATTTAATTAGGCTCCTGGTCTAAGGATAAGTCTGGGTAGGTAAATGGGTTATAAAATTGCTGTGCAGCTTGCAATGCCTTAGCTGTAGATGCTGGAATAAAGGGAGAATTGAGGAGGCTGAATCTGGGATGTCCTTGGTGATTTTCAGCTTGGCTCCCTGTTCTGATAGATCTGGGTTTCCTTAGACATGTCAGGAATATGTCCAGCCCTGGGCATATTTCTTCATTGCTTTTCTAGGTGGCACAGCTATCCTGGCACAGCTGGTTCCTGTGACAACAACAGCCTTACAAAGTGCACCTTAGAGTGGCATTTGGTAATGCTCCACAAGCTTCAGGTAAATTAATTTTAGACACTGCAGACAAGCCAATCACATCCTTGCTTAAGGAGAAAAGAAGAACTTTCCACACGGAATTACAAAGCAAGAATTTAATTTGTATTTCACTCACCCAGGGAGGACCCTGATCATATCAATGCAAAGGACAGCAGGCAAATCTCTGTGTTGCCACAGCTCTGACAATGCCTCTGGGGGTGTCCTCTGGTGTTGCACCTGGTGAATACCCTCTGATGAGCTTGTTCCAATTAATCAGGCACACATTTACACACACAGCAGCCAAGGACACCCAACTGACAAGAGCATCTCTGCTGTCAGGTAGCTTCATGCAATTTTTGGCACAACAGATGCTATAAACAAAAGCTTCTCAGGAGACTCTAGGCCACAGGCAAACCCAATCCTCGCATCTGCTTGGGAGGGAACAAGGAACCCTCCATTTGGAAACCAACATTCATTATTTAGGAATTTGCAATCCAGTCAGGGAGGATCTGAGCTCTGAAAAATAACTGGCTCTCCAGCTAGCCAGCCTGTGGGGACTCACTCCAAAACATCTCCTACATGATGTCCAGTGTAAGAAAAGCTCAGTGTGAATTGGAGAGTTGGGGCAAGAAACTTCACCTGGTGACACCCTTGTGCACTCAAGACACTGAGAGAGAAGTGCAATCAAAGGAAGCTGAATGGTGGGGAATGCTTCCTGGCTCAGAAGGCAGAGCTTAGACACAGATGTCAAGGTGAGGACCACTAAATCTCTCTCATACCTGGTCTGCGATGCACTCACAGGGCTGCCTCCTTGTGCTTCTTCCCGCAGCTCCAGCACCTTAGAGCCAACCTTAGAGGCTCTCACCTGCTCAGTACAAGAGTGAATTCTGCCTGCTGCAGGCAAAGAGCACAGCTGGAGCCAGATTTCATGCACAGAGAACTTGCCAGAGAAGCCTCAAGTGCTTAGCAAGGGAAACTGCTGGCCAGAAAGGATATCCATGGAATTGCATATTAGAAATGACATGAAGCCCACTAAAGGCTTGAAAGCACCTCAGCACCCAGTGCCAGACCTGATACTGGTACCTCAGCCCACTCTCAAACTCAGCAATCCTGCTCTCACACTCAGCTGTGTCCCTGCTAGTGAACTCACTGTGTATTTCTCCAGCCCAAACCTTCCTCCCCTGGCAGGCAGATGAAGGGGCCAAGCCATTCCTCGGTCCAGCTTGTCAGCCCAGACAATGTCATTTCTACATCTCCCAGACTGCTGCAAGGAGAATACAAGTGAGAAAAAGCCTGACCTGCAGGCTGGCAGCTTGGATGCTCAAGAGCTAAGGAAAAGCCTTGGCTGGGGAGCTCTGCTCCCTGGATGACAAAGTCTTTTAGCTAATGACTATTTAATGTGCAATGCATAAGCAGTCTCTAGAGGGGAAAAAAAAAGGACAAGAACCATCTTTAAAGTGAAGGAAAGAATTGTTTCATGCTGTGGGCTCACAGCTACTACTGAGACTCCTTGCTTCAGGCAAGGCAGAAAAAAAAAGGTCTGTACAGGACCTGCACCCTGCTCCCAGGTGAGTGGTTTTGGCATGACCTGTACTGGATAAATAAAAGCACCTTCACCTCTTCTCTTTAGGGCAGCAATAATAATCTCTGAACACTGCCTGGCTCATGAACAGTCTCCTCCATTCTGCTGACATCCAGTGATTTCAGCTGCATCCCCAAGATGGAACACTGGACATTCCCAGCATCCCTAAAACCCATCCACTCCCTTTCTGCACCATCCCTTCACTTCTGCAGCATCAACTCTCGGTGCACAGCACAGGCTGCACAATGCTCACATCCTGACCAGCTGCTTCACCCACCAGGGCATGGAGAGGTTGGGCACTGGCTGAGTTCCTGAAATGCTTCTGTAAACCTCAATCCCAACCAAGATGGTTTAATCTTAGACTTCCAAAGCATCCCAAAGTGAATGTGTGTTCATGCCCAGTTCTCACAAAGGAGTTTCAGTCTCCAGAAGACCATAAATATTAGCTCAATTGAGAGACACCACACTGGAGACAGGGAACCAGCCAAAAGCAGAAGCAGGAATACAACCACCGAGCCTGACCTTGGCTGGTTCCAGCCTCACACCTGCTTCTCCAGCACACACACGCAGTACTGGCTGCCAGAAAAGTAAATATTTTGTATTTACTGGACTGCTGCTCTAATACTACAGCACAGGCTGTAACCCCAAGGTGTTACAGAACAAGCTTTGACTTCACTGATTATTTCCTGTCCTTCAGATATGGGGCACATCTGGAAAACCTTCTATGAGTAATTTGCACTCCCCTAGAGCAGCCCATCCTTTTTATTTTCTCTGACTACATACAGGAGTCTCCACTCAGCTCTGCTCCCAAGCTCTCCCTCCTGAGGCCAGATAACCTGGGCACCAAAAGCCATCCTCCATCCAGAAAAGGGCCACAGCCACCGGCACTCCAGCACAGGGGTGGTCACCAGCATCTCCCCCTTTCCCCATTCTGCAGGGCCACACTCACACATTGGATCCTCTTAGCCAGCCAGGCTGTGGCTCTCCTTCAGAAGCAGCAGGGCTTCCCAGCCAGCCCCAACACCACCATGGCAACTACAGGGATGTTGACAGGGGAGGAGGCAGAGGTGGTTTCCAGAGGCGACAGCCTTGGCAGCAGTGGGACAAAGGGATGCTCAGCACCCACCTGGTGCCCACAGAGGAGCTGCTGTTGTCCCCCTGCTCCAGGGTAGCAGAAACCAGCTGCATTCCCCACATCTGCTGGGATACTGGTGATGCCTGGCTGGCAGTGCCTTGTCTCAAAGTAATAACAGCAGCTCAGGGACAGCACACAATGAGCACAGCAAACACACAGTGAAACTCCCTCCAACACACCTGCAAGAACTGCAGCATGTCCCAAGGAAGCAGAGAGGGGACACACTTGCCCACAGCCCAGCACAAAAGCAAGCCAGGCACCTCAGCATTTCAGACAAGCTACCCTTATCCATCCTAGCAGGGTGTGATCAAACCAGGCTCCAAACTCTGCACTCTTTTCAGGCACAGGTGACTTAGTTTGTGCAGGGAGCTGAAATCCTTCCTCCATCTCCTGGGAAAGGCTCTTTGCATAGCTCTTCTCCTCTTGCAGAAGTAAATGAGCATACAGCCAAGGGCAACAGGCAGGCACGTTGCATTATTAACCCCTCCTTTGCTGCAGTGCTAGAAGCACTCAGAACCAGCATCCCCCAAAAACCCTGCTGCAGGCTCTGAGACCTCACAGCACAGGCACTCTGGCTGCTGAGCACCAAAACCAGAGACCCTGGGGGGTTTGCAAAAGGCACATCAGAAACATCTCTCCTGCTGCACTCACCAGATCAAGCCAGTTAACACAGTTAACTGGACACTTTTGGTGTCTAGCAGAGTACACAAAGCTGTTGCAAAGGCTGCAATAAGGATCTGGAGAGGAAAGTGCTAGCAGACAGCTCACAGGATGGAAGATGTGCAGATGGGAGCACTCCCTACCCCAATTTTAACCCATGAAGTGCTCACTTCAAGAAAGGACTGACTGCAATGCTCAATCACTTTAGCTGTTATCAAAATATGTGCATTCCCTACTGAATAACTGCACTGAGATCACTTACCCAGCTGCAACCTTAAGAAGTCCAATCATGAATTTCCAAACAAGCACCCCACAGCCCTCTTTGTTCCAAACAGGGTTCATATTTATTTTCTTCTGAGAAGAAAGGAAAGTTGGGTCCTTTTAACCATATTTCCCCTGCCTTCCTCTGAGCAATACAATCACCCATTGCAAGGGAGAACATAGATTAATTTTTTTGGTAGCACAGACCTCAATGCACAGCCTCATATTTATTTTCTCCCTTTTTATTCCCATGCTGGGAATCAATTTGGTTTTCCTAATTTTCTACTTCATTTACATCTCACTTTCAAACCCTGAAATGCTTCTGTAGCCTTTTCTAAATCAAGATACTCCTTCAAATTCCTGCCTTTTAGAGACCCTGATATTAGCTGTGCAGTTAACTAATTTGAAAAGAATAAATTGTTTTATCTTCACTGTGTCTTAAAAGAGAGCAAGATCATTGACCCCAACAAGTGTAATGCCTCCTGCATTTTCTTTTTCTTTCGCTCCATGAAACCATTTAATCCAGCCAGCTGTCTTTATGTCAATCCAAAAGAAAATTTACAAGCCTCCAGAAGTTAAGCACAGTTCAAGGGGAATCTCTGACATGGGGGTTAGGAAAGGTAGTAACCAAGGCTGTGCCTGCCAGGAGACAGTGCCTTGGAAAGGTGGGCAGGCTTTGGATGGAGGCTCAGGCCTGACTCAGAAAGGTACTGGCACAGGATCTCAGCCTCAACAAAAAAAAGGGACAGATGTCAAAGGTGACAATATCTGTGCAGTCACAAGATGATTCAGTAGTTGTTCCTGGGGCTGCCACTACCTTAATCCCAATTGCCTTGGCATCCTGTTTCCTGGTAGCTAAAAACCATCTGAGAGCCTGTGACACTGAGGACAGAAATGTGCAGCAGCAGCTGCTCTGTAGGCCCAGGGTTTGGTGGTCTTTCCCAGTCACAGAGGCAGAGCAGGGCTCAGTGTCTCCTCCCTCACACCCAGCTCTTCTCTGCTAGCAGGGTCCTGCCAGGGTGTGATCCATCCCACCCACCACCACGAGGCACCACAGGCTGGGAGCACCAGGCCCTCCTCTGGTCCACCCAGGACACAGAACAGCCTGCAAGCCCAAGCACACGGCAGCTCTCTGGAAATGGACATCTCATGCCACTAAAACCATGTCCAGCCTAAGTGTCCCACAGTCAGCCCCAAGGACCATCCAAAGGCCACAGACAGGCCTTCCTTCCATCTTCCCAGGCTAGGGAAAAACTGTGCTTAACCAGATCCACAACAGCTTGGCTGACACTTGTAGCTTCTGGCATCACCTGGCAGCTCTGTTTGCTGTAGGACAGGTCTCCTTAGCTCTTGGCTTCACAACAGGTCCGTCATCCCCAGCCCAGCAGGTCTAGTGCCTCTGCAGGGCACTTCCAAACACCAACAGCTGGCCCTGTGATGTGAAGAAAAGGAGAGAAAGATTAGAAAACACAACAGTTGTAAGTGGGACACAGGGAAGGGACAAACCCAGCCCGTGACATGCATTTCAACCTGAACCCACAGGAGCACCTGGCATGATTAGAGCAGCAGCAAAGCACCAGGCTGTTCAGAGGCAGCACTGTGAAAGGAGAAGCTTGTTTTATTTATCACTTGAGAAGCACCAAAGGAGCAAGCTGCTGTCCTTGCTGCTGCCAGCCAGCTGGTGCAGCTCCCTACAGCACACAGGCCTGTGCTGAGAGGTGCTGGGGCAGTCTGCAGGCACCAGGCTGCTGGGCAAGGAACTCACCAACTGAAGCAGGCACCAAGAAAAAAAATCAAAGCCAAATGTGGATTTTCTTGCACTGGGCAGTTGCCTTCACAGGTCCAATACAACCACATAACAACCACAAATGCAGAATTTTAACTCAAGCAAAATCCCAAAGCAGCTGGCTGGATTGCTTAAGGAGGGACTACTGGATTACCTTTGGCTCAGCCAAAAATTTGACTGCATTTGTAGCCAAATGTCTTCTGCTTAAAAGATTGGGAGTTTTGCTAAAAAACAGCTATGCAGAGGCCATTCTGAGCTGGAACATGAGCCAGGGCTTTCTTATTTTTAAAAAAGGCACCTGGTACATCCCCTAGAAGAGCCTCTGCTCTCTGCCCTGGAGGTACTGTCAGACTCTACAGCTTTTGTGTGATCGAGGTCTCCATGCTGACTCCCATCATGTCATATATTGGCAGTGGGAGCAGAAGGACAGATTGTAATTTTTCACAAAGAGGTTGTCCAAGTTGAACTGTTAAACAAGCTCCTCAGGTTCTTCCTTTGAAGAAGAACCTTCCTTCACACATCCCAAGAACTACCATGAATAAAAGAGACAGCAATAAAACCAGCCCCAAATATCTCCCAAGATTCTCCTTGAGGGAAACATTCCCATTCATGAAAGAGCAGCTTTGTAATAAACATATGGCCTCAAAAGCAGAGGGGAAAACCATTCAAAACATAAAGTAGAAGTAGAATCACTCATGAAATTGCAGTGATTGATCAGAAAACCTGGTTAACTGGGTCTGTGTAGCAAACACCAAAGACCTGAAAGAGTAAACCTGTCCAGCCACTGATACCATTTGAAACAACTGGAGGATTAGAAGACAAATAGTAGCCACATTTAAAAAAAAATAAAACCGAGTACATAAATTATAAAAAATTAAAAGATAGGCACCCAAATGGGGGCAGGAACAGCCAGATTTGCATCTTGGTGACCATCAGCACAAGCATCTCTGAGTTCCAAAGCTGAGCTGCAGGACAGACCCACCTGATTGGAGCTGTCAGCCTGACTGCAGAGTTTTGGTTTCCCATTATAGGAACAGCTCAAGAGGGTGCAGGTTTGATTTGAACAGCAGCTCTCTGCCAAGGATGAAAGCAAGGACCTGAGTACCCCATTTGTGACTTCCTCTCACATTGAAAAGTCTTCCTAGTGCACTCTGGCACCTGATCTCATTAAAAAGGAAGAGAGGGAACAGATGGAAACATAAAAAGAAACTGTCAGCTGCCAGCCACTGCTCCCATCCTGTCTTCATCTCTCTCCCCACTGAGGCAGGAGCACAACCAGCAGCTCTTGCAAGGACAACACCAGCAGGAGATAAGGAAGATTTCAGGTGGGCAATAAACAGTAGGAAAAAGATGAAATCTTGGTAAATAAGAGTTTCTTTTGTCAGGAAAGGCAGCACATGAGAACTGTGCCATTTCCAGGAACCCTCCTGTCCTTGCAAACAGCAAGGAGTGGTGTGCTGGCTGAAACAGCCACCGTGCCTGAATCCTTTCCAGCATGCCTCCACCCTCAGGCACCAGCAAACCCAGGAGCAAACACCCAGCACAAGATGAACTGAGATCCCCAGCAGGGCCTGTAGGAATTGCTCATTCCTCTATCCCAGCCAGCAGTTCAGGTATTGAAGCTTTCCAGGAAGCCTTGGCAGACCCAGGGGATGTCCTATAACCAAGAACATAAGAGAAGGGACACAGAGCCACCACCCTCCTGTTCAAGGTGTTGCATGTCTGTCCCTGAGCATCCCTCCTTGGGTGCCACCACAGTGACAGCCCTGCAACTTTCCCTCTCAGAGGACACAGGGACTCCCAGGGCAATCAGGCCACAGAGGAAACCTTCCCCATTTTCCTCACCATCCCCAAACATTTTTGTCTTTCCCAGAGAGAGAGAAAAAATAAATTTCCCCTCCCCATGATCCCCATGACAGAGGCAGCACATAAGGTGGACCTCAGATGACAGTGAAGGTCACAGATTTGCACTCATCTAATTACAGCTCTGCCAGGTATCAGGCAAATCTCACAGAGGTTCAACTTTCCATATTTACCGAGGAAAAGGTAAAGCCACAAGGGGAAGCAAAAAAAACTTGCATTCATCCCAGTGCTGGGAATGTTGCAGGGAAACTGATCTATCCTCTCTCTGTAATTAGCCTAATTTGAAAGCAGCCCAGTGGTTTCAGCAACATATAAAATCAGCTTTCTTAGTAGAAAATGGCATCTTTCACCAGACTAACTTGATGGGAACAAAATGTGCTACTGACAAACCTTATCTTGTCCATATCCTTGAGCATTGCTGGTTTAAAGCAAGTGCCTGCAGCAGTCCTGAAAGGCAGAGAAAATAGCATCTCAGTCTTGTGGCAGAGCTGTGATGCAGATGATACTGCACAGGAAAATTAAGATGTAAGTTTATTATGCATCAGCTTTTCTCCAGCAACTGCCTACAAGCAGGGTCTTGTCCTACAGAAGGCACAAGGTCTCTTGTCATGGAGCAAACTCCATGTTTGCTGTGGGCTTAGATGCCCAGCATGTCTGCAGTCAATTTACAGTACCTGCCTCCTGCCTCAGCCACCCACCTAAAAACCTTGAAGAGAATTGGAAAGGCACTGACCATCCAGCTGGTGCCTTCAGCCCTCAGCATCCTCCATCATTAAAGAAATCAGGAGAGGGCAAGTAAAAAATATGCCCAGGCACCAGGAACCTCTAGAGACATCCATCAGCTCTACTGCTGAGACACAAATATCTAGAGTCTCTTTTTAGTGCAGCCTCAAGGAAGATCCCTTTCTTTTTAACCCTCTGTGGCTGCTCCCACCTTTTTAATTAGGAACTGGATGCTAATTTCTCTCAGACAAGTTCACAGCAACTTGCTGGGCTGAACACAAAAAGATGGCTTAAGTTTAATTTTCCTATGACTACAAGACAGGGGTTTCCAAACCTGTTTGGAAACTATTATTTTTTCCTGGCTGGTGTTTCCAGCACTGAGAACTTTTTTAACAAATGATATCTCCGTATCGAGACGTCTGGGATTAACCAAGCCAGATACATCAAACCTTCATAAGGAATAGCTGGGCTGCAAAGGGAGCCATGAATCTCTTTATGGAGCAGACCTGGGAATTAGCCCAGCAATGATGCTGGTTGGGAAGGCAGTTTGTTAAATAATACTTCTCCAGGAGCAAAAGGAGCAACAGCTTTGCAAGCTGACTGGGGAAGGCTCCAGCTGCTAACAGAACACAGCTCCCTCCTCTGCTGCTCTGAGCCCTCCCTCTCCACACAGAGGCAGCAGATCAGACTGCCAATCTCCCCTCAGACAGGACATTTGAGGCTGTAATGGCACCCTCAGTCCCTTGGCTTCGCTCCTCTGCACTGCTCAGCAAACTTTTCTGCCTCACTGGACACACTGGTCCCTGCATGCCCTCAGCTCGAGAGGGGACCCTGGGAAGATCAGACCAGCCCCTCCACGCTTTCAAGCTCACTGAGCTGCATCTCTGTGCAACCCTCAAGCCTTGCACATAAGGGCAGCCTATTTTTTTAGTCTTACTGGCAAACTGAGCTGAAAAGCAGCTGGGGAGGAACATTCACTTGGGAAAGCAGGATTTCTCCTTCCCAGCAAGTAGCATTTGCAGGGCAGCAGACAAACTGGCTGACATTTGCGGAGAGCTCTGAAGGCACATAACCCTCTGTAAATGTGCATCATCAGTCCTGCTATTCCTGGCCCACTAAGCTTGTTTGTCTCCCACAAAAGCTGTGAGAGAGCACAACTCTTGCACGCGTGCTGTCTCCCTGGGAACTAATCCTATGTTTGTCCTCCTTGACTTTAGTGTTCATTTGAGCCCACAGCAAAATTTCAAGGCCTAGAAACACCTGGCATGAAGTGAAAACAAAGTATCAAGAAGAACTTCTCCTGGGGATGTACACCCGACAAGAAACCCTCTCTCACTATGCTGATAATCCAGGTAAACAGCTGCTCTTGCAGGCAGAAGCAATCCAAGGAACATCCCTCCCAAAACAATGCTTGGTTCCTTGGCAGGGCCAGGGCTGCTGCCATCATGGGCTTCCTGCCTTCCCAAATTCCCCCCTTGACATTCCCACTTGCCCCAAGTCCACCTGGCAACCTCACAGCAACAGCAGTTGTTCTTCCAGTAAAATAAATTCACCTAGAAAAGGCAACTGGCATCTGCTCCTTGCCAGAGCCCACAGCAGACATTTCTACATGTTTTATAAGGCTCTTTTCACTCCCTTTCACTCCACATAAAGCAGACTGCTCAGGTGATCAGTGGGATCAGGCACACAACCATGGAAAGGTTTAGGTGGAAGAGACTTTGGATGTCTCTGGTCCAGCCCCTCTGCACAAACCATACAATTTCTGAGTTAAAACAGATTGTGTGGGGAGGCACCCAGCAGTGTTAGGTATCTCCCAGGATGAAGATTCCCCACCTCTCTGGCTCACAGAAACCTTCACCTGCCTTTAAAGTTACCAGACACACATTTGTACAAATCAGCTACAAAACAGGTTCCAAAAGATATCGTGTGTCATGATCCCATAGTCCTTGCCTGTAAGTTAACCACAGCAAACAACTTCAACATCCTTGGCTCTTAGAAAAGAAAGCTCCTTTTGGGGTGTTGTTTGTTTTGAAGCAGCCCTGTGTTGAACCAAAATGCCAGCAGTTTCATACCGTACAGCAGAAAGGCACTGAGGTTATCTGCCCTGCACATACAAGTGCCAGAAGATGGGTGACAGACCAAGAATCCCATGGAAATAAAAGCAGCCTCTTTTAGCAGCCTTTATCTTTGGTCCCTCTTCTTCATGGCCTCTTGCAGTCCAACAGCAGCAAGCAGGCAGCAAGGCCATGGCATCACCACCATCTGTTTCACTGCCTGGGCAATCAGCTGAACATAAACACAGCACATCAGAGATGGGCACCCGGACAGTTGATTATACAAACCAAAGGGATCAGCCAGGAAATAGTAAAGAGAGGCCTGAGTCACAAACAGCCAGACAGAGCATGTTGTAAATGGGCTGATAAAAAGGGAAAAATGGAAAAGGGTTCCTAAAGCACCTAAGCCATACCACAGAGGAAAGGTCAGAAAGCAGGGAACATTCCAGAGTCAGGCCAGCTGTAAGTGAACCCAGCTCACGGCTCAGAAAAGCAGAGCTGTAACACGTACTGAGGGCCAAGATTTGCTCAGCTAATATATGCCAAACAGCAGCTCTATTTGTTTTCCACTGGATGAATAATCCTTTCTATCAGGATGCAATCAGGAGCCTAACTCCGATTTAGCTGGGACAGCCTTTCCTCTGATTAGGAACCTGGAAATCTCAGCTCAGCCACACAAGTTTCTTGCTTGCAGGGAGATTGTTTATAACAGCCCAGCAGATTAAATACAGCAAACATTTGCTGCAAAAATCAAAGCAAAGCCAGAGCTGCTGCTCCCCTCTTTATATAGCTGCGGAGCATTTTAGTTGAGGGAACAGAGCAAAAGATCATTCTTTTGCTGATCCCCTAAAATTAAAATTATGCAACTGCTTTGCATCACTCATTGCCATCCAAATTTCAATGATTAAAGGTGTTCATTTTTTTCTGGTGTCAGGGCAAAATAATGAGGACTTGCCACCTCCATATGCCTGCACTTTGGACTTTTCCATATGTGACTTATACAACCACTGCAATGACAGAGTGCAAAACCCCAAGTCCCTCCTAACACTTGACAACTGAGCCTAGAGGGTTACAGCTCACAAAACAGTAGGGCCAAAACCTGAAACAGATATATGCCCAGGATGTGGGAAAACAGGGAGGAAGTTGCAGTGCTGGAAGCACCAGCTTCCTGGAGCTAATAGCAGTATGGATGCTCTCTAGACAAAGTTCTGCATGCTGGGTTCTCATCATGCTCTTAGTGTGGGGTCTGAATGTTTAAGGCTGTCCTCTTCCTTGCTAGAGGGGTCTGACTCCTACAGATATGCAGCAGAGGTTCTTCATTCACTCAGCCTTGGGGAAAAAACAAAACTTATCCTAATGATAAAAAGGAGACCCAAGCTGAACCTGGGACCAGTGTGGAAGTCAGTGTCAGAAGTCCAGGACAGAAAAGCAAAGGTCTCTCTCCAATCTCTGTCAAAAGGGAATGATTCCAAAGCACTTCCTACCTTCTTTGTAGTAAATCAGTCACTTGCAGACTTGCAAGTCTTTGAGAAAGGGTCTGAAATCTTCACTGCAAACACCAGACAAGCTCCAGATGTCTTCAGCACAGGGCTGGCTGAATTATCCCCACCCAGGGAATTAGCTAAACACAGTTTAACTCATTTGTCTGCTTAGTCCAGAGCACTTTTAAACCCCCACATACTGATCCAAGCTGCCAGAGGTGTTTTAACCCTTGAGACCTCAAGATGCTAAACAGTGGTTGAGAAAGCAATTTTAAACACATGTATCTTATTTTCTTCAGTGTTTAAATGACTGTGAATGAACTGTTCATCCATCCTTGCTACCAGCTCTTGCTAGGAGTAGGATTCATTCAGCTCCATTTTGCATGCAGTTCCTGCTTAAAATACTGAGCTGAATCAACAGATTCTGTCCTGGAGGAAAAGGTAGCCCTGCCCTGAACCTCTGTGCATCATACAGTCTTAATCTGGCTCTGCAAATGAAGGGCAAGAAGCAGGACAGAAACAGAACAACTAATAAATTGGCATAAACTGCTGGATTTTGAGGCCTGGTATGCCCCTCCTAAATGAGACATCCAAACCCACCTGGGCCAAAGGACTGTTCCTTCAAGTACAAGAAGCAATACAGTAATCCCTCCATTCTTCTCCTGGTCACCAGAGAGCTGTCCATCAGCCCACAGCCAGAAAAGCTCACATCCTAATTAAAAGCCATTTAAACATTTAAAGCCCAAAGCAACAAAGATAAAGATTCATTAGCAGAATATGACAAGTGAAATAATAAAAAAAATACAAAAAAATACAGAAGCTTTTGGTAACAGTTCTTTGAGGGGAAAACTAAAGTTTATAGGAATCACTGTTGGAAGGCTCTTTGGGGAAAGGGTTAAACATTGTCAATTGGGAGATTTAAGCATTGCCTGGAAATGTCAAGTGCTGTCAAGATATGACAAAGCTCTCTGTAGAGATGCCCTAGCAAAGGGCTCATCTCTGAGAACACAGACTGATGGATCATCAGCCCTGCCAACAGAAAGTAGTTTATTAGCAATTGGTACAAAGAGTACAGCAATCTCAAAAAAAAAATGTCAGTTTCACCAAGACATCCAGCAGCTCCATCCAGTACCTACAGCCACATCTGCAGCCCAGCCCTCATGTCAGGAGTCCTCTCACAACATCCAGTCAGTGCTTTCAGGCTTCCAAAACCTGGCTTTCTGGGAGCTGCACTCGAGACACTTCAGGGAAAAAAGATTAAGATTTTCCTTAACTTCATCAGCAGACTTCCAGGAATTTTCTCACCTCAGAGAAAATTAAAAGAGTGGAACATTTTTATTCATTTGCTCCAAAGCAAAACAAAACCAGCTACTGCAGCAGTAAGACAGCTATCACTGGAGTAGAGCTCTTCAAAGCCCTGAAATAAATAGCCTTGCCTCTAGCTTCCAGCTGCACTGAATTGCTTTACACCACCTTACACAAAACCCAAAATTAAATGCTTCCTACAAGTTATCAAAGAAACAGCATTAAAATGTTGTTGATGCCCACAGGATTAGGCATTAGCTTCTAAATGTCCCTATCCTTTGGTCTCCAGAGCAAACCTTCAGGTCCAACTCAACCACAGCATTAGGCTGGCCTTCTGAAATGGCAATGAAAGCACCTTCAGCAAGATGAGACACAGCACAGAATCTCCCTTCCTTATTAGTACAAGTGCTGCTGTCTCTGACCAGCTTGATTCCCACAACAGCCACTTGGCCTGTGGCAGCTGAACAGCCACAGAGCCTGAGCAGCGACTGAGGCAAAACCCGGGGAAGAAAAGCAGGTGTGAAAGAGACTGACAGAGCGAGGAGCACTGGGATCTGAATATCACACCATCCCTTCAGAAATGTCCCCATCTGGCTCCAGAACTATAGAGGCTGGTGCTCCAAGAAAGAGACAGCTGGTGCTTTCTCTGCCCTTGCTTGGCACATCAATACTTAAGCAATAGATGCCTTTACATCACCTCAAAGATATACTTTGAAGGGAACGAAGGAAAGGGGGACAGAGAGATGGGGAGCAATACAACTTCCAAGGAAGATGAAAAGAGTCAAGGCTTCACAAAACCAATCCAGGTCCCAGACATTTTTGTATCTTTATAGATGTTACTATACAAGGAATGGCATAACATTAAAATCCATTTCACAGGGAGAAAAGCTTTGGAGAAGAGCACAAAGGACAGGGCTGCAAAGTCTTTCAAAGCCAGTGGAGCACACCTCCTCCTGGGGGTGGCCAGCTCTAATTGCCACATTGCTACCCAGTAATGATAGGAGGAAGGGAGTCAGGACAGCTGCAGAAAGTAAATGAGACTTCTCAAAGGAGAAAAAAGAAAAGAGAAAATAACTAAGATCTTTTTACCATGCTATTTGTGACAAGAGCCATCAAAGTGTGAGAGTCAGTGATGGACAGCTGGAGAGAACAGTCAGGATTCAACAAAACTGTTCAGACAGGATAAAATCAGAGTGAAAATTAACATTCATCAAAACAAGTAATCTTTTGCTTTGCCCTAGAGGTACCACTGTGTTACAAGGTAAATACCCCATTCTGCTTCTTAGATGCAAACCAAGACCACTCTTTTCCTGAGGGTGACTGCCACAGCTCTGTAGGAGGGTAAGGATTGGACACCATCTCTTCTCTAGCTGGGAGAGACAAGCTCCCTCCTGATCTGACAGGTTCACTTTGACAGGCATCAGAGTGGGCTGTCCTGCTCACAGTCATCTATGGGAGGATGGGAAATTGTTCATGGACTTGTCAAAGCCACAGAAGAAGCTAAAGCCAAAGATCAGTTGCCCTAACTTTCCTTTCTGCACTAGTTTCATAAAGGTAAGGTTTTGAAAATATCTCTGTGACTTAGCTTTTGTGCCAATGATCCAAACTTCATCAGGGTTGGCCCTCTTCTTAAGTAAAAAGGAAAGGGCAGAGGAAGCCTGATTGAGCAAGTTGTTTCCCTTCGTAGGGGGCATTTGCTCAGCTTTCCACCACTGGGAGGCAAATTATCTTCTGGTGCAAGGGCAGAGAGTTCAGCATAGCTCTGCTAGCAAAGAGCTTGGCCCAGGTATCCCTTGTTGACTCCTGCTTTTTAAGAAGCATTCAATTTTTAAGCCAGTATTTTTAAAAAGGGAGCATCCACACAGCTGAGGAGACACAGGATTCCACTCCCTGCTCCTGCCTTCTACAGCAGACCTAACACCCAGGAAAAAGAAGACTTGAGAGTCATCAGATGTAACATCTCATTTATTTGTTACAGCTGCCCCTGATTCTTTCCCCCATATCATTATGGGAAAAGTATATGGCAATTACAGTCCCCCTGCTGGGACATTCTCCACCAGCTTTTGAAGTGCAGCTCTGAAGCAGAGCTCCATTTAAATAGAGCCAGCCTTGACATCTGCATCCCAAAGCTCAGTGGGAAATGGGCAGCTCAAATCCTTAACAAAACATCAAGCAAGCCACCTAGGACACAGTGCCCTGTGCTGATTCCCTTCACCACATCAAAGGTGACAGTGTCATCTGACAAATCACTCCTTCTTGCTTTACAGGACTCTTGTGTCACAGCATTGCCTCCAAAGTTTCCCATTTCCCCTACAGAGCAAGGTTACCCCAGCATTTAAACATCAGACAACAGGTTTACCTGACACTTTTAAAGTCAGCTAAGGCGCAGCTCAGGCCCTGCACAACTTACAGTGCTCCTGGAAGCTGGTGGCTACAGCTGAGGCAGATGTGCCTTCTCTGGGCACAGCCTCCTCTCACCTGCCAAAGCCCCCACACAGTCCACGGGGTCTGATGGCAAATTTTTCATTGCCCTTCAAGTCCCAGAAGGCCAGAACTTGAAAGGGACATCTTAAGGACACCATCAGAACCCCAGCTGTAGTGAGGGAATAAAATAAGTCAGATAGAACATAACACCTCTTCCTATTAGTTTCCAGAAATCCTTAAACAACAGAGAATTATTCCACAAAATAACTTCTGCAGCGTGGGGAGACAGAGCCATGCATTTGAATACACACACAGGCTTGTAGCTGCATGTTCTGCATTCTTCTCTCTTCATTTGACTCCTCAGCCCTACATTCTGATTCTGTGATAATTCCCCAAATAGTCCAACTACAGTTTCAGGCATCCCATTACCTGAGGAGGAGATGATCCTGGAAGTGTGACTGACCACAATCCAATCCTTCCCATAAGAAACAATGGGCAGAGGAATGTGTGCAGGCATTCCATATACACACACAACCTAAGCCCACAGACTGGGTGGAAGATGGATAGACAAGCAAGACCACCAGGGTTGTCAGCTGCCAATTCAACACCTGGTAATGACAAAAGTACTAAAGGAGATTCTGGTTTTAAATACCAAGAACTAACTGCTTATTAGTCTGAAGTTGAGTGGAAAATCCCTTTATAACACAAAATTAAACTTCATCATGTCCTGGTGACCCTGTCTGACCCATCTTCATACACATCATCCTTCTGAAAAATCTCAGCTGCTTCACCTGCGAGACAACACCGTAGAAATCTCTCACAGCCAGTGGTCCTGCTGCCTCTTCCAGTCCATTACATTTTCATCACCATTCCCGATGCCTGCTGCTCACCGAGGACAATTAAGGATGAAGGATGAAGGATAGCAGGACAATGACAGCAGTAAGCAGAGTAGGGTATTAAATAGCTGACAGCAGAGCTCTGAAACAGAAGTGACAGAGAGTGAGGTGTACTGTACAAGTAAGTTACTGTACACAGGCTTCCACAATGCAAACTCAGTATAAACAGGGCTATAATCTGCTCCAGGCCTGGAAAACCCAATCCCCTCAGCAGCAGCAGCAGCACTACTTATAGCTGCAAACTTTCTTCTGGGAAAGGACAGAGGAACTTCACTTTGATCCAGATCCAACTCAGCTGTGAGCTGTGCTGCCATTTTGAGGTGTTCCCTCTGCTGTGGGCATTCTCAGCATCAAGGCATAAAACCTCAAACCAGAACACGTACATACAACATTGTGTGCAAGCTTCCTGATGTCCTATTACTAAAGTAAGCTGCAGAGCAAGGAAGTCTGTGTTATCCTCAGAGAGCTGGCAATAAGCATTAACAATACGTGCACTCCACTTAAACTACTTCCAGGAATCCTTCCCACCCCCACTGTCTGGTTTACCAAACACAAAATACCTGCTCTGGATCAACCCTTACTGTCTTCCTTCTCCCACACTGCCAGTTCCAGGCTGGTCATCACCACTCACCAGTCATTACTTTAAAAGTGGGTTTGTTTTGCGTGTTACATTCTATGTTTGCTGCAGTACTTTGTACTTTGAGGCTTGTGTTTTCAAATTTTTCTTAGCAGTTACAGGCACTAACAAAAAAAAAAATACAAAAGAGAACAAAAAGCTGTCCTAATTCTAACACAAGTAGCCTGGGATTTCACAAAAAGTTCAATACTGAAAGGTAGTGAGGAAGATTTAAAAGACTGTTCTGCAGTTAAGAGGGCACAAAAATAACACAGGAGAGCTGTGGAGAGTCCCATCAAAACCTGCAAAGTCCTGATTTATGCCTCACTTTTGTTTCAACCCTCAGCTTCACATAAGGCTCAGAGTCCATCCACACATCTGTCACACCTCCCCAGCAGCAGCTTTCAGATACGTGGACCTCTTACACTTGGTTTGCCAGTCAGGCCCTGTTTCAGTAGCATCACTGCACCTCACTCTGCTCTAGTAAGGGTCAAACATTAGCATCTCCATTTGTCCGTGCTCATAAGCCAAGACTGTACTGCAGAGGCCTGGGAAGGCTTCTTGGTACAGAGACAGCTCCTCTGGAATTAATGCACCTTGCATCAACAAAGTCTTAATATTTCAGCAGGAACCAAGATTTCATGTGTTGGTCCTATTCCAAAAACTTGGGCTACTTACATCACATGCACTAGATTCAAATAAAGCAGCATTATGGTTTCGTTAATTTTTTCTGCTCCATATATCTCCACAGGCATAAGAAACAGGCTTCTGAATTTGAAATGGAGCCTGAAGTTTCTGCAGAGCTTCACTTCCCAAAAAGCAAATATTTACATCCACTAGCACCAGCTGCCTCTTTTCTTTTTTCCTCCATTTCATTTCCAGATGCATTGTTGGTACATCTGCTCTATTAATTAAAACTGATTTACACAAGACAAAATAGAATCATTATTACAAGCCTTCAGTGCAAACGAGTGACGTTTAAAATTGCACTGACATATTCCAAAATTCCCGTGTCCCATTTTTGCACCTTTGCTGCTTGAAAAGTGTTTTGCTCTGTTCAGGTCCTTTGGGCATTCCTATAGCTGAAAACCAAAAGCTATTTCAGCCTCACCTGACTCTCCTGACTCGCTCTTAGCTCCTGCCATGAATGATTAACACAGTGGGGAATGAGGGGAAGGCTGGTGGTGTTGTTTGGCTGTATGTTTTCATGATCTAACCATTTTTCAGGCCCATCTTTAGGAGAGCAAGGAATGGTGGTGTAGTTTAACTTCTTGCCTTAGCTGACCTTCCAGTGCATGGCATAACCCAGCACACACCTGCTAAAGCAATGCAGTGCAACAGCTCTGAGGAGCAAAGAGCATCCCCACGGTGATCCCCACAGGCACAGGATCCTTCTCCCTCAGACAGCATTACTGGCCTCACTCGGGCCTGCCTGTTGTTGGTAACCCTGTGGCAACTTCAGGTCAGGAGGGCTCCTTAGCAATCCTTGCCTTTCACACTCTCTGAAAGGTGGCATCTTCCAGACATGGCTCAGAAAGGCTTGAGGTCAGAAGGGGAAGAGAAGAGCACAGAGACAGCACAATTTCAAGTTATGTCCCCCTGGAAAAGATACCACCCCTCTGCCAACTACAAAGAAAGTTCTGTCTATGTTTTTCCAACACTTTTCTGACACCCTGCTGGCTATTCCAACAGAACCCTGCCCTCACAGTCTCTGTAGGACACATCAGACACAGGGGCCATCTCATTTCCCATATCTTGATCCCAGCTTCAATTTAATCTCTGCTGTTAAAAGCCACAGAAATGGAAAATGTGAAAAGCCACTTAAAACTCATCTACCTTCAAGGGAAAAAGTAGATATACAAGTTGGCTCCAAAAGCAGATGGTGTCCAAAGGAAATTATGATAATTAATCTGAGTTGTAGATTTCCAAGGGACTATTCCACTCCAGCACCAGACCTCTAGGCCAGCACAGCAGTTAAAAGTTTCACCACACTTTATTAATTGCTAATTACTGCTTCATTACTTCCACTCATGCTCCTGAGACTGCTGCTGTCACTGTTTCCTTCAGGGGTCACTTCAAAACTGCAGAAAGTGATGTGATGAGTAAGGTCAGTTACTGAAACATAAATAGGTCTTCTCAGCTGCTGCATGTGCTCAGCCCCAAGCCAGCTCTGAGGCCTGTTACACTCACTAAGCACAGTTTGTCATCAGGATCATATGAGAAGACTCCGAATTTGTCTAATTTACAATTGTACATTTGTAACTTCTGTTCTAGCTCCCTTTTGCTACACCCCATTGTCCCAGCATCCAGCCTATGTAGCAGTCCTGCCGATCCCCTCTGTAATCTAGTGAGGAACTAGTCAGAGTTAATTTACATCTGAATTTAATCCATTTCCTACTCAAACTCTTCCCTCCAAAAAGTCTGAGCAAATCCAGTCAGAATCTGGTCTTGAGTTTTCACACACAGAGCAGTGATACTGCTGGGAATTGAAAGCTGGACAATATCCAGAGCTTTTAACAGGTTTCCAAGTCTGAAAACAGCTTTCAAGCACAGAACTTTCACAAAGCTAGTCACGTAATTAAGAGCCAAACCACTTATATGAATATAAATTTATGGGCTAATACCACCCTGTTTCATAATGGAAACAAAGTTAATTTGAGTTTTATTCAGTGCCAGTGCTATTAACTGTGCATCTTAGGCATAACTGAACTTTTCCATAAATCCATATTTTGTTAGCACCCTGAAATCAATTACTTTGTGATTTATAGTTAAGACCATAGTGCTGACAGTTATTAAACACCAGCTTCCTCCAGTGTTTCCACAAAAAGTGCAAGCTCACCCTAAGTGTGGACAAGCCTCTCCAGTGTTCCCAAAGAGCAAAAGTAAGTTTTTGAACTAGCTTTCCTTTAATTCCCAATACATTAGCTGGATCCAGGTCCCTTCCAGTTTGTGCTAACAGTCAATGCCAGTTCAAAGAGCTGTTATGTGGCTTTCAGGTGTGACAACAAGCTTCTGCTGCCAAATATCACCATTCCCACCAGCCAGGAATCCTACAGCCACCCCAGCCCTAGCTGCACTAATCCCAAACACATCCTGTGCTGCTGATCTGCTCCATGCAGGGCTCTGCCTGCTGTCTGCACAGCTGGTCGCATGATTTGCTCCAGCTGCATGGCTGGGTACCATCAGCATCACTGCAGTAGTGAAGGCAGGGAGCTGCTCAGAGGGCTCACACAATTCTGACAGCCCCACATTCCTCTGCTAAACACTCATCTGTCAGAGCACACCATTATTTGTGGGGATGTGCAGCTATTCAGCAGCCACCTTGAAATTAGGTTTAATTGTGACCCCAAGACAGATTTCATTACATTTCAACTCAATGGTGTTGAGTTGTGCTCTGTCATCAACCTGAGGCAGTCAACTGATTATAAAGCAAGTATTTAATCACCTTAACTCTCTAGAGACTTAAATTAAGGCACTTCACCACAGTCCCTTTATTTCTTAGTCTTAATTGAGGTTTCATTACCCACTGGTACAGGGTCATTGTTTTGAAGCACAGGTACCTGACAGCCAAGGACCCGGGGCTACCTTGGCATGAGCTTTCATTTATATCAGGCAGCATTTGCTCATTCATCTCTTTGATACCCAGATAATGATCTCTGGCTTCAGCAACAAATAAGTTTTGAATATTGATTCACTTTCACCCTGCTATCCCCCAATCTAAACAAATCAATTCACCAGCAAGTGACAGGCTCTTCTCCCTGCTATCCCCCAATTTAGATAAATCAATTCTTTAACAAGCGAGTCATCCCCAAGCACTATGATGATGCACTTCAATAAATCTATTCAAGTTTCCTACAGAGGAAAAATACTATTTTAATATACAATTTCATATTATTGTTTTAATAAAAGGAGCCATTTACTGTGGTGCTCTAGTGCAAATTGTATTACAGGTAAAATTTCATCTCCCCAGTCTTCATGGGGGACACAGAGGACCTGACACAAGACAGGAAAAGGACATTTGTTAAATAGCTGTTCAGCCAGGGAGAAAGCTAATTTGCTTTGGGCTCAGTGCTTTGTCTTTGCTTTCAACACCAACTATTTAAACTCAAGAACTGCCAGGCATGCTAGTATATTAAGATCTATCAAAATTCAAATCAGATGCATGATCTAAATAATGTAGTGTATAAATTGACTTTAAAGACTGCAGAAGTTGCATATGCATCTTTTAAGGTCTGTAGCAGCAAAATTAAGACATCCATATTTTCCTTTTACTTTCCAATCTGCCATTTCATGTCTTTAGGCGCTGTTTTTATATTGTTATATTGGGAATGCAAATATTTCATAAAACTTTTGATAAGCTTGAATACAATTCTGAACATTTACATTTCCCTATAATTCAGTAAAACCATAAACACATTAAACAGTATTTCTACCAAAATCAACCAGACAATCCCTATAGCAACCACTTCCAACCCAGTCTCCTGATTTAAGGATGCTTCTGAAGTCCTCACATCCCTGAAGAACATTTTGACATTAACAGCCAAAGTGTCAAGCTTCACTAAAAGCAAGAGAGGCAAGACTGTCATTCAGTTCACCATCCATTCAACTCCTCTCCTGCATAAAGATTTCCTAAAAAAACACCAACTAGCTGTAAGGAAATGAAGTTATTGGTACAGGATTTGTTTCCTGTGTCATCTCACACCTCTAGGACTTGATCCTCCCCAGCTCTCTAATTTGGTGCTTTACTTCCAAAGAGAAAGGCAATGGGAAAAACACATTAGCATTAATAATTGCAATCAAAATGAGTTAGCAAGCAGTCTCCAGACAAATTGGATAGCCAACCCAAAGACAATCACCTGGAACCCCTGGCAGTGCAGCAGAGCCAGCCCTGAGGAATAAGGCACACAGCTTTTTCTTAATCATACCACTCAGTGAAGGCAAGCAATTAGGATGAGAACATTTGGATAAGAATAAATAATCAACTTTGCAGACAAAAGTACAGTGTATAACAACCTTATCCTACCAGAGCAGTTGTCATAGCCAGGAGAAACTGAAGATCCTTAAGAAAATCCTTCTGCTAAGGGTTACAGCAACCACAGTGGGACATGGGCTGCAAGGCTCAGTGACAAGGCCAAGGGAACTGTGTGCAGGCCTCCCCCACTGCTTTGACCACATCTGCAAGCAGAGTCTCTCTAAGCTGGTAAACTCCAAAGTTAAAGTTAGAGAGAAATGAAGACAACTGTACCCTTCACTCATGGAGGATGGATCCAAATGGCAAGATGAGGAAAGCCTGGCTAAAAAAGTAAAAATTAAAAAAAATTCAACCTTCCCAGGCTCCCCTACTGCATTTCATTGATTTCTTCCATGTTTGGTAAAGAAACATGTAAACAGCAACACTGAAAACATAAAATAAAAGGCTTTATTTTTTCAAACAACATTTGTTTTCCTTTCTTTTTTTAAAAAAGGTCTATTAAATCTTTCAATATTTGTTGATAAAATGAAAATATACAACAGCCATGTAAATCAACATCTTTTCTCCTACTTCAAAAAATATATGCATCCTTCACACCAAAAGCACACACTTATTAATTACAACACAAAAGCTTTTCAGCTGTGTAACCCTGAGGGCTCCCACACAAACATGAACACACTTGTGTGCATAAGAAAGGCAGCACACAACTGATGAACTGTTTGTTCAGATAGTAATACCTCAAAGCTGTTGTTTTAAGGATTTTTAGCACGGAAAGGCTAGCAAATTCCAGCAACTGCATGTTATATGAGCCTCTCGTGGCTAATGGAAGTTTCCTGCGTTTAAATGTCTCTTAAAGGTTCTGCTTGTTACAAGCCTAAATGTCTACAGCCACTGGCTAATTCTTTTAGCAAATTTCATTCTTGAGAATTGAGCTCAGCTTTGGACCCATAAGGAGTCACAAGAGAGGGCTTGATGGCAATCCAAATTATTGCCTGAAGAGTAAGCAATGAACAACCAGTGGCTGAGCACTTCTCTGGCATAAACAGCTCCATTTGATCCTTCTGTCAAGTGACTGAAGTGCAGAGAATTGGAACTCAAGATATCAGCATGGCATTCACAAAACAGCTGCAAGAATGAGATGGAGAAACCATTATCAGGCTTTGGCAAGGAAATTTTCATCTCAGTCCTCACTCACTGAAGTGCTAAAGTAGAGGCTGATATTCAAAGGCTACGAGGTGAAAATTCAGAGGCTCTTGTTTAAGAATGGCAAATGGGGACATGTACCCATAACCACCATTTCATACCATCCAAAATGGTAAGGCAACTTACACAGGATTTCCTCAACATCACCATTAAAAATTAAACTAACTGTAAATTAAAGGGATGTCAAAAGACAGTTTTTGAGGATCATAGCAAGAGGCTCTGAGGCTGATGCTCACTTATCAGCCCTTGCTTCCACTGAATCAAGGATTCCATATTATTCTGCATCCTAAAACACCCAGCCCAGTGGCCAGAAATCAAGGTCTGGCTTTCTTTTCTCCTATTTCCTACAGAGAAAATATGGTGCAAGTAGGATTGATAGCTCAAAACATCCTCCCAGCACTTTCAATGTCACACCAGTTTTGCATTAATGTTACATTCACATAAACGATGTTTTTAACACCTTCTGCCTGCCCGTGAAACAAGGTCTAGCAGCAGCAACTCACGCAGTTGTAGAATTATTTTAAAGTGGAATGTCACTAGCCATTTGCTGCTGCTGAGCCTGCACAATCAGGTGGAGCTGTCTCTTTGCAATGGCTGTGTTTAAATCCCCTAGAAACTCCAACAGCTTGCCCTGGAGGAGAATCTCCATGGGCACGAACTGCAGAACCTGCTGGGGAGAGTCTGTGTCCAGCAAAGAGCTCATCAGTGCATTCAGATGCTGCAGATACTCCACCACCGGCGCGGGGACGCCTCGGTACCCAACGCACAGCAAAGCGGCGCCGGTCCTCAGGGGCTCCCGCGAAGTCGGACACGCAAACGCGATGCTCCTGAAACAGCAGTGCAGGATGAACACCAGGCCAGCTGTGAAACGCGTCAGGCAGGAGAGAACAGGCAAAACCAACGCATCTCCTGCTGCCAGCTGGGCCAGTGAACGCAGAACACACTCCAAAAGCTGCTGCTGGTACTTTGGTTCTCCATCATACAGCAAAGAGAAGGTGAAAGTCAGCAGCGTTGCTGAGTCCACGGGCTTTATTTCCATATTGGGCTGGCTTTCTGTGTCACAGAGAGAGGGAAAGCCCACTACAAGGCACTTGAATTGGTCACTACAACTTTCATTTAGGACTTCCTGATGGCACCTGGAAAGATCAGACACTTTTGCCAGTATGAGCTCCCCAGGAAGAACTTCACAAGAGTGACAAGGCAGCATTGATCTGCCTTTCAGCCTCCCCCCACCCAACTCTTTGACAGCTTCATTAAGACTTTCTAAGACCTGAACATCACAAAATGGAGAACACTTTACCCTTGGCAATCTTTTTCCTTCCAAAATGTACCAAAAGCTACATTCAAGGTTTGAAAATGATCCTTCCAGGATACACGTGTTCCCAGCATTATTTAAACTGTGTTCCTCAGCCCAGTGATAAAAATATCCCTTTGCCACTTTATCATTCCATGTCAGGGTTTCCATCACCTTCCTTTCATTGTATGTACTAAAATATTTGTTTCTTTGCCCAAACCATTTTGCATTCATGCTGCAACCAGCCTGGGATTTCTTGACAAGCCAATTACTTCTGCCAATGGGTTTCATGTGGAACTTTTGCATGAAGAACTGTACTGCACAGTCTCTTAACTTGTTGAGTTTCATCTGCTCTGCTTCTTCCATGTGCTCAAAAAGACTGATATTCTCAGAGATAGTCTCTACCTGGAACTTGTGGAAGAACATGCAACACTCTTCATGTGTTTTAAGGAATGATTCTGGTAGTGTATGCTGGGAGAAAAGGGCTTTGCTGATAATTTCTGTTCCAAAGTTCTGCATCATTTTAGGAAGAAGCAGATGAAGGCTTTCTCTGCCCATATAGCGAAGACAAACCACATACGCCTCTGAGTTTCCAGCTTTGCTGGTGGCTGGTTTAAAGACATGGACCTCCTCAAAAGAGCAATTTAGCAGAAAGAGCAGGTTGATAGAACGGTGTTCAAACAGAGTGAACATCTTCAAAATGAAGGATCCTCCAGTGCCCAGGATCATTAAAGCAGTGACTGTTTCACAGTAATGAAGGGGTGAGACGAGAGCTTCCTGTTCGCCTGGATTTCCCTGGCAGTCAAAGCTGCCATCAGCAGTTACCAAGTGGACTGTGGTCATATTGCTCACAAAGCTCTGAAGTCCTGTTAGATGTCTTAATGTCATCACATCCCCAGTGTTATCTGGGCCAAAGTACCACCAAGGTAACGTATTTGCTATCAGACGGTCATCCATGATCATCATAAGGGTGTCATTGGCTTCATGATAAGGGTTTAGAGTATTAGCCACCCAATTCCAGTGGCAAGGGACATGGTGGGACTTCAAGAAGTGGTTAAGGCTGGCTATAAAAGCTCCAGGTGCTTCACAGAGGTGGACAGAATTCAGTTCTCCATCTTGAAGAGCTTCTTCTGGGAGAAGAGAAAAACTGCACAGGATCTCATGAAATTTGCACCATGCTTGGGTACAGAGCTCAGCATTTACAGACTTCTTCACATGAGATATTATTTTCCCTGCTTTATTGGTAAATGAGGTGTGCCGATGCCAATCCTCGAGGTTCTTATCACTTAGTTGGTTCTTCACTTCGTTCATTGAGTCCTTCAGAGCCAGGAGTGAGTGAAATTCCACGTGATCACATGTAAAAGCATTGCTGGGATCTGGCAGCTTCCATTCATCATTCACTGGCTTAGTGTAAGTAAATTTCTTTGCAAAGAGCTTCTCAATTTCAGAAATAATTTCAGGACTGAACTTCTCAAGGCTGGTCTTCTGGTTAACATAAGGCTGCTTAGATTTATCCATTCTTGGGTTGATTCACAACCTGGAAACAGCAGGGGAGAAGAAACCATGTCATTCCAATCATACCAGTACAGAAATAGAAAAAGCCTTTTATAAAAAAATAAAAATGTGTCCTGCTTAACAGCTGTATTCTGGAACAGAAGTAAATGCTTCATGGAATAATGCACTAATGAGGAAAGTAAATGAGGGCTATCCTAAATAAGGTCATTTGGAAATCAGGAGGTTCACCAGTTCAATTGCCTCTCTTGCTATTTACATAGTAAGTGAAGAGTTGGCTGGTGCTTGGCCCTTCACCGACTCTAAATATTCTGCTCACTGTATGGGTCTAAACACTTAAACACAAATATCTCTCTCAGTCACAAAAGAGAACACACCACAAGCTCTCCAAATTCAGCAAGTGGCCCAGAAATGTTATCATCTGATTATGGCAGTGTTTATCTGAGAGCTCAAAGTATGGAGGGTGGGGAGCCACAAAGGCAACTTCGAGAGGGAGCACAGCTGCTGCTGCTCCAATTTCCCAAGTGGGAACAACCCTCCCACCAGGCCCAGGGTGCTGCTCGGGGAGCCCCTCATTGGCACCCACAAGAACTGTCCCTCAGCTGACGGGCCCTGGAGGGATGCTGGACACCAGCCAATGGGCAAAACCCCTTTTCTCTGCTCAGCATTACCACTCTCTGCCAGATGACTGCAAACCCTTATGTCTTCCTTTAATGACTGAAAAAGCTGTGATAAATCTGAAATGAGAGGACTTGGTTACAGCTGTGGTCAATGGGAATAGGTGCTTGATGTTAAAGAAGAAAGTAGTGCTAAATGTTGTGCTGGGAGTGGGTAAAGGCCAACAAATACAAGCACACTCCACACAAAGCTGAGGAGGCTGCTGCAACCTGCTCCACTGCTCAGCACAAAGAACACATCGCACAAGTGACAGGCACTAACCAGAAATCAGCCAGCCAGCAATTTATTCCAAAGTAAGATGTTCATTTAAGCAAAATAACTTCATCAAAATTAACACTCGAGTTAGGAAATCTCTCAGCCTAACACTTTAACCATCCCTCAAGCCCCCTCCCATTCCCTCAAAAGCAAAATACAATGACTTTAAGTGTTACATAACAGTTGAATTTAAGAAAATATTGGATTAAAACTGAAAGAGCTGAGAGATTTTGGAAACAATGACCATCCTCAGCACTTTACTCTTCCTCTCAAACCTGTGCAGCATCTCAGGCCATAGTCCACGTCTGTCTCTCCTCATCACCATCAGCCCTCTGAGGAGAAGAGAGGTGCATGGCTGCACACACAGTGGAGGTTTCATCTTGCCTCTCCCCAATTCAAGGCCTTTCAACAGACAGGTTTAATTTCACTGTCCTCTATGCAGATGTGCTCTGGCTTTAATGTCATCCTTTCTTGTAGGATGTTCTGGGGAATGAGGAAAACTGGGGAAGACACAGACCATTATGCCCCGGACTAGTTTATTTCATTTTAAACACCAACTATAAGCTTTTAATTACAGCTCACCGAAATTACTCATAAAAGAGGTTTGGGTTGAAAGGGACCATAAAGATCATCTTGTTGCAATCCCCCCTGCCATGGGTAAGGATACCTTCCACTGGTCCAGGTTGCTCAGAGCTCCACCCAACCTGGCCTTGGACACTTCCAGGGATGGGGACACTACAGCTTGTCTGGGCAACCTGTACCAGGGCCTTACCACCCTCACAGGGAAGAATTTCTTCCTAATAGCCAATTAAAATCTCTCCTCTTTTAGTTTAAAACCGTTTTCCCTTGCCCCTCTACTATCTCCCCGTGTAAAAAGTTGCTCTCCCTCTTTCGTATAAGTCTCCTTTAAGTACTGGAAAGGGCTCTAAGGTCTCCCCAGAGCGTTCTCCAAGGCTGAACAACCCCAGCTCTCTCAGCCAGTCCCAGAGGTGCTCCAGCCACAATACTAAAAAGCTCAACCCTAAATCCAAGCTCGCTCAGCGCACAGCAAGAACAGGGGCTTTTTCATCGTCATTTCCAGTCCCCTTCCGGCCAGGACCGGGCTCTGGGCTCGCCCCACCGCGCAGCTTCTCACCCATCCCCGCGCTCCGCTTCCGGCCCGGCCGCCTCACTCCGCCCCGGCCGCTCGTAGCGCCGCGCCCGCCCGAGGCGCCTCCCCGCGCCGCCCGCTCCGTGCGCGAGGCCGCGGCCTCAGCGCGGCCCGCGGCCGCTCCCGCTCTCACCCGGCCGGAGCGCGCCCAGCCCGGCCCCTCGCCCGCCGCCCGACCCGCCCTCTCCTCGGGGGCACCGCCCTGGCCCGGGCCGGGAAGGGTCCTGCTGCTGCGCTTTTACCGTCACCGCCGGGGAAGGCTCGCCGCTGGGTTGGGTGAAGAGCGGCTGAATCCGGTGAAGGCTGCGCAGGCCGGGCAGGCGGCAGCACGGCTAATGGCTTCATTTTCTAAACAGGGGCTTAAGAGCGGCTGTTTTTTACGAGGAAAAGCGAGCAGCGGGGCAGCCCAGCAGACAGCCTTGCTGGGAGTTGTCCACGCGGCACTTACCAGGCGCTAACGCTGACAGGTTGCTCAGGAAGAAAAGAGGAGGAAAGCTTTGTCGGGATGTGTGGCCACCCGCTGGAGAGGCAGGACTGGGGCTCAGCGCCCTGTGTATTTTACCCCGATGCCCTGGGGGCCTGAGCCCAGCGCTATCGTCTCGCAGCCCTGCAGAGGCCAGGGCTCAGCACACTCTTGAGTCTCCGGAGTCAGTCAGCAGTGATGCTCCTCCAGAGCTTACTCTTCCCTCTGTAACCCACAAGACAGGTACTTAAGAAGACTCTTCACATAGTAACCCACCTTGCTGCCCTTTCTAAATCGCCAGGACGCTTGTTACACCCAGGTTGGATTAGCAGGAGGCAAGAGCCTTGAAATACTAACAGTCATAATGAGCATCACTGAGCATCCACTGCAGCATCCCTGGAAACACTCAGACACTTTAGACAGCAAAGCAGCATCTAATCTGCACACAGAAGCAGAAATGTTAAAGCATGTTCATTAATACATTAGACAGCAGATGCAAGTTGCTTTTGAGACTTTAAATACTGTGGGGATTTTCCTATATGCAATTTCAGGAATGTGGCACTCCCCAGCCCTTCTGGGAACAAATAGCCAACAATGGAACATGAGTAGGCAAAAATCCTTTTGCTTTAATACCAGGCTTCCTGCTATTGATTTTTACAATCTCACATATTCTTCATGAAGCTCAGTCCAGTCCTAAGCCAGAAGTATTTTTGATACAGAAATTCAGTGCTATCAGTACTAGGCACTCCAGAACTGATAACTTGGGAAAATTTTGCTTGAAGCCCAGTCACTGGAAAAAAAACAAAACCCTACCATGTCTATCTTAAGGATATAATAATGTATACATAAGGGACCTTTTCTCCCACTCTAGGTACATGAGAGAATTTGTGTGTTAAAGTCGTAACTGAGCACAGGGATCTATAACCAGACAACTTTCCTCCCCTCTTTTAAACTAATTGCTTGCTTTCTAAATAAAGCAATATTACTGCAAAATAGAAAGAATCTTAGGATAGAAAAAGCCCAGTGCTACCTGTAAACAGGAATACAGGACTAAAACTCTTTAAATCTCTTGAGGGCAAAAAAAGAGAGAATGTATTTTTCAAGCCAACACTGTCATATTGACCCCTAATAGTGGTGTAACAAAATGGTACTTACTGGCTGCCTCATCAGAAAGAAGTTTTACCTAATGAGAAAGGGCTGAGGTGAAGATGGAAGATTTCTCTGTCTCAGTGCCTCTTCACCCTTTGACTAGCCTGTTTGAAAATCACCTTTACTCTACCAACATCTTTAGCTATGTAAATGTAGAGAGAGAGCTGGGGCAAATGAATGAAAGCAGATGAGCAGCTGGTGAGGTGGGGAGCTGAGAGTGTGGGCAGTTTTCCAGTGCTTGGTCTGGTCTCTCTTGATTGTACAGGGCACACACTAATGGCACTGCTAAAATCTTATCTTTAGGTCATGAGAATTTAAAGTTAGTGGGAAGGTCAGAGATATGCTACAGAAATGTTTGTGTTTGTAGTAAAAAGCTGAACAGAGCTTTCCCTTAGTTTTGGCTTTCTGTCTGTTATTTCCAGTGGTGCTGTGATGTTTTGGTTGCCTTCCTTTTGTTGTTTCTGTGTACTCACACACCAGCCACAAGGTTTACACTGACTGACTTCTGTGTGCCATAGGTAATTAAAGCATTGAGTTTAATGGTTGATCCTTTTTAATTTCTTCTTAAACACATCACTTTTCACATGCTCTTGAGTGCTTGGATTACATTACCAAGAGAACAGCTACAATTCAACTTGTAGGGGAAAGTGGTATGTAAGCAGGACTTGACCTTTGCATTCCTACCCTGCCAGGCTTTTACTGTAGCTTGGAGCTTCTCAGTGTCACACTCTCCTGGACTCCTGGAGATAAGGCTCTTCCAAATCACAGGAGAGAACAATTCATCACTGACCACATGACAGCACAAGAGTCCTAGCTAAAAGAAATATGATTAAATAGCATGCTTAAGACAAATGTGATGTTTTTCTGGAATTAAACTTTTAACTCAGTTTGTGAGCTTCAGGATCCTCCTATGTTTTCTGAAATGTCTTCCAGTTAAAGCAGAAATTTGAGTTCATACTTCTATCTTACGCAAAATAATATCTCTCTTTTTTGTTTGTTTGTTGGTTGGTTGGTTTGGTTTGGTTTGGTTTTTTTGGTCCATGTAAGATACTTAAAATGAGAACATAGCACTTTCTTCCTGCTTCTATGGAGCTAAACTTTTATCAGCTGATCTGCAGCTGATATTTTCCCAATCAAACCATAACCTGTGTGCACAGCTGTGGCACCAACAGCCCCAGATGGAAGCATCTGTCTTTAAGGGAATATTGGGCAGTTAAACATAGGAAGTTAAACATCTCATTAAGAACAAAGTAGTCTTGTTTATGCCCCTGATTTTTTTTTTTCTTTTGTAGATATATGGTATAACTCTACTGTGTGATGGAGCTGGGGACTATTGCTGGAGCATTTGGGAGCTCTTTCAGTCATACTGGATGTGTGGAGGGGGTTGTCTGAGCCATGGAAGAAACTTACATAGATTCCATGGGATACCCAGTACTTCTCATCCTGTTTCTAAAGATCAGTCCCAAACCCACGTAATTTTGCACCAGATCTCACAGTGGTTTTATCCATCACTGTGCCAGATGCAAGATATTTATTAATTGGGGTGACAACATTAGTGTGGCAGAGCAGTTGAGAGAAGGCTCTCAGTCAGACATGAGAAGACTCATCCACAGTGATTATGTGGGTGATTATGATTTGATTTATTGATAATAAAGTATCTAAACTTTGTCAGTGTGTAAATCACAACACTATCATCTGTTGCAATGTGGTACATGATGCTGGGACAGCTGGTTGCCCTTACTGAAGTGGGTTTCCATGACCTTGGGGACTGATCTGTAAGGGTCATTCTTGTTCTACTTCTGGCTTGCAGTCCAAAGTCAGGCAAATTTTTGTTTCATCAGCAGAGGAATTGCAGCCACTATCTGCTACAAGGAAAGTGAGTTGGGAAACTCCAGTAAACAGTGTCTGATGTAACCAGTTAGTTAAATGACGTACAGTTGTCTAACCTATGCTTCTTTGAACAAAAATCACTGAAACGAAAGGGAAAACCCGTAGACTATTCAATAATGTGTTATTATTGCACCACAAACAAGATAATGAGGAAGCATTGATCCTGTTGGAACAGCACAAATACATCCTGACAGATCATGACTAGAAGTGGTAGTATGTTCATCTACTGATCTCCAGAAATCAGTGTTTTCCAAAGGGGACTTTGGGGAAATGAGGAAATGTTCCTGAGACCTAGTGAAAGGTTGGGCATTTCACTGTGTGAAAGTATTATCAGTTATTGAAGAGGAAACCAGACCACAGAGCAGGATAAACTTTGGTCCTGTGTTGTTTTGATATGTGTAAATGACCTTCCCAGAGAGAAGTCATATCCTTCATAAGGAGAAGCATATTGGAGCCCCAGGCCAGCAGCTGCCTGTCGTGCCAGGATATGAACTGCATTTACCTGTGTTGAACAGGGAAGTATATCTATTGTCAAGGATTCTCAGTGATACGTGGAGCTGTGTAGTATCATTTAATTATCTGAGAATTGTTTTCTTCTGAGACAGGCCTGAAAGCATTTCTTCCTTATTCCTTTTTTGTTCAAGTTATTTGTGTTTATTGTAGGCCAGAGGGGTACCTGGCCTTTTTAGTCTGTAGTCCACCAGGATCTGTGGTTTCTCTTGCACTTATCCTCACTGAAGTATTGTTTCAGCCCTCCATCACACTTTCCCCTGAACTCTCTGATTTTTTGCCTGCCTCAAAGCACTTCCACATTGAAAAGCCCATCCATTCATCCCAAGCTTGACATACTGTTGATCCCTGGTTGTGCTGTTTGTATCCTTTCAGAAGGTACAATTCCTTTCCCTCAAATCCCCCAATAATCTTTTTTATACTCTTTCTCTCCAAATTCCTTGCCACAGGTACTTTTGCTTCCACAAACTCCCATAGCCACAACCCCAGACTTACCATTTGCTGTTTGATACATCTAGAGCTGGAAGTGTTGGCTGGTATTAGGACATCTCTGCTCTTTTACTGATTTCTGTGATACCATTTTTTCACAGGTTTCATCAAGTTGCTTCCTCTTTCTGCCCGAGTCTCATAAAGATGGTGAGGTTTTACAGAGCAGGCATACAATTTGTGAGTGCTGTGGCAGCTTCCCTGCCAGTAAACATCATAAACCCTTTACACTAACTGATCTCTGTCCTAAAAGCCTTTTCCCACTGCCCTCACAGGAGGGCTATTTAGGACTGCATATTTTGGGCGGCTGGAAGCTTTTTTCTGACGTCTGGCCTAACTGAACACGCATCTCCTCGGTTTCCTGCTGCCTGTCTTAAATTTCTGTATCTCTCCTGCTTCCATGGCAACATTTTCTGGCTGTCATGGAAGCATTGCTTTGCTCTCATTTTGCTCAGCTAACCATGACAGGCTCTTTGAACATCTGGTTTTCTGTTCCCCTGGCCAACCCTTTGCTGCATTCACTGTGGTCAGAGGTCTCTTTCCTGTCGATGTAAAATGAGCAGCATGTGCACCAGTCCAGGCAGATCTTGCTAAAGATTGTTATTAAAATGATCTGTTGGGGAATAACTTTTCTGGTATATAATTTGATTTTATTTACCTTTGTTGTGGGTAATAAGACTCCAGTGGCTGTTTGGCTAGCCAGTGTACAGACAATAATGAATTTCCCAAACAAAGGCTTTCCAAATTGCTGCAGAATTCCTGATTAATTCTTGGCAGTAATTTTTTTAATCAAACCTGGAACATGTGGTTCAATAGTCAGCAGAAAAGCAAAATCTTTTCAAGCTTTAGCCATTTCACCTTCCTCCAAAACACTGAGGCACAATCCTGGCTTAAGTATGAGAGGACTGGGAGAAATTCCCCCCAGGTAAGTGAGCACTGCACCTGTAAGGGCATGGTAATGCCTGTAGTGCTTTGGGGGCATACTTTCTTCTGGGTAGGCTGTCCCCACTGTGTAGACACTCTGAATATTTCTGCAGCTCAGTTCCTCTTCTCAAAAGAGTGATGTGCAGTACATGTGAGAAGACTGCAAGATAATTTGATACTGTGATAATGTCAGTACACGGGGAAGTGGAGACTTTCCCTAAAGCATTAATTAAATGTTTTGAAGAAATGCTTGCAAAATACTTCACGACGCTTTTTTAGATGGAAATTGCTGTAGAAATGTACAGCATTGTTAGAAAATTATTTCAGGTGATTGTATCTGCATCCTCTAGCAGTTGAAGTTCTCAATACAGAAGCAGGGCTTGAATGACAGCCAAGGCAGTAAAATCAGGATTATAGATACAAATTGCTGCAGACACATACAGACAGAGACAACTGAGATTCCTTCAGGACAGAAGATTCTCAATACTTTTTTTTCAGCATTATGCAATCTATTCAATACCTTCTTTTTCTAGATGAATCTGATTTGGAGTATTCCCTGCAGTCTAATTGGCATGAATGCCCTCAGTGCTCAAATTAATTTTGTCCTAGTAGGATGAACGTTTATCTCGTACTTGTCCAGCCAATGCGGCATTACAGGTTAAAACTCAAGTAATTTCTGTTGCTGTTAAATAACAGACACTGCAGAAAGATAGATAAAATGGCTCCTTTTTGATAATCCTGTTTTCCATGTAAATCCAGACTAGGAAGGAGATTGTCTTAGATGAGAGCAAATTGGGAAGAGCTCTCAGGCTGTCTGATCTCTCTTGTCTGCTTTGCAAAAAAGAATCAGATTAATGAACGTAATCAGATTAAGGCTGAAGAAGGGAACATGTCTGAGGGGCATCAGAACTCTGCTGATACCAACAAACTATATGGAAAATCAACATTAAGGACCTAACATTGCTCTGTAATTTAATTTAATGGCAGCAAATAATGGGTTTCAAATAAGTCCTGAGTAGTGGCAAGAGGAGCCTTGACTTCCAGAGGGCAGAAAGACGTGAGTGAGATGGGAAGTGACTCTAAGACCCTGGGTTTGGGTGAATGTTGCTTGGGGTGGTGGTGACTTGCAGAGTCCTTTGGCACAGTGGCTCACAGCCAAGCATTGTGGGCCCTCTTTGAGCACGGAGTTTGGTGCAGTTAAATCTACCTAAAACCATTTCTGCTCTCAGTCTGCTGTGCTTTTGTACAGAAAAACAGTGCTGAAAAGAGGAGGATATACCGAGAGCAGGCAGAGGCAGAGATGACCAAGATTCAGAAGTGTAAGAATAAGAATGACAAAAATGAGACATATCTAAAAAATGAGGGAAAACATGGTAAAAACAGAGTTAGAAAGAGGGCATAGAAAGGAAAATGATTTATAGATCCTTAATGTTGATTTTCCCACTGCCTCCAGCAAACCAAGAGCAAGATGCACCATGTCAGTGCAGCAATGTACTGCTGGGTCCTGAAGTAGCAGCACCCACTTGCTTGTCTCTGTAGAAGAGGCATTTTAAGCTTTCTAGAAGAAAGTAAGAAAGAAATGGAATTGTAAACTTGAGAGAGAAAGGGAGAAGGTCAAAAACTTGAGGGGAAAGCCCCTCTTTATTATTTCTCTTCAGATCCATTTTCTATTTCTTCAGTGCCAACTGTATTTTTCAACAAATAAAACAGAATTGTATTTTCAAATTCTGCTGGTTTTTGCAGACTCCCAGCCTGAGCTGACATTGCTGGGTTTCTGCTTTCCAGCATGAAGTAGATCTCTCTCTAAAAATGCCCTGCTTTTTTCTTGCTGTATTTATTACCTTGTTTGACTTTAAAGTTCTCAGAGACAGTTTTCTGGGGCAACAATGGTCTGTTTGATGCAAGGTCTTCCAGGATCAAAAAGGAAAGAGGAATGTAAGAAATCCAAGACCTGAAATGGGTGCTGCCCAGTTTTCTAAATTTTTGTCAATGTCTGCCTGATTTGTCTAAGAATTGACAAGTTTTAGTAGAGGTTTTGTCCCTGCTTGGGTTATTTATAAATTCTACCCCCATGTGTCCTTTTTAGATCTATTAAGCTGTGAATGCATATTGTAGATGTGGCCTTTCAGCTGGGGCGTGTAAGGTCTCTATTCATCACTGCTTTTCTTGAATTTTTTTGGCATTCAATTGTCTTGGAAACATCTCTGGCTCTGTAAAATGTGGTTCACATCAGTTGTTGGGATCAAACACCAATGCACAAACAGATCCATATGACAAGGTTGTTTTTAAATTTGTTTTCATACACAGCAAAGCTAAAATTAAAGGGACAGATGGTGGGGTGTCTGTCTTCTTTCCTGTGTCTCCCATAATCTGCTGAATGGAGGTTTAGCATATCTCAAAGTATTTCCTTGTGGGAGGGGTGAGGCAATTAAATATGAACGAAAAACCCTGAGGGGAGCTAATGGGTCATCACCCCTGGTTGCCATGAAAGAATGGGAGGGCAATGATGTGGGATATGGAAAGGTCTGGTGGCAGTGGTAGGTGGTACAGGTCATCTCGCAGAGTGCACACTCCCAGGGGTTTGAATTGCACAGGAGCAGGTGACTCCAGCTGGTTCCCAGGTGACGCAAGAGGTGCAAATCCAGGCAGATCCCTTGTCAGCCGCTGAAAAGTTGTGTGTGTGCGTGTGAAATTTCTGGGCTTAATCTGCATTGCTCTGTGTGTGTGCATGCATGTAAGCTTTCTGCAGAGCTCTAGAGCATGTGTGTCATGTGGGGTGAGGCCAGAAAAGCAGATGTACTGACCATGCCACTCCTACTCGGGGATTAGAGATGCTCAGGGGACAGCAGGGAGAAGCTGGGACACACCTCCCTGACTCACTGCCGGAGACAGCAGCAGCTTCTGCAGGTTCAATAGGCCTGAGATCTCTATAGCTCAAATAAAACCCTGCAGATCCATTTCCAGCAACCATCCCCTTCTTTTGGTTAACCAGAGAGGAGGAGGATGGCCTATGCTGAGGAAGACAGGTAAGGTGCTGTGAAATAGGGGATGCACAGATGTCCAAGTTGGATGGGGCTAACAAAAATTACATCGCTTTTCCTCACCTTGTTTTCTTTCCGCCGGGCACTCAATAAATGTCAGACAAAGGCTGCTCAGAAGTAAACATCTTATTATTGGAGAGGAATCTGGCCATCTGCCTGTGCAGGTGCTGGTATTATGAAATATGGCAGCGAATAGGTGACCTTGGGAGAGGTTACGGGCCAGAAGAGGCAAATATCTCCTGTGGAGAGGCACTGACTGTGAATGCATATGGCTGTGTGCCCCCAAACATAATGCTTTAGCTGTTTATTTGGATATGTCTGCTTTTCTACATGGATTTGCTTTCAGCCAACTTAGAATCACAATAAGGGTGGGGTTCTTTTCATGCCATAAAGGATCTGTCACTGGTGACAGTCCCGTGTTTTGCAACAGATGCGTTTCTCCAGTGGATGACAGCAATCACAATAAAGGGGATTGTGTTTTTAGCTGATCCTGTGATTTAATCCAAAGCGATGCTACTGAGCACTATTATTAGGTGTGCATTGTTAGAACAGCTAGAGGGGCCTTTGTGCTACATGTATTAATTCAAGCTGTCAAAAAGCTTGCACAGGCCTTGTGCTCATGCAATTCCAGGCCGAACACTCTGTTTGGTGACCCACAGGTCAAACTCCCCCTTTGCTCCTGCTGAGCAGGTATCTCCCTTGCATTCAGAAATTATCAGTGCTTGCCAGTCCCTTTGATATCATCCATAAAGTTTCTGAAAGCTAAATACTGCAAGCAGATTAATTTTGGCCTTGCTGTGCTGTCAGCACTGGGGACAGCTCTGATGTGCCCAAAGCCTTAGGGATGGACAGGGCTCTGCCAGGCCCCTGTGCACTTGCTGGAGCTCCTTTCAGGCAGGAAACATATGCAGCACTGGAGATTTACTTCTTTGGTTAAGAAGTATTTTAATATCTTCTGTTTAAAAGGAAAAAAAATTACTATAACTTGGCATAGCTCAGTCACTCCTGATGTCTTCAGCAGACATTGAATGGGTTCCATCCCACATTCCTAAAATTTTTGAGGATATAGGAATAATATCCATTCTTTAATGTTATTTTGAAATGGTTTATGCACTTTAAAAAAAACAACAAAACTGAAACAAGCAGTATTATGGTCATGAGGAAGAGCAGATCCTGGTGACCTTGTTCTTTCCTCATGCCTGGCACAGGTATGTCAAAAGCTTGGGTATTACATATAAATTCTCTTGGTTCCCTTGAATTTCTAAACAAGGATTACAGTTATTCAACAGAGAAATTGGGGGGAAATGCTCATTAATGTATGTAAAGCACTTTTAAATCTTTTGTCTGGGAGCAAGTGATAACATAGTCAAATGTAGTCTTTATTAATGTCACTTTCACAGCTCCTGCTTATTTCAAGAGCTCATGATACACTTAGAAAATTCAGTATGTGATGGTAAATAAACTCTCTCATTTCCAAACCTTTCCTTTGAAAAGTACTTCAGCTAAGTATGACTCTTCATTTTAATCTATGTGTATGGAAGTTATTTCTTCCTATTGGATTGCAGGTTTATGACATTTTTGGGTATTTTTGATGTCACAGTTTGTAACTAGGACCATAAGTTTGATGTATCATATGCTGGATAAGACTTACAGTAATAACTAGACAGCTAAGAGATTAAATGCTTACAGAAAACACCTGTGCAATAACTATTGACCCTGTCAGTGTAAAGAAAGAAAAAGCATAGAATTGAGAACCTTTGTTTCAATATCTGGTACTTTAGTTGGTGGAACCAGTTGTACATGGACAGTCAAGTCCTTTTAGTGGCCTGAGACCTCCTGGAGTGAGGAGCACCACTTTGAAAGCTTTTCTGTCTGTCCTCTAAGACTGCTGAGAGCAGCATCACAGCATTATTAAGGTTTACCTCTTGAAACAAGAGACATGATAAAAAAAAAACCAAAATAAACATTCCTGGACAGACAGTGACTGCTTATCAGCACCTCCAGTCAATTTTACATCACCTGCAGCCTCACAGTATCTGATTTTCTCACCTTTCAATAATCAGATCAACTTTTCATATAGAGAAAAGTGCCCCTTCTTGTGTTGGTTCACTCCAGGACCCAGTCCTCTACCATGTACAATCATTAATTCTACTCATCGATGGTAATGATTGAGTTGCTTCCAAGATCTGCTATTAGGACCCCTGCTTTTGAGGATAGCTTCCAATCAACCTTGATATTGACTTTCAGAAAGTATCTGCATTGTCCTATTGGAAAGAGGATTATAAGATTATTTTGCTATTGATCGTGTTTCAAAACTGTGATTAAGGCATCTGAATACTGGGCTGAGAGGTTAAAAGTTGAACTCTTCTCCCTTCCCATGAGACAGATATACAGGCACTGTAATGCCAACTTCTGTCCCTCCTTCAGGCAATGGGGCTCCCTTCTGGATAAGACTTTTTTTACCCAAGGTATTTGCTGAGTCCCCCTCTTGAATCAATCTAAGCTCTGGAGCCCAAATTCCTAGCTTTCACTTGTTTTGATGGAGACCGATGTCATTGGGCCTCTTGGCTATGTGTGGCCTGCAGGTGTGATCCCATTCCCACTCTGTGGGAGAGAAGAGGCTGAGTAAGGTCTCCATGTTTATCCTTCTGTTCTGAAGGCACGAGGTATCGAGAAGGTGGGTGTCTGACATGTGCTACCAGCCTAGATGGAAGTGGTGGGAGCTGATGGCACTCAACACTTACAGGATTGGCTTTTCCATCTCTGTAGATGATGCTTGACCCATGTCTCAGAAGTTTACCTGAATCTTTACCCACTGCAGATGACAGTGTCTACTCCTTCATCAGCACAGCACTCCAACTGTGTTGTTCAGGTTCTTCAGAGACAATCCACGCACTTGGATTTCCTCATCATGGGCTGGACATCGCTATGAACACTCATATCGGTTGGAATTTATCAGTGTAACTGTGCTTTTGCCTTTCTTCAGGAACTCAGCAGAGACCAGAGCCCATCAGAAGCAGGAGTGGTTATGCCTTGTGACATTTCTGTGATCTAGGTATCATTAGCCATTCTTCATCTACAGAATGAAACCAGCTAAGGGGATTCAAATTATTTCCCCATAGTCAAGGATAAAATACATGAGATTAAAAGTGATGCATCTTCAATAATAGCAGTGAAGCTTCTATTATTATAGTCTTAATGAAATCTCTTTTTCTCTGCACCTTTTCAGTACTTTTACCTTTTGAAGCTTGTTCTTTGAATGGGCTGATAGTCTCACAGACCTGTTCTCCTCCTGCAGAAATAGCTACGAGGTGTACAAGGAAACAGCAGATTGGTTGCGTGCCCGTGCTGCCCAGCGGCCCAGGATCGCCATCATCTGCGGGTCTGGGCTGGGAGGTCTGGCTGATGTGTTGGATAACAAGACAGTCTTCCTGTATGAGGACATCCCTCACTTCCCACGGAGCACGGGTGAGCACAGCCCAGGGCATCAGCACCCCACCCACCAGCAGCCTGCAGCAGAGCCTCCTCACACAGGGATCACTCAAGTCTGCAAACCAGTCCCACACTGGTGAAATGTGTGTTCAACCCTAAAAAAACCCATAAATATCATAGCACAGAAATATGTGTTTATTTATTTCATTTCCAGCTCCTGCTTTTGCAGTGCTTGGCCCTGCCATAAAACAAAATCAACTAACAGATCCCTCTTAAGTCCAAGTCCTTGAGACCTGTAACTAAAATGACACTCTGTTAATTTCCAGTGGCAGGGCATGTTGGCAGGTTGGTGTTTGGGGAGCTGAATGGACAGCCCTGTGTGTGCATGCAGGGACGTTTCCACTCTTATGAAGGCTACTCTTTCAGCATGGTGAGTTCTCCTTATGGAAAATATTCACGTAGGGGAGATGTGTTGTAAAAGCTGCAGAAGTGACTGCTTGCCTTGCTATCTAGCTGCAGGATGTTAGCTCTTGCAATGAACTTACATTGCTTTGAAATGAGTCTTTCTTAGATTTCAGATCTGCCCCCAAAAAATAAAATTGGGAGTTCAAACCAAGAAGCGGTTGGCTTCTGCTGGGTGAATGTGATGCTGCACAGCCACACAAATTGGCTGACCCTGCTACTCTCGCAGGGAGAAATAGTTTATCATAGAAGGCAGATTAATTTACATGCTTTAACTTGGTCAGTTTAATCATGATTTAAATCAGCAACCAGAAAACTTCAATAAGAATAATCTATTTTAATCTTCTATTGCATTTGTATAGTTTACAGCATTTTTTTTTTACCTAGAAACGTTCCCAGGCTACTGCAAGCTGCTATAAGCCTGAGAACTCAGCTTACATACTGGAATTTCCCAGCTAACATACTGGAATGTGTGGACATTTATGTTACCTCCCATGCAGATATGTGCTTTTCTCCTAGAAAACAACAATAATATTTATTTATTGGCTCTTTTTTTTTTTATTTGGATAGCTCTGAGATTTTCCTTTTTGCATAGAGGCTGTTTGCATTTGGATATAAATTGTAATTTTGGCACCACTTAACTTCTTATGGAAAAACAACTATTTTAAAATCACTCAGTACAAAACTAGTTTTATCAAGACATGTTTGTCTATTAAAATTAATTCATTTCTTGAAGAAGTGATGTCCATTAGGAATTTTTTTGCTCACAATAGCATTTGATTGATGGCAGGTATCATCTGAATTCCTTTACAACTCATCAAAATCAAACTTCTTACATTTTTTTTCTCCAGCTCCCAATTGTTCCTTAACTTTGGATTACTCTCCAAGTACATGTGCATAAGTAGTTACTTCAATCAGCACAGTGGTTTGATCTCTGCAAGACCTTGGCAGTGAGCAAAAACTATCTGCATGTTCTTTCTGTACCACCTTTATTTGACCTTAGTGCATCTGTAGGAAATGTGGTCTTGGATTTTAATGCAAGATTTTGTTTCATTGCAATTGTTAAATTTGTTTAAAAAGCATTAATATTCTATTTAAATTAGAGGAATGTTTAAAATTGAAGAAGGTTGTTTTGTCTCCATATGTGGACTTTCTGCATCCACAAATCATGATATTACAAAGGTAGTAGGAGCAGTAGCTGTTTGCTGACTGTGATATTCATTGCACAAATGCTTTTGGTTCTTGTAGGTCACCTTTCCCATCAGGGTGTTCTTTCTCCTGGGGGTGGAGATCTTGATTGTCACAAATGCTGCTGGAGGACTGAATCCTCACTTCCACGTGGGGGACATCATGTTCATAAGGGATCACATCAGCTTGTTTGGCTTGGGAGGGCAGAATCCCCTGCGTGGACCAAATGATGAGAGGTAAGAAGGCATCTGGTCCATTGTTACCAACTAATCCTTTCTTCCTTCAGCCATGGGCTGGGACTACCAGTTGTGCCTACTGACAAATATTTACTGGGAGGTAGAGTTTGGCTCCAGGTAACCACAAGGGAAGACTTACAGCAATAGCTGTGTGTGCTGGGCCACCTGCCCTGCCTTCCCTTGGCTGTTGCTTGTTTTTACAAGCCTACAAGGAGTTTACACACAAACCCCCAGAAGCTTTTGTTTTGTACAAGTAGGCTTCTGATCCTTCTCCTGACATGACCAGCTGTACCATCTGCTAAAGACACCCACTGCTCCTCTTCTTATCAGCCCCTCTCTCTGTTGGTTCCTCTTCACTGAGCAATCAGTGAACAGGCTGTGAATCCAGCCTGGGTTTGTCAACAGCAGTCTCTGGTGTGATGGAATGGGTACAGCAGAGGCCAGGCAGTAAGTGGAGGGCAGAGCAAAGATTAATAAATTTCCTGATCATCATTGCTGTATCCAGAGACCTTGAGATCTACAAGAGCAACCTGCTGCTGGCTGAACTGGAAAGTCAGGTTTCCTGTACTGGCTGTGTAGCAGAATCTTTACCTTATGGAGGGTGCAGAGAGGAACTTCTAATATATCCTCACCTCTGAACTGCAGGTGCCACCAGATGTGGATTTGCTTTGAGCAGGATGCTGGACTAGGTGACCCTGAGATCCCTTCCAAATTGAATTTCTGATCCCAAAATCCTTCCAATACACTATCAGACTGTTAAGGTGGAAGGCCCATCTTCAAAAATGGACATGTTTGCAGGGCAGGCATCTGGATTGTCCTCGGATCTTTCCAGAGAGAAAGTTCTGCTGAGAGTAAGATGGCCTGCCTGGTTTTCACTTAGTTCCTTCTGATGTAGCAGCAGACCTGGCTCTCACTTCTGAAAGAATCTGAAAGGTGCTGGCAGCTGCCTCAGGAGAAATAATCACTGTGCTGCGATTCCATGGGAAGAGGACAGTACCCATCTGAAGTGGAACATCTTTACATTTTCGTAGGTATTGCCGTGGGTTGGAGGAAAGTGATCAAAAGCAGAGCAGCCACATGGAGTGTTTAAAGCTCTCTGGACTTGCATAATTGCTCTGGAGCAGGAGGAGAAATTCCAATCAAACAACAGCATCTGGACAACGTTCAAAGGCAGCAGAGCTGCCTCATTGCCTCCCAAAAGCAGCTTCTTGGTGAAGACTGCAGTGCTCTGGGAGGTGATTTTTGTACTGCTGACCAAGGCATCAAAATGGGTAAAAGGTCTTTATGAATCAGGTTTCAAAGTATTGCAAAGATTTAACTGAGCAAACTCCTAAAATCCTGTCCAGCTGAGCTACCAGCAAGAATTTATCTAAGTACAACAGAGCAAAACTAGAGGCAATGAAGTGATGTGGAAATAATATTTTTTTAATAAATTAGAGATTGGGTTTCTGCATTGCTGGCCATCCTTCAGAAAAGGGATGCAATTTTCATGGTGATGAATACTTATTACCTTAGACCAGAAGAGAAAATGTGTTTTTATTTATATAATATTTAGTGTTTATAAAAACAAAATAAGCTAGCTGCTGCCCTAAGCATTCAGCTGGAAGAACATGTAAAAAAGCAGAAGCTTTAATAGCATAAAAGAGGGACCTGGTCCACTCCTACTGAACTGGTTGATGAACATGGCTGGGAGTTTATTTTCCAGGTTTCCTCAGTGGCAGCATAACAATCTTTGCCATGTACTTCTGCTCTCCTTGAGTCAAGAGTAAGATTCACTCTATCAGGAGCAGGACTGAGATGCTATTTTGAGATCTAAAGCAAGAGACCCAGTCTTGAAGCAGAAGATGAATGCTACATGAAATATGGCCTTGGAGCTCCAGGATGTAAAGTAGCAGCCTGCTGTGATGGGCCTTAAATGTAAGGACTGATGCTCAAACCCCCACCAGGGACAGCCTGTGGGACTCTGTGCCTCAGGGTACCCAAAGAGCAGCAGCTGTGTGGTGGGGAATGTTCAAAAGTCATCATGAGCAGTCACTGGGGAGAGAGAGAACTGGCCATAGTGTTCCCTAGAGAGAGGAGCCCTTGAAAGACCTGAAAGGGTTCCTGCAATAGGGAAGTAGTGCCAGACCTTCCAACATCCATAACCTCTGTGTGCTGACAGTCTTGGGTGATGAGATCTAGCAGGAATATCATGTCCAGGTAGGTGCCCCATTCCTGGAAACATTCAAGGTCAGGTGGGACAGGACTCTGAGCATCCTGATCTAGCTGAAGATGTCCCTGCTCACTGCATGGGTTTTGATGAGATGGCCTTTGAAGGTCCTTTCCAACCCAAATTATTCCATGACTGATGGCAGAATTACCTGATGATAAGAGCAGAATGGAGTGATTGCATCCATGGCAGGTCTGCCCTTAACACTTCCCTTTTCTGCAAAGAATGACCATCCCTGGACTCTGACAGAGGGAGCAGTAGCACTATCACACGACTGTGTCCTTTACTGCCTTTCAGGTTTGGAGTGAGGTTTCCCTGCATGTCAGATGCTTATGAACAAGATCTGCTCAGCCTTGCAATGGAGAGTGCACAGGAGCTGGGGTTCCTGAGCTTCACCAGGGAAGGAGTGTACTGCCTGCTGCCTGGGCCCTGCTACGAGACCATCGCTGAGTGCCGCCTGCTGCAGGCGCTGGGAGCTGATGCTGTGGGTGAGCTGCCAGGCTGGGCTGCCAGCGTTCTTTGGGCACGTGGATTGAACAGTTAGTTAATTCTGCTCAAGGCTGACTTGCTTCAGTCTTTGACTCTCTAAGTCTCCTGGGGCTGGAGAAATGAGCTCTGTGCATTTCTGCTTCATTCTGCAGTGGCTTAGTGCAGCTCCTGGGAGGATCTGCAGAAAGTCCCTGTGCTTTCAGCTGCACAGGACAGGGATCCCAGTACAACTTTTGTGTTTATTTCTCAAACATAAACTCTCATGCTCAGATGGCTCCACTTCAGGAGGACTGAGTAGTGCCCAATAAAAATGAAGTATTTTTCTTCTAATTCTGACATTGTAAAGATTTTCACTGTGCTTTTTCTCTACAAACCAGCCCTCCTTATGAGTCTTGTTTAGGGATGGTAATAATGGATACCTTCCCAACTGTGTACAAGAAAACTAAGTGCCACGATATATATGATTCCTCCAGCTACCATTCCTTCCATGACCCCTGGCTCATGGAAATCTGTTTATTAATACCTCCAGATTCATTGTGTGTGAGGAAAGGAGCTCAGCTCCCCTCAGAGCCATTTTTATTTGCAACATCTATTTTAGCCAAGGAAGATCCAAATGACACAGCACATCAGTACTTCCTTAGCAAGCCTGCAAGCAGTCTGACACACCTTGAGGAGGGAGCTAAGTCACAAGGATCAAATGCAGGTGGCTTATTGTGCTGAGCAGAGTTGTAACTGTAGTGCTGCAGCTATTTGAGCCTTGTACATATCACAGCCTTTAACTGTTTCAGAGTTCAGACACAGACCTGGGGGGAAAGAGACAAGGGCATGTGCTTGGAGGTAGAATCGTGGGTTGCAGCCTTGGAGAGATCTTGTTTTGGTGTAAAACCTGACTCATTCTGGTCCTTTCCTCTCCTACTGTAGGCATGAGCACTGTCCCAGAGGTAATTGTAGCCAGGCATTGCAGCCTCCGAGTCCTTGGGATCTCCCTCATCACCAACAAAGTGGTGATGAGCTACAACAGCCAAGAGAAAGCCAACCACGAGGAAGTGCTGCGCATCTCAGTGGTCCGGGCTGAGGCCCTGCAGAAGCTGGTCACACACCTCCTTGGGAAGCTGGGGGAAAACACAAACTCTCCATGACCTCCAGCCATTAATCCTTCATATCATAACGTGTGTGAACACTACCAAGTGTTGGGAGAGAGCTGGTCGTGGGACTGTCCCTTTCTCTCATGATTTTAAATAGACCTTTTGATCTTTGTGCTTTATCTGATCAGGTGCAGAGGTTCACTTTGAATTTTGCCAGAATGATCCCCTTGTTAGTAGCCAGGGACCAAAACAGCTTACTGTCAACAGTCCAGCACATTCCCAAACCCCAGTCAGCAGAGCCCCAGATACTGTGACCTCCAGCTGTCTCTCCTGCACCCTCCTGCCCCAAATCTCTGCTCCCCTTTGCACATGAGCCAGGTCAAGAGTTGGCTGTGGGGCTTGGTGCCTGCTGGGCCTGCTTTGGTAGGGCCTGGTCTGAAGCCAGTGGAAGCCCACAAGACTGAGTTTTGAATACATGAAATGGGCCAGACTAAAGATGAGATCTGCCTCGGACAAGCAATGGTGCAGAGCAGGTGAATTGCAATTGATTTTACAGCTTGGAAAACCACTGCAATTCTATGGGGTTGTGCGACCTTCTCCTCCCAGAAGGTCTCCCAGAAAGCCATCTCTTTCCTTATCCTTGGCTCCTCATGACCAGCTGCAGAGCTGGTAGCTGTTTGCTACAATGCAGCACAGCCCCAGAACCCCTCACACCTCTCTATCTGTTTCATTGCCCAATTTATCAGGATGTGAAAATTCAGCTCAGTACAAGGAATGGCTTACCTGTGCACCATGTAAACATTGCCAAGCTGGAAACAGAATCCAGGTTTATCTCTCCCTGGTTTTGATCAGTTTCTGGATGTCTTGGAGATCAGTGGCTTCCGTACTGCAGACTGATTTCCTGTTGGTGCCCAAAAACAGAGAGATCAGTTTGATCCCATGTTTCACATGAGCTTTGCTGCTGTCCCTGCAACAGATTTTGGAGCACCAATGGTTTATAAATTTTAGCAATGTGAAATTACAGGGGAAATATTTTGAAACAGGTGTGATATTTTTCTGGGACTTTCTTGGTCCTCTTAAATAAAGAAATTGGACCAAGCAGTGAGTAAAGGACAAACAGGAGAGGTTCTCCCTTACCAGTGTGCTGACGGTCTGACAAGAAAGGGGGAACATTCACCGGAACAGTGCATTATTCATTGTTCCTCAAAGGTCAAACTGAGCTGTGGATGCAGCTGGATGTGAAACAGTGATGGTAATTATTAGACAACCTTTTTCCCTTCATTTATCTTGTAGTTCTCTATAAAGCCCATCACTGTCATAGCTAAATGTTTTTAGTTGACTCAGTGGTCTGAACTGAAGACGCCCAGCCGGTCGTGGAGAGCTCCCAACCTGCCTTCCTAAATTTAGCTGACCAGTTGTTTACCATTGACGCTCACCCTCTGTCACAGCCTTCAGCCTTCCATGACATTTCTTCCATTTTTTCCAGATGGGTATTTGCTTGAAGCCTTTCATGCTGCAATTACTGGAGTCAGCTGCAGTATCCATGGTGCAGATGTTGCCACCAGGAGGAACAGTTGTGCTGTGAATATTTTCCATTAAATGGTAGCATTTCAGGTGTAGGGGAGATCTTGGGGTGGCTCCCTTGTGTCCTCCTGGGCAATGTTACCTGTGGTCAGCCCTGAGAAATATCTGCCCAGCCTGGTCTGGAGGACTTGTGGAAAGGAAGGATTCATTGCTTGTGCTCTCCTGGCAGAGTCATTTGTTCAGCAGCTCTTGGCACTTGGAGGAGCCCTCAGAGACAGCAGCTCTTCCCATTTGGTGTGTCTGACTGTCAGGACAGTCTCTGGGACCAGCTCTGGTGGTAATCTGCAAAGGGAAAGAGGCGCCAGCTCCATCTTTAGCAATAATGCCGTTCCCTTTCCAGATCAGGCAGGAGTGAAGTGCTTGCCTGCACAAGCAGGGAAATATGAAAAGTGGCAGATGTGCAGAGCAAGAAGGAACCACTTCTACCTGCTCCCTTTTCAGACTTGTCCCAGTATGAGCTTGTTACAGGGCAGGGAGAGAGCAGATCATTTCCCCTGCCTAGAAAATGGTGCTTCACATTCATCTAATTAATACTTGGTAAATACAAAGTCTCTCAAGTGGGAGAGGAAGGCAGCTGTGCAGCTCGCTGTAGCTAGCAGCAGCCAGAGTAGCTAAGGCTGGGATTTCAGCAGACTCCATTAATTAATCAGAGTCAGGCTGGGCTGGGATGTGAAGGGAAGCATCCAAAAAACCCTGCTGTTGTGCTGGTACTTCTCAGGCAGGGTTTGAGATGATGAGGAGCTTGGCATCAACACCTGCTTTCAGCAGGCCAGGTCTGCTCCTCTCTCCAGCTGCACCGGAGGCAGATACCGTGCTCTTGTGTCTGAATACAGCTGAAACGCAACTTAAAATTTAACCTAAAAATCACCATACTGCTAAGTCTTCAGCAAATTATGTCTATTTAAAAATTTTTAAAAAAATCTAAATTTCATCTGAGCCCTTAAATAGTTTGGGGCTCTTCTTTCAGCTGCCCAGAGCTGGCTTGGATGGCCCAAACTTTGCATGAGCATCCCAGTTTTTTACCTGTCAATGGTAAGAGGAAAATGCCCTGGGCACTTTGGAAAGGACCTTGTTCATTTGCAGGCAAGAGGGGAAAGACAAAAATTAACACAGTGAGCTCATCTGGCTTTGGAGATACTTTTAATACAATTTTGTGGTTTTTTTAATGCTGATGAATTTCAGAAGACTGAAATACAGTGATGCAAGATGGATAAGATGTGTAGGGAAGGAACTGTGAGGGAATAAAACCTGCTGTGATCCTGAAAACTGTGTTTTTGTTTGCTGTGCCAATGCCACGGGTTAGAAAGAAAGGAGGTGCTTAGCTGCTCCCTGTAAATCCAACCCCCAGGCTGGAGGATAACCCAGGGAGTCCCCAGAGCACCACATCCCTGGGGGACCAGAACTCAAAGCTCAGGATAAGCAGGACCAACATTTGACCAGCACTTGGCACAGGCATTTCTTACAGATCCCACTAGGCTGACAGACTTATGGAAAAAATACCAAGAACCAAAGTACCTCAACTTAACTTCAGAGCAGCTGGAAAGTGCAGAGGGCTGTGGTAGTGCCAGGGCAACAAGTCATCTATGCTGGAGGGAAGACACAGTCCCCTTGATGCTCTGCCTTTTGTTTAGTGCTTTTGGTGGTTTCTGGCAGTGTCCATAGCTGAAATGACAACCTCAGCTTTCTTCATTCCTGTTCTCTGTGCCACTTACCTGCTTCTGAAGTCCAGGGCATTGTGGTCATAGGGATAAGCTGAAAGATGCATGAAAAGCTGAGGCACCTGGCAAGTGGCAAAAGAGCCCCAAATGACATGATGATCCTGGCTTTCTCAGTGCTGTGGTTGGCAGTGAGCCCATGTGCTGCCTGATTAGGGAATGCCACCAGCACGGGCTGTCCCATGTGGCTGTACCTGTGCCAAAGGGACACATGGAACACCTGTGTCAGTGCAGGGCAGAGCTGGCACAGCTCCTCCTTTACTCACTCACAGCCACGGACTCGTGAGCCAGACTGCTTCATCCTCTGTGCCAGCCTTTCCTGTATCCTTGCTAAACAGCCCAGAGAAAACTTTCCAGATTACACAGTCCTGCTGTTTCCAGTCCCCTGGAGAAGACAGAGGTGTTATATTGATGCCTTCATGTGAGATTCACATAAAAGTATGAGGCCAAGAGGAGAAACCTCTGCTACAGCCCTTGGTTGGACCATATCATGAGTGTTTAAGTAGAGATCTCTGCACTTATCTGAGAAACAACCCTGTGACCCAAAAAAATCTGATGATGTGATTCATCCTGTTTCCTTTGCAAGCCTTGGTTTCCCACTATATTTTTTTTTTAATGTGAGGTTTGCCTTTTGCATTCTTTCCTATTTAAAAGTAAATCAGAAAGCTTTTAAAAACCTGTGCTGTCTCAGCTCAGCAGTGAGTGTGTGCCTTGCTTTCAAGTTATCAAAATTCCCTTAGATGTTTCCCTTTATTGAAAACCTGCAGTTGAATTAAGAGGATTCTGCTATAGTGGTGTGTTGTTTGGAATTTTTTCCAAAAGCTTTAGGTCTTCACTGCAAGAATTTCATTTGCAGGAAAGAACTAAACTCTCCCCTGCTGTGCTGAATGTGCAGAGCAGGGGGGAGCGATGTGGGTCACAGCAGTGGGCTGATCTCAGTGTGTTGCTGAATTAAGTCCTGGCTCTGTAAGTAGCATGATGGTCTGTTCTTTCCAAAATCTGACGGCATATTCAGGTTGAATCATAGACTGTCCTGAGCTGGACCCACAAGGACCATCACGTCCAACTCCTGGTGCTGCACAGGACATCCCAAGAATCCCATCATGTGCCTGAGAGTGTTGTCCAAATGTTTCCTAAACTCTGTCAGGGTTGGTGCTGTGGCTACTTCTCTGGGGAGTCTGTTCCAGTGCCCAACAACCCTCTGGGTGAAGAACTTTTTCCTGAGGGAACCATCCAGCCTTTTCTCCCACAGAAGGGACATCCCCAGTGCCTGGACAGCCATGTGGGAGATGGCTTCAAACAGCAGCACAACCACCACTGCTTCCTTTCCTGAAACTTCACAGCCCTCTCTAAAAGTCTTTCTCAATCTTAGCAAATCCCTTCCTACAACAATGGGACCCTCTTGCCCCACCAGCTGCTTCAGAGAGGCAGCTTGGGGAAGCATTTTCCCAGAGAAGGCAGGGAGTACACTTGGAGCCCAAATATTGCTCCCAGGCCCCAACTTGGAGCAACCTTGGCTCTTTGTTAGCAGAGAGATGGGTGTCATGGAGCAGCATGAATGTGACGGTGACCCAGAGCCATCCGTGTGCTGGGCTGGAGCTGTGCTCCCTGTGGAGCAGATCATGGACCAATGTTGGTCCCTGTGCCCATTCTCTCCCCTGCTTGGGCACAACTGGGGACACATCCCTAAACCCAGCCCTGCAGAAGCAGTGAATGTCCCCTCTCAGCCCCCAAGAAAAATCTGCTCTGGAGGGAGTGGGACAGCAAAGCAATGGACTCTGCTGGGGAAAATTGTGCTGCAGTAATGGAAAAAAGAAGCTATTTTGGACTAATTTCTGTGCCAAACCACAGGAAATGTGAATGGAATACACAGGACACCCTTGTATGCCTGAAGGCTGCATTGTGCAGCAGGGAAGAGGAGAAGGCCATCACAGTGCTCGGTGTCCCAGCGTGGCTTTCCTCATGGGATGCTGGCACAGCATCTCTTCCCATGCCTGAGGTCCTGTGTCCTGCCCTGCTTCAGCCTCACACAGCATTTGAGACAGGCGTGGCTCCATCTCCCCTGCACTGAGCTCCTCCAGGCCCCTGCCATTTAGAGGGAGAACCTCACCCCCCTGTTCTTCCAGCCAAAGGACAAAAATAAGAGGCACCAGCACGCGGCAGGATGGGCAGCGCTCTGGATAGCTGCCAGCAGCTGCCTGCTGCCAACTGCGTCCCCGCTCTGCACACATCTGAACTTCCCTGATGCCTTCTCATCTTTAATTAAGCACTTCCACCGGCTCAGCCTTCTTGCTGGATCTGAATTTATTTTTTTTTTCTCTGTAGCCATGGCAACGCTTCCCCTGGGCAGGCTGTGCTGGAGCCAGTGACAAACCCCATGTGTGGCTGTTTTGTTTGGGCCTGGAAACTTCCCTGCCATTTGGGAAAACTTGGGAAAAGAAAATCCTGCAACGAGCTGGTGAGCGGCAAGGGGAGCCAGGGTGAGAAATGTGTTTTGGGCTGAGCATCCCTTCTATCCCCCAAGGAGACCTGCTCCAGCAGGGATGGCAGAGCCTTGATCTGAGGATTCCTTAGTTTTTTCTCCAAAAGATCGATGCAGTGTCCAAGTTTTTTGTCCTTGCTCCGGCCATGGGTGTGACAACCCTGCTGCAGCCATTGCACGGACCCTTAGTGGTGGTGACATAGGGACTGCCATTGCCCTGCTCCTCCTGCCAGGACCAGCAAATCATGAGCCATTAAGCTGCCATGAGGCAGGTGGACAGAAGCTGAGATGTGCTGACACAGGTCATGGACGTGGTGACTGGGGTAGGGCTAGGTGGCACAGGAAGGAATGCGGGGACTTGGAGAAGGAATGGAGTGACAGGCAGGAGGAGGCAGCAGGGCAGAGTGACAGGCCAGGGCTAGGTGCCAAGAAAGGGGTAGGTGACATTAAGTAGGGTGGCTGATGTGGGACAGGGATAAGCAGCACAGGGCAGGGCTAGGTGACGCAGGGCAGGAGTAGATGTCATGGGACAGCGTAGGTGAGAGAGTAGGGTTAAGTGACAAGGCAGGGACAAGTGTCAGGGCACAGGTTGCCAACTCCAGTGCCCAGCGCTGCTCCCAGTGTTGCAGTATCCTGGTGTCCTGGTATCCCAGCATCCTGGTAATCTGGTGTCCCAGTGTCCTGGTAGGCCAATGTCCTGGTATCCCAGTATCTCGGTATCCTGGTGTCCCAATGTTCTTATATCCTGATCTGGTGTCCTGATACCTCGATATCCTGCTGTCCTGGTGTCTGGGTATCCTGCTGTCCTGGTATCCCAGTACCCGCTCTCCTGGTGTCCCGCTGTCCCACTGTCCTGGTATCCTGGTACCCGCTGTCCTGGTGCCCCACTGTCCCGTTATCTCGGTATCCTGGTACCACTGTCCCAGTATCCTGCTGTCCCGGTATCTTGGTGTCCCATTATTCTGGTGTCCCACTGTCCCGGTATCCTGGTACCTTTTTTCTCGGTATCCTGGTACCCGCTGTCCCGGTATCCCGGTACCCGCTGTCCTGGTACCCGCTGTCCCGGTATCCTGGTACCCGCTGTCCCGGTATCCTGGTACCCGCTGTCCCGGTATCCTGGTACCTTTTTTCCCGGTATTCAGGTATCCCCCTGTCCCGGTATCCCGGTACCCGCTGTCCCCCGCGCCCTGCCGGTGTCCCGGGGCTGCGGCGCCCTCTGGCGGCGGCGGGCGGCGCGGCGGCGGCGGGTATAAAAGGCGGCTGCGGGCGGCGGCGGGATCGGGAGCGGCGGGATCGGGATCGGGATCGGGAGCGGGATCGGGATCGGGATCGGGAGCGGGATGGCCGGCCCGCAGCAGGCCCCGCACCTCCACCTGGCCGAGCTCACCGCCTCCCAGTTCCTCGACATCTGGCGGCACTTCGACGCGGACGGTCAGTCCCGGGGTGCGCGGGACACTTCGCTCCTCAAAAAACCGGCGGGGAGGGCAGCGGGCTGAGCATCCCTGGGGACGCGGGGCTGAATGGGGCGGGGGGGTGAAGAGTACCTGGACATCTCGGAGGAGAAGATAGAGCCTCCGCCTCCGTAGCCCGGGGGTAACGGTGAGCCCCCGGGGTGATGGAGAGCTCCCGGGATGCAGAGACTCCAGGATGGAGAGTCTCCGGGGTGATGGAGAGTCTCCGGGGTGCAGCCCCGTCGGTTGAAGCTCCGGGGTCGGGGAAGCGATCGGTCCCCTAGGACCTCCCCGACGGGAGCCCCAGAACTGGACCCCACTGGGAGCCCTCAGCCCATGGGACGCTGAGCCCGGGATATCCCGGGTCTCCTTGGCACGTCCTCCGGGTGCCTTGAGAGCTGGGATTCGCTCGGGGCTGATCCCACCTCTGGGTGATGCTCTGGGGGTCTTGCCCTTCCCTGGGTGCCCAGCGTCCACCCTCGGTCCCCTCTCCATGCCTCGGCAGTGCCCCACACTTGGTACCTGGAGGGAGGGGGGCAGTGTGGCCACCAGATTGGCCCCAGAGCCACCCCTTTGCCAGGGGTGACAGAGAGGGTGTCCCACGCCCGGAGCAGGCTGAGGAACGGTCCCTCCACGTCTGGAGTGCAGTCTCTGCCTGCCTGCTCCCCAGCCTCACAAAAACTCTCCCTGGGGATGCTGTGGCAAAAACCGTGTCCACTATGGGGATGTCACCTTCTCACGGAGTCACATCTGGGCAGGACATTCCTGTTCCTACCACTGTCAGCCCCAAAAAAGGGGGGAAATGCAAAAACCAGCACTGTTTTGTAGGGAAACTGTTTCTTCCAGCGCTCCCATGCCGTGAAGGAGGCTCAGCCCGCTGGGAACAACAGCCCAGGGGAAAGCTCCTGTCTTTCACTGAGTCTCCTGTTCCTGCAGGCAGGTTTGGGGACCAAAAACCTCCTGGGAACTGCATCATGCAGCCTCCCCAGCTGCGCTGCCGGAACTGGAGCTCAGCTTGCTCCTGGCTGCATTTTGGGGTCCCCCCCCTGCAGCCTCAAAGCATCAGGGACACAGACACAGGTCCCTGTCACTGCTGGAGCTGTCACTGGAGCAGCCACCAAGGGGTTGGGAAGGTGGCACTTCAGTGGGAGTGGGCAGCTCCTGATGTGGGTGTCCAGCTGCCTCCCTGCAGCGCATCCCACTGCGCCCTTGGATGTGCTCTGTCATCTCCAAAAAACAGCAGCAGGCACGGATCCAGCTTGGCCCACAGCCCCCAGGCAGGGCAAGGCTGTCGAGCTGCGGCACGGCAGGTGCCCAGGAGAGGAGGGACTCAGGCATTGGGAAGGAAGGTGGCCTTGACAAGGACAGTGCTTGGCTGCACCAGGCAGGAGCTCCAACAGCCCTGGCTGCTTTCCTGAGCCAATGGAGTGGCCTGGGGTTCATTCCCCTATGTATGGGACTACTTCACCCAAGCTCATCCCTGCATTTAAACCCCTTCAAAGTGGCTTCCATGCCTTGAGCTGCTCCCCCTCAAGGCTTGTCATGCCCCAGAGATATCCCCTTGGATGTCTTTGATGTCCTCACTTTACCAGCTACAGCTGCCCCGAGGCTCTGAGGTGGAGCTGCATGGACTCGCTGTGGCTCTCCAGAGGGGATTTTCCATGACACTTCATATCCCGCTGCTCTATGGACATGGATCAGACCTGTCCAAGCTGCTGCTTGGAGGAAGCCAAGCTACTGGCCACAGCTTTTCTTGATCTTATTCTTTTTTCCTAGTTCAAAACTCCTGTTGATTTTTCTTTTTTCCCCAACTGAATTCAAAGCCGCTTGGGGTTCTCCTGTACCCACAAAAGCAAAGCCCCTGGGAAGAGCAGTGGGAAGCCAAGTACCTCAGTGGCTCACACCAGCACCCCAATATCACCCAAGCCCCTCATCCCCTCCTGGGAAGGATGCTGGTCACCACAGAGGAAGGTACCCAGGGACTTCCCCAGTGCATCGAGCTGGGATGTGGATGGGTTATTTCCAGCTGCTGTGCTGCAGTGGGGAGCAGATGCTGCCAGGGAGCCTGCAGGTGATAATGCTGAAGGTGGCACAGAGCAGGGAGCTGTGCTCCAAGCCTCCAGAGGCTGAAATGCAGAGCAGTCCTGGGGGAAATGTTCAGAAGGAAGAGTCCTGGCTATCCCTCAGCCAGGTACTTCAGGGGAAAGGGCAACATCCTCTGTTGTGTCCAGATGTTCTTGGAAGGGAGGATTTCTGGCAGGGAGATGACAGCAGCCTGACAGCATCATGGAGCCAGTGTCTTCCCTGCTGTCCCCAGCTGTGATGTGACCCTGCTGCTTCCAGGCAGAGCAGCCACCCCCAAAAGCCACCAAGGGCAAGCACTGTGGGAGCCATGTGTGGCTGAGCTGTCCAGCCATCAAGCATCCCACAGGCAGGACAGGGCTGTGGATACCCCGGGTTCCAGTGGAACCACATCTCAGCACAGATACTGGCAGTGGGAGGTGCAAGGTACACAGGATAGGGATCTTTTGGAGTTCCTGGCTACACTGGAGATTGGCAGTGGGGTCACCTCTTCCTGGGGCTGATCCTGCACCCAGGATGGGGGGGATGCTGTGCCGGGTGCTTTGTCTCCGCTCCCTCTTTGCCCTTGTGGCCCCCACAGAGGGGTGAGAAGAGACAGTCCTGACTGGGAGATGCTTGCATGGGATAGAGTGCCTTTATTTAAGGCATCTGATTGAAGCATCAGATATAGAAAAAGCAGCAAAGACCACGATGAACGAAGTCCCCTGTGCCCTACAAATGAGTGCAAGGGACAAGTACAGGGCTGTGTGTTGCCTGGGCAAATTTGGGTATCACCAGTATGTGTAATGCTCAGCATCAACATTGGCTGGCATTTCTTTGCTGCCACAGTTGCCTTGGAACCATGTCCTGGTGCAGAGGGAACAAGTGCTGTGTCCCTTGGGAGCATCTGTCCCTCTCCTCCTGTGCTCTGACACTGTGGAAGTCTTACTGCATTTTTTTCCTCCCCCAGGAAATGGCTACATTGAAGGCAAAGAACTGGAAAATTTCTTCCAGGAACTGGAAAGTGCAAGAAAGGGGGCGGGTGTGGTAAGAGCATCTCCTGGTTTTGCTCCCTCCTTCCCCCATTCCCTCATGCCCAAAGACTCACGCTCATGTCAGCCCCATCTCCTTTGGGCACTGATGAGTGGGACTGGGGCTCCTCTGAGAGAAAAGTGGGAGAACACCAGCACAGGGAGTGGTGAAAGTGCTCCCATCCCCTCTCTCCTTGCTGGCAGGACTCAAAGAAGGACAATTTGGGTGACAAGATGAAGGAGTTCATGCACAAATATGACAAAAATGCAGATGGTAAAATCGAGATGGCAGAGGTGAGCAGTGCTGGACCTGGGTTGTTTGTGTTCCAACCCCATGCTCGTGTTTCCTCTCCACCATTCCACCATGCCTGTGTTCCCCACAGCTGGCCCAGATCCTGCCCACGGAAGAGAATTTTCTGCTGTGTTTCCGCCAGCATGTGGGCTCCAGTTCAGAGTTCATGGAGGTGAGTGGGACAGGCTGTGCTGGGGGATCCCTAGGGAATTCAATCCAGATTCACCTTGGGAAAACAACTGTGAGCTTGAACTTCCCAAACCTCCACTGGTCTCCCTAAAACTCTTGGCATTAACTCAGCACTGGGAGGCAGTGCTGTTTTAGGGAAGAGCAGGAGTGTGGCGAGTTTTCCCAGTTCTCAGCACCCCTTGGATACTTCTCAGGGCAGCTGGGTGCCTCATCCCAGCCTCTAGGCAAGGTGAGCTGCAAGGATTTGGGCCTTTTTTGTAAACTTCCCCTCATGGTTGTTCCTAAGTGCCCAAGGGATGTGCTCTGGGCCACCCCACAACCTTGCTGTGCCCTTGCATGGGGTGAACCCATGCAGATGGGAGAGAAATTGCAGATGGGGAATAAAACATAGCTGGTGGTGGAAAGGAATGTGCAGCATCCTGGAGAGGAAGGAGCTTGTACATGGAAACATGAACCCTGGGTGGAGGGGAAGGCTGAAAGAAGAGCACCCCGTGACATGAGGTGGGGTAAGCAGGCACTATTGTCTAATTGGGGGATGCAATTAAATATTATTAAATATTATTAAATATTATTAAATATTATTAAATATTATTAAATATTAAAGCCTGGTCTTGCACACTGACATGATGATAAAGGTGCTTAAACTCTTGGTGTGGGGCTGAACAAAAGCATCGAGCCCCAGGGGAGCACAGGTGACACCAGTGGGAGCTGTAAGGTGGCCCCATCTCCTTTAGGGTGGTGGGGAACACTCTCAGCAGGGGTTTATGGGGACACACACACATGTCAGGGGGGAGTGGGGGACACGAGCCCCTGCAAAGGCTCATGGCGGTCCCTCCACAGGCTTGGCGCAGGTACGACACGGATCGTAGCGGCTACATCGAAGCCAACGAGCTCAAGGTGGGCTGTGGGCATAGGGTGGGCTGGGCTGGGTCCCTGCCAGTGGGACATCCTTACTGGGACAGCTGGGGATGGGGACAGCCAGCAAAACCCTCTCCTCCCAGGGCTTCTTGTCGGACCTGCTGAAGAAGGCAAACCGGCCGTACGATGAGCCCAAGCTGCAGGAGTACACACAGACCATTGTAAGTGGGACCTGGGGCACTGTGGGACCTGGGGCACCGGGGGTCTCAGCACTCAGATGGGTGGCGTGCAGGGGAGAAGGAGATGATGGGTGACAGGGTCTGTCTGTATCCCAACAGCTGCGGATGTTCGACATGAATGGTGATGGGAAGCTGGGCCTCTCTGAGATGTCCCGGTAAGGTCATGGGCAGTGAGAAGGAAGAGCTGGGGAGGGAAAGAGACCTGAAATGCATATATTTAGGAAGAGTCTGCTCCAGCTTTCAGGGAAAACTGTTTTCCTCTTTAATTTACTTGTGTTTCTGAGCAAAACTTCACTGTGATTTAAGAAAGTGTCTTTTTCTGCTGGCTTCCCACTCTTCCCTGCCCTTCTTGTTTTTCAGACTTTTGCCTGTGCAAGAAAACTTTCTTCTGAAGTTTCAGGTAACATAACACTACTCCTAGTGGTAATAATAAAACAAAAACAACCCATTCCCATTGCTTGCACCTCCAACCCCGCTCTCATACCTTGGTGTCCCTTGTCACTTCCCAGGGAATGAAGCTGTCCTCGGATGAATTTAATGCCATCTTTGCCTTCTACGACAAGGTAGGGAGCTGGTTCATGGGAAACCCAAAAAAACATAACTTGGCAAAAAATAACCCCAAATCATGTGCTTTTGGTTGAGGCAATTCCCTGCTCTGGTTTGGGGTGGGAGAACTGAGTTTACCTCTGGCTGTGTTGGGCGAGGGTCTAGGGATGCCCATGTCCAAGGGGGAATTGCAGGGCTTGTGTCCTTCCTGCTGTTGATACCCTCCCACACTATCCAGGATGGAAATGGCTTCATTGATGAGAATGAGCTGGATGCGCTTTTGAAAGACCTGTATGAGAAGAATAAGAAAGTAAGTGGGGGCAGAGCTTGGGTGCCACCCCCAGAGCCCCCCAGTTCCTTCTCCCCTCTCCCAGCAGCATCTTTCCATGTCCATGCTCTATGGGGACCAGGAGATGCTGGTCTGGGTGCTGACCCTGCATCCTCATGGGAAGCTGCACTGGAGCTGGGGGGAGTGTAATCTTCTGGGCACTCCCCGGGAAGAAAGGGGATGCCCACCCCCACTGCCCCCCATGCCTTGCAGGAGATGAATATCCAGCAGCTCACCAACTACAGGAAGAGCATCATGAACCTCTCCGACGGGGGCAAACTCTACCGCAAGGAACTGGAGATGGTGCTCTGCAATGAGCCCCCCATGTAGGACCCCCATACACACAGCCCATGCTCCTCCTCCCTGAAAACAAGCACAAGGGGGAGCCCCCATCACTGCAGAGCTCCCCCAACAGCTCTTGGGTTTGCTGTAGGTTGCTAAAATCCCATTTGTGGGGGGGGAAACTATTTTTTTTTCCATCTGCCTGGTTTATTTAATGACATGATTTCTTTTTCTTTGCGGGGGTGTTGTTTTCATTCCTTTGGTCTCTTGAGTTTTTATCATTTACCAAAGAACAGTTTACTAATAAATTCAAGTACTGCTAGACTGGAGCCCCTATTTCTCCATCCCATGGTGGGCTGTGGGGTGACAGGGAGGAGTGGGACATCCCCACACATTCATAGAGGATGTGGCTGCCGGGTGGGGAAGAGAGATGCATTTGGGGAAGCCCCTGTGGAATGAGGGACACTGGAAAATCCCTGGGGAGCAGAGTGCAGGCAGGCTGGGTGGGGACACTACCTCCCAGCCACCCATCCCAGACCCTGCCAAAGCCTCTGGGACATCCCAAGGGTTGCTTCCACCACTCACAGTTTCGGAAACCAGTCCCAGGGTGGTGATGCTGGTGGAGTCCCAGTGCAACCTGTCCCACTCCTGTACTACCCAGTGCAGCCCAGTTGAGGCCTGTACAGCCCAGTATGGTGCAGTGCAGTCCCATCCGGACATGTACAGCCCAGTACAACCCTGTACAGCCCATTATGACCCAGTAAAATCCCATGTACATGGCTCAGTACAGCCCCACACAGCCCATTATGGCTCAGTACACCCCTGTCCATCCCTCTGTGGCTCAATACATTTCAGTATGGCCCAGTACCACACTACACAGACCTTTGTGGTGTTGTACAGTCCTATATGGCTAAGCACAGTCCAGTACAGACCTTTACAGTTCCACATGGCCCTGTACACCCGAGAATGGCACAGGGCAACCAAGTACAGCCCCATACAGTCCTGCAGAGTCCTGTACAACTCCGTACAGACAAGTACAGCCCCATATATCCCTGCAGAGTCCCATATGGTGTGTTACAATCCTGTGTAGCTAATTGTGGCCCAAGACTGCCCTGTGTAGACTTGCATGGCTGCATGTGGTGCAGTGCAATCCTATACAGCTCTAGTACAGCACTGTACAGCCTGTGCAGTACCGTCCTGTATGTGCCAGTATGGCCAAGAACAGCTTGGTACAGGATGGTCCTGCACAGCCTAATACAGCCCCACCATGTCCTAGCTGAATCCTCCATACCCCAGTACAGCCTACTGCAGCCCAGTACAGCCCAGCACAGCCCAATACAGCCCAGCACAGCCCAGCACAGCCCAATACATCCCAGCACAGCCCAGCACAGGCCAATACAGCCCAGCACAGCCCAGCACAGCCCAATACATCCCAGCACAGCCCAGCACAGCCCAGCACAGGCCAATACAGCCCAGCACAGCCCAGCACAGCCCAATACATCCCAGCACAGCCCAGCACAGCCCAATACAGCCCAGCACAGCCCAATACAGCCCAGCACAGCCCAGTACAGCCCAGTACAGCCCAATACAGCCCAGCACAGCCCAGCACAGCCCAGTACAGCCCAGCACAGCCCAATACAGCACAGCACAGCCCAGCACAGCCCAATACAGCCCAGCACAGCCCAATACAGCCCAGCACAGCCCAGTACAGCCCAGCACAGCCCAATACAGCCCAGCACAGCCCAGCACAGCCCAATACAGCCCAGCACAACCCAATACAGCCCAATACAGCCCAGCACAGCCCAGCACAGCTCAATACAGCCCAGCACAGCCCAATACAGCCCAGCACAGGCCAATACAGCCCAGCACAGGCCAATACAGCCCAGCACAGCCCAGCACAGCCCAATACAGCCCAGCACAGCCCAATACAGCCCAGCACAGCCCAATACAGCACAGCACAGCCCAGCACAGCCCAATACAGCCCAGCACAGCCCAATACAGCCCAGCACAGCCCAGCACAGCCCAATACAGCCCAGCACAACCCAATACAGCCCAATACAGCCCAGCACAGCCCAGCACAGCTCAATACAGCCCAGCACAGCCCAATACAGCCCAGCACAGGCCAATACAGCCCAGCACAGGCCAATACAGCCCAGCACAGCCCAGCACAGCCCAATACAGCCCAGCACAGCCCAATACAGCACAGCACAGCCCAGCACAGCCCAATACAGCCCAGCATAGGCCAATACAGCCCAGTACAGCCCAATACAGCCCAGCACAGCCCAGCACAGCCCAGTACAGCCCAGTACAGCCCAGCACAGCCCAATACAGCACAGCACAGCCCAGCACAGCCCAATACAGCCCAGCACAGCCCAATACAGCCCAGCACAGCCCAGTACAGCCCAGCACAGCCCAATACAGCCCAGCACAGCCCAGCACAGCTCAATACAGCCCAGCACAACCCAATACAGCCCAATACAGCCCAGCACAGCCCAGCACAGCTCAATACAGCCCAGCACAGCCCAATACAGCCCAGCACAGGCCAATACAGCCCAGCACAGGCCAATACAGCCCAGCACAGCCCAGCACAGCCCAATACAGCCCAGCACAGCCCAATACAGCCCAGCACAGCCCAATACAGCCCAGCACAGCCCAGTACAGCCCAGTACAGCCCAGCACAGCCCAATACAGCCCAGCACAGCCCAGCACAGCCCAATACAGCCCAGCACAACCCAATACAGCCCAATACAGCCCAGCACAGCCCAGCACAGCCCAATACAGCCCAGCACAGCCCAATACAGCCCAGCACAGGCCAATACAGCCCAGCACAGGCCAATACAGCCCAGCACAGCCCAGCACAGCCCAATACAGCCCAGCACAGCCCAATACAGCACAGCACAGCCCAGCACAGCCCAATACAGCCCAGCATAGGCCAATACAGGCCAATACAGCCCAGCACAGCCCAGCACCGCCCCGTACCGAGCGGGCAGCGCGGCTGCACTGACCCGTAGCGGCCGCCAGGGGGCAGCGCTGGCAGCGCCCGGCGCGCGGCGGCGCATGCGCGGGGCGGAGCGCTCAGCCGGCGCCCGTGGTGTGAAGTGCCCGCCCGCCGCCGTCGCCGCCACTGCCGCTGCCGCCATGGCTCTCCTGCACAGCTGCCGGCTCCTCGCCGCCCCGCGCCTCGCCGCCGCCGCCTCCCGCGCCAGGTGAGGGCTGAGTGTTGGCTCAGCCCCTGGGGCCGCCCGCCGGTGCCGGCGGAGGGGTTTTCCTGCGGCTGAGCCCCGCTCCGAGGTGGCGGTGGGGGGGAGGCTGCGGGGAGCGGGTGACGCCGTGCTGGGGAAGGGGGTTGCCGGGGGGACGGACCGCGCTCGGATTGGCTGGGGAGGGGGGTCCTCGCCTTCTGATTGGCTGCGGCCCAGCCCGGCGCCCCCCGCCTGCCCTTGAGGCGCCGCCGTGGAGGGCGCGTAGGCGCCGGGGAGCCCCGAGAAACGCGGCCGGGGGGAGCCTGTGCCTTAACCACGGGTTGGGGACATCCTGTGCCACGAGTGATTGGGCCGGGGTGCTGTTAGTGGTGTACACTGTGCTACGGGGCGCGAATGATGTGGTTGATGAGAGGCTGGACGTGCCCCGGCCATGCGTGCTCGCAGTGCAGAAACCATCTGTGTCCTGGGCTGCATCACCGGCAGCGTAGGCATCGTAAAGGGAGGGGATTCTGCCCTCTGGTCTCCTCTGCTGAGACCCCTCCTGCAGCACTGCATCCACCTTTGGGACCCCAGCAGAGGAGGGACATCGACCTGTTCGAGCAAGTCCAGAGGAGGCCACAAAGATGATTAGAGGAACAGAGCACCGTTTTTGTGGGGAAAGGCTGAGTGAAAGAGCTGAGGTTATTCAGCCTGGAAGAGAGAAGGCTTTGGGGTGACCTAATTGTGGCCTTTAGTATCTAAAGGGGCTACAAAGGAGCTGGAGACTTTTGACAAGGGTATGGAGTGCTAGGGGGAATTGATTTAAATTGACAGAGGGCAGGGTTAGATTAGATATTAGGAACAAATTCTTCCCTGTGAGGGTGGGGAGGCCCTGGTTGTCCAGAGAAACTGTGCCTGTTGCATTCCTGGAAGTGTTCAAGGCCAGATTGGACAGGAGCATCCTGGTGTAGTGGAGGGTGTCCGTGTCTATGGTAGGGGTTTGGACAAGGTAATCTTTCAGTTTTCTTCCAACCCAAACCATTCCAGGATTCTGTGTGCTGTGAAAGGGGCTGAGGTGGTGCTGTTTGGGTGCCTTGCCTAGTGGGACCAAAGGGATCTCTGCACTGTGCAGTGAGCCTGGGGATTGCGCACAGTGCAGGTCTGCAGTGACCTCAGGATCCATGAAATGGGGCAGGAGTAGTGCTGGCTGTGCTAGAGCTGTGCTCTCAGGAGTACAAACCCTGCCAGGAGCAGGGTGGGAGTCACTGTGAAGATCAATCCTGCACTGGCAGGATTCTGCTGTCAGCAGAGGTTTGGATAGAAGGATGCAGGGTTCTGCTGGAGCTGTGTGAAAAGCCCAGAACAGTTTCCACAAAGTACAGCTGACCTGAGAGCCATGGGCCTGGGAACATCACTGAAACCAAATGGCCAAGAAGCAGAATGTGCAGAGGGGTATGGATGCTTGCTGCTCTCCAGAACCCTTTGACTTCTGGCCCTCACTAGTGGGAAAGTCTAAGAAACAGTTTCCAGCCTATGTCAGAGCAGGAAAGCAGTGTTTTTTTTTTAAATCCCCATTCCAGAGTCGCTACTACTTCTAAGCCAGCTTTCTGTCTCTTCTCAGCAGAGACAGAAGAACAAGTCTAGAACTTGTGTTTTGTGCCCGTGGACTGTAGCAGGCCTGTGAAAGGTTTGAAGACTTCTGGCATAAGCTTTGTTTTTCTCAAGCTTGTTATACAACAAACTATAAATTTCCAAATTGCACTAAGGTCACCCAAGAGAGATTGTTAAGTTTTTTAAGTAAGGAGCCTCTGTGCACAGGCCACTTTTTCCTGTTCAGGAATAGTGGCTTACTACGCACTAGTAGTAAGGGAAGCCAAGCACTGATTAGCAGTTCCTTTTTCCTTATCTTCAGCAATATAATGTGGTGCTCCAGCTGCTACTATTATTCAGTGCTGAAAATGCTCTTTCTGAAAGCAGAACAGAGATAAAGAGATTGTAAATGGTTAAAACGGCTCCATTGACACACAAATGCTAATTAGGGTGATAACTCAGTCTGCTGCTCTGATGTATCACGAGACAGCTATTTAAAATACTTTTCTTGGTGGAAAGCTTACCGGAAGCTCCTTGCTGGAGCAAAGAATTTGTAGGCTTGAAAGGCCCTGTAGTAGCCAGCAGCCTGTTGGTGTTGTTCTTGTGTAAATATTTGCTTAGATGTGGTTTACTGATAGCCTTTGGCCGATGCTCTGCTCAGTTTGCAGAACTGCTCAGTTTGCAGAACTGCTGTGGGGGCTTTGGCAAAACTTCTGAAATCCTGTATCTTATGTGGCTGTACCTCAGGGAACTTGGGCTGGCCTCTCCTCGATGGAAACCTTCACTGGGCTTGTAAAAGCTTGCTCTCCAGGCTTGGCTTGAGTCCTTAAGCACTTCTTAGGTCTGTGCACTTGAGGCATAAGTTCCACATATATTTTTGAAAGGTGTTGCAAATTTATGCAATTCCTGGTGCATTTTCCCACCCTCTGTGTCCCACTGCACTTGCAGCTGCATTAAACCAGCTAAGACCAGTGTGGCTGAATAGTACAGAGACTATTTGGATACCAGCTCTGATGAGCATCTAAACTCTGGCTGGGCCTTCTGTGTTGAAGTCCTGTAGTTGGAGAATGTGCTTCCTTCCTTTGGCTTACATTGAATATCCCTCGGGTAGGTCAACCCCAGCTTAAGTTTACCTCCAGTTAGTTTTCTACACTGAATGCCTCTGGCCTGGCAGAGATGTGCAGTTTATAGCTTTGACCTTTATTCAAGCCCAATGTTCTTTTAATTGCTCAAAATAAAATACAAGGCAGTGCAGGGACAGCAACAGTAATGTGGTAGCAGTGTGTTAGGGTTTGTGGCCTTGGACTCCTATTAGATCTCTTTTTCCTAAACCCCTTTTGGAAAGCTTTGCCTCTGTGATCTCTTTGGTATCCTGAAGCCTTTGGACAACTCCACCTAGACTTTTTTCTCCTGTGTCCCTGCAAGTTCACCTCCCTGGAAACACCAGAGGAGTCTTGTTTTACCTGGAAACAGTCATGCTGAGGATGGGAAAATAAGTCCTAAACCTACCTTTCGGTGCCTTAAGCCAACACAAAAACCGGATCAGAACAAGAGTACTTAACTCTCTGGAGTGCTGCAGCTTAGGTAAATGCCTGCAGGATCAGCATTAATTGCAGTATGTTGGAGCTCAGTGACCTGCCTAAGCCTTAGCAGGATCGGGACCTAAATACCCCAATCACTGTAAGCTGCTTGGGGAAAAGTCCAGCAGAAAGAAGGTGCTGTCACCATCTCCAGAGTAGCAGCTCTTTGAAATAGATGGCCAGGGTCCTGCAGTCCTTGACACCAGAATAATCCTAGACCAGGTAAACTGCAGAGAGCTACATTCTGCACATTGTTCCGCTCTTTCCCTGCCTCTCCGTTGCTAGGAACGCATTAGGAGGGGTTTGTCAAAAGCCGCCTGAACCTGCAGCAGGAGTTTGCTCTGACAGTGTCCCTGACGTGTTCTGCTCAGGTTGGCTCCCCAGGTCACTCCCTCCACACTGGCTGCAGCCCATGTCCCTCCCTGGAGGGTGTGTGTTGCTGGCATGACTGACTCATCCACCTTTCCAAGCTGATCCTATACTTAAGAGGTAATTAAGACTGGTTAGTGGTCTAAAAAACGTTAAGCACATCTTCCATTTGTAAACTACCTGAGGTGGCTCTACCCCTTCGTCAAAGCCTGTCAAAAGGAAAAACAGGCTTTTTTTATAATTTGGAAATAGTGTAAAGATGGGAAGAGCAGTTAGTCTGAAGAGGGCAAATGATGTTTGAGGCTCCATGAGATGGGATCTACATACATGGGGCAGTGCAGAATTTTTCTGTAGTGAGTAAACTTGACTGAAATGGACCTAAAACAGGGACAGAGTGGAGAGATAATTTTGTGAGTTCTGCTGATCTGTTAGAGCTTCCTTAACCTGCCTGGCCCCACTGCCCACATACCAGTATCTGCCTACAGAGTCTGTACTACACACTCTGCAGGAGGTCTGGCTGGCTCTGGGCTGGCTCCAGGCTGCCTGCATTGCCTGGAGCAGGGACCAGCCCCAGGACAGCATTCCCAAGTTGGGAGAGGATCTTATCATCAGATGAGGTAGCCTTTCCCAGGCTGCAAATCTTAGTAAAGCTGATACGTCTCTCTGTCTGTGTTTCTTCTTCAGCAATCAATCTGTCCTCCAGGAGATAAACCAAATCTACTTTGTATTGCACTCTTTGTTCCCCACTGAGCTGGGGGACCTGGGTAGGCACCTGTGTGGTGAGTTGGGACTCTCAGAGCTGTATGCAGTGCCTTCAGGAGGAGGCTGTGACAGCCACAGACCTCTGCCAGCCAGGTTAAAAAACACCACACTGCTGCTCCTGCACTGCCTGCAAAGCCTGGATGTGGGACAGGGCAGAGACTGTGGCCAAAGGAAATAACAGGTTTCTTTTTATAGCATGGTCTGCTCTGCCCTTGACATTAAGAGAGCCTCTCCATCTTCAGGATGTGCTGCCAGCAGGACAGGAGCATGTGGCTTCTCATGTTTGGGGAACACAAAGCTCCTCCTGATGCAGGGAGGTTTTGTGCTTGACATCAGGGGAAGGGTCTTCACATCAGAGCTTGTTACTTATTACACAGGGAAGAAACTATCTTCTGTCATTTCCTGGAAAACAGCATTTGTCTACAACACCAGGGAAGGCAGTTTGTAGAACAAGGAGTGGAAATATCTTTGATCTGTCAACCAATGTCGGGAGAAAAACAAATTCGTTTTCATGTACTAGAACTTTTCCAGGAATTTGGAAGAGACTCCATGTTCATGCTTTGTGCAATTGCCCAGGTCTGACCAAAGTGCCCTGTGCAATGCCACATGCAGTCTCCGGGCACTTGTCTAGAGCATGAGTTCAAGGCTTCAGTTTCCTGGGCTCTTTGTGGTGTTAGCACGTAAGGCAAACAGGAGCATTTCAACATCCTAATGACTGAGAGGGAGTCAGTTATCTTCAGCCACAATGAACTGAGACTCTTCACCATTTTGCAGTGTATGATGTGACTTAAATGGTTTGTTTTTTTGGATAATTCTCTGAACACTATTTGTAAGTTTTTCGGTGGTTTTAAAGACAAGATTTCCCTTGAGGGTTTCTGTTGGTGCACATCTCTGCCCAGTTCTTGAGCCTCATGCTTAGCTTCTTGTTTCTCCCTTTAGCTCATGGTGGTCTCATGTGGAGATGGGTCCCCCCGACCCCATCATGGGGGTGACAGAAGCTTTCAAGCGTGACACCAATTCCAAGAAGATGAACCTGGGTGTGGGGGCATATCGGGATGACAATGGGAAGCCGTATGTCCTGAGCTGTGTTCGCAAGGTGAGCTGGGTGCTGGCTGCTGGCCGCTGGGCAGGGCCAGATCCAGGTGCCAGGTACCCTGAGGGACTCAGGGAGGGGGAACCACTTAGCAAGTTTTGTCTGTTGGTCCTTAAAATAAGCTTTGTCTCTCACAGACCAGGACAGTATTCCTGGATGTCTCCCTTAGCAGGACTAATGCTTTTGAGACGTGACAGAGCCATTAAGTAGGACAGGACAAAACAGGAAATACATGTCCTGTTCCCATTCAAGTAACTAACTTGTTGCTGACTTTCACAAACCCTCCAATGCACCTGTTCTTTGAACTTCAAGGTGTTTCTTGAATGGGCTGATGTTCTTTAGGCCACCCCACAAGGGAGGAAGGAGCTGACATTGGCCCCTTAATGGATTAGTCTTAGAAATTCTGCTGAGCCGATGTTACCAGTTTCTCCATAAGCCAGTCTAAAACTCCAGCCCAGGGAGCTGGGTGTGGACATTGCCCTTGAGGGGATTATGGGGTCTTTTAGGGCTAGTCCGGGTAGAAATAGGTTGTTAAATAGCTGTCAGCTGATACATACATTGATTGGCTACACTGACAGGGAGGCTGCAGGGAGAGTGCCTTTTCCATGTGTCTTACCAGTGTGGGGTTTAAAGCCATCCCTTGCCCTCCCTCTCTCTGTGCAGCTGGGTCACAACCAGGGAGTCTGGATGGTGTCACAGGGACAGTGTCCTGGTGGTATGTGAATGCTGCCAGGGTCTGTGCCACTCCCAGCATGACAAGGCCCTGCAAAAGGTTTGCTACACTACCTGTTTTGGGGATGTCTCCTAAGTAGAGATAGTATCTGCCTTTCAGAGACACTCAAGTATTGCTTTCCTGCAGGAAAGTGTGTGTCCTTGTGCAGCAGCATTGACTTGTAATGGGCTGGAAGTGGTGCTCTCTTCTGGTGCCTGGTTTCCTTGGCTCCACTGTACCAATGCTGTCACCCACTGAGGGCTCTGGTGGTTGTGGGGTTTTATCTGAAATGTTTACTGCTGCCCCTTGCTTGGAATGAGCCCTGCAGAGAAACTCCTGTAAACCAACCTTTGTCCCCTTTGAGCAAGCAAATATGCAGAGAAGTGACCTTCAGCTGTCCATCATTCTCTCCACGGTGATGCCTTCCTCACTGAGCTTGTGTCCTCTCTTCCAGGCAGAGGCCATGATAGCATCCAAGAAGATGGATAAGGAGTACTTGCCCATTGGGGGACTAGCGGATTTCACCCGGGCGGCCGCAGAACTGTCTCTGGGGGAAAACAGTGAGGCTTTCAAGAGTGGCCGGGTAAGGAGAGGCTGTGACACAGGGTTGGTATGTGGGTGCTCAGCAAATGTGGAAGAACTGGTGGGGTATTGGTGTTTCTGTGCTGTGGGGTGGCTGGGCCCAAGGATCACTGCTTCCTCTGAATGCTGGGGTGAAACAGCCCTGTCCAAGGAGAAGATTTAACCTTGCCAGGGGGCCCAACTTCTTGCCCTGGAGCTGGAGCTGCTGACTCCTGTGGTCCCTTCAGCCCCTTGTCCCTGTTTTGGTGTGCTGAAAAATAATGACTGTGTTCTCCCTGTAACGCAACATGGCTACTCAGATATTTTTTTTTCTATCCTTGCAGTATGTTACTGTGCAGGGTATTTCTGGGACTGGATCTCTGCGAATTGGAGCCAACTTTTTGGTGAGTACCTGTCCAGTAGTGGAAGGAAAGGACATATTTTGATCAGAGCTGGATTTTTAGGGCTTTCTAACTACTTGAATGTATTCAACCTATTTGAACACTGTCTTTCTGTTGACTAGCAACGATTCTTCAAAGGCAGTCGTGATGTGTATCTACCCAAACCATCCTGGGCCAATCACACTTCTATTTTCCGTGACGCTGGCATGCAACCTCAGGCTTATCGTTACTATGACCCCAAGACATGCAGCCTTGACTTCTCTGGAGCCATGGATGACATTTCTGTGAGTTGCCTTCCATGCCTGGAAGAAGGGAGGTCACGTGGGGAAATGGGTGGTGATCTTGCTCTACCCTGTATGTGATGATGAGGCATGAAGCTGTGTCAGGCGAGGTTTAGGCTGGATTTTAGGAAAAGGTTTTTCATCCAGAGTATGATTGGGCACTGAAACAGGGTCCCAAGGGAAATGGTCATGGCACCAAGTCTGCCAGGGTTCAAGGAGTGTTTGAACAATTCAGGCACATAGTATGGTTCTCAGGGTTGTCCTGTGCAGGGCCAAGGAGTTGGACTCCTTGGGTACATTCCAGCTTGGAATATTCTACCATTCTATGATGCCTGAAGGCATTAAATCAAGGCTAGAAGCCTCACAGAGCTCATCTGAGCTGTCTGATCTGCTGAGGAGAGTGCTCAGATATCACTGATGATTCATTCTCTGTAACATCTTAGAAAATTCCAGAGAAGAGCATCATCCTCTTACATGCTTGCGCTCACAACCCCACTGGGGTGGATCCCCGGCAGGAGCAATGGAAAGAGTTGGCAGCTACAGTGAAGGTAAGCAATGTCCCAAGGGGAGCTGTGCCATTCTTTTCTGGCCTTTCATGGGTGGCACCTGGTCATCACTTGGCTAAAGGTTATTCCCTTCCCTGAAGCCAGGATGAGTGTCATGTTCCTGACAGGAGCCAGCCAAATGCACCCAGAAAGCTTCTAGCTGACCATTGGGCTTGCTGCTGGCGCCCTCCCAGGAAGCTGGAGCAGGGAGACCCAAAAGGAGAGCAGCAGGGTTGAACATATGAGCTGTGATTGCTGGAGCGGAGCACCCAGTGCTGGTGTATTAAAAATGCTGGAAGATCTCTCATGTGCCTGGTGTCTCTACAAGCTTCAGCCAGAAATAGACAGGGACAGGTTCTGCCTTCTCCTCCTTCGCGCTGCTCCTTAACAGGAGTCAAGCCTGTAGCCAGTGAAATTTGCCTTGGAGATACCTGGCCTTAGTAGGGTCCTGAGAACTGGTAGATATCAAAGTGATGTCTGTGGCCTACAGAAGGGTAGATCTCCAGACTAAGGGGTAGTGCACCTGGGGTATCTGCCTAGCTGACTAGAGAGTTCCCAGGTGATTTTCCTGTAAACTGATAATACAGAAGACACTGAAGTAGACTATTTTATTACTTTTAATCTACTGCTTCCTGGGCCAGATTTGCACATCCCACAAATACACTGGAAGGTCTTTAGCTGCTATTTTGATGTGTGGTGGGTAGCTGCAGGTTTTCTGCTGCTTTCCTTGTGGTGAGTGAAGGGCAATGGCTCCCTTTCTGGAGGAGAATGGCTGCAGGTGGACAGACAGCTGTCTGCATGGCTTTTCTCAGCCTGCTGCCCTGCTCCCTGGAGGGGTGCTCAGCTTCTGTGACACTCTCTTTCATCTTTGCTGGCAGAAACGAAACCTCCTCGTGTACTTTGACATGGCCTACCAGGGCTTTGCCAGTGGGGACATCAACCGGGATGCCTGGGCTGTGCGGTATTTCATCGAGCAGGGCATCAACATCATCCTGTCACAGTCCTTTGCTAAGAACATGGGGCTGTACGGTGAGTAGGGCACGTGGCGAGGAAATGGTTTCATCCAGGCTGCTTGTGGGACCCCAATACCCCCAGGGTTTAGCAGCTGGTGTCTTCCTGCTGCCCGTGTTCATCCTGCAGTACTGAGCAGGGAGAACCCATCAGGAGCTGGTGGAGACCCTTCTAGAGAACAGGGATCCACTAAAGCTGTGTGGTGTTGGGTGCCACAGTCTAAGAAGGATATAAAGCTTTCAGAAAGTGTCCAAAGGAGACTACAAATATGGTGAATGGTTTAAAGGAGAAGCCATACAAGGAACAGCTGAGGACACTTGGCTTGGTCAACCTGGATAAGAGAAGACTGAGGGCAGAGCTCATTGTGGGCATCAGCTTCCTCCCAAGGGGCAGCGTCTGCTCTCTGTGACCAGTGACTGGACCCAAGGGAATGACATGGAACTGTGTCAGGAAGGATTTAGGCTGGATATTAGGAAAAGGTTCTTAAGCTGAAGGGTGTTTGGGTATTGGAACAGGCTCCCCAGGGAAGTGGTCATAGCACTAAGCCTGACAGAGCTTAAGGAGTGTTTCGACGATGCTGTCAGATGCAGGAATCATGGGATTCTTGGGGTTGTTCTGTGTAGGGCCAAAAACGACTTGATGATCCTTCCAACTCACAGTATTCTGTGATTCTCTTAGGAGAGCGTGCGGGTGCCTTCACAGTGATCTGCAGTGATGTAGATGAAGCCAAGAGGGTCGAATCCCAGCTGAAGATCCTCATCCGCCCCATGTATTCCAACCCACCCGCAAATGGAGCGCGCATTGCCTCTCTGATCCTGAACACCCCTGAGCTGCGGAAGGAGTGGTAAGAAGAAATCTGTAATGTTCATGACAGTGAGGTCTCTGTGCAGCCCTGTGCTGTGCTTTCTATGTGCTGCTGTCACAGGCAGCTCTTAGCTTCAGGAACAGTCAGAACCATGTCTGGAGAAATCCCTGTTTATGTCCTGGCATCAGCTGGTGTCAGTTTAACCTTGTGTTACCCAGGAAGAAAACACAGTAAAGGAGGGGATAAAGCTCCCAAAGGATTGAGGGATGCAGGAGTTGTCTATTCAAGAAGCATGAAAGTCTGAGATGGTGTAGCCATGTAGTGTGTCTCATGTAGGGAAAGTGGAAGCGTAAGCCCCCTGGGAATAAGACCCAGGAATGTAACCCTCATGCCCTAAGCCTGATTCCTGGCATTGGCCTGTGCTGTTTTCCCAGCCCCTTGGTGCCGGGTCCCTCCCAGCAGCTGGCCTGGCAGAACAAAGGCTGTCACTGTGCTGTGGCCTCATTGGGGGCTGTGTTCTTTTGTAGCCTGACACTTGTGCCTGATCCAGGTCCCAGCAGAGACATTTCCTAGCTGTGCTGCTTTGGAACAGGGCCTGTTTGCCATTGCTACCCTTGCACTCTTATCTGTAGATACTATTTATCTATTATCTAATGCTTATTTATTACTGTTTATCTGTAGATACTATTCTACAGATACTATTCTATTCTGGGTTTGAGTAGTACTGCCATGAGACATCCTACTGACCCATGACTTTCAGATGTGAGGAATGTCTGTACTATGGTAGTAGTGTTCAACAGAAATGGAATAGATAAAAAGAGGTCACCTTTGAGTATCAGGAGAAAGAAGCAACTCCCCCAGCTGGAGCTGCATCTTCATCCCCCTATGGGGCTACTCCAGGTTGAGAGGTTGATTTTCAATAGCTGGGGTAGGTAGAGCAGCATTGATGTGTTCCAGCCCTCCTCTGAATGGTTTCTGGATTGGCTTCTCAGGCTCACAGAGGTGAAGAGCATGGCTGACCGGATCATCAGCATGCGGACTCAGCTGGTGTCCAACCTCAAGAAAGAGGGATCCTCCCGCAACTGGCAGCACATCACTGACCAGATCGGCATGTTCTGCTTCACAGGGCTGAAGCCTGAGCAGGTAAGCACAATTCCAGTGGTCTCAAAGTGACATTTGCAGTCCCTGTCAGTAAGTTTTTGACTGCAGATGCCAAAATGAGCCCTTGTAAGCACTTCTTCCTCAGGAGGAACATCCTCCAAGCCCTAAGCACTGGCACATCATGGGGACCCTGGTCTTGCTCTGTTCTCTACTGTACTTGGGGAGGTTGAAAGTAAATGTAGTTGTCATGTCTGTCAAAGTAAGTAGTCACTTGGTGCTGCTCTGAAGTAACCTTAAAGGTCAGCTCAAATGAGGTGACTTTTCCAGCTGAACATCTGCAGTGTTGCTGCTTGGCCTGAGAGCTGAGCAGCATCTCTCTTGGTGCACAAGGGTATTCTGCAGGTAGTGGGAATGCCCTGTCTGCTGGCAGCCAGTTTGCCTTGAGTTTCAGCAAGCTGGGTAAATTTGCACTTTGCTGACACAGCAGAGGTTGGCCTGCAGTTTGAACTTTGCTCTTTCACCCCAGGTGGAGCGACTGACCAAGGAGTTCTCAGTGTACATGACAAAGGATGGACGCATCTCTGTCGCAGGAGTTACGTCAGGCAATGTGGGTTACCTGGCTCATGCCATCCATCAAGTCACAAAGTAAAGACAAAGGGGTGCTCTGGAGCTGGTGGCTTTCCCTTCCCCACCAGTTGAAGATGGGGAGGGAAAAGAAACAAGCAGAATACTTCCAACCACAGCACTTGAAGCCGCTGCTGAATGTATCTTGTAGATGAGTTGTTGTAGACGCCTAGTCAAATCCACCCTGTGCTGTGGAGCAGGGACATCATTGCTGGCTCCTGCTCATCACAACCTTCTTCCCTGCTGTCCATCGTTTCTCCATCAGCCCCAGCACCTATCTATGCTGGAGGAAGCAAATGCTTAGCAATGCCATCCTACCAGTGTAGGCACCAAAGGCTTCTCCGCACACATTTCTCCATGAGAAGGCTTTGTGAGGCTGTTGGCTGCTGGCTCAAGCAGAAGGGCTGCTCTGGTATGCTCTTCCAAACTCCTCAGCCAGTCCCTGCTACCAGCAGGCTCCATCCTCCTCCATCATCCCAGCCTGGAGCTGGCCAGCACCAAAGCTGTCCTCTGACAACCAGCTCTGAGGACTTCTCACTACCAAACTCTGCTCCGTCGTTGGCTTCGCTTTTTCCATCTGGGACTCTCCTTTCAGGTGTAATTCACAGTGGCATCAGTGCGTGGGGCAGACCAGTGTCCCTCTTTTAAACCTGTCTCACTTTCATACCTGGAGGTGAAACAATTTCTCAACCCCCTCCCCTCACCAATAAGAATCTCCTCTGAAAACTGCTCTCTGGTGGTCTCTGCCTCACCCCATTCCTGTCCTAAGCCCAGCAGTCCAGCCCTATACCTCCAGCAGCCCTCTCTGCAGTCTTTGTGCATGTCCCAAAGCTGTAAGCCAAGAGGCTGGCCCTGCACTAGTCCCTTGCAGGACATCCCTCTTCTGTTCTGTTCAACCACATTTCTGGTGACACCAGAAGACAGCTCTTGAGAGAAATCTGAGAGTTCAAAAACCATTCTGTCCTTCTAAACTGAGTGTCCCTGAGGTCCTGCGACTTACTGGACTCTGATTTTTAGTCCAAATAAACTGGTGCATGGCTGTGTCAAGCTGGGGACTTAATCCTGACATTGTGCAGCTGGATCCTGTCCCTCCCATGCACCAAATATTCCCTCTCAGGACCATGCTAGCACAGAAGATCTTACATGACCTGTGAAACCCTCATCTCCTGAGAATCCCTCATCTGAGAATCCCATGTACAGAGAGGCAGTTCCCACCAATGGGCCCCAGGAGCACAGTGTCTGAACTGAGATTGTCCAGGTGCAAGCTACTGTCACAGAGCTCAAATTGAAGTCTATGGCGTTGAACATAGGTCTTGCTGGGGAGAGGACAGATTTCCAAAAGCAGTCTGCCTTGAGCCATGAGGCCGTCTTTGGCCCACGATGCAGAGGAGTCTCCCTAGGCAATGCTGGAGGCATTACCTCTTTGAGTCTGTGAGCTGTTGCCATTCCCTGGCACCTCTTCCCTCTGCAGTCATACCAGGATATTTAGCAGGGCAGTCCTCATTCCCCATTCCTGCCCACGGGAGCCGTGTGCCTGTTGGAGCTGGGACAGGTCCAGTCTGGTGCACCTGTCCCGGTCTAGTGCACGTTGTTGCTACACTTGCTGGAAGGCTGGATCCTCCCGCCGCTCCCTGACAGGTTTCCGCTCCCACGCCGCTTGTTTACTGGCCCAATGCCCACAGCCGCTGCTTGCTGTCCTTTGTGCAATAAACCGCTTTCCATGCCGCACACGCCGTAGGTGCTGCTCCACGGCGCTGTGGGTTCCTGTGCTGTGGTCCCCGATTCTGCGTGGCTCTGGAGCTGCCACCTCCTCCCCTCTTTATCCTGGTGGGGCCATTCTCCTGCCCGTTCTCTGTATAATAAAAGCACCCTGGAGCACAGCCCCGTCTCGCCCTCTCCTTGCCGCGGGTCCCCGCGGGCTCAGACTCTGGGAAGGGCTACCCGAAGGGCGATGTTTCCCCTTCGCTGATGTTTCCCCGCCTCCGGGGCTGGACTACAACCCCCGGCGTGCAAGCGGGCAGGGCGGAGCCGCGCCGCCGCTGCCGCCAAGCTCAGCCGGGGCTGGGGCCGGGGCCGAAGGGAGCGGAGCAGAGCGCGTTCCCCGCCTGGTGAGTGGGGCCGGGTTATGGACGAACCGGGGGGACACGCGGGAAGCCCAGCGACCGGCTAGGGCAGGAGTCTGTGCATCCCTTGCGAACGCGGGCTGACCGTCACCGGCTCCGGGCCTTGCTCCTCCGGGTGGGGGGCGCCGCCGGGGCCAGAGCGGGGCCGCGTGTCTGTCTAGTCACCCTCGGTGAAGCGCCTGCTCTCGGGGTTTCTGGTTGCCAGAGTATGTCGGCGTTGCCTGGAGGGAAAGGACACCCTTCAGCATCCTCCCCCAGGCTATGGGAGAGAAGCATCGACCCCCTGCAGCTTCCTCGGCCGGGTGGGAACTTCAGCCCACTCGGACCCACCGGCCTGTCCCTCCATGCTCCTACCCACGGGGCACAGGGCGGCCCTTCCTCCCCTTCCCCAGAAATCTTTACAGAGGATTTATAGCACAAACACAGAGTTTAAATAGCCCAGAAGCAAGGAGTGAGCTGGGCAGGAAGAGTCTCTGTAGATGTCCTCTAGGAATAAAAATCAGATTTCCTTGAAAAGAGATTTCTCATGGTCATGTAGATTCCTGCAAAATCCTGCCAGGTTGTGTGGGTTGATCTCCAGCTTGGAGGCACTGGGATGAGATTTGGACTTTCCAACCCCCAGTGGCTGTGATGCTGGAAACACGAGATCCTCAAATACAAAAGCTTCTGAGACATGATCTCCTGCTGGTTGTCAGGGGTGCACCTGGGGGTGCACTGGAAGGGGCCAGTCCTGCTTTTCCTGTTGACACAGTATTTCTGCTGCACACAGGTCATTCCTGTTGAGCCCAGCCTTGCCCTTTACTCAGGAGCACGTGCACAGCCGCTCTTGCAGAGCTTGCAGGAATTGGGGTTGGAAATTAGGAAGTGAGCTATGACACTGGGTCTCGTGCTCACAGAGAGGCGAGTCCTGATGTGAGGCTGCAGGTCCTCAGGGCTGCACAGCCAGGGCTCAGTCCCTCATCCAACAGCAGCTGTGTCCCCTCCCTGGATTTGAGGTACAAGAGGTGAGTTCTCTTGCTGTATCTCTGCTGGTGTGTGTGTGCTTTGACCCCCCAAGCTAAGACCCAGGGAACACAGTTCCTCTGTGCCCCCACCTGATGCCCAGGTTGTTCCTTGTTAATATAATTTAACTAACACTTAACAGTGTCATTCTTCATCCCCTTGTAGGAGTAGGGAACTGCCTGATTCCTGTGTTGCTGCATTCCACCCCGTTTGCTGCCCTTCCTGCCTGATGGAGCCAGTGCTGGCTGAGGACACTCCTCGAGGTGCCCAGCTGAGCCTGCTGCAGAACCACTAGTGGGACGTGGACAGTGGTGTGTGCCACTTGAAGGACAATGGCTCAGGGCACTGGGAGCATCAACAGTGACTACAAGGATTGGGAGTGGAGCGAGGATGCTGGCGAACGGGCGAGGCTTCTGCAGAGCCCTAGTGTGGAGACCGTGCCCAAAAATTCAGAGAGCCAAGGAAACAGTCTGGGAGCCACGTCGGCTCTGGGAGCTGTCTTCATTGTGGTCAATGCTGCCCTTGGGGCTGGGCTACTCAACTTCCCTGCTGCCTTCAGCATGGCTGGCGGTGTGGCTGCAGGCATCGCCCTGCAGATGGTGAGAGAGTTGGGAAGGGACAGTCCCCTGTCCCACCCTTGGACATGGGAGGGACATGTGGTGCCCCAGAAAGGGCTTGGGAGGGACCAGACTCCTAGGGAGAAGCTCTTCTGCATGAAGTGCACCAGATATGCTCAGTGTATTCAGGGGTGGCTGCCTGGGGTGGCTTAGGGGACCTTGCCATATTGTTGGCTCAGTGTTCCCTCCCTGTCTCTCTCCCATCCCAGTGCATGCTGATCTTCATCATCGGAGGCTTGGTCATCCTGGCCTACTGCTCACAGGCCAGCAATGAGCGCACCTACCAGGAGGTTGTGTGGGCCGTCTGCGGGAAGGTGCCTGGTGTGCTGTGCGAGGTGGCCATTGCTGTCTACACCTTTGGCACCTGCATCGCCTTTCTCATCATCATTGGAGACCAGGAGGACAAGAGTAAGAGTGTTCCATGGAGCAAATAATAACCAGTTGTTGTTCCTTCATTTGGAAGGGCCAACGTGACCATCTCTGTTGTCCCCACAGTCATTGCTGCTCTGGTGAAGGAGCCTGAGGAAGTTGGGAGCAGCCGCTGGTACACAGACCGCAAGTTCACCATCAGCATCACTGCCTTCCTCCTCATCCTGCCTCTCTCCATCCCCAAAGAGATTGGCTTCCAAAAATATGCCAGGTGGGTGGGAAGAGCCCTCTGGGGCTAGGAGTTGGGGTAGGCCAGCACCCACCTAAGCACGGTTGCAGAGGACAGGGACTGGAAATGCTGTGGTTCTAGTGCCATATCTGCCCACATACCCTCTGCCTTCCCATGCCTCAGTTTCCCTATCTGGGAAGCAGAGGAGTGACTGAGCACTGTGCAACCACAGTGTCGTACTTCAGGGCTTGTGTCCTTCCCTTCTGCATGCTGGAGGAAGCAGGGAATGCTGCTTTCAACTACATTGTCTCCTATCTTTGGAGTTGGCAATCCAGCAGAAAGGAGAGCCAGTAAGTGTGCCTAGGCTGGGTGGTCTGCGGGCCAGCCCTGCTCCACCAAGAATCTTGGTGTGACCTGGCTGCTGGAGCTGGACCAGGGACACCAAGGACTATCACTGCTTCAACATTTGCCTCTTTCTCCAGCCCAAAACCCAAGTCTGGCAGGTTTGCCACTCACAGAAGCATGGGATAATCCCCAAATGCAACAGACTTTGTTGACATCTGCTTGGGGGACAGCAGGTGACATTTCCTGGCATATTCCAAGGGAAGGGAGAGCAAAAATTGGTCTGATAGTCAGGAGGGGGGTAGCCTGGGCTGTGCAGGGCAGAAGATGGGGATGGAGAGGCTGAGAGAAAACCCTCCATGAAGTGGGGAGGCAGAGCACTCACAGCCTCCTATCCCCTCTCACAGCTCCCTCAGTGTGATTGGCACATGGTATGTCACAGCAGTCATTATCATCAAGTACATTTGGCCCGACAAGGAGCTGGTGCCTGTGGAGATCCCTACCAGGTAAGAGCAAGAGACATGATGCTCTTGGTGCCTTCACAGCACTGCAGAGCCAGGCTGGGCTGTGGGAGCGAGGGCTGCAAAGGCTGGGGATGAATCTTTCATCAGTCCCATCCCTGGTCCTGGGGACTCTGCATGTTGCTGCCAGAAACTCTCAAGTGGCAGCACCTCTGAATGTTTCAGAGGAACAGGTGGTGAAGAGGAGGGAAAGGACCTCTTAAAGGTTCCCATGGCTCCATCACAGGTTTTGATGAGCACTGATTGGTTTTTATCTCTGATATATCCAAAACTTGGATTCCTTGTGCAGTGCTTGTGCTCACGCAGCAACAAGGGCTGTGTCTATATTTGGATGATTCTGGTTATTTCCTTGGCCAGCACAACCACTGTGGCTTATTCCCTTCTTCACAGTGTGTATTTTTGGATCCAGTGCAGGAATTTTATGGCAGAGCAGAGGTTAGACCAGTTTTTTGCACTGCCCAACTAGATCCTTATTTTTTACTGATACTTTTACTTTTGTATGCTCAGATTTGGCTGTTTCTGTCTCAGTGAAAGGCCCTGGTCTTCAGGGAATACCACATCCCAGGAAAACCTCATTCCATGCAATGGCATCATCCTGGGTGGGGGGATGCAGTAACAGCAAGGACACTGAGTACTCCCAGCTCATCCTCCCTTGGGGCACTGGATGGGCGTCACAGGGGATTTTGTTCTGACTGAGGGGTGTTTCTTTCCTGCCAGCCCCTCCACTTGGACAGCTATCTTCAATGCCATGCCCACCATCTGCTTTGGGTTCCAGGTAAGGCCACAAGCTTGGCACTCCTCTTCCATCCTGTAGTTGCTTGGGTAGCAGACTAAAACCCTGCCTGTGTGATTGGCTGGGTGATTGGCTATGCTATGCTATGCTCACTGCACAGCTTTGCAAGGAGGCTGAAGCGTTTTTAACATCTTACCACCTCTGGATGGAGATGGATCCATTTTATCCCAGCTAGGATGTGCAAAGCAGCCTATCCCCCCCCTTTGCTTCTCCATTGACAAACCTGGGGGGGATGACAATATCACAACAAATGCAGAATATCACAAGTAGGATACCACTTGGTTCAGCCCATCATGTATCCCCACTGTCTCTGTGTCCTGGCAGTGCCATGTGAGCAGCGTGCCCGTCTTTAACAGCATGAAGCAGCCGGAGGTGAAGACCTGGGGGGCAGTGGTGACAGCAGCCATGGTGATTGCTCTCTTCGTCTACACAGGCACTGGTAAGTGAGGGGACATTGTGTGAGTGTGGCACAGTCCTTGGAGTGGCTGTGAGCTTCAGGAAGGCAGGGACCCTCTGGTCAGCAAGGGTCAGAGGGAGAAGGGAGGACAGTCCATGGAACACTTCTGCAATGTGTCCTGTGCCATATCCATTCAAGTCTGGTCCTTCAAACATATGTTCAGGAGATTTGTCCCTATCCCCTGCTGACTGCACCCTTCCTGGCAGGCATCTGTGGCTTCCTAACCTTTGGAGCTGGTGTGGAGCAGGATGTCTTGATGTCCTACCCCTCCAATGACATCCCTGTTGCCCTCGCCCGGGCTTTCATCATCCTCTGTGTGCTGACGTCTTACCCCATCCTGCACTTCTGTGGCCGGTGAGAGCTGGGAGAGATGGGGCTGGTGTGGGAAGGAGGAGCAGCATGAGGAAACCCCTCTGGGTCTGTGCCCACAGGGCTGTCTTGGAGGGTCTCTGGCTCCGCTATACTGGAGTAACAGTGGAGGAGGACGTGGTTCGGGAGCGGAGGAGACGCCTGCTTCAGACCATCAGCTGGTTCCTCCTGACACTCCTCCTGGCTCTTTTCATCCCTGATATTGGCAAAGTCATCTCTGTCATTGGGGGTTTGGCCGCCTGCTTCATCTTTGTCTTCCCAGGTAGGGCATCCTGGGATGGTCAGGGGCTGACGAAGGTCACATGGCCTTGTTTCTCCAAGAGGGAGGGGCAGGATGGAAACACAGGAACCAGGAGATTTTTAGAGGATGACAAAAATGTGGTGTGAGGCCAGTCAGCAGTCCAACTATTTTGGCTGGACTTGGTGCTCTGTAACTGGGAGTGCAGCTCCCTGTTTTATGGAGTGTCTGTTCAGTCCCCAGTGGACAGTCCTCATCTGATTCTAATTTGTCTCCCCTGCCTTTCAGGGCTCTGCCTGATTCAAGCCAAACTCTCTGAGATCCAAGAAACCAGGGCAATCAGGTAATGGAAATGTGCTTCCCCTGTCCCCCATTCCCCTGTGGATACTGGGGTGAAGGACCCCTGTAAATATGCCCTGTCCTCCTGCATCCACAGCTGGTGGGCCCAGGTCAGCTATGGGGTGTTCATGGTCACCCTTGGAGCCTTCATCTTTGGACAGACCACTGCCAATGCCATCTTTGTGGATCTTACAGCCTGACTTCTCCAGGCTGGACTGCACTGCTGCTGCTGAGGGGATGGAGATTCCCCCTGGGACCAAAGGGAAGTGGGAAGAAAACATGTTGGTGTGTTGGGAAGATGCAAGAAAACCGTTGTGACTTGGGGCTTGGCTGAACAAGCCCTGTGGTGGTTTGTATCTCAATGTCTTAAGGCACCAGGCAGTCAGGCTTCTCTCAGCCCTGGCTCCCTGGTGAAGCCAGAGCAACACTACAAGGTGACCTGTCATCCAGGGCAATCTCTTTCTGCCCCTTGGGGTAGACATCACTAAGGGGTTGTGGTTGGGCTTTGCAAAGCCATGCTGCTCTCATCTGTGTACCCTTGTGCTGGTGGAGCTCCTCTCCACAGCTAAAACTCCTTCTCCCAACTTTGGAGAGAGAAGCAATGTTCTGCATAAAAGGAAATAGTAATCATGTTTATCAGACAGGGAGACACCCCCATAGTCCTATTGTGTGTCAATGTTTGGTTTGAACTCTGGTTTCCTGACGGTCTCCTGCCCCTATTCTCACATCTCCCTCTGCCTGGGCTGCACCTTGTGTTACAAAGGGTTGCCTTCAGCCTGTTTGGGTTTTTTATTTTGAGGATCAGAATGACCCTGGGGTAGGGACATGCCAGTGCAATGTTTTCCTTGCCAGGGGTTGTACACTCAGTAGATAAGCTGCTATGACTGCATTGACCTTCTGAAGACACTACAACAGAGCAAAGCTCTTCTCCAGATTTACAATCCTGTTCTTCCAGGTGTCCAGAAAATGGGACTTGGCCAGGTTTTAAGGAATGCTTTTGGGGTAAAGCAGTCAGTATTCATTTGTTTTATATTGTTCTCTTGGTCATTTACACTCTATGGCTGGTGTTGCTCTGGGCTGTCCCTCTGTTGCCTGTCTGGATGATACTTCATTCCTGCTTTTCCTGGGCTGAGCTGTTTCCCCAGCTGCAGATTTGGTTGGGGGCTTTAAACCTCAACAGCAAAGTTTTCCTGTTCTGTCTTTGAGTTTCTTGTTTGGCTTCTAAAACCCTTGGGGAGGAAGGAATTCAGTTGATGCATCTGAGACGAGGGTTCAGCCCAAATTTGTGTAAAACCTGGCCCTGCATCTTCTGGAAGCAGCACAGGCTGTTGTGGTGAGAAGGAGAACCATGACTTGTGCATCTGTACTTCTCAACGTGGCTCTCTTGCTGCAACCAGCGGCTGCAGGAGGGGCGACAGCACATGAGTGCTTCCTCATCCAGAAAGGTTTGGTCTTTCCTTACTAACGCTGCACATAAATGGGGACCTCCCCATTGCTGCTTGGAACAGAGAGACCCAGATGAAGAAGGAGGAAGAAAAGCCCCAAGCACAGCAGGAATGTTTGAGGGATGCTGTGAAGGCACAGATCCCTCCTGCCTCTCCCAAGGGATCTCCAGCATCTGTACCCTTATCTTTCGACAAAACCAGGCTCCACCAAACCCCCACTTGTATGGCACCAGCTGTGTCCCAAGCCCGTTTGCCAGGCTCCTGCCTGTGAGCAGAAGCTGGGGCTTGGAGACCCTTTGGCATGAAGAAAATGTCCGGTTGTCCTGGATGTGGGGAGCACAGAGCCACCTCCCATGGAGCCCAGCAGAGATGCTCAGCTGATGCCAATGCCAAAATGCCTTCCAGTGCCCACCCTGCAGAAAGATGAAAAAGTTTGGTACCTGGTGGGTCTCGTGGCCCTGGCTTTCCTGAAGGTGTGCTAGGCATGAGGAGGTCCCTTGACTGAAGTGGAGGAGGACACAGTGTCTCTTGTCAGGTGGGAAACACCTGGGCTCCCTTGGTGCTCCCGCAGTATCCCTGTGGCTGAGGGCAGGGCAGGTCTGGAGGTGCTGTGGCTGTTCCTGTTTGCCTTACTGCTCCCCTGTTTACAAACACTGGCCTTTTAACATGTATTTTGTACATGCAGGAGGTGGAGGGAACTCAACTCAATAAAAGTGACATTGTGATGCATGTGTAAGGCCAGCAGGAGGTGGTTTCTGTGAGAGATGCTCCCGGGTGGGATACAGGGAAGAAGCCATATCAAATACCGTCCCAGCTCTCCCAGCTTTGGGATGGATGGTGTGGAGGTGCGAAGTCCCACTGCCTTCCTCAGGCCTTCATCCTCCCGGGTATCTTCACGCCCAGGACCAGGGGAGGCTCTGTGGGGCCCGGTCCTGCTGTGGCACCCCAGTGTCGCCCCCCGGGGCAGGCAGGTGGGTGTGGTGGGGCTGACACGGGTGGGAAGGAACTGAAGGGAGTTTCCCCTTCGGGACTGAGGGCCAGCCATCCCGGAGGGTGCCAATGGAGAGGGGATTTCCTTAGAACGGAAAATCCTTCTCCGGAGCGTGCGGGGCGCGGGCCGGGCGCTCTGAGGGTCCCACAGCCACCATGCTGTGGGGGAGCAGCGCCTGGGCCGTACCAAGGCAGCGCGGGGTGGGGAGGGGGGAAACACGCCAATTTATAGGCCTGTACCACGGCGCTGCGCAGGGAAAAACCGTTCCTGGGGTAGTACCACCATCGGGGGGAGGAAACAGCGAGGCACGGGGGAACGGCGTGGACCGCACCACTCGGAGAGGGGGACACCCTTCCCCCCGCCATGACTCCGCGCGCCCTTTGGCACCGCCCGCCACTTCCCCTTCCCGCCCCGCCCCCGCGCGACGTCCCTCGCTCATTGGCCGGCCTCGGCAGCACGGGTTGGCCATAGGGGCGCACGCGCAGGCCGAGAGGGCTACGGAGCTCTGATTGGCTGAGAGAGTAGGAAGGATTTCGGCCCCTCCCGGCCAATGGCGCGCGGCTCAGGCTCCGCGCGGAGGGCGGCAGGATGCCCTCCCCCGAGGTCGCGCGGCACTGATTGGCCGGCTCTCACGGGGCCCCGAGCTCTGATTGGCCGAAGGCCCCCCCCCGCGGGGGCGCGGCAGCTCCGCGCGCATTCCGCCCCTCCGCTCCCCCGCATCCCCCCCCGCGAGAGGACGGGGGAGGGGAAAGGCCGCGGCGCGAGCGCGCGACCCCATCCGCCATTTTGTATCGGAACGGCGGCGGCGCGAGAGAAGCGCGCGAGCGGCCCCAGCCCGGCCCTCACGACACCGCCGAGGTGGGAGCGGCGCCCGGCCGGTCCCGGTGGGGGGCCTCTGGGTGGCTGTGGGGACGCTACGGGCTTCGGAGCGGGGGGGGAGGGGGTGGCGGTGGCGACGGGGCCGGAGGCAGCGGGGCCGGGCCAGCTTGCGCTGGGGGTAGCGGGGCCGGTTTAGGCACCCGCCCGACCGGGCCGCCCTCCGGGCTGTGCGAAAGGCAGCGGCGGGACCCGCAGCCCTCTCCGCCTGCACTTCTCGGTCCTGCAGCGACAGAGGGAACTCGGCAGGGTCCGGGGCGGGAGCCGCGGGTGTTCCCGGTTCGCTGGCGGGGACAGGTGGCGGCGGCAGCGTCGCGAGGTGGCGGGGAAACGGCCAGCTATGGAACTGTGTTCATTTCTCCCCCCTCGCTTGTGTAACGCCGGTGGTGACAGGTGGAGCTGTGAGGACTCCGGGTCGGGCCTGCCCCGGCCGGGCCCAGCGGCCTCCGTAGGAGATCGGCGTTGTGACTTGCTCGCAGAAAATACGGAAAAAGTGAGCTGTAGCAAATAATCCAGTGACATAACCTTCTTGCAGACCACAGGAGAGGAATCCTTCTCGGTGCTGTCCTCCAGTTAAGAAAACGCTGCCCAGTAAAATTGACTTGTATAATTCTAAACTAGAAATAGCAACAGTTGGGTGTTTCAGCAGATGCCGTATCGGTACAAGAGTTTTTTACAGTAGTTTTCTAACTTGGATTAGTACCATTTGCTCCTTATACAGGAAGGCCAGTGAGTACTCACAGTTTAATTTCAACAAACCAAAACCAATTTGGACTGTATTTACGACAGAAGTGAGATAATACTGAAAATAGAACATTAGTATGTTGGTACATCATATATTCAGAATATTTCTGAATCCCACTTGTTGCAAGGAAACATGGCAACTGCTCTCAGGAACTTTTTTTAAGCAGTTAACAAAACAGGTGTGACTCTGACATTCTTCGTGTACCCAACTGATTCCTGTTTCTAAGGTAACTACTTTGGCATTGGCTAAAATTATGTACAGGGTGAGTCCAGGTGGGGTGACTCTTATAAACAGGAAACAAACTTAGTTGGTAGTAGACTGTTCTGTCCTTTCCACTTTTGTTATTTTGCTTCTTAGTTTACTCTTAACTGTTGATGATGTTGGCCTGGTGTCTCCAAACCAAACTCACAGCCAGTTTGCTTTCTACCTGTGTCTCTTCTTTGGAAAAATACCTTATCCTGTTTTTCCTATGTAGTGTTCCTAAGTTTTTGATTTATGCTGAAGTGGCCACTCTTGGTGTTCACTTGAGTAAGTGGAAGAGAAACTGTGGAAACATAAATTAGCAATAGAGGACAGTAATGTTTTATCTCCCTGTGATGGGACATAACTAAATTATGTCGGGAATTGTTACCACTGAGAATCATGTTGAGGCCGTTACTATTTTATCCAGATTTCTCTTTTGTTTCATAAACATCCCTGATGTGTGAAAACTGCAGTTTTCCTTTGACTTTTAAAATAGTATTTAGTTGTTTTAAAACACATTTTGGATGGTAAAAAGACATGCAGCATTTGATAACAAGTCCCTTCTTTTCTTCCCTCCAGCAGAAACTTTTTTTGAAGTGCTTGTCTGAAGGAAGTGAGCGTTTCTTGTTTTTTCTTTTTTTTAAACAGTCCAGGTTGAGATGTGAAAATGCCTGAAGCAGCCATGTCATATTTGTTTCGTATTTGAGGTAGATTCCAAACTGCAGTTTCACTGGCCTGAGTGTATAGGAACAACACAGGTGCTTAGTTCAGTCACACTGTAAACTAAAGTTACTGTGTCTAATCATCTTTGTGACTTCCAGTTTACTGGAATTGGGTGCAGCTTTCCAGTGTATGGAATGTTCAGATGTCTTTTCTGTTTGTAATCACCTGAATTTGAACCGGTCAAATTAATTGGGAGTTTATTTTACTGCTTATGTGACTTCCACTCTGGAGGTTTTTTTTTTCTCAATAGATTTCAAAGTGGTAGACATCCTGAAATATAAAGTATAGTATGATTTAAAGCCACCTTTCTCCCTTGGATTGCTCCCAGTGTTGGCCTTCAGAGAGGTGTGCTGCTCTTCCATGTTTTGCATTTGTTCGTGGGTTTAAAAAGAGGATAAGGGACTGTTCTGGGGAGCAGGTTTAGCAGTGGTCCCTTTAGCATATTTCATGTGATGTTTTGTGACAGGAGCTTAGAACCTAATCAGCAAACACATTGCTGTTTGTGTTGCTAGGTCTTTATCCACCACATGCGGCACATGTGCCCTGTAATCATACAACTCTTGAAATCCAGTGGGAATAGTTACTTCTGCAAAATTCTGAAAAAATATCCAAAGTTAGCTTAAAGTAATTTTGAAATTACTTTCTTTATTAGGGTGTTTCTGAATTTGTGAAGACATCAGGTTTGTCAACTTCAGCATCAAGGTTTAGTTACTCTCTAGTGATTTCTGGTTAGTAGGGAGTGTCTGGTCACACCTGATGGGTGGTTTCATATTGGCCCTCTCTATTTTGTGATTTTTGGATTCTTGCCTGAAATTTTATTGCATTTACCTTTTAATCCAGCAGAACTCTGGTCTTGAAAAGATATCTACTGAAATAGATGCCAAATGTTTTTTGCTGATGGGCTTTTGTTTTCCTTAGGAAGTATTCAGGGAGTGTAATGCTGTAGAATTTGGTAAATATTTTTTCTCTCTAAAATGGGTTGTGTTGCACAATATAAAATAGTAATATTGTAAGAGCTCACGAGTCCTGTGCCGGCTATCTTAATCCATTACTGTTTTATAGGATCTGTGACTGAAAGTAGCTAATTTTGCCAGGTCATCTAAATTTTTTTGATAAACTCCATATAGCTGAAGCCTGACTTGTCTGAACATGGAAGGTTTGTCCCATGGACTGAAAACTTCCTGAATTGTTGAGGCCAGTGTAGGGAGATTCATTCCCACTAAGGATATATGGATCTAAAAATAAAGTCTGCTCCACATAGCATTCATAGCTTCCTTAATCAGTGCCGTAGTAATTGAATTTTAGCTTTGCACTGAATGACTGAAGAGGTACCTATGCAGTTCTGCTGTGCAGGCAAGGCTCCCTTGGGTTACTCTGTACTCTCCTGTGTTAGGTTACATCCTTTGAACCTCTGAAGTGCTGTTAATGTTGCATCCGTGGGAGCTGTCAGGGTTTGCTGTGTGTTGGGATATACATGGTACAAACCATATGTTTAGAATATAAGTAGGAAGCTGTTTCCTCAGCTATTGTGTTCCTTTCTTGAGTCTCCGTGTTTGCTCAGGCTCTTCCTTGAGAGGCTTCCTTGAAAGGAGAAATACTATTTTGCTTCCAGCTTGGATTGTCCAGTGGTGCTGCCAGATTTTGTAGTTGGAAGGTGGCAAAGCTTGTTTTGCTTCCCTGCAATCAAAGCATTCCCTGCTTTTTTGGGAGACAGCAGAGATGCTAATAGGAGGGTGGGATGGTCAGTGTTCATGCTCTGCAGGGTGTTGTATGGCAGCAGGGAGGCTTGAGACCAGCTTGAGAATTTCAGTACTAAAACCCCTGGGTTTTAGGTGGAGTAGATGTGATTGCTGTGCTGTTCGTATTGGTATGAGGAAAAATGCTCAGAGAAATGTGGTTTTTCTTCTTAGGGGCCTGAAAGGCAAACTCTGGAATTCTGTTATTGCCTTAAAAATTGGTCAAGTTGGAGTTTTGTGTTATGTCCTGTAGGTAGTTCAAACAGCCTGTGAGTTCTCTGGGCTGGTTGCTGTAATCTGGTGCTCTGATGGGACTGAATTCCCCTTGCTGACTGCTTGTTTTAGTAAGTGCAAGTACTGTGCTGAGGTCTAGTGTGCTTGATTTTTAACAAATGCTTTTCAGAAGCTTTATATTGGTCATGTATGTTAAGCCCTGCCAGTAAGATTGTCTTGGAAGGCGTGTGCTTGCCAAACCCAGTGACATTTTCTAGGTTATTCCAAAAGGGGAATGTAAAAAGTTATTAAAAAAAAAAATCAGGTACTGTATTACTGAGAAGTCTTTTTAAACTTTTGTGCCAGTCCTTCCTTCTAGATGTTCCACAGTCAGTAGGCTTTTAAATCTTAATATATAAAGGTAAAGAGTTCTAGCTTGTCACATGTACTAAAAAGAAATTGAAGTTTTGTGTAATTCTCACTGCAGTTTTAGACATGCCCTGAAATTCTTTCAGAGACCAACTGCCTTGTCACTGAAGAATGCTTTCAGTATTACTGCTTGAAAATTTATTCTTTGTGAGATGTAAGTTTTACTGCATAAGAAGGATCTTGCATACCTTCAATGAATAGTCAGGGCTTTCTATGGCATAAGGAAGATCTGAAGTCAGTTGATTTGACTTTTCTTACAAATAATTTACCCATATATTTGTGTAATATAATGAACTCTTTTAAAGAGCAGAATGGTCTTCCTTGCCTCTGATAGGATTCAAAACTGATGTTTTGAAGTGTAGGCAGATGTTAAATAAGGTATGGTTCTGAGTATAAGTGAGTGAAAACCTTTGTATAAAGGGAGATGGGAAGAAGAGTCCTATTTGTACCCAGCACAGCCTGTTCAGCTTCCTCTGTGCTGCTGCTGTTGGTTGCTAGCAGAAGGAGGCTCGACATGCTGAGCTGTGCTGCTGCAGGAATGCTCCCTGGACTGGTTTGCCCTCAGTTCCGTGTGCCAGGCGAACACATCACCCGAGCCATCCATTTCCATGATGAGGCAGAAATCGTGTGCTGGTGGTTTTTGCCGTGGAGCCAAGAGAGCAAAGCAATAGTTCTTGTTCTGAAAAAGGGATCTTCAGAGTCTTGGCTTGAAGCCCAGTGACCTTTGTGTTTGATCAGGTAGAGCGTCCAAGCAGTGACTCTCCAGCTTGATTCTACCTCTGACAATGCACAGTGCTGCTTCTCAGAGCAGCTTGGGGCTTCGTTTGAGGCTCCCCACACTGTTGAACATGCAGGACTTGATTTGGGATGCAATTTCGTCACACTGGCAATCTGTAATTTAACAGATGAGATGTCAAGTGCCAAGTTTTGTGTTGTCATAGAAATTTATTAAGCTGGCAAGCTTTGCTGTTGTAGCTCACTGGAAAGCTGTTTCAGTATAAGCCAAATGTTAGTGTTAGTTTATTGCAGTTCTTTGTGTGTTGCTCATTCACAATTGCTTGTTTTGGTGTACAGGGTTGAGGCAATACTGCCTGGATATACTGAGGCAAAATATAGCAGAGATGGTAAAAGTGCGTTTTTTATATTGGTTTATGATTGATGTTTTGAATGATTCTGACCTCTGATTGCTGCTGTGTGGTATTTAATTCATTATTCATCTTATTTACTTCTTTCTCACGGTGCCGAAAATCATTCTTCTGACTGAGCTGTTTGCTGGCTCTTTCAGACTGCAAAATGCAGAAACAAAAGTGGTCAGGTAGTGTAAAAACAACTGAGCTTGTGTTGTGAAAACTAAATACTACTTCATTTTCCTTGTGAACATAGTTATGTGTCGCTGCTACAGAACTTAAATCTAATTTTATACTGTTTTCCAGGTGCCATGTTTCAGAACAGACAAAGACAACTGAGAAAGAAGAGCTGAAGCAAGTAACACAGAAACAGATACAGGCTCATTGGGGGAAAAAAAATTGACCTGTCTCTGAGGTGACTAAAGGGGAATAATGGTGATTTTGCGCCGGGCTCGGCCGCCTGCTTCCGCCCCAACCAGCAATGAATCTTGACTCGCTCTCGCTGGCCTTGTCTCAAATCAGCTACCTGGTGGACAATTTAACCAAGAAAAACTACCGAGCCAGCCAGCAGGAAATACAGCATGTAAGTAAAGTGATACAGTACTGCAAAATAAATTTTGGAAAGAGAATTGGAGTTTCTCTTCTCGTTAGTATTTGTACTCCGTGGTGCTCTTGTTTATGTTACTGTTTGCGATGTTGGAAATTGCAGGGTGTGTCTGATACTTCTTCTGGTTCATCTGCCAAGTCATGGAATGCAGCTCAGAGCTGAGACCAGTATTAACTTTGTAGTTGAATATTAGGATTAACTGCTGCTCCCGAAGGGTGGTATAAAAAGCTTTCCTAACTTCAGCTTTCCACTTTTGGGCATTCAATAGAACACTGATTGGGAAGGGGAGGAAAATGTGTACATTCAGTGTTTAGAATTATTGCACTGAAAGCCTGTTGTAATTTAACTCTGGGTTCTCCCTTCTCCCTTGATGGAAGTTTTTTTTCCTCTTTTCATTCAGTGACTCATTGCTTGGTCATGAAACCTTTCAGAAGGCAGGCAGAGCAACTGCATGTTGAGACCCAAATGTTTGTGATTTTGGCAAGAATTCTGTTTTAATTGACCTTTTTAAAAATAGCTCTGACTTGTAGGGTGGACTGAAAAGCATTATCTGCAGAGGAGTGCTTAGGAAGAAGTGAATGCTACTGAGCTAGTTTTAGAAACTGGTTTAGTTCAGTTCCCAGCTGGGCCACTTAATGTTGAGTTTTTTTCCTGCAGAGGTGAAATCCTGCAACAATTTGAATCAGATTAGAAGGCCAGAGGGCTTAAGCAGTGAGTTTCTGTAACATTTGATGTCTTTAAAAGTGCATTCATTGCTTATCTTGAGGTGAGAGGAGAGTGATTTCAGCAGTATTGGCTTCTTTAAATGTAAGATGGAATAGATCTCTTGTAACTTGTGTAACTTTCTCATGTTTTTCAGTTCAGTACTCCAGGGGCTCATTTGGGATCATGCTGTCCTTTTGATCAGTGTTAGTTTCAACAGATGGCTTTTGCAGTAAGGTGTGACTGAAGCATGACTTGATTTGGGAGAAGATATGGTTGATCTGCCATTCACTTGGAGCATAGCTCTCTGAAACAGGGACAGATTGTTCCTTACCCTTCAGCCAGGCCTCTTACCTTCACTGTGGTGAGAGGGGTGAGAGACTGGATCCTGGTCTGTGGAAATGGCTGGATTTTCATGTGTATGGTTATAAAGCAGAGCTAAAATTTCAAGGCTAAATTCATAAAATCTTAATCCTTTGTCGTCTTTTTAAATTTTGTTTTCTTGGTATTGTTTTACTTTCATGGTTGCTGGTACAATATTTCTTTAGTTGAAGAGAATATATGTGCTGTAACTCTGTTTCATGCTGCGCTGCTTGGGGTAAATATCTGGTGTGATTCACTCCATTTTACAAAGTTTCCATCTAAGCATTGTAGTAATGCTAGAATTGTAGTAATTCATTCTTGGAGTTCTTCTTTTCACAACTGACCAAAATGACACATTTAGATACATCACTGGAGTGTAACAGTGGCAAGCTTGAAGTAGCTAATATATGTTTAAATGTGCTTTCAGTAGTCATTTAATATAGCTACTGCTTAAAAAAATAGAATATATGTTTTAAAAACTCGAAAATATTTTATGCATTTGTCAGACACAAATATTAAACCATGGCTTCCTCTGGAGTGAGATTGTGTGGTCTCCTCCTAACATGGTAAGGAGAGCCGGGTTGGAGAGAGGGGGAAAGGGCTTTGTGGATGAGTTTATCTAGGAAAGCAAAGCTTTTTGAATCTAGAAAAACAGAGATATTTTTTGTCTAATCCTGTATTTTCCCAAACATATTACCAGATAAATACAGATACAAGTGGCTCAAGCTCTATCCTAAACCACAGACTGGTTGAGGTTGGAAGGGACCTGTGGAGGTCATTAGGTCCAACCTCCTGCTCAAACAGTCACTTCGATTGGGTTGCCCAGAAGTATATCTGAGCAACTTTTGGGTACCAACATGGATGGAGACTCCACAACCTTTCTGGGCAGCCCTGTCAGTGCTTGGACACCCCTGCAGTAAAAAAATAGTATTGATCTGATTTTATGGCTGGATACAATGTAAATGTGTATCAAGGCTGCCAATACAAAGGATTTTTTCAGGAAAACTGGCAATTCTCATTCCTCGTTTCCTGGAAGAGCTTTTTTGTGAATGTAGTTAGAGTTGAAATACGATACACTGTACTTTTAGCCTTCTCTTCCCTTCTTTCCTGTATGTTAAATTTTCAAATTTTTTGCCTTTGGAAGATACCGCAGTGCAAGGAAACAGTCTACTTCTGATGCAGGCAAGTTGTGTGGATGGCTTTAGTATGTACAGTTTTCTTTGGCATCTGTTTACTTTGATGAATTCACTTTGGTCACAGCACGAGGCAGCTCCTTAGGAAATTGATCCAGCTTTATGTCAGTCTTGTTACTGCATCCAGATCTTCGTATTTGATTGGGTTGCCTAAACAAAGTGCCTGTTTTCTGAAGCCTGAGCTAGGGAGTGGAATTTGCTGTCAATTCAGGTTTGCTGCCTTTTGCACCAATCTGAGCATCTTCCTAATCCTGGGGTATAGCTGCCTTCAAAGGCCCAGCTGTCACCACAGCTGGGCTGTTTACTCTGGACTGACATACCACAGGCATGTATATTATAGCCTCTGGTCAAGAAGCAGAGCTAGATTGAACTTGGAAGTTTCTTTCCAGCAGAATAAAACCTGGCAGCCACTGGAATCAGCAGGCTCTGAGGGAAAGGGAAGCATAGATGCAGGTAACAGTAGAAAAATTGAGATGAAAACAATCAAACATCAGAGCCCAAGCAGCCAGAGCCTAAAGAGCCACCCTGTTTGTTTCTTTGCACAAAGAAACTACTGTAAGCAAGGACATTCATGATGGGTGAAGCAGTGGACTTGGTGGAGGTAGAGACCAGAGGCAGAATCGCAGGTTTGTGCTGGCACATTTGTATCTCTCCTGCAGCTAGAGAAGGGGTAACGGGGAAAATGTTGCCAGTAAATGAAGGTTGGGTTTGTTATTAGCTGCTACTGTTCGGCCCAAGAGGCAAGCTGCTGTTGGTTGGCTTCTCATTTCTGATAGTATGGATTCTGTTAAAAAAAAGTAAAGCTGTCTTCTTGGTTGGGGTGTAAAGAAAGGGCCAAGTTCGGAAACAGTCTGTAGCTATTCCAGACAACAAGCTGATGAGCTGGTCTGTAGCCAAGAGTTAAACTTAAGGTAAATGGTAGGGGATGCAAAAAAAAGGTAATGTTAAGATTTAGTAATGAGTGATAGGTGTTGTAAGTTGGTAAATGCAGATAACCCATTGCATAGGTGCTGTTACAAGGCTGTGTTCCTGCAGAGTTAGGCACTGCAGCTGTGGGAGAAAATGGGGGAAAGTGAGGCCATGGATGGGCTGCTTTGGTGACTTGAGGGTGACTTGAAAACCCGTTTTTACTTAGCTCTATAAGAATACCACCCCTGAAATGCATGGCTTCTGTGTCAGTAACTTGTGTCTAGATTCTCTATGTTTATATTTCTTAGTTGCAAATACAGTTTCTGATCTGGTTTCTAGGTTACTGATTAAAAGGAACATTTATAGCAGCTTTGTTGAAACTGTTGATGATTTAACTACTAGCAGTACTGCTGTATCCATGGCACTAGACCCAGATCTTGCTCTGTAATGACTGTTTGGTACCAAACTGTTTTTTTGATCCTTTTTTCCAGATTGTGAATAGGCACGGTCCCGAGGCAGACAGGCATTTACTACGCTGTCTATTCTCGCACGTGGATTTCAGTGGCGATGGTAAAAGCAGTGGCAAAGATTTTCATCAGGTACAGTTTGCACCAATGCATCTGTTTATTAGTTTTGATTGTTAAAAATGTTCAGTGGGATTTCCTCCAGGTCAAGCACAAAGGCAGGTTAGAAGCAGTAGCTTCAAGCAAACTTCTGGTTATATGGCTTTTCAACTGCAAGCACTTCTTGCCAATCCTCAAATCAGAAGATAATTGTTGATATCTGACTTACAATCTCTTGATCTGGAAAAAACAGGTCGCATCAGTATAAATGCTCCTTTTACCACATGCAGTGCTCTAGTTTGAAAGCCTTTCTGTGTATTTTAAGAATTGTCCAAATCCATTAACTGACATGTCTGGTGCTGACTATGTCTGTTGGCAGAAGTGTTTTCATCCTTAAGCAATTTTGCCACAAACTTTTTAGCTCCTAACCATGAATCAAATACTCTTGGGTTATCTATTGCAATGCATGAGGATGTTTACAGAAAGCAAAACATTGCATATATGATGGAGAATGTTTCATCACTTTGTCAGTCTTAAAAGCTGACTGAAAGCAAATCTTAAAAGCAAATCTGAAGAAAGTTTTAATGAAAAAAGACTAGTTAATGTTAGAGAGAATTTGGGTACTTACATAAGTACTTTATCTTTCAGTTTTTCTGTACACAGTGCACAGTAGTTTATTTTTATAGTCCTGTTATAAAACTCTGAATCTTCAGGTTATCTTGTTCTTTTCAGACTCAATTTCTGATCCAGGAGTGTGCGTCGCTGATTACAAAACCAAATTTTATCTCGACGCTGTCGTACGCCATTGACAATCCCTTGCACTATCAGAAGGTTTGTATGCTTCTTGAAGAGGAAGAAAAGTGTCAGAAACTGCACTGAATTGGTCTCTGGGAAACCAGATTGTTTTCCCTTGTAGTAAAATTTTCAAAAACTGAGCTTGCCTGGTTGGTGTGGGTTTTTTTTTCCTTAAACTAAGCAAGTTAGTCAATCACTCAGAATGACTGTAAACTTTATTTTAATACTTCATCTAATGTTGGTACTTTGTGGTTTGTTTATGGTACCAGAACCAAAACAAATCATCAGTGCTTCTGTTTCTTTCAATATGAAAGCCATGATAATGGTTTAATAGTGGGATATATGGAAGAAGCTTTTAGCTGAGATTTATCCAAAAGTAGTTGGAAAGTTGTTTAGCCATATAATTTTTATGTTAGGCCACAGCAGAATAGTTATTAATATTCCAAGCTTGCAAATAGACTGTAGATAGTCTGACACATTGCAAATGGGATGAATCCCAAAACATCTTCCATGTTATTCTTCTTATCTGTTCCAGAGTCTAAAGCCTTCACCCCATTTATTTGCCCAATTGAGTAAAGTCATCAAATTAAGTAAAGTTCAAGAGGTAGGTGAACTCTTATGTCAAAATTTTTTTTACTTTTTATTTTTTAACAGAGCTAGTTAGAAAGGGTGAGGTCCCCTTACTATGATGTTTTTGTTTGTAGGTGATTTTTGGTCTGGCTTTACTGAACTCTTTCAGCTCAGATCTGCGAGGTTTTGGTAAGTTTTCTAACATACTGCTTCAGGGACAGCCTTTTTCAGCAGTGCTTTCTAGATGGGTAGGGAAACCTGCCTAACCTGACCTTGCAGTTAGGGGTGCCATTGGGAGGGGCAGTAGATAACACAGTCATCTTGTGTGAAGTTGAAGGACCATTTAACAAATGACTTGCTTGATAATGAATCAAACTGGGGCATTGTGATATCTGAAATTGTAGTTGTCCATTAATATTTGAGTTCTCAGGTACAAGATTTCTGTTTAAATCTGAAATGTTGTGGCTTGTGGTAAACAAAGTCAAATTAAGATAATGGTAGCTAGCTAAATGAATCTCGTACTAGAACAGAATCCCAGGTTTTGACTCTAACCTCTTCTGTTTCCAAAAGCTGCCCAGTTTATCAAACAGAAACTCCCGGATCTTTTGCGCTCTTACATTGACGCAGACGTCAGTGGAAATCAAGAAGGTGGCTTCCAAGATATTGCAATAGAGGTCCTGCACCTTCTCCTCTCCCATCTCCTCTTTGGGCAGAAGGGAGCCTTTGGGGTAGGACAGGAGCAGATTGACGCTTTCCTCAAAACATTACGTAGAGGTAAGTGTGCTGTTCAGGAAGCCTGACCAGATACAGACTTTGAGATGGATTTTTATGACTTTGTCAGTGTGGAGTGCTGAAGTGCTGGGGAGCTTGCTGACTTAGATTTCAGTAAATTTTTGTACTTCTAAACTGACAGAAAAGTACCACTGTTCTGGTATTGTGTCCTAATGCACAGTTTTGCTTTCAGTGAACAGTAATGTGGTCTTGTGTTCTTGAAAAGTTTTGATAAAGAAATATTGAGTAAGGGGTATTCAAGTCTGTGTTTGCTTTTATGTGGCATGGTATTTGTGGATTTAACTAAAGCAGCTCAGTGCACTGTAGTTGAAAACCCCCTTACAGAGTGAGGACCATACATTGCCATTTCAAACAGGTGAATTTAAGCATTGTTTTATTATATTAGATGCAGATCTATGAGGATACAGTAGCATGCAAGGGAGGTGCTTCTGACTTAGACTCTAGTTCATTTCCTAAAAGCTATCATTGGAGTCTGTTCTTTTCCAAAGCCAGTATTTGTTGTAAGCCTATCACACTAGGGAAGATTTGGACTCAATATGATAATTGAGCTTAACCCACTCCTTGGTTCTCCGCAGACCTAGAGGAAGCTACCATTTATACAAGAGCAAAATATTTGTCCTAATTTTTTAAATATTACTTCTTTTTTCATATGTATTTTAATAAAGATTAGTGTATTAGCTTGTGTAATTCCTGACACTTTGCTTTGGGATATTGGGAACTCTTCTCCGAATGGCCCTGGAGGGTATGGAGATGTTACACGTCAATGGTGCTGTCTCAGGAAGGCCCACCCACAAGGTGCCTTTGTTGCTCTCCACTGTGAGCAGAGCTCTGATCCACAGATCTGATTGTCTCATTACCCATCTCTTAAACTTGGCCTCTCAGGAAGGAAAAAAAAATTAGTATTTACTCTTTCTATGCCCAAGTGCCAGGCTTAGTTTTGCTGTATTTCTTAGACTCAGTGGCAGATCCTTTGTTTCCTAATATTACCTGAGTTGGAGGAGTGGCTTTTGCTGGACTGCCGTATTGTTTCCTGCTCTGCTTTTTTTGGATGACTGCTGTTAGTGACAATCTAGTTCTAAACTTACACCAGCACAGCTGCTGGCCTTTTGGGCAGCTGCAGAGCTGCAGTGAACCTGCATGAGCCTAGCTAGTTTAGTCTACATTCTTCTTCTCTAGGAATATCCCAGTAGAGAACTGACAGTGGGATGGAGGGATGATGCATCAGTGCTCTCTTGATTTCTGCAGCATTAGGCCAACTCTAGCACAGCAGTGGAGTAATTTTGAATAGTCTTTCACATGCAACTGGAATTCTGGGTGTTTTGACACTTCGTTGCTCTTGCCTTTAGATTTTCCCCAGGAGCGTTGCCCTGTGGTGCTTGCACCACTTCTATACCCTGAAAAACGGGACATTCTAATGGACAGGATCCTGCCTGATTCTGGAGGGATAGCCAAGACCATGATGGAGAGTTCTCTGGCAGATTTCATGCAAGAAGTTGGCTATGGCTTTTGTGCAAGGTTTGTAGGAAAACGCAGTTTTCAAGCATATAATTTTGGGTGGTGGTGGTTTTGTTTCTTGAAGTAAAAGGTGAAGAACACTTTAAATACTAAAATAAGTAGAATCTTATCAAATATTATAAAGTTGTTTATATGAATTCTGGTTGTATTTTGCTTTCTTCTAATGTGTGTTACATGCCTGTGGACACTGTGTAGAATTTTGTCACGGTAAGAAGTGCTACATAAAAGGATTCACATTGCTTGTGAAGGTTTCATAAGAATTTTACTATAAAATTACACCCTTTTGTAAGTGAAAATGAAAGTGTCTGGGTAGACATAAATTCCAGCTAAATCCCACTAGAGTGCTGGAAGAACTTTGCTCTTGCAAAACTTAGCCCTCCAAATGAACCTGCTTTTTTGTAAGGAGCATAAGGTAGAATTAAATTATTCTGTATTTCAAGAGAAAGACTATTGGTTACTTTGGGGAGGTGATGAAATCTCAAAGGTATGAACATGAGTTCCTGTTTAAACCAAGAATTAAACCAAGAGGTAAAAACATCATGTATTGGAAGATACTGAATTATTTCCTTTGTTAACACATGCCTGCTAATAAAATAGTTTATATACTTACGCTATATAAGTCTTCCTGGCCTGAAGTGTTATGAAGTGTTCACAAAATGGAAAAAAAATTGCAAAAAAACCCTTCAGTTCTGAAATTGAAACTCAAGCATCTGCCCTGTTTTCTCTCTTGTCTCCTGGGAGGTTTTTGCTGGTGCCCTCTGCTCAGGGATGCCTTGGCTGAAGGGCAAACATTCATAGCTTACCTTGGAACAGTGCACGTCAGCATTTTGAAATGTGCATTCTCAAAGCCTTTGTTTCACTTTTAGGTAGCAGAAAACTTGAGGCTTTGAAGCTCTGTATCACAGGTCAATAGTGGAAGTGCTTTTAACCAAGAAGAATGCTAAACCTTACCTTGTGCTTTTGCTTTGATAGAACATAGTCTGTGAAACCTCTCTGTGACATCCCTGTCACTTCAGTACACCTGGCTTTGAACTGGAAATGTGGCACAGTGTATTTCATGGAAAAAATTGCAAAGATTGTCTACTGAATGTTTCTTCTTGGTTGTCCTGTAATTTTGTTATGTTGGATCATTTGACTGACTTGACTGAAGTCTTTTGCTGTGCTACAGTGAAACCTCCTTTCCTGTAAGATCTCTCTGTTTTGTTGCATCTTAGTGTGGAAGAATGTCGCAACATAATCATGCAGTTTGGTGTTCGGGAAGTCACGGCTGCCCAGGTTGCCAGGGTTTTGGGAATGATGGCTCGAACTCATTCAGGATTGACGGACGGTATTCCATTACAAGTGAGTGGCCTGTTGTGCTGGGGATTATATTTCAGCAGCAGAAGGAGTTAAAATGCTGGCCTCTAGGAATTTAACAATTGCTTGTATTATTCAATACTTGTACTTGTGACTGTTCTGCTGTAAATGTCTGTAATATTTTAATGAATGAAAGATTCTCAAGGTGTTAAACTGATATCATTACTAGTCTGAACTTCTGTTTATACCTTTCTAGTGCAGGGAGTTCTGTAGCCAGTGGGTGTTGAAACTGCTTTATTTTTTACTAGTGTTTGATTCAGTGTGTTTGACTTGCAGTCTATTTCGGCTCCTGGCAGTGGGATTTGGAGTGACGGCAAAGATAAGAGTGACGGAAGCCAGGCCCATACCTGGAATGTGGAGGTCTTGATTGATGTTCTTAAAGAGCTGGTAAGTCTTGTGAGCATCTTGGTCTTTTATGTGGATAAAGAAGGGCATATCTCCGTATGATTTTAAATCTTTTTAAGCTCTCCAACAGCCTGAATAGCTTTGAATCTCTAATGTAACTGTACTTAAATGCTGGGGGCTTCTTCCCTCATGAACAAAAAAATTTTGAGGAATTCTGGGAAATGGAAGCTACTTGAATGAATATCTTGAGGGCAGTTTGAGATTCATTCCACACTGCTCCCATGTATTCCATATTTCTGAGGGTTTTTGTGTTTCAGTGTATTTCTGACAGTGGAAAGTTTTGTGCATCAGACACCTTGTTCTGGAAAGCTTCTTACTGTAGGCAGTAGTGATGAAAATTAAGGTATTTTTGTAGCTACTCATTCCAAAACTCTTCTTTATTGCTTCTTAGATATGCTAATGCTATAGAAATAGGAAAGTTTTTCCACTGCTTTATAAGCAGTGATTTTTTGAAGAACTCAGTTAAACATGAGTACAGTTTCCTTTGCTTGCCTTATACAGGATTTTTTCTGTATGTTCCCACTAATATATGCAGAAGTCACTGTTTTGTTTTTCTAAACCTTGGGCCATAAAACAGCTTTGTCTCTGGTACTCTCATGTCTCTGAAATGAGTGGTTTGTGTTTCATAATGGCCACAGTTCCCTCCAAGCTTCCTCATCAATATTGTTTCACATTGTTCCTGAAAATACAATGAGCACTTTACAAGGTCTTGGAGTTTACATTTTGCAAAAGGAGGAGCAGATTCTGCTTGCCAGCAGATCAGACTCTTCTGCCTTTTATCAGTGGGTGTGGAAGCCTAGGAAAGGAATAAGTTAGTATACTAAGAGAGGAGCTATATGTTTGGGTGTTTTTAAAGAATTGTTAATTAAATGTTTGGAAGGAGAGACAGCTACTCTAGTGCTGGGAAAGTGCAATTTCACAGGGTAGTTTAAAACATTAACTTGCATCAGATTCTCGCAACTATATAAATATATCTCTTTTTAAAACAAAACCCTCGCTTTCAACTAAAAGTTGGGTGGATGTTAAGCTGGGTACAATACTGATGAAGAGGAATTCTTTCAAGACAGTACTGGAGATTATAGTGTGTGAGGCTCACAACCCTTGTTTGTCTGGTTGCAGAACCCTAGCCTGGACTTCAAAGTAGTAACGTATGAATTGGACCATCCAGGATTTCAGATTCGTGATAGCAAGGGCCTGCACATTGTAGTTTTTGGCATCCAGAGAGGGCTGGGCATGGAGGTTTTTCCAGTTAATGCCATATACAGACCTTGGAAGCATGCAGAGGGCCAGGTATGTTTACCAACATTTTTGCTCTATCTGTAGAATATTTGCAAAGTTCCTGAATTTCTTGAATGATAAATAGTGTGAATGTTTAGATAATCCTCATTTGAGACCTTGGCCTGTAAGGCACAAGCCTCAGGTGTGTTACAGAAGTACAGTGTGTGATTGACTGCACTGTGTGGGACATGGTCATTTGCTGTGCACTGTTACCCTACCTTTGGCCCCAGCAGAGTTCTGTGTGTAGTGCAGCTGAGCATGGAACTGCATAGCAGTGCTCTGGGGTGCTTACCTGGTTACACAAAAAGGCCACAGCTTCATGCAAGCAAGTACCCTCAGCATGTCTCTACCCATCATTCTCAAATTCTAGAAGTGTGAGGTTCAGTCTGGCATAAAACACACAGTGAAGTTTGGGTCATCCCTAGTACTTAGTTGATTTATATCATTCTCAAAATGTGACACTTGATAAAGTAGAAGGAACCTGAAACTCTAATATCTAAACTACTTCTGACATCTTTTTTTTTTATTCCAGCTCTCCTTCATCCAACATTCCCTCATAAACCCTGACATCTTCTGTTTTGCTGACTACCCTTGCCATACTGTTGCCACAGACATCCTGAAAGCACCACCAGAGGATGACAATCGAGAAATTGCTACATGGTAACAAACCTGCTCTTAACTGCTTTTCATACATAGAGTTAGAGTAAGATTACTTGTCTGGTCAAAGTGGCAAATCTTCATGCAGCCAGATTTATTGTAGCTGTGTACATACCAGTAGATCAGCCATTAGTATTTGTGACATGTTTGATTGGTGAAACTATTCAGAGTATCAGAATTTTCTGTGTACTTCCATAATTTCTTGCTTTTGTTGGAGTCTTTGGCTTGTTTTGTTTGTTTTGGCATATCCTGCAAGCTGAAAGGAGGGGATAGAGAAGGTGGCTTGAAACTTAAATCTGTCTTCCCCAGGATGATATTAGAGAAACTTGCTCTACTTGTATGAAAGAAGTCCTAAAATTTAATTAGTAAATGCTGACTGGTGTGACTTTCTGAGCTGACCTTTTACACCCTTTTTTTGGTATAGTCAAGTAGCTTATTTCTAAAGTGCAGATACTTTCTTCAATTATATGGCCCAGAATAGGGAACTGAAGGATGAGGAATACAAGTAAATTGTATTTATTGTTTTACTTGTCTATAAAACGGGCAAAACTGAGTAGAGTAGAGTAGCTTCACTAACTTTCACAAGTGGGGACTTTGAGGTGTTTTAAAGTGTATTCCATTTCTGGAAGTATATTTCACGTTAAACTATCCAAGTGACCCACCTCAAGCTGAATTTTTTTTGACATCAGCTTTCAGTTCCCTCTCCGTAAAATAATTTGGAACCATTAAGATCTTGAGTTATTTTTTTATGGTTTCTTGCAGGCTTAATTGAACATGATAAGAGCTGCAGTGTCAGGTTGTTTGCAGTGGGTTGCTTTATATATCCTTACAGTTGCTGCCATAGAATACTTGAGTCCAGGATCCTGTAAACTTGCTGCTTTACACTTTGTGCGGGTTGTCTATTTGTTTTTTCTTCTCTTTTGTTAGGAAGAGCCTGGATTTGATTGAGTCTCTGTTACGATTGGCAGAAGTGGGGCAGTATGAACAGGTTAAGCAGCTCTTCAGTTTTCCTATCAAGCATTGCCCAGATATGCTGGTATTGGCCTTATTGCAGATCAACACGTCCTGGCATACCTTGCGCCATGAACTCATCTCCACACTCATGCCAATTTTCCTTGGCAACCATCCCAACTCAGCCATCATTTTGCACTATGCATGGCATGGACAGGTAAGTATTTTTACTGCAGTTTGTTCCTGTAACTTGAAAGCTTGTTAGGCTGAACAGTTACGACAATGTTTGTACTGGTTTATTAACTAGTCAGTTTAAAACCCAAGAGGTAAATGGTCCATGATTTATGCAGAGTAATGGGATATCTCTTCCCTAACTTGATGCAAACTGTTATGGTTTGGTTTTCAATAATATTCACTGAGAAAATATTCCTGGAAAGGTACAGAGACCCAAATTAAGTTTGACATTTTAAACCTTTAGCTTTAAACAAAGTTGACCACAGTTTTATTTTAAGAAAAAGAAAAAAATGCAAGACCAAACAACTCAAAAGAAACTCCCCAAAACCTCACAAGAGCATCACCTACCCCACCCCCTCAACTCTCAAGTTCACACATTTAAAATGTAAAAACTTGAAGTAGTAAGAAGTGAGAAGGTTTAAACCAAAATAATCTCCTTTGTACTTGCCAAAAAGTGAAGGCTGTTCTAGACATAAAGAAACTATCTGCACTGGAAGTTTTCAGATTCAGGATGTTTTCTGAAGACTTGGGACTGGATGCTGACCTTTTTCAAGGAGAGCTTCTATGTAGGGATACGGTAGCTGTGTAGACAAATCCCATACTTCTAATGGATGTTTTGTTTGGTGTGGCCTTCATCGTTGTGGGCACTGGTAGTTAAAGAGATGTCATACGAAATTTAAAGGGAAGGAAGTCTCTGGGGTTGGAGGGAATCTGCATTAGCAAACATGTTTCCCTATTCATCTACAGTAGAGTTAATGGCAAGAAGCTTGACCTCTGAGGTCATGCTACAAATGTTTTATATTTTCTTGATGGAAGTCTTTAAATTGAAGGATGAGGGTGGCATAGACATGAAGTGCTTTTTGCATGAGGTCTTGAAATGGCAGAAGAGGCAATTTTTCTGCTGGGTAGGTCTCAGATCAGGGCACTGAATGATGATTGCCATGGGACATGGTGCCATTCCATGACACTTTTCCTTTAAACAAAACCCTTGCTGCTGTAAAAATCTTACTTGTGTTGTATTTTGAAATTGCTCTTGTATGAACAAAGATCCAGATACTGTGTTTTCCTTTTTAAGGTGTGTTACTGAATTTTCACTTCAGGACATCGTGTCAGGCATAACATTTTGTAAATATTTGTGTAGCCTAAAAGCAATTTGCCTGTGATAGAGAGGAATTGGTCCTGGACAGTGATAGGAAAGAGGTGGGGATGTGTGTATCTACCATATGCAGTCAGCTACATCCTTTACTTGGAGCTCCTGGATAGTTTATTTTTGCATAGAAAGAGCTCAAATCAGAAGCAAGTTCTGAAGCTAAAGACTAAATATGTTTGTATTTTAAGCTTTTTAGTTGTGAAATACCCTGTTGAATGTTCACATAATTGATCCTGTTCCTAGAATCATGAAGTACAATCCTAATTTAATTCTCCTCAGGGTCAGTCTCCTTCAATTCGTCAGCTTATCATGCATGCCATGGCAGAATGGTACATGAGAGGGGAGCAGTATGACCAGGCAAAATTGTCACGTATTCTTGATGTGGCGCAAGACTTGAAGGTGAGTTTTGAAAAATACTGCCATTTTTTTTGTCTGGTGTCTTACGCAGACTTGCTTGTCTTTTAACAAAAGCTAAGCTTAACTTAGATTAATTTAGTAAGGATTACATTGTTTAGGCATGTCTGAATTCATTTGTGGCTGCTGTCCCTCATCTTAACAAAAAAAAAAGCCTACATTCATATGACTTGAAGTACTCTTCAGCTGAGTTGTGGTATCTGACTATAGAGGGTTCCTTCCTGTCCTGTTGTGAGCCCAGGACATTTTACTTGGTATTTGCAGTGAGTTGGTTATCATGGCTTAGCTGACAAGTACCTTGGGAAGCAGCACAACAGAAGTGCTTGCTGAATGTAGTGTGAATCCAGGAGGAGCTTTGACTGTTTTAACCTTGAATACTGTTGAAATGAGAATGTAGAAAACACCAGATTTTTGTATGAAGGTGGCACTGCTAAACATAATGGAATGGAGATTTCTTGATAAAGATATAAAATCTGTCTTAGATTTTATACATTGATGAAAGACTGGAAGTTATGACAAATTTCATTGAGGGCTTTATTGCTTCCTAAAGTTAGATGCAAAATAATGGGGTGTCTCAAAGTGCAAGAGCACCAGCTGCTGCTTGAAGTCAGTTTTGTTTTAGAAGTTACAGTGTTCAGAGATGACCTCTTGGAGCGGATATATTCCACGTATCTCTGAAGTGGTTGAGGTCTGTTTACAGGAAAATGGTAGGTTCTGCTGCTTAACTTTGATAGGTGTTGAGCACTTGCTGGTGGTTTTTTGTATCACAGAGGAATTTAAAACTGTCAGCACAAGGTCACTTCAAAGAAGGTGAAGTCATGCTTTCAAATCAGAGCTCTTGCTTATTTGTTCCACAAGTGAGCTAGAAGTGAGGTTGATGGTACCAATCTTTGTTGACAAAGGAAGCATAGCAGCATGTCATAATAAGACTTCTTTGCTAAAATATGTATGGGAACTAGAAAGAAAAGAAAGGAGAAAGGGTATCTGTGTCTTCACTAGTAGTCTTCTGATTTTCTTTCTTTAGGCCTTGTCAATGCTGCTAAATGGTACTCCATTTGCCTTTGTTATTGACCTTGCTGCACTTGCCTCTCGACGGGAATACCTCAAACTTGACAAATGGCTCACAGATAAAATTCGGGAACATGGGGTAAAGCAGGATTTTTCTCTTTATTTTTGCACTCTTGTCAGTGACTAACTTAAGTCACTTTAACAATTTTATAAGTAGCTTTAAAGTTGTTAAAAGTGTCCATGGTCTGATAGTTCAATGTTTTCACTGAACTATAGTAGCTTAGTGGAATTCTTTCCATGGTGCAATTGCCAAGTTTGAAACAGTGTCTTGGATGTGGTTTAGAAGATTAAGATAACGCTTTTTCCTCAGGAACCTTTCATCCAGGCCTGTATGACTTTCTTAAAGAGAAGATGTCCATCTATCCTTGGTGGCCTTGCTCCAGAGAAGGATCAGCCCAAAAGTGCTCAGCTTCCTCCAGAAACCTTGGCGACTATGTTGGCCTGTCTGCAAGCTTGTGCTGGGTAAGAATTCTGTAGCTTATTCTGAAAGTGTAATCCGTTTGCAGGATTGACACATGATCACAGCTGGTTTGGAATTTCATGTGGAGAATGGGGTTAATGAGAGTGTGTAAACTTGCAGGGATAGGTGCAGTAGTACATTTTATTTTGAATTGAAACTCCTGTTGTAGGCTAGATTACAAGAGCTTGAGTATCGTCTTAATCATCAAACAGGTGAGATGATCTTGGTGACTAGAGGCTGTCTGGTTAGTCAGATAATCAGTGGTTAATGGCTAGATAGATAAAGGGGTGTAATTCAGATAAAGGGAGTCCAGGCCATGGCTACAGAATGGGACAGCATCTTGGAAAACAGTGGCTTTATAACTGATTTTGTGATTGTGTTAACCAAATATTTCTGTGTAGTAACTGCTTTGGCACAAAGGACTCATGCCATCCTTGTGTGTAGGAGAAAAGTGGGGAGCGGTGATTGTAGTGTAATTGAGACTGAAACTAGGCATATGTAACTTCTTTTGTCTTTGAGAGAAAAAGACTCAGAGTAGTCAAAGATGGAAAATATTGAACATCTTTTGCAGATCAGATTGTTTAGCTGAAGTCAAAAGAAAAGGGTTTGGATTTGAGGGCTGCTAGAGTCATGGGTAGAATACGGAAGGGCTGATGGAAACTGAAGTTGGATAAATCAGTATTTAAATGCTTTGTACACACATAGTAAACGTGACTGAAAATAGTGAAACATTTGTGGTGTTGTTTCTTAATGCTTTCAGATCAAGGTGGTGTTGAACTGCAGCAATATTCTATTATAATTGTTATAATTCAAGAAGAGGTAATGTAGTGCAATGTGCAAGCCAGAGTGGCTGGAAGCTGGAGATGGGGATTGTTTTGCTGATACATTTTGGCACCAAATGAGGCTGGCATGTCCAAGTGTGTGTTACCTAATCTGGGGTTTATATTGTGTCCTTTGCCTTAGCCAATGTGGTCTTGAAAGAGATAAGATGCATCTTTAAAGGTACCCAGGATGATTCATGGTTCTCACCTAGATAATAGGAAATTAGTACCAACATAGAGTTGGTCACAATAAGTATTGGAACTGAAAGGGAATTTGAGGTACCTGTAAGACTTTTGGAGAAGGGGTTCTCCTGTTTTCTACTGAAACCTGTGCAATTGAAGTTCAAATGTTTCTGAAATATAATGGTCTAGCACATGTTTTGGTCTGAAGAGAGCTCACTAATTTTCAAGTCAAAGTGCATCTTCTGAGACTGTAGTTCACAAATGAACTTATATTCCTTGTTTTGCATGCTGCAGTGTCTGTGTTTTAGAGGTTTAATAGTTAACTGTAGATTTGAATTGCATCTAATGTCATTGTGTTCTGAATTTTAATGTGTTACCAAGTTTTATTTATTCCATTAATTCCAAACGCCACTAGTTCTCTACTGGCACAATTCTCACAGCCTTTGGTTTCTTTTTATAGCTACTTTTATTCCCTTTTATACAAGAATGTGACCTACTTGCAGTCATTTTCCATTAGTTATTCTCTTTGAGCTTTAGAAAGAAAAACCTTGGATTTCTTTCATGAAGCAATTGCTTTGATTAGCTTAGGTTTCAGTCACGAATGGAAGTAGGCGTTGTAAAGACTAGAAGGTTAAAATCACAGTAAATATTAAATACATTTGTGAGGGTAGCTGCACTTCACTAGCTGAAGGCTGCCATCTCCTACATTTGTTGGTTTAGGAGCCTGCTCTTTAATTAGGCTGTAGTTAGATCTTGTCTTGTTTTGTGACCTGGGAGACACTTTTTTTTAGCCACCAGGTCCCTGCATGTTCTGAAACTTATTTTTGGTGCAGCTTGTTTATCACCAGTGAGCACTGCAGTTGTGGCATCATGTAACAGTGAGTCTTCAAAAAGAAATAAGTGTTCCTTCTATTACTGAGTGTTTTTACAATGAAGTCAGGCTTGGTTGCAGGCACCACAGGCTGACCAACCATGTCATTTATTAACAAGCTGCTTGTGAGAAGCCCTTCCCTCATGGATCTGCAGTGAGTTGGGAGGGGCAGCAGTGTCTTCTCCACACGGTCATGTCCTGCAGGGTCCAGGTGTGCCAGTGTGGGGAATGGTCATTTCTTCAGTCCTTGTCTCAAACAAGGAAGAGGCTTCTGTGTACCTGTGCCTCAGGGATGAAAAGGCTTGTTCCTACTTTGTAAGAAAGTGTTTGGGGGAGGGGGGAAATGAGTAAGAGAAATGAACTTGTCATTCCAGCAAGCTGGAACTTCCCTTACAGTGACAATTTTGGTGCTCTAGACTCTGCTCCCTGGCTCTCAGCTCACCAACTTCATTCGCCTGAAATGCAGACTGGGATTTTTTGTGGGTTTTGGTTTAATTGGGTTTTTTGGTTGGTTGGGTTGGGTTTATTTTTTTTTCAGAAAACCTGCAGTTCTGTGATATATAAAAATAATGTGATACTTGCAACTTGATACAGCAGTGTGTCTCGTGACATGATAAAAAAGTTAACCTTCAGTCTGCCTAGATGGCGAGACAAAGCATTAGTGGTTCTCTCCAAAGCACAAATGGCCTAACCAGTCACCATAAATATCCAGCTCGGGGATAGTAAGTCTGTCTTTGTCCTCATGCTGGGCTTCCTTATTATCTGTCTACAGCTGGTTGGAATTTCTTTTGCAAAAGCATGTTTAATATTTAAGCACAAAAACTGCAAATTTAACCCCCCAAAAAAGAGGAGGGCAAAAGACTGAGGTTGGTAACTACATGTGAACTGTAGACTCCCCTGATCCATTCCATGGCTAGCTGAAGTACTGTTTGGTCTTGAAATGCCTCCTGCATCAGAAAAAATACTGTGGTGCATTTCAGTTGGCCATAACTGAAATTATCATTTAAATGTATGACTGTGGCATTGGGGTGAGGACAAATACATACCATAGATACTGAGGCTACTGTGTGACAAGCTCAGAGCTCTGTCTTCAGGTCTGGTTGTGCTTTCTGAAAAATAAATCTCTTTGGAGCTAGATTTCTGATTGCATTTTCATACATTTCCCCCTCAAGCCCATTTGTTTTGAAATCTTTGAAACAAGGCTCTGGTGAAAGGATGTTAAAAGAGTGTAAAGGAGCTAGCTTGTGAAACAGTTATTAACATGTCCATTGCCTTGTATAGAAACCTGGTCACCCACAATACCTCCCCAGATTCCCATCTCTCATGGGTGGGATTTTCCCCACACTGCAGAGTGGATGGCTGGCTTTGGAGGACAGCTGGAAGCCCTTAACTAATTCTGTGTGTCCTGTAACAGGATATCTGCCAAAGCTAAAGGCTAATCTTCAGTTCTTCTGCCTTAATCACCATGATGATTTTCCCCTCTTTTTCCCTTTATCCCAAAAGTTGAGCAGTAAAAGCTTGTGAAAATTGAGTTGAAATGAGGAATCTTCAGACAAGGTTAACAGAACAACAAAGCTGTATTAGGATAGTTGCACCATTACAGGAAGGAATCCACAGCTTTAGCTGTCTTCACCACAAAGATATAACTGAAGTTCAGGAAAGCATAAATAATTGACTGGTTTTTTCCAAAAGGAAAATGTTAGTGTTCTGTTATTATGTCTGTGGTTAGGTAAGTCAGCAATAGAGTTGGCTTTGCTTCCAGTTTGGGATCCTGGCAGTCAGACATGGAACACTTTGTAAAGAGGTACTGACTGCTTTGGGTTGTGCAATGACTTTGTGCCTAAGTTTGAGTTTTCTGATGTTTTTTGATTCTATTTTCCTTGAATAGTTAAATTTCCTGTCTCTGTTTGGGTTTAGTGCCATTGTGTGAAGCACGTCTTTGTCTGTAGACAGATGAGTTTTAGTGAAGCGGGTGGTGGTATTTACCTGTTCTTTTTTTGTCTGTGAGTCCATAGCCCATGTATCTCATATTTTACAGAGACTTTGTGTGTAATAAGATTCAAAATGAGAATAACCTTAAATGGTGAAGTTTGGGTATGGAAAGAAACCGTGAGGGGCAGTTTTGAACAAGGGATCACAGCATCACTATCTGTATTATAATTCATGGGGTTAAGCTGTTATGTAGCCTGTAACGTGGACAGCAGCAGACAGGCTCTTCCAAGAACCTGTTGGAGCCGTGTAGGTACATATCCCAGCCTTCTGTAAGTCCTTATTTGCTGGGGTAACTGTAAAGGAGTATTTGAATCATCAAAAACAAAGCAATAATCTATTGGCGATTGCTGTAGAACTACAGTTTAAACTTTTCTATTTAAGTATAGCTGTGTCTCTTGGGAGATGATCTAAGGCAAAGTTTTCTAATAACAAAATGTAGCTTTTGCCGGGGTTGTTTTGCAGCTTTTTTCTGTGAAATGTGGCCTCAATTTCTCTAGGAAAATCAAATAAGGGCCTTATTTTTGTGAATGTCACATGGCTCACTGTCGTGCTTCTGCATCCCAGGAGTGTTTCTCAGGAGCTGTCAGAGACGATCCTCACCATGGTAGCAAACTGCAGTAATGTCATGAACAAGGCTCGACAGCCCCCACCTGGAGTCATGCCCAAAGGTCGCCCGCCCAGCGCGAGCAGCTTGGATGCCATCTCTCCTGTGCAGGTAGAACCATCACATGCTGCATTTTCAGAAGGTTGTGTTGATTTAGTGCTAGTTCTGCTGTACTAGTTGAGCTCTTTCTGCAGGACTAAGTCAAACATCATCTGGCTCACATAGTTTTGTGCTTGCATGTCTTGATAGCTTGCTTGTAACTAGAGAATAATGTCTGAGGGATGTAGTTCAGAACTGTCTCTCACTTCACTGATGTCTGTAAGAAGTAACTGTGAAGTATTGTAGGATGGGAGCACTGAGGAGGGACAGATATTTGGTTTATTTAAAATAACTGAGGCTTTTTTTTAAAGTGCTAAAATTTACTAGGACTTCTGAGAATTAAGCACTGCCTTTGAACCTGATGTGTCTTGTTTGTAGCTTCACGGGCCAAGCCACAGTGCTAGAGCATAAGGACTTGTTATAACTGGGGCTCTTCAGCTCTCAACTGAACTGCTCTTTTAAAAACAAGGTACATTTCAGTTAATCCCTGCCACTCATCATCCCTTCCTCCTCTGGGAGCAACACATTACAGACAGGTTTTGCTTCTAGCAGTTACATTCAATGGCAGATTTTTAAGTGGTGTAAAGTATTTCACATGAAATAGTGGCAATTCAGCATTTAAGAATGACTGAATTGTCAGTAGATTATGTAAACTAAATGCAGAGAGTGGTTTTCTTGTGAATTGTTGCTTTATTGAAGTTGCTCATCAGATGTACCAAATATCTTGGCAACCTGCTACAGATAACTCATATGAACAAACAGCAGCAATTTTTATTCTGTAGTCATATTGTCTTCTGGGTAGATAATAGCATTATCTCCTGTTCCCAGTCAGTTCCTTAACTTACTGCTTTGGCAGACTGTATTGTGCGTTCCCTCCTATTCATGAACTAGGTCTTAATGCTTTTTATTGGAGACTACGTTCAGGTATTTAGCTGTGAAAAGTGGGCATAAGAGGGTCCCTCAGACAGTCAAAAATACTCTTTAACTTTGAAATAGCTTTGTAAGTCTTGAGGTGGGGTCTGAGGTTGAAAACTGCAGCGCATAAACTACTCTAGTACAAAAATCTGCAAGTAGAAGTAAATGCTGCTTATTGTAAGCATTTACTGTTGTGTTACAGTTAACTACAGACTATGGAACAATCAGACTTTGTAAAACCTGTGAGAGAATAGAATTTCAGGGGATGGCAAAAGAAAAATAAAAGTGCATTCTATAGACAAACTTATCTTTTGGGGTGATCTGGATGACTTCAGAATTTACAGTAACTATGCAGAAGAGCTTTTCTCGGAAATGTTTTGATACATAGCTGTCTTTGTGCAAAACATGCCAAAAATCATCTGGATTGTGGTTTATGGATGTCTGTATAATCTTCCTTTCTTCCTTCAGATCGACTCGCTTGCAGGAATGGCCTCTCTTAGTTTAGGTGGCTCAGCTGCTCCTCACACCCAGAGCATGCAAGGCTTCCCTCCAAACTTGGGCTCTGCATTCAGTACTCCTCAATCACCAGCAAAAGCATTCCCACCTCTTTCCACCCAAAACCAGACAACCGGTTTCAGTGGCATCGGAGGACTCTCTTCACAGCTTCCAGGTACTGCTATTGGGGTGGAGTGGTTTGTTTTTGACACGGCACAGCTAAGGCACTTTTATTGCTGTGGTTGGAAATACTGAATGTAACAACCCACCCGTTAAGGGTGGGTTGGGTACTTCCTTCCATTTAAGGGTGGGAAGTCACACTGAACAAACAGCTGTGTCATATGGGAGGGAGTTACACTCCGATATGGAGTGAGGAGTCCTCACTCCTGGGTCACTGCTGAAACAGCACTTCAGATTGTTGCAGCTGCAATCGGTAAAAGGTTTGAGTTGAGGATGAGTGTTTTTACAAATATCGCAGCATTGTTTTAGGTTGGGACAGAGACTAAGAACTACTTATGTTAAAACTGCTTGATATTAGACAGCAATGAGGCTATCAAACTCTGACTTCTTGGAAACGGCAAGTGCTAGAAGGAGTGGCAAGTGGGTACTGTGAGGGTGCAACTGAGATGACCAATTGCTTGCTTGTTGTAAGTGGTCTTACTACACATTTGCTATTAAGTAGGTGGTCTTACTACGGGTAGCCTGACTGGCATAGGAACTGGAGCCCTGGGCCTTCCTGCGGTGAACAATGACCCATTCGTGCAAAGGAAGCTGAGCACATCTGGACTGAACCAGCCTACATTCCAGCAGAGTAAGATGAAACCTTGTAAGTGGTAGTGTTGTCTGTGGCTGTGAAGTGTGACTGTGGTCTGCAGTTAATCTGTGTTTCCTTCAGGGGAAGCTTGGATCTGTAGGTGGTAAATGTTAGAAGTGTGGCTCTGGTATTATTATATTAGTCTGAAAAAGGTGCTTCTAAACTTGTATCTTAAGAGCTTGCCAAGTGGCCTGGGGGGGAAACGTTTAAAAAACCCATTAGCATAACAACAGAATGTGTTGTGGATTTGCATGAACAGTGTATTTCTGTCCTTTTTCTGCTGTGCTGTGTTTTGAACAAAAGCGTTGTCTGCTCTTGACAGAATTGTATATGCCAGGTATGAGGGTGTTTTTTGTTTCATTTGTAACAAGGTTAAACCTGGGTAAGGTCCTATTGCGTCAGAGAACTTGACAGGTGAAGTAGTGAAATAGACTGCAACGTTCATATACAAATAAGACAAACAAAAGTTGGTGGGAAGATAGGAATAATAGTAAGGAATAAAGTTCTTAACACTAAGTCATTATCCTTAACTAATTCATGCCTCTGCAGCATTCTCACAGTGAGATGTTGAAGCAGTCAAATGGTCAGGAAACACAGTCATAGGCTAAACCTTCTGCATTGCTGTTACGGAGGAGCTGTCAAAGAAGCCATGTGCAATAACAGCAAAGTTACCTATCTGTACACATGTACAGTGGAGGTGGCTGTAATCACCATCAGTTTATATTCTGGGTCTTGAACATTCAATATAAACTTATTGGAAGCTCACTGGCTGGCCTGAAAGTTTGTGTGCAAGTTTGTGTGCATGTTAGTGTTGTGTAGCATGCTTTATTCTGGTCTGTTCTGCATTCAGTTATTTAGTTGTCAGTTGAAGTTAGCTTGGGATGCACTGGGTTCTCAGAGTAGAGCAGTGTGAGGTTACTTCTATCTTAGGATGCAGTTTTTTTGAATAAATTATAGCATATTGAAACCAGATTTTTAAATAGCAACTCCTGTCTACTGGGAAGGTTTAACATCCTGCTCTTAAGAAGAACTAGCAGTTCTGTATAGATTGGTGGAAGAGTTAAAAAGAACTAGATGAAATCCTGACTGTCTGAAGTTTTCCTGAGCATGATACCTGTTCCCTTTTTTAACAGCTGACTTATCTCAGGTGTGGCCAGAGGCTAATCAGCACTTTAGCAAGGAAATAGATGATGAGGCAAACAGCTACTTCCAGCGTATTTACAACCATCCACCACACCCAACCATGTCTGTGGATGAGGTGAGTTCCCTTCTGTAGCAGTTACAGCACCTGTCCAGAGACTTGCAATAAAGTGGATCATAATTATTCGTTTATGTATTAGTTTTAGTGGGAAATAATTAAAGGGTCGTGGTAGATGTTTGCAACATTGTTTTTTTACTTGATTGAAGTTATTTTCACAGTAAACTTGCAGTTGTTCATTACATTCAGCTTTGACTTCTCTGGACTGAAGGTTTCAGATGTCTAATTAGCACTCCTAAAATGTCACTAAGTGGGAAGTATTCAGTGTGGTGTGGAAGCTTTTGTGTTGAAAATAAATGCTAAAGAGTGCCTTTAAATAGTCTGTATAAATTATCTTAAATGTATTTGGTTTTAAACTATGTAAAAATGACTACAAGATCCAGATATGTGTCCCAAGTTCTACCTTCTGAGCTTTTGATAATTATTTTTGTTAGTCTCTATGAGAGTAATTATTGGTCTGATTTACTTACTCTTTGAAGTACTTCAGATTTACTTTAATACATTTGCACAGTTATAAATTATGTAAGACACAACATTAATTTTCATTTTTCCAATTTGAAAGTAACGGAGTAGGCGGTCACAAAAGTTTTGTGTGAAGACAGTCACTTAAAAGAGAACTGAAGTCTGAAGAGGAAGCTGGTTGTAGTGATGTAGTGTCTGTCTGCTGGCTAGAATGAAGCAGTTACTTTGTGGTTGTGGTAGCACAATGTACCTTAGTAGTTGGAAACACTCATGAAACATGACCATGGGAAAGGGCTGAAATAAAACAAATCTGTTGGTAACAATTTCCAATTTCTTTGCAGGTCTTGGAAATGCTACAGAGGTTTAAGGACTCCAACATTAAACGGGAACGAGAAGTGTTTAACTGTATGCTGAGGAACTTGTTTGAGGAATATCGTTTCTTTCCCCAGTACCCAGATAAAGAGCTGCACATAACAGCCTGTCTCTTCGGGGGCATCATAGAGAAAGGACTGGTTACTTATATGGCATTGGGCCTGGCCCTGCGCTATGTTCTTGAAGCCTTACGAAAGCCTTTTGCGTCCAAAATGTACTATTTTGGTATTGCTGCACTAGATAGATTTAAAAATAGGTGAGTGTGAGATTTGTTATACTTCTAATAGTGCCTGTATTGTCTTGCGAACCTTGGACCTGCTCTAATGGTGCAGCTCGAGATTGCACATCTCAATTTTGGGATTTCTTCAAAGATACACTGACTTGAAACAAAGTGTAAATGTGCCAGTTAAAGGGTAACCTTTCTCAATAAAAATATTCAGTGTGATACCTGTATAAATGTGGGACAAACTGAGATGCTGAAGCTACACAGACTATAAAAATCAGTCAAGTGTTGAGTTAGATGAATGGGGTGAATGTAATTATGCTTCCCAGGTGCTTTACAGTGGAGTGCCATTTGCATTGTTCATTACTGAAGGACTGACTGGGAGCTAAGCTCTAGACCTTTGCCTTTACACCAAAAACTATTGCTAAATGATCTCAGAAAAAGTTAGTTTCTCAAAACTTCTAATGAATTGCAGATAGAGAAGATTCTGGGTGTGAGGTGTGCTCTGGTTTGCTGTTTAAAATGCACTGAGCCAGACTGCAAATTACTTATACAGTATCTGGTTGCAAACATTCAATATAAATACAGTTGTGTACTAGGTCAGAAGTATAGAGATATAGGAAGAGATGGGTTGCTGTGAATAAATCTTGTGCTTTAATGTTAAATTAATTCCTTTTAAATAGATTTTGCAAGAAAAAATATTTTGTAGGAAATGCTTTGTTTACAGCACAGCTACTGTTAAGGAGTCTAGAAGTAATTCTGTGGTGCAGTATGGGACATACCTGATATTTGTTTCTGTCTAATACTGTTTCTGATGTGGGCTTACGCTTCTAACTAATGCATGTTTTGTCTGACAGATTGAAGGACTATCCCCAGTATTGTCAGCACTTGGCTTCTATTAGTCACTTTATACAGTTCCCACATCATTTACAGGAGGTGAGTGTGTCTGTAAGCAACACTAACTTTCTGTGATGTTAAATTCTTTAGAGCAAATTTCTTTTTTCCTTTGGAAAAGCAGTCTCATCTGTGGTGATTTTAGACCATGTACATCCACAGAATCGAATGCCTTTTCTTGAAGATTTTTGCTCTGGGATAGGGTGGGCACGTGAAGGTGCCTTTCCTGCTTACATAAATCTGTTTGGGTTGTTTATGTTGAAATAGCTACCTGAATATAACTGCATGATTAACCAATGCACATCATGCATGATTGTTTTAAAGTGTCTCAGTGGATTCATATTCCAGTCCCTTAAAGATCTGGAGTTTGTCTAAAACAGAAATCATTCAGCTGGGTTTATACAGTTTCATACTTAGACCTGATAAAATAATCCAGGAAAAATTTCTTTGCTGAAGTTCTGATGAGAGCTGTGTGAATACCTTGTTGTCCAAAACAGTGCTCATCACATGGTATCTGCCTTGAATGTGCTTTTATTGGTAGAAATACAAAAAAACTAATCCCAGTGGCAGGGATTAAGAGCATGAGCTAAATAAGGAAAAATACTCAGTTCTACTATAAGGTAGAGGCTCACACACAAAGCTGTGCAGTCCAGTAGCAGTCTTGCTTTCACTAACAGCTTTCAGACTGTACCCCTTAAATGACAGCCTGATGTTTGCAGTTTCTGGGGAAATGTATAGCAGTGGGGAAGAAACTCGTTTTCCTATGGGACTATTTCAGAAGATGTAATATCTAAAAGTTGGCTATTTCTGAACTGTGGTTTTTCTTATTAATGGTGAGCTTCAGACTATTCTATCTAGCTGTTGGAGTCCTTGCAGAAGACTTCTTACTTGCTTTGTAGCCTGCTACTTGATATTCACACATTGCTCTTAGGCTCTTTCTTCTCGTTTGTTCTGCTGTTCTAGGTCTGGAGGGAGAGGGGTGGATTTTTTTTAGGTAGTGTTCTGTAAAATACTAAGCATGTTAGGTCTTGTGATGCTTGACATCAACTTGTTGAGGCCAGAGGCAGAGCTTGAGGCTCCTTTGCCTTAAGAAAGTTCCTAGTGACAAGATGTGCTTTATCAGGATATACAGCTGTATTTACAGATTCCTTTATGGCAAGACTGTCAAATATTTTAATGATCGTTGGCAAACCTTTATATAGTGCTCATGCTAAAAAAATCAGCCTATAGTTATCTTGCTGCATGTGAAATTATTTATGTTCTTGTTCACCCTATTTTAGTACATAGAATATGGACAGCAATCCAGAGATCCTCCTGTGAAGATGCAGGGTTCAATCACCACTCCTGGAAGTATTGCACTTGCCCAGGCTCAGGCCCAGGCCCAGGTTCCAGCAAAAGCTCCTCTTGCTGGCCAAGTCAGCACTATAGTGACCACCTCAACCACCACCACCGTTGCAAAAACCATTACAATCACCCGACCAACTGGAGTCAGCTTCAAGAAAGATGTGCCGGTGAGCATTGTGTCATTGTGCTCTTCCTAGAGGAACGGATGCTGCTCTGGACTAAGTACATACAGACAGAATCTGTTTTAATTTGTGTACTACAGATTTTCAAGCTGTGATCTTTATTTTAGATTTAAAGCATATAACCTTTTAAAATACGGCAAACATTTTTGTAGAGAGAAGGCATTTTTCATCATCAAACTACCCAATTCCTTTGGGGTCAAGTTGAAATGTGTTCTTGAGGCTGTAATTATCCTAGACAATTACAGAACCATCATTTCTGCTAATGACTTTCAACAGGACTCTTAAAATAGTTGTTAGCTGCTATTCTGCTTGGGACTTCAAAACACTTAGTGCACACATCTGACCTCACAGTTTCAACTGCGTTAGGTTTTTCACATCTTTGGCCACTTGTGTAAAAACTCTGAACTGCTTGTCAGAGTTATTACAGGGTTGGCAGATAGATAGAATTGGCTATTGCACAGAAAGTTTTGGGGCACACTGGGTCCCATGTGGATGTCAAGGATGGGCAGTGCTGTTCTGTATGATGGCTGATGGAAACTCCTGTCAGGATTGATACTTAAAACTGCATCACCTTTTCCCTTAATTGCAAAGTACCAGGTCCTAAAACCCTGGGGTCCAGACCTGCAGCTGTAGAGACCAGGGTCACATTCTTTTACTTCATCTGGCATCTCAGAGTGAGAACCTGGTCTCAGAATGAACGTCTGGGGTTTCTCCTTCCCAAATCAGCACTGAAGTGCTCCTGGAGACTCCCTGCTGTGTTAAGTGCTGCTCACTATTGTGTTGTGATTTTTCTCCAAGCTATAATTGTACAAAGGCTTAAAGGCCTAAATGGTGCCATTGTAGGGGCACTTATTATATGTGCATGTAGAGGCTTTTTCTGCAGCAGCATTCTTCTTCTGAGTATTGATCATCATTTTTAGAATAAAAAAATCACTTGGCTCCTTCAGAGTGCTGCTGAAAATGCATCTGAAACAGCAGATGTCCCCTGATAAAGCTTCATTCTATTTCTGCTTGACAAAACAGAGCAGAAGTTTCTTTTGATGTCACCTCTAGGTATTGTTTATACTTAACTTCTTGTTCTCCCTCCAGCCTTCCATTAATACTACCAACATTGATACACTGTTAGTAGCAACAGATCAAACAGAGAGAATTGTGGAACCTCCAGAGAATGTCCAGGAAAAAATTGCTTTCATCTTCAATAATCTGTCTCAGTCAAATATGACACAGAAGGCAAGTATGAAAGAATGCTAGTAAAAATAATTTTTATACTTTTAATTATTTTTTTATATATTTATTTTTAAGTGTGGGCTGACGATACTTCTACAAAATTCTAACTTGAAAAACTTTAGGAGGGAGCACACTGTAAAGAAATCATAGTTTCCAGCACTTTCTGCTTAAACATCTTTGGAGAGAAAATTTTCCAGGGAGAGGAGAGATGGGTAAAAGATATCGGTTCTTAATCTTAAATGAGCATTCACGTCATAAATGGATTGGGTACCATTAAACATTGCAAGATTAAGCTCTGGTATTTCAATCGTAAATTAAGGGAATTTTTCTGAACTAGTTGAGGTGTACAGTCCTGCTGCCACCTGTGCTGTTGTCTTGTGGATGGATGGCTTGAACTTGTAAGGTCACAACATTTATTTCCAGTTTTCTGGTAAAAAGCTGGGAAGTGAAGGAGAAGTGAATTGTTACGCCTTGCTGATTTCATGATTGAGTCCTTACTAATGAGACACTGATTTCAAATATTTATTTTTTTGTAGAAAAACAATCTTAGTGTTAGAAGCAATTGACTGACCATGAACTGTGTGTTGATCAGAGCTGACCCCAGAAGGGTTTTATTTATTTTCTCATCTGTTTTGTGGTGTGCTTTGTCTTTGGTTTGAGCACAGGTGGAAGAACTGAAGGAAACTGTGAAAGAAGAGTTCATGCCTTGGGTATCACAGTATCTTGTGATGAAAAGAGTCAGTATTGAGCCGAACTTTCACAGCTTATATTCCAACTTCCTCGACACACTTAAGAATCCGGAGTTTAATAAAATGGTTCTGAATGAAACCTACAGAAATATCAAGGTGAGTAGTTCAAGTTTTCTAGAGGCAGCACAGGAGTGTGTTGTTCTTCTCATGCTATTTGTTTGTATGATGTTGATCCTCAAATATAGATTATCATTCACAAATCTACTTTCTAGCTTACCAGTAAACTTACAGGTTATCTTTGGGAATTCTAGGATTCTTTTCAGTTAGGAACGTATGAAAGACTTAAATTGTATAACAGGAGGGCAAATTTGCATTTGAATTCATTTATGTAGGTGGACTTCAAATTTGTGTGAGGTTTGCAAATTATAACCCAGGGGAAAATTGCTTGCAGTCCAGTTGTTTTCTGTGCGGGAAAGTACAAAGATAGAAAACCACACTCTGCTCTTTTGGCCCAAGAGGAATAGTGGGGAAAGGGTGTGTTTAGAAAACAGGAGTGTAAAAGACAAAAAACTTATTGGAGGGCTAAGATAATGTGGACAAGAGGAGGAAGCAGTAGCCCAGAAGTGATGACCAGATGAAAAAAAGTTTGTCGAGAAAGCACTATTTTTAAACTTGTTGGTGGAATGTCCTGACCACCATGGGTTACGCTGTAGTGCAAAAGCATCTCCTGACTCTTGAGAGCACAGCTGACCTTGCTCTGTTCAGCTGCTGCCCCTCTGAAGTTCAGGAACAGAACTAACAGCAGAATACTTGTTTTATGATTTATGACATGATTTAGGTTTTGACATGACGAAGAGTTGGTTTCCCTGGAAGGTTAAACTGTAGCCTTCAAGTCTGTGGTGCAGCATTAAGAGGAAGCACAAGTTAAACTCAGCTATGGGAGTAGTTGTAACAGTCTCAACAGAGTAAATGGTGAGGTGTGGGAAAGTGTAATCCTCTTTTATTGATCCTTTTAAAGAAAGGAATTTTGTAGTCATTACAGTGCAGATTTACAGGGTGTTGAAGTGAAAGCTGTTCAAGTATCCCTGTAATGTGACTGAAGCTCAGAACTTAACGTTCCAAAACTTTGCCTTTATACAGATCAGCTGTTGGATTTGGTTTGGAGTCTGGTTATCTTCTGCTTCTTGCTCGAGATGCTTTTTTTTTTTCTTTGTTAGGTGCTATTGACATCAGATAAAGCTGCAGCCAACTTCTCAGACCGTTCCTTGTTAAAGAACCTTGGTCACTGGCTGGGAATGATAACAATGGCTAAAAATAAGCCCATCTTGCACACGGTGAGCTTATGTGTTTACAGATTTCCTTGGCATGAATCGTTATGTTCTTATGCTGTAACATAGGCTATTTGGGAAATCTTAGCACCTTTCTGGTGCCTCTTTCACTTGCCAAGTACAAAGTATGACTCCAGAACTGGTTATTTAACGCTCCTAAATGGCTTTTTTATATCAGAATTAACTAAGTAGCTAAATTTGTTTTGGCAAAAGCTTCTTAATCCATGTAAGAATGTAGCTGTGTAAATCTTTGTTCAGAGAGTTTACAGACTGCTGCTTAGCAGTCTGTAAAATTCAAAGGCTATTTTGACTCAGCCTTGCCTGTATCTGAAAAGGAAGCAGTGTATTAGTGGAACTGTGCAGTGTGTTTACTGTTTTCTCCACCCTCATTCCCACTTCAATTGTTTTTCAGGATTTGGATGTGAAGTCACTACTACTGGAAGCTTATGTTAAGGGACAACAGGAATTGCTTTATGTAGTGCCATTTGTTGCCAAAGTCTTAGAATCCAGTGTCAGGAGTGTGGTAAGTGTCTTTGTAGAGACAGAGTTGTTGCTCAAATGGCAAAACATTGCAACAAGTAATCAGCTTTTGTCACAAAATGAAAACTGATTGAATTCTGTGGAGAGAAAGAAAAGGGATGTAAAAGCATAAAGTGAAGGAGTTTTGTTTGGAGGGAAAGTACATGACCATGCATTTTTGCAGCATAAATAGATGGTGTTAGCTGAAATGTAATGTGGTATCCCTAAACAGAACTCTGTTGAGAAATGGAAGGATGCCATTGAAGAGGTTCTAGGATGTATTTTATTTCTCCCACCCACTTTGATCCTGATCAGCCTGTAAGTTCTGCTTGATGTAAACTGATCTTTCAAGAATGACTAGGTCATTGTGTTTCCAGTTTTTCACTTAGGTTCCTAATGTATTTCCAGTTATACTGAATTACTGAAATAATTATTACTGAAATACTAAATTCAGCTCTAACCACAGGTGTACAAAGGTTTCCATGGCTGTATGCACACATAGCTGCTTGTGTTTAAACATTTTGAGTCATAAATTAACTAGATGATTCTGTAATACTGCTCTCTTCTTTCTCTTGTAGGTCTTCAGGCCTCCAAACCCATGGACAATGGCCATTATGAATGTTTTAGCTGAGCTGCATCAGGAACACGATCTAAAAGTAAATTTCTGGATTTTTTTCTGTACCTTCTGAGTGTAAGGTTTTATTGACATATTAGTCAAGAAGTATGTTGTGAAGGACTAAGCAGTCCTTCTCACTGCTTTAGCATGGGGAGATTGCTTGGGCATTGCTTAATTTGGTAGAACTTGGATGAAACTCTTCTCCATGAGGTTGGCATCAAAACAGTTGTCTAATCCTCAGCTGTTATTAGTCTCTGAAAGGGGTGGGATTAGAATGGGGAGCTTGGGAGTCAAGTGGCTCAGTAGATGTTTTGGGTATTTTCCTTGTGACATGACCTAAACTAGAGCTGTTTTGCAGTTGAATCTGAAGTTTGAGATTGAGGTGCTCTGCAAGAATCTTGCACTAGACATTAATGAGCTGAAACCTGGAAGTCTCCTGAAAGATAAGGATCGTCTGAAAAATCTGGATGAGCAGTTGTCTGCTCCAAAGAAGGATGTGAAGCAGCCAGAAGAGCTACCACCCATCACAACAACTAGTAAGTACATCTCACAGAATCCAGAACTGCACTGTTAAACTAAGACAAGTTTTGCTATCGCCAAAAAAAAAATAAAAAAATCAAGCTACATATGGTATTGTAACATATCTGAGAGCTTGGGAGCACTTGGCTAGTTTTGTAAGAAATAGGTGTACAGTTTGGAGATGGGAAGGGAATGGAAGCCATCATGAGGACTAATTCTGTATGTGTGTGTAGCTACTCCTTAGAGTCCCCTCTATTAACAATACAGCAAGTGCTAAAACTATCATAATAAACAGCTCTCTTAAAATGTACTGAAGCTACTTTGGAACTAATCATTAGGGACTGGAGAATGAAAGTTGCTTGGTAAGTTTAGGAGGCTTCATGATCAAATTGCAAAGCTTTTGTTTCTTGGTTGTTTCCTGGTTTAAATAAGAATGATACACCTGTTTTATAAGCAGTTGCTTTTCACTAGTGTCTCAATACAAACCTACTTATGTTCTCCAGCTGCTTCTACAACTCCAGCTACCAGCACCACATGTACAGCCACGGTTCCTCCACAGCCCCAGTACAGTTATCATGACATCAACGTCTATTCTTTAGGAGGGCTGGCTCCACACATTACCTTAAATCCAACGGTAAGTTTTAGAGCTGATTTAGTTTGCTAAAAGAATTCTTATAGCCAGGGTTGATGCAGATCTCAGCTGGTGGGAACTATCAGGACTTAAGTAAGAAAGGAGCCTCTGTGCTTCTTTTGTCCAGTCAGCAGCTCACCTCTGAAGTCAATTTTTTTGTTGTTACTCAGCTGCAACTTGGTTAGAAAAACAATCATTTGTCCCAGTTTCAGATTTACCAAATACTTTAATAGCTTCATGGGGAATATGGGAGTACTGCACAAACTATGACAGTGCACTTTTAAGTCGTTCGGAAAATGTGTCTAGGGTAGGTGGGATTCCAGTGCACTTTATTCTCTCACCTTTCCTAATCCCCTGCAGATTCCGCTGTTCCAAGCCCACCCGCAGCTGAAGCAGTGTGTGCGGCAGGCAATCGAGCGTGCGGTGCAAGACCTGGTCCACCCAGTGGTTGACAGATCCATCAAGATTGCCATGACGACCTGTGAGCAGATAGTCAGGAAGGACTTCGCCCTGGATTCGGAGGAGTCACGGATGCGTGTGGCTGCTCACCACATGATGCGGAACCTGACTGCTGGGATGGCCATGATTACCTGCAGGGAACCTTTGCTGATGAGCATAGCTACCAACTTGAAAAATAGCTTTGCTACTGCACTGAGGGTAGGAGCCCCATCATTTGAAGTCAATTTACGGGACTGTAGGCATCCAGCATTAGTAAATCAGTTCTCCACAGTATAGACTTGTTAATTAATTCTGCAGCTTAACTACCATGGGGATGAATTCACTGGGTAAAAGTTTCATGACTCTTGTGGAATTACAGTGGGAAAAAGTGTGTTGTGATTCCAGGTCAAACACTTAAACTGAGATGGTAGATCTTTCTAAATGGCATACGAACTTCCTGACTATCTTTTTATTTCGCCCCAGTTGTTCTCTCCAGTTTAACCACGTGATAGAAGCCTTGGAGGCTTGAACTTTCTGCAGGGTTTGAGGCAGAAAAGCTGAAGTGGGGAGGTCTGAATTGATTTTGGTGATATCTTGGATTGTTTCAGCATGCATGCTTCAGGCAGATTTTATTTACTTGTGCAGATGGGTAGTTTAGACTCTTCTGAACAGCTTGTGAATTAATGGGTTTTCTAGAGGCTATTATCAGCTCTCTTAACGAAGAGAGTTTGAGCTAAACTGCATGGAACAGCCTGTGAACTGCTGACCACAACTGCAGGTACCACATGGAATTCTTGCCATCAATGTCAACAACAGGCATAAGAGCGTAAGGATCTTGGAAAGATCAAGACACAGCTATACTTTCAGCAATTAGAAATTAATCCGTTTTTTTAATCGCTGAAGACATATGACATTGGTACAAATCCAGTTTTAATCCAAGGAAGCTTTTCAAGGGATAATTGTAGAAAACATTTTGTTGCAGAAAAGGCTCTGTATGAGTCATCTCAAAATTCTTATCTGGTTTATTTTTATGAAGTGGTTTAACAGAAATAGTGTAATTTTTAGGAATTAATGAAAGAGCTCTTAGCCAACAAGGAAGTCCAAATAGATGGGACAGGCTGCCTTTATAGATGCATTCCATTTCTAGTGGAAATTGCTGCTCTGCACCCTGGAAAATAAGTACATCTGTTTAGGGGTCTCATAAAGCAGACTGAGAAGGAAGGAAGAAAATCTGATTCCTTGTCAGAAAAGGAACCCACTGAAGAAGGCTTAGGACTGCTGTTTTGCACTGTTAGTGCTGCACCTTTATATCTTCCAGTTGTAACCTAGGAAGTAGGAAAACTTCTACTGTGATGCAAAGCCGTCCCTGAATTAGCATCACTCTGTCTGTCTAAAGCAGGCCTTTATTTCTGTGCCCTGGAGATGGGTAGGTGGAGAAGATGGAGAACTCCTGCTGTTTTGTTCCTTGTTGAAAGTCTTTACTGTCGTCTTGCCTACATGTTTTATTCAAAGCTATGCAAAATTAAATTTAATATTGTATATTCTGTGGGAAGGGACTGTGGTCCTAAGAGCATTCCTTTTTATTGCTGATGTTCTGTATAAGCAGCGGTGCAGATTTTAAGGTTAGTAATATACAGGGAAATTTTGCATCCTTCACTGATTATTGTGATTTTCAATAGGCAGCTTCCCCACAGCAGAGGGACATGATGGAGCAGGCAGCTGCCCAGTTAGCACAGGATAACTGTGAGCTTGCCTGCTGCTTTATCCAGAAGACAGCTGTGGAAAAGGCAGGCCCTGAGATGGACAAGAGGCTCGCAACTGTAAGTATGGGACTGCTGTCTTTTAGAAATATTCTGTGTGCTCATAGACATCCAGATGGGTGTCTGAAATAGTGTGGTGCTTGTGTTTTTCCCAGGAATTTGAGCTCAGAAAGCATGCTAGGCAAGAGGGGCGTCGCTACTGCGATCCTGTTGTGTTAACGTACCAGGCTGAGCGGATGCCAGAACAGATCAGGTTAAAGGTGAGCTCTGTTCAGATGCTGCTCCTCTCTCCCTCCTGATAAGGAAAAGTGGATGGCACAGCATCAGCTGAGTAATCATATATTGTTAGTCTAGCCTAACAGCACAGCTGCTGTTATGTTGATTAGTATGGAAACACATAAATATGTTATTCTAGAATGAGTGTTTATATCATTTTCTGAATTCCTTGAGTCTCTATTCTGTGCATTTCCTCTCATTGAAAGATGGCTCGTCTGCTTTGTTGTCTTTATATTTTATTTTCTTTTGTCTCCTTTTTATTTTCTTCCTTTAAAAGATGTACCATATGCTTTCCACAGAGCATTTCTCAGTATTCAGTTATTTCTGTTTCTGGGAATGTGAGTTTCACTTTTAAAGCAAAATCCCCCTGTTAGGAGGTGTGGCAGGAGAGATAGGACCTCAGTGCAGAGCAGCTGAAGCCTACTTGATGTCTAGGCCTCTCTGTTTAAGAGTAGCTACCTATTACACAGGCTGCCCTCATTTTGTACTGGCTCAGTGCTTATCAATGAATTAAATGCCTGTTCTTTTCATTGCAAAGGTTGGAGGTGTGGACCCAAAACAGCTGGCTGTTTATGAAGAGTTTGCACGCAATGTCCCTGGCTTCTTGCCCACCAATGACTTAACTCAGCCTACAGGATTCTTGGCTCAGCCTATGAAGGTAGAGGTTTCTGAATTAATCAGCTTGAGAGTACTATAGCAGTTTTAGAGACTGTTGCAGAGCTTGTGTTTTTGCTCGAAGGATTCATAAGGGTCAAATGTATTGCTTGGGGACAGTGGTTGAAAAAATGCATTTGTTCTAAAGACAAAGTAATTGCAACATAAAACTTCCATCCAGTCTTAGGGATTTGTAACCTAAATTCGGACAAATTCTGCAGGTTAGGGTTACTACATGTAGTTTTAGTTGCAGTGAAGCATTTTATTCAAATCTCAGATTACTTTTGCAGGAAGGTCATGGATGGCAAGCCTGAATTTTAAAATAATTAGCATGGTTTTTTATGCATACATAAGGCTTTATTGACAGAACAAGGGGGATTGGCTTCAAACTGTAAGAGGACAGGTTTAGATTAGATGTTAGGAGGAACTTCTTCCCTGTGAGGGTGGTGAGGCACTGGAAGAGGTTATCTGAAGAAGCCTATCTCTGAAGTGGCTTTAAGCAACCTGCTCTAGTGGAAGATGTCCCTGCCCATGGCAGGGCAGTTAGAACAAGATAGTCTTTAAGGTCCTTCCAACCCAAACCATTCTGTGATTCTGACTGATAGAATTATGTGCTGGTTTTTTTCACAGCTTAATTTGCTCATATGTATGTAAACCACAGTACTATAGAAGTCTAAATTCTGGATGCTATAATTTCTGAAGGAGAGCCAGTCAGTCAGTATTTGAGTGTCACAAATGCAGTCCTTGCAAAAATCATTGATTCTCACTTTCTCTTAAGCAGCAAGCTTGGGCTACAGATGATGTAGCACAAATTTATGACAAATGTATGACAGAACTGGAGCAGCACCTGCAGTCCATTCCACACACCCTGGCCATGAATCCTCAAGTCCAAGCGTTGCGTAGCCTCTTGGAGGCGGTGGTAGTGGCTCGGAACTCACGGGATGCTATTGCTGCACTTGGACTACTGCAGAAGGTGAGTGTTGACAACTCATCTCTGTAACAACTTGCTTAGTTTTTTACTCACTTGGCTCATGGATTGTCTTGCTGGCGACCTTGTTTCTTCATGCATCTTGTGGAACCTTGCTCGGTGGACAGTACTGAACTGCTGTCTTCAGAAATCCAATAAATAAGATTGGGAGGAAGCCATTGTATTCACTTAGGGTATTGTACACGTGGTGTGAAGACTGCTTTGAAAGAAGCAGGTGTACAGAATTGTGGGACTTAGTTTTGTTCAGATATGGCAAGTTAGAGAGCTGTTGAAGTCCAGAGTGGTCTGATTTCAAGATAATTTGGAGGCTAAAAGGGTGTTTGAACTGCCCTTGTAGATAGATAGTATTGAGCATAGTATTTTGCAGTAACTGATAAATGACTATGCATGGTGGGTTGACCCTGGCCAGCTGCCCAACATCCATCCAGCTACTTCCTCTTTCTGCTTTTCTGCAGGACACAGAAAACACAGAGAAGACTAGATGACATTTGTTCAGATTATGATAATTTAATAGGGAAGGTAAAGGCCATGTGCACAAATGTAACTAAAATCTATACTGTCCATCAGCAGGGAGATGTCCAGCTACACCTTGCAAAGCAGGGCTTCAGCATGTGTCACATTTGCATGGAAAGGCAAACATCAAAACCATTTTCATCCTCCAATCCCTTTTCATCCTCCTTTCCCTGAGCTTTTATTGCTGAACATGATGTCGTATGGTATAGGACATCCCTTTATTCAATCTGTCCTGGCTGTGTTGCTTCCCAGCCTCTTGTCCATCCCCAGCCTACCCACTGGTGAGGGAGGCAGAGTGGGAAAGAAAAAGCCTTGATCCTGTGCTAGTGCTGCTCGGCAACTGGCAAAACTGTGGTGCGTTGTCAACACTGTTCCAGCACAGATCCAAAGCACAGCACGATATGGGTTGCTATAAAGCAAATTAACTCCATCCCAGCCAGAATTTGTAGGCTAAACCAGTGGGAAGTGTTGCAGTGAGCTCTGAGCTGAGCTGGCATCAGTGCCTATGTAGTAGTGTAGAACAAGTGACAGACAGAGAGAAAAATGCACTTGAGAATAGTGTGAGGATATGGAGCTGTTTGCATGAGGATCCGAGAACAGTGCCAAAACAAAAGTAACCGAAAGCTGGAGGGAGACTCTACGTCTGCTAGTGCTTTTACCTATTAAAGGATCCAATCCTGACTAGGACTTGGCCAAATAAATTGTGTTGCCTGTGTAAAGATCGCCCTCCATTTGCTGCAGACTAACACAGTAAGGAAGCTGCTCATTTACCTCTGGCAGGTTCTGTAAATATTTTCCAAGGTAGTTTTCCATGCATAAGCAGAATTGCTTGAGGTGGTATTGACTTAAGGAAGCTGCATCACAAACTAACACAGTCTGTTACGGTATTTGGTGCACATACAAAGCTAGTTGGGCATAGAGAGACCTGTAGGTTTGTTTGGTATCGTAGCTGTGTAGAGTGCATGTATAGATACCATAGTGGCTGGTAAAATCTCACAGTCTTACCAAAATGTCAGCACAATTACTAAATTGATGTTTTTTTCATGTCTTCCGGTGATAACTCTTGCTGATGTAACATGCAGAAGATTTGGAAGAGGACTTGTTTTTTCCTCTGCTAACAGGTTGCATCTGTTCTAGGCTGTAGAGGGCTTGCTGGATGCCACCAGTGGGGCTGACGCTGACCTCCTGCTCCGCTACCGTGAGTGTCACCTGCTGGTGCTGAAGGCTCTGCAGGACGGTCGTGCCTATGGATCTCCATGGTGTAACAAACAAATCACTAGGTCAGTTACAAGACAATAAGAACACTGATGTAGCTTTGACTATCTTTTGGGAGTTCCTGTGTTACTCTGAATTCCCTGCCTGTTAATATTTTGCTGCAATTTGGACAGACAAAAAACACAGCTTTTTTTGTCAAAATTAACTAGTTCTTCTGATAATGCTGATTCATCCCAGAATATTACCGGAATCTTTAATGGAATTAAGCATTAGAGCATGGTCTGGGCTTTTTTTTTTCCCCCTCATTTTGCAGAGAGTATCTCTGTATGCTGTCACAAACAATATGACATGGCATATGCCTGTAGCAGAAGCTTCAGCTAGGCAGACCTGCCAGTTCATCTTTGGAAGAGAAACTTCTTATGTTGAATAAACTGAAGCTCTTGAAGAGCTCTTGTAACCAGTTGTGCAGGGCAATAGATGCTTGAGTCTGACTGTTCTGAACTTAAACATTACCTTAGAGAATGTTCTAGAAGGGGCTTCTTTTGTAGCTGGATAATGAATCACAGTGAATGTCACTGTGTTTCTGAAGTAGTAGATTTGAGTTGCTACACTTAAACTGTGTTGTTGAAATACACTTTCTATAAGAAGTCAAATTCTTCAGGTGCCTGATTGAATGCAGAGACGAGTACAAATACAACGTGGAAGCTGTGGAGCTGCTAATCCGCAATCACCTTGTTAACATGCAGCAGTATGACCTTCACTTGGCTCAGGTAAAGAGAACCTGCACTTTTAAAGGAGGAGGGATGCACTCAGTCCACTGTAAGATCTGTGGTTGATCTTTGTCTTTTTCACATTGACAGTCCATGGAGAATGGCTTGAACTACATGGCTGTGGCATTTGCCATGCAGTTGGTAAAGATCTTGTTGGTGGATGAGAGAAGTGTTGCCCATGTAACAGAAGCAGATCTGTTTCACACTATTGAGACACTCATGAGAATTAATGCTCATTCCAGAGGAAACGCCCCGGAAGGGTGAGACTATAGTATTGTGCAATATATTACCTTTTTGTGCTCATTTATGTTTTACATATTATATAGGCAATAACTCATATGATTCAGTCATATAGCTTTAAACTTCCCCTAAGGCTGCAGTCCTTTCTTAGTTTCAACTGTCACTCTAGTGTAAGTGTTCTCATCCTAGTCAAAATAGAGGCAGCTGCAGCAGGATGTGAAACTGAATGCTTAAGCAAGAAAGTCTCTCCATGCACTATGCTCCAAAATCCTGTGGAACTGTGAGAAACTTGTTTGAATTCCTGCTTTATCTCAAATTCATGCAATATTGTTGCCTGTTTAAATCATATATATATATGTTAATTTGTTAATCACAAACAATCCAATTGGACAATCATTTCTATTTAGAGCTTACAGAGCAATCCTCCATCAGTCTCACATGGCTTATGGTATCCACCAGCAAACTGCCCAAACCATTTGGGTAGCAAATGTTGCCTCAGCACCTGGAAATACCTGTGGGACTTGCAGGCCTCCTGTTCGTAAGGTGGAAGCAGTTGTTGCTGGGTTTGAGAAGGAGACGGATTAGAACTTGGATAACTTTGAATAGCTGTGAGAGCAACCAGCTGCTGGCTGGTGGCAGTGGCTGCCATTACCAGCACTAATAGGGTGTTAATATGATGTCCCAAAACCAAAGTCCTTTCATCTGCAGCTGGCATGGATAGACTGTCTTCACTGTATGGCTTGACTTTCACTGCAGCCAAATCCAGTGCCCCAGTCAGGCCGTTCAGTACTGGTAACTCCCTGTCTGGGAGCATTTTAGGGCTCCTGAAGTCTGCAGAAGAGAAGCTGCTTCTAGTCCCTGTGGTGTTTTGTTGCACCACTCCGCTGTACAAATTGGAGTGGAACTTCAAAGCTTATGTGGTTTCAGTGTTCCTTCTTTCATCGTAAGTGTATCTGCTTTCATGACTTATTTCTGCTATTCCAGTGAGGACTGAAAGATAGAAAGTTTTAGTATAAGAAATAATTTGCATTCTTTCAACTATTTAACTGAGCTTCCAGTTCCTGCACCTTTTGGGGGAGGAGGAATTCTAACCTAGCTCTTTCTCTGGTCTGTCGCCTTAGATTACCCCAGCTGATGGAAGTGGTCCGATCAAACTATGAAGCAATGATTGACCGTGCTCATGGAGGTCCTAATTTCATGATGCATTCAGGAATTTCCCAAGCTTCTGAGTATGATGACCCACCAGGCCTGAGGGAGAAGGCAGAATACCTGCTGAGGGAGTGGGTGAACCTCTACCATTCAGCTGCAGCAGGCCGTGACAGTACCAAAGCATTCTCTGCGTTTGTTGGACAGGTAGAGCTTTTGGAAAGAAAGGTGCTTTTTATTCAACATAAGTAGGGTGTGATGCCCTCCATTTTATAGCAGTGTTATAACCTGTATTAGGCATCCTTTTGAAACTTCCAGGTGTATGGCAATTTACTGTCAAAATTCTGTTTTTGATGAAGCCCCTGTCCTCCACCAAATTATGTTCTTCAGATACTGTAGCAACAGGCTGTCACACCGTGAGTTCTGAGATAAGTTTGGTGGAACAGAAACTTGAGCTGAAATAGCTTTTGGAAATAATTCTGTCATGCTCTGTAATGAGCCTTGACTGGTGTTGTTCCTTATGGGTAACAGTAAAAGCTCTGACAGCCTACAGGAGGATGTCACCAGTAGAAATTCAGGTAAATTGTTTCAGGTCATGTGGGCAAGGGAATCCTTTGTCAAAATGAAATCATTAATAAAGAAAATCTGGAGACTTCATTAGCTGAAGTGGTGCCTAAATTTAAACAATGTCCAAGGTGCCACTCTGAAGCACCTTAACAGGTGTGGTGAACATCACATACCATTTGCCTTCTAGGAGGGAGATCCCCTCAGTAGCCCAGCATGTGTGGTAACAAACTCATGTGTTTGCAGGCATCTCCCTAAAACTGTGCTCCTTGCATGCAGCTCCTTGACTGCAGCTGCAAGAAAGCCCCTGACATGGTCTTTTTGTATTGTGTTCTTTTTAAATTTGTGACACCACCACAGATACGCTGCAGACTTTGCAGCTACTAATGAAAAGAAGCTCAGACTTCAGAGTATGCATGAAGATTGTGACTGATGCACTGTTGTTTTTCATTTGATTTTAGTGTCCTTGTGTACTGGTTATAGACAGCTTTCTGTTGGTCTGACTTCTAGTCTAGTTCTTGCATAGAACTTTTTGAATGTTTTTAATAGACATTGTGTTAAGCATACATGTTAAAGAAAGATTTGACCTATTTCTGTGACCTCACTTTTTTTACTTTAAATCATGCTTTTAAAGCACACTTCAGTACAGAGCGCTCACAACACTTAGTACACTTTTGTCCCACTTTACTCTTTATCACACTTGTTTGATTACCTCTTGTACATATTTGATCAGTTTTGAAACAGCAATTTAAATATATTGAAGTGCAGTGTTTATTTACAATTGTTTCCTTACAGGCTTTAGTAATGAGTTTCAAATGAATATTTTGTAATAACTACATTAAGTAAGATTCTATTACTGAACTCAAATGACTGCCAAAGTGTTGCTTCCTTCACACAAGTCGGTAGGACAAGGAGAAGCACAGAACTTTGAAGGCAGATACATAAATTCTTTGGGCTTTTTAGAAAAAAAGTTTCTCCAGAAGTCCTAGAAGTTCTCCACATTGTCTCTAAGTTACTAGTTGTGCTGTTTTTATAGCTTTATGTCCAGTAGGAGCTCAGAAATAACATGCTTTATTCAAAACTCACAAGTTTTTTATATGTATATTATTAGAACAACTCTCCCATGCAAAGCAAAAAAGCCCACCCAATCTTTCCTTGCATGTAATGGTCATGTAAGGAAAATTCACTTTCCAAATGCAGTTTGCTTCCACAGAATGGGGCTGCAAAGTAGTGGTGATTCCTGAGCTAGGAGCTGGAGTCTGCCCTTCCCAGAGCTTGTACTCCTCATGTTCTTCATGCAAGGCTGAATGCTGGTGGCAGCACTGATGCTGAAACAGGTTTCTCAGCTATGCTGATGGTTAGAAAGATTTGGGATTCAAAAGATTGTATTTGAGAATAAATGTGTGTGCTAAAATTGCATTATCACCCTCAAATTGCCTTGAAAACATTAATCTCTCAGGAGAGTATGGCAGAAATTAGCTGTGTCAGGCAGAGTGGGTGCTTTGTAAAGGGTGTGTTTGTAATAAATTGTAAAATGAACTGTCTGTGGTTATGGTGCTGATGTCTTTTCCTTTCCTGGTTAGATGCACCAGCAGGGGATCCTGAAAACAGATGACCTGATCACCCGTTTTTTCCGTCTTTGCACCGAAATGTGTGTTGAGATCAGCTATCGAGCCCTGGCCGAGCAACAGCACAATCCTGCAGCCAACCCCACAATGATTCGAGCCAAGTGCTACCACAACCTGGATGCCTTTGTGCGACTCATTGCACTGCTGGTGAAGCACTCTGGGGAGGCAACCAACACGGTCACAAAGATCAACCTCCTGAATAAGGTTGGGAATCCTTCTTGTCCTCATCACATTTAAAGTGTGTTGTCCGCTGTATCTTTGATAAACCTGAGGTGCGGACCTTAATGTGGGCTGCTGCTAAAGTGTCTGATGTGAACTTAGATGGGTTGGTCACTGGCAAACTTTTGAGTGAACCACCAAGATACCAAGTGGCTTTCTTGTTCACAAAGATTACATCTCAAACCAATCTGAAATTCATCTTTGTGCCTTGAAATTAAAAAGTCAGCAGCTGTTGTTTTAAGATTGTTGATTCCTGAGTGTTTACCTTCATGTTGTGAGGGTCTTTCCTTATCTCTTACACTACTTGGTTTATGGCTGGATGGTCTTAGGTAGTTAAGACCTTCAGTTACTGCCCAGTCAGTCATTGTGACTGTGGTCCAAGAGACAGGGAGAGCAAAGCATAATTGTTGGGAATTGCTGAAATTAATTGTAATATTCATTTATGCAACACTTCCAATAACTAGGATTTTTGGTTCTTGTTAGAATCTGCTGGGTTTTTTACTGTTGGTTAAAGTATTATCTGTAGTCTGACTTGCAGAGTAATTCTTGCTGTCTCCACATGTCTTAATCTCTTTAGGTTCTGGGTATTGTGGTGGGAGTTCTTCTGCAAGACCATGATGTTCGGCAGAGTGAGTTTCAGCAACTTCCTTACCATCGCATTTTCATCATGTTGCTATTGGAATTGAACGCTCCTGAGCATGTGCTGGAGACCATCAACTTCCAAACACTCACAGCTTTCTGGTATGTATTTGAGATTGGCCACAGTACTACCTTTCTTGGTAGGATCAAGGGTTTTCACTTAAAGGCTATCTGACTGTTCTTGGTGGTGGCTTAATCACCTTTGGAGTAACTGGTTCTACTGTGGACTGATCACTTGCTTATCTTAGGGAAGAAGACTGGTAAAACCCAACATGCTCAAATGCCTTTGCTTTTTCCTGTGTTTTTCCCTCAATGTTATGAAAAGCAGTCTTATTGCTGTGCACTTCTAACCTGCTCTGACTTTCTTTTCAGTAACACATTTCACATCCTGAGGCCTACAAAAGCTCCAGGTTTTGTTTATGCCTGGCTGGAACTGATCTCCCATCGGATATTTATTGCAAGAATGCTGGCACATACACCACAGCAGAAGGTGTGGCTGCAGTTTATCTTTTCTGAATTAAAAAGCTCACCCAGATGTTTATCTGGTGTGGTGCTGTTTCACATTTCTGGAAGTGCACTAGTAGCATGGCTGTTCTGTTTTTGTTGTCTTCCATATTCACAGTAACCTAACTGCATGGAGCAGAGTCTGTGTCAATAACTATGGAACACAGGGTAAATTGAATTTGATAACATGCCTTTGCCAATGTCTAGAAGAGCTGTAGCCTTCCTTCTAGGCTAAATATTGTCAGCTCAATATGGCATGTTGAGGGTTCTGGAAACACCCATGGCACAATGGTGTGCAGGTGAAGCCCTTGAAATGAGCCATGCTGCATTCAGTGGATGAGTTGGCAGTTGCTAGCTCTTCCATCCAGGTTTATATAAAGATCAATCTAATTATAGTTTTGAAATTAGGGTAACTGGTCTTCATTGCATGTTTTTCACCTGCTGTTCTTTTCTTGACAGGGTTGGCCTATGTATGCCCAGTTATTGATTGATCTGTTCAAGTACTTGGCTCCTTTCCTTAGAAATGTGGAACTCACCAAACCTATGCAAATTCTTTACAAGGTAAAAAAATGTCAACTAATAGATGCTTCCAATCAAAGTTGTCTGAAAGCAGAGATATTCTGGCAGCAAAATAGAATTAGCTGTTTTCTTCTAACTTACATCTGAGAGTTGAATTTAAATTATGGGGAGAAGCAGGCTGCCCTCCCAGATTAGTTTCCTTTTGGTAATGTTAGCCATGTGACATAGAATGATGGCTCTGCAAGCTTTTGGACAGTTTCAACAGTTAGACACCTCTTATATTTAATGTTTTATTTCACAGGGCACTCTGCGTGTGTTGCTAGTCTTGTTGCATGATTTCCCAGAATTTCTTTGTGACTACCACTATGGGTTCTGTGATGTGATCCCACCTAACTGTATTCAGCTAAGGAATCTGATCCTGAGTGCCTTCCCACGGAACATGAGGCTTCCAGATCCTTTCACCCCCAACCTAAAGGTAGAACTTACTTTAAAGGAGTTTGGTAATAGGAAACTTTAATGCTCAAAATACTCTATCCAGGTTAGTATTATCTAATTAAATCTTTGGGTATCTGCTAGGCCACTAATCCGGGAATGATTAGAAGGAAACTTTCTCACGCTGCCCAAGCACTGTCCTGTTGCTCTTCTCTGCCTGAGCTGTGCAGTGTGATGGGAGCAAAGCTGCAGTGCTCACTGTCACTGAAGAAGGCTGTTCTTGACTTGTGTGGATGTTTGTGCTTTTTGAAACTACCAGAATGTCTGGAGTGTAGATGGGGAGACCCCAAAGGCAGTGACTGAACTTTCCTATGGCCTTCACCCCTGAATTTTTTTACCCTCTCAGTTCTTCAAGACATCATGTAATAAGTTTGCATGTTAGATATCAACTTTCTTCTAAAATCTGCAAAAGTCAGATCTTGCCATTTTGTTGGTGGAAGGAAAAGTGATCAGCAGCAGTAGTTGATGTAATATTGCTTGTAGATCTGCTTTTCAATTTGTTCCATTGCTGATTTAGTTGACTGGGTTTTCTGTCAACAGGTGGACATGTTAAGTGAGATTAATATTGCTCCACGAATACTCACAAATTTCACTGGGGTGATGCCACCTCAGTTCAAGAAAGACTTGGATTCCTATCTCAAAACTCGTTCCCCAGTCACCTTTTTGTCTGACTTGCGAAGCAACCTACAGGTAAGTTTGAGGTTTTCGAGATTTCTGTGGGTGCTCAATTTAAATAATGTGGCAGAAATGATCTCACTGGTTCAGCCACCATCCTTTCCTGCAGAAATTTTGTTGGTGTGTTGGCCAACATATCTTCCCGGCAGTAGAAAAGCCTGTGAAAATGCACAGAATTCTTCTGCCACTCCCTGATAGGATGTGTTGAATCTGATTAACTTTTGACTCCAAATAGATTAATTGTTACAGAAATATATGGATCCTCATGCCAATACTTCAAGGGTAAGAAAGGTTAAATTAGCTAAAGCCCAGTTCAGAACCATGGCTAAAACCTCATTTCAGACATCTCATGGCTTGGCTTGCAGCAGTCTTCATTCTGAAGCTGAACTTCCTCAGATAATTGCTTAGACAGAAACATTCAACGAGGGGGATGTTTCAGCCAGCATCTGGCTGGTGAATTCACATTTCCTTATCTGATGTTTTCTTTTAAGCAGAGTATAAAAACAAATCTGTTGTGTTAACAACTTTGCTGATGTTTTTGAATATATATACATGTGCTATAATATATGTTTTCTAATATATGTGTATTAGAAAAGGCTAAATGCCAAATTGAATTTGTTGATGTCCCAGTGTGTTGTCTTCTGGATAATCAGTAAGATTCTTGGATGCTGTTGTTGTACATGCTGTACCTTTAAGTGCTGAAGGAATTATTTAGACTGTTAATGCTTTTCATATCTTTGCTGTTAGGTATCAAATGAACCTGGCAACCGATACAACATCCAGCTGATCAATGCACTGGTGCTCTATGTAGGTACTCAAGCTATTGCACACATTCATAACAAAGGCAGCACACCCTCCATGAGCACCATTACCCACTCAGCTCACATGGACATCTTCCAGAATTTGGCAGTAGACCTGGATACTGAAGGTGAGCTGGAAACATTGCTAGTTCATGCAGTGTCACATTTACAGCAAGTGGGCCCTCACTTTAAAGAGGACATTGAGGTGCTAGAATGTGTCCAGTGAAGGGCAGCAAGGCTTGTGAAAGGTCTAGAAAACATGTCCTGTAAGAAATGGCTGAGGGAGCTGGGTCTGTTTAGTGTTGAAAAGAGGAGGCTCAGGGGAACCCGAGCTCTGGAGGGTTGTTGTAGTGAAGCTGGGGTCTTCTACCATGTGTGCAGTGAGAGGACAAGAGGAAATGGCCTTAAGGTGTTACAGGGAAGATTTAGATTAGATACCAGAAAAGGTTTTTTCAGTGTTAGGGTAGTCTGATACTGGAACAGGCTGCCAAGCGAGGTGGTGGAGTTGCCATCCCTGGAGGTGTTTGAGAGGCATCTGGATCTGTTGCTGGGTGATTTAGTGGTTGTGGGGTTACAAGGGTAGTGCTGGGTTGATGGTTCGACTTGATGGTCTTAAAGGTCTCTTCCAACCTTGATGATTCTGTGATTTCATGTAGCTGATAGTGAATTCACAGAAATGAATGCTACATATCTTCAGTTGGTTTTGTGTTGAGTACTTCCATAAGGCTCCCAAACATTAGTCTCAAGCTCTACTGGTTGCTTCTTTATTCCCCTTTGTGTGCAAGTGAAGCCGTGTGTACTCAGTGTTCTCTCCTGCAGGCCGGTACCTCTTCCTGAACGCCATCGCCAACCAGCTGCGGTACCCCAACAGTCACACCCACTACTTCAGCTGCACCATGCTCTACCTGTTTGCAGAGGCCAACACAGAGGCCATCCAGGAGCAGATCACCAGGTGAGAGGGACGGTGTTTAGCTTGCCAACATGCAGCTTTTTGCTTTCCTTCTATATTTTTTGTCTTTGAGCTCTAAGTGTTCTTACTTTTGGATTTCAGGGTTCTCTTGGAACGACTGATTGTAAATAGGCCTCATCCCTGGGGTCTCCTTATTACGTTTATTGAGCTGATAAAAAATCCAGCCTTTAAGTTCTGGAACCATGAGTTTGTTCACTGCGCTCCAGAAATTGAGAAGTGAGTATAACTTAACCACAGAATCATTAAAATGATATCTCTGAAGCAGTTGAACCTTGGGTTTTTGGTGCTGTCATATCCATTTGCTGTCATAAATGCACCTACCATTGCTTTGCTTCTATGTACAGGTTGTTCCAGTCAGTTGCACAGTGCTGCATGGGGCAGAAGCAGGCCCAGCAAGTTATGGAAGGGACTGGTGCCAGTTAGATGAGCTGCATCCTGCATTGTAAGAGTGCCAGCCTGGAGGTCCCGTCTCATCAACTGACTGAAGACTCTGTAAGGCTCCTCCTGACCTTTCCAGCCCCCTTGATTGGGTAGACACAACAGACCCTGGGTGAAAGTCTTATGTGGGCATGTTCCAAAGTTTGAAACAAATTTTTTGACTTTTGGCCAAACTTCAGAAGATGCTGTGAATATCATTTGAACTAGTGTAAATACAAGGAACAGAAACATTTGTCTGGACTTTTGGGTTTGTGCAAATTGTGTAAAAGGCAGGTGGGTAACTGGTGCCTGTCCATCTTGTAATAAAGGGGCAGCTACTGATGCCAAGCACTTGTCTAGGGCAGACCTCCTTGTCCTGACATTCCCAGACTCCCAAAGAATATTGAAAAGCCAGTAACTTATTTTTCTTTATGTGAATGGGGGACCTTTAAATCACTAAGTTGTTTTTTAAAAAAAAAAGTGGATATGTTTGGAATATGGGAATTCTGTGGAGTACAGGAGGGGTGAGGGAGGGGTTAAGGTCCAGTGTTGCTTTTCCCTCACCCTCATGGAATGCTGATAGACAGCAAGTGGAGTGGCAGTCAGAGAATGCCTCCTTTTTGTTGAAGAAGAAACAGGCCCTTTTGGGTTAGGGTCAGCTGTTTCCAGTAAATAAACCAGAGACCAGGCCTATGGCTTCTTTTTTTTTTTTTCCTCCTTCTTATTGTTTTTTCTTCTTTTTTTTTTTTTTTTGGACAGTTGTAAATTTTGGAAGATGAGGGGTTAAATCTAGAACTTTTTCCACCCTCCCCTGTGACCACACAGTATAAGTTTGTAAAAAAAAAAACTAAAAAAAGGAAAAAAAAGAAAAAATTAAAACAAAAAACCGAAAGGACCAATACAGCCCATTTTGTAAGGATTTTCAATGTTTTGTAAAGTATTGGTCCACGTGTTGTATTTTGTAGCCTTTCTAGTTCTTGGGCTTTAGTTCTCCCACTCTTGTATGTATGCATACTGTAGTTACACATTAAAGTCATGACATGCAGCACGTGCCACTGTGCTTATTCTCTCCAATTTATCCTGGCCAGTTGATGTCTTCCAAAGCCTGTTCCACCCACTCAAAGCCTGCAGTTTTCCAGTGTGTTTTGGGCACTGCCTGTTGAAAGCAGCTGGGTTTGCTCTCTAGCACAAGGTCAGTGGGCAGATGTAATGACTAGACAGGATCTTGCTTTGAAATGCATCAGAAAGGACAGTTGTATGGAAACAGAAATGGCTTAGGTGCAAGTTCATGAGCAGAGTTGTCCTCTCAGACAGGAGACTGCAGTGGAGGTATACAGAGTGTGGACAGCCCATCAGTTTCATTTCTAGTGCTTTTCCACCCTGCTGTCATCTCCCTGCAGCAGGAATCTACCCAAGGTTGTGGTTCGCTGTTGTAAGGGTAGGCAGCTTCAGTGTTGTTAATAATATTGCAAGGTCCTTTAACCTAGCAGATGCTAGGAAATAGAGCTTCACTTCTTTCATTTTAATATCAGCTTGTTAAAGTTGACTGCTTTAGTTGACTTGCTTTGGTGTGCACAGGGAGGTCAGGATTTCCTACTCAGGTTTAAGAGGTTCCATACCTGGCTTTGCATTCACTGCATAGAGGAAAAAACAGCTCTGAGGGATCGCTGAGCCAGCTGTGCCAGTGGGTGGCAGCTCGGAGGGAATTCTCTCTCTTCCTCTTCCAGGCATTAGTCACCTCTGTGTCAAGGAGCAGAATGTTGCTAGGTCCTACAATTCCATGGCATTTCTTTGCCAGGTCAGCAGCTGTGCTGAAACTGAGCCTTTTGAAGTTGGAACTTTGGACACAGTTGTCAATTCTTCTTCACTATATGTTTTACTATGCCTTCCATTCCAGTCCCAAGAACACTCAGTTTTACATTGTTTTCCAGAAATTGTATGGCTGTTCTTAAATCCCTGAGGGAAAACAGTCCAGCCTAACTAACAGCCCTGTTTGAGGATTCTCCCCTTCAAATGCAAACAGCTCTTGACTTCTGGCATCCAGTGGGATACAAAAGGATATCTTTTAAGGGAATATCTTTCAAGTCTAATGCCCTAAACCATTGATCAGTGTCTTTTTATGTGGTTAATGCACATCTTGTGTGCAAGCTTTATGGCTCTTAAATCTTGAACTAGCTGATACTCATCTGAGTGTGATTTCTTAACTGGGAGAATTGGGGTATTAAGCTCACTGGCATTCCTGAAATAACTCAAAGCTAGTAAATCTTTCAGTGTTTGGCTCTAGTCCTTTTCTAGCTTACAATTTAACAGGGTATTGTTTTCATCTTACTCATCTGTAAGCCTGGTTTTAATTGGGTTGTTACCAGTTTTGCTTCTTGTGATCTTGCAGGAGTGCCAGTCACCTACATGAGAGGAGTCATCCATTTTCTGTTTTTTTGGGCATCTCTTCCTCTCTGGTAAACAAGCTCTTTTGCATCATGTAACATAAAGACTTGTGCCCTCAGGGCTTTTTTTTCTGGTTTATGTTCTTGGATCTGTCCTTTCTCAAAGTTGTTTTTTTTTTGCATTCAATTTACTTCATTCTCTTCCTAATAATAGGATTGGGCATTTGGATATGTACAGAAATTTTATAAAACTCTGTACAATTCCAAATTTGAGTGGCTGGAATAATGGCCTTATTTCCTTTTTCCCTATGGTTCCAGCTTTACATGTGCTTTGTTTACTGAAGACTCCTTTACATCTAAGTTGCACCTCTATTAGATATTCAACCTTTTCATTCCCCAAATTTACTGTGACCAGGAGTTCTGTTGGGGATTCTTTGGAGCTCTCAGCTGCCTCTCAATCTAAATCCTAATTGAGTGTAAGCAGTCTTTCTACTTGTGGAATCTCCAGTCTTTGAGGATTACCTATGCCCTGGGTTCTGTGGGCATTTGTTTCCAGTGCCCCTTCTGCTTACAGTAAGTATATTGAATTTTTCCTACTAGATGAGAATTTACCAGTTGAAATCTGATTCCCTTACATTACCACCTACCCTTCAACTGTCACAGCAATCAACCAAATTTACCATCCCTATTCTGATTTATTTCCCCCTTTCCTTTCCCTTGTCTACCTCATTCTCTTAATTACACTTTCTTTTTATTTCTCTGGTGCTAAAACATTGAGTCTGCTGTCATCAATCCCATTCCTTCAAAGCCTTATCATTATTCTGCAATGCAAAGAACAGATCAACATGTGGTACTTTTCCCCATTTTCCTTCCTGGCAACAAAGTAACATTAATTGCAGGATCCATTCTGATGCTGTTTTCCCCAATTCTCTAATAGATACAGAAGCCACCACATAATCATCTTCTTAGTAAGCGAACCCCCCCCACCCAAGCTTTCCTCATGGTCCAAAAATACAGTCTAGAAGTGAAGTTCTCAAAATGCCCTTCTCCAATGAGGTGCAACTTTCAATGTTTATGCAGGCAAACATTACAAACAGTAGGCATAACAAAGTCTTGTTACACAGTGTTCAAACCTTGTATAGGCTTTGGTCATCACCAAGTTTGTGCATATCTAAAAAAACAAGTTTTAACCCAAACCCCAAACTTTAACCAAGATACCAAATGTAATACTCTGACATGTACGTTTTCCAATATGATTTCTTTGGAGAGACATGGGATACAAAAATACCAATTTTAACAACATCTCTATGAAGGTTAGAGGCAGCTGTGTGAGATCCTGGTCAAATTCACTATTGTCCCATCTGGGAAACCAGAACAAGCTCGCCTCAGTACTGTTAAACCACCCTGTCCCTACACTACAGGCAGGGCTGTAGCTGAGCTTTGTCACCAGTACACTGTGGGTTCTGGTTGTCCGCAATACTCTTTAACTGCAACAATCCCCTTACTCTTAGATGGGACTTCACACCCTGTTGAAGTAGAAAGCATGGGCTAGGTAAGAAAACTCGTTTTTATTTAATAGAGCTTGGCCTGTCAACCATCTGTCTTTTGTCATGCAAAACCAAAGTGAGTTCAGGCTAGAACTGCATCAAGGAGAGGGTGTGTATGAAATTCTCAGCCTGCAGCAGCTGTGGAACTGTGACAGTGCTCCTCCAGAGTAGTCTCAAGCCCACGCAGAAATATCTTGTGGAAGTAAAAGGAAATATTTGTTATACTGAGCCTACATGAAGACCAGCTAGATGGGCTTGTACTCTAGAAAATGTTCAACATAAAATATGTACAGATGAAGAGTTTAGTGTTGTCAGCAGGTCTTCCTGGCAGATACTCTGAATCTCTCCAACATAAGAGCTACCAGTTGCATTTCTGCCCTCCAGACAAGGAGCAGCTCTTGCCTTAAATTTCTGATGCTGAATGAGGGAATCCTCTGGTGTTCTGGCAGTGTATGTCTGCCTTCCTCAAACAGCCATTAGGATGGCTGGGTTTCTTAAGGCCTCTGGAAAAAGGTGGTATTTGTGCTCCAGAGCTCTCATGGTACAATAAGGCCACTCAAAACCACCTTTGTGCTGTGAATATACTTCTTTATGTAGAGGTAGCTAAAAATCTGTCTGCTGTACGAGGGACAAATGGACTCCTAGTCAGGCTTGCCATCTATTCTCTCTGCTACAAAAGAGATGGCCAGAGGCTGACCTTTCCCTCAGGATCAGCCCCAGCCAAGTCCTGTCCAGGGACACTGAGGTTTCTATTGTACCAGCTCTAGCAGCTGATGCAAGATCCTTTTCTGTCCATAGCGCACATGCAGCGCTTGCTGCTCCCTTCGACTCAGTTTCTCATAAGCCTCCTTGTTATTTAGCAAGTCCTGCTCTGCTTTCAGGTCTGCCCCATAGGACTCCAGGGTCAACAGCACACTGTCATAAAGGAGCTTCTTGCAAGGGGTTTTAAGTCTGGAGAGGGCCTCATTTGAAAGGGTAGAGTTCTCCTCTTCCTCACTGTCGTCTTCCCAGCCATCTTGCTCCTTATACTCCTTGAATTCTTCCTCTGACATGCAGAGCACCTGTAGTGACCCAGGCAAAGGGGTAAGTCACTGGCAGTGTGAGTACATCAGGCTTTCTCCTCTGTGGAACAGAAGAGCCATGTGGAGCAGGTGAGTTATTTCTCAGCTGCACTAAAAGACTAAAACTGGCTTAGATACCTAAGTGCAAGTAATTGTGGGTTAGAAGAACATTAAAACAACAAATCTGGGTATTGTTAAGTCTTCTAAAACATCTCAGCTGTCACCTACAAAGTTGTGACAGCTTTCTAGAACAGCAGTGGCCATGGAGCCATTCAAGACAAATATGTGAGTATACATGGCTGGCAACTTCAGGAGAGGAAGATGACTTAACATCACCTGGGAGCTTGGCAGCCACACCCTCTACCACTGTTCACACAGGACTGTTAGTGCCAAACTGCCTTCAGGTGCTTGTCCCCTTCACTGAGCCATTCTGCACTGCTGCTTTGCCCAGCTGCACTCTGTGCTCCTTTTGCAGCTCTTCCGCTACCTGGCCATTCTTACCTTGAGGGTCACGGACAGCTCTTCTTCTGTCAGCACCTCATCCCAGCCAAGCACAAAGGCACCTTCCTCCCCTACCATCTCCAGCTGGCACAAGAAGTCCCACTGCTCTGAGACCAGCTGCTTCTGCGCTTCACTTTTGGCACCTGTTTTGAAGACAACAGAGCTGTGAACACAGCTGGGATGGCAGTGGAGGAGAGGGAGGGTGAATGAAGAAGGGGAAACAGGAGGCAAAAGAAACAAGGCATGGCCCCACCCCCTGAAATGCTGTGGAACAGTCTTATTTTTCACATCATCCCTGTTTAATAGAGATCCCTACCCCATCCTTTCCCAGAGGGTCTGGGGTGCCACTCACGCTGCAGAGCTGCCCTGCGCAGTGTCACCATCTGGATGTCAGCAGTGTCGTGGGTGTTGCCAGGGTAGGGCTCTGCGAAGCCATACATGTGCAGCAGCTGCCAGTTGGCCATCTGCCCGTAGGTGTTGAAGATCTCCTGTCCTTTCCCCACAGGCTGTGTTGTAACCATCCTCAAACACTGCTGCAAGCAGGGATAGGAAAGCATCTGAGCTGTGCTGAGCCGACTGCTCAACAGGGGCTTTCAAAGAGTTCAGATGACCCCGAGCTTCTTCTAATGAATACCAAACATGCATCAGGGCTTTGTATTAATGAGATCCAGGCCAGACTTGCTCCCATGGGCTGAGACCCCACCTTGCTGTGCCCCCCATTCCCAAAGGTCTTACTAAAACAGAACCAAGCTGTGACAATGCCTGGTGCAGTAGCTTTGCACTCACAGGAGAGTATTCCAGGTTGGCATTGTGGTTGGCCACGTGATTCAAAATATCTGCTACAGGCACCATCATGGGAGGATTTGGCCCCTTCTCATCTTCTTCTTCCTCCTCCAAAGGTTCCTGAAAGCTAAGATAAGCCAGTGGTACACAGAGCTGCACAGGGCAAACTTCATCTTACCCTTAGATTTGTGCAACAGCAATGTCTGACATAGCCTGTACTCCTACTTACTTGTCTGTGCTCCTTGCTGGAGTAAAGCCCTCACTTCTCACCTGTAAGCCATGACAAATGCCACCAGCTCCTTATACAACTCCAGAGTGTGCAGTTTGGGATCAAAGATGTCAGGGTGGGTCTCCATAAAAGGCAGGATGATGGAGTTGTACTCCTGGTAGATGTTAGCTAGATCCTTGTCCACAGCTTCAGGAATGCCTGTGCCCTGCAGGAGCCTTGTTCGCTCTTCCTGAGGCCTGTTGTAAGAAAAACAGGTTCTTCTCCATCTGTGCTAGGGACAAGGGTCTTCCTCCTTAAAAATCTTAGCTTCCCTATGCTCTCCAGGTCCTTGTTCTCCAGCTCTCCCTGCAATGCAAATCCAGGAGCCCCTCGGGCTCCTGCCAGTGCCAGCACAGGGCTAGAACAGAGCGTTGGGGTCACCCAGCAGGACCACATCCCTTCCCAGGACAATACTCAGCAGCCCCTGGCCTGTGCCTGCCTTCAGCTGTAAGACTGAGCCTCCCCAAGCCCCCTTGCTTTCACCTTACCAGAACATGGGGTGGTCCAGGCTCCGGAAGTCCTGCCAGAGGGAGAAATATGGCTGCCAGTGCGAGTTGCTGGCTGTGTACTCGTGTAGCAAGGCCAGCAGGAGAGGGACCCAACCAGACTGGCTCTGCAGGGACTCCTGGGCTACAGAACCAGACAGGATGGAGAAAACCTAAGTTGTTACACATTTCAGATATGACAAGCCCCTGTGTCTGTCTTTGGCCTGGAGCCAGGGATTATTGAGCTTTTAGTCTGGTTTGACTTGGGTTTGTCCTGAGCTGAACCAGGACCAGAAACTGCTTCTCTGGACTTAGAGATGAGCTCTCCCAGGACCCACGGCCTTGCCCACCTCAGCCTGAAGCTCTGCATGCCTTCAGAAACTAAGGAACTGTTCTTATTAACACTTCAAGGAAAGCAGCATAGTACAGGAGCCTGTCACTTAGAAGTTGGAGATGTTGCACTGACGGACTTTTCTCCCTGTCCAGCACAGCTGTTAGGGAAGCGAGGGGCTGCCCAGCCCTCCCCTATCCTACCTGCTGTCAAAACAGCCCTACAGCATCCTGTGCAAATCAGGAACTGAGGCTTTATCACAGACCCATTTATTCCTTTAAAAGGCACAGCAGAAGCGAGTGACACAAGAAGCTTACACTCACCTTCTTGCAAGAGTGCGTGGATGGAGGTGGTGTGCTGGGACAGTAGCACTGTGCGAGGGATGGTGAACAGCACCTCTCCCGCCTCCAGCTCCTCGGCGGCCAACATCCCATACCCCGCCACTGCGCCCTCCTTGCTCAGGCGGACCTGGGGCCAGAAGGAGCTGTAAGGGGCGGAGCGAAGAGACCAGGGTGGACCTAGGACATGCCCGGGCCGGCCCGCTGTGCCTCACCTTGGGGTTCAGCTCTACCCCGGCCCGCCCGCACCATGCCAGGAACCCGGAGAGGGGGTCGGCACTACTCTTCCCCTGGGCGCCGCTCTCGACCGCCGCCTGTGGATGGAAACATGGGGTGAAGGGGAAGGAGCCGTGAGGCCGATCGCGGCTCCCTTCAGCGCCACCGTTCCAAGAACCGGTGTGTCCCCAGTTCCCCGGCAGCCCCCGGCTTCCCAGTACCTTGAACCTCTTGGGCGCCGACGCCATGACGCTGCCAACACGTGGTCCTGCCCCACGTGGTCCTGGTCGGGCCCTTCCGGGTGGGTGGGGGCTCCGCCCCCCATGTACCGAGCTAACGGAGGCTGAAAAGGGACAGAAAGGATCGGACGGACCAGCGGTGGATACGTGCCCGAAAGCTTCCTGCTCGCGGGGCTCGGGCGGGGGACTTACGGTCCCTCTCTGTTGGGTCTAGCCTCCGAGCACCTCCCTGAAGGCTCTGAGGTGCTTATGGTGCCTCTCTGTGGGATTCAGGGGCCACCACATGTCTTTCTGCGGGTGTGTCCACGCCGGGGCCGGTGCACCTCTGGGGGCTGCGGTGCCTCCGTGGTTTCCGTGGGGCTGCGCACCGATGCGGCCACAGCTCCAGACATGGGTTAAAAGCAGCGGGCTCAAATTAATCAGGATCATTAAGTTTGTGCTCTTGTTCAGTCGACACCACACACGCTCCCACCGAGCGTACGGGCTCTCATCTCCCCTCCAGGGCTGGCCAGAGCCCGCCGTTTTCCCGGCTCATTAGTGCTGTCCCTAGCCCCAGCAGAAGAGGGGCTGATGCCATCACTGGCTGCTCTAATGAAGCCAATTAGTGCGCATGAGGTGTTCGAAGAGGCCCCGCGGGGCTCTCTGCAGGCTGTCCCTGGGGCTCCCCCACCCGTCTGCAATTGGGGTCGGCTTTAATCTCCCTTCCTAGCTGGGCAAGGCTGGACTGGCAGGGTGGGTTCCCCGTGGGGAAGAGGGTCCTTTCCTGAAGAGTGGGGAGGAAGGGCAAGAGAATGTGTGGGGTGACCTTAAGGTGCCCACGGCGGGCTCTGTGTCTGTAACCCAGCTCCCCACAGCCGCCTCCCTCCTTAACGCGGCTCCTGCAAAAGCGCCTCTGGGACTCGGATTCTGCAGAGCAGAGCTCGGACCCCTGCGCGGCCACAGCCACCGCTGCTGCTCCTGTGCCCCGGCAGGACCGTCCTGCCTCCCTCTGGGGGCGGCGGAGGTTTTACAGCCGCTCCCGCAGCATCCTGCTCCCCTCCCCGCCTGCGCATCCCTGCGGCAGCGGCTTCTTCCCAGGGCGCATCGCCGTGCCTGATCAGTGCCCAGGGAGATGCCCAGAAGCTGGGTGTTCAGCCTGGCCTGCGCTGGCAGCCTCGTTGGGGTGGCGTGGGAGTGGGAAATATCAAAGTGGGGTCCCCACGTTGTCCCTGCAATGCCGCAGGAAAGCGGGGTCCCCCCTGCCTGTCATAGAGTCCCCCGAGCCCAAATGTGAGCCTGGATAGCTCAGTTGGGAGAGCATCAGACTTTTAATCTGAGGGTCCAGGGTTCAAGCCCCTGTTCAGGTGGTGGCTTTATCCTTTAGGATAAAGAAAGGGAACCTGTGGGCAGGAGCATCATCCCCTCCTGCTGCTGGGGCCCTGTGCAAGCTGCAGGGTCCCCAGGGCACCCCTTCCTTGTTTTCCTATCACTAGCTCCCCAAGCTGTTCAGAGCTGGCTCCATCCCACCTGAGACCCCCATGATATCACTCTGTTCTTCCACTCACACAGTACTCAGATCTTGTTACAGACAACGGAGCTATCGGGGAGGAGGGTGCACCAGAAAGGAGGGGGAACAGCAGAGCTAGAAGGATGGAAGTCCAGACTGGGTTTGAAATTGGGGGCTCAGGGGTGGCTCCAAGCTGAGAGTGGGGAAAGCTGCTGGGGGTACCCTGGGGCTGAGTGTGGTTCACTCTCATGGGGATGTGAAGCACCCTCCACCTGCCTTCTGGCATGCCCAGGCCTTCTCTCACCTTTGGGTGTTTATAATCTTGGTCCTTACTCCCATCTGTGGCTGCCCTGAGCTCCATTCCGGGCCCCTGCCCACCTCACCTTAGGCAGATGCTCCCTTAAAGCCACCCCTGGTGCCAGGGAAGCCATCCCTGGGCCCCTGACTGGGGGGACAGTGATGTTTTTGTAACGACACTGCACCCACATCAACCCACAAGTTTATTTTATTGTCCTGACAAACTTTGCTTCCCAGCGGCTCCGATCCTTCCACGTGCATGCACCATGGCTCAGGCCGAGCTCCGGCCCACGCCTCCATCGTCATTCATTTCTTGCCAGCAAGAAAACAAAGAGATAATAAATAGGAAGCTTATTTGCAGGGAGAGCCTAGGGGACAGCCTGGGGTCATGGGCCAGGCTGTGCCTGGCCCCGGCCGGGACTGGCAGGGGGGCTGCAGGCAGGACAGCCCAGTCCTGGGCCATGCACACTGTGGGGCTGGGGCACTGTGGGGTCTGGGGAGATATAGCAATCTCTATTTACTTACATTAAAATAGACTATTTAAAAAAATTATTTCTAGTAGTTAAAAAAGTGTCATGGTCCATCCCATTCCGGCAGAGTCATGGAGCTGCCCCAGACGTTTGGGGACACACTGACGAGTGAGGGGATGGACCCCAGTCTGCTTCACCCTGGGCAGGTCTGTCTGGGGGATGGTCTGTCACAGCGGGTTCCAGGGGTGGGTGCTGGCAGGGTGGCCACCGTGGGTGACAAAGCAGGGCACTGTGCCACCCGCTAGCCCCACAGTCACCACAGACCAAAGGCAGGGGAGTGGGCACCCCCCCAGACCCCATGGCAGGGCCAGTCCTGGGGCCTTAAATGACATGGCAGCAGTTGAACTGCCCCAGTGATAGGAGGCTCTCCTTGGAGCCTGGCCGGAGTTTGAAGGCCAGGGCTTTCTCGCAGAGTGGGAACTGCAGGAGCCTGTCCCGCAGGCCGCCCCCCTTGCTCTTGCCCGGGTCCAGCTTGATCACACTTTCTGCGCCCCCTTCAGGGCCTGAGCTCTCCACTGACTGCTGGGCTGTCTGTTCCCCCTGCCTTGGGGACGTGTCTGCAGAAGTTGAGAGGGGGCCAGGAGTTGTCTGTGCCCCCAATACCTGGGAAACTCCAGCCGAGCTGCTCTGGGGTGACAGGATGGCTCCCCTTTCCTTGGAGAACTCTGCTGAGGAGACCTCAGGCTCTATGTCCTCCTCCCTCCTTGGGGGCTCAGCTCCATTTCCCCGCAGCACTGGGGGAGCCCGGCCCCCACTCACTCCCTTCCCAGCCCAGGCCACCCCCGAGCGCCCGCCCCGGCCCCCCAGCTCAACCCCCGGCCCCCAGACCTCCCCGCGGCCGGGCGGGCGGTGGGTGCGCAGGAAGGCTCGCATCTGCTCCTGGTTCAGAGAGCTGCTCTTCCTCTCCATTGCACTGGGCCTCTCCTCCTCTTCCTCGTCCTCCTCTTCCTCCTCACAGATCTGCTGCAGGGCCGGGGTGCTCTTGGTAATGGTGGTGTCAACGGCAGGGACCTTCAGGAGGGTCCCGGTGGGCTGCCGGCCGCCAATGTCCCCTCCAGGGGGCAGCCGGGATGCCCCAGCAAGGCCTCCTGTCTCCGTGAAGGGCAGGAGGCCGCCGGCGCTGCCCACAGAGCCAAATGTGTCTGACAAGCTAGGCCTGAGGAAGGGAAGAGAGGTGTCGTTACTCAGTTGGGCACCACAGGGCTGTGCCAAGGAAAAGGACAGAGGGCCAGCCAAGACCCTGCACTGGGGACCCAGGATGATGGGGAGGGGTACACGGGACAGGGGGCAGCAGGGGTGCTCACCTGCTCTGTACCTCCTTGGCCAGGTTGTAAACGAGACTGAGGCGGTGGCCCTGCTTCTCCTGCTTCTCCCGCAGCATCCTCTCTGCCAGCAGGAAATACGTGGCTGTGATGTGGTTGTAACGGTCGGCTTCCAGTGCCCTGTGTGGGACCGAGGGAATTGCATCAGCACACAAGGGACATGCTCAGAGGGACCCCCAGAGCCCTTCACTGGGGCTCCCATCCCTGCATCACATCACTCACTCCTGGATGGTGTCCCGATCTGCAATGTTCCCGCACATCATGGCCTGGAGGATGATCTCGTGCTCCTCCTCAGACACGCGCTTGTGGGAGGTGAGGGGCAGCAGGGAGCGGCTGGCAGGGGATGGGTCCACCCCCTGCAGCCACGTGTGGCCCTCGATCTGCTCCAGGGATGCTCGTTGCTTCGGGTCCCGCTGCAGCATCCTGGAGATGAGACTGGGGGAAAGGAGTGGCATTGCAACCCTGCAGCACTATGTGAACCCCAAAGTAAGCAGCTTTGCCCTCTCTTCCCACCTCAGCTCCCAGGCATCTGCCAGGGCTGGGGCACCCAGGGGGCAGCCAGTTGGGGTCTGGGGGTACAGTAGGGGGTGGTGCTCACTCAGCGCACTGTGCCGAGATGTGCGGGGGGATGGTGTAGCGGCAGTCCATGATCATGGTGAGGGTCTCGCTGTCGTTGGCCTCCTGGAAGGGGGGGTGGCCGCACACCAGCATGTAGAGGATGACTCCCAGGCTCCAGATGTCTGCAAGAAGCAGCAGCTGCAGTTTGGGTTGCACTCACCTCACCATGGCTCATGAGATTCTCCACCCCAGACACCCTGTGAGGGGCTGCCCCACCAGCCCCCAGTACTGCTCCAGCAGAGACCAGTGCTCACTGGGATATTCCTTGGAGGTAACAGCTCCCAGGTGTTGTCCCATGGACAGCGGGACCATATTCCCACCAAGGCAGGGAAGGACCTTCCTGTCCCCACATCCAACCTGGTCTCAAGGGACTTCACCAAAGCAGTTGAGGTGTTATCACCTTCTCCAGGCAGGGACAGGAAAGCCAGCCCTGAGCTCTGGCCCCCTCCCCACTCCCCCCGATTACACACCCACCCACGGCACTGTTTCATGTCATTCCTCACCTTCCTGATTCCCAAACCCCACCACAACCATCCTGGCACTGGGCTGTGCTTTAGGACACACTACAGCAATCAGAGAGGGACACTGCACCAATCTGGGCTCTCCAGCTGCATGGGGACCAGCTGGAACAGGATTGCTGCCCTGTCCTGGGGACAGGGATAGAGCCAGAAGCATCTTCACTGGCTCTTCCCACCCAGAACACAAATTCCTGCAGATGTTCGGGTTTAGGATGCTGAGCATGCCCTGGGGTGCTCTGTTAATACCTTCAGCTGCTTAAGTCAAGTGTTTGAAAATTTCTCATCTGCGTTGGTTTTCTCCCTTCATTTCCCTTTGCAGCGCCACCAGCTTATTTTTCTACCGCCTCCATAAGCTATCCCTGTTCTCAGCTTGGGATCTGCCTTTCTCTGAGCCAACACTGGGCTTTTGCCTTTAAGGGCTCGTGTTTTGCTTCGCTAAATCCTCCTGCCCTAATTCCAGCCAGCCAGCCAGCCAGCTTGGATCCTGCTTCCCTCCCACATCCCCTCTGTCACAGCTGAGCCTCTTGGAGCCCCCAGCCCAGCTTCCTGTGCCCTGGGACAGTCTCCCCAGACCCCTGCACCCTGGCCAGGGGAGGAAGAGCACTGGGAGCAGTGGGAAAGAAGTGGTTTTCAGGGTGGGGATGGAGCAAAGGAAACTTTCAGAGCTCCTCCACCCAAACAGCAGCATCCAGAGCAGATTTCCTTCCGGCCTCACCCCGCCAAATAACCACCAGCGCCAGATTGCTGGCAGCTGTATCCTCACACTGCTTCTCCTGGCGGCTGCCACGCCAGGCTCACAGCCTGCCTGGGCTTTTTTCCCTCTCTGGCAACCATCGCTTTATGTGATCTCTGTAGATGCTGGGATGGTCCCTACAGGGAGGACCCTGCTGTGCCAGGGCAAGGCTGGGCAGCCAAACACCCAAGGGACAGGCTTGCTCCTTGCAGGGACAGCAGTGCTGCTGTGTGCTCCTAGTGTAAGGGGCCAAATGGGAGGTGGTACCCAGCTGGCAGGACCATGCTCCAGGCAAGGGACAGGAGGGAGGCAGGTCCCCAGGGCACCCCACAGCCCTTACCAACAGCCGGGGCATCGTACTCGTCCCCGAGCAGGATCTCTGGTGCCGAGTAGGCTAGGGAGCCACAGCTGGTGGTGAGCATCTTGCCAGGCTGGAAGCGGTTGCTGAAGCCAAAGTCGGTGAGTTTGACCACCCCTTGCTCCTGGAAGAAGACCACGTTCTCGGGCTTGAGGTCACGGTGCACCACGTGGAGCTTGTGGCAATAGGAGATGGCGTGGACGATCTGGGCAAAGTAGTGCTTGGCCCGTGGCTCGGCCAGGCCACCCTCGTGCCGCATGATGTGGTCAAACATGTCCCCACCGTCGCCCAGCTCCAGGATGAGGTAGAGCTTGGCGTGGGTGTCGATGACCTCGTAGAGGCGCACCACGTTGGGGTGCTGCACCAGCTTCATGCAGCGCACCTCCTGCAGGAGCTGCCCCGCCGCCTCCCCCGCCAGCTTGCTCTTGTCGATCACCTTGACGGCCACGCGCTGCCCCGTGAAGACGTGCCGGGCCAGCTTCACCACTGCAAAGTGGCCCTTGCCCAGCGTGCGCTCCAGGTCGTACAGCCCCGCGATCTTGCCCTCGCCACAGCCCTGTGCCCCGGCCATGGCAGTGTTGTCAGGTGGGGGACAGGCATCAGGCACTGTGGGATGGAGGAGATGCTGAGCAATGTGGGGTGAGGGATGGGATGCTCCTGAATACCAGGTGCCCCGGAAAAACTGACACCAGCACTGCCAGGACATCAGGTCCTGGCAACCTGGGCACTCCTGATACTCCACCTCCCAGGACCTAGACCACGCTCTGTATCCCCATCTCTAGTTCCTAATACTTTGGAGATCTCAATACTTCCATCTTCCATCTCTTCAGTATCCTAGGGCACCCCATAATCCCCATGTCCAGGTCCCCAGCATCTTGAGCACTCCAACACCCCCCTTTCAGTTCCCAGCATCCTGGACATCCCAATACATCCCTGTACTTCCCAACACCCCAAGACATCCTGATACCTTCTCCTCCAGGTGTCCAGAACTGCAGCACTCTGGGCACCCCAATACTCCTGCCTCCAGTCCCTCATCACCACCTGAGCAGCCTCATACCCCTTCTCTCCTGGTTCCCAGCAGCCTAAGTACTCCATACCCCTACCTTCAAATTGTCAGTACCCCTGTCACCCCATACTCCCAGACCCCAGCATCCTGGGCACCCCAATCATACCAACCTCCAGGTATCTGGCATCCTGGCTACCCCAATATGCTCACCTCCACTACCGAGCACTTCTGGGCACCCCCACATCTCCATCTCCAGTCCCCAGCACTCCGGACCACCCCCATAACGCCAACCTTCAGGTCTCCAGCACCCCTGTCCCTCCCGCATCCCCATCTCCAATCCCCAACATCCGTGCCATCCTCGTGCCCTCACCTCCAGACCTCAGCACCCTGGGCACCCCCATGCTCCCCCTCCAGCGCCTCGGGCACCCCGATACCCACCCCAGCCCCTGCCACCCGGTGCGCCCCGGCGGAGCCGCACTCACCGGGGCGCGGAGCTGCGACCGCCGGGGCTGCGGTGCCCGGGCGCGCCCGCCCCGCTGACGTCAGGGCAGCTCCGGGATCGCGCCTTAAAGGGCCCGGCCCGGTGGGGCTGAGGCCGGAGAGATGCTCATCGCACCTCCTGAGAGGCTGCCCCGGCAGCTCCCGCGGCCCGGCTCGTTACTGCCAGTTTGGGGTAGCGGGGACTCGGTTGGCCTTAGCGGTAACGTGGGCTGCTGATGAACTAAATGAGCCGCTCGCCTGCCTGGGTGCTTCCAGGAGGAGAGGGAGAGCCCCCAGCCTGGGCTTGTCTCCGGAGGGTCCCAGCGTTGAAGGCTCCTGCCCGGGATGCCCGCTCACGGGCATCTCTGCTATACCACTGAACCCACTCCATCACCCGCTCCCGCCCTCTCTGGAGCCTGAACCATTGAGCCGGGAGCGCAGCCCTGGCCCCCCTTTCCCCCTCGCTTTAAGCCGTCTTTTCCTGGAAGCGGCCCGGCGAGCGGCCGGCCGCCTCATTTAGCTCGTTACTGGCCATCGGGATGCGCACAAAGCAGATGTTGCTCCTGCAGATTAAAAAGCTCTCAGCGCGGCCGCCCTCGTTCCAGCTAATGCCTTCCCAGAAGTCCTGGCCCGCGGCTGCAAACAGGCCCTAATGAGCTGTGCTGAGGGCTCCGTGCGGGGGCTGGTGTCCCCAGGGCGGAGGAATGGAGAAGCTGGGGCTGGATGGGACACTCGGCACCCACCTGAGCCTTGGGAATGGAAAGGGCTGCCAAACTTGTCTCTCACTCAAGATGAGTCTGTCCAGGCATGTGGGGTGCAGGAGGCATCCAGGTGCTGTGGCAGGGGGTCCTGACTGGGTGTTGTGCATTGGGGGACCTAGATGGGCGATGAATGTTTCCAGCAGCCACTTGCAGCTGCAGAAAATAACCCATGAGCTCCTCACTGGTCCTGTGCCTGCTCAGCCTGTCCCTCAAATGCAGCAGGAATCAGATCATGCTGGGACAAGGGACGTAGGAGCAGAGGAAGCCTGCAAAGAGCCCCAGAGGTGCTGCTCCAGCCAGGAGCAGTGGCTCAAGCTCTGCTGGGGACCTGCAGGCCTCGGGGCTCCTCCTGGTCTAGGAACAGTCTGGTGAGGGCAGAGCCTGGGCTGTCAGCTTCCCTCCTGGGTGTGTCAGAGCATGCTGAACTCTCCCTGTTATCTCTTATTCCCCCGATTCCTTGCAGGGCTGAAGCCACTCAAGGCCGCAAGTGTTCCCCAAAGGAGCCTGGCTCTGGGGCATGCAGGTTTTCCAAATGAGACATGAGTAAGATGCAGTTAGCACAGGTGGAAGCCTGGAGAATCTGCAGATGGTATGTGGTCAGGAGCTGGAGGACTTCTGGAGGCTCTGCACAGGGAGTGGATGCTTACCAGGAGATACAGATAGGCAACATTCCCTTTGAAAACTAGTCAAATTTGGCATGGTTTTGGTGGGATGTCTGTAGCCCTGTTATTTCTGTATTTGGGAACTAGGAGATGTCCTCAGGCTGTAGCTTTGGTGCTGGAAAGGGAAGTGGGCTGGAAAGGGAATCGGCCTGCAAGGACAGTGGGGATCACTTCCAAAAAACCTGGGAGTTTGGAGCTAACAGGGATCTGTTCCTTTCTGCAGCTGTGCAAGGCACAAAACAGGAGTTCCCCCTCCCATGCATCACCCCACTGGCTGCCTCTCTATCCAGACAAAGCCCGTTTTCCAGAGACTCCCACCTATCTGGTAGTTAGTGAAGTCATGTGGCTGCAGCACTTAATTAATAAAAAGCTGATATAAATCCCAGTAAACATGTGGGGAGGAGGACACTGAGACAGAGAGCGGTAGTGGCACTTCCAGCGAGCTCAGCGGAGCAGCGGACAGCAATCCCCCTCTCTGCTTGGAGAGGTCAGTGCTTACCATGGGCAGGGTCTTGGGAGTGTGTGGGATGTGACGCCCTTGGCTGTGGGGCTCCCCACAGTGCAGAGGGGTCAGCAAAGAGCTGGGTGGTTTTGTGGGATGGGGAGATAAGGAGTGGCCAGCATTGGGCTGCTGGAGCCAGGTTTGAAACCTCAAGGCTGCCCAAGCAGCAGGCTTTGTCCCAGGATTTGGCTGACAGCAGCAACTGGAATACCAGCTCCTGGCTCCTTTCCTTTTGCTCCCTAAGGGGTCACCTACTTGTTAGAGCCTTCAGGGCCCCAAAGCCCACAGCCTGACCCTGCAGCTTCTCCTATTCCTGAGCTGTGTGTGCTGTGGCCCTTCTCCCTGCCCAGCACTGAGATTCTAGCGGCACTTTCAGGCTCAGAGCCGGGCAGGAGCCAAGTCACATGTTTTCGCCACACACTGTGCACCTCAATGGTCTGATGGCTGCTGTGTGGGGGGTGGAAAAACCGGAACTGCCACAAAAAAGATCAAATCTCAGTCCATTCTCTGCTGGTCACCCCTTTCTGTGGGAAGATCATGAATGTGCTCACATGTGGAATGCCCCGCAGCACAGGAGAGAGCTTTGGGGGGTCCTGTTCCCAGGTGTTTGTGGGCCCAAAAAAAGACTCTCAGGTCCAAGGGAACAAACAGCTGGGAGTGGTGGCTGTGCTGGGAGAAGCTGCCCCTTGCTGACACTGCACTCAGGGTGGCAGGGGGTGATGGCAGTGGAGGGGACAGGCCAGGCTGCCAGCAGGTGGGCTGATGCTGGCCAGGCCCATCTGCACAGGTCACCTCCCCCAGGACCATGCTGAACGTGCTGCTGCTGTGCTGTGGGCTGCTGCAGGGGATCCAGGCTGTCCTGGATCTCAGGACTGTTGACCTCAGCTGTGGCCACCTGCAGAAGGCAAGCGGCGGGCTGGAGGGGGTGGACAAAGCCCGCCACACCAGCCTGCAGAGGAAAGCCAAGGAGGTGTCTGCGGAGCCGGCAGGTGAGTCCTGTGGCCACCTGCTCTTCACTGACCCCCACCAGTTGCTTGCTGGAAAACCCAGGACCCCAAAACTGAACTGGGGAACCCACACTCAGAGTTAGGGGATCGCTGTAAAGCAGCATAGCTTCTCCTGACCCTGGCTGGTGAGAGCAGCTCACAGGGAGTGGGGTCTTTTTTTTTGTGGGACACACATGAGCAAAGGGAGAAGAATCAGAGCTGACCCTCCAGCAGCCTCCTTGTCCAGCCTCTCTGTATCTCACAGGAGCTCTCCCAAGGCTGGGGCTTGAGCAGATGGCCCTGGGAGTCCAAGAAGCTGATGGTGACCTTGTGCAGAGAGGCAGCCTGCTGGAACCACAGGTATGGCTCCCTGAGCTTTCTTACAGACAACCCTAAGGAGTGAGGTGGCCTGAGGCCACAGCAGCCTTTTCTGTGTCCCTGAGGCTGGGTGGGTTTGGAGCCCAGCATGGTGCTTCCTGGGATGGGGCTATCTGTCCATCATCTGAGGAGTTGGGATCAGCTAAGGCTACCCAGACCTGCAAGGGGCTCCAGCACTCAAAGGAGAGTGGTCCAAGCCTGTGTTTCTGTAATCCATTTAATTAACCTCAAGTGCAGCCCAGGAGCTTGCTGGGCAGTGCCCTGTGTTGCCTGGCTCAGCCCCTGGTGCCTCTGTTTGGGCAGAAGGCACAGCACCATTTGCTAAAATCCAGGTTGTGCTTCAAAATAAACGTCTGCAGAAAGGTCTTGAGACACTGTGGATGAGGCAGCAATGCCTACAGAAAGTCCACAGGGCTCAGCAGTGATTTCCGACAGAAAACAGAGCCTGGAGTTGAACACGACAGAAGCCACTGCTACTGGCAGCACCAGGTTTCAGCAGCCACTCTTGGCTCTCTCCCATGCAGTTCTTTACTGCTGGCACAGTGGTCCAGGACCAGCTCTTCCCCTCCTCTTCCTCCTCTCTCCCCTGCAGGTATCATCCACAGACCTGCAAGCTGAGGGCCGTGAGGAGCGCTCCCCCCGCCGCTGCGTCCGTCTCCTGGAGTCGTGCCTCGGCCACCAGATCCCCTGCTGTGACCCCTGTGCCACCTGCTACTGCCGCTTCTTCAACGCCTTTTGTTACTGCAGGAAAATCAGCACCAACTTCCCCTGCGGCAAGAACTAGCGCCTGTGGGGCTGCCAGCTCCTCGCCCCTGTGTGTGCCTCCTTCTCTGTAGCTCCAATAAATCAGCCCTTTGCAAAAGCCACTGCAGTGTGGGAATGGTGTGATGTGTCTGCTCGGGCTCTCAGGGGAGAGAGGGTGGCAGCAAGGTGAGGGTGGCCTTTGCACAGCTGGGCACAGTGTCCACACAGCCAACACTCCAGAACACATCCACATCAAATCAGATGTGCCTTTCCTGACTACATAAAGTGGTGTTTCAACAGCAGGGGTATCCCAGGTGATGTTCTGGCTATTCTGCTGTTACCCACAAGATTGGGTTTGTTTGTTGGTGTGCACTGAACCGATACCGACACACTCCAGAGAAACACGGATTGTTTATTTCAGAGCTGCCCCAGCCTGGGTGCTCGGTGCTATTCCACAAATCCAGCACACCCCACCGGACTTTCCCTGCCATTATTTACAAACAGACGTTCAGGGTTAGTAATTTCCTTTATGAAGTAATTTTCTCTATTAAGATTGGTTAGTAATTTCCATAGAAATCACGTAACCCCAGCTAACTTCTAATCATGCTCAGGGGAAGCATCTTCACCTGGGCAGGGTCTTTTTGACCAGAAGGCATGATTTTTAGTGTTTTAGTGTTAATGAAGATAGTTCAGCTTTAGGATACATGGACCGTGAGAATTTCACCACGTTGATAACGTACATATAGACATTTATCAACATCTTGACTTACTACATCCTTAAAGCTTGTTATATTCCTGAGTGAGGGATGCTGGCTGCTGCCTGTTCCACTGATTAAGTCTCCTTTCTTCCTGATTAGGCTTGAAAGTATACAGAGGTCTTACATCAAAGAACATCCTGCCTTAACATAACCTTGACATATCTCACATTTTTCAACACCTCTGCATCTAACAAAATTATTTTATTTTTTTACAGAGCAGCCCCTGGTAAAGCCCTTTAACTTTATTTCCTGACTAGTAGAAGTGGTGTCTCGGCAATAGGCGACACTGCGAACTTTACTTGTGTATCCTTCTGCCTGTATCGCTCATGGTGACTCGGGTGTAGTGAAGGGGAGCCTCACGCTCGGCGCAGGGCGCTATGGCGGCCGCCATCGCCTCAGGCCGTTCCCGCCTCGCAATGGCTGCCGGGAAGGGGCCGCGGCCACGTGACCCGCCGCGAGTCACGTGAGGCGGCGGGCGGTAGCGCTGCCGTCTCGTCGCTGCCGCCATGTCGTGTTTCCCGGAGCTCTATTTTAACGTGGATAACGGGTACCTGGAAGGGCTGGTGCGCGGCTTTAAGGCGGGGGTACTCCGGCAAGGCGACTACGTGAATTTGGTGCAGTGCGAGAGCCTGGAGGGTGAGTAGCGGTGGAGGCCTGAGACAAGCGGGAACAGCCCCCCCCTCCCCGCCATCCTGAGGGGAATGTCCGGGCTGTGGGCTGAGGGGAGGTGGTGAGGGGCTGTGGGGAGGCGAGGGGCTGCCTGGCAGTGGGGAAAAGAGCCGATAGCGGCGTTTATGAGGCGTTGTTCCATCTTCACCCCATGGCTGAGGACACAGTCGGTGTCCCGTCCTGTCCCCCCCACCCCGCTCAGCTGACTCAGTTTCCCGGTCACCCCGGCCGTGCGATTGCAGCAGCTGATACAGCGGTGTAGGGGAACTTGGGCTCCCACTGCTTTCTTGAGGTGGCTGTGTAGCTGTGCCTTGTGCCCTGTGGATTTTGGGAGCCTCATGGGTTTTGACAGGCATTGCTGGTGAGACGTGTTTGTGCCTTCACTCCCTAAAGGGCAGGAAGCCTTTTTAAGGCCTGGAATAAGGTTATTGGTATGATCTAAGATCCTGATATCCATGATTAGTTTTAAAGAAGATCAGGTCACCTAGGAAAGTACCTGCTGTTATTGAGGGATTACTAGTGGAAAAAAATCCATCTGAGTGTACATCTGAGTAAATTCACCAGTGCATTACCTGTTGCCTGTGATCTTGAGATTTCTTTTGAGGCTAATTCTGATTTCCAGCCATCATCTTTTAAACACTGGTGCAGATTGTCCAGAGAAGTGGTGGATGCCCCATCCTTGAAAACATTCAAGGCCAGTTTGAATGGAGATCTAAACAGCCTGGTCTAGTTGAAGATATCTTTGCTCATTGCAGGCAGTTGTACTACGTGGCCTTTGAAGGTCCCTTCCTACTCAAACTGTTCTGCAGTTCAGTGATCACCTGTGGTCAGCTCATCATCTTCATTAGCTGGTGTTCCTGTGATCAGTGACCTGCTTAGCAGTTTTCACTCTTTGGTGTACAGAACCTGCATCACAAATCACAAAGATTAAAACCAGGCCTATCTTGAAATAAACTAGAAACACATGTATCCAGAGATGTTGTTTTGATCCGTGGAACTATAATTTTTGGATCATTCTTTCTTCTAAAAAAATTAGTTAAGCATCAGTTTTATCTAGACAGTCATTACTGAGTGGTTAATTGACATTGAATCCCTGGCCAGCTGAACCCTGGATGCAAGTTACATGGAGCTGCTCTAGATAACAATAGAATGGGAACAGAGTGCTGTGTTGTGCTCCAGTCTCTGCCTTAAAAATTGCCAGTATATTTTTACTTAGGACAGAAGCTCCTTTTCGGTTTTCTTTTTTTGCAGCTCTTTGCTTGCAGCAGTCACTGTTATTCCTGCTGTGGAGCCCAGGGACTGAAGGGGAGCTGTGGGTGACTTCTGCTTTCTTCGTAGTCACAAGTCTCAGCATGTCCTGAACTGTGACTTTTTCACCTTTCCTGCAGATAACTTCCTCTTTGGAGTCTTTCTGCACTTGGAGCTTCTCTTTTCTCTCCATTTCTTGGTTTCTGAACCAAGCTGCTTAAGCCTAGTTCTCCCTTAGAGTGGCGTTGGCTGCATTTGGAATGAGTCATGTTGAAGTTCCTCTATGTTATGGTATTGTTGCTGTTCTGTCCCCAGCAGCTCTCTGGTGGCGGCTGCTGCTGTGCTCTTGGTCATGCTTCATTCACAACCTAAAGGTTCTTCCAAATTCACTGCCAGTCTTGTTCCTCCTTCACTTGGCTCACCGTGCCTCTCCTTAGCGTGCTTCTGGAGAGGGATTTTTGTTCAAAGGAGCATTGCTTTTTATTACTTACATAGGTCTCTGGTCAATTTCTTTCCTCTGTCCTTTTAGTGCTGATTTTCCCATTTCAGTACTTGCTTTCTGCGCTCCACAGACTTTTAATGTGTTTCTTTCTCTCCCAGATGCTCATCTGCACTAAATTCAGGCGGTGGCTGATGTGTTAGCAGCCAAAATAAGTATTGGGGCAAAAATTACTGATACATTCTTCACTCCTCTCTGTTTGCCTTCATTGCTGCCTCTCATGTGTCTGACTCTGCAGTTAGTTCCAACCCTGGAGCAAGTGATTGCCTTGGCCATAGAGAAAGCCTGAAGGACCAAGGCTGTTCTGGGTCTGGCCCTGGGAATTGGTTATCTGGCTGCTTGGAGGACATTGTGCTTCCAGGTCTGAAATGCTGTTCCCTCTGGTGTGTCCAGATCAGTCTGGAAGCGTAAAGGGATTGATTTGTCTGCTTCAGAACTTAGGCTGGCAGTTTATTGCTGCTGGAAGGGAGGAAATCATGCTTTTCTGCGTGATCCCCTGTTGCCTCAGTTTGTCTGATCACAAGGTAACCTGACATAAGCTCTCCCTTGTTCAATCAGAGAGCCAAATGGGCTGTCTGTGGTGAGGCAGGCTCTTGAGCTGGCCTTAAGAAGTGCAGAAAAACATGTCCAGGATTGAGGGGGTGTGTGAGAACTGTTTTGATTTAAGCTTTCTCTTAAACCCTTTAGAAATAACACGTTCAATCCCTTCTTTCAGCTCCAAAAGTCCTGGTGCTCTGGTTGTTTCTCAGCTGAGGCCCTGTGCAGTACGCATGAGCTGGGAGCGTTTGGAACCTGCCTGGCGGTCACTGTTGTATCCAGTTCCTGCTTCTGACACAAGGTGTCAGTGAAGGACCTGGAGCTGCTTTCCTCTGCTCCAGTGCTGTGAGCATGGATCTGTGCTTGAGTGGAATCTGTTTGAGGCATCCAAACTTAAGTCACCCAGATTTCTACTGTCAAAAGATTGGTGAGTCATCCACAGCTTGAGGCCTGTCAGAGGTCTGATATTCTGTCAGGAGGATGAAAAGCTGTTGATGCAGTTGAACAGTGGTGATGCCTTTAAGCAGCAGAGTTCAGTCTGGGACTGGAATGTAGATTATCAACTGGCTTTACTGTTGGTCTGCAGAACTCCCTTCTGCAAAAAGCATTCAGAGCCCAAGAAGTGCATAAAAGCATCTTGAGCCAGGAATGTCTTTACCCTTAGGTTAGTGTTCATGAGCCTCCTATTGCTACTGCTTCTCCTTGCTTCCACAGCAACAGTGCAGAAAGCTGCTTTCTTTCTGACCTGACAGTGTTGTAGAGATGATTGGTGGGTGAAATTCAGCAGTGGGATGTGTCACCTTGTAGCTGGGTGATGAGGTTGAGGAGTGGCAGGGTTGGCTCAAGCCTGTGGGCCTCTTTGAGAGAGGCCTTCCAGAGACTGGACATCTCAGCACCACCACTCTGTGGGTACTTGTGCCTCCATCTGTGCAGTTGGCACAGCTGGGAACTGGGATGTGGTGTGCACTTGGAGGAATGAGATCTGTCCACGGAGTTTGTCTTCTGTACACCAGGCTGCGTGCAGTGTGTGCTTTTTTTTTTTTTTTTCATTATCCCAAGGATCTTTTTTCTCCCCTGCAGGCTGCCATTGCTTTGAGGTGTTCAGAACATCTTTCACGGAGGGAAGAGCAGGAGAGGCTGTACTACCCATCTCTTTTCCAATTTATCACTGTGGTCCTGAAATTTAGGCCCCAAGAAGGCTGGAGCTGGGCTTCTATTTCAACATAACCACATGGGCAGCATGTCCTCTCTTGTATGGGGGTGTTGCAGAGCTCCAGACTGACTTCAAGAGTGCTTTTGGTGGAGCTCATGGTATTCTCCTGTGTGAAGGGGGGGAGCAGCATAGATCCTTTCCTGTGCAGCCTTTACTATACTACCAAGTAAGGAGAGGCCACTTGATGGTCCCAAGGTGTGGCCATGCTTCAAATTCATCCTGAGCTCCGAGAGTGGTTCAGTCTGACCTCAGGGGGTGTAAAAGCCAGTCATTCACACAATGATGATTTGTCACTCTCCTGACATCTTGGAGCCCTGGTTAAAAGTTGACTCCCATGTGCTGGGACTGTGCAGCAGAACTGGCCCCAAGAGCTTTCTTCTGCCAGAGGAGGCAGAGTCTACAGGCAAGGTGAGACCTGAGGAAAGTATAGACCACTGCTGTCCTCTGAATGCTGACTTCTCGTGCAGCAGCAGAACAGTGTCCAAAATGCTGTCCTGCTAATCTTGGTGCTTCGTCTTGCATCCTGTATGGGTGTAACCGCTGTCTGTGGCTGTTTCATCAACTGTCCTGTTAAAACAAGCTCCAGGAAAGCATCATTTATTGGAAGAATGATGGCACTTCCATAGCCTGCTAGATCATGGTGGCAAACAAACACTGTGGTCATTGGCTTTCTGCAGGGTTCAGCAGAGGCTCTTTGCTGTTTGTTCTGGCCTCCTTTACCAGGCAGAGACCTGCTTCATAGCTTCTCCTAGCTAAACTTCAAGCAGCAGCTGAGGTCAGCTTCTCAGTACTAGTGCAGCTTCAGCCCTTGTTTGGGTCCTGCCCCTTGTTTAGATGATGATGGTGTTTGGGTTTCCTGGCAGGTATTGCTGATCAGCAGCCTGTCAGTGCTTTCATCTTGTTTTTACTCAACTATAGCATGAGACTGTTTTCTGCCCTATTTGTTTTAGTTTCTGAGTGATTTGTTGCCTCTCCCTTAACCCCTGCACTGGGTGCTGGGCTGATGTCCTGCATTGGACTTCTGAGGATACAGAGTGACTTAGAGCAGTCTGCTTTTGGAGGGGCAAAAAAGCTTATTGGGGATGCAGGCAGATGAGGAGAGGTTACCTTGCATTTTGGACAGATTAGGAAGGGGCTGCCTAATTCAGGGGCTCTTCATGGAACACAGCTTGGCTGTGCTGCGTTTGAAGCTTGAGTGGAATGAGTTCAGTCCCAGGAAGGGATGGGCTAGAAACACAAGGCTGCTCTGTGGTGCTGAGGCCATGTCAAAATGGTAAAAAGGCAGAGGTGAGATACTGATGGAGGAAAGAGCCAAAGATGATGCTTCTCTCTAACTGTGGCTCAGATGAATTTACTGCCTGACAACAGAGAAGGGGTAGCACATCACTGCTGGTGTTGTGCAACTTCAGGAAAGGTCTTAAATTCTCTGGCGAACAAAGGGTATCTGAGTTCTTCTTGAGTGAGATTTCAGAGAATCAGCTTCAGGAGTGTCTGAGGTGGATATAAACAGACCAAACAAACAGCAAGAAGGTAAATGGTAATGGCTGCAGTCTCCTGAAGGGAGACGTGGGCGATGTAGCTCGTCTACAGATTGCTATGTGATCCCTCGGCTGCTTTACTGCCTGCAGCCTGGGAGATGGCAATTGATATTTTAATTTTTTATATAGGTGGTGATGGCCCCAGGTGCTTTGGAGGAAGATGTCAAGGTTACAGCAGATAATTTGTGAAAACATCGGTTCAGCTCAGAAGGTGCGGAAGCTGATTCTGTGCCTACGCGTGAGAAGACAGATCAGTCCTGCCTGGAAGTGCTTGAGCCCTTAACTTGATTCAGAGCTCTACAATGCAGTTAGAGCAGGAAAGAAGGAAGGGTTGGAAGTCTGAGCTCATGGGGCCATGGATCACTCTGTCTGAGCAGGGCTTACAGGAAAGGCTTTGACTGACAGATGTCTGACAGACTAATGACTTGGTTCAGTGTTATGTCAAAGCAAATTTGCAGGAGAGGATAGCTGCATTAGTGCAGATATAAAGTCTCTTGTGAAGATGTCATCTGAAATGTCAAGATGTTGGCACAGCAGTGTGTTGAATTAAGCTCTGGTTATGTTTGTGGCTCATGTACACGCAGCTGCGCGAAAACCAGAGGGCCTGACCTGAGAGTTGATAGGAGGTGGCTGTAAGTCCATGTCATGGTAATCCGAAGCACTACCCTACCCATCTGAAAAAGGCTGTCATTCTGACAAACAGTTGTGTTCTTGCAAGAAGCAACTTTCTGGGAGCAGTGACCTGGCCATAATTTCCTAGGTTTTGCGGGGGAGGAGAGAGAACGCAAGTGTTGTGGTCATTCAAGTGCTCCCTTGCCAAATGTTGGCTCAGTTTGTTACATAAAGTGTGTGAACTGCTTGGAAAAATGCCAAAACAGGCAAATGTATCTCTTAAAATCAATGATCCGTATCTGGAGGAACTCATCAGGAGAGGTTGGGCTCCAGGTGCAGGTCTCCCTCCTCAGCAGCAGCTGAAGAGGAGGTACTGCAAAAGCCTTGCAGACAGTGTCTTATCGACATGCAGCTTGTGGGATCTTGGCAGCTGCCCCTGCCAAGGTGCTGCTCTCGCTGCCAGAGGTCAACTCCAGCTCAGTCTAAGCTTGTGTTAGGAACCTGGGCTTTTGGAGAGCTTGGGGCTTGCTCAGCAGTGGGTCCATTTATTAGTCACCGTGCTACTGGGACAGCTCTTCTGGCAGCAGATATATGAAACCACGGGATTAGTTTGCTCTCATCTGAGAAGCTTGACATGTGAATAGTCCTATTAAAAGCTCCCAAACCCTCTTGGCTGAGGCTTGGTGACAAGCCCAGCAGCTGGAGGAGGGCAGGCTAGTGTAAAGCACTGATACACCGTAGGATGCACTGAGTCAGGGTTCATAAATCCGGTCCAATTTTTGGAAAATATGTTCCATTTTGTCTGCTTGGATGCTAAGAGATTCAGAAAAGTTTAGTCCTGCAGCTTGTGGCTGGCCTTCCTTATAAAAATGAATTCCAAGTGTTATATAAACATGGCCCTTATTCCAGTTGCAACATAATGTGCTGGCTCTTGTGCTGTGGAGTTGGGGGGACAACCCTTTCATGGAGCAGGGCAAAATGTTCCAGCCAAGCAGCTCATGGGAGCTTGGTCAGAGCTGTTGGAGAGCCTGCAAGGCAGAATGTGCAGCCTGTGTGCCTCTGGTCTAGATGCAGTGCATCTCTGACTTCCTGGAAGTACAGCAAACTTCTTTTTGTGTCACTGAATAGCATCAAGTGACATGATAGCAAAACAGCTGCTGGCAACCTCACAAGCAGAGTTTCAGGTTGTGATGACACCAAAACAACCAATGGTGTTGGACTTGAGGAAACAAGTTTTGGCAGCTTCGCTACTGAAGGCAGATCTGGGAGGATATGCAATAGCTGCTTCCTCTCCAAGGTCCTTTATGCTGCAAAACAACATCACATGCCTTTTTGGGCAGGCTTAGCTTCCATGAGAGCTCTGCACAGCTACAGGAAACTGCAAGTAGGAGCTACACAAATGCAACTACTGCAGTTCCCTGTGCCTTCCCTTGCAATCTGAGTTTATGGGTATAATATACCATTATTTTGGTATATTATACCCATAAACTCAGATTTTCTCTCATATTCACTGAACATATTAATTGATAATTTTGTTCCATGTTTTCTCCAGTTTCTTCTAAAAGTAAACTAGTAAAGTCCTAATTTGTCAGGAGCTTAATTTTCACTCAGACTCCAAAGTTCATCATTCAGGAGCTTTAAAAAGTGGGACAAAAACTCATTAAGATGTAGTTCAGCTAGTTTTCCCATCTATCTTCACTTTCAGAAATCAAGCAATTGCAGAACAGGTGGGTCAGAACCCTTTGTGCTGCCCCTGTGCTGTGCTTTTTGAAGATTTTGGGACATGATTACGATCAATAATAATCCTGTGCAGGCTGTGTGGAGGTGAGGGACTGTCCAAGTTCTGGCATGATCTGGTGTTTGACTCTGTGGCAGGGTTCGTGTTGCAGACTCAACTGAGTTACCCAGGCAATGTCTTCTCCCTTGCAAGTGTGAGCGTAGGTTGACCATGATTTGGTAGAATAAACCACAGCTGTTCAGCTGCAGATTACCCTGGGGAACAGAGAACTAGGTTAGATTTCTGATTTGCTTCAGCCTTGATGTATGTAGTTGGATGGAGAGCTCTCTTTGCTGCATCCAGGATTCACAGAATTATTGAATGATTTGGGTTGGAAGGGACCTTAAAGACCATCTTGTTCCAAACCCCTTCCATGGGCAGGGACACCTTCCACTAGACCAGATTGCTCCAAACCCTGTCCAATCTGGCCTTGAAACACTTTGGGGATGAGGCATCCACAACTTCTCTGGGCAACCTCTGCCAGTACCTCACTGTCCCAGGGAAGAATGTCTTCCTAATATCCAAGCTAAACTTAGTCTCTTTCAGTTTGGAGCCGTTACTCCTTATCCTGTCATTCCATGCCCTTGTTAAAAGTACCTCTCCAACTCTCCTATAGCCCCTTCACGTATCAAAAGGCTGCAATAAGGTCTCTCTAGAGCCTTTTCTTCTCTAGGCTGAGCAATTCCAATCCTCTAAGCCTTCCCTCATAGGAGAGATGCTCTATCCCACTAATTATCTTTGGAGCCTCTCCTGGACCTTTTCACAACAGTTTGATGTCTTTCCTCTCCTGAGGACCCCAGAGGTGGATGCAATGCTGCAGGTGGGTCTCACCAGAGCCAACTAGAGGAGCAGAATCCTCTCTTTTCTACAAGTGCCCCTAAAACTCTCATGTAAACCACTGAGAAATGTGACAAACTGAGTGATATTTAAGTCTCTGGCCTTTATTTTCCTTCCCTGCAAACTCCCATCTGTTTTCTGCAACACTGAGCAGTGGGAACGTCCTTGTAACTAAGGAGTGCTGGGTCAAAACCATCTTTGCTAGACCTCATTGGAAATACCCAGAAGAGTCAGTTGCCTTGGAAGCTGTTTGACCCCTGATTCCTCATGGTGAGAACAATATCATGCTGCACAAGCGCAGGTTAGAGCCTGAGGAGGAGCTCTCCAGCTCCTGCCCATGACTGGGTGTAATGTCAAAAGATCAAACTCCTCAAACCAGGCTGTGTGCTTCCACTGACCTCAGTGCTGTGGATGCTTCTGCCATAATGCTGAGGACTTGTATGGCTCAGTGAGAGGGAAAGGCAGCCTCAGTAGTGCTGCTTCAGAAAAACTAGGGAGAAATGTAATTTTTTCTGTTTTCTCTGGACGGTGTGTTCACATCTGGTTTGACTCAATTCTTCCAGCTCCTCTCCTTACCCCATAAAGGTCTTGAATCCCTTTGAGGATGCTTGCTTAACTGGCTCTCTGAGGTGAAGCTGAAGGGAGATGAACATTGTGTACCAATGCAACTAGTAGAGCTTTGAGGAGTAGGATTGTATGACGTTCCTTAATTCTGGATTCAGTTTTTCCACAGAGACGCTTAAATGCTTTTGGCTTTTATCTTGACAAAACTCAGCATGTTGTGGTTGCTTGTTGGCCAGGACTGCAGCTTGGTTGGGCACCTGACCTGCAAGCAGGGGTAACAGAGGAAACAAAGGTTTCCTCTGCTTGAAACTGGAGAAGGGGAAGACTTCTGAGCATGTTCTTCCATCCTGAGCAGAGATTGCCTACCCTGTGAGATACATTTAAATGGTCTTCATCTTCACTAGCCCCTCTCTACCTATTAATGCCTGAATTCTATTTACCAGCACAATTAGCTGGGCTGCTTGGATAATGTAAGACCAAGATGGTTTATAATTTCTAAGTTGCTGTTTCTGTCCTTTGGGCTTTGAAAGCTTTACAAATGCCTGCATATCACTGGTATCTGGGGAGACTTGCTGTGTGTGCATTTAGGTTCTTGGATGTGATTTTTCAGATGAGCCCTTTTGGCTAGACAGAGTGTTTAAGTTTTTTCGTTTTCTTCTCCCCCTAGATTTCTAGTAAGTATCTTCTAGAAAATCAGTAAGCTTCCACCTTGACCTAGCAGAGTGAACAGCTGGCACCAGTGTGTGTGCTCACTTGCACAGATGGTGTCACAGATTTGTCTTTAAGATGAGGCAAGGCTGATTTGGTGAAACACTGATCTTTTCCTGTATTTGGGTTGTCCATGATAAAACTGAGCACATACATAGTGTATGACCTAACACATGGGTTTTGTCTACGTGATCTTTCAGAGAAGAGAGTGCCTAGAGAAGTGCTGAGCAACAGCTTTCTTGGCTATGCTGAAAAAAGACCCCAAACCCAGCCCAAAACACTCTAGAGTGGAATTATTCTTTCTTTTTCAGACTTGAAACTGCACCTCCAGAGCACAGACTATGGGAACTTCCTGGCCAATGAAGCCTCCCCGCTCACTGTGTCTGTCATTGATGACAAGCTGAAGGAGAAGATGGTGGTGGAGTTCCGTCACATGAGGAACCACGCGTATGAGCCCCTGGCAAGTTTTCTGGACTATATCACGTGAGTACCCACTGGTCATGAACAGCATTTGAAATGCTGGTGTTCTTCCAGGCTTGAGAGCACTCAGACCTTTCTGCCTGTGCCTGCTGTGTTTTATGCAGCTTCTTGAATGAAACGGGTGTGGTTGTATTTGGAGGTCTCAAAGCAGCAGCATTGTATCACTGTGTTGTTAAAAGCTTCTGTTCCCAGAAAGCATGTGCTCCATTGGTACAGCTGCTTGGCTGCCTTCCATTGCAGTATTGATTCAGTCTCTTAGAGGTACCATTTGTCTTTGTCCCTTGTGTTAAATGTTCTTGGTTTTTTAAAACTGTGGTCCTGCTGCAAAACATTGGCATGCCATGCCATGTGCATTACAACAGTTTCCTGCTAGTTCTGAGCCATTGAGGTTGATCAGCCTACTTCAGGGCTGATGTGATTCTCCTGTCCCACCCCAGGGACTGTAGGTCTTCCTCTGGCCCCATCACAAACTGGTTCAGGGAGCTGAGCTGTCCAGAAATTGAACAACTTTTCCCTTTTGGGGTTAACCTTTGACTGCTTTGTTTTTCTTGGACAGCACAGTGGGATCCAGCAAATGCCAGCACTAGGGGATGGCAGGGCCTGGAATGCACAGTAGGGAAACACAGGGCTGCAGCAGCCTCAGCACGTCTCTGACAGTTGATGGAAACACATGGGGTTTCAAATAGCTCAAAAGTCGTGAGGTATATTCTCGCAGAGGTTTTGCACAACCCTCTTCTTCCCAGTGGGCTGTTCTTGTTTTGTTCAGTAACAAAATGGAACTGTAGAGGGACACTAGTTATCCTAACTTGCATCCAAAACATGGACGTAAAATTGAGTTTTTTCCTTTCCTTACTCTGTATTCCTGTAGGCTCTAGTTTGGCTTGCAAACTGCACAGCCAATGGTCTCCTCTAACCACCAAGGAGATACCTCATGGACAAAAGTGACTTTCTGGTTTGGTAGAACATGACTTTAACTTGTATTTCTAGGAAGGAGATCATACTCTGTTCCTGAGTGGGACAGTTAATGTATCACCTCTGGTACAGTGAGCCTGGGCTCATCACAAGTGCTCTGGCAAGTGATATTTAGTCTTGAATTTTTGGCAATTGTGTGTTGTCCTGCTTATCAGCTACAGGTTTTTGAATGATGCAGGCTGATGTAGAAAGACCTTTGTGGTTGATGGAAAAATTTTAAGTTTTCCTATCTCTGTGGCATTTCCTGCATTTACAAATATCAAGTAAACACCCATCTCTCTGCCACATGCCTTTGTGTTCACTCCTTTTTGTTTGGATGCTACTGCTATCTCACTTTCTAACCCAGAGGCTCATATCTGTTGTTTTCTATGTCAGTGTGTTAAAGCTGTCTCCTAAGCCTTTCCTGTTTTCTAAGAAATAGTTTTTACTTATAAGCTTGTCAGTAAAATTTCTGGAGTTTTCTTGTTTGGACCCAAGCATGGAGCAAAACATTACTAAGCTTCCATTTTGCAGCAGTGTTTGCTATGGATGAAGCAATTTCTAGTTCATCATCTTTAATTATATGGAGCAATCTCTTCTATTCTCTCAAAATTAAATTAACTGTTAAAACACCTCTTTGCCTATCTTGAATTTTATGTCAAGACAGAAATTGCTGTTTTAGCTTTGCAATATTAGGTGGGTGGTCCTCTGCTGTTGCTTTTGCTTTGCTGTGTTACAGGTTTATGAAAATGTCTCCATGGAATTAATATAGTAATCACTAATGCTTCAGTCATATTTGTTTAAAGGCAATAGTTTGGGCAGCACAGCAGAATCTTGCAGACTGTAAAACTTTGCTGTTGCCTAACAGTCCCACTTCAAAAACCAGTGTGTGGAAAATGTGAACTGAATGGCCTCAGACCTCACACCTGTCTTGGGAAGAAGACTACAGATGGCCATGGAACTTCAATTCCCTTTTACTTCAGCCCTCTTGATCTTTAGGCAGTGTCTACATCCACCTTGAATTTTGAAGAAGACCTTAAGTATCTTGTGTAATCAGAAAGGCTTGTTCTTACCAGCTATTGGAATCACTTTCTAAACCTGGTGTTCTGCCCTCAACTTGATTTAACTTTGATATTGTTTTGTTTCTGTCATTCTGATTTTGATGACTTCTCTACAGCAAAACATGATTCTGTGCAGGTACCTCTATCTCTTGCTACTGGATAATCTGTTTTTGAATACATTGGTTCTGTTCAGCACAGAATGTTCCTTCCTCAAATTGTCTTCACTCTTATCTCTTCTTTTCCTTTTTACCCACAAGATTTGCTTTAATGCCACTGTCTGCAGTGCTGCCTAGAGGAGGGCAAAAGGTGAAGCAGGAAAAGCCTGTTTTCTCATATGAAATGCCTGCACTCTCTTGTAGAGTCTTTTGTGCAAGGAGGTCAAGTGTTCAGTTGTTTTTTGTCATGGTTCTGCTGCACCACTGATGTAGGGGTCTCCTCTGGGTCTGCACTTATCACACCAGTGGGGTATTGTTGAAGTAGAGAAGGTGTTACCAGCTTTGACTGCTCCAAGGTGGGAGTCACTATCAGGGTATTAAAATCTCCAATAACTTGACTCTATAGACAGGTTAGAACAGAAGATACTGTGAGCCACAAGGAGTTTAGAGCTGCTTTTGCCCAGTGGGTCTTAGTGTTTTCTCTTGATAAACCTAGTATTTTGGTGACAGCCTAGTGGAAAAGAGGATAGACTAGATGTGACTTCTTGAGCTGCCTTTCAGACTGTGTTCCCTGAAACTGTCCCTTGAGCTGTTGTAGTCTTGGTTTGGGGCAGGGGACAGAAATTTCAGAGATTTTGTCTGCTGACAGTGTAAAACTTCACATGTGTGTCCCAAATAGTTGGAGTGGAAAGCAGCTCTCTTCAGAGCTGGTAGCACATATTTGTGCCAGTGGTTTTCATGTAGTTCAGGCTTGTATGGAGGCAGCACCATAAAAATGTTCAGCCAAAGGATGTTGGCAGTGCTGGGGATTTTGTGCTTGTGCACCCGGAGGTGCTGTGTCATCCTGCCTGCCTGGGGGACGCTGGGACAAGCCTGTGCCTCTCGATTTTTCATTCTGGGTGCATAGGCAGATAGGGGGTGGTTTATCTTTGCCTTTTGAACATGACTATTTCCCACTCCATTCTTTCAGGGTAGTTGAAACCTGAGCAGGAAATGATAAAGACTGCTCCTGGTAGTCAGCTCAAGGCAATTGAGGCACCAGGTGGTCAGAAGAGGAAATTGTACTCAACTGGATGTATCAGTGTGCTAATAGTATACAGGCTGAAGTGAAATAAAAAATAGAAAGATGTGGAAAATTTGAGCAGGGCTGGCTTCTGCAGGAGGAAAGCTTGAGTTCACCGAGACCTCTTTTGAGTTGTAAACAGAGATTTTTAACATTGAGTGGGATTGTAGGAGGTGTGTCTGGCTCAAATTGGAAGGAAATGTTTTGTAGCATGTCCAGTTCAGCTTTGAAGCTCACTGCTGCTTGGATGTTTGTATGTACTTACCTTTTTGGCCTTCTTAGGACTCTTGGATAACCTCAAGTAAGATGGGCACATTGGGGCCTGTTAACACTCATTGATAGTGGCCAGGCTGTGCATGGCTGATGCCAGGAGGTGGATCAAGCATTTGAAAAACAGTCATGCTTTCTTCTTCCAGAGTGTCCTGCTGAACCTTTGTGGTGGTTTTGAGTGCATCATCAGGTGACTGTTGTGCTTGTTTTTTGAGGATGCTCCGATCTGACCCAGAACATATTGCTGAGATCTGGGGAAATGTCTGATTGTGGGAGCAGCTGTAGTCCTTGACTCCTCTGGCCCCAGCACCAAGCTGCCAGGAGCCATGCCGTTTGTCCCAGGTGGAATGATACCATGTCATTTCACTTGCCGCTTTGAAGCAGCCCCTGCAATAAGTGAGGCCAGGGGAAGGAGAAGCAGCAATGGGGCAGTGCAGGGGCTCTGGAGCAGAGGGTATGTGTTCCATGCCCGGCTCCAGGGAGGGGAGGCCGCGCTGCCGGTTGCTTGCCGGAAGGTGGCACTCCAGCCCCGTGCTTCCTTGTCCCAGGTGCACAGCACGCTGGGTGAGGATGGTCACCTGGGGAGGTGGGCAGGAGTTAGCCTCTATACTGAGCATAGGAGAAAAGACAGTGTTTAAAAGCACGGGAACAAAACTGACTCCAGAACACGTCTAGGCAGCAACCCCAAAGTAAGGGCTTTGCTCCCCAAGTCACTTGCTGACACAGAATATTTTTTTTTTTTGTCCTGTTATGCTCCTCTCCTGGCACCACACTGACTCTTTCCTGGCTCTGGTTCTCTCCAGGAACTCTTCTGTGGCAAGTGTTGTGTTCTTAGTACCAAAATAAGGGAAATCAGCCAACTTCCTCATTTTGTTTTTTCAAGTGGTAGCTGTAGCTGGCAGCCTCTGCCACTGCAAGCAGAAAGCTTGACTTGCTGAGCCTGCTGCAGTCTCCATAGCACACCTGCTAGCTCTTGCCACGCAGCTCCTTGCTGGAAGCTTGCTGGTGCTTCCCATGTCTTTCAGCCAACCATAGTAGGTTCTGAGTGATAGGCACAAATTGTCTGTTAATATCTCTGCTCCAACACAAACAATGGACTGTTTGGCTGAGGGAATGCAGTGATGTTCTGTAGGGCAGCAACAAACAGGTATTAAGTGTTCTTGAAACAGCAAAAGCCACTTCCTGAATTCAACAAGCACATATTGACTTGTGGGATGGAAGTGGGTTTGAGGTTCTTCTTAGTGATGTGCTGCCTTGCCTTTCTGTACAGGCTTTGTTCTTTGTGTTAGCCTGACACGGTGCCATAGCCTGTCTCTCCTTCCTTCCAGTGTTCCTGTATATGGCTTAGATAGGAGCAACATTACTTTAAAGAATTCTGACTCCAGCCTACTGTAGCCTGATCATATTAACAGCTTTAGTATTTTTCCAGTGGCAGAGAAAAGGGTTTAGTGTTTTTTTTGGGTTGGTTGGTTTGTTTGGTTTTTGTTGTGTGGCATTTTTTTGTTTGGGGCTTGTTTTGGTTTTTTTTTCCCTTTCCCCTTTCTTTAGCACAGTCTTTTCCCTGCTCTGGGAAGTCTGGCTTTGCAGCTGACCAGTGTCAGGGCTCTGGCAGCTCTTGGGCTCCTTGAACTCTCACAGCAAACTGATGAGCAGAGAAGGGTTTGGTCTTGTCTTCAGGGAGGGACTGCTGGTAACTGTGGACACTGGGGGTGCTGTGGGAGTGAGGGCTACAGGCAAGCCGGGTCTAAATACATCTTCCAAATCTGTGATCAAGCCTGTCATCAGAGGACAGACTAGGTCATTTTTTATCTTTATCTTACCAGCCTGCAAGGGCTGGGAAACAGGTTCTTTTTTTGCCCTGGGGATGCAGCTGGGAACTTGGCTTTCAGTATGTTTTTGTGGTCACAAGATATGTTTTTGAGGAGGCTGCATGTACCTTTTCCCCTTGCACGTGCCTTTTCTTAACTGACACTTCCCTCTGTTACCTTCTCCCTGACCCAGTCCTGCTCTGCCTCTCCCCTGCACTGGATACATCTAGTTTCTGCTGCACAACTTTGAGTTCAGTTTTAATTTTGCAGCAGTGGTTTTTCTGGAGCCAAATTGTTTCAATTGCTACTTAAGCTGAATAGTACTAATCCTCTTCTCTATAGTAGGAAGTTGCCTGTCTTCATTCTAAATGTATTGGAGTGTGCATCCTGGTATAACTGTGGAGGTTACAAAATATAACTGCATCCTTTTGAAATCCTTTCCTGCAGAAGGAAAAAGCCCTCCAAATGCTTTACATTAGGAGTAGTTCATTGGGACAAATCCAACAATCTGAAGGATCTTTCCTAATGCTGCTGCATTTAAAATTACACTATACTATTTCAGTCAGGTTCCTTGGTGGCACTGGGGTTAAGAAGCAAAAATGACCATAGTGGCTGGGGATTCTGCAATAAAAGGTTTAAGAGCCTTTTCTGGCAGAGATTGTTTTGGCAAAGCAGCACAGGTTTCTGACAAACAGCTTCCCTGTTTGCAGGGAGTGCAAAGTTGAACTGATAAGCCAAGTTCTTGGAGGGATTATGCAATATTCAAATTAGAGGGCATGTAGCTAATGGTCTGGAAATGATCAGAGCCTTGTATCTTCTGAATGGTGGCATCAGAGCTGTATCTGTTCACCTGCATTCCCAAAGGATGCTGATCTCATACTGGTTTCCCAGAACCAGATGTCTGTGATGATGGACTGGTTTGCATGGTGGTGACTTTGGGAGTCATAGTGTGACTGTGGGTGCCCTCATTAGAAAGGGAATCTTTGAAAAGTGTGTTTCTATATACTGTGTGTGTTTCTGTATACTATGTTAAAAGGATGGAGTTTTTTTTTCCCTGATACCTGAAAAACATTTCATTTGGCCAGTGGATTTGAATGGGGACAACCTAACTGTTCTCCTATGGAGCAGCACTGTTCTTCACAGTGTGTTAACACTGGCAAACAGTGAGCTGTGGCAATGATCAGAAAAGGTAACAGAATGTTACTGGTGGTAATAAAGATGCAGCAAAAAGCGAGTGATGAGCTCCAGATGTCAGCCCATGTGTTACTAAGGTAAGTCATTGGTGAAACTCTGCTGAGTCTGAGAAGGGGCTCTAGCATGCAGGCTCTGGGTGATTAGTTGAGTGTGCACTTGCTAAGCAATTCTGTTCCCATGTAAGGTGCTTCACTCGTTGACTGACACCATTCCCAAGGTCTTTCATGCTTGACCTCAGCAGCTTCATTTGCCTCACCCAATGCTCTAGACTCACAAGTTCAGCCCAGAGAAGGTCTGGAGGCCAAGGGTACTGCTTCTGAAGTCTTCCTGGGGGTATCTTGGGTCCTAGTCCCCTCTCCCAGGTCTATTCTGTAGGCTAGTTTGAAGTCTAGCAAATACTTGTGTAGAGCTTTGCACAAGTACCACAATATTTAGAGGCTAAGCTAAATCTTGTGTCTACCTCATATGGTTTACTGCATGTCAGGTGGGATGATAAATTTTCTTGTCTTCTGCTGACAGCAGGTCTGTATGCACAAGAGATGTTCTGCACAGTGGCTGGGTCCAGACCACGCATTCACTGAGAAGCAGGTAAAGGCTTTTAGGCCTCTAAACTCATTTGGGGGAATAATGTGAACAGTGCAGCCTTTCCTCTTATTTTATATCCATTAAATGTTTTGGGGTTTGTGCTTTACAGCACAAACCCCAAAAAACTTTATGCAAGTTTGACTTCTGCAGCTGGTCCCTGTGAAAGCAGCATGATTACATGTTTTTGGTCAATATTTAAAATCTAATTAGGGCTCAGGTCAGCTCAACATGGTGCACAGTACCAGGGCTCAGCTTTGCATATCAGCCTTGTGTTTCTCAGGCTTTGAGGCATCAAGTTTAGGTAACCAGAGATTCTTGCACCAGGCTGCAAGGTGTTCAAAACATTCCCTGGTGTTTCAAGGGGTTTTTACAGATCAAGAACACTGACTCAAATTCATAAGCCTTAAAATTAAGGTAATTAATTGTATTGACAATTAATTTTTGTAGCTTTTTTCTCGTTAGTCTTTAATGCAGCTAACACTGTATCGCTGCATGTAAGTGAACAGATGATACCAGTGGAAAACTGAGGTCAGTATCCCAAGAGACCCAGAGTAGAGAATGGTAAAAATCATGTGGAGATACAGCTAAATATAGATTAATGCTGAGAACATTCCTGGATACTTGGTTTTGAAAGGCTGCCACAGCCTCTGTAGTACTGTGAAGTTATAACTCTTTGCTCTCAAATGGTCTTGTTGATCTAAGTTTAGCAGAGCACCCACTTACTGGCTGAGTGCCCTTGGTTTGTGGTAGCAACCATGGAATTCTCAGCTTTCTCTTTGGCAGGTTCACGAATGTAGCACTTAGGTATGGTTTGTATTGGTGTGACTCGAGGAAGGATACTGTGCAAAGATAGGAAGAGACCAGAAAGGACACTTGAGCAGAGACCATCACTTACTGCATCTGCTCTTGCTCTTCCCTGGACTGTCTGAGCTTCAGCTGAAGATGAGAGGTAGAACTGCTGCTGATCTGACATGTTCTAATACGAGCTGAAAAACTGATTAAAGGATTTGACTCTGTTCACATCCATTGTCTATTACTCAAACAAGTCTCAGTGAGGCACTGAGATCTTCCTGATGTGCAACATTCCTCTCCTATCCAGATCAGGACATCTGTGCACTTATTTACTAATGATCTTAAGCCGACCCTGCGGATACAAATATCTCAGCTGTTGGCACTATTCTTAGTGTCACTGCTCTTTTGGGCTTTGAAGTCTGTGTTTTGCTTTCCCCCTTAACATTTGGAGCTTGAGAGAGGTGTGACAAGTGGCTCTAGCCTCTGTACTAGCACAGTATCCAGTGGGATATAGATGGGTCTGTGTATTTATGCACAGACACAAGGAAGCAGTGGTACAAGCAGCCTGAAACTTTTTCCCTAAGTTACTTTTCCCAACACCCCCTAAGTATGTGAACTGAATGAGCTGCAAGAGGGAAGCACTAGATGCTAAAGTATAGTCAAAACAACTTCATTATCTTTTAAAGCTGTCTCTAGAATTCATGCCGAGTTCAGAGCACTGTTATGATCCCACTGGAAATTTCCCTTTTTCATCCCAAAATAAATACATGCTTCTATAGTAATCTGAGTAACTGCCCAGTGCAGTCACATAGGAACTTTGGCCATGCTCACAGTAGTCTGAGTTAACATCTAATGCTGGTTTTGGAAAGCATTAAAGCTACCTGAGCAAGGCAATATCTTAACCCATCCCAACAAAACCCCTTCTATGCACCTCTGCGTTGGCCCACAGCTGTCTGTTGGCTGTGACATGGAGGGCTGTCCTCATGATCCCTTGCAGAGCAGCTGTTAAGCTACAGTTTGGCTCTACTTTTGGAGGATCCCTGAGAATCTCAGGTCATACAATGTTCCATCATTAGTCATGCTTTGTGACCACTTGCAGTATTGTTAACGGTTTTTTTAGTGTCCTGGAACAGAAAGCAATAAAAGACCAACCTATCTGCTGTAGGACAATGACTCTTTATGATTAGATTAGATTAGTAAATGGGGGAGGGAGAAGCTGTAACTGTTTTGGGGTCATTGCCTTGCAGGGCTGTGCCTGAGTGCCTTGAGGCCAAGTTGTGAACACCCGCCGGTGTGATGAATGTTCATGCATTTCATGTGCTCCCCTGCTAAAACAGCCTTTCCAGATATTCAGTGGGCATATCTCATTTATCGGTGTCTGTCCTTATGTAATGCAAGGAGGAGGAAACATGCATTGTCATCACTGTGCGTGGCTTTTGCACTTGTGCTCTACTCCTGCCTGATTCTGCTCCATAGCTACCCATGGGTGATTATGTCAGGATTTAGCTTCTGGGGGCTGGCTCTCCTCTCTTCTCTGTGAGGGGTGTCTGCCTGAGGCGATACCTCCCAAAACGATCAGTCAGAATGATCTCTGGCCTGCTGCTGCTGGAAGGAAGGTTTCCCCCACCAGCCCCCCTCTTTTGGCTTCTCTAGGCATATCCCAGCCTGACTTTGTTGTTCTTATCTGAGTGTCACCGAACGCATATTGTTCTGCAGTGGGAGTCGCTGGAGGAGCAAAGAAAGTGGCTCCAGTTGTCTCAGACTTCAGGAAGCTGTAAATCATTGTCTCTTTCCCTGTTGTGGATGATGCTGAGAATATTTCTATGTTTGCTGTCTCTTTTTTTGTCCTTTAATAAAAAATTACACTCTCCTGTGAGATGTTACTGACATTTCTAAGTATTGACTGAAATTGCATTTCTGTGAATGTAAATTTCTGGAGCATACACACCTCTGTTCAGTGGGTGACAGGAAGGGTTATGCCTGGTGTAACTGTGCATGTCAGACTCTGGCTGGTTTTGTGCCCATGTCCCTGGGTGTGCAGAAAACAGTTCAGAGGAGGAGTGTAAAATGCGTTTGTGCAAGAGAGTTTTGCTATGAAGAGACCATCCAAGTGGGCTGAAGTAAGACTTCATGATGTTGCAAGTGACAAACTACTTCTATTTTCTTACGTGTTCCAGAACCTGGTCCTCTTATTACCTGCACTGAGAGTTAATGAAGGTTAAAACACTCTTGGAGGCATCTGAGCAGGCGTTTACCAGGAGAGCTGAAACATTTGAAGCTGGTCAGAACCTTATAGGAGATGATGAAGGGAGATGACAACAAAAGTTGCTGTATTACACAAGTAGTTGGAGATTCCTAGAAACAATGTTGCCACTGTACTTAATCTATTTCTTTGGGCCTGGGAGAAAATGCCAGCATAGCCAGGACCTCTGCTGTGGTCTTGGGACAGCTTTGCTGATGGAGGTAGATGGGTCTTTGTTGAAACCTGACACAACAATGTGACTGTTGCCCCTTCCACAGATGAGAAGAGGCTTTTCCGGCTGCCCTGGCACTGGAAGACCTGCCACGTAGCCATGAGTGGCTAAGCTGTGACTGGTTTCATTGGGATGAAGTAGGGACTGAATGTGAATAAGGATGGTCTGGCCTTGCTTGAAGTAAATGGATCTAGCGTGAAGGATTAGGTAGTGCTGCTGGTGTCTGCCTGGTCTTGCCAGGTACCAGAAGACTTTGTTCTGCTGTATCTCTGTTGTTACTGTGAAGGTTCTAAATGGTCAGAAGAAAATTTTGAGTGAGAATTCTGCTTAAGTCTCATGCATATTAACTCTTCCTGCAGGGATGAATCCTTTGACAGCAAGATTTAAGGAGGTGAAGTAATCTTTAAAACAGTTGGTGCCTCCTTGGCATTTGGGCTATAGACGGTGCATTTCCCAGACCTCCCTGAAGGATGAGGAAACAATCAAGCTAAGGGGTATAGATTAAACAAGGAGAGCCATGCTTTGCTCTCTCGCACTGGAAGCCAGCTGGTTTGTCTTTCCTGAGACCATCAGTCCAAAAGTAGGAGCTTCCATGTGTGAAGAGAATCAGATTTTGGTGGCTCTCCCAAAGCTGTGGCTTTTGTGCTAAGCTGGACTGGGAAGTCATGAATTAGCTTGGTTGGGACTCTAGTAAGCTGCTCTAAAGACCTGAGAGCAGTAGGGCTCCAGACATTTCTCCTCAGTTCCTTTCTTGTACAGTTGCCTTCGGCCAGGCTTCTTGCAGATATCTTGCGGAGACTGGTATCTGTAGTAAACTTGGGATAGGAAGGAGGTGTGCTGGCATACATGACTGTATTTCCTTACCTATTCCTTCACTGTAGGCTGAGTTAAAATAAAAGATTTGGTCCGGTTGTATATTGTTGCCTTGCTCTGTTGAGAGAAGTGCTGCCTATGGTCTTTCCTTAAAGCTACTGTGTTCCACTAAGGAAACGTGCATTTTGAGAGCAGATGGTGGAGCTGGAAAATGATCTTCTGTATCCTTGTTCTGGTGCACCTCATGGAGAAGCATCTGTGTTAGGGTGCAGATGCTTTTATTTACCAGGAACTAGCTGCTTGCTGCAAGGGACTTACCTCAGTTCTCATAAACAGGCCCTTCTTGCTGTCCTGGAGATTGCAATCATCTCCATGGTGAGAGCTGCACAAACAGGAGGGAAGATAATGACCTTGTGGATTAAAGGGCAAAAGGAGGTTTCTTAGTATGTGAAGCTTGTGCTGATTGCCCTGGTTCTAGACTGAACCAGGAAAGGTAAGCTGCAAAAACAAAAGGGTGCTCTGCAAAAATTGTAGGGCCAGGAGGTGCATTACTCAGCTTTGCAGTGTGGAGAGAAAAAAGCAGCACCTGTTTGAGGAACTAAGGTGTGGATTTGATTTGTTCATGGACGTGCCCTTTGAGCATATTTGAGAGGCAGTAAGCCCATCTAATAAAAACTAGCAAAATCTGCCTTTAACTGGCTCTGCTTGGCTGCCTTTGATGTGCTTAAAGGGAAGCAGGTCTGCACTGTGCTCTTTGTTAGCTTGGAAGTACAAAGACCAGCAGCATCCCAATGTGTGTCTGGCAAACATCACCAGAGCCTTGCCATGCCTGTCTTCACCTCAGTCCCAGGATGCTGGCTTTAAGTTCCCTTTCTTCAGTACTCAAGTACCTGTGGGAAGCCTGACTCTCAGCAGAGCTTCAAATCAATGTGCATAGCTCCTTCTGCCATTCTAGTTCAGGCATGATCTCATTTGTTTTGAAGCCTCTTCTGCCAAGGAGCTTCTTCAGGTCTTTTTCATCATCTAACTTTTCAGAGTTAGCAGTGAGATCAAGGGAGCGTAAAATGCCACATACCCTGCTCTTCAGCATCCGTGCCTCCCTGTGCTGCTGAGAGATATGTGCTAAGGCAACTTCTGCTGACTAAAAAACTCCCTCATCTCATTTGATGTTTTTCAGATTCTCAGCTTGGTTGGCTTGTGCCTCAGATGGTAGTGAAGGTGACTAGAGTATCACTGCTGTTCTTGCTGGGGACACTTGGTATTTATGTGATGCCTTGATCCCTTGTGTGGACTTTCTACTTGGAGAAGGCTACCAGCTTTTCATGTGTTCCAAATCTTCAAGCCAGCTGTGTCTCTCTTCTCCGGCTGGACTGGGAGTACTGGGAGGTATTCTTTCTCCTCTGCTCAGTGGAGGCCTCACCTGGCATGCTGTGCCCAATTCTGAGCTTCTCAGTACAGGAGAAAAATGCACATACTGGAGAGAAGGGACACAAAGGGCTTGTGTTGGTGGAATTTATGCCGGCTGCTGTGATTCTGGATTGAATGTCCCGTTACTGCAGTGCCAAAGACTGAATCCACTAATCCTGAACAACATAAGTGGAGAACTTGGTTTGGGGCGTCATAACTTGGGCTAATGTGAACAAGTTTGTAGCTTTTGGTGTAGAGGTGCGAAAAACTTCGTGTGTAGTTTCATGAGGGTGTGAGAGAAGGTTGTGCCAAAGCTTCCAGTCCTGTTGTTTTTGGAATGGAGTGAGGCGGCAGAAATGTGACCCTTCCTCCTTTCACTTGGCAATATGGAGCAGTGTTGCTGGCATTGAAACTGGAGCCAGGCTCCTCTTGGAGGTGTGTGGCACTAGAATGAGAGACAATAGACAAATGACTCTGGGAGAACATTGGGAAAAGCCTTTTCATTGCAAATGTGGTTGGATGCTGAAGCAGAGCCTCAGGGAGGTTGTGAGATACACATCCTTGCAAGTAATTCAAAGTTTGTATGAACATTCAAAAGTCTTTTTGCCTGAACAGCTAGAGCTGGCTATGTTCGGAGCAGGGTATGGGGCCAGACACCTCCAGAAGTCAGTTCCAATCTAATGCTCTTCAGTGGTAGGTGGTGCCCAGATGGTGTGGTTCAGCTGTGGCATAAATCACAGCCTGGGATTATGCCTGAATGCCTCTTCCTAGGCTGGCATGATAAACAGACTCTACGGAGGTGCCTTAGTACTTCTTTGTGGGAAGCATGCATCTTTATGGAGATGGTCACAAGGAGATGATGTGTGCCTGTTGCTGGATTTCGTATTATATGTCATTTCAGTCTTCCTCTTTAATTCTTCCAGGTACAGCTACATGATTGACAATGTCATTCTGCTGATCACTGGGACTCTGCACCAGCGTTCCATCTCTGAACTGGTGCCCAAGTGCCACCCTCTGGGAAGTTTTGAGCAGATGGAAGCTGTGAACATTGCTCAGACACCTGCAGAGCTCTACAATGCAATCTTGGTGGACACTCCCCTGGGTGAGTGGAGCTGTTCAAAATACCTCTCAGCTGTGTGTGGTGGAACAGATGTCCTTTTCTCCCCTAGTCTATCTCCAGCTAAGGCTAAGTTGTGCTCCAGGAAGACAAAGTGGTCGGTAATGCACAGCTGTGGATGTACTGCCTGTGGTGGCTGGGCTTGAATTGACAGTTTGTGCCTGTCCTGTGCCATCTTTTCCTCTGGAGGACCAGCTAGCTCTCTGTACCCTTCAATCAGTGTCCAGGCCAGCACAGTGGTAGGGCAGACTGCTGGACAATTTGGTTTTTGTGAGCCAGGCCTTGAGTCTCCTTAGTGAAGGACTATTGGGTCTTTTGCAGGAATGAATCACTTGATTTCCAGCACTTTTAGTTGAATCATTGGGTAATTTCTTGTATGGAGTTTTTTTTAGATAATTACAGAGATCTGCACATGCCCAGTCTTGTTCTGAGACTACTAAAATTAGCACTAGTTAATTAAAAGCCCTTTATGTAAACAAAAAACAAACCCAAACAACCACAGCAAAATAAAGAAATCTCCAAAAGCCTTTTTAAAACTCATTGTATAGCAGCATCCTGGACTGAGGTATATTGTCTTAGAGCTACAGGCTTGTTCAGGAGCCACATAATGCTAAAACTAAGTGTCTTATGAAGAACTAGTCAGATCTGTTCTTTAAAGATAAAAGGTGTAGGAAGTGGTTCTGGAGAAAATATGGAAGTTTTTGCAGTAGTAGGGGAGGTAGTCACAGGTGACTTGCTAGTTTAGCATCTGTGGGCAAAAACGTAATGAGATATGCCTGAGTCAGTGATTAGTCATTCTTTTGGGGTTGCTAGAAAGAACAAAACACGCTAAGTCATCATACTGTCTTTGATAGAAATAGTTGGGTTTGGAACTGAAAGTGCTTTTGTAAATGCTTTGTGTAATAATGGGGCAAATGAAGTCGTTGTCATGGAAAAATGACTTGTGCCCAGTAAAGAAGGGAGAACGTGCCTCAAGAGATCTGGGTTTCAAGGCAGGGCAACAACGCAGCAGGAGAACTGAGGCTCTGCATGCAGTTGAGTTGAGCCCACTGTATGTGTGGGAAGAAAATCCTCCTCACAAGTAAGTGGGAACCTTCCCATTTTGGCAAGAAGATAGAACAGAGTATTTCAGAGATATTATCTCTCAGAGACCTTAAAGCTTCCAGCAGAATATGGAGTGAAAATGCCCTGTGTCAGTGTTGAGGTGCTTCTGGACAACATGGCTGACAATTGAGGGTCTTTGCCTCTTGTGTTCATGTACTTGTACATGAGTTGGTTTTGCCTGCTTCAGCCCTGCCTGGGCTGGCTTCTCCAGACCTTTGCCCAGGCCATGCCCTTGGGGCTGTGTACCAAGCAGTGTGGCATTTCTTCAGCAGGGGAACATGGGGAGAAGTTGTGTTGCCTAAACAAGCAGGCATGCAGGCTTTGATTGTTGAACTTGCACTCTTTCCAGTGACCACACGCAAAGAAACAGCATCTCTATCTCCTAAAAGGACTTGAGTAACTACGTGGCTTGGTGGGAATGCCTAACCCCAAATGGCTTTCATAGGTTAGCAGGGCAAAATGAGACTTGCTGTAAGCCTAATTTGGGATATTGGAGGGCCAAGAACTGAAATAGCAGTGTACTCATTCCTCAGCTACTCTGAAGTAGCCACTGCTTAGCTATCCAGGCTGGCCAGCGCATCCTGCAGTAAAAACCAGTCCTGGCACACTCTGTTTGCATTTTTGCCAACCATTGGGAGCAGCGTTCCTCCGGCCACGTGGCATTGTGCTCTGGTGCTGCAAAGAAACTTCTGGGGAGGTTAACCTCTGTTCAGGACCCTCCAGACCCACATCGTAGCTGCTGTCTTTCCAGGCAGCTCATGCTATAAAAGTGGTGCAGGCCAGAGGTGTGAGCCTGCATTGCAACTGATTTGTTGCACAGAGCAGAGCACTGGTCAGTTCTCAGCAGGACTGTGGTGTCTGTTATACATAGCTGCACTGTGTAAGCTGAGACAGATCAGATTTCTCTTTGTAGCAAATTCAGCGAAGTTGGTTACTGAGTGGGAGTTGAAGTCAGGAAGTCCTGTCAGTGGGTTTATTGTACCAATCGTTTGCTAGCAAGAGCACAACAGCAGCATTACACTGCACTGTAGATGTACAAGACTCACCTATATCTGCAGCTTGCAGCACCTGTTTGGTCTGAAATTTGCGTTCTTTAGGTGGCCACAACTTCTCCAACTCCCTCCCAGAGGTACTCTGGCAAAGTATGTAGGGCTGAGCATCCTACCAAGTCCTATTAATTTATCCTGTCTCCTGTTACTAACTTTCAGCTAGAGAAATAAAAGCCCTTGGACAAAGTGGAAAATGAGACTAATAGACTTGACCAGAAGAAACAACTCCTGACACCAGCCATGACCAGTGTCATGGGCTATATGAGCTGTGGCATCACCGTGCCTTCTTAATCCCCACTAAAATATTATAGAAAGAGGGAGAAGCATCAGCTCCTTTTGTCTCACTAGCTGCTGTCTCACAGGTACTTAAGCACTCCTGCAGTGCTGTAGCAGGCAGTTCAAAGCTGCATTTTCGCCTTCAAGTGCCTGCATCTGGGAACAGTCTGTGGATTGCTTATTTTTAAATACAGACTTTCTCTATTATTGATACTGAGGACTAGAGCTGAGAATTTCTGTTGGGAATAGGCTGTTAACAAAACCATAGGACTAAGGCGTGAAGAAATATTTTCATATGAGAACCCCAAAAATTTTTATGGCCTAAGGAACCATGGTGGAGCCTGAGGTTTTGAGTCATGACAATTTGTCTGCTGAAGATAAAGGGCCAGGCCTAGGAGGGACAAGCTCAACACAGGGTGTGCTTCTGCCTGGTATTGTTGAGGAGTCTGGAAAGTGCTGAGCATGGGTCTACTTACGACAATGCTAACTCTGTCTCTGGCTCTGTTTCAGCTGCTTTCTTCCAAGACTGCATATCTGAACAGGACCTGGATGAAATGAATATCGAAATAATTCGAAACACCCTGTATAAGGTAAATGACTCACAGAATTGCAGAATGGGTTAGGTTGGAGAGGGCTACAGTGTGTCATCTGATTCAAACTCCCTGCTCAATCAGGACTATCCCAGAGTATATGGCACAGGTTTGTGTCTGGATGGTCCTGGAATATCTCCAGTGAGGGAGGATCCACACCCTCTCTGGACAAACAGTTCTAGTGCATGGTCACCCACACAGTAAAAAAGTTCTTCCTCATATTCAGGTGGAACTTCCTGTGCATCAATTTCTGCTTGTTGCCTCTTGCCCTAGTGCTAGAGTTTCTGAGAAGGAAAGGAGGTGTAAACTTCCCTATTTATTCCTGGCATGGTGATTAAACATGGCCAAAACCTAGTTGCATCCACTGGAAAGTAAGGATAGCACTCCTGGAGGAGCCTGACATGCGATCACATGGCTCTGCTGAGACAGGGTACCAGAGCTAGGCTGAGAGGAGGATTTTCTTGGAGCTGTCAAGAGTCTTTGCAAGAGATTTTGCAGAAGTGGTGTCTTTGAATTTACTCATGCCTCAGGCAGTCAGGAGAAGTCTATTCCCTCACCACATAGGTTCAGAGGTGTAGTTAACTGCATTCACAATGACTAATCTTAAACTTGGTTGTAGGACTCCCATTGGCTTTGCTCCCTGCCTTGAGCCCTTCCCAAAGACCTTCCAACTGTCTGCTCAAGCCTTCTGTGTCTGTGGTTGGGGTTAGATGTTCTTGGTAGAGCAGTGTAAAAGGTGCAAGCTGGGGAGAGTATTGGCAGAGAGATGTGGAGGGGCTAAGGATCCCCTTGTCCTGAGCTGTCACCTCTGCAGGCCCTGTCTGGTTTTAGCTGGCAGTGTTGAAGTGTGTGTTTATGTGCAGGCTATGGCTATCGCTCCATCTCGACTCTCTGGATCAGGGGTGGGATATAGATTTTATCTGTCAATCTTGTTTTGGCTGGTCATGGCCAGCCTGCAGTCGGTGTGACCTCTTCTTCCCAAGGAAGCTGTGGCCTGTTTGGAGAGGCAGAGAACAGGTCAGGCGTGAAGGGAAGAAGGCAAAGGGAGGGAGAAGGAGCAGCATGTCAGCAGTCATGCCCAACTGCCTGTGGCCTCTGGCATGTACTGGTCTTTGCTGTAACAGGGAGGGACACCTGTGTGCATAAACACCACAGCCTTGCAGGGCACAGGCCTCGGTCTTAACATGATGCAGGAGGGGGAAGGCAGGCAGCAGAGTGGGCACGGGAAAGCTGGTTGGGAGGGAGGTGGGATATATCCCCTTGGATCCCAGTTGCCATGTCCTTTCCAATATCCTTTTTGAGGCTTAATACTGCTTTGTAGTCTGCACTTCCTACCCACAAATGGAAATGTAGGTGCCTGTAATGCCTTAGTGTGTGCTGGCACTGGTTCTTGCTAAAGAGCAGCCCCTGGGGAATACAGAAGCTCTGTCCGTAACAAATCACAGGGATGAAGGGGTGGAAAAGGTGATTGCTGCTTTCAGACTGTACTTGAAGCTACCTCTCTCCCCAGGGACTGGAAAATGTATAATACAATGCAAATGAGGGAAATAAAACCAGGTCTGAAATCTGCAGAGAGCTGCTCTGAAAAGCACAGCAGGTCTGAGACAGATGCCTGCATCCGTGTGGAGTTGGCATGGGAAGGGGAAGTGCTATCTCCCAGACATACTGGAGGTTTTTTTAAAGAATCTGTGAGTGTGTTGACAGAAGGTTTGAGCAGGATCCATAGAAGCTATTACAAAGCCTTCTTGTTAGCAATGAAGGTTCTCAAATGGTGGAAATATTAAAATGTTCAGTGCTTAATGTAGAGTGCAGTCAGCAGCCAAGTGTTGCAATGGAAGTGTGCTGGCATTGTTATCTTTAGTGTTGGCCTTGTTATCTTCAGTGCTTACTTCCTTTGTTCCATCTCTTGTTGAAGTGAAGCCAGCTGACTGTTGGCCTTTGCTGGTGACTTTCTTGTAGGATCCAATTGAAGGAGCATTGTGACTGGACAATAAAATAAAGCAGGCAAATCAGTGTGGATAAATGTGGAATGGTGTATGGGAGAGGCCAGGGGGAACCCTAACTCTGCTTGTACAGTGAGGGTCTCCTTGCTTCTTCCTACTACTAAATGGAGTCTTGGCTAGTGAGTGACCTAAGCAATTGTCTCTCTACAAGGTAACATGTTCCTAACAGTAGAAAAGAACTATATTAGTATCACTGTGCTACTGCATCCATCTGTAAAGTGTATTTGACCTGGCCACTATCTCATTCCACTCATCTCAGAGTATGAACAGCAGAACAGGAGATTGTGCTAAGACAGACAAATTAAGAGGCTTGGGTACGATTTCTGTAAGGAAAACTACAGAGAAATACTAGGATTCCTCAGCTGACAGAGGAGGGTGATATCTGCAGATCGCGGAGGAAAAGTCAGTGTGGATGGACAGGCCACAGGCCTAACTTCAGACTGGATTTGAGGACAGATGAGGCTAGCCCGAGGCAGACGGGGGTGGGTTCATGGAAGGGAAGACCCACTGAGGATCATTAAAGGCAAAGACACCTCCGTTCCTGGGGGAAGGGCTTCAGGACATTGGAGTGTTTCTGTCACGGGAAGGGCAGCCAATGCAGCTGTTTACAGACTGTTTCCATGTTGTCTGTGATACGGATCCCCACTCACTGCTGGATATTTGAGTTCACCTATATTTGCTTCTAAAGCCCTAGGTTTGTGCGTGAGCTCTGATGAGGGTAGAGATAGTGACTGAATCTCTTCTCCATGTTCCCTTTCCTGCCAGCCTCAAATGGCATCTGTTATCCATGTCCTTGTTCCTGTGGTAACTCTGCAGACTGATGCTCTGTGCTCTCCTCTGCCGGAGCAGTGGCAAGTGCTGGAGAGGCTTTCTTTGATGAGTGATGCCAACCCAGCACTGTCCTCTTGCACTGTGTGGTAACAAATACAGAACACAGTAATCCAGGTGCTTTCCTAGTGCAGTGGCTGAGGGTTTTGAACTTGTACATTCTTGGTCCATCTTCAGTCCTAGAGTTGTTGTGATAAAGCAGAGATTTGTGGTGTCTCAGCATCCTTTTATTCTATACCTTTGAGTGATTCTGGTTGCAGCTCTCTGCTCAGGGAGGTGTTTTATTACTTGGTCACTTCTTCTGAGAACATTTTTGCTGAATGATACTTTTAGCCATCCACAGCTTTCTTGGGCTCCCCCTGGGAGACAGAGTAATCTTCCAGATGGATTACGGAACATCTCCACAAAGGATTACGTTTCCTGGAGGCAGCATAGCTGTGCCTGGCCGTATGTTTTCTGCAGTGCTCCAGTTGGGATAGAGACCAAGTGGTCACAGTGTGAAAAGAAAATTAGAGAGAATGGCTGGTTTCTTTCACAGATGTCCTGTCTCATCTCTTGACTCTGCTTACACAGCGCTACTTTCTGAGTGTAGGTCTTGTAGCTATGGTTGTGTGGCTTGGCATGTTTGTGGAGGCCAGAGCAGGGTCAGGAAACCATGTGAGACTTCAGTAAATGAGTTAGGCGACTCAGAGGAGAAAAATAGGCTTTAACCTTGCTGCTTGGGGATCTTGCCCACAGTAAGCTCATGCAGTCACTTGAACAAACCCAACCACAGCCCTTCATGTCTCTCTGGCTCCTGGGGAAAGCACTGTCCTTGTGTGGGCAAGTTCACATGGGGCCAGAGTGCCTGTGCTGTGTTACAGAGCATCTGGGAGCCTCCCAGCTTGCTGTCTGTCCTCTGCTGAAGACCCCTGTGGGAGAGTAGATGAAGCTGTGTAGAAGAATGCTCATCTGCCCTCTCTCTTCCAGGCTTACCTGGAGTCCTTCTACAAGTTCTGCAAGACGCTGGGAGGTACCACGGCAGATGCCATGTGCCCAATCCTGGAGGTAGGTCTGGAAACTCTTGTAGCTGGATGGTATTACAGTGATGGTCATCTCTCCCTGCTCAGGCCCAGCTTGTCTGCCAGTTGTTAAGCATTCTTCAGTTAGTGTTCAGCATCCTCATGCCCACTTGACCTGCTCACTGGGAGGCCTGGGCAACACTGCTTGCCTATGACTTTGGTTCCCCAAATACTGATACCTTTGTGGCGACATCTTCATCCTCTCACGTGGATAACAAGTGGGAGAGCTACCAGGGCTGTTTGGGTCACAGCCTGTGTCCATGCCAAGGCTTGCTGTGAGATGTGCAGGACTCAGGAGCAGTAGGTAAGAGAGACTCCTTGATTTGGGCAGGATTTGTGCCTGGGATGGGGATTTCCTCACCTGAATGCTCCCTAGGTACTGGGGATACTGGGAGCCTGCACTTGTAGCCTGCCCTGGCTGAGCAAAAGAGAGCTGTACACATCCCTGCAGCCTCCTCATGCTGCCCTCTGATGTGGCTATGTGCAGAGTAGCACTGTTACCTGCCAGCCTCTGGTTAAGATACTGCATCCCAGCATGAGCCACTCTTTTCCCACAGTTTGAAGCTGACCGGAGGGCCTTCATTATCACCATCAACTCATTTGGTACTGAGCTGTCCAAGGAGGACCGAGCCAAGCTGTTCCCACACTGTGGCAAGCTCTACCCTGAGGGCCTGGCTCAGCTGGCCAGGGCAGATGACTACGAGCAAGTCAAAAATGTTGCTGACTACTATCCTGTGAGTGCTCTGGGATGAGGGGCGTGGGGATTGGTACAAGAACCTTCTCTGGATCAGAGCTCCTTGGGGATCTGGGAGAGCTTGTGGCTTGACAGCTTGGGGACAGGGATGCCAATCTTCTCTGATACTGTTGGTCCTGTGCTCTGCTTGGCCAGGACTTGGCTTCACTGAGATGTCATTGGCTTGTTAGTCATGGCTGTCATTTCAGTGGTGACTGAGAGACAATATTCCCTGTCCCAGGGTGTGGGAACTTATCACCAAACCCTTGAGGTGCTGATGTGGCAGCAATGACAGGCTGTCCTTGCCTGAGTGAGAAGAGGTGTTGCCCCACTTCCAGCCCTGAGCTCTGGTTCAGTTGAAGATGGGATGCTGATCTGGGAGGACACGTTTGGATTTGTCTGTGTTCAAGCCGCTTTGTACATGACTGGGGATCTGTTTAGAGTCAGTGTCCCCTTACTGAGCAGCCTGTGTGTGTGGGCACAGGGGTCTGGCCCAAACACTTCAGTCTGTACATGGAGGGGTCTGTATCTGATGCCCCTTCTCCTATGGCTCAAAGCAATTATACACCTTTGAGAACAGCACATTTCAGAGGAGAGGGGCAGGGCTCGTGGTTTCTCTGTCCTCTGACTAGACAGGGTGGCTGGAGTAACTGTGACACAGGGGGCCCTCAAATGCTGCTGAAGTTGGGTACAGAGTATATCCTCGTGTAATGCCTTTCTGCAGGAGTACAAGCTGCTATTTGAAGGGGCTGGCAGCAACCCTGGAGACAAAACCCTTGAAGACCGGTTCTTTGAGCACGAGGTGAGTGAGCCCTGACGTGCTTCTTGACGTGTGCCATTTGCAAAGCTCCAGGTGTCAGGAAGCTAGCCTGCTGCCCTGTCAGCAGTGCTGTGGATGAACAGGGTTTGGGGGAAGGAGAAGCATGCTTGCCCTCTGCTCCTGCATGAGGATGGGGGGCCTGGCATAATGCTTGGTCTGTTGTCTCACCCAGACAGATTAGAGCAGTGTGGGGAGGCATGTTTGGGGCTGCTAATGGATATTTGGTCCATTGATAGGAAAACTAGAGTGTAATTACATGGAAAATAAGGATTTTCATGGTACCTGAGTTATAAATATTTCCTTCAAATGTCAGAGCCTGTCCTGAGCCATGTGCTGTAGGTTAGAGCTGTCCCGAGGACCTAGAGAGATGCAGAACAGGATACCTGTGCTGAGCCTTCCAGCCTTCTGGGAAGTCATGGGCCCTTCCAAGCAGCTCCACTCTTGCCTTGACCAACTCCTCCTATCTGAGGTGAACAAATGACATGTCCTCCTCTGGGCTTTCCCCAGGTAAAGCTGAACAAGCTGGCCTTCCTCAACCAATTCCACTTTGGAGTCTTCTATGCCTTTGTGAAGCTGAAGGAGCAGGAGTGCCGCAACATTGTGTGGATCGCAGAGTGCATCGCCCAGCGGCACAGAACCAAGATCGACAACTACATTCCCATCTTCTAACTCTGCTCTGCTCCTGTCTGACCCTCCCACCCCTGGAGTCCGGAGGGACCCCTAACTCCCTGAGTGGTCCCTTGCCCAGACTCCAGGGATGTCCCATCTGTGGAACTGGATCAAATGAGGAAACTGTACAGTTGCTAGTTAAATTATTCACAAGCTGAAGTTTGAGTTGTGTGTACTGTGAGATGTCCGGAGGGATGAGTGGTCCAGGCTTAGCCCTGTGCAGCAGGAGGTCCTCCTGTTGTGTATGCAGTAGTCCCAGTGTTCCTGTACTAATTGCTGTGTGTGCTTATGCTCATAGAGCAAGCTTGAGCTGCGGGGGACTGCCTCTGAGGGGGTCCCACTGCTGCAGAGGAATAGGTCAGGTCTGCCATGGCTGGGGGGCCCTCTGTCAGTGCTCTGCACGTCTCCTACTCAGTGTTGTTCCTGTGAGATGTAGTTATAATGTGGTTTATAGCGTAGCCCATGCTGCTGTGCAATCCCTGCATCCCCTTGTAGTGAACCCTGACCTGGGAGAGACCAAGCAACCCGGGCCAGGACTGGAATGGAGCCTGTGGGAATGTGAGGGCAGAGCCAAAGTGCTTGTGGAGCACATTCCTCCCACTCTGGCAGTGTTTGCAGCTTCTCTGTGTCTGCAGAAGCAGCTCTCATCAGTCTCCCTGCTGCCCTGTACAGGGCTCCATAAGCTGGCTGAGCGCCTTCCTCAGAGCTGTGGAGACCCACAGCTTACAGTTTATTGTCATAACCATGCAAAAACTGGGGTTCCTTTGGGCTCTGTGGGTGGTGGTGGACCCCTGCACTCCTCCAGGGTAGACATCCAGGCTTCTCCCCTGCAGAGGATGGGTTGGCACTGCCATGGAGCTGTATGGCACAGCTAGCCATGGGACAGAGCAGCCTTAGTCACCCTGCTGGGGGCAGGGATGTCCCAGGCCCTGCCTGTCCGGGGTGGGAGCCAAGCCTTGGGCATGGTGTGACAGCTCTGCCCTTTGCTGCCGTGTCCTGGCTAGCTCCTAGTTGCACTTGAAGTCTGGGAGATGTGCAATGGCAGCAGACAAGCCTTGCTGGAGGGAAACACGCTGGATGCTGCTGGAAGGATCAATGGAGAATTGGCTCTGTCCCAGCTTGTGCTGTGGTCACCTCTGCAGTTTGTTTTTCTGTGAGCCCCTCCTCTCTACACCAATAAATATCTGCCTACTGCACTGTGCTCTCCTGCTTACTTGGGCACCTGCTCCCACAGCCCCAGCTGGAGGCTCCATCAGTCACAGGGAATCTGGTAGTTGTGGTAATGGAGCCTGATGTGGTTCCTGAGTGAGTTGGGACTCTTGTTTCTACTGCAGGCTTGGTGGTAGTACCACCCCATGAGCCCCAGGGTACTTCCTCCAGCCCAAGCCATAACAGTGCCTGGTCTGTGGGTGCAGCTGCCCGTTGAGCTAAGTGGTGCCTAAGGGGTGCAGCCTTAAGGGAATGATCCGTAGGGATCATCCTTAGGGATGTGGGGATGTCCCTGGCATGTGGGGCTGTCCACATGACAGTGTGGGCACTGTCACTGCTTCCATCCTTGCCCCAGCAAGCAAAAACAAAGCAATAGAAAGTCTTTGGCATAGGGCTGGAAAGAGGAGCAAGGAGTGGGCACAAATCCTTCCTGGCAAGCTGACCCCTTTTCTGGGAGTACCTGTGGCACCTGCTGCCACATGAGAGGCTCCTGCCACAGTGCTTGGCATGGTGCCAGCCATCACCCAGCTCAGCTCTGCCCACAGGCCGGGCATCCCTGAGCAGCATTGCAGCACTGCACTGTGGAAGGAGACAGCCAGAACCTGCTGGAATATCAATAATGGATTTATTTAAAAAGTGACAATCACATAGTTCATCTCATGAAGAGCTCTGCAGCACTGGCAGCCTGGTCTCGGCCCCTGCACTCATGGGGAGCATGTGGAGTGTGTAATGAGTGGCAGGGAGGCAGTGGCCATAGGATCCCAGCCCTGACCCAGCCAAGAGGGGATGGAGACAAACAGCTCTGAGAGCAGAAAGGAAGGTGGTGGGCTCAGGAGGTACATCCCAGCCTGTGGTGCAGAGCTGCTGAGACAGGCAGGGATGGGCCTCTTGGAGGGTGCACGGTTAGAAAAAATACAAAACCACGGTCTCTAGAAAATGTTGATTCTTGTACAATAGAAAATAGATCTACCTGATTTTGGAAAGAAATTTGGTTTTTAACGTCTAGCGCTGATTGTTCCCCCACAGTGCAGGAGGGCGGTGCCTTTGGCTTTGCATGTGCTCGGGGGCTGGTGTGCCTGGAAAGCCTGGGAGAAAGGCCGTGTGCAGGCTGAGGTCAGGCCTTCTTCACATCATTGTGGTGTTCTCGCCGCAGCGCTCGGGGCAGCTTGGGGTTGATGAAGAATCCTTTCAAGAACAAGTCTCGGACAAAATAGGGCAGGTAGCGGTGTATGAAATACATGATCCCAAGGCCCTGCCCTGGGTAGTAGCGCACGGCTGGGTTGGCAGCCAGAAGCCCGTCTGTGATGCTGTTCACCACCGCGCTGAGGTCCTCCACCGCCACCTTCATGAACTGGATGAACTGCTGGTTGATCTCCTCTACATAGTCCTCACCGTAGGCCTGCAGCAGCTCCTGGGGCAGACTGGCCAACAGCTGCTGCTTCTGCAGGTTCCAGAAGGTAGGGTCACATGTCGTCCCTGCAAGGAAACAGTGCCCGTGAGCTGTGTGTGCCCCCCACTCCAGGGCACCTGCCATGGGTGTCAGAAGCCCCAGTCACCTTCCAGCCTCACAGGAAGGTCCAGCTGAGACCCTGGCAAAGATTGCCACGAGGGAAGCACAGTAGTAGCACCATAGTGACTCTTGCTAGTCTGAGACTGGACCACGGTCTTGGACCCTGCCTCTAGTGGGAATGCTGCTACCATAAACGTGACTGAGCTGCTTTGACCAGTCCTGGTGGTATGGGATCTGCTGGCAGGACTTGATCCTGATGTTTCCAATCCACCAGAGCCCAGCGGCCAGAGGGTAACTGCTGTCCCCATATGGCTGGAGATGCTCAGAAGCTTCATGCTTGCACCACCAACTGCTCGTCCCATTGCTCTATCTTCTGCCCCCCTAGGATACCTGTTCTTTGCCCACAGGCACTGACCCTCTTACCTGTTTTGTAGTAGCCAGGCAGAATGAGGCTGACTTTGATGCCCCAGGGCTGGAGCTCGCTGCGGAAGGTGTCCATGACCAGGCTGAGGGCTGCCTTTGAGGCCCCATAGGCTGCCAGGCAAGGGAAGGGCATGTCACCTGTCATGAGTGAAAGAATGAGTGAGCCAGTGCTCCACCAGGGACAGAGTGGAGTGGGGGTAAGGGCAGGTCTTGTGTAGGGCTGTGTTCCTGGCCCCTGCTCAGGGAAATGGTTTAGGGTTTGTTTTGCTGAGAAAACAACTGAAATTAGCTTCAAATTATTGTTTTAATGGGGTAAAAAAAAAGTGGTGAGGGAAGAGGAAATTGATTTTGCTCCCTGTCCCGCTAAAACTTGGGATTGTTATCCCCAGTGGAGGATTAATGTGTTTTAATGGGCAAAAAAAAAGGGCAGGGGAGAGGAAGTCAGTTTTCCCACCCTGGCTGGGGCAGTCATCCCCAGTGGAGGCACATGGCAGCTGGGCTTGGGTTGCCCATGACGCCTGTGACCAGGCTGATTGTCCCCAGCCCCCATGTCTCCCCATGTCTTGGTGGCTGCTGTGGGGTTCAGCAGTGCTCCCAGCTCATCCTAGAGTTCCTGGTGCCAGTTGGCTGAGAAAGTTGGAGTGCCTGGGGGGTAGGACCTGCACCACACCATGGGGATTGTCAAGCCATGCCTGGGCTGAGGGTGCCAGGGGTGCCATGTTGGAGGGAGGCTGCTCACCTGCAGGGCTGCTCACGGTGACAATGCGGCCGCTGGCAGAGCGGAGCAGGGGCAGCAGCCCCTTGGTGAGCTCCAGGGAGCCAAAGAAGTTCACCTCCATGCAGGTGCGGAACTTGCCCAGTGGCGAGAGCTCAGCATCAGCGATGGTGTCATTGAACCCGGCATTATTCACCAGGCCCCAGAGTCCTGTGGGGATGGGGTGCTTGAAGAGGTGACCTGAATGGGGAAGCCCCACCCTGGGATTCCCAGCTGCTCCCCAGGCTGACTGGGGGGTCCTGCAAAGGACTTGTGGGGTGCCCCAGGACAAGAAGAGAGCTTGGCAAAGGCTGTTGGCACAGGTGCCTGCAGGGATGCAGCCCCCTGTGGGGACACATGGAAATACATGGAGGTTTGGCACTGTCACACTGGCTGCAGGCTGAGCTCCCGGGGAGTTCTGTGGGGTTGTCAAAGGTTCCTCCTACCTGTGCTGTTGGTGTGGGCCTGGATGTGCTGCAGGACACGCTGGATGTCCTCTGTCTTGGTCAGGTCCATCTGCAGCAGTGTTAGCCGTGGCGAGCAGCTCCGGCGCAACTCCTGGGCACCAGGACTCTGCAGGTCCAGCACACTGGCAAACACCCGAAAGCCCATGATGTCCAAGTGCCGGGCTGTTGCCTGCCCAAAGCCCGAGTCACATCCTGAAAGAGACGGGAAGAGCCTTTCAGTGGCCAGTGACAGCCACTGTCTGTCCCCAGCCCCCAAAGATCGCCTAGCTCTGCCCCTCTCACTAGGAACCAAACACCCACCTCAGCATCAGTTTCCCTTGCTTGAGGACCTCCTCGGCTCTACACCCCGCTGTAGCTCCTGACATCACCAGGATGTGACCTTGCCCTGGGGCATTCGCAGGTCAAGGAGCTGCTATTTTCTCTCTCTTGCAGCAGGAAGAAAACACTCCCTTTATCTACAACCCCATCGCCCCGAGCACCTCCCTGATTTAAGGTGCAGGTAAACCCGCAGGCACCAGCAACCACCGGAACAGCCCAGAGCCCTGCAGCGATGCGGGGCCATCAACCCTCAAAGTAGCCTCTAAAAGCTCCATCAAGCACCACTCAGAGCTGGCATAAGGCTCCGTGGGAGACTTTTGACAAATGCTTTTCACCTCCCAGAAAGTGTTCAAGAGGCAGAGAACGCCTTCACGTGCTGGGGCAGGAGGGCATTAAAAAGGGTGAGGGAAAAAAGGGATTCTGGTCTGCTCCTGCTACCCTGCCTCCTTCAAGGGAGCATCCAAACGGGATAGTCCACTCGGGAGAGTACTGGTGCTCCGTGCCCAGTCCCAGCTTCATCTCCTCCATGTAGGATCAAACAGGGGCACCACAGGTGACACTGGCACCCGCAAAGCTACCATCGCGGTGGCTGGGGGACAGTCCAGGCAGAAGCTGGCTGTTGCAGAGCGGTGACAAGGCCAGTGGCCAGGGTGGAGTGGCCAGGATGCAAACAAACAGCAGCAGCAAGGTACAGGCTGTTCCCGGGGCCGATGGCAGCACTGATAGCTCAGGGAGCCTGTGCCACAGCCACTGCCCAGTCACATTAACCATTAACAAGGGAGCGCTGCAGGGGCAGCCCATGGCCCTGCACCCTCCTGCCCGGCACCTTTGGGTGCTCCTGAGGACATCGCTGAAAATGGAACCTGTGTGGCACCTGGGGCCATCTCGGGATGGACACAACAGTAGCCCTGGGGACTGTCATCACACGAGATTCAGCACCCCTCTACCAGCCTTTCGGAGAGGGGGTGGGCACAGGGCTTGGCTGCCTCACTCTTCCATAGCCCCAGGCTGGGATTGGGCACTTACAGTTCTTGGGGTACCAGCTAAGCATCACTTCGGCATCTCTGACCTAGTCCCCAGCTCAGTTTTACTCTATTGCTACGTCAGAAACATATAATTAAACCCCTGGCCAGAGGCCAGAGTGATAACACAGCCTGGAGCTGCTCAGCGGGCAGGAAGGGGCTGCAGGGACCTCACTTTCCCACACAACACCCAAGACTCATCATGGATGTGTGCAAGGTTGGCTGAGCATCACCCCAGCATTTTCCCTGGCATTGCCCTAGCATCACCCCCAGCACCCTGGTCCGCAGGGCATGCTGAAGGTGCTGCCAGCACAGCACCTGTACCTCTCCCCTCCCCAGGAACAGTGCATGCTGCCAGCAGACAAACAGATAAGGTGCATTTCACCTTTCCGAGCAATGTGGGAGAAAACTGCAATAAAGATAAGGCTTAAAAATAAAAGTGCTTGTGGTCACAGCCTCATCAAGATACAGCTGACAGGAGAGTTACCTGCACTGCTCCCATGCAGCCAGCAAGAAAAGATTCCAGTCCAAACGAAGCTTCTTATCACCACGTAATTCAAAACCCCAGGAAACATCTCAAAAAACTGACAGCCAGGTTTGCCGGCTTCTTGCAGGCAAGTCTGGCAAGGACGGAGCAAACACAGCCACATGCTGTCCAAGTCAGGCAGGGTTTGTTTTGCCTTAGAGGAGCAGGGCAGTCAGAGGGTTTGTTTCGGAAGTTCTAATTTATTCACACACACCAAAAAAAAAACTCCTGGGAGGCTGGCGGGAGGCCCAGGGCCAGGAGGGTGAGGATGCTCTGGTGTTATTTAAGGTCTCCGCTGCTGCTCAGCTTCCCATCCGCTGTGCTCAGGCATGGCCAAGAGTGCAGGGAGGGACAATGAACCCCCTGGGCCCATAACACGTGGCCCCAAAGCCTGGCAGCTTGCCCAGGGCCATGTTCACTCCCCGTGGCCACCAGCACATGAGCTGCTGGCCACGCTGGAGCTGGCACAGGAGCCATTGCCGCTGGCCCAGCCCCGCCGGGAGCGCTGGAGCCGTCCAGTCTGTGCAGCCCCAGCAAGGCTGGCGCTGCGCTCACCGCCCTCCCAGGATGCTGCATCACGAGGAGATGCCGGCGCCAGTTCCCCCCGCCCCAGCTCCCAGCTTGCCAACTGGTTTCACAGTCGTGCTGGAGGGAGGGACGTGGTCAGATCAAGCACAGAAGCATTGGGAGCGCAGCAGAGGAAAGCAAGTACCTTGAAGCCCCCCATTGCATCCCCACGGACCCTGGGCCAGCAGACAGAGGCTTTTGCTGCAGCAGGAGCAGAGCAAAGCCTGAGTCCAGGTTGCAAAATCCAGCAGCCCTCCACAGGCTCAGCAAATCAGGACAAACTCTTGCACCAGGGGCCAGACGACTGTTTTCCAGAGCAGCAGGTCAGCAGCAATTCCTGAGGACTTTGCAGAAGCTCCAGACACTTCAGCAGCTCCCCAAAGAGTGAGAGACACAAGCCTCCACTAGAATTTTGGTAAGACAAGCCCCAACTTTACTTATCTTGAGCAAGCAAGAAGGTTCGGCCTCCAGCATCATCATGATGGATGCCCTCCTGCCCACTCAGAGAGGGCAAAGAGGACCGACCCCACAGCATCTTGCATCCATTGTCCAGAGTTGCTCCTCACTGGTGACAGCAGAGCCACCGCCAGGGCTGAGCTGTGCCAGCTGGGCAGCTCCCAGCCAGCCTGCACCGCTCGTGCTTCCTTGCTGCCAGGAGCCAGCTGAAGCTGCAGTCCCGGTTTGGTGTGGATGCATTTCTTTCAGGTGAGTCAGGCATGGCACGCTCTGACATTTTGCTGTCTCAGGTATTGACCCTGCTCTCCTGCACCAGCACCAAGGCCACCATATACAGACATGCTCAAAGTTAGTGCTACAGTTTTCTGATTGGAGCAGAGAGGGTCAATAACACAGCTGTGACCCAGGAGCTGCTGAGCCACAACCATGTGCCTGCCCCTGCCCCCACTGCCGGCACGGTACGTGATGGAGGGCTGGTGGCACAGGTCTGTGGTGCTCCCCCAATGCAATCTAGGAGTGACTTCTCTTCCCAAGCAGCAAGCTGAGAGTTCTCATCCATGAGTTGTGCAGCCTCGTTCTGGAGCTGTGGAACTGCAGGCTGAGCATCTTAAACCCTGAGCTATAAGACAAGCATCCTCATCCCTGAACCACAAGTTGTACATCCTCATGACCTCTGCATCCTCATCCCTGAACCATGCACAACAGGTGAGGACCAATGGAAATCTAAGCAGTGAGAAACACAGCTTGGCTGAAGAATTCCCATGTGGCTGCAAAACCGCCCAGAGCCTGGTGGGTACAGCAGCTGGTCTTTGGATCTAGTCCCTCCACAGCCACCTCAGCTGAAGACCCTGGTGTGGAAGCTGAAGAGGGGTTGCCCCAGGGCTGAGCACCCCTGTGATGGATCAGCTCCCCCACAGTCACCCCTAGCAGCATGGTCAGTCAGCAGCCCTAGGGTGTGCCCCAGGCATGTGGCAGTGAGGCAGCTGGAGTCACCCCTTGAGGATGCTCCATCTTTCACCAGCTGGGAGCTTGCCATCTGCATTGGGCACTCAGAAGGGCATCACCCTCTCCACCCCCATCAGCTCTGCAGACCTTTGCCTGGGTGCCCCCTGCTGCTCCCCAAATGTCAGGACATCAGTCCCACCTCCCCAAAGAGCTTTCGGGCTGTGTGTCCCACCACCCTGACTGAGAGGCCTCACCAAGATGGAGCTGTCACGAGGCTCAAGGACACCATCAATGGGGGGAGTTGGGGTGCCAAGGCCAAATGGATTAACATGCTGAGCCACTCGTTTCCATAGGCTCAAGCTCTGCCTGGGGTGCCAAGCTAAACATGGCCTTCTGGCTCTGACAGGATTCACTGCCACCATGGATCCAGTTTCTCTGGGCATGGTATGGGATTTAGCTGGGCAGTACTGAGGGAGGCTCAGCTGGTCTTTGCACAGTGCAGGTCCAGACAGGATAAAATGCCCAGCAAAATCCTGTGTGGGCAGAGCAAGGCCCTGTGGCCAACACCTTCTGGATGCTGCACACATTTGAAGCAAGGAGTGATAAAGGGGTGATGTCAGCCCTGGGCCAGAGGGAACAAATTCTTGGCAGGGCACAGGAGAGGGAGGGGAAGGCAGGAGCACCTGTCCTCACAGCAGCTGGGCCACCACAGCCAGCCACAGCACCAGCCCTGGCCTCCCCAGCCAGGCATCAGCTACCATCTGCCCACACCCAAGATACTGCTGGGGGAGTGGGGCTGGGAGGGAGTACCCACAGCCCCCAACCTACCCAGTATCATCACTGTCCACAGGAAATACCACCCCAGACAGTGGCTTGCATGGCATGCCGTGTCCCCACTCCCCATGGGAACAGCCCTCATGCCCTGGCACAGGCAGATGGGGCTGGGATGGCAGCAGCCCTGGTGATGCTGCTGCTGGTCCTCAGCACTGGGGTTCAGGAAACCATAAGCCTAATTAAATTAAATTAAAGCCAGAAGACACCTTTAGGGATGACCCAAATTCCTAGTGAGTGGATAATGCAGGAGCCCCCCATGCAAACAGCCTGGGTGGGCATCCCTGCAAAGCCTCAGCCTCCTTCCTGAACAGGATCTGAGCCAAGGGGGGCACACACTGCCCCTGCTTCTCTAGGACCACCCCCTTACACAAGGCAGTCAGCACAGGCAGCTGGAGGGAGATTGCTGATGGCTCCCACAGCCCAGGATAGACACATCCCTCCAACAGGTCCTATAGGTCAGAGCAGGGATCAGACCCTCAGCCCCACAAGGAGACCCATGACAGAAGGCAAAGCTCAGAATGCCTGTGGCAGGGGGGTACATGTGTGACCTATCCCTCTCTGTGCCGGGGACAATAGCCAGATTGTATGAATTACAGTGGATTAGCCAAGTGTTCCTGGGGCCTTAGAGTCATCACCTCCACCCGGGAAGTTATCTCCCATTTAACAAAGACAAGGGGGAAAATCTGATTTTCTGCCTAGACAACCAATGCAACCAGGCAGAGATGACGAGGAGCCCCCAGGCCAGTGTGAATGCACCTACAGCTTCTGGATTAAAGGCCATTTCTCAGGAGCTTTACTAGTGCATCCTTATTGGGGACTCGATGGCGATGGCGCAAAAGCAGCTGGGCAATAAAAAAAAGTGTCAGAGGCCACAGCCCTCCCCATCACTGTCACTAAAAGCCATCCAGACGCCTTATCCCCCACCATAGCTGCAAGCAACAGATGCTGTTTGCCACCGGTGGGGCTAATGAACACAGGAGCTTATTAGTGCCCTGGGACAGCAGGACAGGAATGAGCCCAGCCACCCCCCTGCAATGCAAGGCCAGTGTCTGGTGTGATGCTCAAAGAGGTTGGGACCTGGGAATTAACACAGCCCTGGCATGGCAGTGATGCTGCTGCCAGTGAGCAGTGACCCTGTGCTCACAAGCTTATGAGGGGAGGGAGGAAGTGCCACCTCCAGCATCGCTGCAACACTTCGCAGAAAGAGAGCACAGGAATTTCCTAGAAGCAGCCGCTCACCGCACCCCGGGGGCTGGATGGCATCTTCCGGCAGCTGCTGTCTCCACCGAGGGGAGATCCTCTCCCCAAAAGGAGTGGTGAGACTCTCACAGACAAGAATTTGATCTTCCAGCAGGGAGGGATAAGCAAGAGAAGACAGCAGCACAGACATCACCTGGCACAGGCTGTACATCAGAGCTAACCTGGATGAATGGATGTCCTTCTGAGAAAAGGAAGTTTTGCAGAGCTGTGGCAACAGCTGGGTTAATAATCACCTTCAAAGGTAACATGGTGAACTGGGAACACAGAGCCAACAAGCCTCGAAAGCCATCCATCAGGAAGAGCTGTCACTGGGAAGGACACCCATGGCCCAGTGACAGCTCGACCAGATCACTCAAGATCAGTGCCAGTGGCAAGCTGGCACTGGTAACACATCCACCTGGGCTCTTGGAGAGGGAGAGGCTGGGTAGGAACCAGGCTGAGAAGCCAGAAAGCTCCACCAGCTATGTCTGGAATGATGCTTCTGAGGAATAAGGTAGTGGCAATAAATCCATGGCTGGGGCACCTCTAGTCTGCAAAAGAGCTTTCCAGGGACTCCCAGCAGGCTGGAGAACCACCAGCCGAGCCCCATATCCATTCCTCCTCTGTACTAGCAAGCAAGGAGCAGCAGCATCAGGTCACACCTAAGGTCTGCTACAGGCAGGACTAATCCATCCACAGGCAGCTGAAGGACCACCATGAGCCATCGCCACCCAGAGACATCTCAGGGAAGGTGTTTCTGGCCACCAAAAGCACCACAGCCGTGTGGCATGACCAGGAGAACCTCTAACCACGTGGTGGGACAGGTCAACTATGGGAGAGCTTTGAAGTGCCACCCAGACAGCACCATGGGCAACTCACAAGTGATGCCAGCAGGGACAAAGTCATGCTGGGACAGCTGACCAAAGCAGCAGGTCAGAGCAAGCCCAGGGGATCACCAAGTTAAACATCTCAGAGTTTTCATCACCCCAATAAAGCTATGGCAGTTTCAGTGCAGCACTACCAGTTTGGGGGTATTTTGCTGATGAGATATTTCTTTGCTTGTAAGGTGCCATCTCATCACTCTCCTTGTCACAAGAGTAAACTCCCACCACATGCCACAATCCCAAGCAAGCAGAAGAAGTGGTACAAGTCCTGCCCATTCCCACATCATGATGGTCTCTACAGCTGCACCAACTATTTTCTTTTGCAGCTTCCAGATCCATGTGAAGCGGGGGACTTTTTTTTTTTTTAGAAACAGAGCAAAACACTTGAGCAAACACCAACTGAGCTTCTGCCAAGACAGCTTTTGAAATACACTGAGCTGTTTAAGCCCCCAGGCTCAGAGCTGTGCCTCATGACAACCTCAAGCCACCTGCCCTTTCCATACACAGTTCAAGTTGTCTCCTCCTTACCTTCCTTACTCTTCACCTGCAGGTTTCACCAGCTCTTCAGAGTAAGAGTTTGAGTATCATAAGACTACTTGGGTACATTTTCCCCAAAATACATGAAGGTGGCCCTCCAGGCTGATGTGCTTGGACATAGTTGTGCTGACCCAGGCAATGCCAGAGCAGCACCCACATGTGCCCTTCAGCTTAGGCAGAGCCCAGCACAACAGCTGAAAGAGGGGAACACAATTCATCCTGGGGTGGCTGTGCACCCCAGGTTGGAGCTTATCCCCACCTGGTAACTGGGACCCTAGAGAGGAACAAAAATTGGTCACAGTGGGCTACTCATAGCAGGATTAGGGCCTGGTAACCCAGAAAAGCTGCAGCTTCCCCATCCCTGGAAGTGTTCAAGGCCAGGTGGGATGTAACTAGCAACCTGGCCTAGTAGAAGGTGTCCCTGTCCATGGCAGGGGATCAAGATGGTCTTTAAAGTCTTTTCCAAGCGAAACCATTCAGAGCTTCTATGATTCTGAGAGACCAGACTTTCAAAGCCAGCACAGAAGACATCAGGGCAGGTAGCTGAGCTTTTCCAGCCCATCCCTTCTCTCTGTTCCCAGCCTGCCTGGGAGTCACTCGCCATCTGGCTCCATGGGGTCAACCACCCAGCAAGAGGAAATATCGCAGCAAAGCCTGTAAAGCCAAAAACTGCTTTTCAAGATTACAGCCTTAGAGCCAGCAAATCCCAGGACAGCTCTATGTGTGACAGGGAAGCCAGCTCCCGAGGGGGAAGCTGATAAAGCTCAGGGGCTGGCTGCTCTCCAGGGGAGAAGGAAGCAAAAGTGATACGTTGCACATGCAAGCACACACAAGCTGAGAAAGAAGAATGGGAGATGGTGGATATACCACAGCCACTGAGGGGAGCAGGGAAGGAGGTAACAGGCACATGCTGGGGAGGTTAAAAATAAAAGGTCCTAAACTATACCTGTAGCAATGCACTGACAACATGAGGGAAATTTTTTCCACCTAATCATAGGTAATTAGAACATTTTCCACCTTATTATGAAACAGGTTGGAAGGGACCTTATAGGGTCATCCAGCTCCAACACTCCTGCTGTGGGCAGGGACACCTTCCAGATTGCTCCAAACCCCATCCAACCTGACCTTGGAGGCTCCACAGCAGTACCTCAGATCTGAGATGACAGGAGGGACATCAGGAGGTAAAGAGGTACAAAAGCCTTGCAGCCTTTCCTCCTGGGGAAAAAAAAACCCTCCAGCTGGAGTTTTAGACCTGCACTGAAAGAAGACTATGTGGAGAAGGCACAGATTTGGTGGAAACACCTTGAAAAGCCCCCTCCAACAAAACCCTGGCTGGGAAAGTCCACCAACCCTGTGCTGTGCTCCCAGTAGTAAAAGCAGCAACAGGCTCTTCTGTAACCAGATCCTGGCTTGAGGGGAGCTAGACTCAACAGTGGGTAACCCAATCCCAGACCTCATTAAAAATGTGCTGCTCATTGGACTAGAGGGCAGCAACTGCCTACACTTCTCTCCTTCCGAAAGCATCCGTTCCCATCTGACAATCTCATTTCGGCAGGGAAGTCTTTGCTTTGTTGCTCTCATGTCCCCGCATAACCCTGAGGCTAATCAAGCCAGCTTGGGTTTCTCTACCAACTCCAGTCTCCCACAGTATGAAACCTCAATGTGTTTTTCCTCCTAATTAGCTGTGCTCATCATTTTTGGTTAACGGTGCTAAAAACTCCCACCTCAACAGGTCTGTGTCATTAGTAGGCTTCAAAAGTGCTTATTATATAGATAAGTGAGAAAAAGCCGAGCATATCTATCCACATGCCTGTGGTGAGCAGGGGTAGGTATCTATTTCTGAAGAAACCTCACGTGGGAAAGAGGAATCCTAAATCCATGGAGGGCTGCTGACAAAGCGGGGGGAGAGCTTCAGCCCTGCAGATAGAGGCAGAAAAAACAGCTTTTGTGCTCAGTTCCCAAAAGCCAGCAGTAAACCCTATAACTACAGTTAAATGTTGCAATTTTTTAACTTCAAGTATACCAGGAATTGCTTGTGCACCAGGACTGGCATTTGGGTGTTTGATTTCGGTCCTGTCCCACCCCTCAGCTTGGAGGCAGCAGCTGCCTCTGCTGTTAATTTTTAATAGATTCTGGAAAAATCAGAGCAATTTCAGGGAATAAGCTGATTGTCAGCCTTCACTTATAGAATCACAAAATGGTTTGGTTTGGCAGGGATCTGAAAGATCACCTAGTTCCAACCCCCCACGCTTAGGCTGGGGAGAGATCCCAGGTACCTCCAAGCTGGATCACTGGCTCCAGAAGCAGAGTGGAAGTCACCTATGGAGAGCTGCAGCACTTTTGCACAAAGCATTTCTCACGGGAATGCTGCTGGCAGGCTCAGCACCAAACACTGGCTGTGAGTGTGCTGTGCAGGTGCTCCAGCCATGCTTTGGTGCAGAGGTGCCTGCCCCAGAGCCAGCCCTGACCCCAGCATTTCTCAGTCACCTTGTTTAGCTGGAAAATAGATCTAAGACAGCATCCTAGTCGAGACAGGAGCAACATTGTTTTTTTACCACAGAAAGTGATTTACCTTCATGGCAGAAAGCAAAAGTCCTAACATCTGGATTGAATCACGCAGTCCTGCTGCAGCCAGCAGATGCTTCAACATCTGTGGAGTCCATGGGAAACACTGAAGCGCTGCAAGTTGCAAAGCCTCTGTTAACCTTGAACATGATCTGAAGCTCTGACCCATTTCAGATTGTTAATGGGGCATGCAATTGTAACAAGAATGCTTCACCAGGAAAACCACACTTTCCCTGCAGCCAGGAAGGAGAAGAGAGGAGGACAGGGTGGGTTTGGGTCTGGGCAGCCTGACTTTCCAAACAATTTTGCTCACAGAGGTGATTTGTTGGAAGACAGACCAATCTGCAGGTGCTCCTAGCTTCCTTCATAGGCTGCACCAAGGAAGAGCAAGGATACAAGAGACCCAAACTGCTTCTCTCAGGCAGCCATCCTGATCTTTGGGGTTATTGGAGAGCTAATTCAGGTACCACCATTATAGACAGAACAACAAGTCACTATTTTCAACTTTCTGTCCAAGTTGAAGCGTAAGAACAAATACCTCGTAACACAACTCCTGTCCCTCTGCTTTGCAAAGCCCTGCTGGCAGGCAGACTCTCTAGGCTGGTTTGCATTCGGTGCTTTCCAAGGATCTGCAGTAAATCGGGCAATTGGCTACTGTCCAAAGAACCACCCCACACAGTCACACATGGCAGAGCTACACAACAGCAAGAGGCTTCTCCAGCTGCTCAGTGGAGCCCCGCAATGCTCCTGGCCATCCCTCCACCACCTCCAGGCACCCAGTTGTGTTGGATGGTTTGAATAAACTCACTGAATTCCACAGGCATCTGCTAAGATTACAGGAACCAAAGGATGGTCTAGGTTCATGTTAAACTGATCCAGTCAAAGCTCAGCCTCGTACAAAGCACTGCCAGCCTGAATCTGGTGAAGCCAAGAAATGGCAGCTCATCACCTCCCTCCAAAACTGCTCTTGCAGACCATCATCCTGCCCAGGCTCCAGAGGCTGGACCGCATTTTGTATCAACTCCCTGTGGGAAGGAGTATGGGATATAACACCCCTCCTCTTTGCTCACACAGCTCTGAGGAGTCCAGTGGCCCTAAGAACAGCCAGCAGTGCTGTTTCACATTTGGGAAGGGGGATGCTCACAAAAACCAGCCGTTTGATGATCAGAGCAAGCAGGTCTCAGTGAGCCACTGGCCCACAGGTGCCAGCCAGCAGCACCAGCACCCTGGAGTGCCCTGTCACATGCTGTGGTGAGGGATGCCAGATATTGGGCTTCCTTGCAGCTTCCCAGTGCTGGATCAGGCTCTGGTCAGGCAGCTGCCCATACTAACCCTGCCCAGACCTCAGGGATGTTGGGATCCCTGCGGTTTTCCAAGTTTGGCCAAAGACTGTACCAGGTGTGGGCTCATCTTTAAGGCAAGGGCAGGCTCAGGACAGCAAACCACAGGAGCCATGGAGATGGCTGCTGTCTCCCTCCCAGCCCAGGCCAAGCAGCTGATCCTCGCTCCGCTCCTCATCCCCACCATCCTCCTGGGGCTGACCTCTCCCAGCCCTGGCTGCACAGGAGGGCATTCTCCTCCTCCCTCAAAACAGCTGTTATATCCCCTAGGAAGACAGGATTAACACTTCCCTCACTCTCTGCCCCCAGACAGGCTGCATCCACTGGAGCCATGCTCTGGGAGAAGCTGGACCATTGGGATGCAGTACAAAAGCCCCAAGGTCACAGCCCCAGACAAACACAGCACTGCAGGGACTAGTGACCACTTACTTTGCTAGCCCAGGGGATGCATCATGGGAAAGCAGTGTCCCTTGCTCCCCTCTAGCAGCAGGCAGCTGCCTATCCCTGCTCCAGCCAAACCCCAGTCCCATATGCAAGTCAAAATGCAGACCTGCAACAGATGGGAAACGCCACAACTTCCCAGTCCCTGCTGCTACCACAGGGTCAGCAGCTTCGCTCTGCAGCAGCTTTGCTATTTTCCCACTGAGTTGCACAGTTAGTTTTCCTTCAATCCCTCCCATAACTAAGTTTTATTTAGCCACTGATGTCCAGACCAGCACGTGTGGCTGGAGCATCACATGCACAGCTCAACTTAGGGTTGTTCCCGGGGAGAGTGGGCACCTGGAAGAACTGAAACTCATCACCTGTGAGATAGAACAGCACTGCAGCCACCTTACCTTGCCCCAGATAAGCATCACTGAACCTGCTGCAGGATTAAGACAGTGACCAAGATGTGTATACAAGGAAATGATGCCCAAAGATTTTCAGGCTGAGACCTGCACTGCTCCATAGGGAGGGGCTTTTGTGCCATTTCTCAGTTGATCTGCAAGGTCCAGCACAACACACAGCATGGCAGAAGTTCTGTCCCTGACCTCACACACCTTCAGTGAGGCCCAGCATTGTCAGTCATCCTTGCCCATGCTGCTTGTTCTGCCAGGCTTTGCTTCCCATTGGCAAGAGGAGGAAGATCAGGCTGCCTTTCTCCCAGAGCTGATCCTTCCTGGCTGCTCCCACAGGAGACAATAACAGCTACTCAACATCTAGTTGCCTGGAATTAATCCGTAAAAGAATCAGGCTAATTACTATGCAAATACTCAAGTGAGGGATGCCATCCCCAGGAGAACAGCCCTCACATCTGCCCTATGGAAGGCACTTGCCGGAGCAGCAGTACAGAAACACCGATCCCACACCACAGGCTGCGCCTCGAACCTGTAAAACCACAAAGTATTTACAGCCAAGAGCAAACACATCAGAGCTGCAGAGGTGCCACCTCAATGCACTGGGGCAAGAACACCTTGTTCCAGTCACTGACTCACTAATTATACAGGCAATGCCAGAGAGCCAGGGCTGCCAGAGCCGGTGTGCCACAGGGCATGAGTGCATGGCTGTCAGACGTCCTCCCCAGGCAGCCCTACCCTGCTGCAGCTTTGACCTTCACTCACTTGAATCATTCATTCATCCACCGCCTTGTTCCTCTGATCTTCCTCCTCCAGAGATGATTCCCTGCACTTCCCACTGGTGCCACAGAACCCTTCAAGCTGAAAGCAGGAGCCAAGTCTTGCCTTAATTTTCTAGGAAACAAGCAAACTGCCTTCTCCAGCTTCAGCACCTCCAAGCCCAGCCCAGACATCTCCACCAGGATGCAGGCTCCTGTCCTTGGGAGCACTGCCAAAGTCATGCCCACAAGTTTCCCTCCCCTCTGCATCCATGCAGAGCCAGCAGCACCTTCCAGGCACACCTGGAGAAAAACCCACCCCAGCTCCAGCACTTCCTCCTCGCCTCTCCACTACTATTGCCTCACAGCAAAGCACTGCTGAGCCTGGCTCTCATCCTCCAGTTCCACTGCCAGGAGGAAGGAGTGAGAAACCATGTATACACCAAGATATCCTTCAGCCAGCAAGCCAGAGCCGTGCAAAACTTGGGAGCACAGCACATTCTCTAAGGAGCTCAGGACCACAGAGGAGCTCTGGACCAGGCAGCCCAAAAAGGAGGCAGGCAGCAGCTGGGCAGCATTTCCCAAGGATACCCACACAGTGGAGGACCTTGTTGCCAGCAGCTCCCTGGCTGGAGCTCTGGATGAAGCAGTGACGCTCAGTGCTGGGTACCCAGCTCTGTTGAAGCCTCTAAAGATACTATGAGAACCTTCCCAAGAACGAGTGCAGCTCCAGAGGGGAGGAAGGGAAGGGAAGGAGAGGAAAGCCCTTGGGCCAGCCGACAGGGTCTTAAGCCAGTGCTCCTGCTCTGTCCCATCTAATCTCGGGGCTTCCAGAGGAAGCAGCTCTCAGCATCGTGCTGCAACTAGTGGTCAACACTCGAGGGGCCATTGCAACTCCCTGCTTCGCGGGGCAGATATAGCCTGGCCGGTTCTGCTTGGACACGGGAGAGGATGAGGGATGCGCTGGCAGCGGTGGTTGGTCCCCAGCGGGACCCCACTGACAGCAGCGTCCTGGTGCCTGCGGGACACCCCACTCCGCTCCCCGCCGAGCCCAGGCGGTGCCGTCGGGGCGTCGAGGCCGTGTCCCCGCACTCACCTGTGACAAGGACGGCTCTGCCCGCCACCGGCAGCAGCCCGCGGGGCGCCGCCCGCCACAGCAGCAGCCCGGCGGCGGCGGCGGCCAGGGCCAGCCCCAGGGGCAGCGGCAGCCAGGCGCGGCACAGGCTCTGCAGGGCGGCCAGCAGCGCCAGCGGCAGCACCAGCCCCCGGCCCAGCGGCGGCCCCAGCCCCCGGCCCGGCCCCGGCGCCCGCCGCGCCGCCCGCAGCGCCAGGCTGCCGGCCAGCGCCGCCCACAGCGCGCCGTGCGCCCAGCGCTCCAGCCCCGGCTCCATCCCGGTCCCGATCCCGGGCCCGGCACGGCCCCGCCGCTGCCGCTCGCCCGCCCCGCCGCGCCCGTTTATACCCGCCCGGCGGGGGAGCGGGGCGGGGCGGGACCGGCCGCCGCCAATGGGAGACGGGCGGGACGGGAGCGCCGGGCACCGGGGGCCGCCGGGGCACCGGGAGCCGCGGGCACCGGGAGCGGCACCGACACCGGCGCCCGGGGAGGGGGAAGGCGGAGCACCTTGGTACCCATTGCTCTGCTCGGCTCGGCTCGGCGTGGTACTGCGCCGCACGACTTGGGATATCGTGCTGCCTGCGTAGCCACGGCTTGGCTCTGCTCGGCTCGGCGCGGTTTGGCTTGGCTCAGTCCTGCTCAGGATATTGTGCTGCCTAGGTAGGTGCATTCAGTGTTGCTTAGTCTGGCATGGCACAGCTCAGCTCAGCTCAGCTAGGGACATGATGCCGCCCGAGTAGATTCAGCTCAGCACAGCTTGGAGCATTTTGCCATCTCGGTAGGCATGGCTCATCTCGGGTCAGCGCAGCTTAGCTCAGCTCAGCCCTGCTCAGGACATTTTGTCACCTAAGTAGACACAATTCAGCTTGGTCCAGCTTGGCACAGCTCAGCTCAGAGCAGCTCAGGACAGCATGCCACATCAATATGCACAGCTCAGCTCAGCATGGCTCAGGACATGATGCCACCCAGAAAGGCACAGCTCGGCACAGACCAGGACATGATGATGCGCCAGATTCAGCTTGGCTTGGCTTGGCTTGGCTTGGCATGGCCCAGCTGAGCTCAAGACATTGTGCCACTTCAGTAGGCATGATTCAGCTCAGCTTGACATAGCTCAGCATGGCTCAGTCTTGCTTGGGACATGATGCTACCCAGTTAAGGCACAAATCAGCTTGGCCTGGCCCAGCTCAGCTGAGCTGAGCCCTGCTCAGTACATTGTGGCACCTCAGTAGGCATGATTCAGCTCAGCACTGCTCGGTTCAGTTCAGCTTGGAACATTATGCCACCTAGATAGGTGCAATTCAGCTCAGCTCAGCTTGGTTCAGCACAGCTCAAGACACCCAAGCAGACACAGCTCAGTTCGCCTTGGCTTAGCACAGTTTGGGATGTCATGCCTTGTACAAGATGGCTCAGCTCAGCTTGGCACATCTCAGGACAAGATGCCACCTTGCAGGCAGGCACAGCTCAGCTTGACACAACTTGGCTTGGCTCAGCACATCTTGAGACATCATATTACCTAAACAGGTACGGCTTAACCCAGCAGAGCTTGGCATGGCTCAGCATGACTCAGCTCAGCACAGCTTAGGACATCATGCTGCCTATGTAGGCACAGCTCAGCTTAACTCAGCTCAGTCCAGTATGGTTCAACTTGGTTCAGTATGGCTTGGTTATGCGGCACCTACAGCACAGCTCAGCTCAGCTTTGTTCAGCACGGTTCAGCATGTTGTGCTACCTGGGTAAGCACAGTTCAGCTCAACTTGGTTCAACTCAGCTCAGCACAGCTTGGTTTGGCCTGGCACAGCTTGGCTCAGTGCCTGTCCAGGCAGAACTTCCTGTCAAGAAGTGGCATTGCATCCAGGGTGGCTTAGCAGGAGGGAGGCTGCCCAAGCCACAGCCAGTGCCACCAGTACCCACACCCCATTGGGTGAACACAGGCATGGCCACCGTCAGGGCCACCCCTCGATCAGGTCTCCCTGCACAGGGCAGTGCCCTCAGACCCTGCTGGGGCAGCACTGTAGGAGCACTGGGCTGTCCAGGTCCTGGTGCCTTAGCCAGCCATGCTCAGTGCCCGGGGCAGGTAGGTGAGGTGTGAATCGCTCCCAGCTGCTCCCTGTGACTTGGGGTCAATGACTCCAGGGAGATCCCAAACCATTTCTCAGCACCTAGAACAGACAGCACTCTGCCACTCACCTACCTGGTGTTATTCTAGGGCTGCAGCAAGGCGAGCCATGCTGGGAGGTCAGGTCCTGGCTTGCCTCAGTGAAGCTTGGGGAAGCCCTGCCATGCACTGCTGAGTGCCAGGTCTGTGCCACCTCCCACAGCTGGTGGCAGGAGCTCCCTGCACTACCTGGTTGGGGGGCAAAGTCCTCTCCTTCCCAGGTTAATTACACAGGGTAATTGCTGCCGCTGGGCTTGCTTTATTAAGCACCTGCTTTAATATTTCACCAAGTCTCCGTCCTCGGTGATCCTTCGTGCGTCTCTGCCGTGGGCCTGACTCTCAGCACTCTCTGCCTGGGCTCTCACGTGCATCATCAACACCACTCTCCCTTTCTGGCAGAGCTGGGCCCTGCCAGCTGTGCTGCCATCAGCACTGGCCGCCCCACCAGACCCCCGAGCCTTACTGTGGTGGTGGCACATGCCAGGGATGCCTGTGCCATCCTTGTTGGAAGCAGCCTCCCTGGTACAGGCAGAAAAACACATTTCATCAGTGGGGATGGCAACGACTCCAGAAGTACAGCGTCAAACAGGCTGGGGTGGTTTGGCTGGGGTGTGGTGGTGTCACCCAGCTGAGTTTGAAGTGCTCAAGGGAATGTTGGGAAGCCGGCAAGGTGGAGGAGGAGGAGGGATGCTTCCAACAGCATGGCCGCGGGCTCTCCCACAGGAATCTGCTTGCTTGCAGCCTTGGGCTACTGAACCTGGTGAAAATATTGCAATAGAGGTGGCCACAAAGCAGAGCCTCAGGGAACTTGGGCCCTGAAGAGGACCCAGTTAAACCTCACCACACATCACTTCACTGGGGTTTGAAAAATCCTGTTGGAGAAATGTTGTTTTCCATGAGAGGCCATCCCTCACTGTGCTGGCTGAGCTAGAGGTGCTGGGGTGTGCAAGGGAGTGGGGTGAGGGACATGGTGCTTTGCAGGGACAGACAGAATGTAGAGTCTGTACCCATGTTGGTGTTTCACAGAGGGTAGATGTGGCCATTCTCAAATTGTGTCATGAATTTCCACAACCCCTTGAGAGCTGGGTTGGATGTCCGTCCATCCATCCATCCATCCATCCATCCATCCATCCATCCATCCATCCATCCACCCATCCATCCATCCATCCACCCATCCATCCATCCATCCATCCATCCATCCATCCTTCCCAGATCTCCTAACACATGGTCTCAGGATGCCCTTCTTGTGGGACACCTCAAGATGGGTTTGTAGATAGCCATGGTGTTCCTTGTCACACCAGTCAGGGCTTTCTGTGGGTTTTCTCACCACAAGTCCTGTGAGGGGGGGCTGGACCAGCAGCACCATTTTCTGTCTCTGGCCGCTCCCCAGCTTCCCCCAAAAGGCTGGTGTGCAGTCAGGGTGCCTGGTGGCTCTTCCCTTGAAGACAGTGCCTGGCCTTGTTCATCTGCCCATTGCCCAACCCCGAGGGTGCCTCCCAGCCGCACCGAGCTGTTGGGAAACGCGGTGATAGCCCCATTACCTTTTGACCTACTTGAGCTCTTCCGTACCCGTTCTGCTAATTACAGCTCATCTTTCACAGGGGAAGCGGGGCTGGTTCAACCACAGCCACCTCCCACACCTTTCCTGGGGCTGCTCAAGCAGGTCCCTGGGAGGGGGGACACACACGCACCACATCTTCCTAGTGCTCCCCTTGCCCTAGGCTGTTCCTCCAGCTCCTGGAGCCTCCCATGACTAACAGGTTTTGAGATAATTGTTTCACTCCCTAATCTGATCTGCAGAAGATTCATAACATTGTTTTCAAAGTGCCATAAGCCATTTCCAGGGGCTCTAAGCCCATGAGGGTTGTGATTCATCCACATGCTGCTGCCACAGGTACTTAATCTTCTTCAAAACAGCAAGTCCTTCTTCCAGGGCTATTATCTCCTCAGGAAACACCACCCAGGCAAGCGCCTAACAGGGTACTTTTGCCTGTTCAGTGCTGATGGATATTTGTGCCATCTCTTTCTTCCTCACACATGCCATGAGGTACAGTCCTTCCCTGAGACCAGCTGTCTCAGGAGAGGGCACCATGGGGCTGAAGCCTCCTTCAGTGTCACCTGGGGGCTGGGTACCCACCATGGACTGTCAAATCCACAGGAAAGGGGATGCTGCACTAAAGCATGGGGTGCTCCTTGTCTCCCACACAATGTCCTCAAAGAGCCCTTGAATGGACAGGGGTTCATCCTTCATGGTGACGATGTGAGACACTGGAGCCCATTGGCATTTGGGGCTGGAGACAGTTCAGGGGTGACAAAGGCTGTTGCACCACCTGGAATTAACTCTCATTTTCCCCCAAAGCATCTTGCAGAGAACAGTGATTGATTACTCTTGGCACCAAATATTTGTGTCCTACTACTGAACTTGGTGGTTGTCTGGTTTCTGGTTGAACTTTGCTACTGTAGCGGGAGCTCTGTTATTGTGGCATTCTTTTCTGGGCAGCACAGATCAGCAGGTGGCTGTGATTCAGCTAAGCCAGCACCCAACATCCCTGTGATCCTTTCCCAAACCTAAGGCATGGGAAACTGAGTCTAAAAAACCCAGCCTGGAGGTACTTCCCATGGCACAGCCAGCCTCAGCCTCCATGGAGCTACCTTAGCTCTTTGTTCTGGGGTCTTCTTCCTCTTCTTCCCCAGCATTTTTCATTCCTTGTTTCCAGCTCAAAGGACAAAGGCCTTTTTTTGGTATTTCCTTATATTTTGAAGCTATAAATCACAGGTGACCATTGGTGCCCATTGTCTGCTGCATTTGATGCCATGTTGGTGGAATCTGCCTGAGACCCAGACTTTGATCCTCCATCTGTAGGGGGTTTCCACACACCTCAGTTGGATGGTGGGCACAGCCCAAACCTTTCCCCAGTGGCTGGGCAGGACCTCCTTGCTCCCAGGGTGCTGTGGCTGGAGCAGCTCCTTCGCAGAGTACCAGGGATGCTCCTCAGGATAGCCTTGCTGGCAGCGTGGAGCATCCAGCCAAGCCCTGGCCCTGGGTCTGGCTCTTCCCAAACCCCTTGTCTTTGGAACATTCCCGCCTCTGACTTGTTAGGTTGCACACGATCCCCAGCTCTGTTTCCAGGCGCACTCATGGCTTTGGGAGGTTTCCCCTTCTGCCCTGGTGAGGACCTTGTGTCACTGTGCCTGCACAGCCTTTGCCAGCCAGGCTTTCTGCACCATGGTTCCCCAACCCAGAGCTGATTTTGGACTGCAGGGGCCTCACTCCTTCAGCATGGCTATGAAACTGATACTCTGCAGTGATTCCATCTCCACTAGTACTTAGCGTTCTCCTGGGGTTATGTGTGGTACCCATGCCAGACTTGCTTTGCCAGCCCCACATCAACCTCCCATCTCTTCCATGCCCATCACAGAGTCTGTATCTCAACACTGAGGTGACGGGGACAGGGGAAATGCGTCTCCCCCTCGGCCACAAGACAGATGCCAGGGGAAGCTGACTGGGCCGCGCACCAGGTGACATCCTGCTCCATCAGCTCCTGGGGAAGGGGGCAGTAGGTCACAGCAGCTGTGACCTGGTTCCCATCCCACGCCTTCATTCTGCTGGGGAAGGTGATTGCAGAATGGAGCATGTTGTCAACCTGAAGTTGCTTAAGAGGGTTGAGGCCAGGAAGTAGAGTAGGTGTCCTCTAGCTGAGGCAGGAGGAGGAATTTTTTGGGGAGGTAGATGATCACAATGCTTCTGGAAGGTAGCCAGGGTGCACTAGTATTTGCAAGAAGTACTCAAGATGGCTCAGACCTGGGAAGAAAAGAGAGGTTGTGCTGTCTACTGGTAAGAATTGTGCTTCCCACACAAAGTGGTGAGGATTCTTGGCAACCATGAGGTCAGGACCACAGGCAATCCCCCACCTTGAGCTTGGAGGTGGCAGTAGGGACATGCCCATGTAGCATGAAGCAGGATCTAACCTCAGAGTGTGGCAGCAAACAGGACCCTGTGCTGGGACAGTCCCATGGAAAAGATGGAATGGAGAAGACAGGGAACATCTATGACAGTAAAGGTGGAAGTTACGCAAGAGGGTAAATGCAACATAAAGTGGAACCAGGCTCATTCCTGCTGTCCCCTGCTCCTCCCCACTCCCTGGCCAGGGCAGGATGGGGGCCAGGGACAAGTCCTGGAGACAGAGCTGATCACAGGGGACAGGAGCCTGTCCCTGCCAGCCAGACAAACAGCCAGGACCAAGGACGAGGCTGTCATTCAACAGGAGACATGAAAGGCTGTGTCGCTGGGTAGGGGGAGCAGGGTGCAGCCCTGCCGGGTGCCAGGCTGGGGAGAACAACAAACTGAAGGCCAGGGGCGAGTCCCTGAAGAACGCCGGGACAGGGGGCATCCTTTCGGGACATGAAGCGTCCTTTAGGGTGGCCTCGCCGTGCGTGTGACCACCGTGCCCCCTCGTGGCAGCAAGACACAGCTCGCTGTCCCGGGCTGGTATGGGCAGGAGACGTGCAGGGATGGAGGCAGGGATGGAGATGGAGAAAGGAATGGAGGTGCTGGGTGCCATGGTGTGCCCTGGCAGGCTCACTTCATCCCACCTCGAGAATTCCGCTGGGGTGCAGCATCCCAACCCCATCTCTGCTGGTATTGCCTGAAGCCACACGTGTCCCAGGTCCCCACCAAGCCTTGTCTGACTGCCCCAAACTGCCCTCAGCTTGCAAAGGTGCCTCCATCATCCTGCCACCCCCTCTCCTTCTCGGGGGTCACCCCTACCTGTCATATTTTTGGCATAAACCACTTGTGCTGTGGCCAAGACAAGCACTTCAGGCGCCGCTCAAGGGCAGCATGTGTCCAGGGCCAGGCTGGGAATCCTGGAAATAACACCAAGGCTGAAAAAAAAAATAGGTGGAAAAACCCAAACACGTTCCCCTGCACCCTGCCTCAGTTTCCCCCAGCAAGCCCTCAGGAGTAACAGTCCTGGGGCTGTCACATGTGTAATGTCATTTTAGGCACCTGGAGCAGGTTCAGGGGGTCAAGAAGATGCTTTCTTACCCCTTTCTCCTTTCTCCCACTCCTGTGGCTCATTGTTGTCTATCATAACCTCTTTGTCCTGTCTTTGCAGCCCCAAGTCAAGCATCCAGAGGGGAGGAAAGCCAGACCATATCTTGAGGCACTTCTGGGACATTTGCAGCTCTCAGTGTGGCATCTTGCTGCTTTCACGGCCACTCGGGAGGATCTCAGACACATTGCAAGCCGGGGCAGGCTGGCATGTCCAGCCTCGTGGGAGAGGAACAACCTTGGGCAGAGATAGCCAGGAGGGAAAAGCTGCCCTGCCCGGTGGAGTTTTTCTTCATTCCTTGAAAGCCAGAGACCTGCTGTGCGGGATTCAGGGCTGGAGGCAGCACCAGGGCAGTGCTGAGGTGGAGTTACCATGATGGATGACATGACACCATTCCCAAATGCCACCACTACAGGTGACAATGCCCAAAACACCACAGCTGGCAGAGGGGGATGTTCAGAAATGGTGCCCACTGTGAGGAGCATCGCAGTCAGCACCCAGTGTGGGGTTTAATATGTGGCATGGCATGAGCCACACTGGGACAGGAGGTGGCAGGAACATCTCCCAGGCTCCCATGGGGACAGGTGGATGCTGTCCTTGATGCATTTACAGGAGCAGGCAGCCTGTCTTTGCCAAGCACAGGTATTTCTGAGGCTTTCAGCTGGGGGGACACATGGCTGCTGTGCCCTGGACCTGTTTCTAGAGGGGAACAACCACCCTTCCTCTCACCCAGGTCTGAGTCTCGCTAAACCCTCCAGGACAAGTTTGTAAAGGAGAGGTGAGGTGTGAGACAATTTTACTGTGCTGTGGCCTTGTGCTCAAGCTGCTGCTCCTGTCCTTGAGCATGCAGCCTTGAGACTGGCATCAGTCCTTGCTCCTTCTGGAAAAGTCCCCCAGCTGTCCTGCTACAGAGGGGATCGTGCTGTCCCCAGAGGGACAATGGTGCCTACAAGCTACAGGGCTGGCTGAGTGCTTGCCCCAGGCAGCAGGGTTGGGGATGCAGGAGAAGGGGTACTGGCTTGGCCAGGGAGGGAGTATCACATCATTCTGGCCTCTCAGGTACAGGAACAAGAGACGCTGACAGCATATCAGATCATTTTATTGCCACAGTGGCCATGGGCCAGACCTAGTTCCCAGAGGGGGTCTGGGTCCAGCCCCTTGACCCTTCTAATACTGTTGAGAAGATGAACCTCGAGCCTCCAAGCATGAGTGCGGAGCATCCTCCATCCTGGTCGGCATGGAGCAACTCTGGGGCATCGCTCCCATCCTGCTGCCTGCACCTCTGAGAGCTGGAGGCCAGCAAGGAAAAGTGAGGCAAGGCCAAAGGTGCGGAGTGTGCCTATCCTGGAACCGCAGGGGCTGCCACCACGTTCTGCCCTGGGGCTGCTGGCAGTGGGGAGCAGCAAGAGCCCCCTCAGCCCCCTCAAACCTCCATGCCAGGCGCCCGGCCCAGGCCCAGCGCCTGCACCAGGTCATCGCTGAGCCCGCTCTTCAGCGTCCGCCGCACTGCAGGAAGAGGAGAGTGTGGCACTCGCAGCACAAGCAGCACTGGGTGTCAGGGACTCCATGCACTGGGGGCCTGTCCAGGTAGGGCCAGGGTAATGGGCCTGTGGCATGGACTGGTCTCAGGGTACATCCTGTCTGGTGGGCTCAGCATGGCAAGTCATGGGTGGCCCATGGGAAGAAGCCAGGCATGGCATGGGAACAAGGACGCAAAGGACAAGGCATGGGGACAGAGCACAGAGACATGGGGATGAGACAAGGCGTACAGACAGAGTATAGAGACATAGAGATGGAACAGAAGACAGGGACAGAGATGAGAGGGAGTATGGGGACTGGGAAGAGAGAGATAGAGATGGGACAGGCCATAGCAACAGAGACAAAAAGATGGGAATGGGTAAGGGGACAGGGACACAGAGCTGGGAAAAAGCATCTGAGCAGGGACATAGAGATGGGTCAGGGACATGGAGATGGGACAGAGTACAGGGACAGAGCATGGGAACAGAGATGGAACAGGGCACAAGGACTGAGGGATGGGACTTACAGGACTTTCTATTGCCACGGGACCTCCTGCGCTCCTTGTTAGGGCAGGGTCGGGGGTTGGCATTGTGAGTCACAGATTTCACCAGCTGGTCCATGATTTCATCTGAAGCATCATCGGGGGAGCTGGGAACATCCTCCTGGGCTGGAGAGCCCTGGGTTGGAGTGCCATGCCCTGTTCCTGCATGGGGACAATGAGGATGCTGGCACCAGCCATTCCCAACCAGCTGGGCATTCCTTGTGTTCTTTTGCCATCCTGCTCCTACCCTGGCTGCCTCGGCTGCGGCGGGCAGGGATATCTGTGGGGAAAGTCAGCACAATCTTCATGCTCTCGTGACCTGCTTCCATCTGCTCCCTGGGGCTGCTGGACACCACGGCAGGTGGCAGAACTGCCTCAGCAATGCCAGAGAATTTCTCAGTCTGCAACGGGAGGAGAGGTTGGTGTTGGGGACATGGGGAGCATCACCTCCTGGTGGCACCCAGCTGAGTGTCCCCGTACCTCGGTGATGAGCCGTCCCCGGGTTTTGTTGCGCTCGCGGTGGGCGGCGCGTTTTTTCTGCTGCTGCAGGACGCGCTCCCAGCAGGTGCGGTACTCCAGGGCAAACTCCTGCAGCAATTTGCAGATGGATGTCACCTTCATGTCCCGTGCCACGCTCGCTGGGTACCCCAGGTACAGCAGGAAGGAGTGAAACCTATGGGAAAGTCAGTCACAGAGGGCCAGCAACAGAACTGCAAGGTTCCTGCTGTGTCCCTAAGCCACCAACCTGTTGAGGACACGCCTGTGCACCACCTTCAGGACAATGATGCGCTGGGTGCTGTCCTTGAGGAACTCTGTCAGCTTGGTCTTCAGCACTGGCTTGGTCTCATGCTTGGCAATCACCTTCAGGTTGTGCCAGGAGGCCCTGCACCTCCGCTCCAGCTGCACCAGGCTGTTGGCCAGCTCTTCAAAGTCAACCTTTGATGAGTGAGATGTCAGTCCTTGGCCATACTGGTGTAGCTGGGGAGCCAGAGGACCCACACCCTCCCCTTGCCCATGTGACACCTGCGTTGCCTCACCTTGGCAGAGCGGGTGATAGAGGCAATTTCTGAGTAGAGGTCAGTGGTTTCTGGGAACTTCTCTACCACCATCTGGCAGAGATGGTAGAGCAGGGACTGCCGGTGCACTGTGTCCTTCACTTCCGAGACCTTTTCCAGGTAGCCGAGCTCAAAGCCTCTGCTCTGAAACCCAATGGACTCAGCAGGGACTCCTCCCTACTCCAGCAGACCTCCAGTCTGCAAACCCACTGGGTCCCCACCAGTACCTCCCCACAGACCCTTCTGGGTCCCCACACACCACGGTGGGTCCTCACCCTGCTCCTCACCTGGGAACCATTCAAGAAGTTGCCCATGGCCAGCAATGTGGCCAAGATGCACTTGAATGTGTGATTTCTGGCCAGCTGCTCCATGCCTACCTTCAGATCAAAGAGCGGTTCTGCGATCTCCTGGGTGAGGGGAAAAGCAGGTGAGATTCCTTGGTCACTGTCTCCCTTGGGAGCTTCAGCATTCACCCATGAGGATAACCACCTCCTAATCAATCCAAGCCCATGCTTGCCTTGAGGACCTGCATCCCCAGCCAGGATGGTACCTCCCATGTTTGGATACGACCAGAAACATGCTTGGCTCAGTGCTTAGCACTGCTGGCATGTCAGCCATGGGAGGGCAGGAGGGAGATGGGTACATGGCTCCATACCTGCTCCAGGGTCTCATAGTCCAGCTTGAAGGCCCAGAGCTGGAGCCTGGCAGTGACATCACTGATGGAAGACAGAGAGAGCAGGAACTGCTCTGCAGTGCCCAAAGGCACATCAGGATTGGCCAGCTGGGCCTCCTGGATCTTCTGTTTTTCCTCCTCAGTTGGGACCATGGTTAGGATTTTCTGGAGCAGGGAAAGAGGGATATGTCAGACTCCGTACATGGGATATGTCACCCCAGGCATCATGGCATGGACGTCTCCCAGCCTGGGGCAATGACCTGCTGACGACCTCAGAGGAGCTGAGCTTGCTTCTTTTGTGCTCACCTCAATCCCTTCCTTACTGACTGCAAACTCATCAAAGCTGAGCACAGCTGTCTTGATTATATGGATGGGCGGCAGCACAGTGAGGCCAATGTTGATGGCATTGCTCCTCTTGGGGTCCAACACCACCACCACCTTCTTCCCATCAATGGCTTTCTGCAAAGAGGACAGGATGGATGGGAACAGCCAGGCAAAGGGCTCGCCTTCATGAACTTATGAACACGGGGAACCAAACATAGACCAGGCAGTGAGCCAAACCAAATCTCTTCACTGCCCCTAATCATCCCCACCGAGCCGCCAGGCTTCTGGTGCCCATCCTTGACATAGGGTAGGGGTTACAGTGCATGCTGAGGGTCCCCACAGAAACCCACAGCCTTTCCCCCACCCTTCAAGTCCCCTTGGCCAATGGGTGTCCACCGGTACCTTTGAGGTTGGTGTTTCCTTTGACCGTGACTCAAAGAGATGCTCCAGTTTGGCAGCATTGACCTCAACATTCTGCAGGGATGCCCAGAGTGTCCCCATGCCAAACTTGCCAGGCCCCACAGTGCCATCCAGCTGCTTCAGCTCCTTCCAGAAGAGCTTCACTGTCCTCTTCTTCTTGGCCTGGGAGGGGCCATCTGTTGTTGAGGGACCTGGCAGCCCTGGTGGGGGTGGGCAGCCAGGGACTGCAGGAGGTGGAGGTGGTGGGCAACCAGGGGTGGCAGGAGGTGGAGGTGGTGGGCAACCAGGAAGGGCAGGAGGTGGAGGTGGTGGTGGTGGGCAGCCAGGGAGGGCAGGAGCTGGAGGTGGTGGTGGTGGGCAACCAGGGAGGGCAGGAGGTGGAGGTGGTGGTGGTGGGCAACCAGGGAGGGCAGGAGGTGGAGGGGGAGCCATGAATGTTCCAGCACTCATTGCTTCAATGCCAGGATGGAGGAAAGACCCATTGGTCATTGGCCCCGTGTCCAGGATGTCAAAATCTTCCTCTTCCCCCAAATCAGTGAAGTCCAGGTCCTTGATCTTCAGCTGCACGGGGATAGTCTCCAAACGCTCCCATGTCAGCTCTGTGTCCTTTTTGATGGGCATCATGCGGGTGTTCTCCAGCTTCTGCGTGTGGGTCTCGTCATCGATGCTGGACATGGCACGTACCAGCTTGGCATGGGCACTGGCTACTGGCCCATCTGGAGCCCTGCCACGGAGCCGGGCACTCTCCTGCTCCTGGCTGCTACTTCCCTTGGAGTCCCTCTCTGCCTCGCCCTGGATCCGGGGGGATAAAGGTATTTCATGGAACAGCTTCTCCCTCCCCGACTCCAAGGAGCCCTTGGCATAGAGCATGTCCAGCATAAACTTGGTGTCAGAGGAGATGGTGCTGCAGGAGTCAGTGGTGTCAGATTGAGGCAAACGAGACCCTGCAGGGAGAGAAGGAGATGCTGGGACAATCTGCTTGGAGGGGGCAGGTGGTGCTGGGCTCAATGTGGAGTTGGAGTCCTGCTCCACAGTGGGTTGTGCTCAGATGCCAGCATTTTGAGCAAGGAGGTACCACCAGCTCCTCCAGGGTTCTGTGTGTCACAGATACAGGTGTGGGATGAGGATCAAGGGGTCACTAATCCCCACCCCAGGGACTGGGATGAGCTGGGAACACACCCTGGCAGCACCTACTTATGCTGGGTGGCTCCATCCCAGAATCAGAGGTGCCGTGGTCTCTTTCCCATGCAAGAACAGTAGGATGCTCCAGTGTAGCATCGCTGAGGACATCGAGCCGTCCCTTGGCCATGGAAGAAATCTTCTCCTTCTGGGCTGCAGCCAGGTTCTCCAAAAAGCGAGCTCTGCAAGATGGGGTGGATGTTGGCTGGGAGCAAAGCAGGGATGGGGACAACAAGGACAACCGGCAAACCACGCCATGCCACACTGCACAGCCAGTCCCACAGCACAGAAACCTCCTGCACTGGCCACACTGCATCAGGAACACCAAGATTCAACCTCCTCTGAGCCCTGCAGACAGAGGTGATGGCCCCATGGCTGGGCCAACAGGGTGCTGCTGTCACCAGATGGTCCCAACAGACCTGGTGCTCATTGCAACCCTCATCCAAAAGCTGCAAAACCTAGGAGGGCACCAAGGCAGAGACTTGAGGGCACACTCCTGCTGCTCATGCCCTGTGTGGCTGGAGCCCAGATACTTCCAGCCAGGTACCAGTCCAAGGAAGCGCATGCCTGGAGACACACGCATGCCTCTACTTACTCAAACTTCTTCAAAATAGGCTTGTCCCCATGCAAGGATGGGGCATCCTCCCGCCTGAGGGAAAACAGGGGTTAGCCTCCACTGCTGGCAGCCCCCTGGCGCTCATGCATCCTGCACACACCCACCTGGCAGCTCTCCAGCATGGAACCCTTTCCCCATGGCCCCAGGGCTCACAGAGAGCCAGGAGAGCCCTGGCGAGTCCCTTCCTGCCCAGGCACCAGGTGGCATAGGGTGCTGGAGAGATGGGACATCATCTCCTGCACCAGGCCAGGACACCTGGAGCAGGCTGTGCCATCCCTCACCCTAAAGCAGGGATCAGAGGATGCCACACCCTGTGGGGTGATGGGGGAGCAGGTTGGGGATCCCACAGGTAGGACTTGAAGGGGAGAAGCAAAGGATGGGGGCAGCAAGGCGGGTGCAAGTGCCTGCTCCGCCCAGAGCAACATAGGATAGGGCAAGGGAGAATTAATAGGACATTAAGCTGAAAGAGAGTAGATTTAAATTGGATATTAGGAAGAAATTATTCCCTGTGAGAGTGACGAGACACTGGTGTGGGTTGCTCAGAGAAACTGTGGATGCCCCATCCCTGTAAGACCAGGCTGGATGCTTTGAGCAACCTGGTCTAGTGGAAGCATTGGAACTAGATGGCCTTTAAGGTCCCTTTCAACCCAAACTATTCCAGGATCCTATGATTCTATGATCATGCTGGGAGGGAGCACGCACGTGCAGAGCCCAGGCACTTACCAGACAGGGGCAGTTTGGTGCAGCCTGCAAAGGAAAGACAGAAAGAGTGGGCAGAGAAGAGGGCAAGCATGGGCAGAGAGGAAAATGAGGAGGAGCTGGAGCAGAGCTGTGAATTCCCAAAGGATGCCTTGGAGCCCCTGGCTGGACCCTTTAATACCCGCTGCCCCCTCATACATCTCTCCAGCTCCACTGCCCTCCCTGACTTTCCCCCAGGGAAAGGCAATGTGTGTCCTGGGATGGACACACCTCATGCTCCTAGGAGCCCATCCTGTTGTCTTGAGGGACCTCCATGCACCCAGCCCCTCCTGGCTCCTTACTTGTAGACACTGCGCTCTCCTGGGCCTGGGGGCTGCTCCTTCTCAGCCGGGGGGGACGCCAGGGCCAGCCGCACGCTGGATGTGCTGTTGTAGATGCTGGTGGGACAGGGTCTGGAAGAAGTTGACAGGGACTGAGAGCAGGTCCCACAGGACTGCTCTCCACCCTGGCACCAGTAATGGATCCAAGTGCTGCTTATGCAGCATCGTGGTGCCCACCACAGACCACCTCCAGCTGCACTTACTCTGCTGGGCTGCTTGGTGCAGAGACAGGCAGGGTGTCCTCAGCTGGGGCCTCCTTTGGAGTGCCAGGAGACCCCAGCAGTGGCTGGGTATCAGCACCGGCATCCTGGGAGCCGCCCTGGGATCGCCACCCACGTCGGCCCTCATCTGTCCTCCTCCGCTCTTTGCGTCCCCCTGGGGGCGGCTCTTCCATGTCATCCTCCAGCTTGAGAGCACTCTGTGGAGGGACCAGAGACATGGCACCGAGCTCAGCAGCATCCCTGCCACCCCATGCACTCACCCTCCCTGCTGGAGGCAGGTGGCACATGGTCAGATCCTGCTGGAGGCCCGCTCACCTCGTAGAGTGTGAACTGCTGCTTCAAGTCGAGATCGGTGCCCTTGCTGCTCAGATACTGCTGCACCACCTGCTCCATGCCCTGCTGTTCCAGGCAGTCGGTCACATCGTAGAAGGTGTCCTGGTCTGGGAGAGCTGCCAGCGTCTGGGCAGAATCAGAGAGGTGCTGCTGGCACTGGGGTGACCCACACTGAGCCCCAGCAGTGTGGCACCACGGGGACACCCCCACAGACCTTGTTGATCAGTGTCATGGTGAACACCAGCAGCTCCGTGTCAGCCCCATTGCGCTGCTCCAGGATGGCCATTAGGTTGGACCATGGACAGGCACCTGGGAAAAGAGGCATGAACAGCTGGCATGCAGGCTGGGAGGGGACACTGTTCCCCAGCAGGGACTTCACAGGAGGCTGGAGCTGCATTCACCTCTTGCCTGGTCCACGGCATTGACAGCACGGATGAGCAGCAAGGCATTGGGCTCTGTGTACTCCACAAACACCAGGAGCAGCTTCAGTGCCGTCTTCACCACCAGGCGAAACTGGGACAAGTGATGGCAGCTGGGACAGCAGCAGTGACAGGGACCTGCCAGCATGCTGCTGGGGCACTGTGGGGTGGCTATGCCCAGGCCCCAGGACTGGGAGCTTTGCTGTGGGGCCAGGGACCTGCAGCTGTGAGGCTGATGGCCAAGAGGCACTGGGAAGGGACCTGGAGCAGGAGTGTCTTACTCAATTTCTGTGCCTGGGAATGTCATCAGGATGGGGAGGTCTGCAAATCCTGGGTGATCCCATTCCAGATGGCTGGGAGCAGCAGGACCCAACACAAGCAAAGGTACCAGGGTACCAAGCCCAGAGGCAGAGTACATCCTCTGAGGGATGGTGCAAGGGGACAGCCACAAGCAGGGAAGGGGGGGCACAGGCAGCCCCCCAAGAGCAACAGGCACTCACTGAGCTTCCTGACAGCGTGTACAGCCACTGGATGGTCTCATTGTGGTTGATGACACCCTGCATCCCATCCACGAAGAGCATGATCTGGCTCAAGGCTGCAAGGCAGAGTGGGCAGGCTGGTGGTGCAGCAGGCAGGGCTTGGGAATTCCCATCCCTGTACAGCATCACCACAGCAAGTGCAGTGTCTGGCTGCTGGGAAGGCAGAATAGCCTGGCAGATTTCTGGCTCACCAACCCTGAATGCCAGCCTTCCTCCCTGGGGATAAGCATAGAATCCTGGAATGCTTTGGGTTGGAAGGGACCTTAAAGACCCATTCCAACTCCCCTGCCACAGGCAGGGACACCATCCATTAGATCAGGTTCCATCAAAGACCCATCCAACCTGGCCTTGAACATTTCCAGGGATAGGGCATCCACAGCTTCTTTAGACAACCTGCTCCAGAAGTTTGCCCTGTGCCCAAATACCAACCCCGGAGGATGTAATTCTGGTAGTTCTGGTCAGCCTCTGCCCCCACTTTGACCAGGCACGTCAACCCCTCCAGGTTCACGAACTCTGGCACCAGGTCCTTGTCCTCCTGTGGGGAGAAGGCCAAGTGTTCCCACAGTGTAGGGTGAGCAGCCAGCCCTGGGAGAGCCCCTGTCCCCACACCGCAGCAGCATCACCTCACCTGGAAGAGCTGCTTCAGGGAGAAGAGGGACCTCCGCAGCTCTGGCCCCTGCGAGTTGTACAGCTTCTCTGGAAGGAAAGGAGAGATGTGGTGTGAGTGGCTCACTGCTGAACCGGGGCTCCCAAATGTTCCCAGCTTCCTGGGAAAACCCTGCATCCTGATTTATCCTGATCCTGGTCCCTGTGCCATCACCACCGGGACACAGTGGCTGGAAGCAGCTGCTGTTCCACAACTACATATTTCAGCCCTTCCACTTTCCTATTTCCTTTTTTTTGCCCTCTTTTTCTGACCAGCAATGACACAAATATCCCCTCTGGTTTCCTGTGCAGAACCTAAACAGGAGGTTTAGCAGGCAGGAGGTTGAGCTACTTTTAGCCATGGGCATAGCCATGCCATGGTTCCAGAGTTCCCAGCAGCCCCTAGGCTTGGGAAAAAGCACAGGATGGGGCTGGGAAGGCCAGTAGAGTGACACGGGTTGCTCAGGGACAGGACTGTCACTGGAGACTATGTGCTTATGGGGGTGGTGCCTGCAGGCAGGAGCCAGTGTGGAGCAGCCAGGACATTGGGAAGCTGGAAGGCCCCATGAAGACACCAAAGCCATTGGGAGCCAGCACTTCCTACATGCAAAAACTGAGTTAGCCACCCCTTCCAACTTATTTGGGTCAGGCTCAGAGCTGTAACAAGACAAAAACAAGATGTCCAAGTAGTCCTCCTGACATGCCCTGTAAAACACAGTGTCCCAGCAGCCTCCTCCACTCGCTTATCAGCCTGTCAGAGAGCTGAGAGGGAAGGCAGAGCTGCCAGGAGGAAAAGCAGAAGAGCTCAGGGCTCAGACAGAGCCTGGGAACTGCTGGCAAAGAGCATGACCATGACCCTGACCCTGGGCTTCCTGCCCCTTCCTGCACGGTTCAGCTACAGCCTGCACAGCCAGCTGATGCCCATCTGGCATCACTCTGCTCAGTACTTGTTTTCCCCTTGCCAAAGACAAAAAAAAGGCTTGAGACTCCTGAATATTTTGCAGGACCTCAGAGCAGGCTGTCTGAACCATGGCAGCACTTTCTGCTGCGCAAGAGCCCTTTGTTTATGTCTTCACAGCTATATTTAGAGCTTGCCTGAATGACCCAGAATAACTGCAGTGGGTGGTGAGCTCCCAGCCCAAGAGGCAAAAGTCCTGATCTCTGAGGATGGAGGGGATTAACCAAGCGGGTGCCTCATGAGGACCACATCCCCTGATCTCTGGGAGGGGTTATGGGTGGAAGCAGCCCTCTCCATCACAAAAACTCTGGCCAAAACTCACTGCAGAGGCCAAACCTCCACCATCCGGGGCAGTGGAGTTGCTGGGCCAGCCTGGAGGAGGGAGCAGCCCCGACTCACCGATGATGGCGTGGACTCGGACGGAGAGCTGCGTGCGCAGGATCAGGGTCGGCCGTCTCCCCTTCCTAAGGTGGAGGAAAATGCAGTGTGAGTGCCTGCAGTGGGATCACCACAGCCCCTGGCTCCTTGCCCATGGTGTTCACACACGTATGGGGTCCCTGTGTCCTCACAGGACTCAGGTGTCCAATATGCCTCACCTGACCTCCTCATAGAAACTTTCCAGATCATCCTTCTGTTCCAGCAGGGACAAGTCAAGGTCCAGGTAGTGTCCAGAGGGTGAGACCTGCAGCGTGCAGTCCTCCAGCTGGGGATGCAGACAGCCAGGCTGAGTGCCCATACCCACCACAGCCCTACTGGCTCCCAGAGCATTCCCAGGTCACCCTCCAGCCCACACTGAACTCAGCTGGCAGACACATCCTGGAGAGGGGTGGCATGACCCACCTGTCCCCAGTCTCTGGCTCTGCAAGGAGATGACCCAGCACCTTCCTAGTGCTGATTGTGGAGAAACGTGGAAAGGCTGGAAAAGGCTGAGTGAGGGTGGTCCTGCCACCATCAAGCTCCTTGGCAATCCCTGGGTGGGAACCATGGCAAGAGGTTGATTGGTTCCCTGGGGCTGCCCTTAGTCAGCAGGGCCTGGACTGAGGCAGGATTCGTCTCCTCCCAGGGCTGGCAAATTGCCCCTGCCTGCAGGGACTGCGTCTGGGGGAACTGTGAGGCACTCAGCCCAGACAGGGACACCCCAAAGCAGGGCAAACCCCTGAAATGTGCCCTTGCTGACACACCCTCTGACTCAGCCCAGAGCCACGTGGCATCTTCCATCAGGATGCAGATAAGCACAGCCCTGAGACAAGGTGGGGGTGAGGGGCATCTTCCCAGAAAGTCCATGCACAGTGACCATGCTGCACAGCCAGTGGGCAAGGCACCCACAAAAGACCATGAGGCGCCCTGGAGCCACCAGCACCCCACAGCACCCAGGCAGCTCTTCTGGGATGTGGCAATTCACCCTCAAGGCACGAGCAGAAGCAGAGGGAGGGCAGTGCCAGCAGCCTGCCTCCCCTGCACATCTGGATCTATTCCTAAAGCATTTGCAACTCCCCTGCCCCACCCTCTCCTGCTCACCCCACCTTCGAGGAACAGATCTGCATGGCAGGAACTGAGAACTGGGGATAAACCCCCATCATTAAAGCTGCTCATGATTCAAACAAGAGCAAGCAGCGTAAGGAGCAATAGGGGAGAGAAGTGGGGATCCATCAGCCATCTAAAACCCCACCTCAATATCAGCCCCAAATTGCAAAAGCTCCAAGAGCAGTCCTGTGGCTGATGAGCTCAGATGGAAACAGTCGCAGCTTCTCTGCCTTTCCCATCAATGCCTTTCCCCACTGTGGCTCTGGAGATCCCACAGCAATACTGGGTATGGCTCTTGCATCTCACTGGGATTCCTTTCCATGACATTCCCATCTCCTTGCATGCCAGCATTGTGCTCAAGCTCCCATGTATGAATTCACTGTGTGATGTTAATACCAGAGGGTAAGTAAAATACTGCATGCATTGAAGCAATTAATACTGACCGTGCCTGATAATGGGCAATTTGGCAGGGCACTGTTGTTGGGTTGGACATTGATGTGTCCCACTCCACCTCCCGTGGTCACTGGCCATGCCAGCCAGCCATGGCAGTGTGCAGCAAACACAGGCTGCTGGCACTGGGCAGGTACTCCTGGCTGCCAGCTCTGCCTTCACAGCGTGAGTCCCTAACACAGACCCCACATGGGCTTTGCTCACTGGGGAATGCTTCACTTCCTCCACCAGGACAGGCTGTCCTGCATCCCTGCATCCACCCAGCCAATCCTGCATTCTCCTGGGCATCCTCCCAGACATCTCTGTATCCTCCTGGCCACCCCTGCATCCCCACAGGCATCTCTGCCAGCCTCCTGGGCATTCCCTCAGGCATCCCTACATCCACCCAGGCACTCAAAGACAAGTCTTGCCTTCTCTGGGCTGCCACAGCCCCAGCAAGCCAGAGTTAACATCTGCAGCTCCTTTGGGGCTGGTGACATGTCCCAGCTGGCGGGGGGAGGCCAAGCCCCTGGGACCTGACCCTGCGTGTTTCACATGTGAGCCTGGCAATGTTTCCCACTAGGGATGCTCCAAGCACTGGGCCCTGGTTTGGCTGTGACCTCCCTGGGGATGGAGAAAGGTCATCCCAGGCTCCTGCTGCCCTGCCAAAAATCCTGGGCAGCACTTTAACGCCAGGGAGAGCAACTGCTCTAGGGCCAGGGGTTATTCAATCAAGGGGTTTATACCCTGTAGGATCAAGCTGGGATCTCAGTGTCATGCTGCTGAGGGCAGCAAGTTGGGGTCACAGGTTACTGACAGCTCCCAGTGCAGGGTGGCTCTGGTAAACCATTATAGAATGAGCCAGACTTTGAGGGCAATGGGGACTTGAGGGCAAAGCAGAGCTGGGAGAGGAGAATGTCCCACGCTCACACATCCAGCCCATGGCTCCTGGGAGTCACAGCCACCCTGCAGGATGGATGTCCTTCACCCATGCACAGGGAGGTTCTGGGGTCTTGCTGAGGACACTATGACTGCTGCCAGCCCTGATGTGGAACAAGGACCAATGACCTGGAAAAGGTTTCTGTCTGTGATGAGTGCCCCATCCCTGGAAGTGTTCAAGGCCAGGTTAGATGGGACTTGGAACAAGAGGTCTAATGGAAGGTCTTCCTGGCCATGGCAGCAGGGTGGAACAAGATGATCTCTTTAAGGTCCCTTCAAACCCAAACCATTCTAGGGTTCAATTGGGTGTGATGGAAACTTCCCCACCTTCAGTATGGAGACATCATCCATGCACAGATGAACTCACACCACCCACCACAGCATCACATTTTCCTGCTCATCCCTATCATGGCATCCCCACATGGGAGGATGCTCCAAGGCCAGGCAGTGAATATCCTCTTTATCTGTCAGCAAAGGAAACACTTTTACCCCTTTTCTAACACTTTCTTTTTGCAGTAACCACAATTTCCCAACATCGCTGCAGCACTTCTAGAAAGACTATGGGGAAATTACAGGAAAAATAGATTATTTACATATAGTAGGCAGCAGTTAAACACAAGGCACTGACAGGTCAGAGAGCCCTGGCATCACCAGCTGCTGCTCATCCTCCCAAAACACACAGGGGTTGATGGTTTCTAGAGCTAAGCCAGCCACAGGACCAACTCTAACCCCAGCCAAGCACATTCACCACAATTTAGTTGCAGGGCTGAGTGGTGTCCACTGCCAGGGCACCCAGGTGCTTGTCCACTCCTGCATGATGGATGGCAGCAAATGGATGAGAACACTGCCACTAGCTTATCACGGGGGCAGGAAATAATACCCAAGCCAGGAGGGATCTCTGGAGGTCACCCAGACTCAGACCAGAAGTGCAAACTTGCTTCCCTCTGGAAGCTCCTCCAGCTGGGCTCATTAACAGATCTCTTGCTGCTCAACAGACCTGTGGCAGTGGGAGAACCCCAGCCCTAGGCAGCAGTTGCTGTCCTGGGAAAGCCATGGCACGAATGCCTGGCTGCAGCTCCCTTCCCAGGACCCACGCAAGGAACGTGTTGGGAGCTGGGGAGTGCTGGGGGCTGCTGAGCACCAGCACTCAGTGCCACTGACAACCCTTCCTCGCTGCTTTCATGCCTTCCAGAGGTTAAGTGGGGCAAAGACCCTCACCAAAGCCCTCCTCAAGCCTGTTAGGAAACAGAGGGCAACAGGGCTGTGGGATGGGGATTGCGCACTTCACACACAGAGATTGCCCCACCAGCATGTCTATTGAGCACAAGAGCTCTCAGCGGGCTCATGGCACTGAGGCCAGAGAGCTATTTGCTCTTCCCAGATATCCGGGGGAGGAAGGAGAATGCAAAACTCTAGCCTGATGGGTTTTGCAATTGTTTGGAAAAATCCCCAGATTCAGAGGTGAGATAGTGCTCAAGGGAGGCAAGGGAGTGCAGGGGCCTTTGGGGACTTAAAGGACAGCCAAAAAAACCTGCCCTGTCAAAACCTGCCTGCAGAGGTTTGGAAAACACCCACGCCCTGCCCAAGCATCACCCAAGGGTACTAGAAAAATGCTGGAAAGCGGAGAAGATAGTATCAGCCTGGAGGCAAACAATGCAGCAGCAGCAAACAAAGCAGGAAGGTATTTCCAAGCACAAACACACTTCCCGGAGAGCACGAAAAAGCCATCAGTGTCAGGTTGTGCTCAGGGAGAGGAAGCACCGAGGGTGTCATGGGGCAGGACAGGCTATTCAAGGCAGTGATGCTTGCACCAGAAACCTCTTGCTCATCATCTCTAAGCTCCCAGCACAGGGAGCTGCTCAACTGGGCCCAGCAAGGGTAGGACTCAGCTGCTCTCCCATGGCAGCTCATCCCCTGGGTGCCTGCGGCTCAGTCTTCCTCCGATGATGATGAGGGTACCCCAGCCCAGCTCTCTCCTGGCTGCTGCATCCTTTTCCAGTGCTCTGCAGGTCCAGGCATGCTGCCCAGCAGGACAAACCTGGCACCAGGCATCCTCAGCTGAATTTTTTTACAGCCAGTTCCTTGGGAAAAATCCGACTGTTCATTTACTAATTTTAGGGTGGTGATTAATGGAGCCAAGTGCTACCTGGCACAAAAGGCACCAGGGGAAGCTTTGGCTGGTCATGCCAGGGGAATGTCTGCATGGCTCCAAGGGTGCCAGCTCTCAGAGTGAACTTTCAACTGAACTGGGTGGTTTGGGAGACTGACCTCACTCCACAGCTGTAAATCCCAGTGTGGGAGGCTCCCAATGAACACATTTGCTCATGCAAACCCCACCCAGCATCCCAGCTTGTCAGGTGGGATATTCTGCAGCCCTTGCTGCCTCAGAGTACTGTGTGGTAAAGGCAGCATCGTTTATAACGTATATAATCTAGAAATCTGGTTTATAAACCCAGAACAGGATCCAGGCTGTTCACCTGTGATTCCACCAAGAGTCATGGGATGATACAGGAAAACTCCAGGAAAAGAATATCCCGGGCTTGGCTTAGGCAGAGAACAGAGCCTGAAATCCCAGGATCAACACACTTCTGCTGGGCACAGGACCTCCTAGCAACACTCCCTCCCTCGGGAACGCAGTGTCCAGTCTCCCTTCCCCCCTCCCACTGCCCCGTGCCACCATGGCAGCACTCCGGGCTGGCGATCCCGTTACAGCCAGCTCCTGCCCAGGGAGCACAGCACACGTCTGAAATTTGAGTTTGCTCCATTCGTCATGTCTCCCGGCTGTTTGTTCCCAAGCAAACTCCCTTTAGTCACCGCCTAAAAATCCCATGACGGCGACGACATGAGACGCTGCTTCTTTGCTCCAAGAAAAATTAAAAGGGGAATAAAAGGGAGGGTTTTTTTGGTGCAGGTGAAGGTTTCAAAGTGATCCCCTCTCCCCTGGAAGGCCAGCAAGCTCAGTGTCAGGCACACTGAACTGATTTTCCCCCTCCTGCTGCCCGATCTCTGACTCCAAAATCCCCCAGTGAGCCGGGGTTCCTGCCTCCCTTCCCTGCCCTCCTGTAGTGCTGCAAGACGGAGATGCTCAGCTATCGCTGAGCTCTGCTGGGTCCCGCGTTCCTAAGGAAGAAAACAAGCCTGTCCCCATCCTGAGAAGGACGGTCCGAGAGCATCACACCCACAGGAGATACACAGGGAGGATACCCTGTCTCCCCTGTCTCCTCCACTTCCCAGCCCGAGCCAGACTTGAGGACAGACAAACGAGACACGGTGCTTCGCTTCACATTCGGCCTCCTGCCTTCCTCCCAGCTGAAGGAAATTGCTCAGCACGAATTTCCGTACTGCTCTCTGGTGACAAAGCTGCTGCCGGACCGGTGACATGAGGGGCTGCAGGAGCTGGTAGCCCTCCGGCCCCACCATCACCTCCCCGAGTTCCAGGTGCCGCTGGAAGGCTCCCAGGTGGAGCCGCTGCGCTCCGCTCCTGGTTGCCGGAGTGGAAGTGGGGAACACGCTGCCTGCCTCAGCCCCGACGACACGGGGATGGACGTCTGCCCTCATGCTGCTTCCCCCTGCCAGGGTTCCTGCCTGCTCTGAGCAGCACATCCTCTTCCTCCCGCCGACTCATTCGGGGCTGGCCGAGGCTGGCATCTCCCGCAGGGGCTCACAAATCCCGCCGTGACTCACACCGGGAGCTCTGCCCAGGACACGCCGTCCGATCCCTCGTCCCTCGGTCCCTTCTATCCAGCAATCCCCACCTCGATCCCCGCACGGTGCTTTCCCCGCCGCCCCCGTCCCTGCTCACCGGCAGCGGGGCCCCGACCAGGCGGTGCAGCGCGGGCAGCTGCGCTCCCAGGGCCAGCGCCTCTTCCACGGCATAAACCGGAGCTCGTCGGGGCTCCGGGAAGCTGCCGAAGGCGAAGGGATCCCCGTCCTCCAGGTACTGCACCCGGCATGGCACCGTCGCCTCCGCCGCCTCCACCACCGCCATGGCCCCGGCGCGGCCCCGTGCGACGCCGCAGCCGGGGCGGACACGGGCTCGGCCCAGCCCCTTGCCCCCCCCCGGCCCGGGAGAGGCCGATCCACGCTCCGTGCGCCCTCCCGCGGGCATCAAGGAAGGATGCTCCAGGCGCCGGGATGCTCCAGGCTCTGGGGGCCTTCACTGGAATGCTCTGGCATCAGGGATGCTCCAGTCCTCTGAGGGATGCTCCGATTCAGGGTGCCCCGGTACCGAGGATCTCCAGACCTCAGGTTGCTCTAGCATCAAGGGTGTTCCAGGCCCTGTGGGGCACCAGTAGGATGCTGCAGGATGCTCCAGGCCCCATGAGGTTCCAGGCTGCTCCGGAGCGCCAGGTGGGTCTGCTTGCCCCAGGTGAACTGGAGCACGGATGGGCAGCTGGGCTCAATCTCCCCATCCTGGGGCAGGGGGGAAGCAGCACAGGATGAACTTCCTGGATTCAGGGGTGTTGTGGTGCTGCCCTGGAAGCGGGGGCATACCACATAGCAAAGCTTGTGTAAAATCCATTTTACTTTCTTTTTGACAGGTTACCTGGACAATGACAATGATCAGATGTGATGGAGTGGTGGGCAGGGAGCTTTCCCCTTGCTCCTGCCTCCAGCCTGCATTCCCCAGCCATCGACTTCTGCTGGCAAACATTTGTAGCACATTTGTACCCAGGCAGAGAGATGAGGAAAGGTGATAACACCGAGGCTCCCAGGGAAGTGTCCTGTGACCCATTCTTACCTGGCCAGTGGGCTCAGCCTGGCACTCGGCATCTGAGAGTGCCCATGCCATAGGCACTACCAGCCAGAGGTCTTTGCTGCGGTGTCCTGTCCCGTCCTCCAGGGACGTGTGGACACAGGTCAGAGCTGGCTCTCCATGGAGTGCTCTGCCAGCATCCCTTCTTGCCCCCTGCCCAGCATCCCATCTCTCTGGGCTGCTTGGGCATAGCTTGCTGCCCACCCAGGACATGGGGTGCTGGATTGCCTGGGCTGGGAGCCTCATGGATGGGTGTGGGAGATGGGGCACCTCCTAGGGGCTGGGGAATGGTCTAATCAGCAAGCAGGAGATTTTAGGAATATCTGAGAGGGGCTGAGGAGGTAAAGGGGAGACAGAAATTTTGGGGTCCCCCCATGGGTATTCCCATGGAGCTCAGGCAGCACCTGGGGCAGGGGGGGATAGTTTCAGCTGGGAAGGGGCCGGCTGGGAGGGGGATTGAGTGTGGAGGAAGATTGGGAATTTGGTGGATGCGTGAGGACTAAGCCAGGGTAGGGAGACTCAGACAAAGCAGAGGCACGGGGGGAGGGCACGGGGGACTAGGGTGATGCAGGTAGCACCGGGACATTGCAGAGAGGACTGAGATGGGGGCAGGGGACTAGCAGGGGGCTCCGGGAGGGTGCAGATGAGCTGGGACAGAGGGGAGGATGCAAGGGGCGAGCAGGGTGGTGCTGGGGTGGGGCAGGTGCTAAGGCCTGGGGCAGCATGGGGGGTGCCGAGCTCCGGGGCGGGCCGGTGCCGCTCGGGGCGGGGCCCGTGGCGTGGGGCTCGGGGGCCGTCCCGGCGCATCCCCACGTGCGCGTGACGCGGGCGGGGGCCGGGACCGGCACCGGGACCGCGGCGGAGCGGAGCGGCGGGAGCGGCGGGGCCATGCAGCCCCCGGCGGCCTCCCCCGGCCCCGCCGCCCCGGCGGGAGCCGAGCTGCTGCGGTGGCAGTGGCGGGAGGTGCAGGCGCCCTGCCTGGTGGCCGCCTGGATCCTGGTAGCCAGCCTGGCCAAGATCGGTGAGTGTCCCCGTGTCCCCACCCGCTCCGGTGCCCCGGGAGAGGCCGTGCCCACCCCCGGGCAGGCAGGGGGGATGCGGCATCCCCGGCGGGCGCGGGGGCACCCGGGACGAGGGATGTCACCGCACGCCGGGACACGGGTCATGGGGACAAATCCGGCTGGTCACCACCCTCAGCTGGGTTGTGGAGGTCGGGGAACATCCCACATCCTCCGTGCCCTGCCGTGGGATGGTGTGCGGCGACGGGCTGAAGGTATCACCCGAAGGAAAAGGTGGGGGTCCGGGCTGGCTTTTCCTGCAAGGGATGGATGGATGAATAGATGGGTGGGCACAGAGGATGGATAGTTCATGAGAACAGAAGCCCCAAGGGATGTCCTGTGTTCCCAAAGGCTGGCACAGCACCTGCCGTTGGCAGGTCTGGAAGCCATTGTTCCCGCACAGCCCGGGAAAGGCTCGGTGGTGCCGGTGCCAGGCTGGATGTGCCCCCAGCAGGTGCCTGCAGTCTCCTCCGGGGGGTCACTCCAGATGGGATTGGCCTTGGACTCTTGTGCTCCCCAGCACAGGACCACGCAGCCGGGGGAGGCTCTGCTGTGAGAGGCTGCGTGGGAAGGCACAATGAGGATGTGTGTGAGCTGCGCAGGGCTGGGCTCCCCACCAGCATCCGGGGTGCTGGGGAGGGGACACCCGTGTGTGGGTGCTAAGCAGGGGTACCCACAGGGCTGACTCTACAGTGCCCCTGCCTGCTGTGCTGGGGATGAGATTGTGACCTTGAGCCAGGTTTTCTCCTCAGGGACCCCACTGTGGGCACAGCCCCCATGGTGGGGGCACAGACAACCTCTTAGTTTTAAGTTGGATCAAGAAATGTGGGTTCAGAGTTAGGCAGGGGAACCTCTGATCAGCCAGGGATGTGCAGCAGCACTCGTTACACAGAGGATAGCTACAGCTGTGACCACCAGCTGGCCTCTTCCTGTCCCAAGCATCACTGTGGATCTTCCGTTCCTCTCCTTCCTTGCCTTCTCGCAAGAGAGACCTAAAACCTCGCGAGGAATGAATTAAAAGGTATCGTGAGTTTAAAAATACAACACTGCTGTAGCTGTGCCACCTCCAGCTGCCGAGTGTGTCCCTCCTACCTGCAGAAGATCAGAGAGAAAATTCCGTTCCCTGGCAGTTTTCTTCTCTCCAACCTCTCCCCGGAGCTGTTCTCTGTGCAGGTTTCCATTGACGTGCTCCCCTCAGCCACCCTGGATTTTGTGCGGGTGGGTGCAGGGGAGCCTGAGTTGGGATCATTCCCAAATCCCCAGATCTGCCACAGGCCTGAGGCTGGTGGCCAGTCTCCTCTGTCTGTGAGACACAGCCCTGATGGCTGATAGCTTCAAGCTGCCGGTAGTGTATCCCGTGGGTCCAATGGATTCCAGAGCCTAGAGCCAACAGCGACACCCAGACCTGGAGGCACTGCTGCAGGCAGCACCCTGCCACGGGTGCCAGAGATGGCACGTGCAGTCCCCAGGGTGCACAGAAGTTCACAGAGGAGATGAACCAGGGGTGGAGGATTTTGGGGAGCGGAGAGGGCAGAGCCAGCTGTGGCAGCCGTGGATGCTGGGCGTAGGCTGGCGCAGAGGACCCGTTGTGGTGGTGGCGCTGGGCTGCCAGCTCACAGCCCTGTGACTGCAGGGGAGGAAGCGGCCCCATGCCCGGGTGATGGGGAAATGACACTGTGGGCTCTGTTCTCAGAGGCAGTCACGATGCTGGGGTGACCCAAGCCAGCAAACACCCGGGGCAGGGAAAAACTGGCTTGGGTGTTGCCTTCCTGCACAGCGAGGCATCATCCGGGCTTTGCTGCCTTTTCCATCCACAGTCAGAGCACAGGATGTGGGGAACACAGAGCTGATAAGCATTGCCCCAAACACTCTCCTTACACATAGCTGCCCCATGGGCAGGAGTCTGCCAGCAGACAGATGGTTTTTTATGCAGCGGCACTGTCATGGGTTGTAACCATCTCTCCTCGCACCATCACCTCTGTCTCCAGCTGCTCATGTCTTGGTTTAGGTGTTCTGCCATTTCCCAAGCTCTGGAGGTAGGTTTTGGCCCCGAGTTATCTCAGTGGCAAATCCTTTATTATGGATGCCTGAGTATGGATTATGTCTCTGAAGTTAATTCACATGTGGCTAAGTTACTGTTGCTGTGGGAACCTTTAGTGCTGAAATCCTTGACTAGTGTGTATAAAATTAGACCTCGTTCAGTCTGTCCCCACTGGCTGCTCCTTGTGACACAGGGGAGCTCATGTGCTACCATTTCCTGGGAAGGGTGGCAGCTTTCCCCATCAGCCAGGACATTTTTGAAGCGTGATCTTTCCCATTGATGCTTCTCCTTTATTTGACCAAGTTTCTGGCTTGGTGAAAACAATCATAGAACCATAGAATGGTTTGAGTTGGAAGGGACTTTAGAGATTATCTTTTTCCAACTACCCTTCCATGGCCAGAGACACCTTCCACTAAACCAGGTTGCTCAAATCCAACCTGGCCTTGAACACTTCCATGATGGATGACAGCCAGGACCCATGTCCCCACAACATCCCTGCGCGCTCTCCTGGGTCCCTCCAGCCAGCCAGGACACAGCTCCACAGCACGGGGAATGCAGATGGGTTGCCGAAGCAGAGAGCAGGGATCTTGGCAATGTTCCTGAGAATGCAGAAAGGGGCTGGACGCCTCGTTCCCTTCTTGAAAACTTCAGAGCTTTGTTCCCGTGGGTGGGAAGCGGCTTCACAGCCTGCTGCAGGCGCTGAGTGAGCACCATTCGTCCACGGGTGAAGGCAGCTTATGTGGGGTGAACAGGGCCCTGCAGTGACTTGTGCAGTCATTTTGCAGGAATTTGACCTGGATGAAGCCCAGCCAGGTTTTCCTCAGGCTGTGGGTCTGCTTGGAGGGCTGTAGTGTCCATATCACCACAGTCTCCAGGGCTGTATTGCAGCTCATAGCAGTCAGCAGAGGTGGCTGGGGCTGAGGGGGGTGCCCCAGGCTCTGTGGTTGGGGTGTTCGGTGGCAGGGCTATGGCACAGGCTTGGCCTGGGTGCTCTTTCTTATTGAGGTGCTTGGTGATGGAGCTGCAGATCACGCTGCCCCCGTGCTCACTGCTCTGCCCCTGCTGGCTGCAGCAGTGCTCCTGCTGTATTGTGGCAGGGAGCCAGTGCTGGGGCATGGATGGGGCTTACTGTGCCAAGATGAAACTTCTTGAGGTCGTCTACCAAAGGAAAAGCAGCCCTTAGCCTGCACATTGAGTGATGGGCTCAACGATGTTGTCTCTGGTTGTGAACCAGATCTTTGTCATTGAATTATCTCCTCTAATTCAGAGCTCAGCCATGGTAAAGGAAAGAAAATCACCTAAGAGGTGCTGGGAAGGAGAAAGGAAGAGCATCAGGAGGCCACAGCCTCAGTTCTCTGTCTGTCCACATCTCAGGGACACTGGGACCTGTCCCAGGATAGAGCAGGACCGGGACAGGTTCAGAGGAAAATGACAAGGGCATAGAGACATGGAAACCTACTGAAGAAGTACTGCCTGTTCCTGGGCTCCTCTCCAGGTCTACACCACTGGAGACCTGGAGTTCCTGGGCTAGGCATTATGGTCTGTCCATAATTCCAGAGGAAGGAAGCAGCTGCGTGACCTAGAGTTGGTGCATGACCGTAGCACAGCTTTCCTTCTGGAGAGGTAGCCTGGCACAAGCAATGGGCACCTTTAGTCCAGCTAAAGGGCTTTAGGGACTGGGTTTTGGGGTTGGCAGCTGGGCTGGGCTTGCAGCCAAGTGATGGCTCAGAGCCTACCCTGATGTCCCTTGTACCTGCTGGGTGCACAAGGACAGAGGTGGCTCTCAAAGTGCCTGGAGGAGCCCACTCCCCAGGAGATTTCTTCATCTGATGGTCAAGTCATGCGACAGATGCTGGATGTCACAAGTGATGGCAGAACTCAGTGATGGGGGGACAAAATCACTGTGACCTCAATAGCCTTTCCCCAAGCAATGCCCTTTTGGAGGGGCAGCAAAAATAAAGCACCTTATGCTAGTGAGGAGAAAGCCCCAGGGATGGGGGGGCTTGCCTTCCTGGAAGCTGGACTGATTTGGGATTACACAGGACACCCTGATGTGGGGGACAAGGGTACCTGGAGGAACAAATCCCCTGTGCTGGCTGGCGTGGCATCCTGCTGGCTTGTGCCTGAGCACAGGCTCACTGCCACATTACTGATGGATGAATAGCAGGGCATCCTCTGCTTGCTTTAGAAAATACATCCTGTTCCACGGCAGCTTAAGATTTGGCCCAAACCTTGCATGGAATAAACTGATTATTCCAAGCATCTCTAAATCTGCAGCTCCCGAGTGCCTGTGTTTTTGCATGCAGGTAGGTTAGCTGGTGCTGAGGGAGGTTGTGCTCGGGCATGGCTTGTGCTGCAGTGGTTTGCATGCTGCTCTGGCTGCTTGCTCAGATGGATGCAAACAAGGTCACCCTGTCACAGGGCTGAGCATCCTCGTCTCCGAGTGGGGTAACACGTCCCGGTGTACCAGGATTTCTTCACTTGAACAGCAGCCAGCAGCGCTCGTGACACTGTGAACGTGCTCACTGCCTGTTTTAAACCTTGAAGTGCAGATACCAGAAGCCAAGAAAAGTAAAATGCCTGGCTAATTGGCTTATTAGACAGTGGCTGAGAGGGAGAGGGAAATCCTAAAGAGTCAGGGACCTGAAATCCTGACCTGGGAGGTAGCTGGAAGGTCTTTTGTGCACATGTGGCCATGAAGCAGCCTTTCCATAGGTGCTCCCTTGTTCTCCTCCCATCCATCATACATCACCCAACACTTCTGTGAAGCCTGTGGATTTGGGATGCTCTGTCTATGTGCCTGTTTGGCTGATGCTCTCATACTTCTTTTTCTTCTAGTTTTCCACCTGTCAAGGAAGGTGACATCTGTCGTCCCGGAGAGCTGCCTTCTCATCCTGCTGGGGCTGGGCCTGGGAGGGATCGTGCTGGCTGTGGCAAAGAAAGCCGAGTACCAGCTGGAGCCAAACATGTTCTTCCTCTTCCTTCTGCCCCCCATTGTCCTGGACTCGGGGTACTTCATGCCCAGCCGGCTGTTCTTTGACAACATCGGTGCCATCCTCACCTACGCAGTGGTGGGCACGCTCTGGAACTCCTTCGCCACTGGCACCGCGCTCTGGGGACTGCACCGGGCCGGGCTTATGGGTGGGTGTGCAGGGCTGCCCAGCTTTAACCACATCCCCAGAAAATAGGTTGGAGGTGCAAAGCACCCCCAATTCATAGCCCACTGCCTCTCCCTGCTGTGGATTCCTAGGAATTACAGCACGAGCAGGGTCCTGACATCCTGGGAATGGTGCTTCGGCAGGACGGTCAAGCGTGCAGGACAGACGGGCCCTGCTTGGCACTGGGCTGACTCATGTCTTTGCTATTTTTGTCTGCTGACCTTGGCTAGTGTTGCTGGCTTGCTGCCATGTTCCCTGTCCTTGGCTGGAGCCACTAGCCCTGGCTGGCCTGGGCTGTGTTTTGAGCTCTCTTGAGCCCTGAGGAGCCACTTGATGCCTGGACCTGAGGTGGGGCTGCTGAGCCACCTTTGGTGGTACCTGCTGGAGGAGCAGTGATGCACCTGGGTGCCAACAGGGACATCCCTCATGCTTCTCTCATGTTGCCGCAAGAATGCACTGAGTCCCACTTTTCCAGGGGCATCCTGGAGGTCTAGGAACACTTTTGGGCTCATCCTACTGCACTCCCAGCTGAGGTGCTGCAGCCAAGTCACTGGATCAGATGAGGGATAGGCTTATTTCCACCTGGTGAGAGGGGCTCTGGGGTGGCTGGTTTGCCTGACCTTGGTCCTTCTGTCCTAACAGATCCAGGTGTTGAAGCTGGGCTGATGGATTTCCTGCTCTTTGGCAGCCTGATTTCAGCTGTGGACCCTGTGGCAGTCCTGGCTGTCTTCGAAGAGGTCCATGTTAATGAGACACTCTTCATCATTGTGTTTGGCGAGTCTCTCCTGAATGATGCTGTCACCGTGGTGAGTTGCAGTTTGTGGGACTCTAATGTTGAGCCCAACATGGTCCAAGGTGCTGGAATTCCCCAGGATGGGCAGAGGATGCAGGTGATATCCTTGAGCTAGGGGCAGACCCATGCCATGCTCTCTTGGCCTTTCCTGTCTCCTGGCCCTGGTAGACTTTGCTTGCTGAAATGATCTGTTGCTAGACAGGTCTGGGGTGGAAAAATGCCTCTTCCACGGGACCCTTCCTGCCCCTCTCAAGGCAGGGCAATGCCCTGCATTTCTCAAGGGGTTTGCCTTGCCTGCAGGTGCTGTACAAGGTCTTCAACTCTTTTGTGGAGCTGGGCCCAGCGCACATCCACGCCACAGACTACGTGAAGGGGGTAGGTGAGTAATTGCCATACCAGCCCCTCCACCTCTTCCTCTCTTGTGGAAGTGGAGCGGGGCAAGCACAGGAGCCATTGTCCTGTGGGGTGGACACTGAGCACCACAGCTCTGTCATCTCCATGTGTCACATGCCGGCCATCAGCACAAAACTGCAGAATTGTTTGGGCTGGAGGGGACCTTAATGGCCATCTTGTTCCAGGCCCCCCTGCCATGAGCAGGGACACCTTCCACTAGACCAGCTTGCTCAGAGCCCCACCCAACCTGGCCTTGAACACTTCCAGGGAGGGGACAGCCAGTCTGTGCCAGGGCCTCACCACCCTCACATGGAAGAATTTCTTCCTAATACCCGATCTAACCCTGCCCTCTGTCAGTTTGAAGCCATTCCCCCTTGTCCTGTCACTCCATGTCCTTCTCCAAGTCCCTCTCCAGCTCTTTTGGAGTACCCTTTAGCTACTGGGGAGGTCTCCCCAGAATTTTCTCCAGGCTGAACAATCCCTACTCTATCAGCCGGTTCCCACAGCAGAGGTGCTCCAGGGAATGCTTTGGGATCATCTGAAGCTTTGTGCTCCATGGGATGCTTTGGAGGGGACCTGGGTGGAAACATGGCTCTTGGCCAGCCCAGCATGGCATGGCTGTGGGGCACAGGAGCTGGGCCCACTTGCTTATGGTTCAAATGAGACTTCTCCCATCAGCCTCCTTCTTCCTGGTGAGCCTGGGGGGCACAGCCGTGGGGCTGCTCTTCGCCTTCCTGCTGGCCCTGATCACGCGGTTCACCAAGCGCGTGCGCATCATCGAGCCGCTCTTCGTCTTCCTCCTGGCCTACGTCGCGTACCTTGCTGCCGAGATGGTCTCGCTCTCCGCCATCCTGGCGTGAGTACTGCGGTGTCCCCCAGGGGAAGCCAGGAGATTGAGGTTGCAGTGCTGAGCAGCAAGAGGCAGTGAGTAGACCCACTCCTCATCCCGCCGTAGGGCCATGCCAGCTCCTTCTGCCCCTCTGCAGAGTCACCTTCTGTGGGATCTGCTGCAAGAAGTATGTGGAAGCCAACATCTCCCAGAAATCCCGTACCACAGTCAAGTACACCATGAAGACACTGGCCAGCAGCTCAGAGACCATCATCTTCATGTTTCTGGGCATCTCGGCTGTGGACACCTCCAAGTGGACATGGGACACAGCACTGGTGCTGGGCACCCTGTTCTTTATCCTGCTCTTCAGAGCCGTGGGTCAGTCTGTCCTGCTATGTGTGTGGCTGGTAGCACACAGCCCTCTTCATGCCAAAAAGGGATATTGCCCAGGAAAGCTTGGGGCACAAGGCCAGTCATGGATCCTGGCTGGGATTTTGTGCTGTCTCCTGGAGCAGGCAGGGTTCTCCCAGCATTCCAGGCTCTCCTTCTTCTTCCCCAGGTGTTGTTCTCCAGACATATGTGCTCAACCGCTTCCGCCTCATCCCCCTGGACAGGATTGACCAGGTGGTCATGTCATATGGTGGCCTCCGTGGGGCCGTGGCCTTCGCCCTCGTCATCCTGCTGGACAGGGAAAAGGTGAAAGCCAAGGACTACTTCGTGGCAACGACCATCGTGGTGGTGTTCTTCACTGTCATTGTACAGGTGAGGATGGGCACTGTGCCCTCCTCCCGTGCTGCTTTCTTGCCCCGGAACTGGCCTGGGGACATGTGCTTTGGGAAGGTATCTTTTTTCAAGTGACCTTTGGTCCTCGGTGCTTTCTAGCACGCCATCCGTCAGCAGGTGTGCAGGACTGCTGTGGCGACTGTTGCGATGGTGGGGCCGTGGACCACATTCTTTTCCCGCTGGTATTTTGTTCTGGGACTGGCTCCAGGAGCTCCAAGAGTGCATGCCTGTCCAGGCTGCCCTCTTTACAGAGCTGCTGATGGGTCCCAGCTCTGGGGTTCAGTGCCCTGGGAAGGGAAGCCACAGGGAGGATGAATATAAGTCTAGGGAAATGATGGCTGGGGGTGTACACCATGGCACAGGGGTCAGGTTGGTAAGGGCATGCATGGCTGACAGAGTCACTGTCCCCAGTCACTTCATGCTGCTTCTGCTCCCTATGCCCCAGCCATGCACCCTCTCGCCCTCCCAGTCTTTCCCTTGCCTTCTCCTGCCATTCTAGGGCCTCACCATCAAACCCCTGGTGACGTGGCTGAAGGTGAAGCGCAGTGACCACCACAAACCCACACTGAATGAGGAGCTGCATGAGCACGTAGGTGATAGCGCCAGAGGCTGCTGGGCTCCCTCACATGTGGGGCTGGGCAAGGGCCATGTATCACCTTGGCACCCAGGGCACCCACAGCCTTGCCACCACTCACCTTCTTCCCCTCACTCAAGGCCTTTGACCACATCCTGGCAGCGGTGGAGGACATCGTGGGGCACCACGGCTACCACTACTGGCGGGACAAGTGAGTGTCTTAGACTGGATCCTCAGCTGACTGTTAGTGAATGGGAGACACATGCCAGCCACAGGGACATGCTGGGGTTCTCACAGGAGGACACCCCTGCTGTGGGCAGGGCAGCAGGACCAGGAAGCCTCTATGTCTGCCCATCAGTCTGGATAGGTACCATCTGGCTGCTATTGTGCAGCAGACCAGGATCACAAAAGCATCACAGAGAGAGGTCAGGCAGGTATGGCTGGGGATGCTGTGGAGCTGGCATTACTTGCCAAGGTCAGAACTTGGGGTGTCCATGTTGGCAATGGCTTTCTGCCTCCTCATGGATGGAACTGATCTGGGCATTGAGGAAGGAACAGCCCTGTTCCTGCCTGGGCAGTGTTTATCTGTAACACAGGGACAGGAAAAGGATGCAAAAAGCCTGTTTCCTGCAGGGGAAGTGCTCCAGCAGGGTGGCCCCAGCTCTACTCCCACTGCCTCCCAAAGACCCGCTGGTGTCTGGCTTCCTCTTGGGCAGGCTGAAGGGTCACCATGTCCCCTCCCTGGCAGCGTGTCCCTGTGCACAGCCAGGTCCTGCATGCCCAGCCTCCCTTCACCATACTTGGGACGCTCAGCCTTGTCTGGGTAGATATCCCTGGCCATGGTAGCCTGTGGAAGCTAAACTGTGTTTTCATCTCATGGCAGGTGGGAGCAGTTTGACAAGAAATACCTGAGCCAGCTCCTGATGCGGAAATCTGCCTACAGGCTGCGGGATGAGATCTGGGATGTTTACTACAAGCTGAACATCCGTGATGCTATCAGCTTTGTCGATCAGGTACAGGCAGGAGTGGTGTCCAGGCGGCAGGATGGTCCTGGCAGCAGAGGTTCCCTTCATGTATGGCCACATGTTCACCCTCTGGCCAGGCAATGGGGACCTGCCCATCCCAGCTGGGTCCTTGCTGTCCTGATGCCAGCCTTGTCCTCCCACCTCCAGGGTGGCCACGTGCTCTCAGCTGCCAAGCTGGCGCTGCCCTCCATGCCCAGCCGCACGTCCATGTCAGAGTCATCAGTCACAAACCTCCTGTGAGTACAACCATCCCTCTGAGCTCCTGGACAGGCCTCGTTGGACCTCACAGCTGCCCTCATCCCTGGGGGTGGGTTGCACCAGGGCTGGCAGGGGGCTGGCACAAGGTGGGCACGGAGCCCAGCCCGTCCATCTCCCCGCAGGAGGGAGAGCGGGAGCGGCGCGTGCCTGGACCTGCAGGTGATCGACACGGTGCGGAGCCGCCGGGACAAGGAGGATGCTGCCATGCACCACGTGCTGCGGGGGAGCCTCTACAAGCCCCGCCGGCGGGTGAGCACTCCCGGGCCACGGCGTGCGGCTGACCCCGAGGGGAGCAGCACCCGCAAGAGGAGCAGGGGTGGACAATGCTCTGTGGGGCCAGCTGCTCACCCTGTGTCTCTTTGCCTCTCCCTCGGCCAGTACAAGGCCAGCTACAGCCGTCACTTCATCTCTCCAGATAAACAAGAGCGCCAAGATAAAGAAATCTTCCGGCAGAACATGAAGAGGCGTCTGGAGACCTTCAAGTCCACAAAGCACAATGTCTGCTCCTCCAAGAGCAAGGCCAGGCTGAAAGAAAAAGGCAGGAAGAAGGCAAGTCCTCCCCAAGCTCCTGTTCTTTTCCTAGCTCTGAGATTTGGCCACCCCAGGATGCAGTAAGAGAGGTCCTTTTTGGGGTGTAAGTGAGGTGCTGCAGGGCATCAGCAGCTCCAGAGCCAGAGGGGAAAGCGTCTCATCTCTTCTCAGTCCTGTTGATGCCGCATGTGAGCATTCAGGTGTCGTGTGTCCATGTTGTGTGTCCCCAGCATGCCATCAGTGCTGTGGGGTGCGTCTTCACTGAGCAAAGCCCTGGAAGAGCCACAGGTTTGTTTTGCAAGAGCACTCAGCATAAAACAACCTCAGTGTTGGTGCAGATCCAGGCTCAGAATTGTGGCACTGCACCTTAAATTGAGCCTTAGGTATCTTCTTTTGTTTGGAGGTTTTTGAAGCCATTGCAGCTGAGCAGTTCATTGTGGGGCTATGAAGATGCAAAGCCTAAGGACTAGAAACCATCTGCCATGTAACCAGGGTGGGAATCTGCATGCCCAATGTTGGCTGGCTCGCAGAATCCCCTATTGGGTTTAGGGCTTTTCACAGGGCAGGTCCCAGCCAGTTCCTCTTCTTTCACAGAAGAACATATCTCTGACCAAAGAGGCACCCAACGGGAAGACGCACAGAAATGTCCCCTGGCAGGATGCAGGTAAGGCCAGTGGCAGGTGAGGATGGCAGGTCCTGGCAAGGGGACCTGGTGATGTGGGGTGGGAGCACCTGCTGTGCCTGCCCACTGCCAGCTCGGTGGGATGACATCACCCAGGGTTGTGCTAGCACCAAACCGACCCCCTCCATCTGCCTGCAGCTCCTGTCCTGGTGATGGTCAGCTCAGAGGAGGAGGAGAGCGATAGCTCAGAGACGGAGAAAGAGGACGATGAGGGGATTGTGTTTGTTGCTCGAGCCACTGATGAGGTCCTGCAGGGAAAGACAACTCCTGGTAGGCACCAATGCTTCCTGCTGGGGCAGCTGCCGTTGGGTAGCTTGTCCTTCCTCTGCCTGTGGAGCAAAACTGCCTTGGCCTGGGCAAAACCAAAGTCAACAGAGCATGAATGGGAGAATCACTGTCCTCTGGAGGCATGGCGGAGCCTCCCTGTGTCCTGCATCCCTGGGCCAGCACATGGTGTGGTTCTTGGGGCTTTCCTGCATAGGGCAAGGCGTTGGACTCCATAATCCTTGTGGGTCCCTTCCAACTCAGGATATTCTAGGATTCTATGGCCATTTGGTAGTGGTTGGTTCTGCAACATTTGCAGGGTCCAAGGAGAGACTGAGAGCTGTGCAAGCTCCCTCTCACTGTCCCTCCATCTGCATCTCCAGGCAGCCTGGATGTCTGCCCCAGCCCTTGCATCATCCCTCCATCACCCACCTTGGCAGAGAAGGAGCTGCCATGGAAAGGAGACCAGGCTGATCTGGCTGTTTATGTCTCCTCGGAGACCACCAAAATTGTGCCAGTGGATATGCAGAAGGCATGGAACCAAAGCATCTCCTCCCTGGAGAGCATCGCTTCCCCCCCAGGCATCGAGAGCGGACCTCAGCACAGGAGATTTGCCTGCCCTGTGCTGGAGGAGCAACCCCAGTCTGCAAGCCAGGCGATGCCAGAGCAGAGCTCCTGCTTCCAGTTCCCCAGCCACATCTCCAAGAGCGGCCGGTCACAGAGTGACAGCAGCCCGGACGGTCCTGAGCAGCAGGAGCTGCAGCCTTTGATGGCCACAGAGGAGCAGGGCAGGATGCCACCCACCACAGAGCCCAGGTGGCTGATGTTCAACAGAGCAAGCCACCTCTGAGGCGCCCTGTGGATTGGGAAGGGGCTGAGAGCTGCAGACAGGCTGTGACCTGCTGACTGCTCTGTCTTGCACTGCGAAGCTTGTGTGTGTCTCCATAAACTCCAGGAGTGGCAGGGGAACCCAGTACTCCTCCTGGAGCTGTACTCCAGGGTGTGCTTTGCCCATGCACCTACTGATGCAAACCTGGTCAATAACTGGTCTTTGTGCTGCAACAGCAGGTACCAGCCCCTGTCCACCCAGGGAGGCACAGATCCCAAACCTCATTCTTTCTCTCTGGTCCTCACACATCTCTGCAGCTGGGAGGTTAGAGATATTTCTCCCAGGGCTGGGATCCCAAACAGACTTGATCCTGTCATGGCTGTGCTGCCCTGAGGTGGTGGCTGTTCACAGGTGTAAGAGTATGAGCTGATCTCCAGCCTGGCTGTGAGTAGGAGACCTCTTGGAAAAGGGCTGAGAGCAGGGCTGGTTCACAAGAGTCCATCCACACCCAGTGATTGAGCTGTTGACCTCAAGGTGGCCACAGTGCTCACAGCACGCTTGGAGCTCGGCCAGGAGCTCAGAGATAGGCTCCTTGCCACGACAGCCCTGTGTTCCATGGGTTATGGAGGCACCACAGAAGCAAGGCCATGACTTTCTCAGGACTGGGAGCAGCGCTCCTGGGGTTTGGCTCCACCAGGAGCTGGACTAGTGAACCTGTACGCACAGGGACTCCTCTAACAGCCAACCTGCTGTGCCAGTCTCATGCCTGTCACCTGGATGTGTTCCCAACAGCTGCAGTGTTCAGCTTTCTGGATTTACTGGGAGGCAGCTGCCCTGCACAGCATCCTTGGTCCCTTCTGCTCACGTCCCAGGCCCTCCAATTGCCTGGGGTGCATCAGCTGGGAGGACTGGTCATGGTGCAAGGAGTGGAGCAGGTATCAGGTACATCAGGAGCAGGGGTGATGGGTGTGAGCAGCGTGCATCTTCAAAGGTCTGTCCCAACGCCTGCATCCCAGCCACCCCCATGCCCTCCTCAGAGGGTGGTGAGAGCTGGTGGCCCACATGATGAATTGCTTCTGGTGTGACCCCAGAGGCCAAGAATTTCTCCCCAAGAAGTGTTTAGCCACAAAAGAGCACAATGGCTGGGCACTGGCAGAGCAGGAGGGTTGTGGGTTGCTCCTCTTTGGAAAAAATGGGAGCTTGGACTGTTAATGCTCCAAGCAGATAAAAGCCTGCCTATTCCAGGTCTGTGGGTTTGCTGAGACAGCAGGTGCCAAGGGGACACTTGGATGCACTGAATGTGCCCAGTGTGGAGCAGGTGAGCTGGTGGAACCCCCAGCCCTGCCAGCAGGGCTCAGGAGAGACCCTTCAGCTCTGTACCTGTTCCACCAGATGAGCATGAGGTTTTTAAAAGGTTTTTATATAGTTTTGCATTTCTGGTATGACTTACTCTAGTTTTGATTTCTGATATTGGGCCATACTAAATCTCTAGTTGGGTCAGTGTTTTCTGTAGCCATGGGCACTACAAATGACTCAAGACTTAATATATTATTTGCAAGGATATTGTTATAATGTGAAAATATATGCACAGTATTTTGTAATGTTCAATAAACTGGAGTTGGAGCAGATGTTGTGGTGTGGTCTGTCTGTTGTCTGGGTACCTCTGCCCATCCTGGTTTGGTTCTCCTTTGCAGGTATCATGTTCCTGTGCCTCTCTGTTCTTCTCCACCCAAGGCCCCAACCCCTCTCTCTTGATGTGCCTAACTGGATTTCCTGGTTTCCATAAAGTTTGTGGAAAATGTGAAATTCTTTCCAAAGAGATGCTTGCCTGCAGCCGTCATTAGGCTCTGCTAGGGAGCAGCCAGTGAGAGACCAGGCCCTTCTGCCCAGAGCTGTGGCTGCACAGCCACCAGCATGCTGGGAGCCCACATCTTCCCATGTCCTCTCTCCTTGCCAAAAATATGTTTTAAAGGGGTCACAGGAGCCTTGCATTGGTGTATGCTGGTTTTGTTCTTCCCTTGATCTTCTGATCGCTGTTTTTCCTGAAGGAAAGTAAATGTGGTTTGATTCATAAGGTAGATGTTTGGCTTGCATTGAATCTGACATCCACCATTAACCCCTGGTCCTTTTTGGCAGCGTAAAATGCACCTCCTAGCCCTGTTAGCTTTGCACTGGCCCATGTGGAAGCTCTCGCTCCTTATGACATTCCCCATCTGCCTTGCATCCCACTGACAATGCTGCTGGCTGAGCTGTGCTCTGCATGCTGGATCACAGTGCCAGCATTGCCTGCAGCCACAATTGCCTTGGCAGTGCACCAGGCTGTGTGGGCCAGGTTGTTTCCTGGAAGAGGTGGGTCTGCGGCCTTCAGGTCCTCAGAGGAGGGAAAGCAGACTTCTCAGCTTCAGCAAATGCTGGGGCTGGTTGCTGCCCTCTCATCCTGATAATTGAGCCTAGCAGCTGACATGTGTGCAGGCTTTCCATGCCACCAGCCAGCAGCTCAGAGCCTTTTCCTCACACCCTCAACTCCAGCCCTGTTGTGAGCAGGGATGGTGGCACCTTGCCAGTTCTTATTCTTGTACTTCACTCTGTTTTTCACCTTAGAGTGTCCTGCCTGCACAGGACTGCTCTGATCCTTCCAGCATAGCAGAGAGTCATCTCTTTCAGATTAAAAATACTAAAGTGCTTCAGTGGAAAAACATAAGGAGTGGGCCAAACCACGAATGCATGTGCCCAAACTTCTGCTTCTCCAGGACAGAGTAAAGCACAACCACAGGAGCTGCTTGTCAGACTGTAACCCAGAACACACAACCCTCTGACTGTGACTGTAAGCAATCCAATCCCAGAACAGACTATCACAGACCTGTCATTTTGCACCCAGGCTTCTGTTTAAAGCCTACCATTAAATCTGCACATTTTTTCCACAGGCATTTGCTTTCTCCAATACTCAGCTCCTCCAATTCCTCTGCGGTACCAAAACTTGTGAAGTCAGCAGGGGATGTAAGGCAGCTCTGGCATCAGCTCTGTGGAAGAGCTGATGGCAATGGATTGGTGTTGGCCATCTTACAAGTGAGTCTCAAAATCACCGCATCACTTTTGCACAATGCACATTGGAGCATCAGGTAAATTTCAGACTGGAAGAGGCTTGGGAAGCCCATGGTCCAATCCCAACTCTATGCAGCGCTGCTAGCAAAGTTAGACCAGGTAGTTCAGAGCCCTGTCCCACTGGATCTGGAATGTCCCTGAGGATGGAGGCGTCAACTGTCCCTGTCCCAGAAACACACCACAGCTACACCAGTCTTGCACAGAATTAATTTCTCCTTATGCTCAGTAAATTTTCCCCTGGGGCAGGTTGTCCCTATTACCTCTTGTTCTTCCAAGTGCTTCTCTGGGGAGAGTTGGGCTGTGGTTTCTGTGTGCCAGCTTGTTGGTAGCTCCCCTATGCCTTATCTTCTAAAAGCTGGTTCTCTCTGACATATGTGTGTATATATACATACGTGTGTATGTATATATTCTTCTGGGAAGCTCCAGATTGGAACTAGCACCCAGTTGTGTCTCACAGGTACCAAGTCCAAGAAATACAATTTTCTTGAACCTGCCAGCTGCGTATTCTCCACTGCAGTAAGGGTGCTGTCAGCTGATGTGTGTAGTTGCTGATCCTGCTTTGTTTCTGGAGCACTTCTGACACCCTCTTGGGAGGTTTTCACACTGCTCTAAAAAGGTAGAAGCAGCGGGAAGTGAGCGAATAGGAGCCAGGTCCTCATCTCTCACTCACACAAAGCATGGCAGGGGCTTTGGCCATGCTCATGTTTTCATGGAGAACAGCAGAAAGGCAAATGCAGAATTCAGGAGAGGTGTTCAGTCTTATTGTATCTGGTACAAATATTTTGGAGACATATCAGTCTATTCCTTGCTCTCACCTACGATCAGACTGAACATGTGCCCTGAATTCTGCATTTGCCATCCTCTCTTCGCACCTGAAGCAGCCATCCCTCCTCCCTGCTCTCACTGGAAGCCTCCTCTGCCCGCTGGCGAAGGGAACAATTCATTTTCCCTCTGGCATCACCTCCGGAGGGGGATGCCAGCCCTGCCCTGGTCTGTCCCGCTGCTCTGGCTGCTGAAGCCGTGCAGAATTTGTTCGGCTGACGGGATGCGAGTGGGCCGGGGCTGCACCGCGAGCGGTGACGGAGCCGGGATCCGTCGGCAGCCGGGGCGGATAATGAGGAACAGATTCTCGCTGGGCAGTGGTTCCCATGCTGCTTTCCAGGGCAGAGCTGCAAGGATGGGAGAGCCTTTGTGCTCCGCGCTGCACCCCTCCGGCTCCCGTGCAGCCAGCCCCGCCGCTCCCCCGGCTGTCCCCGCCGGCTGCCGGCGCTGAGCGGCCCCGAGCTCCCCGCAGGGCTGGGACCGTCCCCAGCGGCTGTGCCACCCGACGGGCTGCAGGGTGCCTTTCCCCAGAAGGCTTTCCTCACAGCCCGGCTGTGCAAGGGAACAGGCTGCAGCCGGGACTGGCTGAGGACAGACAAGACCAGGGGGATCTTTAGGTCAGCAGGAGCTGGGTGGGGTGATCCACACCTTCCTTCGTGGCTCAGACTTCCTTGCTTTTCCCTGGAGGAGCACACAAAACTGTAGGAATCCCTGAGGACTGCGTGATGAGGTTGCTACTCGTGGGGATTTCTGCAGAACAGCCAGAGTGGCAGCCAGAATGGTGGGAGCTTTGATTTTATGAGTACCCCAGATCCAAGAGTTGTGATCTTCCCTGCGGCCAGACATAGCTGCTCCTCACAGCCTCTTGGAAGGCAAGGATCCCTGAAGAAGCCACCTGGACTCCTCTCACCTCATCTTCTCCTGGCATCTGTGGCCACACATCCAGGCTGCCCTGAAGGTAAATGAACCGTGGCGGAGAGGGAGGGAGGGTGCTGAGGACACTTTGGGGAGATGACCACCACCTGAGCTGGTCTAGTCTACATCAGACCACAGGTCATCCCGAGCTTTTGGGCAGCCCGGGAAGAAGGGCTTGGAAGGCCACAGGGTACTGGTACTGACCAAACTCTGCAGCAGCTGTGCTGTGTCTGTGCTTTCCTCTGTCACAGCAATGCAGGGCAATCCCTGTCTGCACACAAGCTTTGCCTCCTGAAGCCCAGCTAAGCCCACACTGTTGGAGAGACATTTAAATCGTTGTTTTGGCTCTTTGGCTGGCTGGGGGAAGTTGGCTTCTGACCATGCACCCACCTGGGGCCTTGCCATGTGTGGCTCCCTGGCAGTTTTGGGTCTCTGAGGCTCTCACAGGCAGCTGGATGAGCTGCGAGCTCAGAACTGCCCTGAGAGCCCTTCTATAGGCATGGCTGGTGCTGGGACCATGTGAGTATCACTTGTGCAGGAGTCAACCCCTCCAGATTTCTCCTGGGCATTTGGGTCCTGCCTGCTCTTTCAGAAATCCCATTCTCCCAAGGGCCAGGATATTTTCTTCTCTACCACATATGCACATGTAGATACACTTATTTTCAGTAGACATCCCTACCCTCTACTATTGATGAGAAAGCTGGCAAAAGCTTCAGAAAGGTACCCCAGAAAGAGAAAAATAAAAAAGAAACAACTATGAAGGTTAATATGTTTTTCACGTTGTAATGTGGGGCTTGCTGATGGGAGCCGGCCAGTGAAGGAGCACCAGCCACATGTGCTGGGATGGAAGAAGGGCTGTGGAGCAAGCAGGTCAGACAGGGCGCTGCCGAGGCCTGCTACAGTCACTCTGATCTTTGCTTTATTCTGCTAGTGAACAGATAGAACTGTTAAAAATGGTTAACATTATTTTTTTTTTCCTTAGTAAAAATAGCTTTAGAAGCAAACAGGAAATTACAGACTGAGGAGTGCAATGAAGAGGGGAAAAAGTCAGACAGCTACCTCGCGGTGCTTGCATTTGTCTATAAATACAGCTCCACGTGCGGAGCCTGCCCAAAGGCAACCAAACCGCGCTCAAACTGCTGGGGATCGGGGAACGGGGGTGTAGGGGGAACATCTCCCCTCCGGCGACGGTGACGCACCGAGGGTCGGATGAGGGGCTGGCGCTGGCTGAGCACCGAGCTCAGCTGGCACGGAGCGCGGTGGGCGGGCGGAGCGGCGGGCGGAGCAGAGGGAGCAGCGGGAGGAGCAGAGGAAGGAGCGGGAGCAGAGGGAGCAGCAGAGGGAGCAGCAGAGGGAGCAGCGGGCGGAGCAGAGGGAGCAGCGGGCGGAGCAGAGGGAGCAGCGGGCGGAGCAGAGGGAGCAGCGGGCGGAGCAGAGGGAGCAGCGGGAGGAGCAGAGGAAGGAGCGGGAGCAGAGGGAGCAGCAGAGGGAGCAGCGGGCGGAGCAGAGGGAGCAGCGGGAGGAGCAGAGGAAGGAGCGGGAGCAGAGGGAGCAGCAGAGGGAGCAGCGGGCGCGCTGCCCAGCGCCTCCGGCAGGTGTCGCTCCGCGCCGAGGCCTCGGCCCTGCCCGCCCGCCAAGATGGCGGCCGCGCCCCCTCAGGGAGCCCCGGCGGGGCGGGTGCGGCGGAGCGCGGCTCAAAGGCCCCGGGGATTCCGTGACCGGGTAGTCTTGAGGGAAAAGACAATATACATGTGGTAGTTTCGGGCCTCCTTTGGTGTGCCAGCCCAAGTTGCTGCCCAACTCCCTCCCGCTCTCCTGATGGCGGGTGTGATGTCCAGCTTCAGTCATCAGCTCACACTTTCTCCAACACCTTCATCTCGCTCGGCAGCAAACGCAGGCAGGGGCTGAAAAATATGACGCAAAACCGAATCCGTCTTTTATTGTGAGGGTTGTGGGACACTGGATCACGTTGCTTAGGGAGGCTGTGGTTGTCCCAACCCTCGAAGTGTTCAAAGCTAGGTTCGATAAAGCCTTGAGCAGTCTGGTCTAGTGGGAGGTGTCCCTGCTCATGGCAAGATCATTGGGACAGAATGATCTTTAAGGTCTATTCCAACTTCTTAACATTACATGATTCTAAAAAGAAATAAAAGCAGCAAAGAACACGCACCTGGAGCTGTACGTTTCTGCGGTGGGGAGGAAGCTCTTGACCCACTTGTCACTCCTCCCACCAAGCTCCTCCAAAGGCTCATGGCCCCGTCTGACAGTCCTGTTTGAACCCCAGAGGGGTCTAAGCCTCCTCGAACCTTCCCATGGCTGCTCTGTAGCTGGCCTTACCCCTCCTCGATCTGAGAGCAGAGATTCCTCTCCAAGGAGGAAGAGAGCAGCAACATTATGGGAGAAGGGCAAGTGAGAGGGAGAGGACAGATTGCTGGCAGGAGCCCTCCGCCCTGCCTGTCTGAACGGGAAGCTGCTCATCTCCTTCAGGAGACACATTGTTATTGCCGCTGATGGCATCAAATCTCACCGTTTCCTGCCGGTGCTCTCCATCCCTGGTGCCAGGGAAGGGAGGTGCCCACCCCAGCTGGAACCAGGCTCACAGTATGTCAGTCATGTGCTGCTTCCTGCTGCTTCCTCTGCCTCCAGCCCACACTAGGAACAAAGGATCCCTGGTACAGCAGCTGTGATCCACATCACACCACCTCCTCCTCCCTGTTCCCTGTGTCCCACCTGCTCTGTGTTCCTGCCTGGCATCCTTGCTGTAGGCATTCCCTGAGGTTCACTCCTCTAATTGCCAGCTGTGGATGTTCCATTGCAGACTGCTCATATTCCTGTCAAACCAGCCCTTCCCAGTGGCACATGAGGAGCCTTCGTAGTGCTCTGGATCTGTAGTCAGTAGTGTTGGCTCTAGACTCCCCTGGGGAGAAGACCCTGACCCCAAACTGCTCTTTGCCCACTGCAGAGTGACTTGAACATCAGCCTGAAGTCTTGCAGAGCTGCTGGAGGACTGAGATCTTTCCTCTCTGCTACCAGCTGGGCAAGGCTGGAGTGGGACAAAGCACGTCTCTTCTCTGTCTGGAGAAACTGTCAGACCTGAGAAGGTTGTCATTCCCCTGTTGGAAATACTAGTCAGATTAAGGGTACTTTGAGAAGTACCTGGAAGACTCACAGTGGGACTGTTTGAGTCCAGTGGGCAACACAGCCCAGCTGTGACAGGCACCCTGACAGCTGTTCCCAGGGAACGCCCATGCAGCTCTATAAGCTCTATAAGACTGGACCTGGAGATGCATCTTGGGGCTATTGCTCTGCCTCAGGGAGTGCTGAGCTAGCTCAGCTGCTCATCTGCCTGCTCTGAAGAAGCAAACTGCAGGCAGGTGAGAGCTTTCCTTCTCTCTGGAGACATTCTGCCATGGGAGAATGGTTTGCAAGATCTGTCGGGATCTGCTGGGTAGAGGCTCTGCAAATGCTGGCTGTAAGTGTGGGGTTTGTGAGGGTTGGAGGGGCCAGATGGGAGCTGGGCAGAGTGTGCACCCAGGGGAATAGCAGTTCAGGGGATTAAAGCTCCTGGATCAGAGTTCCTGACTGTCACCCCAGGTAGGACCTGGGAGTTGGCCCTGGCTCTGCAAACTGTGGAGCAGAGACTGCAGACAGTAGTTGGAGAGGGGGTCCTTGCTCCCCTGGTTAGATCTGCCAGCCCTGCCTCCTAGCATTTCATTTAGGTTGGTTTTGGGAAGAGAAGGGATGGGTCTCCAGATCAGAAGTGTGTCCTAGCCCTTGTCTGGTAATGGTTGGTGCTCAGTGACATCCTCCAAGGGATGTGGCCACTTCTCTTGATGCAGGCTAGGCAGGTGTCTTGTCGGTGCTGGTTGCTCAGGCATGAGCTGGGCACAGAGCAGGGACACAAGTGGAGGGCTCCTGGTGGTGTGGAGCCATGGTGGGGGATGTCTGTCTGTCATCACAAGGCTTACTCTGCCAAGCAGACCTGGAAAGCGGAGCGGGCCCTGGCAGCCATGACTGAGGATGGAATATGCAGTGTGTGACCCTGTGTTTCATGACTCCCATGGCTGTGGGAGAGGGGCCAGGGCAGGAAGGGTGTGGGTGGCCGCTGGCACGTCTAGCTCAGAGGTGAGCGTGCTGTCTCGGAGAGTACAGTAAACATGTGCTGTGGGGCTAAATGGCATGCAACATCACTGCCAGGAGGGAAGGTAAACACATGACTCTTCTGTGCCATTAAATATGTGTGATCTGGAGAGCGATGGGTCACTTTTAGTCAGCTCTGTGGAAAAAGCTGACCTATTCTGTTCAGAGACTGTGGTGAGTTTTGAAGTAGGAATCCTGAAACCACAGGTGGATTTCTAAGCCACTTTATTCTCAGGGAAGACAGGCAGTGCCTAAACTCTCGGGAGACAGACAAGTAGCTCCTCAAGCCATTTAAGCTCTCTTGACTCCACATTCACAGAGGTGTGTCCCTGCCTGGCTCTGTGTCCTATAGGCTCCTGCAGGGAGTTGGGATATTTTCTCCAGTATGGTCACACCCTGCCAACCAGTGCACCTGCCTAGTACTCAAAGCACCAGACTGCTGAGACCCAGAACTCAAGAGGGGAGTCCACTGCAGTGGGGAAACACCCTGAGGGTGTGAGTGCACTGGGATGGTGTCTGAATGGGCAGAAGGCTGTGTTTCTGTCCAAGCCCTGCTCCTACCTGTGCTGGCTGTGTTCATGACTTCAAGAAGACTCTGGAGACTGTTATAGAGGTATTAACCCAAGACTGTTGTGCAGCATGGCCACTTCATAAGGCCTGGGGGCACCTCTGTGTGTCTCCTCCCTGACCCAAAGTTAAAGGAGCCCAAAGCTGCTCAGACTGAGATGAGTGTCTTGGATGAATGCAGAAGGAGGACTTTGTCCTGTGGATGGTGACAGTGATGGATGCCAGCTGAACCAAAACCCTGGGCACTTGAGGATGCCTGGAGCTAGTCTAGACAGCGAGTACTCTGCGTGTTTTGAGTCCAGCTTGTCTGGGAAGACACTGTGTATCATCAAGGTGTGCCTTCATACCTGGGCAGAGGCTGTAAGGCTGGTATTCCCCTGCTTGCATTGCTTCTCTGTGGGGCTGCACACTAAGAGTTTGGACTTAGAATCATAGAATGGTTTGGTCTGTAAGGGACCTCAAAGTTCCAGCCCCCCTGCCACAGGTAGGAATGCCACCCACTAGACCAGGTTGCTTAAAGTCCTGTCCAACCTGGCCCTGAACACTTCCAAGGATGGGGCATCCACAGCTTTTCTGGAAAACCTGAGCCAGTGCCTCATTGTCCTTTGAGTAAAGAATTTCTTCCTAATGCCTAATCTAAATCTCTCCTATTTTAGCTTAAAACCACTCCCCTCTTGTTCTATCACTCTCTGCCTGCAAAAAAACCCACAAACTTCTCTCTTTTTATTGTAAGCTTCCTTTAAGTACTGGAAGGGGCTCTAAGATCTCTCCAAAGCCTTCTTTGCTGCAGGCTGAATAGTTCTAGCTCTCTCAGCCTGTCCTCACAGAAGAGGTGCTCCAGCCCTAGGATCATATTTGTGGCCTCCTCTGGATCTGCTTTAACAGGTCCATGTCATTCCTGTGCTGAGGATGCAGTACCTGACCTGGTATGCAGTACTCCAAGGTGGGTATCATGAGGGCAGAGGGGGAGAATCACCTCTCTCAATATGTGCTGCAGCACATATTGAGAGCCTGATGTGTGAATTTAAAAAAAAAAGATTTATTCCTCTCCCTTCTTTCCCTTGTGGCACACGTGGGTATTTGAGTCCCCCAAGTGAGACCTTCCTGATTTCTGTCCCTACAAAATATGTCCTGCAAGAGTTCCTGATGGTTAGCTGCAGGCCATGGTTGCATGTGGCACTGAACAACATCTTGAATTGTAGCTGGAGACCTAGTAATTGTGTTGCTTCTGTTCCTTCAGATGGTGAGTGTGACCAGCTGTTGTTGTGTAGTCTGTCCTTCAGTCCTTCTGGGAAATCACACCATGATTATATTTCTGGCTTAAGAAATTTTTTTCCCTAATCAGACTGGGCCTCACAGAGAGGTTGCCACTTAGTGGTAATTACTTGCTTTAGAAGCTGAATGTCTCCTGAGGATTGCAAATAGCGGATTATCAAATTAATTAGTTAAACCAAGATGTGCTTTTGTGAAGCCAAGACCTGCTTTTCTTGTGATCTGAAATAAAGGTTTAAAATGTTATTAAACTGCATACAACCTGTTCTTGTCTCCCTAATGGGGGAAGAGAGCTAGTTCTTTCCTGAGGTATAGCTGGTACAAAGGGCTGCTTGTAGCTCTTCTTGCTGCATCACTTGTTGCCTTTCTTTCACAAACCCTGTTTTGAGCAAAGTCTTGTTCTGGGTGGGGTCTAATGCTGCTTCTTGGTGGCTTCCCCTGGTTTTGTAGGCTGCCAGTTTGAAGTGGTATAGGGTTGGATCTGGACTTCAATAATCCTTGTGGATCCCTTCCAAGTTAGGATATTCTATGTGGGTTCATCGTGGATAGCTTTGGTGGGATGGTAACATACCTTTCCTTTCAGGGTACAGCTTCATCCATGGGATGTCTGCTTTGCCATGTCTGTGGACATGGGAGCTGGTGGAGAACCCCAGTCTGGTGGTGAGATGCCTGGAAGTAGATTCAGAGACATCCACTTACCAGTGGGTTAGCAGGAGCCATATATCCTGGAGTAGTGCTGTACCACAGCCCATTCCCAGGATCTCCATTCCCTCAGAAGTCTCTGTGGCCACAGAAGGTTCCCTATGCTGTGCTGAGGACTGCACACTCAGTGCACAGTGATCACTCTAAGCTAACACAGAGCTCTTGGGGCTATTTTCATAAGAGCTGTTGGCCACGGTAATGTAATCATCCTTCTAACATCCATATTGCACAACTTCCCCTAGGTCAGGAGATGTCCTTATCTGGCATCTAAAACATCTGTCTTGTGTTGCTTCCAGCATAGCTGAATTCTATTAATCAAAGAATTGAGCATTTCCTGATTTGCACAACTGAAAATAAGCAGAACTCTGCTAAGTGTTGACCCAAAGGCAGAGGTCCTTTCCCTGTCTCCTACCTCTGTCTGTGCTGTCTCCCAGCTCTAGGCTGTGGTACTGCTTTAGGCACTTGAGAAATACTGCAGCTCCAGAAACCAGATCCAGGAAAGCAGAAAGGAAGAGAGAAGAAAAAGATGACGGTCTGAAATTAGAACCCTGAAATTTTCAGAACAGTTGTATTGATCCTTCTTCTACCTCCTTTTCTTTCAACTCTGGGAAGGCCCCGCAGCCTCCAAAGGTTGGCTCCCATCCTTCCTAATGTCAGCGTTTGCTGCCTTTTGCTGTAATTCACCTCTAGGAGAGACTGCTTAGCAATAGTCAGCTGCTGCTGAAGGTGGGTACCAAAGCAGTCCCCTTGGTGTAAAATTCCCCCCAGTCCATGCAAAGGACCTGAGTCTGCTGGATAGGAAGCTGGGGCACCCAGATCTCTGCCAGCATGGATGACAGCAACCTTTTGCAGTGACTTCAGCAATTAAACCAACCCTGAGGAACGCGCAGGCCTCGCGCGAGAGCGAGGAGCTGCTCCTCTGAGGAAACAGAGTGAGACTGTGCTGGGAACAAGCATGGCATTGTTGTCAGCCTCAGTCAAGAGGGGTTTTTTAACACCCACTGAAGTGCTGGCTACAGCTGTCTCCCATGTGCTTGTGTGGGAAATGGATCTACAATGCAGAAGAGGGAAAGGCCACTTTGCAATTAAAAAAAAAAGGAAACTATATTAGCATCCAGCCGTGAGTAAACAGCAGTGCGATGTTCCCCTTAGCACTGTGCCATGGCAGAGGAAATCACGTCACTGCCTCTGACTGGGATGGGGGTGAGCTGAACTCAGGCTCTTCAGCCTGGAAATCCATATGGGGGAAGGTGCTCCTGAGCTTTAAGTGCAGTGTAGGAAAGGGAGGAGGTGTGAGATTGGGCTCTAAGCTGCTCTTGTGTTTGGCAGCCTCTATAAATGGCGCTGCCAACTTCCTTGCATCCGTCTGAGTGGTGTTGGCTGGAGACCTTGTGGAGAGCTTTATTTTGTCATGGAAAATGGGATAGGAACAAGACTCTGAGTACCTGTATGGTGCCTTCCTCATTTGTTTATGGGGATGCTGTAAGCTCCTATACCACTGTTCTCTTTCTGTGAGAAAAGTGTCACTTTTCTCTTTCTGGCCATCAGAGAGATGGAATTAGGTGGCTTGACAGTATCTTAGCAGGTAATTCAGAACTAATGGAGATGACAGCCTTGTGCTCTCAGGCCTGTGCAAGCCTCCTGAAGAAGACAGGAAAGCCAAAAGCTGCTCACCCTGGGTCTGCTGCCAAAGGTCTGAGTATGGAAGACCTGACCAGTTCAGTAACAGCATGGGAGCAGGTTCTCTGCTCCATCCTCTTCATCCCCATGGGCTCTGGGGATGTCCCACCCCTACCTGGCTCTGCATTGTCCTTTGTGCTGCCTGGGGAGTATGTCTCTGTTTCAAAAGTGAGGTGGCTCCTGGCTTGTGCAGTAGTACCCCTGAAGGAGCAGGAGCTTTGGCCAGGAACTGGAATAGTCCTGAAGTACCCAGGCTTGTTACCCAGGCTGCTGATTGCCAGGCTTTTTTGAGACTCTGGATCTCTATTTGGAGACTGGTCCCTCTGCAGACCCCAGGGAAATTGCAGTGACCTGTTTGCTGGATAAAAATATTTGTGTGCAAAGCTGATACAATTACTTGTGGTGTAATTTTTGGGGTTGTCCTGTGCAGAACAATAAATTGGATCTGATCCTGTGTGTCCCTCCCAGCTCAGGATTTCTCTATGATTCTGCAATTTGGGTTAGCCCTAGACAGCCATGGCCTCTTGAAAGGAAACATACATGTAATGCTGCAGTTGTAGAAACAGTACATAAAGCTGTTTCTACACTTTTCCATAAAACATCTGGGTGTGAGATGCATGCTGGATCTCTTCTACCTCCTTTTATTCTGTGATGGGATGTGCCTCCAACAGAAATAGCCTGGTACTTCTGATAGCACAAGGCTTGTCACAGCCAGTCATGTGTGTGCCGCAGAGGCATCGGTCTTGGTGCTCCCTCCTCTCTGGGGGTGGGCCAGCCCCTAGGGAGACTCCCAGCAAACACCTGCAGGAAGATATTGCAAAGGTTAGCCAAATATGCTCATTGCCTGGGAGATGTGCTGGGGGAATAGATGAAGGGCAAAGCCACTCTGCAAATGTAGCCTTGTACAGACCCTGAAAGCTGTGGTCAGAGACTGCTGGGGAGGTATGCCAGGCTCCTCATCCTCCTGATATGAATATGAGCAGGAAAGAAAGGATCTCTTGCATGCAAAGACAAGATCTAAGATCTCAAATTAGCTGTTGTAGATGACAACAACTAGGCTGTGCCTGTGCTGCATTGTTAATACTCGAGGTGGCAGGGATGCTCTCCTTCACCTAGTTTGGCATTAGCAACTGCTGTCACCTGACATGGACACTGCCTACAGAGGCAGTGCTGCTGTGGGGAGAAGGTGACAGGCTGTTCTAGGCCATGGGGGAGCCTCTGAAAGCATGGGCTTTTTGAGAGCCAAGTGCTGAACAGTGGGGCAGCTGCTCAGCTCTGGTCACTGTCGGTGTCATAGCCCCTTTTCACAGGACATCTCTTTGGCTTAAGGAAATGCAGCAGCACGCCAAGCAGCTGGTGGTTTGAATGGTTGGCTTTGGGGCTGCTCAAACTCCCGGTTGCTGGCTGGGTCTGGAAACATGTGATGAGGTCATCATATGCAAAGGGGTTTTAGGGCAAACTGTCAGTCCTCCCTGGGAGAGGTGTGTCTGAAGGTGGTCTTGAGCTGCACTAGCTGGCATGGCCTCTGCTGCTGGCCCTGTGGAGGAGGGTTTGCGAAGGCTGTGGGACTCTGCCCCTTGAGCCAAGGCAGCAGAGGTGCTGGTAGCAGTTGCTCAGTCTTCAGCAGGCAAGGACCCTGTGCTGTTCTACTTGTCCATGCAGGAGGAGATGTCTTCCCTTCTGCTGTAGGTTCTCACATCCTGCCTGAGTCACCCTGTCTCTTGGGGATGGATTGGTTTGTGTGACCTCTCCCATAAGTGGGGACAACCAAGTTTCAGCACTGTGAACTCCTTGATAGAGGGTCAGTCCCAACCAAGGCTGCTGAGACCGTGCACTGCTCAGGCTGGGGAGGCAATTTCTGGTCCCAGGCCCAGCATCTAGTACCCAGGCTTAGCCTGTGTGTCACTTCCCGCCCTGCTTCCCGTTACACAAAGCCTTCGTGTGTCAGCAGATCCTGGGATGCCCCGCGGCACCTGCCTCTCTCCTCTCTCTCCGCCTCTGTGGCTCTGCCCTTTCCCGTTGTCACTTCTGGAGGCTGCTGCCTGCCTGTTTGGTGACCTTCCGCACTGCTCGGGCAGTATTTTGGCCCCTGGCCATTTCAAACAATTAATGGAGGGGTGGAGAAACTAGCCGTGTTAAATTACTTCCACCTTTGGGAGGGGGTGAGGTCTCTACGTCTCTTGCCTGATCCCAATGCAGTTTGTTGCTGTTGCCTGAAGCGGTCACTGCTCTCTGTTTTCCTTCTAGAAGTTAGAAAAACAATATTTCTGAGCACCCTCCCTGTATTTCTCGGCATTTTACTTAACCTGCGCTGCCTCAGGATCTTATAGAGTGGAGAAGCTTTTCTGGACTTAGAGTAAAAACAAGCCGAGAGAAGGCAAGGGGGGAGGATTTTGCTGGAAACCTCTGTGAAGCCGGAGACCTTGGGATGCCTGCCTTATTCTCCTCTAGCAGCTATTCAGATCTTCCCGGGAGAAGGCAGCTCCCTGCCCCGGCTCGTCGGCACTAAGCGGGTCTGTGCGGCGGGCCAGGCGCTCTGAGGGACGCGGAGAGCAGCGATGCCGAAAGGAGCAGCCCGGGAGCGCTTCTGCCTCTGCCCGTGTCCGTACGGCCCCCGCAGGGCTGGGGGATGCGGCACCCTGCTCTCTCCGTGCCCCTCTGCCGTCTAGCGCTGGAGTTGGCTGTCAGAGAAACCTTCGAGGTCCCCTGCTCGGCCCCGGTAGTGTCATGAGTTAGATTAGTTGGAGCTGTGCTGGGGGCGGTGAGGGTTTGGATTACAGTCCAGAACTCAAAGTGCTTCGGTGGTTCACGTCGGAGGGGAGAGGAGACGCCCCGTCGCACACATGGAGGAAAAAGAGAAAAAACGCTGTCTTTGGAAGTGAGGGGGAATAAAGGAGGCCGGGAACATGGTAAGGAAATCTCTGCGAAGAGCTCTTGCCCTGGGCACGAGCAGGGCTGTGCGGGACGAAGCTGCTCTCGGGGCAGCCTGCCTGGAGCCAGCGCACGGCGCTAATGCCGGGAGTGGGAAACAGCTCTTTTGGCATTTCCCGTTACTCGAGTGGCACACTGTACTCTTGGTGCCAGTCCTGGGCGGTGGCTGCAGGGACACAAACTTCTTGTTGGCCCTGACCCCTGCGAGGCGTCTACCGGGCTACAGCGAGAAGCTGGATTGGGTCAGTTCGGGCAGAGTCTTGTCTTTTGTGCTGCCTCGATGCTGGGCTCTCCTCCTGCCCTCACTCTTCGCCAATCCTGCTCTGTAGCTCTGGGCATTGCCCTCTTGCAGAGCCTTTTCTCCAGCCCAGGGTGGGCATCCAGAGAACCCCTAGACCTGGGCAGGGACATTCCTTTTCAGTGTCAAATTCTGCACATGGAGATCTTTGTTTGGAGAGGGGAAAGGATGGTGAGCCCAGCGGGCAGCAGAGCACCCAGACTCTTTGGGAGTGGCTGCAGGGCTGTCCCCTGCCCAGCCACACTGGCACTGCCCTGCACACAGAGGTGGGATGTCAGTGGCTGGAGGGATTGCTGGCCCTTTAGTGACATCCCACTGAGCACCAGCCTAGCTTCTGATGGTTTGCTCCTAGGTTCAGGCTGAGATCCGTGTGTCCAGCAGCCCCGAATCTTCTGCAGGTGTCCTGCTATGTTATGGGCTGCTTCCCCACAGCAGAGGGAACAAAATCCATGAGGAGGACAAGCAACTTGCATTGCTGCTGTGCATGGCAGTGACTTGTTCTTTAAAAGTTCAGCTTCTGAGCCTTTTCTTTCTTGAGCAGAAACTTGGCTTTAATTGAGGAATGAGTTGAATTCTGACTTCTGCAAGTTGACCCAAGTTTATAGACCCATGTATTTTCCATTTACCACCCTCCAGCTCCTCTGCAGAGAATCCTGTGGTGCTCTTTGCCCTCACATGTCTGTAAGAGCCATGATGTGCTCTCTTCCCTATTATTCTGTGGAGGCATCTCACTTCTACTTCTCCATCCCAGTCAGAAGACCTCTTTCCCTCACCCCATGCCTAGTGTGTTCCTGACAAGTTTTGGTCTATGCAGGTTACATAATGAAGTTGAAATCAAAGGAGAGCACTGCTTGGGGTTGTGCAGGGCTGGGGCCATCCCTTGCAGTCTCATGGGCTGCATTTTGCCATATGGGCTGGAGCAGTGTTTGTGAAATTCTGCCCTGGGAGGCCAGAGACAGAGACTGGCTGCTGCTACTCTGCTCCTTCGAGCTGGAGGTGTCTTTCTGATTCCCAAGTGCTTCAGCCCCCCTCCTTGATGTTGTTTTAATGTGTGATACAAAAGCTGTCTGAAGCAGGGGCCTTTGTTTGGAGCAGTGCCATGACCAATCCAGGTAGCTGGGCATTCAAGGACCATGTATCATTGCTGAGGAGGGATCGTGTGCCTCTCAGGGGCTGAGTGCAGCTGGAAGGAATAGGAACCAGAGGCCAAGCTGCACCAGACCCAGCAATGAGTGCTGGCCACATTGTGGACACCTCTGGTCCATGGCAGTATCTGTTCTCAATGCTGTGGTAGACCAGTCTACATTTTGGAACTTGCATTTCTGTGAGCAACCAAGTTGTGACTATAGCTCCAAGCTGTTTTGATTAACTTGAGGGTTTTTTGTGTCCTGATAAATCAAACAAACCTCGCAGGCAAAAGATTTGTATCAGTCTTCTGGCCTGGAGGAGACCTTCCATAGCCTCCAGCAGCCTGCAGGACTCTTGGAGACGGCTCCTGATGGAGATCTGTCAAGGCATCACTGCTGGCTGCCCTGCTCTGTGAGGCAGGTGATTCCTCTTCATGGGGTTTCAGTGTTAGAGCTGATGTGTATGTACAGGTACATAAGGTTGTGTCAGGTGGGAGATGCCCAAAGCACCAAATGGGTGAGAGAGCTTGGGCCAAAGTAGCCCACTTCCACTCCAAGTGACTTCTGGAGCTGTGGAAACCCCATGGTTTCTCCATGGTCTCTCCATGGTGAGAGCAGGCCAGGAGCCTGGCTGGGCTCTGTCTACCTTGCTCACACATCATGGCTTTTGTGACTTGGGATCTATCCTCATTCTCTGGTATTCCCAGGATTCACCTACCCTGGTGCTTCCTGGAAAGAAGTTCTGGTGGCACCTCTATGCTGGTAGGAGAGAGGATGCATTTCAGCAGAAAATAGGGTCTTTCTTTTATCTTCCAGTTGTGTCTTCTCTGAGGGTGGGAAGGAAATTAGTCTGGGAATCACAAAGAGCTTTAAGCATTTGGGATCTTCTTTCTTTATTTCTGTGCCAAAACCATGAGCAAGATGTTGGAACACAGACAAAGTCCAGAGACATAATCCTGAGCACATGGAAGCAGTTAGAAAGAATCTCCTCTGGGGTAATAAGGTTGATAACTTGCATTTTGCCCAGCTTCTTTTCAAAAGCACTGAGCAGGTGAAATGCTGTTCATTGTAACAATAAAAATAATGGCTAAATGCAAGTGGCATCCAGGTATCTTCTTGCAGAAATTACCAAATATATTCTAGTACCACATGGGAATGGAAGACAGCAGATGCTTACAGCGAGACAAGGCAGGTGTCCAAGGAGGACTCTATGCTGACTGTCAGTACTTATTTTTGGAAAACCAGCATCCTGTACCATAGTCCCCTCTAGCAGTGCTGCTGGGCATCCCCCATAGGCAGTTGGCTCTGAAGGCATACCTCGCCAGCAGAAAAGATAATAACATGAGAGCCGTGTCAGCATCTCGTGGCTGGTCACTTTAGACAAGACAGCCAGCATGTCTGCCTCTAAATTCTAGAGCACAGGCACAGTGCTCAGATCACAGAGCCTCATTTTATTGTTGCATCTCAAATGTAACCCTGTCTGCAACCAATCTGTGTAAAATTTGAACCATCCTATGGGCTGTGCACAGCATTAACCTGAGCATTGGTGCTGAGTGTGGGTGGAAGTCGCATCACAGAGGCTATGGCTCCTTTAGCTTAGCACTGAAGTGTTGAAAAAAATCTCTGTTGAAACAATCAAGGTGTTCTGCAGAAACTATAAACTGAACCTACCTGTAGGCACTCATACCAGAGCACTTTTTGTTCCTGTTCTTGGCCGTTTATGTATGATGGAACCCCTTGTTCCAGCCCTGCAGAGCTCAGTGTCACCAAGGTCAGAAAAAGTGAGTAGTAGCACCAGGACCAGATATGTTGCTGACTGAAGAGCAGTAAAAAGCCAGGAGAGCTTGCCAGGGTAAAGGTGCCCACTTCTGGCCATGGAATGCTCTGTGTTTTTGCACCACTCATAGTACCTGATTTGCAGCTCAGAGAACTGAGTGGACATGCCCTTGTTGATTCTGAAGGTTTGACCATGCTTAGACCTCTCTGCCACACCAAGTGCCTCATCTCTGTTGGCTGGCTTAGTCTTTCATTAAAATATTAACAAAAAATGGGGCCTTTCTTGTGGTAAGTGCTGGTTTCATATGTATCCTTTTTTTTGCATCACTGGACAGCAAGCTGAAACTTCCAAGATCAAAGCAGTGCAGAATGAATCTGAAAGTCTTTCTGTCTGCTCAGATTTGCCATCCTGCCATCAGCCTGGGAAGCCCAGGATGAACCTTGCTCCAACTGGTAGATTTGATTCAAATAATTGATTTAAATAGAATCAAATGGCTCAGCTGAAGAGAAGACTTGCATGTGCTCCTCCTGGACACTTGTGGATGTGGTCAAGGGTCTCTGAGTCTCTGTGGGGCCTGCAATGGGGCACACTGTTGTGGCTGGATGGTGGTTTGCACGTTGCAGAGAAGGAAAGCTGCTGGAGTTCTGATGACCTTAGCTAGGTGTCCACCTTGAGCTTTGCAGCCTGTGTTAGGTGTGGCAGAGGTTTCTTGAGCAGGTTTCTTCAGGAAGATACCTTCCCTGAGGCTGCTTGTCAAATCTCAGTGCCTCCCAACAAAACCCCAGCACTGCTGAGCCTCCAACATGGTTAGAAGATGTGGGTTATTTGCTGTCTGTTGTCATCGTGCTGAATACATTTACCTTTTGAACAAGGTCCCTCTCATATGCTCAGGAGGCTGGTATGCAGACCCGTTAATGGATCAAGGGGAAAAATGCCTGTGGATGTATTCTCCTTTGTGTTTGGGCTTATAACCACCCACGTTTTGGCATACATCCCTTCTGTGCACAAAGATCTTTTAGAAATTGCTAGTTAAATCTCCACCCTCCTTTGATATGTATGGAAATAATGGGACACGTGAGACTGTTTTCTGTTTGGAAAAAAAAAATATCTATAAAGGGAGTAGCTTTAAAAGCCTGTGTTCGCCCCTTTCTAACTGGGGAGTTTAATGAAAGAAATGCCCTGAATTTATGACTGATCTACTTAGCTTTCTGGGAGGCATGCATTTAATGCTATATCCAAATATAGGGGAAATGTTTTCATCTGAATCTGTCCCAGGTTTGCTGCTTAGGGGCAGGAGGAGAACTTGAGCACACATGTGTCTGTTCCCCAGTGAGCTCAGGGAGTCTTAAACAGATCTTGGTCCCCCTGACCAGGATCACTTCTCCCTTCATCAGCAAAGACTGATGCTTCTTGGCATGGCCCATGGCTGAGCTGGCATAACCATGGATATCTCTGAGCTGCCTGCTCTGTCCTTCTGGCTCATCCTTCCTCAAAGCCTCCTCCTAAGGGGCATCTAATTACTGCTGCTGGATGCTTTCTCCTATCAATGGTGTGCAGGGATGTGCTCCTCCAAGGAAGATCCTTCTACACTTACTGTATTCTCATGTACTCAGCCATCCCCTCCTGGAATTGCAGCTCTGCTTCAGAGCAGTTTCTGTCCCCCTCTGACATGGCAGGACTGGTATTTCATGAGCACATGGTAATACAGTGTGCTTAAGGCCAAAAGGAACTATGGCTCATCTGTTATGGGATATTGGAACCGTAGAGTGTTACCTAGCTCCCATATGGAGTCTGGGAGCTCTTTAAAAGAGGATCATTTTTCTGTGGCATCCACCCTCAATTATGAAGGTTGCAAGACATGGAGAATCCACCAGTCCCCATGGGAAGCTGTCCAGCAGCTCATGGACCTTGCAAAGGGAAGGGATGAGATCTGAACCTGAGTCCAGAATGTGTTGCACATTGGCACTGAACTAATAATCTAAATACTGACCCCGTGAAGATCGTTTTTGGCACTCATCAGCTGGCCTGATAAAGGATTATCATTTTCTTTTTGAGCACAGGCGGCTGCCCATCTGTTGTAAGATGCCCCCAGATGGGTGTCTGAACACAAGGGGTTGGCTATGGCCTAATGCCTCTGACTAAAAGGTGTTAAAATGAGCTGACCTGTTTGGTGAAGAATTTACTCAGGTTGTTTTATAGCTGGCTGGTATAAAGAAATCTTTCATCTGTCTGGAGTGCCCTATTAGTTGGTAGCCATTAGGCAGAAATGAGAAGGGGCACAACATGCCACTTCTTGGGTTGGTTTGCCAGATGGATGCCAATGCCTCAAGTTGAGAGCAGAGCAAATCCTGTCACTAATAATAGGGTGAATGAGCTCAAGCAATTTCTTTTGTTTGATAGCAGGGAGAAAGGTTTTTAGTGCGTTTGTAGAAAGAGCCCTATGAAGAAAGGGAGTCAATTGCAACGTCTCCGGATTTGTATAGAAGTGGCCTGTGAAATTCTTGGCTCTGTCTGTGATACCTAACAGGATTTAGCAAGCCTCGTCTGAGCCTGTTGTAGGAACATGACATTTGGAATGTGGGGGTCCCAGGCTGGACTGTGGTGTACAGTGCCACAGCCGGAGCGTCGGTGCCCAAGGCAGGGCAGGCTGTGCAGTCTGGCAGCAGCAGTGAAGAGGAGAGCTCCAGGCGGTCTCGAGGAGGTGGGAAGGTGCACATGGCTAACAATGGGCACTGAAACCATGGCTGCCAGCACTCACGCTCTTCCAGCATGAGTCTGTTGCTAGGAAGGTTGTTCAAAAGTACCCAAAGCCTTGCAGCACACAGAGTACAACCTGTTTAATTAATTGCATTGTTAGACCTATGCCAGTGATATTTAAAAAAAAAAATAAAAATCTGTGCTTAGACAGTTATTTCAGATTAAGAACTTAATCCCTTGATTAAACTAAACCAAAATAAGCTGGTGTCCAGCTGTAGGATGGTGTTTTATACACAGCTCTTCTCATCCATTTGCAGGCCCTTGTTTCACCTGGAAGATGTCTGTTTAAGGACAGGGCTTTGATCTGTTCTCTCAGCTGCCCTTTAGAAACCTGTATCATCTCCTTGATCTATTTCTGATAGAAAGTAACTAGTCTTTGAGAGCCGGGCTCATTTGTTGCTATGGATAAAAGACCAACCTTCTGCTCAGCACATTGAGAATTCGTTAGGGAGCAACACATGTCCCTGTGAGGAAATGCTTATCTTCGTTTCCTAGTTTTTCCCCACTCTGACTAAAAGACAACTTTTTTGGATTGTGGGTCACCCTCATTTTGGCCTCTTTAGTCTTCAGCAGTTTTCAGCAGCTCTTCTGATGTGTTGGATATTGCACAGACAAAGGAGAAAGTTACAATCTCTGGTCCAGAAAAGCTGGAGAACAAAAACCTGAAGGATAGAGAGAAGTAAGGTGCATTAGGGGGAAGGTGCTGTATTAGACCCAAGTAAACTGGGGTCTTGGGCTGGGGGGCAGGCTCAGGTGACTGGTCATGTTGCCATATGATAATGCCTGTCTTAGGCCACCTGCAGTTTGGTGCAGAGCCAGGGATGTACCTGAACCAGGCTGGCCCTGCTGCCTGCTATTCCCTGCCTTTTGCTCCAGCACAAGGACAGCATTGGTATCATGCTGCACTCCAAAGCTTGAAGCTCACAGGAGGTCATGCTTCACTTTCAAAGGAATCTGGGGTGTCCCCCCTTGAGTGAAAACAAACCAAGCCTGAGCTTGGAGAGATCACCCAGCTTTGGACCTGCCTTTCCCCAGTTGCGCACGCCCAGACCTACAGCATGCGCAGAACAGGGACCTCGGAGCTGAAAAGCAAATACATCATTTTTCCCTTTGTTTAATTAAATGAGAGATCATGAGTTAATCGCTTCCAAGCGCTTGTTTTCCTGCAGTGCCTGGAATGATAATCCTGTGTGCTGCCCAGTAGGAGCTGCTTTGGCTGCTGCAGCCGCGTCAACACGGAGTAGGGCTGGGAGAACAGAGGGAGGCATCTGGAAATGATTCTCTGAGCTCTGTCTGCAGAGCACCACTCCCTGCAAAGCTGTAGGAGCTGGTTTATCCACAGGCTATGGAGCAGTGCTGCCTGCCTCAGTGCAGGGGAACTGAGCCAGGCTACAGCCATGCCCTCTGCAAGGGATGCCATGGTGGCATGCAAAAAGCAGCTTGCTTTTGGAGGTACAGCCCATCAGCAAATCTGGCCTGGGTGTGCAACACTTGCCTCCCAAGTGGAACTGAGTGCTGTTCTTTTCTCCCTGAAAAGCCTGAAACAATAGCCCAAAGAGCAGGTAGAGCTGTTCCTGGTTATCTCACAGGAAGGTGGTGTAATTACTGGAGTGGGAATGCCTACCTCTATAGCTGCACCACTTAATAATACATTATTTTATCCAGAGGAAGGCAGGGTGCTGAAGGCAGGCGCCCTCTTTTCAGCCTCCCCCTGAGCCTCAGAGAAAGCAGCAGAGGGGGGAGCTGGCACTTGCTCTGGGAAGATTTTTCTCTCTTGAACTCATTGCCGCTGTGATTAGAACAGCTCAGGAAATGGGCCTGGGAGGGTTCTCCTCTCTGCAGCAATAGAGTGGGAAATCTCAAATTTTGTCAGAAAAACAAGCCTTGTTTTTAGCCAAAGACCTTTCTGGACACAGAAATGTCCCTTTTATTTAAAGGGAAAGCAGCCTGTCTTTCGGCTTTGTGTCAGAAAGTGGAAAGGCTTCATAGAAAGCCCAGAGGTCTGTTTTTACTGGAAATGAGGTTTCTCACGTCAGCTGAGAGCTGAGCAGCCCCAGCCAAGTGGTGCAGCACAGCAGCCTTTGCTGGCTGAGGGAACAGCTAACCCAGCCCTGCTCAGTGCCTGCTGTGAGCTCCTTTTCCCCCAGTCCCAAAGCTGGCTGGGAGCCATGGGCAGGCGCTGTGTTGTGCTGCTTGGAGCTCTGCCTCTCCCCAGTTTTGCTGTTATTTCTACTTTCCAGTCTGGGGTGTGAGAGGGTTGGGTCATTTCTTCCCGTCACCTCTGCACACTCTGGTCTCTCCTGTCCTGCCTTTGCACTGTCTTGGCACCTGGGCAAGAGGGGAGAAAGTGGCTGCGTGCAGGACGTGGCCAGGCTCTGGGCAGCCAGCAGAAGAAGGGCGAAGCTGCGGGAGTTGCTGGCAAGGTCTCTGCTGAGCGGGAGCCGAGACACTCGGTGACTCAGAGCTGGGTGTACCACGGGCACCACTCGCTGTGCTCGCAGCCAGGCTCTGCTCCACTGCCCAGCTATGCTCCTTGCTCTGCCAAGCCACGGCAAGCGCTGGATTTAACTGGGGCACTTTGGGATATGTAGTTTCATTCTCTGGCACCTCAAATGAGGGTGTAGGTTTGTGAAAGCAGAGCTGCAAGTTCTTTAACTAAATTCCCATTGCAGGATGAATCCTCAGCGTGTTACATGGGCCAGCCCAGCCTGCTGGAAAAGGAGCGTCGTCTGCCATAAGTCATGGGTTAGTCAAACTGTTAGTCTGGTCCCACCAAAACAATCTTTTTCAGTAGTCTGCAGACAGCATCTGGGCTGTCAGCAGGAAAGATCTGTGCCTCTTCAGGTTCGCCTTGACCAAGACTCAATACTTTGTAGGTGAAATGAACAAAGTTCTTAGATGATTTATAGGGAAAATGCTGCCAAGACTTTGTGGTCCCAAGCAGCTCCAGAAGCATTGCAGGCCTCCCCAGCACTGACACATTGTCCTGAGCCACTTGGGTTGCTGTCTCTTGCTTGAAGAGCACAGGTATTCTGATGCTGTGTGAAGTGTGTGTGTAGCCCTGGGGATGATCTCTCTGCTCCCCAGGCAGGCTGACTTTTTGTTCTCCAAACCTGCAGGAGGTTCTCCAGGGTTCAGACTTAATTGGTGAGCAGTAGGTCCCAAAGAAGAAGAAGTTCAGTCCTGAGTCAGAAATAAATGTAGAATAACAGGGGTTCCCAGTGGCTGGAGCTGCTATATTGCTCTCTCCATGCTCACAAAAGTAGGCAGAAAATTCAATCAGTGCACCTAGAAAAGCCCAAGAAGCTCCGGGTTACTCCAGATGCCTCATGACAGGCTCCTCTTCCAACCTGCAGTGTCTGCTTGCACCAGGAGAAGTAGACGTGTCCACTGAGCAGGGTTGCAACAGCTGCTGGGCTCCTCTTCTGCCCAGGCACTCGTAGCCTCATTTCTAATTGACTCCTGGTTTTTGCTTCAGTTTTTGATGGAGTGGGACTCTAAGGGCTGAGCAGCAGAGCTTTGCCACAACAGTCTTTATTGTTCTATTTGTCACAGCATCTGTGGCTCCCATGATATGCTGGGGAGAGAGGGCAGCCCACCAACCCTCTGTTCAGACCAAAGCCCTCTGGCAGTTGTGAAGTCCTCCTGGGTTCTCACTGCTCCCTATGCCTCCTGGCTGGGACCATGCTAGGTTGTTCCTGCCACATGGCTCAGGCCATGGAGTTGAGCCCATCCCACCCCAAAGTAGTGCTTTTCCTCTTCTCTCCCTGTGCTCCAGGCCCTGCACCAGCAGCTGGCTCTCAGCTGAGCAGCAGTGAAAGCCAGTTTGGCCGGACATGACCTTAACCTGGGCTTTATTTAGCGCCTTGATTTATAGAAGAGTTATTTTAAAAGCATGTTTCTCTTTTGGGAAGTGTGGTGGAGTGGTGGCACTGAGCTGGAGTTTACAGGTCCTCCTGTGTTATTGACAAAGAATCATTTGAAGCCCAAGAGTCCTTTTGCTTGCAGAGATGCTCTCTGGCTTGCTTGGAAAGTGTTCCTGTTGGTGTTTGTGCCCAGCGGCTGAAAAGGCGCACGTCCAGGACATTTCTTGTGAGAGGGATGTGGCAATGGTGTTGGAAGCAGGGAAGTTTGAAATGTGCAGTCCCTGAAGGAGGTTGTTTTTTTCAGCAGACTCCTGTGCCAGGCTCTGCCAGCTCTTGGGGACCACTGTAGGCTGGTTGTAGTGGAAATGTGCTGGGGCAGGAGTGCCCCTTCCATGAATCCTTGTTAGGTTTAGCTTGTTCTCCTTCTCTCCATGTGCTGTTCACTTATCCCGGGTCAAAAAAGTTTCTCCTCATGCCTGCTGGGGGTTACATTGCCTGTTTGAGATAAGGGATGGAACCTCTGGAAGTTGCCCAGAGATTGTAGAGTCTCCTTCTCTGTAGATACTCAAAAACTGTTTGGAGTAACATGCTCTAGGGGACCCTGCAGGGGTCTAGGGGGCTTCTAGAATGGTCTAGGGCACTCTGGAGCAGGGAAGTTGGACTACACAACCTCCAGAGGTTCCTTCCAATTTCACTCATTCTATGATTCCATGATGTAGGTAAGATGGGCTCTTCAGGTTTATCAGACTCGGGACTACAGGGCACCATCCCTTTCTCTGGTTTGTTTGAGCTCGCTGTGCCTGCAAACCCTGTCTCCTCCAAGTGCATGGCAGCTGGCCGGCTGGATGTGTGAGACTGCCCATCTGTGCTCTGGCATTCCACAGCAGAACCATGAGGCCTCTTGCAGTCCTGGCTGAGGTGCTTTCCTCCAGCAACTCTGCAGTCTAAGTTAATTAGTGCAAATAAGCAGCCCCATCTGTAGGATTGTGAAGCTGGGTTAATGAGTCGCTTATTGAAGGAGAATCTGTTGCTGTTGGAAGCTCCAATCTCTGGCATGTTCTACCCTCTGTATTTTCAGAATTTCAGTGCTTCTGAGGCACTGCCATGTTTCACCCTCCATCCAGGCAGGACCTATTCCTGGGTGATCCTGGGTGGGAGCAGTGAAGAGCAGTGTCACCTCCATGTTCATCTGTGGCACATGGAGGCTGCCGTGTTCTGTAGCCTCCCAAGGATGCTGCTGCTACAATCCCCTGCAGCACAGTGGGATGTGGGAATCTACTTCCTGTTTGGGGCTTTTCCTGCAGAATTAGCAGAAATTGGTGCAAACATCTCTTTCTACCAAAAGATAGTGGTTGAAACCTTCTCTCTATTCCTTAGAAACCTACACAGCTATCATGGCTTTGTGGTATAATCTAGCCAGAGGGAGATAAAGCTTCTGTGCTTGGGGAGTGCAGTTAGCACTGTACTCTGCAATGGCTACAGGCTATGGTTATTCTGTATTTTACTAAAGGAAGGATAATGTACAACCTGGTTTATTTTAACCATATAAAGGATTTTTGATTTGATGCCAATGTTAATAATTGTTTTGTGAAGGCTAAGACAGCAGGAATGGTGTGAGAACCTTAGAGCGACACACTGACTCATGTGCAAATATTTTGACTTCTTTGTTTTATTTGCAACAGTGAACTTAACAAATTTATTTTGGGGAGGGATTGATATCAGAAAGAATTTTGCTCAAGCAGGGCATGGGGACAGAAGATGGTACAGAATCGACCCCAGCTGGTTTTCACTGATATTTTGAACTGGCGGGCTGTGGAGGGACAGAGGGAGATTATTGTCAAATGCTGCCAGCAGAAATGCTACTGTGATAGTGGTGGGAGAGCACCTGTGTGAAGGCCAGTTCTGTCTGACAAGGTCACAGGCACTTGCTGGGACATGTTGGTGTCAACAGAGGTTATTATTTTTCTGAGTGGAAAGTAAATGGTTTAAAACAGCCTTCTCTTCCTATTTAGAATTTGGGTTAAATGCTCATCCCTAGAATTCAGCACTTGGAAGTATACACATAGGGCTCCTGCTTTTGGAATTCTTGGGTTGAGAATATTGGATTAAGAATTCCAACTCAGGATAATCTATGATTCTATGTGTATGAAAAATAGCTCCTTTCCCTCTGTTTATCTGGTTGTATTGGCCTTGAGTATTGCAGGAGGCACTGGTCTCTCAGAAAGGTGTGGACTTTAGGAGCCTGCTGCCATCTAGCCTTGTTTGTTGCTGACATGAGGAGAAACAGCAGAAAAGGTAAGGAAGTAGTACTGTCCCAAAGGCAGTGTGTGGTTTGCCTGTCACTGTAGTTCTGCCAGCTCGTTGCAGACAGGGATTGTGCAGGCATCATCTGGGCGTCCTCACCTCTCCCAAGCAGTTCCACAGGCTGTCCTACAAGGTGGCTTTGCATCAGAGCAGGGAGTTTATATTGTGCTTAAACATCCAACCCTCTAAAGGAGAAACTTGGAGATCGTTAAGCTGCGAGAGATGGGAAGGTTTGCGTGAGGAGCATCATCTCTGCTGGGCTGCAGGTCAGTTCAGGCTTCCTCTGAGACTGTTGAACTTTCTCAGGCCAGTGGAAGCATCTGCAGTGATGTGCTGCCATGGAGTGCAAGCAGTGAAACCATTTGTTTCCTCCTGATCCCCTTGTTCTACTGTTCCCCGGTTGTGGTGTAAGCTGTTGTGGCACTACTTTGTTTAACTTTCTCTCCCAGTCTTGCTTCAGTGAGACTGAAGTGTATTTTCAGGCATGTCCATGCAGTTGTTCCTGTTCTACAGGAGGCTGTAGGGCTTCTGGGCCAGCAGCTGAAGTGCTTTTCTTGTTTCTAGTGAAAGGAGGTGTATTTAGATCAGATGAGGATCTGGCCAGACACCTGAGTAAACTTTCATTTGGTTTTGTAGCAAAACTCATTCTCACTGGTTGTAAGTTAGCCCAAGGGATCCCCTCTAAAATAGAAAAGAAAGGAGGGATCCTGATCCTCTCTCCAGATATGTACAGCTTTATATTTTTTTATTGTTACTTTTTGGCAAGCTCTCTTGATTTACACCCATGCAATAACTCAGAATTTGGCCTCCAGCACTGGAATTGGTCCTGACATTATGGGCAGGCTCTGGCTGGCAGGTTCTCCCAAATGAAGGTGGATGCAGGCAAGCCATTGCCTCTGATCCCCCTGAACAGACATCCTAGGTATCAGTGGGTGTGCTCAGGGACCACAGGCAGCCCTGTTCACATGCATTGTGTGAATCCTTGTGTGAGGCATCTCGCACTGCAGAAAATTCCTGGCTCCTGGAGGAGAGCCTTTCATGAGAGGCAAACAGCTTTGAATAATGAGGAGTCACAGTGGTGAACGGCTTTCCACAGAACCAAACAGCTCAGACACCTTATCCCATGCTGGGACTCCAGAGCGCAGGAGGCTGAGGAGCTTCACTCAGCCCATTGCAATTCCCCTTAGCCCACCAAGGGGTGTTCCTTGGTGCACCAACAAAACGCGGGGTGCACCGATAAAACACGGGGCTGGTGATGCGCCCACCCCATGATTGTCTCGCTCGCACACGCTCACGTGCTGCGGTGTGGTCCAACAGCCGCCCCACCCCGCGCAGGCAGGAGAAGGACTTGCTGCGTAAGCAAAAGCTGGGAATTCTCACCGCTGTGCGCAGCACTCTGCGAGCGTTCCACTCCCGTTTGGGGAGAGCTTTTTTGTGTTTACCTGCAATTGCTGGTGCCAAAAGAAGCTAGAAAGGACAGCACTTGGCTCCTTTGATCTTCGTTCCTCCTGCATTTGGAGATGGCTGCACTCCTGGGCGTTGGACAGATCGTGCTCTGGTACCACTAACACTTTCTCTCTCGGCAGGACTCGGAATCACTGGACGGCTGCATTCAGAGTACGTTATCAGCACTCTACCCTCCATTTGAGGCCACCGCAGCCACTGTTCTGTGCCAAGTTTTTGATGTGGTGGAGAAGACGTACCGTGGGGATGGACTGCACTACCTCATAGACTTCCTGATTCCAGCCAAGCACATCCTGCAGTGCATTCAGCAGGATGCCTGTGTGAGTACATCATGCTCTCTAAGGCCTGTGAAGGCTTTCTTGGAGAGTTTTCTTTCTGCTCTCGTATGCAAAATGGCTGGCAAAAAGCGCTGGAGTATGTATGGCAGCCTAGGTGGGAGGGCAGGCAGACAATTAGGAAACAGTTGAGAAACTGTTTTTGAAGCTTAACCCTTCAGAGATCAGGTGTGGAGCACGAACACCAAGGGCTTAAGGGAAGAGGTTTAGCGAGATGTTTGCTAGATGTGGCTGACTGGGGTGGCCTCTGACCCCAGCTGTTCCCTGGCCCTGTGGATGAAGCTGTCGGGCTCCCACCACTGGCAGGATGATGTGCGGGGTGAAATGCTGCCAGTCGGTGTTTTTCCCAGAACTTCAGCTCTCCTTTGATGGTTGCTGAAACAGTCACAAGGCTCAGTAGCCCCGAGGAGTCACGTTACATTTACTGCCAGAACGAGTCCAAGATTAATGTGCTTTACTGTTGGGAGTCTAAAATGTTAGAAACGATGAGTCAAACACCTCCATCAAAAAACTTGGCTCCAAGTCTGCAAGATGAAAAAAACCCAGCCAGCCCAAACAACCTAAAATGTGGGTTTGTTCTAATCTTTTTGTCTCTGAATGCAAAGTGGGGCGTGTGGCCAGGCTTTCAATTCAAGTCCTCACGGTAGAGGGTGAGGAATTTCTAGGAGGAGGAAAAACATGGAATAGAGGCTGAAATCGTCAGTTACTCATTTGTTTCAAGCAAGTGAAATACTGGGGGGACAGACCCATCACATAGGATGGAACCATATGAGCTAGGCATCTTGAAAGTATGTTTTGGTGCAGTGTTTGTCGTCCCATATTGTCACCAGCTTGGTGCCAACCATCTTTGTGAGTCGAGGAGGATCTAAAGTGGATGACCTTGCTGCTCTCTCCCACCCTGAACACTGTTATAGATGTTATTCCATCAGTATCTGTAATTGGAGCTTCTAATTCCATGGTGCATCGTGTGTTTTTCCCCTTTAAAGAAACAAAAGGCTTTTCGTTTGTACAAACTAGTAATTATTTCAAGACGTTTCACGGCTTTCCCCAAAACACCGCCCTCGCTCAAGGAGCCAAGGTAGCAATTTCCCCACTCCTCGAGATTCCGGCAGCTTCCGAGCGGCCAGCGGTGCCTTGGGCAGGTGAGGCGGCGAAGGGAAGGGAGGGAAAGCAGCAGTGAGCTGGGCCCACAGTGCTGCTGTAGCAGAGGGGAGGTGTTCGGAGCAGGGGCTGAGGAACGGGCAGGAACGAGCGCGCACCCAGCGCGGCCCGCGCCGCCCTCGGGCCGCCACGGCTGGGACACGGGCAGGGCGGCAGGGCGGGCCTCGGCCGTGCCACAGCCAATGGGAGGACAGCGAGCGCTGCGGCAGCCAATAGCAGCGCGGGGAAGCCTTGACGGGCAGGGTGGCTGCGGTTGGGCTGTTGAAGGGCCGTTGGAGCACGAGGCGCAGGAGTGCTCGGCCGTGAGGCGGGAGAGGTGTGAGGGCAATGGGCGCTGGGCGCCCGCAGGAGGGAGAGAGGTGAGGGCAGTGGAAATTCGGGGTACTGATGAGGGGAGTATGAGGGCAGTGGGCACTGGAGGAGCTCGAGATGCTGGTGGCCCACCAGGCTGACTTGGAGCGTGGGCTCAGGTGACATGGAGATGTGGGGGTGTCTGAGGTGTCCTGTGGATGGGGGAAACCTGCACGGTGGGGCTGCCCTACTTGTGTAGCACAGTCTGGGGAGGTGATGCAAAGACACGAGTTGTTCTTGGAGGCCTGCGTGCCACTGCCTGGCCAGCCCTGTAGCTACATGTGGGGTTGGTTGGACAGGCGCCTTTAGGGAGGGCTGCACAGGGCTTAGCATTAGGTACTGGAGGCTTTTGGTAAAGTGTGAAATGTTTAGGAGAGTGGTCAGCAAGATCCTTTCTTATTTGAGTGTGACCCTTTCTGTCTGTGACTTACGATTTTTTACTTCCAGAGTGGTAATACCCTCTTTAGAGTTGTGCCCAGGCTATTCCATATTTTATTTAAAAATCTGCTTGTTTGATCTTTTAAATTTATTGTTATTTATGAAATTTATTTAAATTGCTGTGATCTCTTCTTCCCCAAACCTCCACTGTATGCCCCTTCATCTTTACAGTCTGAAATCACAGAGGATTTAGTAAGAGGTTTCTTACTAATTGCTTTTTGGAAGTCTTGCCTGCCTTTTAGAGAATATAAACAAAGGCAATACTTCCTCCTTAGTTTGTAGTTCAGCTTCTCCGTGTGAGCGTTTCCTAAACACACTAGAGGGAAAAGAATTAACTCCTGTCCGAATGACTACTGTAGAAAGTCTTGAGAGCGCTAGATCTTTAGTCAGCTTCTGCAGTGACAAAAGTGTAAATGGCTTCATGAAGTATTAGACAAGTTAATGGCCTTCAGTTGGGTGTATTAAAATCATTAGCCTGTGTGTGATTGCTCAGGGACTGGAAGGGGTGTTCCAAGGGGGTCTGTCTCTGCTTAGCACAAAGTTAAAAAGCAGATTTTGCCTCTGGCTTTGAGATGACATCCTGAGCTAAATGGTCTGTTCCAGCTTAACCATCCCTGTAGCTGTAGAAGATTCAACCTTTGTGCCATTTTTGTCATTGGTACCCAGCTCTTTCCTCAGAGGCAGCTTTATTCCTGGCTGCAGCCACTGAGCGTAGAGGGTTTTCCTGGCACTCCTCTGATGAGCCTGGTTTGGCTCAGTAGTGTTTGGACATGAGAAAACCAAATCCTTGAGCCTCAAAATGAGATGTTAAAGGGACTGTAATAAGCCTCTTCACATAATACTCCCTTTGAAGGTGCATTTTGGAGCAGGAGCAGCATGAGGATGCTCCACTTCTAAAGTTCTAAAGCTCTGTGATGTTTAGGCTATTGTGGGACTTGCATTCTTGCTCTGGATGTTACTCTCGCTCTTGATGCAGTTTAGAGTGTGGCTTTATAGGGCTTTTCAGGAACTTCAATGCATTTTGGTTTTGCTGATTTTATTGCTGAGTTTTCTCTTTATGAGTCAGTAGGCAGTAAGCATCTAAGTAGTGAGGCTGAGTTTTTTAATTTCTTAATGTATGAATGGCCCTCCAGTGGGTTAGTCTTCATCCAAGTTTTAACAGAATCTCTATGTCAGGCACGTGCTGATGGAATTCAGCCTTATGCTTATGCTGCTGCTGATTGTGTCTTTCACTTTTCAGTCCTGTAAACTATAATAGTTTGGGAATTGATCTTTGTCTGCCTCTTCTTTCCCTGAAAGATCCTTGGTACAGACCCTTGACCTTACTAAACTTACTAGGAGATATTCTAATGGGAGAGGAGGGGTTGGTGTGGTGCAATGGCACAGCCTCTTCTGGAAAACTGCAAATTGCTCTAGTTTAAAACTTATGTACAAAATACTTGATTTGGGCACTTTTGTAGGAGCCACAAGCTTTGTTGACTGAGGTGCTATGTGAGTCTTGAACTTGATACAGAAGTCTATGAAGTACCTGTAGCCTAAGACCTGCTGGAGCCAGAAGCAGCTTGTGTGAAGTGCTGCAAGAGGTGGTCTTGGTTTTCAAAATTTAACTGTGTTGTGGATGAAAGGAACTTACTGGTAGTGGCATCTGTGTCTTGCAGATCACAAAGCCTGAGAACATCAGACTGCACAACTGAGCTGTGCCTTTGAGGGAAGTAGAAACAACTGTGTTAGCTTGTAGGGGTTTTTGGTTCTAACTTATTAGAAAGAGGAAAGAAGGGGAGGTGGGTCTGCTCTGAGTCAAGGTTAGAATAGAAAGGTAATACTAATATGATCCTTCAAGTAAATGAAAACTAAAGTAAGATTCAGTTTTGTAGTGTTACAGTGTTTAAGTACATCAGTAGGGCAGTAGCAGTACGTGAACAGAAGTAAAACTACTGTGACTGAACTTGACTATTTCAAAGAAATAGGACTGGCAGGTCTCCATCCTGGAATATGGAAGAAGTTACCATATAATGCCAAATGTAACAGGGATTTTATTGAATCTGTTAAGTCAGGGCTAGTAACAAAATACAGAAAACAAGCTGAGCCTACAACATCGTGCACTGAGCAAGGACTGAATTAACTGACCCTTGAAAAACTGAATAACATTTTCATGTGGTTTGCTCCATGGCAGGTAGTGTCACACCAGCCTTTTTAATAAACCAGCTCTCTCTAGAGAGATAAGTTTTATTGTTTAATCTCTGCCATAAAGGATTTATTAGGTAGTCATATGGAAGATTAATTACTGTGTCAAAGGGATTGAGGTTTATGCAAGAATTGCAAGATGGCTACAAACTGGTGAAAGGGAGGGAGGATGTTGTAATGCGGGGAAAACAGAGTTGGAGGCGGGAGTGGTGAAACACTCAGTGCTTCTCATCCATGACCATGGCATGAAAAGTAAGAGTATGTATGGCACGTTTGTGGTGAAACCAACCTGGGACGCACAAACAATCACCTGGAAGAGGAGGGTGATAAATGCATTGCATAAGATGAGCTCTAAAACTTTGTACTTAAATCTTCGTAACGGTCAACTCAGAGGGCAAGCACGTGCCTCCACAGAGTGGCAGGCAGAGCTTCTGTTGTGAACTGGAGCTCATTAGTTTGAAAAGAAAAACAAGTGGGTGACTGTGTTACTGTAGGGGCATGACTGGAAGACAAGTGGGGTCTTAGCATTAGGAGATGGTTCTAGCACATTTGGGAAGTGCTGGTGCCATTATAGGCAGTGTTTTGCAATGCTTTGCACAGTAAACAAATGTTTTTTAAGAAAATGAGATGAGCATTACAAAGGAGATACTTCAGGCACACCAAAGAGATGATGAAGGTAGATGTGCTAAAGTCATATGAAATGAGTTAATAAGTCTAAGCAGTGGGAACACTTCCAGAGAAGACAGGGTTGAGGAGGAGGAATTACTGAATCTGAAGGATGATTTGGTTTTCCAAACCTGTGAGCAACTTTGCTTCAGGTGCAGGGAGAGTTAGAAATCTGGTGGGGATGAAGTTAAAGGTTGATGAACATACGAAAAGAAATTGCTTTATGCCAGTACCTGTTGTTTCAAGGAACCAAACCAGGAAGTTCTTTTCAGTTCTCTGGTTTCTCTGCTGTATGGCAAAATATTTGAATTACTTGAATCTGAAGCCTTGTCATACAGAAAAAGATGAAGTGAACTGTGGAATTGATGGCTTATATCATGGCTTAATTTAAATCTTACCCAAATAGAATCAAGTTCAAAGCACTGAAATTATTTTTTGAAGCTGTGATAAAGCTGTAAATAATTGAGTCAAGTCAGTTCAGCCATAAAATTTCAGTTCTTTTACTTGGGTAGGATTTGTCTGAGGCATGGCCTGACTGCTGCTATGTTTTGGGAATGAGGAAATTGCTGGTATGTTAAGTGTGGTTCCTCGCAGCTTGCTCATGGCACTTGCTGCCTTCTTTCTCTGTGGCTCTGCTGTGCTTTCCTCATTTGCTGCTTCCTATCTCCTGTTTTGTCTTTGCAGTGTCTTCTTCCCTTCACTGGGAGGTTGCAGCCTCCCAGTGTAACTTGTGCCCACTGTTCTGCATAGGTGGTTTGTGTTGGTAGCTTTTCTTATTTCTGCTTATTAAAGAGAAGACCTTAGTGTGAAAACCTGCCTACACCAGTAACCAAAGACCCTAAATTAATTTGTTTTCGTGATCTCTCTTATTGAAAACCTTGAGCTGAGGTCTTTTTTGCTGTCGCTGAAAACACTTTCTCTTGTCTCCATAGGCTCCGTACTGTGGATTGCTGTTTCGTCACGCGGGCTGGCCACTGTGTATTCAAGAGAAGATTGTAATCCAGCTAGCTCCCATTGACTGGCGAATCTTGAAGCCTGGTGATTTCTACCTGCAGGTGGTCCCCTCTCTGAAGAAGCCTCCACGAATTGTATTGAAATGTTTGGCAAAAGATAAGCATAATGTAGAAGAAGTGGTGATTCCAGAAGTTTCATATACCTCTATTTTTACGCTGGAATGGTTGACTACATTCAATGGAGAGCGGATGGGCATAGCACTGGAAAATTGTTTACTAACCACTGATGACAAAATATTTCGTGTCCCTTGGGACAAAGTGGTTAATCCTGAATTTATAAATAAACCAAAAATAATTGAAAACAATATCATCTCTCCAGAAATAACAGAGGAACGTTCAATTTCGTGCCTCCCCACGGACCATACTGAGTGCAGTTCACCAGATCTGAGGTCTCAGTATCTGCAGGAACTAAGCCCAAATCGAGACAACCCTGTCATTAGCAGCACAGCTCTGCAGTTAAATGAAGCTCTGGTCAATGGCATCTGTACAAGTCCTGTGACTCAAGAGAACCTGACAAGTGACCTCGAAGGGGAGTACGTTGAGCTGGCAGAAGTTTCACTGCCCAGGTTTGGGCCACAAACAGGATCTGTAACCCAGTCACTGGCATTAAGTTATCTAACTCAGCCCAGGGCACAAGTGAATGAGTCTCAAGCCAAGCACAGGTTTATTGTCATACAAGACAGCAACTACTCCAAGAACTTAATTCAGTCAGCACTTATGCAGAAGGAGCACTGCCAAATGGACACTCTGAGCACTTCTACAGAAATTCTCAAAAATGTTACTCCATTGGAAGGCAGCAAAGTGATGGCACATGAAGAACTGTCTGCAGAATGTCAGCTGATACCAGCTGACCCTGGAAGTATGGGTGATATCTTTCCTGTGGCTGAGTCTCCCGCTTGCCGCACAGAAGATTCAGCTGCAGAGCAGGAGGCTCACAGTGGACACTCGCTGGATTGGCGGTATGCGCTGTGCAGCTACGGTGATGTGTGTGCTGGAGATGCTGTCAGCTGCAAAGCACAAGTGCCTGGTGCCCCTGGAAATATGGAGGGAGAAAGGGATGGACCTGGTGAAAATGCTGATGTTGAAACATTGGAGCAGAGCCCAGAAGTGATTCTAGATGCTACTGCTGCTAAAGAGGAAGTGATGCTGGGAGTACACACAGAACCACTGACTAAGGGTCCAAAGGAGGATCCACTGATGGATGCTTCTCCTGTATCTGTCCTAGGGCCTTTGGGACCATATTGCACACTAAAGGAAAGTTCTGATGTCTCTTGCCAGGGTGTCAGTGGAAGTGTTGAGTCAGTGCAGATCACTACATTGCCTGAGAATTCAGATGTGGGTGGGGAAAGAGGCTCTTCTTCAGGGAATATGGCAGATGTAAGTGCTTGCTGCAGCAATAATGAAGCAAATACCAGTTCTCCATTAAATCCTCCAGAAGAGAACCATGGAAATGTAGATGAATTTGAGGTGGGAAGGAGAGACAGCCAAGAGGAAGTGAAAGAGTCTAAAGAAATGTTTACTGTAAATGAAAATCAGACTAGTCATCGTCAGTGTTCTGTGAAAGCTCCAGTGGATGGAACCTTGTCAGATGGCGAAGAGCAAGGGCATAAAAAGGCTGAAGAAGCTGTACTACTCCAAACTGCCCTGTCAGCAGAGGGGAATCAGATGGCAGAACAATTGAATAACGGTGACTTGTTGGCTCCCAATGCACAAGAAGACAACTCAAGTCTGTTCAAAACCCAGAGGTCTGGAGGGAGGTTTGAGGAACCACAAAGACTGGAAAACCATGGCTGTGAAACTGAAGAGAACTCTGTGCTGAACCTGGAGTGTGTTGCAGTTCAGGACTTGCAGGGACAGGTGGAGAACCAGGAGAGTTCTTACAGGGAAAGGTTGAAGGCTGCAGCCTCAAAACCACTGGAATCCATTGAAGAGGAGCTGGAGGGTGGACCACTGTCCTCAGGACCTGCTGAGGGGCATACAGAGCCTACCACTCTGCACTCCCAGCCAGAGGCAGCTTCTGGGGCTTCTCCTAAAGGTACAGCCATTGGATATTTGTGTGGTTGTGTTTGATAACATGGATTGAAAGCAAAGTCCTCAAGGAGTACTGCTTGAATACTACTTATCAGGCAGGATTTGATAAATACATCTCGGAGGGTTTGGGTTAAGTAGCACAAAATACTGGGAAATTACTAAATTGTCATTTTTTTTTGTGGCATGAAATTAGCTTTCTCTTCACAGGTGGGTTTACTGTGGTATTTTGTTTAATAATTCTTTGCAAATTTACATTGATACAGGACAAAGTTCCATTGGAAGAAGCTTTTAATTTCAGTTAATCTGACTGCTGGTGACCTCCTGCTACATTCATGACCTGCAGAATGTGTGAGGAGAGACTTGTCTAACTGTACAAGTCTTTCCTAGTTGAAAACTGGCTTTAGGAAGATGGCTGTGGCAAGAGGAAGCAGCAGTGGATGCCACGTTAAAATACCAGCTCTGTAACATGACCTGAAGATCAACAAATGTATGTGCTGATAATGATTTAGGCAGCAAACTGCAGAGCTGAGGGATTCCCCCCTCTTCCCTGCCTTCCCCTCCGGCATGCTTTCTTCAGCTCGATTATGTTTCAAGTAGGAGCTGTTTAACTTGAGTGGGAGACCACAGAAATTAGGCATTTAACTTCAACTCAGATGGAATGTTCAAGCAAGTATTACCCAGATTTCTTGATGCTTGTGTTCCTGAGCTGTAGCTGTGCTACTTCAGGAGGAATTGAGAGGGCAATCCAGGTGTCTGCCTTTTGCACCAGACTGTAGGCAGGCAGCGTGTAACCGCATGGGCCCGGTGCGGGATTTGCCCAGCTCTGCTGAGTCTGGAAAGCTGCAGCTCAGTATGCAGATCACACAGGGGAGCGGGTGTGCGGCGGGGGCGGGTGGAACATGCCATTCCAGTTCAACAGCTCTCGTTCCCTGAGACCCCTGGCTAGGAAAATTACCCAGCTTGAAATGTTGGAGTGAGGACTCTTGAAAGGGTTGACGTACAGACCCATGTTGCTAAAGCGTGTTTGACCCTCTGGGGCAGCAGATCCAGAGCTGCTTGTCTTGGGATGTGCTGCTGCTGTAATGCTTGTCCTGGTCCCAAATTATGTGGCCAAGAGCTACGCCATGATTCCATTTGACTGCACACATACCTGCTTCTCAAGTGTCAAAAGCCACAGTTTACCTGATGTCTTAGTGACCTCCTAATGGAGCTAAATTAGTGTCCATTGATTAAAATAAGATTTCATTAGCATTTGTATCAAACTAATTTAATTCCATAGTTGGGCAAGCCCAGGGTTGCCAGGCATTTCTGATACTTTTGAAGTGACAAGCATTTCTCTTCTGTGAAATGGAGGGGTCAGCTCAAAAGTTTCTATTTCTGCAGTACACGTCTCTCTGAACATCTATCACCATAAGCAGAATAAAACCACAACAACTCCTTCTGCCTGTCTGTGAGTCTTGGGGGGATATATGGCAGGAAATAACCATGCTGTGGGTATCCATTCCCCTGGCCAAGCTGAACCTGGCTTGACTTCATGCTTGCTGAGGACCAGGCCATGGAACACCTTGTCTGTGTTTAGTGCTGCGTGGACACCTTGTTCATGAGTCCAGTGGCTGCTTGTTCAGTGTTCCCATCTCTTCTGTCTAAAATTAGCCAGGTCCAGCTCATTCAAGCTTGTTCTCACTGGTCCAAAGAATAAATCCTCACCACTGCTGGAGATTTCAGCAGTGATGGACCGCTCTGGGGTACACATGGAATTTGCTTTTAATGAAAGATGATACAAATGATTCTGGGGATCTGGCTGAAATAAGTGACATTCATGGCTCAAGTCTGCTGATGTTAAACTTGGGCATTGCAGTTTAAGAAAAAAGAAAACCTTGTTATCTCAACGTTTGTAAAGCAAAAGAAACAACCTAAATTGCCAGGAAAACCACCCAAACTAACCAAATAAACTTTATGGCAAAGGGCAGCTCAAGTATCTGTTAATGCTGACAGTATTTCTTAAACACTATAGCTGGCACTATAAAAAGCTTAATCTATTCAATTACATTTGATTGCTTTGAGATCCAAACAAGCCATCCTCTTATCTAACCCCATTAAACCCTCAGAGATGTACTTATAAGATAATTCAGAGATAAAATTACAACGCAAAGCAAATGTCCTACAAATGGCCTCTACTTCTCCAGCAAGGCAGTTCTATAGGTTAAATTCTGTGTCTTGCTGAGGTCATTTTGCTACTATGATTGGAAACTGTGGGACTCTTGCCTAAGCTATAAATAACAGCAAATCTTAAGCTTTACTGGGTCAATTTAGCTCTGAAGTTCACACCTCAGCAGCAGTGGGCAGAGGCACAGTTTGCTCTGTGTGAGGTGGAGGAGCTTGCTTGTTACAGCAGATATTGTAGATTATGTCAAAATACTTGTTCAGAACTGGGGCATCTGAGTTTGCTGTGTCTGCAGGTTTTATCTTGTCACTTAACTCTCTCCCTTTCCTTCCATTCTCAGTGAGCTTATTTTGTGCACAAATAGAGTCTAACTTAGAAAGACTTAGATATAAATAGAAGAAAGCCTGAAGTCAAATGTGAACTGTTTTGAGTTGGTCGCTTAAAATTTACACTGGTTTCATTCACAGATAATATGGCTGCTGTTTTTTCCTAATGACTAACATCTAAATGAAAGTGGATTTTTAAACTTCACCTCTCTGGAAAGAATTCCTCTATTTTGTGGGTGGAAAATATCTTGATATTCAAGAAATAGGCTGAAAAGCCACACTGGGGCATATTCAGCAGCACCTGTTAGGGCGTTCTGTTCCTGGTCCCGGTTATTACCTGATGTTAGCAGAGGTGATACTGGTGCTGGGGCAGTTTGCAGGGAAAATGCTAATGTCTCTTTGAAATGCACACAAGCAAATCCTCCTCTACCACTTCCTTAACCTCGGGGAAAGGTGGAACCTGCAAACATGGCAAATTCAGATGTCCCTGTTCTCAATTTGCTTTTAGATGTAATCCTCCGCATCCTACAATTTCCGCTTTGGTGAGTGCCTCCACCCCAGATTGCAAATAACAAACAGTGTGCTTGGGCCTGTTTGGGAGAGCTGGCATCTGCAGGTCTGAGCTGGGCTTCAGAAGCTCAGGGAAGAGTTTTGTTTGGGCAAGACATGCATAGTCTGGAGGTTGCACAGCTTTAGTGAAGTTTCCCCAGGGCTGAAAAGATGTGGTAGCTTGACTGTGTGTGGTGGGCTGAGCAAAATGCTTTTCTCCTACCTTTTGGTAGCTGCTACCTCATTCTTAAGAGATAAGCAAGGCAGAACTGTCACATATATTTATATATTTCTCTTGCCCTGGTGTGTAACTTGTGTGGAGCACAGCTATGTTCCATTTCTTGACTTCTTTAAATCTCACATTTTGGTCCTCTTTGCCAGGCCTTACAGCTCATTGACAGGTGATTCCATGTTCTCCTAGAAAGTCTACCAGCTCTTAATGTGAAACCTTTGGGCACAACTTCATGATTCTGTGATGTTCAAGATAGCCTTTCTGCAGGGGATCAGTGCCCCTCTGAAATGCTGGTTCAGGAAGATGTTCAGTGTTGTCTGAAGTGGATGAGCTCTTGCAGCACTGGGAAGTGGAAGCTGAGGCAGCCCTAGGAACAGAGTGGAGCTCTGGTAGAGCCCAGAACTGGGCAGAGCCCTGAAGCCATCACTGCAGCTTATGTGACCAAATGCAGCAGGTGCCAAGCTGGATCCCAGGGGTGCTTCTCAACCAGGGGTGTTACCAGAGAGGAATGAGCAGCTATTCTGTCATGCCCTCAATGGTGTAGAGCCCAGGAGCTCCTCCTAGTTTCCCCCACTGTTGGATGGTTTGGTGCAGTGAGCCATGCTGCTCAGGGCACTTCTCTCATCTATTTTAGCAATTTTGGAAGCAGTTTGGGCTAAGCCTCAACCTGTAAATCTCCTTCACTGCTAAAACTTGTATTGAAAGCCACTTCAAGGACTGCTTTGTTCCTGGTCCTGCTCTTTAATGAAGTATTGGAATCTGTTAGTAAATAAACTGAGTCAAGTGTCAGCATTGTTGATGCAGCAGGAAGGTAGGGATGGTTGAAGTAAATTTTAAATAGCAATTAAAATGTTTGACTTCATAGCAAGCAAATAAATATTCCACTCTTATTTTCCTGAAGAAAGGTTGATATTTTTGTTGGTAGATACTGAAGTATCAGGATTTGTAGTGAAGTATAGCCTTTAATTTAGTGTAGCATTCTGCAAAGACAGGACTAGCCTAGTTGTGTACTAAGGATGCTAAAGATCTATTATTGAAGATCTGCTGTTACCTTCTAATTCTTGTGATGTTGGGAAATGGGGAATAATACTTCTTGCACAGTGGGTAGATACATTTTTTTCTTCTTTCCAGATAATTTTACATGAAAATTGAAACTTGATAGAACTAGCCTTAGTTTCCATGTAATAGCCAAGATAATTAATTTTAGAATTAACTGATTCTGATAACTTGTACTTTAGAGCTGAGGTGTCACACAAAGGAAGCATTTTCTGCAGTTCTTGAGCAGGAGCTGGTTGGTGTAATCATCTTGTTCTTCAGGGTTTTTAAACAGGTTTTTGACTTTCACATGAAATGTTAATTAAAAAAGGCTGGACAAGGAGAACAATATCTTTTTGGCTAATTCCAGCTGATTTGTCAGCCTCCAGTTGACTTATATTTTCAGGAACTATTCTGCAAGTGGTATTGGGGGAGTAATTCTGTCCTGATGGAGTAGCCCTCCCTGTCAGAGGCTGGTTTATCACTTCAGCATGCTCAGGCTGCTGGAGCTCAGCCAGGGACTTGCACTGTGCCAGACTTCCAGGCTGTGAGGAGACATGTACTTCTTGGTAGGACTTTGACTACAGTAATCCCCATCTGAATTGAGCTTTTATACTTTGCAAACTTCACAGTAAATTGGTTTCTTATTTTAGAATTACAGTACTATTAATGTTATAACCAGTTTTGGAATATGCATGCTGCTGGCTAAAGGGCTGGAGGAGCTGCAGAGTGCTGGGGCTGGGGGCACATCCCTCCCCAGTCTGGTACTTACCTGGGATCTTTTGGGTGAAACTCTGCTCAAGCTTCTGTTTGTTGCTTGTCTTACAGGGATGATTTCGGAAGAGACAGAAATGAGAAAGGAGGCAACTGGCACAGGTGTGGTGAAACCAGTGAGTAAAAGCAGTGCCCTGGAGGAAGCTTCACCACCTGTTACTCCCCCGACATCCCCAACTTCTGGAACTGCCTGGGGAGGTCAGTTTGCACCTACCATAGTCAAGGATGTGAACCCAGAAGTGCTCAGGAGTGGAGTTGCCTACTTGCCTGGTGAGTAGCTGAGCCAGAATGTGTCTTGGAAATACAGTTTGTAGTAGGGCAATGGAGATGAGCCTCCTTTTGCAGCGCTGGAGACTGGAGCCTATTCTATTTCTTTCACCCCAAACCTCTTCAGAAGTTCCACTTCTTGAATCCTCTGAAGTTTCCGAATGGGCAGGACAGGAAGTAGAACTTCCATTAATGTTAATTTGCTCTCAGGAGTGTCAAAATGTTAACCAAGCATGTATGAGTCAGAAATGCCTAATCTATGGGCTCATACTAGGAGTTCAAAAAGAGCAAGAGTGAGGGTGCAGCTAATGATGGGCTGGTGGGCCTGACATCAGACCTGGTCAGAAGAATAGGAACTTGATTCACTTGGTAGATAATTAAAGGATAGGAATGTAAAAAATGCTCTTTGACAGTACTCTTGGAAACCAGTTTTATTCTTGGTAATTAGAAGTTTGGTTGATTAAATGTAGCCACGTAGATATAATCGATTTTTGGAAAACATTTGATTTCATGACACATAGTGTTGAAAGGAATAATGCAGTGAAGTGGATGAGCAATGTGTAGGGTGAACAATAGCGTAGCTAAATACCAGATGACAAAACTAGCTTAGACTAGAATAATTCCCAGAATTATTCTGCTGGAATTGGGTTGTAGGTCAAATGTTATTCAGTGTTTGCATCTGATAGAACAAGGAATATCAAATAGCTGCAGAAAAAATTCTGCATGGGATGAATACTGGCAGAGGGGTGAACAAAGCTGAGGCTGTTGGACCGAGCAGCCAGGACTGCTTGGTGTACAGGCCCCACACAAGACGTCTTTGTGTTTAACCAAACATGAAGTAAAGCAGAGGAAGTAAGATCTACCTCTAGTGAGAAGCAGCATTTGGCAGCTCTGTGTAAGGAGCCCCTGTGGGCTTGTCCTTTCAGAGCCAGCAAGAGGGCTGTTTAGTGTGGGGCAGGAGGAGCTGCATTTGATCAGCTCAGGGGCCACGTACAAGTTGAAAATTGGGCAGAGAGCCCAACCTCAGAGGAGAGGTCAGTGCAATGTGGAGGAATTGGGAAGGAGAGCAGAAAGGCAGCACAGGCATCTCCCAGGTGGTGCTGGGTTTGCAAGACCCGTTTTGACCTCAGATGTGTAATGGGGAAGGAGACGACTAGACAGGTTAAGACACTGATTTTCCACCTCTGTATACTTGTTGGTGATGCCTCTGAAGTAGTTTGGGCTGTATTTCAAAAGGAAATGGTAAATATTAGAGGTGGTGCAGAGAAAGGTGACAGCCCTTCCTTGTAACAAAACTTTGTGTCATGACAAGAGTCTGGAAGGTTGTTTATATCATAGGATAATTGAGAAAGAGGTGAAATCACCTTTTTTGCCAGGAAGGAAGAAGGGAGTTGAAACTTTGCCAGTTTCTGGAAGAAGGTGAAATGGAAAACCAAGGGCAGGGCAGAGTAATGGTACGTTCATACATGTAACTTTGCATTAAGAGATGAATTGTTAAAACAAATTCCAAAGGAGGATTTTTAATCTTCTGGTCTGCTGATCAGCTTGGACATTTTTATGCTGTATATAACAGTCCAAAAAGTTACAGGATGAGAGAGAATCTTTCAGAGAAGCTCTCAGTCCATGCTGTTGCAGGAGCCTGACCATGTTACCTCACACTCACTTTGTCACAGACTCCTATCATGATGTACCATTGTTAAATGAGACAAAAGCATTTGAATATGTGATGAAGGGATATCTGATGCCCTTCAAATGCCCACAAGAAGCGAGGATTTGGTTTGATACTGCTTCCAGGAAAGTTTTTCTCTAAGGAAGGAATTGTGTTTCCTATAAAAGCACTATCAGATTTGATTGACCTCTCTGCCTTTTGGGATTTCAGTGGGCAATCCTCACACCTGAGGGAATGTACTCACAACTCAGTTAGATGCTTTATGTTAGTCAGTGGTAATGATACAGTAATTAGAATAACTTTTATAATGAATGGTGAATAAGAGTAATTAATTAACTAGTAGCTGATGGAGTTAGCCAAAACTTCCAGGATAGTTTCAGTTCAGGATTATGCCACTGTTGAAGACCTAGCCCTGATGGCTCTGGTTGCTTTTTTGACATGGTCAGGCAATTCCCAGACTAATAGATGGAAGTTCAAGGTTTAATCAAATTCTGGTGATGCCCAACCTGCTTGATGGACAGAAGATGTTGCTTCAGAGTTAAAAAACTTATTAAGTACACAGTAATTGACGGCTTTGGGTTTTTATTTTTCTCTGTGATGGTCCCCTTATCTTATGAAATGAATTTTATTAATGAGCTTTTTCTAATTTCTTTCCATCTCTTTGATTATGCAGCATCCAGGCTACAGTATTTCAGGAGTATCCTGAATCACACTGATGATGTAAGATTTTTGTTAGCAGGAGGAAGCCTGTGTGACAGTTTTGGTCCCTGGGAGCCCTGCTTCAGAATGGTGTCCATCTGTGTCTGTGGCCCTTACCCGAGTCATGTCCTAGTGACAGATTGAGATCACACTGGGGCAGCTTTTCATGCTTGAGGCTGTCCATCTGTGTCTGTTTTACCTGTCAACTTGCATGCTTGTCCCTGGGATGGGGGAGAGACGTGGTCCAGGACAATATCTCCTGTGGTAGCAACAGAGTTAAGGAGAGAAAGAAACAGATTTCTCTTAGTCTCTGGTTTTGTCTTGTACTTGGGATTTCTACCCCCCCACACCCCCAATCCTTCTTATACAGTTTGTATGACAGGAGATGACTCCTGTTCTTGTGAATTACTTTACACAAAAGAGGTGTTGTCCCTCTTGTTCCCCAAATCACTTATCTTCCCAGTTGCTTGAGCAGGCTCACTGCAGGTACTGCCTGATTTTGAGTCTCAGAGGCAGTTCTGGCTTTCCAAAGTGGTGTGCCCACCTGCTCTTTACCCTGCTTTTGCATCTGGAGAGGAGGCTGGACATAATTCCAGAACTGGCACTGTTAGGTCCTTCTCTTCTTGTGATAAGCTGTGACTTTGGGCTTTTGGAAAATGGGTGGCAGAGAACTGGCTTCCTGTCCTTCCTGGCTAACTGAAGCAGAGAGATTTCTCCTTCTTCAGTGTATCTCAGCTCAGCTGGGTTGCCCATACTGTGCTGGATCTATTCCCTGGGCACTGAGCAAGCTCTGCACATAATGAAAGCCTGGCACTGCCTCTGCCCTTGTCAGAGCTGTAGGCAGGCAGGAGTGTGCTCCTGGAATGTTCTCTCTGCAGCCTCTGAGGAGGAGGCTCCAGGGCTTTGTTTTGAGGAGCTGACTGGTTACGTTCTGAGCTCAGCCTGCAGCGTGTACCCAGTGCATGTTCTGCAGACCTGTCTGCATTCTCTCATCTGACAGCAATGTGAAGGTGAGATTCTGTAGCTTCAATTTATGAGATTTTTGCTTTTCTCGTGATTATCATTAGGCAACTTTGGTCATATTTACGAAGAATGTCAGTTTGGGTGGAAGACAGCAGCACAAATTTAACACTACCATGGGAGAAAGACAAACTGAGCTCATCTGCTTCACTCTGGGGCAGTATTTGGGTATTTTGGAAGTGTGTTTATAGCCTCCTACCATCTGCAACATACACTATATTGAGTTCTGTGGAGGATTTATAGGAAGGTGGTGGAGTCTTAGTGGGAAAATACGAGGCATACAGACCTGGAACCAGGTTCTGTTGAATTATTTGTGTGATTTCCACCCCGCCCCTCTTTTTACAGGTACGAGAGACAAATCGGGACGTGCAGTGGCCATAATAACAACAAGGAACACAGCCTGGTTAAACCCCCACTGCAATACCACTGAGCTTGTACGCCTTCTTCTGTACTTGCACAGCATCCCAAGGTTTGTGATGCTCTTGGGCAGACAGGGCAGACAGCTGCTGCCCTGTCCACTTTGCCTTTCAGAGAGGTGGGAATTGAGGCAGGAATGGAAGGAGGTTGATTTTATTGGCCTAGGAAATTGGTCCAGACAGTCCTGAAATGACACAGGTGGGAATCTCCTGCTAGGGTGAACAGGCTTGTGTTCAGCAATCACTTCACCTGTTCTGTGCATGCTGAGTGCACACGATGTGATATAATTTGGTACGTACTGAATGTTTTCATGTGTACCATGAATCCAAGCCATTCTTGCTATCCTTCATCAGTTCACAAAATGCCATTTGGGAGCTGTCATGGGGCAGTCATGCAGCAGCTCTGTGACAGTGTTGTGACATGATATTTTAGAGCCAGGCCTCCAAGCTAAAGGAAGGGAGGATTTGCAAGGGTTGAGAGTCTGCCTTGATGTCTGGCTGAAAATTGTGTTTGGAGTCTGCAGGCTGGAGTTTGCTGGAGCTTCTCTTCCTTTCAGTATGACAGACTCTTCCTTCCCAGCTCATCACTAAGTTGTAAAGCTAACTCTGATAGTGATTTTTTTTTTTTTTGAGGCCTTTAAACCATTAATAAGGGGAGCAGGTTTAACCCATGAGAAACTCATACTTTGTCTCTTACGCTCCTTCCTCCAAATCCGACTCTGGATGAGATAGGCTTTGGGTCTACTCCAGACTGGCTGCTCTTCTGAAACAGTGAGGCTGAAATCAAGCTTGTCCCTGAGCACAATTAGGAAGAATTGGTTTTGCATCAGCACCTTTTCCATCAGTGACACACATATTCTAGGAACAGGAGAAATGGGAAATTTGGTGGAAGTCATAGAATCATATGGCAAAGGTAAAAACTGAGCAATCAGTTGGTGGTTTCAGTGTATATGTTTTGTTTAGGAGAAGGTGGCCAGTTAGTTCCTCTTATTATGAAACCATAATATGTACTGTTTTTTCACCCTGCCCTGCCTACAGGTTCTGTTTTCCATAGTCTTGTTAATTTTCATTGGTGACAAAGTTGACCTTTTTGTCTTTGTCCTTGCAGACCAGAATGTCAGGCTTTGGGTCTCACCGTTCTTGTGGATGCTCGTCGCTGTTCGCCCTTTCCTGCTCTCTTGAAGGTGTTCAGCACATTGCAGGTGAGCCTCAAGCTTGAGCAGAGGAACACTGGCTGGCCTGCTGTCATGGTTGGGTGCTACATCTCCATCTGCTGCTTATGACTCCATCTGCCACTTGGCTTGCAGTTGGCTTTGGGAGGTGGAGATACGCACCCAGCCCTGCTTTAGGAGGATGACCTGGACTTGCCAGACTGCAGACAAAGCAAGAAACCCCAGCAAGTCTGAGTTAGGGGAGAACACCCCTCCCCACCCCTCCAAATTTGCTTTCATCTCAGTGCTGAGAACAGCCCATAGCCAAGTCTCAATGCTGTCATGAATTATCCTGCTTGGAGGTGTTGTCCCATGCAGTGAGGGGCTGTGTGAAATGTGCAGGGATTTTTGCCTGCCACAGAGAAGGGAGGAAGAGAAGCCTTTGCCTGCTGCAGTGGGAAGGATGCTGTTTGCCATGCCAGGTGGAAAAGCACGTGCAGCTGTTGATGTGGCCATTGGTGAATGATTAGAATTGAATGTGCTGTAACTCTATATTGCTTCAGGTCAAAGGCTTTCATATCAGTCACTTGGGAAGCCAGTGGGTTGTGTTACCCCCCCTTCCCAGACAGAAACTATCTGCTGCTGTTAGGAAGCCAGGGAGATGTAGTGATGACTGATCTTGTTTAAGCAGGTGTTCCTTTTAAATCAGAGCTTAGGTCTCTTAGGACTCAAACTGCAAACTGGAACAGGGCAATGTTTTAATGAAGCTGATGTCTGTGGTTTATGTGCTTCAGTGCCACATCTGAGAGTTGAGTCTGACTCAGAGGTCTGTCCTCCTGCTTCCTGGGCTGGGTGGAGCTGTGAGCTCTATCAGCGTACTCATTCTCTGTGATGGAGTAATCTGGTGCCCTGCTCAGTTCTGCAGAGGTAACAAGCAAATATGTTCACTTTTATGCTGTGCCCACACAGCAGTGGGCTTGCTAAAGCTTTTGAGCATTTCACTGTCCATGTGAGTTGCATGGGAGTCTTAGTGGCCTGATTTGGAAATTAGTAACGTATTCTGGCTGTTTCAATTCTCATAGAAGCATGGTAATAATGCCATTTTAACCTTAAGTTCACCCTCTGAAACGAGGGAGGGGGGAAGCTTTTTGCTGTGCTGTGATGGCTGTTTGGCTCTGAGCACCTGTTATCAGGGTGGTGCTACAGTTCTTTAACAGAGTTTAATGTGTTGCAAGACAGATTGCTGGACCTAAGTGCGTGCTCCAGGTAACAGCGACTGACAGAGGCTGATTACTCTGCTTATGGTTTTTTGATCCTTACACTGACTTTTCTGAAGATTCTGTAAAGGAGACCTGTTCAAGTAGCTCATCACCTAGTTATGGCACAGGAATAATCCCTGGCTTCTCTGAGCCTTTTGGAGATCCCTCAGCATTTACTCTGTGATCCCATGGCAATGTTCTACTCTGCTCTGGAGCAAGGATAGAGTAATACAGAAAACTGAGTGTAACTATAGTGAGGTAATCTAAGGGTTCCAGAGTGCAGCAGGAAGTTTGGCCTGGAAGTGACTGCACTGAACAGCATCCTGCTTTTCTCAGCTCTGCTTGTCTTCTGAGATGCTCCTAAATGTAATGTAAAACTGTTTCAGTCTTTGGATTGCTCCGTCAGTGGTGGATGAAACTGACCTCTTTAGCTGTGTAAGTTAAAAAATACATTGAAAAATACTTGATCTCTTTGGAAATACAGTTTCTTCTTGAGTTGGAATACCTTGACTGTGTGTTGTGCCTCTAAGGTTACAGAGCAGATCACCTCCTTGGGGTCCTTTCTGAAATCCCTTGCACATCTCAGTGTGTTTTATCTCTGGCAGACTGTCTCTAGAGCTCATTTCTGTGCTGTCCTGCACTCTCCTTACACATGATTTTACTTAATAGTTTCTGTGAAGCCTACTATGATAATGTGCTGGAATCTGTTAAATGTTGAGGTCCAGCACTGCTTGTTCAATTCTGAAGGGCTGTTTCCCTCTTGACCCAGCAGTGGGAAGCACTGCTTCACTGTGGGGAAGCACAGATCAGATGCGTTAATGCAGAGTCCCTTCCTGCTGGGATCTGTTAAACCTAGAGAGACTCCTGGGGAGCAGAGGTTCCTGGGTCAAGATCTGTCAGCCTGAGGAAATCTTCAACTTCTCCATCTTTCCAGAATGAATGCATGATTGGAATTAAGTGCTAGTAGACAACTTTGGGTACTCACAGGTTAGTTTTCCCTACAGCACTGTGAGTCTGTCAGTTCCTCTGTCCAGAACCACCTGGTTCTGGTAAACTGGTGGGAGCTTGTTCTCTCTTGAGGCTAGGGGCAGTTGCATTCTGGAAGAGTTTTTTTCCTCTTGGAAATTTGAAATAATTTTTCTCTTGAAAATATTGGGTGGCTGGGAAATCTTTGTGTCCCATACAGCAGCCAAAGCAGAGGGAGTGGGGCAGAATAAAAAGCTGCTGCAGAGCTATCTCAGGAAGAAGCAGGAGGAACTCTGGCAGCTCTGTGCGGAGGTGAAGGGAAGTGCACAGTGTGTGCATGTTGCAGGAATAGATCAGGCTTGTTCCTGTGGGAAACTGTGTAATGATGCTTTGGAGCAAGGATTTTTGCAGGGATAAATGCTGTAATGTTTGGTTACAGGTTGTCACCAGTAAGCTCTGTGCTGGGGGGGCAGATCTTAAGAGGAACTTTGCTGCTCAGAAGTGCTGGGCTGTTCTCTTGCTCAGTGAGCAGGCAAGGCATGGACAGTGGAATGTGTGCCCTGCCTTCAGTGAGCAGGTATCTGTGGGATTTCCCTCTGCCTGAGTCTTAATAGAGTTGGATTCTTTTGAATTTCCCATATCAAATGCAAAGGCTTAATCCTATAATCGGCTGTTTGTGTGTCGGATTGAGAAGAGTCAGTTTAGCATTTGAAAGCAGAGAAGTTCTGTGCAAACTTTTCCATTCAAGAGGTGTATTTGCATTCTCATTTAGTGCAGAAGCACAGAGGATTTTGGTCTCATGTTGAGGACCAGAGACCTCATGCTATTCCATTAGAGTGGTCACTTTGAGACTGACTGAGGTGCCTGGGGAATGACTCTGCCATCTGCACAAACATTCCTGGCAGACTGTGCTTCAGACTGTGCCAGTGTTGTTAAGTCTGGCCATGGGTTTCCATTTGGAGCAGGAAGCCAGAAAACTGGAACTTGTCTGAGAAACATTGAAGAAAGTATCTAATTCTCTTTTAAAATAAAAATAATGAAAGGATCTGTATTTACCCTGGTGCTTTCTGAGCTCTTCTTGATGCCCCTCTATTCTATGCTGTCTACACTGTAGGTGTTTTTGGATGTGAGGAGTTCACTTAGATGTGTGGAGCTCTTGTTTCTTTGCTTTTATGTAGTTGGTTTTGTTAGCAAAGGTAGTAAGAGCTTGTGCTTAAAGCTGCAGGAAAGCTTCCTGAAGTGGCATCCTGCTGTTCTCAGCTCTGCTTCTCTCCTGAGATGCTCCTGGTAAAGTGTTACAGTCTTTGGATTACTCCATCAGTGCTGGATGAGACTGACTTCACTGCAGCTGTTTAAATTAAAAAATATGGTGAAAAGTACTTGATTATTTTGGAAATACAATTCCTTGTTGAGTTGGAAAACCTTGAACTTTTTCCCTTGACAGCTTTATTTGTGAATGGTTTTTCAGTTTCTATTTTTAGGAGTAACAAACAAATGAGTGTTTTGGCTATTGTGGTAACCTCTTGTTACACCATCACTACCTTTATCCCTCACTCAGACTGCACATTTTGTGACTGTTGGCATAGGAGAGGGATTGTGTAAGAAAAGGTTTGTTTAGTACCATCATCAGCCTTGAAGCTGTGTCCAGTCTTCATCCTTCAGTACTTTATAGCAGATAAATTCAGAGTTGCTGATACAGCTGTAATATCTCCCCATCCTCTCTTCAGTATTTACCTAATGAGCCTAATTATGCAATAAATCTTTTTTGGCCTTTTGATCAGTGTTCAAAGAACAGTGAAAGTGTGAATAATTCACTTTGGAGAAATTTTAGATGATTTAGAAACCTCCCATGGTTTTGGAAGGTGTTTCAGTTGGGAGTTTTTTTGCTTCCTGTTTAAAAGGATCGTGGTTTAGGACTCGATGAGAGAAAGGTCTTTTTCCTCTGTTTGGAATCTCTGCTGCTGCTTTCTCTTGTAGAATTTGGGCTCCTTGAGTTGGCATAGTTTCTTATTTGCTGAGCTGGGCCCAGTGTCAGGTTAGGTCATTCAGTCTCTGTTGGTCCACTTCTCTCTGTACTCTGGCTCTTGTGCTCCTGGCAGATCTTTAACCCTACTCACTGCTGGAGCTGTTTATTTAAACAACTTTCCTTTGCTGTTGTGGCCTGCTGTGTGGCAGGTTCCTTGCAGCTCGAGCAACACCGGAAAGGATTTGTTGCTTGACAATTACTGAGATCTTTGCAGAGGCAAAGACCGTGTAGGAGACATCAAAATGGGATGGCTCTTGTTTAATCATGTGGCACAACAGCTTAAATAGCTCTTCTCCTTGCTTTCCTGGTCCAGGCATCACATATGTAGGGAGCCCTGGTCTCCATGGTCTGGATCTGCCATGTTTCTCTCTTCCTGCTGTTGCTCTCTGCCTGTTTCTCACTTCCCTGTAGAATGCTTCTATAATTGGAGAGCTGCTCCTGGATCACTGAGTTTGAACTACAGCTGCCAAACATCCCTTGTATTTGGAATTTCTGTCAGTTTAACAGTAGAAACAGGATGCAAGTACTTGACTGTAAATTGGCAGTAAGTAGAGACAAGACAATGTTTTTGGCACTGGGTTGGGGGTGGAAAGCCACTTCCTTTTGATTAGGTGAAGTGACCAGGATAGTTATCAGGAAAAAACTTGGACACAGAACATGGGTTTTTGTTGGTTTTTTTTGTTTTGTTTTGTTTTGTTTTTTTTTAGTTCTTTTTTCTTTCTTTCTTTTTTTTTCCCTTGACTCACTTCCCTGTGCAGAAGGCAGAGCTTCTTTAGTACAGCCAACACCTGACCTTTTCCATTGCTTCCTTAAATATTGCAGGACTAGATGATCTGAAGCAAACTACCTTAAAGACCATCACTTTGGTACTCTGTAGACCAGCCTTCTTTAATTTCTGGTGACTGCCTTCCAGGCTTTGTAGATGCCTTTGAAGATGAATTTCAAACCTGTGTATGAACCTGGTGTGGTACATTCTCCTTAGTACCCAAGGCAGATCAGTAATGGATTTGTGCTCTGTTCTATTGTAGGAAATGGATCCTCACTGTATTCATGGTGTATTAATTCTGGTTGAAAAAGATATGACTTTTCGGATGGAGAAGCCACCAGCAGGACAGGTAATGGAACCATTTATCTGGACTTTGCTGGGCCACTCTTGATAACCTTTATTTAACTCTCCAGACAGCAAATTCCCTGTCATTGATGTATGCTTATTCTCACGTTAAATTTCTATAGGTGTCTTCTGTGTTTTGTGGTCGTGGTCTCTATGGGTGTGGTATTCTTTGGGTTGTAGTGTTTATGTGAGCTGAACAGATCTCTGTCATCTCTGTTTATTGCCACATCCATCAGTGACATTTGCGCCACAATTACGTCAGTCTGCTGGGGACTCAAAACACAGGGGGTTTGTTGGGAGCATGGATAACAGTATGGAGGAGCCCTGCACTATTAGCTAGAGATGCTTTTCATGTTCTCTCATTAACAAGAGGGGGAAATGCATGGTCAGGAAGAGATGACATGCTAAATCCTGAACTCCACCTTTGAAGGTGCTTGTTGCTTTCCTGGATTTTGCATCTCTTCTATTTCCTCTCCTCGTGCCTGCTGCTGCCAGTGGCTGAGAGACTTCTGCAGGAAGGGGGAGATGAGATGGGCATTTGTGTGACATTCCCTTTGTAGCTGAAATGTCTGGAAAGACCAACAGAAGGGAAAGTTACCACAGCATCACTGAACTCCCCCACTAGAAGTAAAACTGTCTTGGTATTCTATAGCTGTATGAGAAATGTAGGCTCCCAGCCACTCTGTGATGAGTGAACAGAGGATCAGACTTCATCGTAGTCCTCTCTCAGCTGCACCAAGACTGTTGCAAGCTACAAGAATGGACTGAAATTCTGTGTGCTGAAACTCTATAGGCCTCAGATTAGGCCAGGAGCTCCCTTTTGGCTCCTGTGGATGAAGATGTTGTGACAGGCATCAGTTTTACTGTGTGTGTGGTGTGGTGTCCCAAAAGGCTAAAGAATAACAAATGCTATTAGTCCATTTCCTTATTGCCCCCATTTGGAAGCATTTGGAGTCAGAATGGGGGGCTGCAGGCATGTACATGCAGGGAGAGCTACAGAAGATATTAAACACATTGAACAAACACAGAGGGTGTAGGAGGGAACAGAGGAAAGGCACTTAAACACATGGGCATGCAGGAGGAATTGGAAGCATCATCACAATTTTGTGAGGAGATAGAAACTTCACACTGTGCATGTGTGGGAGTTCAATGTCTGCACCTGAATTTGTGTGTCTGGGCTGGTTTCCATGTACCTGCAGGAGCACTTGTTGCTCTGGTGAGTGTAGAAATGCTTTGAGGTCCTGCAGACTTGCAGAAGGTAAGTTACCTGTGTCAAGATCCAAGAAACTCTTCGAGCAAATAGCTGCTGGTATGAGTGGAGAGATGAGGGCAGCGCAGAGGCTGCTCTGTTGCTCTTTTCCAGGAAGTGAGATGGGGAAGATGGGGGCTGGATTTAACCTCCCAGATTCTCCAAACAGATGTAAATCACAGCACAACTGTGGGAACATACGAGGGAGTTGCTCTGCTTACACCAGGAGGTACTGGCTCTGGAGAAGGCTGGATGCTTCCAGACTTCCATCACAGATGTTCTGCCTGGTGAAACAGCATGTTGTGGCCTGTATTCCTTCAGGGTTCACCCACTGAGCTGTTCAACAAGCTGCTCTAAGATTGAATTGTTGTTTTTTTTCCCTTCCTATTGTAGTTATATTGCAGCTACACACTGCATGCTGTGCTTCTGTGCAAGATAGATAAAGAAACTATGGATTCTGCCTTTTGTTAACCTTCCCCTCCTCCTCCAGTACTCACACCCTAATACAAGTGTGCTTTTTTCTTTTCCTTTCTATTTCTGTACAGTTTGAAGTTCTCACCTCCATGAAATCCCTCCATAAGCACATAGACAGCTCACAGCTGCCTCTAGAACTGGATGGGACCTTCCCATACTGCCACCAGGACTGGCTGAGCTTCCGCAGGGTGAGTAGGATGTCTTGTGTGCTTTGGTGTCTGAGAGAAGGAATGGCATGGTAACAGATGGGAACAAGAGGAACCTGTCAACAGCTGAACCTACAAGCATTAAAAGACAATGTTCCTGTAAAGCTGTGAATGCAAATGAATCTCTGGTATCAAAAAATTGATAATACTCTCTTCATAAGATGGGTACGCACTGGTCTCTTGGTGTGACTGCAGGAACTAAAGTTTTAGGTTTTTACTCATCTGCTTGAACTGCATTAATTCTTTATATTCTTTCTTGCCTTCAAAATATGGTCAGATCTGAAATGGAATTATGTTTTGTTGTGATACACAGTGGCTCTTGAGTTAGATGGGAGGGCAGGCGTCTGAAACTGATCTCAGGAGAAGATGTTAGTATCATGTTGCCATTGGACTAACAATGAAAAACTTGAGTGTAATGAGTTAAATCGTTTTGGTTTTGGAGCAGGTTCACCAGATCAAGCTGTTGTCTCCTTGGTAATATCTGCAGTCCTTGCATTAGTGAGACTTGGAAGTTCTGGATAATCAGTTCAGAATTCTTCTTCTAAGAATATCTTTTACTTCCAAGCAGCAGGGTAGACTGCAAGAAGCCTGCAGAGGCAGCATCCATGGTACTAATACCCAGCTCTGTGTGCGCTTGTGCTGTGGAGGGAGCCTGAGTGCTGTCAACCATGTGCTTGTTGAATCTTTAAAAGCTCTATTGAGTTTATTTGGCACACCAAGACGAGACAGGATTACATCTCTGTAAATCTACACACAAGCTGCCTGTCTTCACATTGAGTTTGCTCACCCTGGTGGTTGACAGAGTTGTCACCTCAGCTTCCAGAGGATCCAGTGGTCTTTTGGCTCTGACCTCGCTACCCAGAGTGCTGCGTGGTACAGTGCAACACTTGAAGCAGATCAAGATGGCACTGATAACACCACTGTGGTGCTGGTGGCAGGCTTCAGAACATTTGGCACGTACCAAACGTTAATGTATTTTTTCCAAATTACTTTAGAACCCTTTTTTTTTTAAAACTTAGATCTAAATGTACTTGTATGAACCTGTGCTGGTGCAGTAGAGGTACAGAGGCTTAATCTTGGTGCCCAGAATTGACTTTGAGAAGTTGAAGTTTATTTGGCAGTGATGAAGGAGAGAAACTTTTCAAGAAGTTATGGATTAGTTTAATGGACAGAGTTGAGAATACCTTGTGAGCTGAGGTGCTCTGTGTGCAGAAGAGTAATTCTTGAAGGAAGGACCATAATATCAGGCTACTTCTTGCCTTAGCATGTAAAGCATTACCAAAGGGAGTTTGTATGGGAATCATTCTGTATGGAATGCCTGTTTATACTGTGTGTGATAGTGACCCGTGTGCTCAGCTCCTTTAGCTCTGCAGCTATGTGGCAAACAGCATTTATTTCCTGTCTCAGTGGTCTCACCTGCATCCTGCCTGCTAATTTGTCACTGCTGGCCCTGTTCCAGCACTCCAGGGGAGGAGGGAGTTCAATTCAGGAAAGATTCAAACAGCTGCTTTTTTGTTTTGTTTTAAACATGGTTATTTTGGGATAACTGTTTCTCACTTCTCTTGATTTAAGTGGCTGGAGGGTGGCATCTGACAGTATTCAGGCTTTATATCACTAACTTTTCTAAAAAACAGTGCCTCATGAACCCTTATGAAATGTTTTGACTTTTTTTGTTTGTTTTTCTCCCTGCTTCCCCCCACCCTGAAGAGCGGAAGGATTTCAGATTTGTCCATAGGTTAACGTGCTTAATTTTGGAAGCTTTCCAGCTTCCTAATGTTTAATTTACACTACTTTTAGCATGAAATGATTTAAAGTAGAAAAATTCCAAGTACTTGTTTTATGTTTTGTTTCTCTGAAATTCATGCAGTGTGATTCATCTTCATGGAAAGTTACAAGAAATGCTAATAGAAGAATGTGAGACATAAGTGGACTGGGGTTTTTTTTCTGTAAAACATGATCCATCCAAACCATGAGTCTGCAGGTTTCTAAGGTCTACATAGAGGCCTTGGTCTAGTGTGATGCATCTGAAGCTTCTTATGGGCCTCTCTTCTTGCTGATACAGTCCCACTGAATGATCTAATTGAACCGTTGGATTAATTTGTTTGATCCTCTCTCATTTTTCTACTCCTAAGCTTCTGCAAGCTCAGAAGACTTTCCTGTCAGCCACGAGACAATAATCACTGCCTTGGTCTTTTCTTCTTGTAGAAGCTGGAATACTTGCTACTACGATGCCAGGGTGTTTGTGCCTTCCTTCAGGGAGCTATTAATAAAATGGAAAATGCAAAATTACCAGAAAAGGCTGAGGTAAGCATCTTGGATCAGAGGTGGACCTGAGACAGAAGAGAGCATAAGGCTGGATAGCTGCAGAAAAGCTGTAGCTTTGAATTTGCAAGCTGTAGTAGCAGGGTTTCCCAGTTCTTTTAGAAGCTAATCCAAATAAAGTGATAGAGGCTTCAGTGAGTTTGGAAGCAGATTGTCTGATGCCTCAGTGTCACCAAGGAGATCTCTCCAGCTGGGCTTGTTGCTGATGGGTGCTTGCTCCAGCACTGGGGTGCATTCTCAGCAGCTCCAGAGCTCTGTAGCTGGTACAAACTTTGGTGTGCCAGGTACAGAGCAGCTGCCTTGGGCTGTGCCACATTGGGTCAGCTTGAATGGCCTGGAATAAAATCAGATGACAGCTTAGTTCTGTGCTGTGGTTACAGCTTTGCTGCCTCCAGTACACAAGTTTGGAAGTGGGCAGGAAGGGGAAGGCACAAAGACCAAGCCTATGTGGTCACAAACTTTGTTTCTCTTAAGAAGCTGCTGTTCCCCTGACATAGTAGGGAATTGCTGCCAGCTCTGCACTGAGGGTCCCAATAGTAAATTAAGGATATGGTAGTGGCCTTCCTGCACACATCTGTGTATCCACAAACCCTTCACATGCATCTTGTCCCAAGGCTTGGAGCCATGCAGATCCAGGCTCTCAGAACAGTAGGAGCCAGGTGTGAGTGGGAAAAGAGGCTGGAAAACTTATTTCTTCTGTGCCCAGCTAATGGATGGGAACAACAATGGTGGGAATTGGGTCACAATTTTAGCCTGGTGGGGAAGGTATCAGGAGCATAAGGAGCACAGTTTATCACTTTAGACTTGTCAGACTGGAGAGAAACAGCTGTTGGAGCCACAGCTTCGCTTTTCCTAGAGCGGACCCAGGTGAGATGTAGTTTGGGTGTGTTTTGGTTTAAGTGCTGGTTTTTGCCTGTTCCCTCACTGCCTGTAGGTTGTGGTAACTGCTTTCCTCACTCTTGTGATCCCTCCAGGATGCAGCTGTGCTGCTGAGGAATTCAAGGCAGTTGATGAAGAACGTTCTTGAAGATGGAAGTTTGGTCAAGGTGCAGCAGGAGGGTGGAGCACTCCTGGCCAGGCTGGGGAAGGAGGAGTCTTGTGTCACCCTTACCCAAGACTACAGGTGAGCCCCCAGAGTAGGAGATGGAGATGGGCAAAAGGCAGGCACTGGGAGTCTCTCTGAGGTGCCCCATCATTGGTGCAGGCTGGAGAAGAGCTTTGTGTAGCAAGGAATTACACTGAAAACAGCAAAGGTGAAGAATGTAATGAATTTTACTCTTAGCTTGTTTTCTTCTTCCCCAGTCAAAAAACTAGCCCAGGTGGCTTCACTTAGATGGTTCAGCTTCCTTTTTCAAGCCAAATCAGGCTTATCTTCTGTAGTGGAGACAGAGCTGGATATTTTGGGTACCTGTAAAACACAAGCCTTAATTGATGATACCAGTGATGAATGTTTAGGTGCAGGCCATTATTGCTGTGTGATTTCCTAAGGCACTCCTTATGCAAGGGGATTTCCAAGGACTTTAGCTGTGAGGAATGCTTGCTGGCTGCAGCAGGCTCTGATCTCCTCGCACATTGGTACAGTTTGCACAAACAAATACTCACTGCCCATTTGTGGGGTTGATATGAGAAGCAGGGACTGAGAGAGCCCAGCTGTTTGACATCCTCAGGGCATTGCACAACTTGTGTTTGTGCTGTTAAAACACCTGAAGCCTATCAGCATGAGAAGGCCTCTGTGCTATGTGCTGTGCAAACAACAAGGTGGAAAGGCAGCCTTTGCACCCAGGAGCTTCCAGCCCAGTGTGAGATAAGTGCTGGCATGTGGGTGCAGATAAGGACGCAGGGGCTGGCAGGATGGTGTGGAATAGCTCTGTGCATCTGCAGCCTTGCTCTGGTTCAACTCTGTGTTGCCATCACAAACTGGGAGGTTTGAAGGGAGGGAATGAAGAGAAGATAACAAAGTAGTTGTGGAGTATCTCAACCAAACACTGTGAAAAGAACATTTCTCTTTTAAAATTCAGCAAGTGGATGATTATGCAAGTTGCTGCCTGTCACTGGAAGAAGAGGATCTACATTTTGGTGCAGAGAAGAGCAAGCTGTGTAACTGTTTCTGTTCCCTGCTTGCTGTGACTCCTGTCCAGAGCTCTGGCAGACTATGCAGACAGAGTTCTCTTGCTGAACTGGTGAAGTAATCTTGATGCAGTTTTGGATTGAATTGCTACAGTATAATCTTTTCATTCTCACATGACATGAGAAGCACAATAATGCAGGTTTTTGTGCTTTGTTTTGTTTAGTTTTTAAATTATTATCTATTTCACTTTAAGCAACACAGCAACTTTAGAGTCCTAGGAGAATGGGAGAATGTGCATGAGTTTTATGTTCTGTTTTGGTTTTAAGCTAAGCCTGTGTTTTTGTGCAGGGAAATTATCAACTTTGAGACCTGATCTGACAGAACCCCTAAGGATAATTAACTGCTTTGATTACTTTAGCAAGGGCAGGGGTGGGGAGTACACACAGAATTCTTTGATTGTACAGTGTTTGAGTGCATGCTGAAGCTGTGTAGCATGATCTCTGCTTAATTCAGGTTATATTCATTGCCTTCCAGTGTGAAGGGAAACTGTATGCCATGGCTCAAATATATGTGGCTCTCTGAAGCTTGAGGAGTGTAAATGAATATAGCAAGAGAAAGTTATTCTTTTCTAGGCTGTGGAGTAGTTGCAGAAACTAAAATTCATGCAGTATTTTAATTTTCATCTAACTTGGGGCAGAGGACTAAAGAAGTCCACTCTTTGTTGTTCCAGGATCCCTTCAAATGGGGAAGCAAGCTCTATAACTTGGCTAGAGAACTCTGTATAAGGCACTGTTGATTTTGGGTCCTCCAAGGCTTTGCACTTACTCCTTTCCTATCTGACTTGCAGATAGCAAAGGTTCTAAGCTCTGCTAATACTGTAAAGGTTATGATTTTCAAGGCTTCTGTAATAGATATGATCAAAACAGGGTAGAGACAAAATATTGGAATTGGCCAACTAAGCGTGGAGTGGCTGTTGATGTATGTAGGTCCAATATTTGATTTCTAACTGGTGATGTGTGAAAAGTGAACAGGACTACCTTTGTGTGTGCACTCATCAGGGTTTGTGGTACTGCTACTCTGAACTTTGAATTGTGAAACCTTGATCAATGCTTAACAGCCTAATTCCACACCCATTCTCCCAATACTTGAAATAAATTATTTACAAAAAGCAAGTCAAATGGCTTTACTCTTCTAAGACACCTTTTATCTCTATCACATGTCCCATTGTTGTCATTTTTTTATGTCTTGTGTGGTGCAAAAGTCTGACAAAACAGCATCATGACTACCAGGACTTCTTAGTCATAAGTTGAGGCCAGTTACGAACAGGTGACTGTCTGAATGTGCAGGAATTACATATAAATAGAGAATGCAATTTTAAGAGCAGTTTCCTGGACTTTTGGGTCCACTTAATTAAAATATGCCAACTACAAGTGGAGAACTAAAGGTAAAATTGTGGTTTTTAAAATTTTTTAAGAATAAAGATGACAAGTCCATCTCTATCTTCACCTTGGGATTAACCAAACAAGGCATTGACTTGCTTTTTTTTCCCAGCTGTCACGGATGTCTTTCTTGCTATTTTGTGGTTTCATGTGGATAAAGAACACTGGGAGCTGGGAAGAATAGAGATTGATAAACCCTTCTGAAAGTGCCTGACCACAGGCTGGAGATAATAAGTTAAAACAGGCAAGGAAGCAGGCATGTACTCAGTGCAGTCAGATGTTATCTGCCAAATACCTTTCAAGAGCACATGGCAAACAAGAATTGCTTTAGTCTTTCTTTAGTAATGAAACTCTTCTTGTGGGATTGGTTGTGGAACCTTCTCTGTTTGCTCTGCCCTCCTGGAGAGCAGACATGCCCTTTGGAGCATTTTGTAGCACATTGCAGTGGGATCTCGTTGCTGCTCGGGTCTGACCTGGGATTTGTGAAGCTTTGCTAAGCCAGTGCCACAGGTTCTTCCCTGCAGAAGTTGAATTCATTCCATCATAGATGTGGGCATGCAGGAGGGACGTCTTGTGCTCCATCCATTTGTTTCTTGAACAGATGATTTAAGAGCTTCCAGGAGTCTCATCCTGAGATGCTATAGCACCACAGCACTGGCTTTGACCCATAACTGCTAACCTTGTGAGCTGATCAGGAGACTTCATACTCCTTTCTCCACCAGGTACGACTATAAAAGATAGCCTTACCTTTCCAGCTGCTTATCCAAAAAATGAAAGACTTCTCCAAGCAGTCTGTCTGGAGCTCTGCCTTTTCCCAGTTTGGGAAGGAGGAGCTCAGTTACCAGAATACACATCCTGCAGGCAGCTCATTGCAGGGAGTTGGCTTAGGGGCTGTGTTGTGCTCAGCTGGTCTCTCTGAGATCTCCCACCTCCAGCAAGACCAGGCTGAATTTGGCCTGGAGTTGGTGTAGGTGTGGCACTGATGAGCCAGTGTCTTTGTGGTGCCTCTTTAAGTGCTGTAATGATAGGGCTGGCCACCTAGAGGTGCAGGGGGATTGCTGGAGGTGGCATTGCCACTTGCTCACTGTTGGTGGATTTAAAGCCAGCACATTTGCCTTCACACCATCCACTGTGCTGAAGGCTCAGTGCTTCTCCAGGTCTGTTAGCTGAACTCTTCGAGGTTTTGCTGTCCCAGTCTTTCTGGGGCTGAAATGCAGAGCTGTTAGCCTAGCCGAAGTTCCTCTTGGTAAATGTGGCCATATGGCACAGAGACCTCCATCACTTCAGTGCTGTTAATACTTCCTTTTGTACTTTCAAACAGGAACTTTTTTAATAACCGTGATCTTTTTAGTAAGGTAGGTAGAGTTGGTTAGTAGGTGTAGCTTTGGCTTCTGGCTATCTAGTGCAGTGATAACTAACCTGTAGCTTGCAGGCAACTCACTGAGCCAGCAGTGAAATGTGGACTAATGTATTGCTGCTTCTGTAGTGGATGTCAAAAACTTACAGTTTATGATGGAAATAGTATGATGGAAATATCAGAGAAGTCAGGCAGCAGCAGTGGGAGCTCTTGCTGAAGTGGGGCTGTGATGTGGGGCTGGGCAGCAAGGCCAGGATCCTTTTAACCTGGTTTTTAGCCAGGTGCTTTTCACTGTTATTCTCATTATTGCTGCTCTTCTAGCATAGCCAAGAGCTGGAAATGTGTGCCTAGGCAAGTGCCCAGTGAATGCCTTTTGTCTTGTACATGTGTTAGGAGTCAAAAGTAAAGAAGGTATAACTATTTTATATGAATATATAGATGGTTTATACTAGTATAACCAGAATGAACTTGCAGGCTCTATCATGAACCCCTCTTCTCACTGTGGCACAGGAGTGGGATTGTGTCATGCTCTTCATGGTGATGGGCAAGATAATCCCAAGCCTAGAGGTGAGAGCTGAAAGGAAAAAAACCTCAGATGGTGAAGGAATGATCATGTTGAGTGCTTGGCTCTGTGCAACATGGAACCAGAAAAAGTTTAATCTCTTCCCTCAAGCTCCTCATCTGAAAAGAATCTGTGCTTGCAAGCTGTGAATAAGTATCTTATAAATAGATGGAGGAGTGAATTCTCCTTTGTTTGCAGAAGGCAGTATAGTTAGTCTCTGTATTTTGAGGGTGGAGTGGCTAGAGCCAAGAGCTGGTTTTGTGAGCTGGCTATTTTTAGTGTGGCTTGGTGATCTAGTTGGAAGCCCTGGGTGGGGACTTGAGCTATGCAGAGGTAATGGACAGTACAGAACAGACTTCCTGAGCAGCAGCTGCCAGGTTCCTGGTAGTGGACCTGACTCAGTTAAAGTGTCAGGGTGATCTTACAGCTAAGAGCCTCCACAGTTTATGTTCTGGCTTCCACATGAATTACTGAGACTCTGGGTCTACTTGGAAGCTGTGGCCAGTTAACGATGCAGTGGGGTGTAGCTGTGTGGTGCTGCAGACCTTGTGTTTGTGGATCTTCAGCAAGATCTTGCTAGTAGAAACTCCTGGGATGTTACAGGGCGTGCATGTGCCATTCTGAAAAGTGGTGTATGACCTCCCTGGATGTAAACCTGGATAATGTACAGGCTCTCTGCCCCCTGCCAAGGGACTGCACAGCACTGTCTGAAGCTTGGGTAGTCGGAGAGACTAAGCTGATCATCCAAAATGTGGAACAAGTTGGGAGCAAGGTTAGGGGAGAGATAGGTGTCTGGTGTCTAAGTCCCAGTTTGGGAAGACTGAGATGGCTGGACTTCTCAGTTTGTAAGGTATAGTGTGTGCACTGTCAAACTGACAGCTGCTGCCATAGGCTGGTGGTCATAGCCAGGCATCTTACACTGGGAAATCCTTCCTGGAGGCATTACTGTCTGCTGCCATCCCTTTTCTGCTTTAGAGATGTGTGTCTGCTGTGGCTCTGTGTGTTTGTACATGCTTCAGAAGGTGTTAATGCTTGTGTCCCTCTCACTGATGGCAGTTGAACTGGTGCCTGCTCATCTTTGTGCCTCTCTGGGAGCTTTGGGAGCCTCTCATGCTACCACTTTGCCACAGTGTGTCCTCCTGATGCGATCTGCGAGAGGCACCTTTCGTTGTAGGTTTCCATGTTCTTCCTGTGGATCTAAATGCTAAAACCTCCATCTTGAGACAAGATGTATATACTCAGTATACCTTTGAAGGTATGAAAAAACCTGCTTAAATTATGGCCTCAAAGGCTACCACGAGACGCCTCTGCGCTGTTGCTGGTGACACAGAAGGTGCTGATGAGCACTAAGCTTTTGGCCAAGCATGGGTGGCAGTGCTCTTCTCTGGCCTTATTTGTTTGTGTCAGGTGGAGGGAGGAGCGCAGGGCCATGTTTCTACCCAAACACACACTGTGCTACTTGGTATTCATTTTGGTTACAGTCTAACCTGTTCCCTCTGTTTGGGTGGTAGTTTGAGCCTAGTAAAAAGCACTTACGCTCGCATTAAACAAATCTTGCTGCTCCACACATAAAGGAGAGTGGAGCTGGGGCTGTTGTCATTCTGAGTGCATGAAGTGCTGTGAGACGTCAATTGTGGCATTTGCAGAGAGCTAAAAGATTGCAGAGTTCTGTCTAGGTAAGTTTTCATTGTCCTCTTGGGTTTTTATGGGATTATTCCCCTCAGCTCCCTTTCTGTTTTTTTTCTGCTGTCTTATGACCTAAATCTTCTTGGATTCAGTGAGAATTTACCCAGAAGACTCCAGTTTTGCTTGTTTTTGTTTGCAATGCTTGTCATGCCAATAGGGCATTAGGTAATTAATGATACACTGTGTTTTATCTGTTTAAAAATATTATGGAAAAAATTGTGAAAAGTTTCCAGTATAGGATGTTAGCTGAACTGCCTGACATTCCTTCCTCAGCCCTGGCTATCCCACAAGCACCATTTTTTATATAACTGTGTTGGGATAGATACTGCTGTTGCTGGGCTGGTTAATAGCATAATCCCTGCTATTATATGGATCATAGCCATGGAAATGGGCAAAAGACATGTCAGTGAAATAGGGATGTGGCTTTAAATGACAGTGTGTATGTATTTGAGTAGGGCATCTTGAAAGCCTGGTGGTCCCAGCTTCAGGAACACAGCTCTTAGACTGGTGCATTTGACAAGGATATAAAGTATAAACATAAGCAAGTTAATGTACATTAGACAAGGTTTCTAGGTAGAAATTGCTTACAGCTGGTAGAAAACCACATCTTGAGGCTCAGTGTTCCCAGAATAGTGTTTCCAAATCCTGTCCAAGGCTCTCCTGCACATGGAGCTTTCACCATGAACAGGATACTTGTTGGTTTGGGATTTCTTACGGCTTTTTTTTTTCCAGTCAGTTTTAGGGATCTTACTGGGATTTAAAATCAACCAGCATCTGAACACAGTTTTATTGTAACTGAATGCAAGCCAGACAGGAGAAAGAAACAAAGGTCACATCTTGGGACTGTGTTTAGACACTTGTTTAACTGTCTGCATTGATCCCTTGACTTTTAAAGGAATTTCTGAGTGTATTTCTGCTAAAAACACATTTAAACAAACTGTGCTCCAGAAGAGACTTGGCACTTGTGGTCTGCAGTTCGTTGTATTAATTGGATGGTTTGCTCCCAGGTCAGGTAACCTAGTGAGGAGGGATTCAGCCAGGTCTGTGGTCTTGACCTCAGTGGGAACAGGCATCCCACAGGCAACCACAGATTTGGTGTTTGAGCTCTGTGCCTTTGAAAGGACACCTCAGGGTTCTAGAAGATGTACCCAGTTCCTCAGATACTTTTCTCAGGGGATTGAAACCATCATGGCTATTTGTGTGCTGCAGAGAATAATTAGTTTATTTAGCTGTATCTGCTTTAGCTTTGCTCTGGCTAGCTTGAAATTTAACCTCAGCTGCTTGGGAAGCTCTCAGCTCAAAGAGCAGGACTGTGCATTTGAGGTTGTCCTCCTTTTATGGGATCATTATAAATATTGCACTTATGTAGATTGCTACCAAAATGCAGTAATAACCAAGAATTTCTTGTCCTGCAAAATGTCCCTCAGGCAAACAGGACTGTCCCTGCTGACCTGGAAGGATTTCCAGAAGCATTGCTTAGGATGTTTTAGGTGGTTTGTAGCACACATGGTCTGGGTGATGTCATTGGACTAATCCATCCTTTAAACCTCCTAGTTTCCAGATCCTATTAATTTTCTTCTAAAACCTGTAGGGACATCCATCCACAAGGGAAGTTCAGCACCAAGAGTGAAAGACTAGATGAGGCTGATGTTGTAACATTTGACTGTGTTCTTCTAAATTACAGAACAAATCAGATTAAGGATATCTTATTTTCCCATTACAAATTAGCTGCCCTATACTTTCCCAAACCCCAGCAAATACACTACCAAAATGTAGTATTTCCTTCCATCCGTGAGTTTTTGCCATTTTAAAATTGACCAAGGCTGGTCAGAGGATGAATTCCTGATTTCAGCCCTTTTGTTAGATCTGCTGTTCTTGCTGTTTGTCGTAATAGTTCTTGAAGGGGCAGACAGTGCAGAATAGTGATGGTTCTGCTGCTCCCTTCCCTGTTTGCATCTCACTGACATTGGCAGGCATGGCTCAGGCAGCACCTGCTCTTTGATTCTGCTGGATGCTTCTTCTGTGGCCATCTATTTTTTGAAAACAAAACAGGTATTTTGCTTTGAAAACTAAAGTGTAACTCTCCAAGGCTGGCTTTTTTTGAAGAATGGATTGAGACAGAAATGGTCTTTCTAAATTATAGGTTTAAAATTACCCTACCATTATACAACAGCTTGGCACTTCTCCAGAAAACTGAAGACATTTGGAACCTTTTCCACTGAAATGATAATTGCCCAATGAAAACAGGATTTGGGGAAGCATAAACTTGACATCAAGCTAGTCCTTTTTGCTATAAATTATATTGACTCTTCACTATTGCAAAATTGCTTCTTGTGATTTGACCGTGGAAGAATGTAGTGAAAGACTCTTATTACCACACTCCCGTGTGCAGGGAAATTGCAATACATCCACACAAATCTGAGCTGAGATGAAACTTTCCACTGACTTCAAACAACTCTGCCGTTCGTGCTCAGAGTTGCACAGGCCACTATTAAAATATCTTTAAAATCCTTAACAACCAGGTGTTTCCTTTGTGTGCCAAGATGGAAGTCACTTTTTTCTTCAACCAAATTTTCAATATTTTGTTTGTTTAAGCTGCCTTGAAGGTTCTGAAGGACAGAAATTAAAAACTTCTGAGTCTAAAGCTGAAAAAAAAAAGATAATCCTGTGAAGTATAATTTTTCCCATAAAACTCCCTGTTTCAGGATATTATGGAGTTTACTAGTGTACTAGAAATCATTTAGGAAGTTTTTAAGATCTAGATCAACAAATGGGTGTGTGTGTGTGTGTAAATAGATAAACACATGTACAGAGGTTTGGGAGAACAGGCTTAATGCCTAGTGAATCTTTTCTGGGAGCACTGAAGTGCCCAAGTGAATTGAAAAAACAAGCTTTCCCATGGACTCTGAGTGGTTTCTTTGGCTCAGTTTGCCTACCTACTTTATAGTACAGCATGGAAAGGCTTATATTTTCCTCTGTGTAAGAGAGTAAAAGATGAATGTTAGTCAGAGAGCCTGTCTGGTTGGTAAAAGTGAACTGTCAGGGGCTGACAACATATGAATGGAGTTACCTTGGAGATGCAACAGAAGACCAACAACTAGACATTGAGGTTTTAATGAATGCTTGCCAAGTGAGGCAGAATGTATGAAAACAGTGTGGCTGGTCCTGGAAACAAAGAGCTGAGGTTCTGGGATGCTGGAGGAACTCACAGAGGAGCAGGAATAGTATAAAGCCACACCTGAAGTTGTTTGGTGACTCTGAACCCAGAGGAGCTGTTCAGAAACGTTTTTTCTGTGTGTGTTGTTTGCAGTCACTCAGGAAACCATTGGCAGGATGATGAGAAGGGGCAGCCTTAGAGTGGTGAATTGTGGCTGATAAGGACATCAATAGCCTGCTGCAAGCATTCACAGAGGAAAAAAAAGATCACTTAAATGACAAGAGTAAGGGATTTTGGCTTGTATAACCCCAAACAGCCCAACTTACTGATAAGAATTCATTTCCAGCCTTATGAACTAAATTTTCTATCTAGTCCCTGTTTATAGCATAAACTCCCAAATGCATCCCAGATGACTTCAGGTAAGTTTGAGATGCTTGTGGGTCAGTAAAGCAAAGATTTTCTGTGTGTGTCTTCAGTGATAGTGTCACTTTTAGTACCATTGCATCAGCTGAGATAGGGGGAAGGTGACTGATGTGCATAGATGTGTAGATTCTGTACATTTGTAGCTGCCACATGATTTACTGAGATATGTATTTTACAATTGCGTCCAATGGGGCAAAGAGCTCACTTCTAAACTGGAGCTCCCTTCCACCTTCTGCAAAGGCACATAAAGGCTTGGTTGGATTGAGATCGTCAGAGGCAGGGTAACTCCTTCTGTGGGAGGAATGTGTGGGGCCAGAAGTGTTGTTTGGGGTGACTTTTACTCTGTCCTTTAGTTGGGCACCAAGCAGCTCACTCAAGCCCCTTTTGCTGAAATGGGTTCCTTGGACTTGGGTTGGTGGGCCAGCAGGAGTACTTTATTGCTGCAGTTTTGAATCTGACTTTCCCTGGTGGGGGGTTTGCTGATCATAAGGCCAGCATCGGTCTCAAGTGGGCTCCAAGAGAATGGTGTTTTCCACAGTGGCACAGTGGAAAAGCCTCTTTACACAGTGACCTTGTGGTACACCTATTTCTGGTTAAAAAAAAACCTTGAAATGTGAGTTTTGGTAGCTTTTTTTTTTATAATCACTTCCTATCCCTCTACCTTGAGGGTGATTTCCCCCCCCCCTCCAGTGTTGCAGTGTTGTCTTCAGGAAAGCCAGTGTTTTGTGACTTTGGGAAGTGTGCTGTCTACTCTGCTAGAATCTGTAGTCTTTATTAGCCCAGGTTGCTACTGGCTCCTGTCAAGGAAAACTACTCAGACTTAAAACAGGGGGGTTGTTTCCTCTGGGTATGGAAAGGGGCAGGGTGGGACTCCCTGGCTCCTGTCCCCTAATCAGATCATACTCTGTGCTAGGTCATGCAGTGCTAGAGCTGGAACCCTTGTCTCAGGTCCCTGTGCCATCAGGTGGCCCTCTGACAATACCACGTTAAGTACTGAAGCCATGGATGCTCACTTTGTCACTGGCTTGGGTGGACATAAGGACTTCTATTACAGAAAGGTCTAGCAGGTCAGTCTGGCTTGCTAACAAGTGCCATCAAAGAAGTAGCATCAACACCAAAGTGATTTCCATGGAAGCTCAGGGAAAGGTTTGAAAAATATTTTGCCTCATGAGGGGGTAATTGAAAATGTTTGCATATAGCAGCATGGAATGCCTAAAGTTATAGGTGCTTGATTGTCTGTGCCAGTGGGAGGAAGTGTTTGCTGTATCCATGTGTTTTCCTCAGTGGATGAGAGCATTCATGCCAGCAGGGAATTCAGCCCTGTGGGAGTAAGGCCGAAGGGTGTCTGCCTGTCTGGCCATGAGTATGCTGGAGACTTACTCAGAAAATGGGACTTGACAGATACGCTCTGCTGCACAAAACCGAACTGCATTAATGGTGTTGCCAAATTTAACTTGCAGCCATCGTCCCAACTTTTTCTCATTAACTGTCCCAGCTGTGTCACTGCTGCTGACTGGAACTTGCCTCCACAACCTGCTGTATAAACACTTTCCAGAGCTCAGCTTGGACAATGATTATTGACTCTGCTGCTGTGAGTTTCCTGGGTTGGATCTGAGTCTGTCCATAAGAAAGGGTTACAAAACAGAAGGCTCATATCATCACGGTTTGTTTATGGCGGTTTTGGGAAATGCCAGAGCAGTGCTACAGCTCAGATCTTTCCATTGAAGCCTGCAGATTCTCTGTAGAGAACCTGTCTGCTCTGCACTGCGGTAGCACTGATCTTAGTCCAGAAACTATTTGAGTATTTTTGGCTGCACTTTGGAGAAATTAGTTCAGTCTAATGGCATTTCAAAGAGGGAAAACAAAAGTATCTAAGAGCCTGAGGTTTGAGAAGTTGGCTGTTGCACACTGGGTGGAATTCTGAATGGAAAAATAGTGTGGATTTCTGATATGCAGAGCTAGTTGTCCAGACCTATGGCACTACTTCATGTCAATGAAAACTACAGGATGACTGCTACTAAACGCTCATATTTGGTTGCATTTCATAGGTTCAAGACTGCCTGTAAACCCAGACAGAAATAAACATGTATGCTGAATTGTTTTGAATTATATTCCATTGGCAATATTAGCTACCTATTTTGCAAGTGTTTTAGATAATTTAAATAACATGATAAAAAAGCCATGCTCTAATAAGTCAGAAGGTTGTAAGACAATGACATGAAAATTGGTTTAGAATGAGTACAGGAGATGACCAGGCAGCTGAACATGCCAGTGCAGAGCACAGCTGAAGGAGGCTGTAGTGTTTTCTTGTAGCTGTCTCTTGAGCCCGTAATTGTAGGAGGGGAAATCTGGAAGCAAAAGAAATACAAGAAGAATAACCTTGAATGCTCTTCTGTCTCCTGGATCCCAAGCCTGTGCTGGAGAGGTGTTGTACACATCTAAAAGGATCTTCCTAATACTCACCATCTTACCAAGACTGTGGTTGCAGCATCTGAGGGCACTGGGCTCTGTCCTGACCCCTCCATGCCTGCCTGTGTGTTGTGGACCAGGCTGGCAGGGAGAGTGCCTCCTGGTGTTGCCTGCCTGGCTTTGGTCAGCACGGCTGCCTGTGGAAGGTAGGGAGCTCAATCTATGAATCTCTTCAGCACAGCACTGTAAAATCTGATTTCTTCTGGCACTGAGTTGTTGTACGCTTTGCATTTTTGTTTGGCTGGTGTAAATCCTGAGTGTAAGTGGGGCATCAGGCACTTAATATTGTTGTTGCCACTCAGGAGAGATTTGCTTACTAGTGGTGGCTTATTTACCTAATTAAATTCAAATGATGGTTAGACGCTGAAACTGCTTGACCCTGTGTTTTGTGAAAATCCATTGATGCAACAATCTATGTTTACGAAAAGCTGAAAGTGTGAGAAAGACGGTAAATCTTGCGAGGAGCCTGGCTGGGAGGAAATGCTCTTGTCCTTCCTGCCGGGTTATCTGCATTGGGGTCAGAGTGGTGAATCATGGTAATGTACAAGGAGCAGCAGTATTCTTTTCTGTTCTCCATATGCAGATGGCCAGTGTGGGTCCCATGGGGAGGGTGACTGGAGCACTGTTGTTGGCCAGGTTGTGTTTGCATGAAACACATAATGCAAAAGCCTTGACCAGACCTGTGTCCCCTTGCAGAGATGCACTCGATGCTGCCAGCGTGCTTTATAATCAAGTTGATGAGGGTGTTCACCGACTGGTGATGCTGTCAAACAAGCGCATCCAGGAACTGGAGCTGGTGATGGAGTTCGAGAAAGTGGAAAAGTGTTTTAAGGAGGTAATGCCTACCTGTCAGTTCCAGTGACTGCTGTCCTCTGACTGTGTGTTCCACAGCAGGTACTGGGCCTGCTGATCTGTTGTGTGAAGGTGTACAGTGATGCTTGATGCTTAAAAAGAACAACTGAACAAAAAAATTTGAGATAGAGTTTCAGCAGTGCTGAGAATCAAGCCATTTATTTCTCTGGTATCTCTTGATGCCAGGTGAAAGTCCCCTGGCTTCTCTCTAGGTGTGGATCAGTCAAACCCCATAAACGTCTGTGAAGTGGCTCATAGGTAAGCAATACACTTGGAGGTTGGGTGTCTTTTTTGACCCTCTCAGTGAACTTGTTGATGAGGCATTCTTCATACTTCGTCTTGAGAAGCAGCAGAGTGATGACAAGCTGATAGTAAGTCTGCTTGTCCCCTTTGGGCTGTAGCTCCTGCAGGGTTTGCTGACATCCTGTTGCTGAATAACCCTGCCCCACACTGGCTGCCCATCCCTGTTATGTACTCTGTTGTTTAGATTCCTGTGCTCTTCTCAGGTCCCTGATATCTGATAAGACCAGGCACACTCCTTCCCCTCCGGGTGCAGCACCAGGCGCACTCAGTTTGCCTCTGGGTGCAGCCCTCTATACAGGCTCCAGGAAGGGAACAGCCTGTTATCCTTAGCCCAAGAGCCATGCTCAACCTCCCACCCCCTGCACTTCTGTGGAACCTTCAGCTTCCCTTTGTTTAGTGCTTGTTGAAACTCTTGACAGCCATGGGATAACTGAAGCAAACAGGGACTGGCTTTCAGAACGACCTTTGAAACCTGTAGCCATGTTAATAGAGGACCTCAAAAAGTCATAAAGCAGCTCAGGTCTGAGGATCCCACAAGAGCTGATCAGTCCTTTCAGTGTTGCAGATCCCAGATGTACCATGTTGCAGATCCCTAAGCCTGAACTCAGCTTTGAGGTTATGGAGTCGCATGATCTCCTGTGCTGTAACTCATCAACAATGAGAAGTTTTTGTCTTTAAAAATCACTATTAGGATAAATTTCACCATTGTTCTTCTGGGATTCTGGGCTCCTCTCCTCTGGTAGAAACTGGATTTGCAAAGGAGGCTATAGCCTACCTAGTGTTTTCACAGGCCAAGGTGGATCCAGGTGTTTTAATGACTTCCCATTTGGAGGCAGACACTTGGGCGCCTTGCAGGATGTGTTCAGGACAAGAAGTGTTTTGCAAGAACCTGGTAGAGACTCTTGTTAAACATACAGGTTCCTAATACCAAACAGAAATAAAAAGAGGCACAAAAGTAAGCACTGCAACCTATTTCTGCTTTAAGCTGAACTTCATTTTTTTGTTGAATTGAGTAACACGCAACTGTTCCCAGCGTACTTTGCTTGTAGATCACCAATGATGGCAGCACCTGCTCCTGCTATTAAGCCTGCCTGGGAGATCTGTACAGCAGCAGTGTGCCTCTCTGCAGTACTGGGAACCCACCACCATCTCTTCCTCTTGCCAGTGGGCTTGCTCCTTGTAACCTCACAGTCTACAGAACTAGGAGTTTGTCCTTGAGTATGAGGTTGAGTACTGGGATATGGATTCAGGTGACATAGGAAAACAGGATGCGTGGGCGTTAGGAAGCACTTAGTCTGTCCCTTCCCCCAGGTGCACCTATGCCTGGAGCATTACAGACAAGTTTACCAGCCTGTTTTTAAAACCTAGTGATGATGGAGATGCTGTGTTATCCTGCCTGGCCTCCTATGACTGCTTTGCTTTTAGGATGCTCTTGTTTGTCAGTCCTCTGCCCCTCTTTGAGGATATGGGCTGATAACTGCGGCAGTAGCTGGGCTCCACTGATGAACATGCAGTTCCTCAGCTTTGCTGCTCAGCTTTGTGGAGAGCTGCCTTCAGAAAACCAGTAGCTGAGAGTCCCAGAGAACCATGAAACATTGCAGATAGGGAGAATCCATCAATACATTCACACTGACATAGTTCATGTCCTGCCAATCAGAAAAGGGAAGTGATGTAGGAAATCTAGCAGCAAGGAGTTTTGATCCCAGTTGGGGATAACAATAATAATAGTCAGGCCAGTCTGCAGGTTGCAGAGCTTGCTTTAGACCATGGCTCACCCAAAACAGAGCCCAGGCAGCCACTTGTCCTGTTTATGCCTAAGGCTAGTGAGCAATAGCAGAGCTTTTCAATTACTCTGTAACCTGAAGTGGAAAAACTCCTAGCAGGAGGCTCAGACTGAAATGTCGGAGTCAGGGGGAGAAGTCTACACACATTCTTTCCAGTAATGAGATGACCAGCATTATGAGAGCAATTCCTTGGTCTTTCCACATGAAGGCCTACGTTGGTGAGTAGTACAGGGTGACTAACAAGCAGGGCTTATCCCTTTTCTTCTAGGTCAGCAGTTGGATTGAGAATGTTGGCAGAAAACGGCTAAAGGAAACCATCAACCTGGATGATTCTTTGGAGATGCTGCTTCAAACACAAAAGCAGTTCAAGGAGTTTGATCTTATTGCCAGTGTAAGTGTTGTTGGATGGGAAAATTACATTCTCCAGCATCTGAGTTGGTAGCATGTGTGTCTTGTATGTGCTCAGCCAAACACATGCTAAGAGGGTTCATTACCAAAGTGTGTGTCATTCCATCTCACTACATAGTATCCCTGCTCTCCTTTTGCAGACAAAGCCGCCAGCTCAACACTTAGTAGATGGCACTTACCAGTCTTGGGGAAAATAACTACTAGGATGAAAGATGGATTTTTTTGTTCCTCCTTTGATGTGTTTGTAACACTGCCTTTTTCTGATCCTGATTGAGCCATGGTCTTGCTGTGTAGGCCTTTACAAGCTGCTGTGTGACAAGTGTAAATCATAAGAAGTCAGGCTTCGGAATTCTACTGTAAACAAAGACTCCGCAGTGCATGTGACTTGAACCTTAAAAACCTGACTAATTAGCCCTAGCTGTTAATGGCCTTGAAGACTACTTACTGTTGATTCCAGGTCTCTATCCTCATAAGCAATTCCTTTTTGTTTTCAGGAATATTGCAAAAGGGGTCAGGAAGCATTAAAGAAGATGAATCAGTGGGAAGACTTTTCGTTTGTGGATGTGCATTCTTACAGGGTAAAGCTGCAGACCTATGAAGATCAGCTGGAGGAGTTCTGCACCCAGCTAGATGAAACGAGGCACCGAGTCTGTGAAACAGTCAGGCTGTATGAATTCTTTGACAAGGTAAGACAAGGCATCTGCTGCACAGAGGAAGATGTAAAAAGTCTGCTTGGACTCAGTCCAGTGCTGGATTGTTTATGAAAGGTGTGAAATGTAGTATTTGCCCCATCAAGGGAGCTGGATCTATAACCTGTAGCAGTCCCCTCATGCTTATGTGTCAGCAGTGAATTTTTTCAAGTCCGTATGTGGGAGAAGGAGTGGGTGTGTCTTCCAGAAAATGTCCACATCTGTTAAGTATAGACGTTTTCTGCTCTCTGAGCTGGAGCTTTTTAACCCCTTTCATGGCCACAGTGGATGGAAGGATGATGGTAGTGCTGGCTCTGATGAGAAGAGCCAAGATACGCGCTGATTGTGTCCAGTCTTGGCCGCCAAGGCAGGGTAGGCTGGCTGTATTTTCCTGCTATATCCTTACACACTGGCAAATTCAGCCTGTTGACCCATCAGCAGTAGCACTCTGCTCTTCAGTCCTAAATACAGCCCAACTCCTCCCATGTGGAGGCCTGCATGAGGAAAGGGGGCGCCAGACAGGAGAGGTGGATAATGTGGCTGGCTGAGGGAACAAGGGATCCCTGGATCATCACAGGGATCTGGGAAGCAGGAGGAGAGGATGTGTGTGGTGACTGTTCTGAGTGCCTGACCTTCCCACCTGTTTGGTTTAGTGCAGATGCACCCATTTAGCAGATCTGCAGTTGGATTTGGTGTTCTTTAATTTCTAAAGTTGCAGATGAATAGGCAGTAGGATCTTCTAAGTGCACTTTAAAATACAACTTTGGCAAAAACAGAAGGCCAGGAAGTCTGTGCTCCATTTATTCCACACTTGTACAAACATTGGGTATTGAAGTTCTCAAATTCCAGAAAGAATGGAGACTAAAAGTTAAGCTGTACCAGATGTAGGTGCCACTTAGTTGCTGTCTCTGAGCTGCGTTGGCAGCCAGAAGTGCTCAGGGGAGGAGGGAGGAAATTCAACTAAACATGAAAATGTGGAAAAGCATCCTGTTTGAGGCAAAAAAGTGTAGAAGGCAGCCCAGAACACTGCTGTCAGGGCAGTGAGGATTGAGTTTGGTGATGCTCTGCAGGTCCGCTCTGGCTCATCTCTGCAGTGTACTGGCAGGTGGGGGACCCTCTTGCTGTGGAAATACGTAATTTTTTTTTCACCCCAATGGAGAGAGAAGTGCCTCCCATGCCATAGGAGAATGGCAAGAACCTGTGCTTTTCTACCTCACTGAATAGAGATGTTTCAGGGACTGCTCTGGTACTTGAACACCCCTTGCCACCATGGGGGATTCTGGGAAGGGTTTTCTCATGTTTCTTCTGATAAATTGAGGCACACAAAACCACCAAGCCCTACTTGGCATATTGACAATTCTGCAGCCAAGCCAAACATTGGTCATATGTGAACCCATCCAGCCAGAGCTGGAGGTCTCTGGAGCACAAATGTAGACTGTAGCGCATGATCATTGAACCATACAATGTTTTGAGCTTGAAGGGTTTTTAAAGGAATCATCCGGTTCCAACTTCCCTGGTACAGGCAGGGATGACACCCACTAGACCAGGCTGCTACAAGCCCCCATCCTGGCTTTGGGCACTTACAGGGATGGGGTGACCACAGCTTCTCTGAATAACCTATGCTAGGGCTTCACCACCCTCACAGGGAAGAATTTCTTCCTAATATCCAATCTAATCCTGCCTTTTACTCCATGCCCTTGTCCCAAGTCCCTCTCCAACTCTCTTGGAGCCCCTTCAGATTCTGCAAGGTCCCCCCAAAGCTTCCAGGCTGCTCAGTGCTCTGTTCAGGCATGGAAATTACATTCTGCTGGTAGCTCTTGGGCTGCCAGGATAGCTGGACATGACTCTATAGCGGTGTGTTCCTCCACAGCTTCAAATCCTTTTCAGGGCCAGGGTCATTTCTAGCGATACAAATGCTACATAGATCCCAACAGTGGCCCATTAATTTTCTGAGGGCATTAGAGCTTCTTTTTGGTAGATGAACTCCAGGATGTAGTCCTTGGCAGCAGCAGCAGCAGCAGCCCTCTTGGTTGTGCCTTTCATGCTGCACAGCCCCAGTGAAAATAAAACTATAGTGGCACAGTATATTTGCACACTGCTCTGTTTGGAGGAGAGGCAACTGTCTCAGAGAGGGAGGAGGAGTTTGATCTCACTGGTTTCAGTAGAGCTATAAACAGTTCTGGTGGTGTAAATATACCATGTGTGTATTGTGAACCAGTGGCCAACTGAAACCAGGAGTGTAGGGGGATACATCCTGCAGCTGTAGGTTCAGTGCAGAAATTGTTGCACAGCATGAAAGTTCTTTCAGTACCTGTGAGTTTGATCTTGATCTCCAGAGTGCTTTCTGCCTTCCCAAAGCAAAGTTAGTGGCATGGTCTGGGTAGTGGGGGATAAGCAGAAGATTTTATCTAAACTGATTTCACCATCTTCTGATACTGAGCTGCTTTTGACCTTCCTGCAGTGATGTTCTCAGTGCCTGCCTAACTCCCTTCTCTCTTCCCTGATATCTGAGGGGATATGATACCTACAGCAGGAGTCTACAATAAGCAATGTCCTTGATTTTCCTTCTTGTAAGGAGCCTGCAGAGTGCCAAACCCCAGGATTTGGGGAAGAAGCCCAAGGATGCGTAAGCAATGTACGCTATGGTAATGAGCTGGCAAGCTTGGATCTCCAGACATCTCAGCATGCACCAAGGGAGTGGAGCACCCACCATGGAGATCATGGTGTTCGTCCGTCACGTACCTCACTGCCTACTGGGAATGGGAGTCTCTGTTGTGCCTGCCCTCCTGCATGGCACATGGTGGGCAAGTGTTTTGTAGGGCACTGCCTGTGGCTGCCAGACAGGCTGTGGGACAAGACAGCATAACCCCATATGCCCCATCAAGATGCTGTACTATGTTTTTTCACTGCTTGGCAGTTCCTGAAGGTCTGTCAGAGCTCCTTGCAATGAGGCAGGCTGAGCTGGGCCAGACCACATAGAGCTTGCACATGGGCTGGCAGGGTTCCCTCCCCAAAGACATGACTGGTGCCAAGCTGGATGTTTCCATTTGTCCCCACTTCCTTTGTGGCAGTAGCCTTTGGTGCCTGGCAGGGGGTGAATGATGGCTGGGCTGAGGCAGGAGGAGTAGTGAAGGAATCTGACTTCCCCACCTCTGGCTGTGGGCTGGAGGATTGTTTTTCAGTACCACAAAGTCGGTGTGGGCATATTCGGGGACCTGCCATCTCCCCGTGGCTTCAAGCCTGGTTTGGCTGCTGTCCCTTGTTTACTCAGTTCCAAGACTGCACTGGGATCTGGCACCATACAGTGCTTTGGGGAAAAACTGGGCAGCTGAACAAGGAAGGGTATGTATGGTGTACCAAAAGCATTGATGTATGTTTTGTTCTGGGGTTCCTGCAGGGACAGTCCCCAGTATCCTTTTCTCCTGCTCTCTATCCTGGCTTCACAATAACACTTCCATAGGTACACATCAAGACCAGGAGCAGCCACAGCAAGTCTTCCTCTCCTTGTTTATCTCATTAGCCTTCATATTTTTTCCTTCCTTAAGCTCTCTCTGGGCGAATTATATCCCAGAACACTCTTAAATCCCATGCTGTTGACTTTACCATAAGTGAAGTGCAGGTTACCTGGACTGCAGTTTTGAAATGGCCCATGTGAGAGCCATGTGCTCTGTCAGAACTGAGCATCTTACTTACAGCAGCATGGCCAGTGAGCCAGAGCACACAGGACAGTCTCTACCAGGTCTGGGATGACAACCAGTCCTGCTGAAGGTTGGGAGTGAACGTGCATGATCGTTGCTTGCACAAATGGAAGAAAGCACTGATCCAACCAGAACAGGCAGTGTCCCATCGCAGCCTCAGAACCTGCATACCCTGTGGCCTGTGGTGATGTGGCGCCCAGAGCTGAATTGTCTGTATCATTACAGGAGGGCCTGAGGCAGCTCCAGGGGCTTTTTCCTGCTTCTCAGGATGTTGTGCAAGGTGGTGCCTCACTGGTGCTCAGGGAAAGTATGGTCATTCCCCTGCCATAGCTTGTGAGTCTCTTGCAGCTTGAGCCTTTGCCTTGTGATTGCTTTCTGAGGAAAACTGTTCAGCTGCAGTTCCCACTGCTTGGGTTTGGTGGGGCAAGGTGGGTTGAGAAATGGTAGTGTTTCCCATAGTGGGATTTCTTGGAGCTCTGTTCCACAAGCGATTCCTTCTGTGGTGTTCTCTGTCTGCCTTCCTTGGATCTTTTCTGTCAAAGGACCCCTGACCATCAGCCTCTGCTGATTCTTGTTCCTCCTTTGTCCATCTTTTTTTCTGCTGTGCACAAGGAGCTGCTGCTTCTTACCTCTGCTTGAATATTCTGCAGAATATTCCCCGACCCCTCTCCATCTGTGTTTTCATCTCCAGGAATGGGTTACCTGTGTTCACGGGTGGATCTGCCCCCACAGTGGGTTCTCCTGTGCTTTCCTCCTCAGCTACTTTGTTCTTTGTGGCTTAGAAAACAAAGCCTTTGGCAAGTGAAGGAGGTGCCTGCCCTTCCTGGGGGAGGGCCAGCTGGCCTGCATTTGATTATGGCAGTGCCTCCTCATCCCTCCCCATTGTCCTTGCTGCTGTAGGAATGCCAGCCTTTTTGCGCTCCATCCCGTGAGCAAGTGTTGCTGCTCTGGGGCCCAAAGAGGGGCTGGGGCTCTTCTTCCTATCGCTCTCGCCTCTTTGCACATCTCCATGCACCTTTCCCTCCAAGTCGCAATCGTCCCATCCCGGCTCCAGCAGCAGACGAACACAGCAAACCCTCTTGTAAGTACCAAGTGCGTGCGCCCCGGCTGATGCATGAGCTGTATTGATATTGTTTGGAAACAATGTAGAGAAGGCTTTTCACTCGGTTGCTTGTGCATGTCTCTGTGCATCCAGCATGAATCAGAGTGCTTTGTGTGCGGCTTTTGTGCGCTCACACAGAACCCCAGGCTGCGGGCATCTTTGCATGGTCCCTCTGAATCCCAGGGCTGCGCTGTGCGTAGTAGAGCAGAGCCTGTCCCCCCTTCTCTTTATTAGAAGTTACTGCATGATCATTTCAGTGGGCATAATTTACCTGCAGCTACAAGTTGCTGCAAGGATTGGGTGCTGCAGGCTGGATGTATGTGCAGGGCAGGTGGTACCTCTCAGCCTCCAGGACTTCTGTCAAATGTTGTGGGCAGCACAGGAGGGGGCTGCTCTCCTGGGCTGTTCCAAAGTTTGCTGGGTTCGTGCTCCCCAGGTGACTGAGACCTGCTGGCACAGTACTCCCAGCTTCCAGAGATGGATCTCATCTTAGATTTGTCAGCAGAAATCTGGAGTATGCTGAATAAGTTGCCTTCCACAAATGTTATCTCTGACTTCTCCCCAAAAGTTCCAGAACAGAGACCTGCTGATACCTTGTTTTTTGCTGTGTTTCATTTTTGATTTTGTACCAGATACAATTTTGCAGATGATAATTTTGAGGGGAAAAAAGTCCCTTCCAGGTGATAAGTTATTGATGTTTCTTTTTTCTTAGCCTTTGATGAAAAAAGGGAGGTTGTGAATGCTGATCTGTGGGAAGCTGGAAAGGATCCTGGTGTCTGCAACCTAAAACTGTGATTTTTCAGTAGCAGGCTGTTTGGCACAGTTTGAGAAGTAATTTTACTGAAAGGCTGCTATGATTCCTTGCTCTGGGAATGTGCTTGGAGAAGTGCAGAGTAGAGCTTAGCACCAAAGTGGAAAAGAGGACATTTGACATGTCCTTACTGTAGTGTACTTACTGTAAACAGAGACATAGATCCCTGTGCCATGATGCTGCCAGCCGTTCTGCACAGGTCAGAACATGGTTTTGCCCCCCAAGCACCTTGGAGCAAATGAGATTTTGCTGTGGTTTTGTAATAAAGTCCCTGGGACTTAACATGCACTAATTCTCTCTCCGCCTTTGTGCAGAGATTGGCTTTGCTTTTCTGGGGATGGTCTGCACAACATTCCCAAATAACAGTTTTCATCTTGTTACTGATGCAAGTTCTTAGGATTATGAAAGAAGATACAAAAGGCATGGGAGAGGAATATTTTCTGTCCTGTTTTAGGGGAAGCCCCTGTTGTCTGGCTTCAGCATTGTCTGACAGCAGCTGTCTCATCTCTCTCTCTCTCTCCTTCCTCAGTTATGCCTGTGAAGTCGTGCCCCTAGACAGACATCTTGTCGGATTTGTTCTCCTATTTCAGGGGTGTCCTTTTTCATGCACAGCCTGAAGCAGTTGGGGGAATGAGCCTTGAGGAAAATCGATCCTCTGGCAGAGTTCATGCAAGGTTAATGCGTGAAATCTCTCCCCTCTCCTTCCTGCCAGGTTTTTGCTGGAGAAATCTTCTTGCAAGGTTAAAAAGTGTCTAGTGTTTACTTTCCTATCAAAGTGTATTCATGCATTAGAAAGTTTCTGCTTTGCCTTGGAGATAGCCCTCTTTCACAAACAAGAACTCCTGAACACTTAAATCTGGTCTGCTGCAGATCAGTTTTTCTGTCTCGCAAAACTAGTGATTTGCAAATTGTTCTGTCTTACAAATTCTTCAGTAAATCACTACTAGGTCTACTGGTGCTTGAATTATTTTCTCCTATGTTTCACCAATAACTGCATTGTCAAATGGGCAGTACAGTAGTGCCTGTAACTCTGGCAAGCTCTGTGGCAAGAGGTAAAAGCTAAATAGTAGTTAGCACCAGCACTCAGTGCTCTTTTCTGGTTGCACAACATAGGTGTGAGACTCGTTTGTCCCTCGGTGTTACAGAGCAGCAGCAGTGAATTAATTAAGTTTTTGTCATGTGCTAAATCCAAACACAATTTGCAGTTGAAGGTGAGAGGTTCTTGGGTTAAGACGCTTTTGAGTGCCTGTCCCAGCACCTCAGGCAATGCTTTAGTGCAATATGAGGTCTGTGATGTGTTTGTGACATGTGCAGAGAGGCAAAGCCTTGATCTGTCTGGGGTGCTTCTCCTTCCTACTGTGCTGGCCAAATTCTTCTCCTCAATGGAGGACACAGCAGTAAGAAGAGACTGAAGGAGCCAGCCAGTGTGTAGCATACATTGGGGTGTGCGGTATTTGCCCTTCATGTGCCTTCCCTGATCCAAGGACTGCCAGCATGTTCTGCCACTGCATGTATGCAGGGGGCAGTGCTTGTCATGCTGAACCCACCTTCAGCCTTGATTGTCAGAGGACCTCTGTGTAAAAATTCCTCAGTGTCCTTGGCTGCCATGAGCATAAATTGACAATTACCTGAAAGACTTGGGCCGCTGTCAGGTAGGCTCAAATCTCCTGCAGGATCACGGCACTGGGAGCCAGTCAGTCATGGCAGGGAAACAGCATTTCCGCCCAGCAGGATTAGGGATTTCCCAGCTCACATTGCAGCTGAGGTGCGAGGGGAATGTGTTGTGCTTGAGGTGTGAGATCTGATGCCAGAAGAGATCTCTCTTCAGCTGGGCCCAGCCTTGTGCATGTGTGCAGTGCAGTTTGGGTACTTTTTCCGCTCTGATCTTGGGATAGAGGCTGCACTGGGTGACAGATTTTCTGAATTTTTGTGTGCTGGCATCCATCTGGATGGTCTTGGAGACTGGAATTCCCTTTAGTCATGGGAGTTAAATAGATCTGTTCAAGCAATCTGGTCGTGAAGCTCTCCTCAGTGTACAGATGGAACTGAAGCTCACAATGGCTCAATCTGCATATCAAAGCCCTGGACATATGGACAGGGTTCTCCCAAGCACCCGCTGCCTCTTATGAGGCTCCTCTGGCTGCTCTGCAGGGCCTTACACTCTCCAAGTACATCTTGGTGTACTCTTAAAACAAGGAGGTGTTTCCAGCATTGTCAGTTTCCCTGGGGAGGAGAGACCCAGTAAATCTGCTGGGTGTTGAGATGTCTCAGCTCCACGTCTCCCAGTGCACAAGCACCCAAAGTGCAGTGCAGAGAGATCCCAACACATCATGCAGTAGTTAAGCAGAGTTTGGCTCAGCTTGTCACAAGGGAAAGGATGCCAAATGAAGGCTGCAGAGAAAGCACCCATTTCCCCATGCAGGCCCAAGGGCATAATGGGGGTTTTGCAATCCCAGCATGGAGCATGAAGAACCTCATTAAAAGGGAGCCAGTACAGGGCACAGGAGAGACACCCACCACAGTCCAGTCTGTCCACACTTGCCTGTAGGGTGCTATTATACTGGGGTATTAGAACAGTGTGATGATGTGACTGTCGGGACAGATGTAAAAGCAAAGCATGCAAAAAACCTCTGGAGGTGACATTAGTCTCTGAATGGGATAATTTGTTGCTGTTGTGCAAGTTGCCATTGCCACCTTTGGTGACTCACACATCTTGCTGTTGCTTGATCTTGAGCTTGGCTGGTAGCATGAGGCTCTTGGCTCATGGGTGCACAAAGGTGCTGAAAAAATGGGCAGTGCCTCAAATGTGAAGAGGCTGGTTTGCAGCAAACATTGAAGTTTCTGGTTTTACTGGGAGCAAACTTAGCCCCTGGTCCTCTGGACTTGGGAGCTTTTAAATGTTGAGAAAGTCCCTATGCTGAGAAAGAAAAGTAGGGGGAGAATAATAATTTTAGAATCTACACAAAGCTGCAGTTATGAGAGACTCGAGCTTTGAGGAAAGCAAATCTGCCATTTGCTGCTCAGCTACCTATGGATTAATTTTATACATACGTACACATGTAAATATACACATGCACATCATATATATGTACGTGTGTGTCTGTATGGTGAAACTGGCACAGGCTGCTCTTGTGGAATCTCAGAGTTGCTCTGAAGCAGGGGTTACTGTAGCTGCTTGTGATTTATCAGGTAAGTCACCCTGTTTCTAATGGACAGCCCTAGGTGCTGCCTGGCAGTGGCAGCAGTTAGAGAAAAGAAGGGCAAGCACGCGTCCTGCACGACAGCTCCAGCACAACGAGCCACATTTGCCCTTTGGGTCCTCGTGCTGTCGTCAAGAGAGCAGAAATCATGTGCAATCTTATTTTAGCCACTTATATTCTCCTGTAATTAAGCTCTCCTGGACTTGTCGTGCCTGGATGCCCAGAGGGCAAATGAAGGGATTTTTGGGCTCTGTTCAAGAGTGCTGCTGCAAAAGGATGTCTAAGCACGTTGCTCTAATGAGCAGCCTTTGATGGTACATGGACTGTGGCATGCCCAGACCAACCCTGACAGGTGCTGCTTCCCTGACCCCTTGTTCTTCTTTCCTGCCCAGCTGTGGGTATCTGCTTGTTCTCCTTTCTTATGCTTAAATCCAAAGAGTTTCTAGTTTGTGCTTGTCTCTCATGCTTTGTCCTCCCACAGTGTTTGTACAGCAGCTGGCACTTGGTAACAGGCAGAAATGCAAATACAGGATTTAAAGTTTATTTTCCTTAGCAGCTAGTTATAGGCAAACTAAAGATTTCAGTGGTCTGTCCTCTCTTGGAGAAGGGGAGGCTCTCTGAGCTACATAGCAACTCAGAAATGGTTAGCTTTAGAGCATGAGTCCTTTTCTTAGTCTTTAAAGCTGAGCTTTTACCAGCTACATCCCATGTAGGACAGTTTTGATTAGTTTGGTTTGTGCCACTAATGAATCACAGGCAGGGCTGCAAATGCAGTTTGGAAAAGTTGAGTGCTGCAGAGGGGTAGGAGAGTAATAGTGAACCTCTTCATAGGGAAGGGATTACTTCTGACTTGTTGGCTTTGCTGAAATGTTTGTGCTTTGAAATTATGTGGGTTTTTGTGTGTAAGTGTAGCTGCCTGCTCATGGAGCCACAGATCTTGGTAGAAGTGAGCAGGGGCTTTGGTTCTTAGAGATGTGGAAAAAGCATAACAATGTCTAGAAGGGAACAGTGTTTCCTCCATAGCTTTTATATGCTGGGTAGCGGTTTACTTTGCATTTTGCTTGAATTTGGGGTCAGTTGGGATGCTTTCTCTCCCTGTTTTTTGCACTGTGAAAGGGTATCTGGCTTGTGCCCAGTCAGGGTGTTCTCTACACACTTCAGTAGCTCTCGTGTGAAACATGGCCCCTTCCCCCTCTGCCTTGTCTCTGGTTACCAGGGCCCCCCAATCTATTTGGGCTGGCAGCATTTGCTTGTGAATAACCAGAGCTGAGATGATGCACTGAAGCAGTGGCCCTGCCTCAGTCAAGCTGTAGGGGATAATGTACAGCACAGAGCTGGGCACAGCCAGGGTATGGACTCCCTCTGGACAGATGGGAAGGTAGGATGAAGTCTGTTTTCAACTAACAAATAGACTTGCCAAGGGAACATCTGGAGATCCTGAAATCTTGCTTTTTCCCTGCTCCTTTCTTCGTGGGTGCTGTTAGTATTGGTAGGTGGGAGCCTGAGGTAAGCCTAAAGCAGATCCAAGTGAGTGGTGAGCTGACTTTCTGGTGGAGCTGCTTGGTCTCTGAGTTAGGCTTGTCACTATTTGTCAGTTGACAGTTCTTGTTGTAAGTAAGGTAAGCCTGGGTAATTTTACTTTCAATATATTTTGATGTAAAATAGCTTTTTCATCGTAGTCCTTCTGAACTGTCAGCATAAAAGGCAATCTCCAGCCATGGGTCCCTGCTAACATTGTGCATGCAGCAGCCTGTGACAAGGGACATAATAGTGTTGTGAGCAGGAGTCACTTCTCAAATCAACCTAAAGCCATGTTGGATTTCAGAGGGACTAAGCCCAAATGAGCATCTGTAATGACAGTAGCATTTTCTTGCAAGAGAGCTGCATTTACTTTGGAATGGTGTTCTGGTGAGTCCCTGTCACTCTTCTCCTGTGCTGGAAGTGCTGCAATTGGTGTCTGAGCTCTGCAGGGTTCAGTGGCAAGGCTGTGGGTGGCCAGCAGAGCAGGGCAGCTGCAGGACTCAGTGCCTGTGTGACACCCTGCATTGCTGTTGGGAAATGCTTTGTTTAGTTCACATCAGTACCTGTGATGTTTTAATTTTTCTGGCTGCACCAGTTTTGTCTCCTTTGCTGCAAGCTAACAGATGAAGTTAAGGGTACTTAAAATGAGCACAATGGTGGTGAGAGGAGGTCTAGTTGAATACGGGGCTGTGCAGTTGTTTCTTTGCACAGAGATCTACAATCGGTTGTGTCTGACTGAGAAACAGCAGAGTAGAGCACACCCTGGATGTAGGAGCTGCACCAAGCTGGATCAGGGTTTGTTTGATAATGCTGGATTCCTTTTTACTGTCCTTGGCAGTGTTCTCAGCTGTTGTGCTGCTTCCCCCGCTTTGAGCTGTAGAGAGTGAGGGAGATGGGGACTTGCAGTCCTGAGACATCCCCACAGAGAAGTGCAAAATTTAGTCTGTTTTATTGCTGTGCTTGAGTCATCATATCCACAAGCATGATTCCAACCCTGCCTATATTGCTGCTCCTACCAGTCTTGACATTTCATCACCCCTGTCTCAGTTGCACTGTGCAGTCACTTGAGATTCTGAAGGAAACCTTCTCACAGCAGAGTTAGTCACCCACCCAGGTGCATTTCTCTTCTGCAGAAAGTTAATCTGCCTACCTCTGCCAATTGAGACACTCAGTTTCCTATCTGTCAAGAAAAACACAGTTACAGTCATCATCTCCCCACAGGAAGGGGGAAAGGCAGGCCCCCTGAAATTGCCCCTTCTGGCATATTTTGCAGATGGTACTTGAGTGGTGCCAAACCTGACAGACTTCAGGAGCTCCTGTCCTCGATGTGCTGCAAGCCTTGTCCGTGGTGAAATGATCAGAGACCAGCTGAGGATGATGGCCTTGAGGGTTGCACCATAATCCAGTGAAGTCCCTGGCTTTCCTTATAGGCATGGCAGGGCCCTGAGAGCCCAAGCCTCTCTCGGGCAGCCTGGCAGGACCAACCTGTTGCTGATGTCTGTTGCAGGATAGGTCAGTCCTGTATATGCAGGAAGCATGTTTGTCTTTAATCCTGTAATTGAGAGTTTCAGTAACAACTTGCCTGTAAAGATTAAAAGCTGAGGTATAGGCTCCTTCCTGCCTGCTTCCAGACATGGTTGGGCAGATTTCAGCTTCCCTGTGCACAGTTGCCTCCTTTTAGCCGAGCAGCTCTTGTAGCTCTGCAGGAAAGCTGTAAGGGTGCCTGCTCCCAAAAGCCCCTCATCCAGAGGACCGTATCCTGGCTTGGCTGAATGTTGTTTGCAGCCTTGCTGGGGGGACAGATGACAGCAATATCCCTGCCTGCATGGGGACACCGTTGGTCCCTAGAGAGGATTGCCATTTATGTGCAAAAAGGGGCAGTTGAAGCAGATGATGTGAAGAAAGTCCTGGTGGTCACTTAGTGTGTTACCAAGCAAAGCTGCAGGATGTGGAGGGCTGCTCCATTGTTCAGGGAACAAAGCTGAGCTATTTGCTGGCCTGCAACAGGCACTGGTGATGGAAGGAAATGCCATGGAGATTGAGAGTCATTTCTGCTCAGCCCTGGAGTCCTTGCCAAGAATGGAGAGAGGCCATATGAAGATGAGAAGTGGTGGGGCTAGCAGTCTGTGTGTGCTTTGCAGCCCTGATGCCTCTTCACAGTAGTCACATGCAAATCTGCAGTTTCCAAGAAATAAAAGAAGTCTCTTTTCTCTCCCTACAATCTGTGCATGGAAGTGAGTACCCCAGCCTTAGATAAGGCCTTCACAGGGCATCTGCCTTCCTGAATGGTTACTGTAAAGTCCAGGCCTGCTGGATGTCCCTCTCCTGCGCATAGCTCTCCGTGCCCTCTTTGACAGCCCTGTGTGCCTTTTGAGCTCAGCTTTTCCCATCAATGAGCAAAAGGCAGCCAGCATGCAGCCTTCAGTGAGGATCACCCATTGACCTCCACAGCCAGAGAGGGGAGATGTCCCCTTTCTTAGCCCAGACGGATGGCTAGCCCCTGCTCTGGGCAGAGCTGCAAGGGGCTGGTGTTGGTTTGTGTACAGCTGGAGGGAGCAGCTCAAAGCCCCACAGCAGAATAGGCCATCTGTCACTGCTGTGCAGATCTGCTGGGCTCTGCTGCACTTAGGGATTCACCTCGCCTTGAAATGCATCCACCTCCAGGGAATAGAAGAACCTCCGCATCAAGGATAGACACGGATTCCTGCCAGAATCTGACATGTCCTCTGCCTCTGCACACCCCTCCTGGCAGTCAGCAGTGGGCAAGTCTAGAGCATAAAGCCTGAATCAAGGGAAAGTCAGGTCAGGGGCCTGTTGCTGCTCTAGGCAGGGCGATGGGAGGAAAAGGGGGCTGCTGCTCTTTGGATTGTCCCGTGCTGCAGCTGTGTGGTGCTGAGAAGCATTTTCCCTGAGCAGCTGCTGGTGTTTCTGAAGCAGCTCCTTGCTCTGCATGAGTAATGGGGCTGGCTGCACACACACCATGCAGCTGCAGCTCAAAAGAGAATGTGGACGGCTGTGGGAGCTCCTATGGAATCTGTCTCTAGAGTGACTCTGCTCAGGCTGCAGGCTGTGCTGGCATTCAGCTCTCCTACAAACAGCAGCGTTTGGCTGTCACAGCTATCCCCATCCAGGGACTGACATCACATGAATGAAATACCTTCTGCCCTGCCTGACTTTGTCACCAACACAGAGTGAACCTGGTACCTGATCTGTTTGACCACCATGTCCCTGATGGGGATGCAATGTCTGCTTACATAAAGCTTGGGTGGATTTTCTTGATGTCTAAAGCTGCATAAAAGTGAGTGATTTAGGCTCTCTGAGTGAAGGTTGCTACAGTGAGGCTGCTCAGGAAATGGAAAATGGAAAAGCCAGTCCCTTTGTTCCTGGCACTAAACATGAGACTTGTTTTTCTGCAGGTACACAGGGCCTGACAAGTCAAGTGCTAGAGATGGTCTGGCTCACTTCAGGGCAGCCATTGGTGTTTGGTGTTTCTGCACATCTATTGATGTTGGACAGGTGGCAGAAGATGTCAGGTGTTTTCCCCACTGTGTCTATCTGTTTTCAACAAATAACCCTATGTGTTCACTGATGAGCATTAAGCTTCCCTGGTCAGGCTTATAGCAGCTGGTCACATCTTATTTACTCCATCATTAAATCTTACCATCTCTGCTTTATAGAGAAAATGGTGGCTTATGAACCTAAGTCAGATGTTTGTGTTTCTTCTGCTTTTGATCAATGACAGGTCTTGGTGCTGAGCCCCATTCTTTCCGTGGTGATAAGGCATTCACTCTTCCCTTGTATTTGTCCCACCGGACCCCATTTTGTCCCACTTCTCTTGGTTGACTGATGCAGCAGAACTGTTTTAGCAAGGCCAGCATATGCACCACTGCTAGAGTTAAGCCCCATGAAGCTGCTTCCAGCATTCCTGGAGTATTAGAAATAAACTGCTGAGCTCAGTATTTGACTAACCAGCACAAGCATGTAGTGCAGTGGCAGGCAGAGACAGGCAGGCAGGACACAGCACACCACACAACCTGCCAGCAGGCACAGAAAATGCACAAGCTGCAGTCTCAGATTCCTCCTTGCTGCAAGGATGGGTCAGAGCATTTGGGGTGATCCACAGAGCCCAGCTGTAGCTTCTGTATGCTATCAGCTCCAGGAAAACATTGTAAGGAGCAGCAGTCCCATTGCCTGCAGCTTATTGGTGCCCCTTGACTTTGTCATGCTTGACAGTGGTGAAAGTGGCTGGGCAAAGGAGGAGGGTGAGTTCCAGGTTCTATACTGAGCAGGGCCACACTAAGGTGTGAATTCCTGCTGTCTTAGCAGCAGCTTTCCCTGGGCCCCTGTACCCAGAGAGGACAAATGTGCCCAGCAGTGTGGGTGCCAGCTCACAGGGACCTGGCAGAGAGGTGGGGCTGTGGCAGAGCAGCCAGCACAGCTGAAGCTCTTTGCATAAGGGGCTGTTTGTTTTGCTGAATTGTTAAGCCCCATTGACAACAGCGCCCCCCACCCCCCTCCCCCACTTACTCTCCACACTCAAGGAGCTGTGGTGGCCAGACACTGATCCTTTCTCTTGTCTTCAGGCACCAAATCAGGGTTATTCTTCACTGAGTCCCTCTGACTGGCTGTTGCTTTTTGTTCTTGTTCTGCAGGCGTACGAGTGGGCCTTGGAAGGGATGCGACACCTTGCCTGTATCAGCATGGAGGACTGCAGCTCTGCTGAGCACTGCACAGATGTGATCAAGTGCCTGGAGAGTTACAAGGGGCAGCACCCGGACATCAGTGCTGCCCGGTTCCAGGAGATGAAGGAGCTGGCCTGTGAGCTGAAGAGTGACATGGGGCTCAAGCAGTGGAAATTTGCATGGTCTAAATGCCAGGAGACCAAGCAGGTTTTTGAAAAGAAACTCGAAGCAGCCTTGAGAACAAGGAAGTCTCTGCTGTCAGACCGCAGCCCAGCTGTCGGGGAGCAGCCTCAGGCTGGCAGTGAGACTGGCACTCTGTCCCACAGGAGGCACTCTGAGGGGGCCACCTCCAGGTCCCACTGGGACAGGACTCAGAGCACATCCCATGGCTACAACAGAACCAACAGCTCTCAGGAGTGGATGAATGAGAAAGCTCTCTCACTTTCCCTGAGCTGCCCTGGTGATGTCGATGCTGGGGAAGTATTTGCCTGCCAAGCTGCTCTCAGCCCTGGTCCTCACTCAAGCAGAATTTCTTTTGCCAGCAGGGCTTGTAAGTCTCCAACGCTGCCTGAAGAAAAGCCAAACTTGGAGAGCATATTAGAAGGCCCAGAGGTGAAGCAGTCTTATACATCCACTCCAGTGCCTGGGAAGCTGCCTCCCAGGAAGGTCCTCCGGAAGGCCCAAAGCTTTGACCTGCCTTGTGGTGAGAGCCTGTGGTCAAGCTGCCAGAGGAGCGAGCCAGCCAGATATGGCAACACCGGTGTTTTCATTAAGGGGCTGGAGGTGAGCAGCACTGAGCTGGTGGACAGGACGTTCGCACTGCGGCAGCCAGCTGTGAGCAGCTGGGCTGCAGACTGCCTGCTGGAGGGACAGAGGGGCTGCCTCTCTGGGTCAGAAGCCAAGAGCTGGGGCAGGTAAGTGGCGCTGTGACATTTGGTGTTCCATTTCTCAGGTTGGTGGATAGGCATCCAGCAGAGATTAGAGGAGCTCTGTAGTGCTGGTTACTTTGGCACTGGTTACAGGACAGATAGATGGAGATATAGCTTCAGCTTCCCTGCATGTGTGTATGGTGCAGAGCAAGCCTGCAGGGATGTCCCCACATAATCTGGCACCTTCCTTGGTGAGGAGACAGAGTAAAGGGATTTGTGGCTCTTCCCTCACAGTGCAATTCCTCTAAGAGGGGAAAGTTTAGATCCCAGATAGAAGATGGAGTCTCTGAACACTCTTAGCATTGGAGGATGAGGGATTACAGAAACGGTATTCAGTGACCTAACAAAGCCAGGGGTACAGGTGCAATGGGAGAGCAGAAGCACAGGGCATCATCCCCCACTTTTTTGAGAGTGCTGTAACCAGACTGGCAGGGAGGCACATTCGGTACCTTGTGAGTGACAGTTTCACAGGTAAGAGGGTGTTTGTATTTGTGCTTTGGAGCTGAAATTTCTGGGTGTCCAACAGCTGGCATTTGTGCTCTATCCTTGAGAATCTCAATTTTGTTATCATACTACAATGTGTGCCTAGACTTTGGAGAGCCCAGGGATATGAGCTGTTCTTGACAAAAGGTCTCCAGACAGGTCTTTCAGTTGCTCTCACTGAAGATAAAGGAGATATTGTTATTATTATTATATATCATTATATACACATTATATTTACATTATTACTATATAACACTGGAAAATACTAAAATAAAAGTAAAAAATTAATGGCAGAGATGAGAAAAGAGTGCTGGATGCTGGGGAACCATGGTTACTACTCTTGAGTGAAATGGCTGGGGACAGTGAAATCTTCCGGAAGGGGGCTCTGATATCCCTGGGATACCCAGAAAAGCTCATGGCAGGGACTGTGTACCAGCAGATAGCAGGGTGACCACTTTGCTTCTCAAGGGAGCAATGCAGCCCTCCCGTGTCCGTGGGTGCTGAGACAGGCCCACTGCTCTGTTCTCTGAGCAGCCAGAGGATTTGATTTGAGGGAAAGCTGAAAGGCACAGGAGGCTGGGGCACATTTGGAGTAGTTATGTTCGGTGCTACACTGCCTCACAGTGGAAACCTCAAGTACCTAAGAGGCATCCTTTTGAGATAAGTGAGATCAACCTGTCCTAAGAACTGCTGTTCATTGATGAAGTGTTAGGACACTTCAATTTTACTCTCACTTTTACTAGGACAAGCCCAACAGCACCTAGGTCTAGAGCTATTGTTCTCACAGGGTTAACATTGCTCCCCACAGTCTCCAATCATCAGGCTGACTCCTCACAGAAATTACTGTGACTTCTGTTGTTTCAGGAGAGCAGCCATCTGCAGAACAGCCCATTGTGTCCAGAGCAGGGGCTGGGTGGGCCCAGGGGTGCATGTCCTGATGAGTTTGGCTTAGGATCCCAGCCAGCCTTGGGCACTCCCTTCCTGAATCCTTAGAATCACAGAATATCCTGAGCTGAAAGGGAGACCCAGAAGGATAATTGATCCAACTTCTGATTGCTTTGGACTACCCCAAGAATCACCTGTGCCTGAGAGTCATGTCCAAATGCTTCTTGAGCTCTGACAGGCTTGGTGCCATGACTTCTTCCCTGGGGAGCCTGTTCTGGTGCCTAACCACCCTCTCTCTGGGTGAAGGACCTTTTCCTAATAGCCTCAGCCTAAACCTCTCCTGACACAGCTTCATACTATTCCCTTGAGTCTTGTCAGTGCTCAGGGTCAGAGCTATCATGGACAGTTGTGTATCTGAGCTTGGACTGTGCTAAGGATCATCTCGTTTCCATGTTGGGTGTCAGAGAGAGCTTCTGTAGGGATAATCCAGTGCTTTGGAGGCACTCTGGCTCCTGTAGCTGTCCTGCAGCCTGGGTCCCTTCAAGGCTGAGTATTTCCTGTTGCAGCAAACTGCGGCACATCATCGATGAGATGGTAACCACGGAGCGGGAATACGTGCGGTCACTTCGCTACATCATCGACAGCTACTTCCCTGAGATGGAGCGCCTCGACCTCCCCCAGGACCTGCGTGGGAAGCGCAGCGTCATTTTTGGAAACCTGGAGAAGCTCTATGATTTCCACAGCCAATACTTCCTTCGAGAGCTTGAGAGCTGCTGCAACCACCCACTGAGGGTCAGCCACTGCTTCCTGCGACACGTAAGGCATCAGCACTTTGTCCCCGGGGTTGGGCTCTTCCAGACACAAGCTTGGTTTCTGTATCTTTTCTGTTGTGCTTTCCTTCCAAGAAACACTGCCAGGGAAATTAAATGTCTGCTCCTTAAAGCCCATCTGTTTCTCCAGGGAGATCTCTTACCTGTTTTCTGTCTGTGTTGTCAGTGGGAATGACTAGAGTGAGCAGAGGGCTACAGATCAACTCTGGGTGCAAAGGGCAGCTGGGGACAAGCACAGGGACACAGGTCTTAAGGTCAGCTGCCCTATGCATTTTGCTGCTACCTGGTGTCAATGATACCAGGTGACTGTTGGGGTATGTAAGGGGCTAGGGGTAACAGAACAATGAATCAAAAAGTCACAGCTACTCTGGGAGTAGAAAGACAAGAACATTCCCCAGCTCTTAATGAGCTTGAAAGAAAGTTATGTCAGAGGAGACTCTCGTGCAGCCTGGGAGAGGCAGAGTAACCTACCAGGGTCGAGGCTGTCACTGTGTCCTGGGTGCATGGGTCTCACACGAGGATGGATCTCTTCTGCAGAAAGACCAGTTTGGAATGTATGCACTGTATAGCAAGAACAAGCCGAAGTCAGACTCGCTGCTAGCCAGCCATGGGAATACCTTCTTCAAGGTAAGTTCCACTGCCCGTGTCAGGATTGCTCAGTGTGTTTGGTCACTGATCTGTTCAAGCAAAGCCAACTTACCTACCTAAGGCAGGCTCAGTGCTGCCTCTGCTTCCCTGACACAACTCCCTGCACAGCTGTATGGAAGGGACAGGGCAGAGGTGCAGTGAGGGCTTGGGAAAGGAACCCAGCACACTATAGCATTGGTCCTGTGACCTTTCCTTTCCCCAAGAGTACTCATTTTCCCAAGTACCCCATCAGTGAGGAGGTGCCAGTGCTTGCCTGGGGGCACAGGGTGCTCCTTGTGGAAGCTGCTGCCTTCACTCTGCTGCATTTGTTAGTTCAAGCAGGTGCAGATGGGGGATAAGATGGACCTGGCCTCCTACCTGCTGAAACCTATCCAGCGGATGAGCAAATACGCCCTGCTCCTGAAGGACCTGATCAAGGAGTGTAGCGAGGCACAAGAGCAGGAGCTGGGCTATCTCCGTGCTGCCGAGGAGATGGTGAAGTTTCAGCTCCGGCATGGAAATGACCTGCTGGCCATGGATGCCATCCGTGACTGTGACGTACGTTCCGGTGTCTTCCCCTGCCCGGGGGAACACAGCCACACTTATTCCCCTTCTCTAGACTTGGGGTCTTTGGATTGTATGGTGAGCCTCCCCTCAGGTTCCCCCAGTGATCAGATCTGTCTGCATAGCAGGACTGCTGAGGCATGGGACAAGGGAATAGTGGGCTCTGGAGGTCTCCTTTATTTCCTAGGCCTGGGTGCTGCTACCTTAGCTGGGTGAGCTGTTTGTCATAAACACAGTCCCAGGTGCTTACCAGAGATGGGAGGCAGCCTGGCAGTCCTTACAGATGGCGTCCTGCAGGCTGCTTTGGACCTTTCATCTCTTGAGCTGGTGAAAAGAGGGTCAGGCAGATTACAAGAAGGAATTCAAACTGATGCCAGTGCCAGGGGTAGGGAAAAATCAGCTAGGTGGGACTTGGAGAGGCATGCAAACTGCAGCACTGGAAAGGGAGAAACCCCAGGGCTCAGGGTAGAGTAGGATCAGTCTGGGTCAGAAAGAACTGAGGAGCTGGCCTTCTGACCCAGATAGGCTCCTGGCAGTGGATGGAACTCATTTCCTCCCCAAGAGAAAGCTCTGGCTGCTGCCTGCAGTTGCCACCGCAGAGGTTTGTCACAGGTCTGCACAGGGTGACAGAAGAGGGTCATCTGTGGGTTACACCTAGGAGAAAGGCCCAGCTCTCCTCTGAGCTTGGGTCAAGTAGTTTCAGCCTGATGTGGTCCCCAGCAATGCCATGCAGCCTGACTTCTTTGAGAGCCCTCTTAAGATGTCAGGTAGCCACCACTTCTTCACCACCTGGGCTACACCCATATGGGCCCTGTTCTCCAAGTGCAGGACTAGGGCTGCCTGGATTATACTGGTGGAGTCTTACAAGGACGTACTCTGTGTCCAGGTAAACCTGAAGGAGCAGGGGCAGCTGGTGCGGCAGGACGAGTTCACCATCTGGCTGGGCCGTAGGAAGTGCCAGCGACATGTCTTCCTCTTTGAGGACCTCATCCTCTTCAGCAAGCCCAAGAGGATTGAGGGTGGCTTTGATGTGTATATCTACAAGCGCTCCTTCAAGGTAAGGGCAGCCCTGCAGCTCCATCTTGTGTGGGAAGTATCCATGGCTGCTTTCCCCATGCACATGCCTCTGAAATGGGAAGTAGGAACACCTTCAGCAGAAGATCTGCTCCCACCGCTTCTAAGCCTCCTCCAAACCATGCAGTGATGCCAGAAGGGAATACTTCACTCATTAATGTCTAGGCCCTCTCTGTGCTGTGAGATGTGGGGCCAGCATTTTCTGAGGGTCATGGAGTGTGGGGGAAAGGCACTGTGTACATGGCAGGGGTGAATGGTGTTCATTCTGGATGAAGCAGTGGGAGCTGCCTGAGCTGTCTGTGTTCAGCTGTGTCCAGGACATGCCTGCTGCTTCAGGCTCCTTCTTGTTAGGTTTGCCAAACTGGGGATAACTATAGCACAAGAGGAGTTTACTCCTTTTGCTCCTGGTGCAAGTCTGGTTTATGCTTTGCTTTTCCTCTTCCTCACAGACTGCAGACATTGGTCTGACGGAAAACTCTGGAGACAGTGGCCTGCGCTTTGAGATCTGGTTCCGAAGGCGGAAGTCCAGTGACACCTACATCCTCCAGGCCAGCTCAGCTGAGACTAAGCAGGCCTGGACCAGTGACATTGCCAAGATCCTGTGGCAGCAGGCAGCCCGCAATAAAGGTGTGATTCCTTCCTGGAATTCCTTCTGTGCCGCAAAAGGTGCGGGAGCCCTGTTCAGTTCATGCTGTCCTGAGTAGGTTTGGATCCTGTTATCAGGCAGCTCTGTGCAGCAAGCAGCTGTGTGCCAGCATGCAGCCTCAGGAGCATGTGCTGGGCTTGGCTGGGCATGTCCCTTCCCTGCCGCTGATCCCCAGGGAACTTGACTGGTCCAAGCTCTATATGACTGTTCCCCAGGAGAGAAACAGAAGATCCATGCTCAGGGTTCCCTGTCCTGTGAGCACGAACTGTACCCCTGAATGACTTGCTGGTCTTCCTGTGATCTAGGCTGCTACTGGAGCTCACTACTGAATCATCTGACCAAGTCACTGACTCCTGTCCCCCACAGGCTTCCCGCTTGGCAGGACTCTAGTATGTGGCATGGCACTGAGCTACTTGGCCAGAGTAGGGCATGATTGCTTGTTCCTGGAGACTCCACAGTGCTGGGGAGGGGGGAGCAAGGGGAGAAGAGAACTAATCTCAGCAGTTCAGAAAGAGCCCAGCCCAGGAGTGCTCTAACCTGTGGCTAAATAATGCCTGTGGGGAGTGGGTTGGGTCAGCCTCACAATGTGGCTGTGGGTCTCTTCCTCTCCAGAAATCCGCATGCAGGAGATGGTCTCCATGGGTGTGGGTAACAAGCCATTCCTGGATATCAAACCCAGTGATGCAGCTATTAATGACCGTGCTATTGATTACATCATGAAAGACAGAGGTAGGTGCTAGCTGTGCCTTCCTCCTTGATCCATGTGGCTGAAGCAGGACTGGTTCTCAGGGGTTTTTTTGTGTGTTTTCTGGCAGGTGCCAGGACCAGAGCCTCAATTGCAGTGTCTTTGTTTGACCATTCCAACCCCTTCAAGAGGACACAGACACAGCTCTCCACCGGCAGCACCCCCACGGCCTACACCCCTTCCTCCTCCTCCTCCCTGCTGGGGCCCCTCAACCTCCACATGTACCTGGACCAGGCTCTGCTGCCAGGAGTCCTGGCCCCCAGACGCCCCTTTGACATTGGCACTTGCATCGAGGAAGATGAGCTGGAACATGAGACAAGCAGCCAGCCCTCAATGAGTACGTATGGCCCTGCTGCTCTGCAGCACCTGGGATGTGTGGGCTCATCCCTGCACCTTGTTCTGTGCTGTGTGGTCAGACCAGGCTTGCTGGGGTCATTGCAGTCCCTGTCTCCTACCCAGATCAGGACATGAGGGTCCTCCCCTTCCATGCCAGCTCTGTCTCAGGTTCCATGAGGGGAATTAGCTCAAATACAGGGGTTATGAAGTACCTGCTCAGCTGCAGCCATACCCATGGCAAGCTTGGTGCTGCATACTTGGTGCTGCTGTGGTCTTTTCTTGGGTCCCTGCCCCTCTGGTATGAAGTGCTCTGTCCCTTGCCCTCACCAGCCTGGCCCCATGACCCTTTGCCTTCCCAATGAAGTGTGAATTTCATTGGTCAGCCCATACCAATCACCAGTATCATTGTAACTCTACTTCCATGTGTTGATTTGTTGTCTGTGGCCCTTAGGCCCAGACAGGAGTGTGGCTGATCTGTGGGCTTGTGTGGAAGTACCTTTTTAGATAGGTACGTTATCAAGCGTGTGTGGCATAGGTTATATGCAGCCCAGAGTGACTTGCCTCTCTTTCCCCAGCCACAGAGAGCTCAGAGTCATCGCACTGCATGTCAGCCACTGGCTCCAGCGGCTCCGACAGTGGCTGTGTCTCCAACGTCCCACAAGAAAGCTTCTGTGAAGACATGGGCTCGCCCCCCTACATGCCCATAGGCCCTCAACACAGCTCTGCCATGGAGGGCAGACCCAGGTTCACAAACAGCCAGTACATTTCTGCAGTAAGTGCAAGCAGCCAAAACACTGTCTTCACTTTGCCTGCTCCTGCAGCTGCCTCCCCAGTTCAAGCCACTGCCTCTCACAGGGGGACCGAAGATGCTGCTTTTGGGCTTGGGGTGACTGTGGGGAAGTGACATTTCCTCTTGCAGAGACTTGCCTCCTCTGGGGCAGGTGAGAGCCCCTCTGGTGCAGGAGCCACCCTTGTGGTGGCCAAGATCCCTGAGGAATGAGCTGGAATGAGCTGGAAAGGATCTGCAGTGCTGCACAAGAGGGAGGAGCTGCACAAACAGGAGCTATACTGCTGCCATGGGCTGGGGTACATATATAACCTCCTGGAATGGCTGGAGCTCTGCTGCAGATGCTGCCAAGCTCCTTTCCTGGGAGGTTTTGGCCTTTTTTGGGGAATGATGAGATGGAGGAGTGGGAGCCTGTTGCTCTGAGATGTCGGTGTGTTCCTGAGAGTTCTCAGCTGCTTCCCTTTCCACTAGATCCTGTCCTGATGCTGTTGTCCTCTAACCCTGTACTAACACTGGCTTCTCTCTTCTGCAGAAAGCAGGCCAGGTCACCATAAGTCCCTCAAGAATAGTGTGAGCCCCTCGGCCCCGCCTCAGGAAGTGGAGTTGTTGTAAGTAGCCCCTGCAGGGGATTTTCCAGCAGTTCTGAGTGCTGGTCAGGTTTGTCAGTAGCTCTGAGTCAAGGGAACCTCACCCTCAGCTCCTCTGTGAGTTTTCCCCATGCATTCCTGACTGGTGTCTGAGGCTCTGATTCATCTGGTTACAGAGGAGCAGCTCCCATGGAGCCACACTCTGAACAGCTGGTCTGGTGCTTTCTGCCTTGCAGAAGCAAGCAGAATCATGTTCAGGTAGTAGAGGCTTGACCACCTCCTAAGTGTTCAGATGACCTGCTTTCCTCTGAATGCTGCCCACCTGTCTAACCACTAATCTGTTTCTTCTGGCTGTTTGCCAAAATTCTACTCTTAGTCCCTCTGAACTGCCTTGGGGAATCAAAGTATTCTCCTCAAGGTGGATTTATCCCCCAGTTTCCTTTGCACTTCCAAAGGAAATGCTACTTCACCAGGCAGAGGAACCTGCTAGGTTATGGTCAGGATGTCCTGAGGGAGCTGCCAGATGTTGCTCCTGTACTTAGTGATTTTGGGAGGATGTCTTGGCTGCTAGGAAGTCACTGTTGATCCAAGGAGGGTGAACCCTGACAGGATTTACAGCCGAGCAGGGCTCCTGCTCGTGTCTGGCAGCCCTTGATTTGTCATGTCAGGACCCACTCAAACCAGCCTGTTCCTGGCTCAGCCTTTTCCTCTCTGTCCTTAGGTCTGAGCCTCCCTGTTCAGAGGGAGCAGAGGGGTACAAGCATGAGAGAGGCAGGATTAGGGCTTGAATGGTCAAGGCACAGGGTGATGAATGGCTCATAGGTTTGGCCCTGGGGGCTGTGACACCATGCAGGTCCATGACTCGCGACCTGCAGGTGCAGGAGTTCAGAACCAGCTGTACCAAACCAGCCAAGGTTCAGATTAAAGATCCTGAGCCTCTTCTGGAGGATCACGGATGAGACTCTGAAGTGGCCACAGAAGCAGTAGGGACAGGAGCACATGGCCTTTGGCTGAGTCCTGAGGCACAGAGGCAGATCTCCACATGGGGGAAGAGCTGTGCTTCTCCTGCAAGGCTTTTCCATTAAAACATTCTTTCCCCACCAAAATTTACCTCTGACAAACAGTGGATTTCAAGTGTTTTGTGAAGTCACTGCTGGCCAGGACAGAGGGACCTGTGGGATCGTGCCACGTCACGGGAGTGCAGCTGGTCTAACCATTGCACGGTGCTGTGTTCCAGGTTTGATTGCCATTTCAAATTCACTGAAGATCCCAGGCCTCTGACCAGCAGAAGGAGACAGTCTGCATCCATGAAGATATTTTTTGCCCATTATCAGGCTCTTTCAAACTGCCCAAAACCTGACCTCTGCCTGAGGCGAAGTCCCAGGAAGGCTTCTGTCAACTAAATGTAATAGCTTTGGTGTTGGATTGGGACCTTGGGCATTTAAAACTTGTTAGCCCTATATTTATAAGTAATAAGTAACATAGCAGTTTGGAGAAAAAAAAAGTATTATTTTTAAAGCTATGAGTTGTACAGATTTTTATTACAAGTGACTCTGTTACTATTTGTTGTGTAAGCTGCACATTTTATAAAGTTTTTGGAAGGGCATGAAGAGAAATTGAGGTATTTAAAAAAGTAGTATAACTTTCTGTTTCAGGGTTATATTGACCTGAAGCTTAAGATTTAACGTCCTTCCTTATGTTCTAAATATGTCTATCGTAGCAATAATTTATTTCCTTGGCTTAACACTTTCTTTCTAATAAAAGCAATTTCATTGTTACGAATTGTTTCTTCAGATGGTTCTTCCAGTGCCTTGGTGTGAGCTAATCTCTCTCATAACCATCTGTCAGCTCTGCCACTCTGTCTGTGCCACCTCTGCTCTGACTGCCAGCTCCACCTGTAAATGCTCAGTGCACTCACCAGAGAAGGGGGAGATGCCCAGGCAGAGACTCCCCTGATGCCAGTGGGGGGGCTGACACAGAGAGGGGCTTTGGAGCAGCCAGCAGAGGTGTCAGTAGGAGTGAGGAGGAGGGAGCTGACTGCTGGAGCTCAGGAGGCACCAACGTTCCTGCCTCTAATTTTAGAGCTGTAGCTGCTGTCCCAGTGCAAATCTCTCTCACCCTGCTGGCTCAGGTTCCAGTGGCTGAGTTCAGGCTCCATTGTGCTTTGTCCTGGCTGTGCCCCTGGTTTTGGAGTGACAGGGACTGGCTCCTTGCTTCACCTCTGACTCAGCCCCTCTTCTGGTACTTCAGTCCCACTGTTGGGACTTGTTTGAGAAGCTTTGGATGGTGCTGGCATTCGAGACCAACAGGTTTTGAGTGTAATGGGTTGATTATAATGCTGAACCCTAAGTGCATGTTTTTTTGAAGTAACACAGCGTAACTGGGGGATAAATGAGCCCTGTGTTCAAGGTGGCTTTTTCATGAGTAACATCTAAGATCACTGCGTGGCTCTGACACCCTCCCTCTGTTCTTGGACAAAATGAAAATTAGCATTTTTGGAAAGAGTAGTTACTTGGCTGCCAAGCTCCTGGTTACTCCTGGTTTATGCAGGGCTGTAAATTTGGCTCCTGCAAGTGTGAGAGAAGTGCCACATTTGGCCTGAGGAAGAAGATGGAGTAGTTATTTATTTAAGTGCAGTTTTCTCCCCTTGGCAGACTGGGGTGTTACACCCCACAGCCGCCCTGGAGACAGCGTTCCTTCAAGTTTGGAAATTCCTGTGCTGTATATAAAACACTTGTTTATTTTTATTAAGCTGGATGTTTTTAAGCTTTGTTCTTTTTTTCAGACAGCAAAGAAAATACAGTTTGACACCTTTGTACAAAATTGTGTGGGGAAACAGTTATACAGGGAACATTTTACAAGTTACTATTTTGAGATAATTGCTGGATTAATGCAAGGTTTTTGGGCTGTCAAGACAGCAGTAGCTCATGTCACAAGAGGGAGAGAACTTATTAATGCAACAAGAGGAACATGAAACTTCTGGAATTTCTCAGTTTCAAAGGTTTCTACATTGCTGGAAAAACCTTTACTATTGTTTACCTGACACTTTTTTCAGGGTTTGATTGATTTGTCTAATAAAGGTTATTTTCTTTATATGAATCTTACGTCCATTGTGTCATGATTTCAGCATGGGAACCTGGGCTGCAGAAGGTAAAAGGCAGGGCCAAGAGGAGCAGTTATCCCTGGAACATCTAAAATACCCCCTCAGAGTACTGGGGACAGGTTGAAGTAACATTTCTCTGACCAACCCTAACCCTGCAGGTTGTTGGTGTGAGGCTGATGTGTGCCTGTCATTTTAAACACTGAAACAATTTTTTCCCCCCATTCCATATCTGGCACCCAAACAATGAGGAAAAAAAATGTTTGGTTTTATTGGCATAAGTAGAAATCTTTCCATTGCCTTGACTTCCACAGAGTCTCAGCTGCATGTCAGGAATCCCAGATTAGATGATACATTTTTGAGAGGGTGTAACCAAAATAAATGAGCTCCTAAACCAGAGGTATTTCCCTGAAATCTTTGTCAGAATTGGAATTTTCAATACCTTTTTCTACCTATTGCCTTTCTACAAGTTAAAGTGACATTCTCTGTACCTTTTCTTTTTTTCTCCCCCTTTAACTAACCAGGGGTCAATAAAGTCTGATGCTGAAAATCCCACTCTGCTCTGTGACACTCATGACAAACCTCACATGGAAAATTCATCATGGCATTTTCCATAGGGTAGTTTTTCATCCACAGGTAAGTTCTCCATCTCCCTAAGGACAGTAGATGAGTTTAGTGGACTGTCAGAAAATCCACCCTTCCCAGGAACACCATTATCTCTGCTAGTAATGGGCATTGTGCTTGGCCCTTCCCAGTTTGTGCTCCAACAATTCCCAGGCACAGCTTGGCCATTCAGGTGTTAGAATTATAAAATCCTGGAATGAATTGGAAGAAACCTTAAAGATCATCTCATTCAACCCCACAGCCTTGGGCAGGGACACCTTCCACTAGATCAGGTTGCTCCAAGCCCTGTCCAGCCTGGCCTTGGACACTTGCAGGAATGCAGAAATTCTAACTTGGTGGGATGTGGAATATTCCCAGGACACTGGTGTTTCAAGCCAACTCGATTTCTGATGCCTGAGAAATTTTACAGACCTAATAGATTGCTGTGCCTGTGACGGGAGAGTTCCCTTTCCTCTGAGCTCCCCGAGTTCTCCTGACCACTGCAGTTTTGGAAAGCATTTTTCAGCCTTAGAGCAGGGACACCAGCAGAGGGGGCAGATGGAGTATTTTTCAGCTGGACTAACCTCGCTTTGCTCATCCAGCCCTAAAAAAAACCCACAAAAATCTGAAGAGAGGTGTAATTTTTGTTAAAGATACACAGACATTGCACAAATCTGTGATCACAGACGGGTTTGGGTTGGGAAGGGCTTTAAAAATCAGCTTGTTCCAACCCCCTGCCATGGACAGGGACACCTTACAATAGATCAGGTTGCTCTAAACCTGGTCCAGCCTGTCCCTGAACACTTCCAGGGATGAGGAATGCAAGAATTCTGGTTCTAGGATACATCTAGTGGGATGTGTTCTGGCCAAACCTCAACAGGTTCATGGTAAATGTGTTTGTACACCCTTTGTTAATGCAGTAATAGACTACTGAGTTTTGCTGCTCTTCCTCTCCCAGCTTTTGGAGAGGAAACAGCTTTAAACACTGCCTAAAAAGAAAGAAAAAATAAAAGGATTATGTTAAATGCAAAATGTTAATATTTGATGTTAGAAATACCAAGCAACATTTTTGAGACAATTCCATTAAAAAAAAAAAAAAGGAAATTAGAAATTTGAAGAAACTCAGAGTTTAGATAAAACTTGGAGAAAATGCAGATATTAATGTTTGAAAATAGACATTACATCCAGCCAGGATGTGCAGACCCACCCTTCACAGGCACAAGACAAAATTATACTGTAATTAAAATAAAAAAAATACTTGTAGCTGTATAGCAAATTAAATCTTTGTTAGAAATACCCGTTTAATATTTTCATTTATGCAGATACAGAGTAAGGGAAGAGGAAGAACTGTCATTTTCCTGTTGCACATGACAGTGAATTCAGTGCTGCCCATTAGAATTAATTCATTTTCAGGCCAACTGAACCTCCTCACAGAGCAGTAGAAAAGGCAATACAGCTTTTTTGAGATTAAAACATTTATATTCAGTAAGATAGGGCAGTATAAAATTGTCCTCAAACACAACAGCTGCTTTCTTTAACTGTAGCTAATGAAAAACAAAACCATTAAATGAGCTCCTACAGAAAGGTCAGGCATGAAATCTGAAAGTTTCTGTGCTCACCAGCCAGGACAGATGAGTTGAATGTGACAATTATTTGTTTGGATACCTTTAACACAAACTCTGTGGTGTCCTTCTGCAAACAATATTATCTAAGAATGAAAAAAAGTATAGAAAAACAACATAGAAAGTCCCACTTTGTCTGCAAGAAAGGCTTTAGCTGCGAAGTTAACACTCATACAATAAATTCATCAGGGCTGAGAAAAGGTAACTTTGAGATCTGTGTGTAAAAATGAAGGTACCTAAACACAAAACTGTCTTGGTCAATGAATAATTTATGATTATCAGACTTACCCTGTGCAGGAGATTCTTTCCATAACAGAGATTCAGGAAACAGAGTGACTTGACTTTCAGGACTTGAGAAATACCACTCAGTCACTGACATTAAAATGAATTAACTCTTCTTCTGCAGATCCCACAATGCTCTCTGGTTCCTCCACAAAGAAAACACTGACGGCCAAGAACAAACCTGTAAATGTGAGAATAACCTGATGTCTGGAATATTTTTAGGCTATTTCTCATACAAATGGCCACAGAAAAGGGAGTCAAAAGCATGTCTGGAAAAGGATTCAGGGTGAGAACCCTCTGTAAATGGGTGCAAGAATTAAAATCAGTAGCTTCCAGAGACAGTTTGTAGCTCCAGACTGCACTGATAATCAAAGATGATGTGGGGAGCAAGACTTTTTCATAGATAATCTCATCAGCTTCTTACTGCTGATACTGTTCAAGGAAGAAAGATTAAGAAATTTGAGAAAAACCACTGGATAGTAAAATCTTGGTATATCTGAGGCTCAATCCAATTGTAGGGGACAGCGGATGAAAGAGAGCACCACCAAAACACTCTCATGGCACCATTGCTCCAAGGAAAGTACTCCCAGACATTCCTGAGGGAATTCAGGCAGCTCAGGCTGCTGTTTGATGGGCATCAGCACCCAGCCAGCAGCTCCCCCTGCACAAAGGGGTCTCACCCCTGCTCCCATCCCATCCCATCCCATCCCATCCCATCCCATCCCATCCCATCCCATCCCATCCCATCCCATCCCATCCCATCCCATCCCATCCCATCCCATCCCATCCCATCCCATCCAGCCTGGAGGAAGGGGCAGGGCTGCAATTTATTTAAAAGCCAATTAACACAATGCTAACGTGACAGATCTCTTTAATTAGATGCTATTTGTGTCAGTTCTCTTAGAACAGGAAACAGGTGAGAAGGAAGACCCAAAGAATAAAAAAAGCCAAGAAAACCTGGAATATGACAGCTAATAAATTAACTAATCAATTTGATCCTGTGGGATTTTTTGTTAAAAAATCCTAAAGATGACTTTAGATAAAGATATAGGAGTTCTCATCAATAATTTATTAATGTTTTATTAATGTACATTAATATTTTATTATGGAAACATTTAAACTATTTTTCAAAATAATATTTTTAAGATTCCTCTGGAGATAAGGTCAGCATCAAAAAAAGAGCATCAATATGAACACAGGCTAACTCCACATATTAATATCTATATTTTATATTTGTTAATAATTTATACTTTAAATATTAATACCTAAATAAATCTGTGCAATAACAACTGCAATTCTGGGGCTGTGTCACACCTCAGGGATGGGTTTACACGTCTTGAACATTCTCTAAGGTTTACCCATTATCATCTCTGTGTGTTACTTCTGGAAGTCTCAGCTGACATAAAGATAATTTATGTAATTTCTTTATTAATAAGCTTTCCAAAGAGTGGTTCACAGTCTGGTTTTTGTGTCAGGTTTATGGTTTTGGAGTCACTGGACCCTCTGACATTTTGTGCTGGTCAACTTGAATGCAAAAAACATTAATAGAGAAGAGCTGTTGGATGCTTTTAGGTGGCAGATCTGATCAGGATTATGGAAGAAGGGCAACCAGATGTTGCTTTAGGATAAGAGGGAAGTGTTTTCAGAAAAAAATGAAAACCTAAAATAAGGATATTTTTATTATCCCACTGATAAATAAGCAGTGCACGGACAATGGCAGGTCACTGTTGTCCTCTCCAGCCTGTGCAGTGTGAGCCCCCTGACAGCTCCAAGCTTTGGTGGCAGACAGGTGCCACGTTTGGACAGTGCCTGTGGCGTTTTTGTGTTTCCATTCCATTCCATTCCATTCCATTCCATTCCATTCCATTCCATTCCATTCCATTCCATTTTGCATTTCCAGCTCAGTGTCCGGCACCCGCGGTGTCCCGGCCGCCCAGCGGAGCTGCTCAGCTGCCAGCGGCCTCTCCCAGTTCCCGGGAAAACAATTCCCAGGCTCCTTGTTCTGCTCAAAGCTCCGGCTCAGTGGAGCAAGAAATCCTTGCTGGATTTATAAGGGCAGAAGGATGGACCTCAATGGACAGGAGCCTCGCTGGATTTTGTAATTGACCTTGAAAGCTTCTGGATTATAATCCCAAGAAAAGGATGTTGCAAGTTTTCCAAAGACAGGCTAAACCTGTAGCAATAATGTGAGCAGGAGGATGCTGAGCTTTTCCCTCCTCTGCTCCATACTCTCCTGTTCCTGACATACATAAGGCAGGGATAACACTGCTGCAGGGAAGTGTTTAAATCCAAAGAAAAAATCTGTTTCTAATTAGGTCTTTAAAAAAAAATAAATCCATAGAAACTTTTCTGTTTAGAATTGTTCCTTGACATCACCTGAGCTTCCTGCCAAAACTCCAGATTATCTCAGTGTGTTTCAGATTTTACTGCTTGTTTAGGTTATTTTTTTCACACACCTATGCAGGAATGCTTGGAAAATGTCTTTTATTTTCTTTAGAAGTGTGTTTGAAACAAATACTTCAAAGCACTGACATAAGGGTTTGTTTAAACTCGCACCATGTTACACTCACAGACATTCATTGCTTCCAAAGGCTCAGCAACACCACTGGAAAGGCTCTGAGGGACTTACCAGACATGGGGAAAACTGTACAAAAGTGATTCATTTCTTGTAACATTTATGACCCTTCATGATTCTGGGGATTTGGGGCTTGTTTTCTTATGTCTTGTCTCATCCCAAAGGGATTATCTGATTCAGTAGCTGGATGAAAGGCTTTAGGGGAACCATGTAGCAGCTTCCACCCTACAAGAGATGGATCAGGCTGCTGCTTCCAGCCACTGCATCTCCAGGAATCAAACACCCACAGAGTAAAGAAAAATGGAAGGATCCTTCAGAGCCTCCTGGGTATTGAGTAAAATGGGGCTGATGAGGCTTATAAGGTTCATGAGAAGTGACAGAGAGCAACCACACACATGGTGCCAGGGCCAGCTGAGCCCCATTAGCATTTTCCAGGAGCTTGGAGTCACGGTACAGCAGGAATGGAGTTACTCTAAGGAAGCCAGAGCATCATAGGATGGATACCTGGGCTGCTGAAGGACCAAAACAAGCTTTTCTACAAACAGAATATGCAGCCTCTCACAGGCAGCTCTGGAGATTTCATGCTGTGTGTAACCTCCAGCTGCTGGAAGCCACAGTCCCCTTTGTCCCTCAGAACAGCCCAGCCTGTTAGAAAGGTGCCCAGAGCAGCAGCACCTGTAAGCTCACACACCCTCCTCCCTGTGCTTCCTTCTGATGAGCTGCTTTGGAAACATGTCCGAGTTGTCAGGTGTTATTTCCAAAACTGGAAGTGAAACAATTGACTAAACTCCAGGAGCCTGCAGGACAGGCAGAGGTGTGGGCTGCTCACAGGCAGGGGACAGCTCACCTGTCATGGCAGGACGTGGTTCCTGTGGCCCAGAAGAATTCCTCCAGTCACATCTGCTTCTTGTAATGCCCCCCACTGATGGCAAATGGATGGATTTGGGACACAACAGAGTTATTTTGGTGACCATTAACACACTTTATACCCTTAATGAGGCTGGAACTGGTCACAGACTTCTAAGCCAAGTCATGAAAATGCCAGTTCAGTGAGCAGCATATCAGGATATTCTGTGTCTGATTAAACCTTTTTTTTTAGAAAATTATCTTAGGTCAAAAGGAGAGAGGGGAGACTTGCCTTTTGCAACCACAGAACTCCACTGATGTGCTTCCAGCTATCTTAGCACATGCTATTGATCTCTTGGAACAGTTTCTATCAGTTAATAATGATTGTCAACAAGCTCTGCATGAAATCTTAAAATTAATCTTGGCTGTGGCTGCAGATCTTGAAATACAGAGCTCTGGGCTACAAGCTTAGAGCTCCAAGTACAAATGTTTTAAAATGTGATTGTGAATAACTGGAAATCAGCCTGGAGAAGAGAGGAGGAGAACTTAGAGCACCTTCCAGTCCTTAAAGGGGCTCCAAGAGAGCTGGAGGGAGACTTTGGACAAGGCATGGAGTGATGACAGAACAAGGGGGAATGGCTTCAAACTGCCAGAGAGCAGAGTTAGACTGGATATTAGGGAGAAATTCTTCCCTGTGATGGTGAGGAGGCCCTGGCACAGGTTGCCCAGTGAAGCTGTGGCTGCCCCATCCCTGGAAGTGTTCAAGGCCAGGCTGGACAGGGCTTGGAGCAACCTGGGATAGTGGAAGGTGTCCCTGTCCATGGCAGGGTGTTGGAACTAAAGGAACTTTAAGATCCCTTCTAGTCCCAAACATTCAATGCTTCCATGATGAAATCAGTGTATCAGTTTTGGAAAAATATCCTTGCAGTAGATGCCCTCTCCCAAATGCCTGCTCATCATTCAATCTTTTTTCTCCAACAATCTTGCCCAGGTCTTTACTATCCACAAACTGTCCTGCTGCAGCAGCTGACTAAGGGGAACAGCCACACTGCTCCCAAAACACCCCTTCCAGCTGAGAAGTGCACCAGTCATGAGAAATGCACCATCATCCCCACTAGGAAGATGTGCATCACACATCTGTGAAGCTGTGCACACAGCTCTGGGTAGCTCTGGAGTTGAGAGCATACAATTGTGCTCTGTACAGGGAGCACAACAGACATTTAATATGAACCATGTTCAGTTTTACCTTGCATTATATCTCATGTTGTATTTAAATCTGGTGAATTCAATCTTTGCCTTTTGTTTTCTTTCTCTGCATCTTCCTGCTTCCATCCCCGCCCGTGTTCTTACAACTCTGCTGCAGTTATTACATTAACAAAGTGCGGGGATGAGTCCTGGATAATAACATTTTATCTGGAACCATGCCATGCTGGGAAGATGGTAATTTAGTTAATTGAATTCCATCTAAAAGGGCACTGAATCAATATTCCAGCACAGTACTGGAGCACGTGGCTGGCAGTAAGGATTGCCTGGAACACAAGTGGTCAAACCAATCTCAGGGCACTGACAGGAGGAGTTTGAATTTGAGTCCTGGGTTTAGGTGATAGAAGCTGCACTCTGAATCTTGTCTGAACACGATTTACAACCTTGTCTGTGTATTTTGGAACATTGTCCATCAGGCTAGCAGTGAAATGGAAAAGTACTGAGGAAGTAGGGCAGGTACAGCTCTACAGGAAAGGTGTTTTGCCTGGCCCAGGACCAAGGAGCTGCTCTGTACCAGCACAGTGCACTCCCAGGAGGGACCTTCCCTGGGGACCAGATGTTTGGACAACATACGAGCTCTTCTTGGTGATCCTGGACAGAAAGGGTAAAACATCCCTGGGCATATTGGTATCCACTATCTTCCTCTTCTAGGAACAAATTTATATCCTTGAGGACTAGAGTGATCCATTCTCATCAGTATTTCTGGTCAAACTGCTCATCCTAGAGAAAAATGACCTCTCAGAGGAGCCAGTTCTCTCATCCCCAGCACACACCTTGCTGTCAAAGCATGAAGCACATTAGCCATGACCCCAGATGATTTTAGAAACTCTCTAGGGAAGAGACCTTGGGGACAGAAAGCACATTTTACAGCTAAATTAATTGCAAACACCCAGCTGATCCTTCTGGGCTGCATGTCTCAGTGGCAAGGTGGGACATCACCTTGTAAGAGAGTCTGGGTTTGTCTGGAACCCAGAGGAGGTGGCAGTTTCTGGTGGCAGGGCACCACAGGGGGCAAGGTCTGGTGTGTCTCTCCACTGTGGGAGCGTGGCCAGAGAGTGGCCAAGGGGAAGTGGGAAGGAGAAAATATCTTCATGTCTGGAGCTTGGATCAATGCACACAACACAAACATTGGCTGAGACACCTTCCTCCTGCTGGCTTCTCTGCTGCCAGGATTTACAGACTGGCTGCAAAGTGTCTGTCTTGAGCTGGTGTGGAGCCAGGCTCAGAGCAGATGCTTGGCCAGAGGAAGGTCATTAGCATGAGGAAATGGCTGCAGGCCCTTTGGTTTGGGCAGAGTCACTTTTCATCCCACAGAGCAGATCTGCAACTAATGCCTCAAGGTCTCCCCTGTCTCAGCAGCCTGTGGCACCACTTCAAGCTTCACTGGGGAATGAGACAGAGCTGCTGATCCTGTGGAAGTTTTTGGTCTTCCCAAGTGCTGAGCACTCCAACTCAGCCTCTCCTTGTCAGACCTGTGCTCCACTGCCAACCACTCCAGGAACCTCTGCTTTCCTGCCCACACTGCTCAGGAAGACTGGTGCTAAAAGCCCATATTCCTTGCAATTACCTGTGTCTCCACCTGGATTTGACCACTTTGAGGAGCAGTGTGATGTGTCTGTAATGCAGGTCACAGCCACAGTAACACAGAAGCTGTTCCTAAAGGGCATTCAGTCCCTCCTGCAAGGATAAGTGGGGGAGCCTTGGACATGCACAGGCAGAGCCAACAACTCTCAGGACACCACTACACTGGTACTTAGTAAGATTCCTCTTTTTGAAGACCCTGATCAATATGTTGCTCTTCCCAGAAAGCTGTTCTCATCACCTCAGAGGACATGATTTTTTTTTCAGGCTGATCTGGGGCACTTTGCAGCCAACAGATCCAGTTGGTCTTTGCTGGCACAAATTCTCCTGGGGCTGCTTTGGCAGGACTGAGATGCCTTTTCCATGCTGGGAACAGCGTGCACTGGAGCTGCCTCCTTGAGAACCAAGAAGGCTGGAGGGGAGAAATTCTGTGTAAATTGTGAGGAAAGCAGTGGAGGAGTTGAAGAGGTGCTGGAGTGGGCAAGGAGCATCTTTGTGCAAGGGGTGGCAGCACATGGGAGTTGTGAGAGCTGTGAGTTGTTACCTGATCTCTGCAGTGGCTTCACAGGCTGCGAAGAAGCTGCTTCTGTTCAGGATTCAGAGCAGGGAGAGGCTGGGCTGATGGAGAGGCTGGGCTGATGGAGCTGGCTGTCCTGGGAGATCCTGCAGTCCCTGCCTTGGATGAGCCATCACCTGAGCAGCAGTGGCCTCACCTCAGCAGCAGGGTGCTCAGAGAAGGTGTAGATGCCCCATTCCTTGGAAACATTCACAGCCAGGTTGGACAGGGCTTGGAACAACCTGCTATCCCTTCCCATGGCACGAACATTGGAATGAGGTGGTCTTTAAGGTACCTTCCAACCCAAATAATTCCAAGATTCTATGATTTCCCAGTCTTGATTTCCCTGTGTCAAAAACACATCAACACCTGCAACTCCCCTACAGAGCTGTCTCACATGGGAGCTCCCATGCTCCACAACCAGGTCCTGACAGGACCATACAGGCAGGAAATGAGTCCTGTGGGGCCTGACCTGCTCATCTCTTCCCAAAATAATCTTCCTTTGCCAAGCCTCCAAGGACAGGGCTGAGTCACCTCCACAGACCTCAAGGCACTCAGGGCAGCCTGGCCCTGGGAATTCTGCAGCTCATTTGTGCAGCTGAGCAGTGGAGTCAGCAAGGGGTTAAAGTCTCTCTTTCCCCCACTCCCCCTCCCCCTTCTCAAGCAACAACTTTTTGGAGGAACATTGCATGCTTAGAAAGACCATTTAGGGATAGACAGCCACAAACTCCCTCCAACCTGCTCAAAACAGAAAGGAGAGCTAATATCCCCCAGCCCTCAGCCCAGCCTACCACTGGTAGACACTCACTGTCCACCTCCACCTAGGATGGGGCTGAATCCAGCCCAGAAAAAGACAACCTCTTCCTTCTCCTGTGTTTTCCAAAGCAGGTGTCTGGGATGCAGAGGTGCAGTGCTGTGCCTTGGCGGTGAGTGAGCCTGTCCCAGCCACGTGTGTGTCCCTGGCACATCCCTCACGGCCTGAGCAGTGCCACTGCCACAGCTGAGCCACCTGGAAATAACCCTTGTGGGTTATTTAGGGAGCCTGGCTCTGAATGGATGGCCCTGAGGTGGATATGGAGCTGCAAATCCTGGCACTGCCGCCCCAGCAGCACTGCAGCAGGCTCAGCCCATGCTTGGGATCGGGGTCACGGGGCCTACACCCAGTTTCATGCACTCTCCGGAGTGACCATCCCATCCCGGAGCTGCCGGCCCATCCTGGAGCCCAGCCTGTTCCCAGGGATCGTTACCAGGAGCTCGTGTGTTTGGTTGCAAACAGAGCGGGAGCGGGAGCCAGGCGCTCGTGTTTGTGTGCCTGCGGTTGCTCAGGCAACTCGGGGCCAGCCAGGAGCTGCCAAAATCCTCGGTGGCCAGGGCCAAGCCCCCGGCACAGCTGCCCCGGGGCGGCGTGGCCGGCCGAGCCCCTCTGTCCCGCCGGGCGAGCGGCCAGAGGGGCTCGGGCTGCTCGGTCCATGAACACAACCAGACCGGGCGTCAGTGCGGACGGGGTTTATTGCAGAGCCGGGTTACAGCGTGGGTCTGCAGCATCCTTTGGTTTGGGCTTCACGGAGGCAGCGGGAGGCCACGGGGATTCAGGTCGGAGACCTTTGCCGATGGCCAGGCAACACCGAACTCTCCCGGGGTGGGTCCGAGCCTCCCGCGGCGCTGGCCAAGCGGCAAAGCCGGGCAGCCTCGAGGGGAGGGCGAGGTGCGGAAAGGAGGAGGCGGCTGCGGTGTGACTGGTGCGGGGTTAAGGCAGGTCCCCGGAGAGCGGAGGACAGGCTGCGGTCCCCGGCGGGACAAGGGAGGGTGCCCCGAAAGCCGGGGCTGAGGTAGGGAAGGTCTGGTGCCGGCGGGGCAGGAGAGCCCTGAGGAGCAGCGCTGTTAGTGCGGTGTGGGGCTGGGGGTGACAGCACGGGGGGACACAGGAGGGGCGGGGGGATCACAGCACAGGGTGGGACGGACGCAGCGCTGGGGCAGAGCCCGGCGACTTCCCCAATGCCCCCAGCGCTGGGCGGCCGACATCCCGCCAGCCTGGGGCTGGCCCCAGCGCAGCCTCCCGGGCCCCACTGACGGGCACTGCCCGGGGCTGAGCACCGACCCCACGGCCGGCGCGCAGGGACCGGGGCGGTGGCGCCACGGGCACCCGTCCCTACTTTTTGACTTTGGCGTCGTAGGTGCCCGCGTTCTTGTAGGCACTGACGTAGCCGCTGGTGTCCACGATGTTCTCCCGCCCGCTCTTGCCCTTGCCCTTGCCGCTCTCGTCGAAGCGCTCCTTGTGGGAGCCCGTGTACTTGGAGGTGTCCGTCAGCCTCTCCACGGCTCCCACTGTCTTGGCTTTCTGCGGTGGGGAGATGGGACACGGGGGTCAGGAAGATGCTCCATCCCCTTCCCACACAAGTTCCATCCCTTGCCCCACACGAGCTCCTGATCCCCACCAAAGACCCTGCTGTGCCCCCCTTACCCTGTGCAACCCTCGGGTCCCCCCACTCACCCAGGGCCCTGGGGTCTCCTAGAAAGCACCTGCGCTGCGGGCAGAGCTTCACCCTCCCCTGCTGACGAGCACTGCTGCTCCCGGCAGCCACGGGGCTCCTCACTCACCGTGACGCCCACGTTAATGGGCTCCTTCCCTGCCACCAGCTGGCAGATGGCTTCATACGCCTCCTCTTTGCTCTTGTCCTTAAACCTCTTGGGGGCCAGCTCTTCCAGCGCCTTCTTGAACTCCTCATAGTTGATGACACGGGCTGTCTTCCCTCTGCCAGAACAAAACTCAGGCTGCCACCAGAACGTCTTTGGGTCACGCCTCCAAATGGGATGAGCTGCATCAGGGTGACCCTGACTTTGTCCTACACCACCCTTGGGTCCCTCACCTACTTCTGAAATTCAGCTACAGCTGAGTGGGTTGGGCTGGGCACAGCTGGTGCTGAGCTCCAGGAGCTTTTCAGCCACATGCTGTTCAAAGTCCCTGTTACCAAAAACCAGGGTGCATGGAAGTGCTCTAGGACTTGTTGCTGGTGTCAGGAGGAGAGCACATCCATTCCCACTGCTCCCAGGCTGCCTGGGTTTCTCAGCATCCTCTCTCTGGCAGGCATCAATCCTCCAGTCAAATTTGGAAAGACAGGCTCAGAGCATCTCTCCCCTGAGCTCCTGGTCCTCATCTCTGGGGCAGCACAGCAACCTGCTCTCCAGCATCTCAAAAACCTCCCAATGCTCAGCTCTGCCTGGCCCAGCCCAGGAACATGGGAATGCCTGGACAGAGCACATGGAGGAAGCAGGTTCTCCATCTGTCCTGCACCCTGGTGTGGAGCATGAAGTGTATCGTGTCCCCAGGGACCCTAAAAGCAGTTCCAGATGCCTTTTAGCCCTTCAAGCTGCCCCTGTGACCTCCATGGACCAGAGTCCTCCCCAAGCTCAGGCATTGCCTGGCCAGGCCTAGGGAAGGGCCACATCACATGGGGCAACCCTGAGCACCCTCCTCTGCTCCCTGTGGCACCTCCTTGAGAGATGGGAACCTGGCAGAGCCAACCAGGCCCACCCCAGTTCTTGGAGTGGGAGCAGGGGCACAATCTCTGTACCAAATCTGAGCCTCCCACCCCCAAATTTGGGCTGATTTATTATTAGGTCTTGCAGAAGCAGACACATGTCCCACCTGAAGGTGGGACACTGCAGGACAGCGCCCACAGCTCAGTGACAAGGGGGATGGACAGGCTGGGCACACAGCAGGGGCAGCACAGCTCCGTGGGGACCCCCACACCCAGATACCAACACCCTGCCCGTACTGCAAAGGCATCCAAGTCACTTACTTCACCTTGGAGAAGACAATGTCCACATCAGTGCTGGTGACGCTTTTGCCGTCGGTGACTTTGCAGTCTTTGCACAGCTTAGCCCAGTTCTTCCCATTCATCTCCTGCCCTGTTGCTTTGGTGTCACCGTAGATGGCGAATTTACGGAAGCTCTCCTCCAGAGATGCCATCTCAGCGTTCCCGGCCATGGGGCTGCAGGACAGGGCAGATGGGCCCGTCAGGCTCCTGCTGGCTGCTCGGCAGAGCTCGGCTGGCTGCTCGCAGGCCCTCGAGGGCAGCAGGAGGAGGAGGATGAGGAAGGCTGGCTAGGGTGGAGGCTCTGCAGCAGGATCGGGGTGTTGGCAGCACCTGCGGGCGTGGGGTGAGGGCTGACAGCAGCCTCGGATGAGCCCCGAGGCTGAAAGCCAAGAACGTGTCTTGGGGAATGGAGGCTCCTGGTCGAGAGCTGTCAGCAGCGAGGCTGTCGGCTCCGGGGCTGGCGGGGAGTGAGTGCATCAGCCTGTCCCCTCGGGAGTACTCTCCGGGAATGACGCAATGCGTCCGCCTTCCTCCCGCTCGCAGATCAGGAGAACCGGCACGGCCGCCGGCCTTCTGCCCCACCTCTCCTCTGCCTGCATCCCCCTGTGCGGAGCTGGCAGCCCCCCAGCCCTGCGACCTGCCCCAGGGCTGGGCCAAGCGTGATGCCCTGCAGGGTGCCAAGCTGCCAACAAGTCCCTGCACCCTCTGTGGTGGCACTGTTGCTGCTGCCCCATCCCCCCTGCCCGCTGCCACCGCCTCGCCAGCCTCACCCTGGCGGCTCAGCATCCCTCACCACGCACCGAGCACCCACAGCATCTCGGCAGGGACTGGGCGGGGCCGTACTCGGGGGAGCTCCAGTACCCAAAGGGGTCCCCGGCAGCCCGAGGTGCAGATCGGGTACCTTGCCCGGTGGGTGCCCGGGCGAGAGAGGCCGGGATGAGCCCCCCGGAGCCTCGGCGAGGGCCGGGGAGTGGTCCCCAAGCCCGTCGCTAGGGAGGATGGGCGTTGCCTGGCGACCGTCGCTAAGGAGGTGCGGAGGGGCGGGGATGCCGCCGCTGCCTCCCGGCCTCGCGTTCCCGGTTCTCGTCGGCCCGGGCCCGCACTGCCCCGCAGCGCCAGCCGGGGCTCTTCCCGTCCGGCTGGGGGGTCACTGCCGGCAGCTGCGAATTGCCGGAGCAGCCACGACCCCCGCCCTCCCTCCGGTTTCCTCCCTCCCCGGGCAGCGGCCCCGGGACGGGCACCGGAGGGGCCGCGGGTGCGGGGGGTCCCGGCCGCTCGGTCGCTCACCTCCAGGCCACTCAGTCACCTCCCGGGCACTGTCTCACCTCCCGGCGCCGCTCTCTGAGGCGGGCGGGGGCGGCCGCAGCCGCCTGTTTAAGGCGCCTCCATGGCGACGGGAGGGGCCGCGCCGCCCCCGCCCGCCTCCCCCGGGCCGCGGAGCGGCGGGAGCGCCCTCGGGGCGGGGAGACGGAGCCCGGGCAGAGGACCCAGACCACGTCTGGGAACCTCCACCAACCCATGAAGCCTCTCTGCTTCCCCATGAGACCGTACCGGCACCTGACCAGGTCTGTCCTACACCCCACAAGGTCTCTCCATCACCCTACAAAGCCTCAGCGTTGTCCCACAAGGTCCCTTTAGCACCCCCCGAGGCCCCAGCATAAAGCCACACGGTCTCTCCACCACCCCCTCAGCACAGGCGCTCCCCAACAGCCCTGCTGTGCTTTACCCTTTCCCCTGCTCCACATAGTCACCATGCCCCCCATAGAGGAACTGTCCCCTTGGTGGGTGACAGGTGCCCAGGCTGAGGAGACAATGCCAACCGTTCTGGTGTGTCAGGGGCTGTGGTGAGCACCTGTGGCCCAGTGAGACATGTCTGGAGCAGCCACATGCCAGCACTGCCCACCCTGGCAGCCCGGAGAATGACCGCACACAGGGCTCCCGGTGGGTGCTGAGAGCTGAGGCAGTACCCAAATATTGTGGTTGTCATGGAGCCCCAGCACAACCCACATCTCTTACTCACTGCCCCACCTCAGCTGTTTGCCCACAGCCTGCTTTGATCCCTGTGCTCGGCTGGCATCGCTCTGGTGGGAGCAGGGCATCGTGGATGATCAGCTGCAGCACCAGCAGGAGCTGTGCACAGCCAGCACACACAGTGTGTGATTTGCTGCTGCCTTGGGGGTCCTGCGGATAAATCAGCAGCTTTGGGAACTGGGAAGGGGCTGAAACAACAGTCTTTGGTACCCTGTGGTCTGTCTGCCCTGGTCCCTGTGCAGAGGAGCTAAGGACAGACACAGAGCTGTTCCAGGGCATCAGTTCTGCTTGTGCACCTGGAGCATTTTGCTGTGGATCACAGCCCCAGTGACAACCTTCCCCTCTTGGCTGGGGGGTACCTGTTCTCTCTTGGGACATTGTTGCCAGTTCTTGACTGGACAAAGCCATGAACAACCCATTCACACTAATTCTGTCTTGGATTAGGGTCTGGAGACCTCCAGAGGTAACCACCAGTCAGCTCTGGGAGTTTGGGATCACTAACTTAACCTGTCACTTCAGAGGTGAGTGCCAGGGCTGATGCCAGAGGCCTCAGGTGTGTCACAGCACCTGGACACTTTGGGTGGGATCAGCTGGTCAGACACATGAAGGACCCCACTTTATTATGCCCCCCAACCAAGCCTGTGGTCCCTCCATCGGAGGCTCCACAAGAGCTGCTCTTTCATAGCCCAGCCAGAAGCAGGGTGGCAAGGACATCCTGGAGGGGACAGTCCAGAGTGGGAAGAGCAAGTGTGGAGGCTCATTTGATGCCAGAGTCCAGGCAGATCTCTCCAAGAGGTGTTTTTCCTCTCTCTGGTTTGTCCTGGTAGAGCTCAGACGTGGCCAGAGAGTCTGGGAGCTACACGGAGGAGGTGGCACCAGGAGGACTCTCCTGATGACACTTTCTTCCTGCTCCTCATGCAATATGGAAGCAGGTTCCAAAGTGCAGAGGGTCAGAGGTGACAGTTCCTGGCCGTGAAGTGGGAATTTCAACCAGTCTCTCTGCAGACCAGTAAGGACCCAGGTGTGTCATCCCACCTGCAGAAGGTGGGGACAAGTTATAAACTCTCTGCTTTAAGGACAAGGGAATAACTATTGCCACATAGAGGAGGATGGTTAAGTCTTGATGAAGGTAAAGCCTTATCCTTAGCTTGCCCTGCAGCTCCCCACCAAAGCAGGTGTCTGGCTCTGCTTCCAGCTGACAGCTCCAGACAGGAGCCAGGTAATGTCAACAGGAGCATCACGCAGGGCCTGGCAGTGGTGGGCAAGCCTGGATCCTCCGAGCCGGCAGCAGGTGGAGGAGGAGTTGGACACGGCAGCTCTTCTGTAAGAGCTCCAGCTGGTCCTGGGGCTGCAGAGCCCGAGGAGACAAGCAATAGCACACGGGGAGAGCCGGGTAAGGGGGTGAGTTGCCTACGGGGTCGGGTTGAGCGGTCAGGTTTCAGTTCCTAAGGGCTGGGGTTTGTTGTGCGTTTGTTGTCACCATGACAGCCCCGTTGGGATGGAGCATGGTCCTTGGCCGGCTCCCGCTGTTCCTCATGCAGCCCGGAAAAGGAAGCCCGGGAGGAGGCTGTGACTTGGTCCGCGGCCCACGGGACGGGCAGGAATTGACAGGGAGGTTGCACAGGTCCTGTGACATGGTGGAGGAGCATGCACACGGATCAGTGCTCAGCTCGCCGGGGGACTTTCCCTTCTAATCAAGGTCACGATGTTCCCAGGCTGTCTCCTGCCCCAGGGACATAATGAGCCGAACACTCCAGCGCTCACCCCAGACACAGCGAGGCTCACACACAGCTGCATCCCCGAGGTGCAGCTTCGGCTGCTGGGCTGGTTCCTGCTAGGACCGTGTCCTTCTCCCCACCCTCAGACGGGGTTCGGAGGGCTGTGACTGCTCAGGGTTCAGCTCAGAGAGTGCACGAGGCCACAAGCACAACCTCTGGGCACCCTCTGTGCTCACCCTCATCCTCTTCGCCCCTCTCTTCCCCCGAGGCTGGGCACCGCAGCCTCCCGGGACTCATCCCGTTTCAGGAATGAGTCTCTGGCTCGGCTGTGTCTGGGGTGGGATGAGGTTATGCGGGAACGCCGTTTCTCTAGCGCGAGTTGCTACAAAACAGAGGGAAGTGTTTCGGAGGTTGTGCAATATGTACACGGTCACCCCAGCAACAGCGCGTCCACAAGGCATTAGCGGGGCTTAGCTGCGGCTGCTGAGCGGCGCGATCGGGACCGGGCCGCGCTGGGTCCGTACCGGGTCCGTGCCGGGTCCGTGCCGGGTCCGTGCCGGGTCCGTACCGGGTCCGTGCCGGGTCCGTGCCGGGTCCGTGCCACCGAGCACGAGCTGCCGTCGTGCCATGCACGGCACCGGGCACAGGAGCGGGGGGAACGCTCCATCCTCTGGCAGGAGCTTCCTTTCCCCCACCCCGCAGCTCCTTGAGATGCTCTCAGGACGCGCCAAAAGCAGTGCAGGAACAGAATCCTACAAATCATTTCCCAAAGGAAGGTCCCCTTGTCTTCAAAGAGGAAACAAAGAAACTTGAGTCAGGCTCAAAGACAAAAGTAAGCACGACGTGCATCCCGTGCCAAGGCGGAGGCTTGGAGCAGGCACTGCGGGGCCTGGCACAGCTGCCAGACAATGGCCAGGCACCACGACATGATTTCAAAGGACTGTGGAAAGCTGTCATCCTGCAAATCATTGCTTCTTCCCAATAGAAAGCCACAGTGTCTTGTGGTGGAAACAGCTGGTCCAGGGCGCTGCCTGCAGCTGATGGGAGAGTTTACGCTGTGGCAAAATCCTTTTATTCAGTGCTGGAGAATGTGCTTGTCAGACCTCAATGTATCTGCAGTGATGGGGAGCTGAAGGCATCAGGACTTCTGCTGTCAGGACCTCAACCCAGTTCTCTTATGGTCTTGGGCTGCAGCTTGTGGTAATTGCAGCCCTCTGGTGCTGAGCCCAGGACTGCTCTGCCCACATGCTGGACTCTGCAGCAGCACCCCAATGTGACTTGTTCCTTTTGCTCACTGCCATGGGTCTGCTATGGACATTCCTCATGCAGAGCAGCAGAAATGCCATTGGCACTTGAATCTGCAGGGTATCAACATTAAAGGCCCAAGAGGATAAAAGCAAGGTTGGGAAGGAGAGTCCAGGAGCTAAAACCATCTCAGCCCCAACATTTTCACTCTTGGGTGCTCACTGTGCACCCTCAACAGTGCTCTTTGGATGGGGTTGTTGCACAAACACAGACCCCAGCCAATTTCAATCACCATGTGGCACACATGATCCTCCTGCTGCCCCTGAGGTTTAGGAGATCAGAATCCAAGACTGGCAGTGCTGGGAGCCCGTCCTGCTGGAGCCTGGCTCTTGGCTCAGCATCCAGCTGCTCCAATGCACAGGCACAGCCTTGCATGTTTGGCAGCCTTGAGTTATTCAGCAGAGTGGAGCAAATGTTCCAGCTGAAGGCAGCAGAAGGATGTCCCTGGACATCTGATAGCCCAGGAAACCCAGTTCCCCTCAGCCCAAAAAGCACAGCAGCCTTTCTGCAGCACAATGCAGAGCTGGCTGGGCCTCCTCCCTCTGATGCTCACCCTGCTCCAGCACAAAAACCAGGCTGGGTTACACAGGGAGAAGGTGGTCTGATCCCTACCCCTCAGGGAAGACACTCCCATCAAACCACCAAAAGGCCCTGTGGAGAGGGGACTGCTATCACCCCCAGATCAATTACAGTGCTGAGCCCTTCTGGGACTCCAGAGGCTCAGGGAGAAATGAACCAAACAACCTGAGGATCATCAATGGGGCAGAGCCAGGAATTGCTGCAAAAGAAAGGAGGAAACTATTTAGCAAAGAATATAGAAAATTTTATTGTGGCCAGAGCTACCGAAGAGCTCCATACATGATTTTGGGACTGATTCTACATGGACAGAGTGAGGAAACACACAAGGTCTGCTCAGGGGCATCTACTGAAGAGGAATTACCAATACTTTCTGGTGGAGGGACAGCTGGCCTTGGAAAACCATAAGCCTAGCATTGTTGCAGGATGTAATTTCCTTGGACAACAATTGACATGAGGAGAAACAACAGGGAGGATTTTGTCTAAGTGGGAGCCATTGGTGAGCAATGCCCTGGTCTCTGCAGACAGCCAGTGTCATGTGTGCTGGTCCACACTCACCTGCTTTTCCAGAGGGTCACACTGCCAGAGGGCACCACTGGCCACAGGCACTGCCCTGCAGCAGGCAGGGAAGCTGCAAGGAGTGTGACCACAGGCCAGCCCTTCCTCCAAACTGACACAAAATTACTTCAACAGCTACACGAGGCTTTGCTTTTTCTGATCAATAGATTGTGTAATTTGATCAAGAGTCAAAGCTCCTCATCCCAGTTCTTTCAGGAGACAAAAATCAGACAAGAGAAGGGTGGTAAGGCAGCCCTTTAAAACACCTCCAGGTCTTTCTCCCAGGCTACCGTCTCCCATCAAGGCTGGGAGTCCAGCCTGCCTGTCCTGTGTTGACTGTGCCCAAAGAGCCTTTGTTCCCAGATCCCCTTTCCTGCTCTGACCCAGCTGCAAGGAATGCTTGCAGACTGAGCTAGACAAGGGGAGAACAGCTTAGCTTGATTCTCACAGCACCCTGCTTTCTCCTCTCCTTCCCTAACCTGCACCCACCATAGCCTGAAGAAAGGTCAGTTGTGCCTTCCATGCATCAAAACATTTGGAAGGGTGATGAAGACTCCCCTGTCTTCCTTTTCTTTGCTGTTGCACCTGTTTGTTCACAGCACCAGCAGTGTGCTGTGCTGGTGATGTGTCTGGAAACGTGCATCCAGCCATGCCAGTGCTGCTGCTCAGGGCTGTGCCAAATCCTGCCAGACATGACCATGCTGGTGGCAAAGCCCATGGAGAAGTGTGTGTAGTTGCTGTCTGGGCTCTGAGATTAGCTGGCTGCTAGGCAGATCTGGGCTTGCTGGAAGCCCAGCCTCAGCATTCAGCCAGGAATCTGGAATGGGGCATGCTGCCTGGGGAAGCCATGAGGGCAAGGAGAGCACAGGTGCTGTAGGATGGCAGCCCAGCTCTCTGCAGATCACCCCCAGCACAGGGTGCTGTGGCTCGAGGCACTGGCCATGTGCCCCACTGTCTCCTGTGGGATCTTTCTGTACTACACGCACCCCAGACTTGGCTGTGCACTAATACAGATCTGGCAGCCCAGGAATTGGAAAGGTTTCAGGACCTGCTGTGTCCCAAAACTTCTGATGAGAATACTGCAGCAATACTATGCTGCCTTACAGAGAACATGCTGGTGGCAGACTGGGCCTGAGGGTGCACAGTGGAAAGTAGTATTAGGGATGGGGCAATCCTGAGGTTACTCCCTGACCACCTGTTGAAGCCCCTGAGCATGATCCAAAGACTGATAGGGTGTAGGCAGATGGAAAAATATAGCTTTCAGGGCGCAGGGAATGGCAGAGGTGCAGCCTTGTTCTTCCCCATACACTCTGCTGGGAAGTTACTGCAGTACCAGTGAGCAGAGGGCCAAGAGGGGCTGGCCCTTTCCCAGGGAAAGCACTTGAGCTCTCTTGAGCAACAAGCCTACCTCAGGTTTGCCACCTTACTGCCTCTTGCCTTTGGCTGAGGATGAGAAATGTCCCACTGCAGCCTGACAGCATGTGCACAGTGAGGGGTGAGTCCTGTAGGCCTCTGCACAGCACTAACGCTGCTCCCAAAGGCCATGGCTTTGGAAGGATGATCCCTAGGCCGCTGTGGTGCTTGTCCTTATGTCCTTTGAGCATGGATCATGTGTGCCCACATGCTGTTTGCTGGTGCATTTTCTGTGGTCAGGCTCAGACGTGCTCTCACTGGGCTGGGGCTGAGGGACAAGAGGCTCTCCACTGCTCTTACTTACAAACACAGCAGGAATCTTAGAAAAAAGTTCCAGGTCTCGTTCCATGCGTCTGTCCTGCTGGCAGCTTCTCCTTTTGACCTTGTGCTCAGAATACAGATTCTTCTTCCTGACTCCTCTGGGATTGTCTGTGGACAAGTGATAATGTTGAGAGTTGCCTGAGTTATTCTTAGGAGGCCCTTGAAGGACGGGGCTCCCAAGGCGAGTCTGAGCCAGAGGAATCTCATCCATGGACTCAGCAGACTCTGAGTGATAGTCAGCTGGGGGTCCTGCTGCCTGGATGAGGCCCATGCTGCTGGGGGACACAGCAGCTCTCAGAGGAAAAGCTGGCACTAAGAGGTGAAGGCTGTGAGAAGGTGAGGTGGCAGCAGCTGTGGCTGGGAACTCTGCAGATGGAAATAAAGGGAGAAAAACCTTAAGGGGAGAGAGATCTATCAGCCCCACAAAGACATCAACAAGCCCAGGAACTCTGTTATGGCTGATCCACTAGTGTTAAAGCAAATCATACATATATTTATGTAAGATTCAGCAGAGAAGCTGACTGGTGCACTCTCACCTGGGGGATCTGAGAATGAGGGTTGAGGAGAAGCACGTGCTTTAGATCCACTGTCCATTGCTGAGGAAGAAGCTTTCTGCATTTTCTTTCTCCTTTTCTTCTGTTGCTGTGAAAGCAAGTGGCCCAAGAGAAGGGAAGTCACTTCACCAGCCCAAAGTAAGGAGACAATTTTTTCACTTGTTACCTCTTTTTAATTCTTCCTACTTTTAATAACAAGCACTAGGTATAACCAAAGTCCAAGAATATTTTACCATTTAAGACTACTACAAAGCAAGAGAACAGGCATTTAATGAACACACACCCACATTGTCTGCATACAGTGACTCTGTGTAGGTACCTTTAAGCTGTTGTCTCATAGATCTGGGGGTTGTACTGGTCGCTTGCATTTGTACAGCCACACTAGAAGAGGGGACCAAAACTCACACAGCACAGGATGTCCCAAGAAAGGGACAGTCCTTGTCCCAAATATAGTACAGGTGAAAACTAATTTTTCTTACCATCTAGATGGCAAGGCTGATTAATAAGCTTGGAGGAAAGAGGGAAAGCACCACCACCTGCCATTTGAGCAAGAGGAAAGAGCATCTGGATGCAGACACATGAATATCAAGAGCCCAGTCCAAGACTTTGGAGAGCTGTTCCATACACTCAAGCTCCATATCCACACACACCATCTTTCCCTGGGCAGGTGCTTTATCTGAACATTTAAACTGTTGGATTTTTCTCTACAGAAACATGCAGAGCTTCTTACTTCAACAAAGCTGTACAGTCAGAGTCACTGAGCTGCACTGGGGCAGCAAGGCATTGGATTACAGCTGTGTTACAGCTGTGAGCTTATGAGGGAACTGTAGGATAGCTCTGACCATGCCTGTGAGCAGATACAGGAGAACATCACCCAGATCTGGTGACTGCAGGGCACAGCCACACCTGCAGCCACACACTGAGGGGAGGCAGAGTCTGTGTGAGCAGGGGGTAAGCACAGCCTGCTCTAGAGTGAGCGTGCCCGAGCACCTGGATGGGTGCCAGCAGCAGGTTGGTGTGTGGAAAATCCTCCTTACCTGGGAAGGGGACACAGAGTGAAGAGATGAGGACTCAGAGGACGAGCTCTGCTTGGGGTCACTCTCTTGGTTATGGACATAGAGTTTTGGAAAGCTAGAACACAGCAGACACACAAGGTGATTCCCTATGACAGGACTTAAGTCTGATGCCCTCTGCCTGCACGTACAGATCAGGCTGATCACAGCCTCCCCTGCCTCACACAGCATCCGCAGCAAAACTGGGGAAGGGAATTCTTCCTGCACAATTTGCAAAATAAAAAGGAAATTAGGGACACAAGTTAACAGAAAAGGAGTAATTAAGAGACAAGGATCCTGTTTTCCCATGAGTGCTTGCCTGTGTAATAAACTTGCAACTGTTGTGATACATTTCTCCACAACCTGAAATCATGTAATTATAATGAGCTCAACAGAGGAGTCACAGGACAAATCAGCCAGCCTTAATGTAATTTTAATATAAAACAATTAATAGAAAAATATTTAATATAAAACAGCCTAATGAGAGTATTCTAGGAATTATATTTTCCCAGGAGTGGGAAGACAAGTATTCCTACAGGTATCTACCCTCCTGAAACACAAAGATTTCACCATACCTTGCTGCAAACACTGGTGCTCCCTATCCTTCTTAGTACTTTTGTCTTAGGGTCCATCAGTGACCTTGATAGCAATTTCCCATTCACCACACATGCTGGTGGGAGAATCTTATCCTCAACTTTTCTCACCTTTTTCTTGAAGTTACTGTTGAGAATTCCTCTACTTGAATTCCAGGGTCTCTATAGACAGGATTACCTGACAATAAGTCTGCTTCCTGGAAAAAAAAAAAAAAAAGAATATTTTCAGACTAATACAAACACAGAGGGGAGAAGATGGATTTTCATTACAGGTGCACTCTTTCTCCTCATGCCAGACATCTTTTGTCATTACAAGTAGCACAGCAGTAACCTGCTGCTTAAGAAGATAGAAAACCAAGATTGGCACAATTAGAAGTCCATGATTAATTTGTTTAGTCCAGCCAGTATTTCATGTGACTCAAAACCAAATCACACTTACAGAAGTCAGCTCAGTCATTTTTTGGGATTACACTTAAAGCTTAAAGCTTCCATTAGTTACACAGTTCAATCTGAGGAGCTCTGCAGTGAATGCAAAAAAATGTCTTTTAAATGCAAAATGGAGGTGAGGAAGGTGGAAGCATGAAATATACAGGAAAAACATAAAGTATTTTCTATTTCTTGTGTGACCCTGTATGGCTAAGACCTGCTGATTTTTAAAAATGAGTGTGATATATTGCTTATTTGCCTCAGGTATGGACAAACTCAGAGTAGTGACAGCTGAACTTGAAAGCTGCATATTTTCAGAAACATTTTAAGAATAAACCTCCTAAATCCAAGTGCTGCATTACAGGAAAGGACCCCAGTCCTCCCTCAAAAACATCTTAACCCAGTTAAGATGGTCAGAGTACCAAGGGATGAAGGGTATGAAGCCCTGTTATCAAAAAAGGATAAACCATGCTCAGAAGAACCTTGACACCACTTATCAGCTGCTCTTAAACTTGAATAACCATCAAGGGAACTTCCTTATAAGTATTTCACTGTGCAGTGACTATAAAGATATTTTAAAGTAACTTTCAGGTTAAGATGGAAGGATTTAAAATGTGATCGGCATTAGCTTCAAAAATAGCTAAAACAAGCTCATGAAGACATATTTTTCTGAACAGCCTGATCAGCAAATTTGAGAAAATGAAGTCAAAGCTGGACATGGCACAAATGGGTTCCTGAGAGATCCAGGGCCTCTGCACTTCAACAAATTCATAAACAATCAACAAAAGAGCAGAGCAGTGAGAAGCCTGGTGATGACACTCCCTGATGTAAGGCATTAAAAATGAAAGCCAGCCGCAAAGAGCTGCGGAAGATCTTTGCAATATTGAATTACAGGGTGGTAAATGGCACAAAAAAAATCAATATTGCTAGAGGTAAAGATGGAAAGTGAAGCATGTGAGAAAAGCAGTGTAAACTTTATATACAAAGCAGCAGTCTCTGAAATAGAAAATAATTAACGGAGCTGCACATTCACTGGCAGACAAGAAATCATTTCAGATGTTAGGAACAAAAAGGAAAGGCAAATAAAAATAGAAAAAAATAATAATTTCAGCTGTTTTAGAGGTGGTAACATAACATCTGAAGGGAATTGGTTTAGGAATTAAAAATATGACTTTCTGATTTAAAAGTTTATCCAAATGCAAGATTAATAATCTGCAGAAATTTACTACACGTATTTTAATTGGAACTTGTAACTCAAGTCAGATCATCATTTATCACCAACTGAGCACAAAGTGTACACAAATGTCTCCTCAAAGCTCCTTGGGACATTTACAATCAAGATTTTCATTCAGGCCACATGCATCTGAGTCATGAGGGGAGGAGACCAGACACAAGTCCCCTGTCACTGTGAGTGGACAGGCAGGAGATGCAGGTCTTTTCAGAGGGAAGCAGATTATGGCTGAAACAAGCTGAAAGGGCATCCCACTGCACAGAATTACTGAAAACAATCAGGACTCAATGTCCACAGCACATAAACAGGACTGCAGGACTGGCATTTCAAGGGAGTTTAATAAATGATTCATCTTGAGAATAACGTGGACAATTTCTTTCCAAGCAGGGAATGAAAGAGTCTTTTTAAATCCATTTTGTTCATTTCAGCCTTCTATAAATAATGTAGAACCAAAGCAGCCACATAAATGAAAGTAAAGCATTAGAGCCGATTAGGAAAACAAATGAGACTCAATCAGTAGAAAATACAATGTTCTCTCACAGTGTGACACAAGCCACAGCACAGAGTCCAAGCCTCCCTCTGCTCCCAGGCATTTAACAGGAGACTCAGAATCCTTCCACTGCAGCATCAAGACAAACCATCCTTTGCAGCTGGACTGCCAAGATTCAGCTGCTGCTCCTGCTGAAAGCAGACTGCTGGACAGACTGCCCAAGTTCTGCCCCCGTGCAAATCCTGGCCATGTTCACCAAATTTCAGCTGTGACCAAACTAAGGTCCATGGTTTACAAGCCCAGGATAGATTCAGCTTCCTTGCCCAGTGCAGCTGCCCTTATCAACCACTTCAGTGTCAGGAAGTGCCCTGAAGTGCTGTCTGCCTGAAGGGGAAGCAAAACTGAACAGGAAAAAAAAGTTTTTGTCCCAAGGAAAGTGGGTCTATTGCAAATGTTTAGGATGAGAGTGAATACTAAGTTGGTCTTACATTGACATTGGAAGAAAGAAACAGTACTGAAAATGTAAGGGAAGCTGCGTAAAAACTGTGTTTAGTATTTAAAATCAAACCCTACCAACCTGAATCAGTTTCCAAAGCAAGTTCAAAGCTTCAGGAATGTGAGAAGAATCACATCCCAGCTGGCCTCATATGAAAGTCAGCTCTCTGGCAAGAATGCAATTATGCATTTAAGCATAGGGTTTGGTTTAGTTTATATTTCTTTGGACTGCAAATGACTACAGAAAAAAATGGTTACTTGCACATCCTGCTTTAGGTATGTTAATAGAAGCAAAGGCTCAATGTGTCCAACTGTTTTGCATTTTTGTGACATCTGAACCACTTAAATGTGCAAAATTAGGGCTCTTACTTTGTGTATCCTACAAGTACATAAGAATCCTTTATCCTGAACAAGAATCCTTTAACCTGAACATAGCCGAAGACTTAACCACAGACCAACATTGAAAACTGAAGCCAAAACCAACACTCAAGCTTGAATAAGGCTCAAAAGCAAGCATTAAAGGGGAAATGCATGTTTCTTCTTAGTCCCTAAAATGAATGAACAGTTCAGACAAAAGTGGGAAGAGGATGATTTCCATTTTATGCTTACAACATGTTGGATCAATTACAAAGGGTTGCAGTGTTCAAGCTAAAGAAGGCTGTATTCAACACAGCATACAAAAGGCAAGTCACTTGGTGTCCTCCTACTCCAATCTATTTGTTTGTGTTTATCTCTGGTTGCTATGTAAGAAACAAGGAAAATCTGGTGGGTTAACATTTTTCCTAACAATGTTACTGGGCATCATCCAGTCTTTCTCGTTCCCCAAGGTCCTAACTGTAATCCTGAAACACCAAATTCCTTTTCACCCTGCTCCTTCCAGGCTTGCTGCTTCAAATTAATCATATTCACACATATCTAGGTAAGAACCAATGCAGACAGGAGAACACCACTGAATGCCAACATCCCAAATGTGCACACGCACGTGAAGTCCACCCCGTTCAAATACCTTTCCAGTATCAATTAAAATCCAGTCACTAGATGATTAGAGCTAATGCTTTATTATTGTTTTAATTTGCATAGTAAGCAAAGCTCTGTGAAATGAAGTGCCAAATATTTTTGTTGTTATGGAAACCTCTGTTTAAACTGAAAGTTCTACTTTTCCAAAACAGTAAAAAATATATATGAAAAGCTAGGGACTTCATATTATACAAAACTGAATGAGCTCCCTTTCCCCTTTGCTTTGATAGGAAAGAACTATGGATGAATCCAGAGATATCCCAGTATCTCTACAGACAATACTTGGATGATGTTTGTATTTAATTAATTTCTTATAAAATATAAAACTGTTTGTATAGCAGATAACTTATTTGCATAAAATTAAAAGTTACACATGACTGAGAATCACAGAATAATTTAGACTAGGAAGAACTTCTGTAAGTTTCTAGTTCAAGCCCCTATTGAAGTCAGTACAGAATGTGTCCAGTCAAAATTTGAGTTAATCCAATAATTTATTTTGCCTTGTAACAAAATAAATTATACTGAACCTATCAATTCAGAGCCTGATATATTTGCCTCTGCAGAGTCTAGCAGCATTTAAGAGCTTGTAGAACTCAGTTTACAGAGATATAGATTAGCATTGTGGTAATAACAAGGACACTTATTATACAGACTCATTTAAAAGAAAAGCAGATATCAGGGTAATTTCTGAAAAACTGGTGTCCTTTTCACTTTCAACATGGTTAAATTACTGGTATTATTAGCTGCTCAGTGGTTAGCCCCAGTTTCTCCAGCCCTAGAGCCTGTCACATTTGAAGTCATGACACATACTCCCAAGATGTGCTGTGCCACCCAAACAGATGGTCCTGTCTTTTTCAGGGAAAGGATTCTTCCACTCTTCAGTCACCCTCATTCGTGCTGAGCCAGGCATTTATGTGACTGCTTGGTGAACCGAATGGGAGAGAGCTGGGCCAGCCCAACTATTTTTTTAATAACGTTTATTGTTACTCAGATGAGTTCCCCCACCCTGTCCTAATGAACAGCTGTGCTGGCAGAAGAGACAAGATAGTGCAGGGCCCAAAACAAGTGGTGGAGGAAGAGAGTGGGTGGATTGATTCCTTTGAAAGCAGTACTTGCTTATACCTCAAGTGCTCATGGAATGGCAGGCCTTGCACTCCTTCACATCCTACTCAACTCCATCAAAGTACCTCTGAAGTCTTATCTCTAGCAACTGTCTTTAAAATATAGAGCTCAAGAAAGTGAAGCAAAGTTTACACAGTGAATGAGCAAGGCTGCTTTTGGGAAATGGACTGAAAGTAGGATGAGTACCTGACTGGGTCTCACTTGGGAGGAAGAAGACTCCTGTTTCTTGTCTACCTTGTCTGGCTGCTGCTGGGGACGCTGCTGCAGGATATACTCATACGTAGTCAGCTTGTGCCACACTGAAAGGGAAGAAAGAGACCTGTCAGCACAGGAAAGGCCCTCCCTGATTGCACTTATACAAACAGGCTGGACAAATATATTCAAATAGTAACTATAAACATGAAGAAACTGATAATCCAAGCCAAAAGTACTGCACACTGTACATCCTCCTATATCCTTTATTGTCACCATCACAGTGCTTTCTTATAGTCTTGTTATTCTAAAGTGTCCTAGAATGGTACAGCCTTCTATACTGTAGTAATTTGTTCAGTTCATTTCAGGGCAAATCCAAATCTGTACTGTACAAACAGCTTTATGAGCAATCAGAAGTTGCTAAATGGAGAGAAGAAACTGAGCAGGTTAGTGTGCCCTGTAGTAATTGAGACACTTAATGTGCAAACCAGTGAGCATCAACTGCACAGCTTGCCTCATGCCAAACAGCTGTGCCCGGAGCTCACATGTCCCTGACTTTATGAGCTCTCCAGGTCCCCATGCAAACACATCTGCTTCCATGAATGACCAAAAGCATGTGACATTTCTGAGCAACTTGGATTCTTCATGAGACCCAAAAGAGTCCAAAACACAGACATTCTTCCCATAATGACCTTAAGTATTTTTAGAGAATAAACCCCAGAAATGGATGCTGAAGGGTTTTAGTGCACAGCCTGGGAGTTATTCCTCCTGTTTTACAGAAGCACAGAAGTTAAAGCAGATGCCTAGGATCATCTGGACTAAAATCCTCACTCTGCCTGAAGACATTTATAACACTGATATCTTACCCCTCAAAACCATGCCCTGAACACAGGACTACTTCATAGAGAAGTGGGGGAGAGCCGAGGAGAGGTGCACCACTGCTAAAGCAATCACTTTATGAAGAAATAAAAATTCAGGATCCATTTGGCCAAGAAGAGAGAACATAGAGATGAATGTGAGTCTGCAGCCAAGTGATTACTTAACAGGGACAGTGCAGGGTGATGGCAAGTGCTCCTAGAATGGCACCCTTTGCTTTCTTTAAAAAACAGACTGTTGCTTCATAAGCAAAGGCTTATTAACCATTTTTAAATTGGATTATATTGGTTTCTGAATACTTACAGTGTAACTTTTAAAACATTTTAATAGAGCTATTTAGTTAAAATACTACATTTTTGAGATAGCACTGCAGCACATAGCATGCAAAATATAATCAGTCTGTGAATAACCCTATAACCTTTCCTATATTGCCTACTACTTTTTTTCTTTTTATTCTGCTATCTGCCTCTTGGTACTGAAGAAGAAAAAATATCTTCCCTCCAAGCTCCTGAAGTGCCATGCTTCACCAAATGCCTCCAGAACTGAGTCTGAATCAAGTCTAGTAATTTTGAATACATGGACCTACTATTCTGAGAATAACCTGCTTTCTTTGAGTGATCATAGTGAGCAATTAAGATCTAGAGTGTAACACTGAAATTTTCACTGCACTTGTAACAAAACTAGATACTACATTTTAATAGTCATACTTGACTTAAGCCTTTTTTTAACAGGAAGCCTAAGGACCGTACTAACATGGGTGCTATTTAATTTCTGTAATTTAATTATTGAAATACAAAAGGGTATATGAAGAAATACTGATCAACAGTAATTACATTTGAATTGGTAAAGTGTATTTCAAGTCCCAAAAGAGGGAAGACAGCTCATTAAAACACTGCCTACCTTAAAACATTCAGAGGAGACTATTGACAATTACAGGTATGAAACAAGAGGAGTTTAAGTTCAGACATACTTTGTCTGTGTCCCTGAAACCCAGCAGTAAGTGCAAATGCAGTGGTAAGTGCAATCCATACTCATATGCAGCACACAATAAAGGCTTCAGTGTGGGGACACTCCTCCTTTAAAGCAAGGGCTTACACACGACATTCTGCACAGCTGGGAACAGCTTCATTAGGGCAGCAGATTATAATGTAATAAAACTTTAAAAACATTAGCAATAATTCTGTGTCCATGTAAGATGGAAGATAAAGATTTAAAATTGGGTCAAAAGTAGAAGTTAATTTGGCTCGAAATCTATTCTGAAATAGGAAAAATAATCACCCCAAGACAAGAGCAGCAAAATGTCCCCCAAGCCCAGAGCATGACTAGTGGCACACACAGAGGTTTCTGTCTGACAGATAACGCAGGTCATTCTCTCAGGCAGGGAGCACCCTCTTGTGGAAGCTGCACACAAGGACGGGACAAATACCACTCAGAACTAAACAGAATAATCCTTTTCATTCAGAAGAAACCTTCCTGGAGCTTTGTTATGCTTTTTGTCTTTAAAAAGTGCTAGATCAAACTTTCAAATCTCTAGGCAGTGCCATTAACCCAGAAAAGCCAGCTGTCAGTTCTGCCAAGGAAGTAAAATTGCAGTGTGCCCAAATTTCAGTTAAACTCAAAGAGGCTCTAGAAGAAAATGATGATCAGTGTCCTCACTGAGTGCACTGTCCATGCCAGCTGGGGAACACTCACCTATCAAACACTACACTCCAGCAGTGCTACTGTTTTGCTTCTGGAGCCGTGCTGGTTTGTGCTGACCTAGTTTGGGTTGGCATCTGCAGGTCCGCTAACTGAGAACCTGAAAATCCATCCAAGGATCCTCTGTAAGGGCTGTTCTCACTTCTCTTCTACCACATCCCTTCTTTCCTACTTTTGGCACCACCAACTACTGCAAATGTAAGATCTTTCCCTACCATGACTTTCAGCAGCAGCCAAAAAGCATTGGCTTAATTTTAGACGATGGCTGAAAAAAAGTTTTTGATGCCCATCTCTACATAAACAAACAAAAATATCCTTTCTTGACAGAGCAACAAGCAGTTGATCTAGAGATGCCTTTCTGAAAGCCTCTTCCTCTGAATTCCACAAATCTTCTTATATCAACATGGTACAATTTCCATAAAGGGACCTTAACCTGGATGGCAGTGCTTCAATCAGAAATTTAGCTCTGTACATCCACATTTCTCTGGGGTAAGGGAAAAACACCCTCACACAACAGAAGCACTGGGGAGCACAGTGAGGAGACTCACAAAGGCCATATGCAGAGTCAATCTGAATCTGCCATTGCTAGCACCAAGCTGAGATTGACCACTTCATCCCACTTGGCCTCTCCAAAACCCTTCCACGTGCTTTCAGTTTCAGGATAACATAGCTTGAACATGGCTGCAGAGGCCCAATATAAACTCCAAATTACATATGCACTGATAAGCCTAGCTGGTACAGGGGAGAACTCAGAAATATAATGTTAAATCCCAATTTTGCACATTTTCAATGGCAATCTTGCACAGTGGGTGTATATTAGTGACATGGGTGAACACGCAGTGAATGCAGGATGAGTAGAAGATAAGCAAAAATGAAATGGGGGTGCAGATGACAGGAACAAAATACCTACAGAGATAGATGTGAAAGGTCAAGAGGTGGCCCAGCAAGATCATGGTCACTAGGCTCAGAAGAATAAAAATCCCAGCTGTCACCAAAATGGCAGGTGCCCGAGTCTCAACAGGAGATGCAGGAAGAAACACAAACCAGCGGTCCATGTGGTTCCTCAAAGCTATAAAACAAAGAGAGCTGTAGGTAAATAGATTGTCTGGGTATGAATTATCTCTAAATAAACTTTACAGCTGGAAATTCTGTTAACTCAAAAGTAGCTGCAGACCCATTATGCACTGGAGGCCTAAGAAATCTGGTGCCTGCAGGGCTTTTAGGAAGAGCAATTAGCTCTGTAAGGAAAGACATTCCATCCAGCTGAGCAGAGGTACCCTAACAGAAATATAAAATTGAAAGAGTAAGGAATGGAGTTCCTCCTCTGTGGAAGAGCACACAGAATCCAAACCATCATCAAGATATGCTGGCTGATTCCCAGGATGCTCATGTGAAGCACTGCTGTACCATCAAAGTGCTGGTCAGAGCGAAGCACTGTAGGGTCGACGAAGAACTCCACAAAGACGTAGAAAGCGATGAGCAGCAGAAGCCCCAGGCCCAGAAGGGCAGACAGCACACTATTCAAAAAGAGCCTGCCAGGAAAGGGAGACGTCTCAGTGGCTTCAATAACATCACACATACAATTCAATATCCCAGCCTCTAATAAAGATATAGACAGTTATCTCAAATTACTGTCACGCTTTCTTACACTTAGGATAGACATTGGTGAACAGCTTTATTTATTATTTGTTACTCTGACAGGCTAAATTGTTACCCTTTAGTGCAACCATGGTTACAAAACAGTCAAGTATATCCAGGACAGACAAAGCTCCCTAAACAAAATCTGAAGGCAGTGTAACATGGCACCTAGCAACAACATCACTTTGCTTTCCATAGGGTTCAAGTACAGGAAAGCAAATTGAGAAGCATCAATGACAGTCTCCTTATTGTTACCTCAAACCTTGCATGGATGAGAGATCCCTATATGCTGCTGTGACTCCTGCCAACTGGCAAGTCTTGTAGGGAAAGCACATGATCTGGACGTGGGTTGTTTCAAAGTGGAACAGCACCATCATGGTTCCATTCCTACTCCAGCTTTCAGAAGCACTAATGACACCAAATTAACATCCTGTAAGCTTTTGCTAATTCCAAATAATAATTCTGTGATCTCTGTTTTTACTTACAGATGTTCAGCTACAACATTCTAAGCTTAGGAATTTTATCCTTAATATTTGAATGTCATGATTATGCTTGTATTTTCCATCTAGTTTTCTCATGACTGATTCTATTCAGCCAGGGGATAAAATAAAAATGGTTCTGTGTGGCTAAGTACAGGCTGGACTGAGATACAGGAGAACTTTGGAAAGAGAAGGAGACACATCACTGATGCAGTGTTGCGCTTCTGTCACAATGCCAAGCCCTTACCAGTAATTCCTCTCTCCCACACAGTTGTTGAGCCATTTGCAGTGATGATCAAAGCCACACACACACTTGTTGCAAGTTCCACAGTGCTTTGACTTGGCACTCCTGCCAAAGAAAGGGTGGCATTAGCATGGCAGCTCATTACTATGGTTTTTCAGTGACTCAAACACAGTGGATGCAGCAGCAGAGATCCTGATAATAGTGAGTTAACCTTCTGCATCAGGAGTACTTCATCTCCCAAACTTATCTGTCACTACTGGACCACAGTCCCAAACACTACAAAATTCGCCTTTCAATGCACTACATGATTTTTAATTTGGAGATTGCTGAGTTCTTATTTGAATCCCTTCAGCAGTACTACAGAGCTTGATCTTAATGCCTGCCCTACAAGCATTTCCTGCAACTGGCCAGCATCCAGCCAGAGACAGGCACACACACACACACACACACTAATTACACGCTGTTCGGTAAAACACCAACACTTAGTGAACATGGCACACTACAGCCTTCTCCTCATAAGGTAAGCAATGAAACAAAACACAGAACTCTGTGCACATTTGACAGGCTGAAGCTTAACTTGCACTGTAGCTCCTCAAGGGTTCAATTTCAAATCTTGTAGTCTGACATTAAGGACTAATGGTGAAATGCAATGCTGAAGAACACAGAGCAGTAGAAAGAAAAGATACTTACACATCTACATCACAGACATAGCAGTGATGGTTCTCAATGACATGTGCGTGTTGGTTACGGTTGAAGGTGGACAGAGGCCCCAGATAGTTTTTCTCTCGCACATTTGCATCCGCAGGATCAATGGAAACTGCAGTAAGATGAACAACTAAATGGTAGATAAAACACACTCCTGGACACTGAAACACACAGTTAAGGATTTAACACGTCTTTGAATCCTTAATACATGAATCCCACACAGATGAGAAATGTATGGCATAGAATTAGAAATTGCTACATAACTGATTGTAGCACATTAATCTGAACTTTACTGATGGAGACATTTGCCTTGTAATAAATATTCCCTGGAAAAAGATAACTAAATCTACAGGAATATCCCTCCTCATTATGTGCTACTCTGCCTTGCAGAAGTGTCCTTCCTAGCACAGGGTGTTTTTAAAAGTTACCTTTACTTACCAGAATCTGACCACAGGTACGGACTGCTGACATAGGTCCAAGTTTCTTAGTCCATACAGACTCCTTGGAAAGGAGTGTGGTTAAGGTTGTGCACATGCTCTTTCACTGGACCAGACTTCCAAGGAAAAAAAGGTCACATCACAGAAGTAGTATTGATTACCTTGCTTGCTTTTTCATTAGAATCCCAAGGAAGAGGAGCACACCTTTAAAGCATGCTCCTACAAAGGATCCAGGGTTTGTCATTGTTTCTATACACCCAGATGTGCACATCACTGATCATACTAATAGCCATGGAAAATAGATCAGTGTAGTAAGTTAAAAAAGGAGGCCTCTGAGAGGTCCAGCTCATTGGAGCTCTGATGGCTGGTGGAGCAGATCAGGAGGGGATTTGCCTTTGACACAAAGGAGACACTAGTGCTTTATGAACTGGAAGTAAAACTGGAAATATTAATCTGTTGAATTAAGAGTAACTTTAGATTGCATTATTAAGATATTTGGTAGACAAATTCACAAGGTTTGAACTGTGATAATAGTGAGGATTTGAGCAAGCTAAGTAGATGTAAGACCACTGAGCTAATTATATTAATGTCTAAATCATGCACGTGTAAAAACTGTAACAATCGTAAGCAAAATCATCCCAAACATATCAAAGACTTAGAGGCATCTGTGCTAGATGTATAAATGATATAAGAGCACACCCCATCTCTTTAGAACAAGGTCTGGTCTTGAGGAAGTTCCTTCCCTGGGCACAGGTGATAGTACAGGTGGCACTGGGAGTACTGGGAGCACTGGGATCACTCCCCAACTGCTCCAGGCTGAACAAGCCAAGTGTCCTCAGATGCTTCTCCTCTAGACCCTTCACCGTCCTCGTCAGATGTGTATACTAAACTGCTGCTCAAGACTGTCCCATAAGAGACCTCTCCTCTGAGGCTCACACCACATCACCTTGTCGTTCACTCACAGATTTTCTACTGAACACAGGAGAGTGCCCAGGGAGCACATCCACTGTGAGCCATCACAAACAACCCACCATACAACCACGAGCATGTCAAGCTGCCCTTTCATGGCTCACCCAGTCAGCACAGAGAGGTGGGGCTGCCTTCACAATAAGGATGTTTAAGGAGGGGCTTCTTTCATATGACTTCCCACAAACCATGCAGCACACTTGTAGAAGAATAATATAAAGCAAAGGAGACACATAGGCAGAAGCACGCAGCAGAAGAGCATTGGAGGCAAAGGTAACAACCTTAATGGAGACTGATGAAGGAGACAAGCAGAACATCAGTGACCTAAAGTGAAGCTCTCAAAGCAGGAGACCTGCTTTTTACACCTGTTTTTTATAGTCAGGAGATGATCAAGATGATAGTTACATTCAGAGAAATATTCTGGCCCAGGCACTTTTCTCCGATGCTTCCTGCGCTACCTAACAAGTGCAGTTAAACCCGCCTCAGTGATAGTTTGTACCAGCCCATGTTCTCCCCATCCAAGATATCCAAGGATACGATGTAACCAGCGGGCAGCCAGTGGCGGGGCAGGAGAGGAACCAGGATTCCAAAGCCAACCAGCGCAAAGAAGAGGAACAGCAGCCAGGCAATGATCTGGAACAGGTGCAGGGGCCAGCTCCAGCCATTTCTTCGAGCACGTTGGACCTTCACCTCAGGAACAGCTTCGCCCAAATCCTCTGGAACTATCTTATTATGAGGTTTATTGCAGATATTCATCTACAGAAATAAAAAATGGAAAACAAAAATATGTGATACTATGTATCTGGTGCTGGAGAGATTCTCCGGCAGACTAAGTTAGAGACTAAAATGATGACACACGTGAAGAGAAACAGCTCTGAGCTCACAAGCAGTTTCTCCTTTTTTCAGCTTTTGGTGGATTATTAGATGCTGCTTTTCACTTGCCACAGGGCTCTCTAACAACAGAGAGTTGGGCTGCTCTGCTTCACAGAAAACTTGAGGTAGCAGAGAGAGCAAACCAGGCAATTGATCAGGGGCAGCATCACAAAACCAACACAGAGGAGCTCTGCTGGACCTGAGGTGATTCAAGGTACCTCTGCACCACTCTCACCCTTCCTTAGTAACTAAAGAGGATGTGAAATTAATATCTAACATGACAAACAACTTCAATTAGTTTGATTAACATGCACAGGAGAGTGATGAAAGAAAAGGAGAAGGCCTCTGGTTCACTTGTGGTATTTTTGATAATGGTTCCAGTGCCAGAACAATTCCACAGGGCTGGAAGAGAGCAAGCATGGCAATGTGCTGAAAGAGTGAGCAAGACAATTCCAATGTTGGTATGCAAACAGCCCTTCAGTCCTTGGCAAAAGGCTGGAAATGTCTTTTTGGGTCAACTGGTAGAGGAGCAAAACTAGCAGAGAATATAATTTATGTTCATCAGTGCATCACGGTCTTATCAACAAGTAGGCTGGAATAAAAAAATCCTAACTTCACCCTTTGAAGTAATTAGCAGTATCTGCCTGCATTCATCATTTAAGTTGCTACATGGCAAGTGGCTCATCACTGATGAGAAATCATTACCAATCATGTCATCCTTTTTTCATTAGGGTGTGGAAAACTTGTTCGTGCATCACTTTGAGCTACCTGTTACAAAGCCCGCAGTGGGTATGGCCCGCACGCCTTTACACCCAGTTCCAGAAAACACTGAATATAAAAAACAGAGCATAAAGTCACTATCGGGGTAGACACAGAGAGGCACCGGGACGTAAGAGCAAGCATCAAGGACCGAGCCGGGTGAGCGGTTTCCCGGGCAGCCACTCTGATGAGAGCCGCGTAGACCCCTCCTGCACTCCACCACCTCCCACCCCTCACCTTCTCCCCGCAGAAGCGGTTGACAGCGGCCCCGGCCCCGCCTCATGCCCAGGCAGGGCGGGGGGCCCCCGGCTGAGGCCTCCACGGCAGCTCCCGGCGCCTCCGCGGGCCTCGGGCCGCTGGGCCCGTCGCCATGGCAACAGCTACGGCGGCGCGCAGGGGGCAAAACGCGCCGGGCGCGATCGTTCAGCGGGGACATTTATTATATATTAAATTATTATTATAATTTAATTCCATATTAAATCGAACTACCTTTATAGCATGAAAATTTAGTATTTTTGGGTTTTATATATATATATATATAAAATATATATATTCAGATTTACATTGTGACAATGAGGTTGCAGAATTTTACTGGGGAGTTTGGAATTTTACTGGAGGTTTTGCTGTGGTTTGTGCTTAAGTAAAACAAAGTAAAGACATGGAACTAAGGATTGCCTTATCAGTGATAAGGATATTCCTGGGCAACCAGGATAACATTGCATTTGATGGATTTAAAACCCTCCTAGTGTTGTCTGGCATCAGTAATTTCAGCAAGACAGTTTCCAGGGATGCCTGGATCATGGAATCAGAGATTATCCTGAGTTGGAAGGGATCCACAAGGAACATCAAATCCAGCTCCTGACCCTGCACAGGACTACCCCAAAAATCATACCGTGTGTCTGAGAGCATTGTGCAAATGCTTCCTGAAGTCTGGCAGGTTTGGTGCTGCAACCATTTCATTTTAGTGCATCATCAGACAAGCAGCAAGAACACTGGGAAAACAGAATCACAGAAGCAGTAAGGTTGGAAAAGATCTCCGAGATCATTGAGTCCAACCACTAACCCAGGACTGCTTTGTTCACCACCAAACCATGTCCCCAGGTACCACATCCACACACCTTATGAACACCTCCTGGGATGATGATTTCACCACTGTCTGGCAGCCTGTCTCAGCCACCTTTTCCATGAAGAAATTTTCCCTTATATCTAAGTTAAACCTTGTTCTTGGGTTACAGTATACAGAGGCAGTTTCTTCTTGTTCTATCGTTTGTTACCTGGGAGAAGAACCCGACCCCCCTGGCTCCACCCTTCTGTGAGGGAGTTGTTGGGTGATAAGGTCCCCCCTGAGCCTCCTTTTCTCCAGGCTGAGCCCTCCCAGCTCCCTCATCAGCTCCTCACCAGACTTGTGCTTCAGACCTTCCCCAGCTCCACTGCCCTTCTCTGGACTCGCTACACCACCTCCGTGTCCTTCTCCTAGTGAACTTTACAAACCTTTATTGTCCTTAGCAGTCAGTGATGTGTTAGTGACTAATCCAGTGGTACCTGAAGGTTTCAAGTGCAGAAGAAAACCTGCGCAAGAACCCCGTTTGTGGTGTCCATTTTGGCTGGGACAACCTTATGTGCAGGGATAAATATTTACCCCCTAATTTCCTACTTTGCGTCGCAGCCCGCCGCCGCAGTCGGCAGGGGCCAGCTGTGGATTTTGGTGACGCAGCCCTGCCGCCCCCCGGCCCAGCCCGCACCTCTGCTATCCCTGGGGAGGATTTTCCGCCTCGTCCAGAGGAGCAGCCGTGCGGAGCCGGCTCCGCTGGCGGGGAATAAGGAGCTCTTTATGGGCCGCCCGCGGGCTGCGCACAGCGGCTGCTTTGTGCGAGGGGCTCTGGCTGCACACTCACCTAAGAAGGGTTCTGTGTGCGGAGTGAAGGGCGTCCCGGAGGCGGCGTGTCCTTCGCTCGCTGTCCCCAAAGGCCCTTGTCACCTTTTCAACCCCCGGCTGCTCTCCCTGCACAGGGGTCTGGCCATGCTGGCGGTGACAGGGGTAACCAAGGAGTGTGGAGCGCTGCGCCCCGTTTGTTCTCACAGCCCACCCTCCTTGAGATGGGTGCAGGGGGACAGCTCGAGTGCTTGGCGAGCTGGGGAGCTGCAGTTTAGACCAGCCATGTGCTCGGCTCCTGTCAGAGCTGTTGCAGAGGGAATTCTCCTGTACACAAGGAAGCGCAGCCTCTGCCATCATCCCCTGCTCACCAGCTCCAGGGAGCCCTGCTGCGCTTTCCAGGCACCGCCAAGGCAGCTGAGGACAGTCTTGGCTGTGCAGGATGTTCAGGGCAGCATGCTGGAAATTGTGCCTGCCTGTGGCAGGGGAGCTGGCACAAGGTGATCCCTTCCAACCCAAACCATTCTGTGATTCTCTGTTTAGCCCATCTCCCATTTTTATGCTGGGGAACTCTTCAGTGTGGCCCCAGGGACAGCGGTGCTGGAAGGGACTTAGACTCTGCATGACCCTGGATGGGTTTGGTAGCTCTATTGGCATCCCAAGCTCTGAAAGGTGACCCTGCCATTAGCACACCAGCTGTCCCCAGGAGCCTTAGCCCAGGAGGACAAAATGTAGAGAAAGAACAATACCCTTCCTGCAGCCACTTTTTTTTATTAGAGATTACAAGATACAAGATGAATCTGCATGCCAAGTGCTGCTGGCTCACTCTGTCTTTCCCCTCCGTGTGCCATGTGAGCAGAGAGGAAGGGGGTTGGCAGAGGTAGGCACTCCCAGGCTGAACTTTCCATTGGCCATGAGGTTTTTCCTACAGGGACAGTTTTTGCCGTGATGGCTATGAGAAAGTATTATGGGAGAGGGATAGCTCCAATGAGACAAAAACTGGGACCACTGAGCTGAACCTGCTCCATTGAGAGGCCCTGGCATGGCCCCACACCTGCCTCTAAATGGAATCAAAACACATATGGGGACACAAAAGCTGTGACCTTGAAGATGTGCTTGCCCAGGAGGACTTTGTGGGAGAACTCGCTCATCTCCAGCTCCACTTCCAGCATGGCTGGCCCTGCCACAGGGCTGGTGAGCAGCAGCTCTCCCGTCTGCCGGTCCGAGCGCCGCACGGCGAAGACGCCCTGGCCCCGTCCGCCCGTGATGGCGAAGCGCAGGCTGTCACCCACGAAGCGGGTGGTGGACATCTTGAAGAGGACACGGGGCACAGTGCGGTTGGCCTGGAGCGGCAGGTAGTGGAAGGAGATGGAGCTGGCAGCCAGCTGGCAGGCTCTGCTGTCCATGGGGCAGGGGTTCCTCTCGCACTGGCTGCCAGGAGAGAAAGGTGCCACCGCTCAGTGCCGTGGTTTGGCTCTCAGGGAGCTGCCCTCATCCTTGCACACAAGCGCAGCCCGTGTCACAGGCAGCACCCCCAGCCCTGCTGTCCGTCCTGTGGCACAGCAACCCAAGACAGACACATCCAAGTGTGCCCAAAATCGTATCTCTGCCTCATCCCTGTTTCTGCCAGGCGAGTGCCATGGCTTGCAGGGACACAGCTCTGGGTGACACTTGGAGGCTGGGACTGGGTGGGTGCCACAGTCCCAGCTGAAGGCCAGGGATAGAGCCAGATGTGCCTCCTGAAGAGGAATCTGTCAGGATCAGGGGTCCTCTATGTGGGTGGCACAAAGAAGTTTAATCTCAAGAGTGGGATGGCTGGGACTGCTGGAAGGCAGCTGATGGCAACACATGGATGTGCAGAAGAGGAAAATCAGCATCATCCCCCCCCAGGCTGGGGCTCTGAGAGGGTCCAGGATCCTGGATAAAGCCCCCATGTACTGGGGTGCTCCCACCTGCACCCCCAGCATCCCAAGACCATCAGGGAGCATGCCAAGCACACCTGAACACCCCATGGGGCAATTTGCTACCAGTGCTGGCTGGCACTCTCCTGGCTGCCCTGGGTGACACTATACAGCCCCCAGCACACAATAGGACCTATCACCCTGGGACAGGGCACGATGTAGCCCAAGCCACACACCGTATGGTACTCACAAGGCAGAGGTCTTGACATAGCTGGTGTTGTGGCGTGGCGGGGGGCACTTGGGGCGCACACAGCGGTGGCCCCCGAAGGTGTTGATGCAGAGGTCACCCTGGCTGCAGTTGTGCTGCTTCCCAGTGCACTCATTCACGTCTGTGGTGGTGACACGGGGTGAGTGAGGCTGTCCCCACTGCACTCCTCTTCCCATGAGCGTTTCCCTGCCCTGAACCCTGGCTTCTTACCCTCACAGGCATTGCGGTCAGCATGGAGCAGATACCCAGGGGGGCAGAGGCAGCGATAGGAGCCAGGGAGGTTGAGGCAGTCATGGAGGCAAATCTGCATCTGGGGGCTGGACTGGTAGAGCTGGCATTCATCCACATCTAGGGTGGACAAAGTGGGGAATGGCCACAGGTCCCATTGCCACCAAGCCTTGGTTCCCCCGCTTCATCATCTTCACCCTCCTTTTACCTTGGCACATGCCACCAGGTTGCAGCTGGAAGCCGGTGTCACAGCTGCAGCGCCGGGAGCCCGAGCGGCCCTCGGCACAGCGGGGCTGGCGGCTGAAGGAGGTGTTGCTCAGAGTCACCCAGTCTGCAGGGGACAGCAGGTGTCACATGCTGGGGCATGGGGAGGTGGTGGGGGCCAAGGTTCCAGGAGGCTGCCAGGGAAGGGGGAGACAGGCACGGCATGGCCAGGTACTGTCCCCATGAGAATCCCCGTCCTCCACAGCCCAAACCCAGGCACCTACAGGAGTAGATGGGGCTCTGGCAGCTGGGGCCTGACCAGCCTGGGGGGCAGAGGCACGTATAGCTCTGGTTGCCATCCACGCAGGTCCCGCTGTTGGCACACGGATTGCTGGAGCAGTCATCAATACCTAGGGAGAAGGAGCTCGTGAGCATCAGCTGCACAAATGCATCCTTGCCCAACTCCGGTGCCCATTGCTGCAACCTCTGGGCACAGCAATGCCACCCCACAGCTCAGGGTGACAGAGAAGCCCCTCGGAAGGGCAGAGCAAGGCACCCCAATCCCACTCCACTCACTTCTGCAGAAGGGTTGGGTGCCGCTCCACGTGCGGTTGTGCCGGCACGCGCGCGTCTCCGAGCCCACCAGCCGGAAGCCGGCGTCGCAGACAAAGTGAACCTCGTGGCCCACCCGCAGGCTCCGGCCCAGCATCCGTCCGTTCAGGGGCACTGCCGGCTGCGGACACATCTCTGTGGACAGACAGACGTCAGTGGGGATGGACATTGCCAGCCTGGAGCCAATCCCAGCCTGACAGGGAGCTGGGGGGTCCCCTGCCCAGGCTGTTTGTGTGGCTCCAGGGATCAGAGCTGGCCCCGTGGGGATGTCACCCATGGTGGTGACCAGCCAGGATTACCATTGTGCTTGGTGGCTGGTCTCTGGAGGCGGTTCTGGAGGATGGAAAGCTGGTGCCGGAGCCCGCGTGTGCCCTGCAGGTGGGCGGCCTCCTGTGCCACCAGCAGCTTCTGCATTTGCTGCACCACGCTGAGTGCCTGCTGCCGGTTCAGGCATTCCTGGGGATCATGGGGACACCCCAATCACTGCTGGGTTCCCCTGCCATTCTGCCACATCCTGTGAGGACCCTTCCAAGAAGGCAGTATCCTGGGGGTTGGTTTGGATCTCCTGTCCTGGACAGAGCCCCTTCCCATCCTGGCTGGGGTCTGACCATGGCTCTGTGTCAGCTTCAGCCTTAGCCCCCACCTTCTGGTCCTGCTCTTACACATGGATGCTGTGGAGAAGCTGCATGCCCTGTGCCCATTTAACATCATTTCACTGCTGAAGGGGAAAAGCCCCATAACCATCCCCCTGGCCCTAACAGCTCCACAGGTGCTGTGGCTGTGCCGTACCCCCACTCTGGGCTGGTGTCAGGTGCTGGGGTGTGAGAGGTGGATGCTGAGAAGCCCTCAGAGGGCTGCTGTGGGGCTGGAGAGGAGGGAAAGAGGAACCTTACCTGGAAACTGCCAATGGGCAGCTGCAGGATGCCCAGAGCCAGCCAGGCTGGCAGTGGGATGAGGAGCATCACGCTGGGGCTGACTACAGGGGCAAGACGCTGACGGTCCGTTTCTGCTCACAGCCGTGTTCTGCGCTCACTGGGATTTATCTGCAGCCTGTGCCCATGTGTTTGTTGGTTTTTCCCTTGCCTGAGGCCAAGCTGTAGGAAAGTTTCCCCTTGGCACTGACTCTAGCCTCTCCCTTCCCTTCCGTTCCTTTCCCTCTGCACATCAGAGGCTTTGGGGCCTTTCATGTCCCAGATATTGGGGCCAGGCGGTGGTTGTCACGGCACTTACAGTGGTACCAGCGGTGCTGGGCTCACCACACGGCCAGTCCTGGCTCTGGGGCTCCCCGGCATGCAGAGATGCAGGATGAGGCTAATCCCATGCACTAGCTAAGCCTGGGAAAGTCTCCTGGGAGAAAAGATGACTTTGGGGTTTGTGCGAGTGTTCTGCTCTCTGGTGGGGCTGGGTCTGCTGGTGGGGGTAGCCCAGGAATGCTGTGGACTCACTGAACTCGGCACAGCTTTGCTGGGGTGAGCTCAGCCCTGGCTGGAGTTCACGGGGGAACCCCAGGGTGCTGCTGCAGCCTGGAGCTGGGGTGCTGTTGGTATTATGGTCCACATTAACATAAGGGTCAGGGTTAATGTTTGAGTCAGCAATAGGGCTAGGGATGAGGTTAGGATTAGGGTTAGGATTAGAATTGGGGTTAGGATTAGAGTTAAGGTTAACATTAGTGTTAGGTTTGGTGTTAGCATTAGGTTTAATGATTTGATTAGCATTAAAGTAATTGTTGGGGCTAAAGTTAGGTTTCTTGTTAGGGTTAATGCTAGCGTTAGTATCAGCGCCAAGGGTTCAGATCCATATTAGTAGGAGGGTTTGCATGAGAGTTGGGGTTGGCATCAGCATTAGTGCCAGGGTTCAGACCAGGGTCAGGTTTAGACTCGGGCTGAGGGAACTGAAGCATTCAGAGCTGGGTTTATGGTGACACCCAGCTCAGCCCTGACAGCTGGTGGGTAGGATGCTCCCAGTCCCTCCCACCTGTGGCATTTCAGACTCCTGAGCAGGGATGCCCACATCTATGCCCTGTGCCAGGGGAGCACCTGGCATGGGTTCTGGGACCCCTGTGCTGGGGCAGAGCTCTCATGGTGCAGTTGAGCTCCCTGAGCAGCTTGGGCAGTGGGACCCCTGCTTGACTCCAGGTGGCTGCCGAGACTCGGCCCCCCTTGGGCCCAGTATCTCTCCCGCCGCCGGCCCCCCGGCTCTCACATCCTCCCACCCTGTAACCACGCTGCCCAGCTCTCCGGAGCGGGTATTTGGCTTCATGCCCGCAGCGGTGTGTGTTACCTCCCCGGCATGTTTAATTCATGGGGCAGGAGGAAGGCTGGCAGCAGGGGCCCCCCTGCTGCCCCAGCCCCTTGGCTTCCAGTCTCCCAGTGTCCCAAAGTGGGTGTGCCGCTTGCGACCCCTGCTCACGCTGCCTCCACACCCCGACCCCGGCTCGGCGGCGGGGCTGGGGCAGAGCACGGAGCGCTGACCCCACTGCGGGACATCCCGGCGGGGCTGCAGCCCGGGGCCCCGGGAGTTGTCTGCCACATTCGCTCCAGCGAGCAACTGTTTTGACAGAGCTATTACTCACCCGTCAAGCTTTTGTTCCCGTTGCCCAGCGGTGCCTGTCTGGAGTCCTGAATAGGATCAAATCCTGCAACCAGACACACACACACGCACGCAGGAGAGCGCGGCCGGGCTCGCCCCAGAGCTGCTGCGGGGCGGCTCGGCTGTCCCCAGTCCTCCCTCCGGAGCTTGGGGGTCCGCTCCCCCATCCCAGGACCTACATGAAGCTCTTGGTCCTGCTGCTTTGCAGCCTCCTTGTGTGGAGGGTGGGTGAGACGAGGTCGGATGCTCCAGAAAAGTTGTCCCCGCTGGCTCCGGGAGGTAACTGATAGAGGGGCTGCCTCTCCGGCAGCAGGGCTGGGAGGCAGCTGGTTTGGGGCGTGGGTGCACCCTGAGCACCGTCCCCTTGGGCCAGACCAGATGTGCGGGGAACCGGGTGGGTGATGGGCACCCAGGGATGGCGGTGAGGGGCTTGGTAGGTAATGGGGGCTGAGGATGGGATGGGGCTGGGAGAAGGGGAATGGACTTGGTGATGGGATGGAGTTGGGGGACTCTGGGGCTGGTGTTCCAAGGGAACCAAGGTGTCTCTGGGGATGGCAATGGGATGGAGCTAGTGATGGAATGGGGCTGGGGGTCCTGCAGCTGGTGATGTGGGTTAGTGATAGGTCTTGCCCAGTGGGGTCTGGATCCCGGCAGGACAGAGGCAGGGGGGCAGAGAGGGTACATTCCTGGCAGTCTCAGCCCACCCGTGTGAGACGGGGACCCAGCGGGCTGTCCCCCCCCCCCCTCGGCCTCTTGCCCCTTTTGTGCTCCCAGCCCAAAAGCTCTTTCTTCTCTCCCCTCAAGTCTCCATGGAGACCCGGGTGCCTTCCCGGTATCCCCGGCTGCGGGCAGACCCTTCAGGGGGAATTCCCACGGTCCTCTGAGGGGATCGGCCACAGCCAGGGATACGGGGAGGGCACCTGTACCCCTCAGCCCCCTATCCCCTGCTGTCCTCCCCAGCTCTCAGCACGAAGGAGACCTTCCTGGTGCTCTCACTGCACAACAAGTTGAGGAGCAAAGTGCAGCCTCCTGCTGCCAACATGCAGAAGCTGGTGAGCCCCCTTGAAGGTCCCGTGTCCCCACCTTTCACCCCATGCCCATGTGCAGTAGTGCAGCAGTTTGCTAACACTCTAATGAAGCAGAAGAGCTGGCTGGTGTGGGGCCCGTGGGGAAGAGCATGCCACTGGCACTGACACATCCAGGGTGCACCAAAAGCAGTGCTGGTCCCTTGAGGTTCCTTTTGGGATCTCCCATGTCCCTCTGGTGCCTCGTAATCACCTCACACCTGCACACACCAAGGACACAGCAGGGCTGGTTCTTTGGAGCCCTTTATGGGGTTCTCCATTCCACGTGATGGTCCTTGATTTTTCCCAACCACCTTACATCTGAACACACCAAAGCAGGGTTGATCCTTCCGTGTGTCTCCCATGTCCCGTGGTGGCCCTCAACATCTCTCCATCACCTCCCAGCTGCCCACACCAGGGCAGGTCTGGTCCCCAGGGCTCCCTTGGCAGCATCACACATTGTCGACCCTCTGATGTCCCTCAGCCACCTCCTGGACTGAGTATCTTGGTGGTCCCCACACACCCTTGGGCTGTTCCCTGGGTGGCTCATGCTCATTCCTGCAGGAGTGGAGCGAGGAGCTGGGGCAGTTGGCAGGGGCACGGGCAGCCAGCTGCCTGGAGGGCCCTGCTCCACCACCAGCCCCACAGTTGGGCTGGAGCGAGGTCCTGCTGCCGGTGGGCGCCGGAGGCTTCAGGGCCGTGCTGGAGCTCTGGTTTGCTGAGGGACAGCGCTATGACTACAGGACGGGGCGCTGCAGCAGCAATGCCACCTGCAGCCATTACACCCAGGTGGGCACGGGGGGCACGGGGGGGGTGCAGGGCTCCAGGACACCAGTGACAAACGCTCTCCCACAGCTGGTGTGGGCCACAGCAGGACAGCTGGGCTGCGGCCGGCACCGCTGCCCCAGCCCCCACGGCCCCAGCGAGGCCTTCGCCTGCGCCTACTCGCCGGGGTAAGGGGCTGCAGGGTGGGGCTGGGGCTTGGTGGGTGGGGCTGCGAGGGTGGGGCTTGGCATGAATGGGCGGGGCTTGGAGATGTGGGTGGGGTCTCAAGCAGGTGTGTCCAGGTTGGGGCATGGGTTGACCTATGAGATGTGTGGCAGGGGAGGGGGTGGAAAGCTTGTCCTGGTGGCAGGTGGGACTGTGCACTGAAGTGGGTGGGGCTTGGAAATGCAAATTGGGCTATGTTCTGGAAGTGGGAGGGTGTGGATGTTCTAGGCGGGGTTGTGTGTTGAAGTGGGCGGGGCTGAGTGCTGTGGACAGAGATGCAAGTGGGTGGGGCTGGGGAATGAAGGCAGGGCAGTGATGTAGAAATGGGTGTGGTTTTGCCATGTGGGTGTGGGCTTGCCCCAGAAAGGGGTGTGGCTTTCCCGGGTGGGTGGGGCATCTTCCTCCAGCTGCCTGTGGGGCCAGGGGCAACTGGGAGGTGGCCGGGATGCCCATCCTGCCCTACAAGCAGGGACCCTGGTGCTCCCTCTGCACCGCTGGCCTCTCCGGCTGCTTCAAGTCCTGGGACCACAGTGGCGGGCTCTGCGGTGAGTCTCCCCCGTCACCATGGCCTCTGCATGACCCTGGTGCTGCTGTCTCCACCCCTGATGCCCTCACTGTCCCTCTGGTGTTTCCAGAGGTGCCCAGGAACCCCTGTCGCATGAGCTGCAGGAACAGTGGGCACCTCGACATGAGCAGCTGCCAGTGCACCTGTCCCCCCGGCTACACAGGCAGGTACTGCCAAGGTGAGAGGGCACCGTGCAGCCTCAAGAGGCTCATGCATGGCTGCTGCAGGGCATATGTGTGCATGGCTGCTGCAGGGCATATGTGTGCATGGCTGCTGCAGGGCATGCAGGTGCAGGGCATGCACGGGCACAGCCGGTGCAGTGTGGGCAGCACAGACAGGGGCAGGGGCTGCCCATCCCCCTGGAGCTAATGCAGTGCTGTGCCCACAGTGAGGTGCAGCGGGCAGTGCCTCCACGGAAGGTTCAGGAAGGAGGAGTGCTCCTGCCTCTGCGACGCGGGCTACGGTGGAGCTGAGTGCGGCAGTGAGTCTGCGCCCACCTGCACTGCTGTGGGGTGGCATCAGGGATCCACAGGCAGGGGACCCCAAAGTGGGACAAAAGGTCCTCTGTGGGCCCATCCCTGCTGCCACAAGGACCCACCTGCTTCTGCCTGTGTCCCCAGCAAAGATCCATTTCCCCTTCCATGCCTGTGACGTGCGGATAGACAGCGACTGCTTCATGGTGTCCCCTGAAGCCGACACCTACTATGGAGCCAAAATTAAATGCCAGGTGAACTCCTGGGGTGCTCCAAGCATCTCTGTGCATCTGAAAAGTGCTACCCATGCTTGCAGCCCCCCTGGGCATCTCTCCTCTGCCTGGAGCGGTGCTGGGCCATGCAGGTGGGGCAGACTCACTCCCTTCCCCATAGGAGAAAGGAGCAATGCTGGCCCAGATAAGAAGCCAGAAGGTTCAGGACATCCTGGCTTTCTACCTCAGCCGCTTGGAGATGGGTAACAGGGTGACAGACACTGATTTTGAGACTGGAAACTTCTGGATTGGTGAGAGACAGCAGCAGGCAGGTTGCAGAGTGCCCAGGATGCTGGCAGATGTGCCAACCCACCTCCTGCTCCCCCAGGTCTCACCTACAAGACATCCAAGTCTTCCTTCCGCTGGGATGTGGGTGAGCCATCCTCATTCACCAGCTTCGCTTTTGGGCAGCCAGACAACCAGGGGTAAGTGGATCTAGAGGACACCAAACTCTGCATGGTGTCACTGCTGACTGGCTTCACCACCATCCTGGTGGGACACAGGTTTGGGAACTGTGTGGAGATGCAAGCATCAGCTGCCTTCAACTGGAATGACCAGCGCTGCAAGACCCGAAACCGGTACATCTGCCAGTTCGGTGAGTGAGCGGCTGGGAGCCCTCCTGTGCTGTCCTGGGTGTGCTGGGCCCTGGAGGTGCCAACCCCCAGCTCTGCTGGCTCGGTCCCTTGTTGCCAGCCCTGCCCAGACCTCTGTGTCTCTCCTGGGTGGGAGGTACTGACTCTACTCATGCCATTGCAGCCCAGGAACACATCGCCCTGTGGCAGCGGGACCCCTGAGCTGGTAGCCCTGGAAACTGGCCAGCGCTGGCTGCTGTGCTGAACCTGTGGCTCAGGAGAACCCTGGTGCTGTGCCAAGCCCAGACCATGGCTCAGGAGGATCTCTCCACAGCTCACTTGTGCAGGGAATGAGGGGCTGAGGGGACCCATGGCACTGCAACCTGGCAAGAAGGGGCGTGCTGTACATGACCATCCCTGAAACAGCATCTTCTTCTGCCCCTCATCTTCCTCTGTCACTGTCACTCTGCAACACTCTGGGCAGGAGATGTCCCTTGCAACAGCCAGGTACAAAATCATCCTCCTCCAAAATTGGCAGCTGGGCTGTGTCTGGACGGTAATCTCAGTGTGACGAGGGGCCATGGGGGCTCTTTGGGGGTGCAGACCTTGGCACAGCTCAGGGTGAGGACTGGGCACGGCTCTGAGCCATCGTCCTGACCTGGGTGAGAATGTCCCAGCCTGGTGGGTTTCTCACCATCACCTGGTCCTTCATCATCTGCCCGCTCATTAATAAAGACCTCTCTCCCTTGGGAAAAGCAGTTTGTCTCTTTTTCCTCCTCTAAGCCCACCAGACTCCCTAGCCACAGCCCACATCCTGCCTGCACTGGGTGCAGCTTCCAGTTTCATCTCTTGGGTGGGTTCTGGGGTTGCAGGAGCCAAGGTCATCCTTGGCTGAACTCTTCAGTACATGGGGTTGTCCTGAAGGGATGGTGTTAGCCAAGAGCTGCTTCTTCCAACCTCAGGATGGCCTGAAGTCACAGCACCCCGTGTTCTGGATGCAAGCCCGTGCCCCCAGCACTGGTGGGTGTCGGTGGGTGTCAGTGGGTGCTTCTGGAGGTGATGTGCCACTGCCCTCCTCCTTTCATAAAAGCCCACTCCAGTGCAGGTGTGGGGTGTGGGAATGGAAATGTCTTCAGCCAGGGTGTTTTGTTGCCTGTTGGCTGTGCACTGTCTCAGCCAAGGGAAGGCACCATCCACATCACTGGGCTGGGCTTGGGGCCCCGGGCAAGCTGGGCAAACCCAGGGTGAAATGAGCTGGCAGCCAGGAGGGTAAGGTCCAGCAGGTGGGAGGTGGTGGGAGGATGGAGGTGGAAATGAGCCCAGAGAGGATGAGGGTGAGGCTGGAGATCCCCAGCACAGAATCCAGCAAGTGAGGCAGGAGGATGGAGCTGGAAGGAGCCCGGGGAAGATGAGGCTGAGGATGGAGATCCTGAGAGAAGGGTCCAGCAGGTGGGGCAGGAGAATGAAGCTGGAAGGATGAGGATGAGGATGAGGGTGAGGATGGAGATCCCGAGAGAAGGGTCCAGCAGGTGGGGCGGGAGAATGAAGCTGGAAGGATGAGGATGAGGATGAGGGTGGAGATCTCGAGGGCGGGGTGCGGCAGGTGGGAAGGGGCGGGAGGATGGAGCTGGAGGGAGCCCAGGGAAGATGAGGGTGAGGCTGGCGATCCCCGGGGGAGGGTGATCCCGGTCCCCGCGGTGCCGGCAGTGGGGCGGCCCGCGGTCCCCCCGGCCGGCGGTGGTAGCGACCGGTGGCAGCGCGCTCGGTCGGGCGCGGGGCCGGAGCGGGGCCGGAGCGGGGCCATGACGCTCTTCGGCAGCGGGGACGCGGGCTGGAGATGTGAGTACCGACCGCATCCGGCCCTCCACCCTCCCCGAGTGCCCCTTGCCCCGCGGGATCTCCTCTCACACCCCTTCCCCGGGAGATGCTCCGGCACTGGGATGCTCGATGCTGGATGCACCGGCAGCTCTGACCGAGGCGGGGGTGTTCCCTTGCAGCCTTCCAGTGCCTCTAAGGCTCCCCACCCCGGGCACGGCACCCTCCGGAGTGCCCACCACAGCTGTACCAGTCCCTCCCCGGGGCTGGCCTTCCAATACTCGGGATGCCGGGTCCTTCCCATGCCATCACCCGTGGGACAAGGATGTCCTCCCACTACAGGGTTATCCCCATGCCATTACCCCTCCACACCATTAGCCCCAGGACTGGAATATCCTCTCAGTACGGGAATGCCCCATGCCATTCTCTCCTAGAACAGGGATTTCTTCTAGTTCTGGGATGTCCCCAAGCCATTAATGCTGGGTCAGGCATGTACTCTCAATAATGGGATGCCCCTTTGCTAATACCCTCCCAGGACAGGAATATCCTCCAAGTACTGGGATGTCCCTCCTTGCATTATTGCCCCATGCCATTACTCCATCAGGAGAGGAATATTCTACCACTACCCTTCTGTTACTGGGGAGAGAGCCCAGACACTGGGAACAGCTGGTCACACCTACTGCGGCCAAGACTGAGTGTGCAAGAAGGAGCCCTCAACTGTCTCCTCACCCCAGTGGCCACAGAGGTTAAGGAGTGTCCCAAAATTAAATACAGATATTCACAAACCACACCATCAGTGCCTCTCAAATGTATATGCAGAAAATAGATTCAAGCTGGCTTTTATATGGATGTTGGTTGTGAAATCCTAAAGGAGGGATGAAGAGCATCGCCAGGGAGGTGCGATGTGGCATTGCTGAGCTGTGCGTCCAGAGGCATTTCCACCCCACATATCATCACACATGTCTCAGCAGCCTTTGGGAGGATGAAGCAGCTGGACACAGGGTTTTTCCCATCCCTGGAACCCAGCTGCACTCACAGGCATCCTGCTGGCCTGGATATCCCTGAAAAATAATCCAATCACCAAAGGTGGATTCACCACAGTGATGGGAAGTGTCTCTGCAGGTTAATTATGCATCAGAAGTGCTTTCTGCCACCCTAATTGGAGCCTGCCTAGCTTTGGGTCCTTGAGATGGGGCACCCATCAGAAGGCATAGCTGGAGCTGTTACATTTCTGGAACTACTCTCTGCTGCTCACATCCTTCCCAAAGACTTAAATCTAGAGAGACCTGCCAGCCCCCTTCTCGTCCTGTGGATGCTCTGCAGTGGGACATCTCCACCCAGGAGAGAAGTGTGGCTGGGAAGCTGGTTCCAGAGACGTGTCTGTGTGGGGTAAGATATTGGCATCCCCTTTTCTTTCCACTCATTCCTCTCCTCTCCCCTCAGATTTGGATATGTCCAGGGAGTCCAAGCTGAGCCGGGCCAGGCTGGGCCAGAAGCGTCAGCACAGCAGCAGCCTGTACCAGTGAGTGCCTGTGCAGGGCAGGGGTGCACTGGGGGCTGGGGACTATCCCACACCTGGCTCCTCTTCCTCCCCTGCTCTCTGTCACTCACCTCTGCCTATTCCAGCTGGGAGGCATAGGGTAGGGACATCCCTGCCTCAATCCAACGGGGCTCTTGGAGCATCACCTGGTGCCAGATGGCACAGGTGCATTTGGAGTCCTCACCAGGCTCCTCCTGGTGTGTGGGGTGTGAGGATTCCCCTTCCCCATCTGAAGGCAGTGGGAGAACAAGCAGAGCCCTGTGATCTCCACACCTGCTACAGGTGTTGCCCCCCAGTAATGGCTTCACACTGTCAGGGGGTAAGTTTAGGTTGGACATAAGGAATAAATTCTTCTCTGTGAGGGTGGTAAGGCACTGATACAGGTTGCCTAGAGAAGCTGTGGATATCCCATCCCAGGAGGTGTTCAGGATCAGGTTGGATGGAGCTTGGAACAACCTGGTCTAATGGAAGGTGGTGTTGCCAATGGCAGGGGGGTTGAAATGAGATGAGCTTCAAGAACTCTTCTAGCTGAAACCATTCCAGAATTCTATGATTCTGTGTCAATGTCAGTTGCAATTGTGGCCTTTAAATGCCATTCCTCAAACTCTGCAGAGGCACACAGGGGTGGTGATATCTCTGAGGAGGGCAGTAGGTGATGGTGATGATGGCACAAGTGGTAGATGAAGAGCCTGTCCCCATCCCTGTGCACTTTTGGCTCCACATCTCAGTGGATGTGTGGTGAGAAGAGGATTGGAGCTGGTCTCCTGTCTTGTTACAGCTTTTTTGTGAACGCCCTGACTGAACTAATTTCTCTGCCCGTTGCCATGGAGCTGAAGGGATGCAGCACTGGAGGGCTGGGACTGCTGGCCCCCTTGGGCAGTGGAGCATGGCAGCCACTGCTTTTGCTGTTCCCAGGAGATGCTCTGAGCAAAGATCTGAGCCAGAAAACCCCTTGCTTTGTCCCCAATTGAGTGCTAGACCCCAAGACTAGCTGTGCTGCAGTGCCACCAGTTCTCTCACAGCACAGGGTGGCCTGTGGCATCCCCATCCCTTTTGGCATGGGCTCCAAGCTGCCCTCTGGGCTGGGCAAGCCTGGCCTAGGCTTGGTGCCCCAGGCAGGGCAGCCCAGCTTGCCTGAGGGCCCCCCAGCAAACCTCCAGCTCTCCCTGAGCTCCTGCATTGATCTTGTGGTCACAAGTTCATCTGCAGCCAGATCTGGAGCACTGGGGGACCTTGTCCTGGTTCCCCCATTCCTGGCAGCATGAAGGCTCCCTGCTCCAAGTGATTCTCAGATCAAGGCTTTGTCTCCCCTCAGATTAGGCTTAATCCTACACTCCCTGACTCTGCAGGAGCTGAAGCAGAAAAATAAGCTTCAGCATCCTTCTACTTCCTCCTCCTCTTCTTCCTTCTCCTTTCCCCACTCCCTGCTCCTGGTCCAGAGTGCATGATTTATTACTGGAATGTGACTGCTCGCAGTGGATCTGCTGACAGATCTCTTCTTAATTTGGAGCCAAGCGAGCCAGCAGCATGTACGTGGAGCCATGACCATGAAATTTAACATCAAGGCACTCTAAATGCAGGTTCCTGAGGGCAGACCTTGCTGATGCTGCCCCAGGGACTTCTCACCATCCTCCTTAACACCCTTGTTTGTCTATGAGGATGATCACTTCCAGGGCAGAGTCACCTCCTGGATCATGCTACACCTTGTGTGGGATCCTCTGGGATGCCTCTTGCTCCCCAAGCATGAAGGCTGGGTGGGTTTGTGCCCAGCAGTGACTGCTCCACGATGTCTGTGGGTGACATTGTTTGCTCTCTCCCCTTCCTGCAGCAGTAACTGTGACCTGGACTATGATCTCTACAGGGATGACTTCCCATACCGGTGAGCACAGCATTCCAGGAGCAAGATGAGCTGAGCATGGCTGGGTTTGACCTGTGACTGTCTCTGATCATGGAAAAACGGGGTGTCCCTGGACATCCATCTCCTTGCCTTTGTCAAAGGCTCGGTCGTGGTTCCCCCCTTGAGGGAGCTGCACCTTCCCCAGGCTGGGGGCCTTGGGGAGGGGTACCTGGGGCAGGGACAGCATGTGGTCAGGGCAGTGCCCAGCCTGGGAGTCCTTCACTGCACAGGGACCCCAGGACATGCTCTCTTGGCTGGCAGGGGCTGCTGCTGCACCTCTGAGGTTGTGCTCACACCCCGTGCTCTTTTGCCCTTGCAGGGTATACGAGTACCAGAAGATCCCCCCACTCATTAACCGCATCCCAGTCAAGACCAGGCGGACTCACTCGAGAGCAGGAAGCAAGAGCAGCCTGAGTCCCCAGCCTGGGACAAGGAGCAGCACTAGCTCATCAACAGGACGGACAAAGTGTAAGTGCAACAAGGCTGGGAGGAAGAGAAGCAGAGGTTTTGTATCTCGGTACATTAGAGCAGCGCTGTAGCCCAGAGGCCCCACTTGATGCTGACCCTGACTTGATGCTGAGTCCCCAGCTCCAGCAGACACAGCCTGGGCTGCACTGGTGTGCTGGCTGCTCCCTGGATCCATTCCTGTTCCCCAAGGATGCCCAGAAGGGAGGATGTTTCATAGAGAAGAATGTTTTGTAGAGGAAAATGCTCCAGAGAAAGGGAATGCTCCGGAGAGGGGGATGCTCCGGAGATGGCTGCCCAGGATGGCATGTCTTCCTGGCTTTGGGTGGGATCTTCATGGCTCCTCTTCCAACAGTGCAAGCTGAAGAGCTGCACTCCATCAAGGGGGAGCTGAGCCAGATCAAGGCACAGGTGGACAGTCTGCTGGAGAGCCTGGACCGCATGGACCAGCGGAGAGAGCGTCTCACAGGTGAGGGGACCAGCCACCGACCCTCCAACATTTGTGTGTCTGTGCCAGGCAGCTCATGGGCACACAGCCCGAGCCCTGATCTGGGTTTAAGGGGAACCTCCCTGTGTGCCCAGGACATCCAGAGCTAGCTGGGCAGATTCCCCACATCCTTTCCCTTCTCTGGGCTGGCATGGAAGAGCCCAACCTTTTGGTACAAGGGAAACAGGCGAGGACAGTACTGGTATTTGCACAGGTACCCCAAATTTCTTCTGTCTCTGCCTTTTCAGGGTCCAAGGAAAGGGAGAAGAAGAGGGCAGAGCCGGGGACAGAGTCACCATCCCCAGCTGGAGAGGGGTCACAGGAGTCACGGGGAAAGGAGGGGACGAGGGCTGATGGGGACAGAGACCTGTGCAACATTGACAGTGCAGAGGAGAGCACAGACACAGAGGAGACGGTAAGAGGAGGGCCAGATTCTATGCCAGACTATTTCTCTAAAATCCACCCCTGCTTGCTGCTGAGGGATGCCTGAAGTAGACTAAATGCTCCATTGGGGTTCCCCAAGCCATTCCAGATGTGTGCCAGGGCTAAAACCTTTGGCACAGCCAGAACATCCCCAAGTACCCTGCAGCAACCCCCTGGGTGTGCATCGCTCCAGCACCAGGGCTACAAAAACGCCCTCGGAGCAGAAACACATTTTATCAAAGGTGCTGCTCCCACACTGCACTCCCCAGGTGGGTGTGGGATCCCAGGTACTGGGCAGGGTGCCGAGTTTGATCCTACTGCTGGAGTGCATCACAGGACGGCCATGCTGTGTTTCTCCTCACAGGTGAAAACCCACATTTCGGACCCCAAGGGGAGCCAGTAGCCAGACTGGGATGCTGTGGCCTTCCTGTGAGGCCAGCCCTTCCCAGCTTGTGTTATTTCTTTTGAGGCTTCCAGCTAGTGCCACACACGACACAAGGTGCCTGCCCTTGGCATGGCCATCCCCTGCTGCTGGCAGCCTCACGTCCTATCCTGGAAGTTGCCTGCCAGCTCTGGCAAGAGTTTTTGTGTTCCAGTGCACTTGTTTTCTTTTTCCTTCTGTTTTCAGACCAATGGATAAGCAGAGGTGGCCTGGGGAGGGAAGGGAGCAGTAAAAAATAGAAAGGACCATATCCCAAAGTAGCATCTCAAATCCCAGCTGGCCTGCTGCCAGCATCACCTCACCCACAGGATGCTGTGGAGAGAGAATGTAGCCCAGGGCTCCCACCCCTATGGCACAAGTGGCATCCCAACCTCCAGACCCTGGGAACTGGTGCAGCAGGCACAGGTACAGCCCAGGATGGCTTTCAGAGCTGCTCAGAATCCCGCCATAGGAAGAAGGAACCATGCTAAGCCAGCTTTAGGAGGCTTTTGTGGGATTTTAGGATGGTGCCAAGCCTAGCTCTGATGTGACCTGCAGGACCAGCAGTGGGGCAATGCCAACCCAATCATTCCCATTTGCTCCAGCTCCCAAATGTGTTTTCCTTACTGATTTTCCACAGGCTGTTCTCAGCCAGGCATTGCATCTGCAGCCAGCAGGACTCTAGTAAGAGCTTTATGAGGCACCCAAAAAGTCCTGGTCCCCCTTGTGCTCCCCAGTGTCACATTTCAGTTACATGTCCCTCATTTCTGTTGTCCTTCTCTCACTAGTAGGAACTTGTTCTGTATTTTTAATTTGCTCTGGTAAGAGTGTACTGTCTTGGAAAGAAAAATAATTTATAGTTCTTTTCTCCGGTTACTTGACTCCAATGCAGTTTTTAACCATCTGAAGTGAACAGTTTTGTACCCCATTTTATGCACTGCCAGACACAGCCCTCAGCTCTGAGGGCTTTCTTGGATGCTGCCTTTCCTACAGCTCAACCCACAGGCACGAGTGCAGCTCTGCTCTGTATCCCAATGGACAATACCCCAGCTTCCCTACCAGCCCACCATGGTGCAACTTGGCAGACAAGACCACCTGCTGTACTCCATCCCCAGGAATAACCAGATTCCAAGGAAGCACCCAGCTCCCCCTGAACTCCTCAAGGACAGTGGGAGCAGAGAGGGTCACCCCAACTGTAGAAGCACATCCTTCCACCTCTGCCCATGGCTGGCAGAGGCCCCAGGAGGGCCATGCAAGCAGAAGACTCACCAGAAAAAAATATTATTTATTATTACCAAAAAAACTAACAAAACACAACTCTGCCACCCTGAAGCACTGCCTGGGCAAGAAGTCCAATGGATGCTAGTCCATGCCATGATGTGATTCCTGCCTGGTTCTGCCTAGATGCTGCCTGCACAGATGGATACGGTGGGGAGCTTGGAGCAAGGGTTTCAGCCTGGTGCTGTGACCACCCCAGGGTGAGATGTGGGGTCCTGGAGTGCCAGCAATTGCATGGAGGGAGGTGTTGGGCAGGCTCTGGCTGCTGAGGCAGTATGGAAGTTGTTCTTTGGGGGCTTCAGCAGCGTGCAAGGCTGTTTGGGTCCCGTGGTGCCAGTCGAGAATGGCCTCCTGTGACATGACAGCTCCTTAGGTGCACTCTGGGGTGCTTGGGCAGTGCGGGGGGCGCAGATTCCTGTGTCCTTCAGCACAGTTCTTGGGCCTCCAGCTACATGGGCAGCACGAGGGGGTCTCCAGCAGTGCAAAGGTAGGCTCATCCAGTCCCCAGCAGCATGAGGCATTAATCAGGCTAGGTCTGGGCATTCACCAGCAGTTACAATTAAACTTAAGCTTCAACTTAACAAACTACTAAGATTCTAAAATAAACTTATTTTAATCCCCAGCAGTGATGAGTGGATCAGGCAGGCTCCAGGGGTCTCCGGCAGCATTGAAAGCAACTTGTGCGGGCTCTGGGAGATGTCCCATCCCCAGACTCCAGGTCTCACGGGCACTCAGGCACTGGTGGCGGCGGGGGCAGTAGCGCTGGCAGCGGCGGCGGCATCGCGGCGCTGGGCGGCCCGCAGCAGGCTCTGCCGCAGCACCGGGTACTGCCGATGGCAGCCATCGAGACCGAGCCGCAAGGCTTGCGCCCAGTCCTCGGGCGGGCCGCCCCGGCCGCCGCCCAGCACGGCCGACACCTGGTTGAGGGCGGGCAGCAGGGCCAGCGTGAGGCGGGCGGCGGCGCGGCGCTCCTCGGGCTCGGCGGGCTGCAGCATCCATGAGGCGGCGGGCGCGGGCGGCCGGCACAGCGCGCAGCCCACGGCCAGGTCGTACATCTCCACACCCGCGTCCGCCAGAGCCAGGGCGCCTTCGCTGACGGCGGCGGCCAGCTCCGAGCCCCCGTCCTGCAGCAGCAGCGCGCTGACGGCCAGGCGGGCCCGCGGGTAGCGGCCCAGCCGCACGGCCGGCTCCAGCGCCTCCCGCAGCGCCGCCGCCGCCTCCCGCTCCGCCTCTCGCTCCGCCGCCGCGCCCGGCCGGCCCCGCGCCCCACGCCCCGCGAAGGGCGCCCGGCGGAACTCGCAGAGCAGCCGGCCCGGGCCGGGCTCGGCCGCCTCCCGCGGGCCCCAGGCGGCGCAGAGCACCTTGGTGCCGCTGCCCAGCTCCACGTAGGCCGAGCCCTGCGCCTGGCTCAGCAGCCCGGCCCTCGCGAACAGCGGCCGCAGGGCACAGGGGTCCCGCGGCGCCGCCCCCGCACCCTCCTCGTCCTCCTCATCCTCGGCCGCGGTCGCTGCCCACAGCGCCGGCGGCTGCGACTCCTCCGGGCCGCGCAGGCGGCGGTGATCCAGCGGCATGGCCGGCGGGACACGGCGAGCGGGCGGAGACGGGGCGGGCCCGGGAAGGAGGCGGGCACAGGCTGTGAGTGGCAGCGGGATCCCACCCCATCCCACCCCATCCCGCCCCGCCTGCAGAGCCGGTGAGCAGAGCGCGGGGCAGGGAGCCTTTATTGACAGGAAAGCCGCGCAGGGGTCAGACAGGGAGACAAAGGGGCAGGGGTTCCTCCCTCAGTCAGTTCTTCAGCTCCCCCAGGCGGAGCCTGGCAAAGTCCGTGGCCAGTTTCAGGGCTTCCTGCAGGCAGCCCACATTCTTGCCTGTTGCCTGTGCAGAGATGTCCTTTCCACCGCCTTTGCCGTCCATCAAGCCAGACACTTCCTGCACCCACTGGCTGGCCTTCAGGCCCTTATTTGCAGTCTCCTGGGCAGGAAAAGAAACCTGCGGTCAGCACTGAACAGCAATTGCCCTACCCCTTGCCTTCCACCCTACTAAGTCCTGTCTGTCCCCACTCTTCCCCTTCCCTGTTTGCACAGCATAACCCCTCTTCCCTCACTTCTGCAGCCTGACAATAAGCCCAAGGACAAAAGCTGTGTCTCTTGCCAAGCCCAAATCAGTTCTGGCTGTGTACTCCTAGACAGTTCCTGCCTGAAGGCTGCAGCTCCTCCACAGAGGCTCAGGGAGAGGGAGCCACGCAATCTTGGCATTACCTGGGGTACTTGACACAGGCAGGTGATCCTGCCAGCTTCATTATCCACAGCAAAAAGCATAGCAGCAGTTTGGGGGGAATTAGTCTTGAAGAGCTTGAGAGATTCATTCAGGGCCTGGAAGAGAACAAAATCATTGCATGACTGCCTCCCTGTGCTTGCACCCAGCCCAAACAGCACCCACAGAGACCTCAGGGATCAGGAATTGCATTAAATCAGTCAGCAGCACTCTGCAACGCTCCTCCTTCCAAACATGACCCAGCTTCACATTCCTGGCACTGTAGAAGCCTTGGCAGGGGACATAAACCCTGCCTGTGTACCCCAGCGAGGAAGGAGAAGATGCCTTCATTTCCCTACATTAAGGTATTCAGGAACTGGCAAAATCAGCCCCAGAAACCTCTGCCTGAGTGTACTGGCTGGAGGGGAAAAAGCTCCTCCTACCAGAAGGGAACAGCTATTCCAAAGGGAGTCAGGAGGACTCAAATGCAGCATGAAGAGCCTGCAAGGGTTATCAGACACAGCAGGCAGGGAAGAACCAGGGAGACTGCCACACATTCCATTATTCCCAAGGAAACCATCATTCCTCACTTGCACAGACAGCATGATGCAGCACAGAGCCCCAGGAGTGGGTCCTCTGGTGAGCAAAGCAGTGCTGCTCTGGGTGGACTGGGAACATGCAGTTCCCTGGGCTGCCAGCACTGCCATCCCATGGGATGCACCCTTCTGCCAGGGAAAATGCTGCAACAGCACCCACTGGGAGCAGAAGCATGGGTATCATGGTGATGCTGGTGCCACAGAGAGTGAGCAGGATCAGCTCCAAGACGCTCGGAGAGGAAATTTTAACAGGGTGTTAAGCACAGAGTGGTCTAAGCCCAGGCACAGCCAGCCCCCACTGCCTGGCAGTTCTTGGGCTCAGCACTGTGACACAACGCACACAACAGAGCATTCATTCAAACAGAAATCACTTGGAAAAAAACTTGTGTGTGGAGAAGGGAAGGAGGAGATTCAGCCCTGGCCAGGGAAGAACTTGAACTCAGCTGAGCAGACAGTGCTGGGGGCAGATCTCTGCCTGGCCCTGTCCACACACTCAGCCTAGGATACCACTCCCAGAACTGATATGCAGGAGCCACAAGCATCACAACTTTCATGGCTCAGCAGAGCTGCTGCTCTCAGTCCCTTAAGGGCATTTTGGTGTCATGTCTGCTGCAGGATGAGTCTTACCTGGGACACAATGGGATTTCTGCTGGGCTCCCTATCTACCACCATGTTTGGAAGCTCAGCAAGTGGTCAAAACACCACCCCTGCAAGCCCATTTGCCAGTCCAGGAGGTAGGACAAGAGAATATCCCAGTGGTCCCTCCTCCTCAGGGATGACAGGTGGCAAGAGGGACAGCTCTGTAGTACTGAACCACCTCCCTGAGTGATGAAAGACCACCCAGCTGCTCTGCAGGCACAAGGAAGGTTGTGAGGACAGATCAGACTTTCCCATACCTTTGCTGAAGCTCCATTTTCCATCTCCATGATGACCCATGGCTGGTTAGGGTGACTCTCAATAACTTGCTTGGTCTTTTCCAGTACCTAAGACAACAGTGGTCAACCACCAGACCATCCACACTGTGTATGGACACAAGACCCACCTGGGCAGAGCAGGGGCAGAAGTCCCTAAGCTGCCCAAACACACCCACAGCCCAGCCTGGAACAGCCTCACACTGTGAAGCCAAGAGGAATATATTCTGACAGGCAAGTATGTGGCCTGCAAGACAGCATGTTGTGCGTGATTTCTCCTCCAGAAAACTCCAGTGGGATCCAGGACGAAGCTTGCACCCAGGAGCACTGTTAGGGCAGGAATAGGCTGCCATGCTTCAACCCAGGACATAAGACAGACATAATTCTGCTTCAGGAGGCAGGAGGAGAAACTGGAAGGCTGAACAGTGTGAGGGGCATTCCCACACATCCATTCTCTTCTGGACACTAACAGAGCTCCCGAAGGAGCACCCCACAGCCCTCCCATGCTGTCCTTTATTCCAGCCCATGACTCACTCTTTTCTGGATATCGGCTTTGCTTGCTCGGTCCAGGTCATCCATGACTTTCTTCAGTGCTTTAACAGCCTCTCTCAGTTCATCTTTCTGCCACTGTGGGATAACAGCAGTGGCCAGTGTCTGTAAAAGAGGAGCAGGTAGAGAAGGTTAAAGGTGCCAGCAATCAGGAGATGCAGCACCTCATGAACTCTGCCTCAACTGGCAGAGCCCACTAAGCTCCACTCCTCTCCCAGTGCCAATGACCTGAGGCAACAGTCATCCCAGCAATGGGATGCAGGGCTGTTGGGCAGGAGCAGGAAAGTGAACTCAGGCCTCCTTAATACCACCCAGTTCTGGCAATCAAGGTCCCATTCACTTTGGGGAGGCAGAGCACTGCTACCATCCTCACCTCACCGAGATCCGTGATCTCCTTCTGCACATCCTTGTTGGGAGCTGTCTGGACCTTCACCTTGGCCTCCAGGGCTGACAGCAGCTTCCTGAGGCTGTCAACTTTCCTGAGGGCCTACGAGAATACGGTCTGAGTTAAATCAAGCCAGAAGATTGAGCAGGCTGAGCTTTTGGTCAGTGTGTGAAGAGGTGAGGAATGCTGGAATGCCCAGGATGGATCTTAGTAACTCTTGGGAAGCCACAGGGCCAAAGCAGGCAGCACCTAACCAGAGCCAGAGTGTGATGCTGGCACATGGGCCCTACATCTCTTTTCTTTTCCAGGATTGCCAAGATCCTCCCAAAAGAGAAATCATCTCTCCCATGAAACTCCTTCATCCCCCTTTAGGGAGCACCAGCCGACATCCAAAGTCATTGCCATCTGCAGCAGAGGAGTGGATTCTCAGACTTCACCACTCTCCTGCCAGCCTTGCCAGCTGCTGAGAGCTCTACATCGGCAGCCACTCTGAAAAGCAACCTGAGCTAACCCTAGAGCTATCCCACATGCCCACTCAGGTTTCTCTGCCACAACACCTACAGCTGAGACTTCTCCCTCTCTGCCCTGCTCCGACTGTAGTACAGCCAGGGTCTCCAGCACAGTCTTTTCCAACAGCAGCACCCTTTTCCGTAAGTCCCTCAGAGGATATTGTGCAAATTTGTACAAAGGGAACTTTGGCACAGAGTTAACAGGTGGAATTTCAGAGAGGATCTCTCCTGCCTGCCCTTACCTTCCGAGCTTCAGCCCCAGTGACTGCAACTATCCTCCGAATGCCTTTAGCAATTGCCTCTTCTGAAACAATCACAAAGGGGCCAGCATGGCTGGAGTTCTGCAAGTGCCTTGGGAAAGAACCCAGACAGATCCACAATAGAGAGTTAGAAGTCCACCTCTCATCTCAGCAAGAATCAGCACAGAAATAAGACAACCATCCTGCCAGGGAAATGCAGCAGTGTGGGAAAGACAGACAGACAGGCAGAAAAAACCACCTGTGCTAAAAGTAATGAGTGAGGAAAGGGTGCTCCCAGCACTGCCAGAGACCCTGCATGAGGTCAGGGGCAATACAGGCAGTTAACTGCCTGCAAAAGGTAATTTTAAGGACTGATTGACTCAAGACTGGGAATGCAAAGGCACGTCATCACCACCATCTCCATCTCTGCCCTGGATCTGCCCAGTGTATGCTTATGGCACTCCCAGGAGCTCAAGATCCACAGGAACTCCTTTTCAGCCACCTGCCGCCTTCCCCAGCCTCTCCAGGTACTCACGTCCCTCCGCAGAACTCAATAGAGGTGATGGAGCCCCCAGGGCCAGAGGGGTCAGCCAGCAGCTCCTCCACAGGGATGCCAATGGAGACCACACGGACAGGATCGGGGTAGGTCTCATCAAAAACTGCCCGAAGTCCTTGGATAGCTTTGGCTGCTGCAAGAGGGCAGTCCTTGGCATACACTGTCTGCAGAGAACAGCAAAGAGATGCAGGTAAGAGCCAGGCCTGTCAGCTGTCACTGAGGGCCCACATAACCAAGAAATTTCTTCCTCTGAAAGATCCTAGAAGTCTTATGCCTCACCTGAGCTGGGGTTTGTTGAGCTGCAAGAATCACAAAGTTATTGGCAGATGTCTCATCTTCAGAACTCCCAGTACCACCTGCTCAGACTCCCTGCGTGTTACTGCACATGCAAATGGTTCCCAGCAGGGCTGGCTCTGACACTGGCACCAGATAGAGCAACTCTCCTGGCATTGGGGACACATCACTGGGTTGTCTGAGTGTATGCTTAAATCCAGCCAGGCCTGCAAAACTATTCTGCCAAACTCCCTGGCTCTTGTAGCTGATGTGATACTACTGAAGGCATGCGAACACTCCAACCCTAGAGAGGGCTTGAAACCAATGAACAGAACAATCTATATGGGGTTTTCCCGCTCAAAACCCGCTAAGGTAGGTGATAGCAGTCTGTGCACAATACTGCACCAGCAGCTCAGAATCCTCCTGTGAGTGCCAAACTCCCAGCATCCCTGATCATCCAAAACTTGGACTCAAGGTATAGAATGTGTCAGCCATACCTACCTTTGACTCCTCAATCATCTGGTTGGCAATCCCTTCAACTTTCTTGATTTCCTGAGTGGACAGGGCTCCCTTGGCTGTGAAGTCGAAGCGCAGCCTGTCAGGTGCCACCAGGGACCCCCTCTGGTCAGCCTCCCCCAGCACAGAGCGCAGGGCAAAGTTGAGGATGTGGGTGGCCGTGTGGTTGCTCATGACCGGCCTCCGCCTGGCCTGAGGGAGGAAGGCACTGTTAGATGGGGTCCCAGACCCTGGAGCCACAACCACTTCCAGCTGAAGGGGAGGTTAATGCCCTGCTTCAACAGAATCCTAAATTAGCTCAGGACATCAGAAACAACTGATCACACTTGGTGCCTTGGAGCTTCAGCCACAGGAAAAGGTGTTCCCCACCAAACCACCAAATCACAGCAGTTCCCTTGTTGGGCCCATATGGAGAAAGGCCAAGGACAGACCAAGACACAGTTAACTAATCTCTGTTCTTCAGCAGGGAAAAGCACTCCAAGATGGAAGCCTTTCCTCTCCCTCTAAAGGTGCTGCCTCTATAGGGAAGGGAAATGCATCAGGCTGACTGTGCTCAACCCAGCACTCACTCAACAAGCTGAGCCCACAAGAGCAATTTTTGGAGTGGGGCAGCCAGCCCAGGCTCTCTGCTGTTTTCCCCACACAGTGGGGCACCACACATCTTCTCCTTGCAAGTCACAACCCAAAATGTGTTTCTGCCTGTGATCAGCAAACCCAGCAAGAGTGGCTCTGAGCTAGCTGGATTATCTGCCTCATGGAAGGAGAAAGCCAGGTGTGAAGCAGGAGAGACCTGGAGTCAGCCAGACACTGCTTGATAATGTGCTGCATGGCGAGCAGGACCCAAACATCAGGCCCCCAGAGTGGCACTGATGAAAAGAAACAAGACAAAATCCAGAAAAGAGACAAGTGCATGTGTTACACCATGTCTTAACTCACCTCATCAATAGTCAGGTGGACCTGATCTCCTACTTTCAAGCTTCCATACAGAGTTCCTATGTGGAGCACGTAGCCTCCTCGGACCTGCACGTTCTTCACAGTGAATTCTGTTTTCTGTACGAAGAGGGAAATGCCCTGTGTGAGCAGGGTGAGAGGCCAAGGGGAGACATCATCCAGCCAGAGGTCTGAGCTGCAACTGGAAAGGTGCCAGCTGAGAGCCAGAGTAGTGTGTGTGCTGCTGAAAGCTGAGTGTCCCCTCACACAGCACAGCACACAGCAAAGTGGAGAAATGAATGAAGGTGGGGCACAGTTATGGGGCACAGAAAGAGCTCCCCACCTCAGCTCCCCATTATAGCTTGAGAGCACTGCCCTTGGGCTTGGCAATCCCAGCACCACCACCACAGGCACCCACATTCTAGTGACAGCAGCACAGAACTGAGCTCCTCAAGGAGCAAGGGAACAAAGCTCCAGCACATCCATGCCATGCTGCACCCCCAGAGAGGAACCCTGTGCACTGCATGACATCTGACATAGATGAAAAATTGCTGGAGCTTGCTTGGCCCCTTCTCCCCTTTGCTCAGGCCCCGAGTCAGACTGTGTCTAGCAAAAGGTTCTCAGGCCCACTCACATCCTCCCTGCTGTCGTCATCCTTGACCATGTAGCCCTGGTCATAGATCTGCCCACCCTGCTCGGCGTAGAAGCAGGTCCGGTCCAGCACTATCCCGCATTCCTGGCCAGTGGATGCCTCCTCCACAAACCTCTTCTCCCTGCGGATGGCTTTCACTGTGGCCACGAGGCTCCCGAAATCTGCCACCGGGATGACAGGCAGTGTCAGTAAAACAGGAAAACCTTGTAGACACCACATGGGAGGAGAATGTCATAGCAACACCTCCCAGTTATTGCAGGAGCTCATGGCAGCTAACACATTTTCAGGGGATAAGGAGAGAGAAGTAAGGCAACAGTTAGTTGGAAATTTCATTTAGTGCCCTCCAAGGCAGGGACTGTCACTGCCTTCCACACCTATGCAGCAAAAGTCAGCAGCACACTTGGCTGTGAGCCTGCAGCCTCTTGAATCTCCATCAAGTCAAAAAACTAGCAAGAGCCAGAGCAAGCAAGCCAAGGACCCTCCAACAGGCCAAAGCAGAAACTGCAGTCTCTGCAGCACTGGCAAAGGAGTAGCTGAGAAACACCAACATAGGAGTGTGGAGACATAAAGCTGCAGGAACAGGAATTCCCTTAATTTGGCAACAGCAGTACAGTAGCCCCTGAAGACTCTGTCCTCTTTCTCTGCTCAATTAGTAACAAGCAGGCTATCCACCTGCACAGCCTTCCACTTCCAACTCCATGTCCCAGGAAAGGGGAGCCCAGAGGTACATGCCAGGGGAGGTTTAGTAGCAGAACATGATCATGAGGTTTTTCATACCATAGGTACCACTTGGATCTGAAGCATAGTTGTATTTTGGTGAGTCATCTGTAACCTCCAGCCCCTGGGCTCTTAGCTCTTCAATGGCATAGATGTCCAGCATGAGGAGATCCTCCCCTCCAGCACCCTTGCCCTGGGATTTGAGCTGCCAATGAACAAGGTTTGAGAAACGACCTACCAAATACCAAGGTTTAACAAACACCAATGCATGCCAGCCTAGTTGCACAGCTCTCTCACATCCCTCAGCACTTCCTGATTTAGAGCTTTGCCTGGGAAGCTGTGTGCCAGCACCTGGAGTGTGCCAATTTTTCTGGCTTCAGAGCAGCCAGTTCCAGCATGCAGACCAAGTGGGCCTGAGCCCAGTAAGGACAAGTCAAGTACCCAGCTGGTCATTGCCACTCCCTGCTGCTGCAGCAAACATAATGAGAAATACACCCAAGGTGCAGGCCTGCCTGAATACTGATCCTTGGACAGGGAAAAACTTCCCTAACCAGAACAGGACAGCAGAAGTGCTCCCAGCACTCTGCTATCTCTGTCTGAAGGCTGATCTCAAGGTTCCAGGCTTTGCTAGTGAGCAAAACCAACCCCAGCTGTACAGAAGACATGTTCCACATCAACTGCAGTTGTCCTGGTTTTTCCCATGGAACAAACCATGGGATATATGGGGTGTGAGCAGACATAGTGAGAAAGAAGCAGCTCATGACTGCAAACTGCAAGGAAGGGAGTTCTAGCTGCCCACTCATAAACTAGCTTCCCCTGGAGCTGTTACCCACCTGAGCATTTTTCCGCTCTTCTTCAAAGCCCTCCATGTCTACAACAAGGCCCTTCTCCTCTGCAATCAGCCCAGTGAGATCCGCAGGGAAACCGTAGGTGTCATACAGCAGCCAGGCAGTGTCACCTGCAGAGAAAGGGCAAAACAATCACCTCCCATGTTCCATTCTGCTCCCTTCCCTGCTCCCCCAATGGCTCTGAGCTATGGCAGGACAGCGAACAGGTCTGGAGAATGGGCACATCCAAAAGGCTCCTCCTTAACACCACAGAGATGTGTGTCTGGGCAGCTTAGAAACATGAGCAAGCAAACACAGGCCAGAGGAGAGATGGGTGATTCAGCTCTAAGAGATGTCTTCTGACTCCAGCTTTGCTCCCCCATCACCTTCCATTACCTCTAATTTTCCCACCCTTTCCCTTCCCCCAACTTCCCTCAGCCCTTATGTGATCCCAGATAATAAATGCCCTTTGCTGCATCCAGACAGAAGTCACAGCCTTACCAGGAATGACTTTACTGTCCCCAAGGCTCTGTATCTTCCTGTCCAGGATGCGACGGCCTCTGCTCAGTGTTTTCAGGAACTGATCCTCTTCTTCGTTGATAATGTCCTTTACCATATCTGGATCCTTTTTCAACTCAGGAAAGGCATCTCCCTGCAGACCCAAGAGAAGGAGCCCTTCAACAGGGAGATCTGCACACCTCAGCAGAGGAAGCAGATACAGCAGAATAGGAGAACTTACCAGTGACTGCACCACCACATCAACCAGAGTAGCAAAGAAACCCTTGGGGGCATTGAGCTTCTCATGGGAGTAGCGCACAGCCCGTCGGAGAATCCGCCTCAACACATACCTAGGGAATAGCAGAGTCCCCCATGCAAATGTTACACATCCAAGCTGTTCTCAGGGGCTCCAACAGCATCCACCCACCAGCTCCTCCTCCCAGGACCAAGAGCACAGGATTTTTTCCTCTCATTTTCCCTCAAGCAGCTGCTCATGGCAGCAGCAAGGCACAGGTGAGGTGCTAGACCCCAGCTCCATGACCCACATTCACTGTGTGCTTATGGAGTCCACTGGCACTTGCAGCACAGCCCACCAGCCCACAACTCCTTGCTTTATCAACAGCAACACTGCACCAAGCCAGGCTTTGTGCCTGTCTGCCCACAGTCATCTTATCTGGGGGCTGGCACAGCAGGAATGGTGCTCACAAGAACCTTCATGCTTGTGCATCATGGGCTTTTGGGTGAACCTTACTACAGCAATTCAAGCACCAAATATCTCAAGCAAACACTGCTAGCCACTGCTTTAATGATAAATCCAAAGAGACCCCAGAGACACAGGAGATCCCAGAGCCTTGAGTGGAACCACCTGGAATGGAATGGGAGTGGTGACAATGCAGCAGCTCCTTCTTACCCTCTGCCAGTGTTGTCAGGTCTGCCCCCGTCCGAGAGGGCCAGGGTGATGGTCCGTGCATGGTCAGCCAGCACACGGTAGGCCATGTCTATTCCATCAGCATCCTCAGCCCCAACCTGCCCCAGGTACGGCCTGGCACCTGTGCCCTTTGCAGAGAAGGCAGAGGGTACAATTATTGACAGTGGCACCATGGCAGAATTACAGGGAAGGGCCTCAGAAGCCAAGCCCACCCCACCACCCACAGCCACAGAGAATATTCCTCTTGGAAAGAGGCGACTCAGTGAGCCTAGGGGAGGCACAGAGCTGTGGGCTTTGCATGGTGCCATGGCCCACATTCCAATGGCCAAAAGCTCTTCAGACCAGAGGGAAGAAAATCCAATTTACCCCATCATTAAGAGCCCAAGAGAGCAGAGGAGGTAGAGAGTACAAGGAAATCATCTGTTTTGCACATTGGTTCAAGGACTCCAACCTGGCATAACCTGCCCAGCCAAGAAACCTTTCAAATTCAGTCCCACAGATAGTCCCAACTTTCCACTTTTAGGATTGTTTTATCCATACCCTAGAGAAAGATACTGCTGTAACCATGCACTGCTTGCACATGGTGCAAACCTCCTGCCATGGGCACAGTCCCTCCAGCCAGGCTCCAAGCACAAAGGCACACAAGGACACAGGAGCTCTAGCCAGTGGACTAAACACTGAAAAAAGGAAGCTCTCCAATTCCAACTCTGGAGCTTGGCACCTCATTCCTTAGGGCTAGCAGGAGCCTGGGCTTTTCTCACTGCATTTTATCCAGCATGATCTACAACTGGGAAGCTCTGCCTCCTCCATAAAGGAAAAAAAGGCTTGGACTGACACACAGAACTTCCAGCATGGGTAATGTGGTCCCCACCCTGGACAATGCAGCAACAGCACACAGGTTCTGCAAGTTGTGTGTTCAAACTGTTGTGGTTTATGGCAAAGCACTCCTGGCTAAGGAAATTTTCTACAGATCAGCATGTTCCAGGTGTGAGACTGAATGACAAACTGATTCTGGGTTAGCAGTACCACGTGCTCTCTAGCATATGGCAAAAATGTGGCACTTGGCCACGTTGCACTGCAGAGCATCTCCCAGTGGGAGAGGACCAAGGAGTGTCCATCAGGACAGTTCACAGAAACTGCGAAAGCTGCACTACTCATGGTCCTGTTTTTCTCTGGAAACATGTCCCAGGGCAACAATTACTGTGCCAGCCTGGGCTCCTATCCTCAGCAAATGTATGGGGCTCACAGCAGCTGGGAAAGCAGAGACCACCCTGCCCAACCAGTCCCACACATCTCCCCAAGAATTCAGGGAATGGATGCAGCTAGGTCAGGCTTCAGATCATACCTTTTGGATGGCTTCAAAGTAAGGAAGGAAAAGGTCAGTGTCATAGTTGGACATCTTGTTCTGCAGCACAGAGACCAGCCTCTCCAGGCCCATCCCAGTATCAATACTTTTCTTAGGAAGGGGTTTCAGTGTCCCATCAGCTTCCCTGCCAAAGAAAGGTGAGCTCTTATGGATGGAGGCTCTGCAGGGGGAACCCCATTTCTCTCTTCATCTCCTTAAGATTTAGTTCCATCAGATTTGTGACACAGGCCCATACACAAGCCACACAAAGGACAACTTTGACAAAATGTAGTTAACAAGACCCTCGGCAACAACTTAGACCCAGAGTAGACAACAACTTATTCCCTACTGAACTCCTGGCAGATAAACAGAGAAAAAATTCTCAGTTTGTCCCAAAAGCAGTATGACCAACCCCTTCTGTACCAGTGGATAAGGGGACAGAGCACCACAGAGTGCTCAGCTGCTGGATAACTGGGAATGGCAAGCAAGCTACGGGCAGTTGAAAGAACACACAGTTCAAACAGCCTCCCAAACTGAGCTGGAGCAACCTGGCTCACCTGGAAGCTGGAAGCAGGTCTGGCTCACCTATTGAACTGTATGAACACCAGGTTCCAGATCTCCAGGACATTGGGGTCATCCTGATTGACCAGGTGTGAAGCATCTCTGTCCCCAATCCGGTCATAGTGGATCTCGCTGCAAGGGCCACAGGGCCCAGTGTCTCCCATTTCCCAGAAATTATCCTTCATACTGCCAGGCAGAATCCTGCCCTCAGCCAGCCTGTAAGAAGAAATTTATTGAACAGAGACTAAGTAAAAGAATTCCCAAAATGAAGGCTATGCCAGAGAAACCACAGCTCACTAATTCCCTAGATGAGCTGATGCATTCTTAGTGTCTTGAGACAGATCAATCCAAGAACCTAATGCTCAGGATCCCTGAGGGGATCAAGTGAACACTGGCACCTGGCAGTCATCCCAAGCGGAGGCAGAGACTTACAAAACACCTCAGTAAAGCCATCAGCAAGAAGACACTGATGGGATGAAGAACCTCTCCTATAAGAAAAGGCTGAGAGAATTTGGATTGCTCAGCATGGAGAAGAGAAGGGTCTGGGATTACCTTGTTGTGGCCTTCCAGTATATTGCCAAACTTACCACTAAACCATGCCCCAAAGTGCCACAGCTACACAGATTTAAAATCCCTCCAAGAATAGTGACTCCACCACTGCTCTGAGCAGCCTATTCTGTTCTGCTTTTGTGAAGACTTTTTTCCTAATATCCAAGCCAAATAAATTACTATTGCCCATCAAAACATGCACCTTCAGTGAAAGGCCTTACCCCAAATCCAACCAAATCTGCTTGCACTCTAGGTCTGGTTGCAGTCCTGCAGCTTCATTTCCACCAAAGTAAGTGACATAGAGTCTCTCAGCAGGGATGCCAAACTCCTTGGTGAGAAGTTCCAGTGCCAGTTTACAAGCAAGTTCCTGCAGAAGAAAACATGAGGTCAGCAAGTGAATGCAAAGACAGCTTCTCTTTAATATCCAAAGTACTGGCTGCTTAAGTATCAGCAGCTGAAAACTTTCTGACTTTTGACATAAGAAAGAGAAAAAATAATATATGCAGTGAAGAAGACACAAGAAACACCTCATATGACTGTCTTGATGCAACCAAATCAACTCCTGGCATGTTCACTGCCTCCAAAAAGCCTTTTAATTCTGACTTTGAATACTACACCAGCAAGAATCTTGGGAAAGGAAATCATTATTGTATGATCACTCCTGTTTGAAGGTCAGCCATAGCTGCATAGCACATGTTAGTCCCCACATCTCCAGGAGAGCCACTAGAATCTCTACCTGAAGACTCCAAACTAGCAGAGTTAATTTAATCAGCTTTGTAAACCTTAAGTAATTAATCTTGAATCATTCTGCAGGGTTGGGGCAGCTTCCAAGCTCATTTATTCCAAAGGAGCCACAAAACGCACTTCTGTGCCAACATATTCTCTTTCCTTTTGGCAACTGCTCTACTGAGTTTACAGAGATGGATGAATCCGCGCAAGAGATTCAGAGCTGCACCCAGACTGTTTTACCTTGAAATAATCCCCGAAGGACCAGGACCCCAACATCTCAAAGAAGGTGTGGTGGTACACATCTTTCCCCACATCATCCAGGTCATTGTGCTTGCCCCCTGCTCGGATGCATTTCTGAGTGTTGGTGGCTCTGCTCAGCTTAGCAAGCGGGTGTGAGGGGTCGATGGTATTGAGGAAGATGGGTTTGAACTGTGAGGAGAGAAAAAGGGCAAGTGAACTGCTAGAAAAGCTGAGAAACTGTGAAAAGCACTCGGATCTTGTTTCCAAATGTTGCAAGGCAGTAAGTGTCATGATATCACTAGTCTGAACATACCCAAAGCACCTTTTAGAAACAAACCTGCTACTCCTGTCCATGAGGAGGCTGCCTAGAACTTACACTCACACACACACACACACACACACACACACACAGGTGTTCCTAGAGCCCACCAAATCCCAGGCCTTCCAAAGGGACTGAAAGCTATCAGATTCCCAGCTGCCAAAAAATAAAAAAACTGGGTGCTGATCTGCAGCAGAGCCCTTGCAGCATCCCAGTTTCAACTGCTCTTGAAAGACACCATTAGCTGTTTGTGCCAGGGCTGCTGTGGTTCCAAGGGTCAAGGAAACAACACTGGCAGAGCTCTCACCATAGGAACCTCTTCCAGTGCTCTTGGCAATTTTGTGAGAGCACAGAGGACTCCAGAGGACACACCAACCATCTCTCTGTGACCAGAAGGAAGATGGAGAAAACAATAATTTTCCCAACAGCTCTGCAAACAGCTTCACAGATTCCAATAGGATATGTTCATAGGACTGCAGTGCCAGGGTGGGAATCCTACCTGATTCATACCAGCATTGGCAAAGAGCAGTGTGGGGTCATCCAGGGGGATTGTAGAAGATGAGTGCACATAGGTGTGCTTGTTTTCCTTGAAGAAGTCAATGAACCGTTGCCGGATCTGGCTGGCAGTGAGCGGGGTCTCCATCTGGAAGCTGGAACTTGCCACTGACCAAAGCAAGTGGCAAAACCTCAGTGCAGTCTAAACAAATAACAACAAACAACGCTCTGGTGTGTTGTCAGCTCAAGGTGAACATCGGGATCATTGTTCCAACTCCTGAAATGGTCTCCCCATATTGTTAAGTACTCACTGACACTTCAGTTGAACAATCAATCTGCCCCAAATAGTGGTGGCTCAACCTGAAATTTCCTCTCCTGCAAACTCCCTGATTTCTGGGGCCCTACCTCAAGTTACTTAGTCTTTGAGAACACGTAGTTATAAAATATCACATTCACATGGATACTAAACCTAGTAGGTTGTGTTTGCCTTGCTGGGGACAGAGGGACTGCCAAGTCACCAAAGTATTCAAGCTGATTAAATGCCAAGTGAGGAGACATCATTACGGCCTCCCAGTATTTAAGGGAGCTTATAAAAATGAACAGCAACTTTTTACATGGACAGATAATGATATGACAAGGGGAAACCATTTTAAACTGGAAAAGAAGAGATTTAGGTTAGATATTAGGAAGAAATTCTTCCCTGCATGGGTGGTGAAGACCTGGCACAGGTTGCCAAGAGAAGATGTGGCTTCCCCATCCTTGGAAGTGTTCAAGGCCAGACTGGATGGGGCTTGGAGCAGCATTGTGTAGTGGAAGGTGTCTCTGCCTATAGCAAGGGTGTCAGAACCAGGTGGGCTTTAAGATACCTTCCAATCCAAACCATTCTGTGATTCAGTGACTAAATCATGGAACAACCAAGTTTGAAAATGACCCCTGAATATAACCATATCCACCCTCCCTGCTCAAAGCAGAGCCAGCTCCAGGGAAGCCTGGAAGCCTTCCTTGTGGGGACCCACACGCACACCAGAGGCAAGTGACAGCCTGGAGGGCAGCACCGCCCGTGTCCTACGGGTACACAGGGCTGTCCCTGACAGCTCAGCGCAATGCGGATGCATGGAGGGAGGCGAGATCCCAGCAGCCTGCTGCGGCGCGGAGAGACGGGAATTCCCCCTATGAGCAAGGCTTGGGAGTATATACAGCACAGAATCAATTAGGTTGGAAAAGTCCTGAGATCATCGAGTCCAACCTCGATGCTGCAGGAGGGAAGGACCCGAGGTGGGGAGAACCAGGCATAGCAGCGGCCCCAGGGCCTATCAGAGCCTTTGCGCAGACACACCCGCTCTCCAGTGCCCGAGGAGGGGTAATGGCACAGCGGTGTCCGGGAGCGCCGCCGGCCGCCCGGCATCCCCCCGCTGGCCCGCATGGGGCACGACCACCGCACCGCCGCCGCCCTCCCGCCTGCCTTCTCTGTGCCCCTCTCCCCTGTGCCCGCGGGTCCCGGCCGGGCCATAGAAGCCAAACCCAGCGGCCGGACCTCCCCAGGCCCCTCGGGCCGTACCTGCGCGACCACCGCCGCCCCTCGCGCCGCTCCTCCGGCCGCGCCGCAGCGCCCGCTCCGCCCCGCCCCTCCGCCGGCCACCACCTCCCATTGGTTGAGGGGGCTGTCACTCTTCTGCTAGCCCCGCCCACCCGCGCTGCCCCCGGCTGATGCAATGGCGGGACACGGCGGCCACGTGACGCGGGCGGCCTGAGGCATCACCGGGCGCCGCCATCTTAGGGGGCCGGCCCTGCAGGCGCGGGGATGCTGCCCCGAAAATCAGGTTCGTTCCCTGGTGTGCAACGAGCTGATAATGACACACTCGAGTGGGACACTGTTTATTTCAGAGTTGCCCCAGCCTGGGTGCTCAGTGGTATTCCACAAATCCAGCATACCCCACCGGACTTTCCATGCAGTTATTTATACACAGGAATTCAGTGTTAGTAACTTCCCAAGCACAGCCCTGCTGTTAGGAGTGCCTAGTACCTTCCATACAAATCATGTAACCCCAGCTAACTTCTATTCATGCTCAGGGGAAGGGTCTTCACGTGGGGAAGGTATTTTTGATCCATAGGTGTGATTTTTAGTGTTACAATGAAGATAGTGTAATAAATGGAATTGATTCGTGCTAACTAAATTGTAACTGTTATTAAAGTTATTATTAGAAATGATCAAGAATTAGTGTTACAAAGCAGATGTACCCCTTTGCAGATGTTACATGTCAAAATTAAGGTACAGGATGTAGTTTAGAAGATAAAGGGTGTCTTAAGACCAAAACGGCCTTGAGATGAACCAAAATTAGAATGAATTTAGGCATTGGGCCTAAAGATTAGAAAATATAAGGCTAATTAATAGACTAACATAACACAACGCTTAGTATGCACATGCAAACCTGTAAGGTTATCCAAAGGACAACGAGGAAGAGGAGAAGCCTTCACCAAAAGACCCCAAAAGAAGACTGAAGACCCCCTAACAACAAGTGAGGCATGCGCCGTGAAGAAAGGTGACATAAAGTCAGAAAAATCGGAAATAGAAGGAAACTTATGGGAAACATTCATGGATATGTATAAGCATACAGAATATAAGTTTAGCTTGAAGTGTTTTGTTTTGTACGTGAGGTGGGGTGAGAAGCCCCCCCCGTACGCCGGTTGGTTTTGCTTATGCAAAACCATTAACCATTTGTAACCACTGGCCAATTATATTCATATATATATAAATATATATCTGAATATATCTACTAAATTGTATCTTTTTTTTACTAAATTGTATTTTTTTACTAAATTGTAGCTTTTTATTATTTTGTATCCAGTTTATTAAAGTATATTATCAATTAATTAGATTTGATTGTTTGGAAATCTGAAAGTCATTTATAACAACAGTTTAGCTCTAACTGCCTGGAGTATTTTGCCAAGTTAGCAATCCCTAAATCTTGTTAGCTCCAGAATGTCCTTGAGTGAGGGATGCTGCTACTGCCTCTTCCAGTGATTAGGTCTCCTTTCCTGCTGATTAGGCTTGAAAGTATACAAAGGTCTTACATCAAAGAACAGCCTGACCTAAGATAATACTGACACATTCCACATTTTGCAACAATGATGCTGTCTGCTCCCATGGAGGGAGCGGGGAGCTGTGGGGCTGGGCCGGGAAGGGGCTGTGGCAGGGCAGGAGCTGGCTCGGGGGTGCTGAGCTGGGGGGCTGGAGTGGTGATCAAAGCCCTGCTGGGGGATGTAATGGCTACAGGGTCTTTGCAGGGGTCTGTGGGGTCAAGGCTATGAGATGCAGGAGGGGTCAGTGCATGGCTCCAGTCATGGACCTCACGGGAAGGGCCTTGTGGACCCAGGCCAAGGGGGACAGCATGTATGCAGGGGAGGTGCCACGCTGACAAAAAAACAATCACTCCAGGGACAGTCAAGCACTGAAAGGGGGTCTGGGAAGTCTGCAGTGTCCCTGGAGGGTTTTGAGGTCAGGTTCAAGCCCTGGGCAACCTGCTCCAAAGTCACTGCTGATCCTGCTCTTCCTGAAGGGCCTTGGAGTAGAGTTTTCCCAGTTCCTGTCTAACCTGGATGGTTATATGCCTCTATAGCATTGGGATCTTGTATCCTGGTCTCATCTCTTCCCTGGTGCATACTTTCTGGTCCTGGGCTGTGATTCTGGAGCCATGAGTGTGCCTGTGCTGCTGTTCCTGGGTGACATTGATCAGCCCTTTCCAAATGTCACTCCCCTGCTTGGCACTGGCCCATAGCCATTCCTGGTCCTGCAGCCCTCTTTGCTTGTTTCTGTTGTTTCCTTCTTGAGGAGCCTGGAAGGAAAAGAGGAAACTCCAGTCTAATTTGTTCCTAATGGGAGCTCTGCTCTGGATGCTGCTGGCGGAGCAGGCAAGTCTGTGCAGTGCAATTGTTTGTGCAGGTGATTACACCTGAAAGAACGTGTGCTACAGCAGGTCCAACTCCAACACCATCCAAATCCACACCCAGCATGCTTACCTCTCATAGGGCCGTAGTCTGTCCACCAGCATGGAAGGAGACATCACTGCTTCTTCCCCTTCCTGACCTGTGCCACCTGAAAGCTCGTCTTCCAAATGTGGAGGCCCTTTACCATCTCCTGAGTGAACCACTCAGCTACTCAGGGAATAGAGACTTCTGTCCCCCCTGCCACACTGAGCAACAGGTATGTACCACAAGGCACATTCAGATGGGATGGACCCACCCCCGCTACTTTCCTCTTCTTTTTTCCTCCCCCACCTCATATTTATGTTGCCCCAATTCTTCTGTTTTAGCTGAGGCTTTTTACATGGCAGCTCTTTGCTTCTTTTAACACTTCTGCATCCTAAAAAATCCATGCCCCCAGGATGGCCAGGGTTGCAGAAGCCTTGCTTTTACAGGCACTTGTTGGGCTTATAAGGATCCAGCATTGTCCTCCAGCAAGGAGGAAGGTGATGGATGTGAAGGTGATTGAAGCCCCAGTAGTGGGTGGTCGAGGCTACAGGGAGTGGGGGGTGGAAGTGTTGGCAGGAGTGGAACTTGCAGTATATAAACTTTACTCCCTGTGTTTCCCAGGCTGGGGTTTGGATTAGTATCTCAGAATTCAACCATCCCAAATTCACCCCACAAACTAGGAGATTGCTGGCCACAGCCAGATTTGAACCTGTTCTCCTTTTCCTAGTAGTGCTCTTCCAAGCCTGTGGAAGAGGTGGACCCTTTTGCTGTTACAGAGACTCTGGGAGCTGGGGCTTTAGAGGAGCATAGTGGTGGGAATTTGATCAGTGCAGGTGACACTCAGTCCCATGTGCCAAATGTTAGGGAGCCCTTGGTCCTCCTGGGACCCTGGCTAAGTTTGGGGCAGGCGAGGGGCCAGGTTCTGGCACTGTCCCAGTCCCCGTGGGTGCCCAGAGCCACACCCTGGGCTGTGCCGGGCTCCTCTTCACACCAAGCAGGCGGCAACCCTGCCATGTGTCACCGCCCGGCGCAGAGGCTGGGGACATGGCTGCGCTGGCTCGGAGCGTGCTGGTGACAGGGTCCAACCGGGGCATTGGACTGGAGCTTGTGCGGCAGCTCGCCGCCAGCCCCCGGCCCCCCCAGCACATCTTTGCCACCTGCCGCGACCCCAAGGGTCCAAGAGGGAAGGTCAGTGCGGGCACAGGGAATGGGATGGTGCTGAGCCAGATGGGCAGTAGGGACCTGCAGTCCCCATAGCCCTGTTGGTTTGCTGTCCTGGCCAGGTAGCCCAGGAGTGGGGGCAGAAGTGCTCTGGGGGTCTCATAACCCCCCCAGCTCTCTGGGTAAGGCAGGGTGGGGTGTGGCTGGAGAGGCAGATGTCTTCAGCACTTGCTCCTGGCTGTGCCAGCCCCTTTTCTGTGCTGGGATCACTCAGGATGGGGGGCAGTTCCTAAGCCCAGCAGCACCATTTTCCTGCTGGCTGTGGGGTTGCTGCCCTACCCCATCCTACCCCATCAACTGGGAATGGCCTTGTGCTCTTTCCCCAAAGAAAGCAAAGCTACCCTGGCTCAGTGACATGGGAGCGGGGGAAGACATCTAACCATGCAGCTGGTGGCTTCTAACCTCCTCCCTTGCTCCATCACTTTATTTCCAGGCCCTACAAGAATTAGCTGCCCAGCACTCCAGCATCAAACTGGTCCAGCTAGGTATGGAGCAACCTTTCTCCTTGCACCCAACATTGCTTCCAGCTTTCTGCTGACTTCAGAGGTGGGACCAGGAGCAGCTTTTGCAGGAAGCTCTAGCCCTGCCAGGTGGGGAGGGATCCATGGGGAGGGAGCCATGCACACCCGGGCAAGCTTCTCCTCCCAAATTAAGCTGTACTCTGGCTGGAGCAGTCAAACTGGCTTCAGAGGAGGCAGAGCTGGGTCCAGATACCTCAGCTGAGCAAGTTTCATGGGAAAGGTATGATGTATCTTCCCAAAGATGCTAATACAGTGTCCAAGTTTCGGGCTGGGACACATGGGTTCACAAAGTGAAGCAAGGCAGGGGACAGAAACTGCCTGGATGGTTCCTAAGTAGGAGGGTTGGTTTGGGATCTGCTAGGAGGTGGCCAGGGTCAGCATTTCTTTCAGGTAAAAAAGGGAGAAAAAAATAGCTAAAAATGACATGTGGGAAATCTGCCCAGCCTGGTATCTCTGATTCTCTGACCCAGAAGCATGGGATGTCCACAGTCTGGACTGGGGAAATGCCCTCTTGGCCATTCCTTCCTTCTATGGATGTGAGCCAAACTCAGTGACCTTTTTCATCAGCATTTGGGAGAAGGCAGCAAATTGACCTAGACAGCATAGGGAGAACAGCCGGCCTTCATTTTATTAATGAAGAATTAAAAGAACATCCAAATCCAAAAGAAATGTTTTGGGAAAGTGCCTGCACTAGGATGGCCATTGCTGTAATAAGTGAGGTGGGAAGCAGCCAGAGCTTCTAAATACTTGTATTTCATTGGATCCAACAATAAGGAAACTGAATCAAGGCTATGCCATATCAGTACCTACCTATCTACCTAGCTATTTGTTTAAAAGCACCTGAAAAGTTGAAGTCACTTCAGTTCAAGTTCAGTTTTTTTAATATTTCTTAGAAAAGAAGACATTCTTGAATACGTGCTTTACTACAAAAAGGCAGCAAATATCTCTTTTGCTATTAAGTAGATTTTTTTAAAGTAAAACACCTTCTCTGTAATAAAAAATAAATAAACTGTAAGCCCCAACTGGCAGTACCTGATGGGAAGAATATGGCCAACATAAAAGGGATATCTCAAGGGACTGGCTACTACATGAAAAATATTTACTATAAAAATACACCCCAAGGCCCAGACTGTCAATAAAGTCCCAAAATAAGCTTAAAAGCTCTTAAATATCAACAGCAACAATATATTTTTTTTAAAAAGAGAAGCTACTTCAAGCTCTCTTGCTCCATAATAAGGAAGGGTTGTCTTCAAACCAGTAACAGGCATGGACTTTTCAGAAAGAATTTTTTTTTAAAAAACCTCAAAAATGTGTAAGATCTGTCACTTCTTTTCACCCTCTTTCTTTCCTTCCTACCCTTATTTCTTCCAGGGAGACAAGAGTTTGTTATTTCAGCAGATTTGGGGGTTAAGGACTAAAAATGTGTTGGTCCCATGTGCCTTGGAGCAACGACTCAGCTAATCCAAGCAGAGCAGTTAATCATTCACCATGTGACCAAAAGATCCTTAACATGTGGTGGAGTGACAGAACCTTGAACTTCATCCCATTGTTATCCAAAGAAGTAACTCCAAAGCACTCTGTGGTTTGTCTTGCAACTGGACATGCAAAAGTGTCTCAAATCCCAAGGCTCCTTCCCCTCACACAGTCCCAAAGCAAATTATCCCATGGTATTTCCCTCAAATGCTTTCAGGCCACCTCTACAAAGATCTGCACTGCACAACACAAGATAGCAACAAGGCTTATGCCACTCACATACTTGCTTACCACCATAAAAACATCAGGACAATTAAAAATGCCAGGAAAAAGGATTTTTTTGCTGCCCATCAGTGTACAAAATACTCCAAGGAAGAAATCTTCAGCCATGGAAACATTTGCTAAGTTACCCTTTTCTAAGCATGAAAACAGAAACACAGCTCAGGGGCCAAAGTGTTGCAGAATAAAAAAGAGGAATATAGCCCTGCAGTCCCCCACTCCCAGTAGGCTCATCACATTGGCATCTGCAAAAAACAGACACAGAAATGTGCATGGGTACAAGGGCACATTTCAACCTGCCCATACACATGAATATTCACAGTTTTAAGGGCTCTGTGGTATACTTGAGGTATTAAAAGACAAAATATAAAATTTAATGTTGGTCTAACCCTCCTGTTTCACATTCTGAAGGTATTATATGACCCTTTTAAACAAAAAAACTATAGCCACTTCAGTTGGTGAGTATCCAGGACAGGATATAAATCCTAACAATCAACCCTAACAGCTGGACACAAACTTTAAAAGACACCATTTTTATTGCCTGAGTCAGAAAAATCCTGCAATTGAAGCATGTCAGAATTTCAAAAGCTATACCAATATTTAAGCAAAGAGGAAGCTTATCCCTGTTAGCTCAATTTCAGTTGTGCCTTGTTGCTTGAGAGGGGTTGTCCCCACAACTTGGTGAGTAGGGATAGGGAAGCTCAGTTTCAGAGCCTGCAACCAAATACTGCAGGTTACATCCCAAATCTTTTATTACTTGTACTCACCTCAGCTCATCTGTCAGCACCAAAACTTTGTGGGTAACAGTATGGAGCAAAAAATTGCTTTATTTCCCTGTGGAAATAAACCTGGGAGTCTCAGTGTGCAGGTACCAAGCATCCCTTGTAAAATCATAAATTCCTTGAATATAGAAAGTAAATACAGACAAGTTTTTCCTACCAGTAGCCCTCACATGACCAAAATGAGTTGAATTAAGGTTTAATTCAGCTGAGGCTGCAAAACCAAGAGGTAAGGACAAAGTGCTGCTCATTCCAACGTGCTTAATTTGCTAAACCTGCTGCATCCTTTCTGGATAAGAAGTGATGGTTCCAGCCACAGCACAATTTCCAGTGAGTGCTGTGTGTCCCATCAGAGCTATCCTTCACTTTGCTTTTTCCCTGGCAGACACAGTGAATTTGCCCAGCATCCAAGGGGCCATGCAGGCTGTGGGGTATCATCTGAAGGACCAAGGCTTGAACCTGCTCATCAACAACGCAGGCATCAGCTCCCACACCACACTGCACTCCCTGGACTCGCAGGAGATGCTCAATGTGTTTGCCACCAATGTGGTTGGACCACTCCAGGTTGTGAAGGTATGTCTGGACCTTTTGGGTTTCTCCTGCTTGGGAAGATGTTCCCTGATGGGAATAAAGTCACCTCCCCTGCCTACCCAGAGGAGCTCAGCAGCTTAGCCCAGCCAGCATCCCCCATGCTTCCAACTTCCCCACTTGGAGCACCTGCCTGCACCAGGCTCACTATTCCAGCTCACTGTGCTGGCTGGAGCCTGGCCCTTCCTTGGGGCAGCTTCCCCATCCCCTGCACTTCTGCCAGGAGTGTCTGTCCAGCTGCTTGTCCACAGTGTGTGACAGAGCCCTCCAGGATGGTCCTCAAATTAGGATTCTGTTGCATGTCAATGGAGAATTGGTGTCTCTGCATCAGGAATTTCTGCCACTCCTGGAGCAAGCGGCGAAGGGTGCAGGGAAGGAGGGTCTGAGCTGCAGCCGGGCCGCTGTCATCAACATCTCCAGCAAACTGGGCTCCATTGGGCTGTGCCTCAGGGTGCCAGAGGCCCCCATGTACCCGTACCGGGCCAGCAAGGTGAGGCGCCAGGGGAGGTGCTGGAGATGCTGTCCCAGGCACGGTGCCCATGGAGGGGAGGGAGCCCATGGGTCACCCCCTGCCCCAGCCACCACCCCCTGCCTGGTTCTCCCAGGTGGAAGCACAGAGACCGGGACAGCAGAAGCAAGGACTGAGCCTTTCCAGTAGGTCATGCTGATGCTTTGTCCCAGGACCAAGTCCCATTTCCCATCTCCACAGACATTTTCTTCCTGGAAAATGTCTCCTCTCCTGCCCACCCACTCCCTGGGTTGTGCTGGCAGGGCTGTGCCTCTTCCAGGCTGCCCAGAACATGGTGACGAGGTGCTTGGCTGCGGAACTCCAGGTCAAGGGGATCTTGTGCATGGCCATCCATCCTGGCTGGGTGAAGACTGACATGGGCACAGAGGAGGTACTGGGCTGGGAAGGGAAGGGTCAGCAGGACCCCCACTGAATCGCCATGTCTTGGGGAGGGCAGGGGCATTTGGGGGATCTTGTGTGATACTGTGGGCTGCCAAGACCAACTTCTGGAGCAGAGCAGGCAGGGAGCAGGCAGCAAGCTGCAACATACTGAATACATGGGATAGCCAGCCCTGTCTCCCCAGCCCAGCCTGGAGAACAGATGTGCGGCAGTAAGGAAAAATATCCCCATGAGCACCATGGATGCTGCTCCTGCGCATGCACCCTCCCCAAGAGCTGCTCTCTGTTACAGTCCATTGTCTTTTTCTGCAGGCACCGCTGACAGTGGAGCACAGCGTGAGGGGCATCCTGACTGTGCTGGCCAGCCTCTCACAGGACACCTCCGGAACCTTCCTCGACTGGGAAGGGAACAGCCTGCCCTGGTGAGGGGAAAATGGACAGCGCCTCTTGCCCATGCTGGAGCCTCTGCTCGCTGGCTCATCATCCTGCATGGTCAGCCCTGTTCACCCTCAGCCCTCCCCACACTGCCGGGGAGAGGGAATCAGTTTGGGAAACAGCCTCTCTCTTCTTTCCCATGCCATGTGTTCCCTGTGGTCCCTCTGTACCCCCACCTCTGTAAACTCTGGCAGCTGATGCCTCTCTGCTCTGTCTCCACACCCAGTCTCAAACCCCCCTTCCAAGCCTGGGGCAGGATCCCTGTGCTCTGCCGGAGCGCTGTGTGTCCCTCTGTCCCACCTGTGACCAGGCATCCCCAGCTGAGGGGCGGAGGCAGCTGGTCCCTGTGACCCCCAGCCCCTCAGGCAGCCCAGCTGGGACAGGTGAAAGTCAGTCCTGCAGGGGCTCAGAAGATCTCTCTCCTCTCAGGAGAGGGACCCTGCTCCAGCTTCTCCAGTGCCTCCTGGAGGGGAGGTCTCCAGAGGGCAGTCACAGTGCCATGGGACACTCATGGGAATGCCAGTGACAGCCGTGGGTCGAGGGCAGCTGTGGGCACCACTGCATCCAGCATGAGGAGTGGGATATCTGGGAAGGGGCCATCTCATGAGCTGGCAATGCACAACAGAGCTGGAGGTTATTGGCAGGAGTTTATTGAGGATCTGGGAAACACAGAAGCAGTGGCACAGGGTTCCTCCTGGCTACCAGAATCCTGAAGTGGTGTCTCACCAGGGTATGACCTTCCCTTCCCAGTCCAGGAAGGCACCGGTCTCCTTCTCAGAGAGGGAGGAGAGGACCTTCAGCATCCCTTGCACGCTGTCATCCACTGTCACAGGGGGCTGTGGGGAAGAGGGGGAGATGCAGCCCATGCCCAAGGCCTGGCTGAGGGCCCTGGAACAGCTAGAGCCAGGGGAAAGATCTGCTCCAGGGCAAAGGGAAAGCTGACAACCTGAGGGGGTGGGACTGAGATGAGAACAGAGGGGATGGAGACTCCCAGCACCCAAGACCAGAACAGGGGGAGTTGCCCCAGCAGCGATTGGGCAGGCAGGGAAGCCAGGGGCAGGGGCTCAGGACAGCAACTCCCACCCATGGAAAATCAGCACAGGCGCTCTGATGGACCTGCCCTGGTGGAATTCCTACCGTGTGTCCAGCAGCACTGCCCATGTCTGTTTGCACCCAGCCGGGGTGGAGAGCGACACAGAGGATGCCGTGCTCCTTGTACGCCAGGGACTGGCACTTGCTCAGCATGTTCAGAGCAGCCTGTGGGGAGACAATGCAGGGACGGTGGTGGGAGGGGAAGGGGGGGCTGCAAGGGGACCCACAGCTGGGCAGGGGGAGCAAAGGTGTGACAGTACCTTGCTGCAGCGGTACGAGGTGACTTGCATCATGTCCCAGCCAAAGAAAGAAGCGATGGAGCCGCCAATGCTGGACATGTTGACAATGGCAGCCTTGCTGCAACTCAGCCCTGAGCCTGGGCACCCCTGGGCAGCTTTCTTCAGCAAGGGCAGGAATGCCTGTGAGGAGACAGAGGGACAGGAGCACACACGGACATGGCACAGGGCAGACAGGGCCAGCTCCTTCCACAGTGGGCAACATTGACACCAGCACTGGGGCATCCTCCTTCCTCTTCCCATTACCCCAGCCTGTCTGGCTCCAGCTCCTGAACTCCAGCCCAATGCTCCATGAGCTTCTCATCAACTGAGAGCCCACTGGTAACCAGAGTGGAGGCAGGACCCCCTCCCATGCCCTTAATGCTTGCCCAGGACAGCCCAATATGGGTGAGGGTCTCACCTGGCCCATCAGCAGCGGCCCAATTGTGTTAGTGGTGTAAATCTCACTCATGTCCTCCAGTATTTCAGTATCAAGTATGTTCACCTTCAGAATTCCAGCATTGTTGATGAGGAGGTTCAGCCCAGAATCCCCCAGGTGCTCCCCAACCTTGGCTGCAGCCGCCTTGATGCTGGCAGGGTCAGCAACTTCTGCAGAGCCAACATAGGGGAGGTCAGAGCCTGTGTCCCCATGGGGGAGTCCCCTCTGTTCCCCCAGAAGTGGCAGTGCCCAATGGCCCTGCAGGCACCAGCCCCTTGGCACAGCTCCCTCCCAGCACGGGGCTCCCAGGGTGTGCCCAGCCTGGGCACTCGCCAGAGGAACTGGGGCAAAGGATCCCCACCTCGGGGCACCTACCGAGCGGGATGATGATGATGTTGGGGTGCTTGGAGGCCAAATTCTGTAACTCCTGTAAGAGAGGGCACTGTGTAGGCATGGAGAGGCTGGAGGGGCTGTGCAGAGGCTCAGCTTTCCCAGGCAAAGTCCATGCCACTCCATCACTATCCCTGCACAACTTTATGTCCAACACCTGCTCCAGCTGCCACAACCCATGGGGCTCTGTGCCTTCTATACATACCATGTACCATTCTCCCCTCCACATATCCCATGCACAAATTGTCCTGTGGTGTCCCAAGCCACCCAACCTGTGCTGCAGGTGCCTGACTGTAGCTCCAGCCCCTTGCAAACACCATTCCTGATCCAGTTTCCCCCTGCCCAGTCTCACCTGTGCTCGCTGTCCCTTGGGGTCCCGACAGCCTGCAAAGATCCACTGTGGTGGGTCTGGCATCCTCAGGAAATGCTGAACAAGCCCCAGGCCAATGCCTCGGTTGGCTCCAGTCACCAGAAGGGAGCGGACATGGAACCCTGCCATGCTGCTCTGGCTGTGGCTACACTGCTCTTGCCTGAACTCCGCTGGTGCCTTTTGCTACTTGGTTATCTCGCATGTTCCCATGAAGACTTGCATCAGCTCCTGGTTCTCAGAAATTCCCTGCATGCACCTCTGTCTCTTGGCTCTGGTCCATACCCATGATCCACTTTTCCTGGTGGCTGTGGAAAGACGCCAAGGGTCCTGCCCAGGCAGGGAATGCCCTGGGCTAGGTGTCTGGTGTGCTGCTTTATGTACCTTCCCTGCTCTACCAAATCTGAGCCTTTTGGTTTTCAGGGCCAGCACTATCCCTGTCCTTGCACTGCGACATTCTCTCCCACCACCTCCCTCCCTCCTGGGATCCCAGGCCTGTCCCTCCCCTCGCCCAAGGTCAGGCAGGCGAGGCTGGACTCGCTGATTCTGCACAGTGCAGTTTGTTGGCCTTTGTGCAATGCCGAAGCCATCCAGGGATGGAGCAGTCAGGACAGGTGAATGTCCCTTGAGTACTTGAGGATAGAGTAGCCAGGACAAACAAGTGTTCCTCGGCCACGAGAACAGGCTGAGAAACCTAGAAACCCTCCAGGGTTGACCAGAGTGACCCCTTTCCTCAGAGTTTGTTATAACAGCACCTATAATATTTAAGTGTGATTGAAGGATAATTCCTGCCCCATCCCTGGAGTGTTCATGGACAGGCTGCATTGGCTTCTGAGCAACCTGGTCTAGTGTAAGGTGTCCCTACTTGTGCAGGGGGGGTGGAACTAGATGGTCTTTAACGTCCCTTCCAGCCCAAACTATTGGTCTGTGATCTTATGATAAAATTCAGTTTTGCCCCTGGGTGTGACTTTGGTGTGGCTGAGAGCCAGTGCTGTGCCCAGGTACATGCACTACAGGTAAACATCCAGCCCCAGGGTGGTCCAGGTACTCCCCAGCTCTTTCCTGCAGAAGAAACTTGAAGCAATTGATGGATTGAACTCCCAGAGAAGCATCTGACTGATGGACTCAGGAGCTTTGGGACAGCGCTGAGGATCACCGAATCACAGAATCATCCCCCAGGAGCTCCTGTTGCACCTAAAGTCAATGGAGAACAATGACCCACATGTTTCCACATGTCCCCACCCTGCAGGGAGTGGGCGGATCTGGCCATCCGATAGATTATGGATGGATTGAACTTGGTGGTCTTAGGGGTCTTTTCCAATCTAAATGGTTCTGTGATTCTATGATCCCAGGGCCTCCCCAGCTGACTCCTGCTGCAGCATCACCCAAACTGCACAGACCGTTTGCAACAGTGGAAGGTACACACTTAACACAGTTCAGAGATGTTGCATAGGTAGTTTAAAGTAATTAATAACCATTTACATGGGATGTGATTGGGCAGGACTAAGGGGGCATAAGCTCGTGGAACCTCTCCTGCTCCAGCTGGAGATGCTGCTCCAAGGACCTTTCCAACTGGACAATGATGCGCTGTCATGTTCAGGAGATCAGACCCTCCATCCAAATGCAACCTTTCCAAACAAATCAACTTTTGTCTGTAAGAGCAAACCCTGCCACCTACTCTTCTGTGTGTGTGGTGAGTTGACCCTGGCTGGATGCCTGGCATCCACAAAAGCCACTCTATCACTTCCCTCTGCAACTGGACAGGGGAGAGAAAAAAATATAACAAAGGTTCATGAGTTGAGATAAGGTCCAGGAGAGATCACTCACCAAATACCATCACAGGCAAAACGGACTGAAACTGGGGATATTAACTGAATATTAATCTGATTGTTAAATCAGAGCAGTATAATGAGAAGTAAGATGAAAATACCTTAAAAATACCTTCTCCACCACTCCCTTCTTCCCAGTTCTACCTCCTCCTGCTCGGCAGTGCAGGGAGGCAGGGAATGGGGGTTATGGTCAGTTCATCACATGTGTTCCCTGCTGCTGCTCAGGGAGAAGAGTTGGAGTCCTTCCCCTGCTCCAGCACGGGGTCTCATGGGAGACAGTTCTCCATGAACTTCTCCAATGTGACTCCATCTTATGGGCAACAGTTCTCCACAAACTGCTGCAATATGGATCACTCTTCCATGGGGTGCAGTCCTTCAGGCACAGCTTGCTCCAGCTTGGGTCCTCCACAGGGTCACAAGTCCTACCGGGAAACCTGCTTCAGCGTGGGCTCTCTCCACAGGTCTGCAGGTTCTGCCAGGACCCTGCTCTAGCATGAGTTTCTCATGGGTTCACAGCCTCTTCTCAGGTATCTACCTGCTCCAGCATGGGCTCCTCCAGGGGCTGCAGGTGTATCTCTGCATTCCCATGGCCTCCATGGACCTAAGGGGCACAGCTGCCTCACCATGGGCTGCAAGAGAATCTCAGCTCCAGTGTCTGGAGCACCTCCTCCCCCTCCCTCTGCGCTGACCTTTGTGTCTGCAGAGCTATTCTCCTCACATATTCCCACTCCACTCCTCTCTGGCTGCAATTACATCTGCACAGTAACTTGTTTTCTTCTTATATATGTTATCACAGAAGTGTTACTACTGTGGCTGAAGTGTTTGGCCTTGGCCAGCAACACGTCTGTCCTGGAGCTGTCTGGCACTGACTCTGCTGGATATGGAGGAGGCTCCTAGCAGCTTCCCACACAAGCTACCCCTTAAGACATGCCCCCCACCCCCCCCAAAACCTGGCCATGCAAACAAAATACAGTGTGAAAATTATACCCATTTTGTGCCATTTCACTGCCCTCAGCGGCAGTCCGGTGATGGAACCACACCCTCTGGCACAGGGATGAAAAGGCACTGACGACCCCAAGTCACAGCTGAACTGGGTGAGAGGAGGAATTTGCCATCCCTTCAGCCAGAACATTTCCCAGGTTGCTTGACAGATTTGACCAAATGGCTTTAATACTTTAAGATGAGGAAAAGAATAGGCAAGGCTGTTGTGGAAGGATGCTTCTTCCCGTGGGCAACCATCTGGGGAGACCTTGGGATTACCTGGAGCTGGAGCCAAAACTAAAGGAGAGAACGTAAAAACAAATAGAGTCCCAGGGATGGTTTGGCATCACGTGTGAACCACTGAATGGCAAACAGTACTAGAGAGCTGGACAAAACACGGGAATCCTGGAATGACTGGGGTTGGAAGGGACCTGTTATTCCAACACCCTGCCATGGGCAGGGTCACCTTCTCTTAGGCTCAGAGCCCCATCCAACCTGGCCTTAAACATTTCCAGGGATGGGGCAGCTTCAGCTTCTCTGGCCAACCTGTGCCAGTGACTCACCCCACTATCAGGGAAGAATTTCCTCCTCGTATCTAATCTAAACCTGCCTTTTTTTCAGTTTGAAGCCATTCCCCCTTGTTTTATCACTCCATGGCAGTGTCCAAAGTTCCTCTCCAGCTCTCCTGTAACCCCTTTAGGTTCTGGAAATGGCTCCAAGATTTCCCCAGATCCTTCTCTTCTAGAACGGGACGCGCTTGCCCAGGAAAAGCGCCGCGGCTGGGCACAGGGATAGGGCGGGGCATAAGGATGGGGACTGGGGTGAGACGGAGGGCTGAGCTGGGGATGGGGAGGGTCCTGGCTTCGACCCCGCGCCGGAACTGGCGCTGCCGGGCCCCGCTTCCTTCTCCGGTCCCGCCTCCTGTTCCTGTCCCGCCTCCTGGTCCGGGTTCCGTTTCCAGTTCCGGGCCTCGTTCCCAGTTCCGGGCCCCGGGGCCATGGCAGCGGCGGCTGCTCCGCCGGGCGGGGCGAGCCCGGGGCTGGCGGCGGGGGAGCGGTGAGGGGGGGCCGGGAGGGGGGGTTAGCCCTGCCCGCCCTGCCCGCCCTGCCCGCCCTGCCTGCCCTGCCTGCCCTCAGCTCCCGCCTGGCCCCATCCCCGCCTGCCCTCAGCTCCCGCCTGGCCCCATCCCCGCCTGCCCTCAGCTCCCGCCTGGCCCCATCCCCTCCTACCCTCGGCTCCCGCCTGGCCCCATCCCCTCCTACTCTCGGCTCCCGCCTGCCCTCAGCCCCCGTCTGCCCTCAGCTCCCGCCTGGCCCCATCCCCGCCTGCCCTCGGCTCCCGCCTGCCCTCAGCCCCTGCCCGTCTTCATCCCCCACCTGCCCTCATCCCCCGCCTGCCCTCAGCCCCGGCGTGTCCCCAACCCTTACCTGTCCCCAACCGCGTCTATCCCAGCCCCACCTGTCCCCAGCCCCTGCCTGTCCCCAATTCTTCTCCCTTTCACAGTTCAGGCAATTATAGTTAAGACTTGGTCCCAGGAAAGTAGTTACTGGGTGATAATAAACAATATGGAAGGAAGTAGAAATAAATGTCCTGTCCTGTCCTGTGTGGGAGAATTGCAGAAGGCCAGACATACTCCAGAACTGCGAGTGTCCCCCTCCACTGTCCGAGCAGAATGCAGCAGGACCTGTGTGCCCCCAGCAGCGTGGCTTCCTCAGCACAATGCCCTTAGGATGGGTCCTTGCAGAGAAGTGGGTGCACTTGGGTGGATTTGAGCAATCTCCTGGGTTTGTGGCTGTGCTTGGTGTGCAAAACCCTTCCCAGGGTGATAGAGCACTGCTTATAGTTTAGTGTGTTGTCTCTTCTCATGTAGTCTTGTCTGTGTGGACAAGAATGTGGCTTCTCCCAAACTCTACGTCCTGGAGCCATGGATTGCTGACCTCTTGGTGAATTACGAGCAACTGGAGGAGCGTGAGAATTTCCTGGCTGGACAGGTGGTGCGGGTAGGTACCCACAGGGACTGTCCCAAAGCACTCCAACCTTTAAAATCTAAGTTCTGGGAAGTGCACAGTGGTTCCCAGCTTGGAGGCTGTGGATGCGCAACTCTTCCTTCTCAGCGTCTCTGATTTAAATTTGTTTTGAGGAGGAAAAGCTTGGTGTCATGACTGCCTTCCTGTGAAACTTGTTCCAGGTCTACAAATAAGAGGTTTTTTTCCCCTCTCCAATCTCTTGACAGGTCTTAAATGATTCAACTGCTCCTGGCCAGCCTGGCCTCCAGGAAGCTGTGGTGCAGGTCTCTGATGGATCCTGCTACATCCGTGTGGTCATTACACCCGAAGCTCTGCAGGCAGAGGAAAAGTGGGTTCCACCGTGACTTGGCATGGCTGGGACAGCAGTTCTCCACAGCTGCTGTGAGGAGCTGGGGCTCCTGCCTGGTCTTGTTTCAGGTTGTGTTAAGCTAAAGCAACCTCAGGGTGGGAAGCTGGTGTGAAAGAGCTCCTAAGAGAGGAAAGCTGGCATGCCCTTGCTCTGGTGCCTGCTGGTTGGGATGGGCAGGGATCCATGGCAGAAGCTGTGATGCCATTAGAAAGGACTGTAAAGCTCTTGGGTTTTGTGGAAGGAGGCAGAGCATTAACCATGGTAGCCTGGGCTGCTCCTTCAGTGCTTTCTTCCATTTTCCCATTTGGACACCCTTAAACTGTTGGGGTGCTGATGGTAGAGCCAAGGACAAGCAGCAGGAAGAAGCTGCTCTTAGGCAGGAATTTCTAAGGAATATGGAGCCCTTGGTGCTTGCTGCTCATGCTGAGACATGTTCCAGAATGCCCTGGTGTGGTTGGCAGAGCACTTGTGGGAGCCCCACTGTGTGTTGGGGGAGGGATTCCAGCTCCATTCTTCAAGGCATTCCTGCTCTGCTCCTTTTCCAGCGCCCACCTGCAGCTCAGGCTTTCCAGCCTTAATTGCAGAATTATCGTCCTGCAGAAGTACACAGTGTGTTTTCAGGACGAGGCCAGGCTGGTAAGTGCTTTGAGGAGTGGAAGCAGCCTGTTCCTTTACCATGTTATGCTTCCTCCACTCTTGCCTGCTTCCAGCTGCTCCTGGCAGCTGAAGGCAGGTGATGGGTGGCCTTTTGTTTTCATCTGCAGCTCCTGTGGGGTCTGTGGCAGCTGACCTGGGCAGGGATGAGCCCTTGCTGGGGATGGGGTGCATCTTTCCCAGGGCCACCTGGCTGTCACCTCTGCCTGTTGGGCAGCTGCAGGAGGCCTGCATGAGCTGGTGGCAGAGTAGCCCACTGTCCCCTTGCAGAGTTTCAGAGGTGTCCCCACAGACTCCCCTGGGCTGGCCCACCCTGGCATGTGGCTCTTGCAGAGCCATCAGCTGAGGCAGGAAGATACAAACTCCCCTTTGAAGGAGGTTGTCCTTTTTGAGGGGACCTTCTCTTAGACTGGAGGGTTTGTGGCAGAGCTGGGGTGGGAGCGCTGGCTGGCCCCAGGGGAGGCAGAGGCAGAGGTGGGACTCAGAGGTGCTTTACAGGCTCTGTCCTCCCCACAGGAGGACTGCGAGTTTTACCTCACGGCCCAGCAGTTCATCGTGCTGCCCATGCAGAGGCAGAGGATGGAATCATCCGACGGGTATGGCCCATGGCATGAGTGGGTGGGGGCTGTGCTCAGGGGGACTTCCTCATCTTCCCCACAGTGGCTGACCCTGGGAGTCCTGATGTGACCTGCTTGTGGAAATTCCTTTTGAAAGAGGGATTGTCTCCAAGGCAAGGGAGATGGGGATTTGGAGGGAATCAGTAACTGGCTTCTCTCTTGCTGCAGGAACCAGGACCCCTCTGTGGTGAAGAAGATTAAGGAGCTCTGGCTGTAAGTATAGGGCTGAGGAATGTATGCAGACACCCTGATGAGAGTGTGCAACCTCAGACTGGGGTTAGAGCATGCTGGCAAGGGCTGGCACAGGTTATGGCACCTCCTGGTTAACCTGTGTGACTCCTTGCCCTGGAACGTGACAGAGATGAGTAGACCATGAAAAATGAAATTGTGGTGGCACAGTGCCAGCCTCTTCCTCTGAGCTAGGAGGAAACACCTGTGGGGAACTTGTTCCTGCCAGTGGTGGGCAGCACAGCTGCGTGGGTGAGCCCTGCACAGCTCATTCTTCATCCTTGGAGATCCAATACTGGAGATCCTCAGGGCCTTCCATCAGTCCATCTCCAGGGGTGAGGCTCCCTGATGGCTATTCCTGGCATACTGAGCATGTGGCCAGTGGCCAGATCAGCACCCAGTGGGAGAACCACTACTTGCACAAGCTGCTTCTTCCAATCCAGGGTGCTTGATCTGTAACCAAGAGCTGTGTGTGTCCCAGCCCTAACCTGGCTCTGTCTTCTCCTTGGTCATTACAGGAGGAATCTTGCTGTGAGGAATGCTCCCAGCTCAGGTAAAGGGTTGTGGGGGGTGTGCAATGCTCTGACTGGGTGGGGGGCCTGGGTTTCCTCAGTTTGGTCCATGTTAGGCAGAGGTAGCACAAACTTGGTCAGATCTCACAAGTGTATGTTGCTAAAAAGCAGGAAGAGATAATGCTGACAGCTAAAGCAGAGTGGGACATTACACGCCTGTGCTCATGCTGCTGGTCCAGGATGTGTGAAGAAAGGAAAGATAGTTTCTAGAAGCAAAGGAAATGCAGAATTTTGGATGTTCCCACAGGTTTCAGTGTCATGACAGTCACCAAGTCATGCAGCAGGGTAAAGGTTTGCAAGTGAGGCTTGCCTGATTTCAGCTGTCTCCACTACTGATGTCTGTGTGTTGTTGCTCCAGAGCCCTCTGTCTCTCAGCTGATTGATGCCATAGGACAGAACCAGCTGGAGATTTTGAAGGAAAATGCCGAGGAATGCTTGGATTTATGGAAATCAAAGGACAAGCCAGTGACAGTGGAGGACGAGGTTCCTGTCACCCAGTGGGAGGCAGAGCGCAAGAAGGAGGTCAGTCTGCCTGCTAGGACCAGCTGAGACAGGGCTGTGACAGCTTAGGGTGCTCTGGTGGGTGGGGGAAGGAAGGGGAAGGACAGTGGGCAGAGCTGGAGGTTTGCTGGGGAGGGAGATGGTGTTGGGTTGGCACCCAACAAGTGGGTTCCTGCACCTGGAGAGGGACTGCCCAGCAAAACCCCTGTCACTTGTCTCATTTCAGCAGGGAGAGAATGTTTTCATGGTCCCAGTCAGCGCCCTGGTGATCCCTCCTGAGGAGGAGGCAGTTGTTTGTGATTCTTCTGAGGCAGCACCTGCAGGGTACACAGGTAGGCAGTGCAGCACCCAGGCATATGAAATGAGGGGCTCCCTAGGGTGGGGACAAGAGTTCCTTTGCCCTGGGTGTGCCTCATGCTGGGGGTATGACCAACAGTGCCCCTTTCATTGCAGATACAAGCCAAGCAGCTCCTGGAAAGAGTAGTGATGATAGGACAATGCCAGGAGACCCAAGTGTTGTATCCCAGACCAGCTGTGAGTAGCAGGATCTCCAGATCCTAGAATGATTTCTGTTGGAAGGGACCTTAAAGACTATCTAGCCCAAATCCCTGCCATGAGCAGGGACACATTCCACTAGACCAGGTTGCTCCAAGCCCTGTCCAACTTAGCCTTGAACACTTCCAGGGCTGGGTCAGCCACAGCTTCACTGGGCAACCTGTGCCATGGCCTCCGCACCCTCACAGGAAGAATTTCTTACAAATATCTAATCTAACACTGCCCTCTGTCAGTGTGAAGCCACTTCCCTTTGTCCTGGCACTCCATGGCCTTGTCTAAAGTCCTTCTCCTGGACCTCTCTCCTGCCCTCTTGGAGCCTCTTCAGATACTGGAAAGTTCTCTAAGGTCTCCCTGGAGCTTTCTATTATCCAAGCTGAATAACCTCAACTCTCTCAGCTTGTCTCCATAGCAGAGGTGCTCCAGCCTTTGGATCGTCCTCATGGCCTCCTATGAACGCTCCAGATCCCATCCAGCCTTTAGTTTCCTCTACAGTTGACACATCCCATCTCCTTGGACTGAGTGGAGGAGGTACTGGTGTGGCCAGGTCTTTGGGAGACCTTGAGCAGACAGGGAATGGCCCAAATCCTCCAGGTTCTTGAAGCTGCAGCTTTGGTTGATCCTGGGAGCACAGGAAGGCATTTTGATGCCATCACTGAGCATGAGTCTCCTGCCCTGGTATGGGCTCCTCACTGGCTCTGGCTCAGCACCGGGATGGGTTTGTGTCACCTTACTTGGCTTGGTGTCACCAAGCTTTGCTGCAGAATTACCTGCAGAAGCTCCATGTAGAGGAGGAGCTGAAGGGAGGAATTGTCCTGAATAGTGCAGGGTGTAGGAGAAAGCCTTCTTCATACCTGCCTGCTCTCTGGGCAGTGTCTGCCTCTCCACTGCCTGCTGTGTGAGATCTTGGAAAGGGTATCACTGGAATACACCACATTTTGAGCTGGAAAGGGCTGCAGAGCTCCCCTCAAGAGCTGTCTCTGTCTGAGACCTTGTGCACAGGGCACCCACAGGGAATGGGCAGCTGCTTTCTTCGCCAAAATCAACCCTCCAGCTTCTTCATTGCAGGTGCCACATCACCAGCCTTGTCAGATAGCTTGGAGGGATCCCCGGACAACCCCTGGAATAGAATGCCCTCGTTGTCTTTGACCCCGAGCTCTTCCGATGGTGAGTCCTCATGTCCCAGGGCATCCAGCCTGCCTTCCTGGCAGGAGACAGCTCCTCTCTTCTCAATGGGTGTAGCTCACCCTGGATGCTGGCTTGATTTACCCTGGCCATAAAGCAGTGCTGTGATGTTCCCATAGCCCTGGACCTGCATCATTCCAGGCCTGACACTCTTCCTGTGTGCCAGGGCAGGTCCCACCACCAGCCCCCTGCTCAAACTGATGATGCTTTTCCTCTTACTAGAGAAGAGCTTTCAACCTGACCCTCCCCTGAAGACCCAGAAAGATGTGGCTGCTGACAGCAACACCACCGACCTGTTGGAATTGTGTAGCCAGGGCTCTCCTGAGGGCTTGCCCCAGGGAGAGCCAGTACAGACCTCATCTCCCTCCCTGCTCCGCTCCCACAGCACTCCCAGTCCGGTGGAGATCAGCACCACTGAGGTGGCATCAGCTGCAGAGGCAGCCTGGGATACCCTGTGTTCTGATCGTGGCCCGCAGGGATCCAGGGACTCTCAGGCCACCCTGCCCACTCTTTCTCCAGTTTTTCCAGCCTTGCCAGGCAGCAGTGTACAGTTCCTGCCCGGCAGGATTCCTCACAGGGAGCAGGCCTGCTCCAGTGGCACAACTTCCTCTCCAGATGTGTTGAGGCCTGGACTGGCTCATGTAAGGACACAGGGAAGAGAGACTGTGGGTGCCAAGAGGAAGCTGGTGGAGGAAGATGAGCAGGGCCCCAGTGGGCAGCAGCTTACCCCGGGCACCTCAAAGGACAGGGGGAGAGGCACAGACAAGAGATCGGAGCTCATGAGCCCACAGGGTGCAAAGAAGAGCAGAACGCAGACAGGGCTGCAGCGTGGAAAAGAGCTTGAGGAGGAGGATAAAGAGGAGGAGGAGGAGGAAGAGCAAGCATCCCCTGCAAGAGCTGGGCCCAGCTCCAGGCCGGAGCAGTGCAGAGCTCCAGAGCCGGTAAATATGAAGCAGCTGGTGAGGTTCCCTGTGGGCTGGGGGTGCCTGGGGAGGCTCTCTGTGCCCACACCTCTGGTGTCCATCCCCAGGATCTTTCCTCACCAGGCTGGTGGGGATGGGAAGTTGAATGCAGGTGTCAGTGTAGATGGTGGAGGATCTGGGAATACTGAGGGAATCATGAGAGAATCATGTAATCACTTAGGCTGGAAAAGAGTTCATGAGATGGAAGTCCAACCATTCCTCAGTACTGCCAAGTCCACCACTGCCACATCCACAGGCCTTTAACTCCATCCAGAGATGGTGAAGACTGTGGTTTAGCCTGAGCTAAACAATTGTGTGGGAACAATTGCTGGAGCGTCTTCCAAGCTATCTGGGTAAAAGGTCAAAAGAACAGAGGGAGAGACACCTCAATTCTAGGTGTTTTCCTGGGGTTATTGGGCTCTCAGGCTGCATAGAGCAGCACTCTGGGTGCTGTGGCTGGAGCAGACCCATCTCGCCCTCCCCTTTGCTTTTGTAGTTCATGGAGAGACCGCCCCAGTACCAATACGAGGCACCGAGCCCTGAGCTCTGCCAGCAGGTACAATCTATCAGGTCAGTACCATATCAGCCATGGACTCGTGGCTGTCCCTTGTTCCTGCAGTGGGACTCACATCACTGTAGTGAGTCCCCAGTCTCTACCTTACCCCTTGTCACCAGCTGCCCTAGTGGTGTGTCCACAGCTGGATTTCTTCTCACCCTGGCTCCTCCTGTCTGGTTTCTCAGGATCTCAAAGGCAATGCTGAAGTGGGCATGCTGGATACTGACTGAGGAGGATGATTCCTGAGCCCAACCCATCTTTCGTTCCTTTGTTTCTTCAATGGGTCTGTCAAAACACTGGGAAGAGTGGTTGGGGGAGGGATGTGGGGACATCAAAAGCTCTGTGCCCCAGGGGACTGCTGAGTGGGCTGGCCTAGCTGCAGAAACCTTGGCACATGACCTGTTGAAACCCAATACCCTCAGTGACAGGAGGGGAGAAAAGCATTCACTCAGGAATGCGTATATGTGAGCCAGCATCCCTCTCCCACCTCTTCATCCTTTCCAAATGCCTTGTCCCAGCAAGTGGGGACAAGAGGTGACACAGTGCCACCATAGAAGTGATGGCAGAGGCGCCACAACCTGATCCTGCTCCAAAGGTACCCCAGGAGCATGGATGGTTTATTGAATAAGTTTAGGTTGGGTCCTGCACTGTTTATTACAAAAAATATCCTGCAGGGTTATGCTGTAGAAATTAAAAATTGTATATTTTTTAAATACACAGCTCTTGTATTAAAAAAAAAAAACCAAACAAAAAAAAAAAAACAAAACAAGCATCTTGCTTTGTCGTAAACATCTGTGTAAGGAATGCGTTTGGTCCAGAGCAGAGGGCAACACAGGAGAAAGCCACTGGGGTGTCAGGATCACGCTGGTGCCGTCAGGGAGCTGCGGGGATGGAGCTGCGTGCTGAAAGGCGGTGGGTCGTGGTCCCACTGATGGAAGCCTGTGTCTGGCGGGGGCTGGAGAGAGCGGTACCCCATGGGGTCAGGAGCTGGAGTGGTGAAAGTGCCTTGGGAACGCTTCCTAAAAATAGCTGGCTGCGAAAATCACCGGCTCCCCCGCTGCAGCCCACAGCAACACAGGGCACTGGGGACTGCAGCACCACTGGATGCAACCTGCAGGCTCTGACAGTCCCTGGGCATCCTGGGTGGTGCTGGTGGCCTGGCTGTCCCCATGTTGAAAATTGGGCAATGCCATCATTGGCACATCCATGCCAGCCTGGTGCCCCGTCTATCCTCTCTCCATCTCTCTGCCAAGCACCCCGGCACGGCGCACTTGCTTGCAGGGTTTTACTGGGAACAGCGTGGTGACATGCAGGGGCTTCACTGTCCCAGGGCCGGCTCCTCCTGGCCCGGCACTGGGCATCTTTGGTCTACGGCAGCTGAGTCTTGTGCATTCCCAACAGTTTGTGCCAGGGCTTGTGGCTGCTCACCCTCAGTGCCTGTGCCAGCCTGCGGCTCCTCCAGCCCGGCGCTGGGCCAGTCCTGCAGCGTGGCACCTGTACAGGTCACAGGTGCTGGTGTAAGCATGAGGGCACCCTTGGTACCCCAAAACATGCTTTAGCAGGGAGGGGAACATCTCACCTTCAGCATCCGAGGTTGGTCCAGGCTCACCCTCCATCTCTGAGAGGGACTCGTGCTTGGTCCTGTGCCTGAGCACAGGCGAACGCCGCAGGCGCAGTGGAACGGTGCCCACTGGGGGAAACAACCCAGCCCCATGTTAGGGTGGGGCACAGTGGCCTGGCTCCTGCTGGAACTGATCCCTGTGCCACATTCCCCTTGGGAACTTCCAGTGTGCCAGTGCCATTGTCTATCACCCACCAGCTGGGAGAGGCAGCCCCAGCACACAGATGGAACACCACCACCCACTTCTGTTGGTGTTAGGTGCAAGGAGGGCTTGGGGTCCCATTTCAGACCCAACTTACTTCCCAGCTCTGCCGGGCACTCGGGCTCCCTGAGCTGCTCCTCATGGACGGACAATGCTCGGCGGCTGGTCCCCCGTGGCGCTGCCAGCCGTGCCATCAGCCGGTTGTCTGTATAAGCAGTGGGGAGGTGCAGTTGGAGGATAGCCCACAGCACCCCACTTGACAGGCCCCATCAGCACCCAGCACCCACCGTGTGCTTGGCTCCCTGTTGCCCTCCATTCCCAAGGGCTCCAAGAACCGGCCAGCAGTGGAATGAGGCATCCATGGGCACCTCATGCATCCCTACCTTCAGTATTGGGTGGTGTGGGCAGGGTGGGCAGGGTGCCAGCACCCACCTCCCCACCATGGCTGACCCTCCGTGGCAGCGCCGCCGGCACGTTCCTGCCCAGCCGTGGCAGGCTGCTGCTCCAGCCCTCCCGGCCCCCGGGCTCTGGCAGCCCACTGGGCTCTGCTAGGGTGAAGGAGCGCTGGGGCTGGTCAGAGCTGGTGGCCGGTGGCTCAGCGGGCAGCTGCCTTCCCAGGGCTTTCCAGGCTGGCCGGGGCTCGGCGCCGGGCTCCGTCCTGGCGGCTGGGCTGCGGAAGGGTGCGTCTGTGGGGCAGGCAGGATGGAGCTGTGGGCGTCCAGAAGTGACAGCCCCAGGGATGGTTCTTGGTGCTGGGAACCAGCCTGCAGGCAGCCCAGGGACTGGGCAATGGGCTGGGTGTCCATGTGCCATCTCCAGGGATGGGCACCCGTGGGTGTAGGGCACCCTCCCAAGGGTGGAATTCTGCCCATATGCCTGTGCCCACCAGTCCCTGTTGGCTCCAGTCCCCATGCCTGGTTCTAGGAGAGGGGATAAAGCCCTCTGCCCCAGGGGCTGGTGTGACCCCCAGAATGCACTGCTGACCCACCTGTGGACACAGAATGCGTGCGGGCCTTCAGGGATGGGGGAGAGTCTGCAGAGCTGTCCACGATATCCCCTGCAAGCACAAGCCACCAGCCAGCATCAGTGAGCTGGGGTCTGCCCAGCACCACCAGCACTTAGCAAGAGGAAAATGTAGTGGGATCCACAGCTGGGAGTCCAAGGGGACTGCCCATGGCCACCCGTGGGTGCCCAGCTGGGTGGGGGTCAGGGTGGGGAGGGCACAGCCCCTCACCATCTGAACCGGCTTTCTTGATCTCGCTGTCTTTGCTCTGCAAGGGGGAAAAAACAGGTAAGGGGGCTGTCAGGGAGGCAGTGCCCACATAGACAATGGGTACAGAGTCCTGTTGCCAGGCTCTGATGTGGCTGCAGCGGATGGGTGCATGCCAGGAAAGGAGGGACAGACTGACAGACACCATGCAGTATATAGGAATTGACCCCTTGCAGTGTGTTAGGTGACAGGGCAGAGGCTATAGGCAGCACAGAGCTGGGTGCTGCCAATCCTGGTGGGGAGATGTCCCCCACTCTATGGACCACCATCTCCTACCCCCCTGGAGGGGCAGGGCCCACCCCAAAAATGGAACCGGTCCCCACCTGCTGCTTCTTGCTCTCAGCAGCCGGGCCCTTGGTGACGCCGATGCGATGGAGCATGACCTGCATGCGCTGCTCAAAGGAGCTGGACAACTCCCCCTCACTCTTCTCCAGTTGCCTCTTCTGCAGGAGAGACACAACCCTGCCAGGAACGTGGATCCACCACAGTACCTATGGCACCCACACTCCTGCCTGTGGGGCACCCACATTCCTAACTCCAGGCATGCTGCCTGATGGTGACACAGACAAGACCCAGGGGGGATGTCCCCAGCCATCACTCCAGTGATCCCCTGGTAACCCCACCAGCATCCATGGGTGGGAGCAGCACCCACCAGGTGAGATGAACAGTGGTGGTGGTTGGTAACTGTGACAGTGCTTACCTTGTCGTGCCTGACCCCCAGCGCATCCTCATCCTCCCCAGACAGCAAGATGAGTGACTGGGATTTGCCCTCCCGAGAGTACTTGGGCCGGATCCTCCGGGCAGAGTCAGGGGTCTGGCAGTGTTCAGGCTCTGCGTGGGGCTCGGCAGAGAGCCCCCCCTCCTCCGATTTACTCAGGGGCTTCCCTGACTCGCCTGCCTTGCTGGGGGCTCGTAAAATGTCACTGAGCATCAAACGCCTGCTCCTAGGGGCGGTGGGACCACCCTCAGGCTCCTTCTCACACCTTGAGCCCCGGCTGGATTTGGGTTTCTTGAAGGCAAAAAAATTCCCAATTTTCTTCTTGAGGGTGCGGGAACCAGAGGGAGCCAGAGGGGCTGATCCCAGGCAGGTCTCCGGAGTCGTGGGGCTGGGGAGAGATGAAGCATTGCAAAAGGTGAGCTCTAGGCTGCCAAGAAGTAAGGGGTCAGTTTTTTCCTCTGCCCACCCTAAAGGGATGGATCTAGACCCTGGACACATGACCTGTGATGGTAGTGTCCTGACAAGGGCACCCATTCCCAGCATGGTTCCCATGGGTGCTCCCTCATTGCCTCCCCGCTGTGGAACAGACTCCACAGACACATCCTGTGCATCGTGGCTGCCATCCCATTCCTCTTCCCCCAGCCTTGCTCTTGGTGACATCCCTGGGTGTGCTGTTTTCCCCTGCATCCCTTTTGCACTGGGACCAGCAGTGTTTGCAGGGAGGCTGCTGAAACCCTGGGGATGGGTGTGTGCTGGGCAGGTGAGGGGCCCTGAGCACCCCCCAGGCTTACGGCAGTGTTTCTGTGATGACCTTCTTGGCAAAGAAGTCCTCCAGCCCCTCATCCACGCGGGTGATGCTCCTGTCCTCGCTGTTCTCACAGGCCACGGGCTGCACCTGTGGGTGACAGCTGCTGTCAGCCCAGCACAGGGCAAAGGTGCCCCCAGGCATGAAGGTGTGTCACCCTCCCCTGGGCCTGATCAAGCAGGTGCCCCTGCAGGATGGGTGCTGGCACGCTCCATCTCGTACCCAGCATTAAAGCCAAACCATGGTGTTATCAGCTGTGTCCGAGCTCTAATCCTGCTCCCTCCCTTCAGCACTGGGATCTCCAGGCAGCCCCAGGCTCCTTCCAACCCCTTGCCTAGTAGAGTGGCTGAAGTATGGCACTTGTACTGTGGGAGAGGCTTTTGGCAGGGATGCTTCCTCCATCTGAGCTCCAAGAAAGGGACCCCTGCATTGCTGGAGGGTGATGGAGCAGGTGACCTGCCAGGACCCATATTTGCATCCTTCAGATGTTTCAAGTCCAACCTTGGAGTGCCACCACAGCCTGCATGAGAGCTACCTGCTCCATCCCCATAACAGTGGTCCACACCATGGCCAAGCTTTCCTCCATGGCACCTTCCTCTCCCTGGCATGTGGCACTGCATCAGTGGCTTCCCATCGATGAGAGGGAGGCGCTTCCCCATCGGTGGCATTTCAATCCATAATGACTTTTCATTACGGCTGGATTGATGCCGTTCAGGAGCCGTTCCAGCCATCTGAGATCTGCTCTCCCTGTCACATCATATCCATCAAAGCCCGTCCTTGCTCAAGCCTTGGCCCACCCTGGGTGCCAGGCGTGCCTGTCCCACTGCAGGGTGATGGCCCTGCCAACCTCCAGCACCCACCCTGCCTGTGGGACACAGCTGCTGCCTCCCCTCTGGCCCCGTGCCAGCCCTGATCCCACCATGATCCAAGGGCAAGCATCACCACAGCCGTGCAAGCCAGGGCTTTCCAGCAAGTGAAAGGATCCAGCTGCATCACGGTGGCATGGGGATGAGGTGATGCCAGCAGGATCCAGCCCCAGGGACAGTGACGGAGCTGGACTCGCCACTGACTGCACCCAAAAGTTACTTTTCCTTGGGGAAGGGGGGTGCAAAGACAGGATCGCCTGTTGGATGGGGGGAGCACAACCCACCTCATCACAGCTGGCAGAGCCCCACCAGCATCACCGGGAGCCGTGGTGGCCACCAGTGCTTCAGGGATGATGGATTTTGGATAAGGGGGAGCAAATGAAGCTCAGGAGGGACGCAGCTGGAGCCATTGCCGAACACATCGCTGGCCCTCTGCACCCAAACTCTGCAGGTTTTTTCATTCCTCTCCTGGCTCCCACCGCTCAGCATCTCCCAGTGGGGAGCAGGAAAGAGGATGGATAATTCCCTTCGCCCCCCCCCAGCCCCCTTGCCCATCCTTTCAGGCTGCCCCCCTCCGAGGAGGAGGCTCCGGCAGCAGCTGAAATGCAGAATAATAAACCCACCGCGTCTTTGCGCATCTCATTTTCTTGCCTTGCAACAAATACTGACCGCAATAATTCACCCAAGCGGAAAAAAAATGGGAAAAACACACCGAATACACCCCACCTCCCTTGCCAGCCGTGCCCCCCCTTACATTCGGCTTGCTGGGCGGCTGCTTGTGCCGGCGGTTGGGCCGGGGCCTGGCTTTGGTGCAATGCTCCAGCTTCTCGCCGGCGGTCGGCAGGTCCATAAGGATTCCGGTGGCGGTGGCAGGCTGCGTGGCGGGGAGCGAGCCGCTCGCAGGCTCAGCATCCTTTGTGGAGGCAGGGCGTGCCGGCGGCGCGGCGGGGCTGAGTGACGGCGGCGCCCGGTGAGCTCGGAGCCCGCTGGCGTCTCGACCCGCTGCCGGCTCCAGCTCCGAGACACCTACGAGAGGCGAGAGGGTCCCTGTTGACACCCGCCCTCGCCAGGCCTCCCCATCATCATCACCATCATCACCATCATCATCATCATCACCGACGCCGTCACCTTCGCCCACGCGTGGCGGGGCAGCGGGGCAGTGGCTCCGCCGCGGGGAGGGGAGCGTGGCCGTGCCCGCCAGGAGCGTGCGTGGCGGCTTTGCGGAGCAGCCCGGGATGGATCCTGCCACGGCCGCCGGAGGTTTGCGGGCAGGGGATGATGCTGTGGCGGGATTGTGGGGGGATGCTCAGGCAGGGGCCGAGCCAGCCCCGCAGGCAGCCCGGAGAGCTGCAGCAGGCAGCGGCGGTACGGCACGAACTCTGCCAGCGCTGGCCCGGTGAGCAGCACTCACGAACGCACCCGTTTTGCTCTGCAGGCAGCTCCTCACGCCCCCATGTACCCTCTGGATGGGTGGCAGGGTGCTGTGGGGCTCAGGGATACCCTGGGGACACAGGGGTGCTGAGTGCCAGAGTCTGCATGAGCTCTGCTTTAGCCAAAGCAGAGTCACCCATCAGCTGCTCATTATCTGTGCCCCCACTGAGATTCACTCCCCTCCCAGGTATGCAGGGCTCCGGGGACACCACCAGCAGCAAGGAAAACCCATGGGCAATGTCTTCTCCCCAAGGCTGTTGGGTGGGTGATGTCTATGTGCAGGGTGGACCATGGAATGGCCATGGGAGATTCCATGGCACCCACAATCACAGACAAACCTCCTACCCCTAACTGGCTATGTGGGGAGCGAGTTCAGGGCATTTACTCCACTGCCCAAGGGCACTGAGCCAGCTGAGGCCCGACACCAGCACAAGAGCAAGGTCAAGGTGAGCTTCCCCCACGGACCCCCACTACGGCACTGGGAGAGGCTCTCTGGAGGGTCCAGATCCTGCAGCCCTCAGCCCATGACCATGGGGGGCTCTGACCATGAGGTTGCTGCTGCGAGCCCCCTGCCCCTGCCGTGTCCCGTGGAGGCAGCGAGCGCCCGCTGAGCCGCAGCAGAGGGACAGTTCCGCGGTGACCTTACTTCTCACAGTTGGTGTGGGTCGAATGCTCCTGAAATGCTTGTTTCTCCTCCGCAGGGCCATCTTGTACTGCAGAGAGAGAGGGATGGTGGCAGCTCCGGCATGGACAAGCTGGCTGTGCCAAGAGGCATCCCATGGCAGCTGGAGCCAGCCAGGCTTCGCCCAGTGACGGATGCAATCCCTCCATCACCCCTAGGCTCCCAGGGCTGCACCCCTCGTCTTGTCCCAGCTCCAAAACTACCCACAGTGCTGGATTGAATACTTCCCCATCCAGAGCCATGCTCTACACTGGACCCCAGGTCCCAAAGCAGCAGGACAAGCAGCCAGGCTGCCACAAGGACACATTCCCGGTGCCAGCAGCAAGGCCTGGCAGGCTAATGGTCCCATTTCCCAGCACTAATTGCCTTAACACGGCCCTGGGGGGTGCCGGGGGGTGCGTGCACCCAGAGAGGCTGCGGCGTTAAGCCCGGCATCATCCGGTAAGGCGGATAAAGAGCGGTTATACCGCGGGATCACGCGGCGGCAGCGGGTCCAGACCCTACCTCCTCTGCGGCGAGGTCCGGAGGATTCCTGCCCCTTGCCAGCACGGTGGCATCGTCCTCAGCCGACTCCGGCAGCAGCACCAGGAGGTCGAGCCCCTGCTTGGAGAGGCTCTCTGCCTAAAACCATTAGGAAGCGCTTAAATTATCCCAGTGGCTGCAGCGTGCTCAGCTGCCCTGTGTGCTCTGTACTGCTCTGCTCCCTACCCACGGCTGGGATTTGTGAGCGGATTTAGGCCTGATTAGCCGGTGTCCAGCCCAGCGCAGCTGCCCTGCTGCAGGAGTCGCCTGTGCCCGGTGTCACCCCAGCATCCCCCACCAGGCAGCAGCGCTGGGACTTTGCTCAGGGTGTTAATGTTGTGTGACCACACTGGGAGAGGATTACCTGGGAGGAAAACCAGCCTGGGTAGGAATTGTCCTGCTTCCCAGACTGCAAATCCATGGTCACAGGATTGGTGTCCAGGTTGTCCTAGACAATATTGGGGTACCCAGATCCCCATCCTGCATCCCAGCCCCACATCCCCACACTGGCAGTCCCCTCACTCACCAGTTTGCACTGGGCGATGGTCAGGTCTCCCAGCACGGCATCCACGATGCAATCGGCTACAGCGGCTGTGACGGACAGCTTGATCTCACTGGGAGCAGAAAGAGCCCTCTCAGGGCCAGCACCCACCAACCCTGCAAGCCATGGGGTCACCTCCCCAGGAGGGCTTTGCTGAGGAGATGGATGCTTGGCTGTGGCACACAGAGGGGCTCCCAGGATATGTCCATGTACTGCAGCTTGTTGGGTCTGTGCTGCCAGAGCAGGAGTGGGAATAGGCACTGGCTGGGATGGAGAATGCCAAATGCAACCCATTGTTGATGGTCAGCACCAAACAAGGGGATGTGCCTGCAGGAACATCACTCCACGGGTTTCCCCAGCACCCTAGGGACTCATCCAAAGTGGATCCAAGCAGGAAGCAAAGTTACAGCTGGAAAAACACAGCAGCAGGACCCAGCACACCTCTACCACAATGCAGGGAGAGGAGAAGTTGGTAGAGAGCCCCCAGAAAGCTCCTCTGGCCCCATGGGTCAGTGCCAGTGACCGAGCAAGGAGGAAGAACAGCACATCACCCACTTCAGCTTGCTGAAGACATCGGTGACCATCTGGTCCAGGACAGTGCTGAGGCTGAGGTGGTCCTGGAGGCAGATCCGCTCCGACATGGCATTGACCAGCTGATCCCTGACCCCGCTCTTCTGCACCACAGCTGGGCACAGGCTGTGGGCCGTGTCCAGCACTGCCTGCATGATTGCCTGAAGTTTGGGGAGGAAAGGAAGGTTTCAGTTTATTTTTTATCAGTATTCACATGGTTTTCAGTAGACACCATCCCCCTTATCCTTGGGCCAAGGCTGATGAATATCCTGTGCTGCCCATGGGCTCCCACCTGGATTTCCCGGCTGCAGGTCTGTGATGCTTCCTCTGTGAGACACTCCAACTTGTGCTGCAGCTTGCCATTCTGGTAGGGGGTGTTTCCCGCCTCATACAAGAGGGGCAGGATCTGACATGGGAAGAGAGATGGTGTGGATCATCCCATGGCACCTCATCCTCTCTTCCCATATTTCCATGCATCCACGGCTGCCCCATGGAAGAGCATCACCTGCATCAGCTGTGGAGACCCAGTGATCTCTTGGCTTTGCTGGGCCAGGTTTGGGCATCCTCGTCCCTCGCAGTCCCTGAGTCCCCTCAATTTCTCCCCACCACCCACTGACTCTCCTTCCCCTCTTGCACCCCACTAAGCTGCTACCTGCATCAGGGAGAGCCTTAACCAACCCTTTCACCACCTTTCCAACATCAGTACTGTCTTCTTAAATCCTGTCTCTGCCAGATTAAGTAACCAGGGGGGTTCAAGGGAGCTGGGGAAAAGGAGAAAGGAGGTGGTTTGAAGAGAAGTAGAGGAAGAGGAGAAAAAGGTGCAATGGAGAGAGAGAACCAAGACCAGGAGGATCAAACCAGGTCTGACAGAGCCAGGGGCTGCCAACCTAACTTGATGGGTTTTGTCATGGGCTGATGGAGCATTCTCACTGCTGGGGTGGGATGAAGGTCCCCCAGGGAGGGATCCCTCAGTAATTCACTGGTGAGGTTTCTCACCAGTGTGGGCACCTGTGGGTTGCAGGGTGTTCTCAAGGTTGGAGCACCCCTCACTCCCAAGAAGGGACGTGTGAGCATGGGATGCCAGAAGAAGAGGGGTTGTAACCCTGTGGGGGGTGTGCACACAGCTGTGTGTCTCTGGGGCAAGGGGACTAAAAACATTTTGATCTTTGTTCTAGAAGGGAATTTAGAAACTCTCAGCTGTTCTTTAATGTTTGCAAGTGCTTGGTGTTGTGCATCTGTTGCATTGACATTCTGGAATTCCCTGGCTGCTGGTTAATGATGTCATTAACTAATCAATGCCCTGCTTCGATCCCGAAGGGATGCTGGGTGAGCTGAGGGGGTTTCCCACGCTGTGGACTCACACTGATGGAGAGGTTGGCGTTCCTGATGGCCTCCTCAGCACAGAGGATGTCCGCCTCCACCTCCCTGCCCGTGCAGGTGCTGAGGATGTCGACGTGCTTCTGCACACTCAGGCAGATCTCATTCACCATCTGGAGCACAGAGAGGCTGTGTCATGTGCCAGCACTGGAGCAGCACTGCCAGTTCCCCTCCTTGCTGTGACTTTCCCAGAGAAGAGTGTGCCTGGAGGGGGCATGGGCAGGTTACAGCCTCCAAGAGCATCCCTGCCTCATAACCAGGGATGCCACATGGCAGGGATTTGCTGGCAAGAGTGCACAGGGGTCAGGAACACACTGTATAGGTTATCTCAGCAATGCATATGCATGAAATGCATGGATGCAACCAGCAGGATTCCAGGAGATCTGTTTTCCATCCGCCCCCACCCTCACCATAGAACCATGAAATGGTTTGGGTCAGAAGGCATCTTAAAAGATCCTCTCATTCCAACCTCCCTGCCATGGTCAGGGACACCTTCCACTAGACCAGGTTGCTCCGAGTCCAGCCTGGGTTTGAACACTTCCAGAACTTTGGCATCCACAATTTCTCTGAGCAACCTCTTCCATCCCTCCAATCCGCTCTGCCTTCCACTCAGAAAAGGTTAAGAGGGTGTTTTGCTGCTTGCAAGAGCTCACATGAGCAACCCAGGGTCATTTTGGGCAGGGGAGGAGCAGCCCCATGCAGTAATTTGTGCATCAAACCTGTTCAGAAGAGGTGGTGAGGATGCCCTGCTGCAGCCGGAAGGTCTGTGCCGGCAGCGTTTGCCGCAGCTGGTTTCTCGTCAGGCAGGACTGGAGCTGCACAGGCAAGAGGCTGTGAGCAGTGATGGTGGCACCTGGCCCTGCATTCCCCAGCCCACATCCCCCCACCTTGTGCACGGCCTCCTCCGTCCTGTCGGGGTTGCTGCGGTAGGCCTGCGCCACGTCGCTCATCGGCAGCGGCATCGCCTTGAGCGTGTAATTCCTGTGGGGCAGAACGGGTGAGCAGGTGCTGCTCATCCCCCCTGCTCATGTCCCCATAGACATGACACAGAGCCCACCCAACAGCAGCCTGGACGTTTTCCTGAGGCCCAGCCCTGGAGATAGGGATGGCCAAACTCTGGCCCTCAGCACACCCTGCTGGGGTGGCAGTGACCGCCTGCCCCGGCTCTCCTCGCACCCCTTTGTCTTCAGACCTCCAGAGACCTGCACAGCTAAGCACCAGACAGGGTGGTGGGTGTGCTCAGCAGGTGAACAAACTCTGCCCACCTGTCATGGGCAAGGGGGAGAGGAGCATCACATCACCAGCACCAGCAGATGCCCCTGTGCTCCCTGGGGGCTCCTTGGGTGGCATGAGGCTGTGCTGGGAGTCCCTCAGCTTGGTAATGGGGCTGTCATCGCCAAATGGGTGTCAGGTTGCTTTCCTGGCTGCAAAGCCAGAGCTGTGGACCAACTCCCTTGGGACATGTTTGAAACTGTGTGATGGCCTTGCCATTCGAGGGGAAAAAAGGCCCTGGGGACAGTGACGTGCTGGTGACAGAGGCTCTTTTGCATGGTGGCAACAAGCCAGGAGGACCAAAAGGCTCCTTCCTTACCTCTCCAAAGCTTGAGCCACCTCTAGGAGTCCATGGGCAGTTGTGTTGTTCCTGTCCCAAACCACAGTCCTGCAAAAAGAAGGACCTGGGTGACCCCTGCCCACACCCACATGGCCCCGAGGCATCAGAGAGCCTAAAAGTGGGGTTAAAAATTACAATTTTCAGTATCCAAAACCTAAACTTGGACTTTGCAAGGAGCTATGACTCAGGTGGGTGCCTGGAGGGAGTGAAGGGCTGGGAAAACACATTCAGGCACCATCCTGCAGGCAGGGACAGACATCTCCCAGAGGAACAGCCCTGGCTGAACACCATTCCCTGTCCTCTGCAGATACCCCTGCTTTGGCTCTGTGTACACAATCTGGTCAAAAATGGTGTTTTAGGAACTGAGAGCATGAGGGGAGGGCTGTGACCACAAAGGTCTGTCTGTAGCACGCTGGGCTGTGCAGGAGCCTGGAAAAGAGGTGGCAAGTGCCAGGGCAGGGATTGAGCAGCTCTCTTGTTCTTTACATGTCCCCTGCCAGCACTGCCAGACGACTTCCATGGGTGCAAAATGCAGCCATAGCATCCAACCACGTACCAGGAGCGGTCCAGGACCACATCCATGACCAGCAGGAGCCATGACAAGCCTCCTCTGATGGCATCAGCATCACAACCATCACATCAGGGCCACCCAGCACAGCGTCACCCACACGGTGTTATAGAGCTGCTGCTACCTGAGCTTGGTGTTGATCTGCAGGGCCTTGGCGAGCATCTTGGCTCCCGTGTCCCCCATGGCATTGCCACTGATGTCCAGGGAGATGAGGCTGGTGTTACTGCCCAGGGCACTCAGCAGGACGTTGGTTCCCAGTTTGAGGCGCGATTCAGCCACAGACAGTGACTGGAGAGGCTAGAAAAGAGACAAGGAGGGGGACAGGTGGCCAGGACACGTCAAGGTGCGCGTCACCCTTCAGACACAGCCTCCATTCCTGACCAGCAGCCTCTGGGCTGGTGCTGGTTTTGGAGAGAACAAGTGATGCTGAACCCCAAGAAGCAGGAGGGCAATGAGTGCTTCAGCAACAGGCTGGATTTAGCTCAGATGCCTGGCAGACAGGAGAAAAGAGAGGGTTTTTGGGAAAGCTGTGCTGCATCCAGGTTACACCAAGTGTCTCCTCCATGCCTTTAGCCAGACACAGGTTCCCATTTTCCCAGATGAACGGGAACAGCTCCCACTCCTCTGTCTGAGTGTCTGCTTCAGACTGAGGAAAAATAAAAGCAGCAGGACTTGAATGGCAGTGGGAGAGAGGGAGGACTGCTCCCAGCCTGTGCAGGAGGGAGCTGGATGGCACCCTGGCACAGTGGTGGCTGAGGGTGACGAGGAGCATGGATGGGATGGTTGTGGTGGCTGAGGACTGGACTTACACAATCCTCTTCCTGGGTGAGCTGGACAATGCGGTGCAGGACATCCAACAGACCTTCCCTGCAGGAGAGATGGGTGTGTGTGAGAGGGTTGCTTGTGCGTGCCCTGGGGATGCAGAGGTAGCTGGCAGAGAGCTCTGTCTTCCCTCCCACTCTTGCCTGGGTTATGACCCATCTGTGACACTGCACCAGGTGCTGCTGACCCTCCCTGTCGTGTTGGAGTAGCCAGGATGGGCAGGCAATTCCTACCAGCCCTACCATGGGCTTTCAGTGGGGAGAGAGAGTCAAGGTGTGTGCACAATTCCAGGATGGTTCCAAGCCTGGGTGCTGCTGCTTTGCACTCACTTGGATTTGATGTTGAAGTTTTTCCCCAGGGAGACGTGCCTAATGGATTTGCTTCTGCCAATGGAGAGCACCAGTGTCACCATGTCGGGGTCAAAGCCTGCAGGAGACCGGACACATCCACCAAGATGCTCCAACAAATCCATGGCCAGGATATGTCAAAGTGTCCAGGTGGGGGTGGCACCAAGCTGGTCCCTCACAGGAGACCTTCAGAGCCACCAAGCTGCCACAGTGGGATGCTGGAGATGCCCAGGAACTTCCCTGGGCATCTTCCCCCCTTCCTGGCTTACCCAAGGAGACAAAAGACCTGTGCAGAGCTGGGGTCCCTGAGAAACGACCTCAGGGAAGGAGCAGCCACTGTGGGCACTCCTGATACTGGGGTGCCAAGGCTGTGCTGAGCCACGGGGGCACTAAGGGAGCTGGAGATGGCACTTGTTTTCTGCCATCCCCCAGGGATGTGCCTCCCATCACCCACCCACCACCCTGGACAGCATGGGGGGAGCTCAGCTTTCAGGCAGCTGCCTGCACTCCCATCCTCCAGGCTGCACCATCCCCAGGGAAATCGGGCAGAGACTTGGGCAGGGAACTGCTCACCCAGCAGCTCAACCAGCCAAGGGCACAAGGCACCAACCCACACCTGTGGAATGCCCCTCCTGCACAGAGATGCTCTGCTGGGAAAGCCAAAAATAGAAGCATATTTTGGCAAAGGTTGACCAGAGATTTTGGGTGGGAGCATAAGCTTTTGGAGCATTGGTGTCCTGAAGGACTCAGCTTTCCCAGAGCCATTTGGCTACTGAGGAATTGCACGGTCTGCTGTGAGATCTCAACAAGGCTGTTTGATAGTTTAGGGCCTTTAGGTGAAATTAACAGCTGGCAGAGGTGATGTTTGTGAGGATTAGCATCACTTGCCCATGGCTTCGGAGGCCACAGCAGAGGCTGACAGCAGAGGCAACAAACACCTGCAGAGAGGTGGGAAGAGTTTCTGACCAGGAAAACCCTTTCAGTGCTTCAAACCCTGAACCAGCAACACAAGACCACTTCAGATGCAGTGAACTGAAGAGGACTGTGCCAAGAAAGATATGAAATGAGAAAGTTTGGCAAGTCTTGAGGCAGGAGGGCATAAAGATACCCCAATCCCTGTGCTGGGTGACTGGACATGAAGGTCTGGGAGATGGAGGAGATCTTCTCCAAGGCTGGGAAAAAGCAACCTACCATTGTCAGACAAGTCCAGGTGGCTGATGGAGCTGGCATCAGGGATGAGGTCCTGGATGACTTGGGCCCCCGCTGATCTCAGCTTGGAAGAAACAGCAAGACATCAGTACAAGGGGAGGCAGCGAGCCCTGCAAACGAGATCCTTCTGTCGGGGAGGTCAGACAGGGCACGGGCCTTCCCACACTGCCTCAGTGGGACTGCCTGGCCAGAGGGGTGGTGCCCATGGCTGCTGGGCCCTCACCTCACAGCTGCTAAGATCCAGGTGCAGGTCACTGATGTGACTGTTGTCTGCCAGCCCTTGCAGCAATGCCCTGGAAAAGTCACCAAAGCTCCCCCATCGGTGCAAGAAATGGGGGAGCACCTGCCATAGGGCACACCCAACAGTCCAGGCAGTGGGAGTGGGATGCTGGAGAAGGCATCCTTCCCAGAGCTCTGCCTCCCACAGCCCTTTCCATCCATCCTCCCCACCAGCCCTGACCAAGGTCTCCCCAGGCTCTGCTCACCCCAAATCCAATCCCCGCTGCCCAATCGCACCTTACGACATCGGCTGGCAGCTTGGTACCTGCCAGGGAGACGTGTCTGAGGGAGCAGACCTGGCTGAAAAACTCCTTGATGTCAGGGGAGATGGTTTTCACCCTCCTGAAAAGGACGGTGGCAACAACATGGCAACAACTGCAACCCAGCACCAGACACCCCCTGGGTACCAGCCCCCCTCACACCATCCCAGGGCTCACCTGTGGGAGTACACGTTTTTGGAGAGATCCAGGTGGATGAGGCTGGTGTGGGATCCATGGAGCAGGGCTCCAAAGAGCTGCCAGGGTGGGGATGTGAGCCATGTGGAGGAGGAGCCAGGGGAGCTGCAGACCCCCACAGAGCCCAGGGCTCACTGCCAGGACCCCCTGCATGGTACTCACAGCATCCAAAGGACAGTCTGTGCCAGCCAGGCTAAGGTGGGAGAGCGAGTGGCAACGGTGGAGGAGGCTCTGCAGGTTCTGTGGGCAGAGGGGGCTCAGCAGCTTTTCCCCTGAATCCCACCCGCCCCCACCCAGCACCCTGCAGCCCTGGGATCCCAGTTCCAGCCTGTCTCCTCCCTCCCACTGAGCACAGGGGTGAATCCTGCACACAGGAACCCACTCGTGGCATCTCCCACACTCCCACAAGGAGGTGCAGGGGGATGTCCCCAGGGTGTCCCCAGCTGCTCCCAGGCAGGCACGGGGTGTTGCAGCCGTGATGTTCCCATGCCTGAAGTGCTGTAGGGCAGGGCACAGACCAGAGGAGACCAAAGCCATCCAAACCACAGGACAGAGACTGGGTGATGTCACCCACCCCATCACAGCGTGCATACTCACACTGATGTCATCCCCAGCCAGGGTGCCAGGGTTTCCAGAGAGGTCCAAGTGCCGGAGGGAGAATCCAATGGCTTTGTTATCTGTGAGGGCCTTGCATAACGTGCTCATCCCTGCTCAAAGAGAGTGGGAGAGAGGATGGCCATAGGCTCCCTGCCCTGGGGAGAGCCATGGAGCAGAGCAAGGGAACTTCCCTCCGGGTGGGGCAGCAGGACATCGCATCCATGAAGGTTCCCTTTCCAGGGTGTCCCTGCAGCCCCTCCAGTCACTCCTTCTGTGGAGTGGGGCAAGGGCATCTGGGCTCTACCTTTGGCTGTGAGCATTGTCCTGGCCAAGCTGAGGCTCTGCAGACCCTTGGAACTCTTCTCCATGTGCCGGCTGAAGGCAGTGACCCCTGATGAGAGCAGAGAGCTCCGAAAGGCTGTGCCAGCACCACCGGATGTCCATCCCACCCTGAGCTGCAGCCTCCAGGGCAGGAGGCAGCTGCTGGTGGGATCTGGAGTTGATCATCCATTTTGGTGAGTGTAAACTCATCCCAGCCCAGAATTTGAGTACCTCTATCTTCCAGCTGGTTACCAGAGAGGTTGATGGTGTGCAGAACAGAGTTGGGATGGCTGCTGAGCACCTGGGCCATCCTCTGCACAAAGTCACTGTGGGAAGAAGGGTCACCCATGTGAGCAATGCTTGGACACCTCCAGGAGACACAGCCACCAGCCCTGTAGTCTTACACAGACATGCCACCAGCTCCTGCCTGTGTGGCAGACCTGGCTCCAGCTGAGCAGCCAGAAGGCAGCAGAGCATCTCCAGGGCTGGATGGTATTCACTGGCCTTCCAGGCTATGGGAGTCTCTGCTCCCCCTGAGCTTCCCAGTGTGGAGGGGATGGAGCACCAACCCCTGGCACAAGGGTCTGTGCATGGACCTCCCTGCTGCATGCACTGAGGGAAGAACCACCAGGCTGCCAAGATCCTGCTCATCATTGCCTTCACTTACGCCTTCAGCCCACTGTTCTCCAGCACCAGCTCCTCCAGTGTCACTGATTTGCTGAGCATGTAGAGCAGCTGCTCTGAAATCTCCTGATTCTGGTAGGGAAGAAGAAAGCCTTTCTGGGAACCTGGCCACCTCTGGTACACCCAGAGCCACAGCTCCAGCACTCACCAGCCTGAAATCCTTGCAGGAGAGCTTGGTGAACCACAGGTTGAAGGACAAGGCAGCAACGCTCAGCGCCACATCCCTACAGGGTGACAGGGATGAGGGAGTCAAGGGCCAGGAAGAGCCAAATCTAGTCCCAAATGGGTGACCCAAAACACCCAATTGGGGTGTGTCCCAAAACATCCAGCCCCAGGGTGCCCCAAGATACCTGGAGTGCCCCAAGATACCCAGGATGCCAGAACACACCCATCCCATGGTGCCTCAGCACATCCAAACCCAAGGTGCTTCAACCCTCGGATGCTCCAAGACACCCAACCTCAATGTGCCCCAACACAATGTTCAGCAGAACAGCACTGGGCATTGTGGGTTTAAAGCAATCCACAGGTACAGGTCATCTCCCCCACATTATTGCCTTGGGGAAAATTAAATTAATCAAAATATTTGCATACTTCCATCTAAACTTTGCAGTTTAAATTATCTTTAACTCTGAGCTCTCATATGAGCAACACCACAGGTTTTGGTTGAGTGGAAACAAGTTTCTTTTTTACTTCCTCGTCCAAAGAAATCTCTAAAACTGTCTCCTTTTTGGCCAGCTGAACACAGATCCTCTGTTCCCCAAAACACTCAGCCCAGAACTTTGACTTGCTGCAGCCCAGCCTGGCAGTTGCCTCCCCTGAGAGCTGAGCCCTTGCTCCATCGTTCTTGGGATGGAGACGTGGCTGAGCCCCACAGGGAGAACTCCAGGCACAGCTGGAGCTCACAGCCCCACTGTCAGGTTATAATCAGGTGATAACAAGGCTATAAGAGATATCTGGGGGGCTAGCAGGGAGCAGTGCAAGTTTCAGGGCAGCAAGTGGCACCGGCTGCTTTGCATAGGGAAACACCTGACAGCCACGAGCTGCAAGAAGCCGCCTTGACATTGGGTTTTCAGCCCCATAAACAGCTCCCCAGGCTGATCTAAGAGCTAAAAATAAACAGAGAGGATGCCTGGACTCTCAGCTGCTGCCCCATGGGGCTCAGAGCACTTGGTGAGGGGGTGTCAGGCTGCAGATGTGGCATCCCTGGGGCGTGTAAGCAATAAAAGCTTCTAACATGGGCAGAAAAGCATGTTGGGCCCCCCAGTAGGGGCAGAGAGAATGAGGATGAGTGCTGGTACATGGGACACTGCAGGCAGCATGGCTGGGGAGGCTCTCACCTGCTCTCCAGGTGGCTGAAGTCCAGGAGGTTGAATTCCCGGCAGTCCTGGCTGTGGTAGATGTTGTCCACATCCTTCCCAGAAGGAGGGACACATGGATCAGGCACAGCCCTGGGTCCTGGGGTGGGGCTCAGGTGCCTGGTGCTGCTGGAGGGAGCTGAGCCCTTGGGGAGCCTCTTCTGGGAAGTCTCTTGCCTAACCCCAAAGCCTGAAACCTTCCCTAAAGCTCTGGCTGGCAGGGGACATGTCCTGGCTTGGTGGGACAGATTGGTGAGTCTTGGACAACTTCTGCAGGGAATGGTCAGAAGGCAACACAGCCCAGGCTGGTGGGAGTGAGGGTGTAGGGAGAGATGAGCTGGGATCCGTGTTCAGTGGAAGGGGGACAGTGAGTCCTGCTATGGCTAGGTCCCAGCAGGATTCTCCTCTTACAGGACACAGCAAGGTCCCAGATTTCCAGGGGCTCTCCTTAGGTCACAGTCTGGGGAACAACCTGGTCCAAGGCACACCACTCCCACCTGCACTTTGATTCCAGCCCACCAAGGAGCAGGGGGCACTCGAGCCAGGCAAAGCTGCAGTGCCCAGATCTGGGCTGTCCCAGCCCCAGCACCTCCATGAGGCACCCACAAGTGTCCTGCTTCCCTGCCCACCAAGTGGCACACCACCACTGCTCCATCCGTGGGATGGACCAGCTTACCCACTGGATCTCCTCGCGGAAGGCAAAGCCGTTGTAATCACACAGAGCAGCGTAGGTCTCTGAAAAGCCCCCTGCAAAGAGAAGGCAGTTTTGGGGGCAAACCTCCCCACAGGAATACAGACAGAACTTTGGGGAGAGTGAGAAACAGGAGAGGGATGACAGGGACTCAGAAGTGATGCTGAAGGCTCCCCCTTTCCTCCTCGAAGGGGAGAGAGCTCTACTGTCAGCCCCCAAATGGGGGCTGTGGGTTGCTTTGCTGATCCATGTGGATTCCAGGCAAGGCACATTGCTATGGTGATAATGGAGGTATCCTGCTCCAGACCAGGCTACAGGAAAAGCTCCTGGCTCTGCAGTGGTGCCATATGAAGTGATGAAACCATGCACAGCTACAGATTCTTGCAGTAGATTCTGAGCAATATTGCCTGCTGACCTCTTCTTCCTGGGAAGCTACATCCCCTCAAACCTGCTCCTGCCCCATGGAACAGGGGTGGACAGCAGACCCCAGTAGCAGTGCTTCAGCTGACCAAAGCCAACACAGGTGCCCTGCCAGCAGAGGTGGGGGCTGTCAGCAGAGCTGCTGTTGATGGATGCAGGGCTGGAATGGTCCCCAGGGTGCTCCAACCCTCCTGGTCTTGCCTGAGGGAGGTTATGGCAGGACTCACCACAAGGCCCAGGGTTGCTCTGCAGCATTTCCTCCAGTGAGTCTGTGATCTGCTGGATCCTCTCGTACAGGCTGGGTGGGGAGTTCTTGAGCAGCGTCCTGGGGAGGGAGCAGAGGGGTGTGTCAGGGTGGGCCAGGAGAAGAGCATCCTCACCACTTTATGATTAGCTACAACCCTCAAGTGTAGGGTGGCCAGAAATACTCAGTCAGGGAACAGGGTCTCACCTTCATCCAGGTGTTTTATTCCTGCTAAAACACTGTTGTAGACCCATCCCATATTTGTGGTTTTCTAGCTGCAGGTGTCCTGGTTCATGGGGGGTGGGTTGGAGCTAGAAGATCTTTAAGGTTCTTTCCAACCCAAACCATTACAGGATTTTATGATCTGGAGCTCTTCTGGGCAAAGGGGTTGCTCTGGTTTTTACACCACCACCCCTCAGGAGCAGAGGACCCTTACCCAAGGGATGAGTCTGGAAAGACCTTCTTAAGTGACATGGTGACATGGATAACAACTTGCTCCAGATCATCCAAGGACATGAACCGGAAGCCATAAGATGCTGCATCTGTTTCTATGACAACCTGCAGGGTCCAAAGGACAAGAGATGCCTGAGCGAGCTGGCAGCACACAGCGTCCCCAAGCCCCCAGACACAACGGTGACAGCCATCAGCTCCTCAGTGCCAACCCAGCCAGAGCACCATAAGCACAGGGAATGCTGCAGGCTCCAGGAATTTAGGATAAAATACATTACTGTGCCAGAATAAGGCATAAACCTCCTGAAAATTCAACTTAAGCTGTTGCAGAGGCAGCCCGATGCAGTGAGGTGAGATCAGCCTTGTCTCTGCCTGCAGCAGCTGCAGCTGGAGGATGGAGGTTTTCCTCCCTGAATTTATTTAATCGAGGTTTAGGGCTTTTTTAGCTTATGGTTCCTACCAAAAAAAAAAAAAAATCCCATGGCAACATGCTCCCTGATTTAATTACACGCTGATTGAGGCGTGGGAGCAGGATGACAATTATCTGCTGGCATCGCGCGAGGACGGCGGAAGCGCCGGTGCCCGGGGCTGTGGAGGCTGGAAAGCGTGGGACTGCCTGCACATTAACAATCCCTGGGCTTTCCATATCCCAGTCAGATGTCTCACCCCCCTCCACCCTGAGGTTTCAGCTCCCTGCACCCCTCTGTCTCTGCCCAGCTCCTTCAGTTCTCTCCCGGAGCTCAGCCAGGCTGCCTGCTGAGCAGCAGAAGCTCCGTGTGCAGGCTGAGGCCATGGTTGCTGATGATGCTTTAACAAGAAAAAGCCAGAAAGGACATTAGAAAGGACCAGACACGAGGGTAAGCAGGACCACAGCCCTATTTCAGCCAATACATCCAAGCCTTGGTATCCAGCTCCTTTCTTCCATGGTTCCCACTGCCACATCTGCTGTGCCCGCTCCTCTCTAAGAGGATTAACGGGGTTTAAAACACCCTCCTGCTAAATTTGTCTTCACCTTGGTAAGCCTGCAGCCTTTTGTCACCTTGTCCCTGCTGAGCAGGAGGTGGCATGGCCAGGCGCTGTCCGTGGATTCCGGAGGGGAAGAAGTGCAGGCACCCCCCAGCACCCCTGGGTGCCTCCCTGCACCTCCAGCTCCAGGGAAATACCCCTGATGAGGAGCAGCACTCAGTGGGGGACCAGAACACCCCAGATCCTGTGCCGGGCTCTGGACCAGGGTTTGCCATGGGGGACTGGGAAGAAGCAGGGGGTAACGCCCAGGTTGGGTTTGTCCCCGTTGCTGGTGGCACTCACCACACTGGGCTCTTGGACCATCATCTCCCTCACCTCCAGGAAGCTGAAGCTGCTGTGGACCTGTGTGTGAGAGGAGCAGGATCAACCCCAGTGCTGATGGAAAAAGGAAACCCAAGGGTTCCCTCCCAACTCCCACACTTTTCCATGCCTCAAGCAGTGCTTGGCCTTGGCTCCAACCCTTCACCAGCCCCCAAACATGACCCCCTCCCCTTTCCCCCATCTCTCTCCTCATCCTGCTCTTGAGGACTTCCCAGACCCAGTGGCCCAGGTGACTCATGGGTCACTCCCCCCAGTGCCCCAAGCCCCCCAGGAGCCCCAGGGCTGTACCATGGCACAGGGTCCCCACACTCACCCTCACTGGCAGCATCACAGGCAGCACATAGGCTCGCCAGGGTGTCAGGACCTAGGCAAGGTGTGACAAGAGACCATGGTGACATGCGAGCCACCCCTGTCCCTCACTGCAGCCATTAAACACCTTCCTGGGAAAAGCAGGAAAGCAGGAACCGGGCTGGACTCTGCACATACCAAGATAAAGTCCTCATACTTGGATTTCACTTGCAGCTGGATGCTCAGCACCAGGAGCACCTTCTTTGTCCCCAGGAAGGTGGTGATGCCCTCTGAAAATGTCCACATGAAATTAGGTGGCTGAAGTCACCTTGGTCCTCTCCCATGCACCCTGCTGCTCCTGGGGATACTGTCCTCACCTGAGTCATCTTCTCTGCCTCCACACCTGACAATCAGACCCTGGCTGCTCTCAGACAAACCTCACACCTGCGGCTCTCCGCTGCTCAGGTGATGCACCGACCTCCCCATCTTCTGCCACAGCCTAAGCACAGGGCTTTGGGGCTGCTGGTTCACACTGCCCGTGCTGCCTCACCCACTGGAAGGTGGCACTGAGTGATAAGAGAGCCCTGATTTCTCTTCCTTCCTTTCCATATTTACCACTAGGGAGCAGCTGGTCACCCAAGTCCTTCCTCCCCACAGAGCAGCCAGACTCCCCAAGTTCAGTGGGCCAGTGTGAGCATCACTCCTGCCTTGAGCACCACCTCTGTGCCTTCCTGATTCATGCCTCTCGCTGGGATAAACAGGACCAAAACCACAGCTGTCCATCACTGTGCAGAGCAAACCAGGCTTTCACAATGACATCAAGCCCACTGGGTCCAGTGGCTTGAGCCACATGTCCCCAGAGACCCACCCTGGTAGAGCTGGGACCTGAGGCTGTGGGGACACGGTGACCCAGCTCCTTCTCACCTCACTGCAAGCCTCGGTGGGGCTGAGGAGGCTGAAGGACCCTGAGATGTCTGTGGCCTTTTGCTTTTTCAGTCAGCCAAGAGAAGGCTGTGAGCAGTGGTACTTCACTCCCACACTGAGCTGCAGGCTGTGCCTTCCTGGGCAGCTGCCAGGGACCCCCAGCTGGCCAGAGGAACCCAAGCCCATGGGACTGAGCAGCACCAAGCTGCACCCACAAATCTGGCAGCTTGAGCCATGCAGAATCCCATCCTTGGAGAGCCAGGTTATCTGGGGATGCTCTTGGTCCAAGGTCCATCCTCAGGCAAATGAGTTTTACGGACAAGAGGAACCCCTAGACACCGCATGGGCCCCCCTGAACCTCAGCTGTTGCAGCTGAGGGAGCCAAAAGTGACTCTGCCAAGCCCAGCGAGGCAAATTTGGGCCAAGCAGGCCCCGTCCGGGCGGATTCCATGTGGCAGCGATGCCCCGGCAGCGCGGTGGCGGGCGATGCTTACCTTGCAGCTCAGTGGGGATCCCTCCAGGGGATGCAGCCATGGTTGGGACCACGGGGTCACCTGCCCGGGGATGCGGGTGTCAGGGCAGCATCCTTGGGCGCCGTGGGAAGGGCACCCTGCCGGGAGGAAGCGCTGAGGTTCCCAACCGGCAGCGCCGCCGCCTCGGTGCCTCCTCCCCCTCCCGGTGCCTCTTCCTGCCCCGTCAGGCGAGATTTACCGCCTGAGCAAGAGAAGCGAAATGAAAGCGACGGTGCCCACGGCCCACCGGCCCCGCCGGGAGGAGAGGGCGTCACTGCCCTGCACCCTTCTGCTCCCGTGTGGCTTCCCCTGGGTGAGCAGGACACCCCTCCCGGCACGGAGCATCTCCCCATAGTTCCAGCCTTCCAGGGCTGAGGATCCGTGACCTCCCCCTATCTCCCGAGGTGCTTCATGGGGACACATTTCCGCCTGAAGATGGCTGGTGAGTGGGGTAAGGGTAAGTCTACCCTTCCCAGCACTGGACAATCAGCCCAGCTCCATCACCTTGCACTGGGAATCTGCAAGGGGAGCTAATGGAGATGGGTGCTAGTGCCTGCTGCAGGCTGCTCTCTGGAGGATGGATGCTGGTGCCCGTGGCAGGATGCTGAAGGAAGGGCACAACAGAAATGCCCCAGGTGTCCTGCCAAAGTGACGAAACTGCTGTCCCGCAGCAAGGGCGAGAGGCAAAAGCCAAGCGACCTCCTTGGAGCACATCAACCACTCCACTCATGCAGGAAGGTTTTGGACCAGGAAGCACTACTGTGTCCCATGACATGCTGCAGAGCTTCCCTGGACTCAGGATTTCCCCCTGTTGGCTCAGCTTGGCCCCATTAGGGACTCAGGAGAGGTGCTGAGGGAGAGGCAAAGCTGCTCTCAGCCAGCAGCCTGGGTCTCTGGGACCAGTATCCATCGGGATGGAGGGTGACAGCAGCTGCCTTCTTCCCCTAAATTGCCCCTTTCTGACAAACTTCCAAGCTCCAGGCTCCAATCTGCCAACCAGGAGCTCGCCAAGCTTTCCCAGAGGTCGAATGACTCAGGAGAAGGTGGTCCCTGGAAGGGATGGGTGACTCTGCCCTCCCACCACATGCACTCGGGGCCACGGTGCTTCTGAAACCACCTCGTGTGTGAAGGCAAAGGCAGGAATTATCTCCCTGTAGGGACAGTGTCTTCACAGAGCCCAACCACAGCACAAAGCTCTTTTCAAGGAGGTGACTGGGGAGAACCCGGCTCAGGGCAAAGACCAACCTCTGCCAAGGCACCTCCTTGAGCCGCCTGAGCTACGTCAGCAGGTGGACGAGCACCAGGAGGATGAAGAGAACAGTGTTCACCGCTCCAGTGGAGTCAGCGGCCACCAGCAGCAGTCCTGGATGGATCCATGTTTTTTCCAGGATGAAAAGAGGCCAGGCTATTGGTATCTGAACTTTTCAAAAGGGCACCATCTCCCAGCTTTGTCATGCAAGGATATATATTCAGGACACAGAGGGAGCAGCTGTCCCTTTCACGCATCAGAATGGCTTCTGTGGAAGACTAGAAGCACACAGAAGCTCCAGGCAAGCTGGCATCCAAGGTTCATTCCCCAAAATACTGGTTCCCACATGCTGGAACATTCTGAGTACCAGTGCAGCAGGACCTGTACTCCAGGAGTGGGCCAGAGATCCATGTGCACAAGTGTTCCCTGCCTCTGTGCAGGCCCAGGCACATCAGGGTATCTGGAGCAACACACCTCCTCTGTGTCCAGCACAGATCAGCAGCCCGAGCAGCAGGGATAGCAGCCAGGCCAAGTCATTGGCACAGTGATGCTCCTTGGATCCATCCCAGCCCTGGCTTTCCACTCAGAGCCCAAGACCCAGCTTTTCCAGTACTGATAACAGCTTGTGGGTTGAGCAGAATTGTTCTGTCCCTGTTCAGGCTTTGGATGCTGCCCTGGATGTGTGTCCTCAGCATTAGGCTGGGATATTGCTCTGCATCTCTCCAGAACTGCTCCTCCAAGGACAAACCAGAAGCCTGCAAGAGGCACAAGCAGAGATTCCTGCCCAAGGCACGAGCCTGAGCTCAAATCAAATAAATCCCAGCCTGCATAACAGGACCATTGACTGAGCAAGCACAGAGAAACCAGGTCAACTGAGCAGATCACAAGGTAACATGCCAGGCTGAGAAAAGGAGGATGGACACAGGGTGACAGCTTCCATCCTCACAAAACCTCTACTGGGGTCTGTGAAGAGAGTTCTAAAATCAGTTCACAATAAAAAAGTTGCTCAGAAATCGCTCCTCAGATCTGGGTTAAGGGCTAGGGCTATGCTTAGGGTTAGAGCTGAGAGCCAGAGAGCCAAGAGCACCAGGAACACTGGAGTTGGAAAAGGCCTGCCAAGACAATCATGGCAAGGCCCCAACATTGCTGCTCCTACTCCTTTCTGATCTGGATTCCCCCATTGGAACAGGCATCTCAGCCCCAGCAACGAGCTTCCCTGTGCCTCAGGCTAAGGCTTCAGAGAGCTGTGGAGCCTAGAGCTCCAGGAACACTGGCACTGGAAGAGGCAATTGTAAGGGCATCACAGCAGGGTGATGGTGCCTGTGGCAGGTACCTGCCAGAGCCTGGATGTCGCACATCTCCCAGCCTCTCGGACTGCCAGCACCTGTGTCCGGTGGGAGGGGCTGGCTGGGCTTGGCTGACAGTGAGGTTCCCCCCTGCCCTGCCCCAGAGCCACCCATCCCCTGGCTGAGCTGTCAGCCACAGACTCTTGGGGTGGTGGTGCTCACCTGGGCCCCGACAGTGCCACCTCAGGGGTGGGCACATGAAGGTCACAGGGCTTAAAGGAGAGAGCATGAGGTCAGCACATGGTCACAGCCCACAACCCTTCATGAAGCGGGGTTTCCTCAGATGAACACGCCAGAGGCCACTCGGCACCAACCACACCTTTGGTCTTTGGGCAAACAGAACCTCTCAGGCTCTCTTCCTTTCAGCCTCCCAATAAGCTGTTCACATACAGCCACCTCCTTCAGCTCTTCTGAATTCCAGGAGAGCTGGAGTACCTGCTTTGGTGTCACCCAGGCCTGGGTACAACAGCACAAGCTGCTGCACATGAACACTCACACAGAACAAGAGAGGTCTCTGCTGGAGCAAGTGTGACACCTCCTTGGGCCACCACCACCTAAAACAAAGCCACTGCCCCATCCTTCACACCCCACTTGTCAGCACTGGGTTGAGCCACAGGGTTTAAGAGATGATGGTGGTTCTCCTTAGAGATCCCAGGGACACCTTTGGTTTTCCCACACACCACAAAGCCTCCCTAGCTCCAGGCTTATGTAAAGCCACCTCAGCATTGCCTCAGACTGAAACATCTTTGGCTTCTGAGTACACAAGCTCCTTGCCCAGCTGGGAAAGCACTTGAGGATTTACCCATTTCTCAGCCAGACCTGACTTCTCACAGAAGCAGCCCTTACACAACCTCTCCCACCTGCTGCAACAAGCCTCCAGCCTGCTCAGGACTCCAAGCTTCCACCTCCAGACAGGCTTTCCCTGACAAGTCCATCTCTCAAGACCAGGGATAACAAGTCACCACACACACCTAGTGAAAACCAGAACTAGCAACTCTTGTGCTTGGTTACAGTCTCCTAAGCAGTGTCATCTGCAGTGACTCCTGTACCAGCAGTAGGAGGTTCTATCCTGAACCTGCAGTCACTGCCCACAGCTGGCACCCTAAACTGCTGTCAGAGGTAACTGAAAAACACACACAGAAACCCCACCCAAGTACCAATCCCATTTTTCAGAAAGAAATGGAAACGATATTCCTGTTAACTAAACCATCAGCTATAACCATTTAAAATCACAGTCAAAACAAACAAGTAACTACTCCCATGTTACTCCAAGCTCAAGCTGTGAACGCCAACATTTGCATTTTACATCCTCCCTCCTCTACACACAGGGTAGCACACCGTGATTTAAGGTCATGGATGGGTACCTTGCACTTGGCTTGGGGCAGAGGGAACACCTGGAGCGAGAAAGGAGCTGGTCCCTGCTGACAGCATCCCTCTGGGCAGAGCAGCTTTTCCATCTGGAGGGAGCTGCCAGGTCGCACCGTTGATGTACACAAAGAAAGCAGCCAGCGAGCACACGTGTTAATCCGTTATTATTTATTAGCTGTACAGCAGTATATTCTCCTTCCCAGCTTTCAAACCCCATTACATATTTTATAACAGTATTTTTTTCCCATGTTGGCTTCCTAAAATAATGAAAAATATCACACAGTACAGCTAAGTACAAAAATGCATCAACCTAGAGTCTGATAGCTAAACTGATAGCTCTCTTAAAAGCGATACATAGAAGAAAAATTTGTTTGAAATCAGCAAGACTGAGGCTCTATAAAAAGCTTACATATTTTAACATGTGACATTTTCATATACAGGCATCATTTGTATTTCACATTATTCCTTTTTTTGTCTTTATCAGAGATTCAAAAATTGTAGAATTACTGACCTATTAATAAAATTTCCTGGCCCAGGTTGAGGGCTGCAGTGACCCACTTATAAATCACCACTTTTGTTTTAACATAGGATTCATAAACACAAAATACAACTACAAGATAGAGCAAAGAAAATGTATTCATGAAATTATAACTCAAAAAGGTTAATTATATGTTTCAAATTGGTTGGATGGTCACATCCAGAGGGCAGTGGTCAATGGCTCAGACTCTGGATGGACAGCAGATGCCCCTCAGGGGTCCATACTGGGACCAGTGTTATTCAGTATCACCATTAATGGCATGGATGAAGGGGTCGAGTGCACCCTCAGATGCAGGTTTGGTAACACCAAGCTTAGGGTGCAGTGACACACCTGAAGGACAGGGCCATCCAGAGAGACCTGGACAAGCTCGAGAAGTGGCCCATGGGAATCTCATGAGGCTTAACAAGACCCAGTGCAAGGTGGGACACCTGGGCTGGGACATTTGGGATCAATCCAGGTTGGGAATGAACAGATCCAGTGCAGCCCTGGGGAGAAGGACTTGGGGGAGCTGGTGGGGGAGACTGGACATGCCCCAGCCGCGTGTGCTGGGCTGTGTTTGTACAAAGCCCTGTGGGCAGCAGGAAGGGGGGAATTCTGCCCCTCTGCTCCACTCAGGTGAGACCCCACCTGCAGTGCTGATTCCAGCTCTGGGACAAGGACATTGAACTGTCAGAGCGAGCCCAGAGGAGGCCACAAACATGATTTGAAGGATGGAGCACCATTCCTATGAGGAAAGACAGCTGGAGATACTCAGCCTGGAGAAGAGAAGGTTTTGGGATGACCTAATTAATGGCCTTACAGCACCTGCAGGGAGCATACAAGAATGCTGGAGAGGGACTTTTGGCAAGGGAATGGAGAGACAGGACAAAAGGAAATGGCTTTAAACTGACAGAGGGCAGGGTTAGATGGGCTGTTAGGAAGAAATTCTACCTTGTGAGGGTGGTGAGGCTCTGGCACAGGTTGTCCAGAGAAACTGTTGCTGCCCCATCCCTGGAAGTGTTCAAGGCCAGGTTGGACAGAGCTCAGAGGAAGCTGGTCTAGTGAAAGGTGCCCCTGCCCATGGCAGGGGGTAGAACTAGCTGGTCTGTAAATGCCTTCTAACCCAAGCCAGTCTAATATTCTATAAAATACAATTTTTTTGTGCTTCAAAACCAGATTTCACATGTGGATTTCTCTTCTTCTGCAAGCAATAGTCTGGGTACATCTCTTCTCTACCTTATCAACAGCTTTTCCAACATTTACACTCTATCAATTCTCTTGTAACTTAGTTTGAAAGGAATTAGAATATTGGGGTTTCTTTAAACTGCATTTTTGCATACCTCTTAATTAATGGAAAAAGATTAAAATGTAAAAAAAAAAAGTTATTTACAAGCTTGACCATTACAGAAATGCTTTGCAGGAAGCAAAGCATATTAAGGACAGAAACCAGTTGGAGCATGCCAAAACTACCATGTGCAGCTGACTTGGAGAACCGGAGCTACTCAGTGGGAGAAAGCAAAAACAAAAAAACAAAAAACCAACCAAAAAAACATTTCAAAAGTCTAGAACCCTCCCAAGTCTGCATTTACAGTTAAAAACACTACTGAGAGAAGAGGCTCAAGGACTCTGGGAACTGGAAGGGCAAGTATGGTTTTCCACATACTCTAGTCAAGGCTTCCACTTTTGTATATTAAAACTTGGTGCATGTAAACACGGCCCTTGGACCAGCTTTACAATGCAGTTCAGAGCAAAACTAAACCAAGCATCTCAGAGGAAACCCTCAAGGACTCCAAAATATTTCCTAATGTTCCATGATCCTGTAATGCTAACATAAAACAGCAAGTTCTAGTTAAATCACATTCTAACATCGTTTTATTTCCCAGTATGTTTGGTAAAATGGTCTAAAATGATGCATTTCCCAAAGCCAAGAAAAAAGATAAAAGGAAAAAAATAGATTTGAGCCGCTTAAACACAGCCCAGGCCAGTTCAGTCAGCCAACGTGGTCTTCCTCCATCACCGGTCCATCATGCTGAGAATCATCTCAGGGGTGAGGTCTCCATTGGGAGCTTCCACTACAGCAGGCTGAGCTTCCTCCTCTTCCTCTGCTGCTTCTGCATCAGGTTCTTTCTTCACTTCTACTATAATATTCTCAATTTCACCAGTGTTCTGGTCTTCAACCTGAATGATTGCTGCAGCTGGAAGGGCAAAACAAAGGAGGAGGTGGGGAGAAACAGATTATTTTACTGTTTCCAGAGCCAGCCTGCATGCCTCAAGCAGCTCTTTGGTAGATCCTTAAGGCTATTCCACGGCAAGGGAAGGTCAGGCCCACAGCAATCACTGCCACATCAGTGGGGAGCAATTCAATCCACCTCACTCACCCAAGCATCAGGCATCTATTTTCTTGCCCTTTTATGAAGATGGACTCCCAGTACAACAGTTCCAGTGTGCATTTTCATACTAAAACATTTTTCAAATGATGGATTTTGTAGAATAATGAATGAAACCAAACCCCATATCAATATATGGGCTTAAGACCAAACTTAAACTTCAGTGGAATTTAGTGACGACAAATTCAGCATTAAATGCTTCCACAAAGTAATTCCAGAGAGAAAACAGAGCAGACAGTCAAGCCACTGAGGAAGCCACCACCACTTTAAAGGAACTAATTTCCTGTCCTACTTTGAGCCTGAAATTTATTTACTTCCACTTTGCACAGTTACAATGTCTATTCTTAAGGACATCCCTGGGGAGTTGAAACAACACCTGCACCTTGCTCAGGGCTAACAGCTTGAAGAAAGTTCATTTGTGGCAACACCTGCAAAAGCTAGCCTGTTGAGAACACCATGATGTTTTTACTGACAGCTGTTTTCCCATGGACTATATGTCAGCAGAGACACCATAACTGGTACAAAAAGAAGTGAGCAGTTTGCACAACTGTGAAATGAAACAACACTAAACAAAAAGTAAGACAAAAAGTCCTTTTTGTCTTAGCATGGCCTGAAGAGGCCATGTTCCCTCATGACCAGAAAACCCTTACAACAAATTTCAAGGTGAGTTCTTAGCAATGCAGAGACAACAACAGTTACCTACTTTTAAAATAATCTCATTTGAAGGGATCACACCTACAAGAACAGCCAAATCCAAGGAAAAAGGTGTTCAAGCAAGCAGGGTAAGGTAAGCTCCAATTAGTGACTTACGCTGGGATTGTTTTGGTTGCGCGGCAGCTTTGCCTGGTGGTCTTCCTCTTCTTTTCTTACTGGGAGGTGGTGCAGGAGCCTCTTGCTCAACTTCTGGTTCAGCCTCAATTTCTACTGCTGTCTCCTCCTCATCTTCATTATCATCCAAATCTGGTTCAGCATTCTCCTCTGTAAGAAAGGATATCAGATAAATCTTCAATTTAAACAAGAATGAAACACATCCATCTACAGAGAAGCACCATCAAATCCCATCGAAAAGGGATGGATTTGAAGGAGTCAACTCTGCTGAGAAAGAAGGCAAGTAAGGCCTTTGTTCAGAAACTGTTGCCACAGATTGTTAATCTGTTACCTTCAGCAGGAACAAGCTGTCCTTCAGAAAGCAAGGGAAATTTAATTACGTTAGATTATGTGGTAAAAGCTACTCTGCACACGCACAAAGAGGCTCAGAGACAACTGCACAAGGAAGATCAAATAACAGTGGCTGAGCTACTCCTAAACCCATAAGAGAGTCCAACAGCCCATCCAAGTCCCCACCTGCACAACAGAGGAGCACAGCATTGCCCAATGGAACGTGGGAACCCAAATTCACCACTTCTGAGGAACAAATTTCTTGTCCAGGACACTTCCAGAAGGAGCCACTAGGTGTGAAACCCATCCCAGTGAGTCACGGGAAGCAGCTCTTGAGATCACCTTTGATACTATAGGGTGTTGGGGAATTCCTGGCTGGGATTCAAGAAGAAGGCTATTTTGGATCACACAGGATTATTTACAGGATGTTTAGGGGAGGGGACGAGATAATTTCAAGAAGTGTAGGGAAAATAGAGGGGCAAGAGAATAGCAGAGGTATATCCCATGCAAATTGCTGTAGCAGTCATTCCAGGATCTCTGTGAAATATGAGAACCTCAACAGGAATCCAAGAGCCAGTCTCCTACCCCTCAAGCTCTACACTTTATTCTTCAGAACACTCCTTAAAGTTAATAGGTGAGGACCATCCGCACGTTCAGAATGCTCTGGGCAAAACCAGAGCAGACAAAAAGCAGTGGGAGATGTCAAAGAAGGTAATATTGTTTGGACAGCAAAATGACTGCCCTTAAATTTTTAAGGCTGTTAACTAGAGGAGTAGCTTCACTCAAGCATACATGGGCCACAAGGATACTTTTTATCCAACTAAAGGGAAAAACCCCAACTCACACTGAGGCATGTAGATACTGCACGATTTTACAGTCACCCAAGGGGCATTCCCCACAAGGAATTTATTTACTGGATTTCTCAGGTCCCATGTTTTTAGAGGTTCTTTACACTCTCACCTCAACTCAGTATCTATCAATTAATATTCTGTCTAATGCTGGGCAGCCAGGAGACAAAACTATCAATCACTATTTGGTCCTCCCCCCACCATTAACACAAATAGGTCTATTTCATCCTAGCTTTGCTTGTAATTTTTAGGTATTCAGTAGTTGCCAAACCTCATGAAACTGCAGATTTCCAAATAAACACAACAGTGAATAATGCAATTCCTCAAGTAGATGATCAGCACATCTTTCTTACAGCTACTCAGCTCCCACTGGTCAATTCTTCCAATCTATCGAATGACTCCTGTGGTCATCCCACACCTGCTGCTTCCACTGAGGCTGGAGGGACTCCCTCAGCACAGAGCCTGGGCATCATTCACTGCACATCATCAGCTCATTAACAAGCCTGACTTTTGACCAGCTTCCCCTACAAAAAACTGGTTTAAACCCAGAACAAACCAACTAAATAAAATGTAAGTTTTCAGAACAGGCCGAGCTTCCAGGAAGATTTCAAATCAGATACTAACAATGCAATACTCCAGAATGCCACATTTTTAATTATCTTCCATCAGTTATTTTACCCAGCCATCATTACCTTGTCATGTTTTAAACACATAATTAGTTACATGTGCTTAATTCACCTAATACATTTTTCTAACTATCACTACAAATATGACTTTAAGTATAAATTTCTCCTGTTTTTCAATCAAGGTTTGCAAATCATTTGATCATATTCATCCTAAAACTTGTTTGCCATGTGAGATTTTCAGATACTAGTTGTCTAGTCAGAAGTATCCCTGTTCTCCCAACCTACACCTCTTGATTAATTACATAAAGCACTCCAGATAAAAGGCTTATCAGCAACACTCCTTTTGCAAAATCATCTTTGAACTGGTAGGTCTTGAGACTCTACATGGCTCTTCCTGCTGCAGACATGATTAAGTTTTTCCTCTACCACGAGGCAGGACTGAGTTTTTCCTTCTATATAGTATTAATCTCCACCATTCCCCTGGATGTTGCCAGCCGTCCTCCACAGAAGTAGCCAAACTATTCAGTGGTGGAGTTGTCTGGACATGACACCCAGTAATGGTGTAGAAGGATCAAGTAATATTTCATAGCAATGCACTGCAGAACCACACAGCCTCTTGCAACTCAGAAAAAAAATAAACCAAAGAGTTTCCTACACAGGTGGGATAGGAATGGCACAGCTGACACAAGGGGTGTCAGACAGTGTTTTTTAACTACTGTCTTGGAACAGGCCTAGGACAGCAGGATCTATATTATCACAGCCAGTACATCCCTCTGTACTTGGCCATGTATCACCATATTCTGTGTTTGCCAACCAGACAAGACTCTTTCAAGTGCCAGAAGAAACCTGCAGAATTGGCAAACCAGCAGCTAACACACATAGTGAATCACAGACCTGTAATTCTCAGTAGGTACTGAGCCGTTCTTACCACTATCAGAAGAATCTTCTTTCTTTGAACGCATCTTTCTCTTTCGGCCACGTTTGCCTTTCTTTGTCTCTCCTCCATTCTCTCCTTCTCCACCATCTAGACCAGAGCAGTTATCAGCATGTCTGGCCATTGTGTTCTACTCAGTGAAGGATTAAAAACACAAGGAAAGTTAAAACATGCACTGAATTCAAGATCAGACATTCTGTCTCTATTTTCAAACACATTTCTGGTAAGTATGACTTGTGCATTTTTATTAAAGAGAGATTCTTTAGGGAGAATGTGTACATTCATTAACTGTATTCATAAAGTTGCATTTCCACCTTGTTTATGATTCAACACTAATGTGTGTTGGTACCAATTCTGAATTCTCTCTCCTCTCTTTTCCTCTCAGAGAGAAGGGCTCTATTAAAAGATTCATATTTCACCCTGTACCTCACCCATCTTTCCTTCTGTGTAAACATTTCCCTCCCCTTGGCTAAAAAAGCCTCATTCCACCCCAACCCTCCCCAATCCAAAGCATATTCCCTTACCCTGCGAGTGAATGTTTTGCCACACTTGGAGCAGACAAAGGCAGCAGGGACAAAGTTGGGATCGTGGTATCTCTTGAAATGCATGTCGAGGAGCTGCTTCTGGCGGAAGGTTTTATCACAATGGCTACAGGCATAAGGCTTTTCTCCAGTATGGGTCCGTTTGTGCATGACCATGTGCCGCTCCTGGCATGGACAGGAAAAATGGAAACTCGCATAAATAGATGCAGAAAAGTGAATTTTTAGCTAAAACAAGGCCAAAATTTTATGGTTTCTATCAGGAAAACAATGATTCCACAGCAATGCAAGAACATCTTGATTGATGGCATATTCAGTCCTAGCTACTTCCATCCTATATAGACTCTCATCCCTTGGTCAATGGGTACATCAAGGCTGTGAATTAGAAGGTTCTTCCCTACAGGATCACACCAAGAAAAGACCACTTGTACTCTCCTTTACACCCTTCAAAAGATTTAGACAGCTAATTTGATCATAACAGCTAAGACTTCCATCCCATACTTTCAGCTCCTGTCCTAACACTCCTAAGTGGTGGCAGTGCCCCCAGCTCACCTGTCTGCAGGCATAATCACACTGGTCACACTTGAAGCGCTTCTCATTCTTGTGGGACTTTTGATGCTGGATAAGGGCATACCTCTCATGGAACACAGCGTCACAGTAGCGACACTTCTTGCCCTGCTCAATGTAGGAATGCTGCTTCCGCAAGTGGACACCTACAGGAAAAAGAATCAAAAGGTTTTACCACCGTGGCTTTCCAAGCGTGAAAGATGATCCCACGGTCCTTCAGTGATCCTCCCTCCCAAGCTCAGCTGAAATAGTGGAATAGTTAACTTAGGATTCAACTAAAAACCTGAAGGACTTGCAAGTAAAACCAACTAGAACAGTTTCTAGACAGAAAGAGCTTGCAGAAAAACTCCATTAAGATTTTTCCACAGGATTCCAGATTTGGTTATTTGGTTATTTGGTTAGTTGCAATCTGTGCTGATTCAGGATACTTGAATTTGATGGCACATGATTGTCAAACTAGAGTCTTGTGGACTGCTATGTTTAAGACTAGCTTGAATTGCCTGGATGCAGTCAGAAGCCAGGTAATTCAGTGGGGGGAAACAGGATTTTCTGCAGGATTAGAAGTCAGAGTGACAGGACTAGAAGGCAACAGGGATACCAGCAGATAATCCCCAAGAGAGGTTTTAGTCACTTCTTTAAAATCCTCCAACTAAGAGCATACCACAACCGCACAAGGTAGCTTAGGGTAGATTAAAGCATTATTAGAAGAAAAATTCTTCATAGCTAACATCAGTTTTCCTCTGTTGTAAATCAGCTTGTTTGCTCCTGACATCAACTGACTGCCTTCCTCTCAAACTGCCTCTTACTATAGCACTTATTTTTACTGAAAGGGAGCCTGCCTTCCCATTACTTGGGTGATAATTCTGTTTAAAGACAGAAAGTTCTGCCAAATCGTGGCTCCTTCCTCCCCTCAGCTGCTCTGGGCACAATATTGTTTGTCACCTTCTAGAAACATAAGAGCTTCCCTGCTGTAATCACACTGGGTACTGCTCACTAGATCAGGAATGTCCTACTGTAAGGACTCAGGGTTTTTTTGAGCATACAGCTCCAAATCATGAAAAGTTAAATACTGGTCTAATTCAAACCTTTTAACTTGATGAAAATATCTCTGCATGAAACTTAAAGGCCTCCAATATGCAGGAGGTTAAGCCAAATGATCTTGCTTTTCAGATCCTAATCCTTATGTTGTTGACATCTCAGTCCAAGTTCAATAAACACCTTGCATCTATGGGCAAACAGTAACCTACCTTGTATGCTTGGGAGGAAAAAAAAAATCAAATAATGAGAAGAAATTGAAAACTGTTCTAACTTGCAGCAGCTATGGTAAGCTAAAGGTGTGTGTTACCAGCCCCAGATGTGAAGCTGTGCTTCATGTTGTGCAGTTACCAGACTGGGTACTGGGTTAAGAGACAGCAGTTGGGTTATGAGAACTCTAATCCTGGAAAGTTTGGTACCCTCTTCAGCAAATGGCCATGTTTGGGAGACACGTACCCAGGTCACTCTTTCTCGCTATAACAGTATCACAGTGAGGACAGTGGAATTTGGCCACATTCTCCGTGTGCTTCTGCAAAATGTGCATCTTCATGGTACCGCTCTGAGTGAAGCGAGCATGGCAGATGTAACATTCATATGGCTTCTCTCCTTCAGGAGGCGAAAGGAAAAAAAAGAACAAGCACTTTTATTAAAAAGAAATCTCACCAAGAAGCCCCAAACAACATCCCAAAAACTTGCAACACACATCAGAAATTATAATTCTACAAAGCACTCAGTAACATCTTTCTCTGCAAGTTATAGCTCCAGTACACATCTTTCTACAAAGAAACTGAAGTTCAACCCTTAAGCAAGTTAAATTATTCTTACTCTGAGAAATGCACACAAGACCTACATGCAGGCTGCCAGAAGAGAGCAAGTGACATCAGATTCTTTTGGGGTGGAGGTTCTGAATGTTCATGTATACATAAAAGGGCGTCTTTCCCCCCTTCAATTTTAGCAATATGATTAATTTGGCACTGCAGTAACATTCTGTACTAAAATCATCCCTATTTATATTGAAGAAAAAATTAGCATCTTTATGAACTAACATGCATAAGATGCTTTTAAAGATGCACTGAAGCAAGAAACTGCAAATGGCTCTACTCTTCAACTGGAACACTACAAACAGAAGAAGTTTCTTCTGTTCATACTAGAGGTGCCTGCATTTTATCACCTCACAGTCAAAATAGAAATCAGAATCCTCCAAGCTCATTTCTCAGTGCAGTAATTTAATCAGGTTATAAATTTACAAGTGCTTACAAAGCCTGGTGCATTCTCTTCAGCTACACACTTTATAAAGGTTTTATATTAAACCACACAATAGTATTTGTTTGCTGTGTGTCAGCAGACACTGTAGCCTCAGCTCTCTGACACAAAGAGAATCCAGCATCAGTACCGGAGTGGGTCCTCATGTGCCTCTTCAGTTTGTAGGTGTCTCTGCTGGCATAGCTGCACAGGCTGCACTGGAACGGGCGCTCTCCGGTGTGCGAACGGATGTGGCGTTTCAATTTGCTAACCTGGAAGCCAAGAGCAAGACTGAAGTTAGCACAGATGAGCAGGCCAGATTGCCAAAACTACAAGAAACCAGTCAAGAGTTTAAGGCAGTTTGTATTTACTTAGGCACAACACCAAACAAGCCCATTTCAGTGCCATTTTCCCATTGCACGCAGCCACTTGCTCCTGCCCACTCTACCTCACCTCCCAGCTTCACTCCCAGTCTTGCCTGATGATTGTTCCCACACTCACTGAGGCCTGATTTAGACTCTCTGCTCACCTTACTCTTATTGAGCATCTCAGCCTCTGCAGACACTCTAAATTTTAAAATATCCTGGAGAAACACAGGGAAGTGGTGTGGGGAAGCAGTGTGGGGAAGCTTAATTCTTTTCTTCTGCTTTTATTTAGAAGGTACAAATCCAGCTCAAAGCAAGAACACCAACGGTATGGCATTTTCAACTCCAGCCTGATCATGCTGCTTAATCACCAACTTATGCCTACAAAAAGCAGCATGACCTCATAAGGACCAACTTGGTTATTCTTTCCTAATTTATACTATGAAAACCTCTGCAACATAACTTACTCAGCACTCAAACCACAGGACCTGAAGTGACAGCACTGCAGGCACAGCGTGGGCAGGAAAAAAACCCTGAAGCCCCTACTCAAGCTCTCCCACTGTAGCCTTCTTCTACTGCAGACATCCCATTTTTTTAAAATTATGTTGCTCATCATCTGGCTCGAATTTCCTTTCACAATATAAAAGCTGTCCTATAAAATATCTAACAATACTGCATGGTGGGAAAGCATTCAAGAATGTCTAATCTGCTCAGGCAAATTAAGCTATCATCTAACATTAGCAAAGCTGCTTTTCACCAATACTGAGACAAAGGCTCATTAGTTTTAGCTACAGACACCTTCATGGCATAAACAGATGATGTGCAGAATGCATGTTTCTAAAATGGGAGGGCATTGTGGACTGAAAGGACATCCCACTGCAGCAGGAAATGTCTGTCTCCTTCAACATGGAGTGCATTACAACTCCTGCAATCAGCTTAAAGAACAAATCATTTAAGAACCGTGACAACTATTGTCTCCAAAGAGGAAATAAGTATCACCTAAAATTTCTGTAAGTGATCTCAAATTGCTTTCTGATTCACTGAGGAAACCCCACCATTTGCTTCCAAGAGCAGCCCTGATTTATAACTTCTTTTGCCCAGAGCCTTTCAACCAAATGGCCAAAGAGGAAATGCCTAAGAACAGAGTTTGTAACAGATGGTGAACAAGCTTTGAAGCGCACAAGGAAGCACTCAGCACTGTAACAAGTCCCATACCTCCACACTGGCATAGTCACACATGGAACATTTGAATGGTTTCTCGTGGGTGTGCTTGTAGCGGCGATGCCGAACCAACTCTCCACTGGTCACAAAGGCCATGTCGCAGTCTGGGCACTTGTGAGGGCGAGTACCTAACAGAGTGCAGCAGGACAGGAAGACAGTGACACAGAGATTTAGTGACAAAAGAAAATATGGGACAGCGCTGGTTGTGGATTTTTTTTTGTTTTTAAAGTGAATTAGCAACACTGCTTTCATGTTCTGAAAGATTAAATTAGAGCAACAGAATGCACAGAAGTCAGAGGTTTTGTATAAATAACTAATAGATTTAAGATCTTAGGGAATTAATATCCTTCCAGTGAGGAAACAGACTCCTTTATTTTTGTACCACTTGGTTGTTTACACATTAGAAACCAGCTAGTTAAACATAACTTCAGTAAGCAGAGAAAATGAGAGATTATGAATTACACTTTTTTTGGCAGTAAGGCACAACAAGCTGAAAACACGAGTGCTAATGCCCAAGGCAAAGAAAACATTTCTATAATTTCAGGTAACTTGAGATCAAGCCCAGGATCAACTTTGTACCTGTGAATAGGATAAGCTCTGCACCTCATCTGGCCAGGCAGAAAACAACTACACCATTTCTTTTTTTCAGCTTGTTCCGTAAAAGGAAGTAGGAAAACAAGAAGGGTCTATCTTCAATTCAATCTATTTGCTCTGATGGCAGAGCAGATTCTACAAATACAATGTATGCAAAACCAAGAGTACCTGTGTGAGTGTTGAGGTGGTTCCTCAGCAATGTGACTGTCCGGAAAGCCCTGCCACAGAGATGGCACTTGTGTGGTCTTTCATCGGTGTGGCTTTTCATGTGGCGGTCCAAGTTGGAACGACGCGGACAAGTGTAACTGCACAGTTCACACTGGAATGTCTTCTTTACACCTGGTTGTGAAGGAAATCAGCATTAGTCTTGGACAGTACTGTGGTCTACTGTGTAACACAAGAGGAAAGATTCTTGGGGGTGTAACTACTGCAAGGAACCACCATGCACCACTAAATCCAACTGCACGCCTGTGGCTGGTTTGGATTCAATTTTCACTGGTATGCCAGTACTTAATGTTCTTTCTGCACTCTAAAAAGGGTTCCTTAATGTACAGTTTTAACAAAAATCAAACATACTTATTACTGTATTTTACATTATCTACGTTACCCAGCAATTGGTTAGGAAAAAGCCCACAGAATTAATTACAGCATTGGCTCCTGATGTAAAACATGTACATAAACTGTTACATGTGTCGTACATCGAAGAGAACAACTTTTTCAATCACAGTTGTATGAGACTATTAATGCCATAGTATTACACTTGTGGAAAATGATCTCCCAGTCAGCCTGTAGAGAGGAGAAGGGAGGTGTACCCAAGAAGCACTGCAGTCGAACACTGTTACATTGTGAGCAAGCAGCATTGGGCATGTCTGCTCTTCTCCCCCTTGCACATACTCATTCGCCTCAATCACACTGCAATTGCCACAATAAAAGCATTTCCAAAATCCATTTGCAGATGGGGAACTTACCTTTCTTCTTAATTTTTGTTGGTTTTGGTGGCTTCATATTGCCCACCACCTTTTCTGCATTAACCTCGGACAACAAACCCTCCTGTTGCTCCTCTTCAAAGTCATATACAGAGACATCCACATCTTTGCCTTCCTCAGTGTAGCGAAGCTTACTCTTTTTGTTTTTCTTTGTTTTTTTGGCTGGTGGCTGATAGTCTGGATCTTTTTGCCAATTGGGATCTTCCTGTGGCTGAAGTTCACCTTGCTCCAGTGTCTCCACCTCACCATTTGCACCCACTTTCACAACTTGGAAGCCTTCTGGTAAAGGGAGGGTGTGACAGATCATGGGCTCCCCCTCCTGCAGGCCTCCTTTGGAAACCTCGTTTTCATAAGCTCCCTGCAGTTCTTCCACAGACGTGGTGGCAACAGGTACAGTCACTGGTACAGGTACTTGAACCAGCTGAAGCTCACCAAGGTTTATAGGCTGCTCTTCCATATTAACAACCTGAAGTGTTATGATCTGTGTGTCATCCACAGTAGCCTCCGTTTCTTGAGGCACTGCACCTTCCATTACTTCGGTCTTCATTTGAAGAAGAGTTGGATCTAGCTGATCCATCATCACCATCTGCACCCCACTGCTGACATCCTGCACCACTTCGCTTCCATCTGCTTGGTTTGGTGGTATATGACAAGCATCATCTTCTTGTCCACCTTCACGGCGTCTTTGATAGGTTTTCCTCTCTTTTCCCTTAATAAAAGTTTCTGATTCCTCCACAATAGCGTCGACTGCCTCACCTTCCATTTCACCTTCCTGCTGTAAAAACAAGAAAATGAATGCTGCACAGCATCCAATGTATTTAACAACTGCACAAACCCCAGAGAAGAACAAGTCGCCCAACTGGAAACACCCAACCCATCTCAATCATATTCAGAAAACAGGAGCTGAGAGCTGTAGGTCTCCACGAGCCCATCACCACTGCAAAGCAAGGCAATCACAGAACGCTGCCTGCAGTGAGACAACTGTATCAGCTTCTTGGAAAGGAAGGAAAGTAAGGAAGAGAGATTAAGAGATACGCATGTTCCCGTTTCTCAAAGACCACAAATCCCACCAGCAAGATGTACAGCAGTATTATTCCTTATTGAGCTTGTTTAATCATTTCACATAGCTTAGCAGTACCAGAGGCAGTCTCTGGCTAAAAATTTTAAAGGTACAAAATTATGATACTGTTAAAATCAAAAAGCCAACCTTAAAGAAGTATTACATTTGAGAACTGCAGAAGTTTTCCAGGAAGAAAAGACACTAAGAATTAAGCATAAGAACATAAGTTGCACTTATTTCATATCAAACTACTATTACTTCAAGTCTAAACTTCTCTGAACAACATAAGGACATAAAGGAGTTAGGCAAGTATGTCTCTTGTAAGCAGTTCAATTCCTGCTCCCACCTCTGGCACTGCTGTGCCCTGAGTGAATCCGAAGATGCACAGCGCACTCCCTCCCTCAGCTGAATGAACCATAGCAGGAGACAACTCAGGTAAAATCTTAATTCAGTGTAAATAATATGGACTCTGAGCTGGTTGAATTCTAAGGATCTCATGATACCTGTGTTAAATCCATCCATACAATCACAAAAAAACAATACAGAAGCACAGCATTTTGGTGGGCCTTAACTGTAACTCTGACAAGAGCTGCACACAAACAGAACACTGAGATTTTCTGCCTCCTCAGGTCACCCAGTGTTCTTCACTGCAGTTGGGGCAAAATTTTAAACTCCTGTATTCTCATTATGCAGGAAGATTGTTTCAAGAGTAATAAGAGTGAAAAGAAATTATTGTTTTGCAGCTGTCTTTTTCCCAAATAAAAGGAATAAGATTATTGCAAAGGAGCATTTTGTAAGTCGGTCTCAGTTCCAGGTGATTTACTTTGTAAAAATAAAAGGAGGTCCCTAACCACACCAAACTATTTCCCTGCATCAGGATACCATTTATTATACCCCTCATTAAACATTAAAAAAGTACCAAGGTCAATTCTGGATAAGAAAGTAACAAAAAAGCCAGCTTCCTTACTAAGGCTGTGAAAAATTCCTGAATCCAGTTCCAGATTTGCTAAGATACTTCTATATTTTCCCATTAGACTGACTGGCCTCTCAAACCAGGTAAGTGAATTAATATAAATATTTAATCTCCCTTGCTAACTCAACACTTTTAAATCCCCATACTATTTTCAAATATCTACACTTAATCTTGCATACTCAATTTCAATTTTATACAAGACATAAATATAAAGCACAGCTATTAAATCTCCATTAACTTTAGAAATTATAAGACATGTAATTTCTATTATTTTTAGAGAATTCTTGCTTTTACTCTACTGTCTTTTCTAGTGTCCTCCACTTCTGCTGTGAAAACAATAAAGCTCACGTAGTTCTTCAGCCTGCCCAGGCTAGGGACATAAATTAACATCCTGTCTTGACACTCGTGATGTCGTGGGCAGCCACAGTCTCCAGAGGGCACCAGATACCCAGGAATACCAACATATGGCTTCATGCGCACTCCCTGCAGGGATCCCGCCCCTCCTTTCCTTTACCACCCGTCAGCTTTTCAAGTCAGAGCAAATCCATATGGACAAACAGCTGAAGTACACGAGATGATGTAAGTACTTAACACCAGACAGCAGGCAATCAGAACAGAGCAGGTCTCTGGCCTACAGCAACTGCAAAAGTGTTTTACAATTATCTTAAGTATTTGCAGAGAGAAGAGAAGACGTTCCAGGTGACCAAAAGTGTCTGAACAAAAAAAAAAAAAAAAAAAAAAGGACATAGCTAAACAACACATAAAATGTGGTAAATGGGCAAGGAGGTAAAAATAAAATATGTAGGATGGAGGGAAAAAATTGCAAAAGTCCATCTGTCCATCTGCAAAGCTAATGCAATACTGGTGCCAAGCAGAGGTCTGCAACCTTGATACAAGTACAGGCAGCTCTGAGCAGAGGTGGGGCCATCACAAAGACTGTCACATTCAATGTCAGTGTAAGTTGGTAACAATTCTGCTAAGTCACCTGAAAGGAAGCCAACAGGCCAAAATTTGCCAGTGTCCTCTATGATTCTATAGTGGAGTAGTAGGAAGGCACCACTTCTGACTTGTAAAGCAGAAAATCCTATGTCCACAAAAGAACAGGCCACTGGCACACATAAAGACTGGCACACAGCTCACATCATCAGGAAGTTTGCCAGCCTAGGAATGCAGGTGTACAGGGAGACCATGGAAATGCCTGCAGCAAGCCTCAGGCTAAAGACACTCACAGTGAGGGGTGTACCTGTGTGAAAGGAATGGATGGATTCTTACAGCCGTCCAGTAAAGAAACTCGGAGCCCGCTATTGCTCCCCGTGTCACCTCTCACCCCGTTCCCTGCCGGGCGGCTAGCGCGGGTTACACGGCGGGGCACGGCTGCCCCCGAGCGGCGAGATGGCGCACTGCACCGGGGCTGGGGCCGCTGCACCCCGACCCTGCCACCTCTGTCACCTCCATCCCTGCCTGCCACTGCACCCCGACCCTGCCACCTCTGTCACCTCCATCCCTGCCTGCCACTGCACCCCGACCCTGCCACCTCTGTCACCTCCATCCCTGCCTGCCACTGCACCCCGACCCTGCCACCTCTGTCACCTCCATCCCTGCCTGCCACTGCACCCCGACCCTGCCACCTCTGTCACCTCCATCCCTGCCTGCCACTGCACCCCGACCCTGCCACCTCTGTCACCTCCATCCCTGCCTGCCACTGCACCCCGACCCTGCCACCTCTGTCACCTCCATCCCTGCCTGCCACTGCACCCCGACCCTGCCACCTCCATGTCACCTCTGAACTCCTGCCTGCCCCTTCCATTGTCGCAGTACAGGCTGCATCCTGACCCAAATTCCCTGGTCTTCAACACTCAGCACATGGATCAGCACTTACTCTTGCCTACTCCAAAGTATCCACTACAGTCCATTCCTTTCCATCAGTTAATGCATCTGAAAATGTCTGTTTTTAAACCAAAGTCTTGACACAGGGGAATTGTCACAATACACTAAATGTCATATTAACAACATATAAGATTACAGAAATATACAGGAATCGTCTCACTTGATGCTTTGGACAGCTCACAAATCTCATGAAACTGCTGAGATTTCCTCTCAAGAAGCGTGGATTTACAAATTTCAAACTTCTTCAACTGCGGGGTGGGGACACAAGGATGTACCCCAAATTTGAGAGGAAAATGTATGGGTGCTCTCCTACTAACTAAGTTCTCTGTAAAGACTCCATCTCTGCTGCAGTGAGCTTTGCACTGGCTGTCCATGACACTTCTCAATCACTGTCTTGAACAACTTGCTACTTTTTTTACTTAATTTCTTTATCCTAATTCTCCTTTTTCATAAAGTGAGTCTCACAGGCAAATTTTGTATTTATTGGAGGACATGTGCCATTTGCTATAACTAAGACCATTATAGCAGAACATTAGGAATAAAAACTGCAGAGTTTCTCTTAACTTTTTATTTCTGGCTTTTGTCTCCAGCTCTCTTCCTACCAGGTACAGCTACCTTACACCAACAGCTCAGTTCCACAATGACTGAATCTAAAAAGGAAAACAAAGCAGCAAGTTAAAAGATGCAGTAAATCAAGACTGAAAAAAAAAAAAAGCAAAAGAGAAAATATTCCACAATAAGGAGAATGACCAAAAAAAGACCACAGAAGATCTGAAAACGTAATTCCCACTAATAGCTCAAGCCAACCCTTGCACACAGGCTCACTCAGCAGGCTCTGCCGGGAGACACGGTGACACCGAATAGCTCAGTGCACTGTCACAATCCAATTAGCCAGGTAAGGAGCTGTGACATCCAAACAGACCTCAATTAATGGACAGCCCATCCAGAAAGCTGGAACAAGCAGAAATAAAAAGTGCTGTGCATTTCATACAACTGACACCTCATTCCAATGAAAGGAATCAAAAGGCTGCTTGAGAGAAAGTAATTTAGTGCCAACTATCCAACTGATTAGAGCACAGAGAGTCGCGGCCCAGATACACTTGCTTTCTTCCCAATATCCAATCTAACCATGCCCTGCGTCAGTGGGCAGCCATTCCCCCTTGTCCTGTCACTCCATGCCGTTGTCCAAAGTCCCTCTCCAGCTCTTTTAAAGTCCCTTTAGGTACTTGAAGGAATGTAGAAGCATTGAAAACAATTTGCTGTCACTGTCAATGCAGAAAGTACAAACAAAGAGACAGGGACCACTAGTGCCAGTGCCTATTTATTTTAGTGGTATTATTTATAATAAAACTACTATCAAAGAGGCATTTGTCTGCCTCTCAGCCATGTTAAAATTAAGGAACCCTGAACTGCATCAAGTTTCATGGACCAAATTATACAAAAATATTTATTTTTTCCAAACAAGGCACAGTCTCAATAAAAACTGCTGGGACACTAATGCAATTTAAAAGTACATTTAGTGCTGTAATACACACTTAACTTGAGAAAAAAATGTAAAACTCCAATAGAAACAATGAAGCCAAATGCTATCAATAAATTTTTGACATTCATAAAATAATGAAAAGTATCAGCAGCTACAGTAGTGCAAACAACCCTTGCACCATATTCAGGCCTTGAATTCAAGTCAATCCACATCCAGATCCCACTCAAAAACTGACATGGCTTTGCCGCTTATCAAAAATTACATGGGAGTGGAAATAAAGCTTAATGTTAAAACATGGGAGACTTACATTTCTCCTGCATCCCCTGAGAAGCTCTGAAAGCTGAATAGAGGAATAACCAAAAACTTCAACTAAGAGTCTGCAGTTATGCACTATATATCCTACTTAAAGCAAGAGAAAGACTGAAAAAAAATATATCCAACAGTGTTTATAGACAACAGACTTTTTTCTCCCCTGCTTGCAATCCACACATGTCTGTGTAAGTATTTAAGGGCATGAGTGGATGCAGATTAACTGCAGGAGTGCTTGGCCATTCTCCTTCCCACAATGAAACAGCTATAACTTTTCCCTAAAAAGTCTCCCAGCTAAGCACAGCCAAAGAGAAATCAGTTTAACAGATAGGCAGCCTTTCCATTTCCTCCAGCAGAACTATCCTGGTAAGAGATGAACATGGCACAAGCATAACTTGCTCTAAAGCGGACAGACATACATCCAAACAGGCCAGCTGTGTCTTTCACATGCAAAACACCAAACAGTTACTACCAACAGGAGAAACTAAAACATTGGGTAAGTTTCTTTCACTAAGTCAATTTCTCACAACAAAAACTTAAGGCTTTCATTTGGCTACTGCAACCAATTCCATATCCACTGGTTATGATTGCTACACACCCATCTCCAGCTGTTTTCTCATTTCCTCCTTGCCACTTACAACACTGGTACCAAAAGCAAACAAGAAGAGTAGAATGGAAAAACATTTATTGCAGCTTTAAAAAAAAGGGCAGTCACATCAACCCACTATTAAGCAATTATTCTGAGAAATACTTCAGCATCTTGGAGGGCGTAAGGAAAAGCAAGAAACCTATAAGAGAAAAGCAAACTTCACCACAGGTTAATAAACGTTTTTGCTTTTTCTCTGCATGAAAAGCAAGATTAAGTCCCAAGAAATACATAAACCAGCTATGGGAATGAGAGCTGCAATTGGAAAATGCAGAATTGTACAAGGATGGTTTCCTTGAGTGCCGACCCTGTGAAGGGATCACAAAAGACAGTCAGTGTTGGTGGTGATTACCTAACCAAGGTGTCTGTGCTGGGAGGTTGGTCTAAATACAGCAAGAAGAGCACATTGTTCCAGGGAGTAATTCCAAGCTTTTAAGTGGATCCCTACACTAAACTGACATCAAGAGGAACCCACTTTTTCCTCAGTAACAAGACAGGAGACCAGATTTTTAACTTGTGTAATAGTTTCATGGTCTCTGTAAGACAGGTAAACACAGCACTCACTGTCCAAAGAGCTGCTCTCAGCTTCCTCCTTCACAGTGACAGAATAATTCACCATAATGATCTCCATCGAGAACTAATTCCAGCTGAAAACTAATGCAGAGAAAAACAATTCTGTTAGAACATGTTCAGTTCCTGACCCAATTCCTCACACAAATGCTTGGGTAGAGGAAAGGGATCACCAGGGCCACCTTAAGCTGCAGTATGAGCATAAAGCCGTCAGCAAACCACAGCACCAGGAATCTTGTACTTGGTGAGCTAGGTGGCTACACTGAGCCATGTCCCTCCACTCTGTGCCACCCACCCATGACACACGACAGTGAAACTGCTTTCGCTTATGCATACTGCAACCCCTCTGGGTTACAGCAAGTCTGTGGGCAAGCAAAGTGTCTGAATTCCATAGTATTTATCTGTGACCAGACTGCCGTCCATATTTTTTTCACTGAGTTGTTACCTGTCAACCAAAGTTACTTTTTACATATGCTCCCGTGAAGGCAGCACACTTCGGCCCACATCATATCAAATAATCTTTACCTTTGACCCCTACAAACTCCCAAGGGCACAGTCAAGCCTATCCCTGGCTACAGAACATTCTCCACAGTCAGCCTGGTGCAATGCTAGAATCAAAATGCATCTTGTGCCGTTTCTCTACTCCACCCCTTTTCTTTTTTCCCTGCTCCTCCTGCAACTTACAGAAGTACTCCTGCCCAGGGATCCCAGCAAAGCTCTTTCCAATTTCATTGTGTCTCATGAAATGATGGCAAGCAATGAGAAGCTTCATTCAGCACTGACCCCTATTTTTCAGTCAGCAAGTAGCACACACCTGTGATCTCCTGCTATTACTCAGAATAAAGCTGACCTTTCACTTTGGATCAGGAACTCAGGGAGTTCATGCAAGACATGGAAACAGAGTATATACCCGGGGCCCCCAGCCAGGCAGAAGGAAACTCAATTCCACATCTTTCCTCAGCTGTTTGCTGAACAAGCTCCCTCTTAATCTTTACACCTGACAGTGGCAGAAAGCCCCAGATCATGGCTCTTCCAGAACTAATACTGCTAATTCTGCTGTAATAAGCTGCAGCCTACAATGGAGAGAAGAGCAGATACAATAATGTCAACTACTTGGAACTTGCATTGTGGAACAAAAGAGAAAAAAAATCACTGCAGTTACCGACAACAAATCCCACACATATTCAAGTCACTTGAGATATCCTGTAACCTGACAAGGAAAGCCTTGATGAAGAAAGCAGACTGATGAAAGCATTTCAGCTTTATTTCTGAAGAATAATTTTTATCTTGCTTTTCCTTTAGATTTGGAGAATTAAAGGTCTATTGAGAAGGTAATAAGGACAAAATTAGATGATGTTCTTAAAATTTGTTCCATTCTTCTTTAATTTCTCCTTCTGTTGCTATCTAACATTGTTTCAAATCTTTGTTTTAATTTTTCACTATTTCTTTCAATACCTGCTAGTGCATATCACTAGATGATATTAGGTCTTTACTCATATAGAGAATTCTCTACTGAAAGCTGAGAAATGCCAGTGAAATACACTCTTATCAATAATATTTTCAAAAGTTTCCCTTTTTAATTTAGTTAGAAAGTCATTATATTTTGCCAACCTGACAGTCCATTTCAGAAGGACAAACATGCAATCTGATCACGTGTAGAATACAGGAAGGCTTACACTTTAAAAGAAGCAGTCAAAAAGGAATTTCTTTTTAGCTGATGTTAGATCATAGAACTAATCAGTCCCTCCCTTTTACAGGTCTTCATGATGTAAAAGTGATGAAAGAGCTCATGAAAGACCATCAGAATACCTGACGGTATTAAATTGAGAATCAGAAATTATTTCAGGTTAAACAGCCTGTAAAATCCATTACCACAAAAAGTGAAGCCTTGTATAGGTAGATACTGGGAAAGATTTAGTTTTATCAACAAGTACTTGTGGCCATTTCTCCCATTACACATTAATTTAGCCTTTCATGTAGGCTACTAGCAAACTGCTAACAGCAAAAGAAGATCTTTCTTCAAAATAATGAAGAAACAGGAGAAGAACAGGATTCTTTGGCCATCTGATGTGGTATTGCATGATATACTGGCAATAGCAGCCACTCCCACACCTGAAAAAAAAGACCTGTGCAACAAGTTTCATGGCATTCTAGAGACTTCATAATAAGTAGCTGGATTTTGTTTTCCTCTAAGGCTTCATCTAGATGAACAAGTATCCAAGAATAAACTTTTGGGGAACAGCTATTTCTTTTATCTTTGCACAGGTACTCATTAAGTAGTGATACTCTACCAGGACAAGGGAATTCAGGCTTCCAATTGGAGGAGCAGGAAGAGCTTATCCCTGGGATGGTAACTTGGGTTCATTGGGCAATAATAGCTGCCCATGCACTAACTATTAGTCACCTCACAAATCATACCCTGATGCACATAAGGAAAACTAAAGTCAGTGCTAGTTAACTTAATGTCAGGCTGTCAAACACAGAGGTGCAGTTTACTGTTGTTGCAGCAGGGACAGGAAATTCCAGGAGTTTTGAAAGCACCTATGGCAGAAGGGTGGTGGACAAGACAAGCTCCCAGAGCCTAAATTAAGACAGCCTTGCTTTTGAATCACAGAAAAGTCAGTCTGAATTAATAAGTGTTGGAGCAGACATAAACACAGTCAAACCCGGGTGAGTCCTTTAAAGTGACCCTCATGCTGAAATTTTAAGAAGCTTCATTTTTTACATGTTTTACACACACCCTTAATTCATTTGGACTTGTATTCCAAATATTCTCATACTCCAAGCCCTAAAAGTGCTACAATCAACCTTGAAAGCAGATGAAGCAAAAAACCCCCAAAATCCCACAAAGGCACTTAACCTTGGAAGAAAAAAACCCTTTCTCCCAGGAAGCAGTAAGGTCTCATTTCCAAACATAGCCACTTCTGCAAAGAAACCATGCCTGCCTTTAAACTGCCCACTCATTCCCTCCATCAGTCCAACTATTCCTCATGTTAGCACAAGCACTTTGAAGACTGCAGCTACTGGTCAGGAAACCAATCCAGGCCAGAACTCACCAAGCTAAGGATACTTATTTCCATCCAGACTAGATCTCTGGTGTGCCCCAACAGTAAGGGCAGCCAGAAGAGAAGCAGGGCAAAAAGGTTTCTACTAGCACAATGTTAAGCTTTATGTTCAGGAAACTACTGCCTCAGCATGGAACACATACCACACTTTAAACCCCCTCAATTTACATTTATGTTCTTGACGCTTCTGCACTTCTGCCTGGACTGATTTGTTCTCTTCATGCTGGCTATTCTTCATCCAGCTCCTGAGGTCAGAACTCACTCTGGAACAGAACAGATGAACTAGTGAAACTACATAAAAGAGAAAGGTAAGGGGCTGGGGGGGGTGGGGAGGGGGGAAATAAAAGCAGTGTTCAATATTTAATGCTTGTTTAACAAAAGGTGTAGTCCCACACGCCTAACAGAACAGCACTGATAGCTGCTTGAGGACTCCTTCACTTACCAAAAGAGCCATAAGCAAAACCAAAGGAATATTTTAATCAGCTTTAATACTTTCACTAGGATGACTGAACTCATTTTACAAGCTTCTCTACCTACCTGTTCTCAAACTCTTTAGCATTTACAGTTCTGACAACCTAAAGCTCTGGATGTCTCACATCAGATTACAAGTGCAATATGACGTTTTAGAGCCAGCTCTGCCTACTTCAGATGGCCTTTTTCTCCTGTGCTGTGGAATAGCACATCACATGATGAAGGAGTTTTTATAGCTTAAGAGGTGTAAATGAGAGCAAATATCACTCCTCACACACTGTCAATCCAGCAGTGGATATACTGCTTACATCAAATAACAAAATCAGCTCTAACTTTGCCACCCTGAGGAAGAGCAGCCTCTGCTCAGTGAAGCAAGGTTCATTCCCCTTATCAATTAAGGGTGTAAAATATTCACGTTTACAGAAATACGGTATTTATAAGACAGCACATTATCTCTTTCTGTAATCCTTGTCACTCTGCAGTGTGCACACATGCTAAAAACCCTGGGAATGGTAAGGAAGTCCAGAGGAGTAATTCTCAAGAGAGGCATGTATTCTTGCTGCACTCAGTGATGAGGGCCAAGCAGTGTTGGATTTCACACCAGTTGGATTTCACACCCTTTGAATTTAAGTGCTTCCCCTCCAGGTTCTTCTGCCATTTATTTAGTACAAGGCACTCCAGTCTGGGTCATGGCTGCACTTTTTACTTGACAAGTCTATTTTTAATTGTTTATCAGCTTCAAAGAGCATTAGTGATAAGAGGTTTGTTGGAGCTATGGATGCTCAGTGATAGTGAGCTTTCAAACAAATTTGGAAATTCTCTCTTTTTATTCAACACACACTCTGCAAAAATTGCAAGTGCTATGTACAAGCCCTGACCAGGAAAGAGGATGCTCAGAAGATACATGGTGTTAGCTCCACAGCTAAGGGCATATTAAGACTGCTGATGCAAGCTGCATCCTTGCCAGGTTCTGTGCTATGCAACCCTAGAAAAGATTTCCTGAACTTCACAAACTTGTCAATTAACATAGAAAAGCCTCAAGAGTGAAGGACTTCACCCTTCAGAAAACACTTGATGTAACACCTCTCATGTGGAGTATCACCTCAAAGTTTTGTCACACACACAAGAGGACACCAGAATACACAGAATTGAATGGAAACATCTTTTTATCCACTTTGGGTTTCCTGAAATTTTGAATCAAGGAATAGTTTTCTTCAATTTTTCAAACCTAATCTTCTGCTTGACAAATTATTTAACAGTCAAGAAAGCTGTTTTAAATAAAGATTGTACCCAAACTCTAACAAGGGGGAAGAGAAAACAAACCAGTAATTGCAGATCTTTTCTAAACTGAAGACAAGATGAACAGAGAACATTTCACAGGGATCTCTGCAGATTAGCACTGATGGTGAGTTAATGCAAGGCACAGCCATTGCCCCTCTCTGTTTACAAAGTATTGGCTCTGATTAAGAAAATAAGTTACTGGACTTTAAGAGATATTTTGAAGCTGCTTGGACACTGCTCAAGAAGTATCAACCTATTAATGTACAACCCAGGGACCTCCAAAAATGCAAGGCATTCTTGTTCTAATCCACTCCAAGGGAACATCCCAAAGGCAGAGTAAGTCACTCCTACTCTACTGCAAAGATAATACTGAACTTCTGTTAAATACCTGGTGTATTTTCTGGCATAAAATACCTTGCAAGAAATTACATTCCATCAGATCTTTGACATACGGGCAATGTTTGATAAGCTTGAAGGAAAACAGGTGTAAACCGAAAATTTAAAGTGCTTCACATGTCCATTGGTGAGCTTAGAATACATGGGAAAAAACACATCCAAAGGCTGCCAGAACAATGAGGTAACTGGAATAGAAGACCTACACAGCAGAATGACAGAATTAGCTGTGAAATGACCATGGGGAGATCCTACTGCTACCTTCAAAGGGAATCAAAGAGAAGGTGGAGCCACACTCTTGGAAGCAGAGAGTCAAAGGACAAGTGCAACAGACCAGCTACAATAATGAGTGGTCAAATATTGGAGTAGGTTGCTCAGAGATGCTGTGGAAAAAAAAAAATATTTCCTAAATACAATCCTAATTGACCTATCTAGCATCAATGCTGTCCTTGCACTGAGTCAGGGGTTGAACCAGGGTACCACAAGAAGTCCCAGCCAAAGTTATTTTACCATTCTCTGGCACTACATAAAATCAAGGATCTACTTAAACTTCAAACACAAAACATTGAGACTTTTTTCTATTTAAGCAGTTAAAACTATGATGCTCCTAGGACTGAGATTTACTGGTCTCAGCACTTAATTCCACACAAGATCCTGAGGCTCTGTGCTCTCATATACTGATCAGCAAATGAACAGGTGTACAGTGACTTTTGTCAATCTACTGGGGACCTGCACTTTCAGAGTGGTGGATATCCAAATCCACCCCGTATTGAAGACAACAGCATTAGAAAAGCACAAATACTGTGTTTCACTGTTTAAGAGACAGAGAATCACATGTGCTATGAAGTATGAAGATCCACATGAGACAAGGCTCCTACAGGAACTTCAGTAAGAAAAGGAGGAAGCAGTACTGGCAAGAGACCTCACTACTTTTTTTTTAATTTGCAGGAGAAAACCCAAGACCACAGTGAGTAAATCTAAACAAATAGAAAAGGAAAAAACTGTCTTTGAAGTAGTAAGGGCTACTGCATGCTCTTTTCTCCAGATTGTTAACAATAAATTGTATCTTGTCCCATAGGCAATAGGAAAGGTGCCAAAAGGCAGATGAAAACTGTCCCTTGGCTGCCACAACTGGACAGCCTGTTTCAAGAGGCAGCACATTGTACTGACCAACAACTGCACTGGATCAAGCACTTCTAACCAGGAACAGCCAGACTGATAACACAGCAAGGACAAACATTGAATGCTATCTCCCTCCTTTGAGTCTAGTGGAGATGGAAAAAGCATCCCTAAGGATTTGTCTGCACAAGCCACTCAAAGCAGATGCCTACAAAAACATTACAGATGTCATGTCAGGCATCTAAATATTTGATAGTTGCCTCCATCATACTGTCATGGACGCTCACAAATTCTTCTTCATGTAGGTCAAAATGTTGGTAGGACAAGGAGAGGGTGCAGCTGCTTTAACATGACAGAACTATTTCCACACACACACACTACAGGAGCAAAGCATAAAGTAGTCTGGGGATCATATAACACTCCAGGTAGCTCAGAGCAGGCAGGAGTCAACAGCAGTCACTCTTCGGCAGGAAGGAGAGAAGAGCACTAATAAATATGGAAGGTAGGCAAGGATCAAGTAATCAATGAGTACCTTTTGAGTATTCAGTATTGCCACAGGAAGCGATAAATCTCTCTTCAAAGATCAGAAGTGGCAGTAAGTTATATACTCAGCAGGAATGCTGGATAACACTAACTTCTTCCATCCTCCAAAAAGAAAGAAAAGAAGAAAGGTTTTAATAATCTGATAAGCTTGAACTGAAACTACTAGCCTTCAAAAATGTCATCTTTTTCCAACCTGTAATCTGGAAATTCCTCAAGTGCCTCTAAGGGGTTTTCTTGCAGTACATATTGGGAAAGCAAAACTGAAGTTTAGATTGCATTTCCACTGCAAACAATTTAGCACACAGGAGAAAGCTACTGGTTAAAATATAATACTGTTAATTTATGTCATAGAATTATACAACCAAAACCAGGGGGTATTTTTAATTCAGTAGCATTTCCTGCTTTCATTTTAAATCTCTGGATGTCAGAAGTGGTTTCAAGGGAAGATCTTTGCAAATCAAATACAAGGAGACAGAAAAACTATACAAGAAGCTGAAGTAATTGGCCAAAAATCACTACTGGTTCTACTGCAGTGAAAGGCTCTTCCAGGAGCCTGTCCAGAGAAATCATGTCTATTACAACATTAAACAATGGGAGAATTCAATTGCCTGGACAACAATTTCAAACATACAGGGAAGTTTACAGCTCCATTTCCAAAGAGTAAAAAATGTTTACAAATAGCCAAATGCTGCTATTACTACTTCTGCTCTTGACTTCCTTTGCAGAAAGCCTTACTTAGCCCAAAATTTTTTGGGGCATGGTTCCATGAAGGCCCAAATCAAACTTGAGGCTGCATTTTTTCTACATCCAATTACATGCTACTGCCCTCATGAAGCAAATTCTGCTGACCACTTCATCACCGGGAGATGCAACTGCCAGCACACCTGTGGAAGGAGATGGGTCAACAATCCTGATGCAAGCCAATTACTTTCCAGGGAAGCCTTGACTTTTATCTCCCTAAATGCTTTGGTGCTTATTCCCCAAACAGCAAGAATTGTAAATGTCTTTGTATAGCTTTTATTGCTAGGTTAGGAAAAAAGGAAAAAATTTCCTTTATCCAACATGGGCATAAAAAAATACTCCTGCAAGGACAGATCACTGTCCATTTAGTCCAGCAGTCTGTCTCCAAAAACTCCAGCAGGACACAGTGTGTAAGGAGAGCCATCATGTCTGTGGTTTACCACCCTTATCCCAACACCCAGTCAAAGGATTAGGGATCTTTGCCTTTGGACCTGCAGATCCCCTTCTGAACTTACAGTACCTTCACAGTCTCTTACCAAAACAGGTTTCCCATCAATTGTGGTATATTTACCTCATTTTTTACTCCTACAAGCTATAGGCTCACCACAAAACCCACTGCATTTACCCATAAAGTTGGCCTTGTGTGAGCACAAGGAAGCACAGCAGCCAGACTGGGCAGAGACTGATTTCTGTGAAGAACTCCAGGGGCAGCAGCAGAGTGACACCATTCACCTTCTTACAAATAGCCAGGAGAAACCAGAATTGCCAATCTCAAGCATCATGTGCCTCTGTTGAAATTACCACACAGAGGTGCACGTGGATTATATGCAAGTTTGCTCTGTAGCTCTGAGTTCTCAAGATTACATATCCCCTTCCCACCTTTTAACTAAGCAAGATGTGGAAAAAAAAAACTTAGCTTCCAGCAATCTCCACCTAGAGATGCTTAGGCCACCATCAAGCTATTCACTGTAACATCCTGAAGAGCTCAGAAAGTGTCAAACACTTGTGTCAAGTCTCCACACATGAGGCATTAACATAGCTTAAAATTACTGTGTTGTTTACTCCTTCTTCCACAGCTTTATGTTTCATAGTTTAATTCCTGATTAAGTCAGTATTTTACTCAGCATCCAGTTTAAAACTAGGATCACTGCAGATAATATATTCCCATACAACATACACAAATGCAATATATAAAATGGGTCAATAAATAATTTTATGTAACACAAAATTTTATGGAGCTATGTTTCCTTTAGTGGATTCAATAAAAATCACCTTGCTTCACCCTCTCAGCATTTTCCATGCTTAGAACCAGGAAGGAAGAACTCCTCTGCTGATACAAGGACTGTCTGGGCAGCAGGGCTCTTGCCAAGGTCCTTGGGCTGCTTGGTAGGCAGCGAGCTGGACAGGAGCCAGCAGCTTGTCCTGGCAGCAAAGAAGCAACATTTATCTTTCCAACAGCTTCCCCAATGCCACAGCTCAGATCAGGATGTATTTAGTCACAAGTCTGGACCAAGCATACAGGACACTATTTGACAGTCTCCAATATATATCAATATCTGCTTATTTTCCCCCATTCAGAAGATTTTACTGGTTTGATCATATTCTTGATTGAAAAGGAAAAGTCTTAAACCTCCCTCTGTTCAAAAAGAGGGAAGGTGGTTCAAGAGAAGACGAGGTGCTATCCCCATCCTTTTTCTTCAGCACCTCTGGTTTATCACCTAGCCTGACCTCTCATGAATGATAGTTCTCTAAATATACAAGGAAAGGTCAGCACCTTGCATCTGGCTGAAGCAATTTTCAGATTTTTTTTTTCCCACAATCTTGATTCAAAGATGTTAGGAAATTAAGAAATACATGACTACTCTTCATATCAATCCAATAGTTAATCATCCTCCCTGTGAAAACTTAAGCTGTTTAATTTGAACTTACTGGGCTACAAATTCGTATTGTGTTTGGCAGCAAGATTACAGCAAGCTCACTAATATCCAGTATTATTTTGTCAGGGACATATCTGAGGACTCTCATCAAGTCACCTCAGTTTTGATGAGAAGCTGCACAGCACACATTTAACATTTTACTGCATGGCAATACAGCTTAGTTTTCCATCAAATTTGAGATTAATCCCTTTTCACACAGTAATTTTTTGGAGGATTTTGAGTGCTGAGGCCAAAACCATACGTAGGATTTTGGGAATGACTTCATCCCATCCCACAAGATGGACAAGAACGTACCTCTGCTTATTCTACTAATGCATTTAAGAACTACGTTAGGTTCTTTGTCATAGCATCACCTTGGAAACTCATGTTTATGCTGTTTATTCACTATGACTCCAAAACAAATTTCAATCACTGCTTTCTAGGAGACAATGTGCCTTGATTTAAATTCAGCTGGAATACCTTGCTCCCAGGTGCACAGCTTTACATGTAGCAGCCTTAGCACACACACTGGACTGGATCTAATCCCACCTGACAATCACAGTGGCAGCCTTAGTGCCCAGTGATTTTTCCATGAACCAGTTTATCATGAACAAGTTTTTAAAGACATTTTTCACCAACAAAATGATTAATGAAAACAAATTGTGACAAGCAATTACTAGTTTTTGCTGAATATCCATGGAAACTATTCACTCTTGTACACCCCCAGACTAATCCTGAGCTAAATGGCATTTACTGATACTCAGTACTAGTATTAATATACAGTAAGGTCATCAAGACCAAATCCTTTAACAAAGTCAAGTAATAAATTTAACAAGCTCTTGTTTTCTTAAAGCCTTAGGTTAGTGTGATTAACACTTTCGCTACTTTAACTAAATTCTGTACTAAGAATAAGTGGGAGACCTGGTAATAATGTGAACTACACGTGTGTTAACACCATGCAGAGCTAGTCAAACACCCAAGGTGTTTTGGGCACCTGCCACCCACCCTGCATAGCCATGTTCATCCACTCCACCTCCTTTTATTACTGATACATCAGCACTTTTCTGACCTCCTGGAATTTCGCTAGTATTCCAACGTGCATGGACTATATCTCTTCCAATACTGCAGTTAAAAATATTCCTGCTGGTGAAAAATATACCAATATGCCAAGGTAAATGTCTCTCTCACCTCCCAATGTACTCTGGTGGGGGGTGGTTTTAAACAGTTTTGTGTTAAGTTTTGGCTTGTGTTTGGTTTTTTTATATAATTTACCTGCAGATGTTTGAGACATAGACAGGCTTCTAATGATGATGCATTATTAATACAGACAGGGGTGCAATTCACATGCCAAACAATCTGTGATTTGCCTTCTGTTTTGCCAGAATTTGACAAATTTAATGATGTCCACAGAATTTTTTTTACAGTATGGCAAAATAAAAATGCAGAACAGGACTTTCAGTATAAGATGAACTTACTTAACCCCATCTTTACATTTGAGCAAAGCTTTCCAGTGAAACCCATGAAGCTTTAGAAATTTTATGAGTTTGCAGTTATAGCAGAAAAATAATATGCTGCTGCTAGCTGACTGACATAACAATATCTATTTGGGCAGACTACTTGCACGACAGAGAGAATAAAAAATACCCTGTAGTTCAGCTTGCTGCACTGCTGCCATTACAGAAGCCCTTGCTGGTGTCACTGGTCAGCATATCCTAACTGATCACAGCCCTCGTGCTTTTAAATACTTACACTGAAATCTTCAGGCAGCTGACAGTAAACTGTGGGAGGGCTTGAACTGAGGTGGGGGTGGGTCTCTAAAAACAAAACTTTACATAAGAAATGCAACTCTATCTATGACTCAAAACTTCACCTGTAAGGATAGTTAGAGAATAATGCTTCGGGAGTCCATTCTATCAGAGATGTCCCCTAAGTCAATGCACGTTAACTGCGCCATTCTTGAGAGCTGTCTCTGCACTACTTCTCTTTTCACCTGTTAAGAACCACATTGGAAGGAAATTAAGATTTTATAGCTTCCAAGTTTTTATAATACTGAGGAAAACTTCACTTTAGCTTTAATTTACATTAGATACCCAGTCTTGAGTTGTTCTGTGTGCAGTTACTTGAATGTTAACATGATCTGAAACATAAAACTCCCTGCTCACCTTCTGTTTATTCTGCTCTTCTTTTTGATGTTATTTTTGTTAATCAGAGAAAAACAGATCATTCAGCTGAGCAGCAACTCTTTACTTTTCATATTAAATGTGTCTGGGATAAGCATACCTCACTTAATTACTAAAGACTGATGAATTATTGGAGGAAAGTGGGAGGAGCAGCAGAACGGAGTGTTGTAAATGAAATTCAAGTATCCTTTAGCACAAAAAAAAAAACCAAAACCAGTATTTTCAGCTACAGTCAGGACAGGACAGATTCTTTCTAAGTTTCAGTAAAAATCCTGAAAGAACAAATGCCATGTATGATCTGAACCATTGTTATCAACACTACATATAACCGATTAAAGTGAATTTCCTTGATCTGTGTCTCTAAGACCATGTAGGTTACAGAGTAGCAGAGCTTGATACTGTATTGACATTTCAAGGTTTAGTGCAACAAAGAGTGAACTGGGCATCTGAACTAAAGCCAAATGGATGAACAGGGGTTTACAGTTAAGCAAATAAATCCATACAGTTCAGTAAGTTAACACAAACAAAACAAGCAGTCAAAGCTTTGGTTTCTTTCAGCTCTTGTCAAGTGTGTGTCCTCGTGTTCAGGTAAAGCAGTGGTCGCTCCTTATTACATGTGTTTCTAGAGCACGTAACAAGTACATCTGGGATCCTAATGCTTATTACTCCCTTGAGCATTCTCTCTCTGGTAAAGAGATAGGAGAAGCTAAAGTTGCCAGGACGAAGAATTAGGGAGTTTTTATGCAAATATAATCAATAATAAAGCTGAAAGAGCTAATGTACAAAAAACTGTTCGGACAGAGCAGGGAGAGCTATCCAGAGGTCAGTGGAACCTGTTTAAGTATGAGCAAGGAGTAAGCTGGCTTTGCTCCAAGAACAGGCCTAATAATACTCAACATCCAACTTCCAGAAATCTAGAAAAGCAGTTCTTGGACACAAAGTCCTAAGGGGAGAAGATGAAATTAAATTCTGGAGTAGACTGTGCACAGAAATTCCTTAACAAGTTAGTAATCCCATATAATTAGATTTTTCAGGTAAATGCTAAATAAAGTCAAGAATAACATGGGTCAGCTTCTGGCATTTCAAGACAGCACTGGGAGCTCAGCAGGCGGGTATCAACCTGCAGCCCCAAGAGCTGGTGAGGATACACACAAATTAGCTATGGATCATAGTCAAGATCCACCCTGCTCACAGGAAAACAGCTCTTGAAATAGCTCCTTCCCTCAGTAACACCGCATGCACGAGTCACCAGCAAACTTAATGCTGTTGTGACAGTTCTCCAAGCTCTGTCCGAAATAGATGAGCCTTGATGTATTATTTCAGTTGCAGGGACACTGGAAGCTACAGGAACTCAAGTTTTGCACCTTTTGCTCAGATATTACTCATCAAAAATACCCCACAAAGTCTGAGCCTTTCTGTGCATCCTAATAACAATTCATGCAAAGCAGATGACACTGAAACTGAGCAAGCCCTACACATCCAGAAGAAAAACAAAATGGAAGTAAAAATTCATCAACCTAGAAAAGAAAAAGGCAGCAAGAATTGCTTTGCCCTTATACTAAAATTGCACCTTTCTTCAGTTCTGTCTCTTACACTGAAGGAAAGTGTTAGGGAAATTGTTTAAGTAAGAAGAGCTTGAATATAGCACAGAATTATTTCTTATGTTCACCAGGCTCCTGCAAATTCAACAGGCTCTGCAGAGGATGAATAAACTGGAGAATTTGAGATGATATTTACACACTTCCTGCACTGAAATAAAAACACGTACAATGGAAGTGGTAAACAGTGTTTTAGATGCTTCTAATGGAGTTCGAAAAACCTCTGGAGTTTATTACCAGAATTCAGTAACTGGCCAGAGATGAGGAACAGCCATGCACGTATTCAAGGGGAGAAAGGCTCGGCACAAAAATAGGAAGTCACAAACAGGAAAGAGCTCATTCTCACCAACAGGCAAGGCAAGCCCTAAGGATTACACTGAACGGAGGAGCCATACAACACGACAAAACCCTTCTATCGAAGTCATTTTACAAGGTTAACGCAAGGCCAAATCTGATACCATATGAACATACATTCTAAAGAAATCTAAAGCTGATGTAGAGAACAAACAGCAAAGCGTTTGGACACAGAGCATGTGCAGTTTCCTCCTCTGCATCACAAAAAGAATCGTGTTTTGTGCTTCCCCCCCCCCCCAAGCAGCAAAGACCCATGGAAGGGAGGGAATAATGCCGTCCCTTGCCATGAGATTTCGGGCTCCATCCCTGGGCAAGCACCCTGCTGCGGAGGCCCGGGAGGTTCCCGGTGAGGTGCCCCGCGAGTCGGGCAGCCGAGCCAAGTCCCAGCAAGTGACACAGCTGGTCGGCGGCTCGGTGGCAGCCCAGGTGCTCCCGATCGAAGCCTGAAGCCCCGTGGGGACCCCGGGCCCGAAGTGGGGTGGAGAGGACGGGACAGAGGAGGGGGGGGTGGACACAGAACGGCGAGGACGGCCCTCTCCCGGGGCGGCGCGGGGGGTGCGGGGGGGCTGCCGGCCGGTCACCGCGGCGAGAGCGGGCGCCCCCCAGCCGTGCCCGCCCCGGTGCTGCTGCATGGCGCTGCTCAGCCTGCCTTGCAGAGGGAGCTCGAGTCCCGCTCTGCGCCTCGCAGCGCCTCTCACTCCGCCGCACACGCCAGCGCAGCGAGGCGGCGGCCGGCGGGAGCGGGACACGCAGCCGTCCCCGCGGGCAGCGCCCGGCCGGACACCGCGGCAGGACACGGGCGGCGGGTGGAGGGCGCCGGGCGAGCCCCGGGAAGGTGCGAGAAAGGGGGGGGAGCGGTGGCGGGGCGGGAGGGGAGCGGGCCCGGCGGGGCGGGGGAGGGGGGGAAGGAAGGGACGTGCGGGACGGGAAGGGAAGGGGGGGGCGGCAGGCGCGGCGGGGAGGGGGCGGTAATGGGGCGGTTAATCAGCGCCGGTGGCGCGGTGGAGGAGACAAAGGAAAGAAAATGGAGTCGGGGCCGGCGGGTGGCGGCGGCCGGGGAGGGAAGGAGGGCGGGCGGCCCGGGCGGGGCCGCAGCCCAGCGCCGCGCTGTGGGGAATGGCGGCGGTGGCGGCGGCGGCGGCGCGGGGACGGTAGAGGGAGACAAAGCCCCCCTTGCTGCCCCGGCGGCGGCCGCTGCGGGGCCCCAGCCGCGCCGGAGCCCCATCGTGACACCTAGAGGCCGGAGAACGCGACTGCAAACCCCCCGCCGCCGCCGCTTACCTGCGCCCCGCGCCCCGCCGAGCTCCCTCCGGCCGCCGGGCCCCGCCGCCGCCCCGCGCCGCCCGCGGGCCCCGCGGAGGAGCCGCCGCGCCCCGCACGCCCCGCCGCGGCCGCCGCCGCTTTAAGCGCCCCGGCACCAGCCCCGCGGTTTAATCGCTCCACAGTCGCTTTCGGACACAAAATGGCGGCGGGCGGGGCACAGTGCGCACGCGCCACCCAGCGCGGCTCTGCCGCGGCCGCCGGCCCGAGCGGGGGGGGAGAGAGAGGGCGGGGGGGGCCGGCGCGCGCGGGGAAGCGGGCGCGCGGGGCAGGCTGGGAGCGGCGGGCGGGGCGGGGCGGGGCGGGGGTAGGGGGGAGTGAGGGCGCGAGTCGCGCGCCAACTTCAAACGTGCGGGGCCCGCGGCGTCACCCGGCGCGCGCCTGTGCGTGCGTGCGTCAGCGCGTCACGTGCCGCCGAGGGGCGGGCGGCGGCGGGGGGCCGGAGGCAGCGCCCCACCCTCCCCTCAGGGCAACGTGCGCGCCCGGCGGAGCGGCGTGAGGGAAGCTGCTGTGTTAATGCTGCCCCGAGATTCGGACAACGGCAGGCAGTCCCTGCTCTGCACGCCCCTGCTCAGCTGGAACTTCCCCCTTCATCTCAGCCAAAACTGCCCGCTTTTCCTCATCTAAAACTTCTCCCTGTACCTTATCAGAAACTGATCCCTTCACCTCTGCAAAACTTTCAAAGCAGGAGGCTGTGCCTCAGCTCCGTGGGAAGAAGCTCCTCAGGAGAATAAGGCCACAGAGAAAGTCCTTCCTCTGTGCTGAGGAGGGATTTGGCCTGGTTGAAAGACCCAAACTTTCCTTAAGCTGGAAGAGGAGTCAGTACAATCATTAATTAATCAGCAGAAAAGTCACAGGAAGTTTTGTAAATACCAACAAGTGACTCGAATTAGGGTGTAGAGGGGAAGCCATGCGAGTAGTGGCTGAGGGCACTCGGCTTGTTCAGCCTGGAAAAAAGGATACTGAGAGCATTGTGGACTTCAGTTTCTTCTTGAGGGGCAGCACTGGTGGCTGCTCTCTGTGACCAGCGACAGAACCTGAGGGAACAGTATGGAACAGTGTCACGGGGAGTTAGGCTGGGTATTAGGAAGAGGCTCTTTACCCAGAGGGTGGCCAGGTACTGGAACAGGCTCCCTAGGCACAGCACCAGGCCAGACAGAATTCAAGAAGCATTTGGACAACATCAGGCGTGTGGTGTGCTTCTTGGGGATGTCCTGTGCAGGACCAAGATTTGGACTTGATTTTCCTTGTGGATCCTTTCCAGCTCAGGAGAACCTAGGATTTTACAATTCTGTGATTTAAGATGGTGTTTGCCTGGTGTTTTTAAGGACCTTGGGCTTGCCAAGCTCATAATCGAGTAGGACAAACCAGCTCCAGTCAGCTTCAGCACAGCAGGAATGGTAGATGTGCTGCCAGGTGTTTAGTAGGTAGCTTCTGGGAAAATCAGCAAGGTTGATTTCCATCAGAAGTCAGACACCATGGTGTTTTCTGTCTACAACATGTCCCCAAAAAGTGAAAAGAGCCACGGCACCCTCGGTGAGATGCATGAATTTATGTGAGAAATATATACACAGGGGCTTGCCTGTCTTTCATTTTCTGCCATTCCCTGAGCTGCTGAATCTTCTGGGTTTAACATATTTTCTCATCTCCAGCAGTGTTGTAGCAGACCCAGAGCTGATTGACAGGCAAGCTGAGGAGAGGAGAATTCTATGAGCTCATGCTGCATCCTCTTGGTATTTTCTTACCATAAATCCATGTGAAATGGAGCAAGAGTAATGGGTTAAAATATTAATAGTTTAAAAATAAGATGCAGTGGAAGGAAGCTGCATTTTTTTGTTCGTTTTACTCCCCTCCTCTATCAGTCCCTGGAGGTCAGGAATTCAGAGAAGTCTAAATGTAAAAAAAACCTCAACACAAACCTGTGGTGGTAGAATGAAAGTTTTAAGGCTGCTAAATCCATGTTAAAAGTCTTTCCTCAAATTTGTTCCTCTTGAGATATCACTGCAGGTTGGAGTAAAAACTGTTCAACAGCCTAGGCTTTACCACAACCTGCTTAACAAGTGATAAACCCATCAGAAAAACATTAGCATACATTAGCATGTGTAAACTGTGCCCTTAAATCCTGTTATGAATAATGGTGATGACTTGCTGAGCTGTGCTGTGGGGAGAAGGGTCCCACTGCCAGGGGAGTTGGGCTGAGAGTGAGATCAGGCTCTGACCCGGCTTTACGGGTTTCTCCTGCCTAAGCCTAAGCTCTCTCAAGTTCTTGCAAAGCAGCAGAGCACCGTGGGCTGTGTTCTGAGTGCCCATACTCCTTTGGGGGTTGTTGACAACCCAGAACAAGTTTCCTTCTCAGGATCATGACAGTAAGATAAGTCCATTAGCCCAAGTCCATTAGCCTGTTTCAGTGGGGCATTGGCAGCTTGCCGAGGGGGCAGAGGGGAAGAGCTGTGTGGATGCAGCCTTGGCTGAAGGAGAAATAAATTATCTGCAAAGCAATGGTAAAAAGTGGCCATTAATTATGAGAAGCGATGGTGTAGCCCACAACGGTGAGCACCAGGGTCTTCACTGCATGAGAGATTTGAATCTGAATTTGAAGGAACCTCACAAGGATCTTTGAGTCCAGTGTTAGACAATCAAAAGCTTTGCTAAAATAAAAATAAAGCCAAAACACATCCATGGCCTTCCTTTTAGCCACTAGATGAGTTGGTGTAGAAGGAAATTAAGTCAGCACAGTGCGAAGAATCTGCTCAGAACATTTCTGTAGTGTGAAGTTTTTAAAAATCACATACATTCTAAGCTGTCAAGCCATCAATTCTCATGCTGTAATTTTTGGGAGAATGGCATATCTTTCATCTGTAGCCATGAATCCTGCTTTAAGCTCAAAATTTAGCTCAGGCACGAATCAAAATGGAGAGGAGCAGTAGCTGTGTGTAAAACTGCCTCTTACACTGCTTTAAATACTCACCCAGGGCAGGGTGTAAATGGTTGCTAATTATCCCTCTTGCCTTTTGTTTGAGCCATGCTATGGCAAATGGCTGCATCTTTCTAGCAGGAATGTCGCTGCTTAGGAAGCAGAAGTTTTTTCCTGGCAAGCACCTATTCGTAGACTTATCCTGCCAGAAGTGTCCCGGACCATCCACCAGCGAGCGCTGGGGGTCTGCCCTACTGATCCTGTGTTTCCTCACTTGGAGGCGCTTTTGAGCTGATTTGCAGGGATCCCCAGCTTCAGTCCTACTGTGAGTGCTCCTGGGTATCAATCTATGAGCCTGTCCAAATTAGACACCCAGATGCAGACGCTCTTTCTAGAAAAGTTGTCTGAGCGAGGCCTTTCCCAGAGACGCCTTGCCCACGAGCAGAATGGGAAGAACTGAAGCCAAGGAGCTCCTGACCACCTTGCTGAGGCCCCAGGTGGGCTCACCCTTCTCATTCCAACTCTGCATTTCCATCACCTTCACAATCCCTCAGGAGTCACCACTCTAAGGCAGCTCTAAGAAAGACCCTAGCCGAGCTTGAGAGCATTGAGTTAAATTTTGTAGGCTGTCTGGAGCACCATTTGGTCTCTCTATGAAACAAGCTGTTGCCCCAGGAGTGGTCCTCGGAGAACAAGCCCATACAGATGTGCCTGACAGCCCTGCAAGGAACACGTCAGTGCTCACGAGGAGGCTGTTGCTTTGCTGTGGTTCAGCTCAGGCTGCTTAGCTGTTCCAATCATCTGTAAGCGCCCCAATGAGTACCTTGGAAACATGATTTCCCACAAGGCTGGAAAAAGGTGGGAGGTCCAACTTTAAGATTGGTCAGACCAGAGAGTCATAAACTACAACCCCCAAAAATTACTTCACATCAAGATTTAAGTGATTCCTAACACAAGGGCTGATTGGAGCTTGTGGTGCCACAAAGTGTCTCCTTGGGGTCATTCTGGCTGGTGACTGCTCTTGGTGTCAAACCCGGGCAGCTGCACCAGCCTGAATGCTGTGCAAGAGGAGGGAATGTTGTGCTGATGATCTTCAGGGGCACCTCAGGCCACTTTCCCAAGACTGGCAGGTAAAAAGCGATACTGCAGAGTACTGAATCCATATGCACCTTTCCAGTTAAAATTAAAAAAAAAAAAAAAAAAAAGCAAAACCAGCAGTAAGCAGGGAAAAGGAACATCTTTCCAAGCCAGAGCACATGGATAATGTAACTGTGACACAGACACCCTCCCACGGGCTGCAGCTCCTACAAGAAAAGCAAGTAGCTGCTGAGCACAAGCACGTCCGTACGGGAGGGGGATGTTTTAAGTGCTGACACAGATTTGGCTGACAAACGTGGTGCTGGCACACTGTCTCCTTTGAAATAACAAATGCTGCCGCAAAACGTGCTCTGCACTGCTGTGTCTGTCCCTGTGTGCTGTGAAAGTGGCTCCCAGGGAGTTCACTCATGAAGCTGAGAGGTCCAAAAATCAAGACCTTTTGTTTGAAGTTTGGTCCTGTGAAAATGGCAGTCCTGCAACTACAGGTGACCTGGTGGTGTCCATAGGGCAGAGGTCTTTGGCAGTGCCAGTGCAGACCCATTCACAGCAAGGGGTTGGGCAATAGATTCCTAAATTAATCTGTTTGAGGTTTTTTTTTCCCCACATGTTCTTAAAGCCACATAAATAATGGGATTATTCCTTGCAATTCCAGGAGCATTTTGTCGTGGCCTGCAGCTCCCTGCCTACCCTGACAGAGAAGTCTGCTTTCCTGCCCTGATCTCTACAGTCAAAGTGTAGCTTATATTGGAAAGTGGAATTGTGCTACAGGGAGGGGACAAGGTTTTGGCAGTTCAAGGAGAACACCCAGGTAGGTGTGTGAATTAAATTCATGGCTTTGGCCACTGGGGCACTGGGCTGGTTTTTTTCCAGCAGTTATTGAAAAGGGAAAAGAAACCAAACCAAGTGTGTGAGAGGGCTGGACTCTTGTCTGCAGCTGCATGTGCTAACTGGGACCTACATTCCTCATCTCTTGCTGCCTAAAGCTGACAGTGTGAGGCAGTGCTTTGGGAAAAGCACTGTGCTTCCCTCCTGGAGCTCATCCAGCCCCCAAAGCAGGTGGAAGAAGGCTAAGGGAGAAGTGATGCAGCAGCATCCCCTGGTTACCCCTCCCTGCAGTCCCATCTGCAGATAAAACTGCATCCAGAAATGGTTATGCCGAGGGTCCCAGATGGGACCACATGCACCACAACATGCTACATTCTGCCTGAGCCAGCCCCAAAAAGCTCTGCTACAGTGAGGAAGAAGGAAGTGAAGGCTGTAACCTCTTGGTATGTGCTTAGAAACCCTGGGAAACACCAGTGGATGGCCTTGCTTGGCCAGGTGACTATAGATCCCCAGCTCTGCTGGTGATGGCAGTGCCCCTGCTCTGGCACAGGTGGTTGGCAGGACTGGGGGGATGTCCCTGCCGCTGCTGCCTTTGGGAGCATCTTTGCTCCTCTCCCAGGACCATACGGGCCACTAAGATGATTAAGGGATTGGAGCAGCTGTCATGAGAGCTGGAAAAATGAAGGCTTTGGAGAGGGGTTCTTATCCATGTCTATTAATACCTGGAAGGAGGTAAAGAATCACAGAATGGTAAAGTTGGAAGGAACCACTATTGTCATCTGGTCCAACCTCTCTGCTCAAGTATGGTCATCCTAGAGGGCATTGGACAGGATTGTGTCCAGATGATTTTTTAATACCTCCAGTGAGGGAGTCTCCACACTGTCTCTGGGCAACCTGTTTGTTTATGTGGTCACTCACACAGTGAAGTTCTTCCTCATTTTCATGTGGAACTTTGTGTGTGCATTAGTTTCTGACCATTGCCTCTTGTCCTGTTGCTGGGCACCACTGAACAGAGCCTGATCCATCCTCTGGCACCCTCCCTGCAGATACTGACAGACATTGATGAGGTCCCCTCTCAGTCATAACTTCTTGAGGCTAAACAGCTCCAGCTCACTCAGTCTTTCCTTGTAAGAGAGATGTTCCAATTCCTTAATCATCTTTGTATCTCTCTATTGGATCTGCTCCAAGAACTCCATGTTTCTCTTGTACTGAGGAGCCCAGAACTGGACACAGCACTCCAGATGTGACCTCACTAGAGCTGGAGGGGCAGGATCAGCTCTCTTGACCTGCTGCCAATGCAGCATCCTAATGCATCCCAGGATACCAGTGGCTTTCTTGGTCCCCAGGGCACACTGCTGGCTAAGAGACAGCTTCTTGTCCACCAAGACTCCCTGGTGTCCTTCTCTGCAGAGCTGTTTCCCAGCAGCTTGGCCTCCATTAGGTACTGGTGCATGGAGTTATTCTTCCCCAGGTGCACCATCATGGTGGATATTCAGGGATTTAAACCAGCAGAAGGGCGAGGTTTGAGAAGAGGAAGGCAAATAATACAAGCTTTAAAAAAAATCACCAGTGACACCACAGGGACACAGAGAGAGGGGGAGCAGTTCTGGGAGCCCCCAGCCCCACGGTGATTCCATGCAGGGTGTAGGAGCAAGGGCCCCAGCAGCCCTACTTCATGATGCTGGCAGAAATATCCAGGATCCCCCCTTTCTTCCCAGCCCAATCAGGAGATGGCACAAGACCTAACACTCTGCTGTACACTCTGTGGCCTGATGCCTTGGTGGAGCGGCAGGCTCCGTGTCACCAGCCACATTCTGCCAAGGCCACTGAACTCAGGAAATTTAATCAAAGCAGTGAGAACCAAACATGTTATGTGTGTCAGGGAGGTGGCCCCCACCGTGCTGCTGCACCATGCTGTTACCGCCATCGAGGGCAAAGTTCCTGGGAGAGCCAGAGGAAACAGTGCTTCCTTCCCAGTAAGCTTCCAACAATCCAACAGCTCATTGGTGCTGAGGAGCTGGACAGGAGGGGCACAAAAACCTCCAAAAAACCTCCAGCCTCAGGAAAGGTAGTGAGGGATGGGCAGCAAGAGAGGTCACAGAGAGCAGCCTCCCTCCCAACCCAGTGATGTGTCCCTCACAGAGTAAGGTGGGGACAGCGGATATCCTGGGACAAGGCACAGCCAGTGAGGCAGAGCAGCTCACAGGGTGGTTTAGCATTCCCTGTCACACCCATCCGGTGTGGGGACATTTGTGAACATAGCCTGGCCACCACAGCAGCTGCAATCTGCTTCCAGTGCTGGACATAGGTCCTTACTGGTCCAAACTGGAAGTCAGGGCATAGATAACCAACAGCAGTTGGAGTTGGGGAACATGTGGATTTACACTCCTACATACACACACACACGGCTGTTTCCATTCCTGGGACCACCCTAGTTTCGGTGGCCCTCATCTTGTGTGATACATCCCATGCCCAGCAGCCAAATTTTGGCAACAAACATTTGGCTGAATTGCAGGGCCAAAAATCACAATTATTTCCCATTACATCCTCTGTCACCCTCCAGGCAGCTATGCTGACACAAAAGTTGCCCTGTCCCAGGGCACTGGGGCCAAAGAAACACCCTTACAGCAACACCAACACTCTTTAAAGTTTTTTATTTCTGCTTTAAAATCAAAATTAGTCATTCTCTGTAATTACATTATATATAGATTTATAGAGACATTATAGAAAAGAATTTTTTGCTTTTGTTTTTCTGCAAAAATCTGTAAATAAAAAATAAAACAAAACAAAACAAACAAAAAAAAAAGGTGGCAGCTTCTGTCCATTCGTCTGTCCGTCCCTCTATCGCTCCTCCTGCCCCTGCCCTCCACAGCACTTCCCAACAGGCCAGGAAAGGCTCTGGGCTGAGGCCACATCTCACTACATTCCCTACAGCCACAAGCCAGGGAGGGACAGGAGCACGTGGAGCTGGAAAGAAGAAACGCCAGCAGAATATATTAATATCTCATATTTCATTTTATTTTAAGTCCTGGGGACTCCAGGTGGCAGAGGGCAGCAGTCCCCATGGCCCTGGCAGCTCCTGGAAAGAAACAGCGAGGTTTCCAAAGTGCAGGTCCTTCCGGGACAGGGCGCATGCCCTCGAGCAAGAGGAAGGCAAGAGGAGGCAGAGAAATTCGGTGCCTCTCCCCGCCACCCCGGTCCTGGCAGCTGTAGTGGACGAGGGGGGCAGGAAGGGTGGGCTCCCTGGGTACTTTAAATAGCGATCAGAGGGTGGGATGTGCAGCGAGCCCCCTGCCCAGTGGCGCAGAGGTGGCCCCCGTGGGGCCGGTGGCGGGGACAGGGAAGCGGTGCTCCGTAAGGCAGTGTGCGGCCGTGGCGAGCTGCCGGCAGGCGGGGTAATACTGTGGTGTGCTGCCGAGAGCGGGAGCTGCCGGGTCCCCAGCCCGTGCAAGCCCGGGTGGCCCAGCAGTGCCTTTGCCCTCAGGGATGGCAGGTGGGTGTGCGTGGGTCTCAGAAAGCTGTACTGGCCATGCTGGCTGGTGCAAAGATGCGCGGGAGGCTATCCAGGGTCTCCTCCAGTCGCCGGTGAGCTGATTTACCGTCCTCCCCTGCAAGTACACGCCACAGTCAGTGATACAAACTGCACAAGTTCTGCCCCCTGCCCATCCCTGGCCTGTCCAGAGAAACATGCCTAACACCTGGTAGAGCTGAGCCTGCGTGCTATGGCCACAGCATGGAAACCTCTCTTATTCTCTATAGTGTACCCAGGGCATGTCCCAGCTGGGATCTGGATGAAAAACTCCCCAGAGCTCCTGATTCAGAGGCTGCAAATCCTGTTCTCAGCTGCCCACGCGGGGCAGGGATAACCCGTGTTTGGGCTGCAGGAGTGTTGGCTTGTGGAGAGCCCCACTTGGGGCCAAGGTACCAGTGCTCAGGGCTGTGCCAGCTCCGATGGCTCCAACAGCTGTGCACATCTGCATGCACTGGCATGGGGGTGGCAAGGGCTCCCCCAGAACCCCCAGGCACACACAGGGATGCACACATCCATGCTACAGGCTCAGTCTGAGCTCTTTGCCTGCAAATCTGCCCGCAGCGGCCATCCCCAGCAAGAGATGGTGACATGGACAATCTGCTGGGACATAAGACACAAGGCATCTACATGTGTCAGGGTGCCAGTGGGATGTGCACTATCAACAACCAAGACACACAGACTCCAAAACGTGACATGGCTGACAGGCTCTATGACAGAGACATTCGTGAGCAAAGCGGCCGGAGCAGGGACAAGGGGTACGAGGACAGCTCACGTGTCCCAACCTGTGCAGCAGCTGCCGCGATCTGGAGGCCTAGAAACACACTCAGATGGTTCTCTCAGGGCCATCTAGCAAATAATAAATAACAACCAGGCTTAGTGCTGTGACTACAGGATGCCTGGCCTTCGCTGCCAGCTTGCTCTTGCCTGGCAGAGCTCAGGGCATGGTGAACCAGAGTGCGTGGGGTAGCCATGGAGCCCCATCTCCCGTGGGCACTGCTGGCACCAGGAGATGCCACTTGGGATGCTGTGGGTGGGGAGCAAGCAGAGAAGCAGCAGGACACTCACCACACAGCATCAGGCTCTGCTTGGCTGCCTCCCGCACAGGCTCTTTGTCGGTTTGGCACAGGTAAACCAGCTGCTCGATGCTCTCCTTGGCCTGCAGAAGGGACAAGGAGATGAGTTTTGGCTATCAGGGCTGGAGCAGGAACACAGTCAGATGGGGAAGGTAGCACAAGGCACTGCAGCCCCATGGTGCAGAAAAGCCCCTCATCCACTTTCTTTTCCTCCTCATTTTCTTTCTTTCTTTCTCTGCCCCTGCCTGCTGCTACAGCACATTTGGGGCATCCACAGCTCTTCTCTCCCAGGAGCAGGAGGCTGTGCAGGTGTGTCCAGAGTCACTGGCCACATTGGTTTCCTCTTCACCTGGAACATGCAGCCCTGCTGCCTCCTCCCCACATCCCTCACCTTCAAGCAGCCCAGCGCCGCACACCCTGCCACACGTGTCTGCACCTCCTCATCCTCCAGCTGCTCCAGGAAGCACACGAGGGCCTGGGGGAGATGGGGGAGTCAGTGCCACCATCTGCAGCAGAGCAGGGGCAGCACCCCAGGGGCTGTGACACCAGCCCACATCATCCCTGGCTTGCCCAGCACGTACCCGTTGGCGGAAGCGGGGGTTTTCTGCCAGGCTGCGGAGCTGGGCTGACACGGCGCTCACCACCTTGCTGTTGCCCTCCACGAGGAGCAGGCTCAGCGCCTTCAGTCCCTCCTTCTTCAGGCGGCCCTCGGGCATGCGCTTCAGGGCACGCAGCACCACATCCTGGTCATCTGAGTTGAGGTTCTGTGCCAGCAGCGCTGTGGGAAGCCATCCAAGGTGTGGGGAGTCACATGGCACTGCCCCCACACCCCTGCCACCCATCCCTGGGCACCTTGGACCCATGCTGGGCAGAAGGGGCCCCACACAAGGTGCCAATGCATGGAATTGCTCCACAAGACACTGGGGACCTACAGCAAGGATATGGGAAGGCATCATGGGACTGGGCTGCACTCTGATCAGACGGACTTGCCCACCCCAAGGATGGCTGAGGCTCTGGGTGATGTCTCAGAATAGTCATGGCACTGCTGCAGGGTGATCAATCACTATGGTAATTCTCTGGCACCCCATCCCAGGACTTAAGGAGGGTGGGAGGACACCCACCTTCCTCTGCCAGCTCCATCATGTAGGTATCAAGCACCAGGGCACCAAGTGACTCAAAGTGGCTCCAGTACTGGAAGATGGTGACCTGCTCGCTCTGGGCGCTGCCAGGCCGCCGTGGCAGGCGCCGATTCAGCACGTCCTCCACCAGTTTCACACACACTGTGGGAAAGAATCAGGATCACGGTCTGCAGCAGCCATGGTGACCCCTCTGTGGAGTTCCTGGCTCCCATACCCTCCCACTCATAGTTACTAAGTGAGGGTAGCAACTCCCTGAGTACCCCTGGGAACCCACTCACCAGCATCAGCCAAACCAGAGTGCTGCTCGCTGATGGGAGCTGCATACTGGGCACTGAGCACCTGCAGGAACCGCTCCACGGGGCAGGTGTAGACGTTGGGCGCTTCCACACAGAGGTCCCAAAGGGGCAGCACGCCCTCCTTCCGTGTCGAGAACTGCACCACTGTGGGGACAGGCATTGTCAGATATCCCCAAGGCCATGGCAGCAGGTGGGTGACTCCTGCCCTCTGTCTGGCATGGTCTCTCGATGCCCAGCAATGCCCACGAGGGGACACAGGCTTCACACAGCCTCCAGGCTGGCACAGAGGGCACCCTCAGCTGTGTTTCTTTACCATCAGCGGCCGAGCTGGCTGCTCCTGCGCGCTCCTCCATCAGCTGGCACACGATCTCCAGCACCTGCGACTCCCGCAGCAGCCTGTCCAGGGCATACATCTCCTGGCACCGCAGGGGCCCGAAGGTGCCCAGTTTCTGCAAGACACAGACAAATCAGGGACTTAAGGGATGGAGCTCACTACCCACATCACAGCCTCCAGGCTGCAGCAAGACCCCCTTCAAGGGGATACATGCAGCCCACCCCATGGTGTCTCCTGCTGCCATATCCCACCCTGGTCCTCACCAGCAGCAGGCGGTTGCAGTTGTTGAGGTGAAGCACCAGAGCCTTATCCAGGAACTCATTGCCAGTGCTCATGGGGTCAGTGCTGGCCTCAGAACCACTGCACATTCCAGTGTCATCTGCCCCCATCTCGCTAGCGCTGGGGGCCCTGGTGCTGCGCAGGGGTCTGCCAGCCCTCCTGCAAGCCAGGGAGAGATCAAGGTGGTGGATCAGCACAGGACACCTGGACCTGGCCCTTACCCACCCACAGGGCAGAGGATAAGTCCCAGGGGCACAGGGACTGTCTCCAGCCCATCCCTTATGGAGAGCTGCAGGGTGACACTGTGCCACCAGAAGGACGATGTACTGCTGGTTCTTGACCAGGACCTTCCCTAAGCTGTGATGAACAGGTCTAAATATGCTTGGACACCCTTGAACATCCCCCACTCCAACTGCCCCAAGGCCATCTCCTGCCCTATGCCCCATGCCACGAGCCCCACTGTGCACCTCTCATCTTGGAGAGGATCCTCCTCAGAGCCCTCTGAGTCCTCCATGTCAGAGGTGTTGAGGAAGCTGAAGCTCTCCAGTGCGTGCTCCACTGTCAGGCTGATGCTGGAGGCCCGGCTGAGGAAGACACCTTGCTTCTGCTGTGGAGGAAGGCATGGTGGAGTTGAATCCTGGCTCACCAGCCAAGACAGCCCTGCCATCCACATTACCAGGCTGTGCCATCAGGGATGGCCCCATCCCCTCCGCCCCTGGGCACTGCCAGCAGGAATGGTCTTGTCTCCATTGGCTCTGAGCACTGCCACCACGGTACCCTGTCCCCATCATCCCCAGGCACTGCCAGCCAGGATGACCCTGTCACCCTCACCCCATGACACAGCTGGGAGCCCCTCACCAGCAGCATCTCCTCCAGACGTTTGAGCTCCCGTTCGAGGGGCTGCAGCTCTGGGAACTGTCCTCGATAGTCATCCAGAGCTGAGCCCAGGAGGCCAATTGCCTCCTCCAGACCTGAATCCACCATCTTCCCCCGTGGCACCTCGGGGATGCTGGTGGGCAGTGGTGGGGCTGGGATGGGCCTCTCTTCTGCAGAGGCTTGTGCCAGTGCTGTGGGGATCCTGGTGCCACAGTCACTCTGTGCTGGCACCTGGCTCTGCACTGGCTCTGCACTGCCAGCCTCCTCTTCGCAGGAGGTGGCCCACGCCACAGAGGCACGAGGCTTGGCATCAGTGGCCCTGTCCTGCCCTGCCACAGCAGCTGCCACCGCAGCAGCAGGGAGAGGATGTGCATCTTGCTCGCCCATCCCTGTGTCCTCCATGCTGGGCGCAGGCTCCCAAGAGCTCTCCACAGTCTTGACCTCCATTGTGGCATCCACACTGGCCTCGCTGATGTGGCTCAGAGTCCGGGAGTAGGGCACGTGCCCGTTGGCCACTGTCTCCTTCTTACGGCTGCTTGTCTCCTCCGGCTGGCTCCTGGCAGTGGGGACGCTGCTGCCACTGGCCCCAAGCATGGCGTCAGCCTCCTCTGGCTGCTGGGAGAAGGAGATCTCGATGGCGGGGGCAGAGGCCTGCACCTCAGGCTGCACGATGGGCTTGTGTGTGGCATGGCGGGCACTGCTGGACAGCTGGGGGCTGGAGGAGTCGTCTGAGGACTCAGAGGAGATGGACCAGGCTGTGCCATTCTCCAGCTCCTCTTGGCGTCGCAGCATGTTCTGGAGAGGGAGAGAACGGTGTCAACTGAGACCCTTCTCCTGCTGCCCCATGTCCTCCAGTTGTCTGTGTGTCAAGCAGGGGCAGGATCAACCTGAGCTGGAGGACACTGAGGCTGCCATGGCTCTGCTGACACAGCAGGATGGTCAGCAAACACCTGGCAGATTCCAGCTCTGCATCCCACCCAATGCCAATCCAGCTCCCCATGAACAGCCCCATATGTCCTGGAGCCATGGGGTGCCAGCAGTCCCCTAGCACAGTAGGATGCAACACATGGAACTAAGGAAACCAACCATCATGGCTGCAAGGACAGCAACAGCTCCAGCACTGGCTGGTGGGGACAGCACTGTCCACGATGCCACACCAATTCCATGTTAGTCACACCAGCACCATGACAGCATAACACCTGTGCCATACCAGCACCATCTCATCAGCACCATCACCAGTACCACACCAATGCCACCAGCACGGGGACACGGAGAAGCTGCCTACTCACTAGTGCCCAGCTCTTGCATGGGGGTGAACCCAGGCTCCCCTAGCTTGGGGACTAGCTCTGCAGGATCAGCCAGACCCAGCCTGGCAGAATCAGGCCTTCAGGCATCAGCGAGGGATAGTGAGTAGGAGACAAGGAGTGGCTACAGCTACTGCGGGATGGCCACAGCGCTGGGCTAAGCTACTGGCCTGCTCCAGCCCCGCACTTACGCGGCCCTGCTGCGGCCATCTCCCGAGCTCGGCCGAGGAGACATCGCCGCAGGAGCAGCTCTGAGACAGCTTCTCGAAGAGTGTCTCCCGAAAGATGTCCAGCAAGGACCAACCACGCTTGTCAGCTGCCCGCTCCGGGCTCTTGGGCAGAGAGAAGAGGAGCTGTGAATGTGGGAGGGAGGAGCAGGTGCCGGTACTGGGGAGTCCTGGTGGGAGGGCTGGAGAGGAAGGAGCTGCCTACCCATCCCTGAGCTGTGCCACACTCTGAGACGTTGCCTAGGCATATCCCTGTGTGGACCCCTCCACTGGCCATGTCTCCTGAGCAGCCCTGCCTGGTGCACACTTACATAGAATGCCTGTTCCCGCAGGGACGGCGTGTCAGGCGGACTCTGGTTGTAGGTGGAGAACCTCTTGTTCACCGTGGAAGCCTTGTTGACAGTGCTGGCTGCCGAGGGCTGGTCGTCCTTGTCGAAGGGGCTGGGGAGGACAGCAGGGAAGTGAGGGGTATGCACCAGCCCAGGGGGTCTCAAGACACCAGGACTCCCTCCAGACCAGCTCTGGCTTTCTATAATTACAGCCCAGTTTTGGGATGGGAGACAGCCTGGGGCAGATCATCTCTCGCTGGGCATTCCCTGCACTGCCATCTGCCACCAGCAATGCCTGCTAAGGTACTCACTTCCAGGTCACCTCCAGGCTGAGTTTGAGGGTGCCCAGGTCATTGATATCCACAGCCACTACCTGGGGCAGAGCTGCAAAGAGGTCCTTGGTCTCACAGGACACATTGCCCACCACAACGTGGTTGGCCAGGCTCTTTAGCTCCGTCACCTGAAGGAGGAGAGGAAGGGGAGGAGAAAATGAAACCATGGTCCAGTGAGGGTGAGGTTTAGGTGAGGTGCTGGAAGGAAGCCCTGCAAAGTGGTGGAATCACCATCCCTCAAAATGTTCAAAAAACGTGGATGTGGCACTTGGGGACACAGTTTAATGGTGGGATTGGCAGATCTGAGTAAACAGTTGGACTTGATGATCACAGAGGTATTTTCTGGCCTAAATGACTCTATGATGCAGGGGGATAGCTGACCCAGCCCATCCCTGTCCTTTTAAGCACTATACCTTGATGGAGAGGAACTCAGTGACGAGGGGCAAGAAAACCATTTCCTCGCTGTCCCACACCTGCTTGCTGTTCACCTCGATGCGCCCTCGCAGCTTCCACCGCTGCCGTCCGTACTTCATGAAGATCTGGGGATACAGAGGTATGGGTATGGGGGAGACACGACCCCAGGGTGATGGGTGCTTTCTGTATGTCCCTAAGCATGGCCATGGACCCGTGCCACCCGCCATCACCCTGCAACATGCCCTCCACGCCAGCGCCCACCTACACCCCTGAGACACCCCAAGGACAATAGGGAAGAGGAAGAGCAGAACCCAACCCATATGGTCCCACCAACCTCATACTGGTCACCAGCACAAAGCCGGGCAAAGCCTGCCAGTCCTGCAAGAGAAGGCAGAGGGGCGTCAGCAGGCAGCAGGCAGGCAGGCAGGCAGCAGGATAGGGATAGAGCAGGACATGGTACCTTTCATCCGGACGTGGAACTCGCCCAGCTGGCTCTCCAGCTCATTCTCCAACAGACACATGTTCTGGGAACAGACGGATGGACAGGACCCATGAGCAGCCACCCATGGACTCAGCACTCTGCCAGCCCACCCCAGCCAGCTGCCTCACCTCCGTGTACTCCTTGTAGCCCTTGCTGGCCTCGGCCAGGCTCTCGCGTGCCTCCCGGCTGCCTGGCGAGCCTGTGCTGTAAGCCTTGACCATGTTGTGGGCTCCATCACGGAGCCGCCGCTGGATGCAGTAAGCCTCATACAGCTCATCTATCTGCAAGGACAGGCCCCAGCTGCGGGTGAGGAGCAGGGCTGGGGACAGCACGGCCACCCCAGCACTGCCACAGCTCTCACCTTGCTGGCATGAAACTCCAGGCGACGCAGGAACCGCTCGATTGACTTCACTTGCTGGAAAAGCAGAGGAGATGGTGTGAGAGGCAGCGCAGCCCCTCCGTGGAGGAGTCACAGGTCAGGATGTGGCCTCTGCGTCCCCTGCGCTGAGGCTGGGGCAGGTCCTGCCTGGGAGCTGCAGGGTGGCAGCCAGTGGGAAGCACCCATGTGCTGCAGCCTCCTCTCCAGACTCCCGTGCACCAGAAGGTCCTCCAGGAGCCAAGCCAGGCTCCAGGATGCCTTTTTTCCCAGCCTGTGAGCTAAACCAAGCCCTGCACTCACTAACAACAGCTTCTGTTTGCCTGAAAGGGGTTACAAGATCATCTCTGCTTTATCCCCTGCCCACCCAGACCACCCTGCCTGCAGAGCCCAAGTCCCTCTCCTTCCCAGGGGACAAGGCAGCAGGGCAGTGCTAGCAGAACAGGGCTGGCAGTGGCACATCCCAGGCACAAGGAAGGGGAATACAGGGGGACGAGACACTGATCCCGCTTACCTTATCCAGATCGTAGAGAAAGCCCTGGAGGAAAGATGAGAGGGATAAGATGTAGCACAAAGCCAGCTCTGCCCACCCAAAGAAGACCCAGCACACGGCACCCACCACCCATAGCACGGCAGTGGGACATGCAGCACCCAGCCAGGGCTGGAGAGTGCATGACAGAGGCATGAGAGCCCCAACACCAGAGCCTGGGCTGGCCCCTACAACACCACAGAAACAGGCTCTGCCCCAGGCACAGATGGACCACAAGTTGTCCCAGCTGTGCCCATGACTCCAGCTATCTACCCAAAGCACCATTCCCCATAAGGCTCTTCCCAAGTGGCACTCACCAGGCGTGAATTCCTCTTGGACTCACGGATCTGTGTGCTGAGCTTCTCCAGTTCCAGCTGGTGCACCTCCAGGTAGGCTCTGGGGGCAACCACATCATGGGGGTCAGGTTGGGATGGCTGTGTCCAGGGCTCCTGCTTCCCACAGCCCACACCAACCCAGCACATGTGGCAACACATCCCCACTCCCTATTCCAGCACACAGGTGTGGGAATCCATATATGCCTCTACATAAGATGTGGTGGGGTGTGGGATCCCATATAATCTGGGACCCCGAGGCAACATGCCCAAGAGACCTGGCATGTCCCTGCCTGGTGGGAGCAGAGAGCTGCCAACCCCAAGCCATGTCACAAGCTGTCCCCATGCCCATCAGGAGCTCCCTGCCTCCACCCACCCAGCACTTACGTCAGGCCCTTCTTCAGAGCTTCGTACACCTCGTCCAGGCGGTTGGGCTGAGGCACCTTGGGTGGTGGGGATTTGTGGGACATTGAGAACATCCTACTGACCCTGGAGCCAGTCTTGCGGGAGACAGTGGGGGTGAAGGGTGAGAGATTCCTGGGGAGAGAGGCTGGGATCAGCACACAGCACCAGGGTCCTTCTGGGTGCCCCAGCCAGCCAGGCACTCTGTCTCAAGACAAGGGCGATCTCTGGCATGGAGGCCAGGTCCACTGGGACCTGCCTGCCCCTCCCAGGACTCCCTGGCCACCATTCTAAGCATCCAGCAGGGCTGGAAGACACAGAGCCACGAGACTGGGCAGCGCTGCCTGCACCATGTGCCTGCAGCCCCCTGGCAATGCACTTAGCTGCCCCAAAGCCGTGGGAAAGACAAGGAGAAACCCACAAAAGTGGAGATGGAGAAGAGCAGGAAGGCAACACTGTCCCAGTGGGGTCCAAGAGTTTGGCCTTGGTGTAGCCTCTGCAGAGGTGGGGGGGTCCCTCGTGCCAGCTGGGGGGAGACAAGGCAAAGAAAGATGGCACCAGTTGGAGACAAACTGAATTCCTGGAGGGTACCTGGGGACATCTCCAGCCCTGGTTGCCCTCTAAGGGGGCCATGCCCAGCTCCATCGCAAAGACCCCAATCTAGCACAGAAGCATCCTGGGGACCGGCAGCCCTGTCACCTCATCACCCAGCACAGCAACATGGGGCAGGGACATGCTCATGCTATGCCTCTCCAGATGTCACCAAACCTGCTGGATGGAGCTGCCTCCCCCAGCCGACCCGCGGGATGCCGACCCAGCGCTGGGACCCGAACACCACCCTTCCTGCCTTGTGCAATGGAGGCACTCCCCAGCCCAGCGAGCAATGCCTCACTCAGACCGGCTCTTCCCTTCCTCCTTCCAAAGCATCGCCGTGCTACCAGTGCCCAGGAGACACCATGGGCTCCTCATTTCCCAGCCTCAGGCAGTACCTCCCATCCTGTGCTACTCTTCACAGAAGTGACCAAAAGACTTCCCCGAATCATCGGTGGGGAAATGAATATGTCTTGGCCTCCTCCCAAGCGATAGGTAAGCGCCTAATTTTCACCATTCCTTCTCCTTCCCATCCTCCACGGTCCCTGGAGACATCTCCAACAAGCATCCCCCCAGCAAGCACTTGGCTGCAGGCATCTGTAAGGTCTCCCTCTTCTCTGTCTCTAAGGGGCCCCCTCTGGTACCCACAAATCCAGCAATGACCTGGAAAGTGTCACTTGGCCCAGAGGCTGAGCAGGACTTGGGGACAAAATTGAGCAGGGCAGGAGGTCAGAGCACAGGGAGGCTCTGCCTGCTACCCAAGAACTATCTTCAAGACAGTAGCCAGGAGCTAGGGATGGTGCAGAGAGGGTTGGTGGGGAAGTGCAGCATGTGGGGATGCTCAGCAGAGAGGAGGAGGAAGGGTATGAAGGGACCATAACATCATCGGTGGATGGAGAGGATGCAGCAGGGAACAGCTTCTCCTCACACTGCAGCTGGCAGGCAGCTGGTAAAACCTTTCAAATGATAGGTTTGAGGTGACCCTCAGGAAACCCTGATTCACACCAGCATTCAACCCCAAAACTGGCTGCCGCAGGATGTCAAGGCCATCAAGACACTTCAAAGCCACCCCAGCTCTACCGCACCCATTAAACATTATGAGATGGTCACAGGGAAGGTCTGAAGAGCTGGTTGAAGAATGAAGTGAGCTACACCTGGCTCCTCTGTCCTCTCTGGCAGCAGCCACAGGGCTGCAGGGTCCTCACCCCACCTGGGGCATGGCATGGCAGAAGGCTGGGATGATGGGCTCTGTCTCCTACATGGCCTCAGTGTTCCCTGCAGCCCCCTGTGCAACAGCCCCTGGCTACCAAAAAGACCCCTGAGGGAGATGCTGGGACAGCTGGATGGGAAGGAGCCTCAGGATGCACAGCAGGTCCCACCACAAAGGCCAAGCCTGTCCCCATTCCTCGTGGCAGGCAGCATGAGCACCCATCTCCTACCTGAAGGGCCGGTCGGCCGATGAGTTCACTCCGGCGAAGGACTGGCTCCTATTGATCTTGGTGACGAGGACTCGGCGCTGCGGGCGCACAGACAGTGACATTGTTGACTGTGACCTGGAGGGCCGCCCTGGGGACAATGAGACATCAGGGTCACCAGCAGCAGGGTGAGGACACACAGGCAGGCAGGACTGCCAGGAGAATTGAGAATAGTACCCATGGACCATGGGTTGGGAGACTTCCCACTCTCTCAGTCCAAGAACACTCCTGGTGGCACCGGGACACAGATCCCATGCTGTCCCCAGAGATACTGCCCTTGGTGAAGTGGGGCTCTGGGCACTATGAGCTCTCAGTGGGCACACCCAGACAGATGTGTCCCAGGTTGGAACTACGGGAGTCACAGAAAGGGGCTGATGCCCAGTGCTTACCATGGCCTTTCCCAGACATATCCATGGCAAACTCTACATTCTGCCCAAGCCCAGACATCTCCTCCTGAGCCCCACCTTGTCCTATGTCCGTTGTCACCCGTGCCACCCTGCTGCAGGGGCAGGAAAAACACAGGGCTGGACCCGTCTGCCCAGCCCTTTGCTGTCTCCTCACTTGCTTCCGCTCACTCCAGCAACCAGGAGGGAAACCCAAGGACAACAAAGCACTTTGGAAAGTTCCCAGCTTTGCCAGGAACTCTGTGTGGGGGAAGAAAAGGCCAAGCTATTCCCTGGCAGATCCTGGAAAGTCTGTGCAGGCCACACGTGTCCAGCCCCATGGCTGCTGCACCCTGTCCTCTGCTCCTGGCAGTGACAGTGTCAGGAGCCTTGAAACCACTGCTGTGACCCGCCCGTCCCCACCACAGCCAGTGCAGCTGATGCCAGTCGGGGATGGAGCAGATTTCTGAGTCTCAGGGCCTGGACCTGGCTGCCACTCTGTGTCACAGGAACCATTCCTATAGCCCTGGCCAGGGCCGGGGCTTGGGGAGGGCAACTCAAAGGACAAGGCAAGAGCAGAGGAGAACAGGGCTCCTGGCTCTGCCACCCCTAGCAGTGCAAGCTGTGCACATAGAGGAGCCCAGCCCACAGGGCAGCCACAGAGGAGCAGGATGCAGGATGCTCCACTTCATTCTGGCACCACTGATGGCAGGTCAATCCCCCTGTCCCAGCCAGCCCTGAGCAGAGCTGCAGCAGCTGCTCACAGTACCTGGCAGTCATTCACCCCACCAGGAACAGCCAGGCAGGACCCTAGGGATGCACAGCTTCCCAGGCGGACAGACTGAGCCAGAGCCACCTCCATCCATCCTAAGGAGCTCACTTTGCTTTTCTTCCTGTCTCCAGCATGGCTGACAGTGAACAGCACAAGGACACAGGCACTGCTGGGGTTTCCGCCGCCATCCCCTCTCCTTCCTCGTGCCCCCCAGCGCCCAGGACCCCAGCTGGGCCTGGTCCCACATGGCTCACCCACTCAGCCTCTGGTGGGCATCCCCCCAGCACTGTGCCCCTTGCCGCCCCCCACACCAGGCTGGGAAAAGGGATTTGCAGCGCCCAGGATGTGCCGGAGCCATCTACAGTCAAAGCTAACCACCACCACCACCACTCACCCCTATCCCAGTGGAGCCAGGAGGCAGCAGGTCCATCTGGTTCCCCCTTGCGACTCGTGTCCCAGCCCACACCACAGAGCCACTCGGCGGGTCCCACGCACGCAGCGTTATCTGGGTGCCAGTCCCTCCATTTTCCAGGACAACACTGTCCCAATTAAGCTCATTAGGAAGAGCTGTAATCCCTGGCAGCCCGGCTGACCTGCAGGCCTGGGCAGATTACCCTCTGCAGGGCTCTAATCGGCTCCCCACTGAGCGAGGAGGGCCTGTGGCACCCGTGCTTGCTCCCCTGCTGGGTGCTGCAGTGGCTCAGCCATAGGGAGAGCACCCATAGGATAAGGCTGTCTTGTGTGGGGCAGGTCACAGTTCAGGGTGAGGACGGTCCTGCCAACCCATCCTTCTCCAGCACATGTTGCCGTTCTGGAGCACAGAGGGACCTCTGTGGAGGGTTTCCCAGGCAGGAGCCTGCACTGGGGAAGGACACTGAGGCTGTCAGAGGAGAGAAGGATGCTGAGAGCATCAAGGGGAGGAGGATGCTTGAGGGGGAGAAGGATGCTGGGTGTGCTGGAGGGAGCCCCGGCACAACTCCCCAGCAGTCAGAGCAATCTGCAGCCACTCACCCAGGCACCTCAGAGGCTTCAGCAGACACTTGTGCTGTGCTGGGTCCAGCTCCAAAGCACATGATGCTCCCTCCCTGGCACAGGGAGCAGTGGCTGCTGAGAGAACCACGTCCCTGGTCCAGCCCTGGACCCGGCTCTCCCCCAAACATCCACTACAACACACCGTGGCACCCTGCAACCAAGATCCTGTGCTAGGACCCCAAGCTCCCCTGGAGGAGGGGGACACCATAGCCCCGCTCTACAGGAGTAATGCTCCAGCAGCCCCAAGGATGCTCCAGCCCAGCACCAGCGGGCAGCTGGCTGGGTGCTGAATGGCAGCGCTGCCTGCATGAGGCAGGGCAGGAGGGATGTGGGGTCTCTGTTCCTGGCACTCTTGGGCTTGGCTCACAGAGGAGGAAAAATCCCCAGCATAGTGCATTCCTGACATTACCGAGATAAGAGGTACCTGGTACCAGCAGCACAGCCAGCCCCTGCAGGGAGCAGAGCCTGGGGCACGCTTGGACGGGACCACTGGGCACCGTATCTCGCCCAGGCTGGTGAGCCCCGCGCCAGGCTTACCATGAGGCTGGCAACAGCAGAGCACCGGCACACTCCTGTCCCTGCCATGGGCTAAAGCCCCAAGCACATCCTTTCTCCCTCCTAAGCAGAAGAGGTCCTGCCCCAATAGTTCAGTCCCAGCAAGCCCCACTGTCCTCTGCCCTTAGTTAGGGCTCAGTGCTAACAAACCTGCCTCCCGACCAAGCTTTTCACCTTTTTCGTGCCACACACTTCCTCCAGATCTTCCAGCGTAGGAAATGAAATCCTGGGAGTGTGACCGTCTGTCCGTCCTCGGCCAGCACTGCCCGTGGGTAGCACCCAAAAGGGCAGCGAGCAGCTGAACAGGCAGCACAGCACAGGGTGCTGGAGCCCACCCCGGGGCTCTCCAGCCCGGCCGCCGGCTCCTCTCTCGACTCCCGGTGCTCTGGAGATGATTGGGATCCCAAGAATGCTGGTCTGAGCAGCGGAGGGGGCAGTCCGACCGGCTGGGTTGGTCCCAGCTGGTTTCTGTTTCCGACACTCAGACACCAGCCTGAGGTCGCTCCGGCGGGTTTATCAACACTGCCCTGGTCGGAGACGCCCCAAACTGGCTCCCCCTGAGTCCCCAGCCCTGCAGCCATGGGAGCTGGGGGTGCTCTGACCAGCACTTCCAGGGATGTCACTCACTGAAGGCCACCGATGCCCACCCAGCAGTCTCCAGCACCCCTCACCTCAGGGAAGACACCCAGGACCAGCCAGCAGCACCTAAGGGTACCCAAGGGGGGTGGGCTGCGGTCCCTGCACGGATGGCACTGCGGCCACCCCTGGGGCGCAGCATGGCACCAGTGTCCCTCAGTGAGGGAGGCCACGATGGCCACAGGAACATCCATTCTGCCCGTGGCGTCTGGGGCATGTGGGGGGTCCTGCCCCAGCACCTTTGGGTGAAACTTGGGTGCACTGCAGGGGTGACCTCGGGAGCCTGTGAACTCAGCCCGCTGGCTCGGCTCCCCCCGGAGCAGCCGCTGCATCCGTGTTTGCACAGCTGTGGCCCCGCTGCCCCAACCCAGGAACGTACCCCGGCCCCCGCCGGCCCCTTCCGGCCCCGGGACAGCCCTTGGCCGGCTCCCAGCGTGGGCTGGAGCAGTTCTTCCCTCCCATCACTCCTCATCCCCCCTCAGCACAGAGGATGGGAGCATCCGGGGAGCGAAGCCATGCCGCCTTGGTCACAAGGAGCCTGAGAGCCACCTCTTCCCGGACCTCTCCACGCTCTGCCTCTCCTCCAGGAAGGCAGGACACCCCCGGCTCCTCCTTGAGCTAGGCAAGGAGAGGGACTGGGGGCTTTTGGGAATCAGATGAGTCATGAATGGCATCCCGGCTCCCGTGACTCACCCGGAGAGAAAGTCCCAGCCATAAGGTCACAGCCCCACAGTCCCCACGGGAACAGGGAATGACGGTTTGGTTGTTTGGGTGCTGGCCGCCCTTGGCAGTTTGGGTTGGATGGGTGCTGGGGGCTGTCAGCCCCATGGCAGCAGGGACATGGCGCTGATATCCGCCCCTGTGGCCATGGGAGGCTGCTGGCTCCTTGGGCCAAGTGGGAGGGCGACAGGAAAGGGAAGGAGCTGCGAATGGGAAGAATTGGAGGAAGTGCTTATTTACCCCGCGGAGTATCCCTGCGGAAGGGCAGGGCACGGCACAGACAGACACTCACAGCCAGTTCCTCGGGAGGACTCACAGCCCCCGACCCTGCCACTCATCCCATGGTCTCCCTGTCTCCAACCCGAAGGAGATGCAAACCCGAACTGTAACGCAGGGAAGCAGTCACCACTGCGGCTGGCAAAGCTCTAGCCCAATGTGCTCTCTAGGATGGCTCCTGGGAACCAGCCCAGGATTACTATGGTGCTGGTGAAGTCCCCACCATCAAAGGCACAAACCAAGCACCCAGTCAGGATCCCCACAGGCACAGCTCATCTCCGTGCCCTGTCAGATGGGGCTGCATCCTGGCCATGGGCACCAGACTCTGCTCCTAAGTGGGCTGTGATCCCTCTCAGAAGTGCTCGGATCCTCTAGAAGGATAATCCTGGGACTGGGACCTTGTGGAGGTCCCACCTTCCCCCTGATCTCCTCATCTCTAGGGTGCTCTGTTCGGTACCAGTAGCTGCCCCCACAAATCCTGGCCAAACAACTTGGTCCAAGTGCACAAAAGCAACCCCAAGTCCCTGAGGCCACCATGCCAGGGATGCTCGACATGGAGATGGGCTCTGTTTGTCCTCATCAGACATGGGGGCACAAGTGGGGAAAACAGTTTGCCAAGGAAAACTGTGCTGCCATGGCATTGGGGGCTGCCATGGCATCAGGGGTGCATCACCCCAGAGAAGTTGGTAGCTGTGGCCCCTCTCGTGCCTTGAGACACAGAGCCTGGATCTTAGTGTAGGCAACACCAAGATCAGGCAGCCAGGGGGTCTTGTCCTGCACGGATACCCTGTCCTGGCACCCCATCACCGCAACCCACCGTGACAACTGTGTCCCTTGCAGGTGGCGGGTGCAGATGTCCTTGGTGTCCCTGCCAGGGACAGCTTTCCTCTTAAGAAAATTCCTCACCCCAAAAAACCCCGCCTGAGCCCAGCCATGTCACCCCGAGAGCCTCAAACAGCTGGGGGTCCCCAAATCATCGCGGTTTGCTGGGGAGCCCTGGTGTTGCCGGTGCTCGGTACCTTTCGGTTTGCCATTCATGGCGTGCTGCAGCAGCACATCCCCCTCGGGCTGGGCTCAGCGTCCCGGCTGGTTGCTGCTCTCTCATGCCGTCCGTCCGTCTGTCCGCCCCAGTGTGGGGGCCGTGGCCGGAGGGTTCCCCCCGGGCAGCAGTCTCCTCCCCCGCTTCCCCTGCCCACGGGCTGACATCACTGCCCAGCGCCGCAGCCCCGGCGTGACTCAAGGGGGACGGAGGATGGGAGGACACGGGAGGATGCCTGACCCCCTTGGAGGGAAGGGGCCCCACCACCACCGGCTACTCCCGGAGCACAGCACAGTTTGATCCCTATCCTTCCCTCCCCACCGCTCCCCTAGGGAAACTGAGGCACGGGTGGAGGGGAGGGGAACACACTGCAAACCCCCGCTGCAGCCCCTCTCTGGATCGCTTCCCTTGGAGACCCCCGCTCCTGCCGGCACCCAGGGCCGAGCACATGCCAGGGAGCGCACAGAGTCCTGCCGAACACAGGGCTGGCCCTGAGCTGCACCCGAGGCTGGGTGGGGATGCACAGCCCCCCGCCCCATCCCTGCTGCCTCCACCGCGGGCAGGCACAAAGCCGTGGGCAGCAGACGCTCACACCACTGCCGCTTGCTTCTGCATCGCTTGGGTTTAAATATAAGTATATACAAATACAATAAATATATATAGATATATCTATGTATATATAAAACCACCGTGGCTTTGCTGTAGGCTTCCCACAGCATGCAATCCCGTGGCATGCCTGTGGGCACCCTCCAAGACCCAGGAACCACTGTGAAAAGGGTTTCCTTGCTCAAAAGTCCCTACTTTGAGCATCCTGAGTATCCAAAGCCTCGGAGGAGCTTGCTTCAGCCAGGGCTTCCTCACAGGGCTCTCCAAAGACGCTGGGGTGCAATTCCCATGTGGGAATGTCTGTCCTGCTTTCCATGGGGGTCCAGCTCCCACAGCACAGTGTGGAAGACCCACCTGCCCTCCATGCCAATCCCAGCAGCCAGCAAGCACCTCTCGGGCCCACAACTCCCTGTTTAGTGCTATAAACAACCAGGAGACTCTGCGACACAGATGTCACCATGCTTCAGTGCTGGTCCTGAGAATACCCAAGATTGGCACCCCCCTCCAGGTTGGACAAAGGCTGGAGCAGCCAGCTCTGTCCAGGCTGGGATCAGCTGCCCTCACCACATCACTGGAGCAGGAAGAAACACCTCCCTCCCAGGCTCCTTTCCTGTTTGCTGCTGATTTTAGAGCAAGGTCAGGAGAGGTTCAGAAGGAAAAGCACTGGGACAGTCTTGGGGATCCTTGCAGATATGAGGTTCTCCTCCAAAGTTAACCCGACCCCAGAAAGTGAGCCTGTTGTGGGATTGCTTCCCCAGCCCAGAGCAGATCCTCTCCCTGCAGGTCCCATAGGGGATAAGAAGCATCAGGGTCTCCCACATACGGTGGCATGGCTGCCCCAGTGTGGGCACCCACACGTGGCTCAGAGCCAGCCACAGTCAGGCCTGCAGAGCTGGGGTTGCAGCAGTGTCACCACAGAGTGCCATGACCCAGGGCACTCTCAGGTCCCAGTGCCCAGGTGGGTGCCCGAGTGGGTGCACAGCATCAGCCACATTGGGAGAGCAGCTGGAGCTGGCGAGGCTGGGCTGGCTCTGAGAAGCATCCAAAGGAAAACCATCCCAGATTCCCACCAGCCTGCAGCCCACCATGCCAGTGCCACGGGCCGTGGGGAGCCAGCAGCCCAGCACGCTGCAAAGCCCATCTCCACCCCAGCCTTCCAGAACCTGCACGAAGACCGTGTCTCCTACCTCGCCTGGACACGATGCATCCCCCCGGCTCTCCCCACCGATGGGCAGAGTCCCATCCTGGCGGCTGCCGCGGGCAGCGGCCACCACCCGGCTTTTCACCCCGTGCTGCTTCTCCCCGGGGAATGGCATCGCTGCCGGCACCGCCCCGGCTCTGACCATCCTTGTGCAAAGCCTGCGCCGTGCTGGCAGCCGTGCGGAGCCAGCGCCCGGCACACGGCCAGGCAGCGCGCCCGCAGCGCCGGCCTATGCCAGCTTGTTTGTTCTCATTAAAGGTTAATGAAAAAGCCACGCTAAAGCTGCCCCTGCCGCGGGAGGGGCGTTCCCCGGTGCCACGCAGAGTGAGGGGACTTCCAGGCTTCCCTTGCAAAGGGGTGACAGCCAGGCTGTGCTGCTTGCGGGGACTCTGCCTCTCCGTAGCCTGCAGTCCCAGGGGGATCTGTACGGCAGCTGACACATGGGTGAGGTGCCTGGCATGGCACCATCCTGGGCATCACCCTTGGGGACACCACCAAGAGCAGGCGGGAGACAGGATCAGACATTCCAAAAGGGAAGAAGGCACTGGAAAAGGACACATCACATCAGCCGCACTCTGAGCACCTCACAGCACCCTGCACGGCACTTGGCGGGGCTTGACAGCTCAGGACACCTTGCTAAGGGAGGGCAGAGGAAGGACACAAGTCATGCCAGCAGCACCAGAGTGGTAATTGAGTTAAATGAGTTCCTGCTCCTGGCTTGGCCAGGGATAGGGAGTGTGTGCAATGAAGGGGACATCTCCATGTGACTCTTCAGCTCAGGGGGCTTCCCTGCATATTCACCACTCTGGCTCAGCTCAACCTGCCAGGGTGGCTGCCTCAGTTCTTCCTCTGCAGCAGGGATGTGGGTGTAATGCCCCAGGTGCTCCCTTTTTAGCAGTGTCCCTTTATACCTTCCTTTTATCAGTCCTGGGGAGCTGCCCTGTGCATCCCCACCACAACCACAACAGCTGAACGTGCAAACAAAACACTCCATGGGCAGCTGTGCTTGGACACACAAGTACAGCCACAGCCAGTTTGTGAGCAGGCAGAAAAATCCAGCAGGTTATTCCCACTTCCCTGCCCCGCATGGGATAGAAGACCAGCTTCCCATAGATCCCACATCCTGCCAGCAGAGTCCTAGGGAAACTGTCCAGCTTCTCCCTGCTGGCCCAGGGACCATCAGCACTGGGGCTGAGCCCACCCAGCCCCTGGAGAAGCCACCAGCCCCAACCCAATGCTGCCTTGGTGGCACCAGCACCAAAGGCCAAGGTGATGGAGAAGCTATTTCAGGCTGTTTTGGACAAGTACTCCCCAGCCACAGACATCCTTAAATGGCTGAGAATGTCACCACAGCCGGAAATCTGATAGGAAAGGGCATAGGCCAGCCTCAGTAGGTGTCAAAGTCATGGCTGGCCAAAAAGGTTGGTGGAGATGGAATCAGCATCAGCCTGGTGAGGGACCAAAAAGCTCCTGGCCATGGGGGAGTCCTGGGAGAAGGCAGGAGATGACAATTTTGGCAAGAAGACACACAGTCATGGCTTACAGGAGAAGCACAGTAAGTGACCAAGTGTCTTGTCTGGGCTGGGACAGCTGGTCCTAGAGCTGCAGGTGGTCACCACCACCACAATGCTACAGCTGACTTCTCGGACTTTACTTTCTGCTAAAACTGGCAAGGCCAACTCCAAAAAATCCTGGTAGCCCAAGTTTTTTCAGAGTTTTTTCCACAAGTGGATGCCCTGAGAGCTGGAGAAGGACCAGCCCTTGTGCCAAGCCAGGCTCTACCCCCAGCCAGGCTGGCCCTAATGCTGTCGGCAGCATCCCTTCCTGGAGGGGCCGGGCACAGGGCGGTGGCAGACTGGAGCCCTCCCCCCTCGCTTCCTCGCCTCGTCCCCACACAGCAGCAGAAATAGAAGCGATATAAATGGCAGCCCTATAAATAACCCCAAAGCACGCGGCGGGGAGCTCATCCCAGCCCAGCACTGGCCTTAGCCCACGCAAAGCCAGAGCTTGGGCTGCCTTCACTGCACCCTGGGGATCTCAAATGCCAGCTGCTCCCTGCCCACCATGGGTTTCCCAGGGTCCTGTCCTTTAGGTCAGTGTCATGGCAGGAGTTCCAATGCATTTGCTGAGCCTCAGCCACGGGCACGATCTGGAGCCCAGCCTGGTGACATTCCTGGGGGACACCCTGTGCCCATGCAGCTCCTCCCGTCCAGCCAGCACTGGACAATGCCCATTGCAGGCATCCTGCTGCAACCCAGCCAGCAGCTCTGACTAGGAGCCTCAGCAAGGCTTGGGAAAAGATACCCCTGTTCTCATCACTGTCCTCACTGCAGATCAACAGTTATCCCCTGGTTGCACCCCAACACCTCTCAGCTACCACCCCCAACATCCCCCATCACTGCCATGTCCATTGCTGCCCCCCATTTCCACGCTCAATCCCATCATGCTATGTCCTCCATGGGGACTCAGTCACCACCATGCCAGGCATACCAGCATGCCACCACAGCTCCTCTCCACCCAGGGAACTGTGGCAGTGCACTGGGGACCCCCACGAGCCGAGAGGAGGCAATGCAGCTGGTGAAAAGCTGGTGACAAGCCCTGCACAGCCGGATTTTGTGCGGCGTCACAGCCTCACGTCCCAGCCCTGCCCGGGGGACGCAGTGAGGCCACCAGCCAGGAGACGGAAGGCATGGGGTTTATGGCATGGCCAGGACTTCCCAGTGCCCTCGGGAGTCACCTCTGGGAACGTGGCAAGGGCAAAACCCGCTGAGGCTGTTTGCACGCTCTGGGATGGCCGGAGGTGCGGCAGGGGAAGGGTTAATGGTGCGAGGCCTTCCCGAGCACTTCTTGGCAGGCTGGGAAGGGCTGGGAGACAGGAGGATCGGGCCAGCAACAAAGCGAGATCTGTCTCATTAATTCCTCCGAGCATTCCTCCCTCCGTCACCCTGGAGGGGAGGAGGAGGCAGCACCCAGCTGACATGGTGCACACAGGTCCCCCCGGAGCCCGCGGGCTCCTGCCCGGGCGCAGGGCTGGGATGCGGGAGATGGCTGCAGCCTCTCCCGCGGGATCCAGGGCTCTGGCGTCCCGCAGGAGCTCGGGCACGGCCCTATAAGGGCACGGGCAGCTTCTCCTTCGCCCGCCGTACCCCTGCCCGTACCCCTGCCTGGAGTCCCAAGGGATTCGGAGCAGGACACGGTTCATGCCACCAGCGTCATTCCAAACCCGGGAGCAAAAGAGTGGCTGGAGAAGCTGATATATCCTAGACAGGGTCTGGGGGGCACCGGGTGACATTGGGGTGCTCGCCCTGATATCCCACTGTCAGGCAGCTCCTTCTCCGGGCGTCTCCGGCCACGGTCCCGGCCGGGCCGCGGGGTGCGGAGGATGTCTCCGAACCGCAGTGGGGCGGAGGAGCGGAGCCCCGTGTCCGTGTCCCCGTCCCCGCCCTGCCGCCGTGCCCGGACAGCCCAGCGCGGCGTGGGGCGCCCACCGGGGGTGGCGGCACAGGGGACGCGGCGGGCGGTGGCTTTGCGGCGACGTGGCCCCCCAAGGGTGTAGCCCTGCTAAGGCCACCAACCCCGCTCCCCCCGACCCCCCTGTGACCGCGGGATGCGGAGGTGCGGGTGGCACTCACATGTCCCAGGAGAGGCGGGGGACGAGGCGCGGGGCGAAAGCAGGCCTGGCTCGGTGCATCCCCTTTGTTCCACTCCCATGGACGGGAGCAAGCGGGGAGTTCGTGCAGGCTCTTGGCAGCGCCCACCCCGGCTCTCTCCATGGAAACGCGGGAGCCATGTGATTTCGGCAGGAAACCACGGCCCAGCCAGCGCCAATGGCAGCTGCATGGACGGGAGCACCTCCCTCCCCGAGGCGACCGACACCGCTGCCGACACCGCCATCGCCACCACCGCCACCACCAACACCGCCGCTGCCACCGCCGCCGCGGCCCTGCGGGGGTTCCAGACCCGCCGGCCCATCAACATTTCTCGGGGAGCCACAAGCCCCACTATGAGCCGGAGCAGGATCCCACCTCCCCCGAGACGAGGGGAGTGGGGGCAGCCCGGCTCGCTTGGCCCCGGGCTGTTTGCCTTCCTGCCGCTCACAGCGCCCACAGCCTCCCCTTCCCCTTGGGAAGCAGTGGCTGGAGCAACACCTCCTCCCTCACCAGCCCCGTCTCCCCCCACGAGGGCCAACACAGCCTCCCAGGCTTCAGCGCTCTCTGACAGACCGCGGGCATGTTTCACATTCCAGCAGTGAAGTGACACCACCAAGGCTGTGCAGTCAGTCAGTCGGTGGCAGAGGGAGCACCCAAACATCCTTGCTCCCACCTCTAGGACACCCAGTACCCTACCCTGCCTTCCCCCCACAGCTTCTGCATCCAACTGAACTGTGCTCGGACCTCTGCAAATCACTCTGGGGAGCAGAGCATTGTCACTGATCCACATTCCCCATCCCACCAGCTTCCAGCATCCTAGGGAAGCAGCAGAAGAGCACTCCCAGCTTCCCCAATTAAGGGACAGGCAGCCCCAGTGTAAATGCAGGCTGTCACCCGAGGGATGCCACAGTCAGACCGTGCTGCTTCCACAACTGCCAGTCCACTTCCTAAACCCTGACACCTCTGAGCATCCCTGAAGGTAGAGGGGTGAGGAAACCACGTGCTTGAGGGGATGCACCCTGCTCCTCTCCTTTCTCCAAGACCATCTTTCTCCTACCTGTCCTAGATCCTACTGAGTTGACCCAGTTTTAAATGGAACTGAAGCCTTTGCAGCCCTGGTGAGACATCCTCCATGCAAGGACAGGGCTGCGCAGTGCTCCTGCCAGCCCTGTGAGGCAGAAACACTAATTAGACCATCATCAGGTCTTGGAGCCCAGTGGAGCAGGGCAATATCAGTGACAAGGAAATCATTGCACCACTCTCACTCTCCTGGGGCCACACCAAGGAGCACAGCATTTACTGCCAAGGTTGCTCGGTGAGAACCAGGGCGTCCCAGCTCCCAGCCCAGTTCTCCAGGCTGACCTGGTTACATGGAAGGAGAAGTGATGCAAAGATGGGAGAGGGGACAGCAGGTCCTGAGGCCACCAGAGAAAAGCCAAGCCAAAAGGAGAGACTGCCAGAGTGAGAAGATGAATCCCAGAATGATTTGGGTTGGAAGAGACTTTAAAGTCCACCTGGTTTCAAACCCCCTGATGTGAGCAGGGACTCCTTTCACTGGACCAGGATAGTCCAAGCCTCATCCAACCTGGCCTTGAATATTTCCAGGGATGGGGCAGCCACAGGTTTCTGGACAACCAGTACCAGGGCCTCCCCACCCTCATTGGGAAGAATTTATTTTTAATATCCCATCTAATCCTGCCCTCTGTCTCTTGGAAGCCATTCTCCCTTGTCTTGTCAGTCTATGCTCTTGTCTAAAGTCCCTCTTCAGGTCTTTTGGAGCCCTTTTAGGTACTGGAAGGGACTCCAAGGTCTCCCTGGAGCCTTCTCATCTCCAGGCTGAACTACCTCTACTCGCTCAGCCTGTCTCCACAGCAGAGATGCTCCAGACCTCTGAGTATTTTTGTGGTCTCCTCTGGACTTGCTCAAACAGATCCGCATCCTTCTTATTCTGGGGTCCCCAGACTGGATGCAGTGCTGCAGAAGGATCAGAGCAGAGCAGAGCAGAGCAGAGCAGAGGGGCAGAATTCCCTCTCTCAGCCAGTTTCCCACTCTGCTGAGGATGGACCGCAGAATATGTTTGGCTTTCTGGGCTGCCAGTGCACATGGCCAGGTCATGCTGAGCTTCTTGTACAACCAATACCCCCAAGTTCTTCTCTTCAGGGCTGCTCTCAATCCATTCTCAACCCAGGTCCCAGTGCCACACTGTCCCTGTACCACCAGGGTGACCCACAGTGTGCTTGGCATGGTCAGCACCACTGTGCCACTCTGTTATCACTTGATCCAGCATCCCACCTGGATCAGGTGGGGGGCTGGATCCCACCCACACCCTGTACATGGTGTCACCACTGAAAATTTTCACTTGAAAGTGACATCCAAGGATTATTGGGGCCAACTGCCTGAGCACTTTAGGTCTGACACAAAGTTAAAGCATGTCGTTAAGGGTACTGTCCAAATGCCTCCAAATGCCCACTGGCATGCCTGGGACATCGACCACCTCTCTGTTCCAGGGTTTGACCACCTTCTCAGTAAAAACTTGGGGTACCTGGAGGTAGACCTACCCATACCACCACATTGCACTTACCCATGCACCACCAACCCCATTCCTGGTTGCTGCTGCGGAGCAGCTGTATCCCTGCAGACAGCAGGAGAGGGGACTGCACCCTCCCCTCGGCCACACGCCTGCCTGCCCTGCCAGGCTGGGTTGTGGAGCCAAGTGTTCCCTGTGCCAAGGCCAGGGCTGGCACACTGCACTGGCTGCTCTGGGAGCTTGCTCAGCACGGACCAGCTTGGCAAACAAAAACAAGGACAGACTCCTGCCCGAGTTCCAGCAGCACTCCTGGCCTGCCTGCCCTCCAAAACTCCCTCCTAGATTTATGGAGGAATGGTGCCTGCAGGTAGGAAGGAGTTAAACCTCCCAGCATGGATTTGGATACTCCTGGGTTAACCTTCCCAGCATGGATGCAGATAATCTTGGTTTAACCCTTTCATTATGGATATGGATACTCCTGGGCTAATCTTGCCAGCATGGATATGGATGGACACTCCTGGTTTAATCCTTTCATTATGGATACAGATACTCCTGGGCTAACTCTCCCAGCATGGATATAGATATGGATACTCCTGGACTCCTGCCACTGAAGGAGCCTTCCCAGCAGACCAGTTGGGAAGCTGGGCATTGGTGCAGGAAAGAGTCCCTGAGCTCAAGGGCACTTTGTCTGAGAACCTGCTGGCATTAGTGAGCTCCTCCCAGCACTGGATCGAACTTTTCCAGAGCCTGGTGACCCGAGACCACTTCAAGCACATTCCCCTCCTCCTGGAGCTTCAGCAACAGCCGTGCCAGCTGCCTGCAGCCGCCTGCCACGGTGCAGAGAAAGGTCTGAGCACCGTGGGTCTCTGCCCAAATTGCTCTTCTCACTGCAGGCTGGGCCTGGAGCCACGTCTTCCTCTCCCCTCTCTCTGGAGGGCTGGAGGCCAGCCCTTGGCTCCAGGCTGGAGCTGCTGCATGCTCAGCATTCCTGCTCAGCGCTGGAGCAAGGCAACACACACAGGCCAGGGCTCCAAGCCTTGCACCGGGACAGCCACGCGTGCTGAGCACACTCAGAGCCCAGCCACCACCCTCGTGAGCAGATGAGGTGCCTCCGCAGAGCCTGCCACCATCCCTGCCACTGCCTCAGAGATGAATGTCCAGCATCCCAGCACCGAGCTCCGCATCCCTCTGGCTGTGATTTTTGGGGAACACAACCTGGTAAAAAGCTAAGGGAGCCAGGGTGGCGCTGATGCAGCATGAGCAATGTGAGCTGCTGCTCCAGCTTACTCACCAGAGCCCTGGCCATGCTCAGGAACTGGCCGGCAGCACAGAAAGGCTGTGCCAGCAGGTCCTCTCAGCTCTGCTGGAAAACCTTCCCTGACACACTCGGGGCCAGCTCACAGCAGCAACAGCCTGGGGCACAGCCCTGACCCAACCTGTCCTTTTCCATGGGGCAGAACTGCGTGTCCCAGCACTTTGCCTGCCCACGGGGCTGGGAAAAGGGAAGATGGGATACCCCCAGAGTGGCCACAAACCTACTTGGTGTTGGCCAGCACTGGATGCTGGTCAGCTCTCCCAGACTCTGGCCAGCAATCCCGAATCCAGGTCAGGGCTTTGCAGCAAAGCCAGGACATCCAAACTGTGACTTCATCAGGTCCAGCATGGGCCAGGAGGGTAAGGAGCTGCAGAACAGCACTGGTCCAGACTCTCCAGCCACCAGCAACCTGTTCCCCCCTCCTAACTCCCTTCTCCACCCTGGGAAGGTGGCTGGCAGCATCTGCAACCACCATCCCAGCTCAGCCTGGGGGGCTGAACATCCCCTGGGACCACTCCACCTCCTGCAACCAGGCAGCCGTCCCCACCTCAGCACAGCAGGAACCAGCTCATGCACACACCCACAGGATCACTCCAAAAGTATCCATGATTCACAAGATTCCTACAGTCTATTGCTGTTGTCCGACACTGAGCAGGAAGGCTGAGTCAAGCCCAGAAAGCAGCCCAGCCCAGCAGACCAGCCAGAAGGATGCGGAGCTCGGTAGCTGGTGGCAGGGTAACTGGCACAGCTGGACAGTGGCACAGCTGGACCACAGCTGAGGTGTCAGCAGCCTTGAGGATTCAACATCTCACCGTCTCAGCTTGGCCAATCGTGTTGGCTGAGGTAGGAATACATTGCCCCAAAGCTGGTGCTGTAACTTGTGAGAGCAAAAGGCCATTTGGAGCACGAGGTGTTTTGGCAGGGCTGAGTCTGCAAATTTGGCAGAGCTGTATGCAAATGCATGCAAATATAGTCCTCCCAAGCAGGGCAGGGGATCCCACACACATCCTGATCTGCTCCACTGCTTAGGTGGGGTCCCTGTCCCCCCATGAGCAGTGCCTGCTGCACCCAAGAGGAGAGTGAGGAACAGCCTGTGGACACCCATGTTGGCCTCCCTGACCATGAAAGTGCTTCCTTCACTGCAGTGAGCACCAGCCTCCAGCAAAGCTCCCTCCCCTCCAAAGAAAACAACAAAGAAAATGCTGGGATGGGGATTAAGGAAATTAAACTGGCTGTGCAGGGTAAGCAAGGATAGGAAGTGGCTGTGATATCTCCTCTCCCCACTGGCTACAGCTCTCCCAGCTCGGAGCCCACAGCATGGCACATTTAACCCAAGGGAGCGCGCTGAATAACTGGGAGGTTTCTGAGTGATCCCTGCTCCTGAGATGGAACAGGCACTTGGGGAGCCTCATGCTCTCTCCATCCCAGCATAAGATGACACCACCAGCTGTACTCTGCTTCTGAAGCTGGCACTGTGGGGTGGCATCTCAGGAGTTTTGCTCTCATAGAATAATTTAGGTAGGAAAAAATCTCTAAGATCATCAAGTCCATTAACCCCGCACTGTCAAACCCACCATTAAACCACGTCCCCCACATCCATGTGGGTTTTTTTTAATACTTGCAGAGGTGGTGAGGCCACCATTGCCCTGGTCATCCTGCAGCTGTTCTACCTCTCCTGAGCTGTTGGCCCAAATGTGTTGGTGCTGGGAAGGGTGTCCCTGTTGGAAAGCAGTGGCAGTCAAACAGACCAGGACTAAAACCAGCTGCTAAAAGCTGCTTGTGGGGGTGGAGGTAGCAGAGGGAGGACATGCTGATAGCAGGGCTCCTGCCACATCCTCCCCACCCAAGTGATGCTCCTGAGCAGGGCCCATTCGAGCTCTTGTTCATGCCTCTAGCACATGTGTGGTGCCACCAGCCCCAAGCTGTGGCTCCAGCCGGTCTCTCCTGTATTTGTCACGTGTCCTGGCGTGCAAGGGCCAGCTCTGTTTACATGTGCAAGTCTCAGATTCTCCTGCTGGGGATGAGTCAGGCTTCCCTCGACACCCTGCTGAGGTGGCGGTGTCAGGGCTCCAGCTGGCGTTTGCCTCCTGAACGGCACAGAGCTGGCGGATGCCAGGCTGGGGAATGGCTGCAAAGGGCTCGCACAGCCCCTCTGCCTGCTTTCCATCCCACTCGGAGCCATCTGCAGCAGCACTGAAGGCACCGGAGGCTGGAGCTCACTGCCAGGAAGCTCTCTCTGGCTCGGCTCCACCGGGTCAGCTTCCTTCCCCTCCACCCCACAGGCACGTCATGGCTCAGTGTGGGGCAGTCAAACCCCGAGCAAGCCCCCAGCCATCTCCAGAGGGCCTGGTGTGGGTGGGATGTTCAGACTGCTGCTAAGAAAACCCCATGTCTTCCAAAGCCTTGGGGTGCTGGGGTGTCTCCTGGGGTGCCAGCTCACAGGAGAGAGGGGTCCTCTGGATTTGGGACCCCCAGAGGCTGGAGCTCGAAGGAGAAGCCAGCCCTCTTCCTGTCTGCATATTGCCTGGAGATGCCGAGCTGCCTCTGGACATGTGGAGTGGTGGGATGGGTGCCAGCTGTACAACACTGCCCAGCCTGCACACGGTGGCAACCAGCAGGCTGCCCTATCCAGAGGGTCCCCAGCTGAGCCAGAGTGAGCATCCCAGGAAATAAGAGAAACCCCAAAACACCCCAACCATATCCAGCTCTCTCTTTCCTTTCATTGCTCCCAGCCCTTGCTTTCTGCTCCTCTTTTCCACATATCACAGAGTCAGAAAAGCTCTCGTCTTCAGAGAGCTTTTCCCTATGCTCCCAGACTTCTCAGGGTGGAAAAAGAGCCTGGAGGCTCCTTTTTGGATCCCCCCACCTGCATCCCCCTTGCTGTGACTGGGGCTGGGCTGACTCCATGCAAGCACAATAACCAGAAGTGTGTGGAGCCGCTGGAAGGAGCGATGTTCCCGGATGGTATGCAGCCCTGACAGCACTGGCTCTGCTTTAAAGGGTAACTTTATCCTGTAATAACAAACAAGAGGAGCCAAGTTCCTCCCCAGCGTCACTTCCCTGGCTCCAAGGAGAGGGACATGGGGGAGAGAACTCATTAGAATGAGCTTGGATCCTCGTTCTTGCCATCACAGGGTCTTAACTCCACTCCCTTGAGACAACACGGAGCGGGAAGATGCTCCAGGGCAGCAGGTCTGGGTCGAGAGTTGGAACAGATACATTTGTGTGTTGACACTCTGGGGATGGAGGAGGTGACCCTTCTAGTAACTCCTGTCCTGCAGACAGCAGCAGAAAGCCTGCCACAGCCCTTGGCATGCCCAGCTCAACCCCATTGCCTTCCCCACAACCCCTCCCGCGTGCTCACAGCACTGGACAGGCACACTGGCATCTCGGCACAGTGCCAGCTCCAAGTGCAGCCACCCGGGAACTTGTTCTACAAAAGCTGGAAATTCAGGCCCAGCTGGTGCCATGGGATAGGCAGGGAGAGGCTGACCTGCTCCAAACCCCTGGCAGGACCCTGCAGAGCAGGACTGGGAGCTATGGCCAAGGGATCATTCCTTTTGTGGGCATCCCTGGGGGCAAAGGCATGGGCAGAGCCCAGCTGTGGAAGGAAGGGTGAGCACCTTTCTGTGACCCATGGGTGCACCCTCCTGTGCTCCCAAACGGGTTTGTTGTTTTTTTTGAAAATCCATGGGTGTGGCAGTGTCAGGGCCCCAGGGCAGAGAGCAGGCAAACATCTGATTTATTCTTGGGGCGCACAAGGGACATCGGGGCATGTGATGGGCCCATCAACATCTGTGGTGTATTCACAGGGGACGTGGAGCATCTCTGCATCACCCCATCAGGCTCAGCAGTGGCTGACCTACCTCTCCTCCTGCAGGGACACTGACGCTCAGGAAAGGTGTCCCTCGGTGGTCATCACCAGGGAGGGCACAGGACAGCCTGTGCTGATGGGACACTGATGTCCCCTCCCTGCCAGTCAAGAAGTGGGGAAAATTTGGCAGAACTCAGTTGTGTGAGAAGATTACAATCTGGAGAAGGCTGCTGAGATGTTCTGTCTGATTTCCACTTCCCCAAGGAGCACTGCTGGAGATCCCAGGGTATGATTAAATCCCAGCCTGCCAAATGAAGCTTGTGAAGTGCTGCAGTTTTCTTCCCCAAGATGGATTTCCTCCAAACCCCTTATTAGGGGTTTGGGTTAAGTCTGTGCAAAGCTGGTAAAGCTGTTGCCTCCATGGTGCCCCCCCAGCAGACCAGGGGGCTTCCAGAGGAAGCACAAGACAGGATCCGACCAGCTAAAAAGGGGAAGAGAGAGGAAGAAGGGAATCATTGGCATCTACAGCTTTCAGGGCCTTAGAGGTGACAATGCCAGTGTCAGCCCTCTGCAAAAGGGGTTGTGGGACACCCACGGGAGACAATGTGGCTTGGGGGAGATGAGTCAAGGGGTGCTGCTGGTTACCTGGGAGGTAAAGCCTGGAGCAAGTTCCCAGTACCAAACCAAACCTGCCTGGCTCTGGCTGATGAGAGTGGAGAGCATCAGGGCAGGCACCAGTGGGTTAAAAGCTTGAGGTGGGACTTGGTGAGCTGCTTCCTCCCGGCAAACAATAATACAGGAGGGAGAAGGGATGCACGGTGCTCTGCAGGGGCTGATAGCAATGGAGCAACCCCAGCCCTGCAGCTGCAGCTGTGCCAGAGGAAGCCTCAGCACATTATCTGCTGGTCCCACTCGGCTTCCTCAGCAGCCCTGGTGCTGCAGGGAGCGGGTCGTTCCTCTGCAGAGCCTCATTTCTCACGGACCCAAGTTGGGTCCCTGTGTTTTGATGGCAGCCCTGGACCCCAGCACCCCCCAAACCCTGCACTCCCAGACAGTCCAGCCTTCCCAACATCAGTGTTTCCCACTGCTGGGTGTCTGGAAATGGTCACCCAGGCCTCAGAGCCCCAAGACGGCAGTGTCACCCAGCACATGGTCCCTACAGCAACCCTCCTGCTGCCCCATCCCCCCACATAACAGACAGTGCCCACACCTTGGCAGAAGGAATCTTTGGCTGGAAGACGACTCCTGCAAAGGGGATCTCCAGGTCCTTGCTGAGGTCCCTGCAGTTCTGGTTGCCTCTGCTCCTAGTCCTTCTCATCAAAGATCTGCTGCACCTGGAGCTGCTGCAGCCTGATCACGCTGGCTGGTGTCCCAGCACTTCCTCGTGTGTGGCTCTTTGTGACCTGCCTGCTGCTCCACCTCCGCAGCTGCATCGCTGTCACAGGAGCAGCCCTTTTCCGTTCCGTTTCCTTTTTTTGACCCTCTCCTCCTGTAGCAGCCTTTGCCTCTCACAGAGGCTCTGCCTGCTGCTGTTTTTTCCCACTCGGGTGTGGGAGGGTGTCTCTCAAAATGGGTCTTGCCCTGATCCTGGCAAGTCAGGTCAAGACTCCCGATGTCCTCAGTGCTCCTACCCCAACCCACAGACCTGCCTGACTCCAGCTCCTGGCACAACAAATCTTTGCCAGTGGCTATTGGTCTGGAATAAGGCAGCTGCTGGAAAACCCTGGGAAATGCAGGCCTTTCCCACCACTGAGATGGAGAGCTGGAGCCTGGAGAGCTGCTGGGCTCCCTGGAGCAGAGAGATGTTTGCCCCAGATGTTACTATGGCTCCAAAGAGGCTGGGGGAGGCTGTCTGAGCTGCTCTGGGTGGCAACTTCCCCACCCACGGTCTCTGGAAGTCCCCAGACATGTTTCCATGCAGTCTCAGGAAGAGTAGACTCCTCAAGGAGTTGTCTGGCTTTCCCCACTGTTGGAACCAATGCTGGCACCCATGCCCCAGCTTCAGGATAGATAGATCAGGAGAGATAGATCAGCTGCTAAAAGTTGATCCTAAATCACACTTTGTCCAAACGTGCCTGTGCTCCCAGGGAGCAGCTAGCTGGTCAGGTGGAGCTGGGATTTCAAGTGTCTCCTGGAGCACTGTAGTGCACCCAGTGAAAGGACACAGGGCTATGTGCTGCCGTCCCAGTAGGCAGGGTGGACATTGAGATCTGACACTTCCCAGAGCCAGGAAATAAGCATGACACAAAGGGCAAAACCAGCAAAAAGGGAGGGAGGGAGGCAGGAAACATCAGGCAGGAGAGGAAACGGGGAGATAATCAGCTCCATGACCACAAACACCCGGAACTTGTGCAAAGGAAAAGCCGACACCACTTGGCAAGCATTTGAGCAGGGAGACCTGCCCATCTGGCCTTTTACTGAGGCTTCCTGAAGAACACATGCCCTGGAGACCTCAAGGTTCTCAGGGGTCCCTGGCCTCAAAGTTTCCATGGGTGGCACGGTCCCTGGTGGCTTAGCTCCAGCATGTGCTCGCTGGGACGAGCCTTGTCTCAGAGGGCGGAAGGATGGGCTCCCGGAGAGGACCTGGCTGCACTTGTAAAGGCAAAGCACTCACCAGGGGTGAGTCCCCATTGCAGAGAGGTCCAAGCTGGGTCATCCTGCCCCAGTCTCACGTTGGCTTGAAAAATGGGATCAACTGACCTGTCTCTGCTTGGCTCTGCTATCCCAGCACCCAAAAGGAAGACCACTGCATTGGGATTCCTACGGGCTGATGCTCCAGGTGCTTCAATGCCCAGCTGTGCCCTGGGGTTAGTTCTCCCCAGGAGCTGTGTCCAGTACTGCCAGGCAGCAGCACTCCACCTGCAGAGCTTCCCACTCCTCCTCCTCCTATCACCTTCAGAACACAGGGCTGTCCATGCCCTGGGTAACCTGACCATATCCCAGGTCTCCCAGGCTGATGGAGCCCGTCCCAGCTGTCAGCAGTCCTGTGTCCCACCGTGTTCCCAAGGGAGCAGTGATCTCATGGGGCTGGCAATGACCCCGAGGGGGACGATGACTGTAAGCTGTCAGCAATCCATGGTGGGATTTCTGGCATTGTTTATCTCCCAGGATCCAGCACATGGTGTGGGACAGAAGGGAGAAACATGGAGAGAGATGGGCATGGAGCCAGCCTGTGGTGACTGGCCAGGCTCCAGCTGGCTTGTGTGGAGTAACTGGGGCAGGAGAAGCTCTGCCAAGGGGCAGGGAGGGCACTCGAGGGAGGCTTGGCCGTGTCTCTGAGCCAACACTGGGCTGAGCACAGCAATGCACTGGCAGGACCAGGCACCTCACCCACGCTCCTGTCCCTCAGCCATTCCTTCCCAGGGATTCCCCTCCTCTTGCTGCCATTGCAGCGCTGATAGGGAGGTGCCCAAGTTGGCACTGACCACTCTGGCCACAGTTATGAGCTGGGAAAGAAAAGAACAAGCATTTACATGGGAAATCAGGTGGCTGAATTAGGCAGAAGAGCCCAGATGGTTCAGAGCTCCCCTGAGGATCAGGCTGAGGTCAGTGTCTCCCTGGCAGGGGCACCTGTGCAGCAGTGGGTGCCTCATGTGGGTCCTGCTCCCTGCAGCTCTGCTGGCAGTGCTGGCTCCTGAAGGCCTTGGAAAGAGCATGGGCTTGGAAAAGAGCATGTCAGCCTGGGAACAGGGAACACAGCTCCTCTGGCACAGCCAGGTGGGGCATGGCCTCAAGATTTCCAGGAAATGTTGTGGTGGCAGGCAAGCTCCCACTCCAGGAAGAGGTACAACCCCAGCAAAGCCCAGACACAGAGGGACCCAGATGCTTCAGCTGTTCCTGCAGATGAGAAAGAAAAGGTGGTGGCCTCTTGAGGGAAGGAGCAGGGGGTTGCCTGTCCTGCAGGCCAGGTTGCTCTGCCCACCTGAGATCAGGCTTGGCTTTGCAGGAGTCCTGGCTCCCTTTGTCCATGCTCCTTTAAGAGAAGCTCTTTCCAGAAGGGGCAAAAGCCTCCTGAGAAACCCCAATACCACCACAAAATGCCTTTTTTTGGGACTGTTACCACTTTCTGGTCAAATTAATGCAGCCCAGGGCTGCCCAACCCACCTTATTAAGTTCTCAGCTTCTCCATCCCACAGAAGTGCCATTCCCATGCTGTGATCCCCCATGGGACCAGTTTTCCCCCACCCAGGGGTACCATGCCGAGCTGGGGCACCACTGTGGGAAGAGCTGTCTGCCTGGGATTTCAGAACTGGACTGTAGTGCCTGGTCTTCCCATTCCAACCACGAGGATGCTCCTAAAGATACCATGTCCAGCACAAAGTCATCCCAAGAAAACTATGGCAAATACACCATGCTTTGGTGGAAGCATGGCAGAGACCAGGCAGACCTGGGCACACCCTGCAGCCAGGCAGGACAGCAGAAGTTTTGCGTGAGTTACATGTGCCCTGGGACACCCCTTCAGCTCAGAGCAGCTGAAGATTAGGCAGGCAGACCGCTCGGATCACAGGAACATTTTGGTTGGAAAAACACCCCCAAGATCATCATGTTCAGCCATTAATGCCAGGCTATTTTTTACAGGGGCAAGACAGTCTGAGTGGAGATAGTGCAGCTGGGAGAAGGCACAGGTAGTAATTGACTTTATTTATTTATTAGCAAGGTGAAAGCAGGGGTCACACCCTGCCCACCCACTGAAGTCCCAAGGAGATCCCTTGTAGACCACAGAGGGCTGAGCATCCTGGTGCACCCATGCACTCAGGGAGTCCTGTGGCACTGTGGAGTCCCTCGCAGGGGCAGAGCAGTCACCAGGGGATAGCTTTACCTTCCCAGTTGAGCAGAGTCCCACTGTGTTTCTCAGAAAGGATTGGCAGCACAGACAACAACCCCCGCACACTTGTGTCCACTGTTAGGTCAGCCTGCAAAGGGCAAAATGAGGCACCAATGTCATTCCAGGCTATGCAGCAGCACCCACCTGGCTCATGTGCAGTAAGAGCAAGGCTCCTTCCACCCAGAGTGAGCAAAGAGCCACAGGAGCTGGGAGCAGTCCACTGTGTGGGAGGACGGTTGGGTGTCTGCACTGCTGGCTTGGATGGAGGTGGCCTGGGCTGGGAAGCCAGCCACAGGTTTAACCAAAGAGGAGATCCCTGCTGCAACTGAGATGCTTTGTGCAGCCTTCTCAAAACTCCAGTGCTGCAGAGACCACCCCCACTGCAAAACATGGATCATGCAGGATGAGTGGAAACCTCATGGACCTGCAGTTCTTCAAGGAATGGGGCACAGGATGCAACGGGACAACACAGGAGGTGGTGCTCCACTCCTCCCTGCTCTGTTGAACTCAGGTTCTCTGCATTTCTTCCAGGCTGTCCAAAGCCCCTTTATTCTCACTGAACAAGCAGCCTGATATGTGCTGATGCTACTCCCCAGACAGTATCCACATGTTCTGCAGGGGCTCAACAGACATGGACAACTTGGAGCATGAGAAGCAGCTTGTTTTCATGTGGATCCTCCTTCCAGAGAGCCATCTTGGCCACCTGGGCCACCTCCTGTGCAGGTTTGTGATCCTGGGTGCCACCCATGGGTTCCCTGTTGACCTGCTTGGCCAGAACTCACCTCCTGGCTGCCCATGTCTGTTTTCACCCAGCCAGGGTGCAGTGCCACGCACAGGATCCCAGCTTCCTTGTAGGTCAGAGCCTGGCACATGGTCAGCATGTTGAGGGCAGCCTGGGTGAGGAAGGAAGCATCATCTATGGGTAGCAAAAATCTCCATGAATCAGGTTCCCTTCCCATTGCTGCCTCTTGGTGAGGGAGAAAAAGCAATGCCAGGTCTTCAAGAGACAGTGTGTGTCTCCCCTGGGTGGGCATGGAGATGCCCTGAAAGCTTGGGAACTCTCTCCATCTCTCTATCCCAGGTTTGTCCCTGAGATCCAGCCTGGCAAGAGCAGCTCTGACCCCCGTGGAGCTCAGGAGGCGGGACAGGTCACCAGTCTCCATACCTTGCTGCAGCGGTAGGAGATGACAGGGCGGAAGAAGGAATCAGGTGTTTTCTTGATGGACCCCAAAATGGTGGAGATGTTGATGATGGCTGCCTTGCTGCAACTCAGACCCTTTTCTTTGCTGTCCTGGGCAGCCTTCTTCAGCAGAGGCAAGAAGGCCTGGGGAGAAACAACCTAGTGGGACACCCGTGCCTCAAGCCAGTCCTACTTACAGTCCTACTTACTTACTGCAATCCAGGGAGGGTGAGGAAGAGCAGCAGGATGTCAGGAGAGCCCAGGTGTTGCTGCAGTGGCCCTGCCTGCTCCCAGTTAGACTTGCACAATTCAGAGAGGCTGCAGAAGGCTTAGGCTTGAAGAGCAGGCCTAGCCCTCCCTTGCGCAGCACCGAGAAATTTGGGAAAGCCCTCCAAGATTTCCATCATGACCATGGACAGCCTGGGATACCCTCAAGATGGGCCAAATTTCATCCCCAGAGCTTCATCCGTACCTGGGCCATCAGCATTGGCCCCACTGCATTGGTCTTGTATGTCCTGACCATGTCCTCAGCATCGACTGTCTCCAGTGAGGCCGTGGGGGTGTAGATGCCAGCGTTGTTTATCAGCAGGTTCAGCCCCATTCCGTCCAGCTTCCCCTCCACCACCTTGGCCGCATCGGTGATAGCCGAGGGGTTTTCGACATCTGCAGTGGGAGAGAACAGTCTGAGAGCCACGGGGGGCTGGGGAGAAGGAGGGGAGGATGCCAAGGAAATGTGCACACTCCGAGCCGCGCGGCCCTTCCATCCATGGGCACCAGATGGTGCTGTGAAACCAGCTCCAGCTCATCCCAACTCATCCCAACACCGCCTCCTCCGCCGGCAGCTGAAGGCTACCACCAGGAAAAGCCCACCGTGGGGGCAAACCGCTGCTGTGACTCCCATGCTGCGTTCACAGCAGCCACAGTCTCCAAAGTCTATGTCTGAGCAATTTCTGGAGAACCCAAGGTGGTCTCCGGGGAGCAAGTCTCCAAGTGAAATGTGCTGGACATGCTGTGGGATTGCCCTGCAAGGTCCTTCTGCTCCTGCTCAAGCTCTGGGCTGATCTTACAGCATTTCCACAGGAGCTGCCTTCCTCCCAGAGCCTTCCTGGTCTTGCTTAGGACTTGGGACCAAGGCAGACCAAGGATGTGGTCACTCAGCTGGAGGAGCCAGGGGCTGCCCAGGATGGGTCTCAAGAATATTCTGGTCCTGTGGCCATGGAGCAAGGAGGCTCCAGGGAATGGGGTACTGAGGCTGAGACAGTTCTGCAGAAGTTGGGGTTTTGGTAGCAGGACTTGAAGAAGCTCAAAGAACTGAATCCCCATGGACAGCCAGGAAGGAGGGAGGGAGGGAGAAATGGGGCAAGCACGGCTGGCAGTCGCAAATTTACCAGCTCAGAGGCAGAGCACACATACCCAGCTTTACAAGAACCAGATTTGGGTGTTTGGATGCCAGATCTCTCAGCTCCTACAAAAAGAGACACGGAAACAATCAGCACAGGGTAAAGGCGATGCCAAGCTGGGGTGTCAGCAATGGCCCACTCTGAGGGAAACATCTTCCAGGTACTACCCAGTGCTTGTGAACAGCTGGGCTGGGGACCTGCCTTGGTTCCCAGGCTTCTCCCAGGCTCCACAAAGCAACGTGCACATGCTCAGGGCAGGACATGGCCATGACTGCAAGATCCTGTGGTCACTTTCCCAAAGGGTAATCCACAGCCCAGCCAGAGCCACAGCAAAGGATGGGAGTAAACTGTGAAGCACCAGTTTCCCAGAGAAACTATGTGAACTGGCTGGGGATACAGCCAGAAGTGTCTCCCAGAGGCTGCACCTGCCACGGAATGAGCTGGGCACCCTTTAGCTGGCAGTAGGGTGGGTCCTCACTTCGCCTGGACTACTCCTGACATGGAATAATACGCACTTGCAAGAAGATGCAACAAATTAGCTGGAGCCAGGATCTATCAGAGAGCAAGTTTTCCCCTATTAGTATTTCAGTGGGACACAGCAAGCAGAGAAAGACAAGCTGGATGTAAAGAAAGCTGGAAGAACAGGGAAGCTTTGTGATTCACTGCAGAAGCAATATGTGTGAGTCTCTCCCATTTTAGCGAAGTGGAAAGCAGGGACAGGGGAATCCCACAGCTCCACTGGCCACCACTTTTGGAAACCCCATGTTCTGAACCTCCAGATTTTGCAGAGAGCAGCGTGACACGGCAGAACGGGCCCGAGCAGCACTGCCTCAGCCCCTGAGGCCAGGCCAGCTCGGCCGTGCCCGCAGCGCAAGGCCCGGCACGAGAGGGCGGCTTCGGGCACATCCAGAGCAGCCCAGAATAGCCCAGCGGCCTCAAGGGAGACACGGCCGATTCTTCGCCGGCTGCACTTCGGGTCACTTTCACACGGGGCAGGGCACGGTGCGGACACCAGAGCCCCGCGCCAGCAGCGAGTCGTTCAGGCCGGTGACAGGGGCCGAGCGTGCGGCCGCCTCCCTCCCGGCCCGCACTGACCTGTGCCCGCGGCCCCTCGGGGTCCCGGCAGGTGGCGAAGATCCAGGCTGGGGGCCGCGGCGAACCCAGCAGTTGCTTCACCAGCTCCAGGCCGATGCCGCGGTTGGAGCCGGTCAGCAGCACCGTGCGCGCCGCCGCCATCGACGCCCGCGGCCCGGCCCGCCTGGCGCCGCCTCCCGGCCCCGCGGGCCGCTCCGGGCCGCCCGGGCCCGCGGGGGAGGGACAGTGTGTGTGTCTAGATGGCAGTGTTTGCCTTCCCACCTCACGTTCAGTGCAAGCGCAACAACCGCGACCCAGCCCCGGCGTCCCCGGGGGCTGGAGCGAGGGGTCTCGGAGCGAACCGGGGAGGCTGAGGGCACTCTTGCCAAGGGAAGTGGGTGAGGGAGAAAGCTTGCAGCAGGTCTGGGCTGGTGTCTTCAGCACCTTTAGCACACTAATCTTCACTATAGATAAGAGTAAAAAAAGAAAAACAACACCCAACCCAGACTAAACCCGTTTAGCCTGACAATTACCAGCCCATTTACAGGCTGTTTTTATTGCGTGCCCGGAAATGCAGATGATTTGGCTCTTTGCCTGACCATCAGATGCAACAAATCTGGTAAACAACTACATCTCCTAAGATACTCTGAGGTTGTAGCACCCCTCCCATAAAGATGGGCTGAGAAAGTTGGGGTTTTTCAGCCTGGAGATGAGAAGGTTCCGTGGAGCCCTTAGAGCCCCTTCCAGTGCCTCAAGGGACTCCGAAGAGAGCTGGACCGGGACTTTGGACAAGGGCATAGAGCGAAAGAACAAGGGGGAATGGCTTCAAACTGACAGACGGCAGGGTTAGGTTGGATATTTGGAAGAAATTGTTCCCTGGGGGGGTGGTGAGGCCGTCCCACAGGTTGCCCAGAGAAGCTGTGGCTGCCCCATCCGTGGAAGTGTTCAAGGCCAGGTTGGACAGGGCTTGGAGCAATCCCTGCTCATGGCAGAGCGAATGAGATGGGCTTTATGCTTCCTTACAATCCAAATGTTTCTGTGATTTAGGCAGCAGTTTGGAATTGCAGGTGTTCTGAGGGATGTTTTATCCTTATTTTTGTTGTTGAGTATCAGGTACCTGGTTAAACAGCTGCACCAAAGGGGTAGTATAGAGTAAAGCATTTTGCTGGCATCTAGGGATGGGAAAACAGGTCTGGAGGGAAAAGGGAAAATAAAAAAGAGATGATCAGCATCAGCTGGAGGACAGTGTCTGGAGGGGGTCTGCATTTACCAGCCCTGCTGCCAGCCCGGAGGTGGGTGTTGTTTTATTTGTAGCTGTTATATGGACAGCCAGATCCGCATTAAAATGGGATTTTTCCCATTATGGTGAGCACACAACTGAGATCTCAACAGTGAAGTAATGACCGAGCAACTCTGATGTATATAAAGGTTGTTATTTATATTGCTTGTTTTCATTCTTGTTTGACAAACACTACACAAAACATCTCTGATACTGATAAATGCATCAGAAACTAAATATTGATATCAGTTTGGTGATAGCATCAGCTGATTTGTGCTAACTCTATCCTGCTCCATGGTGGTTAAAGTACACAGGAGCCTCTGCTCCCCAGTTTACTTCAGGATATTAAAATACTTTTACACCTTTCTTTTCTTTTACAGAAGTTGGAATTTAATAAAAATAAATCTTTGATTATACTACTAAATACTAAGAAAGAAAACCCTTCATTTTAGCAGATACTTGGGTTAAAGGTCCCATTCTCCTTTTCCTGCCTCCTTCTGTGGTCAGGCCATTAATTTGATGACTTCTCACCAGAAATGCTGCTCTGGCCATGGCAAAGTTTAGCAAATAATGACTGAGGGGTACAAACACTCAGGGTGAACCACAATCAGGTTTGGCCACAAATGCCACACAGATCCTGCATACTGCAAACAAATTACATCGATGAACCTTTCCTGAAAAGTGTGTGTTTGAAAAAGCCTTGGAGATAGGGATCCCCAGTGATCTGCTGTGCTGAAACAGTTAAAGTACAGCCACGGCTGAGGGCAGGAGGAACCTGTTCTGACTGCAAATGTGAACCAAAGGCAGCTCCAAGTATCAGTAATTGAGTAGTTTCTGGCGGGTGTGGGCATTGCTTGACCCGCTTTTTTGCCTCTGCTCCCCATGAACAAAGTACAGGATTATACATTCTTTGAAAACCTTGTTGGTTTAAGTGTTGTGTGGCTTCCAACAGGTAATAATGAAAAATGTAAACAAAAAGAGCACCAACAAATAATAATAAAACAAAAAGCCCCAAGGCTTATCCAAGTGCTCTAGTTTCACTTATAGCAGGCATTGGGAAACTCGTGCTGCCTGGTAAAGCACGAGTGTGATATTGGTGTGTCTGAGGGTATAAATCATAGAATCCTAGAATGTTTTGGGTTGAATGGAACCTTAAAGATCACCTAGTTCCATCCCCTCTGCTGTGGGCAGGGACATTTTCTACTAGACTTCCCTAAGAATGCAAAGAAGTATTTGAGTTCACTTAGCTAAAAATTAAAACTAGTAATTCTTGTTATCAGCTCATCGATGCTGTAATTTGGTTAAAGTTTCTGCACTGTAGAGAACAAAATACATGTGGGCACATGTCCTTTGCACTGAGCTGATTGATCCATCATGAGTGCTGCTTTAAATCACTGGATTTAGGAAAAAAATGCAGTTAGAGGAAGAGAGGGAAACATCTTAATTAAAAAAAAAAAAAAAAAAAAAGCTAAGTGGGTCTTTTTCCCCTTCCTTTTTACAAATATGATTTGAAACCAGAATGAACAACTATGGTAAGTTTTCATTTCTGCTGATGAAATACCAATGCAGCCCATTTTACTCAAGCAGTGTCCACAGCTGCTTACAGAACAATATGAATTTTTGCTGTTCACAGACTGCATTTTTTCTGCCCAGCTGTGTGGGCAATGGGTCACGTCATCTAGGCTGGCATGGCATTTTTGGAGTAGCATGGTTCTCAGCTTTTAACTTCTTTACAGGGAGTAAATGGATTCCTAAATTAACATCCTAAATTTATTCCTAAACTTAAGTGTGCTTCCGTTTCTCACTTCAACACGTGGATGTCAAACCAAGGCTGTCACAAGCTGATCATTTAGCCTGTGCCTTACTGTTCCTGAGATGGAGCATACCTGCCACGTGTGACAACCCATTCTCAGCCATCCCTGTTAGCAAATCTAATAGTGGGAGAGCAAATTCATGTTGCTTGGTGGTTCTGAGGTCCCTCTTCATGGCACTGTGCTGAAACATGAAGGATAGCCCAGCCACACCTTAGAGGATGGGAGAAAAGAAGGTCAGTGAGGATCTGTGCTGTCCCCATGGGTCCTGGCAAGAGTTCTGTCCCTGTGCTACCAGCCCTGCTGCACCCAGGCAGCTGAAGCATCTTGGCTGCTGTCACAAGGGGAATATCCCCAAAATGTCTTTCTGAACCCAGTGTGAGGCCCCAGGCTGGCACAAGGTCCAAACACTGTGGCTCAAGGGAGGTTGCATGGACAGTGTGAGCATTTTACATCCTCAGAGTCATAGAATCACAGAATGGTTTGGGTTGCATGGAACCTTAAAGACCATTTTGTTCCCACCCCTGCCATGATCAGGGACACCTTCCACTAGACCAAGCTGCTCAGAGCCCAACCCAACCTGGCCTTGAAGACTTCCAGGGAGGGGACAGCCACAGCTTCCCTGTGTAATCTCTGCCAGGGCCTTCCCACCCTCGCAGGGAAGAATTTCTTCCTAAAACCCAATCTCACCCTGCCCTCTATCAGTGTGAAGCCATTCCCCCTTGTTCTCTTGCTCTATGCCCTTGTCCAAAATCCCTCTCCAGCTCTGTCTGATACAATGCAGGTGTAACCTGCTTGGAAAACAGCAAATCTATGACAAAGGTGCCATGGGAACTTCACTTGGGAGCTGCAGATAAGCTCAGGCTCTCGCCCCTAGTCCCTGCATCCTTTCACAATGGGGTGTCACTACTCATAGTATCATATAATGGAATCACAGAACGGTTTCTTTTGGAAGAAGCCTCACACATTATGTAGTTCCAACCCTCCTGCCATGGGTTTCCAACCCCCACTAAATCACTAAACCTCTTCAGCCCAAAAGAAAATTATTCAGGGAGTGTGGATACTGCCCAGCTTCAGTCACAGTGCTGGGTTGGTCTCCCCCCACCTCTCGATGAGTGACTCACTTACCACTATCTATTGATTTTTAGCAAATTGCTAATAGGTGATGACAGACCTGCTAGAGCTACAGACTTGAATGCATTGTGGAGCAAATTGGCCAGCAAGTTTATTTCTTATTTACAGGAGATTAAATGTACTAAAACTAATTGTGCCACACCCCTGCTCCCCTGGCAGGCAGAGAAAAGCATGTTCCTCTATGTTTCTGTGAGTAGCACTGTCATTGTGCAATCATCTCAGTGACTGAGAGCATGCTTGAACCTCCAGCAACTCCAGCAACTGAGGGTAGAAAAGCTGAGACTACCTCTTGGAAAACTGGCTCTGAGTCTTCCCAGTGTGGTGATGTGAAAACTATCCATGGATAAAATGCCCCTGAGCTTGGTGTTTGTGAGGCTGCATCCTGAATCCTGTGTTCAGTTTTGAGCCACTCACAGCAAGAAAGACATTGAGGTGCTGGAATGTGTCTAGAGAAGTAACAAGTTATATAGAATGAGAGGAAACAGCCTCAGGTTGTGCCAAGGGAAGTTTCAATTGGATATTAAGAAAAATTTCTTCACAGAAAGGACTGTCAAGCACTGGTACACAGGCTGCCCAGGAAAGTGGTGGTGTCACCATTCCAGAGGTGTTTAAAAAACGTGTGGTTGTGGCACTAGGGGATGTGGTTTAGTGGTGGAATTTGCATTGTTAGCTTAATTGTTGAAATCAATGATCTTAGAGGCCTTTTCCAACCTAAATGATTTTATGATTCTGAGGACTTTAGTGCTTAGTGTAAGATTTAGACCATGCAAGAACATTTCAGAGCAAAGGAAGCATCTGAATCCCCTCTTAGGAGCTGGATCAAGATCCTTTCCAGAGGCCTGGGGACAGCAGCAGCCCCTGTGACAAGGCTGGGCTGCAAGGCAGTGAGGCTGGTTTCTTTCTCCTCTGCCTCTTCACGCCAGGCTGGACTTAGACTCCTGATGAAATAGTGCTTGTTTAAACTCTAATAATCAATAATGCAATGTGGGGCCCCAGAGCAAAGTAAACTTTATTTAAAGTTACAGCTCCAAAACAGTGGAAGGCTACACAAATGTGGTAACACAGCAAAAATAGGAAACATAAAATGTTAATTTGTTTTCTGATGCTATCTGCTTCTGAGGCATAGTGGAGGTTTCAAACAGGCTGCAGGTGATGGCCTCATCCTCCACCTAGGGGAAAAGACTTCCACCCATGGAAGTCTGTTTGGAGGAGCCGAGCTCTAGTGCATCTGTTTGCAAGTGTAGTTGAGGTCTGTGGTCATTGAAAAGGAAATACTGAAATTATCTAGGGACCCTGAATGCCAGTCCTGCCATCTGGGAGATCCTCAGAGATGAGTCTGAAACAGAAGCTGAAAGGCCCAAAGCTTTGTACTGCTGGTAAGTGGTCGGAATTCACAAGGCAATATAAGTCTCTCAACCCAGTTTGGAAAATTCAAAAAGTAGACAGAGGTCCAATTAACCTCAGGAAACAAAGTGCATGGAACTTAAGGAGAGGCTCAGACTTGGCGGAGAGATGTGGGATGAGCTCGCCATAGGAGCTGCCAATGTGCATCTTCCCAAATGGGTTTGGGGAGGGTACCCTGTGCAGGTGGTCCCAGGTCAGAGCAGGGAAGGACCTACTTATCTCACAGTCTGCCAGCTGAGCCCCAGAAAACAGGCTGGAGTGGGCAGGAGGAGATGAGCTGCTGCTGGAGCATGGAGACACACTCGGCATTGCCACTGGGAGGAAGCTGTTCTGATTAATGCTGCTGCCAAGATATCCTCGGGCAGAAGGTGACATGTGAGCAGTGTTGTCTCCATTTCTGCCCAGCAGCACGTGCAATGGCTCTGGGACTCAATGCAGGAAAACAAGGGGTTGGCAAGAGGTTTCTGGGGATGGGTCTTCACTTACAGTGGGACAGGAGCACATGATGTACACGTGCACTTGATCCAGCCTTGCAAACCTGTAATGCATCACCTGAGGTACCAAACAGCACTGGGCTTCACTGGCGGTAGCACAGAACAGTCAGTGCCTCATGGCAACAGGTGAGGTGGAAAATAGGCTTCCTTTGCAGGTAAATGTCCCAGGTACCTGAATCCTCTGTGGCTCTGAACAAAGGGACAACTCAACTTAGGACTGCATCCCAAGGGATGGGGTGCATGACCTGCAGTGTGGTGCTGTACCAGCTGTGCAGGTCCCCGTCCTTCTGCCAGGAGACCACGCTGGGTTTGCTCTCCCACTCCACGGGTCTTTTGCTGCACAACAAGGGAGAGGTTATTGTCTCAGAAGAGGCAGGAGCAATGCAGAAAACTTTTGCATCTGAGGCACAACCTGGTACAATGTGCAAAGCCCACAGTATGCTCGTGAAGGTGTCAAGCCCACCCAAGCCATGGTGCTTCCCACATCAGCCCACATGCTGCTCCCTCCCTCTTCATCCACAGCAGCCCCACCTGGCTTATGGCATCAGGTTAACCAAGGAATGCATAATTTTCCTGGAAAAGGTTTTTTGCCGTTGGGTAACTAGGATTGGTCCCCAGCCAGGACCTATGTCCTGGAGCACAATGAGCTGGAGCAGTTGCGCCTCCCGGAGAGAAGCCAGCATTGGTGCAAACCGAGAGTACTCACGGGGTGGGACACACTATAAGGAAATACTGGAGCGCTGGGTAAACATTGCAAGCTGGAGTTGAGAGAGAAGAAGCAGCATGGCAGAGCTCTGTGTCTGCTCCGTTCTGGTGACTGGGGCCAACCGAGGCATCGGCCTGGGCTTTGTCCAGCATTTCCTGAGGATGCCAAAACCACCACAGTGGATTTTTGCTACCTGTCGGGACCCCAAGGGACAGAGAGCGCGGGTGAGGCTGGGCTGGGAGGCAGTGACTGTGCTGGGGAATGGGAGGACTCAGTGTCAAGGGGAAATTGGAACAGGGATGGTGTTTGCAAGAGGCTGGAGCTTCAGCTGGGCACCCGTGGCCCAGGGCAGCTGGGCTGGTACACTCTGGAGGCAGTTGTGCATGGGATGTATGGAGGGGACAGGAGTACGTGGTGTGTGCAGGAGCTGTGGACTGCTCCCCCTGCATCAGGATCAGGGCAGCTGGAGCAGGGTGCTGGGCTCATGGTGGTGCAGGGGCTGAGCTGGAGGGACACAGGCTTTGCCTGGTTTTGCTGGGTGAGCCTTGGCACAGCTGTTCCAGCCTGTTGGAACCAGTGTTGTGAACCCTCTTGCAGGAGCTACAGAATTTGGCCTCCAAGCATCCCAACCTCGTCATCATTGCTCTGGGTAGGTTCCCTCTTGCCCCAGTTCCTCTGGTGAATGCCTGGGCACTCATCACAGCCCTGGGAGCTCCACACTGGAGGCAGCTGTGGGGGGCACCTACTTGGGGGAACAGAGGGGAACCCAAACCACCACAGGGTCACTGACCTCCCCTATGTTGGCCCTGCAGAAGTTGCTGACCCTGCCAGCATCAAGGCGGCTGCAGCCAAGGTTGGGGAGCACCTGGGGGGTTCTGGGCTGAACCTCCTCATCAACAATGCTGGAGTGGTCAAGCCTAAGATGCTTGATGCTGAAACATTGGAGGACATGACTGAGACTTACACCACCAACACGGCTGGACCCCTGCTGATGGGCCAGGTGAGTCCCCAGCACTACATCACAGCTCCAGAAGGATCTCTTCCCATGTCCTCCAGCTGGACATGTATCAAGTGTGTGAAGGGCCAGTGAGAGGGGCTCCTGTCACTGCTCTGGTGCCCTGATGGGCTCCCAGTTCATGGGCTGGAGCTCAGGAGCTGTAGGCTGGCTGGGAAGACAAAGGAGGATGCCCCAGTGCTGGTGTCAATGTTGCCCACTGTGGAAGGAGCTGGCGCTGTCTGCCCTGTGCCATGTCCGTGTGTGCTCCTGTCCCTCTGTCTCCTCACAGGCATTCCTGCCCTTGCTGAAGAAAGCTGCCCAGGGGTGCCCAGGCTCAGGGCTGAGTTGCAGCAAGGCTGCCATTGTCAACATGTCCAGCATTGGCGGCTCCATCGCTTCTTTCTTTGGCTGGGACATGATTCAAGTCACCTCGTACCGCTGCAGCAAGGTACTGTCACACCTTTGCTCCCCCTGCCCAGCTGTGGGTCCCCTTGCAGCCCCCCCTTCCCCTCCCACCACCGTCCCTGCATTGTCTCCCCACAGGCTGCTCTGAACATGCTGAGCAAGTGCCAGTCCCTGGCGTACAAGGAGCACGGCATCCTCTGTGTCGCTCTCCACCCCGGCTGGGTGCAAACAGACATGGGCAGTGCTGCTGGACACACGGTAGGAATTCCACCAGGGCAGGTCCATCAGAGCTCCTGTGCTGATTTTCCATGGGTGGGAGTTGCTGTCCTGAGCCCCTGCCCCTGGCTTCCCTGCCTGCCCAATCGCTGCTGGGGCAACTCCCCCTGTTCTGGTCTTGGGTGCTGGGAGTCTCCATCCCCTCTGTTCTCATCTCAGTCCCACCCCCTCAGGTTGTCAGCTTTCCCTTTGCCCTGGAGCAGATCTTTCCCCTGGCTCTAGCTGTTCCAGGGCCCTCAGCCAGGCCTTGGACATGGGCTGCATCTCCCCCTCTTCCCCACAGCCCCCTGTGACAGTGGATGACAGCGTGCAAGGGATGCTGAAGGTCCTCTCCTCCCTCTCTGAGAAGGAGACCGGTGCCTTCCTGGACTGGGAAGGGAAGGTCATACCCTGGTGAGACACCACTTCAGGATTCTGGTAGCCAGGAGGAACCCTGTGCCACTGCTTCTGTGTTTCCCAGATCCTCAATAAACTCCTGCCAATAACCTCCAGCTCTGTTGTGCATTGCCAGCTCATGAGATGGCCCCTTCCCAGATATCCCACTCCTCATGCTGGATGCAGTGGTGCCCACAGCTGCCCTCGACCCACGGCTGTCACTGGCATTCCCATGAGTGTCCCATGGCACTGTGACTGCCCTCTGGAGACCTCCCCTCCAGGAGGCACTGGAGAAGCTGGAGCAGAGTCCCTCTCCTGAGAGGAGAGAGATCTTCTGAGCCCCTGCAGGACTGACTTTCACCTGTCCCAGCTGGGCTGCCTGAGGGGCTGGGGGTCACAGGGACCAGCTGCCTCTGCCCCTCAGCTGGGGATGCCTGGTCACAGGTGGGACAGAGGGACACACAGCGCTCCGGCAGAGCACAGGGATCCTGCCCCAGGCTTGGAAGGGGGGTTTGAGACTGGGTGTGGAGACAGAGCAGAGAGGCATCAGCTGCCAGAGTTTACAGAGGTGGGGGTACAGAGGGACCACAGGGGTACATGTGGGGTGGGAAAGGGGAGAGACGTTGCTTCCCAAGCCCTTCTCTTCTTGAAGCTCCACAGCCAAGCACCTCGTCACCATGTTCTGGGCAGCCTGGAAGAGGCACAGCCCTGCCAGCACAACCCAGGGAGTGGGTGGGCAGGAGAGGAGACATTTCCCAGGAAGAAAATGTCTGTGGAGATGGGAAATGGGACTTGGTCCTGGGACAAAGCATCAGCATGACCTACTGGAAAGGCTCAGTCCTTGCTTCTGCTGTCCCGGTCTCTGTGCTTCCACCTGGGAGAACCAGGCAGGGGGTGGTGGCTGGGGCAGGGGGTGACCCATGGGCTCCCTCCCCTCCATGGGCACCGTGCCTGGGACAGCATCTCCAGCACCTCCCCTGGCGCCTCACCTTGCTGGCCCGGTACGGGTACATGGGGGCCTCTGGCACCCTGAGGCACAGCCCAATGGAGCCCAGTTTGCTGGAGATGTTGATGACAGCGGCCCGGCTGCAGCTCAGACCCTCCTTCCCTGCACCCTTCGCCGCTTGCTCCAGGAGTGGCAGAAATTCCTGATGCAAAACACAGATGCTGCATTAGTTGTGGCAAGCATGCAGTTTGTGTCCTGCTGGAGGGCAAGGCCAGCAGCTGGTGATGTGTTGGCCATGCAGGTGCCCATCCTGCCAGGAGACTGGATCCACTGGGTTTGCTTCCTTCCATGGGAGCTTTGTTTCACCTGTCAATCGGGGAATGGGCATTGGCTGGGAGGAGGCAAGATCAAGGCAGGGAGTGTCTGCTCGTGGCCGTGTGAAGAATGTCCTGGCTTAGAGGACCAGGACAGGGGGATGAGATCAGCCTGTTCCCAATGTTGTGTGGGTCTGATGGAGAAAACATTTCTTGTGAAGGTGTCAAGCCCTTGTGAGCCATGGAGCTTCCCACCTCCCTTGCACATGTTGCTCCTTCCCTCCTCTCCCATATCTTCTCCTGGCTGATGGCATCAGGTTTCCCAAGGACAGTAGAATTTGCCTGAAACCACCAAGGGTTTTTGCCCTTTGGAAACAAGGACTGGCTCTCAGCCGGGATCTATGTCCTGGAGTTTAAAGGGCTGGAGCAGTTGCTTCTCCTGGATCCAAGGGTTGGTGTAAACCCTGAGTGGGAGGGGTGTCTGTGGGAAATGCTATAAGGAAATACTAGGGAGCAAAGCAAACAGTGAGAGCTGGAGCAGAGGAGGACAAGCAGCATGGCAGAGCTCTGTGTCCGCTCCATTCTGGTGACTGGGGCCAACCGAGGCATCGGCCTGGGCTTTGTCCAGCATTTCCTGAGGATGCCAAAACCACCACAGTGGATTTTTGCCACCTGTCGGGACCCCAAGGGACAGCGAGCACAGGTGAGGCTGGGCAGGGAGGCAGTGACTGTGCTGGGGAATGGGAGGACTCAGTGTCAGGGGGAAATTGGAACAGGGAGGGCACTTGCAAGTGTCTGAAGATGCAGTCAGGCACCTGGGACACAGGGCAGCTGGGTTGAGACAACCAGCCGTGGGAGCAGCTGTGCATGGGATGTGTGGAGAGAACAGTGGTACTTGGTCATGGAGTCCTCCCCATCCATTCGGTTCAGGCAGCTGGAGCATAGTGTGAGGTCCATGGTAGTGCAAGGATGGAGCCAGAGCAACGCAGAAACCTGGGAACAGCTGAGCCTCTGCACAGCCCCTCCAGCCTCTCCATGCCTACACAGTGCCCTCTCTTACAGGAGTTACAGAATTTGGCCTCCAAGCACCCCAACATCATCATCATCCCGCTTGGTAGGTGCCCCGAGGTGGGGATCCTTTGCCCCAGTTCCTCTGGCGAGTGCCCAGGCTGGGCACACCCTGGGAGCCCCGTGCTGGGAGGGAGCTGTGCCAAGGGGCTGGTGCCTGCAGGGCCATTGGGCACTGCCACTTCTGGGGGAACAGAGGGGACTCCCCCATGGGGACACAGGCTCTGACCTCCCCTGTGTTGGCTCTGCAGAAGTTGCTGACCCTGCCAGCATCAAGGCGGCTGCAGCCAAGGTTGGGGAGCACCTGGGGGATTCTGGGCTGAACCTCCTCATCAACAATGCTGGAATGGCCAAGCCAAACTCCCTTGCTAATGAGACGCTGGAGAGTATGACCCAGGTTTACACCACTAACACAATTGGGCCCCTGCTGATGGGCCAGGTGAGTCCCCAGCACTACAGTACAGCTCCAGAAGGATCTCTTCCCATGTCCTCAAACTGGGCTTTACAGAGAGAGTGAAGGGCCAGTGGGAGGAGCTGCTGTCACTGCTCTGGTGCTCCGATGGGCTCTCGGTTGATGAGAAGCTCATGGAGCATTGGGCTGGAGTTCAGGAGCTGGAGCCAGACAGGCTGGGGTAATGGGAAGAGGAAGGAGGATGTCCCAGTGCTGGTGTCAATGTTGCCCACTGTGGAAGGAGCTGGCGCTGTCTGCCCTGTGCCATGTCCGTGTGTGCTCCTGTCCCTCTGTCTCCTCACAGGCATTCCTGCCCTTGCTGAAGAAAGCTGCCCAGGGGTGCCCAGGCTCAGGGCTGAGCTGCAGCAAGGCTGCCATCATCAACATGTCCAGCTATGCAGGCTCCATTGAGGATATGTATGTATGGGATTTTGGACAAGTTGTCTCGTACCGCTGCAGCAAGGTACTGCCAGATGTTGCTGGGGGTGAGCCCAGACATTTTCCCCTCCAAATGTTCACACTGCCTTCCAACCTCCCCCTCAGTCTGTGCCCCTCTCTACACTGTGACTGAGCTCCTGTCAGTCCCTAGGTATCCATCATAGCACAGTTACATGCCTGACCCTGGGTCCTACCTCAGAGGGACGTTGATACAATAGGACTTCAACTAGGCTGGGCATTGGGATAGTGAGGGATAGTGAGGGAGCATCATGTAGTGGCCTCCTCTGCCCTGTCCCTGCCCCAGCTGTGGGGTCTGCACATGTCCCCTTGCAGCCCCCCCTTCCCCTCCCACCACCGTCCCTGCATTGTCTCCCCACAGGCTGCTCTGAACATGCTGAGCAAGTGCCAGTCCCTGGCGTACAAGGAGCACGGCATCCTCTGTGTCGCTCTCCACCCCGGCTGGGTGCAAACAGACATGGGGGGTGCAGGATCATTTAAGGTAAGAGATCTCCTGTCCATGGTCTGGGAGAACCTCATGGTTTAGGAATGCAGAATTTGCTGTGGTCTCATGCTGGGCTGTGTGAGAGCTCCTGGGCAGATACCCTGGAGGCACAGGAGGGAGGGAGATGAGCAACTGGGAATGCTCCTTGCCCAGAGCAATGATTTGTTTCAGGGCAGACCCTTGAGCACAGAACTGTTTCTCCCTCTTCCCCACAGCCTCCCCTGACAGTGGATGACAGTGTGCAAGGGATGCTGAAGGTGCTGTCCTCCATCTCTGAGAAGGAAACTGGGACCTTCCTGGACTGGGAAGGGAAGGTCATACCCTGGTGAAATGCTGATTCAGGATTCTGACTGTGAGGACCACTGCTGCTGCACCATGTTGTGCCTGTCCCTTAGTAAATGATTGTCCACAAACAATAAATAGCACTGTGTGAGCCTCCTTCCCTTGATCTTCTATTAACTATCACTGAGAGAGTCCTCACTGGTGCTTTGAGAGATCTTCTCAGTTGTTTCCGTGTATCATTGAGCTAGGTTGGTGTGAACATTTGTTCTTTTCCAACTGGGGACCCGGACACCATTCTGATAAGAACTTGTCCCCAGGCTCATCCCAGAGCTCTCCCTCTGAATGGCAGCATCACCTTACAATGACTCAGGCACTCCTTCCAGTCCTTCCTTGTTTGTCAGTTCCAAGTCTAAGCAGAGCCCTGCTCATCATTAGCTCCTCTACTACAAAGGTCAGGAAGACAAAACCTGACGTGATCTTCCTGGCTTGCTTATGTCCTGCTGTGTTCCTCCAGCAGAGATCAAGGTAGACAAAAACACCCATGAAGACCAGGGCCTCAAATGGGAAATCTGTAAGTGCAGCCTTGAATCCTCTCAGGGACAGGAACCTATTCTGTGTTGCTGTTAAATCTTGTCTGTACCTCTCTTCTTGGTCTCTGGGCTCCCTGTTCCGAACTGGTGTGTGGAGGCAGGATGGGCTCTTGGTGCATATTTCCACAAGGCACATATGGCACTGGAGGCTCCACGATGAGCAAAGATGTCCACAGGTCCTCTGGGACTCACCGTGGGGCTGATGGAGTGGGGTGTGGGACCAAATGGGCACGAGGCCTCGGGGTCCATGGGGACATCAGGGATCCCCCACTGTACATCCTGTGGATGGGGAGGAGGCAACAGTGGGATGGTAGCCAGGGGACTGTGGGCTGCCTTGGATGAGGAGCAGGGAGCTCTCACCCCCACTGAGTCCTTTCTTCACCACCAGCACTGAGACCAACCTGCACCAGAACCAGGAACAGCAAATGCAGCTCTGGAGTCAGCAAAGTACAATTCTAAAGACATGAAATTGGGGAGGAAATGAGGAGAAGGATCATGATCAGGCAGGGAGGTGGCAGTGGGACCCTGGGAATGATGGGTGACGGGGACCAGGGATATTCTGGATTATCCAGACCTGCCTGACTGCATCCTTCCCACAGCACCACTCATGTCCCCATGGGGATCATTGTGCCATTTGTTGTATTTTTAACTGAATTCCCTCAAATTTGTTGTATCACACACGATGCTAAAAAGTAAATTAATTCCTCACCTCTTGTATCACTTAGATTTAGCTGAAATTATTATAACCCTGACTTTGTTGTATTATAGGGTGATGGCCCCACTGCAGAAGTCCCCTCAACAGCGCTGTCCTTTGCAGCAGCTCCATTTCCTGGGTGCCATCCCAGCACTGCCGGTGCTTTGCACAATTTAGGGCCTCAGTCCAGATTGCCGAGGCTCTGAGCAGCAGCACCCAAGTCCATTTGTAGCCTCCTTAATTAATCAGGATTTGTTGGCGGGGCTGTGCTGGGTGTCGGTGCCAGGGGAGGGGACAGAGCTCCCTTCCCGTGGTCCCGGCGTGTGGCAGGACCCAGCAGGTGGCAGGGTCTCCTCTGCTGTGATCGTATAGTGGTCAGTACTCTGCGTTGTGGCCGCAGCAACCTCGGTTCGAATCCGAGTCACAGCAACTTTTGTCAAGAGCCGGGAGGGAGGCAGCTGTGAGGGGGTTGCTTTGAAAAGATGTCATGCCCTGGGAGGGGGCCACAAGCTTGGATGGTCCAAGAGTGACCAGACTTGTACCAACAATGATTTCCCGAGCTGTAGTCACTGTGCAGGGTCTCTCCAGCGAGGCTGCAGTGACACTTTGGGGAAAGCACTCCAGCTTCTTCATTTCCAGGCAAACTTGAGAATTTAGAGGAATTTGCCCAGCCTTCCACGTTCCACTTCCTCACAGTTTTGCAGAAAGAGGAGCAGAAGATGCTGTGACAGCCCTGCAGAGTGAGAGGAGGTGGGAGGCAGCAGCTTGCTCATCTTCTGGCCCCCAGGGCATGAAGGATCTGCCACAGCAGAAGAAGGAAGATAAGCAGGTGAAAGTCCCGCTGCTGGCACTCCCTGCCCCAGGGGAGCAGGATTTTGGTTGCAGGACCTCCAGGGATGCTTTCAGAGCAAATGCAGAACCCACCCAGAGCTGAGGGGTGACCCTGACAAACTGTAGGTGTGGGAACTCGAGGTCTCACGGGCACCAAGAAGCAGGTGATCTCTGGGGGCACCAGGAGATGCTTCAGCCTGGGGAAGCCTCTTAAACTGTTGCCTTTACCCTTCTGGAGCCTTAATGGAGTCACCCTGTTTGCTTGGACTTGGTGCCCTCTCCTGACAGCCGCGCAGAACTCGCTCTGCTCAGCAGCTCGCCCAAGAGAAGTTACATAAGGTGTGGCACAGGCTGGTGGTGGAGAAGGCACCACCCAAGCAGGGTCTCAGCTCACTGCTGTGGGGACATCTGAAAGCAGCAGAGGGCTGCAGCACTCAGGCAGATGGGCTCAGGCGTCTGCAGGGCTGGTGCTTGGGAAAAGGAGGGAGTGGATTTTTTTTTTCCTAGCACAAAATAGATTTATTTCCATTTGTATCTTATCCAGAGCAAGAAATTAAGAAAAAAAAAATCATTGCACATTTACTTGTAGGATTTGCAGTTTATAGGGCGCTTACTTGCATGACTTCACACTCCTCCAATATTCATTTACTGAAAACACATATCTCTTTACTTAGAGAAAGCTCAAAAAGCATTTTTCCTTTCTAAAGGTAATAGAGGAGGAAGAGAAGGCAAACATCTAGAGAAGCTGCCCATTAGCAGCAGCACTTTTACCCAGCTGAGCATCAAAAACACAAGGAAATACATAACTTCTCATTCCTCTTTTCTTTTTCTTTTTTTTTTCTTTTTTTTTTCCACAGAAAATCAGTGTGATGTGTAAGGCCACTAAACTTACCTGAAAAATAATTTACTATTCTTGATCAACTAATGTTGTATGTTCAGGTTGAAAAACATATTTTTTTTTTTACATAGGAAAGGGGATATTTTTCATCCAAAATGGATTGATTTTCTGTTAAAAGATTTTCTATTTTGCAAAAATATCCTGAACTATCTATACATCTACAGGGCAGCCCAGGTGAGGCAGTGTGGTGGCCCCACGAGCAGCCTCTGCTCTCACATGAACTGTGTTCCCTTCAAGTGATGCAGGGCTCTGCTGGAAACTTCTACTCATCACCCTTCCAGTGAAAAAGGGTCTCCTGATGTTCAGCTGGAGCCTCCCGTGTTCCAGGGTGTGTCCACGGTCTCTGGCACCACTGAACAGAGCCTGGCTTCCCTCCCGGGAGGGATGCTCCAGTCCCTTCAGTATCTTCATGGAGGTTGTCACGCAGAAAAAAAACAGTTGCCAGCAGGAACCCAAACTTTAAGAACGCTGCCTGAAGGCAGCTGGGGGCACCCGAGCACCCTTCACTGCGAGAGGGGAGACCACAACCCCATAAATCCCCTACACTTCTTCCCTGCATGGGACCGTCCTGCCCGGAGGTGCCGCTCCTGCCCCTGGGCTCCTAAAGGATAAAGCCACCGCCTGAACAGGGGCTTGAACCCTGGACCCTCAGATTAAAAGTCTGATGCTCTCCCAACTGAGCTATCCAGGCTCACATTTGGACTCGGGGGACTCTATGACAGGCAGGGGGGACCCCGCTTTCCTGCGGCATTGCAGGGACAACGTGGGGACCCCACTTTGATATTTCCCACTCCCACGCCACCCCAACGAGGCTGCCAGCGCAGGCCAGGCTGAACACCCAGCTTCTGGGCATCTCCCTGGGCACTGATCAGGCACGGCGATGCGCCCTGGGAAGAAGCCGCTGCCGCAGGGATGCGCAGGCGGGGAGGGGAGCAGGATGCTGCGGGAGCGGCTGTAAAACCTCCGCCGCCCTCAGAGGGAGGCAGGACGGTCCTGCCGGGGCACAGGAGCAGCAGCGGTGGCTGTGGCCGCGCAGGGGTCCGAGCTCTGCTCTGCAGAATCCGAGTCCCAGAGGCGCTTTTGCAGGAGCCGCGTTAAGGAGGGAGGCGGCTGTGGGGAGCTGGGTTACAGACACAGAGCCCGCCGTGGGCACCTTAAGGTCACCCCACACATTCTCTTGCCCTTCCTCCCCACTCTTCAGGAAAGGACCCTCTTCCCCACGGGGAACCCATCCTGTCAGGCAGCCCACCCACCGGTGCCCCACATCCCTGTCCCACCTCACATTTCCCTGGGAGGAAGAAGATATCTTCCCTTCAGCAGAAAAATATGATTTTGCCCCATTCCTTGAAGTGTTCAAGGCCACGTTGGATGGGGCTTGGATCATTCTGGTCTAGTGGGAGTTGTCCCTGCCTATGGCATGGGTTTGAAATGAGAGGAACTTTAAAGTCCCTTCCAGCCTGAGCATCCCTTGTCCCTGAGGGTCCCCAATACCCAGTGCAGGCTGAAGCTGCAGGGGCTTCCCCCAGCTGGGACTGTCACAGAGGGGCCCTTCCAGTGGATGCTGGGATGGTGCATGAGGCAGGGGCAGTGCCCAGGATGGCACTGGGGAATGTGGCACTGCCATACAGCACAAGGAGCAGCCCAGACGTGCCTTTCCCTATCCCAACTCCTCCATCTTCTCCCAGATACCTGGGGTTCACCTGGCCACCCTGGCAGCGCCAGCATCTCCTGCCAGGGGCAGGAGGAGTGGAGAGGAGCTGTATTCAGTGAGGCAGGGAGTGAGCAGGCCTGGGACATTACCCCTAGAGAGCCATGCAAGAACATGGCAGCCACCTCCCCAGGACATGGCAAAGGGACACCGAGGCACCGGGAAGCTGCTCAAATGTGCAGCACCCCCGAGCAGGGCTCTGGGGGCACCAAGAACCCCATAGCACTGCCAGACTGGTTTTGACAGGCCATGGCTTGTCCATAAGGCCAGTCCTTCGTCCCTCCCCGTCCCTCCTCCTCCTCATGGCCAGCCCCTTGCAGCTCTCCCCTCCCCTGCAGCCCGGGTGCCTCTTGGCTGGACCTGCGTAAAAATTATAAAAGGCTGTTTGGCTTGGAGCCGTCCGGAGGATCCCGGCCGAGCCTGCCATGGGGAGCAGCGGCGCCAGGCTTGCGCTGCTGACGCTGTCGCTGCTCCTGCAGCCCACGTCCCAGTTCTGGCTCTTCAATGTCCTCTTTCCACCCACCACCACCCCAGAAGCTCCCCCGACAAACAGCACACCGCCCGTGGTGCTCGGTAAGGTGGCTCCAGCGCGGGCACCATGCGGGCTGTGGGTGGGTGCTCTGGCTGCCATGCAGCCCCCAAAGCGGGCAGCGAGGCTGGGGTCGGTGCCACTGGTGACTCAGTGGGCTTTGGCTGCCATGGTTCCTGGCTGCTTGGGTTGGAGCCACCAAGTGAGGGTGTCACACAGCTCCTCAGTGCCCTCCCATTCGCTGGGATAGGGACACAGGGCTGGCCATGGCCAGGTGGAGCTTTTTGAAGCTGAGGGGATAGATTGGGCATCCCAGAAAGCAAATGGGTCTCTGATATCTCACACCTAGCGAACAGAGTGTTTTAGGGCTTGTTTGGGTCTGGGGAACTCTGCTGGCAGAGGCACAGGGGCTGCAGCACACTGTGCCACCTCCCAAACAGGCTGCCAGTGGTGCAGTGGGTAGATCTACCACCTCTCACTTTCCTGAAGCCCACCACATCTTGTGTCTTCTCCCACTCCATGGAGATGGCTAAGTCATCCTTCTGCTGCTGCAAAAGAGGATCCAATCATCCCACCCAATGCCAGCTCTGACTGGGGGCAAGCCAGCAGGAAAAGTGGCGCAGGGAGATGTGGGGGCATCATCCGAGGGAGGTGGAAGCAGCCTCCACCAGCTGGTTTCTCTGTGCTGCATGGCTCTGCCTTCCTTTGCCCCAGTGCTGTCACCAGGCACTTGAGCTCAGGTTGTGCCATGAAAACTCTGCTGAGCAGAGTTGGGGTTGTACTCCTTTTTCTTGAATCATGATGAGTTTCCCCTTTAAAAAAGAGAAGAGAAAAAGCAGAATGCAGATAGAAAGCATCACAGCAGAATCCCCTGCTGCAATGCCAAGGGCTGACTGTAAATTCCCTTCCCAGGGGCATCAGGGGGCAAAGGCCTCCATGCCCTGGGGCGGTCAGAAGAGCCGGGTCACTGTCACCTCTTTTCAGGATTACCGTGTGACAATGGAGCATCTCCTTTTGTCCCCGGTCCCAGCCTCAGGCCGTGTCCCACACCCAGCCAGACCCGGATGCCCCTTGTGCAGCCCACAAGTAACCCATCCCCCGGGGCCGGGCGTCCCGAAAACCCCCAGTGCCCTTGGGACCACTGATAACCCCTCTGCCCTCACAGAGCTCCCTTAATAATTACCTAATGTCCTCTGGAAGGGGAAGCAGAGCTCAGGGCTGTGTGCCAGGGTCAGGGGGGTGCTGGATGTGCACCTTCAGGGGCCATCAGAGCATGATCCTGCTCCTCCTCCTGATTAGGGAAGTTCCTTCTGCCCACTCCCTACCAGGGCTCCCCTATACCTGTCTGCTCCCCAACCAGGTGCTTTGAAGACAGGATTAGACCCTCCCTGTACCCCCAGGGACGTGCCACAGGCATGAAGGAGCTGTGAGGCAGGTTGAGGAAGGTAACTGCTACATCTCCTTCCCCTCTTGCATAGCACGAGGCATCGATGATCCACACCAGCCCCAGCCATGTATTGCAGGCAAATCCTTGGACCTGCTGGGGCCTTGGGATTCGTCACCTGGTGCTCCCATTCCACCAGGTTCACTGTCCCCTGCAGTCATTCACCTCTTGTCCTCACCCTCACAGTCAGTACTGGCACCAGGAGCTGGCTCCTGGCTCCTGCACACAGCTGGGAAAGCTCTCCAAGGTGTCCATCCCAGCACAGGCACCTCTCCCAGGGTAGCAGCAGGATGGGTGTCCCATCCCTACTGGGAATCACACTGACGCTCCCAGAGGCAAACCAAACACCCTGGTGACTGTCACCCTTCACTGAGAGAGGCCAGGGCACACAAATGAACTTGTTTAAAGCTCTGCTGTGTCCTGCCGACACTGTGTCAGTTCCACTCAGCACTGAAGCACTTCAGAGACTTTGTTCAGCCTGTGTGGAGGGCTTAAGGTTCAGGAAACTCTCCCTGGGAGCTGTGCATCTCTGAGCTTCTCACTACCCCAGGACAAGTTGTCAGGACTGAATCAGGAATGGGCAGCCCCAAGCAACACAGATTTCTTCCCCCAGGCTGCAGCAAGGAGAGGAGGGTGGAAACCCATCCAGGGAGGGGGAGTAACCTGGGATACTTTGTGCTGCTGGGGACTCACGTGTTTGGGCCAAGGGTGACAGCTCTGAAATGCAGCTCTAGGGGTTCCCAAGGATGCATTTTAGCACTGTTTTCATGCTCACCCTGCATCTCAGCTCCCTCTCTCCTGTGCAGAGCTGGTTGTTCTCCAGGGATGCTGCTCCAACAGGTGCCCAGCCATCCCCAGGCAACCGCAGGGGAGCACTGGGGGGGTGGGGTAAGCGCCAGGTTGGGCAGTCCCACAGGGTCAGTGGGATGGGATTTGTAACTGGCTGTGCTCTCCCTCTGTGGTGCCTCCAGTGCCCGGGTGCCTTGGGAACCAGCTGGAAGCAAAGCTGGACAAGCCAGATGTGGTGAACTGGATGTGCTACCGCAAAACAGAGGATTATTTCACCATCTGGCTCAACCTCAACACCTTCCTGCCAGTGGGAGTTGACTGCTGGATCGATAACACCAGGTACCATCCAACCCTATCCTGGGAGCTCCCTGGGGAATGATCTACCAAGGATCTCCCTGCCCCTCCTCCCCCTGGCCATGATCTAGCACACATGGCAAAAAATGGGAGGACCATGGGATTGTTTGGGAACACAAGTGACTGGCTGCTACTCTGTTTGCCCCTTTCCCATGCCCCTGCCATGTGCTCAAGCCCAGCCAGACCACCCTGAGCACCCACTGGAGATGCTGCCTGGGGCTGCAGGGTGAGGGGGCTGTGCACAGTTCCATCAGAGCCTCCTGTCCCAGGATGCCAGGAGAGCAGAATGGACACTGCCTGGGCTCCAGTGCACCTCACATCCACACAAGTCCTGGAAAAAGACAGGTCCAAGCTGCTGCCCAGTGATCTCCACCCCAGCCCCATATTCCCCATGGGGACATGGCTCTTCTGCCACCTCCTGTCCTGTCCCCACAGGGTGGTGTACAACAGAACCTCTCGGAAAATGTCCAATGCCCCAGGGGTGCACATCCGTGTTCCTGGCTTTGGCAAGACCTATTCTGTGGAATACCTGGATCAGAGCAAGCTGGCAGGTGAGAGGAGGAGAGGCCAGGGTGTCTGAGGATCCCACATGCTCCCTGCAAATGGGGAGATGTCCCCATGTCTCCAGCAGGGACTGGTTCTGCAGAGAGCCCAGGGCAGTGGGAGTGAGGGATGTTAGCCTGGGGGACAGGCTCCAGTTGAGAGCTGGCAGGGAGCACCCCATCCCTGACCCAGTACTCAGTCAGAACGTCTGGCTGGAGCCACTGAGCTGCAGGGCTTACCAGGGAACATTTTGACCATGATGAGGACCAGAATGGAAAAAACTTGACAAGAGAAGACCACAGACCTAACTCCCACTTGTTCCCTCTGCCCACAGGCTACCTGCACACCATGGTGCAGAACCTGGTGAACAACGGCTACGTGAGGGACCAGACAGTTCGGGCAGCCCCCTATGACTGGAGAGTTGGACCTCGTAAGTCTGGGGGTTGTGGCCAGGACCCCATGCACAGAGAGAAGCAGGATGACCCTCATGCCATCATGCTCCCCTCTTATCCACAGAGGAGCAGCCTGAATACTTCCAGAACCTGAAGGCGCTGATCGAAGAGATGCACGATGAGTACCAGAGACCCGTCTTCCTCATCGCACACAGCATGGGCAACCTGCACATCCTCTACTTCCTGCTGCAGCAGACCCAAGCCTGGAAAGATCAGTACATTGGGGGCTTCATTTCCCTGGGTGCCCCCTGGGGAGGCTCTGTCAAGCCCCTGCGTATCCTGGCATCTGGTGGGTGACTCGTGTGCAGCCACCTCTTTGTTTTCTTTCCCTCCTGCAGAAATGGAATGGTGGGGGTGGGCAGAGAAAGGGCACAGTGGTGAAAGAGGTGGGGAACCCAGTTCCTGTTTAGCCTCTTTGCAGCCCAGAAAGCCACAATCACTTACCTAATGCTGACAGCCCAGAATATCTACAAGTCACAAGTCCAAAAATGCATGAGATTAAAAATCATGTGCTTGAAGGTTTTAACATCTGGCCCCTTGCATCACCCTTAAGTCACCTGATAATATTTTTCTCAGTTGCCAGAAGAGCCAGAGATATTTTTAAGGTCATCTGAAGTCATTCCATGGTCTTAGGTCTCCAGACATACCAAAAATGCCAAGCTTTGAAGGAAACATGCAGGTTGGCCACCTACTAGTGCTCTCTCCTGTCCCTGTGCAGGCAGGTGTGGCGGTGCCAGGGTTGCAGGGAATGTTCAGGGCTGGGTTGGTCTGTGCCATCACACATCCAGGTTTGTCTCCACTCAGGCCCTCTGAGCAGCTAGAGATGTGGAGAGAAGATTTTGGAAGGCTGTTCTTGATATCTGCAGATGGGAGGGTAAGGAGAGGACATAAGGTTAAGGGCAGGGTAGGGCTAAGGAGGGGAAGAGCTGAGCTGGAGAAGGCCAGGGGACAGTGGTGAGTGACTGAGGGGAGGGCTGATCCCAGCTGCCCAAAGCTCTGTCTATGAGGGCACACTGTGATTTGTGATTTGTGATTTGTGATTTGTGATTTGTGATTTGTGATTTGTGATTTGTGATTTGTGATTTGTGATTTGTGGTGTGTCCCACAGGTGACGAACAGGGCATCCCACTAATGTCCAACATCAAGCTCCGTGAAGAGCAGCGCATGACCACCACCAGCCCCTGGATGTTCCCCACGACCCTGGCCTGGCCCGAGAGCCACGTTTTCATCTCCACACCTTCCTACAACTACACCTACCGCGACTACCAGCGCTTCTTCACCGACGTCAACCTGGAGGATGGCTGGTACATGTGGGAGGACATGAAGGACTTGTTGAAGGATTTACCCCCTCCTGGGGTGGACACGTACTGCCTCTATGGCACAGGCTTCCCCACCGCAGAGACTTATGTTTATGATGAGCGTTTCCCTTATGAGGACCCTGTGGACATAATTTATGGCGACGGGGATGACAGTGTCAGCACACGCAGCTTGGAGCTGTGCAAGCGATGGCGTGACCAGCAAAAGCAGAAGGTGTACGTCCAGGAGCTGCGAGGTGCCCACCACTTCAACATGGTCTTCAGCAACCTGACACTCACTTATATCAACGAAATCCTGCTGGGGAGCAAAGAGGAGCAGGGGGAGCCAGGACAGGCGAGATCCAGCCCAGAGGCTGGGAAGTTGGGGAAGATCCTACGTGAACACAAGGTCTTTAAGGAGGCTAAAAAGAACTGAAAGGAGGGAGGGCCAGCTTCCCTCCATGATGGCAGGCACCACAAACTGCCGTGCAGGGGAGCAAAGGACTTGGAACTGAGTTTGGAAGGAAAGTGAGCAAGACCAACAGCTCGGGTGGATGGGCTGGCACCCACTTCCACACTGATTGGTTCTTCTTTTGGGAATGGTGATTAATTTTACTTCAGAGGCTTGTCACTTCCCACTAGCGGGTGGATAACTAACCATGCTGCCAGCTCATTAACATCGCAGTCGTAAATTCCAGCATATGCACAAGCCCTCATTGCTAGCAGGCCATTTTTAGGCACTTTAGAGGCTGTGGACCTTTGGTGCCATAGCTTCTGTTCACTTGGGACAGAGCAACTCACATAACAAGAGCAGGCTCTGATATACCAGGTGGTCACAGAGGTAGCATGGGGGTTGCAGAGTAGGTATGGCTTACAGAGCAGCGAGCTAGGCTCCTTGGGCAAGACCAACTCAAAACCAGCAGATTTACAATACAATAAACACACTTTGCTTCTGCATGATGCGCATGCCTTGTCCTTCAGAGCTGGGTGGTAAAGCCAGCCATAACCAAGAAGCGAGGCACTCCAGGAGATGGGCTTTGGGAAAAACCACAAGGCCAGTGATGCAGTTGGGGTTGGTGATGCGACCAGGACTGGCAACATGATGTGGGTGACAATGTGGTTGGGGTTGGTGACATAACCAGGGCTGGTGGTACTACTGAAGCATGATGCAACTGGTGCTGGCAGAACAGCTGGGATGGAAATATAACTGGCCTTGGAAATGCAACTGGGACTGGTGACGCAACTGGGGGATGGCGATGCAGCCAAGGCTGGAGATGTAAACAGAGTGGTGATGCAGCCAGGAGTGGCAATACAAATGTGGTGACACGGCTGGGGTTCGCCATGCAACCGAGGCAGCAATGCAGCCGGGACAATATGTGCAACCGGGACCGGCTGTGCCTCGGGGCCTGGCGATACCGCCGGGGCTGCTGCCGGGGCTGCTGCCGGGGCTGTTGTTGCCGGGGCTGTTGTTGCCGGGGCTGTTGTTGCCGGGGCTGTTGTTGCCGGGGCCATTGCTGTTGCCGGGGCTGTTGGAGCTGCCGTGCTCCCCCGGACCCCGCGTTGCGGAGCACAGCGCTGGGGGCCGGGCCCGGCTCAGCCGCCGCGGGGCGGGGCGGGGAGGGGCGGGGCTCTCGGCAGCGCTCCCCTCCCATTGGCTGCGGCGCGGCGGGCGCGGCGCCGATTGGCGGGCGGCGGCGCGTGCTCGGGGCGGGGCGGGGCGCGGAGCCGGCGCAGCCCCGGTGCCGCCGCGCTGGAGGCCGCGGGCTCGGCGGCCATGGGCTCGGGGGCGGCCGGCGGGCCGGGCCACGGCGCAGCCCCGCTCTGCCCCTGCCCGTCCCCGCCGCCGCCCCCCGCTCCGCGCTGCCCGCGGGGAACCCGCCGCCTCTCCGAAACCGGGGCCGGGACGCGGCGGAGCGAGGGCGCGGCGGGGCGCGGGGGGCTGCGGGCCGCCGCCTCGCTGCCGCACATCGCGCGGGGCCGCGGGGAAGAGGGCGGCGGGCGGCGCAGCCCCTGCCTGCTCGTGGCGCTGCGGCCGCGGAACGTGGAGGCCGAGCGGGAGCGGTTCTTCCGCGCCAGCTTCGCCTACGACCCGCAGTTCGAGTACGCGGAGCCGGTGCCCGCCGCCGTCCTGGACAAGTACGGGGCCGCCTCCGACCGCTTCGTGGCTCAGGTGAGGCGGGGCCGGGGAGGGGTGCTCGGTCTGGGAGGAGGAGGAGAAAGGAGGGATCCCAGCTCGCCCGTGGGCTGGTGCGAGGAGGGTGTGGGATTGTATCCTGGTGGGATTGCTCCGTGGTGGGGCTGGCCAGGAGATGGCCCATGGTCTTAGAATTCTGGAATGGTTTGGGTTAGAAGAGATTTTAAAGACCGTCTGATTGCCCCACACACCCTGCCATGGACAGTGACATCTTCCACTAGATGGGTTGCTCCAAATCCCATCCAACCTGGCCTTGAACATTCCCAGGGATGTGGCAGCCATAGCTTCTCTGGGCAGCTGGTGCTAGGGCCTCTTCACCTTCACAGGGAAGAATTTATTCCAAATGTCCAGCTTAAAACCACCCTCAGTCAACTTAACACCATTCCCCCTTGTCCGTGTGAAACCTTCCCTTCTTTCCTTCCCAGCTGCTGCCTGATCCCTCTCCCCTTAACACCTTTTGTATCCTTCAGTACACTCACCTGGTGATTTGTTAAACCTCAGGTTTTAGTAACTTCACCTGCCTGCAGGAATGGTACATGCTCCATGGTGACCTGGGTCATGCTGATGCTGGGTGATGCCAGGTTGGATGGGGCTTTGAGCAATCTGGTCTAGTGGAAGGTGTCCCAGCCCATGGAGGAGGATTTGAACTAAATGATCTTAAATGTCCCTTTACACCCAAACCAGTCTGTGTTTGTGTGATCAAACTGGCTCCTGCTTATGCTGGTAGCTGTGCTCCATCAGGAACACCTTGCTGGTATGGTTTTGCACTTGTTGCTGTAGAAATAACAGCAAAGGAGCTGGAGCACATGGGTGACAGTGTGGGAAGTGGTCCTTAGCCTGAATTACCTGGTGGTTAAGGCTGGCTTGTTTTCTGGAAGGCCTGAAGGCTGTCCATTGTGACAGCATCCTTAAGGCATTAGCAAACATGGTCAGTAATGATATTAATTGTAGACTCCACTTAGGGAGTCTGTATTATTTTGCTTAACTGTTTCCATAGCCTATACGCTACTGAAACATTTCTGAGTTGCTCTCTGCCATGGGGATGGCACTGAGTAAAAAAAGCTCCTGGTGATTCAACAGGAGAAGAGAAGCAGGAGTGTGCTGTCAGGGTGCTCTGCCCACAAACAAGCCTTTTGTGGATGCAGGAGTAGAGCTGCTCTGTCCCTTCATCCTGTGCTTGGAGCTGGGAGCCTGGCCATGTCCTAAAACCAGTTTGCACCTGGGAGTGAGCATCCTGCCTCTAGGAAGAGCATCCTTTCTGCCATGCAAACAAGCGAGCAGATAAAAACCCCCTCTTATCCCAAATCCAGATTCTGGCACACCAGAGGTGTTTCTTTGTACCTCTCAGTCGGGAGTTACTTGTTAAATAACAATTTCTTCACTGATTTATTTATTGTTTTCTGAATGTTTACTTATTCCCGCATCACTGCTCGTGTCTCTGCCTGGATTATTATCCAGATGATTCAGGCCCTTTCTGTAAACAGTTTTCTAAGCAGTTTGTCATTCCCAGTGTGTGCCGTACCTCTGCCCCAGATAAACTGGTGCCAGCGAGGCTCTTGCAGGGGAGACACTCTGACGCCTGCAAAGACCTCGCCAGCTTTTGGCATTTGCCTCCTGTGTTTTATTCCCTGAGTCGTGCAGTAAAATAAGTTGCTCAGAGCTCTTTCACCCTGTGCTTTTTCCTTTGGTGCAGTTGGCTTGCAGCAGAGTAAAAGATGAATAATTGGGATTATTTTTCTCTGGGCAATGCTTTGAATGAATGGAATTAAGGTTTGTAACCACTGTGGATCCTGGAAGCTTTTGCAAGAGATATTAAGTTCTTGAGTGTTTCTGCCAGTGTTTCTCCAGGCTTTCCGGTGACGCTCCGATGGGACAGCATTCATGGCACTGTTCCTCTGCTCCTACCCTGCAGTAACCTCCTTCCAGTCTCTTTTATTTTGGGAAGCATTTTTTGCTGGCAGCTAACTCTTAATAAACTGCTTTTATTTTCAAAGACCTTCATTAATCATGGATATTAAATAAGTAAGACACTTTGCTAAGTCAGCATCCTTGGACATGTGCAGACAAACCAACACCAGCTCCCTGCTTCCCGCTGCTCTACATGTGCTTGGGGCGTTATTTTATTTTCTTAATAGAAAACTTAAATAAGCCAGGAGGATTCTTCCAGCCCTGTGGAGGCTCGTCACCCTGGAGATCACCTCCCTGGTTTGCCACGTGAACTTGAGTGGCACCAGCACAGAGCTGGAGGGTTTGTTATCCCACTGCACATGGTGTGTGCATGATCTGGGGATGCTCAGAACATTAAACTTGGAATCTCAGGAATTTTGCTCACCAGGATGTGCTCTGAAGGTTCAGGAGGAGCTGTCTGGTTGTTTTACTCCTGGGCACCAGCTGTGCTGGGTTTCTCTTGGCTCAGTGATTTGGGTCCCCTGGGAGGAGAGAGAGCAAGTGGCTGAGCAGAGGTGGGAGGACGAAAGGTCCTTTTTCTGCTGTGCTCAGCTGAAGGTACCTTGCAGTGCTGTAAAAATGAGCCTGATTGTTCAGCAAACAAAGCAAAAAAAACACAAAAACCCCCACCCCAACCCTCCAGAAAACAAAACTGACAGCTGAAAAACTGTGCACAGCTTCTCCTGGAAAGACACAGGAAGTGACTTGAGAATAAAACCCAGCTGTGAAAACTTTCCAGGGAAGGAAAATCAGGACCTTCTGCAGGGATAGAGGAGGTTGCTCACCACATGCAGACCTGAGGCCCTTCCTAGGATCATAAAATTGTTTAGGTGGGATAAAACCCTTAAGATCAAGTCCAGCTGTTACTTACGCACTGCCAATCCCACCACTAAACCACATTCCCAAGTGCCACATCTACATCTTTTCAATACCTCCAGGGATGGTGACTCCACCACTGCCCTGGGCAGCCTGTTTCAATGCTTGACAACCCTTCCCATGAAGAAATTTTTTCTGATATCTGACTTAAACCTCCCCTGGCACAACTTGAGCCATTTCCTCTTTTCTTATGGGGTGTTGGGTGATTTGAGCACTAGCACTGGTGGTGAGCACCCATCTCCTGATCCTGGGTAACACTGGGGACTAGGGACGGGCAGCAATTAGTCCTGGGCTGGGAAGCTTGGCAGCAGCCCAGACAGGTTTGCAGATGCAGTAAAACTGCTGGAAAAGCTCCAGAACTGGTTGAAAGTCATCTGCTTTGGAATATGTACTAATATAATATTAATCTAATATATAATTTTAATATATTAATATATATTCCAGCAACTGGAGAAAGTAATTGCTTGAAAATGTCTGCAATGGAAGCACACTTTTTGGGGAGGAAATGTGCTAATAAATGTTCATATTTTATAGATGGTCCATAAATGTTAATGTGAATAATAGAGCACGTGATGCTTTTATTAGAAGGCTGCTGGGTGTACAGTAGGCTGGTGGTGCTGAGACCCTGTTTGAAGCAGAGGGTGATGCACAACCTCACTGCTGAGCTTGGAATTCAGCTCTGGAGTAAGAAACTCAGGGAGTAAAAAGCAAACTCAGAAGCTGGAGATCTTTGTGCAAGCACCGGAGTTTGCCAGGAGAACTGAAAGCAGAAAAGATTGAAAATAATCATGGATTTAACCACACTGCGACAATGCAGGTTCACTTCTGCTTTGCCTCATTTCTGCAAGAGATGCCTGCAAGGGTGACAAAAAGCAGAAGGAATATGCCGTGGGCCATGCTGATTGTGTCAAGTGTCCGTCTGTCCTGGTGGCCGCCTCCAGCCAGCTCAGTCTCCTTGGTTTTTTAGATCATGCAAAACCACATTTTAGAGGCATTCATGGGGGTTACCTTCACTGGGTTTGTTGTGGGATTTTAGGCTGTCTTTGTAAGCAGGGAGGTGTTTGTGCTTACATTTGTACTCTCTGTGTGCCACAGGCCATCAGGATCATTCGTACTGTCCTGGAGAAGTACGGGACCTACGAGAGCTTCGAGGTTGCCACGGGCGGGAGGCTGCTGAGCAAGTGCCAGATCTGGTCCGTGATCCGAAAGTACATGCAGAAGGAAGGCTGTATGGGAGAGGTAATCTGTGTCCCTGCTTTACAGCTTGTAAAACACAGCAAAATGTTTATTTCCTGATTAAAAGGACTCAGATTAAGAAATGTTTTGGTTATAAAGAGGAAACTTTTCTGCTCTGAGCAGTGGTGTCCTTTCACCTCCAGCTTCACCATACCCCAGCTTTAGGACATGAGTGCTGGTTCCCCACAAACTTCCTGTGATGTTTTCCATGTGCATCTCCCTTCTGTGCTTGAGAGAGAGGGAGCAGCTGCTGCTTGTCCGCATGGCCATACCAGGAGCCTTTTGCTGCGTCCACAAGGCATCAGTTTCTGTTGGGAAGTCATCCTTGCTGTTGGCAGTGGGAGGGCAGGCTTCTCCAACAGCTGCCTTAACCCACATGTCTGAAAGCAAAACCAGGGGAAGATTTCCTGCCATCCTGCAGGACATGCAGGTTATGGTGCTTTGAAACCCCAGGCTTGGGTTTTAAGGCTGGGAAATATGTGGTTAAGATACAACAGTAGCCATGTGGGATGGAGCCAGGGTAGTTCAACATCTCCTAACCTGGTTTCTCTGCACCCCCTGCAGGATCTAGCATGGGCCATCCCACAGCTGCCATTAGAGAGTTTTTTTCCCCCTTCTGCCAGCAAGGTGTGAGCAAGACACTTCCATTATCCTGGGTTCAAGGTCTGAGAAGGATTTCTGGACTTGGCTTTGCATTGGTTGGCTTGCAGGCCTCCCTGGGGCTGTTGGCTGCAGGGCAGGGACTGTGCAGTGCTGGCTGGTGTGGGGGCTTCCTCACCACTGCTTCTTGGCCAGACTCTTATTTCCTACCTTTGATTTTTCTCCTCTGTCTCCAAAGAGGGTTATGGATGAGCATTTCTCCAAAGCATCACCTCACCCAGTGGTACCCAGGGCACTCCATGCAGGCAAAAGCAGGAATGAGTAGTCCCCTGAGGTCCTTCCTGCCCAAGGATATTCCTTCCCTCCTCAAACACCTTTGGTTTGGCTTGATGCCTCCTGAGGGTGTTTCTGTGATGTGGATTTGGCACCTTGGTCCTCCTAAGCCTTTGCTTGGGACAGAACAGATTTCTGCAGATGTTTCCCTATAATTTGTCTGCCTTTGAGTGTCCAGAACTAGTCCCAGTACCCAGCCAAGCAGCTGCCAGTCTTACAGACTTGCACTTACAACTTGCCAGTTGAGCTCTATCTCTACTCTCTTCTCCATTAATTGAGCCCTGGCTGGGCAGAAAGTCTTTGATTTTCTTACATGTTGGTGTACAACTGCCTTCCTTCCAACCCTGTGTAATTGTCCCTGTGCTCAGAGCTGTGACGTGTTGGACCTTGTGGGTCCCTTCCAGCTCGGGACATTCTGTGATTCAGGGCTATGCAGGGTTCAGTCACTGTTTGCACATTGGTGTGCCTGTTTTATCTGGGACTTTTGATAAGTGCTTTCAAAACAATGAAAGCACTGGTTTGTTCCTTTCCATCCAATGGAAATTTTGCTGGATGTGTCTGGGGTAGGCAAGAGAGAAAGGTTTCACCTGCTCTCAATACAGAGATGTTGGCAGAGCTTGCCCCCTGTACAAGACCAAAACTTGTTGAAACTTCTGCATCACTGATAATCTCACACCCTATGGGGGAACTGGGCAGTTTCATGGGTGTATCTCCCTCCCTGCACCTGTATCTCTGATTCCTGACTTTCACCACCTGTGCCCTGTCTGTTCTGCTGTGCCCTTTGCTTCCCTGATACGTACTAATCGCCATGGCTTGCTTGAAAGAGAAGAAACTCGTGTGGGGGTAGCATTAGCCCAGAGCAGGAGCGGCTGGTGCGTCCCTGCCCATGGGCAATCCTGGCAGGCAGCGTGGCCAGGCTGGTGGCAGCCTCTGCAGCTGCCCTTTGTCCCCAGCACCACTCAGCAAAGGCAGGATCCTGCTTTCCAGCACCACAGGCAGCGCGCTCCCGGGTAAGTGTTCATGCTGTAATTAAATTTGTGCCCTCAAAAGCTGCTCTGTTGGGGTCCAAGCTGCAGATCCTGAAACTCTTCTGCTTTTCTTCTGATTTAGGACAGACATGATGCTGCCAGAGGTTTCCATATGGATTTCAGTGGGCTCACAGCTTGCAGCAGAGAAACACCTGGCCCCACTGGTAAGTGCTACATGGCAATCCTTGGGGTTGTGGAGTGTTATCAACCTAAACAGTGCTAGCTGGTGTCTCTTGGGACCCCATCAGTGGCATCCCTCTACCTCTGGGCTGCTTGCTCAGTGTTGGAGATCCTGAGCAGTTCCAGGTTACAGGGGAGAGACAAGAACCCATACCCCAGTGCCATGGGGACCACCAGATGCCTTCCCGTGGTTCCTTGGGATGAGCTCTTTCTCCATCAGTGCATTCACAAAAGCTTAACAAAACCATGGACCACAAGGATGCACTGGGGATGCTGCTCAGGATGAGAGAGGTCACAGACCTGGAGTGCTGGTGCTGCTGCTCTTTGTCTGGAGTTGCAGCCCTGGTTGTGTCTGCAAAGCTGGAGAGTCCCAAAACAAGGCAAGTGGTGCTGCTCAGCTGGATGGGTTTTTGTAGCAGGAGAAGGGCTGCAGTGGGCAGCATAAGAAGCTGTGGTCTCTGGCACTGCCCAGAGTCCCTTTCCATTGCTCCTGGATGGCTGGTTCTGCACGAGGAGTCAGAGGTGAACTGACAAGTCTCAGTGGTGGAGGGATTCCTTTTCACACTGGTATATTTTAACCCAGGTAAGCAGTTGCACTGTAAGTATTTTATGTTTGTTTGCCCAGCGGTGGACTCTGTTAGGCTGCACTTTTGGCTTTCATAATAAAGAATAATAAATCTGACTTAAAGCAAAACAATTCAGTCTCCTCTCTTTTTTTTTAACAAGAGAATTGTCATGTAGTAACACAGGCACATGTTTTCATCCTGAAAAGTGTCAGTTATTAAATAACAGATGGTTTATAGAGTTAATAGGTATGTAAGGGATTTTGATTGCTATCTTGAGGTTTGCCACTGCCTCTGATGCAAGAGCTCCCAGGGACCATCCTTCTCTGGTGATGCTGCAGATCTGAAGTCAGGTGGTCAGAAAGTGCTGCTGGCTGGCACGTTAACTTCTGGTGAGCAGCTCTCTTGGCTCCAGCACCTGTGATAGCCAGGTTTCTCAAAATAGCAGTTTTTTCTGTATAAAGATACTGAATAGTCCGACAAAGGCAATGCCCATCCCTGCTTTGAACTGTGGCCAGCACACATGGTTCCTCCTGTGAGGGTGGACTGGCATGGAGCCATTCTCACTGCTCATGTCTTGAAGCCTCAAATGGGAGAATCCGTGGAGGAGTCCATGAAAATGGAGCCAGAGCCTTGGATCCCTCAGGAGATGTTTCTTGGGGGTACAGAGCCATTACAAAGCTGGTGCTGTTGGGTGTTCAGAGTGGGGTTGTTTTGATGGCCAGAGTTACTGCCCCATCCCATTGCCACTGGGGATGCAGAAGGGGGACCAGGCAGGTCTCCAGAGGATGTCCATCCTGTGTGGCCACACAAGTGTGGGGAGCCCATGGGAATAAGGTGGGGGTGTGATTCTGGAGCCAGATGGGTGCTGGAGGAGGCTGCCCAGGAGCTGCCTGCTCCCCCCACAGTGCCTGCTCAGCTTTGTTGGCTGTAAAGAGATTAAAGGAGCTACTTCATCCCTGCATGAGATCATCTCTCTCCTCTCATTATCCCCCCCACCTCCAGTGGCTCTTGCTGTCTGTATTTCCTTTGGGGAGCTGCAGCACAACCCCGTGAGGGTGCAGCAGTGCCAAATGGTGCCATCCGTGGCATCTCTGGGTTTTTCTGACCATCTGCCACCATCTCACCCTCTGCTGAGAGCCAAGACCCCGCTCATGGCCATTGCCTCCTTCTTCTGCAGGTGGTGGTGCAGCTCACCGATGACCTGCTGTCCCAAGCAGTGATGATGGTGGAGGACAGCCGGCCCACACTGGCCATCAACCTGGCCGGAGCCCGGCAGCACTGGCTGGAGGGGATGCTGCGCCACGAGATAGGTCAGCTGGGGTGGCTGTGGGTGGGGGCAGAGCTGGGGGTGCTGTGAGCATTCACTCCTGTCCCCTCTCCCCAGGCACCCACTACATCCGGGGGGTCAACAACACCCGCCAGCCCTGGCACAGCTCCGAGGGCCGCAAGCAGTACAGCCTGAAGCCCGCCAACCCCACGGAGGAAGGCTTGGCCAGCCTGCACAGCGTCCTGTTCCGCAAGCAGCCCTTCCTGTGGCGGGCAGCCCTGCTCTACTACACCATCGAGCGGGCCAGCCGCCTCTCCTTCTCTGCCCTCTTCCAGGACCTGGAGCAGTATGTGCAGGATGCCAGTGTCCGGTGGGAGTACTGTGTGCGGGCAAAGAGGGGCCAGACGGACACCTCACAGCCAGGTACCACTTGGGGGGTGTGAATTGAGCTCTGGGAAAAATTCTATTTACTTATTATATATATATGTGTATATATATATTTGAGAAGAAACAGAGTGTGGTATGTTCTGCTGCTGTGTAGGTTGAGCATCACCAGTCCTGTAGAGTGTGAGTTGGCATAGGCAGCCGGAACAGACACAGACTCATGGCTAGAACACAAAAAGTAAATTTATTTGCATTACCTCGCTAACTGGGGGATCCCCAGAGCAACACCCAACACCTGGGCAGAGGAACACAAGATCAGAGGGTCACCAGCCTGCTGTTCACAGGCTTATCAAGAGTTACACCCAGGTGCAAGGTCACTTGAGCAATTTACAATCCTCTAGATCAGTGTTTTGCTTTTAACCCTTTCCTCCCAACACAGCCACAGCACCCAGTCCCTCCATCCCTCCCCATTCCCAGCACCACTTTCCCTGTCCCATGGGAATGACTTGCACAAGCTCTTGGGAAAGCAGCAGGCAAAGGAGAAGAAAAATGAGCATTACTGTGGGTACATTTGGATGCCTGCAGTGATTTACCCTTTAAAAAATTACTTGGGAAGAAGTGTGAAAGTATCCCAGTGGGGTTTGTGGCTCTCGCTGCACCCAGCTGTCTCCCGAGTGCTCATCTCTTGGGACCCAGCTGTCCTGAGCCTTGGCACACTCATGGGCAGTGCCCTCGTTCTGGTTATTGTGGTCAGCAAACATTCAGGCAAGTGGAGGGTGGTGGGAAGCCAGGAGCCCTCTCCCAGCCCTTTTCTGCTGTTCCAGGCTGTTTCAGTAAGGACCAGGTGTACCTGGACGGGATTCTCCGCATCCTGCGCCATCGGCAGACCATCGACTTCCCACTCCTGGCTGCACTTGGAAAGGTAATAGCCAGGGTGAGGGTGGGGCAGGGGGTGGCTGATCCCACAATCTCATCCCATCCCAAAGCTCACACAGGCTCCCTCAATCTCATGGCTTCCCAAAAACCAGCCCTTGCCTGGCAGCCCTTCAGCTCTTAGTCTTTCCCTGTGCTTACAGGTCTCTGTGTGCCAGGGAAAGGCTGTGCTGGCTAGGATGCAAGCAAGGACAGGACAATCCATAATCCTCTGTGGGAGACCTTCTGGAAGAGGCTTAACCCAGCAGGTTGAGCCTTTCTGGCCCTTGGCCACAGCAGTCCTGCTGTCACCTGTCCTTGCAGTGACCGAAATTTACCAAACCCACAAATCCTTGCAAATCCCACACCCCCAGCAGCTCTCCTACTGCCTCCCCACAAGCAGCAGGGGTGTTTTGACTGACCCAGGGGGGCTGCAAGGGGACCAGATGCCCCCCATGGCACCTGCCAGGCTTTGGGATGGAGAGGACTGACCTCATCTCCATGCTTTCTGCCAGGTCTCCTATGAAGATGTGAATCGGCTGAAGAAGTTTGGGGTCCTGGAGAAGGCCCGCATTCCCCATTTCATGCAGGATCTGGAGCGGTACATGAAGCAGCTGGATCACATTGTCACCACCAATGGCCTGAATGAGGAGGAGCTGGAGCAACTGCTGCCCGACTGAGGGGCACCCCCTGAACCAGCACCCCAAGGGTGTAACTGGTGCTGTTTATTGGGTATTCATTGGGGCTGGAGCAGAGGGCAGAGCCCGAGGCGGGCGCTGTGCATGTACTGCTGTGTAGGGTAGCGCGGCCAAGGGCCCGTGTGGTTGTGTTGATGTGTCCCCTGCATCGTCCCTGTGTATTTTGGGGATGGCTGTGCCACTCCACGTGGCTTTGGGGAGCCAGAGGGTTCACGGGGAGCGAGGGCAGAGTTGGGGCGATGTGCTGGTCCCTGAGTGCAGAAGGCTGTTCTGGGGGAGTTGCAATGGGGGGATTTCTGCAGGGTACCAGGAGTGCTCCCAGCACTTTGGGGGCACTTACTTGGAGCCAGCAGACAGGGCTGAGTGCTCTGGGCTGTGTCTGGCAGGGAATAAGGGCTGGAGTACACCCACAGATTGCCCCATGGATGCCTTTTCCACTCCCTACCCCTCCCCTCATGTCTCCCACCAGCAGCAGGAAGGACTTTAATTCCCCATTACCAATCTCTGCCCAGCTCTGCACCCCAACTACAGCCACCCTGCCTGGCTTTGAGGACTCAGGCTGGGGATTGGGCTTGATGTTAGGAAAAAGCGTGTAATAAAGGTGATGTAATGGAAAAGACGTGTGGGTAAAAGGTTGTGGACAGCATCAAAAAACAGGCTGGCACCACTGTGAACACCCACTGTGCCTCTTGCTGGCACAGGCAAAGCTGCATAGTCTGAGCTGGAAGGGGTCATGGATTGTGACAAACATACTGGACATGGACATCAGTAAATCAAAGCAGGCAAAAGTAAAAACTGCCCTGAGCTGTTCTTGCTGTCTAACACATGAGCTCTGGAGGAGTCATGGCACCCCTGGGAGTACCCTCTCAAGAAAAATCAAAACAAAAAAACCCCAAACCAAACAAACCTCACAGCTTCTTGTCTTACATCCCACTGGGCTCCTCCAAAGGTAGCATAGGCCAGTCTGGCTCCAGAGAGCTCAGGCTCAATCCCAAAAGCTCTGCATTTGGCTGCAAGCCCTGTTCGCAGCATCCCCAGCTGCCCCTCACTCCTGATCCTGCAGGGCAGCTGCAGTTTCTCCACAGGGTGCAGAGGCTGTAGCAGGCAGGGCAGCACAAACCAAGCTTGGGAAAGGAGGAGAGCACTTATCTCTGGTGATTCTGCTCCCCTCTGGTCCAGCTCTCCAAGACCATGCTGGCACTTTTCACAGCTCCCCTGCACAAACCCACTGCCAGCACGGTCAATTAAGACGCTGCTCTTTAATGTACTATTTCCTCCAACATTGCACTCCCCAACACTGAACGTGATACAGAGCTGCTTTAAAAAGATATTTACACACATCCCAGCATCACCCCCTTGTCAGCCCAAGGAGCAAGGCCTCAGCCCGTGCTAAGACCCAACCAAGTCTCTTGCAGCCTTTCTGGCAGCAGTGACAGAGGGCAACAGAGCTACTGCGGTGGTTTTGGATTGGTTTTGGTCGCATCCCTGATGAAATAACAGCATGGAGATGGGAGAGGGTGTTGATCTATCCCCAGCCAGGGCTAGAAGCGCTTCATCTGTCGGCGTTCCTGTCGGCGCTGCTTCTTCTCGTTCGGCTCCTGAGCAGCGGGCGCGGACTCGGCCGTAAACCAGGGCCCCAGGATGTTCACCCACAGCAGGTAGAGAGCGCGCCCCGGAGCCTGCAAGACACACGTGGCACACACTCAGTCACGCTAGGGACAGCACTGGCAGGGGGGTGCTAGGGGCATTCGGGCTGAGGGAGACAAAGCAGCTGAATTAGAGGCATCTCAGGGTGCACAGAAATCAAAGGCAATGGCGAGTGTCCAAAATAAACAGCCTGGTTCCATTTCATGGTTGAGGAATGTATACAGTGCTTAGACTTTATACACAGAAATCCCAGCATCAGGTCTGAATTACCCAGAGGGATCCAAATGTCCAGACATTCCGCCTCTCCTTCCTTTGGAAAACACACCCACATTTCTTTGAATTTATGGAAAAAGCGATCCAGATGGTCTCCAGGGGACAGCCAAGTATAGGCTGCCCTCTGCCAGGCCAGCTAGAGAGGAATTTGTGGGTGAGGACTGACATGAGATCAAGGACTGAACTGGGAAAACTTTCCATGCTCCCACATTTGCCTTCAGTACCTTTGTGGGATGTCCTCTGTGGGTTTTCAAGCAAGGCAAGCACCCTGAATAGAAGCCAGCACGGTGGCTCTCCTCGCCACACGGACCATATCCCACAGCATCAATGTGATGGATGGCAAATATGGCGATTTATTGCAGGGGAATTTAACATTTTATAACCTAGGGTCACTGTGCTACTCCCATCTGCTTTCATCATTGTTAGGTGCTATTGGCTAATTGCAGAGGGCCTTACTATCCTAACAGAGAGGGGTGGGTTACTAGCTTTCCGTTACATCCCAGTATTTTCCGAACGCAAGGCTTTAAACTACAACAGTCCTCAAAGCAAATGTGGGATTTTTAAACTAAATGGAGATTTTTTTTCTCCTTCCTCACAAGCAGTTTTAGCTGAAGACACATGACAAACGTTTCAGGAGCAGAAACAGTTTGGTGTGTTAAGGGGAATGAAAGCCTGTAGTATTCTGTCTACCCAGAGGCACAGTGTCCGGCAGATCCCAGCCTTGGTCCATGCTGAATGGCTGCAAAAGCCAAAGCAGAAGAAACACTTTATTACAGACACAGAAAGACTCTGTGCACCAAGACAGCTTTGATCTACCTCATGTTGCTTGTTGCCCTTTCATAGGACCAGAGGAAAAGACAAAGGCCAGCCTAGTTTTTGCATGGTTGACCCAGAGGGATCAGGACCTCCTTGCCTTGTGCAGCCTCATTTTTAAATATGGAGATTAAAAAACGTAATAGAAAATAGTTCGAACCTGAAACAGGACACTGAAACTAAATGGATAAATAATGTCCTCCATCCTGAAGACAGGGAAAGACCGCAATAATGCAGAGCAAGATGGAAAACAGCAGGGGCTGGGGCTTACCAAGAGCCAGAAGTACCAGACGTAGAGCGAGAAGCAGCTCAGCACTTGGACTATAGCTGTCAGCAGGATCACATCCTTGAGGTGCCTGAGGGAAGAAAAGCAAAGCATGAAGCTTTCATTCCAACCCCTGCCAAACACAGCAGCTCCTCTGCCAGCACAGTCTGCACTGCCTCAGGGGAGCGACCCTGCCCAACCCAGGGACTGTCCCTGCAGCCCTGCTTTGCCAGTTATCTAGAAGAATCAAAGCAGTAAACAAACAACAACATCAAAATACTCTGATGAATTAAAGAGATGATCTCCCTTAGAAAAAAACATTGAGAAAGCTGAGGAATTGCAGGGGCTTGGAAATCAGCAACAGTACCACCCCCCACCCCCACAGCTGAAACAGATCAGCAAATCAGCACCTGCTGATTTGACACCTATAATGACATAAAGTGTAACTCCTCACGACTGGCTGTGCTGAAGGGAGCTATGAATCCTCCCCATGCCATTTCACAGGCTGACAGACACACTTGGGGTCATTGAAGGACAAGCTGAGCTACACCAACACACAGCTCCTCCTCCCCTCCTGCTTATCTGACTCCAGCTCTTCCATGCCAGCCTCAGGCAGAGCTGAGAGCAGCTACAGAGAGGAATAAGCTGCCCACGCCTCAACCACCGCCCTCGGGGGATCTGACACCCAGGAGAGGTAAACAGGTATTAATTTTTCAACACAAGCCTCAGGGAGTGCCATGAAGGTTTTAGAAAAAGGCCAACTCTCACTCTGGTTAAATCATCATCTGCTGGAGTAAAAAACCCTTGAGTCACATCCAAGAACAGAGACAAGAAAACAAAGACTATGGCATAAACAACATTGACTCAAGACACTGCAGGATCCGCCATCAACAGCTCTAGCACAAGACACTGAGGGTTCAGTGACCTCTGGCATTAGCAGAGGCCACAGAGGGGTGAAGGCAGAGCTCCTACCAAACCCAGCTCTCACAGAGACCATGAAGATGAGCCTTCCTCAGCCCCAGAGCAACACAAAGCATCCATTTCAGTGACAGACAGCATGAGAAAAATGTCATGAAATCCACAGTGTTCCAGAAGCAGCTTCAAAGGAGCAGCATTAAACAGCTGCAGCTTGCTCAACTAAGAGGCTGGAAACATCCACTGCTTTCTGAAGTACCTGCTAGCCTAGGATGGCTCCCTGATCCCCAGAGAGGTAATTCAGAGGTACAGGGTAAGGATGGGAACTTCAGCTCTGAAGGTTTTGTTTTTAGAGCCCTACCTCCTCTGTGTTTTGCACAGCCCATAACTCAGATAAGCATTAATTCAATTTAATGTGTCATAAACCCCACCCCAATTGCTCAGGCAGAAAAACCTCTGTGCCTCAGTAGCAAGGGAAGAACATCTGCACCCAGGACTGCAGCAGTGCTGTGGCTGTGCCTGTCACATTTTCACAGCAGGTGATGGGATCCCTGTGCTACCTCCTGTCAGTCATTTCCCCTGGCAGCACCATCACACACACAGAGGGCACTTATCAGGCACTCCTGCTGCAGGCAGAAAAGGTACCACTCCACCAACCCAAGCACAAGATGAGACCTCATCCTATGCTGAGACAGCAGGTTCCCCTCTGCCTGCTGTTAGCACCACCAGGCAAAAATCCAGACTTACATTAATAAAACTATATATATCAATATATGACTCTGACAGCCTGAGAACCTCTCATGCAACAGAGGGCTCAGCTGGAAACAAGGCCCCAATGTGCTTCTTCAAAAGCCTGGCAGCAAGGGAAAGACAGAGGTAAACATGGCCAAAAACATGTGAGGAAGGAGCCAAGGACCCCAGCACCTCGCTGAGCACACGCTGAAGATCCCCAGCAGAGGCTGGACCAACGGGCAGAGGCTGAATGCAGGGAAGACAAAGAGCAAAGCTTGATGTGTACACAACTACCTGGCAGTTTCCTGTAACTAGTCTGAGGCTCACTGTTGGAAAACATGTAAATCTAAAAGGTATTTCTGCTGTACCAGCACTGCTGTCTCTTTATTTTATTTAGAAGAGCTTTGCAGGAATTACTGCTGTGTTTCCTGCAATACTGTGGCATTCCTTCACCAAGGAAAACACAGTTACAGTGGTGCCAAGAACATGCAGAGACTCAGAGCTGTCTGCAGAGGGACATGAATGCGCAAGCATGGGGGACAGAAATGGCTGGGGAGGTGACAGGAACTGGCTGAAAGAGAGGCAAGATTTTTTAGTGTGTAGAGCATTTCAAGACATGGCCAGTTTGCAACCAGGATGGCCTAACAGGCAGCATGTGCCCTTCTGCTCTGGCACACATTACCTGCTGTGCTGGTTTAAAAATAAAACACCTATCACTGTGCTGCAGTAGTGTTTGTTAACTGAAAGATGATTGTAAACTACTCCTGCTGAACTCGTGATCTCTTACCTCTACAGCTCAGGCCTATGGAGAGTGACTGTGCCAGGCTGACACACCCACATGGTGGCTCCTGACTGGGGCACACCAAGCCAAGTGTTCAGGTAATAAGGAGAGTTAAGGAAGGTACACTCTTGAGAAAAAAATAGCTACAAACTTCCAGCTCCCTTCATGCCCATGCCAGTGGGCAAGCTGAGGAAGGAGCTGAGGTCCAGCCTTCTCCTTGGGAGACTGTCCTGGCTCTGCGTGCACGCTCAGGCAGCAGGTCCTGCTCACCTGGACTCGTGCGGGTGTGGACACTCACTCTGCCATCCCCTGCTCCATATTCAGGTCAATTCCCCCGTCGGCAAGGCTGCCATCGTCTGTGAAAGACGGCTTTGCCATGGAGTTCATGGACCGGTAGCTGGTGCCGTAGACCACCAAGCTGAAGAAGAACACGACCTGCAACAGGGAAGCCGCTGTCAGCTGCGATGGCCACGACCCCGGGGCCCCGGGGCCATGAACGAGCCCCAGCCCGGGTGCCCCCGCCGGGGCAAAGCACGGTGCCCGGCGCTCACCCACGTCCAGGCGGAGGCGGCGGAGTAGAAGATGACCAGGTTCACTACGGCGTATATGGCCTGCGGAGAGAGCACGGCACAGCTTTCCTCGTCTGCCCGCTCCCGCCCCGGCCCGGCCCGCGCCCCGCCGGGCCCTCCCGGCCGCACTCACGGAGGCTCCCAGGATGATGCGGAGGTAGAAGCGCAGCGTCTCCCGGTTCTCCTCGAATATCTGCTTCTTGCCCTTGGTGCCCGCCTTCCCCTTGGGCTGCGGAGCCAAGAGAGGCGGTCAGCGTCTCCCCGGACTCCCGGGCCCCGCAACCCAGGCCCCGCACTCACCGCCATGGCCGCGCCAGCTCCGCGCTCCGCTTCCCGCGGACGTGACGCGACGGAAGCGGCGGGACAGAGCCCGGGCCGGGCGGGACAGAACCGGGGCGGGACAGAGCCCGGGCCGGGCGGGACAGGGCCCGGGCCGGGCGGGACAGAACCGGGGCGGGACAGGGCCCGGGCGGGGCGGGACAGAACCGGGGCGGGACAGAGCCCGGGCCGGGCGGGACAGAACCGGGGCGGGACAGAGCCCGGGCCGGGCGGGACAGAACCGGGGCGGGACAGAGCCCGGGCCGGGCGGGACAGAACCGGGGCGGGACAGAGCCCGGGAGGGGTCGGCCCTACCCTGGGATCCTCCCACAGAATCGCAGACTAGTGCGGTTAGAAAGGGTCACTTGGTCCCAGCTCCCTGCTCAAGCAGTCCTCCCAGAAGCGGTTTTTGAGTATCTCCAGTGAGAGAGACTCCACACCCTTTCTGGGCGAGCGAACTGGGAAGAACTTCTTCACTGTGCGTGTAAGAATGCAAAGGAACAGAAAGGTTGCCCAGCATGTAACTGGGACCACTCACAGTGTTCCCATCCTTCCTAGGCTGGAAATGGCCTTTGCTGTAGTCTTAGCTATAGGGAGCTTGACTCTAAGCCTGCACATCAACACCAGGAACAAGATCTTGCCAGCCATCCTCCAGCATCTTCATGCACAACTCCCACAGTGCTGCCATCACAGCCTTACCCACTCTGGCCCCTTTTGACCCTCAGTCTGTCTGAGCCCTCACCCAAACCTTTGGAAAGGACACGGCTCCGAGTTCTCCACAAGTGTTTATTGTCCCAATACACAGGAGACAGAGGCACGGTGAATCCTGCAGACCTGTGGCTGTTAGCACAACACGCTTGGGAGAAGCTGCAGGCACGAGGAGGTGCAGGGCACTGGGGTGCGGGCTGTGGGGCTGGGGAGGAGGTAGGTTGTCGTGGTGCAGTAGTGCAGCAGCATGGCTGAAGTGTGCAAGTATCCGTCCCAGGTGGGGAAGGCATCGCAACTGGCACGATGGGCAGACCAGAGTCTCCTCCTCACACCAGGCCCAGCTGAACGGTGCTGGGAAAAGATGGCTTGTACCCTAAATACCCCCATTCCAGGACAGTGCAGAGGGCTTGGCAAAAACACCCTTCAGTGCAGGAGGGGCCTGGCAGGGCAGGCACATAGTGCCCTGCAGATGCCATCTGCTTGACAAACTTAATGGAAAGGTGTGTTCCATCCTTTTTCTAACCACTTTGTTGTCCAGAAAGGATCCCCTACACTGATGGCGAAAGTGAGGCAGTGCAGATTCGTACCTTTGTAGTGTTACTCCCCCTCCAGCTATCCCAGGGCTACCTGTATCTTTATTCCAGTCCACATCCTTGCCCTCTCTGCCCAAAGCCTGGCTGCAGTGTGGGGGAATTAGTGCCACCACACAGGGGTTTGACTGTCTATATGTCATGTCACCTCCCAATGGCAGGGGGACAGAGCAGCCAGGTCACCTGCCTCAAACAGAAGGCTAATGCTTGGTGGCTCATTCCCATGCTCTTTAGGACAGCAGGACACAGACAGGGAAGGGTGGGACACCAAAGCCCCCAGCCAGCACCTGGCCTGTCCCTTTGGGCCAGAGATGAGGGACAGAGCCTGGAGGGAGGGGCTTGATTTTGAGTGGTATAGAGGGTGGGGACAGGGCACAGGGAGGAACTCACTGCTCTGCATGGCTAAAGTCATAGCAGAAGTTTAAGTTGCTGGGGGGCTTTGGGATGGGAGGGGGGTCGTCGGGAATGCTGATGTTCTCCAGGTCCAGGAGCCGCAGCTTGAGCTCCATGGACAGCAGAACATCGAGGTCTGTTTGTGTTCGCTCACTTGTCATCTCCTTGCCCAGCAACACGTTCAGCCCATCCGTCCAGAGGCAGAACTGGGGAAACAGAGTATGGGCATCTCTGGCACCAGCCTGCTGTGGCTTCCACCGCCCAGGGACACACACAGCTCACTCTCCTGACTGCTGTCCCCTGGCAGAGACATCTTGGGCACTGTGTGCCACCCCAGCAGGCCCCTGGAGCTCACCTCGTACCGGGTGGGGGCAATGAAGTTGAGGCAGCATTCCTCCACATCGTGCACAATGGAGAAGGCCAGCTCCAGGACATCCTGCAGGGACAGCATAGGGGGTAGCTGGCTTCTCAGCTGGACTCCTCCCAGCCCTGGTAGGGTTCAGAGGAGGAGCTGCACCCAGCCTCCTCCTCTGCACTCCAGGAGACCCAAGAGGTCTCTGTCCATGAAACCATGCAACCTGCCACCATCCACCCACTCCCAAACCCCATCCCCAGCTGGACAGGATAGGGTGTGAGGTGCTGACCTTGTTCTGCTTCCCAGAGCTCTTTGTGTGTGGACACTCCTTCCCCACCAGCAGCATCTTCATGTCCGCCACAGGAACTGGGGCAAGTGGAAGAGCTATAAGCTCCCTCTTCCCATTCTCCTCCCCCTCTTCCAGATCCCCCGTGCGCAGAACCCAGTACAACCCAAATGTGGGGACTCACAGCCATCCACAGCTTGGGCTGGGGGGCTCAAGCCACTCAGCACCCTTTGGGAAGCCAGTCTGCCCCAGCCTGAACTCCCACAGCTCCCAGTCCCACCATACCAGCAGACACTGGGACAGCCATGCAGCAGCCAAGCAGAGGGGCAACTCCCACATTAAGGCAGTCCTAATCTGGAGGTTATCAGAGGGCTCCCCTCCCTCCTTCCCACCCACTCTTCCCTCCATCACCTACTTTTCTCTGGCAGGCTCTCGATGGGGGGAGACTGCACCCCCTCCTCCACGTCCCCATAGTGCAGCACTTTGTGGTTAGGGGACAGGCGGCAGAACCACAGCTTGTCTGCAGCAGAAGAGCCATGAGAAATTCTCAGCCTCCCCTTGCAGAGATGCCCTTCCCAAGGGGGATTGAGCTGCCTCCTTATCAGCACTCCCCATTCCTCCCAGCCCATGGGTTTAGCCCATATCAGCTGTCTAGGGAGTTGGCATTCTATTCCCACAGATAAACTGGGACTTCCCCGGTGGCAGCAGACATGGGAATAAGGTTCTATCCCCCTGCCAGGCCCCCCACCCTGGAGCAGGGTTGTGGCACCCACCCTGCCTGCGGCGGCTGCTGATCTTGCGGAAGAGGGTTCCCTCGCAGAGGTGCAGCAGGCGCTGCTGTCGGATCAGCTCCAGAAGCTCTGGCTTCAGCTTCTCCCGCAGTTCCCTGGGGTGAAAGCCAGCAGAAGAGGAGCATAGCCATTTCAAGAGGCACTTGCTGACCTCCCAGCCCGATAGCATTGTCCCTGCCTCAGGCCCCCATCATGGCCCCACTCCCTGCCCACAGCCCACTCACAGCACAGGCACAGCCAGTGTCTCCTCCTGGTGCAGCCGCTCCGTCTGCCGCAGCTTCAAGATCTCGCTGTAGTTCAGTGCGTTCACTCTGGTCTTGAATAGCTCCAGGGATGTGGGCTTGAGGGACAGGATCCTGGTGATCTGCTCCCGCACCACCTGCATCACCTGCCAGGCCCAGCACATCAACTGTAGTTTGGTGACACTCCCCAAATCCCTGAATCTGTACTCCCATCCAGGGACCCTGTCATCCCCTCACCTTGTCAAAGTCCTCCTGGGTTGCTCTCATCTCCTTCCATGTCTTGTTCACCAACTGGATGCAGATGCAGAATAGCTCTTCAAAGAAATGATCCTGCCCGAAGAACATTGGGTAAAAGGCCTGAGCCGTCTCCGAGCCTGTGGTGAGAAGGACAGATGAAGCCAGACTCCCAATTTTTCCAGGGGATTTCAGTGTCCAGGGAAACCTGGGTATTTCCCAGCCCTACATCCCCTTCCCATGCTGTCAGCCATGCCAGAGCCTGGTGGCCACATGGATGCAGTCCTCCATCCTGGGAGCTTGTCCCCCAAGCAGCAGGGCAGGGAGGAGAACAAGCTTGGGCACACGTACACGGCTCTCCAATGTGCAGGATCTCGCAGAGGATCAGGGTGAGCTGGATGCTGCTTCGAGCAAAGGGACATTCGTGTTTGTCTTCCCGGCTGCTGTTCTCAAGGACAAACTGTAGAAGAGGGCCATAACCTCATGTTACATGGACTCGGAGGGCTGCCCCAACAGTGGGTGTCACACATGCCACACTCCTTCTGCATTCCTAGTCAAGCTGTCCTGCCAAAGGGTGAAGCCATCGCTAACACAAGTGATCCACTCTTCCCAAAATCCAGCCCCAGCCTCCTCCTTCCCTTGTGGCAGTGTGGGAGTTGGTCACAGGCACTGCAGGTTGGAGCACAGCTCATGCCCTGCTGGTTTTGCCCAAACTGCCCCAGTTTGCTCAAGGCTTGGAAACCAAGCTGTAAGCAAACCCCTAAAAATTATGGGGACCCTTCAGAGGCACTGGCCTCAAATGGCTTCTCCTACCCACAAGAAGGACTCGTCTCCATCTGAAACAGAGCAACAATAGGACACTTGCCTGGGTGTGGCCAAGGACCCAGGATCACAAGGAAAGCAAAAGAAGGTAGAGATCCACCAGCACTTCTCCCACCAGGGAGTTCCCTAGGACAGCACAGCACCTACCCTGCTGTAGGCATTAGGGGTGTTCCTGGAGAAATACACCATGTTGTCCAGGGCAAGGAGTCCTGGTGGGGCACGGTGGAGATCCTCTGCTGGGTTGCTGTTATTCTAGGAGGACACAAAGAATGCAACTTAGCAGCTGTTGCTTTGTTCTTCAAGCAGCAGTGTCTTCCCAACACATCCATGGGGTGTGCCTTTGAGTCCCAGCAGCTCCACAGCACTCGCTGTTCAGGAGTGCTGAGGGAGCAGAAGGGAGGTACTGCATGGTCCATCAGCATCAACAGGGACACCAGGCTTAGGGGAGCCATCAGGAGGTGCCACCAAGGCCATGTAGTGGAGCCAGCTGGGGGCTTGGGGGGATGCAGGGGGAACACACCACGAAGCCCAGCTTGCGGAATTCCTTGGCACACAGGGATCGCCGGCGTTCGGTGCTGAAGGTGCCAGCAGGCACCTCGCTCTCCGACTCAAAAGCAGTTTGGCGCAGGGAGTGGAGGAGATCCCGCTGTTCCTGGAGGGAGAGTGGAGAGGAGGCGATGACAGCGAGCCCCACAGAAGCAGGTTCTCCCAGGCAAACCCAAATGTGTTGGGTTCACCCAAAAGTGAACTACTTCCACAGGTGGAAGAGACCAGGTCCAGACTTGCAAGGAGAGTACTCCCAGACCTGTGAGTAGGGATCCATGGACATTTTCATGCGATGCTCGCACAGGTTGAGGCTGACAGACTGCAGCACGTAAAGATAATGGGCCATCTCATCCCCCAGTGGCTCGGAGCTGTGGATAATGTTCTACAGGAGACAGAAGGTTCCCCCATGCTGCTGCTTCCAGTCCAAGCACAGGACCCAACACCCAAATCTCAGCAGGTCCTGCTGCTCAAAGGGGTGTTGGGAAGTGGGAAACTCCCCTTAGGGTTGGGCAAGATCTGTGTGCACTAAACTTCAGGCAGATAGGGGTGCAACCCTGGGCATGTGGGTGCCAGCAGAGCAGCACCCATAGGCATTCCCAAGGATGGGGTATGGGGCACACAGGCAACCCAGCTAAGCACCATCACCAAAGGTTGGAGCTCAGGGGACAGGGTCTGGGGAGAAAGGACAGAGAATGAAACACAAAGCAGATCCTTGCACAACCCCAGCTCCTCACTTTGTGGATAAACTGCCTGATGTTCTTCTCCCTCAGGTAGTCCATCATGTCCTAGGGAAAAAAAAGGCTGTGAGATATTCCAGCTCAGCACACCACCATTTCCTCCCCAAAAAAGAAAGAGGCAGAGTTAGGACATAGACTTTAAACATCTCTGGGCACTTTTTGCAGCCCTGCCATTCCAAAGAGTACAAACCCCACAGCAGAGGACCCAGCTGCCCAAGGAGGGCCCACCCTGAGGGCTCAGATGTGCCAGGGGCTGGGTCATTACAATCACTGTGCCACCACCAACTGTGATTCTTCTGTCATTTGAGACAAAAAGTCCTGACAGCTGAGGGCTCTCAGCAGAGCACCCTGGTGTCAGAGGCACTGTGGTGCCTGACGCTGCAATGCCACCACCATGCCATGGTGCCCCTCACCCGCCGCTCGGCGTCGGTCGCGCTCAGCAGCAGTGCAATGAGCAGAGCCATCGCCTTCAGCTGCAGATGGGCATTTGTCCTGTGGGAGGAAGAGCAGGAGGATGTGAGAGTCACCAGCTCTGAGGATGGGGGCAAATGGTGCTCTGGGTTCTCCACTTACGCCTGCAGGTGGGTGAGAAGACGGTCCAACGTCACTTCTTTTTTGACCACCTCAAAGAGGAGGCGACTGGTAGGCACCATATTCTCCAAGATAGACAAGGAGAGCTGCTGGATAGATGCATCCACTGCATTCATGTTGACATAACTCACTATCTATGAGACACAAAACCATCTGTCAATGGCAGGCTAAGCCTGAAGCACAGGGATAACAAAGAATCCCACAGGCACAAACTGTGGACATTGTAGAAAACTCTTACTTTCTTGATGAAGACTGTACTAAGATTTTCCCAGGAAACAAAATCATGCTCCATCAGCTCTGTGAAGGCTTTGAGGGTGTGAGCCAGCATCTCCCCTGCACTGGAGGGACAGATGAACAAATACAGTGAGGATGGCTCCAGACATCCCACTCCCATCCTACAGTGGTGTCTCTGCAGCTGAACATTGGTGGGCATGTTAGAAACAGCTAGAGAAGAGAGCAGAGAGCAGGAGAAAGGAAAGAGACTGTTGGGTAAGAAAACAGACTCTCACTTAGTCATTCCAGGAACTTGACTTCCCCAGGAAGTCAAGGCAGGAGAAGTTCAGTAGTTGGAAAGCTCCATCACCATGGTACAAAGATCATTGAAGACAAGGTCTTGGGAAAGTTGAACCACCCCACATCCCTCCCTCTACTTCCAAGAAACATGTGCTGCATTGCTTGATTTCACATTCTCTGTGTGACAGGAGCTCAGAGGAACTGCACCATCAGATCCTCAAAGAGTCAAGCAGGCAGTGGTATTTGGCAACCAGGGTTTTCTCAAGCTACCTGCAGACCTCTTGCAGCTAAAACCTCAGGGCAAAGGGATCATTCAGGGTGGCAGGAATGAGCAGCAGCACTGGAGGCCAAGATGATCACAGGAGGTTTCCTGGTAGCAAACCCCATGAGGCCACACATAACCCAGCCAGAGAAGGGATGGAAGGTTCAAGTCTGGGCACATTCACAAGCAGTCAGGACTGCATATCTGTGGGGACCTTCCCCTGGCTGCCAGCGTGCAGGGACACAGCCAGAGTACAGGCATCAACAAGTCAGGGAATAAAAGAGTCCACTCCAACACCCAACTTGGAGCTCATTCAGCATTAACAAGGGAGAAGAAAAGTCAAGGACTGCAGTGAAAGTCCTGTCCTGATACTCACTCATTCCCTTCCTCCACAATAGAGTAGATTTGCTTCAAGCCATTCCTGCTGATGAACTCTTGAGCAAAAGTAACATCCTGGGAGAGGCTTGCAAGCTTTTTTAGTGAGTCAGTCTTCACATCCACATTCTTGCTCTGGATCCCGATATACAACCGCTCTGCTTCTTGGTCCTACCAGGAAGGAAAGAATCAAGCCAAAGGGGCTCATCAAAAGACAGCAAAAAGCTTGAAGGTGGCTGTAAGAGCTGAAGTGCAAGTTTTGGAAGGAGTCTCAAGCTAGAGCAGCCCCAGTAAGGAGCTGGACCAACAAACAGAGCCACCAGAGCAGAGACCAGGTGGAGCTGAGGATGGAGGTCAAACTGGCATGACACCAAGGACACTTGATGAATTGGCCCCCGCGTCCAAAGCATTTCAAGATGATTTAGTTTCTCTTCAAACTCCCCCAAGCTCTGCTGAGGGAAAATGAAAGCTGAGACATGTCTTCTGCCTGTGTTATTTCTGCTGGGTCTGAGGCACAGAGAAGAGCCATCATGAGCTCAAATCATGGAGGCAATCAGAGGCAGAGTGCTCGGAGAACCCCACTGCAGGGGCACGGAGCACCAGAGCGGAGGAGGAGACAGGGGGGCAGAGGGATGTACCGGGGAGGTGGTCAGCCGTAAAATGCTCCCGTTCTTAATGTCCCTGCGGTTCTGTAAGGAGAAAAGGAGCCAGTGAGCCGGTGGGCGCCGCAGCGGCGGGGCCGGGGGCTGAGGGGTGTCTCACCGACTCGGTGATGTAGGTCTGCCGCCCGTCCGCGTACTGCAGGGCGTAGCGCTCGGCGTTGGGCAGGCTCCACCTGCGGCCACGGGCGGCCGGTCACAGCCCCGTCGGGCTGGTGCCGGCAGCCAGCGGGGCCACCGCAGCCCGCTCATGGGCTGTCACGACCTGTCACGGCGCGGTGGCAGGCAGCGGTACTCACGCATCACAGACGTCCTTGAGCACTGAGGCGAGCGGCTTGGTCTGCGAGAGGGAGGCCGGCCGTGAGCTGGGGTGGGGGGCCCGGGGAGGGGTGCGGGAGTGCCGGGCAGTACCTGCTGGAGCTCGATGAGCTGCGGGATGGCTCCCACCATCTGGATGGCGATCTTCACCACGTCCTTGGGCGGCGGCATGGCTCCCGCGGCGGCTCCGCACCGCCGGCAGTTCCGGGTTGTTGCCGCCGCCGCCTCCCCTCACGAAGGGCCCGGCCGCCGCACCGAGGCCTTGTGCCACCACCCCAGCCCCGGGCAGGCCCGGCCCCCTCACCTGAGCTGACGCGGGTGTGGCAGGACCCACCTCCGGCAGCAGGACAGGGCCTCCTGCTGGGAAAGGGCCCGGCACCCCGCTTTCCAGGGAACCCCATCCCCCGGGCTAGCGCAGAGAGGAGGCACAGGCTGCGGCAAGGTGAGAAACTCTGGAAAGTTTTTGTTTATTCACGTCAGAGAACACTCTGTACAAATATGACAGGCAATTTTCTTCCCTTGCAAAAAAAAAAAAAAAAAAAAAAAAAAGTATAAAAATAATCTTTATATATGAATCAAAAGTTCATTTGCAACTGCAAATTTTTCTCTAGGTATCCTTTTCGGGAGGTCATCTAACTGGTGGTGGACATGAACACTGGGAAGGAGGGCGAGGACCAAGCAGCACATGAAGAGCTGGAGCTACACCAAAGCCACGGAGCCTCGTTAACACACAGGACCGAGGGACTCCGGTCAGCTTCCAGGTGAAGGGGGGAAGGTTCAGGGACTGGCTGCATGCAGGCTGGAAGTTCACCCCCCAGAGGGGTCTCACACCTCAGCTGTCTTGCCAGCAGCAGCTGCCTGATGCCAAACTAGTGTCCCATTGCTCCTCCCGAGTTCTTTGTGCTTTGCCCAAAGAGGCTGCCAGTGCTTTGTTACTGCAGAAACGAACAGTCCTTGTGGAGGAGTCCCACGCAGAGTGAGAGGGCCTGAGGAGCCACTCCAGGGACACAGGTCCCAAGCACATACTCTTCTTAGCTCTGAAGGCTCTTCATACTTTACATCCCTTAGTGCTGGTGCTGTAGCTGGTTGTGTGTGTCACAGGCAGTGAGCAGCTATGCAGAGAAATTAAACATCAGCTATTTAAGTGGATGGCTGGAAGCTCCCTCTCTGCAGCAGCCAGCCATGGCCTGGCCTGGCTTTCTGTTTAGCAGTTTGCAGAGCAGGAAAGGCAGGACAGCTGCTTCCACTGTGGTGGCAGGAAGATGTGCAAAACTAAAGACACTCACAGGATCTGACCAAAACCCAAAGCTGGGGCTTGCAAAATACAACACAAATCCATCAGGACATTTTCACTCCAATTAAACTGCACAAGGTCCCAGCCTGGTACCAGCTGATGATCCTAAAGAACCCAACAGCAGACCTTCTGTTACAAAGCAATGAAGAAAATCTTGCAGAAAAATGATGCAGAGAAAGCATACATTAAGTAAAGACCTGCCACAGGATCAGGAACTGGGAGTGGGTATGGGCACTAAGGGAGAAAATTCAAATATACAGAAAACCTGATCCTGAGAGAAAAAGGGGTTAAAAAAAAAAAGCTCTCTATTTTGACAACACCTACATAACCTGTCACAGCAAATACTACTAAATTGTAACTGCTTGGTCACCTTTCAGACAGTTGCAGGTTCAAGTGCAATGGTTGGAAAAACCCAGCTATTTGCAAATATGAGGAGGCTCTGATGTCCCTAGGGTACCTTTCAGGCACCACCTGGAGCAGTCTTATCCTTTCAAACATCTCTTCAGTCAGGCAAAACCACAAATTAAAAACAAAACCATACTGGCACCTCTGCTTTAGCCCTGTAAAAACAGCACAGCTGCTGGACAAGGAGCTGGAGCCCCTGGGGTTGTGCATCAGCAGACTGGTGAAAGCAGGTCCAACATTCCTGCTGATGCACCAACAGGGAAAGGCTCCTGGGTCCTACAGGGAACACTCAGCTCCTGAATCCCACTAGGAGGCACAGCTGGCTAAAAAAAAGTGCTTTTTGTAAAACATACTAACTTGGTCTGAAGTCACTGAAAGAAACAGACACTTTGGTGCCATTTTTTTTCCTTTTGATGTCTTTTGGAAATAAAACTACCCCAATCCGAACCACTAACACAAAAATGTAACTAACAACCTCTGGGCTTGTGAACTGACCATGGTTTTGGGGCTCCTTGTAGCAGCTGGTACCTAGGAGGTGCAAAGTGCCTCTGGGAGTGCAGGAAAAACCAAGGCATGCAGATTGGAGGAAGCTCAGAGAGGCACGTGGGAAAACTCTGCAGGTGAACTGGGAACACTCAAAACACAGACCCTTTGATGTGAGGCCCAGGATCCAGTGGAGAGATGCAGGGGGAAAGCTGCATGTGCATGTTGCACGTGCACCGGAGGAAGAAGCAAACTACCGGGAGGCTCCCAGCCTGCAAGTCCACATCTCTTGGTTCTGAGTCCATTTGAGAGCATCTCTGAATTACTCAGCCATCGAGCTCTAGCACAAAAGGAATCCAAAAATAGACACTTTCCAAAGAGTTACAAAACAGTCCGTGTTTGTGGGGCTCACAGCCGCACTGACAAGTCAGAGGTTGAGGACAGGCACATCAAAGAGGTCACAGACACCTTCACTCTCATCCAGGTTATAGATGTAGTCGTGATCTCCAGGTGGAGGAGAGAGGCGGAGCAAGGGAGCAAACACTGGGGAAAGAGAAGCCCAGGGTTGGTTACAAAACTCAGCATTTCCACCCCAGCTGAGAGCTGCCAATGGCACTGAGCAGCGCAGCCATCTCATAGGAACAGTCTGTGAGGTTGCTTCAGTCAGCCTCACAGAACTGAAGAGATGCTCTCACACCTCTCTCAGGGACTGGCAGGACAGCAAGAACTGAGTCTGTGTCCAGGGCCCAGAAAAGATGAGGGCAAGTCTGCAGTCACAAGGCTGCCAGCTGGGTAAAGTTACACAGCATGGTCTTCCTCCCAGTAAGGCCACACCATGACAGGAGACTCTGAGACTCACCTTCAGATGACATCAGCTCTTCCAGCAGCTCAGAGTTCACACATTCTGGGGAAGAGACAAGCATGGTAGCAAAACAGTCTGCTCTCCTGGTCTGCTCCTGGGTAGTTCCCCACTTTCCCCACCCTTGTTATCCCTTCTCTGGCTAAGGCACAACATGTGCAGCAGGCAGTGAAAGGAAGCTTGTGCTTTAAAGAGATAAAACCATGTAGTAAAAGTAATTCCAGCACAAAATACTATGGGAGAACTCCAACTCCTGTGGCTTAGACTGCACAGCCTTAAAGCAGCTGCCAGCGCCAGGGCAACATCACTGGGATCACACAGGGATGACAGAGGCTGCATGGAGCGTGCTGCTAGGACTGTCCCTCTGAGCTCTGCAATGCTGCTCTCTTCCAGTCCCAAGTTTTGCCTCTTTAGCTGTTGAGTCTGTTTTGCCCTTTGCTCCTGGATTTTTTATCTTCCCCCTCCAAACTGGGAAGAATACTCCATAAAACCACATACTTTACCATAGACAGCAAACATCTCCTTTACAATAGCATCCACATAGTGGCACAGCAGTTATTTTGGATAAGTTAGATCTTCTACATGGTTGGGGCTTTGCAGCAGTTTATATCTCAACTCTTCAGATGTACTTAGACATCATCAAGACTTCATCCACTATCTGCAGCAGAGGTGCTGGGCAAGGAGGAAGGATGTTCTCCAAGCTGACTGTGGAGCACAGGGCTAAGAGCACACAGATTGGAGACTGAAACATGTCTGTGTTTGGGTCTGTGGAGATTTTTACCCAAAGGCAGCATCTTCACAAAGCATCTGCTAGAGCAGGGAACTAGGGACAGCTGTTGTACATCTCCTGAGACCACCACTGAAGTGCTGAGGTGTACTTGGTCCTGCCTGGCTGTACAAAGTATTCTGCCAGCACTGAAGAGAAATAAATGTACTGATAAAAAGTTTCCCAGTTTAGGTTTATGTCAGACCAAATTCCTTCATATCTTCTGCCATTAACCCAGAGTCTGTCCCACCATTAGGCAGCAACCCAGACATTCCTTCAGCAGAGTCAGAACTCCAAACACAAGTGACAGCATCTCCCTCCCCTATTGCTCCAAAATTACCAGCTCCTCCACCACCACCACTGAGAAGTATTTTGAAGAGAGAACACTATCTCCCCAGATTATTTGCTTGGACTAGCCTTGGGCAGCTAAAGCTGAAACAAGACTTAGCAGGGTTTTTTTCTTTCCCATACTGCTGACAAGCTGAAGGAGTAGCATGGGAAGGCTGAACACGGAGTAGCATCGGCATGGGGACAGGAAAGCCCTTGCTGGTTGCACTGCAGGCAAGATCTAACAGAGGTTGCTGAAAAAATGGAGACAGAAAAATACAGAAACCAGTAATTTTAAGAGTGCCTAACTACTCTTTAGTAGAGGGCCAGCAGCCACCAATGACCACAAGCACCTTACAAAACCACATCCACAAAATAATCCAAAAGGGAGCGAATCAAACAAATTGTCCCTTTTCTGTGGATAGATGGGCACAGAAAAAAGCTGTGGTCAGGGAATGAACGTACCTCTCATTGGATCAAACATCTCTGACAGTTCTTTGGGAAGTTCCAGTACTGCAAATACAACAAACCAGATGGTTTGGATCATTACATGAAGAGTCTGAAATGCTTTACAGCAGAATCACCCACAAACCTACTGTGCTCCTTACACACACAAATCATCCAGAAATTCTGTTCCCACACTCCATGTCAGGTATTTATGCTGCAATGACAAGCAACAAAACACTTGAGCTCCACTACTTCAAAATAAATTTGTAGGAGCCCTGGGACATGAACGTATTATTACAATCAGCAGCTGTGTCTGTAAACCTCACCCAGTACACTGCCTTGATTACCTTTTGTGGGATGAGGACATGCCTTTGGAGAGGCACAGAGATAAGATATATGCACATTCAAGGCCTAATTCCACAACCAAGATGACTCCAGACAGATAGCTCATGCTTCTCTGAGACACACCAGCAGCAGGAGTGTGAAAGAAGCACTGTGTGAGCTATGTTTGAGTAAGATTTCTTCTAACCATAACCTAACCTCGAGTGTTTCTGCAGGGAAGTTTGGCTTCAAAACATTCCAGCAGTGTGGCTTAACTAGAGGATGCTTTCTCTCCTTGAGCCAGCCTGCCATTTCCTGACATAAAGCTCCAGGATTCCTTTTTCAAAGCACATCAAGGAGCTCCCCAAATACATGCTGCAAGGTTACTAAGAACACAAGATCACTATAGACAGATGAAGTATTCCTGAGCAAAGGAGGAAAAGGGAGACAAGAGCTGTCCTAATACAGAAAATTCTCTGAGTTACAAAGGTGCTCTCAGTGGTGGCTGAAAATTCTATAGCTTCATGTAGTCTCAAAAATAGGACCTTACTCTACAGAAGGGATTGAAAGGGAATAACCCTACATGTAACAGCAGAGACATGTGTCATGCAGGTGTCCCTTGCAGATTTTCTAGTACTGATGTCACAGAAAGCAGCAGGACACTAGACAAGAGACAGTCACCTTGTCACCATGTTTCCTGGCAGCCTCACAGGGAAATGCCTACTCATCCTTTGCAGACCCTGGCTGACAGCAAAGGCAGAATGGAGTTCAGCTCCTTCCTCCAGGCCCAGCAGCCTTTCCCTCACTCCCAGCAGCAGGATTTTGGAGCAACACAAGAAACAAGCAGCATACTCACCTCCTGTGGGATCAGGCTTGATGGGCTCAAAGGAGGTAGAGGTGCTGGGCAGGACAGAGCTGCTGTCCAGTGAGGCTGAGGACTGCAGCAGCTGCGTGTCCAACGCTGCCGGCTGGCCCTCAAAGTCACCACTGCCCTTGGACTCTGCTGCTGGGACATCCTCTGGGAACAGCCACAGACACACCCAGGAATGTCATCTCCCACCCAAGGTAACCCCAAGGCAGTCATGGCACAGACTCAGCCCTCGCTGGCAGTGCTGGTCAGGCAGCTGCCCTGGGAAAAGCTTTCCTGCTTTCCTCCAGGTCCTCCATATTTGGAAATATTTCATGCTGCTCAGTGAGCCTGCATGACCAGCTTCTCCCCTGCAGGTGCTCCTATAGGCTGGCACTACCTGCTGAAGCCAAGTGCCTGATCCCCCTGAGTACAGCCAGTCCCACTAACCAAAGCCAAAGGAAGGGCAGCAGCAAAGGCAGTGACGTCCCTTTGCCAGGAGCTCTCAACACTGCACACACGGCAGTGCCAGCCCCAACAGAGCCCAGGAATGTACCCTCCTCTAGCAGCCACCAGCCCACTTCTGCCTCCCTTAGCTCCCTCTCACCTGTGCCTGCATTTTTCTGTGTGGGAGGGCCATGGTCCTGAGTGCTGGTGGGTGTTGGTGTGGAGGGCTGGGTGCTGCTGGGAACGGAGGCCTCCTGGAAGTGGGCAAGCGGTGGGATTTGCGGTTTTGAGGGTGCAGCTGCCTGGCACTGAATGAGGTCTTCAGGGGGAGGGACAGGGAGTACAACAGGAGGAGAGCTCCAAGTATCTTTGTTCACTAGGAGAACATCAATGGGACCACTTGTGCTCTTCAGGTGGATCTGGTATTTCTTCTGTCCATTTAGGTCCTGAAAAAAATCAAAAGCAAAAGACATACATTAAAAAGCGTTTTCAAAAGGCACATCAGTTTCCCACAGGCGAAGCATACACACACACACACAGAGCTCCTGCACTCTGCCCATGAATTTAACACTCACCTCAGGGACGGGAACCTCCAAACGTGTGCCGGATGGGGCTCGAATCACGAGGAGGGTGTCTCCTGTGGAAACAGAACCAGTCAGGGCTCCTGGGCACAAGCTGTTCTGATGTTAATTAAGCACTGATGAAGAGCCCCTACTCAACCCTGCCACCTGCAAAGCTTCTCTCACTGCAACCCTGAAGTTTTTTAGCAGTGTCCTTATCAAGACTAATCTCTCTTTTCCTCAGAAGAACGGGTTTAAATTCACTCTTAAGAACATCTCTGAATCCTAAGGGAAGTATCCTTAATTCTGCTGTCACAAACTTTTAGATGTGAATTAGAAACAAAAGAGCTGCACTGACAGCAAAGAGATGGGGTTGAACCAGGCTCAGAGCCAGGCTGCCAACCTCAGGCTGGTGTCCCAACACCTGAAACCAACATTCCCCAGACTCTACTGGCCAGATCTGCCTTAGTTGTACTGGACCCTCCACAGAGCCCAGCACACGTGGGGCTGGAAGCATGCTTCCTTTCCCAGTTCTGCACCTCCTTAAGACTTGCACCCTAATAACAGTCACAGGCAAGCAGCTCCCAGCCTGTATCTGGGTTTAGAGAAACATGAACAGAGAAATACCAGATCTGTGAACATCTGACGTATTTAGACCAAGCAGCTTGCAGCTTTCACTTTGAATGTTTAAGATTTAGTGTGGTTAATAATCATAATTCCCCAGTATTCTGATTAAGCTTCACTTGGTAATTAACAGAGAAGATCCCCAGAGGGATAAGAGAGAGTGGACAGCAGAGAAGCACATCCCTTAATTTCAGACAGGCAATCAAGAGTCAGATCAGCAAAAGGTAAAGGGATTAAAAATAACATAGGATTTGTCAATTGGATGGGACTTGTTTAACAAATCTACACTTTAAAAATGCATAATAAAGCTCAAAGACACCAGCTCAAGCTGTAAGACCTGTTTGTTTCAAAGACAGGTGCTGGGTTTGTATCACCTTTGATAAATATGTCCCAAATACTTGTACAAAACAACACCCAGCAGGTTTTTACTTCCTTTTTGAATCTGCAAGTGCAAAATGCATCACAGCAACAGACGGGGAAATTATGTTTCCCAGTCACTAAAAAGTGACATATTCTTACTTGTCCTCTTTCTTTTTTTAATTAATCGCTATTTGACAAGAGTCCAAGAGTGGAAACCTTGGAGCAAGCAGGTTCAATAGCAGTCAATTAAAAAAACAGGAGCTAAAATTCAGCCTGCACCACAGTTTGAGAACGCAAGAGGTCCACCAAAGAACCTCTGTAAGGCTGAGGTGTTCAGGAGAGGAAAAAGAGTCATGTAAGGCATATTCTTACATGAAAACTGGACAGGCAATGGAAAACCATGGATGAAGCCTCCATTCTAGAGGGAACTGACACCTACCCTCAGTAAGATCTAATCTCTGACCTCAGACACAAACTGGTTTACAAAAACCAGGTGCGATGAAATGCAAAACACTCAGCCAGCCAAGCAATGAGCTGTCTGCTGGTCTCCAGTAAACTCCTCCAGACTGTTACGAGCGATCTGGCCCCCAGCACTGTCAAACTGAAAACACAATCCCTGCCCCCAAAAATGCAGTTTCAACCAGAAGAAACAGTAAAGACAAGAGGGTGGTGATGCAGCCACTACATCAGCAGGAGCTTGGTGAACAAGGAAAGCACAAAGGCAGAGATAGCAAACAGAGGAGCTGATGAAGTGCAGGGTGAGAAAAGTGCTTGGAGGAGATGAAGAGAGCCAGACACAGGTGAGATTATGCATGGCTGGAGGCAGCCAGGATAAACAGCTTCAATCTCTGCAGCAACCAAGCAGATGCAGTTTGCCAGGTCAGGACAGGTCAGGCACCCACTGAAGCAGAAAGGAGCTGTGACTTTGCACCACTACAGCTGGGAAGAGCAGTTCATGCACTGAGGTTGTCCCACTGCATGCTGGCCACCAGGCATTAATCTGGTCTTATATCTACCATTAGAATTGGCAACAGAAGAAACAAAGACTCCTGTGGGTTTTCTTCACTTTTGCCCAGACAGAACATAGGACTTTTGATACAGGCCACCCCAAACTTTAGGAATGAAGGGAGTGAGGGCAGAGCAAGTGGTGCATTCCCTTCTGTCCTCCACTGTCTCCTTCTTGCATTCTTGTTGGCAGGAGAAATGATGTAGCTGAGGGAACACTTTTAATACTATTTCCCTGCTTACACCATTTCTACTGTGCAATAAAATTTGTTTCTTGACATTAGAACATTGCCCACCCAAGCCCTTAAAATTAAGGGCTTCTAACATAACACATACACCCGCAGAGTGAAACCCAGCAAGAACACTTCCTTAGGAGCAGCATCCCTACTCCTTTAAGCAAAAGTAAAAGATATGGCCTGTCCACTCTAATGGAGACATGAAAACTACAACACAGTGGTACACAAACCCAGAACAGTATCAAAGCTGACATTACATTTCACTTTATGCTGTTGGGCTGCCCACTCTTTCTTGGACAAAAGAGAGCAGCTGGGACAGACTGACAGGTCTGCAGCATCACATCTTTACAATGGAGCACCATTTCCTCACCTGTGAAGCACTTGCAGATATCTTCATGTGTCACATATGCTAATGTTCCCAAGGTTAAGGAGAAAGGCTGCAGCTTCCTGCACAGACAGAGAGCTCAAAGGGCACCTGGTGTTTCCTTCCTGAGCACATGGAACACCACTGTCAGAAGGCTCTCCATGCCACACTCTGAAGTGGTCTGCAGGTGAGGTCTGCAAGCTCCATGACTGAAAGAGCTGACATCCTGACACAGTTAAGCCACAAGAGCTGCTCTACACTCAAGAAAGTGGCACCTGTGACTCAGAAACAAGCACTTCTCTCACTGTGGTAAACATTACTGTGTTTTTTATTTCCAAAAGCCAGAGGAGAAGCTGTATGCAGAGAAAAGCAGGTCTCCAGGCTGGACAGTTACCCTAATTTCAAACCAAGGTCGTGCCTTTCTTTTTGACCCTTTCAGTGCAGCTTCTCCACCAGCAACATCAAACCCTCAGATCTCTGCTTCCCAGCCCAGCAAGTGAAGACAGAGACAGAGCCATCAGTTCACACAAAGGATATCGACTGTTCTGCATGTCTTCTGTAACATTTTTGATGCTCTGCTGAACCCACATCTTCTGCTGCTCCAGCTCCTGTTCCCGCTGCTCCAGGTCCTCAATGTCTGCCTTCAACTCAATCAGTTTGTGAGCTATTTCACGTGTGTTGCAGCCAGGACCCACCCCCCTGAGTAAAGCAAAAATGGGTGAAATGTATCAGCCTTTGGAAGCACCCAGACCAACCCCAACCTCTCTGCCAGCCTCTTATTCCCACCTGTGTCAAACATCAATGCCAGATTGCCTGGAAAGCCATGTCTGTGTACCTGCTCTAGATCCCCACCTCCCAGCACAGCAATGTTTGGTACATCTTTCTACTTCCCACAGTCTAGCAGGACTCTTCCCCACCTCCAGTGCCATGACAGGCATATTTTCTAGCCCAAGGCAGTGCAAATATTTAATTTGTACCAAAATAACACCTTTGCTGTAAGAAAGACACCATACATACTTCAGCTTTCCTCAGCCCAGCTGGGAGAGGCAAGAGCATGGACCACTGAGAAACCTCTCTCTGCACAGGGCATTTTAATCCCACTGTCACTTAAACCTGCACTAGAAGGGACCTGTGAACGATTTAGATCATCTCTGCCACTCACTTCCACTGGATACTGTTCTTAGACTTCTTCTCAATCAACCCAATGCCTTCCAGGACATTTGTGATATCGTAGATCCGTCGCTTCTGTCGCACAGCCAAGGTATCTGCAGCCTGAAAAAGGTTAAGATACTTAATTCTCAGTCATGTTTAGCTCCTTTCTGCCTGTCAGATTAACTCCTGGCCAAGTACTTTGCTCTCCATTTCATAGCTCTCCCGTTCCAGCGCTTCAAGTTACACAGCCACGTTCTTGATCTCATGACCATGAGAAGAAGTCACTCATTCTTCTTTTTTTCTTTCCCCACAGCCTCCCCACTAAACACACATCAAATTCCAGCAATCCTGCTGGCAGTGGATCCAAAAATCACCATTCTACAATAGCAAAGCAATACTAGAAAACAGTGGTTCAGCAGCCTAAAAATCCATCTCTCCCTCAGGGTAGAGATGGAGATGGGAAGGGGAATGCTGAGAGCTGTCTGCGCAACACTCCAGTGGAATCAACATTCATAAAGACTTTTCTAAAGCTGATCTGATGCCACATGACCAAGAATCAGTATCTCTTCAAGAGATTTCTCTGTTTGAAAACATGATTCCAGAAGGAGAGTAAACATGAGCAACCCTGGGGCTTCCCTGTCTTGCTCACACGACCCTTTTCCCCTCAGGTTTCAGGACTCGAGGAATGGCACTGTTTCCACTACCACATGGCAACCTAGCACCAGCAAGAGTTAATGTGCACACAGCCAGGACCAACAATGTCTGTGGCAGTGCAGTCAGAGCAGATCAGCATAGGAACCATGTCCTTGTCACCCACCAGTGACAGGCTGGGATTTTGGAGACCCTACACCACACAATTACACAAATCACACTAACCAACATGAATCCACTTAATGGACATTTGAAGCAGAAAGATATTGTCAAATCCAATGAGAAAACAATTTGGCACAGGCATGGAGCCAGGAAACTCCTGCATTATTGGGGCTTTCTGGCACTTGTCTGTCTCACACATGTGCCCATGTAAGAGGTGCTTATATAAACCACAGCAAAGGAACTTCCCCTACAGGAAAGGCCAGAGATTAAGTACTGTACATGGCACAGTGTTACTTCCTCTAGGTGAATATCTTGAAAATACAGAAGCAAGATGCATTCACAGAGCACTTCTCCACTGCCTAAAGGCATCGGGAACAACCTCTGGCAGGTGTTTCTGACCACACTCCCCCTCCTGGTGTGTGCCGGGAGGGTTAAGTGCTGTACGGACAGTTTCTATAGGTATGTGTTTCTGTAGATGTCTGAGGCTGTGCAGGGCCGGATCATTATGGTGCCAGTGATAAGTGCAGGGCAAGAACACAGATGAGAACAAGACGGTCAAATGGGTCTGCAACTGAAGCCCACAAACACCTGCAATGTCTGGCAAGGTCCTGGGGAAAGAAGAATGCCTGGGACGACCCGATGGAGGGGGGAGAAGGGCAGGAGGGCGGCCAATGCAGAGCCCTCTGTGCACGGTCCGCAGCTCTGCCGCACCCCCAGGGACCCCGCTTTCCGAGCACCTACAAACAGAGGATCAGGACGGCTGGAAAAGCCCTCCAGGATCACCGAGCCCAACCACTAAACTCCAGCATTAAACCACGTCCCTAAGCACCACATCCACAAGCCTTTTGACCAGGGGCAGTGACTCCACAGCTGTCCTGGGCAGCCCACTCCACCAGTGCCTGACCACTCTCGCCGTGAAGAAATTTTTCCTGGAATCCAATCTAAACCACCTGCTGCACCGGGCGCTGCCATGTCCGCGTTCTCCCCCTCCAAACCTGCTCCAGCCGCGGGGGGACCGGTCCCGCCGGAACCCCGCTCTCCCGGCGGCCGCTCCCCCCGAGCCCACCCCCGGAGCAGCGGAGCCCTCTCCCGCCGCCGGCTGCCCCCGCACCAGCTTGAGGTCGAGCACGCCGTCCTTGGCCTCCTGCAGCAGCGACACGAACTTGGTGGTCAGCAGCCCCAGGCTCTTCTCGTGGCGGCTGGGCGCGCCCGCCGCCCCGCTGCCACCCCCGGGGGGCTGGGCCCCGCCCTCCGCCATCTGCCCCCCGCCGGCCCCGGGGCCGCGCATCCGCTTCCGGGCCGCGGGGCTCCCCGGGAACCTCCGGGGCGGGGACGGCGGCGGGGCGGGGACGGGGGACTCCCCCCCACCGCCTCCGGGGCTTGGGAGCTGTTCCGCGTTGCTCCCGGTGTTCCGTCAGCCCCGTCGGTTTGGGGGTTCCCCCCGGGGTTCCCGGGTAAAGCCGGGGGTGCGTCCATCCCCTCGCCGTTCTGTGGTGCCAAACCCCCGCCCCGTGGTACCGAAGCCAAACCTCAGCCGTGTAGCCAGCTCTCAGCGCCTGGGTGACAGGGGCGGTTTGCTGCTCCAGCACACCCAGTGCCGGGGGAATCCTCCAGCCTGTGCCTGGGGAAGGCAGTTTGTGGCAGGGACACATCTCCAGGTCCACGCACAGCCATGGAGGGTCCACGCCCACGTTCTCTCCTTCGGGTCAGGCTGCACAGCGCACCCCTCCATGGTGGATCCAGTCTCGAGAGGGCTCCCACTGTGGATGGGCTGGGGTCTGACACCCCGCTATCCTCCCCGAGCCAGGGTGGGTGCGAGGGGGCAGCGCTGCTGGCACGGACAGGGCTGAGTGCCCGCAGAACAAGGGGTGCCGGTGGGGGTACACAGAGTGTGATCTCCAGGACGAGAGGAAATGGCCTCGAGTTGAGTCAGGAGAGGGTTAGAATGGATAGTAGGGGAAATTTCTTGATTAAGAGGATGGTCTAACACTGGAAAAATGTTGCCCGGGGCAGTGGTGAAGTCACCATCCCCGGGTATGTTAAAAAGGCATGTGGATGTGTCACTTAGGAGCATGGTTTAGTGGTGGGCTTGGCAGTTAACGGTTCGTACTCGATGATTTTAGAGAGCTTTTCCGACCTAAATGATCCTTTGATTCCGTGATTTCTACTCCCCAGACCTCCGTCTGTCGCGGTGCCTTCCCGTGTCCCCCCTCCCCTCCGCCCCCCGTTCCTGACGTCCTGAGCGCGGCTGCGGGAACACAATGAGGCCGTGAGGAGCGCGGCTGCTCCGGCTGAGGAAACGGCAGCCGGCTTCCTCCGCAGCCCTGCCCTGGCCCCGCAGCTCCGCGAAGCCTGGACACCATGGGCATGTCTGCGGAGGACGAGCGCGCCGCCAGCCCCAGAGGTAACGGGGATGATGCGCCCCGGGAGCCGGCGAGCTGGGCAGGGAAGGGATGCTGCTGCTTGCAGCACATTTTGGGGATTCCCCTGCCCTTCGGCTCACTACCCCCTCCGCCCTACGGGACCTTTTCCCTGTGCCGGGGCTGGTGCCTTGCGTCCTTGCGGGGTGGCAATTTGGCTGTGCTTTCTGATGGTGATGCCTGCGCCGGGGCAATACTATCCACCGTACATCTTATCCTCAAAGCTGCTGTCCTCCTCCCTAATCCTCTGGTCCCCAAGGCCGCCAGTGGCTCCCCAGCAGGGCAGGAGCCTGGCTTGGCACTGGATGATAGCCCCGCGGGGCTGCAGGGAGTGGCTGGGAATGGGATGGAGCGGGGGAATGATGAAACCAAGCACTGGGGACTGGGAATGGTGTGTGATAACTGTGCTAGTTCTCAGCCCTCCACTGTGGCCAGGAACTCTTTGGCATGGCTTCAGACCCTGCGTCAAGGGGGACACAGCTGCGTGGGTGCTTTGGGGAGACCAGGAGTCTCCAATCCTCACCTTAGCCTGGCTCTCCTTCCTGCGAGAGCTGCCTTCTCCCCATCCCTCCTGCTGACTCACTGCTGGAGTCTCAACCCTGCTGACAGGTTCCCAAGGACCCCCTTAGACAGCCCGGCATTGTGTTTGGGGGAGCAGCCGGGACGTGCACTCAGCCTGGGGACAACCTGAGTTGGCAGACTGAGTCACAGCATTCCAGGGCAGCCTTTTTGCTGCCATAGCAGCTGTGACAACCTGGGGCCATGCTGGTGGCATTTGGGGGGCCCTTGTGGAAGGACCCTCTTGGTGCCATGCTCCCCGGCTTCCCACATCTGTGTGTGCTTGGAAGTCCACCGGCAGCGAGCTTCCTGCCTCTGGCCTCAGGGGCCCTTCCTGCCCATTTGGTTGTGCTCACTGACCCCTGGCTTCATCCTCAGATGAGGAGTGGCCGGAAGCAGAGAAGGCTGAGAAGCTGGCGAGAGGAGCTGCTCTGAAATGGGCTTCGGGGGTCTTCTACCGCCCCGAGAAACTGGAGGGGCTCGGGCATTACCGGAGACGAGAGACACAGAGGAACAGCTCCATCCAGTCCCGGCTGAAGGTGTGTGTTTGCCCATCCCATGGACACTTGCAGCCACACACCCTCCTCAGGCAGGGATCCCAGCCATCCCCTCTTGCGTGATGAATCCTCTTTATGTCCTCTTTTGACAAAACTTTTGCCTTTGGCTGTCGCTTGGGTGAAGTGCAATTACTGGGGGGAGAAGGCTCCCTTCACCCTCTGCCTTACCCCCAGGCAGTGTCTGAAGTGTTAAAAGGAGTCTTCTGTGTCTCTGACCATCCTTCTATATAAAACAAGGGGGTTGAGCACATTCCATGAGCAGGACTCAGTGCACCCCATCAATGCCCCGTCCTAGCCCCGAAGGCCACCCTGCCCCACAGCTGGGAGGAGGCACAGAGCTCCAACCTGCCCCTGCCTGTGGGTCTCCACAGGGAAAAACTCAGTCTCTACACATTTGTAAGGGCTGTCACAGTCCCTCTGCACACCTCCCTCCTCACCCACCTCCCCTTTTGCATGACCCAAGAAATCAATAACTTCAGGACTGAATCAGTCTGAGCACCACAACTTTCTCCTGATAATTTTAGAGATAGTTTCTCCTCTTCTGACTCTGGATTAATTGTCTGGGAGGCCTCACTGAAAGCAACTTGCTTCTGGTGATTCTTGGCACCAGGAACAGGGAGTTAAATGAGTGGATAGGGCATGGAGATGTGCCAGTGCCACTGCAGGGCTGGAAACGATGGCATTCCATCTGGGGGGAGGGTTTATATAGCCACTGAGGCCCTTCATGCCTTGGGGGAACATGGGAGCCTGTGACCCACTACTCTTTTGCAGAAACAAAGTAACCTTTTAAAACTGAAAGAGACATCTGATGACTGTTTATCCGGGACCTTGAGGGGCTGGGAGAGTGCCTGCAATACAGATCATGCAGGGCTGGGGCAAACAGTGTACAGTTCTCTTGCCTTCTGGAGCTGCTCCACTGCCCCTCCATCCTTTTCTGCTCCCCAGTCAACTGTCCAGTCCTACCTGGAGGGGGTAAGTGCAGGGCTGGAGCAGCTGCGGTCGGCGGCCCAGGAGGTGCAGAGCGTGTGCCAGGACCTGGGGGCTGCACGATGGGCCCTGCTCGACAGCGCAGACCACTTCCAGGGCCTCCAGCAGATGAGGGAGCTGATGGAGGAGCATGTGCAGCTGGCCTCAGTGGTCCAGGTGCTGCCCCAGATCTTCTCGGGTAAGGCACCGCCCCAATCCTGGTCAATTTGGGCTGGAAAGCACAGGGGGAAACCTCAGTCCAATCGCAGGCTCTATGCAGGGCTGGTGGTAAAGCCTGAGCAGGTCACTCAGGCTTTGCCAGTTGAGTGAATGGAGGTATCCCTGCTTCCCCAGGGCCTGATCCAATGGTGTTGCCAGAGCCCCAGACCTTTCCCTCACCATGTCCTTGATAACCTGCATCTATGTTCCTGGTGCAAACCCCTTCATCTCCACACTCAGTGCTGGCATCTCTCTCCCACAGTCCATGAGGTTTTTTCCCATATCCTGCAGCTGCTCCATGGGCAGCATCTCTTGGAGGCCCACGTGGAGCTCATGATGGTGGAACAACTCCGGGATGACATCCTCTCCCAGCTGCACCTCCGCGGGCTCTCTAGCGCCCAGGCAACTGTGCTGTCCTACTTTGGTGGCCTGCAGGACCTCAATGAGAGCCTGGCCAAGCAGCTGTGGGACATTGTGGGCAGCAGCCTGCGGCTGGTGCGTGAGGACCCCGTTGTCTTTGTCACTGCTGTGAGGATCATCGAGCGGGAGGAGAAAATAGATGATACTCTGCTCTTGGAGGCCACCTTCCTGCCCCCTGGACGCCCAAAGGGCTGGAGGCAGAAGTTCTACCAGGTCCTCCAGGACACCATCACAGGAGCCCATTTCCATGCTCCCCGCATGGATGCTGAGGGGCCAGGGCTGGCCAAGCACCTGGCAGCGCTGCAGAAGGACATCGTGTCTGAGCTGCGTGTGGTGAAGGACCTGATGGTCCAGTGCGTCCCAGCTCACTACAACATCCTCAGCGTCTGCACTGCCACCTACCACCAGGCCCTCACCAGCCACCTCCAGGAGATCCTGCGGGAGGACCTGGACAAACAGGGACTCTTCCTCCTCCTCGAGTGGGCGCTCCGTGTGTACCACAGGTCAGCACCAACCCCAGCACCAACAAGCGGGATGCTGTGGAGAGCTGGCTTGTTCACCAGCTCATGGATGGGTTGGGAGAGTGTCCCTGGCTGCCAGGGGGTGACGACCAGGAGGGCAGAGGGATGGGTGGGAACTCCTGGAAAACAGGCCTTCCCAGCTCTGCCTCACTTCTGCCTTCCAGCCCAGAGATGATGGGTCACCCTGACCTCCTCCCAGAAGTGGATGTTTCTGCTCTGGATCCCTTGATGTCCTCTGAGCTTGTGGATCAAACAGAGAGGAGATATGTGATGAAAGTCAAGGTGAGTGAGCGGGATGGGGACCCAGTGACTCCCACTGAGCCAAGAATCTGCTCTGACAGCAGCTGCAGACCATGAGCCTGGGATGAGGCCCAGGATTCGCTGCTGTGCTATGTTTGGTCTCAAGGGAGTCTGTATTTGGCTTCTTGGGCTGCCTGTGGTGGGTGTCCATCCTGCAGGCTAGCGTGTTCGAGTGGATGCAGAGGACCCTGGAGGTGGAGTTCAAGGAATGGTTCAGGGAAGAGGAACCTGAGACAGACCATCAAGGCTTCTTCCAGTCAGCCTTGCCTGCCATTGTCATGCAGGTGGGACCCCAAGAACATGGGTACAGATGGGGCATGGCCATGCTGAGACCTTCCAAAAAGGTGTCCGTGGCCTGCAGGCTCCCCCTGAATCACCTCCACTTTCCTCTTCTGCTGCAGATGCTGAATGAGAACATCCAGGTAGCTTCCTTGATCACCGACTCTCTGCAGCAGAAGATCTACAACATGGCCTTGGAGGAGCTTGAGGCATTCCTGGGTCGGTCAGTGGAGCCACTCACATACCTGTCCACCCTCACAGACCCTGGGGTCATGGCTAAGCATCACAGGCTGGTGGTAGAGATCTGCTGTGGGGCACCCAATGCTCATCCAGGTCACAGAAGGCTCAACAGCCTGTCTTCCCATGGGGCTGCTGTCTCAGCCTTCAGGGGGCATCAGCTCTTGGGCCTGCTGCCCCAAATGTTTGTGTGCTGAGCCCTCCCCAGGGGGTCCAGAATGGGTCCCCTGTCCCACCCTGTCCAACAACCTGTCACTCTCCAACCTGGTGGCAGGATCTGAAAGGAGCCAAGTGAACTGGGAGGGTTGTGGGAGGTCCATGTGTCCCCAGGAGCATCCCAGGGCCAAGTGCCTGTGGTGGGACACCTGGGACTCTGCCTGCACGTCACAGCTGCCTCGCTGTGTTGCAGCCTGCGGGAAGCCCTGGTGCAGTGCGGGAAGGAGCACCAGCAGGACCGGGCCGTTCCCAAGTACTACATCTCCCACCTGCTGGCCGTGCTCAACAACAACCTGGCTCTCAGGTAACCTGCACCAGCAGCTGGTAGCTCTTGTTGCAACACTCACCCCCATCCTGCCTGGGACCAATGTTCCCACTATGTTTCCCAGGCTACCTGTACCCTCTCTTCTCTCTCCTAGCAATTCTGTCTCCTCCCTGCACCCTGACACTGCCTGCAGAGAAGTTCCTGCATCCCTCCAGGCTGCTCTAGACAGGATGCAGAAGAAAGCCACCCAGCTGCTGCTGGAAGAACTGCTCCAGGACCTGCAGGTATGCTGGTCCAGCACCTGAGGCTGACAGGGCTGCAACAAAGCTGAACTCAGCAAGAACAGCCCTACTGCAGCACCCCAGGCTCAAGTTTATTCCTGCCCAGGGTCCCTGCCATGTACTCTGTACCCTGCTATCACCTTGCAGACATCTCTGCCAGCCTGTCCCCAGACCTTGATAAACCACCCGATGTCTGTCGCCAACAGCACCACCCCGTATCACTGGGGCAGATGGCTCATGGCCCCCAAATCACTAACGGACAGAGACCAGGAGCCATAACCCCCCCGAGCTGCCTCACGCTCCTTCTTCTGGCTGCTCCATGGCAGCAAACCAGCTGGAGAGCAGCAAAGTCTGTGTGGAGGATACAAATCCATGTGCAACTGCCTGAGTCGTTTCCTGCTAGTGTAGTCAAATTTAGCTTTCCTGGAGTCTGGACCAAAAACCTGGAATAATTAACAACATTACTATTTAGGGCTTGAATACCATGAAAACAAAGGAAGAGCTAAAGGGTAAAGAGCTTGCAGGCAGCAGTGGCCCCAGCAGAAACAGGAGTATGTGCCTGCAAGCAGGAAGACAGGCAAGGACAGCAGGGCAGGAGTAGGAAATCAAAAAACATGTTATGTCTACGCAAAGGAAGTGGAGTGGAAATTAAAAATAAAATCACAGCAGGACAGGCCAAAAAGCAAGTGTGTGAGGAACAGCTCATTGCTCACACCTCAGGTGCACATCATGACCCAGATAAAGCCCCAAAATGAGGCTCTTAGGGTGTCAGGGAGGGACAGCCCCAGTGTTTCCATAATTTGCTAACCTTAACCACTCCGCTGTTTTTACACTGAGTTTTGGCTGGCCCCAAGCAGGGGCTTGGGGGCTTTGCAAGGCAAAGCAGCCGTGGTGCCAGGCAGCAGGTGTGGGTGTTGTGGTGCCGTGAGCTGGCAGCTCTGCGGTGATGCAGGGCACAGACACTGCTCCTTTGCTCCCTTCAGCCCCTCTGCCTGCAGCTGCCTTCCCGCAAGTGGCTCTCCGGGTCCCAGCTCGTCGGCAGCATGTGTGAAGTGATTGACAAGTATGCAAAGAACTTCTCCCGCGTCAGGAAACCCTTGTTCACGGTACCTCCTTCAAACTGCCTGTCTGTGGGACAGGGAGGCTGGGCAGTGGGGGGTCGTGCTGGGGTGCAGGATGCTGGGAGCACTGGAGAGTCTCTGTCCTCCGGAGAGTCCAAAGAGCACTGCCACACAGAGATGTTCAGGGCTTCCCCTAAATCCAGCTGTTTTCTCTGTCCCTTCGGCCAGGAGCTTCCCAGGAGATTGTTCCCATAGCTTGGTGTTGTATCAATCCCTTTTGCCTCTGCCTTTCTCTGGGGAGCTGGGGTCTGGACATGCAGGCAATGCCAGCACTAACAGCTGTCCCCTGCCCAGCTCCTGCTGGCGGAGAGCGAGCTCCTGGTGGCAAACCAGTACCTGCGGGCACTCCTGCAGAAGAAGATGGTGTGCAAGAGCCGGGAGGAGCGGGGCCAGCTGTGCCACCGCCTGCTGCAGGATGCCACGCAGCTCCGGGAGCTCTTCTGTGGCCTGGTGAGAGGGGCCTGGCTGCGGTGGGGTGCTGGGGCTGCACCATGGAAAGGGAGCATCACCTCATCCTCCTGCTCCCCTCCAGCCCACAGCCCATGAGCAAATGGGGCTCTTACACTTGGGTGGCTGTGAGGCCAATATGGGGGGAACTGACTGGATTAGGGACTCTGGGAACCATCACCCTGCCCAGCAGCTCCTGATGGGAGGGACATGCTGAATGGGAAGACACAGCTGCATGGGCTCAGGGCCCACGTAGGCACTGAGGATACAGCTGTATCCCCAGCCACTGTAGTGACCTCCTCTGGGTCTCACACCTGGCTGCTTTCCCTCCCAGGGTCTGGACAAGAGCCAGCAGAGCCTGGAGGCTGTTTTTGCCCTGCGGGAGCTGATCTGCCTCAAAGACCCAGCACTACTCAGCCTGGAGGTGCTGGGCTTCATCAACAAGTACCCCGATGTCAGGTAAGGTACTCCCTGCAGGAGGGGATAGGTGAGCCTGCTCGGGAGAGACAGTCTTGGGCTGTATGCTGTGAGGTGGCACAGGAGAGCAGGCAGAAACCTGAGCCTTTACCCCCTTCTCCCTGAGGTTTCCTTTTCCCATGCTCCAGATTTGAAGGGTTCTTGAAAAGTCCCAAGGGCAAAGGTGTGAAAAAAACCAGCAGTTCTGCCGTGGCATTTGCACATCTGTATTTGGTGGCCAAACAAACTGTGAAAAGTGACTAAACACCAAATTAGAAATGTCAAAAACAAATTCAAAAGGTTTGGGGGGATTGTTTTCAAGAAAATGCTACTTTGCCTGGTGACCAGTACCAGTTTTCCCCTGGCCTTGGTTTGGCTTCTCTGGACTGGGGGAGCTGTGCAGGACACGAGCAGTGCCCAGGCTCACCCCTGGCTCTCTGCCCAGCGATGAGCACATCTCCACCTTGCTGGATATCCGCGGTGACGTCTCCAAGGAAGTGCGGCACGTGGTGCTGGAAATGATGGCTCAGCACCCCCAGGTCCTGCCCGAAGGCTACCGGCCCATCTTCAGCACCATCCTGGTCCCTGTGCCAGAGCTGCCCTTCTGCCTTCGCAAGGGCAAGTGTGCCTGACCCTGCCTGGCACCGGTGCCCCGCTGGTCCCGGGTAGGGGCCGTGTGGGACAGCTCTGCGGCTGTGCGTGGTAAGAATGGAGGTGACGTGTGGCATCCCCTACACACAGCACCTTGTCCTGTGTTGGGGACAGTCTGGATAAAGGCCACCCTCTTCTGGTCTTGCCCTGTTAGAAGATTGTCCCCTGCAAGCACCAGTCCTGGGATCCCTGGACTGGGGGAAATCCTACCTGTAGCTATTTTGCTGGCCTGCTGGGACAGTGACTGGGGGCTGCTCAGGCCTGGCCCGTTGCCTGCAGGAGAAAGAAGAGTTGCAGAATGGACAGGAGTCTGCAGCTGGGGCAAATTCACGTCTCCATGGGGCTGCAGGGATGTTTGGGTTTCCCCAAGTCTCCAGACAGCTCCCTGAGCCAGTGTGTCCCAGCCATGGGAGGCTGTTACCATTCCAACTCTGAGGGACACTGGAGCCTTGCTGGGGCCAGGCTGGCCAGGAGGGTTTCAGCCTTGGGAGGTCCTCTGGGCTCAGCCCTGGGGTTGGGTGTTGCTGCTCCACCAAGCTGGGCCCTGCATGGCTGGAGTTGAGCAGCTGAGCCAGCTCATCGTGGCTCACGGATGCAGAGAAGAGCACAAGGTGGTCTCCCCACCCTGGACAGTGCCATCAGCCCTATCCCTGCTGGCACAAAGGGACAGCTCTGAGTTCCTGCTCACCTGCCAGTCTCCTGGTTCTGGCTCATTTGTCAGCATCCAATGCAGGATTGGAGTTGGAGACTCTCAAGCTGCATGGAGTGTGGTCGTGCCTGGTGTGTTGCCTTGCTCCAAGGTTCCTCCGTGATGGGCAGCATCACCCTGAGCACTGGCTCTCCCTCCATCCTCTGCTGCTGCCAGCCCTTGGCATCTCCTCCCAGGTGCCATATGAAGATCAGGAGCAGTCTGTGTCCCTGCCTACACCCTTGTGCCCAGCCCCTGCAGTGACCTGGGAGACCTCCATGCTCTACCATGCTTCCCACCCTGGGATGGCCCACACCCCACTGTCCTTGCATGGTACCACTGCTGCAAATAAAGGCCTAAGCTCTGCACTCGCTCTCCAGTGTCCAGGCTCTGCTCCCTGAAGGGTTGGGGCAGGGATCAGGGTATGTGGGTGGCACAGAGGGAGGGATCTATCCCTGTGTTCAGCATCACCCTAGATCTGGCTCCCTGTACCCTGTGCCAGCCCAGGAGATCATCCAGGACACAGGGGATGATGCAGACACTACATACCCATTGTCCAGGACAGAGGGGACCCCAGCCCTGGGTCAGGTGGCTGCAGTGCTAGAGGGATGCTCAGTGGAGGGCTCAACTTCAGCTTGAGGAGGTGCCCACTGTCCTCCCTGGGGCTCATGATGTGCTTGTCCAGCGGGGCACAGCTCCCACCTGCCTGGGAAGGTGTCTCCCCTTCCCACCTGCCCCCGTTGGTTCTGGCACTTGTTCACTTGCACCGCGGACATTGTTCAAAGGCTGGCCCTGAGCCCTGGGAACATCCAGCTGGGACCACCTCTGGCTCAGGCCAGGACTTCATGGCCATGTGGAAAAACAGCTCTAGTCCCAACAGATCTGAAACAAGTCTGAGCACGGGATAACCTCCCACCCCAGGCACTGGTGCCCACCCCAGCACATCCAGCCCCACTGCAAACCCAGCTGTGTGCCCACAGCCAGCCTCCTGTGCCCTCCATCACAGCCCTGTGGTGCTCTCCCACTCCAGCTCCACAGGCTGCAGTCAGAACTAACACAACCCATGACAGCAAAAGCCCAAGCCCTCCAGGTGTCTTTTGACAGTACCTTCCCATGTGCCTGTTTGCATGAGGCGTGGTACGTGCCTGTCACTGCTACCCACTGCAAGGCCACAAGGTGACCTTAACCCGGCCAGCTATGAGCCACGTGGCTCCCTGGCTGCTATAAAGCTCGTGGTCCCCAGGGGTTCAGCCTATCTCCTTTCAGGATGGCGTTCCTGTGGGTAGTCGCCTGCCTGGCCCTTGCCAGCGCCGTCTCAGGTAAGCGCTGCCCATGGGTGTGGGAAGGTCCTCGGGGTGCAGCAGGATGCCAGGGAGGGTGACACTGAGCCACCCATGCCAGCACAAGCTGCCCCCAGATAAGAGTCCTGAGCTTTTGGGTCACCCTTGTGCCCCTGTGCCTCTCCTGCAGGCTGCGGGGTGCCCGCCATCAGTCCCTCGGTGACCTACAACGAGAGGATTGTCAACGGGCAGAACGCTGTGCCCGGCTCATGGCCGTGGCAGGTGTCCCTGCAGGTACAGCACCATCCCGCTCCTGGGCACTGCTATGGCCAGTCGAGTGCCACTGTCGGGCACCGTGGGGACCTCTGCCTGTCCCCAGCTTGGGGGTGTTCAGCCAGCCCAGCCCCAGCTCTTCTCTCTTCCCTCCCCAGACCCGCACAGGATCCCACTTCTGCGGTGGCTCCCTGATCAGCCAGTACTGGGTCGTCACAGCTGCCCACTGCAACTTCGAGTAAGGAGTGATGCCTGGCCAGGGCCAGGGGCTCGGAGGGCGCTGGGCTCCTCTGAGTGGCACTCGGGCCAGCCCCAAAGGCCTGAGCAGCCCAGGGCTTCCTCCCCAGTTGTCCCCGTGGTGGCTTCCCTTGGGTTCCTCATGCCTGTGGCTGCCCCCAGTGCTGCTCCCAGCCGGGGTGCTGGCTGGACACACGCCCCTGACTCCCTCTCACCTCTCGCAGCCCGCGCACCCACGTCGTCGTCCTCGGGGAATATAGCCTTGCTTCCAACGCTGAGGCCATTCAAGTGAAGACCGTGTCCAGGGTGAGCCAGGAGACCTGGTCCTGGGACGGGGCTGCAGCTCTGCGCTGCGGCTGCTCCCACAGGGCAGGCATGAAGTGCTGAGGTGCTTCTCTCTCTGCAGGCCATCACCAACCCCGGCTGGAACCCCTACACCATGAACAACGACATCACCCTGCTGAGGCTGTCCACGCCCGCCCAGCTGAGCTCCCGTGTGTCCACCATCTGCCTGGCCCCTGCCAACCTGGTTCTGCCCAACAACGCCCGCGCTGTCACCACCGGCTGGGGACGCACCAACCCCAACTGTACGTAACCTGCAGCTTCAGGGAGGGCTGTGTGTAGCTGCTGTTCCTCCTCGGGGCTCTGAGGGTTCAGGGGTGCCTGTGGGGGTGACAAGTCCTGTATGTGTGGGAAGGGGGGAGCTGGGAAGTGGAGTAAACCTGTCTGAGTGTGTACCAGTGTGCACAGGGGTGTAGGTGTGTGTGAAAGCCAGGGATGACTGTGCACAGGCACAAGCCTGCCGTTTCTCAGGGCTGCCTGCACAAGGTGATCCTGGGGAAGAAGGGGTTTGTTGGCATGGAGGAGGAATGCACTTCGTATGGCAGCACCCATGCACCAGTGGAAGCTTGCCCAGGGCACCTGTGTGCTCTCCAGGAGACTCACAGATACCGAGGTGATCTAATGGTGCTTCTTTCCCCTAGCTCAAGCCTTGGCAGCAGTTCTGCAGCAGGTGACTGTGCCCCTGATCCCCCAGAACCAGTGCATGCAGTACTGGGGCAATAAAATCACCAGTGCCATGATCTGTGCCGGTGGGGCTGGTGCCACCTCTTGCCAGGTAAGGAGCTCCTGCTGCACAGGGTGGGTGGAGGAGGAGGAGGATATGTGGGGTCTTGCTGAGCTCCCATTGCATCCCAGGGAGGGTGGAAGAGCAGCGTACATGGGGTCTTGCACTTATGGAACCAGATATTTAAGCTGCAACACCTGGGGATCAGGCGGCTGGGGTGGCAGGGACTGGTCTGGAGCAAGTGCCAGGAGCACTAAGCAAGAATCTTCTCTGCAGGGTGACTCTGGTGGACCTCTGGTGTACCAGACTGGGAATGGCTGGATCTTGATTGGCATTGTCTCCTGGGGAACCTCCAACTGCAACATCAACACGCCAGCCATATACACTCGTGTCAGCCAGTTCCGTAACTGGATCGACACCATCGTTGCTCAGGGATAAAGCTGCTGCCAGTGTGATCCCTTTACTGGGATTAATAAAGCATCAGCATTTGCTTGTACCAAGTACTGCCTCTGGCTCCTTTCTTCTCACAATGCAGGGCAGGGTGAAAGACACATGGAGGAGCCTGGGGCACCCCATGCTTGTCCTGAACGCCAGCACTTCCCAGAGCTGGAGCTTGGTGCCCAGCTGGGACAGAGGGGGAACTACCAAACTAGGACAGGATGCTCAGGCAGAGGGGGAGCAGGGCTGGCTGTGGCTCAAGGGCTACTCAGGGGGTCTTCAAGCACACCCTGGCACCAACCTAGGTAGTGCTGAAGGTTGGGAGAATGGTCCTCCCACTGACCCAGGTGTGAGGTGCCACCAGGGAAGGGACTGTGGAGCTGCAGCTCTGCACCACAAAGCACTGCTCAGCTGGCAGTGAAAGGTGGGTGTTGGGTACACAGGATCCTAAAGGATCCCTGCCTGCAGTTTAAAGCCATGATTTGTGTAGCAGCTGGGAGCACAGAGCTGGAAGGGAGAATTGCCATGGGCAGCTCCAACTCTTGGGGAAGGTGGGAGAGGATGGCTGGAGAGCAGCACGCAGCTTCACACCTGCAGATCTGCCAGGTAATGGCAGGAAACTGAAGGCCACTGCAAAGGAAAATGTGAAGCTGAAAACAAATTTCAAGGCCAGGTGACAGGCTTTCACTTAAATGGGTTCTTGAGACAATAGCTGGTGGAAAAAAAAAAAGCCTTGTGTGATATGGGAGTAGCAAGACACATGCTCAATGAGTTACAATCTGGTTCTCAAAATAGAGCTGGTGATAAGGCACTGTGGAGAGAAGAAGCAGGATTAGACTGTCCCAACATGAGATGTGGGGTTTAGTTTTCCTTACCAGTGATGTGAAGGTGATACAACACCTTCACTGTGTGAATCACAGCCCCCAAAATGTAATCGCTCTATTAAGCAGAGTGTGTGACACTACACAGGGACACACTGATGGGAAGGGGTATGGAACATCAATGGAGGGCAAACACAAACAGTCTGGCCCACATGACTGAGTTTAAATAAAAATCTGTTCAATTAAAGCCTAGGGCTAACAAATTTTAGTTTGGCTGGGTAAGAGTTTGTTTTATTCAGTGGTCTGCTCTGAAGGGAGCATCTAACTCACCTTAAAGGCAAGTGAACAACAGAGATGTGGGGATGGACCATGCAGGCAGAGAGAAGTGGTGGCTGTAGGGAACTTCAAACAGGAATGACCAACTGTAGCACTATAGGTCATCTGGTCTGTGTGCTGAGCTGCCTGTCACCTCTGCCACCCCTGGGATGGGGTCCTCTGCCCCTGGAAAATCCTGGAGAGGAGGTGGCTCAAGAGGGGTGTGCATTGTTATTACTTGATATTACAAGTTTTCCTGCTGGTCCTTAAAAGCTGCTCAGACCAAAACTGGAGTGGTGATGAGCGGGTGTGGAGAAATCAGAGCATTCCTCTGGCTCAGTCTACAGCCAAAGAAAAATAAAGAGAATGTCCCAAAGTGCCTGTTCTGCCTCCCAACCATATCTTCCAGCAACAGCCTGAGTGCCTGCCTCATCCAGGGCATCCCATGGACATCCCAGCCCCGCACAAAGTCTGCCTTGGACAGCTCCTGGCCTGGCAGCTGTGGTAAAGAAACCAGCAAACCCTTTGATGGGCACTTTGGTACCTCTTGCTGTGATCTAAGAACAGAGGGGTGAGAACCTCCTGGCTCTCCATGTACTTACTGACCATCATTCCCAGCCTGGAAATCGTTGCCCTCCAGCAGCCAGCCCGTGGGTGATCCACCAGGCACAAGTAAGGACAGCAGAGCCATGGGGTACACAGAATACATGGACATGTTTTAGCAGACCGAGTACACCAAATAAATAATTCTGTACACTCTAACTTGAACATTACAGACTAATTACAATGGGTCTGACCTCATCTGACAGGACCTTAGAGTAGAGCCAGGACTCGAAAGGCAAGGCACAGAATGGGACACTTCTCAAGACAGTCCCATGAGGAGACCGACAGGATGAGACCGGAATCACCTCCAAACTGTTCCAACCCAGCACCGGAAACTGGGCAACCAAAAATAACATCGAGTGCCGGAAGATCTCCGATCCCAAGAGCTTCCCGGGAGGTGTCCTTCCGTAGTGAAAGGCAACAGGAAAACTCATCTGGGTGTTCATGCAGGAGCTGCTGGTTTGTATCACACCTCGCCGGGGCCGCGGATCTGCTCCACACATCGCTTCCACGCTCAGCAGACAAACAGTGCAACGGCCTCTGCAACAGCAGCCAGAGCTTGCCCGTCACACACGAGGGACTGACAGCATCACCAGGCAGGGGACAGGGGGAGAAGGGACAATTGTCACCAGGCAGAGCTCCCAATGCCCTCGGCACCCCGAGGGCGGAAGGCACTGAGCTCCACGATGCCGCTTACCACCGCACATCCCTGGTGTTCACATTTATTTCTTTGGGAAGTTTTCTGCACAGTAAGGCACAGCTGACATGCAGGCACTTGACTTGGAGTGCTGCACTCTTAATCCAGGGTGAAAGAGGAGACTGAGTGGTCAAAAAAAGCACCAAAACCCTCCCAAGAGTGGTGAAGGCAACTTGGGGCTGGGTACATGCACTGAGTGGTACAGTGACACTTTCTGGGAGAAAGCTGAGTGGTTGAGAGGCCTGGACACAACCACCCTTCCTGCAAATTCTAGGGCTCACAATGGTGCCAAAGAAGCCAATGTCTGTGTTGCTTTCCATCATTTAGAAAACTAAATTAAGTGAAAGAACTGAGATTTTAATTTATCCCACCTCAAACCCCCCCAAATCTTCAGTATCATTATTTAAAATAACATGGCCCCACACAGCCTAATTAGAAGCCTGTAACAGCCACACAGTAGCTGCCCTATGTGGTACAAGACTGAGCTGAGCCTGCACTGCAGGTTCTCAAAGGCACTATACATAAGCTTTTACCTTGCCCTAGGACTTGCCACAGCTCCTGCAGAGCCAAACCCAGAGCTGCTGCCCAGCAGCCAAGTGAACTATCATTCCTATTCCAGTTTGTGCATCAGATAAAAGTTGGCTCTCTTAGTACTGCAGCCAAACACCCGGGTAGACAACAGGACTGAGAAACGGAGCAGGGCCTCAGAAATGGTGTAAATTACCAGAACAGAAAATATCTGGCCTAAAAGAGGAAAGTGCCCAGATTCCAAAGAGTGTGAGGGTTTATCATGTCCAGAACAAACACGTGAAGCAGGCCCTACACTGCAGCTGGTTTCCACATCACTACCAAAGCAGGCAGGTCTGAGCCCTCTCGTCTGGGCTTGAGCTCCTGACAAGGCTCTCAAGCTTTCCTTCACGTACAGCTGTGTGCTTCCAAGAACAACACAGAGCAGGAGCATCTGGATGCTATCACAACTGCAGTGTTAAACCTCTTCAGAATCAAAGGAAGGGTGGTTTCTACCCCCACTGGGTTGACGTGTTAAGATTTTTAGAAGCCTGAGTGAGAAGTAAATTAAACATGGTAACTGCTTATGGAAAATACACTACGTACTCAAGAACTTGGATGCGAATCTTTAGACCTCTTAATGCAATTTCTGGAAGACTTTTTTGCATTCTTTTCCAATAACCAACAACAAAAATAATAAAAATCAAGGAACCAAGAGGCCACATTCTTTGAAGCTGTAATTCTCTCCCCCAAGAGAGTAGCCGAACTCCCAGGACAAAAGGATGGGATTGTTTTGCACAGTACTGCTAAGTTCCAAAAGACATTCTAAATTCCCTTTACTCCTCAAAGAGCATCTCACCCAGAAACAGCGAGGAGAGGGCTGTGCTTGGACAAGGACACACCACAATTTGCCACTAGGTGTCATTCCAACTCCACTTCCCCTGCGTGAACCAAAGCAGGCAAAGCAGAAGAAAACTCAGATCTGCACCCCAGCTAATACAGAGACTGCATGGCATGGTGGTCTGGAACAGGCAGGTGTTACCTCTGTCCTCCCTGCACATTCAGGACCAGAGGAAGGTTTCCAAAAAACACTCTGCAGGCCAAATTAAGAACCACCATTAAGAGTAAAAGCACATCAAAAAAATTAAATGAAAGAGCAGAAAAAAAAAATTTCAGAGAGATTTTAGTTTCTAAAATCCCCAAAAAAAGGCACTCCTGAAAAGTGTAAACTCCTGAGACTTAAGACCAACTGAGTACTGAGCTGCTCCTGTGGGATGAAGACAGATGATCAATGTAATTCACAGTGAAGAGCTTCTTAGAGGACAGATTGAAGGCACCTGGACTATGGCTCAGAATTACAGCACTTTGCCTGTCCCCAACCCCCACACCAGACCCAAACTGGAAACCTGTCCCTCTTGCAAGAATAAAAGCACCTGAGGAATTGTTCTTAAGCTGGAACTTCCAACGTGGCATTTGGACCATCACAGTTTTCCAGACTGAGTGAAAGATCACTGAGGACTCCAGGGTCACTTGGACAGAGGTCTGTTCATCTTCCCTCAGCCCACACGTCTGGCTACAAAGTTCCTACAAATACTGGATTTAGGAAAAGAAGAGGGAGCGAGCCAAGAGTGTTAAAACTGAATGATGGAAGGAAAGCCTGTAAAGATTTTCCCCAAGTTTACACTGTTTTTTTCCATGCAAACAAGAAAACGTTGCATTTGTGAAAAGAATTAGAGTTCTTTTTTTAGAAAAGTCAAAGCTCTTTATGGGATGGCCTTGGTCCTCTTCCCACAAGTCCCAAGCAGTGGACTGCCCGAGGACCGGAGACACCTCAATACGGAGAGGCAGCTGCAGCTATCCAGTATTCTCATGTACATGAGGATCCTCCCTTCTGCCAATTCTCCCCTAGTCACAGAGCATCACCACCAAAACCTGACACTGTCAGAAACCTACACAGCAACCTCCTGCTTCCCAAAACATATTCCAGCCCAAAGTAACCACAAACGATCGCTCCAAACTTCTCCTGGTGAAAAAACAGTTGTGGAAAAGATCAACAAAGCAAAAATTGTCACAGATGAGAAGATTCTTGTTCTGCTTTGTGAAGGTGGAGAAACAAGCCTGGTTACCCCAGAGCTTTATGTATTCCTCATCCCATAAGAGAAGGATAAAGGAACAGCATGGGCAGGCATCTGTGCATTTTGATGATCTAGTGGTTAAGGGGAAGGGTCTCAGTTCTACAAGTCTTGGCTCAGTTCATCAGGTTGACACCCTCACACAGGCAAAATCCCTGTTTTATGGATAAACATGCAGGATAATCTGGGGAGGTAAAAGCAATCACAGTGCTTCAAGTGAGCTCCAAACACACCAAAGCCTCTTCAAGTAATGGCTCAGAACCAGAAGAGCTCCGAGGGAGCCTCCTGCCACCACCTGACCTGCAGAGCCCCCAGGGTCCAGCTGATAGTGGCCTTAGAGGGGCTCCTGCTTTTGGAGACCTGTTTGCAGTACCACGAGGGACACCAAACTGTTTATGAAGCACAATGTAGCAAGCTGCCTGCTTTGTCAGAAATCACATCTAGTTTATAGCTCATGGTAACAAACTAGGGAAAAACAACGTGAAGAGGTAAAAGATGCTGAAAACATTTTTGTTTGCAGACCACAGAGTTGAAAGAAACCCAAAATTTGCAGAATTCTGCAGTACCTGTTAATGCTGATGGAAGAAAGACTGTGTGCGACATGGTAGGACAGGTTGCTCAGAGAAAGGGCAGCCTGCAGAGGATGTGAGGTTTTCAAAATAACAGGCAAAACCACGCAAAGGATTTCAAATTCACTCCTGCTACACATAGTGGCTGTCCTCAAGTTTCTTCTGTTGCATTCCCCACCACATGCTTGAGCACACCAGGCTATTTACAGCCCATCCCACCTTTGGGGCCGGAAGCACACCCCCAGAAATCCCCCTTTCATTTTTTGCCTCAGCACAGAAAACTCAAATCTTCTCCCACTAAAGCAGCTTTGCTGTTTGCTGACTAGGAGTGACTGTGAGAGCTCCTTGGAGATGTGACTGACCACTTCAGCCCTGCTGACACTGAAACACAGTAGCACAGGCATCAATCCTAGGAAAAGGCCAAGCTCACCAGCCCTTGAGCTTGGACTGCCTGCACCTCCAGCCCAGAGCCAAGCAAGCCCTTCCCAAGTGCACAGCACAAAGCGAATTGTGTGGCTTCGTAAGAAAAGTTTCGAGCACCAGCATTTTCCTTCACTGCTGATCTTGTCTCTGCTACCATGAGAAGCCAAATCCATCCTGTGCCTCTGCCATCAGCCCCACTTTACTGCTCTAACTAGTTGGGAAGATATCTCAGCAGGCTTGCACAAAGCTCAGCTCTGCAGCCCCCACCTCCCCTGAGAGTCCTTCATAAGAGGCCACCTCATCAGCTACGTGGCACAAGGACACCTGAAAAGCAGCTTTTTCCTGGTGAACTTAAGTCACCCCTCACAGCTCTAGGGGATTTGTACAATGTCTCCAGGGTATTCTCCCTGCTGACACTCCTAGACCAGGCTTCCACTACTCAAGCGCTCACCCTGATGCTATGGAACCACTACTGGCCACCCCAACAGCTCCCACACCACTGTCCCAAAGCAGGGATGGCAGTGCTGGGGCAGCACAGGCACACAAAGCAGGGGAGCCCTGTCAAATCTTTGGCCTGGAACCACCAAAGTCTGGTGCAGTGACGTGGTCAGTAACACTGTGCTTACAGTGGTTATAGCCCATCCCAGCTCTGGGGTGGGAAGCACATCCCTAAAACTTCCTCCCTCTTTTTTCCCCCTTAGCACAAAAAACCTCAACCTTCTCAATCTTCTTCTGAAGGGTGCAAGGTGTGTTACGTGTCAGAGACACAACAGAGCCACAAGAAAAACAAACCCTGCACGACAGGCACTGGTCTTGCTGCAAACAGGGAAAGGACAATTCCAGGGATAAACCTTTGATGTCAGGCAAGTGAGCCTTGACGTCATCAGGAGGATGGCAGCCCTTGGGGGAAACCTCGCAGCTTCCCAGCCCTGGTGGAAAACTGCTGTCTGGCATCTCTTTGGTGAGGAGCTGGTGGGCAGCACACCAGTGAGTCAGAGCTATCCCACTTCTAACTGCACATGACTCATTCCAGTTTCACTGCAAAGCCACCACGGAGTCTGACTAAACCAGCTCAAAATCTGTGTATACATAATTTTTAAATACATATACACCCCCACACGTGTATGTGCACACATGGGTGTGCATGCACAGACACACTAAGCGATTTCTTCTTTTTTCCATACACAAACGTGAGAAACTAAACGCTCTGCAATTAATAAATAACTATGAACAACCAAGCTCCTGGGCTACAGAAAGAGCTCTTCTCCCCACGTGGCTCCTTAATTCGTGCACTCCTTGAGGCTCTGAGCCCACAAGGACTCCCCCGTTTCTGGCGCGAGACCCCGTGGCACGGCTCGCAGGGTGTGACGGCCACCACAAGGTTCCCTCTCCTCCGCATGGGGTGAGGGGGACACCTCCTCATGGATGGGGGGAACGCCTGGAGGGAGGGAGGGAGGAACCTGGCTGTTCCTCACTGAGTGTGTGCACACCTGCAGCACAGAGGAGACCTCTGGCAGGGCGCCCGGCAGGCGCTCAGCCCGTGTACTGCTGCTGGTAGCGCAGGTTGAGCTCCCGCAGCTCCCGCTCCCGCACGCGCCGCGACTTGTTGGATTTGGTGGAGCGGCTGGAGCGGGTGGACTGCGCTGACTTGGTGCTCTGGCAGCGGGAGGACGCCCTCTTCAGAAGGTTTTGCGAGATGGAACGGTGCAGGTTCTTCATGGAGGAGGAGGCGGCCATGCTGACCACCCACGGGTGCTTCAGGGCCTGAAGGGCCGTCATCCTGTCACTGGGGTCCACCGTGAGCAGACGGTCGATGAAATCCTTGGCCAGGTTGGACACACTGGGCCAGGGCTGAAACACAAAAGAGATGGTTGGAATGAAACATCCCGGCACAGCTTTGCTGATTAATTAATTCTTCCCATGTCTGCAAGGTGCTTTGGGGCGTTGTGCTGCTTCCCTTCTCTCTTTTACCCTCAAATCTTCCAAGCTGTAACTAGCAGTATCTGCCCAAGAATGAGACACAATTACTTCATGTTAGGGGAAGAGGCTGAAGTATGGAAAACATCTGCAGGTACACAGGTGCAGAGTAGATCCCTCCAGCAGCTGGATTCAGGCACTCAGTAGCTGATCCTCCAGCCTGCAGACACTTCCACACCCACCGCACACACTCAAGGGTCTCAGTCAGATCCAACCATCTCTCCAGCAGTGGCCGGGACTTCCCTGGTCCACTGGGTCCCCAGATCCTCCTGGAGTTTTGTCCTTGTGTCTAACACACACACACATGGACACCCCCAGCCTCCAGGCCCTTTCCCCCTTGTCCAGCCCCATGTTCACCAGCAGTCACACACTCACTCACACACCCACCACACGCCTGTGCTTGCTCCAGCTGCTGCACCGTGACACACACAGGATCCCAGAACCATGGCCTGCTCCAGCTGCTGGTCCTTCCTACCTCATCTTCTCACATCAGCTCCCAAAGTCACACAACTATTAGAAGACACAGAAGCACAGTAACTGTATCTGATTGCAGACCCTCCCCTGTCCAAGTGTCACTGCAGGGACAGGAGCCCTATCAGAACCCCCAGGATTCTGACACCAGACCCACAGGGCTCTTCTGACTCTTCATCCTAAGGCACACATCTAGGGAGGAAGAACTGACCTCTGCACTGATCCTGGAACCAAAACTAGGCAGAATTTTCCGCTGTGGAACTTGGTCTCGCTCCCACATGGAAATTTAGATGTTGCTACTTGTTAACCCTGGAACAGCAGCTCAGCCCAGCTGGAAACAACCCCCATAAAATGTTCTAAATATATAGAAATGTGAGGTATAAGAAATTTTCAATTATGTTTACCATGGAAAGAGGAAAGAATTTGTTTTCCAATATGCTAGTTTTAAAGAAACAAGCCCAAAATAATTAATTAGTCCTATAATAAATATCCTCTCAGCACACCCAAGAATGGCCATAACAACTTACGAGTCAAACACCTACAACCACAAATGTTAAACTGTTTCATTTCTGACAAAATACTGTATTTGCACTACGTTGGGAAGTGAGAACATTTCCTTCAGCATGAGGAGAAGGCTGGGCTGTGGACAAAGGTGGAAATAAATGTGACAAAATACCCTCCACTGTAAGGATAGAGAGGAGGAGGCAGCATGAAAAAAAACAGAAAATCCCAAATGGAGCCAGGCAAGAGCAGGTTTCTGCAATCACTGGGTATTTTGGGGGTCTCACCTGTCCTGAAACCACCAATACTGAATTTTTCAATTCTGTGGAGATCACATCCCAAGCTTCATTAAAAACAGCCTGGGCAGATTCCTGCAATGAAGATTTCCATATAATAATGGTGATATATATGTAACTGAGTGGACCCACCCGTGTCTAGTTAAAAAAGCAAAAGTCTGCTATTCCATGTCTCTCATTCTCTTCATTGGGTGAGGAAGAAAAGCACACAGCTATTTTAGAATTCAGGGTTCACTGACTGTACAACCAGAAATAATGCCCTTTTCTTGTGCAAAAGGTCTAAAAAAGGTATGTCCTGATTTTTTGGAGGTTTGTAATTCATTGCTATAGAAAGCAATTTTCTTTTCAAAAGATTCAAGGCACCAGCAAGAGAACAGATCCCTGGGAGGATTTTTTAATGAAAAGGAGGATGGTGTAAGAGTTACAGCACTGCTCCCAGCCCACGGCCTGTCAGTGCATGGCCTGGGAAGGTGAACTTGAACTTTAGTTGAGGAACTGGCTGTGAGGGGGATCAGGGTACCACAGTCTTATTTTACAAGGACTAAAACAGTCTGGCTTACTCAGCTGAAGTGGGATACATGATCACTGCCAGTAACTATGCAAGAGAAGAGACTGAAAATGATATTAACTACTTGGTATAAGGAAAATATTGCTATGTGAATAAAAACCTATAAATCTTCCTGAACATATTCAGAATAGAAATGGAAATACTTGGTGCTCAGGGAGGAAGCACAGCCTTCTCCTGCAAAACAGATACCACTTCTGTGCTTCAAACAAATCAACTCCACTCTACATTTCAATAATTAAATCCATTAATAAAATAAAAATTCTAGCTTTTCTGTCATAGAATCATTAATGTTGGAAAACACCTTGAAGATCATCAAGTCCAACCATAACCCAGCACTGCCATGTTCAGCACTAAATAATTTCCTCAAGGTCACATCCACAGGTTTTTTCAACACTTCCAGGGATGGTAATTCCACCACTGCCCTGGACAGCCTGTTCCAGTGCCTCACCACACCTTCAGTGAAGAACTTTTTCCTAATATCTGATCTAAACCTCCCCTGGCGCAACTTGATGCCATTTCTTCTTCCCCTGTCTACTGCTTTATAAAGAATATAATTATAATATAATATATAAATAAAATTAATTTGTCACAACCTGCCTTAAATGACTTTTTCTTAGCTGATGAAATATACCTTGTCAATGAATGGTAAGAAAGAAAACAGGTGCTTTTTAGAATAGAACAGGGACAAATTTTGATCACAGACTCCTGAAAGTGTTTGTTTATAAAGAAGGTAAATGAAATAGCAAAAATCCGTTTTCAAATTAGTCAGGCAAACCACAATAAAGGTTCAATTGTAACTGAACACACTGGTCTGTTTTGTAGAATGATGGACCACTGAGGAGTTCAGCCTTCATGGTATTCACAAGAGAACCAAAAAGCTGAATCTGCCCTGCCATGGGGGAACATAAATCACATTGCAAGCCTATAGATTTCCAGCAGACTTTGGATAAGGTACTTCATTTGTTAAATAACAGCAAGGGGAATCAACTTGCAGGATTTAATCTTCATTGGTATAATCTCAGCTAATCCCAGGTGGTACCATATGTCAGCTGGCACCACGTCACCTTCCCTCCACACTCAGGATCTCCAGCTACGGACCTCTGGGCTCTCTTTTCCACCAATGGACAGATCCAAATGAAACCCAGGCAACAAGAGGTTTTGCATCCACTCTTCCAAGCTTGCCTTGAAAAGCTTTTAAAGACCCATTTTATGTAAGTTTTTTTAATAACTCCCTTTCAGCTATTCATTCAGGTAAAATCACAAACTCATCATTACCTGGCTACACTCCATCAACCCCCAATTCCTTCTTTCCCTCTCCTCCTCCCAGGAGCCACAGAATGTTTCCTTCACAGAGGACTCATTTTCCACTTCCAAACAATCCTGATAGGACATCCAAGATAATGATACATCTATGAAATTTACCAACTTTAACCCTAAGTGAAGGTAAATGCAGGTGACAGTTTGCTCTCTGTGCAGTAACTTTTTAAGAACTCTTCACTACCATCTTCATTTCTGTTACTGGCAATTGAAATTACTTAAGATACCCACCCTGAGACGGCTTTTGTCCCCCTCACATAAAGAAAACACATCAACACAACTCCAATCTCATGGTTTTTCCTGGGTATTTCTTCCCCACTTACCCTAAAACCTTTTACCTTTCTGAATATGGTCCCTCACACAAATGCAATCATGTCAGCACCTCCATCTTCTCTTTTTTACCTAAGTCCAAATAAATGCAAGAGATGCTTGAATGAAAAGTATTCGAGAACTGGCACAACAGTACTTGGAAATACATCTTCAGGACATGCAGGAGAGCATTGTTTTCTCTTCCAGGTGTAAGTAATTGCAGAAACCTGGAAATTAAGGCAACCCAGGAGCTATTTTGCTGTCCAGATGCATTCAAACTTCAGTCAAATGAGATTCTGGTGAGTGAAATCAGCCTTTAAATGCCAGGAACAATATTACTTCAATCTTTTGAAGTCTTATTAAAAGATGGAAAATGTGATGATTTGGAATTTGAAGAAACCTTTGAAGTCTGAAGGCCTAGGAACTGTGATATATAACCAGCCTAAACCTTCAGAGGCCCATCCAGTTTAATGAATCCTAAAGAAGAATAAACTCCAAACAAAAGCACATTGGATTTCTCATTATTCCAATTACTCTAGTTTCGCCACAGATGTTGAATATGGAGTACCTGCAATTAGATTTTTCTTCTGGTCAGCAAACACAAATCAGTTTATTGATCTGTTTACACAGCTGGAGGTTTGATTTGCTGCACCACATGCATCTTTCCTATTTCACCAAAGCTTTTTCTTTAGTAATACGTAAGACTACATTCTACCAACACAATTTGCAACCCCAGTCCCTGGAGAAAAGCATCCACTCTCCAGAAAACTTTCATCAGTTGACAAAACAGCAGTTTCAACTTAGCAAAATCCCACTAACTCTCCAAATTAATACTGCAGCAGAGGGTTGTGTAGGAGCTGAGGAAGGTTGACACTGGTGTGTTTGGGGAGGATGTGAGTGCAGGACATGAAGTGTGCTCACATGACAGGACTGAAGCAATCCAGAGGAGATTCTGCCCATCTGCTTCCCTGAGGAGAGACAGAGAATGGCTTGGAAGGAAAATGCTCCTATCCAGTGGCCAGGAAACATTGGATCAACTAAACTCTATCAGACAGCCTTGCCATTAAATCTCAGTGCAGCAATGACAAATCCTGCTCTTTTGTGGCACAAAAATGCCACAAAATACCACAAAAATGAAGAGAAGTCACCAATACTTGCATTTCTGTTTCTCTAGAGAGTAATTTCAAATGTGATGCAGTTTGAATACAACTTCTGCTCCCTTTGTTAAGCTGTATTCCTTCAGAAAGATAAAGTTCTGGTGCCTTCCTGCAGAGAAGCACAGAATGGTTTGGGTTGACAGGGACCTTAAAGCTCATCTAGTCCAAATCCCCTGCCATGGAGAGGACACCTTTCACTAGCCCAGGTTGCTGTGAGCCCCATCCAACCTGGCCTGAACACTTCCAGGAATGGGGCAGCCACAGCTTCCCTGGGCAACCTGTGCCAAGGCCTCAGCACCCACACATGCCTTAAAAAAAGGTGGAATAGCCATATTTTGAGCTGAACCTCAGCAGTACCAGCTGAATGACAACAGAGGCCTCCTACATGTGACCAGTTTTTCTAATAACTGCAATCATGTCTTCTGTCTGGGATACCTGGTGCAGTGTCTGCTTCAAAAACCTCATTTCTCATGAGATAATCCCTGGATACAGACTCATTTAACACTGCAGACTATTTGCCTTATGCTGGAGGGAGGACTAAACATCTTCTGGAAAGTAATGTCTGTAACTCCAGAATTTAGCACAGTGACTAAAGAACATGATCCAGCACGATTTAAAAGGGGGGGAAAAAAAGTGGGGGGAACAGAAGAGTTGCACAAAGCTTCAGAGAGATATTCTAGTTAGTTATGTGCAAATAAAATAAGGAACAATCATCTGACTTCAAGCTCAGCTTTTAGTCTCAACAGTGCCCACTGAAGGAAGGATACATACTAATTTCCTGATTCATATCTAAGTTGTTTGTTGTTTTCAGAAGAAGAAAGGCAGTATTTATGAGGAAGGTGAGGAAAAGGCCTGGATCTCCCTTGCCAGTCAGTCTTTACAAAAACATGAAGCACAAAGCATGTTATCACAGCTGCAAAAGATTGCTCTTAGGCCAAAAATACTGTATCCCAGTCCCACTGATTCCTAGGATGAGTCTGGCTGAGCACTGCAGAAGCTTCAAAGCACCAAAGAGACTGAGGAGCCCTACAGCAGTACCCAGGTTCCTGCAAGGTTCTCCTACAGAAAACCTTCAGATGTCTACTTTGAAGTTTCACAATATAAAATAGATTTATTGGGACTAAGCCTGCCCCAACAAATAGACTGGGTTTAATGCATCCACTTGGCAAGAGGGAACTGCCTTCACATCGTGCCCTTATCACCATTAGCAGCTATGCTCCACGTCACAGGACAGGAACACGTTTCTGTTGTCATTCCCCTTTGATGCTGCACTCCCCATCATGCCAGCACAGATAGTTTGGCTTATGCAAACAAAGTGAGCCAAATCAGGGGGTTTTTGTAAATTTTTCAGCTGGGGTTTTCAGCCCAGCCATTCCTTGGCATGACTCACCACATGGCTGCAGAAGTAGCTACATCAACCCAAGAGAGCGACTGGAACAGAGTCCAGAATTAGCAGCACTTCAACCAAGTATGAAACCTATCCCACAGCCTCAATGACAATGGGAGAGACTCCCATGGTGGAGACACTTTGCTCTGGTCCCTCAGGAATGCCAGCTGCTGCTTCTGAGGGTGCACTAGCATTCCTCACAAAAGCATCTCCTGGCCTTCTAAGTTCATAAAACACAGGGCGCTACAGCCATCCGCAAATTCCAGCCTTGCTAGTTAACAAACTTGGGGGAAAGCAGCCTCCTTTACAATGCCTTAAAGAGCTCTCAAGTGTGTTATGTTTTATTCAGACTCGGGCTCCGAGGCTGGAGGAGGAGGAGAAGAAAGAGATCCTCCTCTGAGTGTCACTTAGGCTGGGCGATTGCGTGCAGCGCTCTGCTCTGTGTGATTAAATCTCTTCACCACCCCTGCTTGTTATTCACATCAGCATCAAAGCTATTGAGGCACCGGGCACGCTGGCATGTGGGGAACAAACAATGTGTTGTTCTCTGGTTTGAACAACTATCCCACCTCTCTCCCCTGCAGCTGATGCGAGCACAGGCCCCGAGCACAGCAGAGAGCTCCCAACGCATGCTGGAAACAAACCCCTGACCTGTGTGACTGCTGCCAATCTCCTCACTCAACTGGACGGGCCTAGGCAGGGGTAGGAGCCAAGACTCCGGAGGCAGAGCAGCTTTCTTGTGATCTGCTGATCAAAATGAGCAGATTTTGGATACCAGAGCCAAGTCCCTGAATTTTATTCTGCCTGCCATGGGGGCTGCTGTAAAGCGGTCACCAAAGCCTGCACTGCAAACAAGTTAATGACTTACATTTATTTTCTTTTCACAAAAATGACTCAATCTAACATACACGTGTGGTGCTGAAGGCAGGGCACATCTCTCCAGCTTCTGTCATTTTTCAAAATAGCTGCACCTTAAAATTCTGATGTTTCTGGTGGCAGACAAGTGACATGCTGTTAGTTTTGAGAAGGAAATTAACTGGACTTGATGCTCTAAGAGGTCTTTTCCAACCTCAGTGATTCCAAGAAGGTCCCCAAGAACTCTCTTCATTGCATTATCCATGCTGCATTTCTGCATGATGCAGCAGTTTTGCCTAACTTAGGAGATCCCCACATGACATCAGAAAGTGTCAACTCCAAAGGAGCAGGTTGGGGACAGCAACTGTGACACATGACATAGCAAACCAGCCTAGGGCTGTGCTAGGGCTCCAGTAACACCAGGTTTGCACCGTCCCAGGCAACATTCAGCCCCCAAACAACTGCAATGAGGTGATCAAAACCAACTGGTTCAAAAGAGCTGGAACAAAAAGTTTCCAGTGAAAAGATGAAGTGCGCTAAAGTCTGTGCAGGGCAGATTCCCAAGCATTCAGCACTAATTTGTTGATGTGGGGAGGAGGAATAAAGGAAGGATGAAAGAGGAAAATAAAACAGCCCTTTAATAATCCACAGCATTATAAGTATGCACAGCCATCTGGTGTGGTGAACTTCTATAACCCAGCTTTTCGAATGGAAATAGCCAGCCCATTTTCCCTGGACAGGCACTGACTATTCAGCTGGAATCATGCACTAAAATTACAGCAGCTACAAAAACAATAAACACAAAGCTTTTCTCTCCAGCCAGGGGTGGTTCTTCTAAGTGCAATGCTTAGGGAATAGCTGTTAAAATGGGGTAATACCACGTTTCAGTTTGGATTGTTTTACATCTCTTGAAAATGTGTCAGCAACTTACAGCTGCACACAAGGGACTTTAACCATTACCTTGACTGAAAAATTGCCTATTAAGGAAGCTCAGGGTTAAGAGACCTGGACTTGGAAGGATGCAGGTGAACAGATGAGATCACCAAGTATACAGTGCTGGAGATTGCCATGAAAACAGAATGAGCTGGAAATTTCCAAAGGTATTGCTATAGCACCAGCTCACAGAAATATCTGCAGTAACTAAACTGGAAAATACCTTCCCCAGACTGTTCCTAACATCTGGGTATCCTGACATCTTCAGTGCTTTTACTCCCAAAAAAATCAAATTTGAGCTGAATGATGCCCTCTCACTCTGAACTATTTATTACCTTAAGATTTATTGGCTGTGAACTGGAGCTGAAGTCAATACGTGTTTCTACGTACAAATTCAGAGAAAGAGTTTAATTAAGAAATGGTGGCTCCTGACAGGGAGGAAAGATCTTCCCCAGGGAGGAAGAATCTCTTTCATCACACTGATTAGTGCAGTGGTGGGGGGATGAACAGATAAGCTTATAACCTCCCACATACACACAACCCCCTCCTGCAAGCTCCAAGCTGTCGGTGCACAAGCCCTGGGCGCTTATGAGGGAATGAACAAGGGGGAGTAAATCCTAAGACAGTCTTAGCTGCCAGTCCAACCCTGCCCTGCTCCCTGGCTGGCACCAGCTCTCCTCTGCTGCTCTGGACAGCTCCTTTAACCTCCACGAGCACAGGTGAATCACAGAATTATAAAATATCCTGAGCTGGAAGGGACCCACAAGGATCAAGATGAGGAGCTGTGCTGCAAACACCAGCAATGTCCAAGCCCCAGCTGCCCCACTGTCTGGCTTGACTCTCCTTTCTTCCTTACAGTCCTCTTCCTTATATTCCTCTTTCAGTTTTAACCAGAATCTAACCCTGTCATAGTTTCAGAGGAGGTGAAATGATGCCACTTTCATCTGAGCATTTCCAGGCTTAGTGCTTCCCAAGTTAGGCCAGTGTGACCCAATGCCATTCCTGGTTTTCTCTCAGAAAGCACTGTTTTGGGTAGGCAAGGTGGATATAACCCATTTTAAAGTAAACAAAACATCAGGAGACACTCTAAGTAGGCTTTGCTAGGTTTACCACAATTCAGTCCTGGGTCACTGCTTAATAATTGTCTTTCCTGGCACTATTTGGGACGTTCTTGTTAGAATTCAGAGCAGGATAACTGTTCTAGATCTCAATCCAACACATTTCTCTGTATTTTCTTCTCAAATTTCTTTCAGCATCCCAGCTATTCGGTGATGAAGACATTGATCCTGCTGAAAAACAAAACATGTCATTGACACTGCACCAAACTACACACGCACAAGAAGGAAAAAGGACAAACCAAAAATCCCTAATGTAACATATTCCTAATTCTGCAGCTAAAATCTTATATCAATGTGATCTTTTTCCCTGTTAAAATCCTACCCTGTTCTTACCTACATTGTTGGGGCATTTCTCTTTCCAAAAGAAGATTAAAACATTTCAGTTTGCTATGTGGAATCATATTACCTACTGTTGAGCCTGGCCATTCCCAGGTTCAAAAAGACTGTGGAGAAGATCCAGGTGAGAGCCTCCAAGACCACCAGGGGTCCTTGACATATGGCCTTCAAGAAGGGGTGAAAGGAGCTGGATTTGTTCAGCCTGACAAAGAGAAGCCTAAGAGCAATGTAATAGCATATCACATTTATTTAGAAGTAGTTACAAGGATTACAGAGCCACACAACAGGTCCAAACAGGGGCACCAGGGAGAAGCTGTGCCTTGGAAGGTCTGTATCAGGAAATACCAGGGGAAGGGTGGTGCAGCCCTGGAAAAGGCCACCGGGGAGGTGGAGGATCTTCATCCCTGAAGCCCTACAAGACTCAGGAAATCACAGCCAACATGACCTAGTGCTGGCAACACTCCTGTCTCAAACTGAATGGGATTAGAGCTCTCCAAAGGTCTCCTGTAACCAAGGTTTCTATCATGCAGGTGCTTCTCTCCTCCCTGCCCCAGCCAGCCCTGTCATATCCCATCCAGCGCAGCAGCACATCCCTCCTTCCAACACATATCCCTGCCCAAGCTCCATCCCACATGCTTAACAGGGTCAAGTGTGCCATAAATACTTCAGAAATAAACATGTGCTGATCAGCTTTGGGTAAATTTGGATTGATATTCCATTACCTTTCCTGCAGGAAGATGTTTTTTAGCCCTCTCTCCTACTGAGCCACTGACTGCATAAAATTCATAGCTTTGAGCTTCGTAACTTTGAGTCCTTCAAATTGCTCAAACTGGGTTGACACTGACCTTAGAATTTAAATAGTTAATTCTAGAAGACTGAAAGACAGACAGCACAGCTCCATAAACTTTGCTTCCTGGGGAAATCAAGGCAAAGGCAGGGCTGCAAGAGACACCCAAGGATCATCCAATCCATCCCATGGTCCCCTAAGGATCCACCACAGACGCATCACTCCTGACAGATGACTGCCTCACTTGTTCTGCAAGACAGCTTCAGAAATCCTCTGGGTAAACATTTTTTTGGAGCAGGAGACACCAGTGCTGTAAAAAGTTCAGTGTGAATCTTTCTAAGTGCCATTTAAGGCTCTTGTTTGACATAATCTGGAAAAGAGATTATTCCTCTTCCTCTTTGAAACAGCCCTTTACATATTTGCAAACTGCTATGACAACACGTTCCCTAGGCCAAACAGCCAAAAATGTTTTAGTCTTCCGGACACTGTGGTTTTTTTGAATCACAATTGTTTTTGTTGATCTTCTGTCAAGTCTCTCCGCTTGGTGTGGTGTTTTTGAAGTCTGCTGCCCAGAAGTGTCAGAGCTTCAGCTTGGCATCTGCAGCAGCCACTAAACACAGCAGGATCACTCCACACGCTGCCTTTCTGTTCATACACCTCAGTACATTCGCCTTTTCCCACAAGTATGATACTGCTCTCACATAACAGTTTGTGATTCATAGACAGATCCTTTTCTCAGAAGCCAACACCTCCTAATTTTCTGTTCTTCACCTATTTTTGTGCAATAACTTACTCTTACTTTAAAAAAAAAAAAACAACTACACCTGCTACTGAATTGCTCAGATTTGAGAAGGCTATCTGGAACTCAATGCCCTTTGCAGTCCTTCCAATTCAATGTCATCTGCAAATATCATGAACACACCTGCACTTCCCTCACCAAGGTTGGTCAATAAACCCCTAAATACCTCTGGATCTTCAGTCATTTCTAGAGAACCACCATCACTACCATATTCCAGTTTGTTGATGAGCCATCAGTAAGTACATGCCACTTTTAACATGACAGGGTTGGGGTTAATACAAGATTTGGTCCCCAGGCTCTCCCAGCTTCACAGTTCATTTCCAAAAAGGAAGTTTTCAGAGACCATGGAACAGAGACCATGAGTTTCTATTTCATGAAATAGCTGAAGGTCTCTCCAATGTCAGATCCATCCTTTCCAAGTTCCAGTGCCAAACACTGGAAGTATGGGAACTCCTATAACTTTGGAAGAGGACTTTGCCATGAAATTATTTTACATTCTCTGCCACGTGTCAAGTTCTCCTTATTTTTGTATTATCACCCTCTCGAGCAAAACACAGCAATCAGTAGCTGAAGAATGCCACCAAGAACTCCTGAAGCTTGTAAAGCTAAAAGCAAATGAAAAAAAATATAAAGGACTAAGTGTAGAGAGGTAAGAAACTGTAACCCAGGCACTCCTATTAGCACTGATAAAACAGCATATAAAGTCTTCAGAGTCATCCCAGCTGTTCTCATATGTGAGCCACATAAACATTCTCAAAATGATCAGACTACTAAAAAGTTTCTTAGAAATTACCCTTCAGACACAGACAAAGGTAGGAAATGCACAAATACTTTTATCAGAAAGCTTAATTCTACTTTTGGTGAGATATAAAACCAGACTCTTTGGTTAATCACTTGAAGTGCCTGGAGCGCTGGATGCGTAGGGAGTGCCGTGATTATGGAAGTCCACAAGCTGTAGACACAGAGCCAGGCACGGGTCCACACCAGCACTTCAGGGAACCCTGCAGGAACAGCAGGTATCTCTTAACAGCCACCTCCAGAACATTCTGCCTCTCCTTGACTTGTGTGTACAGCTCTCATGTCACCAATCAACACTAATCTGGTGCATTAGCAAAAGCTCAGTTTTCAGGAAAATCTATAAAAGCTTCCATTTGAAATAACAAAGGTATTGGAAAACATGACTGGTTTTTCTACCTTGTCAGTCACTCGGGGCAGCAGGGGGGCAAAGCAGGGGAGGTGAGACCAGAGAGAGGAGGAGCAGCTCATGCTCCAAACCAGGGAACTCAGATGCACCCACTGCCAGTCTGAACCACCCAAACAACTAATCCAGGTCCCTCTGTCTGCACCCTCAAATCTGCAATAGCAGTCTTGTCAGATTTAGGGATTTCAGGGATTAGGTAAAGAGACTGCCAAGAAAACCTCTGGGTTTAGGAAGCACCTTTTCAGCCCTCTGGCTCATCATGAACAGAAATTCCCCAAAACAGATTTTGCAGTTGAAAAGAGATTTCAACTATGTGATATTAAAACCTTGACTTCCCACCTATGCCAAGCACACTGCTTAACTCCTCCTTCATCACATCCCAAGGCAGGAACACACTGCAAATGCTAGGGAAGTCCCAAATTCTGGTCAGAGGAAATATGAAACACCTTTCAACACCAGATTGTTCCAAATATGACAGGTTCAATTGCCTTTCTCTACAGCAGGCTCAATTACAGGCCACAAAGTGATTTGCAGCAAGGTACATGTTCACAGCCCTTCCCCACAGAGCTCAGTTCTGATTAAACAAAAGTGGCTTTTAATCTGCAGCAGGGGCAGCAGCTAGAACTACAGCCAGGTGCCAGTCCTGCAAAGCCTCAGTCTGGGGTTCAGAACAGAGTTAGGAAGGTGCTGTAATTTTCTCCAGGGTGCAACACTTTTACAGCTCCACCTTGAAAGCTCACTTCAAAAATGTTTTACAGGTGCCAGCCAGTCCTCCCTGTGCTGTCCTGGTGTTGTATTTCCACACAATCATCTGGGGCCTCAGGTCCTCAGCAGAGCAGGTCCAGGAAACCCAGCTGAAGCAGCGCAAGATGTCCCAATCCACTCACCCCACAACCTGGGGAGTGATAAACTCCCATGTGTGCCACAGCAATGAGAGAACCAGAGTGCAAACACTCTGCTCAAAGGCTACACCTGGCTCAAGCCCACCACCAGGAGCAGCTGGGCTTCCCACAGACTCCATCCCCAGGGTAACCATTTCCAAGGGAGGGGACAGCTGCTGCATTTAGGGACAGGCTTCCTGCAGGTCACAGCTCTTCCCAGTGCAGAATTAACACATATTCTTACTCTCTGAACCTCAGTCCTAAGTCAATGAGTGTGCAATAGCATGTCTTGCCTCAAAATACACCTCCACTAAGGTATCAGAAAAAACAACACATCTGAGGCACAGCTGAAAACCAAGGACTCAATCAGCCAAAGGTAAGAGAGGAAACGGCCCAGGCTATTTTTAGGCAAATGTAAAGGAGTCAAAGACACCAATGGTAGCTGATAGTTCAAATCCTTTCTGTTAATAACATGTATTCTGTACAGAGGCAGCTTAATATTTTTTTTCTACCCTACCGGTGTCCCTTTATCCCTACATCCCTAATTCTGCAGAAATACTATTCCACCATTAACAGGATTTTATAGGGCCCCCAGATGAAGGAATGAAAATATATGTCAAAGCACAGCACTATTTAAATCCCTTCCTCCCAGATGTGGTTCTTGCCTTCCTCCATCCTTATATTACATGCCATACATTGTGCACCACTTCCCCAAACCCAGTCTTTCACTCCAAAAATCTTAACCAAAATGCTCAGCTGCTGTCCCTCACTCTGCCTTAAACCTGCAGGTACTACTGGTATGAACAGCAGCCCCAAGGAAAAAGGGCTGTGAATGAAATCATTGGGAATAAATCCACATTCCTCTTCCCCAAGGAGATTCCATCCCTGCTTTCTTTGTTTCTAGAGGCTTTGAGGCTTAGACAGAGTTTCCACCCCATCCTGATGACATGCACAGCTCTGTGAAATATAAACACTGAGTGTTGCAGACTGCAGCAGTATGGAAATGGTAGGTGTAGGCAGAGAAAGATCACCCCTCTCCCTCTTACCCTGCCCGAGCACTGGGGGCTCTCTTCACTTTGTGTTGCAACATAAACTGAAGTACATAGTAAAAAGGCAAAAGGAGTGATTTTGAAAAAGGCCCTTGTCACACCAATTCCATTGGAGGAAGCAACCTTCAAGAAGAATCATAAGATGCAGCCAGAGCCATTTCCAAATGCATGCACTGGTTTCAAAGCACTTTCACTGGAAAAGGTGTTCCTTTACTTGTAAATAAAGTGCTTACCAATGCTGCATGCTGATTTTTTGCAGGAGCATGGTCATTGATACATGCAGAAGGATAGAGGATTTTCCAGGTTTTAATTGAGGTTATCACATTTCCAAAGATGTCCCTTCCTGCAGAGGGAGAGATCTGGACAAACACTTCAGCTCTTGGAGATGGAGCACCACAAACACACCTATCCTCACACCCACTGAGGTGATGCATTAAAAGAAAAGAAAGAGCAGAAGCCAAGAGAAGTCCATTTATTGGACTGGCCTCAGTGTTCTGTGCCGGGCTTGGAGAGGAGCTTTCATCCTGTTCAAGTGCTCCAGCTCTTCAAAGGCGAGCAGAGTGCCCTTTTCAGCAGAGCCCTGCGACTGCAGCTTGCCAACACTCGTTGTTCTACTTCAAAATCACCGCTTTCACACAGCCATGTGAAATGCAAAAGCACATTCCTCTGTAAATTGATGGGTTTTTACTTTTTTCCAGGCAAAGGGCTCAACAATTTATATAAAAAAAACAATTCTTCCCTACACAGGAGAAAAAAGCCAGCTCTAGATTTTAGGAAAAAAAAAATGCCTGCATTACTCTAAGAACAGGACTATTGTAAAACACTTCTACCATCTAATGTGGCTCACAGGAAAAAATAGCAGCTGCTCTAAGTAAAAAGCTCTTTCTTCCCCCAAGAAGGCTAAAACATGGTCCCAGAGACTTGTATGTTCATGCCAATAAGTACTGCAAATGTGTTTTAAAATCTTGCCTTCAGCTGCTCCTGTTTTTTCTGTTACACTACATTCAACAGCTTGGGCCACTCAAACTCCAGGGAAAAGAATGGAAAATTGGCCACCCTGCAGCTTTGGAACCCCTCCTCTCTTCTGGCACAGACATCAGAGGCCAAGGTGATGACTACCCTGTAAAAGCATCTAATGGTTCTAAAGACCATCTTGGCACTGCCATGGAGGGCAACTCCAGGTGTCAGTGTGGCCTTCTGGGGACCCCACAAGGGAGGGGTCCTGCTGCATCCAGACCCTCCCAGGCACTAAGCCAACGGAGAACTTCCAGAAGAATCAGGTGCACTGATTCTTGCACTGAGCTCCTCTTAGAGCAAAGAACAGCTCTACACTTTGCAAAGGTAAATCTTAAATAAAGGGGCGTACCTACCAGCTTTTCTGGCCTCTTGTACATATGAGACTTAATCTCCTGTATTAAAAAATATATAGGACCAAGAAGAATTAGAGTGCAGTAGTGCTTCTCTGCTCCTGGCTATATTTTAAACTATGAATGTTTTCCCAAAGACATACTCCAGTCCAAATTCAGGGAAGCCAATCTGCCTTATGCCCATCTTAAACATGAGATGTACTACAAGAAGATCACCAGAGCTTTCCCTCTTTCAGGGCAGTTGCTACTCTTTATCCAATTTAATTAGCACACAACCTAACACCCAAAACTTAATGATATGTAACATTAAAGGTATGAACTGCAAGAAAAAAACCTGGACAGATTTCTGGGGCAAACTATGTATAAAATAGAAAATAAAGCTAATACAGTATGAAAAAATTGATTTTTTTTTTCTAAACTGGTATATTTTGATAAAGTAATTGTACTTTTATAATAAAAACAACAAAAGACTGATTTTTTTTAATTACATAGGTATATGTAATTCATTTTAAGTGATCAGAAGTACAAACATGCAGGAATCACTCCAGGACTGGCAGCCAGCCAGACCTGCCACAGCATCAGTGTAAAACTTATTTCATTGCAAAACTTACGTACAAAGCCTCATCCAGAGTTTCAGAATGCTTGTCCTATACTGACTAAATTCTCCCAAAAGTGATAAGAATTATGGAGAGATTTTCTCTGATACGCAGATATAATTTTTTTCCTCTTATAGGAGACGAGTTTCTACAGTAAAATACAAAAGCAGAATAGAAAGGTGAGTTGCCACTATACATTTCCAACTGTAACTTTTAGAGGAAGGAGGTTACTGAGAATAATTACAGTTTCTTTTTGTTGCTTGTGCCTTTTTTAGATTAAGTTTGTCATTTGATAGGAAATCCAACCACAGTCATCAAATTCATAATACAATGACTGATCAGTCCCTCTGGGGCGGGATGGGCGATTCAGCAACCAGCTCCCAACTGAGTCAGAAGCAGTCTGGGTTCAAGCTCTACCACATTCTCTCTCAAAATGTTGAATAAATGCAGGAAATTAATACTAAAATTTGACAAGCCTGTCACCTGTCTCCTCCACTATGTGACACAAGGGATTTGAGAGATTACAAATCCTCCACAGTCTTTTAACCAGCCCCCACAACGAGGACAATTACAAGGATACTTTGGAAACACTCTGCAGACGTGCTTGGGTAAGCACTCATCCTGTAAGCACGCATCAGGTGCCTTGGAATGGCTTTATTTTTATCTTGCTTTCTGACAGGTAGCACAGGTAGTTTGATTGCTAATGCACTGTCTGCAGTCTCCATGCTTCCTGGTTCTGCTATCAGCTGCAGGCAGGAAAAACTGCTTGGGGAGAAAGTGGTTTATCTTTTTACTCACACAGACTGAGTTCGTTGTTATGGGAACATCATTCATGCTACTCATCCAGAGTAACTTGGTTTTCCTGTAACTAAGGGCTTTCTTCCAGCCTGAATCTATCCACACAGGACCTGCAGAGTTTACTCAACACCTGCATTTAACCTGGTGCTTTAAACTCTGAGTTAGGGCAGAAGATCATTAAGATTCTGAATGTTCAAGGAGAGAAAAGTAGAAATGCAATGCACATAAAATTTGCAAGTCAGGCCTCTCCTCTGACCTTTGGTCATTCTCTCCCATCAATCTGTCTTCCATTAATTTGTCCAGTTGCTCTTCAAACTCAGGTAGACTTCCAAGGTTCACAGCCCTCATTCTCACCTTCTGAATAATCTGCATCATCAGAGAGTGTGCAGGTTTGTTAGGGAACTTTCTCCTGCTGGGTTTTAGGCAGAAAGGAACAGATCCTTCAATCGTCACTGTCACTGAAGGTTTTGTCCTCCCCTATGGACCTGACCACATATTTCACATCTCTGCTTATCAGCAAACTGCTGAACCATGTGAAGGCCACTATCAAAATACAGCTGCAAAGTTCCTTCAACAGATTTTGGTGAGGATTGTTATCAAAAACCACTGGAAAATCTAAGTCACACAAAACCAGATCATCTCCCTACAGGCTGCTAAGCCCCTTGCAGAGCTTCTACAGACTTGCAATGCCCAACTTCCTTCATATATCAAGCATGTCTCTCCTATCAATGCACCCACCAGCATCATTATTTAGAACAAGCTTTTTTGGTTATTTGATTAAGACATGTTCTCACAGCAGCACACACCAACCTCACCCACTGTGAGCATACCACAAAAAGCTGATTCTGTTCTATGAATAGGAGAACAGCCCATGAGAGAAATTATTTGCCCAGGTCAGATATCAAGATCAGAACAATCATACACCTTAGCTAAGTTTCCCAATTTAACTATAGCATATATTATCTTCCATTTATTCCATCAGTTTTCCCAGGTGTGTAAAGCAACATAAAAGTACTGGTATTCAACAGAAGGAGAAGCTTTGAAACAGAACCAGAGCAAGCCTGTCCTAGCAGGATAATGATTGTCCAATCTTCAATTCTGCGCTTTCAAATTCAAAGGAAACTAAGAATGTAATTCCAGCTTTATTCCTCAGTCTACTTTTTAAGCTACGAAGAGATTCCAGAAATCAGTTTCATCTCCAAGATTTCAATTAAAAAATAAATTAAAAATATGCCCAAACATTATTTTTTAGGAAGTTTTAACAAAACAAGAGAAAAAGAATGATTTTTCAGCAGGCTGCATTGAACACAGTGTCAATAGCTCACCTAACCCTTACTCAGGATGCTTAGGAAAAAAAAGCACACCAAGTTACAAAGCCAGCTGTCCTTCCTTCCTCATCCTAGCCATTACTCGAAGCAGTTCAAAAAGTATAGAAGGAGACACAAGAGATAATCAGAGCAGTGATGTCAGCAGTACCTGAATAACCTATTGTGGGACACCTCTCCTATTGATCTGCTAATGGCCTCTTCAAACAGGCCTCACACTCCAGGAACAGGAGCCAGGGTAAGAGGGTCCCAGTCAGAAAGCAATTACATTAGCTGGACTTGAGATCACTTGTTTCTCCAAGAAAATGGAGCTGCTTCTCAGGTCAGCATGCATCTTGGCTTTTGTTCCTCTTTCAATACAGCTTTGTCCTCTGTGCCCAGGTTTTGGGGTCAGACTTTTCAAAAAGCAGGACTCTGCACTGAGACTCAGGGCACTGCCGCTGCCTGCCATGGAACAGCTTGAAAACAGCTCCCTCCTTCCCCACTGGAACTTGTCTGAGTCACAGAGCTCAAGCTGTCAGCTCCGGGCACTGTAGTTCACAGGCTTCTTTCAACGTTTCCTCTTCTGCTTCAGATCCTCAACTTTCAGATTACAGAGAAGAAAAGCAGTCATTACCATGAAACCTCTGCTCCTGCATGCATCCAAGACAGATGCTTTCGGCAACACACTCGAGTATTCTGCCCACTCCTACTCCAAAGAAACCAGGACTTGGAGCTCCTGCCATTCCCATTAGTCTGACAAACTTACCAATAGCCTCATGTCTGACATCTTCCCACTTCTTCCAGTGAAACACAAAAAAAAAAGAAAAGCCATTGTCTGTGAACATCAAAAACTCGGAAGCATTTAAAAACCTAGAAGATAGCTTTAAGAGTGCTGGCAAGATTGTGGGAAACACAGCAGACACCTTTAAACCTCTGGCTCACTTTGTTTTCTCCTAGAATTTATTCACAAAGTGAGCAGCCTCTTTACTGCATCTCCTGCCAATACCTGCCTACAGTCAAGCACTGTGCAATTTAGGGGCATAGGCTTAATTACACTGGTAAATTAAAGCATTCGTTTTGCCTGGCTCTAGAGGTACAGCAAGCATCCAGGCAACAGATACAGGCTGCTGGCTGACACATATTTGCTTTCCAAGCAGTAAAGCATCAACAGCTTTCCAAAACAACCACTCATGTCACACACAGTATCCATAACAGACTCCTAAAGTGTGTAATTTGTGATGGCATAACAAGTAAAATGCCTCAGGCTTGTGCATTGACACTTCCAAAATAGAGTTTAATGCTTTCTCTGTGGCACATGGCTACCTCTGCACGTACAACCAACAAGTTTCCGTGGCCTAGTTGTAATTCACAGTATTTCTCAAAACCAGTCCGTTCTGGCACAAGGACCAGTGGACATCAAAATAGATTACCCCAGGGAACCATCAAAACACTCAATTCACTCTCTCCAGATTGCTTATGGCTGCACTGAGTTTGATCAGACCCCCTTCAAATGTTAATTATTTTGGAGGAAGGGCCCTAGACCACTCATTCTTCAAACAGAAGCCAGGCCGTGCCTTTGGATATTCACACTGCCTTCCTACACATGCTTTTCAGCCCTGTATTTTTATCCAGAGAATATAGACCTGCACTCAATAGTCAAGGGCATGATATGGCAAGGACATAACAATAGCAACATGCATTCCTAATGTCAACTGGGTTTCGATCAGAAGTGTGAAGATGTTATTTAGAAGTGTTTAACTTCAAATTGTTTCTTCTGAAGATCAAGAATCACCTTCAAGCCCCACTATCATTTACAGAATGCCTAAAAATTATCCCCCAAGACTCTTCTTTCCATCCTTTTCTATGAAAACTATCCTTCAATCCTCCATTTTCTCACGTACCAAGCTCAGGAAGCAATGCAGATCAATATCTGAAATAATCCCATTGCCAGATGGAAGAAGCAAGTGCCCCTTGCCTGCCATAACCCTGTCTTTCAGCAAAGCTAGTTTCCATACTATACTTGGATTTGTGTCAGAAATCAGACTAGTGATACATGTGCCATATTTCAAACACCCTGGCACAAGTTTCAACTGCAAAGCCTCTAACAGCAGCTTACCACAGCCAAGGTCCCCCCAGCTAGAAACCCACAAACATCCCAGTTGTGTTCTACAGCAAGCTTCCTCTTTCTGTGCACACACTTTCTTTAAAGGAGCTCACTATGCTGCACTGGGAACAGACAGAAAATGGGAAAGGACTTTAAAAGCCAGAATCACAGATTTTTTTTTACCCCTGGTAATGTTACCACACACATGACAGCCAGCTTTTGGTCATCACAAAGACACACCTAGGGAGAGCTTCTTGTTTGCCTTCCCCTCAGCACACTCACCTCGCCCAAGTAGCTGTACTTTCCCTTCAGGATCTGCCGGTACAGGCGCGTGCGGTTGTCATCCTCAAAGGGCATCGTGCCGCTGAGAAGAATGTACGAGATCACCCCCAGCGCCCACATGTCCACGGAGTTCGTGTAGGGCTTCCTGACCAGGATCTCGGGAGCGATGTACTCCGGGGTCCCACACGTGGTTTTCATCAGGCAGTCGTCTCCCTTCTTCCGCGCGCTCGCCAGCCCAAAGTCCGTGATCATGATCTTGGAATCCGTTCCCGGGTGGTAGTAGAGCAGGTTCTCCGGCTTCAAGTCCCGGTGGGTGATCCCCAGCGTGTGCAGGTACCTCACCCCGTCCAGCACCATCTGCAGCACCCGCGTGGCGTCCCTCTCGGTGAAGGAGCCTTTGGCGATGATGCGGTCGAAGAGCTCCCCGCCGGTGGCCAGCTCCATGACCATGTACACGCGGTCCTGGGTCTCGAACACCTCGATCAGCTGGATGATGTTGGTGTGGCGGACGCGCCGCAGGACGCTCAGCTCCGACTCGCACACCTCCCGCCCCTCCCGGTACTTGGTCTCGATCATCTTGATGGCGTAGGGCTGCTTGGTGGCCTTGTGCTCCACCCGCACCACGCGGCTGAAGCTGCCCCTCCCGATCAGCGCTTTAATGTCGTACTTGGCCGTCACTCGGGGGTCGAACTTGGCGCGGTATTTGGCCACTTTGTTCTTGCGGGGCTCGGGCTGGTGTGCGGGCAGGGGGTTCCCGGGATAGGGGTTGGTGTGATGCGGAGGGGAGGGAGAGCCAGCTTTGATGACAGCCCCGCAGTCATCTTTGATGAAATGCTTGTAGATGTCACTGTGGCCTGTGTAAGGTTCGACTTTTTTAACCAGGTCTAGCTGCACATCTTTGGGGGGCTCGGGAAGTACTTTGCTTGTCCCACAGCCCATCACTAACTGGTGTTAATTCCCTATCAAGGCATGTTCCCAGGGGAGCATCAGCAGCAGCCACAGCCGGGGCAACTCCCACATTTGAATCTTAGAAAAAGAATGAAGAGAAAAGAATAGAGAGGAATCAAGGTAGCAAAGATTCAAATGGAGGGAAAAATCAAAACAATAGGTCCATGCTATCACAAATTGAGAATACGGGATTTTCACTTCTCTCTACTACAGAACATGCACAGTGCTCTGCTGCTTTCATCACAAGTGAATTAAGGCAGTGCCTACAAACACCTAATCATGGTCAGAACAGATGTGTCCATGGAAATCACACAGTATCTGTCTTTATTAAGGATCGTTTGTTTTCTCCTCCCTGCTGAGCACTGAATCAGTCACAGAGCAGCTGAGGCTGCATAAGACTTCTAGAGGTCTTTATGTCTAGACACAATCACTTAATAAAAATCAAATAAAGGAAAAAGTCAAGCATTTTCTTTCATTTTGTTAGATCTGCTCAACTTCCTCAGTCAGCAGCCAATCCAAACCTTATAGTTCTGAGTTTGCTCACCAGAAGGTCCACAGAGTACCTCAGTAACTTCTTCACTTAACACATCTTTCCAAGATTTTCTTTATATTGAATTTTTACACTGCCTTAAACTTCTCACTACTTAGCTGCTGGGGATCAATGGAATAGCAGAAGAGGCAGGAAATATTGAGCTAGAGGGACACTGGTTTTAAGGTGCATTTTGCCACTGAACTTGCTGCAGCCCCTGCTAAAAGGGAGATGTTCGCTTACCCAGAGCAGCTTTCAGTCAGCAAGTCTCTCATCTTCCAAACCCTGACAAATCAAGGTGGGCTCTTACATCTTTCAACAATCTCAATTTAGTTTTATTTTACACCTTTAGACACCAAGTGGCACTTCTGGCTTTCCATTTGGAGCTGTCTGTAAGAAGTGGAATTCCTACCAGCTGTTCCAGACTAGGTGCTCTTGCTCATCACACTGTATCCCAACAAAACCAAACCAGCTCCACTTGGGGAACTCTTTATGTGCTGATTAAAACAACAGGACTGGTCAGGAGATGGGGGAGCCACCTGTGGCTCGGGAAGTCACTGGGCAGCTTCACATTTGCCCTCTTTGACTCAGAGCCCATCAACATGTGCCTGAGCCTCCACAGAAGGCTACAGAAAAACCATTAGCCTTGAAAACTTGCTTTTAGGTCTTACCATCACCAGGTGTATCTCCACTCACGCACCACCTCTCCAAGCAACTGCTCAGCATGAACAACAGAAAAGGAACCCCAGCCGGTCTTCCATCAGGAGAAGCAAGTGGAGAAATAAGAAATGTTTTAAAGGGACACCTGGAAGAAGTTCTGACTCTTCATCCAACCTGGAAAGAAAACCAGGCTTTAGTTAAGATTCAGTTTTATAATCGAATATCATCAAAGTAACTTCTCAAGCGAGAAGTTCCCTCCTGGCAGCACCTTCCTGAAATCAAACAACCCAGCCATGCACAGACATGCTGTAGTAGGGTGCAGGCAGTAGAAATAAAAAACAACTTCACAGAAAGGTTAGCTGACTTCCACCAAGCACTGCCCTGGAGGTGGATCTTCATTCAAATTAAAGCACCATGATAAAAAATTAAGAGGTCTAGTTAGTCCTGAATAATGCCTCCCATGGACAGTTTTCCCAGCATTACTGAACCTTAAAGCATATTGAATTAACAGAGAAATGGAATGAGAGCATCCACAAATAAGATTATTACAGAGTAATTAAACATGTAGAGAAGGACTTGTGTAAAACATCCCACCCATAAATAAAACCAAACGGAAGGATCAAACACTTGAAAGTATCATCTATAAATCCACTAATGGCATTAACTGAGATCTGGCAGCAACTCCAGCATGTCAGTGGCTCCTCCTTGTACACTTCAGTGTTCCAGTGAAGGCTACAGAACCCCAGAGCTGCACACCAGAGTCAGCAACAAAATGCTTAACTCCACATCAGTGCAGGACATGCTCCTGTGCAGTAATCACCAAGAACGTGGGGCAAGGAATTAAGATAAATTCCAAGCGTTACAAGCTCTCCGAGTGGGAATCACATACTTGGCAGGCGGCACACTATCTGCGTGACAAACTATCTGAGCTACAGCTGGAAGTGGTGGGAAGGAACACGGGATTTATGCTTCTCCCCGTGGAGGTTCAGCTCCTCGCCTGCCGTCTCACTATAACATCTCAAATGTGCCTCTCACTGCCTGACACAAACCTGACATAACCCGGCATTCCCATTGGGAGCTTCTGGTGAATTTCGGAGAGGAATCCCGGTGCTGGGGCTGCTGCAGCACCGCAGCAGCTGTGCCGGAGCCAAGGGCTGATCAGAATCAGCCAAACCAACCGGGATTCCCAAAACTGTTTGTTTTCAGAACTCATCCCAACCCAGGCCGTTTGTCGCTATACTGGAAAAGGGACCAGGGCCGGCGCTGGGAGCTCGTCCCGCAACAGGTTCGGCTCCAGAGTTGGGAAGCACCGGGCCCGCCCCACTGTGGGGATACTCAGGGAGCGGGCAGAGTTCCCTCCCCGGCCCGCCCGTCCCCGCGGCCCAGCGCCCCGTGCAGCGGCAGGGCTGAGGGGCCGGGGCCGGCCGCGCCCGCGCCTCCCGGGCCGCACCACTGCCGCCCCCGGAGAGAGGGAGGGAGGGTAAGGGAGGGAAGGCGGAGGTGGAGCCGGGGCCGGGCGGGCCCGGGGCCGCCGATCCCGGACTCACCTCGGCCCGCTCCGGCCGCGGCGCGGCACCGCCTCCTGACGTCATCAGCGCGCGCCGGGGACGCCCGAAGGGCGGGGACACCGCGCGCGGCGATTGGCGGAGGGGGCGAGGGGCGGACCCGAGGCGCGGGGAGGGCGGGGGCGCTTTACCGCCCCCTACCGGGGCCGGCGGGATCGGCCCCCGGAACCCGCCCAGAGCCCGGAGCCGGCCCGGGACCGCCCGCGGCTCCGGGAGCGTGAGGGGCTGCGGGGCCGCACAGCATCCCCTGGGGCCCCTGAGCCCCGCCTGGGACCCCTCAGGCCTCTGGGACCCCTCAGCCCCGCCTGAGACCCCTCAGGCCTCTGGGACCCCTCAGCCCCGCCTGAGACCATTCAGCCCCACGGGCCCCTGGAACTCCTCACCCTCATGGACCCCTCACCGCTCTGGCCCTGCTGTTACCCACAAGATCGAGTTCGTTCGTTGGTGTGCACTGAACCGATACCGACACACTCCAGAGAAACACGGATTGTTTATTTCAGAGCTGCCCCAGCCTGGGTGCTCGGTGCTATTCCACAAATCCAGCACACCCCACCTTTCCCTGCCATTACTTACACAGAGAAGTTCAGGGTTGGTAATTTCCCGAGCACAGCCCCCTATTAAAATTGGTTAGTAATTTCCATAGAAATCACGAAACTCCAGCTCAGGGGAAGGGTCTTCACCTGGGCAGGGTCTTTTTGACCAGCCGGCATGATTTTTAGTGTTACAATGAAGATAGCTCTAGGGTACAGGGACATGGAGTATTTTGCCAAGTTAGCAATGTTTATATAAGTAAACACTAACATTTTAGTTAATTACATCCCCAAATCGCGTTGGTTCCAGGATATCCTTGAATGAGGGAGCTGGCTGCTGACTGTTCCACTGATTAGGTATCCTTTTTTGCTGATTAGGCTTGAAAGTATACAAACATCTTACATCAAAGAACAGCCTGACTTAAGCTAATGTTGACATTCTTGGCATTTTGCAACACTTAAGCTAATGCTGATAGATGTTGGCGTTTTCCAACACTGCGTCCCTCAGCCCCGTGGGCTGAGCCGGTGGTCGCTGGCAGGGGCGATGTTCCTGCTCCCCATGCTCCTGCCGTGGAAGAGCTGCCACAGTGCCTCTTCTTTGGAGCCAAATCCAGCTCTGACAGCTCCCCAGCAGCGCCTTGGAGCCCGCAGCCCATGGAGCAGCTCCGAGGGCTCCCCGCTGGGCTGCGGGACTCTGGAAAAACATTCCCTTTGCAAGAGAATTGCCCGGAAGCCTTGGTCCTCTTCCTTGGCAGGGAAAACCCAGTCCCTGTGGGATAGCTCTTGTGCACAGCAGAATAACGAGGCACATTCCTTTCTCCTTTCTTTGCCCCAGCTACGAAGTGCCACAAAACCCGCAAAGTTTGCTTGGTAACTGCCTGTGGACTCTCTTCCTCATAGCCTTTCCTCATCCTCAAACAAAACACTCCACGTCCCAGCCCTGGATGACCCGAAAGGAGAGAGAGAGGGGTGACTGACACCTTGCAGGGATGCTGACGGCTCTCCTTTCCCTTGGGGATATACAAACGCGACGCTGTTGGGTTTGTTTTCCAGCTTGGCTGTCACGTCATTCCCTAGGCGGTTCAGGTGGAGCGGGGCTATTTTCACACTCCTACCATGCTTTTAAAAATAGCCAGGTTTATTTTAATGCTCCTGGGATCTTCGGCTGTTTTAAAATTATTAGTAAGTCATAATGTAGTAAAAGTTGTACCTGCTGATGCACATTATATTGTCATCAGCTTCTTCTCCGTGTAATTCCCAACAAAACGTGGAAATGTGTGAAGGTTGGGAAGGGGCTGCCTGGGCTAGAATTGACAGATCTGGTGAGTTGTGCAGTTCTCTGCAAGGGAAACTCCCCAGTTCCTGCTGTCCCACACAGTAATGGTGCTGCTGGCAGGTTTTCAGCCCTCTAATCCACCCGCTTTTTTTCTGGAGAGGCTTCCACAGCCACACATCCCCCACACTGTCCCTGAGAGGTGGCTTAACCTGTGTCTGACATGTGAAACCTTGCACGTGTCCCTTTTTAGGTTGGTCTGTTATTTTAGGCTGTTTCTCAAGGTCATCCCATCTTGGTTCCACCAGCGCATTCCTCTCTGCCACCGTGGCTGATGGGTGCAGGGCAGTGGGCTGCCTCCCCTTGGTCACAGATGCTCACACAGGGATGAGTGCTCTGCAAGGATGTGTTTCCCTCAGGGGATGCATCTTCCATTAGTCACTTCCTCACAGCTTTGTTTCCTGACCAGCCTCATGGGAACACTGAATGAGGCAGTTCCAGGTCCATCACCGCTGAAAAATGTCCAAGAGCCAACAGGCATTGAACCCTTGGGCCAGAACCGCGGACTTCTGAGAACCTCAATCAGAGCAGCTCTTGTATTATTTATGCTGTGGTGGTGCTCTGAGACCCACTGGAGCCAAGAGAACTTCACACCAGACATCTGCACAAAGCCAACATCCGCCTGGCAAAACACCCAGAGATGAGGTAGGGAACTGTCTGCTCATCCGTGTGATCCACTGCCTGCCAGGTCAGGCACCCGGTTTGACTTTGGGGTCATTGCCTGTTGATTCCTGATGTCTGTTATTCCATCTAGAGCCTTTTCTGCAGTTACAGCAGGAAGTTTTCTGACCGGGATAAGTACCTTGCTGCTGGGGCCACTGGCCGTGAAGCTCTGAGCACTGAGAGGTTCTGCAGCTGCTCATCCTGCCAGGCTCTGGGTGCCTGGGCTCCCACCAGCACTGCTCCAGCCAAAAAACATTGGTTTTTTTCTCCCTCCTCCAAGAGGGGACAGGTTTCTGACACACTCACAAAGCAGTGTTGTGCTTGAGGAGGGTCTAACAAAAGGGTAAAATGGGCTGTTGTCTCCTTGCCATTTCTTTTTTTGCCTCCTCCCTTCCAAGATGCTGGTCTCCCTGGAGAGGGGCCTCCCCCTGCTCTTCCATGCTGACCCCTTCAGAAATCCCCTGCCAGCTCTGATGCCCAAGACCTACAGCCTGCCTCCAGCCCCATGGGAAGGATTCAGCCCTTGAGGCAGGAAGGTCTGTGAAGAATCACAGAATCCTGGAATGGTTTGTGTTGGAAGGGACCTTTAAAGTCATCCAGTTCCAAACCCCTACCATGGGCTGGGATGACTTCCACCAGGCCAGGTTGCTCAGACCCCATCCATGAACACTTCCAGGGATGGGGCGGCCACCACTCCCCTGGTCCTGCAGCCTGGCTGCTCCCTCCTGAGAGCCCTCACCTGTCTGCAGGGATGGGTTCCCTTAGAGTTTTGTATCTCCTGTTAGTGGCTTCTTCAAGGCTTCTCCTTTGGAAGCTGCTAAAGGCAGGCTGGGACCAGCGGGGCAGTGCTGGGTGCCCACAGGTGCAGGATCCTCTCTCCCTGGAGATGCAGAGATGCTCCAGAGCTGGCTCCAGCATAAACCCTGCTTGGAGTGGGAACTTCAGAGCTCCCTCTGCATCCCACACCTGCCTGTGGTGCTGCCAGCTGACTCCAGAGTCTCCCTGGGATGCAATGAGCTATAATTCTCTATGGAAAGATGTGAATGGCTGGAAGCACCTCCAGCATCACCCAGCACCACAAAGCTGCCTGGGACATTGCTGCACATCCTGAGCATGGGGCAATTTGGGGATCCCAGGGTTTTCTGCTTTGCCAGGAGAACAGGGCCCCTCATCTGCCATCAAATGGATGGGGTAAAGTGGGAAATCTGGATTTCCTCCGAGCTGTATCCCTGCCCTGTGTGGCAGTAGGCCCAAGCCTCAGCAGCTATGCTGAGCCAGAGCTCAAGGTTGTCCCAGCAAGGCTGAGCAGAGGTCGTAACAGGAGGATGTTCAATTAAAGCTGCTTAAAAAAGAAATCCAACTTTCCATATGCCTCTCTGGAGAATAAAACAGCCCCAAAGCTGAGGGCAGATGGGGTGCCAGGCGGGGGGCTGAACACAGCCCCCACAGCAGAGGTGACTCTGGCTCAGCTGTTCCCACTACCTCCAATCTGTAGGGATTGAGGTTGTCTTTTGGTGTTTCCTTTTGGAAAATTGGACATTTGGCTCTGCAGAAATCCCCATGCAAACTCGGACAGTGGCCAGCATTGTGACATAGTGTCCTCCAGGCTATGCTTGTTTTCCAGTGCTCCCGCTCCCCCTGGGGTGCCAGCAAAGCTGGATGTGGTGAAACTGGTGCCTGGTTGGGGATGCCAGGCTGGGACAGTGGCACTGGGACCATGCAAGGGCCAGGAACCATTACCCCTCTACTGGTAGCCTCCACACCTGTCTATCCAGTGAGAGAAACCCAAGCGTGTCCCCACAGATGAGGAGTCATTCCCCAGCTGGCAGCTCCATCAGGAGGAATTTCCCTGGGGGAAGGAATGGAGAATTCAGCCATCGTGTGGCAGAGGTGTTGGGTGGCACAGTGGGAGGTTGGCCCTCATGTCACTGTGCCACATGTGCTGTCTCACTCACACAGCCACCTAGAATAGTGTCACCATCTGGTTCCAACTTCCCAGGGATATGAGGGCCTTCCTGGCCCCTTCTACGATTACCAAAAGTGATTTCAAACGTCAATTCAGCTGGACTCAGCTGGCCTTTATCCTTTTTTTTTTCTTTTTTTTAATAATTCAGGTTTGTCTCTTAGAGAAGAGAGAGGGAGATAATGTCTGCAGAGCATTTAATCTTCTGCCCAAAGAATAGCAGAGAGCAAATTAGGATCTACTCCAATTAATTTGCCTTGATGGGCAAAATCTGGAGAGCAGCCATATCTGGGAATTAAGAACAAAAGCAGGGAGTGTAAAGTAGGTCACCGGAGTTTTGTAACCAGGATGAGGGGTTTTCACAGCATGACGGGTGCTCCAAAGGCTCCCGGTGCCGGGGCCCACCAGTCTCATTCCCCACCATCCGCTCCTTTCAGCCAGGACAGTTGCTTTAAGATGCTGTCAGTGTGCAGGGAGCCAGCTGTTTGTTCTGGGGAAAGGAACAAGGATGTTGTCCCTTTCCACAGCAGGACACAGCTGCAGGACTGTCCCAAACCCTTAGACCCAATGGAAAGACAGACACTGGCTCAATGTCCGAGTTTTGGAGCACCAGAGAGCTTTCCTAGGGTCGGCATGCCCACCCTTGCTGTCACACTGCTGCCCTCGGCACCTCCCTGAAGGAGGATTGGTGTGACAGGTGACACTGGGGTTTGGGCAGTGCTTTGCTGGGGACTCTTGCACATGCGGTGTCACCAGGCAGTGGTGACCCATAGGTGCACTCTTTTCCAGCACCCCCAAATCCCAGCTCTGGCTTCCCAGAGCCATCAGTTCCTGCAGGCTGTGTGGTGACACGGTGACACCTTTCAGCTGCAAGACACACGTGGAAGCACAGCCAAAGGTGTGAGCCAGGTGTGGTGACAAGTGCTGGTGCTCAGGACGCGTGGTGACACAGCCAAGGGTCCGTGACATGTACGGTGACATTTTCCAGGACATGGGACCTTCTGTGGTGCGTGTTTCTGCACACAGGGTGAGGCACCCGAAGTGTTTGGTGGGTATGAGTGGATCTTCCCAGGCTTTGATTGCGGCTGGATCGGAGTGGCACAGTTTGTTGTCTGCAAGTGTCACCATCGTGGTGGCAGCCTGTCACAGCACCAGGCTGGTGACGCTCCGTGTCCCCGGCCACCTCCCACTGCCCCGCTGCGATCCCACCGCTCCCACCCCCGCGGAGGTGCCGGCGGGCGCTGCGCGGTGCGTGGCCGGCGCCCGGCCGGCGTTTATCCTCTTAGCCACCCTGCCGGGATCCGGCACTAATTCACCCTTAAACACAGGATTGTCAGGAACTGGGAAGGAAAGAATCGGAGGATTATCCTCCGGGGCTGGCGTTACACACGGAGAGCGGCAGCTGCTGGATGAGGAGAGCTGGGGTGGTGTCCTGCCCCGTGTCCCATGGGGCACCGGCCCCGGGATCAGCATCTTCCCCCGCCAAGGGCTGCCGGGAGACCAGATGTTTTGTGTCCCCCTCAGCCAGCTCCAGGCTGGTTAGTGAGATGAGTAACGGGAAATAAATACAGTGTCCCCCACAGAGCTGAGGAATCAGCAGCAACAGCTGAGCCCCATGCGATGAACCAGCAATCCTTTTAGCGTTTCCCAGACTGAGAGCCTGGCAGAGGACTGGGACAGCCAGGGTGACATCCCAGAGGTTACCAATCACATGTTTAAGTTACCAGACTTTGCAGGAAGAGGTTTTATGATGAAACAAACAATATTTTTCCCTGGCTCAATGAGGACAGTGACTACTGAGCTCCTTGCTCACACACTGAAGGTTTTCTGCCACAGGAGAGTGTGCAAAGGCTTCCCTGGGCCAAAACCATGTGCCCAGCTGCTGGAATGTTTTTGGGACACCCTTAAAGTCAGGAAATCACAGAAACAGCAGCAACTTGCTACCCACTGCACATGGGAGCTCATGGCTTCTGCTCTCTGCTGAGCCTGGAACAATCCTCAGAGCGGTGGCATTTGTGTTGCTGGCCAGAGGATTTTGTTGCCTTTTCCAAGTGGGATGGTTTCCCACATGCCACCAGATTTACCCACCACTGTTGCTGGGGCCTGGGGGCCACACCAGCAATGAGCCACACCACAGCTGGGGTGGCCCATATGCAATTCCAGTGGCCCTTTAGGCAGTGGGTGGGGAGTGGTGGCTGTGCCCAGGAGAGTGGGGAGGATGCCTCGCCAGCCCAGGCCTTGGGGAGCTGGTTTGCACACTGGGCTATAGTAGCTGGGAAAAATATCGTAAGTTTTCAGCATAACAGCCACAGGGATGGGAATTAGAGCATTTTCCACTGATGAGATACAAGTTTAGCCAAGTGCAACACCCACAAACCATCTTGGTTTAACTTCAACAGGTTCCATGTAAACCTGGATGAGATTTCCAGTTCCCTAGCTTTTTTACCTCCATCATCTCGGTTAAAAAAAAAATCCCAAAAACTCTCTCTTCCCTGCAAACCATAGTTTTCTTCATAACCATGAATACAGCAAGGCCAGAATAAAAGGGGTGGGAAACAGAAAATGTCACTGGAGGTGCCCATCAGAAGACAGGCTACTGGCTGCCAAAAAGACAAAGAAATCTGCACCCTGTGTTTTCCTAAGGTGCCCTTTAAAACGAATAAAACATTTGACCCACCTCTAAAGGGAGTATCTGCTATGCCAGCCCTGAAAAGCAGGGGTTGGGGAGCACCAGGGTAGTGGGAATCGCCCCCTCCTGGGGCTGTCCATGGTCCCATGGACTGCCTGGCATGGCCATGGGCAATACACTGTGGGAACGGAGTCACAGACCTTCCCACTGACCCTTCTTGGGCACTGGTGCAGGGAGCATCTCCTCTCCACTCCCCAGAGCAAACACGGGGCTTGGCAGGGGCTCAAGGGGCATCCCATGGCAGAGAGACGTGAGAAATGTAAAAGTGTCTTTTAATATAAATATAAATCCATCTGAAGTGCTGCGGGAGAGGACCGTGCCCCGCGAGGGATGCCCGGAGGGAGGTGGGCATGGCGGGGACGGGCCAGCCGCCGGGGGAACCGACCCGGCATCACCTGGGCACCCCGCGGGCCAGCAGGGCTACAGCCGGGCCAGCAGCAGCGGCAGGGCCAGCAGGGCCAGCAGACGGGGGTGCAGGGAGGGGGCCGAGCTCCGCAGAGTGGCCTGGTTGGTCTCAGCGGCCGGCGAGCCCTGGGGGCTGGCCAGGCGGCCCCGGGCGCTGCACAGCTCCTGCAGGTTCCCCTGGAACTGGATCTTGCGGGACTCCTGGCGCAGCGACTCCCAGATGGTGGCCGCTTCCACGGGGCATCTCGACAGCACCTCGCTGGCGCAGGTGTGGAAGTCATCCCAGGACCTGGGGAGGAGGGCGGGAGTCGGGAGCGGCGCTGGTGGCAGGTGACCCCGCCATCCCAGCGGCTCCCACGGGGACACTCACTTGCAGATAGTGTCCAGCTCCTGCGCCTCCTCGCCGCCCTCCTCCTGCTGCTGCTGCCGGACGCTCTGGGCCATGCTCTCCCCCAGGCTGATGAGGCAGCTGGCGAAGCCCCTGTAGATGGTGTCGCACTGCCCCGCCATGCTGACGGGCTCCTGGCTCGCGGCTGCGGGGCACAGAGGGGAGAGACCGAGCTGAGCCCCCGCCGACCCCCGGCAGCCCCCGCCTGCCCGGCTCAGGGGAGCGCGGCGTAAGGGTGTCACCGGGTGCGGGTGACACTGGGCTCTGAAACGTGGCGAGGGGCTTCAACATCCCCCCGGACCCTCCCTGGGCGCTGGTAGTGACCCTTCCCTCGTGGCCAGGAAGCCCGGCGCGATGTGACGACCCCGCAGCGATGCTGCCATTCACCGCAGGGCTCCTGCCGGCCGCGTCCCCTCGGGCCTCCCGGGCTCTCCCCAGAGCCATCTGTCCCGGCCTTTATCCCCTGACAGCAAAGATTAATTTGTGACTACAACAGAAAAAAACAAAGCAAAGGCTCAGCAAGCTCAAGTCCCCGCTCTGGCTGCAGTGGGAAAGAGGGGGAAAGGAGAAAGGAAAGGGGAAGGGGGAAAGAGAAGGGGAAAGTGGGGAAGAGAAAGAGAAAGAGAAAGGGGAAGGGAAGGAGGAAAGAGGAAAGGGGAAAGGGGAAAGGGAAAGGAAAAAGGAAAGTGGAAAGGAGGGGAAGAGGAAAGGTGAGAAGAAGAAGATGGAAGAGAAAGAGGCAAGGGGAAAGGTGAACAAGAAAGGGGAAAGGATCAAGAGAAAAGGGGAAGGGAAAGCAGGAAGGTGAAGTGGGGGAGGGAAAGGGGAAGAAAAAGTACAAAAGGAAAAGGCACAAGTGCAAGTCTGGCTGCTTCATTCTGAGAAGCCCTGATTCCCTTCTCCACTTCTCAAACGATTCACCACTGGCACTGGCCAAGCCCTGGTGCCATACATGGGACAATGGGTGACAGGGTGTGTTCATGAGGGCTGCGAGTGCATCCATGAGCCGTGTGAAGCCCAAAAGGAGCTGGTGTGTGACTGGGTCACAGAGCAAACCTGCATGGTCCTCAGCTCTACCCCAGAGGTCCTGCAGGCCAGAAGATGTGGGGTCCCTGTGCCAGGAGTTACAAAAGTTCTGGAAGTGACATGGGTGTGCACCAGGGAGGTTTCTAATTGAGGAGAGCCTTGTGGCAGACCCCTGTGGAAAGGTGACCTCAGAAACAGCTGAAAGTTTCCTGATGACTGCTGAGGCAGCCGGGATGTCTCCAGGGAGCCGTGCACCTTGCTCCTGGCATCCCATGCCTGCACCCCTGGAACAGGGTCCTGAGCAAAGTGGCTGCAGTAGAGACGAACACCAGCGCTAGCCTGACATGATCACAGGGCACTTTAGGTGTTTGTGATGAGAACCCCCTGAGCACAGCACCGAGGAAAGTATCGGACTAATGCAAGACACGTGGGTCATAAACATCGCAGGTATCAATAAAGTGGGATCCATTACTCCTCTTTTGACCCAGGGAAGAAGCTTGCCTCCCACCAGCCCAAGGACTCAGCAGCTGGCAAGGCCAGATGATACATCCCCTCAGCCGGCTGGTCCCTGATGCAGGCTGAGGTTTCACCTCCTGGACTCCTCTAATGTCCGGCACAAGCCCTCCCCTACGCTCAGCTCCCTCACCACGAGGCTGGGCAGGGCGAGCAAAGGAGAAAGCAGGAGGGCAAATCACCTCCGCTGCTCTGCTGAAAAACCATGGGGAAAAACCTGCTCCCGGCTCCGTCGGGAGAAAGCCCAAGGCAAAAAGCACGGAGGAAGTTTCCCAGGGCGCTGCAGAGCATCCCTAGCTCCCCAGCGGGTGCCGACGCAGCCATCCTACTCCTGGGGAAGGGTCGGGTTCACCCACTCTCTGAGCCTAAAATCAACCAGAGGTCTGGTGGTCCCTGTCCTTCATCGTCCGTGCAGCCGGACCAGGTTAATCCCAGGCTCCCCATCCCTATTCAGAGCAGAGACGTCGCTGGGTACCGCTGTGCTCCGCATCCTCCCTCGGCTCTCGGAGGAGCGGGAGTGTGCAGGGGACACGCTGGTGCCAGTGAGGTGCCGGACCTGTCAGGTAACAGTCCCCCAGCGATCGGGATGCTCTCCGGCCCCGCTGAACGAGGGCAGCAGGGAAAGCCAGCAGCTGCGTGGGGTGGGCACACAGGGCTGGAGAGCCAGAGCTCGGGAGCTGTCCCCGCCTGAGCAGAGAACCCGAACACCGCCGTGAAGCCGCGTTCCTCCTTGCCCGGCATCTCAGGACACGGGACAAGGGTGGACGGATCGCTGAGCCGTGGGGCACCCGGGCGGGCACCGCGCTCCCCGCAGCTACAGAGGGGACGGGACGCGCCCGGGGGTCCCGCTCCCACCCGCCAGCCCCCCAACCCCGGCGGGGAGAGCCCGGGGCACTCACCGAGGTGCAGGAGCAGCGGGCACACGACGCCCAGCAGCCGCCAGCAGCCGCCGCCCATGGTGCGGACCCCGCGCCGCCGCCGCCGCCGTGTGCTCCGCGCCCGCCGCCGCCGGCAGCCCCGGCCCCGCCGCCCGCCCCCGGCCCGCCCGGCACCGCCCCGGGACCGGCCCCCGGCCCGCCCTGCCGGCCCCGCCGAGGGGCTGCACCCCGGCCCTTGCAGTTCACGGAATCACGCAATTGTTTGGGTTGGACGGGACCGTAAAAACCATCTCGTTCCAAACCGGCAGGGGCACCGTCCAGCCCTGTGCCAACTGGTCTTGTGAACACTCCCAGGGATGGGGCATTCGCAGCTTCTCCGGGCAACCTGTGACCCACTGTACTCACAGGGAATACATTTTTCCCAATATTCAATCTAATCCTGCCCGCTGTCAGTATGAAGCCATTCACTTTTGTCCTGTCACTCTATGCCCTTGTCCAAAGTTCCTCTCCAGCTCCACTGAGCTCCTTTATGTATTGGGAAGGTGCTGCAAGGTCTTCCCAGAGCCTTCTCTTCTCCAGGAAGGAACAGCCAGAGACCTTTTTTTGCTGTGAAAAGGGGAATCAATGTCCTCTCCTCACAGCCAGCAGGCCACTATCAGCTCCTGCCTCTCCCAGGAAGCAAGACCAATATGTCCTGCTGGACTCACACAGGAAAGCTTGAGCAGAGACTCAGAAAAAATCTGGGAACAGAGAGGGCATCCTGGCCTCTCACCTCAGGCTCCAGCCTGGAGATGGTTTGATATCCTCAAAGACGCCTCAGTCTTCCCTCCATCACACAACAGAAGTCTCCACTTTTTTTTTTTCTCAAAAAGTTTTTTATTGAATTGTTCTTAATGTTATTTCCAAAAAAACAAAAAAAAAACGAACAACAAAACCCCCCAAAACTTCAAAATTTAGATAAGAAGAAAAAACCTCGGTGGAAAATCAAAACTAATGTCTGAAACATGGACATGCTCTGATGCACAACGGAACTGGTGGCCCCCCCGGGGCTCTTGCAGTTTGCTGCTGCCTCAGCACCCTGACCCAGAGCCCCTCCCTGGGGCACTCCAGAGGTATCACCCCCTGCCCAAACCTGCCTCTCTGGGTCAGGTGGGCCGGGCATTCCACTGTGGATCTGGAATTAATGAACCTCAGAGTAACTAACTAATTAATGAATTTTAACTAATCCCTCTTGCTCAGCTGACCTCCTCCCTGTGCCTTCAGCCTGCCAGGGAGGGGGAGTTTGAGCCCTTCACTAAGGTGTGGGTACAGGTTTCTGGGCAGCAAGGAGCGCTGGCAGCCCCTGTGCTCGGGCTCAGCGCACACCTCGCTGCTCCCTTGCTGACCGCAGCAGATCCAAACTTCTAAAGGGGTAAGAAATCCATCGGCTTCTGCTGCATGAGACATGGACTGCCAGCCAGCCTTGGGGACGGATGGGCAGGTGAAGAAGAGATTTAACTCTCAAAAAAGAGGCTATTTAGGAAAAAATAAGCCAAGTGAATGTTCAGTGACTATTTGGAACTATACACAGATGGCGTTCGCCTTGGAGACATCACACACGTGTTGATAGATTTTCTGGCAAGAGCTCTTAACACCAGCCAGACGCCGTTAGTAACTACGGATCTGCTGAGTGGGCTTCGGTGGAGCAGCCCACCAGGCAGCCAGGTCCTCCTAGGTCATGCCAGGGGTGACCAGGCCCTGGAGCATGATCATGAGGCGACGCGCAGGTTTGCTCAGAGGGTTGTGGGGTTCCACCTGGAGGAACTGGAAGAGCTTTTGCCGCACCTGGTTCATGACTGACCCCATGTGGTCTCGGGTGATGGGGTCGCTTTGGTCCAGGTGCATCACTGCATCCTCCAAGTAGCTGAAGGAGAGAGCAAGGTTAGGACCAAACCCAGAATCCGATTCAGTTCATGTTAGCACTGAAGATGCACAGTTTTGTTCCCCACTCCACCCAAACTCCGCAGTATTTTCAGTTGTCATGAAATAAATGTTCCTGACTCACAGCAGAGTCCACCTATCCCTTCCTAAACATGTGAGGTCAGCCTACAGCTCCCACCCAGCCTGCCCACCTGCTCCACAACCTGGCTGCTGGAACTAAGGCAGAGGCAACAGCCAGCGAGAACTCCCCACGGTGCTGGAGGACACTCTCAGCAAATATTTTCTTTAATACCTTTAAGCAGAATTAGTCACTCATTAGACAGTACAACCCCTCAGCAGTGAAGCTCAGTTTGTGTAGGGTTACAATAAAATCCATCCAGCAAGGGGTGGGAGAAGATCAAGACTTTTACCAACAAAACACTCAAGTTCAGATGAGCCATCAGCTTTTAAACACAGCCTGAGTAAGGCAATGTGGTCACTGCAGGTTTTCAATAACAATCCAGTTTAAACTTTACAGCAGCAGCTTTAACCCCAGTTACCAGCCTGTAACTTGACTGTAACTTGAAGCTCTTTTCAGTTTTTCTAGCTTGCTTTATCCTTATTGACTTAAAAACTCGATTTAAGTAATTTTTCCATACAAGCCATAGTCAAAACCTGTAGGTACCTTAACAATTTAGCTTTTAAGGGCAGATAGCAGGGTTTTGACTCAGACACTAAAAATGTTCATGGCAAGTATCAGTACAGTCACTATTTTGTCACACAAGCTTGGAACATCCACCAGAAATTGTACCAGTAGCTCCTGCTGCAGCCTCCCACTGAGCCTTGCTGACAGTCACGACAAGAAGCTGCCGACACAAAGTCCAGTGATGGGTTAAGAGTTGAGGACAGAGCAAACTTGCCCTGGTTATTAGACTGTCCAGGGAACATGGTACTATCCCTCCTTTTGCCTCCACAAGGAAATAAATCCTTGAGGAATGCGGATCACTGCACAGGCTGCAAATATTTACAGGCTACAATTCCAGAGGTACCAGCACCTACTGCTGGCTATTCCTTCCACTACTACCTCAGGGCAGAAAAGCTTTCTGTGGCAATGCTGACATTTTTCTGAGCTACCACTGTCTGTAAACATGCCAGTAACAGGCTACAGAAACTCCAACTTGTGTCGAAGTTCCACCTCCCACTTCCAGGCAGTGAATTTAAAGCCAGGGCTAAGAACAAGACCCAGTTCTCTGCTCATACTCACTTCAACTTCAGTTCTGTCCGTGTGCCCAGATCTGAGGAGAGCTGCTGAATGAGGGAGAGCAGCACAGGCTGGGACAGAGGGCATGGATGCTGTCCAAATACTTGCTGAGTATCCACAGTCTCACAGACATATAGAACCAGGTTGAGATCAGCTGCTGTTAGAGCCTAAAAGGAAGACACAGCTAGAAATGCACAGGAACCAACAGGCAGGTGAGGAACACAGGACAGAATGACAGCTCTGGGATGCTCAGTGGCTTGACAGTTTGCTCCTCTTGGAGCAAAAATCTCTGCACCTCTGCTGTACAGGTCACCAGGGCCATCTTTAGGTCCTTGCTCTATGCTCTGAGGACACATGTATCTGTTCCAAGCTGAAGAGAACACAACCAGACAGAGGGGAGCAGGTTACTGTCAGCAGCATGGAGCAGGGCCAGCAGTGCTATGATCACCAGAAGAGTTTGTCTGCAGCAGCTCAAACGGATCTGCCTGCATGTTCAAAAGTCAAAGGCAAGGTCAGGCCCCAGCTGGTAGATCTGCCTGGAGAGGCTTATGAAGCTGTTGCTCTTCAGAGGTGCTCCATGTGTCAGTGCTGATGGCAGAACATGCTGGTTTACTGGAGCACTGACACTGTCCTGACAGGACGTGGGCAAGGGATGACTACTGCTACCAAATCATGGAACCTGCATGGCTCTGGCTCCACCTGCATGAGAGCAACTGCACCCCTCAAGCACTCCACTGCCACAAGGTCTTTTCAGTCAACTCCTGTGTAAGCTGTTGTGAGATTATGCGCCCGCCCTCAAGAAGTCCTTTTTTCCTTCTCAGTCCCCAGCAAGCAGTGGATGACTACCAGGAAAGCTAGGTACCTGCTGGAAAGCTTGGTTGAGGTGTCCCTGCTGGAGGAGCTGAAGGATGTGAGTCTGCTGGGACTGGAAATCCATGTGAGTAGAGGGGATGGGTGTCCCGGCTGCCGAGCGCATTGCCTGGACAATGCTCGAGGTGACAGCTGCTTGCTGCTCCTTCATAGCCAGGCTCACTTCTCCTTTAATGACTCTCTGCACCTGGGCCAAAATAGACTCCTGCATGCTGAAAAAAACAAAACAGAACCCATGGGCACCTGAGAATGAAGAGCCAAGGGATAACACTGCACAAAGCTTATACCAGTGAGAAAGCACAGGCTAGTTTGCTTATTGTAGTGTGGCTCCCTAAGGGCTCATGCAAACAGATCTGAGGCACAGGCAACTCTGTGGCCAACACCACAATGTCCCAGTCCCAGGGTGCACCTGGAAGATGCTGGGATTCTGTGCAGGAAAGTGACATTTCAGGGAACTAAGTCTCTCATTAAACAGTGTTTTGAATTTTCAATGTCTCTGGCTCACAAGAAAGGCAAATAAGCTGTGGGGTTATCCCCAAATGGGGCCAGCCTCCTACAGGAGATCTGTCAGATGCACTTCCTAGTGTGCAGATGACACCTTTAGAATGAGAACACACTTACACTGTGCCTGTGACTTCTCCACAGAAGAGGATTTCACAGTGCAGACTCTGCTGCTCTGTGTGACACCTTTTCCCTCAAGGACTGGATTCTCCCCTCTCACAAAGGGTACAAAGCATCAAACCTGCTCTTCCACAGGTAGAAAAGCAGGACTTCCCTGGGAACAAGCACAGACCATGCAACAAGACCAGGATTTAGTCTTGTGTCCTTTCTGGCAACTTTGGCCTGCACTGAAGACCCCAGTGTGTTCTGACATATGTTCTGGTGGCTCAAAATAGACAGGTTTGTTCTGCCCCACAGGTGACCACCAGCCAATCCCATTGCCTGGCAATCTGCTGCTGCCTCACAGCATGAATGTGCTGGAGGCACTGCTGGGATCCCATCCTGAAACCAGGAGGACAAAGCACAAACTGCTGCAGAGCAGCTCTGGGGAGAGAGAGTAGTGTGTAGAAACTGTATGCCTGAGGACACTGAGTAAAGAAAAGCCTTCAAAAGATTCCTCTGAAATGATCTTCAGGAAGTATTCAGATTTGAGTGTGCTTAGTGGTGCCTTAGATCCTTCTGTTCTCCACTGTGCACATGGGGCCTGGGGAAAAGCAGGCCCTGAGCTTCCCAATACAGCTGGGAAACCTTCTGTGGGCAACAGTCACCAACCCACTTGCTTTGCCATATGTGCAGGGCCAACAGGCAGCCCTACAGCACTCCTGGCTTGCCTCCACAGCTAAACAGGGAGAGGTGCTTGTGATACATGCATGTACATCTCAGTGACATCTCTTTCCACAAGCCCAGCTGCCAACTCACTTGCCCACGATGATGTGCAGCTGGTGCTGCACCTCAGCATGGACACTGGCTGCGATGGTGGACGCCAGCTGCTCCGTGGTGCTCTGGAAGGTGCTGATGAGCTGCCGAAGCTGGTTCAGCAGCGGGTCCCGCACTTCCTGCTCTCGTACCTTCTTGTTCTTCAAGTGAGCCTCCAGCTGCTGGATATCTGCAACAAGCAGAGAGGGAGATGTTTGTGCCATCCGTACCTGTGGAGATGATCAGGGCACAAATCCAGCTGCCAGGCTCTACATGTTCTCCAGCAGAAGTAATTGCTGAGCCCATGTATGAGCACAGGACAGAGGAGAAGCACAAGCCTTGTTCTGGGCTGTATTATATTAAACTAGAAACCCATCCTCCAGTCTCCCCATCACACAGGATCACACAACACAGCAACAAACCCACCAGTTCTCCTCCAATAGACTTCTCCAGGCACTCATTGTTCAGGGGAGATAAAGGCACGAGTGAGGGTGTTTTATTTCATACGTAGTGTGAATTTTGATCTGCATTAGTTCAATGCTCATGAAGAAAGAGGGGGAACTTTTCTGACAAAAAGGAAATCATGTCTCCTGAGACTTAAAACCTGTATTTCAAAATATCTTATGAACTGGCCTGATCAAAAGGGAGAAGAATGTAAGCTCTCATATTTGTAGGAGAGTTGTGCAACAGAGGAAGGTGCAAAATAAACAACAGCGGGAGACACCCTGCAGATCTATGGCCAACAGAAGTCACTATGCTAACACTGGCCACATTCAGGCCCTCTCAGAAGCCAGCTCTGCAGAGTAATACCTGTCCAGCTTCCCCAAAGGCCATGGATCTGCATCCCAAACCTGAAAACAGGAATGATTTTCTGCAGTGCATCAGTGTGTAGCTTTCCTTACGTAAGGGTATACTCTAGTTCACCCTATGTCCACACTGTTCAGCCACTAGTTAACCTCTGATCATCCCAGTACCCTTCTCTAAACCTTCTCCAATCCATTACCCCTCTGAGAGGAGGGCCTAGCTACAGGACTACTACACTCTCCACTCATCATGTTCCTGACACCAGGATGGAATAATCCTGCAGCTGGGTTTCCTACTCAATAGATGAAGTCACAGATCCCCATAACACAGCTGAATGTTTTGCTATGTGGGCTACAAAGACCAGAAATGAATCCCTACTCTTATGGCACCACCCACAAAAAGCTCCCCACTTCTCCTTCCCAAGTATGAAACAGAACACATGGATGGGCTAAGAGGTTAAACACTCACCAGTGAAACTCTGAAAGGTAAAAACATATGGCCAGCATGTTGCCAACCACTAATGCAAGTAGTGCAGAGAAGACTTGAAGAAGAAAACCTACTCACATTCCTGTGTGCCCTGCTTGAAGGTATCATTGATTTGCTGGAACATGGACTGGCAGCTCTTCTCAAAGGCTGGCAGTACGACGCTCTGGAAGGCCTCCCTGTAGGCTGACTGGATGGGTCCCTGCAGAGTGTCAGCTGTGGCCCTCACAACACTGTCTGTAAGATTCTTACAAGCACACACAGAAGATTCCAGAAAATTAACTACAGTCTGCTCCAGAACTAAGGGTGTGAGCAAACACCAGGTCCTTGCAACACACCCACAGCAGGTAAGGACAGCCCAGTGTCCAAGGGTGCTCCCTTGGCTCTTCCCACTGGCCGCTGCACCAGAACCTCTGCTTGCTCAGGGGCTGCCCAAAACCAGCACCCCTTCTCTGTACTTCTGCTGTAGAGCGAGGGAAGGTGGCAGTCAGGCACAGCCTGTCCTCTTCTGCTCCTTCCTTCCCAAACAAACATCATTCCCTGCCAAGGTAAGTAAGCAGTTTGTGCCCCCTAAATAATGTGGATATTGAGAACAGAATGGAGCCAGTCAAATCTTTGCTGACTGACTTGACTGAGTTGGCCCTAAAAGTCAGTGGTGAGAAATTCTACTCTAGTAGAAAATTAACAACTTGGTAAATGAAAAAAGTCTTAATCAGGCAAAGTGGGCAGGGGAGCATACAAAGAGCTTGTCCTCTAATGAGACCATGAGAAACTTTGACTACCAGCAGCTAAACTGGCATTACCTAGAGACAGAGGTGAGAGGAAAAGGCATAAGAAGTTTCTACCCAGGCAGGTAACAACTCAGTGTGCCCTGGAAAAGCTACTCCAGTACTCCTTACCTTTGATTTCACTAGCTTGGTAATATTCTCTTTCAGTGTCCCCTCAACAGCAGTGAGCTTGGCAGCAATAGTATTACTGAGCTGGCTGATGGTAGGGTCCATGCTCTTGGAAATGCCTAGGCATAACAAAAAAAGGACAAAATTGCAGCTTTAAGCCTAAAGTCACACTTCAAAGCCTAGAAAAGAAAATGGAATCAAATGATTCTTGGATATGACACAGCAAGGGACAATGATTGTAAACTTTGCTTGGGGAACTAAGGTTGGACATTTGAAGGAAGTTTTTGCTAGGAAGGTAGTACAGCTCTGAAAATCACCATGAATTGTGGAACCTCCAGCCTTGAAGGTTTTTAGGAGTTAGTGTGACAAAGTCACAGCTGACCTGATCCAGAATAGCAGGTAGCCCTGCCTTAGGCAGTTACTGGCTTTCCCACCAGCAGTTTTTTGAACATTTCCTTACATGCATGGTGCCAGTGCATTGGGAAAGGGCAAAGACAACTTCAAGCTTGCTCCAGACAGGTCTCAGCATTGCCCAGCTCATCAGCCTCTTTCACCTTCCTCCACTGAACAGACTCCAAAGGCTTTAGAGATTATAATGCAAGGTCAGACCACACTCTCTGGAAAGAGAAGCTTCCCTCTGGGAGCCTCATGCTGCTTCTAAACCACAGCCCCTCCCCTCGGACTACAGGGGGCCCCAGAGCAGTGTGTTGTGCAGACAGACTGCTGTTCACACAACCTAACTCCTGCTTCATACAATGCCAGCACTTTCCCAGTGTGCTTTAGATGCCGATGGAGCTACCTGCAGGGATCCACCTCCCAGACTTAGGCAGCCACACTCACACTGCGGCACTGTCTTCTTCATCTCCTCCCGAATGGTCCTCTCCAGACGGTTACACACAGCTGTGGACAGGGACTGGGACAGCTGCTGGGACAGGTGCTCCTGGAGCTGCCCATTGCGCTGCTGCCCTTCCATCAGCACCCGGTCCAGTCTTCTCTCTAAGGACAATTTGTGTTAAGGAGCACAACAAAAGATTTCCCGTCTACCCACAACATTCCCATCCACAAAGGTGGACAGCAGCCTCACCTCCAGAGGCTCAGTGAGAGCAAATGTGCAGCTCTGGTGAAAGAGTGGTCTCCTAACATTACTGCTGTGTTCCTGAAACAGGGTGCTCTTAAACAATTGATCAGTGTGAGAAAAGAGCTTTGGAAGGCAAGACAGCAAAGTCAAACAGCTAAAATAATTTGGACAGTACTGTTTCCTGCATACTGTGATTAACTTGGCTGCCCCATTAGCAGCTCAGCCCCAGCCAGCCACTCACTCACTTCTCTGCAGCAGGATGGGGGAGAGAACTGGCAGGGTGAAAGTGAGAAAGCTCCCAAGTTGAGGTAAAGAGAGTTTAAGAGGTTAAGCAAAAGCTGCACATGCCAACCAAACAAAATAAGGAATTAATTTACTACTTCCCACTGATGAGCATGTGTGTAGGCAGGGAAAGCAGGGCTCCCTCACACCTAATGGTGGCTGGGGGAGACAAATACCATCAATCCAAGTGTCCTCTCTTCCTCCTCCTTTCCCCCAGCCTTTACTGTTAAGCACAGCACCACAGTGTGGGGCATCCCTTTGGTCACTGAGTGTCAGCTGTCCTGGCTCTGTCTCCTCCCAACTTTTGATCACGGTGGAGCAGCATGAGAAACAGAGAAGGCCCTGACAGGGCTTAGAAAAAGCAAAACCAGCAAAAACATCAGTGTGTTATCAGCATTGTTTTGGTCACAAATCAAAACATAACACACAAGAGCTGCTGTGAAGAAAATTAACTCTGAGACAAAACCAGGACAGCAGAAACCATCAGCTCCAATATCCATAAACAGCAAATTGGTAAATATGTTTCTAGAGGATGGAATTAGTGGATCTAAGTCCTACAGTGCATGGGAGCAAACCCAGGCTTCAGGCTACTCATACCTCATGAAGCAAGCAACCTCTCTGAAGGAGCCACCACACAAACACATCTTAAACAAAATAACTCCAAACTCTGACAAAACAAACAATGACATGACAATTCAGCCACTGACAAAATTCAGTCCACGCATAAAGTTGTGGAGAAAGGAAAATTATTCTATTATTATTATATAGCTCTAGACACTGAAATTCACTAGAAAGGCATCTAAATTATCTGTGAATATCAGACTAGTGGTCAAAAAAGGAAAATCCAAGACTAATTAATAGAGAAATCTATTGTCATAGAAGTTAAGAGTGGTTTCAGACATGAGATAGGCGGGAGATGGTCAGTTTGGGGAACATAACCAAATTCAGTGCAGCAAATGTACACAGGAACGAGTGACTCATAATACAATACAAATAATTGGATACCAGGTTTGAAAGCTCCAAAAGGAAACACTTCTCAGGCAGCACATAAGGGACCTGTAGATCACCATATGAATAAATGTGGACAAACAAGATAAGTGTATATCCAGATATGCAGTGTGGCAGCCAGATGCTATTTCTGGTGCAAGTACTGACTTGCCTTAAGGAAGGAAGGAAGGACAGGGTAGCCCATAATTACTCTTGTGCAACTGGCCACTGCCTGAAGTGGGATAATGTACCAAGTGCACCTCTGGTCTACACCAGTACTGCAGCACTTATGGCTTAATGGGTAACTAAGATTCAGTGGCACAGAGAAAGTGTCAGTTCTTCTGTGTTCTATTTCTGAGTTTCTTGCCGTTAGAAAGGGCCTGAGAGGAACTGAAATAGTTATACTGCAGCCAGGCAATTGTACTGCACCTATGGCCCCATGCTCCCAAGATCCTTGACCTTTCTGAGCCTTCCTCACTCCTCTAGTCTGCCTTGCAGCCTTCCACTCAATGCTTGCAAACAAGGATACGCTCCTGCTCCTGCTGGGAGTCAATCACCCTCTCCATGTGGCCCATGAGGGAGCTCTGGATGGCATCGAGGTGATCTGTGAGCCTCTGCAGGAGCTCCATCTGGTTCTGCCGCAGCTCGGAGAGTTCCCGCTGTTGGCTCCTCAGGATGCACATCAGCTCATCCTGGAACTCTGGTGTCACCTACATGTGGAGAGGACAAGCATTCATTTCTAACAGGACTGGAGATCAGCTGAGGTTTCTGCTCAGTACTGAGTCAACCCCTGTGTATATATGTATATACATACACATACACACAATATATATGTTGTCTCCTCACCAGCTCAATATAATTCAAGGAGTGTGAGGACCCACCCTTAAGGGGAAGGAACAAGGAGACACACACATCAAAGCAAATCTCTTGTGACCCTTTCTTTGCTGGGAACAGCTTATCTTGCTGCAGGCAGAGATAAGTGTGAGAAGGAAATCATCAGTCTGGAGAGCACGGAGCTCCTTCTCTGCTGCATGTCAGCACAGAACAATTCCAAGCCCAAGGGCGGCCCCATCTCAATCTTCTAGGGCATGACCCATGATACTTCAAGAAACTGAGATGAACTTTCTCTTAGGTCTTTCCTAGTAAGATACGAAGCATCATGAAGAGCAGCTCTGACTCACCTGGTTGTTAGATGATCTTGGTGACTGGTTCATATCCCTGGAAATAAACAGAGAAGGATTAGTAACCCAATTGTGTCAATTAACTCCTCTTACTATCCAAGTCTTCTGCCAAAACAGATCACAAATTTTGTGGTTGCTTTGAATTTTACACTCCAGCTCATAATTCCATTTTGCCATGTATAACATGGAGAATGATGGGAAGGTGATGAAATCCCAGTCCTTTCAGCACTGTGACACTATCATTTGAACCGTTCACAGACCCTGAAGATCCTTACAGACTGGTCCCTTTGCAGGGAAGAGACCTGAACCAAGTGTTAATGAGGACTGTTACAAAGTACACCGCACACTGAATTTTCAGTTTTGTCCAAATTTGAAGCTAGGGAAGACTTTGCTGAACACCTTTTGAAGGTCTCCCAATATTTTACCAAAGAAAAAACAATATTCATTTGTTAAAATTTAGAATGAATGAGCACGAATCATCTAGTGTGACTCCAGCTCTCAAGGTGAAGAAACTAGTGACGCATTCCAGCTCATACAGAAGAATAAAGAAAAACACAGAACTGATCCACTAATATTGCATGTCTCCATCAGAGTCACAGATCTATGAAGAAAAGTAAACACTTTTAGTTCCCAGACAGTACCCACTCAGCAACTTTAAAAGGAGTGAGGCAGAAAAAGTGAAAGTCATTTCAGAGGTCAAGAGCTTCCAAGTGTCACTGTGCAGGACCACAGCCAGCATTAAATGCCATTGCCCATCTTTGTTGTGATCAGATCACAGAGCTATGGGAACACAAGAAGAGGAGGGAGCCCCGTGCAGAAGCTGTGCTGCTCTCCTCACACCGATGCACAGATTGGTCTAATGTGCCATGGGCAGACCTTTCCAGTCACCAGTTTTCATTTACAGGATATTGATATAGGCATGTTTAGAAACACACTGAAGAAGCAAGCAGGTAACAAATGACAGATACTGCTGAACAAGGGCACTGTGCCACTGTTCAGAAGCTAATTAAAAATGGAGGCCATTGTGACACTCACAGCATCACCGTTCCAATAAAGCCTTCAGTGAAACCAGTGAAAGAGCCCAGTGTCCCTTCACAACGTGTAATTTACCTCCCACACATTCTTCTCAAACCCAGGCTATATTTTGAATTTTGAGTCCCAGGTGGAGACAGTGCAGAACTATTCCCACACCCAAGTGCCAGTCAGTGTTTGAGTAACCAGCAATGCTTTCTGTGGGGCTCCTGCCTTTTGCAAATGGGGTGAGGCTTGGGAGCACTTGGCTGCTGCCTCAGACCCCAACACTACAAGAGGCTGTGGCCCTGTGCAGCTGGTCGTGGAGCCTCCTGTGCCCTGGCAAGCGCAGCGTACCCATCATCTTTCTTGCCCTTCCGCTTTAGCTTTGGGGAAGCCCGTGGGGATGCCTTGACTTTCCAGTCCTTCACAGGCAGCCTCTGCGCAGATGCTTTGGCACCAAATCCACCTGACGTAGAAGCCAAGCTTGCAACTTCATCATCATGGTCACTGTGAAGGAAGAGCAGGGGAGAGGACATCACTCACAAAACCGGACTGTGTCAGCCTTCACTGCAGGGATGGATTCACAGCTCTTCATCCACACATGGCCAGAGTCAGCTACAGACAGCCCCACCTTAACCTTTCACAGTCACCTCTACAGAGCTCAGAACAGGCTGCTCTGCTTTGATCTGGGTCTGCTGTGGCTGAGCTCGAGTGTTGTGCAGCACAGCTCGGAGGGTCCCTGCATTAGGGACGGCAGGGGCCCAGGCAGCAGGGCTGAGTGATGCTCGTTTAGCTGCAAACACTGGCACACGAGCCCTGGGATGGCCTAGCAGGGAGCCCAAGCACAGCACATCCTTACAGCTTTACAGACAGCGAGCACTGGACACAGAATGCATTGCAAGACCAGAGAAGGAACAGGTGATCCTGAGGTCTGTCATCCTCAGTACCTTGGAGACTATCACCTGCTGACCGGTTTCCAATACAGGCTGCGCATTTCAGTCTGAATTTATGTGTGGATTGTGGACAACCCTCAGCTGTCAAACAGGGCTGAGCTTGTCAGGCACACAGAATGTGCCCACAGAACTTCAGGCCTGTGGCAGGAAATAAGACAGGCTAATAAGGCAGGAAAGATATCAGAAGCAAGGAACTTATTCCTGAGGTACCCTTGCTACCTTATATAAGGTATAATATTTGGAAAATGATCCCTTAATAGGTTTTTACTGGTAATTAAACCAAGCTTGGCCCATGCTTTAAAAAGCAGCACAATTAAACCTTTCCCTACAGAGAATAAACTGGAGAGTGCCCAGAGGCCAATCTTGAGATAAGCTGAAGTCATTAGAACATTAGGGAAGCTGAGCTGCAAACACACGTTAAGTCAGGAGACAAAGCACAGACATTCACCCCACATGTGAAGGCTGGCTGGGGACAGAGGCACAAATGCAGCCTGAGCTGAGTCCATGCAGGGCGAGAGAGGGGGCTGAGCACTCTGGTACCTTTGTTCTGCACTGGCATCCTGGCTGTCATGCTGCAGGAGGTGGTAGCTGTGTCTATGGTAGGAAGAGCTCTTGTGCTTTTCTTCAACCTCATCCCTTGGGCTAGAGAGGGGAAAAAAGAAAATACCATCATGAAAGTCTCTATCAGCTTGAGTATTCACTCTCTCCATGTCTCATGAGAGATCCTGATAGAAAGTCTGTAACAAAAAGCCCACACTGATCCCACAGATCCAGGAAGAGGCAGGTGTTGTGTAGAGGCACTAAACACTTGAACTTGCCCATGTGCTTTTCTGGGGCCTCAAAAAAGGAGAAGCAGCTCAGCAATGCTTGAAGTACTAACCAAGAACAACCTCCCAACACATTCATGCAAGAGAGGTAAGCCACTACTCAAACATGGCAGCACACCATACTTCCATGAATAGCATCATCTTGGGTTTGTTTTTCCTCATTTAACACTGATCAGTGAAGTAAAAATCATCAGTGTGAATGTGATGGGTCAGCTCTAACTGACAGAATTGTAACACTGGATCTACTATGAGTATCATAATGATTTTGAAAGCAAACTGCACCTGCTTCTAGACTGTCAGTTAGGTCTGCCTGAATGCAGCTTGCAGGAAGGACTTTAAACAGAAGTGAGCACTTGCAAAATCTCTCACAGTGAGAGAACGCTGATCTGGTATTCTGGTATAAGGCATCCTGAAGGTTTCAGAGTGGGATTGAGGGGAGTTGCAAACTCCAACAAAAGTATTTTCTCAAGTTCATATTATGAGTAAAAGAAAAAAATATTTTTTTCACAGTCTTAATGCCCTCCCATGAGGGCATAAGAGCATAATGAGCCATCAGTTGGGACTGTTTCCTGGAACAACATCCTCAGCTGTGGAGGCACTGGGTGAGGCCTTTCTTTGCAATTCTGATGAGGGAACAGTCCAGGATTACCTGAGGGACAACACTGACCCTCTCAGCCTTCTAGTCCTGCTGAAAAGGAAGGTGTTTGCAGGTTCACATGGTGCAGGTAGCCCCAACATAAGTGGTCTCTGGAGACGCCAAATACATCTCACTGTTGTCATCCCACTACAAGACAAACTACATCATCACTAATTCTGTGATGAAACCAAACCCAGCACTGGTCCAACATGACAGATTGCTCCTTCTAAGCAGACTAAGTGATGTTGCACCATCCCTCATTCCCGCTCCACTGTCATTTATTTTCTGACTGCTAAAGTACTTTGTTTATTTATAACACTAGCTGCATAGAGCCAATCCTAGAAGAGAGACATACAATTAACCTATAAGCAAACCTGTCAGTTATGCTGTCAATTGATTCAATAAAAGCCTGCAGGAATGCATCACCTGGGGCAGAACGTAGCTTGTACTGGTTTGATTTCCAGAGCACACAAAAAAAATATCTCAAGTCTCCATGTCAACATTAAGGCCAACAAAGTAGACTTTTCACCTTCTTAACAGAGATCATTTATGCTGCAAAGGGTATCAGAGAGCAAAAATAGTTAGAGGTGGCCTAGGTAGTTCAGGACACAGCATACAGACTAAGCACACAGGAAGGCTGACTCATCAGATCATTTAAGGGAAAGAGGGATGGAGAACTGCTCTGGATTAATCACAACATAAGAGCTTTTCACCAAGCTGCCAATTTGGCAAGTGCAAACAAACTGCCCTGTGCCAGATAAACCCAAGTGATTACCTGTCTGCCATGCTGTTCCTGGTCTCCCGGGTTATGTCAGGAGCTGCTGGCCATGGCTGACTCACAACACTGTCAGAAGATGCATTTTCCTGAGTTAAAGCAGTCTCCAGTAATGATGGAGCATTCAGTCTGTCCACCTCCACTGGAGGCATGTCCAAAGAGTGGTGGCTGTGCTCAGAGTTGTGGCGGTTCCTGGGAGACAGCAAGTGCAGGGCTGAGGCAGCTGAGGCCATACTGTCTGCATGGTGCCCGGGCTCCAGCACCTCCCCAGGGAGCCCGGACGGAGCCGCCGCAAAGCTGCGCTGCAGGGTCTCGGAAGCAATCTCTGGGATATCCTGGGACATGGCTGTGGAAGCAGAGGAAATGACATCTGGGGAGCGCTCACGGGTGGGAGAAGCCTGGGGCACCACCAAGGGCTCCACTTCCTGCAGTTCCAGTGCTAGAGAGGAGTTTCCTGGTGCGACCTGAAAACAAAAGTCAAACAAGAGACTTTAGAATGACATGGAGACACTCCAAGAAGCCCTGGTGCCTTACAATAACTGTCACTGGACACAGCCTGCTATATCCTTTCCTCATGTGATCCCTGTCTCCCACTCCTTCATCAGACGGAAAATGGCCTCAGGACTTGTAACAGACTCTCAGCTGGTTACCAACACAAGCCAATGCTAGTTTGAACTCACTTTCAAAAGAAAGTGTTACACTAATTCTACCTCCCTCCTCTGCTCCAGACTCCCTCCTCTTTGAGGGAAAACAGTTTTAACATTGAACATCTCCTGGACTGAAAATTTGTTTCAATTTCAAGCTTTGGTTATGATCTGTTTTACACAACATCTGGAAATTAAAATTCAGGGATAAGAAATTGCAATTTTAGATTCATCAGACCAACAAGCAGGAATAAACCTTTCCAGTAGCACTGTCTGTTAACACAAAGGCTGACCACGTCCAGCCACTGGGATAGTGACAGCACAAGCTCAAGCTGTCTCTGGTTTTCAGAGACATGCTGTTCTACACAAGGACAACATGGCTGAGTAAACTGGGCTGCACATCTGCACCAGCAGCTGTGTTTTCCAAAGGGCACACACTATCCCAGTGTAATTTTACAGAATCCTAGAAAGGTTTGGGTTGGTAAGGACCTTAAAGCTCATCTTGTTCCAACCCCACTGCCATGGGCAGGGACACTTTCCACTAGACCAGGCTGTTCAAAGTCCTATCCAACCTGGCCCCGAACACTTCCAGGGATGAGGCATCCACAACTTTCCTGGGAAGTCTATGCCAGTGCCTCAATACCCCCTGAAAATAGAATTTCCTCCTAACATCTAACCTAAAACTCCCCTCTTCTAGTTTAAAATCATTCTCCCATGCCCTACCCCTGCCTGCCTATGTAAAAAGTCACTTTTATCTCTTTTAAACAAAAAGGCCACTCCAATCCTCAGAGCCTTTTGCTCTCCAGGCTGAACAATTTCAGCTTATACAGGCTCAAAGAGAGGTTCCTTGGCCCATGATAAGGAAGGGAGCAGCATCTGGAGCCTTACTGGAACAGGTGCCTTTGGTGTTAGCTTGTCAGGGAGGCCTGGGATAAGAACAGAGTGACTCCTAGGACTGGTCTGGAGACTGCTGCTGCTGCTGCTGAGCGTGAGGCTGGTGTCCAGCTGCATCTTGGGGCTCACAGTCAAGTCTTCTGATGCTCTGCAGAAAAAGACACCAGAAAATCAAGCAGCCCAAACAAACAATTGATCTGCATTCAACATTCATGGTGAGGAGATGGGGTGCAAAGGTCAGTGGAGGAGTCCTTGCTCCATGGTCAGCTACTCCCTGTCAATGAGTATTCGCATCTCCTAGTTCCCACACAGCCCAGAGAGTTGGAAACAACAACAAAAAAAAAGGCATTGCAATCTTTTAGAATTTATGGGGTCAGTGGGAGAAGGGACCAATTGTATCACCAGTGTACACTGTACAGAGTACAGGGAGAAACAGGACACTATGAGATAGGTCTCCCTCTTTTTCCCAACCCCCAGAAGTGAAGTTCTCACTGCTAATGCAGCCCAACTCAGTCACACTCTAAGATTTTCCTACCAGTCCTAATTCTCTCCCTGTCCTTGGTGGCTGCAGTGTTCTCTTACCTGTAAACAACAACGGTCCTTTGGGAAAAGCATGTAGAGCAACAAAACTGAGCTGCAATAACAGAATCCCTATGAGGCATGCACAAAACACTCTTGATGGCCCCTAGATGACAACAGGCATGTTCCAAGCTGCATTAGGGATGCAAACAGCTGCCTATACAGGGATGTTTGGACTCAGGCCAGTTTCTAACTCTGGTTACAATCTCCGCTCCTACAAGACATGCTACAGCTCTGTGCTATCCCAAAGGCCTGTGTCAGTTCAGCTGCAAATGTATTATTTAATTCATGTGTTACTTACCTGGGCAAAGAGGCATCCGTGACAGAAGTGCTGCTCATGGCTGTGACTGCAGTCAGGGAACTGACGCTGCTGCCTGGAGAGACAGCAATCTGTAAGGAAACACAAAGCAGTCAGGATGGGACAGAGGGCAACAACACAACTCAACCAGACAAAGAAAGAGTCCTAGAGAGTCTTTGGTGAAAAGGGAGTAGAACATACCCCAATAGGTTGGGTTGTTCTGCTAAGGTGCTCAGGTGCTGATCAAAGACAAGTCCCAGAACATCCTCATCATATGGCTGCTTTTACTGAGGAACTGCTGTCCCCAAAGTGACCTCACCAGCACAGAGGCAGAGGCTTATGGCAGACAGTGGGGTACTCCAGCAGGGTCTCACAAGTCTGAACAGTCCCATCTATCTACCTGATCATTTCAGATCTGCATTCCCAGAGGACCCCATCAGACAGGATGTGCAGAGGTGGCATATTTTCTTCCATTACAGTTATATCATAACCCCAAACAACATGTGTAAACCAGTAAGAGCAGTCTCCCAGCTTAGATACAGTTACTTTGCAAACCCGTATTTCCACAAAGCACACCTACATCAGTGGTTTTGCAGTTAAACCTAAGTTAAACTTACACACAAGCTTAGGCCAGTGTAGCATTTCAGATGTGCCAACAGGTCTCTGCTCAGTCTGATTACATGCAGTTTCCTGTGTGCTCTGCATTCAGCTAGCAGAGCTTACCACAATCATCACAGCTGGAAAGCGTGTCCAAAAGTACCAAAATCCACCCCCATCCCATGCATCACCATAACAGTGCTGATCTCTGATTACCTGCTGAAGAGAAGTACTTGGTGTCATGAATGCATCTGGAGTCATCAGCTTGGGCTTGGCATCATTGGAGAGGGAAAGGAAGTCTGCTGGCACAGGCAGATCAGTGATACGCCGCAGGTCTGGTTGGGAGCCGTGCACAGATTCCTTTTCAGATCCCAGCCCTTCTGTGCTCAGATCAGCCATGTGGTCTGGAAAGGCTTCAAGGCAGAGATACAAATCAGTTTGGAACTTCCCTCCAAAACTAAAGCTCTAATTCCACAAAGTATGAACTTATGCCATTGCATGCTATGCTTGATACCAAAAAGAACAAGCAAAAGCCCTGCAATATCCCAGTCAAAGCTTAGAGCAAAACAAATGCTGTGTTATGCTTTCTCTTTGTATGTCAGACTGGATTTTATCAGGCTTTGCTAATAAAATGTCCAAGCTTCCTTTCTTCCCTAAAAGCAAGGCCAGTTGAAATGCCACATCCCAGAATGGTGAATGAGCTGAAAGAGCTCATCACAGACAGCCCAGCCCTCTCTACTCCCACAGCTCTGCTGTCACTCTGATCTCTTCCACCTGAAAAGAGAAAAACTTCAAATTTCTTTCACAAGTGCCAAATCACCCAGGAAGGCGAACCCAAGCATGCACAAAGCACTAGCACTCTTGGTCTAACACACCCGTAAATTCCACACTCACAACAAGGGTCTAACCAGCTTCTTGCTTCAGTGCTACTCCATATTCAGAACCCTTTATGCAATGACACCACTGCAGTACAAAGAGATACCCAAAACCACCCTCCTGCTCTCCCCACCAATAACCTTTGAAGGCTCAGCAACACTGAAGACAAATTTAACACACATGCTCACCAAATTCTTCATGAGAGCTATGGGAAGGCATGGAAGCACTTGTGTCAGGGCTATGAAGAGGCTGGAACCTAATCTGCACATCCTGTAGGGCCCTAGAAAGAAACAAGCATTTCTGATCAGCTGAAGAACCACCAAGAAAAGACTTAAGACATCATTAAGGCTCAGAAGATTTCTCTTCACTGAACTAATTCCCTTGGAAAATGCTTCAGTGTTTTCTGCCTGTCACAGAAGCAATGGAAGTGATCCTCAGCCGTGTCACCCAGCTCTGACTCCCAGGGTATTTGAGATGTTTCCCAGTATTTGTGTGTGAGCACAGTTCTTAAATCACTCATGGCCATGGAAATACAAGCTTGTCACACCATTCAGGGCTACCTCCTGGTAAGGCCACACACACCACAGCCAAGTAGCTGGGGGCCAAGTAGCTTTTGTTATGAGCAAAATCATTTAACTTAAATTTCTACAGGTCAGTGCAGGGTTAGGACAACCACAGACAGCTGCACACACATACTCACTTGGTGTGAACACAGAAGAGTTTTATCAGCACACCTGCTGCTGATTCGACAGCCCCAGAGCCCTGAGCACCTTCTGGAAAGGAGAAAAAGGTAAAACATGAAGTTGCATGGAAACTACGCACAAAGTACTACAAAAATATCACAGCAGAATGAACTGACAGCAAAGAACCAGCATGATATGGATTCTCTTTATCAATCATCTGGATGAGGGGATCAAGAGCACTCTCAGTAAGTTTGCAGACAACTCCACAGAATCACAGAATATCCTGAGCAGGAAGGGACCCATGAGGATCACTGATCCAACCCCTGGCCTTGCACAGAATACCCCAAGAATCACTGCACGTGCCTGGAAGGATTGTCCAAATGCTTCTTGAACTCAGACAGGCTCAGTGTTATGACCACTGCCCCAGGGCACCTGTTCCAGTGCCCAACCACCCTCTGGATGAAAAACTTTTCCCTGATATTCAACATGAACCTCCACTGACTCAGCTTCATGCCATTTCCTTGAGTCCTGTCGCTGGTCATGAGATTGAAAAGATCAGTGCCTGCCCCCTATGAGGATGCTGGAAGACAGTAATGAGGTCTTCCTTCATTCTCCTCCAGTCTGAGCAGACCAAGTGACCTCAGCCACTTTCCATACAGCTTCACTTTCACCATCCTCATGACCCTCCTTTGGACACACTCTAACAGCTTAATGTCTTTTTTTATATGGTGGTGCCCAAAACTGCACATGCACATGGAACTCAAGGCTGCAACACCACAGAGCAGAGGAAGACAACCCCCTCCCCTGACTGACTGAGGATGTTGTGCACCACCTTAGGCAGGAGAGTTGATCTGCTGGAAGGGAGGAAGGGCCTACAGAGGGGTCTGGACAGGCTGGATTGATGGGCTGAGGCAAGTTATGTGAGGTTCAACAAGACCAAGTGCCAGGTCCTGTGCTTGGGTCACAACAAGCCCCTGGAGTACCATGGGCTGAGCAGAGTGGCTGCAAAGCTGCCCAATGGGAAAAGGCCTGAAGGTGCTGGTTGAGAGTAGCTTAAAATGAGCCAACATGTGCCCAGGTGGCCAAGAAGGCCATTGGCATCCTGGCCTGTTTCAGCAACAGAGTGACCAGGCCACACCTTGAATCCTGTGTTGCAATGCTTGACAACCCAGCTTAAGCCTGCTGAAGAAATTTTTCCTAACACCCAATCTAAACCTCATTGGGCACAACCTGAGGCTGTTTCCTCTTGTTATTTGGGAGAAGTGACCAGCCTTTCACAAGAAACTGCCAGGAAAGAAATCCTGATCACACAGCAGCCAAATTTTGTCACCTACCTACACTCAAGCTGTCATTTTCCTCTTCTGCTGGGAGCACCTCGGTGTGCCTTAGCCGGCAGCGGCTCACGGCCTGGATGCCAAAGCTCAGCACTGGGTGGGTAAGGAGGAACTCAGAGATGGAGCTGAAGTAAGCCTTGCCCTCCTCTTGGTTCTGCATCAGCTCCATCACATACAAGACCTGAAAGAATCAGAAATGGTAAATCAGAGCTTTCAGAGCAGACCATGCACATGTGTGGGGACTACAGAGCTGAGCATCCAAAACAGATTTGGAACAAGGGAAATAACGTGAGGAAAGCCTGGATCTTGAAATGGAATATTCAAGAGAACCACAAGCACCGCATACTTAGGCGAGTCAATGTTGATCAAGAACTCAATCCTACCATGCCAGACACAAGTATCTCCGTATGAGAGCTTTACAAAGGGTAAGAAATAATCCTTAAGGCTCCTCAGGATTACCCAGCTGAATTGCTATCCTTTTTCATCTAGCAGTGAAATTGCTGAGTCAACTTCTGCATTTTTATCCACTGACATGCAAACCCCAGACCTAGGCAGCAGAACCAGTCACACACAAGGCCAATTCTACTTCAGCCACCATTTCCCACAGGCAGCAATAAAATGAACTACTTACTTTTCTCTGCACATCACTCAGTATCAGATATTCAGCAGAGAGGTCCAGGCAGACTTTCAGGCTGGGAAGAATACTCATGGAGCTGAAGATGTCAGGAGAAAAGCTACACATACAAATAAGAAGGAGGGGGTACAGACAGCAAGGTAGATTAGCCCAACCAGCATGATTGCTATGAAACTGCATTAATTACCACAACTCCCACAGAACCTTAAGGAATTTACAGTCCTATTACAGTGCAACCACCCACTAGACCATAAACACCTTTGCTGAAATCAGTGCTGACATCAGCTGGGAGCTGGCACGATAGGGTCAAGTTATAGATTCTGAACACTGAAATGAAAGGTGACATTTTGTCACTACTCAACATGTTCCACATTCATAGGAGTACAAGAGTCAATGCTACAGATTTAAAACCAAAAATCCACCAAATCAAAATAATCCTTCCACAAGTTTTGGACCTTCTGCAGCATGAGGTGGAAAAAGCAGCACTTGGCCCTATGTCATATTCTTCTCACTTTAAGAGGAAAAATCCAAAGTGGCCTTAAGCATGTGTGTGTGAGAGAGGCCATGATCCACCATCAGAAAAATAAAATCAGGGAACCTAAGTTGAGTCAAGGGATGGACTAAAGCAGAATTTGAATTTCTGGACCTACATGGCTCAACATTTAAGCCTTGGATAATTTCTTAAGCTCTATCAATATAGTAGCTTCTCATAATTTAAACAGAAAAAGCACTAGTAGGAGAAGATCTTAGATTGGTTATTGAGTATCTAAAATTTCTAGAGAAGAAAACAAGGTGTGCAGTTTTTCTTGTACAACCTCCCCTCACGCTATAGCTATGTCTTCTGCTTTACAGAAAAAGGCAAAGTAAACAGATCTTGGTAACACAAATAATAAAAGTATAAACTTCCTTGGCCTTGCCAAAGCTTGACCTGACAGTCTGCCACTGCTGAGAGCTTCCAACAACAGGTTGGAATGCCAAAGGAGTAGGCTCAAATTTAGACTGGAGTAGAATCCATTGGACATCAGGGATCATCTCTGCAAATTCAGTACCCCCAAATTCCACCCTTCAGGAGTGCCAACACGTACCGAACAGTCTGCAAACAAGTCCAAGACACGGTGCACCACATCTTCAGTTCTCTGTTCTGATCGGCTCCTGTGATGAGAAACCTCCAGAAGGGAACTCTGTAGGCACAAAAGATCCAAAATCTCTTAAAGAAGATCTGATCCTTCCCAGAAAAGTTCCTCACAAGTTGCTCATGGCTGATTTTGGCCAACCGTGGCCTAAAGCTCCCAGAAAATTCCTGCTCTGAGGCAGACTAGAAACCACTACACCTCTCAGAAACCTTAAGGCCACAACTGATTGAAGAAACAATAACAATAAAAGCTGTATTTTCAGCAATGGCAATTGAAATTTGGAGGACTAACAGGCCATTTAAGACTGACCATACCACAAACCTGAGAGGACTCCTCAATGTAGAATTCTCATTACTTTCATGGAATTGGGACTATGATCAAGATCACTTCAGGTTGTGCTTCAGTTTTATATATCTCTCCATCACTAGAAAACTGACTACAAAGATAACAGCACTTGTTCCTGCTACAAAGCTAAAATTTTTAAGTATGATTCAGTTACAAGGAACTTTCAAGACAAAGCAGAGTTAGAAAACAATGCTGAACTTTAATACTTCAAGCACAAGATTGGGGACTTACTCTGGGTCTTGTTTTTTATGGTTGTCACAAAAAAGCAAGCAGGAAAGAGGTCTACCATCATGGGGTTTCCACTCATGAAGACACCTGGGAATAAATCAGAGAAAACATCCAAGTGTGAAGGGAGTGGTAAATGAGGATGACGCTGACACTGAACACACAACCCCTTGTCCAGAAGCCACAAAGCATTACTGACTTGTAGCTCTTTACAAGTCTTATATAAAATAAGGAGATCACACAGAGAAATATTTTTACCAATAAATAAATAATAACCCATGTTGCCATTTGGTCTGCTGTCTTAACAAAAATACAATGCAAAAAGAAGTCAACATTGAGAAGAATGGCTCAGAGCAGCTTCCTGCATTTACATGGACAGTGCAAAAGAGTTTGACTGCAGCTTGTGCAAAGCACAGAACTCCTGTTTCTAGACACAGCTCTCTGCTTTTTCCATAAGCCTACGATATTCAGTGATGCAATTTTTCAGCAACAAATTACAAACACTTATGCTGTGTCTTTATAATGTCCTGAGAATGACTATCACAGAAAATTATCAAGGAAATTCTCCCAGAGAAAATGCTGCTGTTTCCAAGATGCTTCATTTTCCAGTTCTCCAGTTACCTTGGCTCATCCTGTCCCTCAATATAGATCTGCCAGAATTTTACAAAACCATCATGGCTTGCTGTGGCCAACACAGTTCCATCTGGAGAAAGTGCTCCCTCGCTCAGGCACTACACAGAGGGGGAAAAGAGACACAGAAAAGTCATTTTATAGCTTTTCTTACTTTACAAGAAGAAAAAGCTCTATCTTCAAGCAAGAATTTGACTAACTGATAGTAATCTGATAGTAGACAAGGCCAGAGTGATTTCTAACAGAAACTGGTAGCTTCTAACATTACGTCTTTTAACCCTTCACAGAACAATTGACATGCACCCTTCTTTCTTGGTAATAATAAACCATCACTGTTTCCAGACAGCAAATTCAAGTACAATGGACTTCGTTGCCACTGCTCTTACTGTTATTCATGTTATGAATAGAGATCATTTTGGTTTGAGATCTTCTGGCTTTTCACAATCATAATTGCCTCACAACTGTTTTTTGTTAACAGCCAACTGGCCATAGAACTGCAGCTCCTGAGACACTGTAACCCAAAGAAAACCCAAAGAAGACAAAAAAACCCCTAGGTTTGTACCGTGCTGTGGCCTTTCACCACAATGAAACCTTCTTTGATATCAGGCACTTCCACCGGCCAGGAGCTGTTGTTGGTTCGGATGATGTCCAAATCCCACACCTCTGCCTGGAAAACAAACATGTAGCCATACAGGTTTATTTTTACAACCACTGGTTTGATCCAGAGAACATCTTAGATCCTTATCTTATGGCCTGACACACCAGCCCAATGGCAAGTGTGTGACATAAACCTTCCCATTTCCACCCAGTTTGGCCATTAGATGCTTTCCTGGCACTGTACATAACACAGGGAATTGCTCTTGGCATTTGTAGGTGCTGCCCACCAAGCCCCTCCCTCGGGCTGGCTCAGCCTGAACAGACAAGTGATGCCTCTGTTTCAAGTGGTCCTTGGTATTTGATGGTGGGATGCAGTTCCCTTTCCATCCTCCTGAGGCCCAGAGAATGAGGTCTCCTGGGAAGAAAGGAGTCCAGCATCTTACAGGAGGATCCCCAACGTGGACTAGACAGGAGCCCTTACAACTCCATTGTAAACTCAGCTCTCTCCTCCATTAAATTCTCACCTGCTAATGATAAATTAGGGCAACGTTTCCAAAGCAGAGTTTCCTTACCCTGTCCTCATGCAACAACGCCAAGGTCTGACTCCCCTCTTCCCCGCTCTCCTCGTTATCATCCGGGATGAAAGGGCACCAGATGATTCTCCGGAAGGTGTTCAGTGGGGTACTGTCAGGTCGCTTGATGTTGACCAAGATCTCCTCTCTGATCACCAGGGTTAAGAGATGTAACATTCTGCCTCTGTTACTAATGTCCAGCAATAACCTGTTCAGACTTGGTCTGCTCTTTTAATACTGTTAAACCTCAAGGTTTTTTGGGCCATTGATTCAAAAAGAAAGCAGGTAAAGGGATTCTGCTGAGAAAGAAGCCAAGCTAGAGTTTCTTCACTGACAGAAGAGCTTCAGCTTACAAAAGTTCATAGGTTCTCACAATTTCCTCTTGCAGGCTGCAGTAATAGGATAAGCACAACAGGGGCACACAGCCACATCTGAATGTGTAATCCATGTGACAGCTAATTATTAAATGATTTGTCACCATTGCAACACTACCAGAGAAAGAGAGAAGAGCTACCACACTGCCCCCAGCTGAGTGCTCAAGTGCACCGTAAATCAGGGCTTCAACAACTACCACCACCTTTGCTCCAGTTGCTTTTGAAATGATGGTACACAATTAAAATGAAAAGCTACACTCTGAGGTGACATACCTCACATGTTTCCCAGAAGCACTGAGCAATCAGTCCTAGCAATTAAAAGGAAAATATTTAGGGTAATGAACACTGAAAATAAATTTCGGGGCCACCAAAAGGATGACAAGTTTGAAAGGAAGATAGTGAGTGCACGGGAAGTATTACATACTCTTCCCCAGAGAAGTAACTGAGGAAAAGAGGTAGACCCAGACAAGACAAACTTCTGTCACACACCTGAAGTGACACTGTCCATGCCTAAGGCCAGCTGGTACAGACTGACACTTCTCACTGTCTACTTTGCCCAGACCAGGAGCACTAAGGTGCTCCTAGAATTCCAAGCAATGCAATACCAAGTAATGATTGTGCTGAATGCAGGTAAAAGTTGACTGATTTGATACTCTGGAAGGGGCATAACTATCGATCTTCCCCCTGCAAGCTGCTATTCTGCAAAGGCTACAAATTAAATGGCAATGTTGAGGTTGCATTCACATCTAATCATTACACAGAGACTGACAGGAAGTGTATTTAAACAAGATACTGGATTTTTTCTTTATCCATGGCCAGGCGCCAGACAAAAAGGTTGCCAGCCTCGTCCAGGCAGGCTAGCTGGTTGGAGTTGAGGTGAGCAAAGGCCAGGTCTGCCACGCCTCCTGTGAATCCCTTCAGCAAGGTCCGCTCAGCAGTGCTGACACTCAACACCCGCACCATAGCAGAGCCATTGCTGGCAGCTGTGAGACAGACAGAGGGAGAAGTCACCATTTATGTCTGTGGTTTCTCTGCATAATTCTCATAAACTTCTCATAAGTCTCATACACTTCTCATAATTCCCAGGATTATCCTGATTAAAGACGCTGCAATTAAATGCCAGGCCTAAACCTTCATCCCGAGCTTGCCACACTTCCAAGGATGACCTCCAGTGACAGTGAATTTTAATTTTCAGTTACTGGAGAAAAGGAGTTACTCAGAGGCAGATAGCTCGGATACACGTTCTGTAAGTGGAAGCAAAAGGCATGGACATTCACTGCTTTTTGGCTTGCATGACTGAAAAGAAGATGCTTTAGAACATGTGCACACTAAGCAAAGTTTCCAGCTTCCCCTTTTCAGACAGACACCATTGACTACATAGCAGGCAGTCTTACAGAGATCATGGTGCTTCCACTTCCCGATGCCCACGCCAGCCCTAGCAAACCACTCCCAGCTTCCCAGTGTTACTGCACCCAAGCTTTTAAATTATTTTTTAAAAGGGTGAGACATCCTTAAGCTACTCTAAAATAACCTCAGCTAGGAAAAAAGGTTATTACAAGAGCAGAGTAGTACATTTCATAAAAGACCAGATAAACTGGTGTGAGAACTAAGAACAAAGAGACACAGACACTCTGTGCTTCTGTAAGAGCAGAAAGAGACATTGCAGATAACTACGTGTTCATTTCACGGGACTCTTAAGGATAGAAAACACCTTTAAGATCATCAAATCCAACCAGCACAACCCTCATGTTCACCAGTAAACCATGTCCTCAAGTGTATTATCTACATGTTTTTTGAACACTTCCAGGTGAATTCACCACTTCCCTGGGCAGGGCAGTTCCAATGTTTTAGAACCCATTCCATGAAAAAAAATTTCCTAGCATCTAATTTAAACCTTCCCTGGCACAACTTGAAACCATTTCCTCTCATCCTGTCACCTTCTATCCCATATGATATGAAACCATCTTTGCCTGGGTTGTTCTGCTTTCCTCTCTCTATTGCACAAGCCACCGCATCTGCATCGCTCTTTGGATCCTGAAAATTTAGCCTTAAATTCAACTCTAAATTAATGCAAGCAAATCTATCACAAACACTGATCTGCTCAAATTGCCATGGGGCTGTTTCTGTGCTTAGCTACAGAGCAGCTTGTTTGCTTCAGACATGTTTAATTACAGGAGTAATCTGAACATCAGCTCCCCAGTAAAACCAATGTAGTCCTTCAACTTTTCCTACATGCCCACTGAGTCCTTCTCTTTTATTTCTAACTCTCCCACATAACAAACTCTTCTCTACACCATTGCTTATATTCCCTCTATAAAAGCACTCTGATCTGGGTATTGCAAGGTATGTTTCAATTAGTGCCAGTTACATTGTTCTGATGTAAACTCTGCCCTTCTTAATGATACACAGAGGAAAAGAATACAAATCACACCCCAGAAGAGAAGGCATCTCACCTCTAATGGCATAAGCCAGGTAAGAGTTTGAAACAGCTATCAGATTGCCGTAATAGTATTTCTGCTCCCAGTCATATCTAGCAACAGGCTGTATTTTCACCTGTTTAGGAGAAAGAAAACAAAACATGAGAAATGTCTGGAATTATCTTTTCCATCTTTGTGGTCTCTAAGCTCACTGCACACTAAGAAACAAATTGGAATGGAAAATGGAAAAACACAAAATGGAAAATTAAGGAACAAAGTGGAAAAGGGCTGAGTGGATCAAGACCAGAGGTCTTGCTCCTAATCATCAGTATTTGTTCTGAGCATGGCTTAGTTCTTTGCTCAGCACCAGCTCTAATTTCAGCATATTGGTTCTTGCAGCTCTGACCTGCTGGTCAGAGCCCTCATCAGGACTGATCCCAGCCAGGGAAATCCTCCCTTCAGGGTCCAGGGAGGAAACAATCAGCAGAAAAATCTTGTTTGTGGAGAAAGAACACTTTCCCAAGAACCTACAGCTCAGATCATGGATTTCTGAAAATTAGAGGATAACTTGGCCAGACTCTGGAATAACAGAAACAATCAGTTACAAGATACTGCTCCAACTTTTTTCTCCTTGTTAAACTCTTTTGACAAACTTCTACCTAATTACAAGCTCCTATGACACAAGAAAGAAGATAGTTATTTCTGTTTAAAAATATTCAAGTACGAGCTGATGTGACTAAAAAAGAGACAGACCATGCTTTCTCTTGCTCCTTACCTTGTTACTCCCTCTGGCCTTACTGGTGATGCTGGAATCACTGCTGGCCACTATCTCCACATCTTTTGCAGATATCACTAAACATGTTGAGCTGTCATCACCAGAAAGACAGCTTTAAAAAAATACAAAGAGGGGGGAAAAAAATCAGACAGGACTCACAGGAACAAAATATTTGACACTTTATTAAATTCATAATTTTATGCAGCAACGTAACAGGATTTGTGTGAAGACAGAAACTCCTCTCAGCTGAGTCTCCCTTCCCTATGTGTCACAGGTTTGACAGTGTCAAACACCTTCTTTGTTCAGCCTAAAAACATTCAGTTCATTTGACTTGAGCACAGACCTACATTTGATTCAAGTCCCCAACACTGGAAGGTGTGAAGAAACCAAAACCAACCAGCGGAACCTCATCAACAAAACAGTGCACACTGCCTGTGGTTCTCATGGCGTCCTCTTTCAAAACCGTGACCAGAGAACCCAACCATGAGCTCTGCAACACCTCAGGTGACTTGGGTCCCTGAAGGAGTCCTGCTGGACATCTACAGGGGAACCACAAGTTTCAACCAGAGCCCTCATGATTTACATTCACCCTGACCTGCAGTTTTCACCACTTACAGTCCCACTCCCCTTCTCTGAACAACTCTGCAGATATTCTCCACTTCCTGAGCTGCAAGGATGGCAGACTCCATGCATCAGCCTCACAAAAGCTACAAAAGCTCTAACCAAGAGCACTGGCTCACAACTGCCACCTGAACATAAAACCCACTATCACACTCCCAGCATGCATGTCCATGCGGCTCAAGAGAACCAAATTTGAGCGGTTTTCTATTCATTCTCAGCATTTCTTTGACAAAACTTACATGACTTGCTTCTCCTGCAGGGCTCCTAGAGAGATGTTCCGATGCACTGGCTTGGCCAAAGCAGGTCCATCTCCGCTCCCAAGGGGATCAGGCACCAGCAGCCCATTCAGGTCCCCGTTATACGAATTCGATGGTCTCTGGTTCTCATTCACCGAACCTGAGGAAAAGCATGACCAGCTGTGCCCAACGTGCTTTTGAAAGAAATAACACTGTGTGAAGTACACCACCTCCAGATGCTTTTTGTCAGCCTCTATTGGTCTGTCGGGTAGAATACACTGAACTGGTTAGGAAAAGTCTTCTACCAAAAAGATGTGTAAGAGACCTCCCATATGATGAGAAATTCACCTCCACATATCTGAGTGAAACAGCTCTTTTTCTTACACATGCCATTCCAGCAGATCAGAGAAACACCAAAGAACATGCTTCAAGGAACTTACCAGGCTCAAGGAGCAAACAGCCGTAGACCAGAAAGACTAAGCTAGTAATTGGGGTTTACTGAATCGAGTGCCAGACCTAAAAGTTCTTGACACATCACTTCTAACCCTCAGGCCTGCAGAGACCTGAGAAGTCCAGCCCTGCAGGGATCAGCTGCAACATTTGGGGCTGGCTGGAAACAATACATTTGTTACTTTTCAAAACTGGCTTCTGACTGTGAGACCCGACCTCGAAGTCCAGGTGCTTAAGTAACTTTGCTAGGACACTCTACAGCTGTGCCTATGGGATTCCCATATTTTTCCCTTGGTTGATCATACAGAAGTTTACAGCACTCAAATTTTGTATAAAGCAGCCATTTGTCCAGAGCCTCAGCTGTGCTTTGAAGAGTGTGTGTGCCCTGACTTTGCACATCTGGCCTAGCACAAGCTGCCTGCTGACTTCCATGCCTTCTGAAGGCTTTAGGAGGGGAAAGATGTAACAGGGTGAAGGAGAGTCTTCCTCACTAGCAAGGCAAATATTTGACAACTCCCACTGGAGAGCAAGGCCCCTCCATCTGCACCCCCACATCAGCACACCCAAGGAAAAGCCGCCTGTCTCAGCGAATCCTCCCTTGAAATTTTCACTGGTTTTGAAACCCGAAATTTCGTATACTGTTGCCAGGTAACAACTGCTGCTGAGCTCCTGCAAAATGGCTGCTCCCAGGACCAGAAGCTCCCCCATCACTGGCACATGTAACAAACCTAAACATAACTGTGGGCAAGAGGCAGATCCTTCCACAGTAAGACAACCTCTCTACGACTGAATAGGCTTCAACAGATCTGGTGAGTGCTGCTGCCTAAAACACAACTGCAACTACTTATTTGCCAGAAGAATATTTTAAACTTGCCTGTTTATGAAGAGTCATTATGGACACAGAAATGTGCAGTGACAGGGTACCCTGATGCAATTTGGGCACTCACCTCAGTGTAGCTGCACTGCATGAAAACAAAGCAGCAGCACAAGGAAATTCAGGCGAGGGAATGTGATCCTCTAACCGCTTCACACTGGTGTTGAGCTTGCTGTCACAACATTAAGATGTGTCTCTTACTGCTACAGCATATGCTGGGTGCTTGTCCAATTGCAGCTCCTTCCACTGACAGCACTTTATCCTTTGTGACCAAAGGCAGGAAAATATTCCCTACAGAAAAAGCACAGTCTCCCGGAGAAAGATGATACGTGCTTTGCCCTTTTTGCAGCCGCAGCAGAGTCTCATGTAAGTACTGCTGGTCTTTTACAGACAGCAGGATACTGATGTTTGCTCCATGGGAAAGAGGAAGGAAGAAACACTCTCCAGAGGCTGATGGGCCCAAGAACAGTACACCCAAGTTCAGGAATGGGTGTAGCTCAGACTGTGTTAGTGGAAGCCAGACAAGCACAGGTGCTGCCTGTGCACAGTCCTGGAGCCATGAAAGAAGGGAAGAGGCTCTATTTAGTAAGAACATGAACCAAATCAAAAGGTTAAGCCAGACTGGTAGATCGACGTCTCAATGGGAAAGAAGTTTGTATTCATTACCTTTTCAAAGAGGAGGAACAGTCAGAGCTGAGACACTGAACTCTTCCTGCTCCCACCATCAGCTGCACCAGGAGATGCCAGCCTGTACTGAACACAACACTGCCCTGATACACCATGAGCAGGGTGAACCCACGTAACACCTGGTTATCAGCAGAGATCTCTGCATGGATTGAAGGATCCTGCCCACCACCAGCAGGGATGCTCCTCCACAGCACAGTGGCACTGACAGCCTGTCTCCACAGCCCAGCAGGCAGGTCCATGCTTCAGCAACAGCTACTGAAGCATTGGATGAAGTTTGCCAAAACCAGGAGAAATTGTGTCAAGGGAGACTGGGTAGTGGATTACATTTTCACAATCACCAAGCCTAGCTGAATTTAAAAAGTATTGTGACAGCTGTAAACTTTTCAGAGCAGGGAGTGTTTCTTGTCACCTGCCTGGACAGGATCTAGAGGAACACAACACTGCTCACAGCTACCTGCACCTGATACTGCAAAACTTGAAGGCTCCTCTATTCCTCTCCCCTGGCATCCTAACAGGAGTTTCAGAGAGTTTCAGCTAACATCTCTTTTTCCCCTTATTAGGTCAGTCTTTTCAAGTTTATTTACTGTTAGCCAGGCAGTGATTTCTGCTGAGAACCACCACAGGATCCTCCTGTGAACTTCCTGCCCACTTGCCCCTTTTCCTCTCAACTGCCTTCTTGTGCACTGGAGTCGATAGAGAAGGTAACAAAGAGAATGAACAGGAAAGAAGAATAATGAAAAGAAAAAAGCCATACTCTGTCAATAACTCCTTGACTTCGACCACCAGCAGAAGCTGTTTCAGGAGAAAGTCAAGTCACCTTGAACAACAACTCCAGCCATTTCTCAACCACAACATATCCTTTCAGTTCAGAAACTGCTCGTGAAACGAGTGCTCCCCATCCCTGCATTGAGTTGTCCTTCCAATCTTTTAAGTACAGTGCTGCACTACAGACAAAAAATGTATTTTTCTCAAAAAAATTAGAGTTCAGGAACGTGCAAGTGCTCCAGAAAACAGAGAAATTATTCCTATTAATGAGAAGTTTCTCTAAGGGTAGTAAAGCTAATGAAGCTGCCTTCCTCCAGGTTTGATCCATCACCTCATGTGCCTCTAAAGCCCTCCACAACAATCCCACACACAACCTCTCTTCCTTTTGGCCAAGCAAAAGGCAGCACACATGGCAGTTACTTTGGAGGTAGCACATTCCTGCTGAGTCTCAGAACATTTAAAAGTTATATTATTCCCATCCTGCCTTTTTTCCCTTGAAGGGAGCACAAGAGGGGCATAATTTTGTCCTCTACCCAGAGGCTAAGAGTTTTCTGCAAAGCATTCATTCTCGGCCTTCTTCAGAGTATTTCCTCACCACGTTTGACTGAAACACCACGGCAGGTTCAAAGAGAGGGATGAGAGAGAGCCTAAGCTCCAGGAGAGTGGGAACACTATCCAGATGACTCCTGAGCCAGCTGCTGATATTCTTACAAGCAGAAGGGAGCCTGCTTAACTCTGAGCAGAGAAGTATAATAGTTCAAAGCGCAGGGAGAAGACTTGCAACCCCTTTAGGAGAGATATTTGTGATCCCATTTCACATACAAATAAGGAGAGTGAAAAGTTTGTGTAAAGGGTGAAAAGGGTGAACCCGGCACTGATCTCAGAGCGGCCTGACAGCCCCAGAGAGACTCCTGGGAAACACGCCAAGTACTGCTGGTAAGGGGGGACACTTGTGTCACAGGGGTCGGTGCTGTTCAGCTCCCAGCAGCAACACCTCTCAGCTGAATGGAGCCCCGAGACCGCCGCAGCAGGGAGCTCTGGGGCCGGCCTGCCCTCGCTCTGCCCAGCGCCAACAGCCCCCTCCCTCAAGCGAGGGTCCCCAGGCCGGGGGCTCCTCTCCTCACGGGCCGGTCCGCACCGCGCCGCGGGTTCCGCGCTCTGCGGAGAGCGAGGCAGCGCCGAGCGGGACCCGCTGGCCCTGGGCGGGTCACAGGGCGCTGCCAGGCGCCCCGAGGCGAAGCGGTCCCGGCCGGGCCCCGAGCACGACCGCTGACAACCGGCGGGCGGCGGCGCAACGGCCCAGGGGCTCCCGCAGCCCGGCCCGAGACAAGGCCCCGCCCGGCCTGGCCCGGCGGCCTCTCGCAACCGCCCGGTTCCCGCTCCTCACCTCCCGGCCGGTCCAGCTTGAGGATGTCCCGCAGGTGCTGGGTGGCGTCCTCGATGTCGATGCTGGAGCAGGAGGCCATGGGGCCCGGCGCGCCGCCCGCCCGCGCCGCCACCGCGCTGCCCGGCCCGGCCCCGCCGCCCGCGCTTCCGCCTCCGGCCCGGCCCTGCGAGCGCCGGGCGGAAACCGCCGCCCGAACGGAGCGTTCCCGGCGCGGCGGGGGCGGGGCCGGGAGCGCGGCCCGGGGCTCCCCCGCCGTCCCCATCAGGCTGGGCCCCGCCGCCCTGGGCGCGGTCCTGCACACACCCGCTCCCGCCGAACGGGACAGGCCGCACACACAGCACAGCGCGGAACCTCGGCACTGCTTCAGGCACAAACCCGGGAGAGCCGCTCGGGAGCCACCCTCTGTGTTTGTCTGGGAAGAATACACCCGTGCCCTGTTTGGCTTTGAGAGGGCACGGAGACTGACTAGAGGCTACCATCACTGCTGCCGTCCTCCTGTATTATGTGGGGAATTTGCATTGGTAAAGTACAACAGGTGAGAACTAAGCTGACAATGTTAAAAACTGAGCCAGAGGCTCTGTTAGGAAAGCTGCTGAGAAGAAGAGGAAAAGGTGTATGGAGGAGGGCAGACCTGCCCTGCACTCACTGGTAAAAGGAATCGTTCGGTTCGAGGTCCAGCTCTGCAATCATTTCCCCACCAGACACAGTCTACCCCCAGCAAGCACTATCACACTCCACAGCCAACTCATAAAAATAATTTAAACTTTTAAGAAAATCTCTGTTTTATTGTGTAATGTAGCATTGAAACATCTGAACAAATCAATAACTGGGCTGTACAGGCTGCTGTTCTTTCATTTCTTTGGGTTATAGAGCATCTTGTCAGTACATAAACAACAACCTTTTGCATTATAAATTCTTTCCGAGGCATGCTGGTACAACACAAATTTCTCTTATCAAATGCAGCTAAGTCTAACTTCCAAACATCATGCACAAGAAACTCATCTAGTGACAATGTAAACTCAGCAGAAGGGCAGGTCACAAGTCTTGCTTGTTCACGCTCTGCAGTGCTGCAGGTTTGTGTATGATATTTGGAATGTTCCGTGAGTGTGAGTAATACCAGTTAAGAGGAGAGGAGGAAAACAAAAAAAACAAACAAACAAACAAAAAAAAAGTAGGGGGAAAAAAAGAAAAAAAAAAATAAAAGCCTGGGTGCCTCGGGATGGGCAGCTCAGCCAAAGTTGTGCAGTGCTAGCCTGAACATGTCATTGGTGCAAACCCAGGCATCGTTGATGTTCTTTAATAGAAATATCTGGTGGAATCCCATGATAGGATCTTCATCAGCCTGTAGAAAGAAAGGGAGGAAAAAGGTTGAAAACACTGATTTTTTGAGAAATTTATTCCAAAACTCACGATGAGACAACTCCAAGCTAACATTAACAGTGACATTACATGCTGTAAGATGTGTAGTACCTCAGGAGACACCAATACCACCAGAGGGTCTGTTCTGAGGGGCTCTGCAGACAAACACCCAGGGCCCAGATACACGGAAATCCTGCAATGGCATCTGAAGTTGGGGTTTTGTGGAAGACTTGCTGACATGTCACTCACCACACTGATGGAACATGCCTGCCTCAGTGTTGAATCACAAATCCCTTGCCCAAGGATCAAGCTTAAAAGAAAGTGGTTCAATGTTTAGCTGCTGAACTTTGGGTTGATGGCAGAAGGGAGTTTCTGCAGAGATTGGTATCGACACATTGCCTGGATGATGAAGATGGTCTGGGCTTTGAAAGCCTTGTCAGAGCAGGTGCAGCTGGCCAGAAAGTACTTCCCACTTCCACTGGCCAGCAATGGCTGGAAGGGAGCAGAGCATTCACTACAGCTGTGACAATGTGTTCTAAGCACAGGGAAAGGAAGCAGCAGTGCCGCCACTCCTGCCTCTGACAACATGTCTGGGTATTTATAATATTACTACAAAAGTAGAAAATAGTATTAGAGGGCGACTAGTACTCCCACCTATAATGTTTATTTACCCATCTTCTCAGAAACATCATACAGGAATTAAATCCGCAAAATAAATTGTTCCCAAATAAATCAGATGGAAATCACACAACAGGATTTAATCTGAAGAGCACATCATAGGACCAACTACAAAACAAGCTTCTGATGGCGGCTGTAGTGTGTTCAATTCAGCATTTTTGGAGGATTTTAAGCTTTACTTTTTCAACACATGACTATTCAGCTTCAAAAGCGGAGGGGGGCAGAAATTTATAAAAAAGAGCCTTGAAAAGCAGCAGCCAGAGCAGCTCATGAAAGAGGCTGTCACAGGACTGAAAGTTCATTGGCAATTCTCTGCTGCTGTTCAGCGAGAACAAGTGAAAAGTCTGAAAAGAAAAGCAGACTACAGAATAACAAAAAAGACAATTTACTTTAAAAAAGTAATATTCATGGACTTTGAAACAAGTCAGCTTTGAGAACCAACTTGCAAAGGACATCAGTTATATCACAGAACAGCAAATCTGCCAGAACACTGGTGGCATCAGGTGCATGGAAAGGAAGCATTCAGATCCAAAAGCCGCTGCAAGGATTTCACAGTGACAACCACCTAGGAAGTTAAGTGGTGTACATCAAGTGTAGTTTCAGTAAGTGTATGCTAATTCACAGAGGTAAACCAAAGTAAGCCCTAGACTGGCCCCTCATGAAAGTGATACTGAAATAATGATGGATATTTATTTATTAAACCAGCTGTGAGCTCTAAAGCTATCAAGGCAAGCACAGGGTTAGCAGTTGTTAGGGAAGAACAAAGAACCAAAACCCAGAAGTAAGCAAATGCATAAACAGGCAAAGAACACTCACATACCAAATCCTGCATGCATTTCTTATAAGTTAAAAAAATAAAATGCTACAATAAAATCATAAAAGGACAAGACTGATCCAGCTACAGGACTGTTTCCTACTGAAGAAAGTAAATTGAGTACAACTCTTCAGCTTGCAAAAACATAATGAGAATGGGGAGAACAGGCAAGACACATTAATATAAAACCATGAAGAACAAGTGAATGAGGAAACTACTACAGACAGAAATTAAGATGGCAACAAGTAAGGCCAGGAATATGGGCCAGTGTTCAACACATGACTGAATGAGAGAAAAATCCCCAAAGCAAGCCAAGTATTTGAACTTGTCATTACTGATATGAGTATGCTTTAAAATATACCTCTGGAAAAAAAAAATACCATCATCAGACAAGTTTAGTATAGGTCTCCTTGATTTCTGATAAGCCTATGTAGGCTCTGTAAAGAGCACTACAGCTCTTGATGCTTTCACTTAAGGAGAATTTCTTCCTTTCTTAAGAAATTCAGGGCTGGACACACAAAGGAAAACTAGAAGAGAATTCTTCCAAAACACTTGGTGTGGTACAGACAGCAAATTCCCACAATGAAGTCACACATTATAATTTTCTTTATTCCTTTAATGTTACCCCCTCATAACATAGAGGAGTGGTATACTTTAAAAACAAGGCAAACCCTAGACTATATTCAAGCTGAAGTACATACTTTGTAGTCCCTTCCCAAATTTTGACTATGTAATATTAGCACATAGCAAAGGGCTCACAGTTCAGTGACTCAAGATGCCCCAGAAAACACAGACTAATCCTATCCCATTTTAGTTTACATCTTCATCACAGCTCAGATAACACCACTGAAACTCTGTCCTTACTTTTCACTCCAAATACAGGCATGTCCAACTCAGGATTTGCATTCCAGATGTGAGCCCAGGCTCAAAACACATAGGGCTTCAGTCTTCCTATAAAACTTCCCTTTTTGTAGTTCAAATTCTTCCATGACATCATTGAATTAAAACAAAAATTAAAGAAGTCCCAGAATCAGACTGGAAGAATCCTCTGATTTCCAGGCTAGCCTTTTGCCCAGCATGAGCACAGACTACAAGAGCTCTGCATCACAGAGCCACAGAACAGGCTGGGTTTGTCCACAGAAGGTAAAGGTCCACAAAAGGGACCTTTAGAGATCATCCAAAACAACCCTCTTGTCCTGGGCGGGGACATCTTTCACTGTATCAGCCACAGCTTTGTCTAGCAGGTTCTTCAAATTCTCACAGAACAGATGTTTCACAAGGTGTCCAGGCACCACTTCCCGGGGTTTCTGTCTTCCCATGAAAATCTTCTCTTGTGTTCCATCTCTACTTTCCAAGTTATGTTTTCTAACCACTGTCCCTTCTTACACTGTCTGGTACCACTGACAAAGCTCACTTTCAGGTTGTTGGAAGTACTCAATTACTTTTCACTGACGTTTCAAGCAGATTGCCCTTAGCCACCTCCTCTCCCAGTTCCACAAGCTCTTTATCTCCCACAGTCTTGGCAGCTTTTTGACCTTTCAGTTTTTCTACATCCTTTCTGACCTAGAGGCTCAAAAGGAAGTCCTCAGCTCACAGAGCAGTGAGTCACATCAGAGTTTGAGATGGAACACTGCTTTGCATTTCAGGTTTAACTACACAACTTTCCTCTTCTTGCCTGGTCAGAGAGGGTTTTACTTCTTCACCAGCACCCCCAGCAATTATTGATTGAACTGCAGGATTGCAACAACCCTTACCTCAAAGGAAAGGCTAATTACTTGAGACTGCAGGTTCTTTCACATGTTAAGCCTTATTTAACAGGCTTTAAGCAATGCTTTAAGTGTTCAGCATGCATTACAAAAATATCCAGTGATTTTAATTGCAAATTTCCTTTTCCTTTTAAGACTAGGAAACACCGCATAACAATTAGTTATTCACAATTAATTCTGCATTGATCACTTCAAAAATCACACTCTGGGGAGAGTCACGGATCTGCCACATGGCTCTGAGAACACACAAGCCACAGCCATGCTTCTCAGCCGAGCTCAAGGGACAGAAGGGCAAGAAGAGAGCACTCCTTACTCAACCAGGACAGCGAGGACTGGAAGACAGGTAAGGCAGAGGGTTAAATGTTGTGGAGGGCTAGCCTGAAGACTTCGTTGGTGCACACCCAAGCACCTTGAAAATTTTTCAACAAAAAGGTTTGGTGGAAGCCTAGAACTTGGTCATCATCTGCCTAAGCATGACAGGAGAAATACATTACTAGGTGAAGTACACTGAAGATACTGGGTGACATTCAGGATGAACATTGGCAAAGCAGGGTCACACCAAAAGGAATTCACTCCTAAAGGCTTAAACTGATGCTTACTCTTCCTAGTTGAAGCAAGCAAGCAGCACTCAGACAATGAACAGCAATAAAAACCAATAGGATCAGAATAAGTGGATGTATATTTATTATATCTCTACGAAAGGATAACCCCACCCAAACATTAATACCTATCAGCATCCATTAAAGAGGATCTTTAAAAGCAATTACTGCACTGCTTTAGCCATTGAGTTAGATCCCTGCTAGAGACATTCACCTACTCAGATGCTCTGTTACTCTGCAGCATCTTCTCAAAGAAGCTGCTGTGCCCAGGCCCCTCAGTGCAGGTGATTATTCTGCTGCAAAAGGTTTGGTTTTTTAAAATTTATTTGTAGTTCATACTGGTATATAAGAATACTACTGGTCTTTGAAGTGCCCTTCCTCGTGCAAAATTCTCTTACAGCTCTCCTTGAGAGCAACATATGCAGGCTGAGCAGCCACACCACTAAGAAGGCAGCTTTAAATAACAGTGAGCATGCAGCTCCACATTTGCCTATTATAGTGCTCCCTGCTCAACTGGAGCTACATGTGAGCCACTTGTTAAAATGCACCACCTGCACCCAGCTGTTCTCAGTTACTGTATTGTACACAGAGCAGCACTGAGATGCAGTAAAATGGCTGTCAACATGTGTGAATTTGCACAAGAAAAAGGCCTTCACTACATATGACAGCCAGGTTCATTATGCCACAGACTGTTCCTGGTATTTCATTTGTCCATCTCTATAAATATTACACAGGGCAGAAGCGTGAAGTTAAAACTTTAAGCTGACTTTGACTTTCTGGACACTTGCTCTGTGAGAAGCAGCTCTCCCAGGGATTAAGATGCAATTTTTAAAGCTAAGGTTTGAGACACACAAATGTGAAGAGTGGAAAAACATTTCCTCACCTACTAAAAATTCACAAGCAAGTTGGATTTGATCATGACAGTAGGCATATTTTAACCCAGTGTGTTCTCTCCAAAAACCTGGATGCTCTAACACATGATCCCCAAATTAATTCAGCAAGCTGAAATTACTCAGAGGTTAAAAAAAAATACATCAGAAAATACTACTCCAAGTCATGGTATTTATGGAAAGCTCCCAGACTGCATTTACAATCCCTCCACATTAAAGAATCATGGTTTGAGAAAACCCAATAGCTTTACAGAATATTTTAGAACTTGGTATCTTGCCACAGGATCCAACACAATCACTGTTGCAAGCTGTGATTTGCTTGATAATTATGCAATAACCTTAAAAACATGACCGTGCAAAACGTGGTGCAGATGTGACTGGCCCAAGAAATTAAGTCAAAAGGTCTTGATCACATCACAGAATTTTGTGCAGACCCAAGAGCAAGGCTGAGGAGATCAACATGTCTGTCCTGTAATTCAGTGCTTTCCATGGTCACGTGTGGCTGCTTTTCCACGGAGTGCGTGCAGGTGGGACTGAGCAACAGAAAAGCTGGAATCCAACTTGCAGCTAGGAAGCATGAGCAACTTTAATGAGAGCCAAAGCTGCCTATGTTAGGTTTAGCAGTGGATGCATTACACTGGGCACTGCTCTTCTCAGCTGCCCAGCCCAAAACTAACAGGACAGCTTAGCAAGCAGATTCAAACATTCAGTCCTATGTCTACTTAGTAAATAGTAGTGTCAGTGAAAGTTTGAATGCTTTGATACTAGAGGTGCCATCGAGTTAGCAGGAAAAGGAAATCTAAACAGCTATTTTAAAATAAACTGGGTGCAGGTAACTCTAAATACTGGATGGCATTAGAGGCCTGACTTCACTGCATGGCCGGACCAAATGAATATGATTAGCTACTGCTACATAATTTCAGATTTTTTAAACTAACACCAACACTGTGAGCAAGTTCTGCCTGCGGCTGACTTTCCATACAGAGTATTTCTTGCAAATTCCAGGACAATGTCTTTCATTCATAAGCAGCTTCATTAATTTACAAGTATGTGGCCCTGATATATTGGCAGACTGGGCAAGTTTACACAGTTCAGCAGTATCACTCACACAGCAATATGGTCATACTAAGCCTGAAAAATAATCTGATTCGTCACAAGAAGCAGCTGTTTCAACAACAAGTGTTTTGATCTCAGAGGCAACATTCCCATTGCTGAATCAGTTTTGATTACAGAGGTACTGGACTGTACTAACACCAGGATTGTATTCTTGTGGCCTGTGACAGTAAAGAAAAAGTATGGACTCACTGAAGGGTGGTCAGTTAACAAAATGAAGTCTGCTAAATCAGAGCTCAATGCAAACATTACATCAAGGATGTTAAACCAGATGTGCTTAAATTGTCCAAGAACACTGTGACAATGCTTTTAATTGCAACAGAGGACACCAAAACCTTAGTGTGTAAGGGTAAGTGAAATACTGATGCTTCTAGAACCCACATGATATTTTTCTGCACAGTAAAATCCACAATACTTTGCTTGGTAGGACATGACTGTGAAATTACAGGTGGTTAACCTAGAACTAAGTATCTGAAGGAAGGAGCATTTCTTGACATTCTTGAACATCAGAGGAACAATATCCCAATGCAAGCTTCCCCCGTTCCTTCCCCACCCATAAGTGCATTTACATGTATTCAGAAATCAGATGATTTAGAATCCTGCAAAAATCGAAGACATAAGCACTCATTAACCTGTAATGGAAAAAGTTTACCTTAAGCTGTCCCACTACCATACTGAGTATACAGCTATCAGGTGTAGGTTGGTGGTCTTGTGCTGTGATGCTGTGTTGTATTTTTTGGAAAGGGAGGCTCTGCAATGAAAAGAAATCAAAATAAGGAGATGTACAGTAATTGAATTGTTTAACTTACAAAACAAAGATTGAGCAAATCCAATGTTATGAAGTGTTAGACTACTGTGGCAGTACTGCACAGAGAACTGTTGCAAATGAGGGCACTACTCATGTGGGGTAAATTTTAGCAGGTGTGTTTTTCAAGCACCAAAAGAGGAAATAATGTCACCATACACAGTAAATGGTACCTTTTCCTACTCTAATTGCACTGTCTGAAGGGCTTCAGATCATCTGTAAGCTCAAAGTCCTTATGATGAAGGAACAAACCTCTGCTCTGAACTGTGTTAAAAGATTTTATCATTTAATACTTGAGGTTTACCAGACAACTCCGAATTTGCTTCTTTGTTAAAGTGGCTATGAATGGAAAGGAAAAGTGGATGAAATCTTCAAGACTTGAAATCCACATATCCACCCTTTCCCTTTTTAATTCCCTTGACACTCAGGCAGCCAATGTCAGTATGTCTGGAGGTATGTGTGCAAGGAACACACCTTGAGGAACACCAGGCATCTGAGAGTAATTCCTGTCTTTCAACTTAGACCACATTCACATTCCAACATGGACAATTCCAAGCAGTGAACGTGAAATATCTGGGAGATCTCAGAGTCCTGACACACAAATGCAGTTTTGGGACTGCTCTCCCAAAAGCTGCACTACTGCTAGGTGCTTTAGTGGCAGTTCAGCATGGATGGAGCTCTGGGTGACCATGTGGGAGATATGCAAAGTCCAGGAAATGCACAGTGGCCATTCAAACCTCAGGTGGCACTTGGATGCCTTTGCTGCATTTCCCCAATTTGGAAACAGGTTGACACAGATCCAAATGCATACTTCAACAAGTTCTGCATGTCCCTCTAGTGGAAGGAGCCTCAAAGACTTCCAAGAAGGCCCAGGTAGAGACATGAGTCCTGCTATAATGGATATGAAGTACAGTCTTGGCTCTACAAGCCTAAGGCTCTAGGAAAAATTCCAGGAAGCTAAATCCTTGGATAACAGAGAACACAGAAACTGTGGAAGGATCAGGACCTGAGGAAGCAAACAAAGAGTAGGGAACAGCCCTCTAATCAGAGGGACACTATTCAAGAACAGCCTTTAATAAAGCCTGAAGTGCTTCCTCTTGGCTGGGAGTGCAATCCCAACCAACTTTGAAGTGCAAAGTGAACCAACTGCTTTGTAGTATGGAATAGACATTTAGTAACAACACAAATCCAAAGCCTTCTCTTCTGAATGACCAGCAGACTGTTTTCCAGGGACACAATCCCAAACTTCAATGTGCAAAATGCCCACACAGCCTGCACAAGCACAGACTGGGAAGTTCCTTTGACAAAAGGGTCTCCAAAGTGTAGTTCTACCTCAGCACAACAGCTTCTTGTTGAAGAAGTCCTGCAAAAAGATTCTCTTGAAAGGCAGATGAAGAGGAATGAATGCAATTGTGTCCAGGGAGGAAGGAAAGGCTTCGGAATCAAGAGCTCTGCAAAATGGTGGCAAAAAAGAACTACAGACAAGGCTGGGTAAGATAGTGGCTGTTTCAAATATCTGATTCCACAGGACAAGAGGAAAAGGCCTCAAGCTGCATCAGAGGAGGTTCAGGCTAGATATCAGGAAGAATTCCTTGACTGGAAAGGTTAGGCATTGGAATGGTCTGCCCAGGGAAGTGGTGGAATCAGCATCCCTGCAAGTGCTCAAGGAACACCTGGACAAGGCACTTAGCGCTGTGTTTTAGTTAATAAGGTGGTCAAAGGTTGGACTTGATCTTGGACACCTTTTCCAACTTTAAAGATTCTATGACTGTCCTCTTCAGAGGAAAGGACCCCAAATAGCTGGCCAGCCTAGTGATCACTTGTGTGATGCACTGGGAGAAATCCCACTGGAAAGAGTAGGGGTGTAGGTGACAGGAAAGATTACTGATTTTAGGATAGGCAGAGGCTACCTTAAAAGGATAGCTGCTCACAGACATCCATCTGTACTGGAGTGAAGAATTTTGTGGTATGAAAAGTACAACAGAAATGTCTAAAAAGCATGGAGCCACACAAGCAAGGTTTTTACCATCCCCTGACATTAGAGATTGACTGGTCTTTCACTATGAAAACTATGGAATCTCCTTAAAGTCAGGTAAGAGAAATTAGGCAAGAATAAAGTTGAGTTGCATAAACTCACTGCTGGCAGCAAGAATACCTGTCTCAGCTTCCTTGCTCCATTATGTTCATAGAACTACGTAATTATTATCTCAAATGCTCAATGTAAATCCGGCTGCTCCTAATTAGCACAGGCACACTATGTGAAAGAAGTCCAGTACCAATTAGGACAGAAGGAACAAGTGTCAATTCCCACGTTATATCGAGGTACAGATGTGCCAGGCCTGCAGAGCGATGCCCATACAACCTTGCCCTACTATATTAGCAGATTGAAAAGGTGCCATACCATTGCTGTCACACAGCAAAGAACTTGATCTAAAAGAAAATGCCACCTCTTTGTGCTTATATCAGTTCACCAGCCAGGCACTAAAGGACACAAGACCACAGAGGTGTGAACAAATTTCAGTGTCAAACTTATAGGGATGTGCTGAACTGACTAAGCAGCTCCAGAAGCAGAGTAGGTGAGCACATGAAGCTGACACAGCAAACAGAGCCCAGGCAGCTCAGTGCTGAAAGAGGAATGCTGAACGACATTAGAGTCACTGTAAGCTGATACAGCCCATAACGAGCCATGGCAGTGGAAGGGCACAGAGAAACTTCAGTGCATTTCCTCTTTACTTTAAGCAGATGGATACAAGCCAGAAAAAATTTCCCTAAAGCAGAGTAGTGTGTCTTCACTCACCAATTATGACTGCAGCAGGCACATAAATCCAGAAAGGTCACCTTGCACCAGAGGTAGGGAAGGTAAAGATGAGCTATGTCACAGTAGGAAAGGGGCTAGATCTGCCCTGGGCTGAACCCCAGGCAGCAATCAGACACTGTGGCCAAGCACATGCTTGGCTGGTTGGATATCTGAGTGGCTGCAAGCCCAAAAGTCTAAAGAACACTGAGTACACAAACAAGCAATCCTGGAGCTTGGGTATCTTCTCACCTACAAGCAAGCAGTTGCTGCTGTTTCTGAGATGTGCAGCCTTCTCAAAGGCAACACAAGTACCTGAAGCACAGACCTGAGGGCAAACCTCAGTCTTCTCAGTTAAAGATGTCTTAGGCAAAAGAAGCAATTCCAAAACACAGGAGAAGTAGCTGTGCAATAAGCCAAGTGTCAAGTTACAATTCTTTTTCTTTTCAATGTGTAATAAAAATGTCTGAAATACCATATCAGAGCAGACTGTCAGGTGACCTAAAAAGCTTGTCCTCTGCATGTCTTGCAAGAGAAACAAACTTTCTACTCTCATGACAGCTTGCAAGTACCCCAGTTTTATAACAGAAGCATGGATTTACTCAATAAGATAAAAATTCTTTTAGTTTAACTAAACAAACATGGAATTCCAGGGTCCTCTCACCTGCTGAAGAGGAAACATGTTTCAAAGTCCTGAACCATACCTGCTCATATCTGAACTGCTGACAAATCTGCATTGAGGATAAGTCAGCTTCTCCACTATAGAACTTATTTGCAGTTTATGTATCAGAAAACAAGTTGTTCCTTGCTGTAATGTGTCTAGCCTTTATCACAGACAGATCCAAGTAACAGGTTTGCTATTGCTTCTTCCTTGGCATGCCTTAAAAGAGCAAAGGCACCTTTCACTCCTCTAGATCAGAGGCAGCTTATGCATTAGACCTTTTAAAAAAAATAAATCAATAATGTCAAATACAATTGCAGTCACAAAATAACCTTGCAAACTATGGAGTCAATTAACATTCCACTATTAGAGCCATCAGTGGAATAACCCACTACACAGCAGTAATTCATAACATTTCTTGAAGACCTAAGCTGGAAGCATGAGGTCAAGATTTTTGAACTGCTTAAGTCTAACTCAAATTTTCAGAAGCAATTATCTTCTAGTCTTCATAACTGTTTCCCAAAACATTCAGTAAGGATTACAAACTTACAGTGAGTTTTTCAACAATGGCTGCTTTGCCCTGGAACTGCTGTCCTTCCCACGTAAGGCATGATGCATCAATCTGGAGGAAAAAGAAAAATGTCATTAACTCAAGTAACCCATAAGCAATCCTGTTAAGAGACTTTGTTTATTTAGCAAAAATCCTCAGAATCCAGCTATTTTAAAACTACCTCAAAGGGACATAGAAAAAAAATAGCAAAATCCATTGAAAAAGTTTGGAACAATCAACTAAAAATTAAGTAGACTACATTTCATTATCATAAGCCTACCAGCAAAAAGAGTTCCTGCCTATGGATAAAAGTTCAGAAGAAAATCTAAAGGATAAAACAAATAAAAATTATACGGACATAAAGTAAAGCATGTGGAAAGAGAAAAATATATGAAGAAAACTGACAACATGGGTTACACCAACAGGACCAGTGCTCCAACTCCCCTAACTCAAGCAATTCAAAAGTGATTGGCCACATCCCTACCTGGAATATGACAAAAGTCTTAATTGACTTGGAATACACCACTAAAGATAAACTGAATCTTGTGGTGGAAGTAGAAGTACAGGAATACAAACCAAATCTAAGAGCTCCCTGCATGCTATAAATTTTTTTTTTGCTCCCCTGGGGTCTATGAAGGGAAAAAGCTCTTCATTAAAAGCCCATTTCTATAGAATCTCCTCAAATTTAGACAAATTGTGACCTCACAAGCTACACAAAAAAAGGGTGGTCCCATTCCCCACAGTTCAGGAATTCCACAAAACTACACACATCAGTGACCTGCATAATAGTTCTCCCAATTACATGTGAACAGGACTCTTCATTGAATGATGGAAGGCAGAAAGACCCTAAGGGTGAAAAAAAAGCCAGGAGCTCACTGTGTGGAAGGCCCTATCTCCAGAAATTTAAATTAGTTGGTACTTACCATCATTTTGAGGACTGAATGTATTTTGGTAATAAAATACAAACTACTAAGAGCCTTCATATTTAGAGCTGTGGTTAGAACAAAAACTGCTTGATTTTCTTCCTCTCTAGGCTCTGTACAGAGATTCTTGGGAAAAGTAAACCAACAATCTGGCAAGTACACAACAATCCCAAGAGCAAATGGTATCAGTGCTGCTGGATATTGCTGAAGTGTAAGAAGGTGTCAGAGGGTGTTGAACCGTTTCAAGCCTCGAGAGCTTGCTGGAACTTCACACAGCTAATCCAGCACATGAAAAATCAGCCAGAAAAACAGGATATGCTGCTAGAAGATTTGTCAGCCTTGAATATCTTGCTGCAACTCCTCAGCCACCCAGCAGCAATCCTCACCATCAGCAATCAACTCCACACACAGAGCACTTTGCATGATCTGCAGGAATCTTCTTCCAAAACTAAAAGCTGATGTGCCCTGGGTTTGTTAGTTACAGTTTTTAATTCTAGTATCCAAGTCTACTTAACCCCAAATAAGATGCAAAGCTAAAAACTTAATATTTGAGGAAATTTAAACTAAATTTACATCCATTTAACATGTTATTCTACATGTTTAAACTGGATTTAAAACCGTAAATTTATTTTAATGTTCAGAGGATTAATATAGCATGAGATCCAAGAAACACCTGCAAGAACTGCTAAACACAAGGCAGGATTTAAATTACATCCCACTTCAAGAGGGATCCAAGCAAATTCATGCCTGTAAATTAATGGCAAACTAAGGCTAGAATGTTTGCTTTTACAGAGCATTTCATCACAGGATTATCATCAAACCTCTCCAAAACAAATCGCTGCCTACAGCTAAACAGGGCTTTTGTGACACTGACTCCCTATAAGACAAACAAAGCTCAAAACAGAAGTGAAACATAAAAGAAAAGCAATGAATAAAAGTGAGTGTGATTGCACTGACTGGCATTCTGGAGCCAGGATAAAGCCCACTATCCCACCCTGTGTATTGTCACACATCAAAAGAGGGAATCCCAGACAATGGGACAGAGCTCCAGCTCCCTTTCTGTGGATACTTACATATATTGCTCCTAACTGAGTCCTGTCTGCATCAAAAAGTTGGTAGTAATGTTGTACAAAGCTGGATCCAATCTGCTCCCAGATAGGCTTGTCTCCCATTCTGAATCCTCAACCAGAGCCAGTGACTGTAAAATAAATAAAATCATCACAAAGATCACAGGAATAAGTGTAACACTTGAGTATCACATCATCGAGAAACACAGATCCTCTCAACTGGCCTGAATTTTTCTTTGGGATAAGTAGGACAAACTCACCTCTGTATCCTAGACTTGTAAATAAAAGTCTTGGATACTGAATGGTTTAATTTCTAATTATAGATTTGGTTTGTAGTGCTGTTTCAGTGTGAGGTCACATCTCATGTACAAAAGTGGAGAACAAGAACAAAACTGTTACCACCTTGTCTTCACATATTTCAGAAGTTACACCATCTGAACAAGCTGGCAAGTGCTCGCTGTTTCAACTAGATCTCATTTACCGTAAACAACTGACCTGTTAACATGGATTGTCTGCAAGTGGCTTACACCAAATGATTCATGTATTTAGCTCCTCAGGTATTTCACCATCCACAGACCATTCTAAGAGTGTCCTGTCAGTGGCACATAACAATTAATCCACTAGCTCTTTGTTTAACACAAGCTTACTGCCCATCCTCTTCTATCCTGTCAGTGAGGCTGAAGTAGACTCAATGTTTATCTTTGAGCCAGTAATAACTTCAAAATACAAACCATGATTTTTCACAGTGGTGAGAATCTGCAGTTCCTAGTGAAGGTGCTGAAGGTATCCCACACTTCTGAAAACAAGTCCTTCTATTCCAGAGGGATTAAGCATAGAGCATGCACAGCAGTCTAAATAGGCCCAAGCTGATGGCTTTATCACAACATTACATTTTTCAAGAAAGCAAATTAATTTTTATTTATCCTGATCTCTCTCTGAAAGTCTGAAAAATTGTGCTAAAATTCAAAACAAAAATGTTGCACTCAAACCCCACTACGCTATATTTTAAGACCTGAGTTCACTTCAAGCAAATTATACTTGCTTAACATCTAGATCTGTCAGCCACTAGTCTCTCTTTGCAATCCCTGTCCAGGAACCTTGAAGTTACAGGTTTAAATTGCACTGCAAGCCTGGAAGGGTAGGAAATTCTGTTTTAGGACACAGGACATAATAGTAATTTTGCATTCCTTTACCAGTCAATTACTCACACACCCATATAAGATTTGACAAATTCATAATAAAAGCAAAACACACATTCCCAAGGTCTCCACAAAGGGTACTCCCAGGCCCAGCTTTCTGTGCACTGTTGGGCAAGAAAACTCTTCATATTTTAGGCCTTTGGCTATCTGAGCTTTGCTCATACAAATGGGAACTGAAATGGGTTTAGACTCTAGGTTGGAAGTCTTAAGGTCATAGAAATTTGGCCAGACTTACAGAAGAGCAAATCTCTTTTATCAGATCAGTGACCTAACAGCAGATCACATCTGTGTTTTCAGGGTAGTAAATTCAACTACGAAGAACAACTGCTATCACAGCTTTAAACATCCTTATTTCACAATCAGATACCTAGGCAGTATAGTCAACATCAAACTCACCAAACCTGCACACTAACATAAAAATTCAAAACCTTGTTGCCACACCACTATAGTTTCAACTGCTCCAAAGAGATCTACAATCTGGTCTTAGTCACCATCATGAGCACTCCACTGATACTTGCAGTACATACCTCAGTCTGGAGGAGTTTACCCTGTGTGGTCACTCCTCTGGGAAAACACATTGCAAATTAAAAAAAACACCCAAGTACAATAGATTAAAAAAAAAACAAACCAAAAAACCCAAACCAACCCCACACTCACCTCCCAGATAACTTAAATCTAGTTCTTTACAAGTGAAAAGGTTGTATTGATTGCACATCTGTAATAGTTGCATACAGCCTAACGAGCTGATCCAGAAATCAAATAACTTCAGCTTGTATTAGAGGATTTTATGTTGAAGAAAAAACACGCTAAAAACATGGCACCAACTCCCTGGAAATTCTACTGAGTGATGCCCACCCTGCTGAGAAGTAGGACTCACGTCATATTTGGAAACCAGAAGGACTTAAGTTGATGCTTGCAGTTTCCATTCCAGACCTGTGGGTACCTAGAATTGTGTAGTTTGGGATGGCTGCAGTGGAGCCAACAATCAGCACACATGAAAATCACGTTGATGCACTTTTTATGGAGCATCATAGCTTCAACTTCCAACATACAAAGTTACATCACTATCAGATATTCCCAAACATTTAAGGGCAAATCTAATTGACAGTATTTATGCCCAGCAGTCACACATCTAACACTGAACTGAAGTAAAGGACAATAAAATAACCACCAGCTTATTCTTCTGAAGTGAAAGCAAGTCAGGTATTGACATATTAAACTTCCCCACATACAAGATGTGCATTCACCCTTAACAGCTCCCTGTACCATCACACAAACTCAAGATTAAGCTGTACACCAGCATTGCACCTCATTTAGTCCCTCAAGGCACAACAGCCTCACTCAAGCACCAGATGCCTTCTGTTCCATCCTGAAACTGTGAGAAAGCCTTAGAGACTGCAAGGAATGAAGGCATTCTTATTTTAAATATAGAAAGTAGAATGATGGTTTCTAGATCTAAAAATTAGTATGTTAGGTTGCTATCTCCTCCTAAAATAAGTATTTGTATTTTGATCAGTAAAATACTGCTAAATAAATAAAAAAGAGCACAAATTTGACCAGTTGTAATGTTGATTTTATCAGAAATGAGAATAAGCTAAAAATAAAATGAGGTTGAAATTAATGATCCTTGACTAATTTTTTTTGTTTGCTACAGCCTTACTGTCTTTCCTGTGCCATTCATATATGGTTTTGCTGACCACCCATTCCTCCTGGAAAGGTTTATTTTCCTTTTCTGATTTGTCACCTTTTCTTCCATGCTGTTTTCTGCCTGTCATTACAGTTGTAAGAAGCTTAGAGATGTACCTAAAGAAAGAACAAGATGGGAATGATCTGTGTCATCAACCCCAGTCCCTTTCAGTGAGACACAACCCATGTAAGACTGTATTGATACAGTTATCAGTACAGTATTTTAATGAGATAAATACAATACAAAAGGCTTTAAGATCTATTGCAAATGAGGAAAACAGGTTCTGATGTTGTAAACACTAGGGCAACACAGAGCCATCCAGCCAAATCCATCCATGCTTCATTCAAATCTGTCCGTGGCTACAGAAACAAGAATATTCACTTAATATAATGCCAAATAAAAGAAGTCTCAATAAACTAGGAAGCTCCTATGATGTGGCACACCTGTCCTTTCAAAGGCACCTGCTGAAAGTTACTATTGTGTAAGTGCATTACTGGATATTCCACCTTAATTCTCCTTTAATGGAAAAGGAGATGATTTCCTTAAGCTAATTATTTTCCCTGCCTTTGTCACTTCAAACCAAAGCTACCTCCTCACAACCACTTAAGAACATCAGGGACCATTTGATTAACAGTTTCTTCACAAAAGCACAGCAGTAAAGCAGAGCTACCAGCACATAGTGTAACACTAAATTCACATCATTCACTCTATTTCTTGGAATCTGCTTATACTAGAGATTTTATCCCCCACCCCAAACACCACCCAGCAGTCTGTGCTGAAGCAGAAACCCAATACAGTGCACAAAAGCTGCAGCTCCCAGCAACTCTGTCTTCAACAGGTATATGCTGACACTACTGAACTGAAGTGCTTCTCTGCAGGCGCCTTTTGCAGTGACACCAAAATAAAATTCTCCAATACCTTTGCCAGGCTGCACACTGACGTGTCAAGAGTAAATTCCATCCCTCTATACATCTCTTACCACAATCCCTATCTCATCCTGCAAGGTCCCAGGGCATCCCTGGTGATTGCTTTGCCTCCATCTGTTTTGGCACATGGCAGACTGCACCAAGAGCAGGACTAGCTGCAGGACCAAGCAAGAAGAAGCACTGAGGAGAAAGCTGCACCCGTAAGACAGAGAAGACCTAGAGGAGAACAAAGCCTCCACATGAGCTGTGAGTGACCTTGAGTAAAAAACTAGGGTTACACGGCCTCAGCAGACTTCTTTATCCACAAAATCCAAAAATACAGAATCTTTTCCATTGCTTGTCCCAGCTTTGGTGTCTCTGTCTACACTCACCCCTCTTCCATCCCTCCTGCCTTGTCTCTGGGTGTGAGATTAGCACGAGCACAACACCACTGCCCATAACTCCTAAGGGGAACTCAGTCCTTACGAGACTCGTTTCTGGCCCTGGTCTCGATGAAACCTCCTCCTACGGCTTCCTTCACAAGCTATAAAACACATGATTCTCTGTCAGTTTGCTGCAGCACAAAGTCCATCTTTCTGCTCGTGTGGTGCCACCATAGCTACTCAGAGGGGTAGCTTGAGGAAAAGTCACTTTTTTACTTGGAAAAACAAGACTTACAAAGAGATTGCCTTCTCTGAAGCACATAAGTGCCAGTGACATTTGGACCAGGTGAGCTACTGTCACAGCACTGCAGTATGGAAAAAGAACAAAAAGTTGCTTCAGCCAGCATTTATGCTTCACCACATTATCAGACCTGGACACATGTAAGCTTGCTACTATCAATTAAAAAGATGAAGTCATTCTGAACTGGAACAAGATAGACCTGCAATTCTAAAAGAATACTATATTTCCTGAAAAAGTCAACAAAAACTAGCACAAGTGATAGTAAAATATAAATTGCTAAAGAAAAACAGAGGTGGTCGGCCAGGGTTTGCCACATTTAAAAAGCAAGCTGTATTCAAAGAATGAACAACCACCACAGGCAAAGAAAGTCTGTAAAGTCTTTCTGGTCTGCAAAACACTAAGAAAAAACCCACTGAATTTAAAGAGGAAAAATCTCAAACCAATTACATTCTAATGCTAGTGGAGAAAATTATCCTCTATTACCTTCTAATCAGTTATGATTATATTTATTCCACAAGTAATCTCAGCATATATAAACCACGCTCCCAGGATAGTAAAGCCAGCCCAAGACACCACGAAAATTAAACTCTCTTAAGACTGAATTCAAGCTTGTTTTCTGGAAGATTTGAGAATCAGTGCAACAAAATAATACCAACACCGCCCTTAAATCTGTGCTGCTGGTCCAGTGACACATGTGAATCCACAGCAAGCAGGGTTTGGACCACCAGTTGCTGCACCCTTCATTACTGATTAACAGGAGAAAATAAGGATAATGAAAGCACTCTCAGCTTTTTCAGTTCCTGATACTCTTGCAATTTCTACCATGCAGGTATTTTAGATCGCTCAGATTAGATAGTCAGCAGTCTTTAGACTGGTAAGTAAAGCAGCAAACAGTTTTATGCTATTTTTTCCTTCAATTGATTTTCTTTTGCCACTAAAACTTGCACAGACAGGAGTGCCTCCAGTGTGCACTTTCTAGGAACACAAAGGAACCAGCATCACAGGACCAGTTAATCTTCTTTCAAATACGTCATCTCTTCAACTCCACCAACAACCACTAGATAACAGATCATCCTCCTTTAGCAAAGGATACACTCCCAACAGAGAAACTATTATCACAGAATAATGCAGGTTTGCAAGGGACCTCCTCCAGCTCAAAATAGGAGGACAAACCTGTTCCACCGCCTGACTGCCCTCATACAGAGGGCAGCTGTCCTGTGTCCTACTCCAATCCCATCTGTTCCAGTTATGTCCCTTGTGTCCTGCCCTGCCATGAGGCACCCTGAGAAAAGCCTGGCTCCATTCTCCTGATAATGGCCTGACAGAGACTGGAGACTGTGATTAAGCCCTGCTCAAACCTTTCCTAGAGTAAACAAGCCCAGGCCATGCACAGTAAGGCAGGGATGCAGAAATACTGGAACTTACTGAGGGGCATCATGCCTCGTCAGCCATTTATCTTCAACATTCTGCATGTCTGATGGTAAATGCCAATTCAGCGATCAATCATTCTCCATTTGAAAACCCATAAAATTTCCAGTTGAGGGCCAAATTTGTGCATTCAGAGACAGAAGGAAAGAAATGTTTCTCTGACGTATTTTCACAATTATCTCCACAGCAGTTGATTGATCCATAGAGGAGAACCCTCTGTGAACTACAGCTCAAGGCCAATCAGAAACCATTGACTTCAGAGACGTCCACCAAGTAATTGCCATGGACTGCTCTGTGCAAGAAATTACATTATCCTAAATATGCTTTCAGAGCTAAAAATAATTAAGTCTAGATACGTGAACAGTGAAAGGATGCAAAGGGAGAAAGGGGAAGGACAAGGTCCAGACTATTTCCTTCTGGAAAATACATTTACTTTCCCCTTCTTAGTCTTTTTATTCCTTTACTCCAATTTTGCTAGAACAAATTAATGAGGGAATTACGCCAAACTGAAATACATACTTTTTTTGTTAGAAATGTCAGCAACTGTAATGCCACTAGTACACAAAGCATCTGAGGAAGACTCTGGGAAAGCTTTCACTGTGCCTGCAGCTTGATGCTCATCCCAACTGCAACCTAACAACCCAAGAGAGCCACACAGATTCAGTCAGGATGATTTTCAAATATACAGTCATATATTACACATAACTGCAGAGGAGGACATAATGTTTCATTGTTAAGCAAAAGCCACATTGCTACACAACTGCCTTTTTTTTCAGAGTATTCTCCATGCAAGCCAAAAAATGAATTCAAGTTTGTTAGGCTGAAGCCACATTTCCTTTCCCCAAAATGAATGCAGGACTGCTCAGTTTAAAAAAAAAAAAAACAGGGGAGGCACTGGGAAACTGCAGGGGAGAATTGCTACACCCAGTTTTTCTTTACCTTATAGACACAGTAACAAAACATTTAATGGCTAAACTTGCCACAATATCTAAGAGTTTCAAAACAACCTAAAAGAATTATACTTGCAATGTTACCAGCTATCAGTATATATTGCATCCCTATATCTACCATTTTACTTTCACTAACTAAATGATCCTCTTATTAACAGGGACAAAAGAAATCCCAGCAGAGAGAACTACAGAAATTTGTTACCATTTGCATTTTTCTAAAGACTTGAACAAACACAGATGTTAAGCAAATATATTTCAAATCATCTAACAAATAACTTGCAACCTTTTAGACAAATAATAACTAGGGGCCCAGTGGGAAAATAGTCCAAAAGTGAGCCAAAATATCACCCCACTTTAAACGAGATCAGGCATTTTACTATATACAGTAATTTTGCTACATCTAGGTGAAGGTCTGTGAAATGCTTTTTTTTTTTTTTGTTGCTGTTAAAAGAAAACTTAAAAGTCACTACACACAAATACAGAAATCACTGTTTGAACACAACTTCTCAAGAAGACAAGAGTACTAACTTGAGACAGCAGCTGATTAAGGAATCAGAATTCACTTTCAAGCAATGTTTCTGCAACCACTTCCTTTTCAAGCATTTACCTGATTGTTGTTTTTTTTTTCCCAGTTCAACTGCAATACAGTATGTCCAACTCTAAGATACATTTACATTAGAAATTATGGACTGAATGAGCTAAATTATTATAAGCTAAATTATTATACATTATTATTACTAAAATGAGCTGAATTATTATTTCAAACTATCTCAGACTGGAAGTTCAATTTGAATTGCAAGAACAGACTTTTGGGGATTTAAGTTATCTTCAGAAAGCTATCTCACATTAACTGAATGTAACATACACTCCTTGCTATTGCACACCTTTGCAGGTTTTGATTGTTTTCAGAGCTGAAAAGTGACAACAGACAAAGAAGGGAAGAAAAAAAAAAATTTCTCTTGCAGATCATACTGGAAAATGGTAACTCAAAGTAGAAAACTACATTGCTGCAGCAGATCACTGAGCACATGCACTTTGCTAGTTTCACTCCAAGGAAGCATGAACCTTTCACGTTCAATGTGTCAAAGTGATTCAACCATGTCAGGTAACTTCGGTCCTCACAACCTTCTGGCAAGACAGAAAACAGCAAGAACATCAAAACCGAGTATATCTTCTGCCCTGCACAAACCACCTCCTCGCGGCTCCCGGTTCACTCACTTTACTCTCCTCCCTGCAATACTGAGCAGTGGTAAAGCAAGACAGAAGCATCGACGGGCACCAGGCCCAGGAGAAGCCTCGGTGCCCCTGAGGGTCGCGCTGCGGGGCCCGCCTGGGCGGTAGCGGAGATAGCACGTCCGGGGAGTGCCGGGGGCTGCCGGCGGGGCGAGGCGAGGCACAGCCCGCACCTCCCCGCTACCTCCCGGCCCCGCCGGAGCGATCTGCCCCCGAGCCTGCGGGCCGAGCTCGCCCCTGCCGAGGCCCCTCGCTCCCCCCGGGGGAGCTGGATCGGGGCCACCCAGCCCCCTCAGCCCGCCCCCCCACCCACACGCGGGGCGCGCCAGTCCCCGGCACAGCCGACGATGGCTCGGCTCCCGCCGCCGCCGCCCCTCCGGGACTGCGCTGCCGGCGCCTCAAAGACGGGGAAGGTCAGGCCGGCTCTGGTCGGCGGCTCCCGCCCAGCCCGGCCCGCGGCAGCCGGCAGCGCCCCGCGGCGGGGATGGGGCTGGGCCACGGGGCCGCGGGGGGCGAGCGCCGGGTGTGGCGGTGCCGTGTGCCGGCCCGCGGGCGGCGCCGGCCCCAGGCCCGCTGCCACTGCCGGTCGCGCCCCCCACACTCACCCGCGGCTCCCACTATGGCGGCGGCAGCGGCCCCGTGCGCGGCGCGAGCCCCCTCAGCCTCTCTCGCCCGCGCTGCCGCCCCGCCCCGCTCCGCCTGGCCCCTCGGCATGCTGGGACAGCGAGTCACACCAGCCGCCGGCCGCGCACTGAGAGGGGAGAATAGAACTACAACTCCCGACAAGTCCCGCGCCGAACCCCGCGGTGGCTCATTTAAATGAGGGAAGGGGCCCGCGCGCCTCTGGCCCCGCGGCGGCGCCCCGGAGCATTGTGGGATCGTGGGGGAGCGGAGCGGGGAGGGGCGCGGCGCCTGGGGAGTAACGGGGACAGGGTTGCTCCCCTCTGGGATGGGATTGTCACCCTTTGGGACGGGGTTGTAACCCTTTGGGATGGGGTTGTTCCCCTTCGGGTCAGGATTGCACCCCTCTGGGACAGAGTTGTACCCTCGCACAAAGCAGAACCCGTGGCCCTGAGTGGGGACGTGGGTGGTCAGCCACACAACTGCAGGTCCTGAAGTTATTTTTTTTTCCCCCAGAAGAGCTATACAGTGACAATTTTTTTAAAAAAATTGCTCGATTTGGTTGCAGTGAAAAGTTAGCAAAGAAGGTGTGGGGTGGTAGAAAAACCACTTCAAATAAATACTTGTGAACTTGTTAGTGGTCTAAAAAGCGTGGTTTGGGTCTCACTGGAGCCCTCCCATATTCTCTGAAGCAGCAGCAGCAGAGAGGACTCGTAAGGGTACAGGAATTGTCAGGATTTAGGATTACATTTAGGCTGTGGACACTTACATTCCTGGATTTCTTGTGTAACTGGAAAGCTGAACTGGTTGGTGGTCTGGTACTACAATGGTGGATATGGGTTACTTAGGGAATACATGACTTGTTTAGTGCTTGAGCTCTGCAGCTCAGAGATGCTGGACAAGGATACATCATTTAAAATAAAATTATTAACCCTCTGGGCCAAAAGTTATAATATTATTACATAAAAACTTTCAAAAAAACTGAAAAACACAAAACCTAAAAAAAAAAAAATAATAAAGGCTAAAATTAGGTACAAAACCCAAAAAGTGAGTCACTATTAATCTGTAGAGGAATTGTTATGAACTTAAGGTTTTCCCTTAGAATCATAAAAGCCATTTAAAATAAACTTTCTTCAAGTCCCCTTCTAGGGCTGACATTTGATAATACACAGAAATGTGACAACCATAAAAAGCTAAAATGGGTAGAAGAAAAATATTGCAAGGGTACAGGCTGGATTAGAATGCAGAAAGGTGAGGGGTTGAAAGAGAAGAAAAATGTTTGCATTGAGCAGCAGCAAAGTTTTCTTTTGCTAGAATAGTAAGGTGCCTTCCTGCAGAATTAACCTCTTAAATTCCCTGAGGTATGGTTGCTCACTTCCTTAATTTAGCAGGAAATGGGAGAACGTGTGCATGAGGAAAAGTGTCTGCCTTTATCAGAGTTTATCCTGCACTGGAAGGGACCCACAAGGATCATTGAGTCCAGCTCCTGGCCCTGCACAGGACAGCCCCAACAATCACACAATGTGCCTGAGAGCACTGCCCAAACACTTCTGAAATCTGGCGGTGCTGTGACCTCTGCCCTGATATCTCTGCTGGTTCTTTAATTGACCTAAACTACTCAGTGGTAATACATCTGCTGGCCCATCGCTCAAAACCATTCCAGGACCTCCAAATCCACTCAATTCTTTGTCACATCCCATGATTGGATCTCCCCCCATCACAGACACTCTCCACAAACACTCAGTTTGTGTTTCCCCTGGGCTGCACAAAAGTTTAGGTTGTAGTGCACCAAGTTCTTGTCCCATTCGTGGGGTTGGGCATACAGTGGTAGAGGGAATGTTGGCCACGTGGACCTACAGACCTTTTTAAATAAGGGACCACACTTCTTTCCTCTAACTCCTCTTATCCTTCAGTAATGTGTTCATCAGAATCTCCCTAAATATGCCCATACCAGTCCTCTGGATCCACATCTGCTGTCACCATCCAGAAGTGGATAATCCTATTGTTTGGGGTTTTTTTTTGTTTTGACAAAGTCATTTCAGTCCCTCGTTCCAATAAACATATTTGCTATCCTTCCCTGTTAGTTCTTCTAAGACATCTGTCTCTAGCTGTTTCTCTGTTTCCAGTCTTCTGGAATGATCACGATGTGCCTGTACCAGGCACGCTCCCAAGGTGGCACACACGCTCTCTTTCCCGTGTCCTCTTCTGCTGCGGCCGCATTGCTGTGTCTCTACCTCCTCCTCCAACTCCTTCACCCATTCCATCTCTAAAGGAGAAGGGGCACAGCCCTGACTCCTCAAAAACCCCCTCTATTGACATCCTGCTGACTATGCCAAGTAAAATGTTGTGTAGTCTTATAAAAACAAGGCAAGTAATATATTCAAATGAGATTTATTTACAAAGCAGCTGGCAAAAGAGCTTTTATTTGCTCAGCGTGGCTCTTGCTGGCAGAGGGCCAGTCTCGTTAGAAGCAGAGTTGTGTTCACATCAGGCTGTGCTGGGGCTGCAGCTCCACTCAGGACACACTGCACTCCAGGGCTGGAGGTGCAAGTTTTGGACACAAGGAAGTTAGAAGGTGATGTGGTCTGACGCTTTCTTCTAGGATGAGAACCTGTCTTCAGAGTCTGTCTGTCCCCTGAGCCATCCCCATCAAACCTTCATTGATGCATTCCCTCCTCCCATCCCCTGCAGGGTTCCCTTGCACCTGGCAACGAGCAAATGCTGAAAGGCACATGCCACCCTCCTGCTGTGTCACTTGAGCTCCTTGCATGCCCCCCAGCAGGATTCCTGGTGCCTGACTGCAGATCCAACTAAGATCCAGTCATGTCCAGAGATAAAATCCTGAAGTAGCTCCGTAGGTGCTTTTGTTGCTTTGTCGCTGTGAGTTCTGCACTGCCAAAGACTGTAAACCTGTAGGCTTCTAGCCAAACCTGCTTATGTTATAGCCCTTTAAACCTGCTCATATTTTATACTGCATTGACAATATTTAGATACTGTATTGACAATAAGTTTATTCCTAATGATTCACATAATCATACATTTTGCACCTGGCCAAGAGTCTTCTCTCTATGAGTCTGCCACAATCCCCAGTGTTATCTGGGCCAAAGTACCACCAGAGGGTCATCCATGATCATCATAAGGGTGTCATTGGCTTCCTGATAAGGGTTTAGAGTATTAGCCACCCAATTCCAGTGGCAAGGGACATGGTGGGACTTCAAGAAGTGGTTAAGGCTGGCTGTAAAAGCTCCAGGTGCTTCACAAAGGTGGATGGAATTCTGTTCTTTGTCCTGAGGAGCTTCATCTGGGAGAAGAGAAAAACTGCACAGGGTGTGATGAAATTTGCACCACGTGTGATCCAGGCCAACTGCTGAGAACTGGAGAGGAAAGAGAGAGCAGGGAGAGGTTCAGGTGCTGGAAGATTCTGCACTGACCCCCAGTGAAGTACAGACTCTGGGTGAGTCCATCTGCCCAGCTCACACTGGGGAAACAGCTCTTCCACCTCTGCCCTGGGCTGATCAAAAGCTGCTGGACCACACTGAGCAGGCTCAAGCCAAGCAACTCTTTTGGCACCCTCCTCAAATATCACATCAAACAGCAAGGAAAAGGGCAGGGAAAGACTACCTTGTGATGGGATGTGTTATGCTTGTGTTGAGGTTGGACAATCTGGGGCAGAGTCAGTTTCTTAGTGCTGGCCAGCCTCTGCTTGATGGTGAGGGGCATCTGCTTCTGGAAGGCAGAGGGAATCAGCTGAAAGGCAAAAAACACCAAGAGCCTCAGAAATGCACTTCTTCATAGAGGCTTTTCTTGTTCACTTGCTACTGATGAATAATTTGTGATCACAGCCACTAGGACAGTTCTGGAAGCCCTGGAAGTCACCTGCTGAAATATTTAACATCAGTAAATTAATGATATAGAGCAGAATGCACATGCTGTAACCACGTGGCTCTGTCCCATTAGCTTCTCCGTGATTTGATGTGACATGTTTGGGGATTTCTGCTCTTTGGGCATTTGTTTCCTCTTTAGTTTCACTGGACTGAGCTGGTGACCTTTGCAGAGAGTGGGGAGGAGTTATCAGAACTCCCCTAACTCCATCCTTGCACAGCACTCACAACCCACAGCGTGGAGATGTCACTGCTGGGAGAGTCCGAGGGAGGCCAGGAAGCAGCGCTGTGCCAAGACTGAAGTGCACAGGAAAGGGTCCAAGCTTCAGTGCTCTCTTTTTAATTGGCACTTGTTTTCTCTGTCTGGCCTCCACAGAAGAACACAGAGATGTCCTTGACAGAGCCCCAGCACCAGGGCATCTCCAGCCAAGTGAGCTCCAGTCAGCAAAGGGATGATTACAAAAAGGTTACAGTGTTCCACCACTCTGCCCTGGGATGTGGAAGCCACTGTAGAGAATATCTGGTCTCGATCATTTGTTCCACTGGCTATGTCTGGGCTCACCTGGAAGGAGCAACAATGGAACTCTGAAAATCCAGAATCCTATTCATGCAGACCCAAAGGATACATTGGTGTCTCCAGCCTGTGGCATCCTTCAGAAGTGAAGAACGTGAGGCCACCCCACCCTGATTCATCATTAGACCCTATTTTAGTGGCTAAGATTCATAGAAGTAAAACCCCAGAACAAACAGACCCTGAAACAAAGCAACCTTTTGCTCTGGGTGCAGTCCCAGCAACCAAAAGACTTGTCAGCCTCTTAGCACTTATCATCTCCCACCTTTTCCATTACTTTTGTAACCCCATTTTCTGAAATTATTTACCAAATCTCTGTTAACATCCAAACTATCCTTTATCATCCACACGTGACCTCTCCAGCTGTGGGTCCAGCTCCTGCTTGGGATCTGCAGGGGCCTGGTGCCTCCACAGGGTGGGTTTGTCCCAGAGGTCCCTTTCCTGCCTGTCAGTCTCTGGAAGTGTCCAGGACCCAGAGGGAGGTCAGCGTTTGGGAGCCTTGGTTGAGCCATACCAGCTCCTAGTTAGCAGCATCCTGCTAAGGGCTATCCCTGTGCTATGAAGCCCTTCAGCAGGACAGAGGGGTCTGCTGATTAACTGCGGGCTGGAAGCAGCAGCTTTCAGCCTGGTTCCATCAGCCGAGGAAGCAGGACCTGCCGCACGATGGCATTGTCTGCTGCAGAGAGCGGCAGAGGCTCCTCCAGCTCGGGAAACTCCGCAGGGCAGAGCGCGGTGTGAGCTCCTCGGGGCCCGCGGGACCCCTTCAGGAGCAGAAAAGGACAAAGGACGAGTGTCCCTCCCTCAAAGCCTGTCACATTAGGGCTGGGGGGCCAGTGCAGGGCCCTGGCCATGGGTGGGTTTGTTCCTTATCAGCCATCCGGTGAGCGCCCAGGGGAAGCGGCGCATCCTTTGCTGATGAGGGCTTTTCCTCCCGGCGGATGCCGGCCAGTGATGGCCGGGGGGCTCACGGGGGCAGCTGCACCACTGCCCTGCTCCTCTCCCAGAGAGAGTCTCTGCTCCAGCACTGCCGAGTGCTACCCCATCCCTTTTGCACAGCTCGGAGGAGCCTCGGCGTGTCCTGCTCCTTGCAGTTGCCTTGGTCCCTAAATTTCACCCCACTGGCCCGGAGTGGGTGAACTGCAGTTCCCCGGAGTCATGGGCTGGGGCTGGACAGGGAGGATGCCCGCACGCAGGGAGCACTCTGGGCTGTGGTCCAGGTCAGTGAGAAGGGACACAGACACGTCTGCTCTTTGTGCAAACAGTTAATTTTGTTTTGGCGCACAACTTGGAACAGGACTGCTTTTGCTCACAGCCCTGGTTTGACATCAGCGCAGTCCTAGGGGGAGAAATCGTTCCCCAAATAACACTTTGAATCCCAGACATACCTCGTCTCTGCTTTCTTCAGTTCTTCCCTGCTGCCTCCTTGGGCTGATAAGAATAATCATAGCCTGGGGCTAGCCTCCTTTTAACTATCCTTAGCCAACAGCAAAATGCTAATGTCTGGCATCTAGTCTTTTAGGCGACAAGACAGCTGCATTGACCCTAAAAACACACCCACAGTCACGGCACAGGTCAGGAGCCCAAGAATCTCATGCACCAGGCAGTGAGACAGGCATGATGCTGTCATGGTGCCAGAAAGCAAACTTGGCTAAGGCAAAAGCATGCTGCCCTGGAAACAGGCTGTCTCTGCTCATCTAAATGCCTTGTGGAGGGAGCAGCTCCCCAGTGGGGCTACAGCTGAAACCCACAGCAGTGGCTCTGGGCACAGGCAGGGGGAGGATACACCCTGTTCTTGCAACGTGGGGTGCAGAAAAGCTGGGGTGGGAGAAGGAAAGGGTCTGGTGACTCCCTGGTCTCTCAGCTGAGCCAGCAAGGCTTGAAAAGGGTTAAGCACTTGGGCATGGAAATGCTTGCCTGGGCTTGTTTTTCTGCCCAAGCCGTGTGTGTGTTTATTGTGCTGGGCCATGGAAAGGCTTGGTGGCTGCTGGAAGCTGTGCAGGTTTGCTGCTGCCTGAGTGTAACCCTAGGCACCAGCAGGAGCTCGGTGCATGCCTGTGGCTCAGGCTCGCTGTGATATCCCATTCTAAAGGAAATGTGTTGGGATGGAAGGGCTCAGCTCAGCCCAGGGGCTGCCAATGCCCAGCACAGCCACATCTGTCAGCTCATAGCACTGCATGTGGCAGCCCCCCTTGTTTTTGGGGCTGGCCCACAGGTGCCACCAGCCCTCACGGACACACTGCTGGGGATCAGCCCCATGGCTCCACTGGAGAGAGGTTTGGGGATCTCTCCTTCACCCACCATCATGGTTTAATGAAAAACTCATGTCAAACAGTTCCCAGAGTCTTTGCTGGAAGGCTCGCAGACATCTCTTGCCCAGAGGAGACAGGAAGAGGTGAGCCTTTCTGAGAACAGAGCTGCTTCTGGTAAGCTCCTTCCTTCGAGACTGTCAGCGTGTGCAGACACGCTGGAGGGAGAAGTGGGAAGAGGGGATGTGGAGAGGTGCTGATGGTGCTGGCCTGTGCATGCCGTGGGATGGGGCCAGGGGGCTGGCTCTGTGGCACATGGGGACTCACAGCACCCCAGGCAAAGGGCTGGGGCCAGGACCTGGCTGTTCCTGCCAGGAAGACACGAGAATGCCTTGCACAGGCACTGACTGCTCCTGCTGACATGGGAGGGAGGAATAGGGGGAGTAAGCGGAGCTGCTGCAAACAGGCACATGCCTTATCCCCTCCCACAGCCAAGGCAGCAGGCACTAGCCTGGCCTCAGGCTCTGGCAGAGGTGAAATAGCAGAGCCATGGCACTTTGCTAATCCCCATCTTCTGTCCAATCCACAGGGGCTCCAGAAGAATCCTTTTCCAGGAATCAAAGGAGGGGAGAGCCCCCTTTATCACCCTGGGACAAAACACAGCACAGACACTCCTGTGCCAAGGGAGAGCCTGGCAGTAGCTCCAACAGCAGCCATTGTCTCCTCTGGCACATGAAGACTTCTGTCTTGCCCTCCTGACCACTGTTGCTGCCACTGTCATCTCTCCTCCCTGCAGGCCAGTGGCAAGAGACCTCCTGTCCACAGATCAGGGAATCACAGAACAGTTTGGGTTGGAAGGGATCTCTAAATGTCATCTAGTCCAATACCCCCTGCCATGGGCAGGGACACCTTCCACTAGACCAGGCTGGCCAGCCACAGATCCTCTGGATAATCTGCGCCAGGGCCTTGCCACCCTCACAGGGAAGAATTTATTCCAAATACCTAATCTAACCCTGCTTTCTGTCAATTTGAAGCCATCTTGCCTTGTCCTGTCATTCCATGCCTTTGTCCAAAGTCCCTCTCCTACTCTCTAGTCCTGTTAGTCCTGGAAAGGCTCTGAGGTATCCCTGGAACCTTCTCTTCTCCAGGTTAAACAAGCCCAGCTCTCTCAGCCTGTCTCCATAGCTGAGGTGCTCCAGCCCTCGGAGCATCTTGGTGGTGTCTGGACACGCTCCAACAGCTCCACACTCCTCCTGGGGCCCCAGAGCTGGGAGAACAGATCCTCTGTCTCTCCTCCATCGTGCCAGCTTTGTGGAGCTGTTCCCTTCAGGCCTGCAGCTACACAGAAGGATTGCAACATCAGGACATTTCCCCAGCTCTGCAGGGACTTGGGCAGGAGCCAAGGGCTCAATGAGTTCGGGGAAGCCTGCTCTGGTAGAGTCCCTTCACACTCCTTCCCCTCAGCTGAAAAGCTGCCCAGGTTTCACCTCTGCCATCCAGGCATCTTTCCCAAGAGTTTCCCATCCCCTTTCCTTGGAAAGAGCTTGCTCCCCGTGGCAGTGTTGCTCTGTGGGAGGCAAGGGGCTGTTTAGAAAGATCTAAACCATGTTGTGCACTGAAGATCTCCGTTTTTGTTTCTTTAGACACAATATTTCAAACAACTTCAGTCTCGTTCCTTGTGGTGGACAGTGCAGCCCTTTGCAGCCTCCATGGGACAGGCACAGGATGAGTTTTCCTCAGTCCAGGCTGCTCCAGCTGCCAAGGAGAGGCACCAGTTCCCACTGCAGGTGTGCACCTTTCCCTGCAGTGTCCCACTGGCATCAGCCAACAGTTTGCAGCTCAGGTGTGATGCTGCCAGGGGAAGGGCTGCATTCCACAGCCTAGCTGCCTTGGGATGCTGGCTGGTAGCTGTGGAAAATACAGAGTATCAGCACTTGGCCCTGTGTGCTGGATCCCAAATTGGTTCTCATTTATAGAGAAGGAGGAAGCCATTGTGTACAGAGAAGTGAAAGCCAGCATGATGTTCTCTACTACTTTTGAAAACACTTTCTACGTAAAGCAGTTTCCATAAAACACAAGCCCCAGAGTGGTCAATTCTTTCAAATTTGTAGTTTTTCCGTCCCCTGTGGAGACATTGGATGCAGACAGGTCCAAACATCTGTTTCTCATTTCCTGCTTTATTATTTTATGTGAGAAAATATAAAGTCATGTGGTGCTAAGTAGACTCTTTTGATCCCCTGCCATTTAATTCTCTCCCTTATTACAATAATGGCTCAAGAGCTCTACATGAAGCACAGAGGCTTCTCCAAAGGGCATCTCCAAAATAAGGAGCCACATTTGGCTCTAAGGAACCTTCTCCTGAGTTTGGCACTGGTGTCCTTGGCCAGGACAGGGGGGGTTGGTGGGTTGGTTTGTGTCAGAGCAGTGGCTGAGCTGCCAACACCCCGAGGAGAGGTGGGTTAGTGTGAGGATGAGCTGCCACGAGGCAGCTGGGAGCTTTGTCAGGGGAAAGAGAATCCCAGTGTATGTCCAGAGCTGGAGTCATGTGTCAGTGTGTCGCCCTTGCAGTACCAACACTGGCTGCACCATCCCAAAATCTAAATGTTCCTGCTGCCTCTTTCCAGCAAGCCTCTGGGATGGAGGACAATCCTGTGGGCAGACAAGGATGATGTTACCAGGCCCTGCTCTAGTGTCACCAACTCCTGAGGCCTTGGGAGCTCCTGAACATGCTTCCCATGAAGTGGGAATCATCAACATTCATACCTGATCCACCCTGGCATCCTTCTTTCAGGTCATATATAAGCTCCTACCTCTCAGTGACTTTCCCTTTTAATTCTCAGTCTTGACCTTATTCCAAGGAATACAGATCTACTGTAACAAACAGTTCTTCTTTCACAAAGACCCAAATAGCAAAAATTGCCAGCACGGAAACTCCCTAAAGGAGATAGAAGGTGTTCTGGGGCAATTTCCTGTTTGTTTAGGACACAGCCCACATTCTTTTTATGTTGGTTTTTTTTTTATATTACTTTGCATATAAAGCTTTGCAGGTTCAAGGTGCTTTTTGCCTTCAAGAGCAATTCCTCAGACATTAGTCATTTGTTCCCTCCACCTGTGAGGACCTTGACCCCCTGCACAGATCTAGCTGTTTGTGAACAGCCCTGGCAAAGCTGTGGTGGGTGGGAAATGCTGGGGCTGCTTTCACAGCTCTCCCAGGTAAGATGGGATCTGGAACTTGGACCTGTGGTATCTATGGTTTGGAGCAATAAACCAAGTTCTTGGCTAAAGGTTGCCAGTGAGTAACCAAAGGTTAGGGGATGACATCAGATCAGGCTTCTGAGCGTGCCTGGTGCCTGTCACCAATGTCCCCAGCAAACCTTGTTCTCCTTTTGTGTGCAGTGCTTAGGTAGCAGGACATCTGTCCTGATATAAACAAGTCTTCAGAGCAGAGCAGGAGCTGGAGGCACAGAGCCCAGACTCCAGCATGGACACTGAATTCTCTGGTATGACATTCTTTTGTGGGTGCTGAGGGTCACACCTGGGGCAGTGCTGGAAGGCCCAGAGCTTGCAGGATCCCCTGTTGGTGCCCAGTGTCCAGTGTGGTCCCTCTGCCCACACTCCATGGCAGGAACACATCTGGATATTTGTGAATGTTTTCCCCTTGTCCGTATCTCCAAGCCTTCCTCAGCCACACTGTACTTACATACAGGGAGGAAAAAACAACCCTCTTCCTGTTACCTGCTTTTCTTTGTTGCTGTAACACCCTTCAGAGAGCCTTTGGGTACAAAGGGTAACCTCTAGAAACCTCCCAAGGAAGAACGGGAACAGGCTGGGATAAGCTGGCCCTGGTTCCCAGTTACTCAGTTTTTCTGCTCTTGGTTCCCCTGAAGGCTTGGATGTCCCTGACTCGCAGAGTTGCACGCTCCATCCCTTGGATGCTGAGATTCTGGGATTGCTCATGTAGGAGGTTACCTGCCTGCTTGCACTCATCCATATCACAATTTAACCTACAGCTCCAGATCTACACTGAAAAACAACCCACTCTTGCTAGAAACAAAAGTGAAACTAAATCAAATTGAGGAAATAAGTTCCCAGACAATTCCTACTGTAACTAAAGAAGCTAAAATCTGTTGAAGGTCAGATGAGCTCAGAGAAGTCCTGAGATCCTTCACTGTCAGGCTGACACAATACCTGTGGTTTACCACTAGTTGTATCAAGAATATCTCCTGGAATACATCAGATCCTCTGACTTTATGTTCTTCAATGCTGCAAGACCTCAAAGAGGTGCAGTAAGGGTCTGCCACTGGTGTGGAGGAGCAGATGTGGGATGGCATGGGATGGTGTAGGAAGTGGGTTGGGAGTGATGGTGCCAGTTTTCTGCCAGCTGCAGCCCAGCTTTGTCTCTACTGATTGGAGCTGCCTGCTCCCACTGGAGGCAGTTGCTGAGCCTCTGTGTCCTGCTTTTGGTGGGAAATACAGAGCTTGGTGGTGGCTTAGGCCCTCGCTGCTGCCAGCACTTGATGGCTCGTGGTGCCCCACAGAGCCACGCTGAGCCTGCAGCTGCCCTCCACACTCCTGCTGTGGAATTTCTTTCTGCAGATGTCACCTCCAAATCCAGCTGCTGAGCTCACAGGGAGCAAATGGAGATGTCCAAAAGTGACCTAGAGGAGTCCTCTGCCAGGTAAAACACCTCCAGCCTGACCTGCAGTGGAACAGCAGCTGCATTATCAGCCAGAGCGTAGCTTGTGCCTTAAAACAACAACACCTGTGGCAAGTCAGGCCTTTGGCAAACAAAGCACTCCCCCTCCCACTTACCTGGATGTCAGAGCCCTTTCTCTGTTGTACCTATCTCTGGCAGCAAACCCTTTGCAGAAGAAGCAGAACCTGTTTCTTCAGGGGAGATGTGAGCATGTGTGGGCTGTGCCATCACTTCCAGCAGCCAAGGTGCCCGATGGCTTCAGGCAGTGCCATTTCCTGCAACAAGGAAAGGCTCTGTGTGGAGCCTGAGAAAACACTGCTTGGGGAAGGCTCAGAAAACATCCCAACAGACTCAGCATGTTCTGTTCTTGCTGGATCAAACAGACTATTTCAACCTTAATTTTTATTTTATTTCCTTGAAATGGGCTTTTTCTTCTAATACAGTATAAACAAAAGCTGAAGTTGCAGGCTGGGATTTTCACCAAATGCATTATCTAGAAACTTGGGGGTTTTCTCTTTGAAAAACTAAAATTGGAACCACTGGAATTTCCCACAGCACAGAGATGCCGGATTTCCACCAGCCCTAAGAAAACTTTGGCAGTAAAGATCTCTAAGTTTATCTTCATCTTTCATTGGAGGGAGCTGGCAGGGGAAGGTTGTTCTGTTTGAGAAGAAAGAGAAAGTAAGGGTGCAGGATGTGACTGCAGTGTTGGTATGTCCGCTTCTGACCTGGCTTGGGGCTGCTGCTGGAAAGCACCGAGACAGCCTGGCTCTTGCAGAGCTGGGGGTCTCCTGCTGTCAGCATCGGCAAGACCCCGATGTCAGAGCCCCTGTGTATATGGAAAATCAGGCTGTCATAGCGAGCACACACTGCAGGCAGCACGGCCAGGGCACAGGAGCTGCCTGCAGAGTCACTGGGTCCCTGCTCATCCCTCTCTTTGGTGATGCTCCTTAGAGGCAGCCTGGCCTGAGATCCAGGGGTAGCTGATGAACTCGGAATCCTGATTAGCAAATTCTGTCTATTTTGGCCTAATGACTGCTGCTATAAGATGGCTGCCAAAAATGAAAGGAATAACTGCTTTGGCATTTTGGGTAATTAATGAGCTTACTGAGCAGCGGGGAGCTGTAGCAGGAGGTGGGGGGAGCTTTACAAGCCTAAGGACAGTGCTGCCTTGGCGCAGGCTAAGAGAAACATCGGTGGGAGAGGAGGAGGGAGCAGCCGACCACTGAAAGTCCCTGCCTGAATAATTTGCCCAGTAGTCTGGGGCTGCTGTGCCCGTGTTAGGGAAAGCTGGTGGCCGTACACCTGGGGAATTCCAGGAGCCATCCCGCTCCACAGCAGACGCTATTCCCCCCCGTCCCTGCCTTCCCTCCGCCTCCTGTCGTCACCCTGGACACGTGTGACGGAGCCCAGTGACAACTACAGCTCTGGCTCGGGGCTGCATAATCCTGGAATGAGCGGCAGCATCTGTGTTGCTCCGGAGGACGCCGTAAGCAGCCGGGAGTGGGGAATACTGCCGGTAATCCCTCCCTGCCTGCCTTTCCTTGTGCCGACCACGGGAACATGAAGGCTGCCCGTGTCCCCATGCGGCTGCCGCTGCTGTGGGCCCTGTGCCTGGCGACCCTGGCTGGAGGTGAGCCGCAGCTTCGGGAGGGGATGTCGTGGGGCCGGGCAGCGGGGGAGGAGGCACAGCACCGGGCTGTGGGGACCTCTGTGGGATGCAGGAGATGTCACAGCAGGATCAGGCTGACTTTGGGAGGGGGGGGGAGGGATGCCAATGGCCGCAGTCCTGGCAGCAGGGACATCCGAGCAGCCCCGCCGTGGCCTTTGTCACGCCTGAGGGCAGATGGGGACAGTGGTAACCTGTGTTAGGGGAAAAGCCTGATGTACTTCTTGTCCCCCTTTTTTCAAGTCCCTGGGGACCTGGCAGGAAGACTGCAGCCTGGCCAAGGGTGGGTGTCTGAGGAGACTGCACCTGTCCCGGTGCTGCCAGCACTGTGGGGCAGGGGCTTTGTCCCCGGCAGGGTGTGCGTGTGTCCGAGTGGGAGACGCTCTCCGGTTCTCCGCATGGAGCCCTGCGAGCTGCGGGCGGTGCCGAGCGGGCTGGGCTCGCTGTGTGTGCCCGTGGCACAGATCGCTGCCCGGGGCAGCCCTGCAGCACGGCGGGGCTGGGCTGGAACACGCTCCCAGCACCGCAGGCAAGGCTGGACCTTGCCCAGAGCCGAGGGGGGATCCATTCCCACCATGGGAAGGGAGAGGGGCAAAGGGCCCCTGAGATCCGTGTCCTGCTGCCACCAGACGGGAGGAGTGAGGACAGCACGGCTGGCGATGGAGCTTCTCCCTCCGCACACCTCTGGGCAGGCTCTCCAGGGCTGGCCCGAGGAAAGTGGACAGCGGGGACACCAGGCCGCTTATCCTGCCCTGGAGAACCTGCTGCCTGCCTGGCACTGCCTGACTCTGCTCACCCATGGCCAAGCATCCATTTCCCCCACAACGAGGAAATAGGGCTGGCTCTGCTAAAAGGCTGGTGGAGTGCCCTGGGTCTCTTGAGGAACTGTGCTGAAAAGCAGGTGCCAATAGCTCCTAAGAGCAATGGTTCTGGGTGGAGAAACGCCCAGATCTCTTTGGCAGACTCAGATGCAGCTCAGAGAAGTGGGGTTGTGTGCCCCAGGAGGAGGGCTCCATGCTCCCTGTGTCACCCCTCTGTCCGTGGAAGGTGCTTTCCGAGCTCCTCCACTCTGGGAAAAACATACCAGGAGTTCAGCCAAATGGAAACCATTTGCATTAGTGCCAATAATTGTAAAATCAGTTCAGGGTTCTCAAAGGAGCAGGGCCTTTGGGAGCAGTCAGGGATGCTCCCCACCATGCATGTCGCTGGCTACCCACTGGGACAGTGTGACCTTCTTGTCACTGTGCCTGTTTTGTTGAACTGTGCTCTTGAAAGTGGAGGATACCAGCAGAATATCCTCTGGCTAATGAGAGTTAATTGGCAAATCTGCTGCCCCTGAGCAGAGAATTCTTGACCCTAAAGTGCCACAGAAAACATTATTGTATGAAAAGGGTTTTGCTTTAACTTGACTTGACCTAGAGGTGGAAATGGGCTTCTGTAGAGGGGCCACAGGAGTGTTTGCTTGGGATTTCTTTGCAGACAGAGTTTTCCCCAGTAAATGATTCAGAGTGCTCCTGTGTTGGTGCTCATTCTTGTAGCTGGTACCCGGATCATTCCTAACTGAATGGCATAAAATTCACCACATTCACTTGGGAATCAGAGGCAACATTTTGTAAGCCTGATTGAAACCAGATTCCAGTTCCTTTCTTCTCAGGGGCCCCAGATAAACCAGAGCTTGTTTTTGTAAATCTTGTCCCCAGGGATGTCAGGAACAAGTTGGCAGGATGTGTTGTGCAAGTGCCTGTTGTGGGAGGCTGGAGGTAGATGCAGGCATGAATGGTCCCCAGAGGTGTGACCGGCCTTGCCCCTTGAAGGGGTCAAGGAGGGGGGGTATTTTTACACTTTGCAAACTGAAAAGGGTATTTTCTGGTGGAGGTCAAAAAGATGTGTTTGGGAAGCTGGGCTGCTGAGATCCCTGTGGGAGTGAAGCATTAATCACCAAAAGGTTCTTTCTCTGCACCCTTTCTCTGAGCCCTGGTGGTGTTCAGAGACCCTGTACTAGCAAGCAGAGAGGCAGGATACTCACCTGGAGGGAAAGTCTTACAGGAGGAAGAGATAGGACTGATAAGGAGAGAGCAGAGCACCCTGCCCACTGGTCTGCATCTCCTGCACCAAGAGCCCTTGGGTGAGGGTTGCAGCAGGTCTTTAGACCAGTCTTCCTGGTACCCAAAGGGGAAAGGACCTGCAGGTCCAGGGGTTTGCACATCCTACAGGACAAGCTGAAACACTGTCCCAAAAGCCCACAATTTTCACAGTGCTTTTTTTCCCCTCAGTTTTCTGGGTTTCTTATTAGATACTGCATGTAGATGCATTGTAGTAGCATTGTAGATGCTACAAGCAAATTTGGCTTTGTCTTCATCAGGATCTGTCTTCATCTCAGCAGGGATTGGAAACTTTTGTGGCAAGCTTTGGACTCTTCCCTGGAGAAGGGGGACAAGAAACAGTGCTGGATTTGAGAGGCCCTGATAAAAAGCCAATGCTTTATGAGGTGACTTTTTAATTTCAGCACAACCCAAAGCGTCTCGGAGGTGTTCCGTAGAGTGCAGAGCTTTCACAAAGGAGTTAGCGGAGAAGCAGATCAGGAGATACCGCTTGACCGAACCCAGCTGCAAAAAACAAGCCATCATGTAAGTGCTGCCCCACTTCCAAGTGGGATCAGGGTTAAATGGATGGGAAAAGGGGCTGAGGGAGGTACTTGGCAGGACAGGGCAGAGAAACAACACAGGGGGAGAGCTCACGCATTTCTCTGAAAGCAGATATTTTGTCTGAAGACAGATTCAGACTTGTGAGCTTGTCTGGAAAGGAGAAAAGCTCCATTTCTTTTCTTTGGGATAATTGTTGTTTCCCACTTATGCTGAAGTTGATGCACCATTTTATTGCAGCCCAGGGGATGGCTCCAAAGTGAAGCTGCTGGGTTGACCTCGCAAAGTCTCACATCACCCAGTAAATCAGAGGGTTTTGCCTTCATGCATGTGTGCCCTGGGGCAGCTGCTACCTGTGGAGCTTCCTGCCCTGAGTGCAAGTGCAAAATGCTGTGTCCATGCAGGACAATGCTTTTGAAAGTGAAAAACTTCTTAGGGGAAAACCCTTCACCCTCATGCTGCTACTCATTCAGTCAGATATCAGAGGCACCTGCCCTTCCTGAAATGAATCATCCAGACAACACTTGGTGTTTGCTATTTATACAACTTCCCCATAGCTCTGATCACCTGAACCGGGGTTTCCTTTATTCAGTAAGTGATCCCTTTTTATTTTCAGATTTATTACTCTGAAGGACAAAGAGATTTGTGCAGATTCAAAGGAAGGCTGGGTGCAGAAGCTCAAAGACAAACTGGATGGGAAAAATGCCACAGTGATGCCACCACATGATGTCGCTTCAGCTGAAGAGCCTGGTAGTCTTGAGAGACAAGTTGGTCTTCCAAAAGTGGCTCCACCTCAAGCCACTGCTCCACCTAGTTTCTTCCAAGGGGCTGGAACAACCCTTAGGGAGAGAATACATGCTCCTGCTGCCAGCACAGAGGTGCCCAGCAAGTCCCCACTGGGCAGGCAGGACCCCACCCAGCTCCCTGCAGGATCCACCCCTGTGGCACAGGAAGAGGCTGCGCACTCTGAGGTTGCTTCCAAAGCAAAGAGAGTGTCCTCAAATTCTCCTGCATCTTCATCAGCTGTTGCAGCTGGTGTGGGCTCCAGCCAGCCCACCCTACACCCCACTGTTCAAGGCACAGCTTCTCCTAACTCAAATTCAGACCTGAGGGATGCTGCTAGAGGATCAAACCAACCTGTACTTCCTACAAATGGATCCCTGGACCCTACAAATGCCAGAGCCAACACACCAGACACTGCTTCCAGCAGCTCGAGGTCAGATCTCCCCTCCATCTGGGACAGCATGAAGACCACAACAATCACAGAGACAGCACCACAGACTATTTCAGTTTCTACTTTAAGCTCCACCACTGCCACAGGCAAAGCTGCTTCTGTCCATACCAACAGGGTTGTTGATCCTTCTGCAGATGTGTTTGGTACCACAGCATTTGATCATTCATTGCCTGTAGGGAAGCAAGAGCCTTCAGACACAGTTTTTACTCACCGGGCATTCTCAGGCCAAGCCAGAGTGCAGATGATCACAGTCAGGCCAAAAAATCTCCCCCTGCCCAGCTTCTTGTCAAAGTCTCAAATGCACTTTGTCATCCCAGTTTCTGTGGTGTGTGGACTGATGGTTAGCAGTGTTGCTCTTGTATGGGTGTATCTGAAATTTGGAGTCAAACCAGAAGAAACATCAAGAGAAATGGTACAGGGCTTGCTCTACCAGCAGGCAGGACATCAAGACAATGCCTATCCAATGGAAGTAATATGAATGCTTCATGGCATGGGCATTTCTGGCCTCAACTGTATGTGTGTTGCTGCAGAAAAGCTCTTCATGCTGAACTGATGACCAGTAGGAAGAAAGCCTGGGAATAAAAATCACAGAGAAAACTGATTTTTTTTTTTCGTAGAGCAGAATGCCCAACAATAGATCTACTTCATCATTGACCAATCATAGTGTTTTGGAAATGAGGGAGACACTTCTTTTCTACTGTCACTGTCATGTACAAAGGCTGTGGCTGTTCTATTGCTGTTGGTGGCTCTTTGCCAGGTGATTTTCCAAGTCACTGTTGGGAATTTTTCTGTGGTTCATCATGGCCCAGGCAAGAAGTCACTCACCCACCCACACTGCTGGACTTGGGCTCAGCCAGCTTGAGCAATCTTAACACCAAACCCACACAATTTGCACTTAAATTCTCTGCTGCTTCTTTCTTTGCACTTCAGGTCTCTGCTCTGTCAGACCAAGACTGAAGCTGGTGGCCAGCTGGGTGCTGGCTCTCCTTGGGCTGATAGAATTTACCCTCATCATTTTCTTTTGCTGGAGACATGAGGGATGGCCCAGCTTTTCAGGAATAATTGACCAACACTGCGTCTGATCAGGGAACTGAAGGTCAGTACTACAGATCTTATATTCAGAGAAGCTGGCAACCCACAGTCTATCTCCTCCTTGAAATCAGGCCCCTCCTTTTAGCAGCTATGGGTATTTCTTCTTGCAGATGAATTCTAAGAGCTGATTCTTGGCAAATCAATGCAATAAACCCCTTCTGCCAGCTGATGCACCTTGTGTCCTGCTGCATCCAGCAGCAGAGCAGGATAATGCTGAGGAATCTTTGCAAATGGGAGAAAACAAGAAGTCACCCAATAATTCTGCTATTCCTGTGTTATCATTGGAACATTATTGCTGTTCTCTGCAAGCACAAAACCCAGGAAATGTGGAACTAAAGGCAATTCTGAATGTAGTCATGCAGGAATTACTCTACCACAGCAGACATAACATCCTTTTGATCCCATTTTCTCTCTAGAAATAAGCACATTTGCTGATCCACAAAAAAAAAAAAAAAGCACGAAATGCCTGTTCCTGGTCCTATACTTCAGCCACGTTTTAGTTTTTCCATTTTGAGTAGCACTGATCACCAGGCTATGAAAGTATTGTAACAGAACCAGGCTTTTTTTAACCCCAAATTGATTTTGATTTTTACACATCCTGATATTTCTGTACATAAGTCTTATGTTTTATCTGTGGTCAAGTCCTGAAAGCCCTTATTAAACTTTGACTCCAGGATGAATTCTGCTGGGGCGTGCAAAGGTCTTCATGATATGATGCTTTGTAAGTAAATACAAATAAAGGGTCTGATCCAGCCTCAGTGGATCAGACCCCTCAGTACAAATATGCATGCAGAAAATGAAAGGAAAAACATAATGAGCAAGATCATCAGAAACGATGGGCCAGCTGTAAAGCAGAGCTCGAGGAACGTTGCCCATAAGATCTGTCAGTGCTCAGAATGCACCTCCAGGGCATCCATCCAGCCCTGCAGGGGGAGAGGACAGACTACAACTGTTTGCTTTCTGCCATCACACATCCCTTCTGCATTTCGCTGACTTGAGAGATTCATCTTGGCCTTTGCAAGTACAGGATGCAATCTGATTAATTGCAATGATTAACTTGGAGTGAAATCCTTCCTTGAGCAGCAGCTCAGCTGTGGAACTCTGGTTGGGGTTGATTTTCCTAGAGGGTAAATCTGGCTCTGCCAGTGCCACCTCCCCATGCACCCCACTTGTGCACAGCTGGAACTCGTGAGGCGGTGTACTGTGGCATTATTTTTATATGAAAAACTAGAAATGTTATTTTTGTAAAAAAGTTTTATAGCTTTTTGAATGTATGTAATGTCCTATCTGAGCTGCTCGGAGCCGAGACCTTTTTGGCAGCGCTGGAAAACACTGTGCCTTGTCTATTTTGTTGCTGGTCTTAGATGGCTTGTGCATGGGAGCTGGATCACTGTCCAGGCCCTTCAGCAAACGGGGTGGACAGCTGTCTGCTGCAGGTGAAGTGCTTGTCTTGGAGCAGTGCTGGGAGATGGATGTGCACCAGTCAGATCACTTGGAGTCCCACCAGGCTTTGAAGGACACTGCTTTCAGCTCCACCACCAGCTCCCACCCTCTCCCAGCTGCTGTGATCCCACCAGAACTCATCAGGAGGAGCTGCTTCTCCAGGCTGGCCCTGTCCCTGTGCTTTCCCTGCTCCCCTCTCCTGTGCCTCGGCTGTTTGTGGGCAGGGTGCTGGCACCCTCCCAGGGGACAGGTGAAACCAGGACAGGGGGACACTGCTGCTCCTCTCTCTGCAGTGGGCACTCTGGGAGGGAGGGAGGATGGAGCCTGTGGGTGTCACCCATTTCTGGGGGTTAAAATACCACTTGCTGTAGAGCACAGTGACTGTTACAAGCTCCAGTTCATTTGTATATTGTGTGCATGAGGTATGAGCTGTACATTTTTATAAAAGTAGAAGTAATAAAGTCCTTATGTTAAAACTTTCATCCTCAGGGGATTGAGCCTTGGGCTGGGTTACCAAGCCTGGTCCCTGCAGAGATGGACACCTATGGTTGAGCACTGTGGAAAGCATCCCAGCATCACCAAGAGATGGCAAAGCTGTCACAGCTGGATGTGGCCAGGCTATTGTTCCTTCTCCTTCAAGGGTTTTGATCTTGCAGATATTTGCAAGAAATCTATTTCCTCACAGGGATTTGTGTTTCCCATCTTACTAAGGAAATAGGGAAAACAAACAGCTGGGGTTTTGCATTGTTTAAGCAAAGCTAAGGCCAAACAGCAGCTCAGAGACAGCAAACCTTGCACTCCAAGTCTGTTCTGTGAGGAGGCAGGAGGGCAAAGGCTGAGATGGGACCTCTCCCACCCCAGCCAGGGCTTGGGCTGCCCTCGTGTGCTACTCTCTGGTGCTGGAGGGGTGGGAAGAGCAACTCAGTGAAAGAGTCAGTTCTCAGGGGTTTGCCTGGAGCGGGGAGCTGGCAGGAGCAAGAGGGTCAGGGATGAGCATCTTCCCTAAGTTTCAGGAGCTCTCATCCCAAGCATCTCTCAGCCCCGTGCCCTTCTAGGCACATGCGGAAGTCAATGAAAATTTCCTGCAGCTGAGTCACCAGGCCAGGAAGGACATTTGGGGGATAACAAAACTCGAAGGAAACGAAAGCACTTTTTTTTTTTTTTTCAATTTCATTTCTCCTCTCTGTTGAGGACAGGGCAGGCGAGGAAGGAGGCAGTGCAAACAAGCCAGGCCTGACTGGATGAGTCATTTCTGATTATTTCCGTCAGGCAGAGCTGGCGCCAGCAGGGCTGTTCGGGAGCTCCTCTGGAGTTTCTGGGTGCTCAGTCCCTGTGGATGGCACACACTCCCTGGCTTTGCTGGTGTTGGTGTCTGGCAGTGCAGGGAAAAACCTTGTGCCAAGGGTGTCCCCCCACACACCTTCCCCTGCTCCCCCTGGAGCTCCGTGGGCTGCCTCAGGGGTAGAGTTTGGTCCAGGGGATCATTAATGCCACATCTGTTCTGCTCAGGGGGATGAGAGGTGCATTCTGCACATGGTATGAAAGATGCACATCCTGCCTTGATGCTTCCCCAGAGCCCAGGGGAGATGGGGGACCCATGGTCATGAAGTGACCTCTCTCAGCCCTTACAAACCCACATTTCATTTCCAGTTCCACAACACCTCCTCCATGTCATTAGCAGCTGTTTTAATTGAGCTTGTGAGAAGGAGAAGTCACAGGGACTCCACACAGGCTCACCTCCATCTCTTCCTGTCCACAGGATCCATAATGTCAGGCCTTGAGGGCACTAATTGGCCGTAATTATCCTGACCAGCCTCATCTGTGGGCGGACTCACCCCCACAACATCTCCCAGTCCTCTGCCCAAGCCTCAGGAACCCCATCTAAGCTCAAGCTTGAGCCTCTGGTCCCTGCTGCCTTGGGAGGGCTGCTCTGATGTCCTGGCTCTGATCCAGTCCCTTGGACAGACCTTGGATCTGTGCTGCAGGCATCTCATCTCCTGGCTGGATGGACCCTCTGGGGTTAGAGCCCTGTCTCTGTCCCCGTCTCCTGTTACTGCTGAGAAGGTTTCCCAACATTCCCAAATGGATTCTGGATTTGGTTCCTTATGCTGGTGTGCCTGGGGACATTGATGGAGGCTCTGACCCTGTGCTCAGACCCTGTGGGCTGTCACCTCGCTGCTGAGGACGCTGCCTGTGCTGGGGTCACTCTTGGCCCCTGGCTTGTCCCCTCCCACTGTTCCTGCAGTGCAGCTGGCAGTGAGACACCTCTGCTATCATCTCCTCCAAGCTCTGGCTTCTCCCCAGGGCAGTGTGTGAGGTGGAGGAGAGGAGATGCCGCCTCCATCCTCTCTGCTTTGGGCTGTGATTTCTGACATGTCTCAGCATGGTCTCTTTCCTGTGAAATGTTGCACAAGAACTCTCATTTTTTGGGCAGCCTCTGGTGAAGCTGATGCACCACCACTTTCACGCCGCTGGCTCAGCGAAGGACAGGATGTCCCCCAGCTGCTTTGGCCCTCAGGGTAAGGGACCACAGTTCTGCTGCCTGGCTGTGGTTCTGCCGGGCTTTGCATTTGCTAAATCTCCACTTTAATGGGAATTGTGTCCCTGTTGATGTCACTGCAAGGGCTGCTCTTGCTGCTGAAGTCCCCCCTGGGTAACACGGAGGTTGCTGGGGACCTCTTTGGAGACTGTCACAGGTGATGGAGGAAGGCTCATTTCTTAAGCCTTCAGAATCCACCCTTGAATTCTGCCACAAACCAAATAATTTAAAAAAGAGAAAGATAGATATGTGAGAGTCATCCTCCAAGGAGGGATGTGATGTCAGCTTGCTGACTCTGACCATAACCCCATCACAAACACATTTTCATTACAATATCTAGGCACCTTTACCTGTCTTGCTCCACACATTCTTTAACTGCATTTATTTTTCTGATTGCTGGGGTTTTATTCTAATCAAACACTAAGGAGCAGATAAATTCATAACTTGTTCTAGTGCCATCTCGAAATTATCAGAATTAAATCACTAAAAATTAGACTGGAATTGCTTCCATGTCCTATTTCTCTCTGTCACCTCAGCTTTGCTTTAAAAGCTGAGCTGAAGCCTCTCTGCTGCTTGCTTAAAGTCTAAGAGCCCTAAAAGTCTCAAAGTTGAAAAAAGGAGCCTGAAGTCCTCATCAAGCATCATCTACCCTGATTGCTACTCCATACAAAAGCCTCTCCAGTGCAGTCTCCTTCACACCCCAGGTCCATCCTTCACTTAACCCTGAGGTAGTTGATTGACCTCATTGGATAAAAATGGAAAAATGTCTCGTTTTTAATATGTTTGAGGAAACTGACATCAGGTCCATTATTTTATCTTCCTTAGCAAGATAAGGCCACTTCCATTTCCTGGCACAGGTGCATTGACTCACGACTCTTCTTGGCCGTAATTGTGAGGGTTTCCCGCATGCCCACAGTGAGTTTCTGTTCTGTGGACAAGCTTGCCCAGTGGGTTAGAGCAGACAGAACCTTGGAAGAGCTCCTGGCACAGCCTTCCTGCAGCCCCTGTGTCTCATGACTCTGGGCAGAACTTCCCACACAGGATGCATCTCGGATTGCGGCTTACAGTACTTGGTGCTCCCCAGTGTCCAGCTGTAGGAAGCAGACTTTGGAAGAGATTCTCATTTTTCTAATTTTAGAGTGTCCTTCCAGGCTGTGGGACTTGGCATGGCTGTACCTGGCATCCCAGGGATTTGGGGAAGGAAGAAGAGAATCACCTTTGGCTTGTGATTGTGTCCTGAGTCAATCAGGGCTTTGACAGGGAGCTGTGGAGAGTGAGCACCCCAAAGAATTGTGGAGGATCTTTACACACAGAAAGGGTAAAGAGGGTTTAAACAAGCCAAATAAGGATGTCTCATATTGTAAACGGAAAAGATTCAAAGTGACTGAGTAGAACAGAAGAAAACAGTGAAAACTTATTCCAAACTCTCCCACCTCCTCCTTGGGGACAGGTTTCAGGCCCCTTTCTCCAGCCCAGCTGCTCCTGCAGAGCTTTCCCCAGTGCACCATGTCCGTGGTTGTGTTTTCCAGCACAGCTGGGAATGCTCAGTCACCCACTGAAACCCCAAACCCAGCACGGGGCTCTTCTGCCTGACTCCTTTGTCCCCTCACTGGCACCATTGCTGGCATCTGAAGGGTCCCCTCTGCATCTGAATGCTGCATCTGAATGTCCCCTCAGCTTCCCTCCTCCTCCTCTTGCAGAATAACAACAATGCTTTCATTTTTTATGTAAACAAGCACATTATTCAGATTATTCAAATTAAAGGAAAACTTGGGCCAGCAGAGGGGCTTTCCAGCACTTAACAATTATTGCCTGCATATCAGCCTTTCCCTTTCCAAAGACTAAACGAAACACCAAAAGGTCTCCAGGGAGTTGTGAGTCATCTGGCTTCCACAGACAGGGCTTCAAATCTTGAGAAAAGGGAAGCAGAGCATCCTAGGCCAGATCTTCTACTAGAAAAATAAACACAGCTCTCAAAAGCTTGATGTCCATCCAGAGCAGTGGATCTTGAGCCTCCATCAGCAGAAATGTGTCTGACAAAGCCTGGCTTGGGGAGAACTGAGCATGACCAGAGCAGTTCTCAGCATTGGGTGGTTTTTCTCCTAACTACTTTAAGACATCCAGGGGTGACAGTCCCAGGCACAATATCCTGCTCCAGAGAGTGGCTGGGGGGTGTCAGTGTGAAGAAGGGCTTGAGGTGGCCCCTTGGGTAGCTCACAGGGCGTGAGGGGGACCGTGGTGCCAGGGGATCTGCATGGGACCCCACTGCTCCATGCACCCACTTAGAGTCTGGTTAAAAAGAGGTTAAGAAGAGGGAAAGGTGAAAAAAATGTCCGAGCTGAGCATGACTGACAAGGACCTTCAGAGGGGCTCCTTCAACCTTCAGGAGGTCTGAGGAAGGGGGAGCCCAGCACAGGGGGAGAACTGTCCCCCACAGAGAGTCTGACCCCTTTCTGTAGGTCCCTGCAGGATCTGGGACGCCTCAAGGCTGTGGAGGGAGGAAGGTGATGGAAAGACACCCAAAAACTTTGAACAGTAAGTTTTCCATCCATTCCCCTCAGCCTAATGCTGACTCCTGCCCTGCCCTGAAGCCAAGGCTAAGCCAACTCTGTCCCCAAGAAAAGGCTCAACTACACCCCCTTTCCCCTTTTCTTCTTCCCCCTCACTGCCCAGTTATAAGCAGGGATTTTGGGTGGAAAGCTTGTGTTCCTCTCCATGGTACTGACATGGAATGTGATTCAATTTCTGCCAGCATTTGCCAACTTGCTGCTTTCAAGCCAGAGGGCTGGTGGCAGCACCACTCACTGTTTCTGTTTAATGCTTTCCAGGATTCACAAGCCATCCAGACATTTGTGTTGGCTCTGGGCTGAGTGACCTTGCATGGAACACCAAACTTTGCCTTTCCTATGGCTATGAATCCCCTCTCTGAAAGCCCAGGAGCTCTTAAGTTTACATCTGCAGAGAGGAGGATTTCACTTCCCTTATAACTTTCCCTGTGTGGGTGAGCACAGAAGCTGACACAATTTATTTAGTCTTTCCAGGTATTGTCTGTCTGTCTGTAATCCTGACGATCCCATATGACACGGAAATCCCCACGGGTAATGAAGCAGTAGCTTCTCCTTGAATTTGGTTCAAATTCTTCGGAAGAGGCATAACTGGGGAGGGGTAGAGAGGATAAATTGCAGCACCTCCTTGCCTGAGCTCAGAGCTGAGCCTGGCCAAAGAGGCAGAGCAGCATCCTGTGAGGAACAGCCCTCCCAGAGCCACCATGCTCACTGCAAGGACAGTCCTGCTGCTCGTGATGCTCCTCACCCTCTCCCCACGCTCTGATGCAGGTAAAGCACCTCATGGGCCACTGCTGCTGGCTGGGACTCGGGGCTGACCTGTTGGGGTAGTGAGGAAGGAAACCCCAGTGTGGAGCAGGGATGGTGCTGCTGGCAGGAGGAGCAACCCCTGGCCAGGGCAGAGCAGCGCATCCTGGGGTGCAGGGAAGGATGGAGACTGCTCCTGGGGCTGGGTGGCTTTGGCAGAGCTGCTGCAGGGCTGGGTGATAACCTGGAGCATCCTTCTGCCCCGGGAAGGAAGGAGGAGGGCACCTGAGGCTCCTCACGGCAGCATTTGCAGAGCTTGGGGGATGTTGTGGTCATCAGCCTTGTGATGGGGGAAGATCCTGAAGACAAGCTGCCTTCCAGAGCCAGCATTCACCGTCCCTCCTTGTTTCCTCCAGCCCCTTATGCTCCAACCGAGTGCTGCTTCGACTACGTAAAGGGCCCTCTCCGGCTGGACAACCTCGTGGGCTTCTACTCAACTCCCAGGGAATGTTTTTTCCCAGCAATTGTGTAAGTCCTGGCAACTTCCCTACTGCTGTGCTGTCTCCTGGGCTGCCACGGGTTCAGTTCACCTGTTCCATCTGGGGACAGGCCAGGGACAAGTCTGTGTAATCTCTATGATCTTCCAGCATGAAGAGGGAGGACGTGACTGTCTGGGCACTTCTGCAAGGCCATGGCAGCTCCTGAGGGCTCTGCGCGGGCTCTGCAGCTGCTGAGCTGCAGGATCAGCTGCTTGTAGGACACCAAGGGCCCAGGGGCAGCACACAGGGACAAAGGGAAAGGAGAAAGATTGCTGGGGTGGGAAGATGGTGTGAAATCACAGCTGTCATTCCTCACAAAGCTTCACCTTTAACCTTGGCAGGTTTGAGACCAAGAAAGGAGCCAAGGTCTGTGCAAACCCAGAGGAGAACTGGGTGAAGAGAGCAGTTAGAACGCTTATAAAAAAGCAAGGACTTCGTGCCCCGTGATGTGGAGTGGGTGCCCTGGTTCAGGCTACCCAACATCCTGGTGGGAAGGGAGGTTTACAGTCACCCTCTCAGAAGGGGCCATGGATGTTCCAGCTGCTGGGAGAGGGCTCCCAGAGCCCTGCGCTGTGTCCACAGCCCAGCACCAGATCCTGGAATGCTGCTGACCCTGCCAGCACCTGCCTGCTGATCACAGCCACAAAATAAAGTTTACTTCATGTGATATCAGAGAGTGGTGTCCTTTCTTCTCCCAGCCCCACAACTTCGCTGCTGCCTGCAACTGGGGCTGGGATGGTGGCTCTTCCCACTGGGTCTCACTAGGGCAGGAGGGGAGGGGGATGGATGGGACCAAAAGGGGCTGAAGACTCCTCTGAGGGTTTTTAGATGCAAAACTGCCATCAGCTTCAGGCTTAGAGGTTTCAGCCTGTGCCATTTGTGGTGCCCTGAAGGAGCACAGCCTGCCCACCACGTGTGCCCAGCCTGTGGTGACTCTGAGCTTGGCTGCAGAGGAAGGGTTTCCCTGCAGAGCTCCCTGGGCAGGTCGAGACAGGGGATGCTGAGGCAGACAAAGGACTCCTGCACACACAGCCCTGGAGATTTTGCCCCTACCAGGGGCCATGGAGAGCTCAACAGTGATCCCTGCCAGGGCTCTGGGAGGGGGTGCAGAACTGGAAGGGCAAGAGTGAGGAAAGCTGTGACTTAAAGACAGTTTAATAAATAAAGCAAAACTGTCACACAAGCAAAGGAAAATAAGGGATTCATTCTCTCCTTCCCATCGGTGGGCAGCCATGGGGAGCAGAGCAGGGCTCCCTCACATGTAACAGTGACCTGGGAAGACAAATGCTGCAACTCTGAATGCCCCCCCCTACTTCCTCCTTCTTTCCATGACAGTTCAATAAGAGAAAAAATACAACTGAGAAAAGGAAACCTACCAAAAATAACCCCACCAACTGATAAAAACCCATCACTTTTCATCAGCCCAGATGATGCTCAGACAGTCCCTGAGCAACAGCCACCTGGAGACCCTTGCTGCCAGCACTCACAGCTCCTGGGGAAGGGGATTTTGGCTGCAGCAGCTTCAGGGATGCTTTCACAGCAGAAGCAAAACCCATCCAGAGCTGAGGAATGACCCTGACACACTGCAGGTCTGTAACCCGAGGTGTCACAGGCACCAAGAAGGTGGAGAACTCTGGGTGCACCAAGAGAGGCTTCAGCCTGCAGAAACCTCTCAAACTGCTGCCTCTCCACTTCAGGAGTCCTCAGGCCATGGAGTCACCCTGTTTGGTTGGCCTTGGTGCCCTCTCCTGACAGCTGTGGCTCGGGTGCAGCACTAGGCTCTGGGCAGGGCAGGTCCAGCCCAACACCAACATTATCATGGGCAAACAGTTCATGTTCTCTCTTAAAGTATTAACTTTTGTGATTATCCACTCAAAACCCAAAACATTTTATGAGTCAGTGAATATTTCCCACCTCTATTATTGTCCATGCCTATCCATTTTAATTTCTAAAGTAGGGGTTTTCCTCAGTCAAAAAATTTGTATTAAATGATTAATTATAGTGAGGCTACAGGTGGTTTGGACACCCAAAAAAATCCTCTGCAGAGTCTGTACCCTCTCTTCTCTCCACCTGCCTTTGCATTTGCCTAACCAGGGGCTCCACACCTGGGGAAGAGGCTGTGCCACTGATGGGGATGGCCTGGGAGGGTGCTGGGAACACCTCAGGCACTGCAGAGGAGGCTGGAGAAGACTAAAGCAAAAGCCAGAGATCAGCCACTGGGGCAGGGACACAGAGGGAATCCCAGTCCTCCAGAGCCTCGTGGGGCCTTTCCAGGCCTTCAAACATCCAACATATTTGATTTTCTCTATGAAGAACAGATGGTGGAGGCATCCACTAATGCTTCTGGAGAGTGGAATAAATAGCTAAGGGAAAGGAGGAGAAACTGTGTGCCTCAGACAAGCCTGAAAAGGAAGCTCAGGGTTGGCACATAAGGTTTTCTGCACCGGGAGATGCTGGTTGGAAAAAGTCATTAGCTCAGTTCTCCCTGTGCTTTTAACCCCTGTCTAGGAGCTGGTGTGACCCTGCTGGCTGCTGGCCCCAAGGATCTGTGCCCTGGGGACATTTACAGGGAGGGCAGGAGAACCTGGGGGTGATGCAAAGTCCACAGAAGAGGACTCGGGCTGCTGTGTGTCAGGCATTTTCTCCCTGCAGAGCCCTGCCTGGGGACAGTGGCACTAGAACCCAGTGGGGCTGTGCCCAGCTCTCTGCGAGGCCACCCTGCCCCATGCAAGGCCAGCAGACCCCATGTCCTGCAGACCATTTCCTCTAAACCAGCATTTTCTGCACATTTGGTCTGTTTCCTTCTCCTTTCTCCCTTCAGAGAAGTCGTGCAGACATGAGATAATCTTCAAAGAATCCCATTTTCACTTTTCTTCCCCTCTGAGAAGCCTTGGATTACCTCACCCCCCAAGCCACAGCCAGATTCCCTCCTGTGCTCCCACTCAGCATCACTGTATGTGGTCCCACCAGGACCTCACTTTTCCTTACACACAGCAGCCTCTGCCCTCCCAGAGAGCAGATCCCTGCATGGAAGCTGGGCTGATGCCCAGCAGTGCTCCGTGGTGCTGTCTGGGATCTGTGCCACCTGCCCCTCCTCCCTGGCAGGACTCTCCTGGGGCTGTGGTAGGATCTGTCCCATCTCCCTGCAGGAATGGCCTGTCTGTGCACTGATAGCCACAAGCCTCCATCCCCCTGACTCCCGTTTCAATCCCAGTGCTGGTGTGGGAGGCAGAGGCAACACATGGCCTGACTCGTGTTCAGATCCAGACTCTGCTCACACACCCCACTGCCCCTGCCCCATTTCTTCCCCTTCTGTTCTGTCTGTTGAACCCATCAAAAGCATCCCTGAAACCTCCTGCTCTGGGGTCCCTTCTGAATGGGTCCAGTGTGGCTTCTTCTGCCTGACATCCCATCCCATCCCATCCCATCCCATCCCATCCCATCCCATCCCATCCCATCCCATCCCATCCCATCCCATCCCATCCCATCCCATCCCATCCCATCCCATCCCATCCCAACCCATCCCATTGTGCTTTCCTGCCTAACCCAGTGCTCTCTGTGTGGCCAAGGTGCCTGGGCAGGTCAGTTTGGATGGGGCTCCCTCGCTGGCCTTTGACACTGGGCAAACCAATGAAACCCACGCAAGCGCTGTCCCTGCTCAGGGAGTGTGGGCTGTCTCTCCTGTTAGAAACAGATGAGCATTAGACTTCATGTTCTGCCTGCACAGGAAGACAGTTCTAATCTGCTTTCAGTTCCTGGAAGCTCCCTTGCCAAGTCACGGCTCCTCCACAGAATGCAGAACCGCTCCTTGAACTTCTTCATCGCTGGATGCATTTCAAAAATAAATGACAGAAACCCCCTTGACCCTGGTTTCCTAGTACACGTCCAAAATTTTTGGAAATGCAGCTTACGTAGGTGGAAGGCAGAGGATAAATGACGGCGTGGAGAGAGCCACAGCCACCAGGCAGGGCAGCACAGAGGACAAGAGCCACCACACAGCCACCATGCTCCCTGCAAGGACTGTCCTGCTGTTCAGCCTGCTCCTCACCCTGCACCACACCACAGGTAAGGAACCTCAGGGGCCACAGCTGCAGCTCAGGGCTCTGAGCCCCCACTGGGTACATCCCATTGGGGAGGTCAGGCAGGAAACACCAGCGGGGAATGATGCTGCTGACAGGAGGAGCAACCCCCTGGGCAGGGCAGGGCAGCACATCCCAGGATGCAGGGATGGATGGAGAAGGTGCTGGGTGGTCTCAGCAAAACCAGACCTGGGGATAGGCTGCAGGAACTTGGAGGAGGCTCTGGAAATTGTTCCCCAGGTCTCAGCTGGATGTGCAAGGGGTTGGAGGGAGGGAGAACATGCAGCTCTTTGGAGCCTCCCAAAACACCCTTGCAACTTGTGCCTCTGCTTCAGAAAGCCCCTAAACTTCATCCCCAGACTGAGCACCCCGACCTTACCGTGTGCTCTGGGGGCTGCTGCAATTGGGGCTGTGAAGTGCCAGGTCCCAGGCCGTCCCCTGCTCCACCTCTGTCCACATCCCAGTCCTGTGCCTGCTGTGTGAAGGGTGACAAACCCCTTTCATAGGATGCTATGGGAGCTGCTGAGACGCTCCACAGCCTCCATGCTGTGTTCCCAATCTGGTGGTGCCATTGTCTGGTGGTGCAATTCACAACATCTTCCCTTCTCTCCACAGCCCACTTTGCACCTGTGGAATGCTGCTTTAAATATGCACAGAAACGCATCCGACACCCTCAAAGCTTCTACGAGACATCCAAAGACTGCCCCAAGCCTGCAGTTGTGTGAGTATCCCAGGGTTTGCTTTCCATCCCACATCTGGGATCCCAGATCTTTTGCTCCCTCATCCCATCCTGCCCCACAGGCAGCTCGGTCCCAGCAGCTCTGGGGAGTGGGCAAAAAAGGGAAAAAATGAGGTTTAGTGCTTTCTGCTAATGCTAATGGTCTGGGAAGACTCAGACACTCACCATCAGCCCATGGAGGGCACAGGCTGCTGGAGATGGCTCCAAGCCTCGATCCAGGATGGGGCTGCAAAAAGGGAGCGAAGAAATAGCACACAGGAAGGAAATGGCTCATGGTTCATGTTTTCACTCCTTTTCCTCACTTTCTCATTGCAGGATTGTGGCTGCCAATGGTGATGAGATTTGTGCCGACCCCAAGAGGGACTGGGTGGATAAAATCATAAAACGGCTTCAAGGGAAAAAATAAAATCCATCCACCATCTGATTCGCCCCTCCAGTGTTCCTGTATCTCGAGGGAGCCAACGGTGCTGGCAGCTCTTCTCCAACGGGTGCTGTGGCCGTGGGCACTGCGGGAGGAGCCGTCCTGTACCCTGGCAGGATCAGGTGTCACAGTGCCATGGATCAGTCAGCGAGCTCCTCCTGCTGTCACTGCCCTGCAAGATGTGCCTGTGGAGCAAATATTTATAATAAAGCCTCGTTCCCACAAGTTGCTGTTTGAATTTCTCCTTATTCTCCAGACCAAGCAGCAGATCCTAACAAACCCAGGGCATGCTGCAAGCGAAGAAAGCCTGTGCCACAAGCTTGTATTTCTCCAGGAGCAAACTGTCCCTGCTTGACTGGGAATGCGACAGTGGAGCCAGGCCTTGACCCACAGGTCCAGGACTCGTGGGTGAGGTTACCCTCACCCCTAGGCAAAGCTGTACATCCTCAGAGCATCCTCGCAGCCCCAGGGGCTTTGCAGGTGCTCCAGAATTAAGGGGAGGGTTCTGGGAGAAGATACTGATCAACCAAACCATTAATACCTTGAGAGCTTCCAAATGTGCTGGTGGCCACTGTGAAGTATCTGAGGGAGTAAGAAACAAGGTCCACAGTGCCAGGAGGGTGAGGACACAACCCCTTCAGAGGTGTCCTGGCTGCCTGCCCCTCTGCAGGGCCAGGGAGGGGTGGGAGCAGTGTGGGATCCCAGACACTAAAACCAAGCTGCTGGCCCATCTCACGGGAGAGGCGCAAACATACAAGGGAAAAACCTCAGAAAGGTGAAAGCAAGGAATGTGGCAAATGATCCTCAGCCTAAAGCTTAATCCGTGTTTTATACTCATGGCTAGAAAACACTTCAGGGCTGTATTTTCTAGGACACTGAACAGCACAGGAAAAACATCCCTAATGACATTTTTGCCTCTGAACTGTAAGCACCATGGGAGGAAGCAATGGTGGAAAAGGAAGCTGAAGCAGAATTAGATGTTGGGAGACAAACACCTCAAGGACTGTCAGAGAGGACATGAGCAGCTTTCCCTGGTGAGCAGAGACTGACAAAGCACACAGCTCCACACTGGCTCTTGCACATGGATGTGTATTTTAATAAAAATAATTCTGTCAATATACAGCAGAATGTCAATTTCTTTACCATATTTCCAGTATATTTTCATAGGCTTTTTCTCAGTTAAAATCCACCCCCCCAAGCCCCTTTTTTTTAAGTTTTCATGCGAAGCATCAGATAACTTAATTCACAAATACTAAGCGTAGACTGAACCAATGTGCACAGTTTGTGTAATGTCCACATAGCCAATGTTGTACCAAAGAGGTGAAACTCCCTTCCAAAGGCGATGAGAAGCCTGGAGTGGCACAGGGAGCTGTGCTCAGTGGCGCCTGTTCCTCCAGGGCTGCCGGGAAACCTGCGGAGACCTCACACCCCATGCTCCAGCTGAGCATTTCATACCTGAGTTTTGAGCAACCAGCAGGAGAGAAGAGTTCACTGCGTGCTGGGCAGGTCCTGGGGCTTGCACTGCTGCGTGCAAGAGCTCCGGGGGCCGCAGCCTCCTCCCGCCTCCCTGGCTGCACAGGAGGGACAGAGACACAATCCCAATCCAGCGCCGGTGCAGTCCTTGGTCTGGAAGTCACCATACTTGTGGTTTTCAAATTTTCTTTAAAATCTGGATTATCCCCAGAGCTGCTGCTGCTTCTCCTTTCTCCGAGTCTAAGCCTGTGAGAAGCCCAGCATACAAAAATCCCTCTGTGCTCCCTTCAGGAGGAAGGATGCAGCTAAAGTCCTCCCGAGCAAAAGTGTCCAAGCACACGCCTGGACCCGAGTGGAGTGACCAGAGAAAAGGTGTCTGCCTGGCCATGGGACTTTCAGCAAGGAGCAGAGGTTTGCATGGCCTCCAGGAATGTTTCAGTGGTGATGTGAGTGTAATTTCAACATGGGACTTGTGGCTTTCCTGCAAGCAGGAGAGAGTTAAGCTTCCCTCCTGGAAATGAAAGAGCTGGCAGGATGTGTGCTCCTCAAGCCTGGATGATCCCCTGGCTTGCCAGGCACTGCTCCAGCTCAAGCTGCAGGCTCTGAGCTCTGGTTTGGGATGTGGTGAGAGGGACTGACATGCCAGGTTCACTCATCCATCACCTGCCACCTCTTGTTGCAGGGAAGGATGGCGGAGAGCAGCTAGTGTTGTCTACAGAAGAGGCCTCCAGGCTCTCAACTCCTCCCTTTTCCTCCCAGTCTGCTCCCCTTACACAGCCCCAGCAACACTTCCTCCAGCTCTCTGCCCCTACACAGAAGATGGGACAAGGGTCACAGCCAGCTCTGGCTCTGACCAACTGCTGGATTGCAGTTCCCTCCATCACTTGTCCCTCTGGGACAGAAGGACCCAGCATGTCCCCTGCCACGTCCCCACCAAGTCCTTCCACAGAAACAGCTTGGTACAGCTGGAGACCCAGCGCTCGCTCTCTACAAGAGATCTGCTCTCTCCCTGACCCACCACTGAGGCTGCTCTCGCAATGGCAGGGCTGGAAGATGCTCCTTCTGAAAAGGGGACTCCTGGGTGGACATTGCTCCTTTTCCCAGGTGTGACGAGGCCTCACTGCACCCAGGACTGGAGCGTGAGGGACACCTGCTGCCACAGGACAGTTCAAGTCTGCACTGCTTTATGGGAAGAACTTGCTGATCCCATGTGGTGCACCACACAGCTTCATGGCACCTACACACTGCTCTACAGCCTGGCTGCCACAGGTCACCTCCTCTATCAACCCCAGGACAGCAGAACTCTGAAATATGTGTCTAAGCAACACGTGCTACGTATTAACACAGACAGGTACCAAAGCACAGCTTCAATGCTGAAGGAGGAGATGGTTCATCATCCCCGATACCAAAGGTGGAAAACGATACATTCAATCCCCAGAACTAGTTCCAGCAGCTCTGGTTGCTCCAGTTTTCCAAGGCAGCCTCAAGAACAAAGTTATTTAAAGAATTGTAAAGATGCCTTAATAAAATGTGAAAAACAAGGACACAGCTTGAGGACAGACTGAGATGTGACTGTGAAAAAGGAGAAGGAAGAATATGGGAAGATCTTAGGCGCAGGTAACCGTGAAGAATGATGCTCCCAGAGGGGCCCATTCTCCATGGCAGCCACAGCTGCACCTCCTGGTGTCCAGATCCAGTGGGCAGCAGCACAGTGAGGACCATCAGGAGGCTGGAAATAGAAAGAGGCTGTAGCACCCATCTTTCACCACACACACCTTTCACACATCCCAAGGCAACAAGCTCCAGCTTTGGTTCACATGGGGCTGAGGGAGAGCATCCACTGGACAACCTTCCCTAAAGGGCTGGATGCTGCATATTGTCCAGTGCTTCACTGGGAGTCCCTCTCTGTTCTGCTGGCCACACACAAGGGCTCAGCTCCAAACAGACCCCAGAAGAATGGCAGAAGTGCTGCCAGCCCAGCTGCAGGCTGATGGGACAGTGTATGGTGGCAAAAAGGGACTGTGACCCTGGGGACGGACCTGCCCCTTTGTGCCAGCAGGGAAGAAGAAGCCAGGAAGGGCAGCTGGAGTTGCCACATCTGTGCTTGGCACAGACATGAACCACACAGCTGGCCCTGGTCTTGGAGCAGCTCCCACAGCACCCAGCACTGCAGATACCACTGTGGTCATGCAGTTGGGAGGACACTGAGATTGTGGGAGGCAGAGAAACAAGAAAGGATTGCTGGTAGCAGTAAGAAATTTTCCCCAAACCAGCTGGCTCTGGGAGCACACTGAAGGATGCACAGGAAATAGACTGCTGCCCTCCTTGCTCACAGGAGAGCTTGACTGAGAGCTCTCTCAACCCTCTAAGCCTTAAAATAGCTTTGGTTAAATACTTGCTAAGGTAGGCTCATGGAGCAGCAAGAGAAATCATCTGGAACAAGATGATTCCAAGAGGAACAAGAAGATTTGGCTCCCCTGGTACAGGAGAGATATCCACAAACTGGAATGCACCCAGCAGAGCCACTACAATGTTCACAGACTGGAGCACCAGGTGTATGAGGTGGATACTCCTTCAAGAAACACTTATCCCAGCTACTCCAGTGCATCTCACTCCGAAGTTCTCCCAATGTATTCTTGATGCTCTCACTCTCAGCTTGTGGGGGCAGCATGAACTCTTGTTCATGGGGAGAGAACCCTGGTGATGTAATTCAACTTCATGAAGCTCTTTCCACAGAACTCCTGAAGGACACTTTAACCAAGGCTCCAGGTCTGAAGTTCCCAAAATGCTCCTCTCAAAAGGACACTTAACAGGCAGGGCATTGGACTCAAACCCAAAGCCCAGGATGTGTAGGCCTGAAATCAGGTTCCACCAGGTCCCTGTGAAATGTTTTCCTTCTGCAAGGCCTTTGCTGCAGTGCCAAGTGTCAGGAAGATGGGTGGGGTGTCCAGAGCACAGAGCTGGAGTGTTTGCTGCTCTCTAGACCACATTCAGTGTTATAGACCCCATTTCACTTTAGCTGTGCTTTTAAAAAGCACTTCAATAATCCAAGTTTCAGCTAACATGAACCATCAAAGAGCAGCCAGGGAGATTCAAAGGCAAGAGGCTTTGAAATACAACCTGAGAAAACCATATCAGAAATCCCATCTAGGAATCAAGGGTAGGTTGGGGCCTACATGCCACCACACACCACAAACATGCTTATCTTCCCCAGACTGAGTCATGGCCACATTAATCAGAATCTGAGTACAAGAAGCAGAAACCACTGGTGAAACCACCAGAACACTTGAAGTAAATTAAAAAAACCCAAATAACATCCATCACACATTTTTTGGCACCAAAAATACCAGATATCTAGGAACATCTCTTGGCTGATTTTTTTAGTGGTTTTTTTTGGTAGCAAAACCAAAATAAAAAAGGCGCTCTAGGACAGTCAGCAAAGCTTTGCTGAAAGACCAAATGGGGCACTAATATGACACATGATGAAGAGACTTGTTTAAAGAAACCACAAAGAGAAGGAACCAAAAAAACCTCAGAAAGAGATAAATATGGTGTTGCTACAAAGATGAGAGAGGTCTGACTGCAGCCAGACTGCTGCAAAGTGGTGACTGACAGCAGAGGAAGCTGCCAAGAGGGGAAGGCAAAGCAAGGTCCTGGAGTATTTCAACCTCAGTACCCAGAATCAGCCCAGCAATGTGCTGCCAGCCTGGGTCTAAGGAATGGAAAGCCTGCAGTAGAATCCTACCAGGCAGAGCTCACATGCTGCCTTGGCACCGCTGGGACCAGAGGCTTTGGGAAGGAAACCTGCCCACTGAGATATCTCTGCACTTGCAGCAGGGCAAGGACAGCAGGCTGGGCTAAGATCCATCAGCAGAGTTGAAAAGCAACAGATGAGCTTTCAGGCACATGTGCTGTTCCCCAGAGCTGGAAGAGAAGACCCAGACTGGCAAGTTAAATTCTTCTTGGGACAGCTCTGTCTCCCTAGAAGAATGGCTGTGGTAGAGCTCCCTCTGCTTTTTGCAGCTGTACCTGTGATCTGACAGAAGTATCTCCTCCAGCTCTAAACCTCCTGTTTTCTTAGACCACCATGGCTCTAGCACTGCCCCTACACACTGCACACCTTCATCCAAGGAAGGGATAATGTTCCCAACCATCTCCAACACCATCTGCACATTCACTGCCACAGCCTGCCTAGGCACCTGCCCCTCTGCTCTGCCTTGATTTCAGAGCTCATGTGCCAGCTGCAAATCCGTCCTGCAAAACCAGAAAATCCTTAAAGCTTTGGGCTGCTGCTACTTTCCTTCTCAGTGGCACACAAACTCTCTTGGTGCTTGAAGCAACCTCAACAAAACCTGTTCATCTTTCACGGACCTTCAAAAAAAAAAAATAAAAAATTGTGAATGGTAACATTTATGTTTGGTTTGAGCTCCCTTGGGTCCTCCCCAGAGCAACTGACCTAAAATGAATTTGGTGCAGAATTCCAACTCCTCCTGTTCAGCCAGGCTGAACCTGCCATCTCCTAATGGTACAGCAGAGAATGCAAAGCACATGGTGCTGCCAGGCAGCCTGGCCAGGTAACAGAACATGCTCAGAAACACTCACAGGTGGTCTGAATGCTTGGTAGCACTCAAGTCCCTGGGCCTGGCACACAGCATGGACACATTAGTCCATCTTACTCAGAGGTTACTCACCCACAGACCCATGCTGGTCTCTTTTGGGCCTGAAATTTTGATAATTATCTTAATAATCCCTAAAGAAACCCTGCTGCTCCTTTCTGAATGGCTCAGGCCCAACAGAGCTGGTACTGAGCCCGATCTGCAGCAACCTGAGCTCAGCTTTCCCACCTGCAAGCACAAGCACGGCTCAGCCCAGGTTGCTACAGACACTTCCAAAATTTAGAAGTGCTCATTTAGATCAGTGTTACAGGGATGGGAAAGGGCAGGAAATACTGTTATTACTGTGTTAGTGGCAGAGCCCTCCTCCATGGAGAAAAAGGGGGATTTGCTACTTAATTCAAAATTGTCAGCCCACCAGGGCATCACCCACAGATATTTCTGGCCAACTCACATGACCTGATTCTACCCATACAGTGGCAGATGACTTCATATTCATCAGTCCTGTCCCTCCAGCTGTTCAGAGCTGAATTTAACTCTTTGTCAGGGCCATGAGATGCTTCTACAGCACAATCATCAACGTGGGCAATGTCAATCTTCTACTCTTCCCACTCACAAAGCCAAGATTGAGAGCTTTGGGCTCCAAAGAGAGGCACCACGAAGGACCAGACTCCTGCAATTCCCATCATTAGAGTGACAGGATCTACCTCACCCTGAGGGGTCGTATGGTGTGTGTGGACCGAGTCTGTGGGTAATAAATACATCAGTGACTTTGTGGAGGTGGAAGAGACCTTTTTAATAAACATGATTCAAATAAAATAATAAAAAAAAAAAAATCCCTCTGAACTGCCACTGTGAGAAGAGTTCGGATTACTAGCACGGATGATGCTGTATGTGCACGATGGAGGGAGAAGGGAAGAAAAGAACAAGCTGTCACCAACTTGATGAGCTTCCTCAGTAAATCAGCATAAACCAGCTCAGCAAAACTCTCCAGATAAAATATTGGTGGAACCATGAGAAACAACTCAAATCAAAACAAAAGAGAAAAATCCCTACATCAGAAGGCGCTACATTAGAATAACCAGCGAAATACCGAGTGCCGCTGGAGCCGCAGCAGTGGCGGGGAGACGGGGCAGAGCTGCCAGTCTTCCCGGGGTCAGGAATGGCCACACAGTGAGGGACTCAATCCTTGCACAGGCAGTGTGTGCGTGCTAGAGGGGTGTCGGTGGCAGGGAGGTCAGGCTATCCAACGAGGTGGTGGTGCAGAGTGGCAGCAACAGAGGGTGAAGGGCAGCACTCCACGACGGCAGCTCCGTCCCGCTCGGGTGTCAGTGCAAATAATCGTCTACTCTGGCAAAGGAGCAGGAGCCCAGGCCCACGCGAGCCATGAGCCGCAAACACTCCGAGGCCTGGCCCAGGGCGAGCATCAGCGGGGGCTGCTTTGGCAGGTTCTGAGATTCTGTGGGGGCAAAGAAACAGAGCGGTTTAGGAGGGGTGTTCTGGCTGGTGCTGCTTCACCTGCCACTCAGGCCTCTCTCCGTCCCAGCTGGGCACCAAGCCTGGATCCCTGACAGAAGGTGCTGGCTCTGGAAGGAAGCTGCTCCCAAATACTGCCAGCTCTGTGCCACCACCCATGGCACATCCCACAGCTCAGCAGGGCCTTTGAGAGAGTGCTGCTGTGGTGGCCAGAGCAACAAAGCTCCTGCTGATGCTGTTTGCCAGAAAACCCTTAAAACATGAGATATCAAAGCATGGAGGAAAAAGGAAAGGCAGAAGAATCTGGTCCCAGGTGGAAGGCAACCTCTCCATTTCTCCCGCTTGTGCAAGGCTGCACAGCAGCCCAAGCCCTGAATGAACTCACTCCCTCATCACCATGTCCTACAGTGGCATGTTTTCTGAGAGAACCCTCAGCTGAGCTAGACAAGGTGTCTGGTAACCTTGTGATGAAGCATGTCCAGACACCACATCTCCCTGGTGTGGAGCCCTCAGCAACTTGTCTGTGCTCCTCAAGCAATGACTGTCAGGGGAAGGGACTCTCCTTCCCAAAACATGCAATTTCTGATTTTTGACTCAGAACAGGATTCCTCATGGGCATGTCCATCAAGTTGTTCCTTTCCCCAGAAGATAATCTCTAAATCTGCTTCTGGAACATTCAGTGTGAGGTGCACAGATGCCAAAGGAAATCTGCCTGGGCACAGTGAGCCAGACTATACAGAGGATGCACCTGTACTCCCTCCCAGAAAATAGGATGATACCAAGGCTGAACTCTGCTAATCCATACAGCTGGAAAAGAGCCCTGGTGAAGTCCACAAAGTTATTCAGCTGGGTTCAGAGTCATGAAGGGAGAGGGGTGGGAAATTCATCAAAGAGATCTGTTTCTTCAGTAAGCAGGGGAGGAAAATCCCGAGGCACATCCTCGGGAGCAGCATTAAGGAAGATGCAAGGAAGGGAGTCAAAAGGAGAGTGTATCAGGGAATCTGTTCTCTGCAGGCTTCCCTCCTACTCCCCTTCCTGCATTACTGCCCTGACAGTCCCCAGCAACAGAAAGGCCAAAGCTAAACACAAGTATTTCTGAACTTTCCCTAACACTCCCAGACTTGCCTGCCACAGGACAGCCCTTGAGAGGAGGTATGTCTGGGGAAACACTCCCACAGGAACCAGATCTTACCCAAAATAGCACTATTGAGAGCAGCACACACAGGTTCCCTCTGGATCGGGTCCAGCTGTTGGCCGACGGGGCAGTTCCAAGGGTCTGAGTAAGCTAACAAGCTAAAGGCGTCCTGTGACAGAGCAGAAAGGCACAGTGAGATCAGGCAGGGCTGCAAACACACAGGAAAACCACCAAGTCCAGCTGGGGCACCTCCTGCAATCACCATGGTGACAGGTGCCTACCTCCTGAAAAGAAATGGCCCTTTTCTTCTTGGCCGAAAGGGACCACAGTGGGCCATCAAGACAGTGGATTAAAGAGGGTGCCCCTCCACCTGGTAGGGGAGCCAGCACAGGAAGGCAGGTAGTGTCACCTGCAGAGAAGAAGAGCATGCAGCTGCTCCAGGAAGCCAGGCAGGATCTGTATTTCTTCTCTCACGTGCTGAGAATTGGGTGTAGATGCTCCGCATTCATGTTTTGATCTCTGATCCCCATGTAGGTCTGTTCTTGCTCAGCAGGTGCAGAAGTGGGGCCTACCCATGTGTCTGCAAGGGAACCCACAACCCCAGACCTGGCACAGAGAACTGCTGCAATCCAGCACAAGGCCTAGGCTTACCTGAAGCATCTTTTTGTGCATGGTGTTCTTCCCATACTCTCTGCAAAGCTGCTCGCTCAGGATCTGCAGCTCCCGCCCAAACTGGATCATTCTCTCTGTGGCAGCGTGGTTCCCTCCACAGAGCTGCCTCTGGGGGCAGCTGTCTTCTAAGGAGAAGCAGTCGAGAAGGAACAATCATCGTGCATTCCCCACCAATGCCCACTGTGTGTCAGGATACCCACAAACTCCTACCCCTTCTGGAGCAGGTAGCTGCTTCCTGCCCAAGTTTATCCCAGTGGAAGCTTTCTGTGATCCCTGCCCTACAACAGACAGTAGTGGGTTTTGTCATAGAGCCTGGTAGATATAGGGAAGATTTGAGCTTTGTTTAATGCCTGAGAACTACCTAGAAATCAAGTCTCCTGATAAAATCCTGGGAGCTTGAAACTCCCATCTGTTACCCTTTCATGTGTGTAGCACATCATATATAACCCAGAAACCCCTGGTCTAACAAATCCTGGACTCAGAAAACTTTCAGTCAGAGATGTCAACACCACCAGCTTCCCAGTATTAGTGGCCACAAGAGCCCTTATAACTGGATGAATCAGTTTCAGAGGTAGTGTAGCTGATTAATCTGCTCCCTCCTGGCTAAAGCACCCACAAACAAGACAGCCATGGCTGACAGCTGTGCTGAGGCCACTCTGCAGCTGGACATCACCAGCCTGGCACAGCCCAGCTCAGCTCCCCAGCAGGCATTTCTGCCAGGTCTGCTCTGAGCTCAATTTCATGACCAGAACAGAACAAACCTTTGACACCTGTTGCTTTCCCTGCTCCAAAATTTCACCAGCACTGCTGTGAGTCTATGAAAAGCCAGACCAAGTTTTAATTCCAGGACAGATTATTTTTCCCCATGAAGCAGGCACTTCATTCACTGGGTGGGGAAAGGAGCCCAAAGTACATGCTTTTTCCCCACAATCCAATCACACTTTTAACTTTTGATACCAGCTCCTTTTTCCCCTTTATCCCTCCTGCCTCTGAGGACCTACCCATGCTGGACTCATCTGTCTGCAGGATCTCTTCGTGTTTGTAGGTGCCATTCATTATCCTGGTGGATGAATTTTCCAGGACTCCGTTGGGGTAGTGCTCAGCCTCCATTTCCATCTCACTGTCACTGAGGTGAAAGAAGGGAAGAAAGGTCTAAATTAAAAAGGGAAGAAATGAAGAGCTTATGTCCCAAACAGTGCCCAGCAATGGCCAGCACACCAGGAAAGGTGCCAGTTGGACTACAGGGAGCCAGATAGTCCAAGTCAGTGCTGCAAAAATTGTTGCAGGCTTCTGAAGACAACTTATGAAACAAGGTTTCTGTTCCCTAAGTGCCTGTCATAATTCCAGGTGCAGAACATTTTGCATTTTCCCTTCAGGAAGTGGTGATCGTTGGGACAGTAAACAGCAGCCAGGTAACAGATAACACACTCAAAGACTGCACAGGAGGGAAATCTTGGCTATGATACATCCCCAGTCCTTACAAACAGTGCACTACTGAACACTTAAATGTCCAAGACAGCAGGCTGACTGAGACTGCTGATTAACTACTGATTAACTGAAATTATGAGAAGATCTTACTGGAACTTGGGCTCTACATTAAAAAAAAAAAAAAAAAAAAAAAGACAAATCCAGCATCATTAAATGATTCTGGTAAATTGAGTTTGAACATGTGTTTCTCACTCAGTTACATGCTAGGTGGCTCTCCAGAGGTCACAACTGAGCCTACAAACTGCAAGCCATGCTCAGCACAGCACTTGAAGAATGAGCGCCAGCTGCAATTAGCAAGAGATTCTTTTAATCACGACACTCTCCACTCAGGCCTCAGACAGTGTGGAGAGTGAGCCCAAAGGAAGCTCAGTTTTCACCACAGTTCATTCTGCTCCACACTCCAGAACAGGCAGCAGTGACTTCACTGAACTGCTGGATCACCTGTGGCTTCTTGGAGAAGGGAGGCTCAAGTCTGACCTGCTGTCACAGCATGAAACAAATTACTGCTGGCTCAGAGGCTCACCTGGAAGGAACAGGGCAACAGGTAGCCCAAGGAAATTACTCAAGAGGGCAGTGCACCACGCCATTGTGGCCTGAGCTGCTGCCTCACCCAGTATAGGGCAGGAAAGCTGCTCAGCAGGAACAAGTGCCTGGCTGAGGCAGCAGAAACACCACCAGGCTGACTGGGAAAGCTTCTGGGCAAACTATCACACTGGGATCCAAAGGCATCAGTGTAATGGGACAGCTTGGTGCCTGAAAACAAGACCATCATAATATTCCTTATGAGATGAATCTCCAAGCCTGAGCCACAGCAGGGGAGCCAGAACAGGTTTGGGTCTGCTGGGATAGTAGTGACCTTGTAGATAATCAGTATTGCTCAAAAGAGCAGGACAGATGCCCTTCTGGATCCTTGGAAAGCAGACTGAGACTTTTCCCACCATCCCACCCCCCTCAGATGTCTCCAGAGAAAAAACAGTACCTGGTTTCTTGATTACTCGTACTACTGTGCTGCTGAGATTTGGTAGAATCTGTAGAATTGGACTCAGAGTAGTTCACAGATGAAGGGGAAGAGGAGGAGGAAGATGAAGATGATGAACTCAGTGTTGGATATTTACTGTGACTCTGTTTGCTTTTTGTGGACATGACTCCATTGCTACAGGTTGGACTATCTGCTCCTGAAAGCCAAGAAGAAAATAAAATGAGACAAGACTGACATTGTCCCTCTGTTGTGAAGCCAACAATTTAGCAAGACAGCAAGCCCCAAAGGAAGAAAGCAAAATAAGACTGCAGATCTTAAATTATGGTTCATCATTCTTAAATTCAATGGGGTTTTAGAGAAGATGCAAACGAGTATGAAAGGAACCCCAGCTCACAGCAACATCTGAGCTTTGTGAAGTTCTAAAAACGAGCTGTAAATTAGAGATTGGCAGAAACAGTTCACAAGTACAGAAATTATTGCTGAAAGGAGAACTGCCCTGGCTTTCCATGATCTATCTAAAGTTAGGGATGTATGTGATTCACACAACACTCAGCACATAATAGCAACACTCTTAATGAGCACAAGCTAACCTTCCTTGCTCAGGAGAACAGAAACCACTGAGAGTCAGCCTTGAAATTTCACCTGCTCCTCCACAAAAGGTGCTTATCAAGCTGCAGAACACACTGACACAAGACACAAACGTTTATTCATCACCACAAGTTTTATATGGATTCAGAACTGACAGGGGCTAAAATATTTTGGAAAAACCTCACTAAGTGCTTGTCTTCTTCATGTATTCTTCTTCAGACAAGCAGTATTGATCACAGGACTAAATGATCACATCACTAAATGATGTGACCTGGCATGGCTGCTCTCCAGAAGTAATGGTGATATATACACATTCATCAGCTGACCCCACAATTACATTTATAGCAGGGAATGTATTTCTATTTTCTATCACAGTAACACAAAAATTCAAATGGGCTGTTTTGAGCATTTTAATGACAAAGACAGACTAGCCTGTTCACAAAACTTCTGCTTCATCTCTGAAACATGCCCTGATGAAATTACCACTCTTTTGAAAGAAAAAGGTCTGACAGAGAACTGTGGAAGATGATGTCCATGTGTAAAGACAAATATGTATAAATACTGCCTTGCACTGCAGTTGCAGATGTAGACATGGGTATTACCAAGAGCTTTTATGGACTGATGGGATCATTCTGACTTTCTAGTCAAAGGAACACACCCAGGGCTTCTCACAGCACAACACAGGAAAACAAAGACAGTGGCTTGGAAAGGTGAGTGACAGCTTGGAGGTATCCAAGAAATTGTTTTCCTTTTCCTTAAATATTTGCCTGTACTCAGTTTGTCACATGCTGCAGTGGGAATACCAACCCCAAACACACTCAGATGGCTGTGAGCAGCTCACAGTTCAGTGAAGCAGCTCAGCCTGTTTCCAAGGGCCCTGCAGGTCATTTTTCCTGGCTCACTCCATCTCCAAAGTTGCAGTCAGTAATTACCTAAGGAAGATATCTTAGGTGTCCTCATTTATCTTGTTCTTTCCACTTCAAATTCTAAAGTTTAACTTCCCGAACTCTGAAGAGCTGATGCTCCAGAGCTGGGTTTTACTGGAACAGAACTGTTCTCGTTTCAAATGCTTAGAGCCTGCAAGGTTAAGTCCATGGGGTAGGGAGAAACTTTTGTGCAATGCATCCCCCTGACCTTTTGCTCCACTGGAAAAGCAGCTTCTATTCAGTTCTTTCTGGAAAGCAATTATTTTGCAGATTCCAAGGTACAGAAAACAGGCTTTGCTTTCCAGACCTCCTCTCGGCACTCCATCAGTGAAACACTGAGTCACAGGTAGCTGCAGTAGAAGCCTGCCTTCAAAAGCATATTTATTCTGAAATAAACTTGCTCTGCAGACAATCGTTGAAAATAACTGATGCAAAACCAATTCTGTGACAGTGTAGAGACACCCGTGGTAAAAGAACATCCCCTCAGCTGAGGAAGGAAAGGGAAGGAACATTTCAGAGAATAACACATAGAAAGCAGCAGGTAATGCTAGGCACCACCACATCCACCCTTGCCATCTGCTCTCCTCATCTGGAGACACAGGACACTTACCAGTACTGTGAACGTGTGAGTTGCTTGATCCATGTCTAGGACTTAAGCTGGGGGAGCCGGGGTAGCTGTCCTGGGATCTGGGGCTGCGGGCACTGAAACACCGCACTTCACTGTCCGTGCCATTCACCATCTCCACAAACTGCCGGCACCTGATTTCATGGGAGGCAAGAGGGACAAAAGGGTGTGTGACAGCCAGCATGCTCTGCACTGAGCCTGCCTTAGGTCCCAAGTGGGGAAGTCCTAGAAACTTTCAAAAAGACATTTCAGACTCCTGATGCCTTTGTATTGTGATGCTACAGAGGAAGGAGTTCAGAAACTTCAATTTTGATGCTAATGGATGTTGAGACATACCCAAAAAAGCAAGTTTAATTCCATTGTGCTAAGAAAAAACTGTTCCTTTGCAGCTTTCACCTCCAGCTCTTCTGCAGGTACTCCAAAATACAATTGTGGAGCGTTTTTTTCAGGGAGAAGGTACTAAATCTGTCAAATACTATCATTCCTTCACGACTCCATCAACCTAAAAATACTGGTGGCCAATGGAAAATAGACAAGGAAGAGTAAAAAATGCAATATCCACAGTGACAGTGAGGACAGCTCCTCATTTAGCTTTACTGGGAATTGTCCTCATATGTCTCACAAGTCTGGGGAGAGCCACTCTGTACAGCTGGGAGAACTGGGACACTTTTTCCTTTAATCTCTACCCCAGACAGCCTTTTCCATACATCTGCCTTTCTAGGAACCTTCACAGTGACTGAGACTGCTCCAGCACTGCAAGATCTCCACAAGACCAGCAAAGAAACTCCACTGAAGGAATATCTGGCAGTTAGCAGAACTAAAATTCACCCACCTATGCCTGACCTTATGAGGCAAAGCTATACTGGGTCTGAGCAGCAACAAAAGGCCTACATCTACTGTGCAGTGGACTCCCAAAGGGAGCTCAAACAGTTTGAATTCAGAGCAAGGTGTGCAGCCAGACTGGATGTTTGGACAGGTTCTTTTTCCCTCCTTCATTTGCACATTTCAGCATTAGGGAGCATAAAGCTTTTCATACTTACTTTAACATGAAGAGCAGGTTGGGGTTATGTTCTAGGAGGCCAGGATAGAGCTGCTGGGTGGCTTCTATAGCCTCTCCCACTCTGCCTGCTAATACTAGCTTCTGTATTCCTGAAAGCAAAAGTAGACCTAGTGACACACAGGACCAGCCAAAAGAGCTGTCTCACCCATTCCACCCAGCTCCCCACCACCACCTTGCACAAGGGCTCGGGAGAACTGGAGACCATATTTGGTTTATTATGGATTAGAAAAACCCTGTGAAATTGTTAGAGTATCTGTTAGTAGCAAAAAACCATCAAGAGCAGAAGGATCTAAAGGATGAATTAGGTAGTTTGGGCTGCTCTGAGACTTTAGTCCTTTAGTCACAGAGCTCTGCAGCAATGGAAATGAAAGCAGGACACGCCAACTGGATGGAAACAAGGAGGCTGCTGGGGAAGTAACAATTTCAGAGTGCAAGTCCTAGGTCACCCTCATATTACATTCTCTGTCTGGTTCAAGCTTGGAAGCAAATGTATGGCTCAGAATGAGATAAATGGAGTATTCTTAGAGGGTCTGTGGTCTTAAATCACAGCACAGTACTGCTCCCACCATATTCCTACCACTAAGCAGATGTAATTATATCAACAAAACTGTTCCTCCAAGTCCACCTCAATGTATTCCCAGAGAAGTACCCTAGAAACAGCTCAACAAGTTGTACACTTCTAGGAGGTGCAAAGATACAAGGCAGAAGGCACTTATCAAGCTGGGTGTTCATGTCCCATGTATGTTCCTTCAGCAGGTCAGAAGACACAAGTGCAAGACTCAACTCAAGATACTTGACAGCTCTGAGAAGCTGCTGATCTACAGCAACTCACATTTCTTTTTTCTAAGTGTACTTACAGATAAGAATTAAATGTACTTAAAACTAAAACTGCACTGTTTTTCCAGCACTCCCTATAAACAGTAGAGGGAAGGTCTGGAATGGCCCGTGAGGTGCTTTGCAAGCAGGGCCTCTGATGACAACAGCCTGTGGCTTTTGCAAGGTGTTGGAGCAGTTGGAAGCCCAGTCTGGTAAATCTTCATTAACAATCTCAATAACAAACTGCAATGACTTGTCTTGTCTCCCACTTCTCAGTGTCTATCTGGTTGTTATTGTAGTTGAAATATGGAACCAAAACCGTGGCTCTCACACCAACACAAGAGCTCTCATTTTACTCTCTTGCACGTCCATTTTCTCGTCTCGCTGCTTTTGACAGCTCTGCTTTGCCTTGTTTGGCAACTCTCACAAATGTCACTCCCTTTTATATTTCCCCCTCTTTTTGTTTTCCCATCTGTGTTTTCCTCACACCTTTTATTCAAGCCCCAACTTCAGGGCTCGGTATTCCTTCCCTCCATCTGCCTTGTCACCTGTCCTCAGACAAATGAGCCCGCACCATCTCGCGTGCCTCCCGTCAGGCTGTGCCAGTTAAACCCACACCACTGGGAACACTGGCTGGGGTCAGGGTTGCATAATGCATGACCTGGAAAGCACAAAGCCCATCAGCACTAACAGGCAGCAACTGCAAGTTATTTAAAAGCAGAGTCCCCAAATGAACCCGAATGCTGGCTAAGCACATGCAATGTATGGAGAGCAAGCCACAAAGGGGCACAATGCTCTGATACGTAACAGTCACACGAGAAACAATTCACAAAGGGAAGGGAAATGTACAGGGATGTGGCCTGTATTCAGCAGCCAGGAGAATGCAGAAAACACACCAATGTTCTGCCACTCTGCAGGCTGAGCCTGTGAATAGAAAAGCTTAAAAAAAAGGTACAGCAGGAGAAAGCTGCAAGCCTTATTCTGCAGGACCAAAAGCGCTGACAGCCCTACCAGCTGAGAGATGAGCCACTTGGGAGCAAACAGCAGCAACCAGAACAGGCAGAGAATACAAATTCTTCACCCAGTGTGAGTTTAATATATTGGCTGTGAATTTGAAAACCCTTCAGCATGTAAAAGTTACCCGAAATCACAATGTGCAGAGGGACTGGAAGAGTCCTTAACCTGGAGCTGCAACAAAACTAAATGGATGTGTCTGAGTCCCTGTGCCCAGGCCAATGGAACTGCCCCTGCTGCAATAGCCTGCAGTGAAGAGCTCAAATCTAAAGCGATCTCTGGAGCACAATAATCTTAGCTCAGGTAAAGGCCAAGCAGAGCACACAGGGGCGGGAAGGAACAGGGCAATTCTCCAAGCAAAGATGGAAAAGGGTGGAGAGGGCACAGTGATGATGGGAAAAGTGCTCCTAGCAGAGGTTCCTGAGCTCTACTCCATGGCCAGCAGCGTGCTCTGGACAGCTCTGGACTCTCATGGAGTAACTTCCACAGCACTCACTCCTCTGCAGAGTCCCAAAGGAAGGACACTTGAGGAGTGACACCTGAGAGACTTACTTTGTCTATTCTTTATTGAGGTCTGTTCTTCCTGGATTGTGGTGTCTGTGACTCTGGCAAAGGCAGTTGCTGTTGAACAGTACCCATGGTGAACCAAATATGATGAAACCATACTAGAAAAAAAGAAAATACAAAGAGATGATGAGGCACTGGTGAAACAGAGTCATCACACTGGAGAAAAAAGAAAACACAACTGAAGTTGCAGCTTCACTGAGAAACTCAGCTTGCTTAGGACATAACCAAGGTTCTACTTCTGGGTCTAAACTGCATATTTACAAGACAGGCACCTGGTCCTGGAGGTGCTCTAGGAGGGAGCTCTAAATTCACTTTACAGAGTGGAAAAAAAATTTAAAATATTAATAATCTCAATGCATATACAGTATTTATTTTTGACTGCTGTCCAAGGGTCACTTGTAAGGGCTCAATACTGTGTTACTGCCAGTGACATCCTATATAGAAATAAATCTGAACCTCAGAGAGGTTGAAGGCTTCCAAGTGGATCTAAAAAAGAAGAAAACATTCTGATCCTGAATTACTTCCATCACTTACTTGCCAGCAATTATATCTTTAGTAGTTCAATCTCCTTATGAATTCTGCACATTCACAGATACTTTAATCTGGTGACTGCCAGCATTGATTTTTAAAGCATTAACGTGCTTCAAAGTTGTATTTTCAAAAAATCTTGGGGGAGGGAGGAGTATCACTGTCAGAAAACACAACAAAACCGTCTTCCTAAACAGACCATTTCTAATGCACTTGTGCCTTCCCAAGACACAGTGACTCAATGTTAATGCTCACTGGATTTTAACAAAATCTAAAAAGCCAGCAACAGGATTTCAAAGCTTCTCACGATGAATCTCAAAACAGGCTTCTCTCATGATGAAGCTGGCATTGATCTGATCAAGTCACAGCTCAAAGCACACACTTCAACTTGGCTACTTTCAGTACAAGAAAGAAGTATTTTATGAGTCAGCAATCATTTTTAGGCATAATATTGTATGCAGGTGTGCAATTTTTAGAAGTTGTTTTAAATACAAGTGCTTCTGCCCAAGAGCTCTACAGGAGGAACTCCAGAGTGGTGACCCTGACAACCCCACTGTGCACATCAGAAGAAAAAAATTCTGGAGAACACAAGGAACAAAGAAAGGGATAAATTGGTCCCACTGCAGCTGAATCAACAGCTCTTGTTAAGGGAGGTTCTGGCTCTGCAATTTGGTCCCATTTTGGAAGGCAAGTAACAGCATCAATAACACTCCTGACCTCTGACAACTCCTGCCAACTGTTCTCATCAAGTTCCACTCAATCATTTTTGCAATGAGAAGTGTTTTCAATATCCATAAATTTATAAAATGCCATAATGCTTTCAGTTAGGTCTGGAAGCCTTTGGTTTAGCCTAATTCTTGCCCTTTCATTTCTGAATTCAGATGACTTACATACTGGTGTTTCTCCTATGTTAAGAGTTTTTATGGTGTCTTCTCCCCTCCCACAGTGTATCACCCCAAAATACATGTTCCTCCATTCCTACAAGCCTTCATGCAAGCTTTGTTTGAAAACTTTTCCCATATCTATTTGAAACAGCAGCAATCTGCACAGGAAAGACTATTAAACAGAACAGAGGGTAAAACAATTTGAGCAAAATGCACAGAGTGGCAATTTTTGCCATAAGAGAGCACAAATTAGCACTTAAGAAGTATTTAAAGGCTAACAAAAGGGAAGAAGCTGAACACCAAGGCAATGACTTACTTCTGCAGCATGGCTTGCCACTCTCCCAGCCTGTCTCCTATGGGAAACCGCTTAATGGTGCTCTGGATCTTCGCCCTCCACTCCCTCATGTAGTCCTCGATGTCAAACACAAAGGGCTGCTGCCCAAAGTTGGCATCCACAATCTCTCCTGGAGTCTGGAGACCCACTGTAGGGTAGAGGTTTGACTGGGAAGGAAGAAAAACAAACCTGTACTAAACACAGCTTTCTCTTTCTGGTTCCAGTTACGTGGTTTGGCAAAACCAAAGAGCTGCTCTTTAAACTGAAATGAATACAATGGAATTAGAAGAAGTAACAGCCCTTTGAGTACTTCTGAAGGAATCCCATGACTTATTGTGCACTTATGAAAAGTTCTTGCATCAAACCAGAACAACGGGCTCAATCCCCCAGCAGCCTGTGATCAAGGCCATGACTGCTGTCTGTGGAGGGCCACTTCTGGCTCAGCTTTCTTCAATTTCTACCAAGCCTCAACAGCCAACAGATAATATAACAACAACAGCAGCAATAATAATGGCAATATATAATAATCATAGTAATGAAATATAGAATAATAAATGAGAGGTGTGACATCTTGATCAATGGATCAATGTATTCCCTCCTGTTTCAATTCAACTCTTTCATTCCTTGGAAATTGTTATCTCAGTATTGTACATCTCTGATGAAAAGGGAATAGACAGTGATCTGAGGTTAGGTCTTTGATGATCCCAAGATCCCAAGATATCCACACAAGAAATGACACTACTGATAGATAAATTTTATTTTAAGAATAAGTCTATGGATCCAAATGGAAGCTTTGACCCATCACCAGAACATGGGGAAAATAAAAAGGTTACCACCAGGAAAGTGCCTCTAAAATTCAGCCAAGAATTCAGCTTATAAGGATGATCTAATTGAAAATAGGTATCCAAAGTCTATCAGAAGTTTTCTGAATTCATGCTATTTTAAGAATAAGCTTATGGATACAAATGGAATCCCTGAGCCCACTTAAATGCTGGGAAAAGAGAAACAACATCAGAAAAGGTACAGGGATGCCTGGTTCTCATCACTGCTCCCATTTTCCAAGAGCATGTTCCATTCCCTGTGAAGTTACTTCTGTGCAGCACAAATTACTTCTCTGTTTGCAAAACAGACACAAACTTCACTAATTCTCTGCTTCACAGCATGTGCTGAGAGTCTGCAGGGTGAGGGAAGAAATCTCTCTCATGCCACTCAGGAATTGTTTGGTGTTGGGTTTTTTCCACTTTGCTCTAAAAGAGTGGAGCCAGAAGCTGGACAATGGGCAAGGCACAGGGACACGTGTGTGGAATTGAAGTCTGGAAGGTGCCTGGCTGTGGTGACTTCCTCAGGGCTGAGCCCTGAATATCAGATATTAGAACAGTAAAGGGGCAGACCTCTCTCCTTAAGTCCAATCAAAAACCTAGGATGACCCTCTCCTCCTCTACAGCAAGAAACATGGGCTTTCCTACAATTATCTGGAAAATTTCTTCAACTTAATCTTCACCGTTGCAGAAATGAGGATGATTTAGGCCTGGAACCCAAGAGGGACTGCAGCATCTCTGTTCATATATCCAAAACTGAACTGGGTAAGAACCTGACCAACCTCCTCTACCTTAGAAATTATCAAACTTCAAAAAAACAAAGAAATTAATCTATAAATACAGGCTATAAATTGAAACCAGAGATCAGGATGACTGCATTACTGATGATTCACCACACCTCCTCCTTTCCTATTCCCACACCAAGGAAGTCTCTAGGTCAGAGATGTGCAAAGTAAATGCAGCATGATAAAGGAAGAGCTACCAGAGGAAAATGCTGGAATTACATTTAGTCCTTCCATTCTTTCAAAACTGGCTGACACAGAAATGTCCCTAATGAGGGATCAGATATTTTCCACAGTTCATACTTCAGACTTTTTGTTATCTTCTCAGTATCTTAAACCCCAGACACCTAAAATACTTGGAAGCAACCCCCCCCCGCCCCTGCAATTTACAAGATGTCATGTATTTTTCAATCACTTTTGGCTATGTTCATCTTTGAGCAGAAGCTGCCTATCCTCCACGTCTCTCAAATAATCTCTGAGGTAAATCTCTGTTTTTCACATGTGGGATGTGTTCTCTCTGTTTAGCAGCTGTTGGGAACTACACGTATCTCCAGCACCCTGCCAGATGCAGGCAGACATGATCCCAGAGCCCAGTGACCCAGGAGCAGCTTTTCCTGCCAAATTCTCCAGGAACACCTTCTCTGTGACATTTGGCCCACCTCTTGCCCTGATGTTGGTCCCCAGTTGCTCACGACCCCCTTGTTAATCCTGACCTGGTTTTTAACCCCCTTGTCTCTTTGCTCTCCTATAATCTCACCCTGGGCTTTTCTGGTTTTTTTAATCTCCTATTATTCCTTCAAACCTCCAGGCAGGATAGACTTGATCCAGGCTTGTGTAAATACGAGTTGGGCCTGAGCACTGACTTAATTTGGAAAAAAAAAAAGAAGAAAAGAAAAAGGAAACTCCCTCTTTTCCTCTGTGGGAATTCACTCCAATTTTAAGCAGTTATTTTGGTTTTAACTTCAGCCTGTGCTAAGACAAAATGTGGTTTTTCCTATCACTATATTTTTGTACAAATGAAAACACCCTTTAGAGGAAACTGAAATAAGCCAAAGAAAGTGTGTTTCAACACATGTGTCTCTGGTTTTCAAATGAAAGTATCCATTTCAATTTCCTAATATTGTGAATTTTGCAAAATACTGCCTTCACCATTTGCCTCTGAAAGGGGAATTTTGGAACAAGCATTTCAAGGAAATTATTTCTAATCTGGCAAAGTTTCGAAAGGTCAATTTAATTCCTCGTGTAATCTCACTGATATGCCAACCCTAACATTTAAGCTTAAAAAGTGTAGAAGTAATGGGGCTTACTGGCCAAGCTTCTCAGTGATGTGTGTTACCAGAAGAAGCTTCAATACCCCTAAGGCTGTAATGCAAGGAAAAGCTCTTCCTTAAAGCCCTCCTGGAGGGGTAAGTAATGAGGAATGAATCAGAGCCAAAAAATCCATGTGGAACTTCTCAAACCAGAGCACTTCAAGGGTCACTCAAGTAAGTCTGCTGTTCCCACTCCTGTTTACAGTTAAATTTTCAGAACTGCAGCTTTAGCAGGTGAAGAACACAGACTACATTCCTTCTCTTTCCTATAACGGATACTTCTCTTATTTACCTTACTGGATATTGTGTTTCAGCCTGGATAACAGAACTATAAAAAATGAAAAACATCACCTGCAAGCGATCAATTTCATATTCTCTACTGCCTCAAGAATTCTACAATCTCTGACAACATTCATTATATTTAAACCAAAGTCTATCTTGGGTTTGGCATCCCCTTCTTTAGAAAAGCAGGTAATCTGAACTGTTTAGAACAGCCTATAACCCATGGACAAGGAAGCAAAAAGAGCACATGGAATACATTGGTACCTGCAAGGGTGAAGGAAGAAGGCAGTAATCCAAGGGAAGGACATTGGAAAAGAGAATGCTGAAGTCAGGTGCAGGCATCCTTAGGATGAAGCTGCCAACAGAGCAATTTAGCATATGCAGAGGGATGTCCTAGAGCCACATGGAGGCAGAAGTCTCCTATCCTTGTTCACATCCACAGATAAGGGGTGAAAAGACCCTGTCAAGCTTCTCTTCTCCTCTTTTTAGAGAGGAATTACCTCATGAAGGATAATTCTCAATCGCAGGAGGCCTACAGGGCATCAGCTGTTCTCCTCCCTGGCCCAGAAAAACAATGTTATGGATTAGCTGCTGCTAATAAAAGCCAGAAGGGGATTTCCCCAGAAAACAACTCACAAGGCACAGAGACCACTTACACACCATTTAGCCACTGGAGATTCCACCACAAGGCATCTGCCAAAACCTAGCCTGGCCATCTCCCAGTTTCACACTAAGACATCTCCTCTGCACAATACACACAGACAAGCCCCAGATCCTGTAAGGATGACCCGACCAGATCAATAAAGAGCAGGATAGGGAGATGTCAGGGGCTCAGGAGAGTTTTGAGTTCAATCTCATTGGCACTGTGAGACCTCACTGCAGCAAACACCCTTCTGTCTGCTCTGCTTCCCAGCTGCTCAGCCCCTGTGCCTAACAGAGACTCAGCACAGAGGTGAACAGCTTACACATGAACATTAAATGTCTGTGTCAGCTCACTGTGCACTCCAGGATCAACAGCATGCAAGCTAAGCTAAGCAGGAGAGGGAATTTCAACCTGCCAAATCTGTGCTGTGAAGTTCCATGGCAATGGTTACAAAACTAAATGACAAAGCAGTGGTACATGTGCTGGACAGATATTTTTGATCAACACCAGTCTAAATATCCTTTGTCTATCTCAACATGGAGACTGCTCCTGTTGCAGAAGGAGAAGCAGTCTAGCCAAATGAAATGACAAAGTGGTGAAAAAATTAGAAGGAATATGTAAATCTGTGACTACTAATGCAATCTATATCCAGAGAGAAAACAAACAGCACCAAAAACTAAGGGGCACATCAGAGAAGCATCTTCTTGCTATGGATGCAAGGTTATCACAATACCTCACTCCAAAAGGTTAATCTTCATGGAAAGGTAAACTATTCTTGTACTTTAATAAATTGTACTTGGACCAAGTGAATGAACTGCTGTGAAACAACCCACATAAAGAGTTTCTGGTTTAGAACACACTGCAATGTTACCTCAAAGACCCTAGGACACCTAGAAACACCCTGTATTGACAGTTGATGTGAAAAGGCCAATCAAATAACCACAATTTAAGTGCAGGCTGTAGTTGGGATATGGCAGAAATCTGTAAAGCCCTGAATCCCATTGGGAAGGTGAACAGGGAGTGCTAGCCATTATTTCTTACAATACAAAAATTGGAGGAACAAGATATATGTTTTCACAGGAAGTACAGAACGAAACAAAGCAACCTTTCCTTCACACAACAGGGAAGTCAGCCAAGAAAATGGATCACTTTGGAGGCCTAAAGAAGTTACCAAAACAAAGAAATTAGTCAGAGGAAATTAATTTGGGGTTATTAAGTACAAAGACAGGAGTGCAACCTTAGGGACAAGAAGTCCTGTGTATGAGAGATGGATGCAGTGGATGTGTTGATGTATGCCTGACCTGGTTTTACCTTTTTTCAGTGAACACATCCTCCTTGTCCAGGAACACTTGGGTCTAGAAAAGAGGGAATATTTTCTTGTTCGTGACCCTCTGTGCTTTTGTGAGACCTGACTAGACATCAGTGTAACTGTGCACATGTACTCCTCCTCAGAGTGGAAGCTGCATTTGGAAGACAATGGCCTGTAATGAAGTTGGCATCCTTGCTTTAATTCCAGCAGAAAGAGCAACATATTCTTAGAGGCGGTGAGGGATGAGAGGAGGCATGTGAATAGCCCACAAACCCAGTCACAGGATTATGAAGTTTCAGAAAAAGGAGCATTCACATCATTCAGTAATGTGTGTTATCATGTTTTTTTCAACAGGGCATCAAACAGAAAAAAAAAATAAATCACACCCCCACACTCTTCCCCCTCCCTTCTGTTTGCATTCTTAGTTAAAATACTGAAAATAGGTGTACTTACAGGGAGGTCTGTAAAGGCTATACCTGTGGGGGGAAAAATATTAGAATTAAAAAGACAAAGGATTTTTTCCCTGCTTGCCTACATCCTTAACATGCTACAAAACATTACTGCACTTCAATAAATCCCAGCTCTGCCCCTGCATTTCACTATATCATGTATTTAGAAGTAATTTCCCTCCCCAGTCCCCTCCTCTGCAAGTTTTTGCATCTGGAGAAAGGTTCAGGAAAAAGCCTAAATGTTTTCAATATCTCTCCCAAAAATCTGATTTTCTGAAAGCAGCTCTTCTTTCCTTTGCTTCTCCCTCTGTTACCATGAAGGAGATAGTTTTCAAGACTTGCTTTGGTGTTAGAAACAGAGTTTTAGTACAAAATTGCTTTGGTTTAGGCTGTAATTGGTTCTTCTTATCAGCCAGAGAAACAGGAATGAATATTCAGCACTTGGCATGACAGCTGGGGAACAGCCTTGCAACAGGACCGAGCTGCAGCCAGGAGCACCTGAGAAACACTGTGCAAAGAACAGCCTCATCCTCAACTTGGCTGATACAATTCCAAATAGAAAAGACAGGAAAAAAAGTGTATGGTTTCCCTTTTTATTTACGTCTGGCATATCAGGAAAGAGCCATTGCCTGGGATGGCTAACAGAGTTTTGGCTAGAGACAACACGGGCCACAGCCAGGCTACCTAAGGCCTCTGCATCTGCCTTAGGTGCCAGTTACTGCTCCAAAGGATGGTGCCCACAGGCTTTGGGTCACCCTCACCAACAACACAGGGGACACTGCTGCCACCACCTCATCAGGCTGAGCTAAATCCAGACTTCCAGCTAACATTCCAGGAGTCAGTCTGGAAGCTGAAGTCTTTCCCCATGTGTGCTCCCAAGAATGCTTTCTTGTCCCCAGCCAGAGGAAGGCTGGTACCCACACCAGTACACCCAGTTCTCACACACGTCCCACCTCTCCTCCTTCCCTTCTGCCTGGCACTGGAAGGCACTGCAGAAGCAGAACAGCACCTTCTGTTTTTAATTTTAAAACTATTTTAACCCAGAGCTGCAGTGTAACATTACCAGATCACTCTGAAATGGTAATTTAAACTAGTTTTGGGAGTCGAGATAGGAAACAAGTAATTTCTATTCAAAACAGCACAGATCCAAATCAAATGCTTGGAAAGAAATCCCAAATATTTTACTAAACAAACAGCCCAATAAAGTTACATTAACATCATGGCAGATAGTCAGTATGGTTTAATGAACATCCTGGCAGTTTGGACCTTGTTTATTGAGCACCCTCTCTACAAGCCAACCAAAGATTGTGCACACAGGTGATGTTGAACATGTGGCTGAGGAAAACATTCAGTAAGCATTTCTCTCACCTTGTCACTTTTTCCAGATATTGTTCCTCACTCAAACCTTTTTTTGCACTTTGCAATTATTTTGCTCAGCTGGATGAAAAGGTGGATGAAAGCTTGTTCCTACCCTTATGCCAGAATGAGGCCAATCTCCTTGAGCCAGCTGTCCACTGGAGTCTTCCTCTGCCCCCAGCATCTCTCAGAGCCAAAGGTGGCAAGGCTTGTGTAGCTGAGTGGCTGGAAGCTGCTTCCAGCACCTGGACAAGCACATGGTTTTTGAATGGACTACAAGGTGGGTGGAACACTGTCAGGATGGCAGAATTGTGATCAGCAGCTCAAAGTCCAAGAGTTGTCCCTCAGGGATTGATGGGAGGGCCAATAGTTTCTTGTCTTCACTAATGACCTGGACAATGGGACGAAGTGTGCTCCCAGCAGGCTCACTGGTGTCACCAAACGTGAGAGTGGACAATGGGCTGGAGGGCACAGCTGGAGAAATGATCCAGCACAAGCCTCTCAAAGCTCAACAAAAGCAACCTAAGAGCCCTGCCACCAACCAGGTTGTGATACTCCCAGAAAACAGGACAGGATGAGGCTGACTGGAGAGAAAGGAGACCTGCAGAAAAGATTCAGGGTCCTGCTGGTTAACAGGTAGAGCAGGAGCCAGCCCGTGGGTCCTTGCAGCAAAGGAGATCATCCACATCCTGAGCTGCATTAGTGAGAGTGTAGGTTAAAGGATGGGATTTCTCCCTTATTTTCCAACACTTGCTAGTCTACACTTTGGTTAAGATGGTCACTTTAGAGCTCCCCAATAACAGGACACAGTGAGACTGGAGGGAGTCCAGCAGAGGCCAGCAAGACAAAGACAGGCTAAGGGAAAAGTTTCTGCTCAGTCTTAAAAACATTCGGGCAGACACTTATTGCTGCCTACAGCTGTCATATAGGAGGGTATAAAAAAGGCTTTTCTCAGAGATGCATGGTGGCAGGAGACAGGAGGCAACAGAGACAAGCTGCAACATGGGAAATTATAATTAGAAAAATTCAGTATGAATTTTGGTCAAACACTGATTCAGGCCCAGAGAAGTCCCCAGGTGATCGCCATTCTTGGAGACAGTAAAAACTTGATGAGTTTCTGAGCAACATGATCTAGTTTGGGCTTGCTTTCAGCAGGGTGTTGGATGCTTGTCCTCCAGAGATCCCTCCCAGAGAAAATAATTCTATTATTCTATAAATAAACTTATTACACTGCCTTTACAATGAGACAAATGTATGTTTTTCACATTCTGTTATGTAATTCAGACTGATAAAATGCTTTATGCAGACAGCACTTGGTCTGTTGGACAGATATGTCTGCTTAGTGTGTCTGCATCTGCACTGCTACACACCTTCATCCAGGAAAGCCAACAGCAGAAAGAGAAATAATCACAGCTTGAATGTGAAACTGTTTGGTTTTTTTTCTCTGCAGCCCCTCCAAAGCCTGGATCCAGTTTAAAACCACAACCTTCTTAAAGACTTAAGGACTGGACAAATCAAGAGATCAGGAAGCAAGAGCCAGTGTGTGAAGTGCCCCTCCCCTAAGTCCAGGAAGTTAATGTGATCATCAAGGCAGTGCTACAAAGACACTAAATGAAGGTTCAGTGCTAGGGCACAGTGTGATTGACATCTTCACCTGCCTACCAAAGTACTCCCACTTTCCATGACTGAAGTGCACTCACGCATGACCCCATGCACAGAACGTGTTTGTGGACCTTCCAGCCCATCTCTGCGCTCCACCCAGCAACAATCATCCTGTCTGCCTCACAACTGGCCACTTACAGTATTCAATTTGCACAAGACAACAAACATTTGGGTAATCAGACACAGCACTCCACAGCAGGGTACCCCTCCAGCATGTGTTTAGGTAACTGTGATGCAGAGAATCCTTAAGCAGTGCTGGTGGATTGCAATAAGCACAACACGTTCAGCAGTGTGGTCATCCTAAAGAGCAGACTGGCAAATGCCAGCCCAGGAAAATACTTGAATATTTCTCCAACGTGCTGCTGAGGAGAAGCACTGTCAAACCCACATAGCTCTACATGCCCCTGGAAACAGATAACCTCCAATCAGGCCACTTGGATAAAACTGCTCATATTGAGAACAAGGCTGTAGCCAAGTCTGGTATTTTCTGTTCATTTTGGTAGTGAATGAGGGTGGTGAGGCCCTGGCACAGGTTGTCCAGAGAAGCTGTGGCAGCCCCATCCCTGGAAGTGTTCAAGACCAAGGTGGATGGGGCCCTGTACAATCTGGTCTACTGGAAGGTGTCCCTGCCCACAGCACAGAGGTTGGAACATGATCTTTAAGGGCTCTTCCAATACAAACCATTCCAGGATTCTATGATTTTAAACTTGATTTATCTGAAGTTTTGTTTTGAACATTTCAATGCTCTTGCTCCCTGCAAACTTAATTTGAAGCTTTGGGGTCAAACCTATTAAACCTAGGACTGACATCTGCATCTCTCTATGACAACAGATTTCTACATTACCCCTTATGCTCCTCCTAAACTGGCTTCAGAATGGATATTTTACTTTTTAGGTTAACTTGGTCTGTCCAAAAGCCTGCACTAGAACTCAAACTACAGGAAGTTTTCTATGCCAAGACTTCAGAGGGTTGCATGCTCTTTTTATAGCCCTGCTGCTCCATTTACCTTGGTCTGCTGTCAAAGTCTGAGATCTGAGACACTCCTACATTAGTCCCTGAGCAAACTCATCCACTTAAACCCAGAGACCTGCAGCAGTCACATTTCCTCCTCATGTCCTGGTCCAAGAGTTTCTGCTCAAGGGCTGGCACCCCAACATTTCTCCCTCTTTCTCTCCAAATTCACTCTCATCACACTTCTAGCCACATCTCATTATGTTTTTTACTGCCAGGACTCCGCTCAGAACTTGTCAAAAGTGTTTCACCAGCAGCCAGAAGACATTCAAGACATTTTCCAGAACAGAGAATTAAGACTACATACGATGTCAAACAGTTCTCATGTGACGTCTCCAAACAAAGTTCAAGACTTAGCTCCAACCAGAACATCCAGAATTTGTGATGGCCAAGAAAACAGTTCTTATACAGTGCTCCTGATGGATCTGATTAAATGAAAAAGTATGGAGACAATGGAAGATAATAGTTAAGCAACAGAAGAAATTGCAAGGAAAACAAAAGGATGGTGTCTAATTAATAGATGAAACGGTGAAGAGTGAATTGGAAAGACAAAGCTACAGTAATTCCATTAAAAGAAGGACAAATTCAAACTCTGAAACCATGCTCTCAAGCTAACTGGCCTAACAAAGGGGCTGATTAGTCTCATGAATATTCTTGGAATCTGCAGTAGGATTACACAATTACCTCATCTCCTAGAAGGAGACATACATGGCTTCCACAGCTTCATGTCAGGGAACACCTAGAAAAAACACATTCATCCCCTTCCTGGTAAACCTTTGCTTTACACAGCATAGAAATGAGATTCTCAAGTTGGCACTAAATACCATGGAACTTCAAGACCTTCAAGGAGTTGCTTCTTTCAGGGAAGAAAGCATTCTGACTTCCAAGTAAATCACTGCTCCTTCCTCCATTTAGCCTTGGTTCCTCTGCTGACACCTGTCTCACCTCCTCCTCACAGCTCTCTGCTCAGTGCCCATGAGGAGCTGTGTCACCACTGGTCAAGGGGCTCCTCTCCTCAGCATTCCACAGGAAGCACTTCTCCTGGATGCTGTGTTTCTTTATCAGAGACACAAACAGACACTTCTGGTCCTTACCAACAGCCTCCTCAGATGAGGTTTTCATTCTGCTTTTGTAAAAAGGCAGTAAAATGTTCCTGCCGCTTTTGTGGGGTCACCCAGCAAGGCCTGGGGTCTGCTGCTTCCTTCTGCACTTCCATCCCTGTCTCCTCTAACCACACCATCTCTGCTCCATCAGTACAACCATTATGCCACTACAGCTCAAAGAAAAGCTGCTACACAGAGGAGCCAGCTGTGAATGTTAAGGAGAGGCTTCTACCTGTCCTTTTCTCAGAGAGCTCATGTCTTCTACTGTCATCTGAAGAGCTCAAGAGGTCACCCAGGGAACAGCAATGCTTATAACTAATAATATAATAAGATATTATTTATAACAATATAGATTATATACATTATTATATTTATATATTATTAATTATTATAATTAATAATTCTCTAAGCACGGTAACCTTCTTGTCACCCTTCCTGTTTCTTCCCACTGGCACTGTTCACCCCTGGGGCAGGCTGTTCCTCGAGGGGTGATTCAATGTCAGATTAGAAAAACTTGAGCTTTCCATCCAAAAAAAGCCCAATCTTTGAAGGAAAAGGAACACTTAAATTTAAGAAAGGACGACTAGATAACTTCACTGCTGTAAAGAACTCTGAATGTCCCAAACAAAACCAATCTCTGAGCAAGTACACGAGGCAAAGAATCAGAGGGTCATCGTGACAAAAGGTAACACAGAAGTTTCTGAACTGGGCTCTTCATTTGGCTTAATCTGCCCAGACATCCAGGCACAACACAGTCCTGGGTACAAAACAGAGAAGGAGAAAGCAGCAACTTTTCAACTGATACAGCTTATACTATGGAGATTCTGGCCATTAAAAAGAAAGTAAATATCAAATGAACAAACTTGTATTAATTAAATAGAAGACCTGGCCTCCTCCTGACTCTCACACTTTTGTTATGATGAAAAGGAACAGCACTGTCAGGGTGAAAAACAATGAAGCTGGAAAACCACTCACTTCAACAACAGAAAACATCCAGAGGAGCACAGCACAAACCACTACAGGGCTTCTGTGTAAATATATGCTAAAAATCAAGGACAGCAACTAAAAGGAAAGATTTTGTGAAATCTTTTTAACTATTTCATTACCTCAGTGGCTGTTGTTTTATCTTGTCTCATTTCTAAGTAAAAGCTCCTGCTCTACACACCATCAGCCGTTGCTTTCAAGCCTCTACTTGTCTTACCAGTACTGGACTGACATGGGCAGCCTCAACAACCCCAGCTCTCCCAGCCTTTCCTTCTAGGACAGATGCTCCAAATCCTTCATCACCTTGGCAGCCCTTTACTGGACTCTCTCCAGTAAATCCATCTCTCCCTAATATTGGGGAGCCCAGTACTTCTCTCAAGAGCTCGGCAGAAATTCTGCACTCTCCAGGCACACTGCACTCCAATCCCACTCCTTCCTTCAGCCCAGCCAGTAACTCAAAACATCTTTGCTCTGTTAAGGGTTTTGAGCAGGGTACTTTTGGTATTTTTCTACCAATTTAATCTTGAATTCAACAAAGTACAATTGACACAGCAAGGAGAAGCAAAGGAAAGGAGTGCCCGTCCCTCCCTGCCAAATCAAATGAATCCTAGCACAAAAAGTGAGATGAACTTATAAAAACTTACTGCACATCTTATGTGACAAAAAAAATAATAAAAAAAATTATCTGGGGTGGATAACATGTCATCCAAGGAAAAGGTTTTTTAGAGGAAAATGGCCAAAAATTTTGATTTTAGACAAATAAGATATGACAGGTATTTCCAGACATAAGCCTGGAAAACATCTGAGATATTAATTTGGGCAAAAATTTTAAGTCCTTAACTTTAGGACAGTTACTGAAACAAGTGTGGAATGAACCAAACCATAGCTCAGTGCTTAAGTAAGACCTCCTGTACTGAATTAATGTCTGGCTTTGGGAATGCTCGGACCAATGTGCTGAGGCTTTTAGTCCCTTCAAAAATGAAGACACCAGTACCATGGCTTTGTAAGTAGTTGAACAACACACTTCTTTTTCCCACTTCTTTCTTTCTTTCCCTGTTGTCCAGTCATTAGACATCTTATCCAACCTCCCACCTACTGTGCAGTAGCAGAGGAAAACAGTAGAAGCTGTGGATGAAATTCTAATGTATCTAAACAAACTGAGCAGCATGGAAACCATTTTACCTGTTGGGAGTATTTCTGTCTTGGAGCCAATTTACAACTGCTGACAGCTGCTGAGTGCTCTTTTCCTCTGCCATTTAAACCTTACTCACAGGTGTGGGACAAGAGTTACGGTACAAGCAAAGTATTAAAGAGCAGCGAGAGCAGGGCTGGAGCATCCCTCTCCTGAGAACACCTTCCTTCACTTACCTAAACTGTGGCCATTTTTTGTGTAGAAGCAGGTGTTGTTGATAAGGTTGACACAGCAGCCAATCACATCTCCAGTGGTGAATGTGGGGCCATAGGGCTGCCCTGTCCCCGAGGAACAGAAGGAGTGCCCATCGTCACCATGGTACCCATAAGAATGTTTATCCCATCCTGCAAAAGACAAGGGAAAAGAAGAGGACAGCAGTGAAGCCAGTTCAGCAGAACCACACGGAACTACTACAACTCTCAGGACACAGTTTTCTGTGGGAGTTTTAAAATTTGATTCCTACTCCTGATTCATCCCAATATTAATTTTCACATACCAGTAACTGAAAACAAATTAATAGTCTTTAATCAGAACACATCATCTGCGTTTCAACCTGCTTCTCTTTTATCTTGCCTGAGGTGAAACAAACTACTTTTGTAAAACATTTGTGTTTCCCAAAAACAAAATCTTCCTGCAAAAGCATTTAACAAAATGATCCTCAGACACTTGCAGCTTTGTCTGTAAGAGCTGTCACAAGTGTACCAAATGGAGAGAGGCAATTTTTGCATTCTCAAATCTGTATTTCCCTTCTGCAGTTGATAAGGATTTCTGTTTCCCTTGGGATACAGTATTTCCTGTTCTGCAGACAGCTTAAAACACGACCCTCGGATGTCAAAGGGGAGTTCAATGCAAATGGTCAGTTCTAATATTAATATCTTTTATTTCTTCTGCCAGTAACATCGTGCTAAGGCTAACAGCTGGGCTTAGGGATTGCACCCTGTCCACTTGTTCTTTTCTGTATATCCCAGTAACTTCATTTGAAGCATTGCTCTGAATTGCACAATGAAAGCCACATCTCACAGAGAGACAGACTTCTACCAGAAAGTGATACAACACTGAAAACAAGCACCTGTGCTTTATATGGATATGGCTGGATCCTTAGGGAAGCAAAAGAAGGTGCTTTGGCCATCTACTGACCTTTTACAGCCAAGGGTAGTGCAGATTCTGTTAAGTGGGGAGTGATGGCTCTGGCAAAGGGACTGTGTAAGAAACACAAAGATTGTGCAGGAAGTGCAATGAAGCACAAAAAGACTGAGCACACTGAGAATTACAGAGCAAAGCCCTGCAAAAGTGGGCTGCAGCATTTCTGAACCAGAATCTTCCTCCAAAGCCAACAACAATATGAGGGCACTAGAAATCTCATCTTGTAAAATAGTGCTACAACACTGTGGCATCAGCACCCACATGCTCAGGGTTTCTCAGAAAAGGACACAACAGTAAGTGCATGTCTAAGGCCCTGTTAATTGTACAACACCAAATGAATGCCAGTGGGAAAGTCAGGGAATGCAGCAAGACTGAAACATGTCACAGTCCAAGATTTTGGACCTCAGAGCAAAGTTTGGAAGTGAAAGGCGTGAAGGACTCCCAGCAAATTCTAGTCTAGAAATGGTGAGTAATTTCCTCTGTTTAGTCCCACACATCCAACAGGAACAGACTGAGATGTCCCAAGAGTCAGCTCCAAACAAGCTGTTGACAGTAGCACCAGTCCTGCTTCAAATCTTCATGAAAGACAGGGACAACAGCACAGGCAGCACCCTCAGCAAGCACAAAAACGATGCCAAATTGACTTGCCAAAACAAAGGAGGAAGCGATAGGGGCTCTAGAGTCTGTTGTCAAACTTCCACTGCTAAGACTCCATCCAGTAAAAATATCACTGAAATATTTTCTAATTTTTAAAACTGTGGCTCCTTTCCACTATCCCGTTTATTTCTCTGTTGCCTTCACTGATCTATTATTTTAGACTCCCCAAAACCAGACCTGTTACATGAGTGTCAGTTCAGAACTGTTTTAATGAAGCTGTTGGTAAGCTGTATTTCAGATGGTAACTTAAATCAATTTATCTCCTAACCTACTCTTAGAACAATCCAAACACAAAATTCTAGGTCTTCATACAAAACATTTCTGGCATTACAAAGCAGCTACCAAGAACTTGTCATCAGTTACAATTAAGCAGTGAAGTGCTTACACATCATGTACTGGGTAAGGCTCCCATAAGAAATAACACAGCATGTCCAACTGTGAGGATGAGCTCACTAAATGCTTGTGCCAATGCAGGCACTACTGGTTCTGCAGTGGAAAAAATAAAGGTTTCATTACCTACAGATCAAAGCCGATCCTACTGAAAAAACCCTCCTCCTACTCCATTATGACTTGGGCTTCACAGTGTCATTTCTTGCTGTAGCACTAACGGTGGTGGTGAACTCCAGTGAGAAGTGACTGAATAAAGGCCTTGAAGACAATGACAAACGTGGTACAAACAACAACAACAACGCCTGGATAAAGCTTGTTTTAAATCTTACTCTCCCCAGAAAACCACTAACATAACCAGTTAAGGAAATTTGCTCACCCAGCACTTTGCTAATGATATGCAGAGTTTACTTTTCCAACTCAAATGTTGTGTAGTGCTGAACCCAGACCTGGCACCACACTAGGGGCTTTAAATCTAGACTGTCAGCCTTATCCGATCACCATGGTCATCTTAAAAAAACAAGCCAGAGTTGTTTGAGTGAACTTACTGTACTCACTGTAAACATAAACTGAGTGGCATTAATTATATGCCTAACCTTAAGTTATTTATTAATAAAAAACAGATCCCTATTTCCAAAATTCTGCCCAAAATAAACATGAGGGCGGTGGCATATGGGTCATTCCAGCACTGGCCAGCTCCAGCCAATCTTCTGAAATTTCCTAATAATCTAAATTAAAAACAACAATCAGCACTTCTAGTACTTCTAGGTCAAAGTTATCTGGGCCTGTTGATTTAAATAGTGTATCCCTATTGGAAGCATTCGGCATTATCCTGGATTACCAGCAGAGTGGGGAGTAACTCATCACATGTATTTTGAAAACACAGACTCCAAGTTTTCTCAAAACACTTTCTGAAAACTTGGGCTTTTCCTGCACCATTACCCATTTGCTATTGCCATCTAGGAATGGGTCCAGCATATTGCAACCTCCTCTGTGACTCCCACGACAACCTTTGAGCCTCCAGTTACTCAACAGCTTCCTCCTCTACAAAATCCAGCAGTGCTTTAATAAGGACTGAACTGGAACTTCCTGAAAGCCTCCCCACAGCTGCATCTGCAAATTCTCCAGACAGTTTAACCTCTGTGCCACTTGTACTTAAGTACTTGCAGAAGTCACTGTTGTGACCTGGAGGGCAGAGATGAGGTGATACCTACATGCTCTTAAAAAGGCTGTCCCTGTGGGATAGGGGGCCAGCCCAGACAAGGACACTCCTCAAGAAGTGAGACAGCAGAGGTACAGGATGTGAACGTATCACACCCTGACTGAACAGTGTTACCACCTTGCACAGTCAGACTGAGCCAGATGGAGATTCTCTTCACTCAGTACTCCTGGAAAAAATTTGTTTCCAGTAAATTGTTCAAACCTCCATTAAGAATATATAAACACTCCTATAATTAATTGTGCCCTGCAAGGAGTTTAACAGCGTAACTGCAAGCAATGAAAATGTGCCTCCTATTACTTGGATATATCCTGTGGTTCTTGCACTGGAGAAGATGACAAACTATGGACCTGGGTGTCTCCAGAACATACGTCAGTATACAGACCTCTGCAAAATCCCCCATAATTATCCCTTTCCCAGGCTGATGACTCCTAACTTATTTAGCTATTTCCTGCTTTTCTGACATCATCATCTGAACCTCCTCTGGATTTACAGTGTTGCTTGTGAGAATGAAGGTGGCCCACGGAGAAGGGAAGCAGGCTGCACTTTTCTCTGCACTGTTTCCTAGTCCTCTACAAGTTAATCCTAGCGTTTTCTCTTTATTGTCCTTTTTACCATAGACCTGATATTTCCATGAAGTCATTGTCATCACTCCAAAATGCATCACGGCTCTTGTGACAAAGCTCCATTTGCACAGATTTTCATGTGCATCTCCCTGCTGGGGCACATTGCCTCAGCTTGCTCCCACAGCTCCTCAATCTCACACCTCCCCCAGTCTCACAATCCTCAGCAGCTCCAGCAGTCCATCCCTGACAGAGAGGTGCAGGCAGCTGCTCCTAAGTAAACCCTGGGAGCACCCATGTACTGACAGTTTGTGATTGGTAGCTCATTCCAACAAGGCTGTTTAAAGAACATCCCATTCTGGTCTCTTGGTGATAGCCATGTCTAGAGCAATGGACACTCAGCACCTACGTGCAGCTGTGGCCAAGCTAAAAATTCTCAACTGCAAGTGCAGATTCCTCTCAAAATTTCACAAATCTGGACAAAATTGGAGAATGTGCTTTTTCTTATAAAACACAGATCTTGGACTCCTGATGGCCTATACTCTATAGATCAAAATCAAGTGACCTAGAGTGGCTGCAGAGTCCAGTTTACAGTTTTTTCCCTCTTTCCTTTCCCTTCCCCATCCTCTCTTCAGAAGCACAAAATCATTTTAAACAGGGGAGACAGGCAGAGAACAGAAAGGATTTGGCCACCTGGCTCATGCTAGTGGTCAAAGCAGAATCTCAGTGTCCCAACTCTAAGATTGTTCTCACTACAGCTCATTTTGAAGGCAGCACTTTGAACATGCAAATATAGAATCACAACCACTATAGGCAGGACTTCAACAGCTATTGAGCAAAAAGAGGTTAAATTTACATCCCTTTGAACTGAACCCCTCAACACCCAAACCCAAAATATACCTATATATTTACTAACAAGATGCAGAATAGCTCAGATCGTGCAATCAAAGAATGGGAAGAAAGAAAAACAAAAACCATGAGTAGGGCTTGGTAGGACATTTTTTTATGTTCAACACCAAACTGAAGTTCTGTTTGGCCTGCTAACAAGAAAAAGCTGATATGCTGACCTTCTTGGCAGACTACCTGGATCCCAACACATAGGGGAAAAAAATGAACAGCAAGTTCCATTGCTGCTGCTTGATAAACAGGTCAGAATTATGCAATGCCAGACACGTGGCAGAAAGGGCTTGAGTTACTTCAGGACACAGTTACAGGATAAACTGATAAACACTCACTCTTAAGCAAGCACCAGAGTTACATGTAGTGTGCTACTACTATCCCTGACTATTCTACATCTGTCCCTGTTCAATCCCAACTTTCCCATTCAACATCAGTCTCGCTTTACTCTTTGACTTTTTGGTCAGATCCTGACTTCTGTACCTGAGATCAGACTCTGCCTCAGAAGGCAGCAAGTGGGAAGTAGCTCTGTTGAGTTGGATGACCATTTACACCTCAGCACCACAGAAATAACACGGTGATTTAGCTCTCTGCTTCAAGAGCCCCACCACTGAACACAGAACTTGTGGTAGGCTCTGGGCAATACTGCCATCATGGCTACATCACACACCTAGGTAAACCAGGATAAGCTGCTCAACCTTAAAGTGTGGAGCATCATATAGAGGATGGATGGGTGGGTGGGTGGATGGATGGGTGGGTGGGTGGATGGATGGGTGGGTGGATGGATGGGTGGGTGGGTGGGTGGGTGGATGGATGGGTGGGTGGGTGGATGGATGGGTGGATGGGTGGGTGGGTGGGTGGATGGTGGGTGGGTGGGTGGGTGGATGGGTGGGTGGGTGGGACGGATGGGATGCCCTGATGCAAGTTACCAAGTATTTTCACTATGCTTTTTCTGGCCTGATGCTTTGTTCACACAGGGTGGAAAAGAAAGCCAAGTGATGACATCCCCCAGAACACCAAGGTTCAAATATGTCAAACTTGCCACTGGGCACAAGGGAACAGGGAAGGCAACACCCACAGGGATCTGTGCTGAGATCCCCTCTGATGACATGCCAAAGGACTGACATGCAAGGCCCAGTGATCATGGAAAATATACTTTTCCGGTGAGTTATAGCCAGACACATCAGACTCTTCCTGCTCTGCACTTGCTGGGCTAAAGATTTTGGCAGACAAATGAACTTGATCACTGACACATGGACCATTCCCTGCCCATGAACATTCCAAAGGAGAAACACATTCTACTACAACTCAGCCCAAGCATTCAATGCAATGGGTGTAGAAGGTGCTGCAAAGGGCAGGACCTTGCTGACCACACATTCAGAGGTAACCTCTTTGCAGTCAGGGATAACTGGGACATCTGAAGCTGTAAGGAATGGTTGAGTATGTTTGGGCATATGAAGGTTAGACGGAAGTTCCACAGAAAGAATCTGGAGATTTGTAGATAGGGTTTGTGTCTGTTGTATCATTACTAATGGGAGAGTTTGAGACTTACTCTTCAGGACAGACCCCAGTGACCACTCCACAATCTTTCCAAATTTTATCTCTATCTGCTTTCCCTCTTTCATATTTTGGAACACTTTTCATTTTTTCCCCTCTCTATTCTTGTCCAGTATTTTGCCTGTAGCATTCCTCTTCCCACTCCCCTCGCCAGCAATCCTAGCTTCCCACAGCTCTCCATGCCAGAGCAAGTGGTGTACAAACACTAGCTGCAATGGGACAAGAACTTGTGTCAACACACTGAAATAAACCAAACAAAATAATTTTTTAAGATTTATTGAATCCAAAGTCCAGCAGAAACAGATGTACAAACTTTGCTTGTACAGTGCTTGGGGAATGGGATGTGGAGGGTGGAGGCAGCAGCAGAGCCCAGAGTTGGTGCTGGATCATGTTCCAGTGGGAGTCAGGACCTCCTCCATGCACTGTGCTGAGCAGGCTGCTATTGCTCAGCCAGCTATGGGTCTTTGGCAGCAGCAGAGCATGAGGTCAGGGGAGGGGAAGGTATGTTCAACAGAGGCTGAACAGATGCAATCTGGTGCACAGAGAAGTTGGAAGTTGCTTCTACACTGTCCTGGGCTGAGCAGTCCCAGGCAGGGACAGGACAACCATGAACATGGGGCAGGAGCCAGTACCACAGAACTGGAACCACCCTCTGCTGATTACTCCAACTTCCAGTGGATTTGGCTCTGTAAATGGATGTGCCTCTGGTGCACATCCGCGCAGAACAGTGAATACAGGCCTCTGCACCCAGCAAAGGAAAGGCTCAGCAAGCTCTGATGCTCCTGCAGCCTCAGAAGCCAAATGCCTGATCATGATAAGTCTGTAAATGCCTGGCCATGAGAAATCTGCTGCCACAAGAACCATCTGAGGTGCTGGAGCATCTCAGCTGTCACTCAGTTTTACAGCATTTATGCCAAGTCTTATGAAGCCACATACACATCACATGTTTTGGTGAGAACAGGGTGGCAACTTTGCTTTCCTTTATTCAATCATGCTTTAGAATCAAATCAACTATTAGCACTGCAACACATCTTTCTGTTTCCATAAAGAGCCTACAAAATCAGCTGCTCAGTGGCCACAGTAACCTCTGTTATAGAGCTGGGGATGTGGGCACAGGGGAGGCATGGCCCTGGCATGGAACAACTGTCTAGGTACAGTCACAACACCAACTGCAGGACAGGAATAGGACCAGGGAACAGCGTGCTCAACACATTACAGCATCTCCCTGGCAGAACTTCAAGGGCCTGGACATCTGCCCAGAACATGTCAAGGGTAAAAAAAAAACAACAAAAAACCAAAAAAAAACCCAAAAAAACCTTAAAATCCACCTACCCAAGGATATGAACAAGCCCTAGCCAGAAACATCCCCAACTCTTCTTGCTTGCAACAGCTTCAGTTTCTTCTGCAAGGTGGCAAAAAGACTGAGTGCAGTAGAAGGCCAAACCTTGCACTACAGGATCAAGGCTTGTGCAGAGAATAAGAACAACTTTACCCCACGGAGAACAAACTTCCCTAAGTAGGGGCTGGATGGGTTCAAATCCCATAACCTTTGCAGTATCCCAAGGAATCGTGTACAAGGCCATGGAGCAGTGCAGCACAGCACCACACACACCCCAGAGGGGCACTGCTGCTTAGAGCTTCCCCCTCACCCCAGGTCCCAGCAGATGAAGCAGAGTCAGTTTGGCCCCTGCACAGACACAGCAGATGATGCTAATCACAGAGTGCAGGACTTCTGGCAGGCCTGGCTGCAGCTTTGGCTCAGAAGCTATTCCATGTTTTTCAATAAAGTACTTGCAACTGTAAAAGAGACAGAACTCAGACCAAATCCTCACAGGAAGACTTATGTGTGGCAAGAATCTAAAGGAGAGGAAAAAAAAAGGAATCACAACATCTCTCTCATATTAACAGAGAGCAGGAAGAAAAGGACACAGTGACCCAAAAATCAGTATGATTCAAGAGTCTGGGAGATAGAGCAGAATCTGGGTGCTAACAAGCAATGCTTGAAGCACCATGGAGACAACAAGCAGAGTAACACTGTACAATTTTTCACAATATTGATCTGGCACAGTGATTTTTAGACCAGACCAGCAAGTCCTACCATTAAACAACCACTGCATGTTAACCAGCCTTCAAAACAACATCAAAATACAGTCTACCATTATATGAAGTGGCACTACTCACTGACTCATAAAGAAAAAAAACAAAACCAGAAGGCTCTGGACAGCTGCAACACAGGCAATACCTTTTCAACAGGAAAGGTCTGTTCCACCAGCCCCAGAAATTTGTAAGGAGTCCATTTCACTATTACTTAGCATGCACCTCACTACAGAATACAGTAATCAAGATAAAAATCATACTTCCTTGAATGAATAAAGATGGCAAGTCCTCCTAACTTATAAGCTTGATGGATCCATCTTCTGCCAGAGTCAGAACATGATCTGGGTTTCTCTACCCCAGAGAGGTCAAGATGTGCCACAAGCCATTTACAGCCCTGTGAAGAGCACACCATGGTTAAAGCAACTACAGAACAGGTTGGTTGTGTCTACAAAGGAAAAGCTCTCCAGCATGATCATGTCACCACTGCACTATTGTATCCATTATACTCCCTGACACACCACAGTGGAGGGAGTGGGAAGCAGAGCAGGGGTACAAAATAATGCAAGACAGGGATGGGGAAAAAGAGTCAGATGAGGAGCTTTTCTATTTATCTATTTAGTGGAAGGGGTAAGGAACAAGTTACAATCAAAAGCTTATCACATCCACAGGCTACAAATCTCATGATAGTAAATAATTCACATGTTCATTTATGGGGCAACTTTTTCAACCTTCAGCTGATGGGCAAGAGCACCTTTATAAAATATTAAGACACTTCCAGCAAAATCTTGCAAAGTAATGGGCAAGAGTCATTTTACAGAGATGTCAAGGCAGGACAGTTTAGTGACTCAGCCAAAAGCAATGTTAGAGTTCACTGAAGAATGCAGGGGGTTCATGTCTAGTTACTATTTAAAACAATCCCTAAAATGGTATTTAATAAGCTAAGAAAATTACAAACAAAAAACCACTTATGTAAACACAAGACCTTATGGAGAGAGAAGTCTTCCAGAGGAAGTACACCTCATGATGCTAAGAGGTTGCAACAAGGACTTCTAGATTCCAAACTGAGGTTTCTTCAATACTTTCCACATTAACCAAAGTGAAGCAACCCAACCAAATGCCTGGCAACAGTTTTTCTGGCTGCAGGCATCACAATCATCACAAACTATATGAGCAAACACGTGACCTGAAGTCAGTCAGAAAGGGAAAAAGGCAGGAACTTTTTCATACAGTCCTAGTTTACATATACAGGGCCATAAATAAAACATGATATTAAATTTAACCTTAATTCAGACGATAATTCATCCCAATTCTGTGGTTCAGGAGCTGGTTTTGTTACTCTCCAACTGTGAACATACCTGATAGCATCAGGTCTGACCTCATTTGGGGACCTGATGACTCTGGTGCTACCCTCAGCACATATCATGAAGGAAATAACACATCTGTCCAACCCCTCTGTGCCACACCAGCTCAGGCAGTATCAGCCCTGAGCACAAGGCTCATGTTCCAGAACACATCCACCCAACCAAGCTGTGCTCAGCCATGTGCATGGTAAGTTCTGTAGGGGCAACACCCCAAATCTGCAGAGCACAGCAGCGTGTGAGGACGGAGCTTTTGACAGAAACCCCAACAACGATTTCTGAAAAACTGAAGAATGGGAAAGAAAGAACTCCCAGTTCATCTATGGGACAAAGATGGGATGTGAATGAATTCACAGCACCTGCAACAAATCTGTTTCAATATTCAAGCTGGAATTTTCATACAGGTTCAGGTGAAGTCAGCACATAAACTGAAAAACTGATTGAAAAAAGAGAAAGCTGACATGGGATGAGAAGACAACTGAGCAACTCAGTGGAACTAAGCTGAAGTTGATGGGCAGTGGACAAGTCAACCACAAATGAAAAAGATTCCCAAAGACACAAAGAATTACCTTTTTTTAATAAAGATCATATAATTTTGAGAATTCTAAAATTCCAAATTTTAAAAATTTTATGGTTTTAAATTTTAATTTTAAAAGGTGTTCAGCTGATCTGCAAAGGGTAGAAGCAGGAAAGGAAAATACGAGGATGAGTTAAGTAATGCCAGAGAAACTCAGATTCTTCAACATATGAGGCATCAGGGAAGGCATTAAAATATACATAGAATAATTGTACACATAGAGTGAAGATGAAAAAAGAAACAATATAATGAGTTCTGTATTCCCAGGATAAATAAAAATTAAGTGCTCCTCAGATTACTTTCCTATGATGGCATTTCACATACACTGAACACAAGATTGATTCCATATGGGAAAAAAAAAATCTTAACACTAAAAATATGTGAAAGCTTAAGTTCAAAGGAAATCCTTTTGTTTTATTACAAGAAGCCCAAACTTCCTATTAAGTTCTTTAGTATGACCTTAATTTTGACTTAAACTAAAAAAAAAAAAAAAGCTATTTTCAAAATAGCAGATGGTGCAGTACAGTAAGAGCAGATTCCAGAAAGAAACAACCAGTTTAAACTGGTCCCAGGACACTTCCTTCAATATGAGATTTTTAACTTTTTTTTTTTTTTTTTCAAATGGGGCTGGGCAGCCTGTCTTGCTCAGCCTTATGCTGTGGACTGAACACTTTTTAGTGGCTGGAGTGCAATACCTCTGATTCTGGAGTGCATCACCTCTGATTCTGGAGTGCATCTTGCAGTTTAGTTTAGAAGAAACAGGGCAGCACCACCAAAAATGTAAATGAAAGTACAGGCAGTGGTGACAACCAGGAGATTCACTTACATAAATAAACCCCTTCTCCAAAAATAAGAGACTCATGTAGATAAATCCAAAGGGCTCTGACTTACAAAGGCCAGAAACCTCAAATCTGCTGTAACATGTATCTTGTTTTGGCAGGGTATGTTTTTTATGCACCACAATAATCTTCACCCACCCAGGCGAGCTCTCATATGGTGAGGAATTTTTCTAAAAATCCATTCTGCACAAATGGATTCAATAATTCTAGAGCTGACCCATCAAACTGACCGACTTTTGCTCTCTTTTCTTTCACTGTGCAATGCTAAAAGCTGCCATTTCTAAACATACTGATGGCCTCTGAGGAGGTACAAATTATGCTTTCAGGTAGAAGCATAGTTAAGTCAGCAAAAAGGCTACCCAAGTGAAGTTTCAGGAGAAGGTCTCAGCCTAAATAAAAATTCAGGGAGAAACAGCCAGCCAAATCAGCTTCAGGCCACTATACCTGGAAAGATGCCCCTTTGTAAAAATGTCTCCATGATCAGGATAACTGTTAATTGGGCGGAAATTTAATTGAGGTTTTCAAGACATATCTCTTTCTATCAAAAATAACCTCTGATCACTGTTAACTACGTGATTTGGGAGAATAAAGTTTCCCAAAGGAGCAGTTCCAACCTGCATTACCGGTGTGATGAACCAGGTAAGTGGACAGATCCAAGTTAATAACAACCCCAGAATCAAGCAGTGCCCCCCACCCATTATTATTAATCCAATTACGTGACCCATTTTACATGCAGCCCCACAAACTGGTTTGATAGGATAAATGAGAGGGTACCAGAGGCATAAGCAATTTTGTGGACAGGAACTGGCACAGCCAGCTGAAGGACTCACTGCATGTATAACAAACACCTGTCTAAGGCTTTGCTCTGACACCATGTGGAAATCCCTCATGCCTTTTTGGACAACTGTTTTTAAGGACAGTTCTGACAGAGCTTTGCAGCAGGACCAACACCATAAGGTACTATAAGCCAGAGCTTCATCAGCTGCATAAATAAATAAACTTAATAGAAATTACTTCTAAAGACAGAAAATCAAGCAGTGTGTCCAAGTTGCTGATGTAGCCAAGAGGCTCTGAAAGCAGACTGATTCACTGTTTGTTTGCCACATACTGCTCACGCATTTAATCCCATACTTCAGGGCTGTTGCTGATTTCTCCAGAAGCCAAGGGCCTGATTTTCCCAGGTAACCATGAAGCTTCTTCCCCTCCCGTTTCTGCTGAAGCCATAAGAATTGTGAAAGCTTGGCAAGGATTTTCCTTTGCCCCTGTTTGCAATATGGGATAAGAGCCACTTCCTGGACTTGCTCTGAATTTTAATGTTTTCTTTTACTATAAAAAGTAAGATACTGGTGCTTGTGATACATTCAGTGATTAAATGTTCAGAAAACATCTACAAGAGTTGTTGTAAATCAAGAAAACCTGACAAACAGGGAAGGGTGAAGAGCCAGGGATGTATGATTTGGAGAGAAGACCACAAAGCAGTGGTAAGGTTTTCATGCATAGAACTACAAAGAGGAAAGGAATTAATTATTTTCCACCTCCACGTGATCCAAGAATAGACTCAGACTACATGGGATATTCAGCTTTGTCATCAGGAAAAGTTTCCAGCACAAGGACAGTGTTGGAAGAAGTTGCCAGAAAAATAATGAAAGACTGGTTTAGACACACACCTGTCAGGCAGGACTAATGCATAATTGAATTCGCTTCAGATCAGATGATTTGGTGAAGTCTCAGCTTCTATAATTACTACATTTAGCACTGGGACTGAGGCCTTTAGCACAGGTCCTTTGTTTGTCAGTACAGTCACAGAAAGTGACAATCCAAAGCATAAACTGAAAACTTCCTTAAGTAAAACTTTTACATTTAAAGTAAAAAGATTCCATGGCAATCACAGAAAACAAAAGGAAAACAAAACAAAAAAACCCAACCAACCAAAACAAAACAAAAAAGAAAAACCAACAACAACAAAAAAAAAACCAAAAACAAACACCACAAAAAACCACACCAAAACCAAACCAAAACTGGCTAGAAGGAAAACCTGGAAGACTTCAGCGGAACTTGTCACTTGTAGCAGGATTAACTTAAGAGTTACATGAGGCAGCCAGAGCCTTGTGAAATTGAGACTGGAAAATCTAAGTACAGAGCCTCTGCAGAAACTCATCCCCAACTCTGATGAGGAAAAACATGAGAATTTAACTTGTGCAGCACCAGGAGTTGGACTCAATGATCCTTGTGAATCCCTTCCAACTTGGGACATTCTATGATTTTGTGATACAACACCTACCAACCTTCCCTTCTCTGGCTGCTCCCAGAGGGGAGCACACTAGCATGAAAAACCCTTGGGAACAGGCCTAAGGAAGAAACAAGTAACTTTTTTCTCCCAAAGAAATGAACACGAGGACTGAGTCCTCAACAGTCTTGCTCTCCCTGCTTGCATCTCCCCTGACAGGATAGCATGGAAGATAAGCTGAGAAGAAATAAAGTCCTACCTCCAAATGTCATCAGAAACCTGTCAGCAAGAAAATTCAAAGAAAAGGATCTCCAAACAAAGGTAAAATGGAAAGCCCAGTCCATGTGCTGGTTTATGGAGGACAAAAGATGGCTTTCACAGAGGAGGAGAGCATGGGGAATTCTTAATTCCCAGGGCTCATTTCTATTTTATCTTTATGTCTCAATAAATGGGTTGCTCACAAGGACCTTTTGCAGAACAAAAGACTCAGGCCACCTGGACAAAATGCTTCTGGTTTTGCTGACCTGGCTCACAGCACTACAGACCCAGAAGCCAAACCACAATAGGGAGCAGGTCTCTTTACACCAAATTCTCCTGATTTATCTGGCTGCACACTAATTCAAGTCTGTAAAACATTCTTGAGTTTGAAAGCTTGTTCTTTTAACAGAGAGTCTGGAGCAGCCAAATAGTGAATAAGCCAAGCAGTATCTTTTTGTTTGAAAAGCAAGCTGAAAAAATTGCCAGTGTTTCTGAAAACCAAAGAATGGTGAGTGAAAGCTGGCACTCCCTTCAACATGTACAATGCTGCATAGCAGGGCAAGTCATTTATTAACCAGAGGGTGTTTAAAGTCTTTAAAAGTGATTGGTCAGCTCCTATCTATGCTGTTTAAGAAACTGAAGCAGGGCATGCCTAAGGGTGTGGTTTCACAACATTTTAGGCAGAATTAAGAACTTGCTGCTACCTTAGAGATTCATCCCTCTTTCCCTCTCTGCTGGGTTTACCCTCAAAGAGCTCAAACAAATGAAATGTTACTTCTCAACAGCATGAAGACTTGAACTAATGCAGAACATCACATGCAGATGAGACTCATTTCCAGTGAGCAATCTCATCCATGTTAAGGATAGGACACTTATCATCTTCCCCTTTCATGAAGGTTTGGTAAAACCTTGTAGCAAAGCACCGACACATTTTCAGCAGGGCTCAGAAAAACTTCCTGGACTAAGGGCTAAATAATAATAATAAAATATAAGATGCAGATATGTTACTTGCAGGATGCACAAGTAAGAGCATTGCTCCATGAGTCCTGAAGGAACCAGCCCACCACAATCCCAACACAGCTGAGGCAGGCAGGTTCCTGCCTGGATAAAAGCTGGCCTGGCCAAGGTGACAGCTGCCAGAGCCAAAGGCTTGCACCAGGGAAGAAGAGTGACTGTGCAGATGGGGTGGGGAGGAAGGAAGGGTCAGGTGTCTCTCCTTTGGTGACACAGAGTTAGATCAGTTCAGCTGCAACATGTAATTTCATCTTCAAATACCAAAATGCTGAGCACACAGCATTTTCAGCACACAGTGAAAAAAACCTGAATGTGGGGAAAGAAGTGAGCAGACATTTCACTAAAAGCCACTAGTTTAAAGGAGAATGCCTATTAGCAAATGTTCTAAATGTCTTTACATTTTTTTTTTTAAAAATCAAGATATGTCAGGGTCACAAAAGTTAGTAGTTAATAATAATCCCACAGTTATTTCAGACCTGCTGACTGAATTTCAAAGCACAGCACAAAGAAACCCTGAGTCGAACATGGACAGGGAACTCTCCAATTAAAAGCAGTCTCTATTCCTAATGCAGACAGGGATAGTTAAGGGAACTCAGCTCATGTGGCTCCAATCACACTTGTAACCTTCAGAGAAAGCTCAGCACTACCCTCACCAACACCCAGCTGGGCTGAAGCCAAAATAAATTTGGCAATAAAGCACAAATGCCCCGACTTGGAACTGGATATGACCAAAGTGTTTGTCCTTGTGGGGGGAAAAGGAGTTTGAGACAGAACCCAGCAGCAAGATTTCTCTTTGAATTAGGACTCCCAGAGTGCCACCAAGGATCCCCAGTGAAACTGGGGACAAGAAAGGGACCAACTTTGGCTCCTGTACCAGACTCTGGGCTCCCAACCACCACTTGTGGTGGTTACACACTTCCCTGGCAACACACTGAGTGAAAATCGATCTGTTAAAGCAGAAGTGACTTAGAAAGGGTCTAAGGAGACAAACTTGGCAGGGTTTCAGGTCACAAAAAGTTAAAATTACGCTTTGATGAGAAGCCAAGTCAAGACTCCAAAGTCTGACACTTCTTTGTGAGCTCTCACTTACTCTGTTCTGTGAAGGACCTGATAACAGTTAAGCCTGGAAATATGTTTCTCACTTCAGTTACTTGAAAAATATACTAAAAAAAAAATAAAATAAAAAAATCACACTTATTCTCCAAAAGCCAGGAAGATAATTACTGAGCTGTAATACAGAGCCATGCAGTTAATCTTATACATATGATGGAAGAGCGACCTAACTCTGACCACAGAATGAATCTTGGCAGCATAATCTGCATGTGATCAAACAAACAACAGGTTCATGGGATCAAATTTGTACAATGCATTGCTAAATAAGCACTATCTCAAGTCTCAAGTTCACTTTATGCTTTATTTCACTGAGAGAAAAGAATTCCATGTTCATCACATGCACTCTAGAAGTGACAGTGGTATACAGCACTTTGACTCAAACTGGCCAAAAATGCTGCCCATGTAACTCCTGGGCTTTAAAGCCCTTTATCAGAATTGGTTTGGGTAATTTTTAGTCACCAAAGAGGAAAAAAAAAAAAAAAAGAAGAAATTACACTGTCTGTTCAATTTCAGGACAGCACACTTGAGATACTCAGTACACACCATCTCAGGTTAGTACTGAATCATGTATGTATGTACCTGTGTTATAACCCCAGAAGAATCCTAAATTAAGCATAATCCAACCAATCATCTGCAAGGCCAAGTCTACAAGACATTCCCCCCATCCTTCCATCACACATGCCACAGAGCCATTTCTTGACCTGAACAGGCTCCATTAACTGCCAAACAACCCCTTTTCCATGCCATTCAGCCCTGGAAGGAGATGATGGGACTAGATTCATGCTTTGCCCTGTACATGGCACACAACTCACCTGGATCAGGAGGACTGGGGGAAAGTGCATAGAGAGCAGGACTGACTGGTGCAGTTTTCATAACAATTACTAACAAATATAGTATGCAGTAAGATGCAAATTCTTTAAAGCACAGGTGTCACTGAAGCCATTTTTCCCAAAATATCAGGTCTTTCTTTTGTTAGGACATTCCCAAAACATTCTCCTTTTGAGATACCAAGATCCATAACAAGGGCTGAACACAAATTTCATCTTTAAAACAACTTCACCAGAAGCAACACCCAAGGCGAAAGAAGCCCCCATCAGTGACCAGCTGTCATTCATTCTGGCATCTGAAAAACATTTACTTTCTACCAAATACAACCCCCAGTTGAAAGAATTTGTGGCATAGCAGTCAATGTGTCAATACATATCTAGAAACTTATTTTACTCAATAAATAGGATATCATCAAAGAAAGATTGCCAATTACTTATTTCTGAAAAGAAGCCACTTAACCAACTTAGAGGCAAATCCAAAAACAGACATTTCAAACAAAAGAAGCAACAATATTAACTGGAAATACCACTCTACCACATTTTTGTAGTCTTTCAGTGGGAAGAAGGAAAGAAGAGAGACAATACAACAGGCCAATTATCCTGTCATTTTCAGACTCTTTCATGTAAATTTGTCAAGTGAAGTATACAGATTAAATACAAAATGATTTTCCTACTTTCTTTTCAGACACAAAGAAGAGTTTGCCTGTCTGAAAGCTCACCACTTTACCCATAACTCATTAATTTAGTCTTAATTTCTATTATCTGATAAAATTATCATGGCTGCATTGACACCAGTAACTCAATTTAAGATAACACTCAATAGGTTGAAGCTTCCAGATATAAGACAATTATAGTAATACAATTTTATTAATAGAAACACACATTCACTAATTCATATATAAAAAGAAAAATCTTTATTTCAAATGCACATTTAATACAGACTGTAAATCAAAATAAACCTTAACAGTGACTTACCAGGAAGCCTGTTCATGTTGACTCCTTGAGCAGAAAGTCCTATTCCCATGTACCTTCAAAAAACCCAAACAAAATAGCAGTCAAGCAAAAGAATGGTCATGGCACAAGATTCCCTGCAACAGAAATACAGCACTAAAATAAACCCAACCCACACATAAATTATTTAAGAATGACAAAATTACTAAAGATTTTCCATTACTCATGTCTTTTATTGAATCCAAGATAAAATGTCAGTCTCCTTTAGTAACTGACAGCTTTCCAATGTACAATTACAGTTACTCCTAGCTCTTATTTGGTAGGAAAAGAACTGGACAAAAATCAGAAATTTAATTTCCAATTTGCTTTTTGTGAGGTATTTTTATTCATCTATCAGAAAAAAAAACTATTTATATAGGTGATTAACAAGACAGTAAAAAAACACCTAAGTGCAGATATAGTATATGAGGACAGATGTCTGTGTAGCCTGATGTACTGTCTCCAAAAATAGCTGATAGTGGATGCAGAGGACAGAGCACACAGTTGTACTTTCCAAGAACACTCCTTCATTGTTCAGCATCTATTTTACACAATCTCACTTTCTGAACCATTGTAAGCTCTTTGAAAAGGCAACATCCTACAGCTTCCCATTCAATTCCTGCCCAACCTATTTTTCCTTTGTACTTACATTTTTAAAATTGGAAGAGAGAGGAAAAGCATTTCCCTGACAGCTTTCTTAAGGCTTTTTCAAGTCCTGATTCACATCCCACCCCCCAAAGGTCTTTTCTCAAGGCTGGTTAATTACAGTCTACTCAGCTGTTCTTACGGAAGCTCATCTCTACCGCAGTGCTCCTGCTACACTTCCAGTTCTGTAACTTCTTTGAGGAGCAGGGAATAACCACCAGCATCACACAATACAAGCCCAAGGTGATTACAGATAACAGCATAACAATGTTCTCTGTTTTGGTTTCTATTCCTCCCCCCCTCTGGATTTCTATTATTCCATTTATGTTTTGACTGCAGGTAAGAACTGAACTCACTTTTCCATGGAAGTGGGACACAGCTTGACCCTGCACTCAAGTGGCAGTCCAGAGGCCATTTGTTGTATCAAGTTGGGATTGTTTATTCTGCCCTCATAAGAATAATTTTGCACCTGTCCAGCAGGAGAGTAAGGCAAAGACAGCCTTCACAAAATCTCCTCTTCCTTACTGTAATACTTAATGCACATTCCCATTTTGTGTCTTCTGTTTCTGTTAATTTCCACGGTCTGTAATTTTCTTAATATTCTCTGGTAACACAGCTCAGGGTTTTTTTCAACACACTCCCATATTTTTAGGTTACTGAGTTTTGAAATTAAAAATTATTTTTTAATAATTTAATCTTTTTAAAGATTAATAATTTAATCTTTTTAAAGAAAAATATTCCTTTAAGATTTCAGACTTTGAGCCAGATTCATTTTGGACAACCTTATTGGTTTTTTTAAGCTTAAAAGTTTGTTCTTTCAATTTTTCTCATTGAATAAAATTTGAACTTTTGAGGTGTGTATCCCTATTGCCTCTCATCCCTGTGTCTAATTTTGTCAACTGTCTGATCCTCCAATAAAATGTCTTCTTAAACAGTCTCTGTACCATCTCAAAGTATTTACCCTTCTGATTTTATTAGCTGTTCTTAAACAAGCTTCTTCAATTTACAAGGCATGCTTTCTGACTTTTTTTGTTGTTGGGTGGTGGGGTTTTTGGATGAATACTGAAGGGGCAGGGTCTCAGGGCCTTTTACAGCCCTTCTCAAAGGATACCAAACATCAGTGATTATGGTCACTGCTGCAGAGCAACTTCTAAACACGCCTTTGCTGTAAACATTTTCTGCACTTCTCAGAGTACAACTCAGAAGTTACATCCTTAAGAGTTCCCTGACTCATGAGAGCTTCTCCAAAGCAGGCATTTGTGGCATCTAAAAATTCAACCCCACAGTGTCATCTGACATAAATCCATCTGTAATAAACTGAATTTGGGGATATTTTTACAGCCTTCCAGGCACAATATGGAAGATTTTCCCCTATGTCTGCAAGGATTACTCCAGCTCTTCCCTGCCATCTTCTTAGTGCACTGGCAGATAAGAGAGCTCTTGTTCAATTTCTGTGTTTCTAATGAGTCTGGACTCTTCTGCTGCTACAGAGATTTCCTTACTACATGGTGGGTTTTACCATGTGCTTTTTTTTAACTACGTGTGCAAGCAGCCAGGATCCCAGTCCACAGCTACAACTGTGCTCAGCTCTGTGAGAGCAGTGACAAGAGCCACCTCTGCCAACTGCTCCAGCCTGAGAGGAGCTCCAAGTGATTCCAAGTACCCAACTGCTTCAGCTCAATGTAAAAGCACCATCTAAACCTGAAGCAATAACACCAGAGTGATCATCCTGATACTGGCAGGTCTGAAACACTTAGCAAAGACCTGTCCAGGAGCAGACCATTCTGCTTCTCTGGCAGAACCATCCCCACCAACTTCACCAGGTCGCATCACCAAGCTCCAGACCTTCTGGATTTGTTGGCTGTGAGAAATTTTGTTCAAAGAGCAGGACGTGCCTCTTGGCATAGGGAATGTTTCTTATGTCCTGATCTATTTGGCTCAGCTGAAGGTAAAACACTGCAGAGCTGTGGCCACTTTGTCATGTGGTGGTGTCAGATTCCTTTCAGTATCAGGCAGCACAACTCTGCTGGCACAGGGCCACAGGCCAACTCCATCCCTCCTCACTGCCCGAGGGAGCTTGTCTGCTCCTCTGCCTCTACATCTGCTGCTGTTGACATGAACAGACCTACAACTGAAGAGAGGGAACACCTCTGCACACAGCCTTGGCACAGCTTCACCACAATCCCAGCTGCAGCACTTCCATGGGTGCCCTTTGTCCCCATCCCTTGCTGGGTCCGTATTGCACAAGGGTGGCAACACCAAGGAAAACACTGGAAATTAGAGGAAGTAACCTAATTGTTGAATTCAGATAAAATAGGTCATCGCCCACTTCTGCTTATCCTGCTTAACTTCATTATTTTCTATGCAGATTCATCCCCCCCTCTTTTGTGTACAGCAGCAAATCTGATGCACATAACCACAGACAAAACTTATACAATAGTATCTTTCTATTTTCAGACTACATAGCTTTAAATTGAGATTGGAAACTTGTATTTTTATAAAAAGCAAGCACTACAACTCCACAAATTCTAAATTTAAGATTACACTTTAATCTAGATACACAACACCATGGAAATATATTGCTAAAAAAAAAGGAACATGACCACAAACCTTCCTGGTTCACAGTTTTTTGCTCTTCAACTTCTGCTCCCATTTAAAGCTCAAGACAAACTTTAAAAATAAGACCATAATGGCTGTAGAACTGTAGATAGAATTTGCAGACAACCTAAAATAAAAACAGACTCCCTCACTATGCTGAGTTTCAACTCCACAGCCCACAGCTTAGATCCAGAATTTCAAATTGTCACAAACTGCTGGGTTTTGTTTTAGAAAATGCTACTTTGCTTTTCCCATCTACAATCAATTTATGTAATTACATCCAGAAGTAATGGATGAAACGAGCTTTAAGATCAATAAAGCCTCAGAGAAAAAAAAAATCAGTCTATTCTCTTGAAAATTGGGAGGAAAAAAAAATTAGTCTTCAACTCCACCACCTCCAAAAGCACCAGATGCTTTCTGAACTTGGTGCAGAACAGCTTCTCACTTCCTCGATTCCAAATGTTCCAAATCAGTTTTGTGTATGAAACAAATGCAATACTAGTTAAACAGTATTTGTGGACATCATCAAGAGCAAACTACTGCCTTTTATTTTTTTTAATAATGAATCAATTATGATATTCAATATCATTGAACATAAATCTCTATGGCCTTCCTGCCTGTATCACCCCAGGTTTCAGGCCATAATGGCGTGGATAGACTCCCTGTGGGGTATCCCTTAACTGGAGTTCCGTTTTGAGAGATTCAAATAGGTTCTTAAAAAAAAAAAATAAAAACAATACACAGGAATGTCAGCACCCAGAGAAAAACATAATTTTTGGGGTAATAATACATTTATATCCATTATCCATCATAGGTAAGATGCAAAGATAAACAAAGTGACCTCCTAAAACCATCTTCTCAGCGGTGAACACTGAGTACTTGGAACTGCTCCCCACACCTAATCTGAAGCTTCAAAAATGCTGCATCAGTAGAACAATTCCAAATAGAGCAGACTGACAAAAATACACACAGACACATGCTGGTGATTCAGTCAGAACAGTCTTGTTTCCACTCACCAGCAGCCTCAGCAGTTACCATAGCACCAAATTTTTCCAGGCTCCTAGTTCACCTCAGCCCAGCCCAGTACTGGTTGCTTCTGAAAATGTGACTGAATCAGCCACACTTCCCAACATCAGCTCTGCCTGCTTCATCCACACCCTGGCTCTGCCTGGCCTCAGCAGGAGAATGAAGGACCTTGGTAAAAAACTCTTCATGTCAAAAGATGCTGGCTCCACACACAACCAGTAGTATTCCCAGGATTTCTTCCCTCAAGGTCTTACAGCACTATGACTGTGCTAAGATTAAGCTCAAAGACACAAAGATTTTTTGGGTGCCTTCCCAGTTCCCAAGTACTTCAGCTGCTCCAGCACAGTGACATCCAAACAGGACAGCATTCACTTCTGGCCCTCAAGACAACTTGGGTGGTGGACTCTGCAGCACAGATGTTTTCAAAGCTGCATTTTTACTTTGGATTTTTTTTTAAATATGTATTTTTTTTTGTTTCTGTCAATAAAAGACTTTCCCTTGGAAAATATATGCAAAGCCAAAATGATGACTGTAGTTCTAAATTAAAATTTAAGTTTTAAAAGATACAAAAGATCTCAAATGCACTGACTCACTCAGGAAGAATTATATATTGTCACTGGGCAGAAATTATCTGAAAAACAATGAGAAAAGTTATTTCACAGAACTGACAACATTTGACTGACCTAAAGTGAAACAAAGAGATGTCTCAATGAAGCTGCTCTAAGCATTAGAGTCATAAAAGTAGAGAAGACACTGATGGCTGTGTTTAGTTTGTCCCAGAAGGAGAATCCACCCATATGAGAAGCAATTCTTTGAGTCAAAAGATGTTTCTCCAGAACAAACATGATACCCACAGAACCTGCCAAAAAATCAATGTAAGAAAAGTTTTTTGTGTAGTCTAAAGATATTTTGTATGAGCAAACCCACAAAAATCCTTGTGAACCCAGCAGAAAAACTTCAGAACAGACCTGCCCTTTGACAGCAAGGGACAAATGCTGAAATTCCAGGATTTGCACCTATTTGTCTTTTCCAGTGCAGGACTGAAGAACCCATTGAGAAGAACAGAGGAGAACACAGCAAGAGAACTCATGTAGACCTGTACTACATTCTTCAGTTTCAAGAATCCCAGAAGCAAAGAACATCTCATGGAAAGCATCCGGCACTTGGGAAGCACTGTTATGTTCAAAATAAAGGCAGGGCAGAAGGAGGGAAAAAGCAATTAGCCCATGGTCCTCACTGAACAAGCAGTATACTTTAAAAAAAAGGAGGTATTTCTTTCCCTTAAAAGCTACAAGACTTTCTCCAATAAACTTGGACTGAATATTCATCTTTAACACTAGCTGACAATTAGCAAGGCAGATTTATTAAGGCTCTCCCAGGGGAAGAAAGACAGTATAAATAATAAATACAGGTTTCCCCTGTATTTATTGTTTAACCTGTTGAAAGATACCAAGTCAGGATGGTGAAACAATCCCTGACACTCTTCTTTCAAGTGGCTGTGAGGTTCAACCCAGATGGCAGACAAAATTTAACCCATCTGAAAGCTGGGGAAACAAAGGGGAAAAAAATACATTGGTTTAGCACTGGCTGGGTAACAGTTATGAGCCCAAAACTCTTCTTTCCTGAACCAGCCCCACCCTGGCACAGTACAGGAGGCTGGAACGAGACTGCCAGGGATGCCAACAGGCACTGAGGTCCAAGCATGGAAGAGTTAAGACCAGAGAGGTTCAATAATTTGTTTTGAAAGCCATGACTTCCAGTAAAGCAGCCATTCCCTGCTCAGTTGTGAACCAACATTAACACAACATGCGGTAGAAATTCCTGGGATTGGCATTTTATTATGTGGCTCAGCCAAACCCAAGCAATCCTGCTGAGCTACGAGTTAAACAAGGGATGTTCCACTCTTCCAGAGGTTTATGATTCAAAGGCTTCCTGTATCCTGCAGTTTTTTCTAATAACCACACCTATGTGGCAGGAATCCTGTCCTCCCAGCTATCGTGCACCCTTACTCTTTCAACGTGCACAGTTAAATCTAAAATAAACAAACTAAATTATTTAGTTAGAGGTGAATAATACACCACACTGGTGGCATTTCAGAGACTTCCACAGTCTCTTGTGCAAAGCTCTGAATTATCATTCTTATCTGAGGTGGGTCCTGACTTCATGCCAGGTTTAAAGAGTGGCTAGAAATGATAACCCTTATCAACTCCCCACTTGAAACCACACTGTCGCAGTTCTGGTGGGGGAAGGGGAACATTGTTTTAAAGCAGTGAAAAAACAAGTTACATCTGTTTAAAAAATTTACCTATGGCATATAAAATACTGGATTCCAACAGTCTCCAATTCCTCAGTCTAACAACAAATATTTTGGAACTACTTCATAATGGAATATGATCTCTAGAGTGGAAGTGGTTCTGGTTTTATTTGTGCATATTGTGCTGTTCTGTGATGGTGCTTCAGAAATAGCACCAAAGGGCTCCAGGAAGAATCAAAATTCCCCAAGAAGAGGTCAATAAAGACAAATAATACAAGGCTGAAAAGAAGGGGATAAAGGGAAGAAAATAAATTTTATAAGAGCTCATTAAAAACAACTGCAAGTGTCCTGAGGCAAGGAGGAGTCCATTGTACATCAGCCCTTAGAAAGGCAGAGAATCCTTAAAAGCTGAAGACTGTGGAAAGGAAGGTGAGTGAGCAGGACAAAACTGAGAGGCAGCAATCTGGTAACATAACACATCTTCTCAGGGTGGTTATGAGTAATTAGTGACAAAATGACAGAGGAAGAATGAAAAGCTATTTTTGACAGACCAAGGTATCATATTCCCAGCTCCCTTCCAATTTTAGGATCGTGTTCAACTGGTATGTGCTAGCTGTAAGAAGGACAAACCCATCCCTTGTCTGTGCTACCTTCAGGAAAGGAAGACTGATGATGCAGATTAACAATGTTTAATTAATTAACACTGAAAGATGGAAAATACAGAGATGAAGACTTGACCTGAGCACCATTTAAGAAAGAAAAGGCACAATATGAGCACCACCAGGATAAAATCACCACTAAAATCTGTCAAGAATAACCGGTTTCTCTATCTGCCCCAATCATCACCAAAACAGAACCCCAAACCCTGTGGTCAAATGCAAATGTAGCTGAAGCAAATGTGTCTCACCAATTTACCATATTTTTCACTCTTGGCAGCTGACTCGTTCTCCAAGTCAGCTGATATCCAACAAAGTTCACACACAAACCATAGCAGTGGCAAATGGTGCCTAAAGCCTGGGAACAGCACAAAGCATTACTGATACTCACTCACTGATTATTTATTCTGGTTACACCCAGCTGAATAAGGAGGATTTTTGTTCAGGTTGTCCTGCTGATTAACAAACCTCACTTCCAAATGCACTGCTCAGAGTCACTGAAAATGTATCAGGGAAGTTTCCACAACAGGTTTCCACAACTGTATGGACTTAAGATTGTTTGATTGCCAGCCTAAATAACAGAACATTTTTTCTGACATGAACAAAGCCTAGAAAACAGTAAAAAAAGATGCTAAGAGTTACCACAAATGTCTAACAGAAAGGCATCCAAAAGAGGGCAAGTCATTTAAAGACTGTTTCATTCTGGTGACTAATCCTGCACTTCAGTCCAAATAACAGACAGATTCAAAATGCACTCTGAGCCTCTGTTTTTTCCTCTGAAAAACAGGCGGAACAATATAAATGCAATACCCAAATCAGAAGCAAACACTCCACCACCAGCTAGCTGTCTCTTAAGGGGTATTCTCACATTCTCATAGGCTAATTTCCTCTGGTTTAGACTTGGATGGTAACAATTCTTATGAAATGAGAATTTACCTGCTAATAATTAATGAAATTACAGAAAGATGTAACGGTAATATTTACATAAGATCTGGATGAGGGATTAATAATGGTGGAAAATATCTCAGAGAAAAAGTAACACCTGAAGTTTTGAGAGATGCACTGGTGAAATAAGAACACTTTCTCTTTAAACAGCAGCAGAAAGTCAGAGCTGGGGTGAGTGCTGGGAAAGCACCACACACTGAACTCACAGACCTTTACACACTGACATCTCCACAACAAGGGACAAAGGCTTCATGTGGACCCAAGCATCAATACAAAGAAATTGTAAACAAGCAGGCAGATTGTAGTGTGGAAACAGAGATCCAGTCTTATATCACAGGTACAATGTAAATCCCATTGCTAGAAAAGCAGTTTAAAAATTAGTCTGGCCACAGAGCTGACATAACACAATTAACACAATTCAGCTTCAGTGGAGAGCTGAAGAAAAAGAGTCAAAGTTTCACACTGGATGATAAATTCTTCAGCAGTTCATCATTTCAAGGCTTTTCGAGTGAAAGAAAAAGGTTTTTCCTATATAAAAGTTATCCAGCAAACAAAATTTAATTATTAAATAGAATTCCTTAGATCTGCAAGCTTAGAATATGTAAATAATTAGTTCCCATTATTCTGTGATTTGATTTAACTGCAAACATATTCTGAAGAACTGAGCATAGCAATGTTTTACATATTGATTTCGCTAGATTTTGCTTTTGTCACATTCTTAAATTTTCTATAACAGATACTCAGAAATAGCAGAGGGAGAGGGGATGAAAAAAATAACCAAACAAAAATAACCCTTTCCTGAAATTTTTCTTCTTTACTGCGAAAAATTTCCTAAGAAGCTGAACTGAAAACCCCAACAGCAACAAAAATAATTATCACAGTCTGAAATCTAGGAAATCTCAGACCTCAGACATACCTAAATCCACACATCACAAGTGGAAAAGTCACATATCACCATCACTGCTTCCATTTCATTGCTTTATTTCACAGATTATTTTAATGATAAATTGATACTCAACTATTACAATGGATGGCACATGATACTGCTATAAAACACTCAGTTTCAATTTCCACTTCACTGATAAAAAAATAAAGGAATTAAAAAAAGCCATCAACTGCAAAACAGATATTCCAAACTCACGACTCCTTTACACTGAAAAGCTTCTCTCAATATTACTGCCTTTTGGAAGAGTGTAACAGAACAATGACAAAGAAATAACAAAGAAATAACAACTTGTACGAGGTGTCATCAACTGACATGAAACCTCTGCAGAAAATGAGTCTCTACACCTGAGAGCACCATGGCACAGTTGGTAGCTAAGCAAGGACTTGCTTGGGCAATCTGCAAATTTGGAACAAGGCAGAAACTGTTTATGAAATCTACTTGGGGGCTTTATTTATGTGTTGGGTAGTTAAAGTGAGTGTCTGCAAAAAAGCATAAATTCAAACAAGCAGACCTACCTGCAATCTGAACAACCCCCTCTGTGCTGATTTTGGATTCTTGGAAACCAGGATGGAAAAATATAAAAAGGGGGGGAGGAAAACAATTATTTACAGGCTTACCAGTGACAAAACAGAGATCACACAAAAAATCCCCAGTTCTTACAGAATATCCTTTATCCAGACAGGCAGGGCACTCCAAAATGTCTGAGCATAAGCAGACAATGCTGTCAGAACTCTGCATGGACAGGCCTCTGTCAGCATCTGGAACCCATTAGAGAACACGAGCAAAAGGCTTTTCACAGAGCCATCACACTCACCATATGCTGAGGAGAAATGGAAAGTTGGCAAGGAGAAACATAAGCAAGGAAAAGGGGCAGATGATTTGTTACTAATGTACAGACCGCAACCAACCAACACATCTGACCTTTATTTTTCTTTTTCAGTCAGAGAGAAACTAAGCTATTTTTAAGTCTGGCTTATGGTGCACTTGTGTATGAAAGCTAAAGGAAGATTTTAAATAAACTATGGTATGGACTAAGCTTGATTAGCTCTTCAGCCACTCTCTTCAAAGAACTCTTTCCTCCCTCTCTCAGAAAACTCTCCTCAACCTAAACTAGTGCTGACCAACATCTCTGGACAACAGGCTGCACAGCTCAAAGCAACTGTGGAATGGTGCTGAAAGAAGGATACCAGCATTCCCTGTGGTTTATGTCTTTCCAGCTTCCCTCTCCTGCCTTTCTGGGTCTCCACCTAATGCAGAACTCACTGTTTCAAGTACTGATCCAGCAAAAAGGCTGTGAGCACAATCAAGCTCACAACACAGTCACTAGTGGTGGCACACAAAAACACATCTTGGCAAAAAGAAAAGCCAGACTGAGATGCTTTCTGGGATGGCTCAAAGTCCTCATGAAACCACTGGGCTGCCCTGGTATAGAGGGCTGGGCCCCCTGGCACCTCCTCTGCCCACAGAACACACCTGCTGTGCTTGCACAGAGTCACTATGGGAAGACAGCGCCTCTGTCCCCACCAGAGAGGTGAGGATGCCAGCACAGCAAAGTATCCTTGAGTAAGCAGCTGTCCAAGACCAAACCATTCCCAGAAAGACAGCAATCCACAGGCTGCTGGGCTGTCTGTTCCAGCAGCTCAGAAATGGAGAGGAGGCGGCAAGACAGGTGACTTCTGCCAGAATTCAGAACCCATGCATCATCAGGGTTGGCCTCTGAAATGTCCTCCCCAGTCACACTCCATCACAACCCAGCACGTGGCTGGGGGAGGTAAAACCAGTCAAGAAACCAAACTGGTGGTCAGGAACATGCAGTGTCACCCCCAGACAGCTCACCTTGCCCCAGCATAAAGAGGACAACAAGGATGACTTATCCTTCTGAGTCACAACAGCCTCTGAGCTGTGGGTTGGCTGCCCTACCCTGATGAGTCTCTCCCTGTTCCTGTTTACCAAGCAGAGATCGTGTAGTGGGGAAAGAGAGGCTGTGAGATGTGCTGACAAATCAGCACCAAACAGAACCATGTATTGGAGGGAGAGAGGACAAGAGTTCAGTGCTGCAAATACAGCGAAGGTTGAACTGTTACGAACAGTACTGGGATAAAGCCTGAGCTATTTGTGGCAGCTCAGGAACAGAGGAGTCACAGGCATTTCTGCCAATCTGCTCATCAGAGGAGTGCTGGAAGAAGGCCATTCACAGATTCATGGAGAGGTTTGGACAGGAAGGGACCTTGGGACATTCCTTCTTCATCCTTCTGCCCAAAGCATAAGTAACTCTGAAACTTCTATCAGTCAGCAGACTGAGGGCTCCCTCAGGCAGATTTGATGAGGGAGATGCCAGTGCCTTTCCAGGCATCCTGTTTAGGTGCACAACCATTTTCACAAAGGAAAATTCTTTCTTATGTCCAGCTGGCATTTCCTTTGCCACAACTTGTGACCCATTGCCTCTTGTCCTTTTGTTCCAGTTGACAACACTCAGGTGACAAGCACACGTCTCAGGAATTAGCTACCAGCAAGTCTTAAAACAAAACTGTTCAAGAAAACTTTGAATGGAATTGAGGATTGCTGCAATCCTACCCTTTCATCTCTCAGCTTGAGCCATCCCTTTGTTGACTTGCCTTCAATTAATAAAGGGAACCCTGAAAAGTGTCCTCAACTTAATGAGAAAAAAAAAAAGGAGCAATTTCTGAAAGTGACGTCAGTAGATGAAATCATCATCCATTACTTTTTGGCCAGCTTTCCACCAGTTATCTCCCTGAACCAGCTCATCACAGGACAGGGTAACAGCCTGTCTGCGTGAGGGAAGGAGTAGAGGCATACAGCAAATGCAAGGGCAGAATCCCACAGCACTGACATATATCATCCTAAAGTGCTGTGGAACCACTCCCTGTGTGCTCAGCACAGACAAGGAGGTGACAAGAGGGCTGGGACAAGAGACTGCAAATTAAATTCTCCTCTCTTATGAGGGTAAGAACACCTCCCCCCTCAACATATCAAAAGACTGACACATCTGATTTGTTCCATGTTACCTAGAAATCTTGTCAAGACAATTTTTCAATGGTATCCTGGCAGCCTCCCCTCTCCCAGAAAAAAAAAAAAAACTAAACAAAACTGCACAAAAAACAAACTCAGTAAATCAACATGACCTCTTATTTATGAAGTCTAAATCCACCAGGATAAAAAATAGCCACCATTCAACTAAAAGTAAGTTTGAATCACACTTGTGCCTCTCAAAGGACTGTGGTTTTATCTCATGAGCAGTGAAAGATCCAAAGCTAAGAAAAGCTGATCTATCTCAGAAGTTTCTTACATACACCAAATGGACTTTTTGGATGCTGTACTTGCTTTAAAATAACCACCAGCAAATGATTTTACCAATGCTGAGGCAGAAAAGTCCAGTGATGACAAAGGCAGAGTTTTCATAAATCATTTTGTTTGCTTCCTTAACAAAAGCACCTTTCTGGGGCAGGTGCATTAAGGCACAGGGGAGACAAGGCAGTGCAAAAGAGGAAATTTTTCTACCAACTGTGGCAGGGCAAAGTAACTTGTGCCTATGCTGCTGCAGTCTCTCCCTCCCTCTTCCCCTGTGCTAGCTCTGGGGTGAGCACAGGAGTTCTCAGCCTGGAAAACAGGGGGAGGCAGGGATGTGTGTTTTGACTGCTAGGATGTGATCTGGTGGGAGAAAACAGGAGAGAACCACAGCATACTGGTTTTAAATCCCCTTAGTCCAATGAAAAACAGGGAAGAAGTTAAAATGGTGGTCCTGACACCTGAGTCATCTCCACAGCTCAGGTTTCTTTCCCACAGTGACATCACCAATCTAAAATGGCACTGTCTGATGCCAATTCAAGAAGCCTCTTATCAGAGCATGTCACACACAGGCAACATCCCTTGGCAGGCTGCAAAAAGCATCTTGTGAACTTTGGGATTCTTACTTCTCTATTAAGAGCCACGGGGAGCTTCTATCCCACTTCTTATCTAAAACCTTAGATTCTGTTGTTTATTAGCAAGTGTCAGTATCTAACCAGAGTGCAGAACCCTAAACTAACAATGCTGAGCACAGAAAAACAACAGTTTTGAGCAAAATCAGACTCCTCAACACTTCCTGAAATTCAGTTCACAAAAGCCTTTCTTGAGCAAGTCTTGTTTCAAAAGCAAATCACTCACATTTTATACCTAAATGTGAAATGCCATCACAAACTCCAGAAAGAGATACACAGGGAATAACTTCACATCATTTCCTCACTACCTCATACAGAAGACAAACCAGCTCTAGGGCAAAGGCTGAAATACCCATTCTGAAAACCTCTTCCTCTCCCCTTGCTAAAGGGCTTCCTTCCAGTGTTATTCCTAAGGACAGGCTTTGCCACTTACACTGCTTGAAAACTTCATTCCCTCAATCCCTTCTTCAAATGACTGGACCTTCAATCCTTTAAAATGAAGTCACCATGATGGAATAAACATTGTGGAGCCTCCTCAGAAGAAATCTCTGCCACAGTTCACTAGTACAACACACTGAGCCTCCAGCAGGAACAATTCAAACTATTAAAGGTGAGATACACAAAAGCACCTTCTCAAGTGACAGCTAGGCAGCAGCTACAGTGGAAATTCACAACCACAAATCCCCAGCACCACCCTGTGCGAGATAAAACTTGGATCTCTCTCTACCAGCAAAAGAAAAACAAGGCACAAGAATGGCTGAGACATCAGAGAAGCTCTCAAAGCCTCGGCACTGCCCTGACCTCAGACCAGAGCTATCAGCAGCTCCTGTTCAGGTTGTTGTGTTAACACACATGGTTGTCTCTTTGGAATTATTCTTGGAAAGTCACTGTAATTACAGAATACAATAAAAACAACAGATCATTAATACAGAAAACTCTGATCTTGGGAGACAAGCAGAAAATTCCATTATCTCCCTTTAAGGTTGATCTAGACTGCAGTAAGGATTAAGTGCTGTTCAGTGACCTTTCGTAATGTGATTTCTTTGGAAAATTGTCTTGAAGCTCACTGCAAATTATTTCAGTTTTAGCAGTTACATAAACTAATCAAGGGCAGTGTTTCAAAACAGACAAGCAGTTAACAGCCAGGTCAGTGAAACGAAGGAATAAGGATGGTCTTTTCCCCGCATTTATAAGGAATTCAGCCCAGCATCCACCTTTGCAGATAACCTAGTAATTATCAAGGGCCTAAATGCAGCACAACCTGAGATCCTTCACAAGTCCCTTTACAAGTAGGCCACTTCTCAATTCAACAATGACAGCAAAAAAATTCAACTATAACAAGTTTTCACTTTCATTTGGTTTTTAGTAGGAACATCTGCTGCCCTTCCCCACAACCCTTAAACTGGTCAGAGATCAAATATCACACTTGAAGGACTGGATTAATTAATTGCACCCAAACCCTCCTCCTGTGTGGCTTTCCCCTCCAGATAATATTCCTGCCATATTCATCCTTTAACAATGAATAATGCCAGGGCCATCCACACAGAACAGATTGACACCTTCAAAATGAGCAAAAATTAAATCCATGTTAACAAGAGAACTCCAGACCTTGTTAGAAATGCCCCTTTATTACTTTCCCCAGTGCTCCAGTACTCTTCACCACATCAACCTCACTGCAGCAGTCCAAAATTAAGCTCAACCTTCCTCCCTTCTGCTTCACTTCACTTCTGAGGCATCATAATTCCAGAAATCAGAGTCACCAGACCTTGCTAGCAAGAAGAAAACCTATTTTAATTCATATTGCACCAGAGATCCTCAGTTTACTGAATTTTTTAGAAGTGCCCATCGCCAAGGGCTCAGGACACAGCTGTGCCAGTGCCTCTGCTTCCAGGGCATTCCACCTCATTTACATCCATTCATCAGGAGGACAAAACCTGCCCATGCTGTACCTGCCTGCTGCACCCAGCAGCCACGGGACCTCCAACACTTCTGGAAAGGAGGCCAGAGTCCAGCAGAGCTGCCAGACACATCCCCAGCCACTGAGCTGCAATGAGGCACTTACCCATCTCTACCTTTACTGACGATCTTCACTTCAAAGTAATAAATGCCACAGGCTGCAGGGATGGGGTGAGTGGCCCTGACCGAGGCAGCATCTTTGTGATTTTTACCGTGACCTAAGAAAGAACAGAAATGTAAGTACTGAGGGGATCTGGCCTATCACATATCCTGATCTAAAACCTCACTATCTGAAACCAGGAGGGATCTGTTTCTACACGGAGCCAGCCATTTAAAACACACTTTCCAGAGAACCAGCATATACAACCCTGCACTGCCACCAAGAACAATTCCTACAGCACAAGCATTTCAGTTTTCCCTTTGTTTTTGCTATGAGTTTTTGTGAAAGACTCTCAGTACCACCTCTCCCCCTCCCCACAGACATAATTTGAAGACCAGTGTACACAGACAGAAGACAAAAATGATTACACAAGAGAGGAATGACATCAGTGTTTACTAGCCAGGCAGGAAAAGGAATAATCAGCTCTCCGCTGGGTGGGTAGGGAGAACAGCTCCAGTAGCGAGCAAGGAAAACATCACACTACAAGTCTGCGAGCAACTATTTAGTGTAAACCCGAGGAGCCAAAGCCCCAATTACGCAGCGTTTCGGGGCCATCCGACCCCTGGGCTGGGTTTTAAGCAAGATGACAGAGTAAACAGCCGGTCTGGCCGCACCGGGCCCGGGCAAGCGACACTGCACAGCGTTATATAAGGCCACACACTCCGCCGGGGAGAGCCCCCGGCTCCCCAGCGCCTCCGTTCCCGAGCCGCCCAGCCGGGGCCCCGGGACAAGCAGCGCCCCGCGACCGGAGCTCGGCGCCGCCCGTCCCCGCGCTGCTCACGGCGCCCCTGCCCCGGGGCCGCCGGACCCGCTGCCGCCTCAGCCCGCGCCCGGCGGGCCCCGCGGAGCGGCCGGGCCGAGGGCCACGCCGGGGCCGTCCCGCTCCGGGCCGAGGCCGAACCCGGCGCCGCCGCCCCAGCCCGGCACCTTTGTAGTGGACGCGCAGGTTGCCCTGCGAGAGGCCGATGTAGTTGTACTTGTCCTTGGGGCTCCAGGAGCGCGGCAGCGGCGTCTCGTCCTGGTTGACGGCGGGGTAGAGGCGGCGGAGGCGCCGGCTCAGCTCCTGCTCCTCGGGCGGCCCCGGCGGCGCCGCGTCCCCGCCGTGCGGGCCCCCCGCGCCCGCCTCCGCCATCTTGGACCCGCTTTGTGTCAGCGGGCGGGGAGCGAGGCCCGGCCGCGGCCGGCAGCCAATGGGCTGCGAGCGTGCCCACAATGGGGCCGCGCCGCCCGACGGGAAGCGCAGTCCTCGTCACTCCCACTCGCTCGTCCCTGGCTCTCGCCGAGACTACAACTCCCGAGAGGCAGAGCATGCAAAGCCCCGTCCCCCCTTCGGCGCGCTGCACGCTGGGAATCGTGTCCCCGTTCCGCCCTGCTCCCATCAGTGAGGTAGGGTGCGAGACTCCCATTCCCAGCGTGCACCGCGGCAGCCCGGAGCCCAAGGGCCGCCCAGCGCTCGCAGGCGCCCGCCGGCAACCTCCGCTCACGGGCCGGTTTCGGCCGCCGCGCGGCGTCCGCGCGTCAGGCGCTGCGTGGGCAGCTATGGCGGCGCGCGTGGGGGGAGTCCTGCGGGCGTGGCCGTTGCCGTGGCGACGGGTAAACGGAGCGCGCGCCATGGCGGGCCCGGGACTGAAGAAGGAAGCGAGCGCAGCCACGGGGGCTCCGGCAAACCCCAGCAACGGGAACAACCGGCGGCTCTGGGCTGCGAGCGCACGGATGAGGGACCCCGGCTGACCGGCTGCTGCTCACAAAGGCTCCTTTGGTTGTCAGTTGGATGCATTTGGCTACAGTCTTTGTTTACATTTATGTATGTTTTTCAATACAATTATGCCTTGACAGTACACTACAAAACTCCTGCCGTGAAACCACGGCCAGCAGGAAGAAAAACAAGATCCTTGAGCAGACTTATGAGTTCATTCTTCTGTATATGACACACATAATTCCATGTTTCCATTCTTTTTCCATGTCTCCATAGCAATAAACAGGCCCTTGTCATCATTCCAAAGCCATGATTGTCGGAGCAACTGGAGACCTACTTAAGGCAAGAGCTGCAGTCTCTTCCTCTGCAGCTGAAGTTACAGGTCTGACACAAGGTGATCTTGACAGAATGATCTTCCCTTACTTGAGAGAATGTTTATATAGTTACAGATTTAGACTTGTTATATTTAGATTACATATACAGTTACAATATATATATTTAGATATCCATACAGACCAGTTTGATACAAAAAGTTACAACCTTTGAGACTCCAGACTGCCAAACAGGTATCAACTGTTTGGAACACACCCAGTGTAAGGAAAAGGTTCCAGTGAGTTGAAGAATTCCCGTGGAACATCCAAATCCAGTGGCAGCCCAATAGTGTGACAGGCAGCAGCTGCAAAGCACTGTCCCCTCCCATTCCTCCCCTTGGGAAGCTGCAGCTTCTCGTGAGATGTGAACTCTGACACACACTAGAGAGGGAAATCCCATCCATGAAGGACATGCAGACACTTACTGATCCCAGCAGAGCTTTTCAAAGGACCGTTCAGTCACACTGTATCAGAAAAAAAATGCTCTTTGTTGTATTAATGGAATTATGTTTAAAAGTAAAATCCTTGAAAAATGCCTGCTCTTTGGATTGGCATTGGCTGCTGAAGAGATTTTAACTCTATTGGCCATTATGTCCTTTAGTGTTGTGCAAAACCTGTTAAACTTCCAAGTGCTGCTGCCAAGAGCTAGGCTGGATTTCCAGGATTCCCTATGAATTGTACCATTTGGCTGTAGTTTGAGGAAGCTATACTGCACACACAGCATAACCCAGAGAGGAGAATCCATACTTGCAGCAGGATTTAGGACAGCCTCAGGATGGGGAAAAACAACTTGTGTCACACTGACTCCCCAGAAGGACACTGAAGAGCAAGCTCAATATCCATCTCCATCCCTCTGAAACTGGTACATGGGACAGGCATTATTCTTTCTTGGCACCCTTTGCTGTGCCAGATCTCATTCCTAGTGTTGTTTAAGCTCCCTGGAAGCAGTACAGTCACACACAGAAGTTCTGCTTTGTTTCCCTGGGTGAGGAGCACAGCATGGACCAGCTCCTTCATGCAGCAACTGCCTGTACAGGAACACCAGTGGAAAACAAAGGGACACCATGACTCCCACTGGGAGCAGAGCCACAGAAACCACACAGGTGTGCCAAACACAGAGCACCAACACAGCTAAATGCCTGCTAGAAACATTTTGAACAGCACAATGCAGGAGCCTCTCAGCTCACTGACATAAGCAGCATTGGCATCACACAAAACACATGTAACATTTTATTTATCAGAATTGTACAAGTATTAAAAGATAATGTACAAAAATATGGATAGTCAAATTACTTGTAACAAAGGCTGGTGAGACCCAGCAGGGTGGTGTGGTGGCCACAGCACAATCTGCCTCCACTCAGAACATCCAGCAGTTGTCGCCTGACTGGTTAGGTGTGGAAAAGCAACACCTGGAGCAGTGACATGGAACAGCCCACAGCCAGCCCCTGGGAGCAGGCCACCTTCCCACCCCCAGGGGCCATCCCTGCAGCTTCACTTGAAAGGGATCACTTTATTTCCACTCACTGCAATTGGAATCAGGAGCTTCCGGTACTCCAGAGGGAGGTAACGCTCTATCAGCACATTCAGCGGCATCTTGTCTGTCACCAGCCCTTGCCTTTGTCCAAAAAGAGAGCAGAGAAGTAACAAGAGTTGTTAGTGAAATGTGTTTCCATTCGATACCAGAGTATGGTTTTCTTGCACTGAGGTTTTTGCATTTAAGAGCTGAAATGCCCTGTCTGCTTGTGACAAACAGCTCCAGACTCGTGTTTGCAGGCAGCTTCTCAGCTCCTGTGCACACTGCAATGCCAGGACTGCCCACACAGCAGAGCAGACCCAGGGGGCTCCTGCAGAGCAGCTTCCCACAGAGCTTTCCACTGTTTACCATGGGGATATTAATCTATATTGATCAGGTCCAAAGTAGAGGCTCATTGCTTTTTAAATTCACAGTCCATCTACCACGGAATAAACTCGGCCCTTTGATGTGACAGAAGGAAATAGCTCAGTACCCAGATTTTTTTACAGTCACAACTCAGAAGTGATTGGCATTTGCCAGCTGTGTAGGCCATGGAGTTTTCCTGTGCACCATTTAACTGACTGGCCTGAAAAAACCAGCATCAGTTTTGTAGAAAGAAAGAAAGTGCAACATTTAGTCATACTTTCCATGTGGAAGGAACAGAAATGCTGTTCTTATGCATGAGCCAGCAACAATTCCTGATCTCATTGTGAGGCAGTAAAAAAGCATAAAGACATCTGGAACAGGGTGAAACAACAAGTACATGGAATTCTCAAACCAGGACAACTAAACAATCGTGCCTCCTGGCCTGTTCCTACCAACCCCAGCACACACCTGTCAGGTCGGAAAATGAAATCTCTGCATTAGGACAGCAACAGATTATTCTTTTTAAGCAGCATCACCAGCTCACCTACAGAGGCCCATGCAAAGCCAGTGTCATCAGCTGTGCCTTGTACTATCCCCCAGGTGACTTTAACACCACATTTGAAACTTTTCCAGTTTCCCCCACTTATTGTGCAAACACTGCTGGTGCACATTCTGGCAACAACCAGGCATTACTGGGCTATCAAAGCACCACCAAACACTACAGCACATTAGTAACAACCCTTCCATTACCTCCTCATGAGGACTTCCAGGTCGGCTGCCTCCACTGTCTTCCTCCCTGCATGGTGGGTGTAAGCTTCCAGATCACTGCTCAGCTGCTTGAAGTATCTCTCAGAGCTGAGGGGGGAAATCAAATCAGACTGTGGAGCATGTGAACACCAGCTACTCACCCACTTCTGCAGGGTAAGCTGCACAAGAGCTGTGCAGGTCACAGCCTGCTAGGGAAAGCTAGGGGAGAAGAAACTCTCCTGCCCATGAACAAAGCTTGGCTTCTCAGCCCAGGCTCCCTGGAACTTCACTGCCAAGACAGCTGTCAAACAGCTGCACATCTGACAACCAGAACCTTTCCTAAACTTCCCAACCATGCAGAACAGAGTTGACACCAGTGACAGAGAAATCAGCATGGAGGGTCAGATACTGGCTGCTGCAGTGATATCTGCATCTGTTCAAACAATACAGAAGATTTTTACTCATGAAGGTAACAAGGTCTAAGGATTCAAAAATCTGAGAAACCTGGAATCCAATGGAATGCTGCACACCTCACTGTGCCCTGCATGATGACCATTGTCCAGAGCCATCCTGCCCATGGAAATTGATAATGGCAAGACTCTGACTGCTACAACTTGTTGGAACAAAAACCAGATGTTCCTGCAAGGCTGCACTGATCAGATACCCACAGAGAAGCCCAAAGCACTTCGCACATTTCTGCCCATTTTTATGGCCTCCCAAGACTCTTTCCAGCTGAAGAGAGAGGGCTGTCAGCTTGTCAGCAGCACTCCCAACAGGTTTATTACTTCAGAAGAGGAAAGAAAGGAAAAAAACCTCAACACTAAAAATAATGGAAAGAGCAATTTGTTCCTACGTACCATTTTTCAACAATTTTGAATGCCTCTTTGGTCACTGGCATTTTAGCAAAATGTCTGAATATCTCCTTTATCAAACTCCCTGGTACTTGAGGCTCACGTGGTTTCCTCTGAGGTGGTCCCAATCTCTTTGGAACTGTCTTGGGCTGCAGCAGCTGCTGGGGAGACCTTTGAGGGAATTGAAAATTCATACACTGGATGAACAAGGGAGAGGCAAAGAACACCAGACTGAGTTTGGAGAAACCCTAAGCTGAACTGGAAGGGATAATAACTCCCTTGAACTCTTCATTCTTTCTCCCTCCCAATTCTTCAAAACTCTCATGCCCACACAGGGCAAAACAGTTCATGTGGCATCATGGCCTCAAGAGAAGTAATCCAGGCTCAAGTTCCCTTGATTCCAGAGTGCTCATGTACCACACTGTCAACAAACATGTACTGGAGTTCTCTCCAATACAAGACTGCAGTTTCCACTGCATCCCTGCACTGTTCCCTTTCCAGCAGTGCACAAAGTTTGAGGCACCACAGAACACCTCTGCATCTGTGGACAGGGGAAGCTGCATTGCAAGGAATCCTTCTACACTATTAAGAACTTCAATGGGGGCTTTTTTTGTGGGCTGTGGGGTCCACCCCCCTTAAAACAAAACTGTAAATCCTAAAGGAAATTACAATTGTCTTCCATCCTAAAACAGGAAAAATTGCAATATGGAAGAGTTAAGTGAAATCCATGGATTCACTCAGTACGTAATTGGAAAACAACAGAAAAAAACTAGAACCTCAGGCTAACACATGCCAAATGCCCAGAGAGGGTGTGTGGATCACTTGACTCTCTCCAGTCCACATGTGCCATACGTGGGCACAAGAATTTTGTCTTCTTGTTTATTGCTTTAATAGACAAAGCTTTAAAGTCATAGGCTAGAAAACTCCTCCTGTTCCCTAGGACCCATCGCTAGTGGCTCTGATGAAGCATATGGCTTCACCAAATTTCTAATCAAGAGAGAACAAGTGTTAACTAATTTGGAGTAATGCAGAGGACATGTTCACTTTCTGCCTCTAGGAGAGCTTCTTTTAGTCAGCCCATGGCAACTGTACACAGCTTTAGGCTTCTGCAGTAAATACAAGTATGTCACTCCATTAGATCAGTGTCTTGCTATCCATAATTCCCCTCTTCTGCAAGGGTCTCCGCATCCCATGCTGGAGTCTCTGTCTCCAGAGTGGCTTAACAATTGAAAAACTCCTAGGAAAAGTTTTGGTCTTCAGCACAAGAACACATTACAAGAACGTTCATTGGAAAGCCTTAAGGCATCAGACCTCCTCTGGAAGTTCACTGACATTCACTCAATTCACTCTTCACTCAGCTGCTACAGCAGTGAAAGAACCAAAGACTTCAGCACTGCTCACTCCCTGTGGCAGCTGCCGGAGCAGCTGGCAAAGCCAGGCTCTGCTCTGCCCCCAGCCCCACTTCTGCCAGGCCACTGCTGGATGTGGCTTAGGCTTACCTGGGAGCAGCAACTTTTTCAACATGCGGTGCTGACAGCAGGAGGTTTTTGGCTGGAGCACGGACAAACACAGGAGTCTTCATGGAAGCCTCTGGGAAAAAACACACTTGAGGAACTGAAGTCTCTTTCCAGAACTCCTGGAGCAGGCAGCAGACAGAAACCCAGCCAGCTCCCCACATGCCTGGCCCTGGTCACACTGCCTGTGTCTCCACAGCACCCTGAGCCAGCACAGCTGCTGGCTGCTGCAATGCCACCCACCACAGCTCCTGCTACACAGGCTGGGGGCTCCCCATGGCCCGTGCTGCCCCAGCTGGCTGGGCAGGCTGCAGGGACACACACACAGGACCAGGCTGCAGGGGCCGAAGGCTGGTTTAACTCAGGTTGCCACAAAGCTGCAGCCTTTTTAACCAGAGAGAACTTCAAAGTCTACAAGCTATCTCTGTCATCTTGCTAAGCCATGGGGGAAATTGTCCTAAACAAAGGGACAAGCTGAGCTACAGAATCACATTACAGGGCCAGACTACAAACTTCTCCCTGTTTGTAGATTTTCATAACTCTCTTCAGGCAAGGCTCCTATTATCAGAATCTCACCTCTTCTCTGCTACGAACCCATTTCCTCCAAGTCTAATCTGCATTGTCTTTAACTTCACTCTTGAACTTCATTTCTTAACAAGTGAGGGCAGGAAAGAAAACAATGTTAAGAGAAATGCTGAGCAGCTTCCTTACCTCGACTTGCAGGCTGTTCAGCTTCATCCTCAGAAGGCTCTTCCACTGAACTATTTAAATCTAGCATGATAGCCTGGTCTTGTAGTTCATCTCCTTGTTCATCAGTTTCATCTAATGAAATTATCCCAGGTTTATCAAATGAGGAAAAGGCATGAGAGTTCCTGTCCAGTCTTTCAGCTCCAATACCATTGGTAATCTTATGTTCTAAATTTTCAAAACAGGCAAAAGAAAGCACTGAAACAATTATCTTTGCCTGATTCTGGAACTTCCACTAGTAAATTTTCATCAAAGATACCTGCTGTAACTATACATTTCTAAGCCCTACTGCCAGTACAATTTTGGTTTCTCTTTAAATAAAATGCAGTCTTCCAGCTTAAAATGACAAAATTGGTTTGGTATTTGCCCAGTAATTAGCTCAGATTCCAGAAAACACCGGAAGTTAAGTTTCTCTCAGCACTGATACCAGTGATGCAGCATGAGAGCACTTTGGCACTACAGAGAGCTGTCAGCATTAGAGGTGTTCTCACCAGCTCCGGGAGAGCCGTGGGCTCCAACGCTGCCTTCTGCCAGTTCCTCTCCTGCTGAAGAAGCCATTTCTGTTTCACCTCTGCTGTCCTGTCCTGTAGTTATCTGCAATTCTGCTTTTTCAGCCAGCTTCTTCTCCAAATGTTCAGAATATCCAGCACTTGGACCATGTTCTGGAGCTAAAATAAGAAATTCTATCATACATCTTACCTACAAAAAAAAATCCCAAGCAACCACCAGCACACAGTTTAACCATTAAATACTGGAATGTATTTGTGATAAATAACCTCAGCCACAGAGGTAAATAAGAAAAGCAGATGCAGCTCCCTCTACAGCTGAGAAATGCCTAACTTTTCCTGTGTTTCCTCCACAGCCACCTAATTAGGGGCACATCAGATCCCAATGAAGGAATTTTACTTACAGTAAGTAAAGCTCCTCCAGATCTGGCATCTCTATGGCCATTTTCAATTTTGGTGATTATGTAAAAGACCAGTTTCTTTTCCTTTAAATCTAACAATACGTGGAGTTTGTGCTCAGATTCTCCTCTTCATTTCCTCCATTTTTCTGAATAAATAATTTTTTAAGAGATATATTCCCTTATAGAGAGAAGAGAGCCTAAAGTGATTTTAACCATCCAGGAGAAACCTCTGGCAGGCAGAATAAGAAATACACATGACAAGACACGTGACTTGTTTGTGTTTAAAACTTCTGAGCTATTGACTACTTAAGTATTCTTTTTTTCCTTTATACTACATATATAGTCCACATATCTGTTACTATGTAGCTCAGTTAAGCAGAAACCCACACAGGTAGTTACTTTGGCAAAATTGGGTACTCTCATAATGCTGTCACTTGCTGAAGGGTTTGGAAATCTTGGCTGAGTCCAGAACCAAAAGCTGTCAAACTGCACTTTTACCATTCTCTCCAGTGACTGTGAGTTTTCACACTAAAAAGTACAAGAGTGGCCTTGGCCTTGGGACGTTGGGACAACCAGGACAAGGCCAGGCAAATGAATGCCAAGGAGAGGTATCAGGGAAAAACTGGCAAACGATAGGAATTGCAAAGCATATACCTGCTAAGCCTAACCCTTAATCCACAGTACTCACTGCCAGCCACCTCTTCTTCAGAAAAAGAAATCTGTGCCATTGGGTTGCTCTGTGGGGATTGATCTTGCTTTCCTTCTTGCTGCTTTGCAGGGGTTTCTGGAGATATGTGAGTCATTCTGTCAACATGCTCATCATGAAGCCTTGAGCTCTTGGAGTCTCTTTGGGTCCTTCCCTCGTTTGTTCTCACATCGGATACCAGGCCCTCCAGCCTTTCTTCTTCTTGATCACCATCAGAAATCAGGCTCCTCTGTGCTGAAGTTTTTGAATCTGACAGCTGGGCTTCAAGAGCAGAAAGTTTATTTTGGTTCTGTTCATCCAGCTGGGGCTGAACAAAGAGCTCCGTGGTATTCATCATCATTTCTGCATCACTTGTCAGGATGCTTGTTCGAATCCCAGATGTAGACTGTGAGTCCACAAGATAGTTCTGTCCTGTTGAGAAAGTTTTAAAACAAACTATGTGAAAAACTTTTCAAGGTCATAGGGACATATTTTACAATCAAGACGTGTAATTCACAATTTAAGTAATTCAACCAAATTTTACTCCTCTTCAACAGATCAAACACTGAGAAACTGTATGACGCCACTTCTGTGCCCACAACACTCCCCACCAAGCCCATAGAGATCTCAGTACCCACAGATGAAGATGATCCCAAATAATTCCCATGGTTTAAATGACCAAACTGGACAAAGTACGTATTTATGTGCACAGAATCAAAGGAACTGCTGAAGCAGATCCTCATTCTAATTAATATTTCTTCCCAAATCCCACTCTAATTCTGTGAATCTATTAGTAAATTTTAAATTCTAAAATACAGACCATCCTTCAGTAAATGCTTCTAAAAGCCCCTTCAACATAAGGCCCTGCCTCCCAAGAGAGAAATAACAACACAACAATAACAACAAAAAGAAACCTTTGCTGTTCAGCATGTTCTGTTCCACTTTGCCTTCAAACACTTGTAAGTCAACAGCCTTGCGGGTTTTTGGTCTCCGGAGCAAGCCCCTCTTTTCAACGGTGTCTGGGGCCAGCAAGGAACCCACAGACATACGAAAGGATCTGTATAAAGAGGAAAGAAATTGTCAGAATCATGCACTCCCCTTTTACCCTCAGAATACAGACATGACAGCACTAACTGTGACACATTTTGCAGGACTGCGAGAAATTTCCCCAAAAAAAACTTTAAGATTATATGTCAGTCTTTAAATTAATTGTTTATTTCTATACTATCACCCAACTTCAGGATATGTATCAGAGAGATGAGGAAGCAGACTTTTTTACAGCCTCCCTGAGACACTTCAACACTACAGCAGACAAAAGGGTCAGAAATTAAAAAAATCAAATCTCAAACAAATGTTTGAGAGTAAAGACATACTCTAGATGACAATGGGGTGGTAGGAGGACTTCCCAACAAGTTTAAGAATCTACTTAGTATCAATACTCTCAGCAAAGTACAGCTACCAACACATTGTGACTTTTTTAAAGATGAGAGCTGACAGCAACACCTGAAGCATAGGAAAAGATGTTTCTCATTGTAGGTATTCTGCACCCTGAAGACTGACCATGTTCAATGGCCTCCTGTCCCTCTCTCCAGGCAACCCAATTAAAACGGGGGTTCAGAGGGTTCAAAGACAGAAGCACAGAATATAACCCCAAAAAGCATCTTGTGTGGCATCCCAGGCAAGAGCTGCAATGAGAAAAGTGAAATAATGTGCTGACTTTGGCCAGGGTCATGTGTAAAGTACACGGCAACACTGGAAAGTAAGTTCTTTGATTCACTTAAAAGCTCTTTAAGTCCAGAAAATACTGCAAATATGCAGTATTATCTACTGCAATAGATGTAATTGATGTGATGAAACTATTAACAGGCAGGGATAATATTCTAATTCTGTACTGATTTACTGTTGGAAGCATGAGAATGAAAGGAAAAAAGGAATGATCCTAGCAAGTAAAAAGAGGAGCAAGAGGAGCAATACAAGCTAGACCAACCCTGGCATACTGTGCAGAGCCACAATTTCTGAAAACCAAAAAGTGTGGGGTGCAACACCTTCAAAGTCCAACAGCAGAGGGGCAGATGGCTGTGCTATTGCTGATACTAACACAGATCTTTACATGAACCAGGTATCTGCACTGCTCTCACCCCTTCAGATGTGACCATACCTAGGACTGACAGAAGTTAATGCATTTTAGGTTAAACTCACCGAGCCGTAATTGTGCTGTCCAACGTTGATGGAGCTAGAAAAAGTTGATGGCACATTAGTTGAGCAATTACCCTTTACACAACAGGCTACAAGAACATCCCAAAGGATCTTCCTCTCTTCAGAGCCAGCCATGCTACTATCCTCAAACATACTTTGATGCAAAAAGAATTAGATAACGGGGTCACTTTACTATTTCTTGCCTACATTTCAGAATTGCATACTAGAAATCTAATAAGCAATTTCTGAAAGGGTGAGACAATATTTATTTCAATGAAAATTTAACATGGCATAAACCCTCAGATTTAGTAATTTTAATTTTACCACACTGATGACAAGATGTTAGGCCTTGGTCACAACCACCCTTCAGCAACGTAACCCAAACACATCTGGAGCTTTAGAAACACAGGTAACTATTCCACAGACTCTTGATGAAACTGGAACTCAAACTTATTCTGCTCACAAAGAACTTTGTTTTATATAACTGCAAGAGAAAGCATGCAGCTGCTTGTATATGAAAGTGTCTAGAACTGAGAAGAAGACAGGGATTGCTTCCTCTGGAGACACTTCAAAACTCAAAAAGCACCAAATTGCAAAATAGTCAAAAAATTATATATAGCAGTGGCAGAGCCTAGAACTTGGCTTAAAAAGGTTTATTTTAAATTTGATAGGATGGGGCATGAGATACTGCAATCTGGATTCCAAACCTACAACTGTCCAGCTGGGCAGCTCTTGACAACTGAGTTGAGCAGGTGAGAACCAGCTGACAGCAAATGCAGCACTGAGAAAGGTAATTTTTGACTGCAGCCTTACCTTGGTTCTGGGGAAGTCGTCTCTCTGCTGCTCTCTCAAATTCAGAAATGCTTAATTTCCTTCTCTTCTTTGTCGTGTGGAACACAGTGATATATTTTTCCTCAGGAGCAACATCTGGCAGCTGCAATTCCCCCCTACCAAAACAAACCAAGCTGAAGAGCCATTTCTGATAATCCCCCCTGACAAGATGCAATTCTGGTCACTAAAACACAAGTAGAGAAGTCCTGCTCCCCAATCACAACACAGGAACTGCAGCTATACCTGGCAGTGAAATTAAAGTGCAAATTATCAAAAAACCCTACTTACATGCTGGAAACCCTCTTAGATGGGACTTCTGAATGAACTTCTTGTGTGTCTTCACGGCTAGATATCTGAGGTGCCAGTGGTGAAACTTGGGGTTCTGCCAACAAACCAGAACATTTCCTTTCCACAATTCAAGACAGCAAGAGCACCAAAATGCAGCAGGGTGTCACATCTACACTATAGGCTGTAAACAACATTTACTAACAGGTTAAAATAAAGACCTAGTAAAAACTATTTGGGTTCTACTCCTGGCAGTGACAGATGGCGGCAGGGGATTTCCCTGCACTGCAGAAGAATGTGCCTCTATAACACACCTGATCCTACAAAGGCAGCACCAGGATTATGTGCTCAGTCACCAGGATAAGAAGTCCAAGTGAAGAGGGTTTTGAAGAGGATCTTCAAAGCTATGATTTCACCAGTGCAAGGCCTGGTCTCTCAGACAGCTGTATCCTGCATTCAGGTGCCCTGCAGCGACTCCTCTGTTACATAAATCAGTCATACAACAATCTGATTTCTGTTCCATTTAACAGGGAAAGGATAATGGGCTACCAAGAGCACCCCGTTTTCTCAACTCTACAAAAACATTGTATTTCTGTTCTCAATTTTCTTGAAAGAAGATACTCACGGTTCTGCACGACTCTCTTGAGCATAAGCCGTGGTGTGCCATTTCTGAGATCAGGGAACACTGCCAGTCTCTGCTTTGCAAGGGTGCTTCTGACAGATTTTCTCCTATTTTCTACACTTAATTCAGTCTAAAGAGAAATCAGGAAACAAGCAATTCAAAGCTAGTATTTTAATTATTAAAGATTCCAACATCAAAAGCACCCACCACCCGTGTTCTAATCACTCGCTCTGTTCTAATAACAAGCGAAGCAAGCTGGCCAGAAATTTTTTCCAAATTCCAAAGAGAAATTGCGCGTGACAACTTTTGACATGCATGTTGTTTTTTTTTTTGACGTGACACTTTTTGACAATGGTGGCACTTCCCGTGTGGACAGGAGACAATTCAGCTCGGGCTACCATCCAGTGGGTTCCAGCATAAAACTCTCCTATGGGCGAAATCCTGGGTGACCCCAGAGCACAGCCGCGACCTAAACCCGCCGAGCTGCGGGCTACTCGGCAAAGTCAGGGGTTTCGGCCCATTTCCCACGATTAAAGGCGAACAAGGGTGAAGGAGCGGCCTCCGCTCCTGCTTCAGAGGCCTCATTTCTGTCTCAGACCGAGAGCGACCGGGCGGGCGGAGCCGGGCGAGTACCGCGGAATGATCGATTCCGACAGCGACTCTCCTTTCCCCCTTCTTCCTTTTCTTCCCTTTCGCCCGCCCTCCCAGATCCGTCCGCGCACCTGGGCCGCCGCCCGCGCGTTGTGGTGGCCGCTGCGCCTGAGCCTGGACCGGGATCGCCTGTCGGCCATGGCGGGCCCGGTAACGGCCGACTCCTCCCGCGTCCTGCAGCCTCTCGCGAGACATAGACCTGAGCGCGCGCGCGCAGGGAGGGGCCGCGGCGCAGTGTGGGGCGGGTAGTTCCGCCGGTGGCGCGGTGCATTGTGGTCCGCGTAGTTCCGGGGCGGCGGCGGCGGCGGCGGCGAGAGGCCGCGCGGGCCTTGTGGGAGCTGTAGTTCGGCGGGGCCGCTCGCCCCGCTCGCCGCGGGTGTCCCCCCGCCCCGCGAGGCCATGCCGGGCTTCACCTGCTGCGTACCGGGCTGCTACAACAACTCGCACCGCGACAAGGCGCTGCACTTCTACACCTTCCCGAAGGACGAGGAGCTGCGGCGCCTCTGGCTCAAGAACGTCTCCCGGGCGGGCGTCAGCGGCTGCTTCAGCACCTTCCAGCCCACCACGGGCCACCGCGTCTGCAGCGAGCACTTCCAGGGCGGCCGCAAGTCCTACCTGGTGCGGGTCCCCACCATCTTCCCGCTGCGCGGCGTCAACGAGCGCAAGGCTCAGCGGGCCCGGCGCCCCCGCCCCGCCGCCGCCGCCTCCGCCGCCCCGCAGGGCCCCGCGGCCGCCGCCGAGGCCCCTGCAGGGGGCGCGGCCGAGGACGTGAAGCCCATCGACCTGACGGTGCAGGGGGGGCTCGGGGCCGCCGCCACCATCGGGCCCAGCCCCGTGCGGCTGCCGGTGCCGGTACCGGCGGCGGCGGCGGCGGCAGGGGAGGAGAGCCCGGTGGAGGGCGGCCCCCCCGATCACTCGTACTCGCTGTCGTCGGGCACCACGTCGGAGGAGCTGCTGAGGAAGCTGAACGAGCAGCGCGACATCATCGCGCTGCTGGAGGTGAAGATGAAGGAGATGAAGGGCAGCATCCGCCGCCTGCGCCTGGCCGAGGCCCAGCTCCGCGAGGAGATCCGCGAGAAGGACCGGCTGCTGCACGCTGCCAGCGCCGGCACCCGCAAGCGCCACGGCCTCTGAGGGCTGCCGGGGCCCGGCCCGGCGCGGGGCTCTCCATCCCGGAGCCTCCGCCGCCCGCCGTGCCGGGCACAGCAGCGATGGGATGGTGCCCGGCTCAGCCCACGCCACAGCAGCCCCCAGCCGGGAAAGGCCTCGCCATCGGATTCCCCTTCCTGGACTGGATCAGCCGCGTGCCCAGCCCCGTTATCGCCCCGACGTTGTCTCCGGTGTCACCTCACACCGGGCCCATCAAACGCGCTGTGTGCGGTGTCAGAACACGCTGCTCGTAGCGTGGATAGGACCCGAGCCGTCACTAAGTGGACGTAGGGTATCAGTTTTCAGCAAATAAACTCGCTCTGTGTCAAGTGAGGTAACAGCAACACTACCCTGGAGAAGGCGTGTCCGACTGCCGTGGGCACTGTACCCATCATAGGAATGGTCGGTGATGTCGCATTCAGCCTCGCTCAGTGGAGGAAAGCTTTAGAAACCCTCTCAGGGTGATGTGTTTCTTCAGTAAATTACTGATGCCGTAAGGCTGCTGTTCCTAGCGTGACAGAACCCCCAGATTAAAGAGTGTTCTTGTACCGTGTAGTTTCTGCTTTCTCTGCGGCGTGTGTGTATTGGTTACAGATGTCTTGATGCTCTTGACACCAGTAAGGATTACAGTCTGGTACAAAGAACACGGTGGCATTTAACAGCTGTAGTTTATCTCATTGGCTTAAGACTCCCTCTAATGAAATGGAGGCTTTGTAACACATTGGAATTTTAATCCTTGGCTTTCGTTCAGAGAACTAGGATGAAACAGAAGTGACTTTACCTGCAGTGGTTGCAAACCTTTCCTGTCTAATCCTAAACTAGTTGGCATGACTAATAATCTGTACATTAGGCAAGACCATACTAAAACCTGCTTGTGTGTTCTAAACCAAGATTTAAGAGTATTGTACAAATCTATGTGGAATGGTTGTATAATTTCTGTTTCTAGCCAGCATCAATCCCTTCACTTTCTGCAACAGGAAACCAGATCGGCGTTGGCTAGAAAGAGGGTGGAGGGAAGGTAGCAAAACCACGGGTTTGGCTTGGTTATGCACTTCCAGCCTGGCTGGTGGAACAGATCCCTCAGCAGTTTGGAGGAGGAGAAGAGTGTCTGGTGCTCCAGCAGGGCCCTGTGGCAATGGGCAACAATGATGGATGTTGAGAACAGAAGCCACTTCACCACAGTGTGCCCATATTCCCCTTTGAGGGTTCCCAGGTGTTCCCTGGGTCTGTGAGATCCTTCTGGAACCAGAGTGCATTGCACTCAGTAGATTGGGATGTCACTTTTACTAAATTTTATAGACGTATTTTCTAAATGTAAAAAGTATCTTTAGTTTGAAATTATGTAATCTTTGTAACAATGGCTAATGTAGCTTTACATCAGCTTCTACACTGTATACAACCAAGCAAAAGGGCACCCTGGGGTTTTGTAGCCAGAGGTTTCTCTGTAGATCCTGAAGCCAGTTCAGCTCCAGGTTGTCACAGCCTGCTATGTGATGCATGGGTCATTTTTTATTAATGTGTGTGCCAAGTTGGATGGTCATCTGTAAGGATACTACATGTCTATCCATGTACTAAGTACTGCCTGTTACTTCAGTTTAATTTATTCTCCAATCTGATATGTAGCTCTCCAGCTCTGTGCTATACTGATTTTTCTGCGAGTCGAGTTAGCGGGAATTTTTTCGTTTGGTTGGTTTGGCTTGTTGTTTTGGGTTTGTTTTTGGGGTTTTTTTTGGTAGGACAAGCAGATACGTGCTCCACCATGGGATTTAACATATGTGATTGGTCCAGCAGCTCTAGATGCTCCCATCAAGACAGTAGGCAGCACAACATCCCTCCTTGCTGGTTGTGCATCTGAGCTTGTTGAGAACGTGCATGTCGTGACAGTCATGGTACTTTTTCTACCATTGGGATGCACTTCAGGATGTTCAGCCATTCAGCCTTGCTGGACTGGTTACCTGCTGGACTGTTTGACTTCTCCAGGTTACACTGAGGTGCTAACATGCTTAATTTTAATAAAGTATATTTTGTTTTCTTACATTTCCTGTCTCCTTGTGGTTCGTATATCTATTTCTGAGAGGTTTGTGGCTGTAGCTTTGTGTTCTCTTTTGTAACATCTTTTTATTCATTGTGAGCTCTACAGCTGGAGCAGCGGGAATATCTTTACATTCATGTAAGGTGAGGAAGAGGAGTTTGAGGTTAGTTCAGTGTACCACACACCTCCCTGTGCAGAGGTTGGTGCCTTTTTGGTGAGCAATCAGTCACAGGGCGCTCTCTGTGTAACCAGGAGGGGTTTGAGCAGGGAGACAGGCTTCCCACAGGGCTTCCCCCAGCATGACTCTCCTGTCTAATGTCTGGTGGAGGAAGGAGAAGGCACGGCCTCCCATGAAACAACATAGTGCAGGGAAAAGCTGGAATGTACTCCTACAGTTTATAATTCCACCTGCCAAAGTTCCTGGTTTCCAGATGGATTAGAGCTATTAGTCTCAAGCAAACATATGCAGCAAAAAATTCAGCTATGCCTCAACCATCACATTTTTGGGTTGAACTGGGAATGTTGAATACAGCTGCAGGATGGGGAGGTGATTGTCCCACTCCACTCTGTGCTGATGCAGCCTCACCTCGAGTTCTGGGAGCAGGTTTGGGCACCATAGGACAAGAAGTACCTAAAGCTGTAACAGAGCATCCAAAGGAGGCCATGAGGTTGGTGAAGGGTCTAGAGGGGAAGCCATGTGAGGAGCGGCTCAGGGCATTTGTCTTGTTCAACGTGGAGAGGAGGAGACTGAGGGCAGAGCTCATTGTGGGCTGCAGCTTCCTCGGGAGGGGCAGCAGAGGGGCAACGCTGATCGCTGCTGTCTGTGACCGGTGACAGGACCCGAGACAACGGCTGAAGCTGTGCCAGCGGAGGTTTAGGCTGGATGTTAGGAAAAGGTTCTTCACTCAGAGGGTGGTCGGGCTCTGGAAGAAGCTGCCCGGGGAGGTGCTCAGAGCAGCGGGGTGACCGAGCTCACGGAACGTTCACACAATACCCTCAAGTGTAGCACGGGCCGCGACCGGCACCCAGCGGTGTCAGGATGGCCGAGCGGTCTAAGGCGCTGCGTTCAGGTCGCAGTCTCCCCTGGAGGCGTGGGTTCGAATCCCACTTCTGACAGCACTTTTTGCCCTTCGCTCGCTGTAGTTAATTAGTTAATTGCTTTTAGTCGCGAGCCTTTGCTCCGCTGTCGGCTTTTTATTCCCGCCCGCCTTCCCCAGCTAAAAGCGGCCGCCGGGCGGCGCAAAAGGGAGCTGTCAGAAGTGGGATTCGAACCCACGCCTCCAGGGGAGACTGCGACCTGAACGCAGCGCCTTAGACCGCTCGGCCATCCTGACCTGCCGCCCCACTTCTTCTAGCAGCCGCGCCCCATCCCAGATCCCAGGCGAGCGGTCCTGCCGGGACACCGGGATCAGCTCCGGGATCAGCCCCGGGATCAGCCCCGGGATCAGCCCTGTGCCACGGTCCGCATTAATGACCTGCGTGACGGGGCCCGGGCTGCCCTGGGCACAAACTAGGAGCAGTGGCTAATAGTCCAGAGGGTCCTGCTGCCGCCCAGAGGGACTTGAACAAGCCCGAGATACGGGCTGCCAGGAATCTCCTGGAGCGGAGGGTGATGAGGCACTACGCAGATTGCCCGAAGAAGCTGTGTCTGCCCCGTCCCTGGAAGTGTTCAAAGCCAGGGACTTGGAGCAACCTGCTCTAGTGGAATGTGTCGCTGCACGGCAGGAGGTTGCAACGAGGCGCTTTAAGATCACGTCCAACCCAAATTATTCCAGCATTTAACAAGGAGATGCGTGTAGCCCGGCCCCCGCTGAGGAACTACGCCGGACACCAGGATGCCCCGGGGGCCACCAAATGTCCCCGGTGAGCAGCAGCAGGACACGGCCGCACAGAAGGTTCGCGGTGACCCGGGAGCGGGGGCCGGCACGGCGGTACCCCGGTACGGGGACACGGGGATACCGGGAGCGCGGGGCCGGGCCGAGGCTCCGCCGCATGCCCGGGGGCGGCGGGGCGGGGGCAGCCGCGGGGCTCAGCCCGGCCGCCCCGGAGCCTCCCGCGCCCCGCCCGCGGAGGGGCCGTGCCGGGGCCGTGCCGGGGCCATGGCGGGGCTGCCCGGTGCCGCGCGCTCCCGGAGCGCCTCCCCGGGCTCCCCCCCGGGCCTGGACGGCTCCTTCTTGCTCTCGCCGCTCGGGGGACTGATGGGCGCCCAGGCCGTGAGTACCGGGGAGGGAACGCGGCGGAGCGGGGAGGGCATCACCCCCTTTGGTGTTTCTCTTCAGCTGGAAACAGCCCGGGTTCTCTTTGGCTGCCACTCCGACCCCATCTCCGCTAAGCCTAATTAATCCCCAAGCCTAAGACAGTGCAGCCCCCTCTCTCCTCCTTTCCTCCGCAAAGCCAGAGGAAAAGTCGGGTTCTTGTCCCCACACCCCGTGCCGGTGTGACTCCGCTCGGTGCCGGGCGGTTCCCAGTGCCTGGCACGGGCTGATCCGTGCGGGGTGTGCGAAGCCCAGTGGCTCCAGGTGAGGTGTGCTGGGGTTTCTCTTGAGGCTCTCACGCTCCTTGGAACACTCAGCTCTCCAGGTTGTCCTTCCAGGCTTTGGCGGCTGCTCTCAGAGGAGCCCGAGGGTCCTTGCACCATCAAATGGAGCAGCAGCATCACCTCCCCATTGCTTCAGCATCGGATGCAACCACAATAATCTCTCCCTCCGGTGCTCTCCCCGGGGCTGCGGGAGCCACGTGAATGCACGGGGGTGGGTGTTCAGCTGCGTTCTGGGCCGCTTGTGAGCTGCCCACGGTGCCGCCCCGCTGTGGGAGCCTGTTCGTTGCTCCCCTCTCCTCGGGGCAGCGCTGTGGGATGTGCCCTGAGAAGCCACTGTGAAACAGCTGGCACAGACCTGGCTCCAGATTCCAGCCCCTGGGCACGGCTGAGCTGGTGGTGACACAGGGACAAACGCTCAGGGAAGGGGCCAGGAACGATGCTGCTGGGGGTACCTTGTAGGAGCGTCAGGAAAGAGATGGCAGAACAGCAGCAAAGACTTCACAACTCTGCAGCTAGTCCCACCTCTGCAGCCCCTTGCTCAGGCCAGACTGCTGAACCTGCTTTCATCTGCCGGCAGCCGGAGCGGGGCAGCTCACACATGCCACCTCCCACTCCTGTAGGAGTCCCCTCTACATGCTTCTCCCCAGCACATATTTTGCGATCACGAGTGTTAGAAATGGATGTGACAGACAAGGAGGCATTGTCGGGGCAGCCGAGCACCAGGGCGTTGGACGCGGGCAGGACAAAGGCCGTTGTGTTTCTTCCATGACAATAAGTGGTGCGGGCTTACACAGGGGCACAGCGGCTTTCCAAGGCGCCCTTCTCCTGCCGAGTGTGCTTTCCTGGAGTGAGGGGAACCCAGCTGCTGTTGGTGCTGGTGTGCCTGGGCTTGTGGGCGATGCTCTGTGTTCCTCCTGCAGGAACCAGCCGCTGACCACGTTCCCCGTTTCACCCCATAGGTGCTCGGTTTACTGGTGTGGTCTCTCATCGCTGCCACAACGTACCACCTCCATGCGGCATACGGCTGGGTGATGTTCGTGTCCCTCTTCTTCTGGATACTAACACTCCTTTTCTTCGTGACTTACCTCCTGCAACTTCATCAGAAGTTCTACATGATCCCTTGGCCCCTCGTGGTGCGTAGCTGAGAGGGAATGAGGCGGGGTGGGTTCCCAAGAGGGAAACATCTTGGAAAGATAGTCTGGAAAGGTTTGTCTCTTCTTGGATGGAGCCGAGTCCCCTGCACTTTGCACAGTGACATTGCTTCATTCTGCCCTTGAATTGATTGGAAAATGCTCAAATCAGACCCTTGCAGCCACCAGCTGCTGCAGTTGCGGTGTCATCCGAGAACCGCCCAGCACAACCTGGGGAGCATTTAGTGTGTTCTCCTAGGGAACGGGGAGGAATGCGAACCCGAGCCTTTTGCTCCTGCCTCTCCGCAGCACACACGAGCCTGAGCCCAGAGCTCAGGTCCTCCTCTTTGCTTTCCGCAGCTGATGATCTACAACGCTGTGGCCACCGTGCTGTACATCACCGCGTTCGTGACGTGCGCGGCCGCGGTGCAGCCCACGTCCTGGCGGCAGTGGGACTACAACCGCAGAGCCGCCGCCTCCGTGAGTACCGGCGGGCAGGGGAGGGCCGAGGGGCGGGGGCAGCCGCCGTGGTCACACGTGGGATGTGCTCCTCTTCCAGTTCTTCGCCTGTGTCACCATGATCACTTACGCGGTGAGCACTTTCTTCAGCTTCCGCGCCTGGAAAGGGCTCGGCAGCAATGCGGCCACCAGCCAAGTGACTGAGCACACCTAAGGAGCGGACGGCAAAGCCCGGGCACCCCGCGCCAGCTTGTGCCAGGCTTGGTGGCTTGGAGCCCCGTGTGCCACCAGGGCTCGTTTTGGACCAGCCTGTGCTGGCAACAGTGGTCAGAACCGGGTCATGTGGATGCTGCCCTGTGGATTCCGGTGATGCTCCCATCATCATTCCCCGGCATCGCCACTGAGGGACACGGACTCGCCGGGGCCGCAGCTCCTGCTCCTCCCCGGGGGTCATCCGGATCCTTGCTGCAGCAGCTCCACTGAGGGGGCTCAGCCAATTTGGCACAGTCCAACACTAAAATTCACTAACCCAAGCCCAGGCTCCCCTCTCTGCTCATTCACAGCTACAGTGTAAGTAATGTAATTAACAGGATGCAGAAACAGTGGCAGAGCTGGAAGATGGGAAGGGAAGCAAAGGAAGCAGTCATAACTGCTCTTGTATTGATTTCTAACAATTTGAATATAAATTTTATGCTTTAAATAAAAACATTCCTAAACCCAGCACTGGGGTCTGTCATGAGAAAACTTGTCTTGTGAGGAGGCAGCACACAGAGCTGTCAGGGACAGCAGAGATGTCACTGCAGAGCTGGCTGTTCCTTCCCACTCCATGTGGGTTTTGGCTCACGTGGGCTATGGAAGGAACAAGTCCACAGGGTTCACCTCTCTGCTTTATGCACACACACGCTCAGAGTGTGCATCCAAGACCACAAGAACACAAACCAGGTGCCAAGGCTTTGATCACCTCCCTCTTCCTGGCTCAGCACCACACACTCCTGAGTTCACCTAATTAACCAGCAAGCTAATTCTGCCCATTAGCTGCAGGTCATTTTCAGAAATTACAATCAAGTCTGCTCTGGGAACACGGGCAGGATCAGCGCCTCGGGAAAGGGAAGAACCACGCTGCTCCCCTGTGCTGCAGACCACAAATTCACCTTTTGGGTGTTTGTCAGAACAAGAAGTGATGCCCAGCCAGGCAGAGCAGCTTTTCCATTCACACCCTCCTTGAATAAGGTAGTAAAAGTATATCCAGTGAGTTCAAAAACTGGTGTGTGGTGAGCTACACTGCAAATCTTACTGCATGCTCTGCACGGAAAAAGTTTTCCCAGGTTGTCTGCAGAGGCAGGATCAGGAAGTGGAACTGCATTGATGGAAGTTGAGAACTGAAAAGGAACTGGACACATGGCATTGGTCCACGACAGATCTGCCTTTATTTGCTTGTCAGTGAGTAAATCAAGGGTCAAATTTCCACAATTATGAATATATAGACATATATATATGTAACAGGAACAGTAAGAAAATTTAAAAAATAAATTAATAAAAATTAACATGGGAGATCACTACTGAATTTCACAGAACAGGTCTAAATAAAAGGTTTATTTATAAACACTGATGAAAGACACTAGTCTCAGCCTTCCAAACTCTGATACATTCCAAATTAATTTAGCATTTATCCAGATTCAAGTGCATCACAGGGCAACCGAGGCTCCAGAAACTGCATCTCTCTGGGAAGGATGTGACCAAAGAAATGATGTGCTGTTCTTAAAAAGCAGCTAATGGCTGATCAGCATGAATTTTGCCTTGGTGAACTACTTCCCTGCACACACTGACTTCTCAGTTATAACCACATCCCTGAGAACTGAGCATCTTTTACTGCCAGATGGCCACACTGGATGGGATTATCAGCAACCTGGTCTAGTGGAAGGTGTCCCTGCCCATGGCAGGAGGGTTGGAACTGGATGATTTCCAGTTAAGCAATGGTGCTGCAGGAACAGACGGAATAAACTGTTCTCTGTGTTCAGCAGAGACAGAACAAAGGACAAGGAGCTCAAACTGCAGCTCAGGCACTTTATATCAGAGTGCAAAAGGCTCCCTGCAGCAGCAGCTGCTGGGCACCGCACAAAACTGCCCAGACAAACCACGGCAGCTTCTAAGAAGATCCTGGCAGACACATAAAGAGAAGTTTGGGTAGAGCTGGGGAAAGGAAGACTACGTCTCACAGTCTCGTCCATCCACTTTGTAAAAGGGTATAGAAATTTCCAGAAAGCTTTGATTTCACCCTCTGGAGAGGGTCCCACAGTCCTGGCCCTGCCCCACCGCACACCCACCTCCCTCACAGCCGCCGTGGAGCCGAATCCCTGCCCCTCTGCCCCGGCCGTCTCTCGGGAATCGCTGCCTTTCACCTCTGAAATTCGAACAGACCTTGCTTAAAATACAACAGAACTCCCTTCAGAATGACTTGTTTAATGGTTTAATGAAGTCACCACTAACGCACTGCTTAAATCCAGACTTCGACCTTCTTTTTCCTAGAAACATGGGGGAAAAAAAGAAATCCGTGACTCCACGATGATTTGGAAGAAGCATTTCAAAAAATGAAACAGGCACTACATTCTCTGCTGCATCAAACCAATATAAAATTACATGTTACTTCAGCATCTGCGATTGAATGTGAACCCAAGTAGATTGTGCAGGAATCCCAGGGGTGAGGGGGCTGTCACCCTGCCAGTGTCTGCCCATGTCAGAGCAATCTTGCTTGCACCCGGTCGGGAATGCTGTGCCAGGGGCTCAGGGATCTACTGAAATCTGGCTCCTGTCGTTTGTCTCTTGGAGACCCCAATCTACAAATCCCAACTGAAACTCCTCCTGCTGCTGAAAGACTGACTCTTTCTCTTCAGCTTGTCCCCATTTCCACAAAATTCACAGGGTTGGGGAGGGGTCAGGGGCATAACCACAACTGTGACTCTTTGCTCCTTGTCAAACAGGACTGGACCGACACTGGAGAGCACAGATTTTCATTTTGCTAGTAAAAACCTCATCCAAAAATCGTAGCACTTTTGTTTATTCCTTCAGAGACGAGGAGAAAACAAATGAAAGAGGTTTAAAAAGCTAATTTTGGAAAGACTAAAATAAATTAATAAAAAATAAAAGAAGATACTATAGAGTCAGAATGGCCAAGATGGAAAGGGATCTCTGGAGGTCACCTGGGCCAAACCCCATACTCAAGCATGGTCACTCAGGACCGTGTCCAGACAACTTTAGAATATCTCCAAGGATGGAGACTCTGCAGTCTCTCTGGGCAAGGTAACTGTCACAGTGCTCAGAGACTGCCACAGTGAAAAAGTGTTCCCTTCTGTTCATTTGGAAAACAACGTTCACAAATGCAGGAAGTTCACAACAGCAGGAAGAGCTGCTCCACATGCCAGCTTCATTCATGTTTTCTAGAAATTATTAAATGTGCAGTTTGAGTTCAAAAAGACATTTGGTGAAGTAATTTTTCTTTTGACTCCGTTACAGTCTTTGATTAAATACTGTGATAGTAACTTTCCCTTTAGCACTCTCAGGGGGAGCTACACAAAACCAAGAGCCACTGTGTCAATGAAAATAAACAATGCGATATACTCACAGCTCTGTATTCCAAGAACATTTCTTTGAAAGCCAGAAAGTCTGTAAATGTGAGAAGCAGATCAAATATATCACCTGGCATTTCATCTTTGTGTTGTCTACAGAGAAAAAGAAGTTGGGGAATGAGAAAATTGTGTGAGAAAAAATTGTTATTTTAAAATGGTACAAGGTCAAAAAGGACAAGTAAAACAGTATCAGTATTTAAACAAGAATGTTATTGCAGGTTATCATATAGCAAAACTGCAGCCAAATATTACCATGAAGTATTTCCAATCCAAATACATTATGACATTTATTTAAATCCAAGACCCATGAATATCATATCAGTCCTTGAAAACCAGACCTGTTTATTTAAGAAACATTAAAAATTAAACAGATTCAAATATTTTAAGATACTCAGCTCCCAAATACACTTGATTTTCTTATTCAAGGGGAAAGCCAGTGATCTAAAAGACAGCTCTTCAGGAAGCTGGTTAAGGTAAAATGACCCAATGCAAAAGCTGAACACAAACCAAACTCTTCTCTGAATGCTCTATACAGAAACTGCAATAAAGGAATTTAACCTCATGATTGAAACACCACCAGGTTACTGAAGTGCCTGGAAGAGATAAACAAGACCCAGCCTCTCAAGGGTCTGGCTTTGAAGTGACAAGAAATACGAAAATCCTCCAGTGTTCTCATTCTGATTTATCTTTCTACCCCTTCAAACACAATATATTTCAGCATGACAATTCAGAAATTTAGAGTAGCAGGACATGCTGAAGGCAAGAAAAGTGGTCAGCCACTGCCTGCATGAACACTTATTTTTTTGAGTTAAATTGGAACCATTATCTAAAGGGAGAACAGCCAAACCTAAGCTTTAATCTAGATAAAAAGAACTGAGAGGCACATAAGCCACTCCTCAACCAAAAGCAAAGCAGAGACTTACTGCAATGACACTGTGAAAGCAACCATATCAAACCCACGAATCCGATCAAGCAACTTCTCTTCAATGTATTTCTCTACTAAAGAGATCTGAAAAAAACCCAGACAAACCACCCCAGTAAGAACACAACAGATTTCAGAAGCAGATTTCAAACATCATCCTTACACTGACACCTTCTTGACACTCTGCATGATCCTCACTAGGCACAACTGCAGATTCCTCAGTGGGTGTTGCTGGTTCTGGTCTCACACCAGCCCTGAGGCACAGAGCTGCACATTTTTTGCTGAGGATCTTGGGGAGAACAAACACTGACTATTTGTATCTAGTAACAAGTATTTTTCCGACTCATTTAATGGTACTGAATAGTAGACTGGTCTAATTTCTTGATTATGGTTTGCATGAAGAATGTGATTGAATTATCCAATACAAGAAATAATACAACTGGAAAGGAAGAAACTTTGTTTGCACACATGCTAAACTGTTCTTTACTACAGCACTTGGCTAAATTTCTATTCAAGAGAGCTACACAACTTCCAAAATATCCCTAGAAAATTTTGTGTGAAACAATGAGAAAGGAACCTAAAGCTTGAGAAAAAGCTTCTCTTGCTCACAGATCATGGCTGAGCTCTGAAGGAGACAGAAACATGTTGGGATCTGCTCCATGTAAGCCCAGTCTTTTATAAAGGGAGAACTACATATTAAAAAAAAAAAAAAAAAAAGTAATACATATGAAAAATAGGAAAAGGTATCTTACATATTCATTAAAGATGTCTGTATAGACAAGCTTGTTTTCTTCTGAGTCATCAAACTCCTGGTAGTGCTTCTCCAAAAAATTCCTCTGTATTAACTGGAAATCATCATCTGGGCCATAACAGAAAAGCAGCACAGTTACGAGTTTAGTCATTCTTTCTGTAACACAAACCCCACATTCACTGGTCCTCTGCTTCTCTGCTGTAACCACAGAGCCCTGCACACGTGCAGACTTCATCACATCAGCACCACAGCTGCTGCCAAAGCACCACTTCTGACCCATCTGCAAGAAGACAGAGGCTGCTGGTGAAATATTACCAACACAGTCCTCCTGCTCTACATTTATTAATAGTTATTTATTCTGAACCTCTTTTGTTCTGGTTCTAATGTCAGCAAAACATCTGTATTTTTTAAGTGAATATCTCTTCCCTACAAAAACTCAAAGTAAGTTCTTTTTTCTTTGAATTTAAAAATATTAGTGAAACCTCCAAATTAAATTTTCAATTGCCAAATAATTTTTTTCCAGTTGTGGAAGAAAATAAGAGTAAAAATAAACATGGCAGGTCACCATGGAATTCCCAGAACAGGTTTAACTAAAACGTTTCTTTATAAAGACTGGTAAAGGACACCAGTCACAGCTTTCCAAACTCTGACACCAAATTAGTTTAGTTAGCATTTCTCCAGATTCAACTGCATCACCAGGAAACTGAGGCTCTAGAATCTGCATCTCTCTTCCATGAAGCAGGCAGGAGCTTGGTATGTTGGCTAATTAACAGAAGAGCAGCTGTAAATGTGTTTAGTAACCCTGTTGTCTGTACCTACTTGCAGACCTTACCCATTATGATATCCTCCAGATAGCCAACAACTGCATCAAACTCATCAGAAGTGGTGGAGCTGAAAGCAAAGGAAGACAGGATTGCATAAATATATATTTTGACCACTGCAGAAATTAAAGTTAAAATTAAAAAGTGTTAAGAAAAGCCTAAGTACAAATAAACCCAGTAATTACAAGATAACTGAAAAACTTCCTAGTTTCAACCTACAAAATAATCCATGGCACTGATGAGAAGACTGCTCCACAGAGATTCTCATCAGGCCTCTACTCTATTTCCTCCCAGTAATTGCAAGAAAGAATAAATGTTGTTTTTCTGGCATTACCGTCAAGGTAATTCTAGTTCTGGTGCAAAAGAATGTAAAGGGTGTAATTAGAACAGCAAATTAAGCCTTTTCCAACCCACAAATCCCAGCTGTTACCAGTTTCCCTTCTCTTCCCTGCACATGGTGATCACAGACCTGCAGACACTCTAGAGACTATTTTGAAATATTTGGTCTTGTGGAACAACTTAAACTGAATGTATACACAAGTATTACATAACTGAAGAAACTTAAATATTTTTCTTATGCAAGAAACATCCTTACATGATCCAAATAAATGGGATAATCTCCTAAGGTTATTCTATCATGACCAAATATTAAACACCATTATGGATCTGAATTTATCCAGGAAATATCCAAGAAATCTTTGGTGGCAGCATCAGGAGTCTGGATCTATTACTGTGCAACATGTTCAGACACAGTAAATAATCCACAGGATGTCTTTGGCATTCACAGCTCATCTTCACTGTGAGATGAACTCTTCCTATTTTCTCTAAGGGATGAAAGACAAACTTTTCTCACACATGAGGGAAAGAAGTCTCAAAGAAACAGGGACATTTGTCTTTAAGAAAAAAATTCGCTTCAATCAGTGAAAGCACCATTTAAATTCAATTGAATGTCTCTTTCTCAACAGTAAACAGAATAGGACAGCCCTTCAGACTAAGTTTTGAGAAGCTCATTAAAGTAACTTTGCTGTTAGAGAATACTCCAGTGAAATCAATCCAATAGCAGTTTAGCCGACAGTTTAACTATAATCAGGCTCGTTCTGATCAGGAAAAATTAAGAGATCTTTGATTTAAAAAGGCGTCTGCTCGGTGAGCGATATCCTAGCAACAACATTCCTGCTGCTGGGAAATGAGCGGAGCCAAGGCCCGGGGCAGCCCGCAAGAGGGCGGCACAGGGCCGGCAGTGGGGCAGCTCAGCGCTGACTTTGCTACGGATCATTTCCACTCTTTTTCCCCCTCCAAATAAATGCTACTGCTAGTTTTACAGCGTATCTTAACAGTGCTAATTTAATTAAAGTGTTCATTTAAACCCTGGATTAAGTCTGTGCAAATAATGGAATTTTAACTGCTCCAAAAGAACCCAATTCCATCTCTTTATCCACACACCTACAGAGACACGAGCTCACCAACCCTGTGGTTTTAATTCCCTGTCACCTCATAATACCCATTTTGGGCCAGCACACTGTGCTGCTGAGGCAGCCTGGCACAGGCTGTTGTTCAGAGTCTGAGGTTGAGTTAAATCCACGCATGACAAGAGGCACAGTCACACATCCCCTTCTCTCACAACTCTTAGGAGAGTATAGCAGACATCTGTGCAGTGAGGCAGCATCTTAGCATCTGCCAATGTGAAATTTGGTTGAGGTCACCTGTGAGTGAGCCCAGTTTTAGAAGAACACTCAAACACAGAGGAAGAGTCTCCTCTCAGGATCAGCAACGTAAGACAACAAATATTCTTGAAAAGGATAAATTCTGAATTTATTTAGAATAAGTTCTGAATTTATTATTTAAAACGAACACCAGAAAAAGCAATTTCCAGCCTTAGAAGGCTTGCTCTGATTCCTCAGCAGAGCTACCCTGAGCAAAGTGATATTTAGTTTGACTTCACCTCAACTCTGCACTGTTATTCCCTCTTGCAGCTTTGCATTCTGCACCTTTGTTCTCTTAGGAGGCAGAATCTGCTAAACGGCGTGGTGTAAATTCATTCCTGTAGTTATATTCTTATCAAGATATTTTAATTAGCAATTAGCTTATTTAAAATCTGACACATGAGAATGTAGCATACTCACGTGGCTACACCCAAACTTTCTCCATCAGATGTCTCCATTGTTCCTGCCTAGCCAGAGTGGAAGAGACAATCTGTATGTTTCAGCTGTTAGTGGTTATTTCTTCTTTTTGACCAAAGTGCTAAGGAATAATATGACTTAGTGTTAATACAAATTCAATTGCTAAGCTGCCATACATTTCCCAAAGAGCAAATCAGTAGATAAATTTTAATTCTTAAATACAGGAATTCCAACATCACATTCTTCCAAAATTATTACTCCTTTTCTGCAGCAACCCAAATAATCTAGAAACTTTCTCTGCCTATTCAGAGAACAGGCTCAAAATCAACCAGTCCCAATAAAGGGGTTTTGGGCACTTCTACATATTTTCTCCTGAAACATCTATGAGTGACAATTACAGAACTAAAGCCGGACAAGATAAAGGTGTGTCCCAGACCAGGCTGGTAGGGGCTGTGTGCCGGTCGGCCGCTCGGCCCGTGGCTGCGAGCAGGTGTCGGGGACAGGGCACACGGCACCCCGGGGCCGCCAGCGATGGGAACCCGCTGCTCCCGCTGGGCTTCACCCACCGCCGGCCCTCGGAGCAGTCCCGGGGCATCACCGCGAGCACGGCAGGAGCTGAGCGCCTCCCTCGCCTCCCCATCCTCAGTCCGGCGAGGGGGGGCAAAGCCCTCCAGCCCTGTCCCTCCCCAGGCACCCAGCTCGCCTCACTCCCTCCCTCTCCTCAAAGGGGTCCAGGGGAGGGCCATCACCCTCCCTGTCCCCACAAAGCGCCCCGGCAGCGGCTGCCCCCCGTTCCCGTGACCGCGGCCCCCGCCCGCACCCACCGCCCTCAGGCCGGCGCGGAGCCCCCTCCCCTCGGGCCGTCTCCTGGGGAACGCGCTCTTCCGCCCCGCCCGCAGCCAATCACAGCACGGCTCCGGCCCGCTGGGCCCGCCCCTGCGCTGCCCGCCCAATCAGAGCCCGGCGGGGGCCGCGCGGGAAGGAGGCGCCGCAATGGCGGGCTGGGCAGTGTGTCCTGCACCGGGCCGGGCCTGAGCGGCGGACAGGGAGACGGCGTTATGTTCTTATTAATGGCGCTGGTAAAGCGAATTTCCCATCAGAGAGCAGAGCTCCAAAGGCTAGAGACAGCCCCCAGCTGCTGCAGCCCAGCGACCAGCGCGATGACCTGGGCACCCCCGGCGCGAATGTCCCACCCGAGCGCTCAGCCGAAAAGGAATTAAAGAACAACAGACAGCCTTCAGGATGTTTTTATTGTTGAATGGACAACTTTGCTACAAGTCACTTCCCCCTGTGAGGGCCTGTGGAGTCGCCACGTCCCATCCCTGTCCCCAAAGCCATGGGGCGTGCAGGGAGCGAGGTGACACCGCCCTGCTCATGGAGAATCCAGCTGGACAAACCTGTCCCCGGCGTGGATGGCGGCACAAAGCCAGTCAAAGTGTACAGTCTTTCCCTTTGTGAAATGAACAGGACAGTTCTCTGCAACACAGCTCCCTCCTCCGCCACCGCTGCCTTCCTCTGCCCAGCACCAGCTGCATGGAAGACGGTCTGGGGCAAAATTTTCCAAAGCATGTATTTCCATAAAGAACATAGACACTTAGTCCCATGTTCACAAAGGCAGCAAGGCTCTAAGGTCACCTGCATTCCAAGGGGACAGCAGATGCCTAGATGCCTGAAGACCTTAATCTCATACAGCAGCTGACAAATTAGGAGTCCTAGGCACTTCTGAAAATTTTACCTCAGTTTATCCTGGCCAGGGAAACCAAAGCCCTGAAATTACTAGACTCTATTAAGGCAGAGTTCAAAATGGTTCTGTCCCGCCTCTTCCCTAAAGTATGATTTGTAACTTCATACATTAGGGATAAAAACCTATCATTACATTTGGAAGCGCTTAAAAGTTCACTTCAGGTGATTCCAAATTTCTGACACCCTTGTGGCAGTGATGGTGGTCACGTTTGCTCACTGAACACGGAGCTGGAAGGAACTCGGCCCTGACTGAAAACATGAATACAGCAAAACATTGTAAAGTACAGTCAGTGAAGAAATGAGATCCCTGTGGCACAGATTTGCCAGTCTGACTTTAATCACACCAGGCATTCAAGGTGGAAGAGAATCCGTATTTTAGCAAAAACAATAACTAGCACTCTGCTGCTGGATTCAGTCTACATTTGGACAAAAGTCAATGTGAAAACGATGGACAGAACTTTCCTAATTCACACACCTCTGGATGAAGTTCAGCACCCTTGAGTTAGCAAAGGCAGAAGGTGAAAGGAGCTGCTGGAGAGCTGGGTTCAGAGCTCTCAGCTCGTACTGAGGTCTGTAGGAAGCCAGAGTGCTCAGCAGTAAGAAGCAGCCTCAGCTCTGCATTGCTAATACTTCATAGTAAAATAAAGATAATAAATGATTTTAAAAATAAGCTACATCATACCATAAGAATTCACTACAGCAGCCTCTGCTGCTGAATCACTGCCAAGAAGTGGGATGGTTTTGGTCTAAATTGTGTGTGAATTAGTAAAGTTCTACTATACAGATACTTTAAAAAAATGAACCATTGCAAGACTTGGAAGAGACCGAGTCATATCCTCAGTTGGTGCAAAATAAGCAGAACCCCACCGATTTTTGTGCTACTTCACTGACACCAGCTGTGAACCCTGATTCCTTGTAGAAACCTAGTAATAATCAAGAGCTGCCTACTGAAGTGCATCCTTAACATACAAACATCACAAATGTGTAATTAAAGTGGAGCAGAGATTCCCACTGTATGATCCCTACCAAAAATAGGAAGTGTGGCCCCAAACCTGCTCAGAGCAGGACAGACATGTGGCAAGCAAGGTGCATTTTTAAGGAGTTAAGAATAAGACTGAAATTGCTATCCAAATAACCTTGTTTTAAATAAACTGGTCCAGAATTCTCCTCTAATATTTTAAGATATATTCACTTTGGAAAAATTGAGCTAACTTTCAAAAACAACACTGATTAAAAAAGGTGTTTGATGATACCTTAAAAAATACCCAGAATATCAAATTAATTCCAGTCCAGCATTATAATTAGTTAAGAATACCTCCTGAAAATTATAACCTCACAAAAAAATGTGGGTACGGAAGTTAAAAGCATCAGAAACATTATGTACTTGAAAATACCACTGATCTTTCAACATTTAAAAACAAATCAGAACATTCTTTGGAATCACCAAGTTATTAAAACCTGTGAGTTTCTCTACAGTCTCCACACTGTCTTTTCAAATCAGTCTGTGTACAGATTCAGTCTTTGAGCAGTTTAATATTGGAAAATACAGAGTCTCTGACCAGCAGGAGGCTACATTAAACAGGAAAACATTGGCATTCTCTTTTTAGTACTGACTTCTGCCAAAAATAGACTTTCGAGCACAAGACAGCACGGCCCTGTTTTAGGAAATACTTATTTTCTCTTTTTTTCTAAAATGCATTGTATGTGTACTTCCAGTGCAAATTTTTTCAGCACTTGCGACAGGCGAGAAGGAAAAGGGGAAGAAGAGACAACTCCCTCTGCTCTTGCTCGGAGGAACCAATAGCCATAGCTCCTGACTGCTGAAACCAGCTCCCATCGCTGGCAGCTGAAAAGAGCTTATTAAAGATTTCGGTTTTAAAATAAACAGATTACAGGTTAGCATGAAATCTGGCCATGGCTATGGTTCTATGTGCATAAAGACTGGTTAGAGATGCTTTCCCCTTTCAGTATTGGTTGGAGTTCATTAAAAACAAGTCTGTGGTGTTTCTCCACGTGTGTCATGAAATGTGAGAGATCTGTCTGACTCGGGTCTGTATTTCCTGTCGACACAAAGGGCAGGTCTCCAGTTGCAAGGCACACTCCATGCACAGGTCACTGAAGGAGAAGAAAAACCAGTTAAAGCCTGCTTTTACAATACAAAAAACTAATCAACAACAACAAAATAATACAAGCACTAAGCAGTTTAGTCAGCCTGCCAGAGGCACATTCAATTTAAGTCCCTCAGTGTGGAGATTAAGCATTGCAAGTCGGGTGTTGTGGATCCTTTTACAGACTTTGAGAGGAGGTCCTGCTGCTCAGCATCTTCCAGCTGCTCCTGCAGTTGGTTGGGATCCCACTTCCCTGTGCTCATTAATCCTAGCACTCGCTCTGGTCTGGAGAGCAGCAGCCCCAGAGCCCTGTAGCAACTTCTCCACTTCTTGTTGGCACACACCAGGCACATCTCTTTTTAACTTTCCAGCATCTAGACACATGGCAAGACTCCTTCCATGAGTGCTCTAAAACTCTAAAGAATTTGACTTAACTGGATTCATTTCCTAGGAGGCTGCTTAAAGGCAGGAAAGTGCTAGTATGGTATAACTCATACTGCTGTCTCATTTTTAGCTTTTAGAGGAATTTGTGACTTAACACAATCCATTTGTTGAACATCTAATGAGTATATTATGAATTTTCTGCTCTCCTCATGTGATCCCACATGCACCAGTTTAATGTACTAATCAGTAATACCTTTGACATGAGGGAAATAAGAATCAGTAGCCCAGGGCACCACACAGGTGTAGCCTCTGTACTTCCCCAAATACACACACAATTAAGGGTTCAATCTGCTCAGGTCTAGGCTGAGTGGAATAGTGGGAATACTTTGTTTAACCTCTACACATCACATCCTTAAAAGGAAGGAAGGTTATTTCCTTTATCCTGGGGAGTCAATTGAGATGAGCAGGGACTGCGTGTGGCCTCATCTAGGCAGTACATCACACACACATTTTCCTATTTCTTTTGATTTGGGTTTTTTTAAGGTTTTACCTGTGTCCACACGGCCTGAGTTCTGTGTCTGCTACCTCATCACAGCAAAGTGTGCAGCAGTTCTCTCTGATACTCACTTGCTTCAGCAAAGCCAGGCGCCTGTGTCTGAAGGGAGACAGAGACAGACCCCCAAACATTAGACTGGCTCAAAGCAATAAATTAAAAACTATTCTGAGGATTGCATCAAGGCCAACATAACACTTGTAGCAGTGCTACACCACACTGCTAATAAACATTGATCACAACTGCACACAAAAAAAGGCTTAAGACACCCAGAGATGTGCAAATCAGTCTGATTCCCTGTTCTGGTCTGTCAGAAAGGGACAAAGAGGGAATTAAATAACAATTCTCCTAGTTCCCACAGCTGAACACTTAAAGAAATTGTTCTTTTGTACCTAGGTACTTTCAGGAGCTAAGGAAAAAAAACCCCAAAGAAATAAACCACACAAAACCTCACAAACAGAAACCCTATAATGCTCTAACACAGTTTCAAAGAATAAAAACTGAGAATTAAATCAACATCCCAGTATGGCAACAGCCACAAGAGAGAGAAAATAGGTAAAAATCCCTCATTTGATGAAATAAGACATTTCCCACCTGGAACACACACAACACCCATCACAACTATTCAATGGCAGGGTGATGTGTCTTGCCCCAACACCAGATGCACTGAATTCACACAACTCTGCATGAGTTTATGTTAAATCCTGTGATGGATAATTAGGGTCCACTCATACAGGTCTTTGCCTTATCTCCTATCACTTTAAGATGATCAAAGCTATCTTTTCATTTAGGATTGGCTTATCATTTCCAAGCAGTTAAGGCTGTAGGGAAGGGATGATCTTTGTTTACACAAAGAACAACAGTGTCCAACCTTGAATGGAGCCTTTCAGTGCTATTGCATAATGAAGAGTCTGTAAAACAGGAGGCCAAGTTTCACCAGTCAGGCATCAACAGGAAACCAGTTTCCCCCAGTTTGTCTCTCATCTTTTGGCACAATCTTGTAACAGTTCTCACAGATATTGCCTGAACATTGCAAGAGCAGTGCCAGAACGACATCAATCCCACCTGAACATCAGCCAGAAACTACAAACCTCTCATCCAGTGTGGGATACTACCAAGACAGAAGACAGAAGAACACTAATTTGAAAAGGGAGGGTAACAAGTTTGTATCCAACAGATCATCTTAAAGACTACATCAGACTCTCACTTAAAGCACCTGTAGTCACAAGCAGAAATATTTTCCTCTGGCTATAGGTAAGTACAAAATGATTTTGCAAGTTGCATTTCATTTTCTTCATGTTAATACAATATCCCAAGCCTCAAACTCTGCCAATGTGTGACTCTAACCCAGAAATAAGGTGGGGTTTTTTTTCTTTTCTTTTTAAACACTAAGATACTTAAGTATTTCAAATACACTTGATCAAAGCTAGATAATTCAAAACCAGTCTCTGAATTTTATTACAGCCAGGGATACCCCCTCCAACAAACCAGCCCCCACTTAATTAGTTGCAGTTTAAGATTATTTCAGTCACATACATCAGCACTGGTCTGAGGGCCATCTTCAGACAAAGCTGGAAATCCAGGGTAAACCACATAGATTACACTGTACACTGTTACTACTTGTTTTCCACTAAGTTATTTTATTACTAGTAACTTGAATCAGTTGAGCTATTAGTTTTCATTCCTGCCAGAAGTTTGGTGAAAGCTAAAGAAGAATGTATCCAGATCTGTTTCTATCTGGGTTGAATAATATTTAGGCGGGAAACCACTTCTAAATTTGAGTAACCTTTGTCAGTACCGTCATTCAAAAATGGGAAAATTTTCATCAGGAGCAGAAAAGGATAATTTCAAGATTTACAATCATTCAGCACCTCCATGCTGTCAACACCACAAATTAGGTCAATTTTAAATAGGACATATTTTTTTAATTAACACTATACCTCTGCAATCAACCTAATAATCCTTAGATGGCACAAGGTACTTCTGCTAAAACAGCTTACTGTGTGGTACTAGTTAATTTTAATTTAGCTTAATATTAAAAAGAATATTTTAATTTAATAGATTTTGGTTACATATCTCCTGCCCTACTGACGAAATTGCACTGGAGCCTATTGTTTCATCCTTTTAGAAGAGGAACCTATGGAAGTATGGACCCTATGGACCCCATAAGAAATTAATTTTGCTGAGTACAAAGCAAAACTTTGTAACTCTGATGTGAAGCATTTTATTTCTCTGCATGCAAACACAAAAGGTAGGAGGATTACCTGGGCAAAATTATTTTCTCTTCTGCTGTCAGAAAGGCATGATCATTGAAGGTACTAAACTTCATTGGTGGTGGGTACTTGAAGGGTTTTGCCCCAAAGTTGAACTCACATTGTTGATAGGACATGAAACTTGCTGCAGCAAAAAACCCCGATCTGCAACATGATGAACAGGCATTTTAGAATGGCTTAAATAATAGCAGAACTTTCAGACATGTTACTATTACCATTTGAAGATAAACCCCCTGAGACAGAGAGAAGTTTAATACCAGTGTTTTGCAGCTAACTGGGAGAGCATCAAATTGCAGCTGCACATACTTACCTTGTTTAGCTCTCAGCTCCTGAATTACTATTGGGATTTATCTGAATTTCTTACTGAGTCAGCCAATAAAGGTTGCCTACTGTACAACTAGGATTAGTAACACTTTTAAAAACACAACTATCACCTCTCAAATTTACTGGATGGACCAAAGTTCAGTAATAGCCCATGTTCTAACAAGCACTCAAGTTTATCAATTCCATACTCAAGGAACAGAGCACAAAAAGCTGAACAAAGAAGATACTCAGCAACTCTTAAAACTGAACCCCTCTTTGCCTGCATCTTGAACTTTATTTTGAGGAAAAAACATGGATGAAATTATTAGCCTGGTAGGAATAACTGAGAAAGTACTGTAATGTTTAATTAAGCTGCATAGGAAGCTGCCTTCTCAACTATTACACCAGCTTATCTTTTCTGAAGTAGAAGGCTGAACTTCCCTATGGGAGTTAGAGGAGTTCACCATGTGTTAATTTTAACAACAGCTGGCAAAATAAGCCAAACACCTGCCTGCAATGCTACCAAGAGACATCCTCTGATGAATATTCAATATGCTGCTCCAGGAGGTGGCCCCAGTGGATGGCAGTCAGTTAACAAGCCCTCTCCAACATTTCCAAGATAGGCTTCATTTTTCAGAAGATAAATTCCTCAGGCACCAAAAAATTGTTCATCTTTGCTGCAGCCTCATTCTATTTTAATGCTATGCTAATTTGACAGTATAAAACATTGAGCTGAACATACCTTTGGAAAGTCCAAAATTTATTTTGGGCCCTGGAATCCACCTGTAAAATTATATCCTTCTTACTGATTTCTAAGCAACTTTCAACAGGGAAACTTGCTTGATGATGGCTTCAGGTAAGTAAATATGAATTTACATCTCAAATTGAAAACTCTTCATATAATTAAAACAATTATACACAGAGGTCATGTCCTTCCAAATGAGCAGATACTTACACAGCAGATGAAAATACTTGCTTCTCAGCAGGAAGCTGGTTTCCATTTAAATAGAAGATCATTTGCTTTTCTTGCAAATCTAGTAGAAATCCTATTGTGTCTCCTTACATGCAAAACAAAAATAATTTAAATATTTCACTTCTGTTAAATGTCAACGGCTGAAACAGTTATTGTTTCAAGTATCATACATGTCACTGTGAGTTGTCTTACTTAAAAGGAACTGTTTGCAAAAGCACAACAGAAGAAACATTGATACAGACAGTAACTAAAAAAAAAAACAACCAAAAAACCAACCCAAACCAAAACACCCAGGAGAAAATAGTAAAAAAATTAAGTATTCTAGTCTGCCAGAGCATTAATACTACATAGTTGTAAAAGTATTGCAGAGTTTTTGCCAAAGCCAGAAGAAAGCTGCACTCTGTCACTCCTTGGCTATTTTACACCTGTTGAAAATAGACTTTATCAAGTGGGTGTTCTGAGGAAAAATTTCCAATATGCTTGTGCTATTTATTTTTAAGAGGTGTTTTAATTTAGCCATCCTTGGGGGAAAATTTTAATAGAAGAGAAGGCGGCACAGTTCACACAAGCATGGCATGCACAGAATCCTACCAAGATTTCAAAGCTGAGATCAAGAACAGAACTTTGCTGTCCAAGTAGTTATCCAAGAATTTAAAGTAAGCAAGACAGTGCAACTCCTCCTTAAAAAAGAAAAAAAAAAAAAAGTCTAATTCAGAGATCAAAGTTTTTCCCCCTTCTCTAAAACAACTCTTTTAACCCAGAAAGGAAGATTTCAACCCTGTTGTGTACAACTACAAACAAGTGGAAAAAAGTCTAATGATTAAATGTCCAGTGTTAATTGGTGCTATGATTTTCACTCTGCATTTGAAAAGAAAAAATGTTTAAGCAACAAGAGTCTCTTTACACAGACTGGGGAACAAGACTGTAGTGTTCACTGTGCTCATTTAAATCATTCTTTAAGACACAGTAATTATTAAACCTTTATGATCCTCAGAATTAGGCAGTAACTGCTTTGTTCACACCTATGAACAGACACCTGCAAGAGGAAAAATCCTGTGTATAAATCCAGTTAGGATAAACAGCAGAATAAAGACAGAATACCTTCTTTCCAACAGGGATGGGAATGTGGTTTACTTCTGGCATTATACCAGATCAGCTGCCGGCAGCCATCGTATGCACAGGAGTATTCATCGTCCCCGATGCCGTAACCTTCCTTTAGAGAGAGCACAACGTTACAGCCTGCAGCCATTCCTCACACTGAGGGGCTAAAGTCTATTTTCATTCACCTAAACCACTTCTCCAGGAGAAGGAAGGATTTCTTTCACTCTCCCCCATGAAGGTAATATTTTTTTTCTAACTAGTTTTAGTTTCATTTTCACATCAAAAAGGAATTTGTTGGGGAGGTGAGGAGGGAGAAGGGGATATTTTTTCCAAAGTGTCTTCCATTCTCTGTAACCTCAAACCACTTCTCTCTGTTAAAGTATTTAAAAATCAGAAGGCTAGTACCCAAATAGGTTAAATTTTTGCATCTTAATAAGTCACCACAGAATAACAACCATTCTCTTATCTTGAAGTCCCAGTACCAAACTTGTAATGCCTTCCCCACAAGATGTCCAGAACCCACAGTACACAAAGAACACACAGCCCCTTCACCTATTATATTGTTGCATATTGTGTCCCTTTCACTGCCAGCCTCCCCCAAATTCTGTAAACATTATCAAGTGATAGTCCTGAGGTCCAAGGCAAATAAAACTAAAGTAAGTACTAAAGTAAGAGCAGGAGAAAAAGTTTGTCATGTCTGTCAACCATGAAACTCAAAAGCATTATGGAAGGTAAGCAACTTCCTCGTGCTCAGCATGATTTTTCTGGAGTGCAAATACCAGACAGCATCTGATTACACAAACCTCCCATGTCCCAAATTAAAGCTAAGCCCAGCTAATTGGTGTTTAATGTCATATTTGGGACTCGTCTTTTTGCTACAGCTGCTGTACATAAAGAGCACACAGCTTCTGAGACCTGTGTTTGTGACATATCCAGAGGATAATATCCTTGTATTTCAGGCACACACCTGGTGAACTTAAATAACAGCAGCATTTGGCCACCAGCAAAACAGCTGCAGCAACAGAAAAATCATCCTACTCAGAGATGTGACATCTCCCATTTTCATACCTTGCACAGGACACACAGAAAAATGCACATACACCAAGCTCTTTAACAGTAAGTGGGAAAAAAAATCTTTTAAGCCTCTTAGCAGTCTAAAGGCAGACACATGGCCTTTTATTTCAAACAGTTTCTGTTACACTCAGTGTCTACAAGGACTGTGCTCAATACAGGTCTGCATGATATTTTTGTTTGGTTGGTATTTTTTGATCTTGTGTATGGTTTATAATTTTTTTTTTTTACTTACATCACACTTCAATTCCATGCTAAAACCATAGGACTGGACTTTGGATGTGACACAGAGATACATGCATATTGTACATCAGCAGAAGACAATGCTATTTCCATGAATAATTAGAAGAAACGGAGCAAGATCTCTGAACTCACAGGAATACCTAAGTTAAATGGTGAGAGAAGCTACTCTTGCATTCCCATTGGATTTCTTGCCAGTGGTGTTTGTTTAATCTCCTTAATGTATTTATCTCATACCCCCACAATCAATGTTTACTCACATGTATGTATTTGGCCTATCTTCATATTAGCTTCTGTATTTGGCTCAGCTGTAGAATGACTTTTTCTATAATAATCAGAAGTGAGCAGTTTTAACTGCTTATCTACATTAAATATATAATTCTTTTCCTAAAAGAAATTCCAAGTAGGAACCAAAAGCCATGCAATTACAACAGTAAAGAAAGGCCACAAATTAATCTCTCTCAAGCTTAGCCAGTAGAAGTGTCAACTTAAAATCCCAGCACTAGGCTAGGCCTAATGTAACTTTTTGTCCCAAAATTCTAGCTTGCACTTTAATGGTCATTTGGAAGGCTGACAACATGGAAAACTAACTCTAAGTTGAGGTTGAAAAGTTTTTTGGGTAGTAATCATTACTCTTTCTTTTTATGGGAAATACTGAAATGAGTTATACCGTAGCATAAAAAGCGTATGAAGTTTCTAATGGCCATGCAGTTACCACGATGATTTAAGAAGAAAGAAGACCCAGTGACATCTCCATGATGACTGACACTGTTTGGACTTCATAGGCACATGGCATGTTTTACTTTAATGCTAGCAAGTACGTAATCTTACAAGAAAATAGTAGGAAGAAGAATACTCAGAACTAAGAATAAAATACAAAATTATCTGGATAAGAAGGACAGTAAAACAAGCTATAAATTAAGCCAGGAGACTTGTTCTGTACTCTCAGGAAAAGGCAAGAAGGTAGAGAGTTTAATCTTTTTGTAATCCTTATTTTTAATTAAAAAGAAGCTTTTGCATTCCAAGACTGTCCCATACCAGCAAGCCCAATGATACCATGTTAGCCAAGAGTGAATTTGAGTTATTTCCCTTGTGAAAGTTAATTTAATAGGAAAATGTGTTAAAGAGGATGATGAAATGGCTGCTTGGTGACCTGTTTAAAGGACAGTGTCGTAAGAAGGAAAATACTGATGTTACATCACCAGCTCGATGACATTACAGGTACTCACATGGTTGAGAAATTTGCTGTCTTTGGTTGCCCATCCTATCTGCATCACTCCTGAAGTAATGACTGTAACTTCATAGTACCAGACTCCAGAATCGACACAGAACGTGCATCTTACGCTTTCAAAGGACGAGGCATCACATCGTGCCTACCAAAACCAAACGGAAATTTACTGTCCACAAAATTAGCGTTCAAACAAACACCTTTCTTCCCTGGATCAAGTTTCTTGCATATAAGAATATACCAACATAATTTTAGAGGCATTTCAGACAAAGTGACCTCTCTTTATAGCAGTAGTTGTCACACAAATAGTGAGTAGGCAAGACTGAAAATTGTTCAGTGGTTAAGCCACAGGCAAAGAGAAAAAAAAAAAAAAAAGTAGCAAGTTGACAGAAACCATTTAAAGATTTAAAGACTAAGACAACCAAGACAGGAGAACCTAAATCGTTGGTTGTTAACTGATTCCTGGTAGGAAGGACAAGGAGGCATTCAGTGTTAATTCATGAAAATTCATCTCTAAGTAGTCAAACAAGTTTTTAGAAAGAGTTAGATAGGAAGGAATAAACCCCATGTGGCTGAGACAAAAATCTGACTGCTGTGAGCTTTTCAAGATGAGACAGGACAAACAATAGAATGATATTTTGACTAAGACTGTTCATAAAGTAAATGAAAAGCCATCTGAGACTCTTAAGAATCCTCCTCACTTCCCTGAAGCTTTGGGGCACAGGTGTTAATTTAGTGTGAGCATTTCAATTGAGATCAGTGTAGTGATGTTATAACCTTTGGATGACAAAGTAAGTTTTCTGTACAAAGCTGGCAGACAACATGGCTTCATTCTATAAAACCACAGGAGCAAGTGCAAAGCAAAACCTGCCTTTTTCTTCAGCCTCTTTTTCAGGTTGAAAACATGAAACAATTTCCTACCTCTAATCCATGTGGTGAGATCTTCAGGTATTCGCTGACATCGTTACTGTTCAGCATAGCCCTAATGTTGGCCAAGTCAACCTTCTCATATGTAAACTGCCTGCCTTCTTTTAAAACTGAAAAAAAAAAAAATTAAATAATCCCAACCAGTGTTAGCTATTGCTGCTGCAAAACTTGATTTTAAACATTTCATACAATGATAATCTCTCTAGGACCCAGGTAGTTTTTGGCATGACAATGAAACACTGAGATTTTGCCTGCATGAAAACAGCTTCCAATACAGTGTATTAAATACCCTCCAAACGTGAAAGCATGACCTGTGCCTCTGACTAGAGCTCCCACAATCTAATTAGTACTTGCAGGAAACCCACAGGCAAATGGAAGGCATCCAAGTTCACACCAAGATGCCACTGTTTCAGGATTTACCACTGTATTTGTATATTCAGTGTGGAGAGCTTTTCTGATTCATTACAGTGAAAACAGATTTGGGGATAGGAGGAAGGGGAAAATAAGGATTTAAAAGTTTCTACCATCTCATTTTTAGTTGATGAACTTGAACTGGGCCAAAGCAGCGCTCTCTCTCTCTCTCTCTCTCCCTGCTTGCCCTTTCTACTTGGAAGGATCAGAAGCATTTCTCTTGTCAGGTGTCAAATTGTTGAACACACATGTTAATTTACAAATCAAAGATCTTATCTTAGCACCCTTCATATAACTCAAACTTGCTACAACACTTACACAGACACTTAAACACAGCTGACACTGGCTTTCCATAAGCTGACTAAAGCCCCTAAATCCCAACAGACCTTTCATCCAAATTTATCTAAAAGGCACTAAAAAATACAAGGTCGTTAGAGTTGCTGCATCCTTGAAATCACAACTAACCAAGTAAATTCAATGATTTTTAGAAATCCCAAAGATGGACCTAGAGAAGTGCTTTGCCAAACATTTTTTACTTTCGAATCACAAAAATCAAAAAGTGTATTTAATTTTAAAAGTCTTCAGTACTTCTTTGAGCCAGTGTGCAGTGGGGAATGACACCAGGAGTGGCCATCACCAGGACATGTCAGCAATCCAGACATTCCACAGAGACAGAGCTGCACTGTTTAGCTGCTCAGAGAAATTTGCTGAAGTGTGGGTTACAGGAAATTGGTGTGAAGAAGAATTTTCGTTGCAGCTCCAAATTGCAGAGTACAAACCACTTCCTTTCAAAAACATTTTCCTTGCCAAAATTTTCTTTCCATACAATTACACTGGATATATATTTGTTGGTGTGCTGTTTTTGGTTTTGTTTTCTTTTTCAAGGAGATATTACAAATGCAGCCAGGTACACTAAGTGCTCATACAAAATGAACACAAAGCAGTCCTCCATCTCTTTGGAGGAGTGATTACTATTAAATTAATCCATCCCTTTGTTATACCTACACAGATTGTCTAAACTCCACTGGGCACAGAATCCAACCTGGCGTTTTAAGTAGTCTGGATTATCTGTCCATTTCTCCAGCAAGATCAGTTGGTCACTAATGCACGATTCAGAAACTGTCATTTTATTTTCACCTGCAATTTAAGAGGAAAAAGAGTAATTGCTATCAGCTAAGGATAAGTTTATTTAAAAATAATAACATCCTACAAATGCAGTAGAACTCTCTACCACACATCTAACCTCAGTATTACAAGCAACATGAAATTGTTTCCCCAAGCAGATGTGGAATTATCTTCATTCAGATTTACCACCTCTCAGCATGGAGCTGCATTATCAAGTGACCAATCACAGCTGTTCTCCATCTCTCCAATACTGATTGATTTCTTTTCAAGTAACAAAGGCCTCATGTCCTAAGTCATTATGTAGTAATTTCTAAGATGAGAAGGACTAAGTTTCAGCAACTCTCTTAAGGGTTTGTTGGTGAGGGTGTCATTAAAGCAAAAAATATTTTTTCCTGCCTACAAACTCCCAATCCTAACTGTTGTCCAACTCCAATACAGATTCATGTCAGTGACAAAGGCCTTGTGTTACAAATCCTTCTACAGCAACTTCTAACAGGGAAAATAAGTTTCAGCAAGTATCTCAGGGGTCTTGAGGGGTAGAGGGATATCACTAGAGCAATAAATACCAATGCAGACTCTCATGCTCACAAGTGATCAGGCAAAGCAAGTGACAATAATGCAGCACAAGCCATGGTGTTAAGAGCAGTACCAGGCCAATACTCACTTGTTTGTGCAAACTTCTCCAGGGCTATTAGTGCAAAAAGCATCACTGTTGGGTGGGACTGGAAGTTCTAAACATGGGCAGTAAGGAAAAGTTCATTAATAAATACCCAGTACAGACAGACAAGAAGAGTTGCAAGTCTGTCACAGAAGGTTTTAGGTTCAAAGGAGCCTCCAACGTTCCTGTATTCCACCCTCCTGTGGAGTGCCGGTTCGAACAGATCAGGCTACTCAGAGCCTTGTTCCATTGACTACTAATTATCTCCAACGATGGAGAACCCACAGGCTCTGGAATCTCAGCTTTCTGTAACATACACTGCCAATATTTAGCAGACATGACTCCAACTTTTCACAATAATAATAATAGCAAAATTTGCATTCTAATTGCTATGTATGGATACACACAAAAAGATCAAAAACACTTACCAAGCTGTGAAGTAAATATTCCAATATGCCTGGGCTGAGTAAACCTATGCTCGCAGGACCTGCAAGAACATCAGGAATCAAACCCCTCCATGGGAAGTACTGCATACCCATCATCACAGATCTTTTAAACACAAATTAAAGAACACCAAGCAACTTCACAGCAAAGCAAAACTATAATATAAAACAATTATCATTGTTCCCAGTAAAATATTTGGTGCACATTTAATAATTACACAGTTACTGGCACACTTCAGTCCTGTTCAGTTCACTGCTCTAAGTGGGTACAGAGTTCTAGCCAGGCTTCTGAGATTTTGCAGTAAGACTCCAGCAGCCTCCACTTAACATTTTCATGCTCTTTACTTTGAAAAGAGGCTGTCTCCCCTTTACTTCCAGAGTCAGTGTAAATACCAGCTCCATCTATCAGCAGCCCAAAATAAACAAAACTGAGCACCTGAGACTGCCAACTTGATAGTTAATTATACAGCTTGCAGCCAATTTAAAATGGAAAATCCCTGAAATAGCGTCCACTTAATCAAGAGACAGACACAAGGGAATCAAACTCTGGAATCTACAAGCTCCTAAGAATTTGCAGCGTGTTCCAACACTTGATTAATAAATTTGTTGCCTGAGCTGACACAATGAGATCTGTGTCCACTAAGATGAAAGTGGATACAGCATCTCATTAAGACTTAGTAAAATACATAAGTATTACAGTACAAAACCACTTCCAGACCTTGTTCTTTTTGTTTTTTTCACAGAAATATATTAATTGGGTTTTAATAACCATCAGGTGACACCGGACAATCACTTTTTCCCTCTATTTCCTGTCCACTTCCAGAAAAGAAGCAAAGAAACTAGATACAAGAGAGATCATCAGCAAGAAGGAAACTTAATCATCAGTCTCCAACAGTGTACTAGGTAAGAATGACAGGGAATAAATATTCTGCATGAAAAGCCACCTTAAACAGAATCTCAGCAATTTTCTTTTAAGCAACACAGAAGAGAATCTTTTCAGCAATCTACAATACAGGAAGACATGTCTACTGGAAAAAGCATATTTCTTTTTTATTCCTATACAGCCTCTAAGACCACTAATGTGATATTCCTGCCTACACTCAAGAGAATGTGTCCTCAGTAATTCACAGCTAGAGTGGTGCAGAAGAGACTGATAACCAGTGCTAAGGCAATATAGCAAACAGTGATCCCCAATCACTAACCACATATCAGAAAAATTTGTGAATGATTCATTCAGACATTTGAATCGACCAGATTCTGTCACACCTGGTACTCCCTCGATGCAGAACATTATTCAGTTCTAAGAAAACACCTCTGACCTAGCATGCATTGTGAGTGCTTAAGCAGAAGGTGTTGCAGAGAGCCAAATGCCAGCTGTGAGGAGAACCCCAGGGCTTTACCTGCTAATTTCTCTGCCAAGCAGCCGAGCACTGCAGTCGTGTTCCGGTGCTTGGCAGGGTGACAAGCATCCTGGCAAGCAGCAGCTCCACTTAGGTTTAATATTTCAGTTAACTTCTGTAATGCGTCCTGCGAAAGAAAAATCAGAAATCTCTTCAATGTTACTTACAGATACAGCTTCCCCCTAATTCAGTATCCTAAAAACAGATTCAGCATCATATTACAGACAGCATGGGGTGGTTATCTTATGAGATAAGATAATGAAGGACAGATGAGAAGAAAAGTTCAACAGACTCAAGAGTTGTAACTTTAAAATTACCACCAGATTGTTGGTTGTTGTGATTAACAGCTCAGGACACTTCTGGACATACCTAAGTGAGCTCCCCACCACAACAGGAACCAATTAGCACATATGGCATCACTGCCATCTGATCTATTGCCAGTGTCCTAAAACTCACACCCTTTTCAAAAGAAAAGGACTGTTTCAGATTTTAAAATTCAGGACTAAAGAGACACACCCCCTCCCCAAAAGGCCCACATTCCCATCATAAATTTAGGATGTTGTCAACTTTACCGGATGTCAAACTGTATTCTTGAGAGCCTAAGTGGTTTTCTGTAGTCACACAAATTTAAGAAGTAACCAATGAGGGTAATAAACCTAAAATGCCATGCTTTGACTTGCTTTGTTCAGGCAGTATGGTATGAATAAAATTTTATACAGGTCTAGAGCATACTCTACATTTTCAGGGTAGTTAGGGGTTAATCTAGAGCCAGAACAAGTCATCCCACAGGGAGAACCCCACCCTGAAAAGTTCCAAATCCTCCTCAACTTTCCAGACTTCATGAAAGTTTCAGCTGATTCAGATTGAAACTGCATAATCTCAGGCAAGGATCTAATTAAAATAGAAGAACTCCTCATATTGAAGTCATCAGCAGCCATTTGGAGGAAAAATGAGCACTGCTCATGTTGAATAGATGTGTTTTTTTGAACTGTCTTCTGAGCCACATTGGAATCAGTTGACTGTGCTAGAGTCTGAGGTCTGTACAGAGATCACACTGAAAAGTAGTTATGTTCTTAAAAGGAAAGCCACAAAAACAGAACTGATGAACAGGACTGAGCTAAGTGGAAAGAACAGAGAAAGAAGAAAGAATGACTGAGCTACAGACTTGGGATGGAAAGGACTCACTAAAATTAGACTCTTGACATACTGATACTGCTTTTAGCCATTATTAGAACTGTCAGAGAGATCAAGTATTTTGAGTTAAATAAAGACTTTCTAGAATAAACAGTTTACTGCACTGCCCTTTTAACTTTATGGACTTTATAGCCTGCAAAAACCAGAAAATTAAATACAGCCTGCTGCTGTTCTCCAGTTGTCATGGAAGTGAGGCACTGACTTAAAATCCCTAAGACAAAAAACTTAGAACTTATCCTGTACAGAAAAAAAATGAACAGCAACACACTTTACGAGGCTGCATGTGGCCAGCAGACCCCACAGCTGCAGCTCCTTGTGCTGTAAAGAAGCTACACAGGAAAAAAACACTGTGCCCCCCAGAAAAACAGGCACTGACCTTGTCTTGATAAGGTCAACTATTTTATAGCAAACTCCTTAAAAGTACCCAAATAAAAGTCACATGGCTTTTGAAAAACAAATCATTTGATTGCTAAGGACATTGTAGAGCCAAACAAAAAAATCCAAAATCACTCTCCCTATGGTGCATTCGCAGTGGTCTCCATTTCCTGATTTCTTTTTTAAAGCAAAGTTTCTAGTCATAGCTTTGTTTTCAAAATAATTCAGCATTCTCTGTCACAGTCATAATACATCTCTCTTGTTTAAAAGTCTCAGATAATGTTAATTGGCAGCCTAGAAGAACCCACTTCAGGTAGTTTGAGAGTTTGACCAATTCTGCATTCTATAGCCACTGATGCACCAGCTCTTTATATCCCTAAAAGCACCAATGGAAGACTAAAACTAGCAGCATCAGGAGCTTGAGAAATGAAAGCAGCAGTGATGTGATCCTCAGTTTCTGAGGAAATGAGATAATGACAAACATTTAAAGACAGACAAGTTCTCTGTACAAACATTATGTTTATCATCCTAAAGCACCTGAGGCTTTTAGTTACACACTGCACCAACATAGCATGAAACACCTCAGGTCATCTTTCTGCCCAGAAATAGATTAGTAAAGCAGAAGTATTCTCATTTGCCAAAACCATATATACGTATTTCATAGTTGAAAAATGTCATTTGTTTAGCTTAACACACCCATTTGCATTGCACTCCTCATGTGCAATGCCAGGAACAAATTCAAAAGTGACTTGTAAACGTGCAGCTTTGCAAATTAGAGAACAAAAGGGCAGAACCTGGGCAGCTTTTGCAGCACCTGCACAGTGTAAGTACCACAGGCAGGAGAGAGCGGCGAGAAAAGCAGCCAAAACCCAAGGGTCTCTTGTTCCTTCCTCATGGATCAAATTTATCTTTTTGTGGGAATGCTCCTAGCATTAATTAGCATTTAGACACCAAGGCACCCCAAATTACTTGAAGTTGAATGTTATACCCATTTTCTGAACCACTATCAGTCTTGCATCACTGGTGAAAGCTACTCAAAGATCATGGGTGTGGCAACCACAAGTAACTGACATTCAGCCACAGATAAATGCATCTGCTTTCGACTCACTTTTGTTGGCAGAGGACATTCATCAAGTAGTAGTGTTATAACAGCTGGTCCCAGGGGATCTTCTAATGGAATAACTCTAATTAAAGACTGGACAACTTCCAACCAGCCTTCATCTGTCAACCACAAAACAGAAGTCACACTCAGAATTAACAGTGCAATTCAGAAGTGTTCAAAATGCATCCCTAAATGTAAACTGAAAAATCCTCAAAATTACCCAGTGAGCTTAGAAACATTGGGAAAAACAGCTTGCTTTTTACACCACTGCTTAGTTCACAGTAGTTTAGAAGTTTAAATTCAAGAAAGAAAAAGTTTATAGCAGCTTGGGTAATAGTGAACACCTCTGTGGTTTGGAGAAGAGTCTCTCCCAGGCCACAGCATCCTTCAGTTCCTACTGCTATTAGGAAGGAATACTCATGGTGGTATAGACAAGTACTTTGTTCTAGTGTGATACTCAAGAGTTCAGCATCCAATGCCAGCTCTTAAGTGTTAAATGCTACATGGACAGTGACACTGAGGAAATATTTCTTTTAAGCAGAACCAGACCCCTCCTCCTGAGTTCCCTGAAGTAACACGAGGTTCAGAAAAATTTAGTGGGTTTTTCCCATGCCTGCTGGTCTAAAGAACATTTGTTTTCCTAAGGAGCAGCTCTCACTGTTGAATGAGTAGACAAGGGCTTCTACTTGCAAGCAAACATCCGCTAAGATGTTAAACTAGTGATAAAGTAAACAGATTTGGATTTACAAGAAAACAGCTCCCTTAGAAGTGAAAATAAAGACAGTCTGTGTCTATACTGGTGAGTGAGGTTGAAGAAGCTGCACTCCATACAACAACAAAGCAGTAATACATTGGGGGTTGAGTTAGTTATGTTATTATTATTGCTATTCCCCTGAAAAACATTTTATTGAATTGCTATAATATCTAACTAGATTGATTAATTTACTTTAGTACAGAAATATATCCCCTAAGACCACTACCAACACTACTAAGTAGAAAGATAAAAATTCATTTAAACCAGAAGTTTTGTTGAAGTCTTAAGCTGGGAGAATTTCTCCCATTGTAACAAAGATGAAACAGCCCTTGCACAAATGTGGCTTGTCTTGCAGAAACACTTGGGGACAGGCTTGAGATAAATGCATCAGTAAAGCAGAGGTCTAAGGTCAGCAAGACCCAAACCAAAAGGAACACGCTATCTGCTGACACAGAGCACATGGGCTTAGCCCATGTCTGTAGATGTGTACAGGATGCTCCTGCTCAGCTGCAAACTGCCATTCTTTGTGGCTTATGGTTTAATGCCACTCCAGTGTGTTTGTGGCCATCCACTGGCTGCTTCTGGAGATTTCACATGAGAAATTTAACTGAATTAAAAAAAAAAAACCTCAGGCCAATGCATGAGCTCAGTGAAGCTCCAAAGGGCAGAATTGTGTTCTGGTTCCCACATCCCCAGAGCTACACCACATCCCAACGCACCCAGCTGAGGTGTATTTTTCTTTGCAAAGAAAAGAGGGGGTTGGGGTTTGTTTTGTTTCTTTTGCTTGTGAGTCACAACTGAAATGCCCAACACAATGCCTTGATACCTGTTTCTGCCATTTCATGCAACGTGATCATTGAATAAGGAGGCTCCTGGTCACTGAAAGAGATATTACACAGGTCAAAATTTATGCACAATCATCACTGTAATACACTGAACAAGATGATTATACACAGACAGAAAACAAATCCAGTAACCATTTAACAAAAGGAAGTTACACAGGCTGCAGATTGCTAATGTCATTTTCAGATCTGAAACACAGATGGAATTTGAGCCTCTCTCTGGCTCAATATCAACATCTGCATGTCTGCAACAGCTGACAAGTGCCACTGTGATCCACATCTGCATGTCTAAAAGCTGAACACAATGCCTAGGCTTGGTGCTGTTCATTAGCAGGTTCCTTGTAGTACTCTATGAGGCACTACATGTCAGAGGTTACAAAATGAACCCAGAGCAGTGCACAAGGTGCACCTGTGCAAAAAAAATCAACAGGACTTTTTTTTTTCCTCAGAAATTCTCTGCTAAATATATAAATATTAAAAAAATACCATAACACTTAAATGGGAACCCACCTAACAGCATCATAGTCTTCAACAAGAGCTGTTAAAAGACATAGGGCAGTTTTACAGAAAATATTTAATCGAACCCATTTGCCAACATGAAAGCCACAAGAAGTTCAACAGATCATGCCCTCAGTCCTGTTTGCTGGAGTAAGGACACAAAGCTACGGACACATCTGTATCTGAGCAGGAACTGCCAGTGAAAGTACCTAAAGCAAGACCCCAAAATCCTGTTCACTAAGCACCTCTAGATCCAGAAAAAGCTTATTCAGCAGCACGTCCTAAAATACCTCCTTAGGCACTGTGAACTAACCCCAGGCTTTGAGCATGAAACAAAGTCTATCTCTATCACATAGCTCTGAAAAGAAATTGGAAATGTTGAATAGAGAAATTTTAGAAAATTGCAACAGACATTATTTATGGAGATAATGAAACTACCTAGTTTAAGAGATTAATCATAAAGAAGAGAAAAATCTCAGCTTTGATTAAATATATGTGATATAAATACATGTCTTTTTTTTCTTACAAAAGGTGAACACATTCTTAAATGTTTCCACAAGAAAATGCTGAAGTGATGTTAAATTCATTTTTTATATTGCCACAACATTTGAAACAAACAGTTGGGTTGTTTTTTTAACTTGAGGAATCTTCACCTCTCTTCTGAAAAGTAAGCTGCCCAGAAGGAAAAAAGTGCAGTTTTGCAGCCAGAATTGCATCAGGAGAAAGGATAGAAAGATGCAAAGAAAGGAGGAAAAAAACCCAACAAAAATCCCAACCGTAAGTAAAAGTAAAGCTGTGGTAAAAAAGGATGACATTTTTATCTGCAAGATTTCTGATTTTGTCACAAGTAGCAGGTTTTCATAGTATTGGCATTGAGCAAAGGACAATCCTGTCCCACTGATCTGCCGTTTTAACCCCTTAATTTCCAATATCCCCTCCAGGACACACCTTCCTCATTTTGAAACAAAACCTCCATTTTGGTAGTTTCTTAATTTGCATGGCAGCTTTTCATATAAGCCCCAAAATATAGAACTTATCCTTCTGAGTTTATTAAATTAAACTTCTAGGAAGCAGCTATCTCTAGATAGGAGAAAAAAAAATTAGTTGTCAAATATGTTTTAGGTCAGAACTTTGAGATTTGATAAAACCAAAAACAACATCAAGAAAAAAATGAACCCCAGGAAAAAACAAGTAAATAGCAAACAGGTAAAGTAACTATTCATTGCTTATCACAGTGCATTTTACTATAGTCTGTATAAAAGCTCCTGTAAAAATACACTAGCTTCAGGAATTAAGTCAGAAACAGGATTCCATGGGCAGTGAAATAACCATGCTTATTGTCTCTCAGTGGCATAAGAAAGTGCTTACAAGATTACAAAACTGATTGCAAGACCCACAGGAACAGGATCAACTGTGCACAGAAGAGTTGGGAAATGGCTTAAGGAGCTGAACTGCAGGAAAGGGAATGGCTTGTGAGACTGGCCAGAGACTAAAAAATGTCTGCCATGATTTGAAGACAGCACAAAATAAAACCTGTTAAAAAACCAACCAAACACACACCTCAGACACCTTAAATCTTCATGGAAAACATCAGCCCTGTTATTTTTACCTAAAGCCTTTGACAGCAGGAAGGCAAACTCCAACTCTGCAGGCACATTCCAGAGTTGATGCAGGTATACGAATCAAGGCTCACTTATTCCGAACCTCATCCACCCTAAACTCAAACGCTAGCTATCAGACTGGAATAGTGTTTTTCCTTCAGTTCTGGTCTTTCCAATTCCTAGCCTGCACCTAACCCAAAAGGTGCAGAGCTAACTTAACCCATAATTTTTAAGGTCCTTTTAAAGCTTTGTAGAAAGCAACACAAAACCAAAAAAAGACTAAAAAATGGATGAGCCCATAAATATCCCCCACGCCCTTATTGGATGTTTTGAGCATGCCAGGAATGCAATACTGGGATTGTGAGTTGGGCGGTCACAACATGTGATCTTTAAAAAGTAATCAGACTTAAAACTGGAAAGAAAACCTCAGTCTGTTTATCCAGGCTAACAAAGATCAAAGCTCCCTGTTTGCTTCACCATTTCCAAAGAAGCAAAATCCAGCCTGCAAATAGAAAGCTGTGCAACAACCAGTTTTTAGGACTGAAGTTCCCAGCCTCTGGAGCATTTATTGCTTCCTAAACTGTGTATCTGTGCCAGGTAAGAAATCCTGAGCACACTGCTCATCCCACGTGGGTGTAGGCCCATACAGGAACTGTGAGAAAGCTCCTCAGCTCCTGGAAGAATCTGTACCTGGGCACTCAGGAGCTACTTCTATTACCTAGGAAAGGTGCTCCTCTCCCAAGCCTCCAGATGGTAACACGTGGCTGCTTCAGGGAGGGTCAGGTGCAGATCGGTGAGAGGCTGAAGCCACAGTTTGAGAGAAGACAAGAACACTTTCATTCATGTTGAATTATTCCTTGAGGAGGTACTTACTTATCTACCAACGTCCGAATTACAGCCAGTGTGTCAAGCACCAGCCCATCCACATTCTGTTTTTTCCTTCTTGGTTCATGAGGCCCTCGACCCCTCCTGGGTGGACGGACAGGGTCCCTTGGGTGGCTTCTTGCTTCAGGGATGTGTGTTCTGCTGTTCTCCGTTTGCCGGCCCTGAGAGTCCCCGTTGTCCTCGGCCCCGCTGTCGTCGCGGCAAACGCACGAGTTTCCCATGTTGCCAGCCCCCAAGGCTCCCAGGAAACGGGGAATGTGGTGCTCTAGAGTCAACAGCAGACCTTGGAAAAGGCTTCTGCTAGCATAGAACACAACCAAAGCAACTACAATCATCTAGGAAGTTTTAAGAGAAATGTTTGTGTGATCCCGGATTGTGATCTTTTTGCATTTTAAATGTTGCCACCAGCTGGAATGAGTGGGAAGTTGGAGTCTTAGTTGCCGACAGAATCACTTAAAACACACATTGGTCATCCAGAAGGAGGTCTGAAAAAACAAACCCAGAACAAGAGTCAGTGTTACTACTGCTAGAAAACAACAGAAGAATTCCTATTTTAGTAAACACCACCAGTTTTGGTGGATAAAGCAGCTCAGAAACACAAGGCTTTACCTGAAGTCTATTGTGGGGAAAGGGAAAGGAAGGAAGAGGAGAAGGAAGCTCCCTTGGTAAGGAGCTCTCACCCACACACCATACCTTTCTACATTACCTATTTCTTCTTCTCCTTCATGTTTTTTGGCTGCAGAGGAAAAGGTTTGCCTGTAAATCTCGGCCACTGCTACCCTTTAAATATTAAGTATCAACAAACCAGTTTCATTTACCCTTTACAGAGAAATAGGGCTTATGCCACCCCAATAAAGGCTGTACACTTGAGGTTCTCATTTCACATCAGGAACATTTCCAAACTATAAAATATACAAAATTGTAAAGAGCTGATCTTACAGTTATGGTTTATCTCAACAAACAATAGATTTAACAGAGAACCATTTGGTCCACCTGTGCATAAACGCACGTTTTTTGAACATGCCTACACCTCCTGTGTTCTCACCCAAAGATGCACCAACTTTGAATTAAACAGGAATTATAGACAGCATTTTAATGCCTTACAAATCTAACTGGGATTTTGAAATGACTGTTGTGTGCCTGTTTGGATCTAGTGTCAAACCAGTCTTCCCTTTTTGGGAACAAAGACTAATTTAATTGCTCTTCTGTTCTTCGTTCAAATGGTTTGGATCACATACAGACCCAGTAGCAACTAAGATCACATGGCAGTCTCTCCCCATCATTAACTTGAAAATTCTAGAGAAAAAGGACTCAAAGCCCCATTTCATAACAAGTTATGCTTCAAGCCATAGGGCATATTTATATAACATTAAAGTCTCAGGTAAAATAAAACCCTACAAAAGATGTAATTTCACTACTTACACACTTCAGGCATGTCAGAACATATAAGTATTTTTATCCTTTCAAGAATTAAGTTTAACATTTATACTAGAAATTATGGTGAATATCCTGTAATAGGTTATTACTATACTTCAATTATTAAATAACCTCATTAACAGCAGACATGTAGCACCCTAAATTCAAAAGAAAGTCAAAGAGAGATGACACCTTTCAAATATGGAAGGCCCCCACCATCAGAGCCAACTGGCAACTCTGCAACTGCTGGCTGCCCTTTGGGACAAGATCACAACAACATTCAGGAAGCTGGTCATATGAGCAAGTCTTGGGATGTCAGCTGCCACTGGAAAAGCACTGCAACCAAGCTCTCACAGGCTTTTCTGTAGTTTGAAGCACATCATCTTTTAGCACAAAAAGATGTTCAGTATTAAGAAATTAAATGGAGGCTAACTAAGAAAAAAAAAATCAGTTCCTCAAGGGATATTAATTGGAAAAAAATGCAAGATCTTGTCTTCTTGGTCAAGAAATTCCTAAACCACAGATCATCAGAAGGGTTTCAGCATCACATCATGCTTGCTTTATGCCCTAAGCAGTTTGGCCATCAGGCTCAGAGTCCTTCCATCTGAGCCAATACAGCTGTCACCTCAGTCAGAGTCACAAGCAGATGAGAGGTGCCAGTGCAGACCGCAAAGACCTCAAACAGAATTGTCTGAGTTCACAACTGGTTCAAATTACTTTCTTGACTTTAAAAAGAACTAGTTATGTTAAATGCAAAACATGTCTTTCTAGGGAATATGTTTATGTATTTATAAATCTGGGTCATTTAAGGGCATTTTAGCAAGATAATATTGAAATGTAAAACTGTTACAGATTTAGAATTGGAATAAAGTTGTTCTGTAACTTATGGAAATGTTAACCCAGTGAATCTATCTTGTCAACAAAGCAAGAATGGAAAAGCTGTATTTTAGAGATTAGCAATGAGTAAGAACCTACCTAAAGAAACAAAACCAGACATATGTCAAGATTAAAGCTGATTATTCAAGCCTAAGTTTTTCTGGCTGACAACTTAAAGCACGATTAAAAACAATTAATTATGATCAACTCACCTGTAAGTTTGCTTGGTTCAGGAATGGCTGAGAGAGTTCACAAAGTGCTGTAGCAGAAGTGGATTGTTCTCCTGCAGGGCACAAAGTCGTCTCTGGAAAAGGCAGTGCTCCGTAAGCCTTTATGGTGGGCAGTGAGTCATTACTGACTCTGCTTTCACTCCTAGGAACTGAGGAGTCCCTGAGGAGAGATTGGAAAAAAAAGAGAATTCACTTGGAAACTGCATCTAAGGTAGACATACTCTACCTCCTCCCTACACCTGCCATTACATCAAGCTGTGCTGTTATTTTCAGCTGTATGCAGCCTTTACAGAGGGAATTCTCTCAAGGCTTCAAAACTAGTTTGTCATCTAAAAGCTTTAGGATTAGACACAGATAAAGAAAACCCAATCTGTTTCTACAGCCTTGGTATTCCAGACAACACAGCGCCAAGTGCAGAGCAGTGACCAACTCCTCGCCTCAAATTACTCCCTACAGGAGGAAGAAGAGAAGCAGTATCTGCTCCAGATCCCCCTCAAGTAGACAAAGCAGAAAATAAAAGTACACTATAAAAGTTGATTAGATAACAGGAAGAGAGAAATGACAGGATAAACTCCCCTTATTTAGTAAAGAGCTGGGTTTGACAGCATTCACTTGGCTCTTGCTCACCATCACATACAAGGAGCTCATTGTCAAGCCTCAAACAAACTGAAAGGCTAAATAATTAGGAACACAAGGTAGGAGAGATTGCTACAGATCTGCTCACAAACCAGCTTGTCTGGATAGAGCACAAATACAGGAAGAAGGGTTCTGAAGTGCAAAGGTAATTAATAAAAATACAAGTTTTTATTCTATAAGAAGTAGCTGGTACTCCAGCTCTCACCAAACAGCACCAAATACCGATGTCCGACACCTCTGCACCAGAGAGCCCCTGTGGGACACTCACTGAGCAGCTGCCCCAGCACATTTTGTCCTCAACAAAGCTCCTGGATCAGATGCTGCTGGTGCAGGATACCTTCCCTGCATGGGCGAAAAGCAGCTGCCAGCTGCAGCCTCCTGTGCCCCCACACACCTCCACCAGCCACTGGGACCATCCCCATCACAGAAAGCAGCTGCTCTCCTGGCAGGCTCCACAGGCTGACTGACCTGCCATGGCCAGAAGTCCAAGTAGGAAAGAAAATCATCACCCATTGAAAGGGATGCTGCTGTGGGAGTGGATTTCCACCTGCCTGGCAGATGCCCAGCCTGCCCCAGAGAGGCCTCCTCTGGATCATCCAACTGAGCATGCCAGTGGAGGAGCTGGCTCCAAGTGGCACTGGGATCATTTCTCTGCAATGTGTAGCCCAAGAGTCAGTGATTCATCCCTTCAAATATTCGGTAACAGCCAACCATAATACTGCCTCATGATGGAAAATGCCTCTTCTTTCCATGAAATGGAGTGCACTGCCAAATAAACAAAAAACTCCTCATGCACATAAATGGGGGAGGTTTCTGCTATCAGAAACACTTTTCCAGCTTCTGCCACCACTACAAAAGTAAGACCAGTGATTTCCCCTCTTGAGCAGAGCAACACAGGAGCTCAGTCAACAAACCACACAGTAAAGCTGATAGGTTTTTGAAAGCAAAACTGTAAGAGTTTTAGCCAGCAGTTTCCTATTAAGGAGATAAAATAATTAGAAATATTTCCTCAGCATTTCCTTCCCAAAGAAATGATGCTCCTAAAAAGGAAGAGATGGAAATACTTGTGATGCCTGTCAGATGAAAGTTCAAACTGGAAGAAAACACAGCTATGAATCGCTGCTAATCAACTTTGATACCGGAATAAGAGGAAGAAGAAACCAGTTTGAAAAACAAGCTTTTATAATAAAGAGAATTTTCAGCTTTGAAATTATGGGGATAGTACTGAAAACCAAGGAATTCCAGTAAATTACATATAACTAGAATGTGAAATGGAGACTTTCTCAGGAGATCCCATTGACATGCAAGGTTAACTTCTCACCTGTGAGACTTGTGCAACTACAGAGAAGCAGCTGCTGGGTGTCCAGCATGGTACCACGCAGTGCACGCAGTCAGGGGACCGCAGGCTTTGGGAGGAGCCAGTAAATACCCTGCTGGTTCTTCTGCATGTAGTAACCAACCACCATATTGTGTAATCTGAAGCAAACCCCTAATTCAGTTCTATTTTCTTTAAAAATACCTTGGAGGGTTAAGACTAGTGTCAAAACATGATGGGAAGCAGTCTTTGCTGGCATACAGCATTTCACAAAGCCATTGCCACAGCTGGTTGCTTTCTTGCTGAGGCAAGAGCACCCTAAACCAAAAGCAGACTGACCTTGAGTGTGCCAGTTTCATAAATGGAGACTCACCATGTCTCAAAGCTTTCCAGCTCCTGCACAAGTGCTCATGAATGAAAACCCCCAGAGCTGTACAAGGTTTATGCAAACAATTGGGCCTTAACCCTGTCTTCTGTAGGTAATTCATCTTTGTCACAAACACAGAGCTGGAGGATCTGATCTCTTGTTTGACTTGATGTAAAGCAGAAAGAAGCAGATAGTAACTACCACCACAGTAGATTCTTCTGTAGACTCACTGTGAAAGTCAGATTTTATAGTCACTTGCACATTGCACTGCTTTGTCTTTTCACTTCCTTTAAACCCCTTTTTTAAGCTGGCACAGGAACACTAAAATTGCAACACAGATTTAAAGCGAACTTCACTTTCTCACTCAACTGAGTGTTGCCAGAGCAGGCCTGGTAGGGATTGCTCCCTTGCACAGTTTTTCTCTTACCTCTGGATACAGAGACACTAGTGCTCAGGACATGCCAGGCATCAGATTGTTCAGCTTTCTTTCTGAAAGGGAAACTGAAGCATTTGCTACTTTCAGAGCTTCCCCATCTCAGAGGTCATCATTTGTCATCTCACAGTCATTTAGGTGGAACTGTCCTTTGTACTATAGAAAACGTCAACTTTGCTTCGTCTAAACCACCGCTGGTATCGATCATGCTTCCTGTTTCCCAGCTCCCCAAGACACAGATGGATCATTAAATTTCTTATCAGAGACTGAGCTTAAGTTATGCTTTGAGGCAGATGAAAGCACTTCTCAGATAATGATCTTTAAAAAGATAGTGGTATCTGACAGCCCAGTGAAGTTGAACAAGAAGTGCCTCCAGCAGGGTGATGCGGCCTGGCAGAGCTGAACAAGCTCAGCAGTTGCCCAAGGAGCAGAGGATAATGCACTGCTTCAGAAGTGGCAGAGAGATAAAGATAACGCCCTGTAGATGGCAAGGAACACTAATCCTATAAACTGCAGGGATACAAGCACATGAAATAAAATCGATTAGCTATACTCTATTAAGTTTTGGCACAGACATTCATTTGGAAGCTTATAATTAACTCTTTCAATTAATTCAAGTTAATCTTCCTTGCTGCCCAGAAAGTTCAAGGCGTTATCAACAATACAATTCTGAGAAAAGCATTCATGATATCAGGATTCAATATTAAATAAAAAACCTCACCAAAAAAGCCCAAAACTCTCCCAAAAAATCCACAAGAAATGCCAGAACAGAAAATGCTGGGACAAAAGTGATTCTTTGGATACCAAGCAGAGGTGTAGAATGGCAAAGAAATCACAAAAAAAAAAAAAAGAAAAAAAAAGGCATTTTTTAAAGCTTTATCTAATAAAATTTACAACAGTTCATTTCAGAAAGGATAAGGCTTTATCTATATCAGTATCCAAAAACCAGTGAAAGACTTCTCTTTAGTCACGTGGAGATCAACTCCTTGCAATACTTAAAGAACTTTGTGCATGAGCAAAATCTAAACCACAAAAGCATTTTCAGGGGCAAGTCAAGAGACTGAGCAGCTCAGTGACAGTGCAGCCCTGCCCTGGGAACTGGAAATAGGGCTAGCACAGGGGCATCCAAGTCATCACATTGTGGGCACCAGGAAGAGGCTTCAAGGAGGGACTGCTGGAAGCAGGGGCAGATTCTTGTCAGCAAACCATCAGCGTCATGTAAATGGGCCAAAAGACTGGCAGGGTTTGGCTGTTTCTTATTTAAACTAAGCACTTTTCTTTCGTCTAACTCAGAGCTGGGCTTGTTTTCAGAGGAACATTGGGTGCAGAACTACTATGTAGAAGGCAGAACAGTCTCCTGCTGTAGACCACAGAACTAAGCCCAGCTACGTGGCATGACTAAGCTATTACAAACGTGTAAAATTCACACGTCAAAAGCTGTTTTCAGTGTAAAATTTTGATAACATTGCTGAAAAATTCAGCAATGCCTCAGCTGGAAGGCTGCATTATCAGCTGTCTGACAAGTGCCTTGGTGAGCAGAGCAATGTCTAGAAACAGGCTGAAGAAAGTTCCATGTGTTCACAATTGAAGCAGCATCAGAGGATGGCCTGATCTTTCAGTGGCCAGAGTTGAGAGCCACATTTGTGGCCTTCCCTGCCAGCCATGGAAAGCTGTCTGCTCTTTGCTAGACAAAGTTCAGGACTGTACTGACAGAGCAGGAAATGCCCTTCTCATTCTCTTTCCTCCTGCAAGTGGATACAGTGACAGCTGCTCAAGAGACTGTCATCTGAGTCCAGTACAACATGTAGGTCACTAGGTTAGCAAACCTGCCTCAGAAGCACTCATGGAAAGCACAATTCCTCAACTACCTGGCGCTTCCAGAGCTGAAGAAAACAACCTGAAACACAGCTCTGGGCAGGTCACTGGAACCCCCTTACCTCCCCTACTTCACAGAATCACTAGGTTGGAGGAGACCTTCAAGATCATCAAATCCAACTCAGCTCTAACACCTCAACTAAACCATGGCACCAAGTGCCACATCAAGTCTTTTTTTAAACACATCCAGGGATGGTGACTCCACCACCTCCCCAGGCAGACCATTCCAGTACTTTATCACAGACCTGACTTAAAACAACAAAAAACCCACCCACACAAGAACTCAGCTTCACCTCTCCCCATCTGTCTCTCCAGATTCTGTCTTCAGGACCTTTCCTTTCTGTCCTGCTACAAGTCTGCCAGCAAAGCACACTGCAGGAGAGAGCCTGCTGGGAATTCACCAGCACAAGTGCTCCTGCCAGGTCTCACAGGTATCCTGCTCCAACCACTGAGCTGTGGTATTTTCTTACAGTGTTTTAGGGCCTCGGCCACTACGAAGAAACCCAGAGGAAGTCGCTCAGTGTGCTGTGGCCAAGAAGGGGAAGGGGCCTGAGGGCCCGAGAGATGGCTCAGACAAGTGCAGGTGGGTTAGGAAGTGGGAGGATGATGAGCATGTACGTGTCTCACAAGGCAGCCTGAATATGGCTTAAACAAGACTGTGCACTCAATTTAGTCAAAAAAGGCAGAAAGCTCAAAAACTATTTAAGAGGCTTTCAAAATCCTGTAACAGTACCAGGAACACAAAGTCTCAGCCACCTGGGGCTTCTGCTAAATAACTTTCTGAGGAATTTCAGGAGAATTAAGATTAAATTGTTTTGATAATTACATTTAAACACCACTTCACTAAACGTTACAAAGGGGTAATGCTCTAAAGAGAGAATAACTCATCTATTGTTAATTTAAAAAAAAAATCTTTTATTTCAGGACTGATACATTAATCAGAGTCTGAGTGCAAACACACACACACTATACTTCAACTCACCATTAGTTGAATGTTTTTAAAAGCAGGGAGAACAATTCTAAGCCTGTTTCATGCAGCTTTAGAGAAAAAAAAAAGAGCATCAGCAGGTTGCTGGATTTTCTTTTTTCAGTATGACTTTCTAGCATGTCCCACTGTCTGCAGGAAGGTATAAGATACACATGAATGGTGCAGCCTACAAGCTCATAGTTCACCAGCTGCCCTCTAACCTATGATTCAAGCTGTAATTGTACCACTTCGTGCACATGCACTGAAGCCAGCAATCCAAAAACCCATGCCAACACTTCAGATCAAAATGTCCTCAACACTCGTCCTTCTCACACCTAACAAAACACCGATATATTCAGATACTTAGAGCAAAAGGGAAGCATTTTCTATGAAAAAAAAAAAAAGAAGAGCCTTAGAAAAGGAGAAAAATAATTACAGTTGTGTTTTATATGCTCAGAAACCACTATTTCCCTGAGGGGAAAGATTTATTAGGAAAAAGATGGATTTCTTGTCACTGATCACATTAACTCACTGAATTCCATCTAATAAACATGCATTAAAAACCAAGGAGCAGCACCTCATCCCAGACTTCGGACTGCCAGATATCCCTGCTGCATGGGCAAAGCCCACCAAACACACAGAGTTCCCACGGCAGAGCTGTGCTTCCAAAGCACAAGTCTGGTCACAGCAATGGCAGATCAAGGGCAGGTAATTACAAGCACTTCTGAAGAGACACTGTGATGCATTGGTCAGTCATGCAACCTTGTGAGTCATGTGTGAACATTTGACTTTTATTAGACCTCAGAAACATAATGAATAATAGAAAAGGAAATAAAGATCATGCTGGCACAGCCACTGCCCTGCAATGCCAACTTTACAGTTACCACACACAGACCAGGAAAATAAAATATATTGTCAGAACACAAGGAAATACAAAGCACATGAGATACTCGAAAGACAAGGAATCTCAGCATAAGACCACTGCCTGCACTGCTGTAAAGCAGCGAATAAATTCAAAGTTTACTGAGCAATCGTAAGTACAATAGAGGGAAAAAAAACCAAACACAAAAAACAGTTTGAAATGCTGAACACAGCACGTTGGTAATAGAGTAGAACAGGACAAATATCACGACATTAGCTGGCCTTCAATTTACGACAAGGTGAGAGCATTCTAAGTTGGTGCCTCTGTGTTGTGAGGGAATCCACACAGTGTGTATCATGAGCCTTGCTGCGCTTTGTGAGGGTATCACCACATAGCTACAGGACCAACAGAGGACATTTCCAAACACAGCACATTGCCAGGTAGAAGATAATGATATGAAAGGAAATTTGAATGAAGAAACCTCTGAAGAGTTACAGGACAGTAAGTGTTCTATGACAAATCACTGCCTTTATCATTAACTTCTTACACTAATAAATATCTTCCTGCTATTCCTTAATTTTAACAAACAAGCAAAAAGCTTGAGGAGAATTGACCCCGATTCCACCCGATGGGCAGAATATAAGGGATGTCTTAATTTACACGAGGGAACCAAATATAAGTGATCTATTTCAGTCCTATCCATTAGACTTGCAGCAAATGAAATGCACTTCAAGCCAAGACCTCCTATGTGAAAACACTGATAATGTACCAAGGGAGAGTACTCTAGAGTTGTGCAGAAAACCATCATGTCCCTCCAAGAGGAAAAAAAAGAACATTAAGAAAAGCACAGGATAATGTATCAGTGAGAGAACAAGAGAGCCACTGAGTGATCACCAAATTATGAGGCCACAGAGTAGGATACCACAGTGGCTACCACAAAATGTTGCAGTGAAACTCCATGTATAGGAGGCTGAAGGTAGATAAAAAGGAAAGTTAAAGACCTCAGAGAAACCCATAAGCCCACCTTCCTGCAAACACACACTGCTATCACAGCTGATAAGGGAGGACAAGGTGGATTAGGTCTATCAGCAATCTAAGAGTGGGTAAACAACCAAGGCTAAACTAATAAACAATAAGCATCAGCAAGAGTTATGACAAGAGTTGTGCAGAATGCAAAATACAGCACTAAAATACCCTGGAGGAGCTTCCTACTCAAGTGATGGACAGGGGAAGCAGAAAACTTTCAGTTAGCAGGAACCTCAAGAGAATGTCTGGATGAAAAGGGAAGAGACAAGGAGTGATCAGGCAACTACAATTGTGCTTAACTCGTCTGAAAAAGAACACACCATGGGAAATTCACAGTCTGTTCAAACAGAACTATAAATAGGAACAAACAGCAGAGATTGGGGCACAAAGCAATAATAGCAATGTCCTAAAGGGAGGGACAGAGGAATGGGTGCCAGGAGGAGAAAGAGCCTCTTTTGCTGAGTGGACTTAGGCAGAGAACAAAAACACAGGCAAAAGCGCTTACAAAAGAATGGGCCGGATTTAGATCAAAGATCAATTCTGTGCTTTTGGATAAATGCAAAACAAAAACACATTTAACAGCATTACAGACTCTTAAATTAATATGACAAGTTTTGAGAATGCACAGTCCTCCAGAAATCCACAATCAAATACAGGAGTCCAAGAGGAGACGAGATGGAAGGCAGTATTTCAGATGGCTCAAAGGTGATGAGGTGATTCACTGTTTAAAAATCTGTATGGTTTAATAAGAAAATAGCAAAAAATTTAACATCAGGAAGAAAACAAGGGAAAGTCACAGTACACAAGTGGATGTAGTTTTCCACATGACAATAATCTCAAAGCAGTGATGGATGTACAGAAAATTAGTAGAAAAGCAGAGCAGAGCTGAGGACCATCATGAGAAAAGAAAACAACCCCAAAACAAACACATGCATTCAGTGCAAGACAATGGACAGAAAAACTAAATCCTGAGGCAAAGCTAGTGCTAAGTGGAAAAAAAAAATCTCTTATATTGAAGAAAACAAATACTGACACAGACATAAATTAAAAAAAACCGAACAAACCACCAAACACACCAGCATTCAGAAAATACAGCAGGCTGAATAAATTTAGGAGAGAAACAGCAGCTCATGTCTGTTTCTCCATGGACCAAAGTTTCACTGTGTGAGAAAAAGTGGTAACACTGGCTGAGCACCAAAATGAACTCTGGGCTCAGGGATGAGAGTTTGCAATAATGAAACAGAAAATGAAAAGTAAGGTGACTACAGTCATTCTTGGGACCTACATTAAGATTGTTACTAGAAGGGAGAGTGCACCTACTACTACACAGCAGAACATACAAAAAAACCCCAGCAGTTCCTAAAAAGAGGGGGTCAATAAAGGCCTGCAAGACAGAAACAGCAATCAGCAGGACAGAATCAAATGGCTTGAAAGAGGAAGTCATGCTCGATACGGGCATAATACAAGCAGTGAAAAAATCCTGTTTTACAAGCACTGAAGCGGGAGAGCAGAGCAGAGCAGAGCCCAGGTGTTCCCGCACCCGTAGCAAAGGTGCCGCTGCCTAATCTGTCGCCCAAAAACGCAAAACAAAAGATCCAGGTAAACGAGGGCATTTGGTGGCCCGTTCCACACCTTCACATCTCCTCTGTAAAGGCAGAAAACTTGCTGTGGAGAAACATTTTCACACTGAGAGCAATAAACAGTTTTCAGGATTCAGACTCCTGACATTCATGTAACAATATTGAAGGGCTCAACAACACCGTCGTGTTTCCGAGCTGCCAAAGCAGCTCATGGGGTCTGTGATTCCGCGGTTCGATGTCATTTTGCCCCTCGCACACCAAACCCGCTGTAGCCAAGCCCTTGTTTTGCAAGTCATACGAGCACCGGGAGCTCTCCGTGCAGCCGGGAGGCGCCGTTAGGAAGTTCCAACCCCTCCCGGCCCCGAGCAGCCCCGGACTCGGGGCGCCCGGCTCTCCAAACCCTCCGTTCATTCACCTCTTGCCGCCTTCTTTAGCGAGTTCCCAGCTCCACACGCCAGCCCAGCTCTGCCCAGCTCCGGGGCCTCCAGGAGAGCTCAGCGAGCCCGGGGGCTGCACCTTGGCCACCCGCCCCTTACCCCTGCTTGTCCTCCCCAGAAGGGGAGGTACCGGTGGTCCCGGCGAGGCAGCCGAGGGGTACTCACAATCCCTGGGGGGCATCTGCATCAACCACCAGAGCCGACGGGACCCCGGGCCGCTGCCCGGGGCCGGGGGGCTGCGCCGGCCCGGCCCCCCCCCCCACCGGGACCTGCGCCGGCGGCCCCTAGGGGACCGGAGGGCGGGGTGGGCTGAGCACGGTGCCTTCACTCATTAACGCACGGCCGGCAACGGGGCTACCAGCGCCCAGCCCGGCGCTGTCCCTTCCCCTCAGCCCGATGCGCGCCCCGCTCCACCCCAGCTCCGAGTCAGCCAGGCCGCGTCCGCCCTACCTCACCTCAGGTCAGCTCCGCGCAGCCCCGCCGAGAGCGCAGCGGGGCCGCCGCGGACCCCGCGCCCTCCACCCCTATCCGGCCCCGGCCCGGTGCTGCCGCCGCTCCTTTGTGCCGAAAGATGGAGGCGACTCACGACGCGGCCCCGCCCCGGCCCCAGGCCCCGCCCCGGCCGCGACCGCGCCCCCCGCCGTCTCCCTGGCGACCCACCCCGCCCTCGGCCCCGCCCCCGGCACCGCAGCTTCGCCCAATCGAGACGCGAGGGCTTCGTGACGTCATCCCTCCAGCCAACCCCCGTCCGCTCTGCACGCCGTTCTGCCCGCCGTAAGAGCGGCGGGGATTGGGTGCCGCGGGGGCGGGGCCGCCGAAGGAAGGGCTCACTCGGTTGGCTGCGGGAGGCGGAAGGGGCGGGGCGGCCGGCGGAGGGGAGCGGGGTCAATGGCGACGCTGCGGGCCCGGCGGTGCCGCTCGCTGTGAGGGGCCGCGGTACGTGCCGGGGGCGGGCCCGGGGCGGTGGGGCCGGAGGAAGCGCCCGGGGGCGGGGATAGCGGCCGTGGCCGGGCTGCCGGGCCCTTCGGGTGCCGGGGTGAAGAGGGCCGGGCCTGGGCCCCGCGAGAGCGGCGGGCCGGGGGCCGCTCCCGGGACGAGGGGCTGGAGGGAAGGTGGAGAGAGGAGGTCGCAGTGAGGACTCGGAGCAACTCGAGCCCGGCACAGCCGGGAGGGTTCCCCGCACCGAGCTGCGGGAGCACCGCAGGAAGCGGGGCCCGGGGGCGGTCTCAGGCTCGTGGGGAGCCATTCATCCCCTCCGTCTCCGGGGCGGCTCCAGGCTCCGCACGCAGCGCCTTATTTGATGTGGTGCGGGAAGCGCTGCCCGACTCGGTTCAGTGGCGGGGTGATGAAATGGGTAGGTAAGTACTCTTTGTTATTTAATGAGGGCTGAATGTATTGGAAGCTGCACTAGCGTACCCAAGACGCCGTCGCTGCTCTGCATCTGTTCCAGCCTAGGTGGTGGCAAGGGTTATGAAGTTTGGGAGGTTTTTTGATCCTGGGCGTGTTGCCATCTGGTATTATAAAAACCTGCCGTTTACAACTGTAACAAACTTTTGTCACTTGCAGTGGCAGCATAGCCCTAGAATACAGTCACCAGACGAAAACATAGATAAATAGGGAGAATTTGCCAAGTGCGTGTTTTTTGTCTGGTCTGGTTTGTGTGTGTTTGCGTCAGATGGGAGAGGGCAAAGAATACAGCAAGATTAGCAAACTTTATAAGCGTAAGGGGACTTTAATCTGATGCTGCTTGGTGGGTTTTTTTCCCCCCACATCTCTTTTCCCCAAGATGGGGTTGTCAGTATCAGACACCAGTTTTCAGGATGGTATTGAAAACATCATTGCTGCATCTTAATGCAGCACCTTTAATTAGGCCATAATGAAATGATAATCCACTTCCTGTATCTTAAAATATATTGTCTGAGTGAACTGACTGATCCAGATGGTTTGCTGTTGAAGGCTTTAGTCCCCAGAGCTTACTGTGTTCTTGTAGAATTCCTCTCTCTCAGTTTGCTTTTATTACTTTCTGTCACCATTGTATTGGAACCTTTTGTTTCCTCTCTAAATATATAGGTTGAGATGACACAAGTGAAAAAACAAATTATGTTGTTTATACAGCATTTGGATAGGAAAGCTGGCCTTCTGATCAGGACCTGTGTTCAGCAGTGAGATTCGATTTTTATCTTTGCAGGTTTCCAGCTTGAACCACCTTCAGAAATTACACTTGAAGAGCAAGTGTTCCATGCTTTCTGGAAAGTGGATTTGTCTTAGGGTAGATTTTTCTGTTAGATATTAAAAAAAAGAAATAAAGGAAAGTTAAAAAAAGAGAAAATCACCAGCCCTGGATCTGCCCTTCCTGTCCGCAGGAATTCTTAAGAGAATTCTTTTGTTTTAACTTCTTTTAATAATACTAACCTTAATAATGCATTCTGCTATTATTATTATATTGCTACTAACAAATATTAGTCCAGTGCGCTAAGCTGAAGTTCTCCTGAGACCTCAATTTTTAAATTTTTGTTACAAGCAATATGCCACAAAACTATCAGGTTTTGTAAGGGTTTCAGGACTTCCTGCAGGATTGAATCCTTGAAGGATAAGAAACAGGCTTTTTCCCCTTATTTGAGTTACTGCATCCCTTCCTCCTTGGAAGAGTAACTGTTCTGGGATCTCTTTTGTGCTGAAATGCAGACAGAATGAGATCCCAAATGAATAGTACTTGGCAGAACTGTGGGCAGTCATCTGCAGTCCTTAATTGCTGCAGTTGTACCAGGGAGATAATGAAGTTGAAGAAAGTTATGTGTGCATGTCTTTAAATGAACAGCTCTGTATGTTGTGTTTATGTTGTACTTCTGTGCACAGTTTTGATGTACAGGCTTGAAGCAAAAACAGGCATTAGGGCTCCATTGTGTAGCACGGAGCTGGCAGAATAATTCTGAAATGAGACACCTAGGACTTACAGAAGCAGTTTGTTTCATCCTGGGCTTACAGGTGTCAAGACCATGAGTTTCCTTGTTAGGTCAACTACTTGGAGCATCTCCACTTTGCACCTGGTACTGAAATCTTGAAGCAGAGGGTGGCTGCACTGTGTGGGAAGTGGCTATGTTCTCTCCAGTGCTGCTGGAAAATGGGAAAGTGCTGCTCATTTTGTAACCCCTGCTCTGTTTTAGCCATGAGGAGTTCCCTTTCTCACTCACCTGTTGATTCCCAGCCAGGTCCCCCCAGTTTATATACTGGGCACAGTGTTCTGAGGTCATGTTTCTAAAAACTATCCCTTTGGCCAATTCAGGACATCTGTCCTGGCCATGCTCCTTCACAGCTTGTGTAGCTCCTCGCTGCTGGAGCGTGAGATACTGAGGAGTCCTTGGCTTTGGCTAAAACTGCAAGTGTTATCAATGTTCTTGTCACTCCAAACCCAAACCACAGAGCTGTACCAGCTACTAAGGAGTTTAGCTCTGTCCCAGCCAAAACCAGAACAGCTGCTAATTTCTGAAATCTCACTGTTAATCACTTCTAAATACACGCATTCAACAACTGAAAACAGGCAAGCTTTCTCAAATGTTCATATTGGTTGGTCAAAAAGAACTTGGGATTTGATGTTTTGCCATTGCTTTGTCTCTCTTCAGAACAGACATGGAGGAACAGAAATAAAAGGGTGAGAGTGTAGGTGAGGATGTTTAGTTTTATTTTTTTAAAATACTTAAGCAAAGTAAGCCCATTAAATCATGACTTTCAGAAAAACAGCCTGATAATGATGAAAAGAGTAAAGAAGGAGTAATAGATGGTGCTTATTAGTCTTAGCACTTAGGCAGTGAGTCTGTGTCTCAGTCAGTGCCTACTATGCAGTGTTCTTTAGAGAGCTGAAGTTATTGTAAGGGCAGCAGGTCTGTTTTTCAGGATATTTAATAATTCCCTCTCTGAAAAGCATAATCAGACTCCTGATGTTTTGCATATTGTGTTTCTAGGAGACACTGTTCCACAATGGATGGGGGAGATGGTACTGCTGACCTCGTGATTAACAAGAGGTTCGTGTCTGAAGCAGAGCTCGAGGAGCGACGGAAGAGAAGGCAAGAGGAATGGGAAAAGGTCCGAAAACCTGAGGACCCAAAAGGTATGGGCTAAATTTTAGAAATTATAGGAAAAAGATCTGTGAATTTTTCACTTTTGTGGAAAACAGAAATAAAAAGTAATGGCTTTTTATTTTCTATAGTTGAAGGATTTTTTACATGAAGGAACAGAACTATTGGTGGTTTATGTTTCTAACATATGGTCTCCCTTCCTGATTTGTTCCTTTCAGAATGCCCAGAGGAGGCATATGACCCACGGTCGTTGTATGAAAGGCTCCAGGAACAGAGAGAAAAGAAGCAGCAGGAGTTTGAGGAGCAATTTAAATTCAGTAAGCAGCACCAGCAGCAAACTGCATGTGTTGTATGCAACAGCTGTGCACAACTTCTGAGTAAAGGATATGTCTGTGTGTCTTGCCTCCCTCTCTGAGAGGGAAACAAAGGCTTCAACAGAGTACTATTGAAATCCTGGATTTTTAAAGAAATACGTTCTATACCCTGGGGCAGCACTACACACATGCAAAACTCAAAAGATGTTTGTGGTTATCAAGCTGCATGCCTGTAAAGTGTTGAAAACTGAGCTTATATTGCATATAAAGTAAAAAAAACAACAAACAAACTCGATAGCAATCCATGAAAAAGTGTGAAAGTATTGTGGTTTTGTGAGTTTTGAACTCATGCTTTAACACATGCTTGAATCAATTAAAGAAATTCTGTTAGAGCGGCTATTACATTTCCAAGCCATAATTATTTGACTGAAAGTGATTTGAGACTTAAGATTATGATTTGGAAGAAGTAAATTTACATGTTTTGATTCTTCAGAAGTAGGTGTTTGACTCTTCTAATGGAATGGGAACCTAATTTCTATTGATGTTTGAATTTCTGGTTTTAATAGAAAAGCCCTTTGAAAAGTGGCAAGTACAGATAGCAGCTCTAATGCATGATAGTCTCCAGCTGACTGACTGCTGTCAGCCTGAATGGGAAGGGCTTCTAATAACTGTGTAAATTAATAGTTTTTCTTGCCCAGGTGTATTAGATCTGCAGCACATTTGCTCTGCTAATCCAAGTACTGGAATAGGAAGTAGCCCTGAGAAGTAAATCCACTTCTGCTTTTAAGGCAGCCACAGCAGAATATCAGATACCAGCTAACCTGGAGAACAAAACCTACTGCAGAGTGCCTGGGAGGGAGCCTCAGTGAAACCTCAGCTCAAAGGACCTCAGTGGCTGCTCCTCTTAGTTTGCAGATGAGGCAGGCAGAAAATGGAATTAATTCATGTCACTTGCTTCAAAAAATGTCCCGAGTTTCACTACTTTTGCTCTCTGAAGGGACCCTCAGCAGCAGTAGTGAGAGCTACAAGTTACTCTTTAAAGCTTTATGAATGAGCTCTGAATGAGTTGGAAGGAGCAGAGATTGGCTTTTATAAAGTAACCTCAGATAATAATTGATTTCCAGAGCTTTTCTGTCAGACACAAGCTTGTCAGTTGTCAGTAAAAATGGATTTCCTAGTTTGCCCTCAAAGTGACTAGGGCCTTCCTGTGTGGGTGAAGTTTAAAAATATGGTGACTTCATGTAAAAGCCTAAAAAATCCTCCTATGGAATTAAACTTTAATGAAGACTAAAGGGGATGATTGGGCTAAGATTTCTGATAATGACTACAAACGGCAAGATTTGGTCTTTCTAAAGCATAGTGTTTATTGTCATTCTAATTAAATAATTTGCTCAAGAGGCACTGAACATTTGCAGAACAGGAAATAAAAGACCTTCCTGCTGCACTAGCATATGCTTTCCTTAAAATAGCGTAGCATGTTTAGGAAGAATTTGTTTTTATTTAGAAATTAGGAGTTGTCTTGCTTCTACTTATTTTTAAATTTTTGAACAGGTGTTAAAACTAATTAGGTAGGAATTGTTTGCTGTAAGAAAATGTACTTCCTTTTTTGAGGGAAGAAGTAGTGTGGTTTTCTAGTTATTGTTTGGTTTAAGAGCATTTGGAGGAGACAGACTTAGACTTAGTGTCTGAAACCAAAAAATTTCTTCTTTCTTTATTCAGAAAATATGGTAAGAGGCTTAGATGAAGATGAGACGCATTTCCTTGATGAGGTTTCTCGGCAGCAAGAGCTACTAGAAAAACAACGAAGGGAAGAAGAGCTGAAAGAACTAAATGAATACAGAATATCCTTTGCACTAAAATGTGTGGTGGTTACCTAGAGGAGGGTAAGAGTGGGCTGTAGTTTGTTCTGTCAGTTGACATTCTTTTTTATAAAACTGCTTTACAGAACGTGTATAATGATACACTTTCAAAGTTTAATGGTTTCATTGTAGCTTTGATAGACTACTGCAATGTTAGATAGTCCCCCTCAACTCCCACTTCTTTGATACTTTTATTTCCTTCTCCCCCTCCATTGTTTAGGGGTTTGGTTTTTTCTGTTATTGAGGTAATGAAGTAGCATCACTAAAAAGAGAAATGGAACATAAAGAAAAGCCAGTGTATTATTTCTGATATTTTGCTTTTGTCTTCTTATGGAAAATTACATGCTCTTTTTTTTTTAACTGTATATTGTTTAATTTTAACATACCTGTTTGAAATAATGTATGGATTGCTCTCTCTGTTACTCTTTTTGGAGTATTAGATACTTTCTCCCCTGCTGATACCTGCAGGATGAGAAATTAAATACATCTGTGCAGATGTGCTGACTTTCTTCTGGGAAGTCAGTGCCCTTGGAGTCTTGGCTCCTTTGGGTAACACACACTTGTAGGCAGGACTAAGAGCAAGATAGTTTGGCTTTGCTGTTAAATGCCTAATTTTCTTGTAGGTATGCTAGAAAATCATATAGGATGCTTTTTCTCTCTAATTAGTGCCAATCAAGGGAGGTTGGAATGATATGAGAATTTCAGTGCTAAGCAAAATGTTGTTTTTTTGATATTTACTAAACCTATGCACAATCTGATGGTTTCCTTGTCTCTGGCTTTTGAGTTATGGGTGAACAAAACACAAATTCTCAGGGAAGCTTTAGTATAAATGAGAGAGCTTGTGGATACAAGGAGGAGACCAAAAACGGTCAGCAAATAAAATTGAATAGGGCTGATACTACAAAGCTTGGTCTTATCTTGTATTAGTCAATGAATTACAGTTTGGAGCGTGTGTCCTGTGAAGAGCATCTCAATTAGCTCAGGAATGCGTTTATGAAAAAGCAATCCTGATGCATTTTTTTCACTTCAGAAATAGGCTGCAGTTAGTTGATTGCTTTGGAGTATTTTCTTGATTTGCTGGATCTAATCATGGGATATTTGTGGGATATATTTAGTTTCGGTGGTGGTTGCTCGCGGGGCTGGCTGATCCAGGGTTGTGCAGTGTGAGATTGTGCTGTGGGAGCAGCTGACAGCTCTCGTTATGTCACGTACATCTGGGGTGAGCCATACCAGCCTGGAGGGAATTTAGTTGCCTTGAATTAGCCACATAACACACAGATCCCTGAACAGCCTGATCAAGATGTACAGGCCATCTTACCTCAGTCTTTGCACTCTTAGTAATATTGGTGGCTCTGAATCCAAAGTCTTGCTGTAAAAATTAAACTGTAGAACTTATTGCTGATGGGGTGGAGGAAGGGAGAATGTTTTATAGTCACCTCATCTCATGAGACAATCAAAAGTGTTGCCCATTTAATTTCCTTTTTAAATTCTTTTTATTTAACCATAATATTTCAAGTAACCTCAGAGCAAAATTACTTGTGTTTTGAAATTTTTGGCAGTGTTCTGAAATGCAAAAGTGTTTTTTGCTTCTGCAGGTTGTTAGTAATGGTTTATCACTGCAGTGACAAAAACCACTGTGCTGCATCTATAGGTGCTGTTCAAGTGCTCTTCCAAATTAATAAGAGGAATGTCAACCTAATGGATTTCATTATTTGCTCTTTTTTCTGGTATAGCATCTAATTGAAGCTACCCAGAGGCATTAATTTCATGGTAAAAACTGCATCAATATTCAAGTACAGAGATTTATTTTTTTTCCTTAATTTTTCAGGTTGAACAATCACAAAATTATACATCTTCAGGATAAATATGCCTTGGAATATTTTAATGTATTCTTGAGCATAAGAAATTCATATGCATGGATGAATAGGATTTTTTCTTTCTCCTGCATGAATAACTAGATTTGTTTGTTCCTTACCCTATCCAGACCCCCCTGTTCAAATAAAGATTTACAAATATTTTTTTAGCAATTTCCAAGAAGTATTTGAGAACAAGATCATCTTGTCTTCACTCCTGTCTAAATGTAGGAACAGTCCCCCTCCAAGAAGCCAGCTTTACTGAAGGACAGCTTGTTTAGTGCAGTTGATATTTAAGATTGAGAGGTTTGTTTCTAATGTTGTCTTCCTGAGAGGGAACACTTCTTGGCTGGGTACAGCATTACATTTGCTAATGACAGCAGGATGTATAAGATATCTACTAAAAATGTGCTGTGCCTTTCTAGTTGAGGAGTTTTAGGAGAATGCCATCCTGGATGGAAGCTAAAAGTCTGTAATTTGGTATCTTTTAAAAGAAAAGTCTTTGAGTTCCTCAGCCAGGCTTAGAATATAACAAGGTAATGGACCTAAATGTGGCAGTTGAACACTGCAGTGTGTCGAAGAATTGTGTGGCAACATCAAATCATGTTCGGCACAAGGAGCTTTCAGATGACTCCAGACAGCCACAGGATGGCACTCCTGTGCCATCTCAAAGATAGATAAAATTGAACAGTGGTTTGGGCTGAGAAGACTTTTGGTTGAAGTAAAGAGCAGTCTGGGTTACTGCTGTGTCTTTAGGAAAAACAAATAATAAATGGCATCTGAACATTCCTGTCTGTAAAGTAATTGGACACTGATGTTATTTCAAAGCAAAGCAAAGTTTTTGATTTTCAGATACTCAGTAGGGGAAAAAAGCTATAGCTTCAAATATATGGTCATCAACATGAAATTCACTATCCAGTATATGTCTGCAGTGACTGGGGCACCTGTGAAACTCCAGGTTGTGGAATTGTAGTTGGAGGAGAAGCTGTTAGAATACTAGATTTGAGTTTATAAACATGCTTTTAAACTAGGTTAATTTGCCTGTGCAGCTAAAATTTTTGCAGAATTTTGTGTGACTCTCCTGGCGCCTCACTTGCAAACAGGGTCTTTGACAGATTTCTCTTCATCACACAAGGAGGTGTGTTCAGTGTGTGCAGAGTTTGCTCTAATAAACAGACACAGCGCCTTGTTATCCCATCTCAGAACCTGCTTAAGCTTCTTCACATCATTATATATTTCAGCTTCATTCCACCTTGCTAGCCCTGTTTTAATCTACTTAGGTTTTCTGAGCAGTTGCAATCTTTTTTGGGTGAATCTTGGACCACAGTTCCCTTTAATCAGTGTCTCCTTTCTCTTGGGATTGGTCCTCAGACCAGCAGTAGAAGCTTTATGGTCCTTACAGAGAGATGAGCTGAAAAGGTATTGTTTAAAGACCAAACCCGAAAAGTGGAGCTGTTCTGTCTTGCTAGGCTGAAATCTGCTGGGCTCAGCAACAAGAGGGTTTGAGGAGTGGAAGTGAGTGCATATATTGCTACTCAGCTTTTCTGGTAAGGATTAGAGTGTGGAGCAGAAAATTTGAATTACAAATGTGTTGATCCCTGTAGAAGGGGAAGTACTGCATTGCCTGTTTAGTTTGTTTGTTTTGGTCCAGCCTGACCTTTTTGCTTTTCTAAGGCCTTTAGGAAAAGGCAGGATGGTGGATATGTTCATGGGTGCTGGGTGTTTTGTGTTACACCTTTCTGGCTTGTGTTGGCTTCACAACAGCCAGGCTGCTGCCTGGGCATCTTCACAGGAGAGCTGGTCCTGATACCTTAGAGAGCTCTGACCCCAGAGGGCGAAGTTTCTTCTCTTTTGGCTGGAGCTATCAGCTCAATGTCATTACAAATAAGTCTATTTTGATAGAATATGTGAATGAACTTCGGTCGCTGCTGTCAGCAGAGCTGGCTAAATATATCGGGGAGGAAATGTCTGTTCTCCCTGTTCCTTCCCAGTTGATCCTTAACCCTTAATTCACAGTACTCTCACTAAAGTGGGAGTCAGTATGGACCCAAAGAAGGAAACTGAGAAGAAATTGCCCATGAAGTCAGTGGAAAACAAGAACAAATTTTCTCAGGCAAAGCTGTTGGCAGGAGCTGTGAAACACAGAAGGTTAGTTTCACACCTCTATAAATTCATGAGGAACGGAACCCAGTTAGCAGTGTAAAGGGAGACAGGCCAAAACTGCCTCCAGAGAGTGAGGTGTAAACCTTAGCCCTAAAGAAAAAAGGGGGAAGGTATAAGAAAAGACCAGTCTTGTTTCTATAGGCTCTCACAAACTGTGGGGAAAAACATGAAGCAAATCAAATAGATAAGCATGTGTGAAGCAAGTGGGTAGGATCTTCATTTTAGAGTGCCAGGCTTGGGCAATCCTGCTTGGGGTTTGAGGGAATCTATTTTACGTCTGTTTGTAGATATCAGAGTCACCTCAAGTGCAATTTCATTCAGGTTGCCTAATTTATCAGCCAGTTTTATCTGTGTTTAAAATGGATTGTTTAAAATGGACAGCGTGGGGGAGACAAGGCTACAAGAGAGGAGCTTTGTGTAGCAGTTTGGTACCAGTTTGGTCCTGAGGATATCAGAGAAACTTTGTGTTCCTCAGTGATTTGTACTGATACATCAACACCCTTTCCATCCCATGGAGGTGACAGCTGGGTTTGGTATCAGTTTGGTCCTGAGGATATCAGAGAAACTTTGTCTTCCTCAGTGATTTGTACTGATACATCAACACCCTTTCCATCCCATGGAGGTGACAGCTGGGTTTGTGATGTGTTTCCTGCTTCGATTTTGGCCTGCAAACACAGCTGCTGGTGTGTTACAGGTTATGGAGAAACCAGGCATGTGTGACCAGACTTATTTCCCACATATGAATCATCTAATACTTAAGATGATTACTGACATCTCAAAATTCAGTGTGTTCAAATCGTCTCAGAAAATGCAAGATTATTTTAGAAGCTTATCTTGTAGGGTGATGTTTAGCTCCCAGTACAGCAGTTAATTGCATGTCTGAAAAGTGAAGTAAGCACTTCCACCACCTAATGTCTGTGGAGTAGGGTGATAGTTTGGGTCTGGGAAGGCAGAAAAGAAAAACCCTGAGCTGGGTAACAAGCAGCCAGCAATGTAGTTTTTGTCTTGTAACTAATAGTGCTTAATCCAGTAGGATGTAGAAAAGGAGCTGGCATGTGCTTAATGGTACTTCTAAAGTCTGCAGATGGCATCCGTTTAAAGAGAGCATCTTAGCTGACATGTCAGTGCCATTGCAGACTTGCTTTGCAGTCTTCTATTTTTGCCATCTTATCTTTTATTGCAAAGTGGCCCAAAGCAAGTGTAGTGTGAGCTCAACATCTGCTCCCTGAGCTTTGTAATTTCCTGTAAAGGATGTATTACTATTAAAAGCTCTCTGCACAGAGTAACCTTTCATCTGCACTCCATGTTCTGATAGGGACCGAAAAAAGGAAAAGAGTTAATGCATAATAATGCTCATGCTTCATCAGTTCATCACTGCTGAATCTGGGAAGCATTTGTTTATGTGGATGCCTTAGAACTGGGAACATGCAGAAGCAGGGGGGGAAAACCTGAGCAGTGACAGAGGAGAGCTATAGAAGCTCTGAAGAGTCAGAAGTCCAAGTCATGCCCCTTTCTCCCAATGCCACTTTGGACCCAGAAAAAGCCTTTCTGGACACTTCTGTGAATTGCTGTAAGACTGGGCTTGCTGGGTGCAAGATTTCTAGATGTTTTAGAACAGGCTGTCTAGGTGCTTGAAGGAGTGGGAAGAATCCCTTCAAGGGAAAAGCCATGGATGTTTGCACCAGCAAGCATGGTAATGCACATGTGCAAGGCTGTGGTCATGTGGGTGTCTGAAGCTCAGGTAGTCACTCCCAGTCTCCTGTGGGGCACGTCCTGCTGAATAGGCAGCTCTAGGCTGCTGTGCAAGGGGTTTGACTGGAGCTCTAAGAGGTGTTTTCCTTTCCCAGGTTAACAAGTGATACTTGTAGTGTAGGTATTGGCGCTGCCTTGGATCCTGCGTGTTCCCCAAGGAGCCTCAGTTAATGGCAGCTGGAAATGGTGATGGTCATCAGGGGACCCTGCTGGCATTTGCTGTAGGATTTGAGGCAAAGATGTAACAATGACTTCACAGTAATTAAGTGGTTATCTATGAAGAGCTTATTTTTTCCACAGTTCAGATGGTGGTAACAGTGTGAAGAGGTTGAAACTAGACACTGACCACGACGACAAGAATCAAGGTATGTCCAGCTTCTGCATTTGGGAAGCTGTGTGTCTGTCACTGAACAGCAACTGAGTTGGGGTTAAATCTCATGGAGGCTTTGCTTTTCTGTTCCTTCACTGGGCAAGGCAGCATGGTTCACTTTTAAGCAGTAGAATGGTGAGGGTGGGTGCTGACAGCCTTGATGGATAATAGCGCTGCAGGGAACCTCTGCTAGGTTATCAGGATGTCCCCTGCCCAAACCAGTCCTGACAGATGTTTGTCTAAGGAGCTCTTAAGTCTCCACAGAGAGAAACTGTGCACCTTCCTTTGAGAGTTTATTAATCTGAAAGAGTTTAATCTGATAATCAATGGAATTGTCCTTAGGTGCATTTCAAGCCTAATGCTTGTTCTGTGGGATGGAGAACAGATCATCCCCTTCCTCTTCACAGCAGCATTACATGTATTTGTATACATCCACTTCAGCTTTATGCTCTGAAGTGATTTGGTCCATCCTGAAATCAATTTGTTTCAGAAAATTGTGGGGAACTAGAAGAAAAATAAAGTTGTGTTTCAGCTTTAGCTGTCAGGGCTGCAATTGACTTGCTGTCAAGAAACTCTGACACAAATCAGGCGAGCTGCAGTTGTGTAACGACAACCCAAGGCGCTTCCTGAATCTCCTTCTGTTCAGTAAACTTTCAGAACAGCAGAAATAATTAATTAGCCATGGAAGATGGGAGATGTTGACTAGCAGAACGATGGAATAAAACTTTTTCTCAACTATGCTGTTATATTGCAAAAAAAATACTCAATTACTCAAAGCAGAGCCATTTACTCTTATTTAGTGGGTTTGGTACTTGACAAGCATCAAACTGACAACTTCAGAATAAAACATCTGTAATGCCAGCATAGAGGTGGGCTTAAACTAGTGATGAGAAGAAAAAAATCCCCTGAGGTAGCAAGTCTTTCCTGTCAGAATGACTTTATTACAGCATAAAGCTGCCTTATGCTTTAATTAAATCCTGAAATCATCCGCTGCTTATGTGGGAAGAGCAGGTGAGTGACACCTGGCGGCTCCTGGGCTGATTGAAAGCCCTTTCCTGCAGTCCACTTTTTGACTGAGGTTTCTCTCTTCCAGAAAAACCCTCCTGTGTTCCCTTGGGGAGCAGCTCAGTGGGAGGCTCCACAGTGCATTGTCCCTCAGCAGCCGTGTGCATCGGGATCCTGCCTGGCCTGGGCGCCTACTCGGGGAGCAGCGACTCAGAGTCCAGCTCGGACAGCGAAGGCACTATCAATTCCACTGGCAAGATTGTCTCTTCTGTCTTTCGTGGCAACAGTTTCTTTGATGGTCCATAACAAAATCTCTCCATGTGTAATGTAGTGCAGAATATCTTCCAAAGCCCTGATGGATGCTTGTTGCATCCTTCTGCCCCAAATATAATCTTTCTAGCTAACCTCTCAACTTTAATACACTGAGATACTCCTAAAGTAACTCATTATTTCTTCCCCTACCCCCAACTTTCCATTTCTGGGGTGCATACTGAGCCTGGAAGAAGAGCTTGCCATCCTAAAGCAGAAGACACACCTAACCATGGCACAAAGGTCTGAGGGTACGGAGAGAGCTTTTATCTTTTACAATTCTTATGGAAAGAATTATGTTGATTTAAGAAGTTTATACAAGACTAACAGGCAAAAAATAATCACTTGAAGCAAAGAAGTCTTGTAGAAGCAGCCATGTGTTCTGTTTTAAAATGTCATTTTTATTCTGTATTTGAAAAATGGGGGCAGAACCGAATTTGAGCAGATGGTGAAGTGTAGATTGCCATGACACTGTAAAGAAGTTTTAGTGTTACATGATTAAAGACGTTCTGAATGCATTTTTTTATCTCTGCCTATGCCATTCATAATTGTTCTTATTTCATTAATCAATTTCTGCTCTACCCAGCCAGCCCCTCCCCTCAAACCGCCATCCACAAGAGCTGTAGGTCAGTTTCCCACAAAATCAGAGGTGTTGATGGAAAACTTGGTCTGAGTGAGTTCACAGGAACTGCAGTTGGCTTTTCTGCTCAGAGGCTGTTGTTCCAGCACTGAGGCTTGACAAGTCACGCAGCTTTTCAGCAGTGTCCTGAAGGGCATGAATCCAGGGTGGGTGGGACTCTCCTGTTCAGCCAAACTCCTTTGTACAGAAGTTGGAGGATTCCAGAAGTAGGGCTCCTTTTAATCTCAGTGTGCTGATGGGAATTTGGAGGGTTGGAAAGCTCAGCACGGCTGCTCAGAGGGGTGGAAGTGTCTTTGTGCAATCCTGCTCTATGTCCTACCCTTGTGAGACAGCAGCTGGTCAGTGTGTACCAAGGGGCAGTTACCTGGAGGTGACACTGAGGGACTTGTGAGGGAGCAGTGGGCTAAAAGCAGAGAAAATAAGGCCTGTAGTGGATTCATGCCTTAGCTTGAGTGTAGAATTTTCCAAAGGAAAGAGGGAGAGTTGTGCTTACAATGAAGCTATCCTTAGCCAAACACCCTTTCTATGCACCCTTCTGTGCACAGCCCTGTTCCACAGTCAGATCCTGACAAACACTCTGCAGTTCATCCCCTTCTGGGATGCCTGGCACCTCCTGTGTTTGCTCCAGAGTTGCTCCTGTCTCTTCTCTAGATACTGTAATTATGGCACTTTCAGGTGGAAAATAAGTAGATCTCATGCAGCCTCCCTAATGCTTTGCTTTTGGTGACTTTCATTTTACTGAGCTAAGGAATGAAATGGAAGTGGTGCACAAAAAAAAAAAATGGCTTGATTTTTTTATTAAAGTTGCATGGACAAGAGCCTCAAGGAGTTGGTATGAGAGCTGCTGCTGTTCTTCCCTGGCATTAAACTAGATCAATACTCTGACTGTAGAGTCAGAGCAGCCTGGCCCAGCTGCCAGCATGCTGGGGCCATTTTCCTGAGTGGTATCTTGCACAGCTGCCTGATTTAGGGAGAAATTTGTAGTGGGAGTTTCCAGCCAGTTGTGGCAAATGCAGTGGTGGGCTGCAGGTGAGATGGTGTGTATATGTTGTGCAAGGCCAGGAGGAGACACAATCCAGGAAAAGCAGATGTGAGGGCCCTCTGCCTTCCTCCTGTTCCTAGAAGAATGGAATAGGACACTTGGGGAATGCCTTTGAGTCTGAGTCAGTTCTGCTGTTCTCAGGGCCTGGCCCACGTAAACAAACTGCAGAGCTGTCCCAGCTCCTCACTCCATCCATTGTTCCCATTTACCTTCGTACATCAGAAGCCATCTGACATTAAAATCCTCCAGTGCTGTGGGAGATGTGCTGGGAAGTGCATGGGATGCAGGATAAATCAGACCTGAAAAGGGCAGCTGTGGCAGTAATGTTGCCCCGGGCTGTCAAAGCTGGAGATGAAGAGCTGGCTTTGGCTGGCTCCAGTAATTCTCATTCACTGGTGGATTTAGATGTATTTTTTTGGTTATTTTTGAGAAAAAACCATGACTGCATAGTGTGTGCTTCATCCCCTCCCCAGGGACAGCTCAATAAACCACTTGTTGTCTGTGTTAGTTGTTAAAGCTTCAGTGAGGTGTTAAAAAAACCCGACAAACCCCCACAAACACTACTAGCAGAAGAGCTTACGAGTTCCTGCAGCTGCGTGTGAGGTTCTCTTATGGAAATAAAAAAAAAAATATTATTTTTTTTCCAAAGCCACAGGCTTCGATCTGGAAGCTGAGCTGGATACAGCATTATTTTTAAACAGGCCACCCTTCAAAGGCTGCTTCTCCCTTTGGAAAAGGGTGGTGTTGGATGTTTATTTTCCCTTCCAGGAGGTTTTGCAAGGCAAATGTTTCTCGAAGCAGTCCCACCTCTCCCAAGGGATGGGGTCTCACCCTGGCGCTGTGGGGCTGCCTGGGGCCATTTGTGTGCTGGTGACTTGGTGGCAGCAGTGACAGGCACACGGTTGCTGGCAGAGAGCACAACCAGTAGCACACGCCTGGTGAACCGTGTAGAAAGGGCTGCAGGCTTTATAAAGGGACAGCAACATCCCACCTCAAAAACTTCCATTAATGGGGAGGAGACTCAAGTCTACTTGAGTTTGGATAGGGCTGGTGATCCCTGCCGGATATTCAACAGCAGACTCAGCTTCAAAAGATCTTAATCTAGTTAGGAACAGCATAAAGCACCAATTAGCACGTTGCTGATGAGCAGGTCAAAAGAACTGCTGGAGAGCAGGATTTCATTACCCAGCCCATTTTCTTCCAGGCAGCAGGAAGCTTTTGTTACTCAGACCTGGTAAATTTTCTAGACTTGAAACTTTTCTAGAGTCGAAGCAGCAGTGAACCATGAAACTCCCTTTGATGGTTTGTTGTGGGGTCACCGGGGTTTTCCCAAACACACAGACTCAGCTCAGGCAGGCATTAGGGGCGTGCTGCCTTCCCCAGGATATCCACCTTCACTAAATCTCCCCCTGGGATGCTGCCATTGACAGTGTGGGGCTGATCCTGGGGCACAGCCAGCAGAGCAAGTGAGGAACCAGGACAGCCCTGTCAGGGTAACTCCAAATACCCAGCACTGCTGACAGCGTAAGCTGCTCCCAGACCTTCCCATCTAGGAGACTCCTGTTTTAAATGTCCAAGTTTCTTTATTAACCTGAGTATAACAAATATAACATGTACACAGTATAAAAATGAACACAGAACCTGACAGGTGTACAGGTACAACACAAATACATGAACTATACAACAACCAGTTCATTGAATGATAATAATATATTAAGCATTTCATTGCTTGGAAAAAGCAAGTTTTGATCATAAAAATTGTATCCTGTACCACTGAAATTATACAAAGTACATTCAATACTGAAAAGTGACTCAACAGAGCAGGACCAAGGCATGGCCTGGCTGCTTAGCGTTACCTTGGGCCAAGACTGTACAAAACGAATCCAGACACTTCGCTGGGATGAGTCTTAAGAACTTAGCAATTAAATTAAGAAGTACAAAGTGTTTCAGGGAGGGTATTCTTCTCTTAAAAGCATGTGGAACGTGCTTCTGGCAGGACCAACAGGCTTCGGCAACATGCAGAGGGTGCAGCCTGGCACAGCTCTACGCGGGCTCTGAGTTGATGGGTGGCAGGTTTTGGTGCTTGAAGTACTGCACAACTTGCTGGGGCAGCTCTGCCAGCACAGCTTTGGCCAGGGTCTCCTTGGGGACCTGTTAGCCAAAGGGAACCAACACCAGTGTTAGGACAGCCACAGGGGACCAACTACGCCAACAAGCTCCAGACCTTGGCATTTAATACCTCCTGAAGCCTACTGATAGCCAGCATCTTATACACCTGGAACTATTATATTCTATACTACCCTTCCCTCCAGGAGAGAATTCACTGGATCAGAGCAATAAAACATCCTGGGTAGATCAGAAAAAACAGGTTTGAGTGGGAGGAAGTGAAAGAAAGACACTGATTAATTGCAAAAAAAGGGAAAATAAGCACAAGCTCCATCCTTGGCAATCAATCCTGCGCCAGCAACAGCCTCTGTCCCAGAGCTGTCTCCTGGATATTGCAATGGAACCATCCCACAGAGGGGACGTGCAGGGCCAGTGCCACCATTGCCCCTTCCTCCCAGGGATCAGGGGATATGGGGCTCCTTCTCAGGACAATTCAGCATGAAACCCTTGGTGTGTGGCACATCAGGGGTGCTGGATGAGGCCTGAGTGCGAGTCATCAAAACCAGCACAGGACTGTGGCGAGGGACGTGAGCCCAGTGCTGCCCCACCCTGCTGCAGGAACCCAGATCCTGCTCTGAGTCACTGGTTTTTGCTCCCACCTGTCTGACGATGACACAGGGTGGAGAAACATGGCACGGGCAGGTGGAGCCTGCTGCAGAGCTGCAGAGCACAGTTACCCCTCCCTGCAGCGCTGATTTATGTCATCCATGCCGGAGCATCCCTGAGGGTAAGACAGAGAGGTAGACAGGTACCTCTTGCCTCTGTCTGCCTCTACCGTGGTTGTTCCACTTCCAGGGCGATTCCCAGGTGTGACACCCGTTTCCCCCCGTGATCAGCTCCCCGCTGCCCTCACTCACATTGCGGAAATTCCGGAAGGGCACGAACTGGACGATGTCACGCACGGCCTCCTCGCCCGTGTAGGAGTGCAGCACCCGGCTGTCCCCGTCCAGGAACTCCATGGCAGCAAAGTCAGCGTTGCCCACGCCCACGATGATGATGGACATGGGCAGCTTGGACGCCTGCACCACGGCGTGTCTCGTCTCGTCCATGTCACTGATCACCCCGTCCGTGATGATGAGGAGGATGAAGTATTGCTGTGGGGGGCACAGACACAATGGGATGCCAGTACACCCCCACACTGCAGCAGGGCTGTGAGCAGACAGGGTGCTTCACATGCCAAGGGGTGACAGGTTCCCTGAGGATTTGGGGGTGAGGCTCACCATTTCCCAGGATAGCTGGCATCATGCCCTTTAGCAGAATCCAGAAATTCAGGTGTTCCTATTAGCCCCTGTTTTTTAAAAGTTCTTAAACAAACAACAAACCTGCTCTGACTCCAAAATATTTTTCTGCATTACCGATTTACTGTTCTTAATGATGCAAAAAACCCAACCTCTAAACTGTACAGGATCTCTGTCAGGGCCAGGAGGAATTCAGAGTTGGGACATGAGCCCTGCCAGGCTGTGGGGCCGTCCCGTGCTCCATCTCCTGTACAAAGCTGAGGGTATGGGATGCACTGAGGGGGGTGCAGAGGGTATCAGCCAGCTGGGGGATGACAGAGCAGCTGCATTAAAAACTGCACCCCTTCCCTTGGGAAAAGGAGGGCACCAGGGCCAGTCCTGCAGAGCTGGAGAAGGATGGACAAACAAAGACGTGGACAGATGGTCCTGCTGGACTCAGCTCAGCAGACCTGGAGCATGTGGACCTCCCCAAAATCCCATCTCCTCCATCTCCAGGGAAAGTAATGGCTCAATTTTGGCACATTACAGAGCTTGTGTGTGCTGGAGAAATGACGAAAACAAGCACTTAAGAGCATTAAAGCCCTTTGTTCCTCTCCTCATTCTTTCCATTTCCTGTGAAAACCACCAGTGCAGCATCCTGGAAAGGCAAAGGAAGGAGTGCTGCCCCAAGCCTGTTTTTCTGGTCTTCCTCCAGCCCACATCTCCTGAAACCTTCCCTGAGCTTCATCTGCTCTTGATGATCTGCAGTGCTAAAGTCCAAGTATTAACAAGGCTGGGTAAAGCTTAAACACAACCTGAGGACATGAGTGAGGAGACTTTCCCAAGCCAGACCCTTCCCTACTCCAGCCCCTTTTGATGCATTAACCCTGCCTCCACAGCACTGTCCAGGATTTAGTTTTTATCTAAATATGAACTTTTGAGAGCAAATACTGGTGAAACATAAGTTTGCAGAGCAGGACCGCAGGATCTGAGTCTGGAGGACAAGATGAAACTTCAGGAGAGGATCTGCACTGGTCATAACTGGAAGCAGGACTTGGACCTTGCCCACCTGGGAATCAGTATGGGAGGAAGAGTATAAAAGCTTGAGGGGAGCAGCTGATGATGACTTTGGGCTGATTCTCCCTTTCCCTGCCTGGCTTCTCTACTGGAAACATGGAAAGGGTTATTTCCCTTTGTTCCCTTTTTTTCTGTGAAATCTGTAACAGGATCTGAGAAAAATGCTGGAAAGTATGCAGGAAAAGGGGTGGGGAGGCAGAGCTTGTCAAATGTTTGTCACAATGTATTTCAGAGGTCAAAAGAATTAAGAGCTGATGCTGGGGATCAGCCTCAGAGCCCAGGGGCTGTATAGGGGTGAGGAGCATAACCAAGGGACCAGGGGGTAGTGCTGGAGAGCATCTGGGACATTCCCCAATCCCCAAGCAGTGACAGTTTTGGTGACAGTAAATGGCAGTAAATGGTGCTGGTGGCACCTCTGGGCTCCAGCTGCAGTACTCAGCCAGGGTGGCACCTCTGCCAAGCCACAACCAGAGCCGCTGGTGCACAGGGACCAGGCTGGGGGGTCCATCGCACACCAACCCTGCAGCACCTGCCTCCTTTCTCCTCTTTTTCTTTTTGAAATGGCTGATCTCTGCTCCACGAGGGCTCCTGGGAGGATTCCTGATCCATTTGTTAATGATATCAGCAATTAGGCTCAGGTGGGTGAGCAGGACTTGGAGGAATCAGGCAGCATTGAGCAGCATGAGGTAAGAAAAGGGGAGCTTTGGATGCAGGGACCCTGCTGGAAAGGTGAGTTTTAATTCCCCAAAGCTTCCCCAAGAGTCAAATGGTGAAACATCCCTCTGTCCCTCCCCCAGCCCCAGGATGTTTAGTCTCCCATCTCTTAAGAGCTGAGGGCTCTGTTTGTGATCTACGTTGCTATGGAAAAACTACAAGGTTTTTTTGGTTTTATTTGAAATGCTGGGAGCAAGCGAGAGCGGGAGGAAGAGGAGGGCAGGTCCAGGCAGCCACTGAAGCCGTCAGCACCAGGGGTGGCTTTGATGCATGAGCTGAAGATGGGATGGAAGAGGAGAAGACCCCGGGGGGAGTGAGATCCCTCATCAATAACGCTTTGTGCTGCCAAAAAACCCCCCCGAGCCAAGCCAGGCTTGCCTCTGACGGCACTATTAGTGCCCATTATTTAAAATCTCCCTTGATTAAACTATTAGTGCCAGCAGAGGGGTGCAATTTGCATACGATTAGTGCCTCTGCTCAGTGCTGAGCCCGTGGGCTCTCCCTCCCCCACTGACAGCGACACAGAAAATGAAAAAATGAGGAGCGACCTGGATCTGTGCTGAATTAAACCAAATTCAGTATTTCCTTATGCCTGGAGCTGGGAAGAGCAACAGCACTCACAGCAAGGCTGGAAAACATCCTCGTGGGGAATAGGTTTTAGGTGTGATCCTGCTTTGCTCCAGGCAGGAAATCAGGGAAGCTTTTACCCTGACATCTCCTGCCATGCAACTGCTGATGCCCAAGCTGAGCTGTTTTGGCCAGCAAAAGCCAGGAGACAGATCTGCCATCCTCCATGGGCAGCCTGCTGCCACAGGGACCCAAGAGAGCTCTATCTTGCAGACTTCAGATGTTCTCCACATCCCTAAGAGGACACCCTGGTCACCACCGGCAAGGCTGGACCCACAGAGAAGGGGAAGACAGCAAACCCAGCTCAGGCTTTGTGTTCCCCTGCCCAAAGCCATCGGGATTGCCACCACCTCACGGAATCTTACGGACTTACCGATGCAGTTTCCTGTTGGGTGGCTTGAGCTGCAAATCGGGCCACGTGGTTGATGATGGGGGAGAAGTTGGTGGGTCCATAGAAGCGGATGTGGGGCAGGCAGGCAGAGTATGCTTGGACAATGCCCTCCACACCTTCAGGGAAAGCAGAGAAACCAGGAATTACAGTGTCACGACTCAGAACCACAGCAAACCCAGTTAGGAATCATTGGCTCACGCTGTCAAGGAGCTGAGATCAGATCTATTCCCCCTGCCTCCTGCCCGACTCATCCAGATCCACAGGTTTCTTCCACCCCAAATTTCTGAATACCCAAGCTTTGCTCTTCAGTCACTTTTCAGTGGGTCCTCAGACCTTCTGTGGTAGGGAAGCCCTCGTAGTGCTGGCAGTCCAATGAAGGCATTACTTAGGACGGTGAAAAAATCTCAGAATCAGCCAAGGAGGAGGAGCCAAAAGAAAAGCAGCTCCTGGTCTCTGAACATAACCAAAAACCAGATAGAGGGTCTACAGTAGCCCTTACCACTGAGGATCTGAGCAGTCCTTCAGCCATCACTGTGAGCAGCTATCAGCTGCTAAATGGAGCGTTAAGCCTGAATTCTCCATCTGCTAAACAGGCCTTGTGTTTCTTGCAGCCTTGCTGGGAGAGCAGACGGCTGGTAGGACACACCAGACAGCAGAGCGAAGGCGGATTTTACACAGTCTGAATCCAGTTGCATCTTACCCTGGGCCTTCCTACACCCCCCCAAATTTTCTGTGCTTTCCTCTGAGCATGCCTTTAGCATGTGCTCTGCTTCACCACTCTCTGAACATGCCTTGAAAAATTCCCGTGATCACAGAATGATGGAATGATTCAGGTTGGAAGGGACCTTAGAGATCATCTAGTGCCCATCAGGCTGGCACGGGTGGTGATGCCAGTCACTAGATCAGGCTGCTCAGGGCCCCATCCAACCTGACCTTGAACACACCCAGGGATGAAGGTGTTATTGAAGAAATGCAGAGGAAGGACAGAAGGCACTGAAGGCACCTAAGGAGTCCTAAAGGCCTGGTAGATGCTTACCCGAACAGAATGGGTTCCTGGGATTGAAGTTTATGGCAAACTCATGGGATACCTGTGGAGAAGAAAAGACCCACATTAATTTGGAGAGCCAGTGCAGGGCAGGCAGCTCACTAACAGTTCAGCTGATGCTGAAGGGCTGGTTTAGGTGTGATGCTCCCCTGGAGCAGAACCAGGTGGTCACAGAGTTATGGTCCATCACGCTGGGTCAGTGACACTTCCCAGCCCTCTGCTACCCAGACAGCAAACACAAACATGGTCAGGGCTGAGCAGCACTTGAGGATGAACCAGTTCCCCAGTGCCCCCATCGTGAAGCAGGTCTGTCCATGTGGCTTCCTGCTGGCTGCCCAGAGGGGAACCAGGCAGAAGGGATGCTCTCAGCCAGCTGTGCCATCTCACCAGTCACTAGGAGAAATTACTTCATCCTGTTGCAGGTTTTAAAGGGAGAAAACTCAAACACATCACAGGGAGTCCCAGTCCAGGCAGCATCTTCATTCCCCATCCCTCTGCACAAGGATGATGCCGCAGGAGGGAAGAAGGCACAGAGTGAGCTGTGACCTGGTCTGGCTTGTCAGGTACAAGAGCAAACCAGCAGTTAATCAACTTTATCATCTGGGTCAGCATGAGGGTGAAAAGCAGTGTGGGAGAGGGGACATGAAAACTTGGGTGTGATGGACAGTGAATCCCAGCACAGCCTGGGCTGATTTTCATTGCCCATGAACCCATCCTTCCACCACAGCACATCCAAGACCCTTTAGCTTTTCCACAACCTCCTTTCAAGCTGAGGGAGATGGTCTTGCAAAAAGGTCTTGTGGCAAGAGCAGACAGCCCTCACACCTTGATCCCTGGCCTGATGCACTGGACAGCAGTTGCTTTGAACCTGTCTCTTCCAGAAAGCCCAGCTGCAAGAGAGGGCTCCTGGCTCCCAGTATGAACCTTTCCAGTGCTGGTGTGGGTCAACAGCCTGCTTGTGGAATCGCCACCAGATGTGTGGGGTTAGACATTCCTCACTCTACTCCCAGCAATTTAGGCACTCTAAGAAGCAAACAGACTCTCAGGAGCATCAAGGATGTGCAGCTGCCTCTTCCAGCACCTCAGAAAGTTGAAGGGGTTGATTTGGGCCTCCAGGCCACCAGCTCAAAGACTCTGAAACAAAAAGCTCCCACCCTGTTCGTGCCAGTGTTACAAAACAAGGATATTGTCTCCCTCTCAGAAGGGTGGAGGTTTGCTGAGCTTTTCAGCAAGGGAATTGCTTCAGGACATGCATATTCCCAATGCTGGCAAAACCAAGTGTCCTCCAAAGCGCCATCTGAAGCCAGAGTCCTCCCAAGGCTGCAAACGCAACACGCATCTGATTCAGACTTTCCAATTGTGCTGGGCATTGTGTCGAAAGCAACAGAAACTGTTTTTACAAGAGGCTGTGGGGTGGGAAATAGCAACCAAACTAAAGTAAAGTCAACCAAACCATGCTGCAAAGCTGAAGGAGTGCCTGACTGGTGACCAGCCACAGCCTGCTCAGGTCGCTCCAGGCCTGCAGAGCACAACCAGGAACACTCACAGCCACCAGGTTAGAGACAAGCTGAATATATGACTGTGCTCTGCATACAGCCCTTCTCACAGAAGCCTTGATTTTGGACAATATACCCAAATTCAATTGACTTGTGGTTGCAATGGGCTTGCTTCTTTTTTTCTTTCTTTTAAAGATGTTCAAAATTCTGCCACAAGTATTTATAGACAAGGCAGGCAGAAATATTTCCATGTTTTGCTCTGCAAAAGAGGGGTTTCTCTTTCTTTTAAGAAGCAATGAAATGTTTCAAGCTGTGTTCCTCGCTGTCTACAGAGCAGAACCCCTACGTGGCAGAAGTGTTGCAAAACTCCTCTGAGTTTCTATGAATTTTACATATATATATAAAAAAAATATATCTATATATACATATCTACTAAAAAAAAATCAACAGGAGGGCTTCAAAATAACAAAAAATTTAAAAGAAAGGATGTCATTCCCTATTCAGCTTGTACTTTGAAAACAGTTTCTGTGGGGTCCAGTTAAATATACATGGAACACCTGCAGGTATCCCATTCCCCAGTAACTCACAGGGAGAAACTTTTGAACCACCACAAAGGGTAAGACCAACTTCACAGAGGGTTGTCTGCTACCCCCAGAAAGAATCCCACCCCTGCCATAACTCAGTTCCCCCCCCCCCAATATATATACATATATACATTTATGCATATATACATATATATACAGAAGGCAAAAGAATGGAAAGCCTTGGAGGCTGCGCATCAGCCGAGCCGCCAGCTTCCTTTGGCTGACCCCATCTCCCAAATCCAGGTGACCACTGTGGCTCCAACATTAAGAATCCCCCTCTCTGCTGCTGCTTTGCCTTTTCTCATCCCCCAGAAACCACAACCCATCTGCTCCCCTCTCCTGTTCCCTACCAGGAAACACTCGAGGCTCTACAGAGCTGTTACACGGCAAGATGTTCTTTGGCATTTCCAACGCGACTTTTGTGTGCAAAACATCTTGCTCTGACGGGCGCCCGAGAAGCGTTGGGGGAGCCATGGCAACGGGAGCACAAAGCACCATTTATACCTCTTGTATCTCCTGGCAATCTTTACTTGGGTCTGTGGGTCCCTGCTTTCTGTCCACGGTCACACAGGGCACAGGTTTTCATGAAGAGCTGCTGCTTTTGAAATTACCCAGTGAGCCCTGATAGCCAAAAAATCTTTAATGAGTGAGCAGAGCCGGTGATGCTTAGAGAGAGCTGGGGAGAGATGAAGCCCCAAGCTGGAGTGATGCAGGAAAATGCCCCACTGACATGAGAGAGCTGATGGGTCATGGGTGACCTGTAAGGCACGGGACAAGCACCTGGGGAGGAAGAAGCTGCTCCCCACTGAGGTTTATTTGGGCTTAGAAATCATTCTGGGGAAAAACAATGTGTTTTTTCTGGTAGCTTTTACAGAGCATCTCCAGGCCCACAGGAGGCTGCAGGAGGCATGTGCAGAACCCCCAGCTCTCATCCTCAACACAATACCCACCTCCAGTCTTGCCAGAAGGGCTGCTTCCAACCCAGCAGTGCCCTTCCCATGGGCACTGACTCACACACATGGGAAGCAGAACAGGATGCTCTCCATGACAATCCCGAGCTGCTGTGCCCTTTCCATCCCTACCACATTTGCCATTCCCATTCTTCTCCCCAAATAATAAATCCCTGGCAGCAGCTGGCTCTTAGACCTTGGAAGCTGCCTACCTAGATTTTCCCAACAAAAGTGCTAAAGTGACAGACCAGAGACATTTGCAGGCCAAGGAGGATGAATCAGCTCCAAAGTGCACATGGAGGGATCTCCTTCTGTGGCTGGCAAACAGCAAAAGCTCCCACTTGAGTCATATGAATTCTGGCTGTCAGGGGAGCAGAGAAAAGCACAAAGCCGGAGCGGGCAGGACATCCCCAGCCACGAGGGTTGGCAGTGATGAGCTCCCCAGCCCAGTTCCCAGCTGCTCATGACTTCCGTGCCCTGCTGTGCTCAGCCCAGAGCACAGCTCCCCTCCCACAGAACACAAAGGGCTCGCTGAGATTCAACACCAGCCTGAAGCTGGGAACGCCTCAAAACCAGCGAGCAGAAAGAAAATGCACATGAAGGGCGTGAGCAAAGAGTGGCCAAAAGACCCAGCCAGTAATTAATGATGGTGGTGTCCCAGCACATTGTCTCAGCCGTGAGAAGATGCTCCCCATCTGCCAGCCAGGCTGCAGGAACAGCCCCATTCCCTGCCCTCCAGATTAGAAGGATGTGCAGCTCAGCCCTAGTAGGACCAGTGTTTAATCCTAACCAAAGATCAAGGTGGATTTTTGTGAAAGCTCCTCTGCTTCAGTCCTTGCAGGCTCTGCCTGTGCAACATCACATCAAGGCTCCCTAGCTCCCAGCCCCATTCAGACTTAGCTGCTGTCTGACACATTCATCCAGAGGCCTCTTCCCTTCCCCAAAACTGTTCCTGCCTTCTGCCAGGAAAATGAATCAATGCCTGGCTCTGCCCATTAATGCCAGGGAGCTGCTGCTTTCATGCCAGTGCAGGATGAAGGAATGGGCTTCTTATGCCCCGTCCCTGCCGTGTTGCCCACCCACACTGACACGTCTCACCGGCTGAGATTCCACATCTGCCCCTTCCCCCTCTCCCCAGCAGCCTTTCCCTGATGAAGCCCTGGCAGTTCTGCTCCTGCCCAGGCAATATCAGGACAAACCCATCTCAAGCACTCATGTGGCCACAGCACTTCACCTTCCAGTCTGGCGGGAGCTGGGCACCGAATCCCAGAGCAGGAAACATCTTGTCCCTAAAGAGAAGAAGGAAAACATATGGGTATACTGACACACACAAAGCAGGCTTGCACAGCTTCTCCCAAAACATACAGTGCTTTTAAATGGGAGATGAACTCTGAGAGAACAGATATTCCCCCCTGAATTTGATCTTTAGAGAAAAAAAGAGTCCAGCTTTGCTCTGTTTCCCATTGAGACCAGGAACATCCTCTTGCCCAAACACGTCTCTTGCAGGCATGTAACCCTGGAGATTTTAAAAAATGAACAATCCATTTTGGGCACAAAAGCCACCACAGTGAGAAACTGACTTCTGTTTTGTTTTCTCTATCACTGTCTGAGACAATATTTTTCTGATATTTTCTCGTCTCCTCAGGAAGTCTGAGGAATGAGGCAAACTGGGGTCACAGCTCTGACAGTAAACAACAGCAAGCTGAGGGCACCTGCCCCCAGCAGAGGATGTTCCACCTCTGCTCATGCTCCTTCCTCTTCACAGCAGCAGTGGGGGGAGAGGAGAAAGCCTGTCCCAGCTGTCTCCTCCTGCATCCTGTGTTTATGGTAAATAACATCCTAAAGGTATTACTTAGCCCTGGATCAAGGCAGATGCATCCCAGAAGCCTCTTGGGACACATCTGCAAAACAGGTGGTAGCAGAAGGGCACTGTGCTTACGAGTCATAGTCCTGGATGATCTGGCCAACAGCCCAGATGGCTGACAAGTACTCGTTTGTCCCCAAGGGGTTGATGTAGTGCAAAGAGGAGGGTTCTTGGGGGTTCCCATTGGAAGCTGTGAAGTCGATCCCAACCTGCAGGAGAAGAGAGACGCACAAATCTATCCTCTGTTAGCAAATGCCACCAGAGACCTGGCCACCAAGCATTCCCTCAAACCCCAAACCTTGAACTTTGAAAAGTTTCACAAAATCCATTTCTTCACCTTCCCGGCAAGTTAATTCAATACTGTATTAGGCAAAGTCATTCACTCTTACCTCTCCACTTTTCATCAAGGAGCATCACATAAAGTGTCCCCAAGCAGCCCCTAATCCCTAAGCCACCACCACCTCCAGCTGAGGACTCTCACTGCCCATCTCCCAGGTGCACAGGAACTGAGTAGCCCCAGGGACACCAAGGCAGCCAGGGCCATCTGGGTATTTGGATCTCAAGGTCTTTGACCAAAGAATCACAACCCTGAGCAGATCTTTCCCTGCAGGCAGGAAGACCTGCTCTTCATCAGGCTTCCCCGGGGACCAATATATGCTGAGCTCTCAGGGGACTCTGTCAGGAAGGCACTCATTTTTCTCCCTCCTAAATTAGGCTTTCTATTTAAAGGCATTTGTAGAAATGCCTATCTCAGACCCAGATAAATCTGGCCAGAAGAGGCGAGATGCTGAGCCACCCAATTTGATAGGACTGGGAAGGAAGAGCTGGGACGAGGCAAACAGGCAGAGTGACTGCACTCGACTTGTTTGCTTAGCAAAGAGGCAAAACCCAAAATAACTCCACTGGCTAAATTGAGCTCAGGGATTTTGCGAGAGATTTTGCTCCATATCCACAATGGGAGAGGATGAATGGCAGTTTGCCTGAGAAGGGACCTTGGCCTGGCTGGGGCAAGAAGACATCACAGCCCAAGATGTGCCACCACCTTGCACCAGGGTGGCTGGTAAAACAGGCATGGCAGGACAAGGGAACATGTTTTTAAACTGGAAGAGTGTGGGTTTGGATTGGAGATAAGGGAGAAATGTTGCATGATGAGGGTGGGGAGGTGCAAGCTGTGCAGAGAAGCTGTGGTTGCCCCATCCCTGCGAGTGTTTAAGGCCAGGTTGGACAAAACCCTGGGAAAGCTGCTCCAATGGAAGTTGTCCCTGCCCATGGCAGAGGGGTGATCTTTGAAGGTCCCTTCCAACCCAAACCATCCTGTGATTCCATGAAGACCTGAATTCTTCATCAAACAACTGCACGGCCTCACCCAACCTCTAATTCACCTCTGTAACACCCCTGCACCCAGCTCTGGTCAGGCCACCATGTCCAGAGAGCAAGAGGGAAACTGAGGCACAGGAGGGGCTCAGTGGAGTCAGGCGGGCAGGGGCCCTGCTCATGCAAGCAATGTCATCAAGAGCAGCACTCAGGCAACGTGTCTGAGAGGGACACAGCCAGTCTGCTTCCAACACAAGGCACATGACTGGGCCCAAAACCCTTCTCTGTGGCCTCAGCCCGTCTCTCCCAGCCCCTCCCTGGCTGGGGAGGACACCAGTGGCCTTTCCAAATTGCAGGGGGTGTGTGCAGCATCCTCCTGCCAGCTCAGGGGTTTCTGCAGTGTTGCACCCTTTGGAAGGGCAAAGATGCCTTGGGAGGGGGAGGAGCCCTCCAATAACCAGCAGATCTTTAGACAGGAGGAAAATTTCTGCATTCAAACCTAATTCACGCAAGAGCTCTGTACTACCAATAAATTCACTGATTTTCTCTTCTATTCACTCTCCAGCACCAAGACCAAAGCACACAGAGGCAGAACAGCACACAAAAAGCTCTCCCAGTCATTGCTGTTCCTATGGCAACTCTTCCTCCTCCTCCTACTCTTCCCCCATCATGTTTTCAGATAAAACAACAAAATACAAACTGATCTAACTGTGAGTGCCTGCAGCTCTCTGGATACTGCACCAGGAAAGTTTGCAGAAATTGAGAAACCCACTTCTGCATTGTGGTGGTTTCACTCAGGATTGTCATGTACTTGCTTATTTACTCCTGGACAAGCTGTGGTCCAGCTTGAAAGAAGGGGGAAATGACAATAAAAATGCAGAAAACCATCTCTATAACATCCCAAACCCTCACATCTGGGTTCAGAATAAGGAAAGCTTCCATTAAAAAATGAGGGTGGTTAAACCCTGAAATAGAGAGAGAAGTTGGTGACATTTTGTGAAGGGTCAGAAGGTCTTTTTGAAAATCTGGCCTTCACCTAAAGTCCAGCCAGCTCCCTTCCATGCTACTAGATGTACCTGAGCATCCCCAGAATCCCCAAACCCACATGGTTTAACAGCAAAACAGGCAGCTCCTCACTGTCCCGACAAGTCACCCAAACTGGAGCCAAATCTCACTCAGAGCCTCACTCCCCAGTTCTGCCCATGACATAGGTGTTACTGGGCAAAGAGAAACAAAAGTCCTTACAGTAAACATCAGCTGGCAGCCTCCCAGGATGTAGTCCAGGAAGGAGAAATCTCTGGTTATCTGAAAGAAAAAACAAAAAAAACCCCTCAGTGTTTCAGCAATTGTCATCACTGTCATCATTATTCAGGCTATGCAGGTCCTTGGGTAGACAAGAGAGGCAGAAGGGATGGGGGGAGCTCGAGAAGAACCAAGCTCAGTCAGGGGCTGAAACATATCAACAACAAACTCACTTTGCAGGACTTGACAATGATGATCCCAGAGTTCTTGTAATTCTTTTTCTTCTTTTGCTTTTTGGGGTTAATGCACTCTAGCTCGAGCTGTAACACACGAGACAGACCCTGGTGTGAGAGCTGTGCAGCATGGCCTGGGGGTAGCCTCCCTCCAGTGCTGAAGAGGAAGATTTTATTGCCAGGTTATAGGTTAAAAATCCAGAGGAAAAACGGGCTCAATGCCTGCCTCTGGTACCACCACCTTGTGCAGTCCTGGACAGGGCACTTTCATGCCTTTGTGCCTCAGTTTCCCCAGACAGGAAACTCAGTGCAGCACACACGGTGTTCTACACCTCTCCATGCCTCAGGTGAGATCTCCTGGCCTGCAATCCTGGTGGGGACAGCAGTGCCAAACCCTGCTATCCAGGGGTCTTCACAACATACCTTCAACCAGGAGGCATCTGCCAAGCATCTTGGCCAGCACTTCAGGGCAAAATGGGGACACCTTTGGCTCAAACTGGTGTTGAGTTGCAAGGGAGCTGGCACTCCTGGGGACCAGGCTGCCCCTGCTGCAGATGCAGCCCCAGCAGCAAATCACACCTCCCCTTCTGGCCCCCAAAACCACAGGGCACCCCCAAATCATGGGTGCTGCTTCACACATCCCAGCAGAGCCTGATTTTCGGCAAAGGCTGCCTTAAGTCAGATGTTTTAGCTACAACCATGGCCTGGGTCACTCATGGTGTGGGTGGAAGGAGAAAGGAATTTAGACTTGGTTTTTTCTAGCACAGGTTGAAGGTGTAAGTACCAAAGTCTGTCACGAACGCTGAGGAGCCCCTTCCTCATTCCCCAAAAAGCATGCTGGCACTTACTGGAGAGGCATCTTGGGCTTCACACAACCTGGCCACAGAGGTCTGAAACTCCCCGATGAAGTCGTGTCCCCCATCACTGTCGTAGTCATAACACACCACCTGGGGTGGAAGGAGCACAAACCAGCCTCAGAAACAGGAACTATCTCCTGCAAGACCTGCTCAAGTCCCCAGCCTTTCCTGCTGGAGACCCCAAACAAGGAGGTTTTTGTTGCTTTGGGGTTTTCTAATAAGCCAGCCATGGGGGCTCAGATGTTTAGCACTCAGTCCCAGAGGCTGATCCCCACAATACAAGCCAGAGTTACCTTTATCAGCTTCTCCATGTCTCCATCACACAGTGACACCAAAGGCACAGTGAAGGGCTTCCAGACAGGGTCCAGTGTGTATTTGATCACCTGGAGGTGGAAGCAGAGGGATGCTGTTTCAGCGGGCACATCCACAGGGAGAGATCAGGACAAAGCAGGGACACATCTCCAAGGGTGACCCTGCAGCAGGCTCACAGTGGGCCAGGCCAAGCTGTCCCAGCCCTTTCCTGCCTCCATAACCGAGACACAGCAGCTTCCCCTTCTCAGGCTGCAGCACGTGTGAGTTAAAACAGGTTTGTTTTCATTGTGTTGGGTGATTTACCCACCTCTGGGAGCAATCAAGAAAAATTGCCTGAGAGAACAGCTGTGGCACACGGGGCAGCACGGGCACAGCCACTCACTCCACAACTCCCAGGCCAGCAGCTACTGTTTGTGCCCTCTGTGTCCCACTGCTTGCCCCCTGCTCACTGCTTCCAGCCCCCAGCACCCAAACACAGCCTGAATCCATCTGGGGTCTGACCACTGAGAAGATGGAGCAGCAAGATGCTGCAACCAGCCCTGGAAAGCCAAAACAGCCCTGGGCACATTAAGCTCTCTTGTCTCATCTGTGTAACATCTGCTGCCTGAGCTGGAGAAATATTAATTGATGCTTTTTGACATTTCCTGAGAGAATGCCATCGCTTGGTAGAAACCTAAGCAAACTGGAGCGGGCTCCAGGCACATGCTGTGTATATCAGAGGTGCCTGCAGGGCAGGCAAAGATCCCTTTTCACAAAGGTGTGGTGCTCACAAAGAGAGATTCACGTGGATATTAGGAAAGTCAGGCACAGGCAGCAAATTAACCCTTCTCTGTGCAAGGCAAACACGGGGGATTATCTGGCACGGAGGATCTTGGAACCTTGCAGCTGGGACAGTCACTGCACAGAGCAGTGAGGAAGAGATGCATGGCTGCTGCTGGGGGCAAACAGTGACACAGGGTCTGTTTGACAGCCAGGCTCTTACTGAGAGTGGGGGAAACCCTGGCACTGCAGGAACAGTTTAGCTGAATTTGTAAACACCTCCTCCAGGAGCCTGGGAGAGGAGGGAGAGCCCTCATATCCCGAGATGCTGCCCACAGGTTGCCAGGTCACATGGGTGGGTGGGGAAGGATCCAACATTCCAGGTGAGCATTCACATTTGTGCTTAGACAACAAGCTGCAATAGTGCACTAATCCTGCCCTGTCAGACCTGCCCTGTGGCAGGAGAAATGCCAGCATCAGACTGAAAGCTGGTTATATTCCTGCACTGCAAGCTGCAAGAATGGAGAACTTTATTTCTTCATATCCAGCCTCAAAACACGAAGATGGTCACAGAATCACAGAAAAGTTTGGGTTGGAAGGGGCCTTAAAGACCATCCATTTCCAATCCCCTGCCATGGGCAGGGACACCTTGCACTAGACCAGGCTGCTTCAAGACCCATCCAACCTGGCCTTGAACACTTCCAGGGATGAGTCACCTAATGTGGTATCCCTCTCAGGGCAGCTGGATGCATCCAGGGTTGGTAAGGTGGAGGCTGTTGGAGCATCCATTACTTGAGAGAAAACTTGTCTAGACCTTGACCCAGTGAGACAGGACAATGGGCAGTAACTCAGAGGAAACACCAGTACAGACATCTGCTCCCCACAAACCTGACATGCTTATAGAGATCCCAGCACCACCTGGTGCACGGTCACCTTCCCATGTCTCTTCCAGGAGGAAGGGCTGGAGGCCACTCCAAACCCCCACATCTGAGAAACACATCTTGTTGAGTCAAAGCCCAGCTATGCACACTGAACCATGAGAAAAAAAACAAGTATGGTCCCAGCCTGCTCCCAAAGAAATACAGGAGAAATACTAAGGTTATTATGAACTAAATATGCACAGAAAGGTGTGTGGGAAAGCACCAAAAAATAAACAGCAGAGCTGATAAGGACGGCCTGTATTGGTACCACAGGACACAAGATGTTACCCACATCCTGGTGCCCACGTGCACGTGGGTGTGTGAGTGAAGGAAATCCTCATGGACTTCGTACAGAAGTGGTAAAACCGAACATACGGAGAGATTGTAAATAAACACCACTTTCTCCTTCCACCTGAGCTCCCCCTGTGTTTTGTTACAGAAGTTTCCTGTGATGGTACAACAGGCTCCTTAAGCAGGCTTTGAGAGGATGAGAAAAGGGATGGAAAAAGAAGGGTGTGAGATGGGGTGAAATGGAGCTCTCTTCCTCTGCCATGGAAGCTGCTGTGAGTTCCCCCCTCCAGTGATTCCCCCTCCTCTCTCTGCCAGCTGCCAGGAACTATGTGCAAACTAAAAAGAGCCTTGAAACAAGCTTTGAGGACAAGAAAAAAAGCAGTTTGAAAAGTACTTATTAGTCCATTGTTAAAGCACAAGCCAGCCTTTTTCTCCCTGCCCATGCTGTGCCTGGTATTTCTAACATCACTAGCTTTAGCTGCTTGAGAACGTGACCAGAGGGAGCTCAGATCAAAATACCACAGCAGGTATAAATGAGGGAGAGGAGGGGTCAGCTGGCCCTGCTCAGACCCACCAAGACCCTGGTACAGGTCTCTGCCTCCTTGCCTGTGGCTCTGGCTCATGAGAGACACGAGGTCGAGTGCTCATGTGCTGAAACTGGAGGTGCCTGAACATCCAGCTCAGGTGAAGGTGTGGCAAAAGCTCATTTTAACCTTTCCCCACCTCACACCACCTCTGTCCACCATCTCCCCAGGCCACAGCTCATCCTGATGCTCCTGCAGTGGAGGAAGAGTGGTCCAGGGCTCAGTCTAAGCCCAGGATGAGACTAGAGATCACTACACACTAAATACAGCAGTGCGTAGTACAGAAAATATTTCAAGACGTTGCTGGCCTCAGTGAATCTTCATCTGCTGGAGTCCAGCAGCCTCAACTGGACACGGGAAGTGAGCTGTAAGGTTTAGAAGTCCCCAGATCCCACCCTGCTCTAGAGGCAATGGATGACATAACGCCATGTAGGGCAAGAGGAGCTATGCGAGGTTGGAGGATGAGGGTGTCTCAGCAGCTCAGGTTGGAGTTTTGCTCACCTCTGTTCTGTGAACCAGCATCCACTTCCCATCATCACCTGGTTTATAAAACTCCAAGAAGGGGTCTGACTTCCCAAAAAGGTCCTGGAAGGAGAAGAACAAGATGGGTTACATGGTGCTCTGCAAGCAGCAGAGGACCGAGAGAGATGTTTCTGTGTCACTGTCAGCCCTGCAGACGCTCTCCTGTCCTCATGGGGCCAGGTCAGGCACACTGGCAAACAGGCAGCCCCCACAGGCAGCGTCCTGCCCTCCTCCCCGTCCTGGTTGTGTGAATCCCCTTGATTTCCCCAGCACATTTTGGCGAGGAGGGTGTGCTGGCACCCCAGCGTGTGCCCGTACCCAACAAGCTCTCTGGACACAGATGCCACGGAAAACAACCCCAGCTGGGAGGCAGCTGCGTTTGGGCTTGGAAAAACATCCAAAGCCTCAAAGGAAAAACAGAATTATGAAGTGCATGAGTGTCTTGGGGAGAAAGGAAAAAAAAAAAAAAAAAAATCCACCCTCCTACACACAGCAGTAAAGCATAAGCAGAGGAAATCTTTAAGGAGCGAGCTGCCCTGGTGTTGACAGAGATCATGTAACACCCCCCGAGATACGCAGCCCTGAGTCAGTGTGTGCTGCCTCTCCTGCCAGCGTCTCCTCAGATAATCCCCCGACAAAGGGCTGCTGCTTTCTGAGGAATATGTACACACACACACACCCCTGCTGGGAATCAGCACGGGGGCTGCCTCGGCACCCGCAGCCCGGGGAGGCGGAAGGCGCTGGTGGCACCGACAGGGAAACTCCAGCTTGTCTAGGCAGAACTTCATTCCCATTCAGAAAAAACCAAGGAGCTGCTAACAAGAAACCAAATCCCAAATATTCCAGACAATCTATTGGGAATTCAAGTTATTTCAGTTGGGTTTTCCTCCTAGAGGGAGGTGGGTGTCTGAATCCTTCAAAGAGCTGGAGGAACTTTTTATGGGTTTGAACAGAGACTTTTTGTGCATCTGAGTGATGCAGTGGGGATGTGAGGGGCTGTGTGTGGAGAAGGAGGAAACATGGACACTCCAGGATCTCCTGTCCACAGCCAGCCCAGGAGATGGCATCTGGGATGCACATGGGTTCTAGTGATGCCCCAGCAGAAAATCCATCAATATTTCTATCTAAATCCTGTTTCTGAAGCCAGCCACAAAAGTAAATCACTGCAAAGTGTTTTGGCCTGAGGAAATTACAACTTGCTTCAGTCAAAGCTCTTCTGCAGAGAAGCAGACCATAAAGGCTCACAGGGATGCTCTCTGGTGAGATGAGGCTATTTTTCTCCTACCCTTTTTCACACATTTGTGGGTTAGAAACACAAGGCATTCCTTCTGCAGCATTATGGCTGTAGCACAGCTCCGATCCTGTTCACCCACCGCCCGGACTTGGCACTTTGGCAGGCTTCACAGATGGATTAAAGAGCCAGTGGTGGGTACCAACCCTGCCTGTGCTGGCTTAACCTCCAACCCAAGGCAGCTTCATCAGCAGCAGCCCAGCGTGGGCTGGGGGAGGCAGCGGCTCTGAGGGCAGCAGGGAGCCTTGAGGGATGTCTGCTGCCATCCCACGTGGATCAGCCTGGCTTGCAAGTCTGGTCAGCCTTGTTCTGTTCAAAGCAGGGTGGGAGATGCCTCCAAGCCACGAGATTGTGGGCTGCTATTTTAAAACATCAAACCCACACACATCTCACCCCTGCAAACCTGGCGGGAGATGGAAACTGAGCAACCAAAGAAGCTCAGAAGACCAGACCGATCTGCAAATTGGTCCAAGAATCGAAACGATCCAAACTGGTTTTAACATGCCATGGAGAAGGAGGGTGGAGCTGGCACTTCCAGCAGATACAGCTCCCTAAATCACAGTCCTGGCTCGCAGTGCTTGCTGTCCCCCAGCCATGCTGAAGCACCACTGCCCTCCTGCTGTCCCCACCGCGGTGGTGGCACGGACAGCTCTGGGCTTCATGTGGCTGGTCCCAGGTGGAAATACCTCCTCTTCTGCAAGATATTTCACCATTCAACAACTCTCCCAAGAACTGATCTGACATAATGTATTAGAGCCCCAGGCTGAATCTGCTGCTGACATGTCCCTACTTTCTGCTTCAACATTTAGATCAAGGCAGTGAGCTGCAGGAGGAGAGAACGGACATGTGATGGGGAGGAGGCCCTGCCTGCAGCCTCAGAGACATCCCAGCCTCAGGGTAGCCATGGCAGAAGGAACTGCCTGGGGCTGAGGACAAAATCCTGTGAGATCCAATCCCTTCCTATAACATCTGAGCCTGTAGCTGTGCTCCCCAGCCCCATGCTGTGTGGTACAGGATGCTGCAACTCCCCAGGCTGCAACTTTAGCCTTGGTTTTCTTTTGTTTATTCTATTTTTCACTGTCTTTCCTAAACTTAAATAAGTTTTACCTAGCTCCCACAGCTGCATTTCAACCATAATCAAAAATTACTCAAAAAGACTGTTTCCATGCAATTTTAATTTGCATGAAGTGACCTGAGCATCCTTTGCTCATGGGCAGGACTTTGAGCACTGCAACTCTGTCCTGCAGTGTGGGAACTGGCAAAGAAACCTCGTCAGTTCTTGGTGACAGCAGGTGGTCACTGAGCACAATTTTTCTGCTGACACCTACAGATGAAATTGAATTGTTTGTTATTTGTTACTTCTGGGGCATTTGGCTCCTTGCACTAGGCAAGGTAAGTAGAAGGGCGAGAAAATAATTTCCAAGAGGTGGGAAAAAACACTCGGATAAAACAGATACCCACTGAGTTTTAACAGTGGGACCTGGATGAACCCCATCTTCTGCTCCAGCAAATAAATACCCTTCTGCCTGGCTGCTTGCTTTACCCTGGTTTCAAAGAAACTGAGGGCCATCCTGCCAATAAAACAAGCTCTGGAGAGACTAGGAAAAAGGAAAAAATAATATTCCCATCGATTGCTTAGCAACAGGACTGGTTCAAGAGGAATAGCTCTGGTTGCCTGGTAAATAAGGTCAGAAGATGCCATTCAGAGAGGCTCACTGTTTCCTGTGTATCACATCCGAAGCAAAGCTCATGTGTTACCTGTCTCTGTGAGATCCACACTTCCTTGGAGAAGACAGGCCCTACACTGATACAGAAACAGATCATTTTCATTTCCAGAGGGGCTGAAGGTGACAAGCCAGCAGCTCTTAGCACACCTGAGATACGGAGTCAAGGGTCGTCAAAACTTCCAGTTCTGTCAGGAGGCAATTCCAAACAGCTGCCACTGAAGCAGTAAATCTGCTGAGACATGCTGATCCACAGATCCCACACAGAGTCCTTCCATCTCAAGACGCGTGATGAAGAAATACCGTGACAATAGGGAAACTGAGGCACAGCTATACCCAGCAGACAGAGGATCTTGCCCAGTTTCACCCTGAAGTTTTCTCCAGTGGGACTGCTTTTTGTCACTGCTACACCCAAAGCAGAGATTTCTTTAGATCCCAAGGGCAGAAGTTTAACATTGCACCCCCCAGACACAGCTCCACTCACCTTCTTGTCCAGTTTTCTGCCAGCCATGCTCAGAGTAATCACCCTGTTATCCGAGAGCTCCTGGGCAGCTATCTGAAAGACAGGGGAAGGCTGCATTCATTTTCAGCATAAAAAATTAAGCTTCTGGTAAAAAACACAACCCCTTTCTTGGGTGTTATGCTGGACTTGGTCTCACTCTGCAGCAGGGCTCATTCAGGACCTCCAAGGAGGAGAAGCCTCCAAGGACTGAGCCAAGAGGAAGGAGAAGCCACATAAAGCCTTGCCAGCAAGCCATGCCACCTCATCCTCCATGTCCAGGGCAGGCATGGCTAAGGCAGTCATCCCATCCCTTAGGGGAAATGCTGGTGGAACCCAGCACTTGAGCCATGTCTCCACATGAGCACCTGCTACGACAGCCCCAAGGATGAAGATTCCATGATTGCTCCTGAGGAGCTGCAGCAGGCAGGAGCACAGCCCAGACCACTTCAGTTTAAGAGACTTTATTCACACGTGCTCCAGCAGGGCTTTAGCTGCCAACCCCCAGCAGGCCAGTTTTGTCTGGAATATGGTCTAATCAGTCTCTTGGTATTTTAAAGGAATGTTTATAACAAAACCCCACATTTTTTCACTTTTATTACAAGCCATTTTCTGAATCACTTGTCTTTTTTTTCCTGCCCAAGCATCTGCTCCCCACCTCTCCTTCCTCTGATCTCTTGCGGCGGGCTGAGCTGTTCCCCAGCATTCCCAGCTGCATCCTCCTTCTCCCAGGGCAGGAGCCAGCACCAGAACAGCCAGAAGCACAGCGTGGACATTGTCCTTGTGCACAGTGTCCCAAGCATGGCTGTTTGCTGGCTTTCACAAGGGGCTGTCCTGCACTGAAGTTATGCAGTGTCATTACACCAAGGCTTTTAGAGAAACTTGCAGAACTCCAGGGGACAATTTTCTACAGAACGAGCAATCAGAGGGTTATTGGCACTTAGGAGAGCTGGGGAATTGGCAGAGATGAGGAAGCAGAGATGCAGCTTTTGCCTCTGCCTGGGCAGCTGGGTGAGGGGATGAGCCACAGCTCCTGAACAACCTCCTGGCCTTCCCATGGTGGACACAGCTCTTTGGTCCACAGGGCACCCATTCACTGCACATGAACCCCACTTTCCCCTCTGCTCCATGCAGAAGTTCCCTATTGCCATGCCATGGAATTACTTTTCTCTCACACCTAGTCCCTGGTGGGTGTAAGCAGTCACCAAAACCAGCAGGAGGAAGAGGAGCTGTAGGGAAGAGGATGAAATCTGCCCTTTCCTGAGCCCCACAAAAGCATGCCCAGTTGGAATCCAGCACTTTAGGGCTGGCTGTAGGCTATGTAAGAGCCAGGCTGTGCAGACAAGCCAGGAATGTCCTTGTGCCACCCTGCCACAGGTTGCTGGTGGCATGTTCTCCTGTCCAGCATGGACAATAACAACATCCCTACCACTGTGTCCAGCAGAGGCGTGCAGAGAGGTTTTAAAATTGACTTCTACAAACACAGAGGTTTGCTTTGGGATCTCCTCTTTTCAAACCTAGGGACCCTCACACAGTCCCATCCATTCAGCCAAGATTCTTCTGCTGCATTCACCTGTGTGGCATCTCAGTTAGGAAGATGGATAGTTGGGCAAAACTGAAGGAACGAGGACAAGAAAGTCAGGCTTTTTTTGTCCAAACTCCCTGAAGCCTGCTCCTCCAGTGGTGTCCCTAGCCTGTGCTCCAGCACTGTGCCAAGCAGCAGGGAAAGGTGACACATGACCTTGTTGTCATCACCTAGTCCAGGCCAGGACAAAAAAACTCAGATCAAGAAATCGTATCGGTTGTACAAAATGAAGCAGATGTCTCTGTCCCTTGGATGTTTAAGACACATCAGTGACAGAACAGGACATTTCTTTTTCTAAAGCATGTAACCTTTGAACTTAACTGGAAACTTTTCCAGCTCTTCCCACTCAAGCATCAGATGGGATGTCGAGAGCCTTGGGAACAGCCCCACTTCTGAACCTCACTGCGGCTTTTCCTCTCGCACTTAAAGAGTAGCTGCAGCAATTAGGAGAGAAAAATATCTTCCCCTAAAGCAAACAGCAATGGAGATGCACCAGATCCCAGGCTTTTAAACCCTTGCAGTGCTTTTAAACCTGACAGAAAAGTTTAACTCCTTGCTGGCCTTTCCTTCCACAACTTTGCAGCCCAGCTGTACATCTCACAAAACCCATAACACAGCAGAGATCCAAAAATGATGGGAGCTGTGGTAGAACAGAAACACACCTAAATTTAGTCTCTTCTTTTTAAAAAAGAACATTGCTAAAGAGATCTGCAGCAGGAAGGCCACTGCCCAAAGGGGTCTGTGTCAGAATCAGTGGCTGTTGCTATGAGAGTTGTTGCCATGGCACATCCTCATCCTACAAACAAAATCACCCATCCCTGAAAAAGAAATGAGCCCTCTTACCTGTCGCTGCACCAGAGAGGTTTGAGCAGGCGCCTTGTACCAGACAACAAACAACAGCAGCATAGATTTACTTTGTCTTTTTTTATTTCTGAGACTGAAGCAGGAGTTGAAGACTCTCAGAGCTAAGCACCAGACAGACACTGAACAAGAGTGTCCCTGTCCCAAATAAACTGCCCTCTAAACAGACCAAAGCGGCCAGGAAAACAAGAGGTAAAGGGAAAAATATTCAAGAGACACACCCCAATCTCCTGGACCCCATGTGAGTGCTCTGCATTGCCCCCATCCACCTCTACACACCCAGGAGTAACACAGAGCAGCAAACATACCGTTATCATCCCCTTCCCAGCCGGCTTGCCATTCCCCAGAAGGAGAGTCCGTGTTATTTTCTTGCTGGACACAATCTAGAGAAGCCAAAGACAATAAAGCCATGATTGTACAAGTGATCAAAAGCAGACTCATAAGCAACTGATCATTGCTCATGTTGCTTAATTCAGATTAAGTATTTGCAAGAGCAGAAGAAAGGCACCAATATCCAGGGATGACTCAGAGTGGGAATACCACCACTGACACCCCAGCCCCCAGGGTGCATGGTGCATCCACATCAGTGGGTCCTCACACAGACAGAGCTACTGCAATTTGTTCCCAGCAAAATCACCACTCAATCTCTCAAACTCCATTTCACATATTTCTAACCATGACCCCTGCCAGCACCTTGCCTGCAGGACATGTTTCCATGGGTGGATCCTGAGCTGGATGCTCTCTCCCAGCAGCATTCTGGAGCCCCTGTGCAGGGTCAGCACCCCAAAGGCATGTTCTTCACTCCTGGCTTGTAACAGGATAGACAGAATAAACTGGGAGATGCATCAAACCCTTGAGATTTTTCCCAGCTCAGTGAGTTTCAGTCTCCTTCAGATCTGGAGAACCTGTCATTTTTCTTTTGAGGTGCAGATGTCCACATGGAGATCCAGCAACCTGCTGGAACTGCCTGTGCCCTGATCCCACATCCAGTGGGTCCCTCTCAAGACTAGATGAGCTTTAAAGGTCTCTTTCAACCCAAACCATTCTGTGACCTATGACTACTGCAATTTCAAAACAAAACCCATTCTCAGTTGTGAGGAGGCAGCCAAGTCCCAGTGCTTGTGATGCTCAGGAGTCACCAGTGTAACCAGATCTTTGTGCCACACTGGGTACAGGCGGGACAAACCTCCTCACAACCCTGATAGCAGAAACCATGGACACCCTCCAGCCTGGAGTCTGATCCCTGCTACATTTCCTTTGGCCACAGAGGTCATTACAGGCCTGGGAATGATTCAGTTGTCTTTTTAAATCCTACTACAGACCTCATTAGCTGCACTAAGCAATCTGGCTAATCTGACAGAGCTCTGATGCAAACTCGGAACTGAAAAGTCAGATTCTCACTGCCCAGTTGTTGCTGCCCACAGCTGCTCTCTGCTTCTGAGAGCTTATGGAAACATCTCACCAGGACAATTCCAGCCCCTAGGAAACACACAGCAGGGTGGCTGAACCCACAAGCCCCCATAAGCTTTGCTTCACCCCCTCCTCACCCTTGCACAAGTGCCACCCCTCCAGTCCACCTCTGCTCCCCAGCTGGGCTGTGCTGCCAGCCCATGCTGGCCACAGGGAGAGGAGGCAAACTGAATTTCAGGGGAAAAAGGGAAATTAAAAGATTCCCTCCATACCCAGCTGGTGTCTTGTTGTGGACTCAATGTCACCAAGAAGCTGACATGGGAACTGCTGCAAAAATTTGGCACAGGTCAAATTCTCTTTTGCAGAGTGAAAATACTGCTGTAAGTTTACAGAGTTCCAAGTTCTCTTCCTCCTGACAGACCATGCCCACCAGCTGTGCCCAAAGACACAGCAGCCAGTGATGCCACCATGGCAAAGCCATCAGCTGTTCCAAGAGAGCCCCTGGATGTGAGACCTGCCCATCCCCAGCATTACCACAGCCCAGGAGGGGCTGTCCAGGCTCATCTCTGACATAATCACCTTCCCAAGCACCAGAAGGGTTGAGATCATCTGAGAGACACAACATTTTTTCCTGAAAAGATGGTTCAGCCCCTTCCACCTTCCTCCCCACTGCATGTGGACAATGTTTTTCTCCAAGATGAGCCTGCAGAGCCCTGGACTGCTGCAGAGCCACATTTAGGAACAGCAAGGTCTCAGCTGTGTCCTTATGTCCATGAATTCTCTGCCTCCACCAAGACTGTGACCTTCACAAGCAGCCCTTGCTGAGCTGCCCCACGCTGGAGCTGGATGTGTTCCAGCAACAGCAGAACTAACAGTAAAGGATGGGTTTGGGCTGAACCACTGAACACAGGCCACAGCTGCTGCCTGCACTGTCTCTTAACTTCTGCAGGAGCAGAATTAGGTCATCACAGAGCACTTCCAAAATTCCAGTCATTAAACTTCAAACTCTGTAAATGTCAGTGCTCTTCTAACATGTCAAGCTCTTGAGCTGGCAGTGGTAAAGTCCCAGTCCTGCCTGCCACATGCAGTGCCATGCTGCAGTCTGTGTAACACAGCAATTGTGTTCATGAGCCTCCCTGAGCACCTTGTGCTGGCTCCCCATGCTGACCCATCTCCTTCCTCCCCATTCCCAGCACTGAGCACAACAGAAGCAGTTTCTCTGCATTTGTTCCAGGTACCACAGCAGCCCTCAGCTTCTGGATGCTGCAAAATGATGGAAAAAATCCACCTCAGTCCCTGCTTCTGAGCCAGAGGACAAAGACATTTGGAGAATGTAGCTGCCAGCTTCTAACAGGGTCTGGGCTCATGAATGAAAAGACCTTCCAAAAACTTATAAATCGCTTTGTGTCCCAAAAGCTTTTCCACAGGAAGAGCAGAAGACACATTCCAGCACCAACATGCTCAGTCAGGAGGAATGGACATGTTTCCAGCAAAGGACAAAACTTTCAGAAATAGAAAACCCAAACTGAGAAAGAAAGGCAGACTGCATACATCCTAACTTTAAATACCTGGAAGTTTCCCAGGCCCTAACTGGTCATCAGGGCCCTTACTATAACCCACGGTGAAGACAGAGGCAGAAGCTCCCAGCTGATGTCTCCTTGCCAGCACCAGCAGAAACCCACACCATGACTAGCTTAGACTTGAGCAAGCAGACAACAGCCCTGACGTGGGACAGTTCAACCTCAACAGCTGAAGTGTGACAAGCAAATTAAATGTGTCTTTCCAGGAAGGAGTCAGAAAGCTTTGCATGAGGTAAGAACAGCTGTACTCTCACACATCCCTGTGTCTGATGTGTTCTGGGGTCCTGTTGCTGCAGGGACCTCAGACTCACCGTGCCCAGGGTGCAGGAGAACTCCCCCAGGAAGTCATGCTCATACAGCTGTGTGCTCGACTTATCCTGGTCAAACAGGGCGAACTTGAGCTTCTGCACTTCTTCAAAGTGGTAGTCAACGATGAACTTCTTGGCAAAAGCTGGGTTGAGGTTGTTCACAGCTGTCTCTGTCCTGTCCAGCTGCAAAGAAAAAGAGGAGTTTAGGCAAGCGCATCTTGCAGCTTTGTCACTGAAATGGAATTCAGCCAGAGCCACCCAGAAACCCCTGGTGACCATCAGAACGAGCACAGCAGGTCCTCAGCAGAGCTGTCCCTGAACACAGGCTGTGACACCCAGGTGCACAGGCTGGGCTCCATCTAAACACACAATGGCACACCATGCAGAGCTGGCTCCCCGAGGATGGGGCACATGGGGCTGGACACCCCACCCCATCCAACAGCCAGGGTGGAAGTGCCCACCCAGGCCAGGGCTTGAGGATCACTGAAGCCAGAATTGCCTCATTTGCTTCTAAGCCCTGTTCTCCCAGGAGCTGAGGCTCTCACACACCTCTGGTCCTCAACTCACAGCTGTAGTGACAAACTTGTTTCTTCCAGGCTGTGCAGCCAGCAGCAAGGACAAGCAAAACAAGAAGTGCCATGAGCCAGAACACAACTCTCCAGTATTTCCCTCTAGAGCTCAAACCAAAACATCCATGTGGTTTCTCCTTTATTTGCCTTCCATAGATAAAAAGATAAAAAAACATTGCCACAGTCCCTTTGTCAAAAATTTCATCAAGCATTAGTAGTAACAAGAGGCTGGAAGTGCTCAGAGACAAAACTTCAGTAGACACCATGAGCTACAGCAAGCAGGATGGAAGGAATGATGTCCCTGATGAATTGGAAGGGCAGGCACAAAGAGGATGATGGAAACTGGAAGGCACATGGGGAACCCACCGTGGGAGGGGAAGCACTGTGGCTCTCTGCAGAATCCCACAGCCAGGAGCAGGGGTAGGAGCAGAGGAAACTTGGCAGGCAGCTGGTGGAAGTGTGGGTTTACATCACTGCATGGCACAGGTGGTCAGAAAGCCTTGTGTGAGCCAAAAAAATATAAATCCTGAGGACAGTCACAATGGAGATCCCGGAATGCTGCCCTCCAGTAATGGAACTTTGGTCCCAGACCCCGTAACTCACACTGTAGGAAGGGTGGCAGCACCAGCAGGGATCCTGTCATGACCTTGCACAAAGACACACCCCCACGATTTTGGCCAAAAAAGAGTTAGAAAGTGGGAAAACTGGGAAACTGAGGCTGAGAAAAGCTGGTGTATTTACACCTGGAAGTCAATGGGCAAGGAGAACTCTAATGTCAGGACCCAGATTCCCCCCCAGACATGCTGAAAGGCAGGAGACAAGGGCAAGTTTAGAGTCAACATATGAAATACCCTTATGAAGCTGAAAGGGGCAGAAAGGGCATGGGCAGCAAAGCCTGAGAGCTCAACAAGAAATACCCACAGCTGTGGGGGAAATCCTCCAGCAGGCAAAGCAAGCAGGAGCTTTGTCAGAAGAGCAGCAGATGATGTTGATATCACTGTTCAGCCTGGAGAAGACAAGGCTCTGCTTCCAGCATGTAAAGGGTTCCAAGGGAGCTGGAGGGGGACTTTGGACAAAGGTCTGGAGTTACAGGACAAGGGGGAATAGCTTCAAACTGACAAAGGGCAGGTTTAGATTAGATGTTCCAAAGAAATTCTTGCCTGTGAGGGTGGTGAGGCACTGGCACAGGTTGTCCAGAGAAGCTGTGGTTGCCTCATCCCTGGAAGACCAGGCTGGATGTGGCTCTGAGCAACCAGGGATAGTGGAAAGTGTTATGGGTAACATGGATATTAAAAGAGAAGGAAACACAGGCACTGTCCAGTGTGATTTTATCAACAGCTGCTGCCCTTGGTGTCTGGAAGGACCATCCCTGTGGGACTGCACAAAGCCTCTGGCCATGCTGTGGCCCTGGCCAGCATTCCACCTTGTCTTGCAGCCAGGACACCCAGTTCTGGGCAAGGCTGAGCTGCCTGTGCATCCCAGGTCCTGGGCAAGACCTCTCTGGAAAGCAGCTGGCATCCCTGGGCAGCACCAGGCTGTGGGACGGTGGGATGTCTGCCAGAGCTGCCGAGCCAGGAATAAGCAGAGCAGAAAAAAGCCTCAAAAAAAAAATTTAAAAAAAATTAAAAAAAGCAAGCAAACATACCTTAGTCCCAAAGAAACTCATTCAGCACAGAAGGCAGATTTTGGAGGGGCTCAGTGGAAATGTGGTGAGTTTGCTATATATACACCCAACGATCGCAGGTTTTTTTGAAATTGCTCGCTTAGTCTGTCTTAATTGCCAAGAAACAACTAAAGTAAATGCTGTGTTCCCAGAATAGCCACCTGCTGCACCCTGGGGAATCAAACCCATCAACACCAGCGGGCTGTGAGCTGGCCAGGGCCACACAGCTTCACACAGAGCCTCCCCTCTCTGCTGCCACCCCAGAGCCAAGGAGCCGAGCATCTGCTCAGGGTGTGCTGGGCCAGGAGCAGAGGGCAGCACAGATCTGCTTTATTTCAGCAGCACAACGCACACAAACCCCCCTTCAGGCCTAGGAGATGAGACTGCACAGGCAGCAGAGATGGATTTTAGGTCCTTCCACATTCTTTCAATGACTGGGAAGCCAGGGACCAAGGGAAACCAGTCCTTTCACACCCAGAGCCCAGTCTGAAGGAGATAACTTGAGGTCCCATCTCCAGCTCTGCTCTGGAAGAGGTGGCCAAAGGACGGGTATGAAAATCTCAGCCAGCTTGAGGTAACCTTGGGAGTGATGGGGCTTTCTTCAACACCCAGATTCAAGTTTAATCTCCTGCCTAGGGCCAGTGTGAAGCACAACAATATCCCAAGCCCCAGCTGACAGCTGCAAAAGGTTTGATCTTTGCTTTGGTGAGCACAAATCCCCTTGCTGGTGACCATCACACATGAGGCCTCCTCAAACATCATCCCTCACCTGTCATCAGCTCCTGCCATCCCCTTCTCCCCTTGCAGATCTGCAGCCTCTGGAAAGAACAGGGGTGCCTTTGCCACCAAAAAGCAGAAAAGCACAAGGGTTTTTAAAAGGCAGCCAGGCTAATTAAAGAAATCTGTTTGGATAAGAGCCTCAAAGGGCCACAAAGACAATTAGAGGGATGGAGTGCCTCTCCTATGAGAGAAGGCTGAGAGACTTGGGATTGTTCAGAAGGCTCAGGGGAGACCTTAGAGCACCTGAAAGAGCTACAGGAGAGCTGGAGAGGGAAGAATGTGACAGGGAAAGGGGGAATGGCTTCAAACTGACAGAGGGCAGGGTTAGATCAGGTATTAGGAAGAAATTGTTCCCTGTGAGGGTGAGGAGGCCCTGGCACAGGTTGCCCAGAGAAGCTGTGGCTGCCCCATCCCTGGAAGTGTTCAAGGCCAGGTTGGATGTGGCTTCAAGCAAGGGCCATGGCAGGGGGTAGGAACGAGGCCATCTTTAAGGTCCCTTCCAACAGGAACCATTCCATGATTCTACAATTCTGCAAATCAAACACAGAACCAGGAAATCACCTCCAGCAGCAGCAGCCCTTGTGTTCAGTGAATGCAGCTGGAGAATCTTCCAGTGTTCAGTGGGGGGTTGGCTGGGGACCTTCGAGCATCCCCAGCATGTGGAGGTGCTTCATGCTCCAACATGGGGAGACGCTGGCTGAAGTGTCACGGGAAGTTCATGCTGAAGGTACAGGACTGCCTAGATGACTCAGTGGTACAAAGGCAGCTGCAGAGCTGAGTCATGTGTCCCTTGTCCCTGTCGCTGGCACGACAGGTCAGCCCTTTCATGGCTTCTGCGAGATGACATCACCGGGCAGAACATTTAAACACCACCAACTTCACTTCCCAGCCTGGGGCTTATTGTCCCTCCCTTCCTCCCCCACCCCTCCAAGGCTGATTCACAAAGAGTTTTAATTCCTATTAAGCTCAGTGAGACAAAATAATTGTATTTGGGAACAAATGTTACAGCTAGAAAGAACAGTGAGCAGAAATCTTCCTGCTGGCATCAGCTGGTGCCACAGCCCAGCTCAGAACTGGCACCAGGGCTGGTACCAAAGGAGGAGACCCACCACCACAACCAGGTCTGAGGCTTGGGACATGTCCCTAATCTGGTGTGGAGGACAAAGGGGCAGTGGGGTGGGATGGGTTCACACCAATGAGCTTATTCTGTCCCCATCCATCCCCTAGAGCTCCGCTGTGTTGTTAAGGCCACCACTTTCAGACAGGAGAGGTTCCACTTAGGGCAAGGGGCACAGCTGTGTGGCCAAAACCCACGCAGAACAAGGGGGCAGCGCTGAACCACGTCCCAAGAGTCCACCAAACATCCCATCCAGCGAGGTTCTCATGGGCAATCCCACCTGTCCTGACCCTGCCTGGCACCCAGCCACAAGCCAAACCCACACAGCACCCCTGACACGTGTGAGTGCTGGGGGATCTCCATCCCAGCGTGTCCCTGAGGTGCCACTGACCAGAGCCAGCTCAGAGGCACAAGCACACTAAAACCCCTTGCCACTCCACTCCACAGCCAGCAAGCTGCTGCTCAAGCAGTCCAGTGCCTACTGTGCCAATTAAAAAGAAGCTAAAACCAGCAGAAATAAAAAATAACAGCCTAAAAACAGCACACATTTGTATTGCAAAGGAAGCTTTGGGATCAAAACCGCTGGACTGAGACATTACTGACAGAAAGAAAAATTCCTGAAAAGCACAATTAGGTCAGAAATGACACCTATCAAGGCTGGAAAGCTCATTAGTCTCACCCAGGCTGTTGAAAAAGGTTAATTGCAGGCTGTGGCAAGGTGAGGCTTTCCCCTGCACTCTCCCTGAGTGCTGGGCACCTGAGGTGATTCACCAGCTCCTTGGCCAAGTACCTGAATGACACCACCTAATTTCCCATGAACTGGGAACATTTTTGTTTGGTTTACATGTTTTAAATCCCTTAATGCTCATTTTCTGCTGCACCCAATGAAGGTGCCTGTATCCATCACATATCCATACTCTGCCTACCCTGCTCCCTCCCAGACCATCTACAGCTGCAGGTATAAAATGGAATTTGCAGTTAAAGCCAATGCCCAGCACAGAGCAGAAAGCAGTGATGGGGGAAGGACCAGTTGTGACACAGAAGAATTCACACACTGGTGCCACACACAGCCTCAGGAGCACCAAAAAAGCTTCCACTTCTGCTCAGGGAGGAACGAGCACAGAGAGAGGGACACCTGCACAAGCAAACCACAGGAGGAATAAATCCACACGACACCAGGACTTACCTCCACCCACTTCCCATTGACTTCCATGAAGAGGACGCAGAAAGGGTCGGATTTGGAGGTGACATCCCTGTCCAGGAGGTTTTGGCCACAGATGGACAGCTCGACTTTGCAGACACAGTACTGGGAGCCGACGGGCCCGGCCGGCGTGGGAGTCACGGTGTACGCCATGGACTGCGCTGGCAGCAGCTCCAGGCACTCTGTGGGACAGGACAGGGACAACCTCAGGGCTGGGAGGCAGCAAACATTCTGGCTTTGCTGCCTCCATCTCCCAAATGTCCTGAGTGGAGGCCCAGCAGAGCACCCATCACCTGCTGTGAGTTTGCTCCATAAATAACAAGGAAAGGTAACATCTTACCCCCTCAAAGGAGAACAAACCCCCCAACCTCCTCTTCCACCATTCATCTCATTTTGTTTGTACTGAGAAACCACATTTCCACATCATCTTTCAGCACAAACCTGATTGTTTGCTGTTGTCTGTCTGTCCCTGGCCAACAGACCACAGACCTAAGCTACGAGGGGCAAACTTGTGCTCTGCCCTGCAAATCATCATAGGGAAAGGGATGAGACTGTGAGGATGAGTGTGATGCAGGGCAGCTCCAGCCCTCAATCAGCCCCATCTCCTCTCAGCTCCCGAGGCCAGCAGAGGACAGTGGCTCTGGCAGAAGTTAGAAAGTGGCACAAGCTGTTTCAGAGAAGTGAAGGCAAATGTGACAAGCATTGCATGATCTGGAGCACAATTTACAGGGCACTTACTAAAAATTCATTTAAAGTCTTAACAAAAGTCTGCTATCAAAGCAATTTTGCAGAGATAAATGCATTTTATACCATTATTTGTGCAAAACCTCATCCCACAGGACAGTCTTGACTTCTGATATACATTTTACTTGTCACAGCCACCAGTGGTCTTCAATGGAGAAGAAAGGGGAGAAAAAAGAGGAAAAAAAGCATTTTCAGTTCAATTTATACTAACAAACCTTTGTGGCTTACTAGTGGAGAGTGAGCTCTTCTCAGCAGCTGCTTCAGTACCTTTTGTTTTCTTTTTCAAGAGCGGCTCCTGTCTCATCCACTTTATCTGAAACCCCTGAACATTGCTTTCCTCCACCTTGATAAACCATCTGCTTCTGTTTGGCATTGAAACCCCAATTAATATTATCTATTTGTTTTGCCTGGGTATGGGTATTTACAAGCCCATGTGCTGCTGGGAGCTGCCTTTTTCCCTCACAGCTCAGCTTCCAAGCTGGAATGGGGATGGAGGGCAGGGACAGGGTGATCCCAGCAGGGCTGTGGGAGAGAGAAGGAGCTCTGGACTCACCTCGGGCTGTCCCGAGTGTTCAGCTCCGCTACAATGAATTCTGAGCAGAAAACAGCTCCAGCTCCCAAGGCCTGGAGCCCTCCTCTCCTGCCTGCCAAGGTCTCTGCTTGGCACTAAGTCACCAGAAACAAGCCTGGTTTTAACCCCCACCAGTAAACACGAGCTCTTCACCCCAGACTGCTGCTCAGGGACAGAGCGGTACAACATCCCAGCTCCGCAGGAACTCAGAAACTTCTCCAGAAGAAGGAAAACCCCATCCATGGCTGCAGGACCAAAACAGCACCCACATCCCATTCCCAAGTGTGGCTCCCCCTTGCTAGACCAAGCCAGTCTGGTGCCGTCCCTCCCCATGCACAGCAGCTCAACGCCAGAACGGTGGCACATGTGGGCAACCTCCCATCTACTGCAGCTTCAAGGAGTAACACAGGAGAAGTAAAAGTCCTCATGGTTCATCCACCATGGCTGGGGGACGAGCTCCAAGGTGCCCATCCCTGCCGCTGCCCCACCCAAGCCCATGTTGCCAGCTGCAGCTAAAGTGAAGATTTTACTTAATTATTTTTCTTTAATGCACAGATCATATAATCAACGTCTTAAAATAACCAAGCCTGTTCTATTTATGCTGCTGTCTGTCTGCTACTCCCTCTGAAAAGCAAACAGGGGGCAGCTGTGCTGGCATGGACCTGGTCCTGCCGGAGAAGGGAGATCTGGGCCGCGTTTTTCCATCTCCCCTTCCCCCAGATCTCAGTGCTGTCTCATAAAAAGCAGAGGAAGCAAGTGACTCAGTGGAAAAACCTTTTTTTCCCAGGGCTGGCAGACACCAAAACATCCTCTTGGTGCACAGTACATCACCCGTGCTCCAGCCCCTGAGCTCAGCCTGTTCGGCTCCCCAGGGTGTGCACGGGCAGGACAGGCACTGGGAAGGGGAGATGGCCAGCACCAGCCACCTCTGGAAAGCCACCTCTCCTGCCACTGCACTGGCACAGATCCAGCACTTTCCTCTTGCTACACCAGCATGGATCCAGCACCTTCCACAGGGCCAGGTGCTTCAGCACCAGCCATGGCTCCTCCAGTTCAGTTTTCACATCTCAGGCACCACCAGCGAGCCAGCACCATTCTAACACCCCCCAAAAGCTTCCAGTTCAAGGGGAGTTTGAGCTGGCACCGAAAGAGTCGGCGTGCCATCATCTGTATTCCACTCTCTCCTCCCGTTTTTGTTCTCCTCTCCCCACATTTGCTGCCCTGAACAAAGTCCTGTGACTCGCTCAGCATCTGCAGCCAAATATTCTCCTGATGTACAATCGCAGCTGCCGGCTCCGTGCCGAGCTCGCAGACACGTGGTCTCCCAAGGAAACACGGCCAGGTTCCCAATGAGGGGTCTCAGGGACAAGCCTGGAGGTCTGACTGCCCCACTGTCCCATCTGCTATCAAGAGGTGTCACAAGAGCAGGACCAGAATGCAGGGACATGGTCACCAAATCCTTTTTGGGCTCCAGCTTCCAGGATCTTCTGAACTGAACATCCTTGTGCTTACAACTTCAAGTACTTTTTCCTCCATGGCTTGGTCACTTCCAAGCTGCTCCATGTCCACAACATCCCACAGAGAAGGGTTTTGCTGTTTTTCTGGGGGGCACACAAAAACCCTGGGGCTGCCCTGAATATCTAAGAATATCTAGCAGTCCCAGAGCAGAGTCTCATCCCATGGTGTCCCAATCTCTACAGCAGATCGCCAAATCATTTTTACAAATTGTAAAATGGTCAGCAGAAAAACCCGGGAGCTTTACTTCCTCTCGTGTCTGAAAGGGAAAGAGGGGAAGGAGACACCTGTTTTTCAAACTAACTCATGACTGAAGAGGTCCCCCCTCCCTCTGCAGAAGAGCAGCCCCATGAGGAGCAGTTCCTCAGGCCATGCTAAACCTCTGTTTTAAGCATTAACAAGAGAAAACAGAGGAGAAAAAATAAAGCTGTGTTTCAGGTAAAACTTTTTTTTTTGAGGGGGGGTGGGGTGTTAATCTTAATAGTGCCCTAAATTTAGTGGTCTCTCATTAAAGAAATAATTTCTTTCATAGGCAATACCAGGAATATTTGAAACAGACACAGAAGTACCAATACCCAATGGTGACATCATGCAAAATCCTGCTGTGTCCATCCCAGGGAACAGGAGATCCTTCTTTGGGATGAACCACGATTTCTGTGATAGCCCACAAAAGTCCCCTTTGACTATTTTCCCACTACAGCCTATTGCAATTGTGGAAGCAAAATTCCTTTCAGGAAAGCAAAAATGAGAGAGGAGTATCAAATAGGTAAATTGGGGTTGTTATAAATGACATATCTGTGGATACACAGAGGGAGAGCAGTGATACCAGAGGGAGGATTAAGGGCAGGTGAAAACAGCTTGTCAGAAGATGGAAGCAGGAGAGGAGTGTGAGGACACAGAAACTGGTTGCCCAGAGCAGCAGAAAAGTTGAAACATGGGACACATGGAGCTGGAGACACCAGGAAAAGCTGGGATGCCCTGCAGTGGACACCAGAGGCAGCTCCCCACACCACCACAACTCCCAGGGGTCACTTTCCTCTCTCCTGCTGACAGAGTCATCTCCAGAACTCTTTCACAAAGCAAAAACATTTGCCTCTCAGTCCCACCTAGGCAGTTCAGTGGATTCACAGCTTGCACCTGGTCCTTTCTGCAGCCTCTTTACCTTCTGCACTCAGGTGCAATTAGTCATGCACCCTGCACCATGCTGCCAGTCCCCCAGCAAATGCCTCTGGCACAGGTGAGCAGGATGGGAGGCAGAAAGGGGATGCTTGGTACATCCCTGCAGATGTTCCTTGGGTACCTGCTACCATCAGAGGACCTTCATCTCTCTCCCACTGGGCAGGGAAAGGCTGAAAACTGCCTCTGAGTATCCCAGCACAGACAGCACAGCTGGGACTGAGCTCAAATTCTTCCAAATTCACAGAGATTTGGGGCAGACCCAGCAGAGAGATGCCCAGGCAGGGCTCGTTTCCAGCCTGATGCAAGTCCCGCAGTCCTGCCTGCTGGAAGCCAAGGGGACTGTACTGAGATACTCTGGTGCCTGGTACAGAAGGACAAAGTGTTTCAGGACAAGCTAATAAAGTGGTATTTCCAATGAACCTTTCCTGATGGAAGCTGTCCCTAATGGACAATAGACAATGCTGCTCGTGCTGTCAGCTGGGCTTCTCACACCAGCACTGCCAAATTCCAGCTCAAGGGCTGCTGGCCACTGCTGTGACTGTGGCTGCTTCTCCCTTTCACACTTGGGCAATAAGCACCCGCAGTGCCAGCTCCTCTCACACTGCTGCTGTCCCCAGAAAAGCTCTCACCCTCCAGGTCTCTGCAGGTTTGGTGCCAGTGAGGGCAGCGCTCACCTTGCTGGAACCCCAAGCAGCACATGGGCAGCACCCAGCACGGCTTCTCCAGGGGTGATGATCAGCAGAGCCCTGAGAAGTCACTTGAGGTAACCTGGGAGTCACAAATGGCAAGAAAACTCCGAAGCAAACCCTGTGGCACCCCCAAAGTGGCTCATCTCATGTTGAAAATATCATCACCTGAAAGGCAGCTCCAAAACACTTTCCCGTGCCCGGTACAGAGCTGAGACAGGCACTGCTGATGTCAGGCAGGTACCCACCACCTCCAGCAGCCTTCTGTGCCATCCCCACTCGTGGCACAGAGCTGCTGGAGCCCGGGAGGCAGTGGCATTAGTGGCATTAGTGAGGAGGCTGGCTCACACTGAAGGATCACAGTGGGAGTGATTCCTCCACACAGCCTCCTCCAGCCCTGTATCCCTGCTCCCTGTACCACCTCACAGCCCTTACTGCGATCCCAAGGGTTCTCCTGGGACCACCAAACGTGCCCCCCTGGCTCCTTTGGAGATGTTTCCTCCATCTGAGCAGGAGCTGGAAGGACCTGGGGCTGCTCTGTCCTGAGTAACCATCCTGTAGCTGAGGTGAGCTGCCCGAGGGCACCGGGAAAGGCAAAAGCCCCTGGGGGGGGTGAAAGCCCGTCCTCTGCAAGCAGAGGATGGACCCAGGACCTCAGAGAGGGGCTCACACCCACAGAGACACCAAAACTGGAAATCTCAGCAAGCCAGGGGTGTGAGAGGAAAACCAAACACCTTTTATGTGCTTCTGGCATGGAAGCAGCTTGGGGCAGAGTCCCGGCACTGGGACCAAAGAGCAAATTTGTTCTCCAACCCTCTACAGATAAAGTCTGAAAATGTCCCCCAAAGCCTCTAAGTATCTAAACCCACTTACCGCTGAGCAACCACGAGCCCCAAGAGCAGGAGAGCCAAAGAGAGGGGGGCACCCCCCGAGCTCTCAGGGTGTTTCCGCAATCCTCAGCTGTCGTCGCAGAGCCGAGGGCTCCGGGCCGCCAAACGAAAGCAAAAGCCGCTCCTCCGGAGCCCGCGGTGACGTGGGGACAGGGGCAGCACCACTGCTGCTGACACGGGCCGGGAGGAGCTGCAGGGGCTGGGCGCGTCCTGGGAGCGCGCTCACAAAGTCACAGAGTGGGGAAAAAAAAACAAACCAAAAAAAAACCCCAAAATCCACAAAAAAAAACCCGCCAACAAAACAAAACAACAAGAACAACAACAAGCACCAAAAATCCCGCAGGAAGAAGTCCTTTATCGGAAGCGGAGAGGAAGCGGAGGGGCTCTGCCCTGCGGCCAGCACACCAGGGGTGCCTGTGCGGGAGGCAGAGCCCACCTCGGTGCCCGCCCCGCTCCCTGCCCCGCTCGCAGACCCATCTGTGCCTCCAGGATCGCTGCTCAGCCCGCAGAAAGGGCAAACGAGGAGCAGGGCGAGCTGCGAGCGTGGCAGCCCCCCCTGCTCAGGACACACAGACACAGACAGACCCCATTCCCGTCTCCGCTGGCACGCACGGATTTGGCTCCGATTCGCGGGGAAGGCTTGCACATTTTCGCTTGACTACGAGTTTTCTCTGGGGCTCAGTTTAGGGAAATGTGTGATTCAGGGCAGAAAACATCACTGCGAATCGTGGCGATCGCATCAAGCCCTGCACACGGCCGCCCTACAAGGCGGACCAAGGGAAAGGTTGGTGTGCCGCGTCCCAGGCACAAATCCACGCTGCCCCTTCCGCGGGTGGGTGGGAGGCTCAGTCCTGCCGGAGCAGCCCCAGGCAGCACCGTGGGAGCCTCTGTCCCAAAGAGGGAAACGCCAAACCTGCCTCCCCAGGGCTTTTGTCAGGCACCTGCTCCTGCTGGGACAAACAAAGACACCAGGAGGTGCAGGAAGGGAGGACCAGGCACTCTCAGGATTTGGGGCACATTTTAACTTCCACTATTAAAAATTCCCTGCCCCATCCTACAGCAGCCATAAGAAAGCTGGGCACACTGTCACAAGGAGGGGGGATAGATGTTTCAAGGCTGGATTTGGAGGAGAAAGTGGACTCAATTAAAGCCAGCCCTATAGAATGTAGAGGATCGAGGCTGTGGGGAGGGTGGCTGGGCTGCAAAGGACACGCAGCCAGCAGGGCTCCCTTGCAGGTGCAGAGGGAGCCTCCCCCATCCTAACTATACACCATGTATAAAACAGGCTGTTTAACTTATTAACCACTTTTCTATGCTATTGAAAACAAAAATGCTGGCTTTCTGAATCTTAATTGGATTCCTATTCCCAGCCAACACCATCTATCACATGTGAGAGGAGAAGGAAAAAAAAAATCGTCCTTTATGTGATCAGAAATATCTTTAACTGCTTTTGGACCTCACTGCATGTCAGCCTAACCTCATGTCAGGCAGAACAGCCCCAGCAGCAGGCAGCTGCGCAAGTCCCTCCATCCCATGCACCATTTCATCCCTAAAGCAACCAGTGCTTCAGAGCTGATAAGATAAATAAATATTGATTCATAGGTACTTATGTGCAATGCTCATTTGCACTGGGACACCAACACCAAGTCATGCAGAGCACTGATGTCCCCGTGACTGAAGCCACCTTTCCCCCTCCCTTCCATCCCACCTCTCGGAGCCCCCCATCCCTTCCCCTTCACAGACAGGATTTTCATCACTAAGATCCAACGTTTTCCCACAGAATTTTAATTTTTTTTGGCCTGCTTTGCAGCAGAGAGATGCTGCCACTCGATGTGTGAAGCTTCACCCTGAGACAGAATTGTGTGCCAGCGACACAAAAATGCTGTGGTTTGTGAGAATGACGTCTGACTAATTCTCGACCCCTTCTCAACAGCTTTAGACACCGCTCGAGGGAATATCAGCCTGGGTTTAAATGGTTGCACAGCACTGGACTTGTTTAATAGCAAAACTTGTATTCCCAGCTTGTATCATGTTTAAAATCAGCCTCATGACAGCTGATGTTTCTTCCTAAATCCTCAGCTTCTGGAATCACGTGATGGTGGAAAATCCAGGGCTGGGGGGAAGGCGACTATTTTAGACACAAGATTTTTCCTGCTGGCTACAGGCAGAAAATATGACAGCTCCCAAACACAAGGCCTTAGCAAAAGCAGCAGAAAAATAAAATTTGAGCTCTTCTTGCTTGTTGAAACAAACTCATTTGTTTTTCTGGCATTTTAACAATGTTATGATCTCCAAACTCACCTGAGTTCCTGGGAATTAGTTTTTCCCCTGCTCCCATTATCCATACAAGTAACCTTGCAAAGCCAGCAGCCAGGAAACTGAGCCAAAGCAGCAAAAAGTGATGACTCAGGTCCTTCAACAAATATTTTATAGAAGTTTAAAAGACAAACTGTAATATTTCAGGGATAGAAAGGGTGGGGAAGTGTTCAATTCTCTTTTTTTCCACACTGTTTTGTGGGTTTTGCATCCTGCCAGGAGCACTATTTCAAATGCCAGGTGACTCCACTGCACCGGAAAATTCACCTTTCCTTCTATCCCCCCACCCTGCCTCTGAACACCAGCCAAGGCTGTCACATAAAGAGTTCCTTATGAGAACTGGCAGCCCTGAACCCGGACAGGAGGCTGCAAGTGTTGCTTTTTCATCAATTAACCTGGAATTATGTTCCCAGCACTGGAGAACAAGCCCCGATTTACGGTGGCGCAAGCGGCCCCGGCCAGCTCCCCCCGGGCAGAGGTTTCCACTGAAGTCAGTGGGAAACTCTTTCCACCAAGTGTAACGGGAGCAGGAGAAGTTATTCCTCCCAGACTCTTCACACACCACTCTGAGACTGCTGAAAGGAAAACAAAGCTGATGCAATTCCAGTACACAACTGAGGAGACTGGTAAATCGTGGGGTAGCTAGCGGCTGCTCCAGCACCGCACAGTCCCGGTGTTTTGGGAGGGGGATCGCTGGAAGAGGAGCGGAATCAAGGACTGCCAAGAGTTGTGCAGCTGATATATCCCCCTAGGGCAAAGAGCATCCTCATCCACAGCTCAGCTTCAGCAGCTGAATCCAAGAAGGATTTTTCCACACTGGAATCCCCCAGTTCCTGGGCTCCAGGCCCCCTCCTACAGCACAGGCTGGCCATGCACTGGAGCTGTCTAACCCTGCCAAGCAATGGCTTCACAAACAGCTTGTCAGCAACCAGCATGAGGTCCCTTGCTGTCCCCCAGCACAGGCCCCAGGAGCAGGGATGTCCCCAGGACATGCTGATCCTCAGGATCTCCGTTCCCTTCAGCTGGAGCTCAAAGGGCGGCAGCGAGGGAGAAGCGTCGCAGCAGTCAGACCACCCTGCCCACCCTCACACCACACCAGGGCAATGTCTGCAGCCCCTTCCAGGGATACAAACTGTGTTCCTGACCAAGCAGGTCAGCAGGGCACAGCAGGGCACATGCCACCAGTGCCAGCAGAGGCAGGCTGCTGGCAAACTCCATCCCCGGGGGGTTGGGGACAGTGTTGGCTCTTAGAGAGCAGCTCCAGGACTGTGTCTACCCAAGGCAGGTGCTAGGGGCTGCCTACACCACAGGAAGACGAAATTCAGGGACACTTGGAAGCCTCACTAGAGATGCCCTCACTCTTCCCCTCCACTTTTATGCCAGTCAGGATGCTCCAGCAGCAACAGCAGGGAAAGGAAAACACACATCACCAGAAAACGTATGTCCCGGGCTATCACACAGCTGTAACTAAAGCAAGTGCAGCATTCGCCCAAGGCAACTACAGGAAAACATCCTCCACTGACTGCGTTCTTCAAAACAACTCCTTTCCACATGGCCCGAGCTTTTGTTCCCAGCCTTCCTCCTCCCATCTCTCCGTTCCCTGCCCCCGACCAGCTTCGGCAGAAGGCTATTTCTGGCTGATAATAAATAATTTTCTGACTCCAGAAAAGCACGGTGGTATCATAGGTCCCAGTACCTCGGCTGGCTCGAGGAGGGTGCTGCAGGTGCCAGGGGAGCAGGATCAGAACTCAGCACACCTGGGCTATGCTCACAACTCCAGCTTTTCCAGCGAGGATCAGGTGTATTGCCAGGAGGTTCAAACCTAATCCTCGAGGTTCATGAGGATCCTCCCAATTCCTTTCCACAAAGCAGCTCACGCTCTGGGGAGCCAGCAGCAGGGACCCAGCCCTTCAGAGATGTTTCTGCCACCGAAGCTCAGCTCTCTACTCACCTCTATTTCCTGTTCCACCCTCCTTGTGCTGACCAGCTCCAAAGGGTGTGTTTGCCCACCAAGTGCTCCAGCCCCACTGGCTTTAGTCCAGCCACTTGCCTAAATTAAGGTTACTCACACAAAGACTTATTGCATCAGGTCTTCAGGCTGGCAGGGCTGACAGAAAAACACCTCCCTGCCTGTCGCCCTCCAGGCACCCTGACACTGCCGAGCGAAACGCTCCGCTCGCCTCTTCCTCAGAGAACAAAGCGTCTTGCTGGGCACAGAGGAGAGAGAGGCAGCACATCCGTGAGGATAAACCCTCCCAATCCCCCCAAAACGCATGGCATGAAGGATCTCATCGCCAGCTGGAGCAGCATCGGGCTGCAAACAGCTCCTGAAAAGCGACTCTGCGATTCCTCAGCCTCCAACTCGCCAGATCCCCCCTGTGACTCAGGATAAGGAGAGGGGCTTGCAGCAGCTGCCCGGAAAAAAGCCCTACAAATACCCCCAGGCTTGGGGAGTGAAGCCACCAGGCCCTGGCACTTGCCTGGGGGTCGCACGCCCAGCTGACATCTTTACAAGTGGATTCAGACACACAGAGAGTGGGAAGGGAGAAACTTGCACACCGTGCGTGGATGAAGGGAGCCGGGAGTGACAGGGGGACTGTCCTGAGGGGTGGCCGAGGAACGAAGGGTCCGTCTCAGGGGACGGAAGCTCTGTCCCAGGGGATGCAGGGTCTGTCCGGGAGGACGAAGGATCTGTCCAAGCGGACAGAGGGCAGAAGCGCCACCCCACAGCTCGGGACGAGCCAGTGAGGGACACTGCCCTGCGGTCCCCATCCGGCGGCTGACACCGCTGTAACACTGTCCCGGCCACCTTCCCACCGGACTCTCCGCTATCTCAGCACCCCCCCGAGCCACGGCGGGCCAGCCCCACGCTCCGTTATCCCCAGGGCATCCTTGGGGGCTGCCGGTACTCACCGGGCCGGGCCGAGCAGCTCCCGCGGGGCTGCGGGCTCAGAACCTCCCCAGGGCCGCGCCCGCCCCTCGCCATCACCGCCCACCCGCCCGCACGGCGATGGCGAGGGGCGGGCGGTGCTCGGGCTCCCCCCTCCCGGAACGAGCATCATCCGCCTCGGATTTAAAAAAAATAATAATAATAAAAAAAAATGAATAAGGATCCACCCCAAAACTTCTTCGCTGGCTGCTTTTGCTAAGCTGTTGGGGGGAGAAAAAAAAAAATTTAAAATGAAAAAAATGCTTAAAGCAGCCTAAAAAATACATCTAAAGAATTGTTTTCTGTGTTATGCACTCAGGTCCAAGGAAAAATAAAACTTTGTTGGGTCATCACCCATCGCTTTTCAGCGAAACCACTGGGTTTTGTGCTGTTTGGGAGAAAGCAGGGTTTTCCCTGCCCAGCCGATGTGGGTGCTCCTGGTGCCTGGACTGTGTCCTGCTGATTCTGCTTCCCGTGGGAAAAAGAAGGAAAACGAGCAGGCCCCAAATGCACGGCCCAGAGGTGAAGGGCTGGCCAGTGGCACACTGACCCATCACCGTACTCACCCCAAGGAGCTGGCGTGTGTTCCCTTCGAGGCTGGTGCCACCAGGGTTTGACCCCAACCTGCCATTAGCAACCTTGGTGGACACATCATCAGGCACCCAGGACATTTATAGAGATATTTTTGATGTGGATATAGGGTAATAAGGCTGAAAGCCTCCCTCTGAGGCTGCCGATTAAATAAACCATCCATATTTGCTCAGAGCTCTTTACTACGAGCTCTGCTCATGCTTTGGAAGATCACAGGCAAATAAGCAAGTCCCGAATTCTCCTGGCTAGCTGGAATGCTTTCCTCTCCTTCACTTTGAGCTGTGGAAGGCGCAGGAGTTTTAAGGCAGGGAGTTTTTAGCCTGCACAAGGTTCTCCCTCCTCCAGCCCCGCTCCCCTCTCAGCCCCAGGAGTGGAGCAGTGGACACAGGACGGGCTCAGGGCCACCAGTGCTCCTGCTCAGCACAGGCACCACGACACTCAACATCCAACTAAAAGCTGAGCAACCCCGTTCTTTCTGTGTAAAGAACTGTGTGGCCAGAAACCATCACAGAAAGGAACGAGGTTGTGCCTGAAAGAGGAATTCAGTGGGAGAAGTGGGGTCTGTGCCAGACCTGCCCTCCTACCTCCTTGCCTGAGGCTTAAAATGTCACTTTGAGGGGAAAAGGGAGAGGCAGACGGTATTTCACAAATGCCAATATGCCTGTTTTCTCACAGATCAGTTTTTCCTGTGTTTTCTCTCCTGCCAGCACGATGCCTCCAAGTCACAGCAGGTTCAGGGATACCTGGAACTGGTTTTAGCAGAGGGGAAACAGTGGTTGTGTTTCCTGCTCTTTGGAGCTGTGGCCATCCTGTGCAGCAGCCCGGCCCAGCCTGGCTCCAGCTGCTCTCCAGCATGAAATCCAGGCTCCCTCCCGCCCTCCAGCAGCGTGTTTATTTACAGCACAGTGTTTCTTTCTAAAGATCTGGTCTCAGGGGGCAAAATGCCTTCTGTGTATGAAACCAGTACTGACTAGCTCAGACATTGTCTTCCAGAGACTGCAGGCAGCCTGAAACAATAGGGGTGTGCAGGGAGTCCTAATGCATTTCCATTTTTGGACCACGATAAATCCGAAACCTAATAGTAACAGCTCTAAAAATGGCCCACGGTAATTAGGTGGTTGGGAATTGGTTTGTTATTCGGCCATCACACACAACCCTTAATGGCCTCACGTCTTCCTGCATTCCAGAGGATCCATTTAACCCCTCAAAATTGGACAAAGCCCCCAGGTTCCCCTCAGAAACTTTCAGAAACGAGCACGAGCTGGAACACATCGCAGGCACGATGGAAATGGGAAGCGTGCCCCAGCAGTCCTTGGCATTACACGGAAGAAATGAACCACAGGCCGATCGTGGTGTTGTGTTCCATGTACAACTCGGTCCAAATCGCTGATTTTTAAAAAATGCAACCCATGCACATAAAATACAGCACAGAGCCCGTTTTTATCCTGAACCGCTGGATTACAGACAACCGCTCCGCATTTTTGGGGTTTTGCTGACACCTGGTGTTCTGGAAAATATGCTGTGTGTTCCTGCAAGTTCCATAGCCACTCTCTCAGGTCAAACTGGAGTCCTGCATTTGGGGGAGACCCTGAGAAATGCAGGTGTGCAGTTAGATTCCAGAATCCCTCTTTTAACATCTCAAGACAAGAGCAGTGCTGCAAGAGTATTCCCATGATGTCTTACACCACTGCAGACCTCACAGCACAGATGGACACTTCCTGACTTCAGGCATCAGAGGAGGAACCTCAGATCTCATCATAGAACAGTTTGGGTGGGAGGAGAGCTGAAAAATCATCTTGTTCCAACCCCCTGCCATGGGCAGGGACACCTTCCACTATCCCAGGCTGCACCAAGCCCTGTCCAACCTGGCCTTGGACACTTCCAGGGATGGGGCAGCCACAGCTTCTCTGGGCAACCTCACCAGGAAGAATTTCTTCCTCATATCAGCTCACCACATTTGGTGAAGCTTTTCATGAGTGGCAGTGTTTAGATCCGAGGTACTTGCTTACTCCATTAAATTTTAGCCTGATGAGGAATTTCACCACCTCTTTTTCCCTTTGTTTTCGTTTTTAAACCCCTTTCAGAACAGTCTCTGCAAAACCTGTCCCACTTTTACACCAGCACGTCATTATGTCACAAAGCATGATGCTGATCTTTAAATAGGGACAGTGGCTCCCCCAGGAATAACCAGCACCACCTGTTCACAGCCACTTGCCCAAAGATTTGCTGGACCAGCAATTCTATCTCGTTCCAGATGTCTGCCCTGCCCAAATCAGATCAGTTACGTCTTCCCAGGCAAACACTGCTGCAAACAAAATTCCATAAATAAACCCACCACAAGACTCAAATATTTACAGCATAAACATGTAAGGAAAACATTGTAACACCAGGTAATAGATGAGAACAGTGTGGCTGCACAAGCCAGAATTCCACAAGTCCAAGGGCAGTTGTCATCTGTCTCCTCTAAGGAACAGCACGCTTGGTGTTTGGGATCTTCTCCCTGTGCTTCCCACAGGTCCAACATCCACACAGGTTTGGGGTTCAGGGGACAGCAGAGACGTGGACATTTCAAGCTAATTGACCCCTCCCTTCTCCTGAAAGAGGTTAGTGCAACCAGTCTGAAATCCCACAAAGCTGTACAAAACCCCACATGAAAACAATCAGTAGCAGCACGTTCCTGTCAGCACAGAGCAGTTGGTTTTATTACAAGTTGTTTTACAGCCTCAGTCCTTTAATGTTTCTCAATGAAATTTATGGTAATATCAAGTGTTTCCTTTTTATCACAGTATAAACATTGATAATTTTTTTTTGGCAATGACCTGAAATTTCAAATGCCCTGAAGTTTTTTTTCACAAAACAGAGGCAATTCTGCATGGAAAGGAGGCTGATATGGAGAAAACAAACCCAAATATTCCTTTTTTTCTTACCTTTTTTTCCTTCTCCCAAAAAAAGCTGTGGCTGCCCCATCCCTGGAAGTGTTCAAGGCCACCTGGCTTTGAGAAACCTGGACTAGTGTAAAGTGTCCCTGCCCATGGCAGGGGTGTTGGACCTAGGTCTTTATGATCCCTTCCAACTCCTTCTGTGACTATTTTTTTTTTTCCTAAAAATCATAGAGGAATTTCACACAGTTGCAGATGATTTTCAAGCAGCCTGTTGGAGTTCATCTGTAAGAATGTCAACAATTTACAACTTTGTAAATAATTTTACATTTTCTCCTGGAGGATGTGTATTTTTTTACTGCAACACCCTGTAGGTGTTGCAATCTTGATTAAGGATAATGAAATACTCTGCTGGCTTTCTGAATGCCTGAGAAAATGCATCTCATCCTAGAATAATGCAATCATAGAATGGTGAAGGTTGTAAAAGACATCTAAGATCATTGAGCCAAACCCTTAACCCAGAATCAACATGTTCATCTCTAAACCATGTCTCCAAGTGCCAAATCCACACATTTTCTGGACACTTCCAGGGATGGTGACTCCAAAATCTCACAGTTCTGAGAAAACCTTATATCTGTTTTTTGTGACTGTGTGTGAGAACTTAATTATGGCATCTATTCTTTCTGTCACCCACTGCCCTTCCTCAAAATAAAGACTAAGTATTTACCTTTCAACACAGTTAAGTTTGGATGGAGGTGATGGTGTACCTTCCATTGTAGGGAAATTCATAAATAAACAATGTCTAGTACATAAGCATTCTTAGCACTATTTGCTAACAACTTTCTGGAAAGTTATTCTCTTAAAGAGAGTTTCAGTGTTTTTACACCAAGAAGACTGTAGTGTCTGCTCAGCAGCAGCTCTATAAGTAAAATAACTTTTAAAAGTATTTTTCTCTTCTGTACAGTAAAAGGTCACAAGAAACAAAACAAACAAAAAAACTTTAACAAAAACAAACCAAACAAAAAAAAACCAAACCAAACAAAAATAATGTCAGTGTCCACACTTTGTTCGATGTAGCAAAGAAAGACCCAATAGTTACAGTATTCAGTTGTAGGAACTTTGAGTTCCTGGGTTCTCCAGTGCAGTTTTGAGGGCAGTGGGAAATGGAGAGCAGCTCCTAGTTAGGCAAAGGATCTTTTCTAGCTGAAGGAGAAACACAGTCTTGGGTCTTGGCTTGTCAACCTCTCAGCGAGGCCCTTGGGCACTGGGTTGTCCCACAGCCTGCAAGGACAGCAAATGTGTTACTGCAGGACCAAGAATGGTGCCCAAGTAACTGGAAGACATGGATCCAGTATCTGGAAGACATGGATCCCAGGAGGGAGTGGGACAGGGCATGAATGTACATCAGAAGTGAAACCAGGAGGAATGAGAGAAAGAAAACTTTTAAGAACAAATGCAACAACTTCCTGACGGGAACATTACACAACTGGGTCTTCATTTTTGCCTCATTTAAAGCCAGCAAGCTTTTCACTTCCACTTTTCCCTGGACTTTTTGAGGAGGTGAAGCTGTCCTAGAAAACCCTCAGCTTACTTGTGTCTGCATTCCCTGCAATATCCTATTCCCTGCCAGCTAACCCAGGGCAGCAGGGGCATGGGTCACATCTGTCCCCAGACTCGGCACACTGACTTCTCCTTGCTGAGCCAAGACTCAGCCACAGAGCTCTGTGATTCCTGCTCACCTTAGGAACTGAATTTCTGGGCACTTGGCAAGTTCCTCCGCGAGCTTTGTGGCCCCACAGGCTCCAACACGATTTTTCTCCAGGCTGTTTTAAAAACCAAAAGAGAATTTTGAAATCCAAAACAAATCCGGTGTGGAAAACAACAGGTTAGTCCCGTGCTGTAATCACCTTAAATAAAATTAGTGCTATTTCATGTGTATAGGCCAGGCAAGGCTGGCCCTTGGTGCTTGGAGCAGCCTAAGCAAGAATAAAACTGCAGAAGGTTGCTCCTAATGTACATCCCCTTTTTGGAAGTCCCGTGATTGAAGGTTCAATGATAGAAAAATGAGCCTTCTCAGGGTTTTTCTCAGGGCTGTACTCACTCTAACACCTTCAGCTTTTCCATCTTTGGGAGAGCAATGGCCAGCTCTTGGGCTCCTCCATCTCCAAGGGCATTCCAAGACAGTCTAAGGCAGCAGACAAGAAATCCCAGTTGTGAGTCTGGATAAACACTAGTGCCACTGCTGTGACACTACCCCTCGTGGATTAGCCTTTCTGCAAGAGCTAATCACCCTCTTATCATGGCAGGTAAACATTCCCTGGATTACAGGCTTGAGGTTTTTCCTCCATTTCATCACTTATTTCCATGTATGATAAGACACCAGGGAGTGTCTGAGGGCTGTGGTTATCTCAGAGTCCTGCAGGCCCAGGGAATGAGATGTGAAAGATGGAAATGACTGCTGAGCACACAGCTTTACCCCAGTAAAAATTTTTAGCAGTTTATTTTACCAATTAGTGAATTACTGGTATATTTACCACTGGAAAGTACTTGGTAGAAAGTATTAACAAGTATCCAGCAGGGTCAGAAATGCCCTGCATTTCCAAATAGGAGCAGACATTAAAATGAGAGTGACCTGTGTGTGCTGAAGAGTCTCCCCATCCACCCCCACACTCACATGATCTCCTCCATGGAAGGGCACTGTCGGAAGCCGAGACAGAGGGATTTTGAAGCACGGTCAGTGATTCCACAGAATTTCAAGCTGAGGCAGCAGGGAGAGAGCAAACAGAGGCCATGGTGTGCTGGTGTCAGAGCTGTGGGGAGCACAGAGCCGTGCTCTGCCCTGGCAGCCCCGATGCCCCGGTACTCACTCCATCCTCCGGAGGTGTCGGAAGCACGGCAGCCCCTTGGACAGGGCATGGATACTCTGTTCCCCAAGGCTGTTTTCTGATAAACTGTAAGAGTGATGGAAAAGCTTTGAGTGGTGCAGAAAAAGCAGGTACAGTCAGAGAAAAGCCACCATGAAAACGTGATCATGTGAAGTAGCAAGTAAATAACTACTACCCAGACTAAGTGAGGACCATGTGGACAGCATGGATGAGCCAGATTGGTGCACAGCAATTTTAAGTCAATTCACTGCTTGGTACAATGGGAGTGCCAGCCCTGCTGTAACTCCCAACCTCAGTCCTTGCAGCAGGGAATTGCTTGCAGACAGAAACATGGGGTTACACCTGTGTCAAAGAAGGACAGATGTGCAGCACATCATGTGTTGCATGTGAAACTGGAAATAAAAGGTTATGCTGGAGTTAATGACTGGTGTGACTTGAGAGGAAATGACAGTGAGGGAGAGTGGGAAGAAAACCTTCCAAACCTAAAGGGGCTACAAGGGAGCTGGAGAGAGACTTTGGACAAGGGCATGGTGAGAGAAAGGGGAATAGTAGCTTCAAGCTGACAGAGGGCAGGATTAAACTGGATTTTAGGAAGCAGAAATTCTTCCCAGTGAGGGTGGTGAGGTCCTGGCACAGGTTTCACAGAGAAGCTGTAGATATCCCATCCCTGGAATTGTCCAAGGCCAGGCTGGACAGGGATTGGAGAAAGCTGGTCGAGGAGAAAATGTCCCTGTGCACGGCAGGGGATTGGAATGAGGTGATCATCAGAGGTCCCTTCTGACCCAAACCAGCCTGTGATATGTTTGGCACCATCCCAAGTGCACCTGCCATGACCTACCTGATCTCTTCCAGCAGCTCACACACCACCAGGGCTCTGGCCAGCTCCAGCCCTCCTGCCTGCCCAATGTTATTGTTCTGGAAGCTAACCAAGGAAATATAAGCATCAGAGGATTATTTTGGACTAAAGCTGTATAAAAAGCTCATATTTACCTTGGCAAGAACCTAACCAGGGGGGTCTCCTACCACTGGGATTCCTTTTCAAAGTTATCATTTGATGACATCTTAGATACAGGCTGGAAGAGATGCCTCTAGGCTAACTGAGCCCAAGGAGCACTTCTCTAGCTCACCAATTTCTTGTTTTGTTACTATAAAACAGTATAAGAAAGTCCTACATGTTAGAGTCCTGGAAGGACTCCCACAAAAGTTTTGAAAACATAGTAACACTGATTTCAGGGAAAATAAATGACTCAGAGGTGCCTGCACAAAAAAGTGAGGGTCCATAAAAGATGCTTATTTTTATGCTTGCATTCCACCAGAGGCATCAAAAACCAAGGTACTGAAAAGCAATTTTAAGGCTTATTTTACTGTATACTCCCTTCCTGGTACCTCTCTATAGCTAATGCTGCAGGGGATTAAGCAAGAAGGGTTTATGTGACTCTTACAGCAGAGTGGAGGGTTTCTCAATCCTGGGACACTGAAATAACTCTCTAAACAACCAGTGCCCATGCCTTTTCCCACTCCTTTCAACAACCCCTATATTCCCCAGGATATCCAGCCTTCCTGGGGCAGAGGCTGACACTTACTGCAGGATCTTCAGGTTGGTCATGCGAGGCAGACAGAGGGCAAGAGTCACTGCTGTCCTGTCTCCAAAACCATTCCTCGATAGTCTGGAAGAAGCAGAAATGAAATGTTACTGGCAGTGAAGCCCAGAGCCTCATTCCTCACCTGTGTGTCACCCACGTGGATGTGTGACCCCCATTCCTCACCCACATGTGTCTGGGACTGTGCTGAAAGGACCTAATGTGCCTGATTCAAAGGACTCTGAGGGTGGGAGGAAGAAACAATGAGGTTTTGAAATCCTGCAGCAGAAGTTTAACAGGGAAGTAAAAGTGAGCTGCACTTCCCAGAAGCACACTTGTCTTCCTTCCTGACTGAGTTACCTGAGCTGGAACTGAAATTGCACTTTTTCATGTGTGCCCGTAATCTGAAGGTTACAAGGGCAGTTCCAGTAGTTTAACTGTAACTTTTCCTTATTCGTTATTTTATAATTTTATTTATTTAATATGGCAAGGCACATATGTTCTTTAAACTTGTCTGAAATAGTACATCAATAGATCTGACTGTGTAAAGCCTTTAACAGTCCACTTCCCTCCATTTCTGCAGCCACATAGATTAATGGTGAATTCTTGGGCAGCACAGGCTCTGAGCAGCTCCTGTGCTTGAGACACTGCCTATAAACCTGCAGATTCAGCTCTTGAATCCATTAGTCCACTAATGCAGACTGCACAGCTCTTGGAAATCTTCAAGACAATCCAACAACCAATCCCCAGACCTTCCACACCAGCAGCACCACACATTTCTGTGGTGTGTAGCAGAGTTTTTACCCTGCTCTCACAAGAATCAGTGGCTTTATTGGGGCTGGATCAGATTTCTATGCCTTGATTTCTGCCCAGCTTCTCAAAAGGACATTCAAAATGACACTTACAGTAACTCCTTGATGTGCCTGCAATGGGCAAGAGCTTCCATCAGCTTTTCCCCTCCAGCAGGACTAGGACAGTTCCCTGAAAGGCTAAAATAAACAAGACTCTCTGACTACATGAGAACCAGAATGTACCATCCTAAGATATTTCACTCTTTGCCTGCTGTGATGGGAGACTTGGGTGTCTGGGGAATGATCTGGGGATTTTTGGTTTCTTTCGTCAAGTGCTGAGTAACTCCTGGCCCTGCAGGTACAGAAAAATGAGCCTTCATTTGGGGAAGGAGCAGTTTTCCCTCTCACAGACAGAACTGGGAACTTCCTTTTCTTGCTCCATTTCCAGGGTTTTTATTTCAAAAGGTTGCAAGGCTTACCCCAAGAGCTGAGCCTGACAAAGAGCCTGGATGCTCTAACTTCTGTTCCCTGGGAGAAGGGACAGTTTGAATCCATGTCTCAGCCTTGCACTGGGATTCCCACACAGGCATCCCCACCAACCATGGCCATGACCAAAATAGCTGAACCAAGACAAAGGGACTCACTTGATTTTCTTCAGGTTTTGCATTTCCAGCAGGACAGCAGCAAGATTTATCAGGCCTGGATCTCCAATCTTGTTGTGGCTTAAACTTTAAAGAAGAGGTGGAAGGTTGTGTTGTAAAGGAAAATGGCTGGCAAAGTACAAGATCTTACTTAATGTGTCCCATTTGCTGGATGACTCCTCAGGCCTTGCCAGCAGAATCAAAGAGCTGCTTGTCTCAACTATCTCACAAAAAATTAATAGGTGTTAATGAGGAATTTAAAAAATTGCAAAGAACAATTAAAATCACTGGATCCTGTTGACAGGTGGGAAATTGCTTCAGCCAGAATACCAAGACAGGATGAAGACAGGTTGTTATTATTTTCCAAATTGCTACAGTGGAGACTGGACAGCATCTGGTAAGAGAGAGGGGGAGAAAACAGAGCAAGCCTGGGATTGGCTCCAGATACAGATCTTTTCAGACCTGGCAAATGCTGGATCTGAGGCTCTCCCAGGACAGAAGGGAGTCTCTAGTCTTATCCTGGATCCCAGGGAAGATAATTTTCTACATGATTGCCACAGAGTGGGGTAAGACCAAGGTTTCTGAACATCAAGTTCTGATTTCCTCTAGTCCAATGCACCTCATGCATGAGCATTTTGCAGCCTCCCTGCTTTTGTTACAATACTGTGCATAAGCACATCTGGCTCTCTCCAAATGCTGGCACTCGTGGTCACCTCTCTGCAAGAAAGGAGACACTTACTTGATTTCCTCCATGTTGTGCATTTTCCTCAAGGCTTCTGCGAGTCTGGAGCAGCCGTCATTCCCAATACTGTTGTGGTTCAAGCTGGAAACAGCATCCCCAGGAAAATGGACATTAAGCTGAGCTCCTGCTACTCAGCATCCCAAGCCAGGCTAGAGGCGAGCTGCAGTCACATACTTACATCAGCCTTTTCAGGGATGGCATCCCACAGAGCCCCAGCACAAGCTCAGGGACAGCAGCACTGCTGAGCTCCATGTAGCCCAGGCTGAAAGATGAAATAACAAAGGTACAATTAACTGCCCAGGGACAGTCGTGCGAGCACTCAGCACGGAGGGGAGCAGAACAAGAGTGGGAGAGATGGGGGAGCGTATTCTAGTCCCTGTGAATAATTTGAGTTTTGTTCTCTAATGCAATTCTAATGGAACTGTCTGGATTCTGATAAAACACTGACAGAATACCAAAGCTCTGGAGCTAGAGCCCAGCCCCTCATGCAGCAAGGTGCCACTGTGACCACAAGACAAGAGCCTTGCAAAAAACCACTACCAAAACAGTTGATTCTCCACTGGAATTCCTTGCCACAGACTACTGATCTCTGTCTCTCTCACTCACTGTACATTGTGAATAAAAAAGAATTGTTGCTCCTTCCCTATTGGAAGCCAGGAAAAGTAGATCTGTCCACAGTACATGCAGAAGAGAGGCTGCAGTTTAACTAAAGCTTCTAGAAAGACCTGGCAGCCTCTGGACAGCCTGGTAACAACACACTCACTTGAGTTCTTCAATGGCCTGGCAATTCTGCAAGCCTGAGATCAAATAATTGATTCCAGTTGCTGCAACACTGCTAGAGGTCAGCCTGCAAAACAGCAAGGATCACAGGAGAAGATTAGGTCTCAGCACACTGAGAAAGAGGAGTTTACTCCACTGACAGGCAAACTGCCCCATCCCAAATCCCAGACAGCACAGACATCAGGCACCAGTAAGTTTGGAGAGATTTCCACACCCCTTTTGTGCAGGACTAAGAGGACTGGCCTGAGGCACAGGACTGAGCAAATAATAAATATGTGGAAAAGGTCACAGCTGTAGACATACCCAAATGTCTTCAGCTCTGGAAGGGGTAGCAAAATCCTGACTAGCATTTCTGCTTCATCCTCGTGGAGTTCCACGTGAGACCATCTGCAAGGAGGGAACAACAGGTCTGGGCTTTGTCCAGGGGTGGCAAAAGGTCTGTGCCAAGCCCACAGCTGAGACCCAGCAGTGCTGGGACATGGAAGGAGCGACACAACACTGACACCTGGCCAGGTCCCATGGGAGCTCCCAGCCACGGTGAGTGAGTACAGCTTATCTGGGCACTGGGAGATTTAGGTGATTTCAAAGGCTACTCCAGGGAGCCACCAGGTCTGTGTGTCTTTCCTATTTTCCATTCAAGTAGGATGTAGGGGACCCAAAGGGCAGGAACAGGGACCTTGCACTGGCCTCTCTTGTGCCCTACTGTGTGTTTAGAGTGCTGCACTCACCAGGACAAGCTGCTCCCCTCCCTAAGGATCCTTTACACCGGCTGGCAACTCACCTCAGCTCCTGAAGCTGAGCACATTTTTCACGAAGCCTTTGGCAGAAGGAGTGCTTGATTTCTGGCTTGTACAGACTCAGTCTGCAGGACACAAACACAGTCAGTGAGGATCAGCAGAGCCCAGTGCAGCATCTGGTGCCCCCCAGGGACACGATTAGAGACAGATCAGGGCTTTCAAGAGCCCACCTGGGGCTTTCCTGCCACGTCCCATTTATGTCACAGTCCAGTGTAGAGAAACACAGCCCATCCCCACTGCCCAGGACAAGAGCTGCCTCTTCCTTCAGCTGCACAAAAGGAAAAGGACACTGATGCTGCTCTCTCTGCATGCTCATGCAGAAGCCAGCATGTCTTAAGAGTCTTCAAAGTGCTCCTGTTCCCCATTTGCTCCCAGGAAGGTAGATGGATTTTTTTTTTCCTTTTTTAGGTCCAGCATGGGCCTGAAGGAGAGCAGCCCAAAGGCCACCTGCACATGCATAAGGTTTCTTCCACATGTGTGGCACAGAGGCACTCTGAGACTGAACCTCTGAAGATATTTTTCATCCCACAGTGAAATTCAGAGCAAGCAGAAAATAATGATAAATAGTTGCTTTCTTACCTGCTAATGACTGATTCTGTCTTCTCCAGGCAGCTTGGGAATCTTATGACTAATTGGAAGAGGGATTTATCTTTACATATCCTGAAAAGGTAGAGATTGGAGAACAACATAAACCTGTGAACTCCTGAAGGAAGAAAATATTTTCTATAGGGAAAATCAGGAGGGCTGAATGGGACAGGGTGATGCTGGCACATGAAAGCTCATCACCCACCTCTGAAGAGAATTGTAATGTTTAAACTAGCTCCAAAATCAGCCTAAACTTGGCAACCTTTCTCCCAAGGGCAACCAGGAACACGGTCTCCTTCCCATTAAACCTTCTGAGTTGTGCAGCCACAAGCCTTCTAATCACTTCTACCCACCAGCCATTTGGGTTAAAATAGGTTTAAGTGGGCAAAGAGATCACAAATGCACTGGAGACAGTGAATAAACAACAGAAGAACCAGTGCTGGCTTCAGTCTCGTTTCCTTAAGAGTATCAGGCTTAAAAAAAAATATATCTGAAAGACACCAGAACCTGAGGTGCCACTTACGTGATCTCAGTAACATTTCCAGAGGTCTGGACAGCCAGCTCCAGAAGGTTCATGACTCTCTCTTGGCACACCCATGGCTCTTCTATGCTGCAAAGCAGAATGCAGGCAGCTCTGCTTTATTCACACACATGGATCCATCTCTGCCTCTGCCAGCTGAGAGTTCCACACCCTAAACACGTGGAAAGGCTGCTTGGCTTAGCAGAGTAATGTCTGCATGGGAAACAGGGGGCAAACTGGGAACAGGCAGAGATAAACCAGCTTCCCTGCAGAGGAGAGGAGAATTGGCTACCCAGGCAAAGTGCAGGATGCTCTGGCAGTGGGAATGTGTCCAGCAGAACTGTCACCCTTTGGGGGGCTGGCAGTGGTCTGCAGAGCCAGCACAGCCCATGGCCAGAGCTCTACTCGGGGCTCAGTGGGAACCAAGGAGATAAAGCCAAATACCAATAACAGAGTCAGCCATGGGAATGCCTCAGGCCAACGGTACCTGCCTTGGGAAGTTCATTTTTGGTTTTGATGAAAGGAGCTCTTAGAAGATCAGACCAGTCTCAAACCAGTAGCTAAAAAAGCACAATGACACAATACCTGATTTTCAGCAGCCCCAGATCTTTCCTCAGGGAATGCAAAAGTCTTTCTGCAGCTTGGACTGTCATGTTGTTATTTGAGGACCTAGAACCAAAGCTGGCTGTAATGAAAGCTCAGAAATGAGCCCACACAAAAGGGTCCAAGAGCCATTAACTCACTTGTACTCCGTCAGGTAAGTGCACTTTTCCAGGAGCAAGAACAACCTTTCCAAGTGCTCTGGCTGAAAGTTGCACTCTGCCAGTCTGAAAAGATAAGAAAGAGAACAGCCTTAGTTCATCACAAACAATTCAGGCTTTCTGAGCTGGAAATATCAGGCAGCACAGCCTAACCCCACAGACAAGGAAGGATGGCACAAAAACCTTAAACACCTTTAAGAGTTTCCAAAAAAAGATCTTGGCAACATTCCAAAAGCATCTGTTGAGATGTTCTGGTAGAACATACCTGTGTGCTATAATGGCACTGCTTTTTGTAGGACCCTGTCCTGTGACAGGAGCTGTAGGAACTCCTATGGGTGCCCAGGTGAGGAACAAACAGTGGGGAAGCAAAGACAAAAAGGGATGAGGGATTCTCTATGATGTGAGAAAGTCCTTCTCAGAAGGTGAGTCAAAGGAAATGTATCAGCTGTTACTGTAAAATATCACCATGCCAAGAGCTAGGGGCAAAAAGAGGTTTTGTCTGCTTTGTCCCTCAAAAAAAGACACCACCTTTACCAAGGAAATCACCACAAAAAGTCTGTAACATTACCTCAAAACCTTTTCTTGACCCTTTCTTGGGTCATCTCCACTTGTCAGCTTGATGATTAAAGTTGCTTTTGAGCACAAACTGCACAGAGAAGACATGAGCATAAGATTTAAATGGATAATTACTACTTTTCCCAGTGGTCAGAATTTAATGATACCAAACCAGAAAATAATCCAGCACAGCAATGACAGAGGTACCTGGCCCAGCTCACCCCTCCCTAAAATAAACCAGCCCAGGGAAATGTTTCAGTAAGGTCTCATAATGCTAAATTGGCATAAAGGCAGCACTGGTGTTTGGAGAAGCAATCCTGACCTGTCCTGCTTTTATCTGCCTCCTCTGCACTCTCTGTTGAGCTCTGGGGAGAGGCACAACAGGGGAGTTTAAGGTAGCCCAAAGATTCAGCAGCCACATCTAACTGCAGGAATGAATGGAAATGCCCCTGGATAAAACTGGTTCAGGACAGACCACCTGGTCCCATGAACATAAACACTGATGTGCAGCACAGCCCAGTCTCATGGCAGGAATCTGTGAGCAAAGCACTTTGTGCCAGAGCAACACGCCCAGAACCCAGGGGATAATTTTGCCTGAGAGGAAAGGAGATAAAGATGCAAATGCAAGTAAAAGAACATGGGAAATTGCTTTCTCTTGCCTCTGAAAAGTCAGCATACTGAAGAGAACCTTAGAGAGTAAATGCTGGCTCCTGCTCTGAAGAGGTTCATTAACAGATACATACATGGCAATAATTGGTACAGCTGAATCTCTGGGTCTCTACACAAAAATAACCTGGCCCTGGGAATGGTAGTTCTGCTTGGCAGTTTTGCTTGGCTATTCAAAATGGACATAAACCAAAGCTTTAGGTAGTTGGACATAAAGGTAGTTGAAAATGTGGTCCTCATCATTATTACCTGAAGATCACAAACTTTCACTAATTAAGAGGAAAACAAGCAGGGAAGACTCAGAAATTAATGAAGAAAAACAGTCACCTGACTTGAACTTCAGTGGTGTTTCTGGATGTGACAAAGGCATTTACAAGATGCAGGACTCCATCCTGAGAAATCCCATTATGGCTGAGACTGCACAGAAGAGAAGGAAGGATTTTCACATGTCAGGGCTGTCCCAGGCTCCTCAGCCACAGAAGCAAAACTCAAGCTGGCACCAAAGACAGAGCAGCTTGTGGGGTGCTGGGCCCCTTCAGCTTTCCTCAGGCACTGAACCCCCCCAAGACAGTGCTAGTGACTTGGGGGACACAGCAAAAGCAATTTTCCTCTTGCACTACAGAGGCAGCTGGAACATTTACTGCCCCACCAGAAAGGGAAGGGGACAGGCTGGTGTAGGGCATAGCTCAGCTCACAGCACCTGAGGGTCTGAGCTGCTCAGAGGGGGCACCACACGCAGAAGAGTGATGAACTGAAAACTCTGGGGTCAACTTCTGTCACACCACCCCACTCCGGTCATTGCCGTTTCCTGCTGATACTAATAAAAAGACTTTTGCTTATTTTCAGCAGGTTTTGGATCAGACCCTGAGTCACCACAGCCTGGTGGTCTTGACTTGTGCTCATGGTTCTGTCAGAGCTTTTCTTCTAAAGCAGGACAGGGCAAGAAGCACAAGCAGCAGCTTCATGAAGGATCACACCAGCTTCACCCTTCTGCTGGGGCACCTCAGATTCCCTGTGTGTTCTCTTACTTGAGGAAACAGCTACTGGGCACTCGGTGCAAGTAGTCCAAGAGGCACCTCAGGCCTTCATCTCCCAGCTGATTCCTAGAGAGACTGAAAGGCAGAAGAACAATGTGGCCAAACAAAACTCAGCCTTTGGAACAGGTTGTCCAGAGAGGTGGGGATTTCTCCATCCCTGGAAATATTCAAGGCCAGGTTGGACAGGGTTCTAAGAAATCTGATCTAGTTGAAGATGCTCCCTGCTCATGACAGGGAGTTAGACTAGATGGCCTTTAAAGATCCTTTCTGAAAAAAAAAAAAGTATTCTGTAATTCTATATTTATTTTAAACAGCAACGGTCCTCTGAGAAGCTTTGAAGAAAAAAATTCAACTTTTCTGGACTTAAATCCTTGCCAGTAAAGGTCTGTTTGAAACAAATCACTACCTTATGAAGTTACCTCATGCATAAGCTCCAGACCAAGCTCATGTGAAGAGCTCAGGTGAAGCAATAAATGCCTGGAAGCAGTAATGGAGTGAAAATCCCAAAGAAGTTGTCCCATCAGCTCAACAGGACCTGTATTATTTCCAGTTGATTGTGTTTCTCAGCAGTCTGGATGAGCACACATACCCTTGGACGGCTGGGAAACTCCAGGCAGTGCTGAACCACACCAACACAGCTTTTCCTCAGTGACTCTGCTCGAGATCATGGTGACACCCCAAACCCCACTTACTCGACTTCTGCCAGCCACCCGTGCTGCTCCAGGATGCTGCAGAGCTCCTCCACCTGCCCCTGCCCGAGGGCACAGCCTGCCAGCCTGTGTGAGACAGCAAGAGAGTTAAAGCATGGCCAGCCACCAGCCCAGCCTGAGCACTGAGAACTGTGCAGCGACACCTTCACACCAGTCTCTCTGCAGAATTCACATTTTTTGCCATCTCCTTGGTGCTGGAACAGAGACTCGTTACAGTCTCCTGTCCAGGGGCGCTCAGGAGCCATCACATCACATCACACAGGTATCCATGTGGAGATTATCATCCAGAATGTGAGGCACACATTTGGAAAATGCAGTGATGAGGGCTCGATTCTGCTCATGCAGCAGAATTTGGTGTAACTCAAGGTGACCATAAGAGGCCCAGAAAAAAAGAGAAAAAGAAAAGCACAGGCCCCTTCCATCCAGATGCATCCAAATGTTGCACTTAAGCAGATGAATTGAGCCCTAGAGCTTAAGCTACTAGCCCAAGCTCCTTGGTCACCAGCCCATGAATTCTCAATACAAGAGGAAGTCTGGGTCCCTGCACTAGTGCTTCAAACCCACCCACAAGTGAATTACAGTAACTGTTCCATGCCAGCACCTGCAGGATGTCTTTTGGCTTCGCATGCTTGCTCCTAAATGCAAGAAGGCATTTTCACTTGACCTGAAGCAGACACAAAAGACAGTCCTTCAGCAATGCTCTCCAAAGATGACAGGCTTTGTAGTCCCTTCAGGGCTGAGCTGCTGGGCTCCAAGCAGGCTGAGTGTCTTACCAGACTTCCACCACTCTGACCCGCTCACAGACATTGATGGAGTTGAGGAGTAAAGCAGCACAATGTGGGGACAAGGAGTCTGTCCTAATACTGTAAGGGAGAGGAAAGAAGAAACACTGAAATCAGCTCCTAGGAAGAAAGGGTCCCATACACACAGCTCAATTTTCCCACTGTTCATTTGGAAAAAAAAGACTGGATACATCCCAATAATAATTTTATATTTATATATATATATATATGTTATATATATATAATATATAACATATATTACCCAATAATAACATTGGATAACTCAGGATGAGGGAGCAAGGACCCAAAGTTTTGAGCATTGGCACCCAGCGTTCCTTTCCTTAAAGGAGGGTCTCCTTCAGTCCCCTTTGACTAGAAAGGGAGTACAGACCAAGGGCTTACACTGAACAGCTCCTGTTTGGGGCTACTGGACTAGAGATACCCCAGACTGGAAACAACCTCCTGACTGGGCAAACTCAGTCTCAGGAGACCCTGCAGCTCTTCCATGCTACAACATCTTGTGAAAGATGGCCAAGCTCCCTCTGGGCTTTTTGTCCACACAGTGCAGTGCCCTAGCCCCTGACAGAGCTTCTCTGGCCTGAATTCCAGCCTGAAGGGCTGATCTGCTGCCAGAACACACTTGTGGTGTCAGGGGTGGCCAGATGTCAGAACCAGCTGAGCACGAGAACGGGTGGTGCCTTGTCACTGTGTGTCAACCCACATTCCCTACACTTGTCATGGATGCTGGAAGTCATGTTCCATGGGACCTGCTAAGTGAGGATTAGGTGGTTTGCTTTGCCTAGGACAGACAGCTTCCCTCCTGTCCTTTTTTGGCCCCTGCTAACTATCATTGAAGTGCTGCTTTGCTTCTAGAAACAAGAAAGGAATGGGTGTGAAAGCATCTCTGCATTTTCTTTGTGTTGCTTGCTAGTCTACAATTACTGATTAATGCTCCTAAGACCTGCTGTGGTATTACCACTTTCCAAAACCATGTTCCATGGCAGCAGTCAAAGCAGGGACCCCAAACATTACCTCAGTAGTGTCAGATGACAGAGGGATGGCAGAAAACTCAGTAATCTCTTGATGCTCTGGTCACTCAATGAATTTCTAGACAGACTGTAAAACATGGAAGGAAACAAAACCCAGGAGAAATTGTTTCAACCCCTAATTATTTCTGTAACATTTACATGGACATGCACACACACACAGTGTTATGGGCAAATTCTGTAAAAGGAAATGTCCAGAAATGCCATGAAAGTTGGGCAAGATTTAGTCCTTACAGCCTGATCTCTGTGTTTCTTTACATCCTCCAGCCAATTAACATTACAGTTTCAAGAGTCTTGCTTTTCTGTTACTGTACATTTACAAAATTATGCTGCTGATATTTTTAAGGCAGGCAATAGGGGTATAATATTATTTTTATTTGCTATTACTCAGTTTTTGTTCTGACCAGTATTCTTCTAATTTTCTTGGAGCAAACTCCTGCCTGGAGTGACCAGGCCTTCAGGAGCAGAGCTCATGGCTCAGTGGGCCAGGAGCTCTTGCTCTGGCTGTACTAGGAACCAAGGTCTCGAGGAACAGATGACAACAATTGTTTCTAGACACAGGACTGAGGAAGATTATGAGAGCACACACATGTTCTGGGGCCTTTACACACTGCTGTGGTAGACTTAGAGAACTTTCAAAGATCTCTTTTGAACAGGACAGTTGAAAGTCTGGGTTAAACTAAGTATCTGGGCAAACATCTGTGTGGAGTTGGGGAGGATGTGGTGAGAGGAGAGCTGATGGACATCAAATCTGTGTCTGGGGTTGGGGAGACAGACAGACAGACAGACAGACTTACTTGATTTCTGTCAGCTGGGGACATTGAGCCAGTATCTGGCACAGCCTGGTCACATCCTCTGGACCCAATTTGCAGTCCCTGAGACTGAAGCAAAGCACTCAGGAGCTGAATATAACCACAGGATGCCAGAATCCCCTGCATATCCCAGAGCCTCACATCCCAGGACAAGGCCTGTAGTGACCCTCTCACTTCCACTACACACATTTTGCTACCCTCAGTGTAGGACTAAGAAATCAAAACCTGTGACAAGCAGATGAATCCACCATCCCTGAGCTGATTTGAGAGAGCCAATGCACCAAAATACCAATACTTTGGGTGTTGCCTCCCTAGAAGCACATCACTGGTGATTCACTCAGTTGTCTCAGGAGACTGGACAGCATCTTTCCCTGCCCAGCACACTCTTGGCTCTCCCAGAGGAGAGCTGGAAATGGTGCCTCCTACGTCTTTCTCCAAGAAGGAGATCATAGAAGCTTTGGGTGACAAACTGGCAGGTCTCCATGGGATGAACAGAGTCACACACATCTCTCTCTCCTTATTTATGGGTAGAAGCCTCCTCTGCTGGAAAGCAAGACAATCCCCTCAAACCAAGCCAAAGGTGCACTATTTATTTTCCTCTCTGAGGAGACACAGCTGGAGGGATGTGTCTGTCCCACACACCACACTGCCCTAAAGACACAAACCCCACCATCACCCTCCCTCCAGTCCTGCTGACAAAGGGAACCCGGGGCTGCCGTACCGAAAGCACCGTCCTTGGGCTTCCTCCTTGGGATGTGCCAGGGAAACACTTCTCCATCTGCTGGTACTTCTGGGGAAAGAACAGCTTAGCCCATGAGTTGTGCTGATGTTCTTGCCCTGTGAACATCATGTTCTTGCCCCAACTCCCCATGAAGGGGGTGAGGCGGTGGCAGTGGCCTCATGTTCCAATCTGCCAGAATGAGGTTCACCCCATCCCCAGAAGAAAAAGAGCCTTCCTAGCCCTTCTTCAGCCTCCAGAGGGTTCTGCACCCACTCAGCCCTTGGGCACCTGCTGTGTCCTGGCCCAGCAGGGCGATGCCTGCAGCCTGTCTCAGCAGCTGGATGCTGCTGGCTGCTCTGTGCCCTCAGCCTGCTGCTGATCCATCAGCCATGAGACAGCTCACTGTGCTTCCCCCACCCTGGCTGGAGTTTGGCTCTTTAATTGACACACCTCAGGGACCCACACGTCACCTTCTGCTTAGAGCTTCACAAGAAGTTTTCAAGGCTTATATGAGTGGATATGGTTTTACCTGACTCTTTCCCAAAAGGTCAGATGAACCACCTGTGTGAGTCCTAAGCTGTAACCAGAAAAGAACATCATCAGCATGGGTTTTAACACAAGCTCCTGTATCACTCCTCAAATCCCACAGCTTGAGGTTTTAAATAGCAAAAGAATACAAAAAGAACTCCTGGTCATACCTGAGGCTCATTGTTTTAATGTGTTCCAGCGTAGTTAATGACTGAGCTAAGAAAAACACGGAGTTCAGGGAGATCTGGTTGTTGTTAAACCTACAGGAAGTAAAGATGAAATCAGCTGCTGCAAGCACAACTGATAAAAATTAACACCATGCCAGAGAACAGTGATCCTTGTGCAGCACTCCCAGACTGCTTCTTTGCTACCTTCTGCCTGTGTTTCTAGCTACAGCTCTACAAACACAACTCACCCACACTTATTTTAAATTCATCCCTCACTTTCAGAAAATCACAGAATAACCGAGGCTGGAGTCGACTTCTAGAGCTGATCTAGTCAAACTCTCCTGCTCAGAGGAGGGTTAGCACAGAGGAGACTGCTCAGGACATTGTACAGCTGGGTTTTTAACACCTCCAAAGACAGAGAATTCAGTTTCTCAGGGAAACCTGTTCTAGTGATATTGTCTGTAACTGGAACACTCTTGGCTTGAGAACAGTTTAATTAATCAAACAGGGACAATAAATATTTCTTTCAGTAGTGCAGAATGGTGCCCTAAGGCACAGTCCTGTACAGAGCACTCACAATGGGAGTGCCAGGTGAAATGCCCAGATGAACACAAGCCACCACAGCAGATGAATTCAGACTCCACCACTGAAGCTGGGTGTCCCCAGCACTTCCCTTCCTTCAGAGCTGTTCCCCTTAGGAGAGGAGGGACTGCTCCTCCTCCCAGTGAGGAGCTTGAAGAGGAAAAATCCAGTGTGTTGCTAAAGGCCTCAGGCTGTTTGAGAAACCAGGTGCCACACCTGACATCAGACCACCTGTCCCCTTCATGGAGCAGCGAGCACAGAGGCTCCTGGGCTCTGAACCCAGTCAAGCTTCAAGTGGAGTCGATCTGTTCTGGTCTGGAGGTGGGGACAGAGCAGACAGCACAGTGCCTCTGCCCAACACAGAATATTACTGCACCTGACTGTGAAGAGCCCTTCCCAGATGTGCACTGTGCTTCCACAGAAAATACTTCACAAATCCCAACCCATGCATAAGCAGAAAACAGGAGATACTCACTTGAGACAACTCAACATTTTCAGTTTTGGGAGGCACTGAAACAGCTGCAACAATCCCTCATCTCCCAGATAATTATGTGATAGGCTAGGATTTAAAGAAAGGCATTTAATTTTCACTGTAAAAGAACCCAATAGGCACCATCAGCTCTATTATCTGTATGCACACCCACATCTTCCAGCAGGCTATGCCTCTACCACACTCTACACAACACTGCAGAACAAACAAGTGGCATTTTCTCAGCATCCCAAATAACTGCAGGTAAGCTCTGAGGGAGCTAAGGGGGACTCACTCCAGCTCGGAGATGTGGCCACATTCCTTCAGGACTGCACACAAATTCTTCAGGTCACTGGCTTGAAAATCACAGTCTGTCAGTCTGTGGGGGAAAAAAGAAACCAATCATCCAGGTCTGCAGGATTTCCAACAAGGCTGTAAACTTCACTCCTCTGAAAACTAGAGAATTGATGAAGAGATAATACTGAAATTAAACAATCCCACTGAAACACCTCACTGCTTACCAGCTCCCCCAGAGTCTCCAGGTGACAGGCCACCCCTGCCTGGCACTGCAGGTCCCTGTGTCCTTTGTAAGGCACAGGGTGGGCACCAGGTCTCAGCCCCTTGCCAGGGTCTCCAGCCATTCCCCCCACCCAGGGCAGAGCCTGCAGCTCCCCTGGCAGCTGCACCCCGAGCTGCTGGCACTGGGGAGATTCCCAGTTCTCTTGTGATTCACCTCTTAGAGATGCAGGTGAAATAGGAGCCAGAGGTAGGACCTGCATGTAATACAATGAAAACTGGCCAGGGTACCTTATTTTCTGGGAGGTGGTAGGTGTCTGGTTTTCCTCCCCATGTTGTTGGTCATCAGTAGACAACACAGGCTCTTCCCTAAGTGAGCACAAAACCAAAGGTAAAACTCTTCTGCTTTGGCAATTTGGCAGATCCCTGGGGCTACCCTGGCTCCAGCCCACGTCTGTATCTTGCCAATTGCAAGCTCTCCTTTTCTAACCAAATATTTGAGCATGCAGGCAACTGGGGAGAAGGGGAAAGAGACATTTCTATCTAAGTTTGATGGAGAAGTTAGCTTTTGCTGAATTTAGCTTTTGCTAAATAAGTTTTATCAAGAGCTTGTACAAAAATCTGACTATTCGTGATTAAATGGAACTATCTATGACTAAGTAAAGTGCAACACTGTAAGTAAAAGCTACAACTATAAACAGTAAAACTATAACTAGATCATTCATAACGAAATGGAATATGCAAAACCTAAAATATCAGAGTTTGAAATATCACCTGGTGCCTTAAAGGAGTCCACAGATCATGTGTCTCAGGCTGTCACTCGCTTTCAAGCACTGGGCTGTGCCCCATGACAGCTCTGCTGTTTCTGGCATAGAGCTGGAATGCAGGTGTGTACCATGGGAAATGCTATTTTACAGTGGGCTCAGGCCACAGAGAAGAAGGGTATAAATAGTGAACCTCAAGTTCCAGGAAGAACAGGAAACCACTTCTTGCTTCAAAACTTTTGGGTTGAGGGGAAAAATTAAACTCCAAACATCTCATGATTTAGGAGTACTGTGATCCAGAATGAATAGTGTTCTGAACTGCAGGCATCTGTGAATCTTTTCAGATTTTGGTGTGGCATTCACTTGTTTTTTTACCCTCACTGTTATCAGACAGCATGGGTGTCATTAAACAGCCTGCTCTGCTTAGGATGCTGTGGGAAGAAATGTGCTCTAGAGACACAGAACACCACAGAAGGCAGTGACAAATTTTAAAGTGGCTGAGAAAGCCACTTCAGACAGTTCTACATTTAGATTTGGGGGCTGGGGTGGGAGGCAGGAACTGCTGTGAAGTGTTACCCTTGGTACCTACACAGAATGCAAGCACTAAACAGGATGCTGAGATAACACCACTTGTGCACACACAGCCTACCTAGGAGGAAGGGAAGCAAACTCCCTGTCTTCTCTAAATCTCAGGACTGCAGCATCATGACAAAGGCTGTGGAGAAGAGAAGTAATCAATCAATGTCGTGGTTTGGTTATTTACAGGACTTCTTGTTTGGTTCTGTTCTGCAAAGCTCTAGTGACAGCAAACACTTGTGCTTAAAACACTCCCAAAGCAAGAAAAAATAATCTCCATCAGTTTTAAATTCTGGTTGGATCAAATGATGCACTATCTGATGATGCAGTTTCTCTGAATCACTAGACAAAGCACAGACAAAATCGCTATACTTGAACTCCAGCGTGTTTTTAAGTGAAAGCCATAGAGAAGAATTTCCAGTTCTGCTCCAGGAGGTGTCGCCAGTTCTTTCACACTCGGCAGAGATCCTGTCCCAAAACTTCCCGAGGCAGAGAGCAGGGAAGCATTTTAAAACTCCCCCATGCATTAAAGGACAGCCAGTTTTGCAAGCACTCAAATTCTGGTTGATGGCCCTGATAAAATCATCTTACAGCAACGTGTCACCAGGTGCCAGTGTTAGCAGCCACCCTGGGACATGTTCTTCACCCACCACACTCCTGAGGTGACTCAACAAAATCCCAGACTTGTGTGTTGGTATTAACCCCAGGAATGACTCAAGACCCACATACCTGACCTGCACCTCCATCACCTTCTGGCAGGTATTTACTGACTTCAACAGGCTGCAAATGCCAGTGACAGAGAGGCAGTTTTGACTGAGACTAAGAAAGAAAAAGGCAATTAGGTGGTCCCTGAAATCCCACAGGACTGTCCTAGTGAAGCAGCTAGCAGTGTTCTGCCTGCTTGAAACCACTTCCCTTCAGAAGGAGGCAGGTTGGATTTGTACAAGGCAACACTTACTTCAGCTGCTTTGAAATTGATATACAGGGGAGGCTTTCCACCAGACAACCGCAGCCTTCATCTCCAAGCATGTTGCCTGATAAACTGAAGCATTTTCCAGTTAGTGGGGACTAATTTGAACAGTAAAAACAAAGCCCTTAAAACCTGCTTGTTTTCCCTTTCCTACAATTTCTTTTTTCGCCTGGACTGTTCTTCTGTCTCAGATCAATCTTCCCTGCTTATTTCTGCATGAATCAACTTCAGACAAAAAAGTTTTAGCTCTTGGGCAACAAGATTCAGGTTTTAGACCCAAACCATCTTGCTTAAGGAAACCTATTATCTTTAAGGCCCTTTCCAACCCAAACCAGTCTGTGATCCTATGATCCCCTGCTCCCACACCACCTGCCTACAGCCAACAGGAAGGAAAGGAGGCACTCACTCCACTTCAGAGAGACAGGGACAGCTCTGGAGAAGGGCCACAATCATCCTGGCATGTTGGGAAGACAACCTGTGGTCCTGCAAGCTGAGAACAGGAAAGGCTTGGTGAGCAGTGAGGGGATGGGGGTGCCCCTGGCTGGCCCAGCTAGGATTTCTATTGTCATTTTTAGTTACTGATTCAGGTTTATTCCAAACTTTCCCACTAGTGGAAATATCCTCTGTCCTTAAGGATGAACACATGTGCTTTTCTTGCCCTTCTATAGTACCTGTCAAATCACACCAGCAGGACTTTCAGTGTCTGCTCTTACCATAAATTCACATGTCTAGTTGGAATTATGGGTTCTTTATTCTCTTCCAACTTCAAATCCAAAGATCTGCAAACAAGCAAAATATTTGGCTTTTAATATGCCTTCATGAAATATCTGACAGCTTGGGTCCTGGTTAATATTTCCCAGCAGAAAGCACAAGGTTCTGTGTTCCTTCAGCACTTTTGCAATAGAAACACGGCACCTCAAGCTTACCCAGGCACTAAAGAGCTGCTTTTGTGGATCTGGCTGTAGGTGTGTGCAAAGCCAGCTGTTTTGGTTACACTTCCCACTGCTCAGGCACACCCAGCTGTGAGGGCAGTGGCCAGCAGTTCTGTCACTGTGGTCTGGGGTGACCCCAAGCTGATGGCTTCAATCAGCACAAGCCAACACAGCCCAACCACAAGCACAGCATCTCACCTTTCAGCTTCCCCAGGGGCGCCAGAAAAATAAATAATCATGGTGTCCCCCCTGAAAAAGAGATCCAGGTCAATATTAGGGAAGAGGTGGAAGGATGCCATTTATTTAGCAGGGTGTTTAGTAAGGACCAAAGCTGTTGCCTGGATGCCAGAGAGGGCAGTGGCATCTCTCTCACCAGCTCATTGCCACAGCCAAGCAGCAGCCACATGCCCAGAAGGCAAAGGACACTCCACGTGTTGAGCTGGGACTGCAGTGCAGATGAGACAGTCACACAGCAAAAAAGATTGGGCCAGGATTATTTTTTTTATTATTATTATTTTTGCAAGACCAGAAGCTTGTTGGAAAGAGATTCAGTGGAAACTCCCCTCCAGCAAGAAAAAATGTGAAAAAAGCCATATGCAATTTGAGTTACACCAGGGATTACTTTGGCCTGTTAAACTTAGAACATAAGACAACCACAACAGCCAGGATGATTTAAAAAAATCTACCCTTTGTCATGAAAACCCCAAAACCTGTAATTTAAAGGAACATAGAGCTAGAGCTAAATTCACACATTTTCACTAAACTTAGCTGACTGATAGCAAATTTATGCTAGTTGATAAAAAATTTCCTTTCTGATATATTGCACAGCTTAAAAGCAAGTTTAAATTCTGTTATACCAAGGATAAAATGACCTATTAAAAATACAAAGAGGAAATACATGGTATGATGAATTCACATTTTGTTTCCAGCAGAAAAGAAAAAAGGAGTCAAACTGATTCTTGCTCACTTCAATTAGCCAACAGTTAAGCTGAAAATCAGTGTCTATTTTAAGTCAGCATCTAAAGAGACAACCTACTTGCTTTTGTGAGAGCTCTCATGTACTGATACCTGGCACACAGCTCAGTAACATTTTGACACACGATGCCTTCCTTTGCCAAACTGAGAACAGCATTCAAGGAAAGACTGTTGTTGCTCAGGCTGTGAACATGAGGAAAAAATGGAACCTCAGCTGCTGGACCCCACAGCATGTTCTTTTGTTACACAAATGCCCTCTTCTCTGCTCCCCAAACATCCTGAAGCACACCATCTTTTAGTTAGGGTATTTCTCAAAAACTTCTGAAATTTCCATCTAGGACTGAACAAAAGCATCATCAGATGACAGCTCCCATGTATTTAGAATCAGAGGTAACTTTTCTATCTGCATCAGAATGATCATTAACCAGTTTTGGGTTAATTAGTGGAGATAGTTCATACCTTCATGATTACACCACTGATCCACAGTGCAGTTTAACTCCCACTACAACAAATCCAATTTAAGTATGGCTTATTAAAGCAGGGAGGCCTGAACACAATCCTCCAGCCTCTGAGGATTTATTCTTTAATTGCATGTTTGTTCTGTTTCATTACTTGTTGGACCTCATTAGACATGGAACACAAGATCTTGCTTCTACAAATCCTCTGCTTGTTCTCAGGGCCACAGGGCACCATTCCTGAGAGGCTCCAAGGGATCCTGCCTGAGAGCAGCGCTCTGTGTGTGTGACAGAGATGGGTGAGGGAGTGAGGATTACAAATTACTGTTTTCTGCCTTTTCTGTAGGATAAGCTGCTTCCCTGAGGGCAGGGACTCAAGCTGATGCCCCACATCTTCACAGTAGCCAAGGTTTAAGCTATTTTTACTCACTCTACTTTCTTCAGCTTTTCCATTTTGGAAAACAGGTCCATCACCCTCTTCACTTCTGGGTCCCGTATGCGATTGCCCTGCAAGCTGCACACGGATTCATTCTCATTAGTGTCCCAAGGAAGCAATGGTTGATTTGATGGTCGTTGCCACAACACACTCACTTTATTTCCTCAAGCTGAAGGCACTGTGATGCAGCCTGGACCAAGCTGGTCATCCCCTCAGCTGTGATGCTCCCCCCTGTCAGCCTGGAAAGAGGAAGGATCACTCAAAACAAGCAAAAGGGGGTTTTTTGGGGGGGATTTTTTTTAGGATTTGCTACAATCCCCTGCAGCACATGGCAAGCCTGTCTCAGACCTGTGCCTGCACTGTGTGCCCAGCACACAGACACAGAAGGCACAGAGGCAGCAGTCTGGCTCTGCCACCCACAACCAACTTCACACTCCTTTTTCCAGCAGGGCAGCACAAAACGAGAGCCACACGTGTCTGTGCTGCTCTGTGCAGCACTGTCACCCTCATGCACTGCACAGATCAGCCTGGGGTGAGCCAATGTCACTGAATTACAGAGGACAGACAGGAAGGGAGAAGGCACTGGTGTTACAAGCAAGGACTTACTCAAGTTTCTTCAGGGTCCCCATTCCTTGCAAGGCCTTTGAAAGAGCAGCAGCAAAGTTATCACCACATCTCCTGCTACGAAAGCTGAAATGTGAAGAAAAGGAGAAAAAGACAAACACATCAAAAGCTGAGATTCTCATTTGCTTCATTCACCCTTCCATTGCATTGAGAAGATGCCTATCATCTTCCCTCTTATCTACTGCATTAACTGGCCTACAAAAATACAGTCAGGATGGATTATCACCTTATTATCCTTCAATCACTCAAATTCATTGTTTCATACATTTCTGCAGTACTGAATTTATGCTGTTCAGATCAAATTTTCTCACATCACCTCTCTTTCTCTCTTCTAGAACAAATGTGAGGTTTGACCTTCCAATCCCTTAACCCTTCTCCCCACCCACCAGTTCAGAGCACTCATTGTGCTTACCTCAAGTGTTCCACATTTTTACAGCCAGACAGAACCTCCAAACAGTCAGTGTCCACAAGACATCCTGCAAAATCCAAACAAATCAAATCCTGGCCCGAGTTTATGACAAAAACCAAAGCCGACATGTCCAGCATTGTCAGTCTGAAGTTTTTAAACTCGTACTTGAAATTCAGCAGGTTCCCAATGTGCTGGGCTATTTCGAGGTTTTGTGTTTCAAAGGTGCAGTGGCAGAGCTCAAGGACCTTAGGCCCTGACAGATGAGTGGCTGCCAGTTTCTTGAGAGACTGCAGGATCACATCCTGCTTTTCCTGCACCCAAGCTTCATCTTGCTCTGCCAGCAGCATGAGAAATGTCCTACACTCTCTTGACGACAAACCCGAGAGAAATATGTGAAAACTCTCCATAAACTCAGTCTTTGTCTCATTTTTTGAAGTCCACTTCGACTTCAGGAAGAATTTCTTCTTCAAGTGGTTCTTGTCCACCCTCCTACTCACCATGAGACACAGTGCTGCAAAAAACTCCTGCAAGCTCAGGTGCACAAAGGCATAGCCAACCTCTGGGCAAGTGCCACTCGTCTTCACCTCAAAGACAGTCAGCAATCCATGCAACAAAGCAAATTCCTTCACGTCCTCGGGAATATCACCAACATAAAATACAAGTTTCTTCTCTTCCAGGCCTCTCAGTGCAAGATCAAACAGACCCAAAATGGCCTTTTTGTTACAGTTCAGCTGAGTCTCCTCATCACCTGCACAGTCTCCTTGCTGCTTGTTTAGGAAGATGAGAAACATCTTGATATAAAACTGTGTCATAGTCTGAGGAAGCTCCACGCTCATCTGGTGTTTAAGGAGCAAATACTCCAAGCAGATGCACACAATGTTACACAGAGCAGGGATGAGGCACATGCTGAGGAGTTTGGTGTTGTTCTTCACGTGGGCAATGGCTTGTTCTCTGCAGGAATGCTGACAAAAATAGTGGCTAACATATTCCTCAACCTTCTCGTGGTCAAATCCCCAAATCTCTGCCAGCACACCTACTGTATACAATAAAAATCCAGGTAGCCTCTTAGGTCGGCTGGTGACCAACACTGTGCAACCAGGCAGGAGCTTCCCATGACAGAGGTCTGCAAAGAGCTGGGATATGGACACAGGGCAGGTAAGAGCTGGGCCTCCCTTAGAGGAGGATGACACATCCATGTTAGCTGCAAACTCATCCAGCCCATCAAAGATGATCAGAGTCTGCTGGGCACTCTCCAGGAGGCCCTGGAACACTGCATCAGGGCTGTCCTCTGGCCGAAGGAACATGTCAAACAAAAGCTCCTTCAGCGTCAATTTTCTTTTTAACAAATTCAGCTGCCGAAACTCAAACAGGAAAGTGAAGAGAAACTGAGGTAGGACACCTTCTGCCCATTTCTGACAAATCCTGTGCATCAGCCTGGTCTTGCCTGTGCCTGGTTTGCCAAACAAAAAGACCACCTTTGTCGTGTGCGATGGGGCCTCGCTACAAAGCAGATCTGACACTTTCACGGCTGTGTCTGCACATTCCTCTGGCTCAGGAGCACCTGCCATGTCCCCCCGGGGTCTCTCTGCTCTCTCTTTAAACAACCTGGGGGCTTTGCTCTGACGGATGACAACGTTGACAAAGGTTTGGTTAAAAGGCAGTGGCTGTGTTTGTTCTTCTGCTCCTGCTTCTCTCCTGCTTCCGTATCTCTGGAGGATAGAGTTGATGAGGAGATGCTGGTACTTCACAGATGAATCTAAGAGAGAAGACAAGAGAGGGGCTATGAGGGTGAAAATGTTAGTCGTGACAGATCCAAAATACTACCACTTGGAGAAGCAATGGCCCTGCTCAGAGGTTGCTGGGTAGAAATGACAAATTTTTAACTCCTGAAAATGACCAATAACTTTTCCTAATTTTTCACAGGGGCCAAAGAAGAACAACATTCAGGAAAAAGATGAAACAGCTTTATATGACAACTAAATCTTACTATCTCTAAGATGAGAATTAGGCATTTGTGTATTATTTCCTGTTCACTAGCTCCCTCTTCACCCATGCTGGCCTCTTAATGCTGGAAGTTGATTTCCTGGGCATTTCTGCAAAGATATTAAATATATCCTTTTCTCAGAGGGAAGCCCAGCACAGCTTCTGGAATATCCACATACCCAATCGTTGCTGTTTGGCATCCTTGTCACTCCCAGAGCTGCTGCAACGGTGACGGCGAGCAGACCCTGGAAATGGAAAGGTCAGAACCATGTCAAGAGAGCATTTTGAATGGCAGCAATTAAAGCTGGGCAAGACTCTCCAGAAAAGCATTTGGGGAGCTGAAGAGGAAAAATTGGACAGACAAAACTATTTGTAAAATCAGGCTGAGATTAAAGAATTGTTTTTTCTGAGATGGGCCACAAGCACCTCCCTTGGGTCTTTTTGTAGGCTGGATGATGTGCCTGCCTCGCTTTGAACAGGGGAACTGCTTTGATATCCTGGAGAATGTGGCAGGGAATATCTGTTTCTGGGAAATGCAGGGCCTACAGATTCCTGAGGTTGTTTATAGTGGTATATTTCCTGTTTTTTATGGTGCACTGTCAGATGGGAAGAATGGATAGAGCTGAGAGAGGCCCATGTCTTTCTTAACTGGTCTTAGTAACTTCAGCACTATTTTCAAATTTCCATTCCAGCAGCAACTAGCAAGATGGACTCACTAGGACACCACAGAAGCTGGCAGCAGTCTGAATGTCCTGAATGGTTCACTTTTTTCTTCTTATTCTCAAGATCTTAAACCTGCAGGTGACACACAGGGCAGTGTAGTGTGACTTTTGCAGCGCTGTGACTCAGAAGTCTCTGAGCAAAAAGCAGAGGCAAAAGTGTCTCTTCATGATCTGCACCAGCTAGGAAAGTCTCCCTTCCAAATTCACCCCTGAAGAAAACCCTACTATCTGTTCTCTTAAGCTCCTATTCTGACAACTCTGGACTGGTTTCTGCTTGATCAATGCCTGAATAGTTTTTCTGTTCTCCCTTTAAAAACCAAACCAACTTCCTTCACCTACCAATGAGCTGACCACAGTAAAATGGCTTTTGTAGATTGGTGGAAGATTCCTGCAGAGAAATTAAAATGAGTGGGTTCCTTAGCAGGGAGTCAGCAAGGCTTTTCTGAAATTCAGGAAGAGAAAATAAAACAAGGGAGGTTCACGTGCAAAGCACAAAGAAAAGAACAATGAAACGTGAAGTTGCAGTGGCTTCTCCACACCTTGCCAGGGCTGAGGGTCAATACCTGGGACATTTGGAGCATGAGGCCATGAGCAGAGAAGATAAACTCCACGAGCACAGTGTCCCAGGGTGTGCTCCAGCCTTACCTTTTGGCACAGGTGATCGAGCTCTCATATCTGTGTCTGCTTCTTCTGTCTGGCTGAAGTTACCTAAAGGAGTTGAATGGAAAATCAATTATGGTTAGTGTGAGCATTCTGCTCTTGAAATTTGGAGTGAGGCTGGCCAGAGACAAAGGGCAAGCACTTTGCAATGCAGACAGTGGCACAAACCAAGACTCAGTACAAGGGATGCAAACATCCAGGTTTTGTGGTCCCCATCTGATCTTTTCCTTCCAGATTACTCTATAGTAAAGGTAATTTTGCTCTCAAGACAGAAGAAAAACAACTTTACTCTCTGATACAAACAAACTTGGAGTATGGGCAACTTTAGGTGATCTAAAACCACATTGTGGCCCAAAAGGGAAGCCCTACTTTCCCTGCAAAGAAGGGTTTTCTGTGAATAAACCACTGGCAGAGTCATGAGTCCAGTCAAGAGCCTTTTCTGACTCACTGCATAGCCCAAAGCTGCCACAAAACCCCCTCAGCACAGCCAGAAGCAATTCACTTTCAGAAGGATTAGTGATGCTCAGCTGTCACCACAGAAGTTAAACCATTATAAGCCAGCTCCAAAACCTTAAGGGACATCTTCTTTTATAGCATGTCACAGTATCAAAAGGCTGAAAACTATTTCAGCTTCAGTCCTGAGGGAAATCCTCCAGCATTCTCTGTTGGTTGTCTGGCCTTTGCCCTGTTTCATCCCAGCCAAAGTAGCTGCTGCTGCTGCACTTGGGTTCAAAGGCTGCATCCGCCCAGCTGATGTAACCAGTAAGGCTTCCTGCAAGCCCACAAGTGTGTGAAAGACAGTACCACTGAGAAGGACTCATCCTGTAAGACTTCCTGCAGAAGAGAAGAATTAATCACCAGATAAAGCAACCCACTAGAGCAGAGGCACAGCTTAGCTGGTGCCACACCCCTCCCAAGGCAGAGCGTGCACACTCTGTGTAGTTTGTAAGCTAACACACCCTAACTGATCGTGGTCCCTATGAATTGCCTCATTTTCTTCTAAAGCCACTGCCTCTGATAATGAGAAATATGGAGAAGTGTTTTCAGTGGTTATTTTAAGACTTCCGTATTCCTTGCCTTTCTTGATCAGGAAATTCTAAAAAAATAACAATTAAAAGTCCACAGAAGAGATTGGAATCTTTTCTCCTTCAATTAAATCCACCCAAAAATTGTATCTCAGCTTTATTTGAGGTGGGGGTGCACACTTTTTATTGGCTTCATCTGTTAATGTCAGGGGGTTTTTACCTCAAATTACATTTCTAAGCCAGAAGTTGTGCTTCCAAGGAAAACAAAGCCATGCAAGGGAGGGCACTGGTGCTCCCACTGCCTAGACTGGGCAATGGTAATGGGTGGCCAAGGCATTGGCTGTGTTTGGTCAGGGGAATCTGGCCTGACCTCTCTTACCTTCGCCCACAGAGCTCATGAGCAGGACCTCCAGATCCAGGGGCAGGTCACATTCCATGCAGACAGACTGTGCAAAGTGGCTCCAGGCAGCAGGACCAGCCTCCTCCAGCAGCTCAAGGAGCAGTGAGATTTTATGTCTGGGGTTGGTGATGGCACCCAGGCTGCCCAGGGCTGCCTCGGGGATGAAGTGCTGGGAGGTGGTGAGCAGCCAGTCGGGACAGTGAGCGAGGAGCTCCATGAGCTGGGGACGGGCTCTTGCTACAGCTGCTTGCAGGTCTCGGTCCTCATTCTGAAACGGGGGCTGGAGGGATGAAGACCAAGGGTAGCAATGGACACAGGAGCAAGAGATGTTCACCCACACAGCCCTGCATGGACTGATCTGCTTTTCAACCCCTTGGCCTAACCCAGAATTTCTTACCCTTAGTCCCGAGTTCAGAACAGAGATTTGAGCCCAGTCACAGGGGTGCAAGGACAGCAGTCCTTGCCTGCACAGTGCCTGACAGCAGGACTGTGAAGGACAGGGGCAACCCATAGGACAGTCTGGCACCAGCCAAGGAGAAGCTGTTGACATCTGTATTGCTGCAGATAACAAATATAACATCCCAGGCATCTCTCACATATACCAGGATCTCTGGGGACGCCAGGGATGTTTTTGTTACTGTTCAAGAGTGCTTACACAGAGTCAAAGCCTTTTCTGCTTCTCATAACACCCTACCAACCAATAGGCTGGGGATGCACAAGGAGTTGGGAGGGAACACAGGACAGCTGACTTGAACTGGCCATGACATTGTGCTCAGAACACAAAGCTGGGGTAAGAAGGAAGAAGGCAGGGAGTTAGAGTGATGTTTGTCTTCCCAGATCACCATTATGTATGATGGAGCCCTGTTTTCCTGGAGATGGCAGAACACTTGCTTGCCCATGAGAAGCTGTGAATGAATTCCTTGTTTTGCTTTCCTTGTGTGTGCAGCTTTTGCTTTACTTGTTCAGCTGTTTAGCAATTCACAAGTGTGTGCAGGACCCCCCTGCACAAAGGGCTCAGACAGCTGTTCTTGCTGCTCACTTTGTGGGGATGAGCAACTAATTTCTGCTTTGGTGACAACATCACCTCCGTTCCCACTCCCTTCCCACAAAGCCACACACATGATCTCCTACCTGCATCGTTGTGGAATCAGTCTCCTTCCAGCTGTCAAGTGCAAAGGTGGCTTCTGTTCCATATTCTGAGAGAGAATTGATCTGCTGGAGGCAGTCTCAGCACACGAACACACCCCAATATATGGGACATACCTCACTTGGTGCAGATGCCTGGGGATAACAACAACAGAGCTTGGTGTAGACCTGCCAGGCCATGGCAATTACACAGGTCACAAATCTAGAAGCTCTGTGTTTAATCCAAGGGTCAGCTATGATGCTTTTCTTCTCTTCTCACTCAATCCAGCACCAAAACATCAGAACCAGCAGTGACCACAAAGTTTTGACATTTGAAGATTCACTCCTGGTCTCATGAAAACGCAGGACTGAGCCTTGTGCCCTAGGATGCAAGTGAAGACAGCTTTAGAGGAACACTTTGTGGGAATCACAGCTTTCCTGGTGTCACTGCCTGATTTGAGCTGGGCTATGCCACTCTGCTGCTGTCAGCCCCTCTGTGCATGCTGGTGCAGCATCTTGCTCAAGTTGGGCAGTCAGTCACACCAGAAAAACTGTGAAAAGCTGATCCTCTGAGAATACACAGCTCTCACAAAAGAGCTCCAAGTGTAGGGTGCTGAAAATTCCCCCAGTGCCAGCTCCCTCTCAGCAGAAAGGGCAAAGGGAAATGTCACCCAGCTGTGCACCAGGCAGTAGTTGGTGTCCAGCCACCCCTACCACAGGGAAAGGGAAGAGGAAAGCAATCACTGTCCCATCAAGAACAAGAGACCTAACAAAGCCATATTAAATACATAAATAAATGAATAAAATCAGCCCTTAATGCCCTGAGAGCCATTCAGGCAAGGAGTAGACTCATACAAATTAACGAAAGACTCACATTCCAGAACAAAACAAAACTGAAAAGCTGGGTGGAAGCCCAGCCACACTGCACAGCTCCTATACTACTGCTCTGCTCAATAAAACCATCAGGAATGACTTGCAGTTATCTTCAATAAAATACTTCTGATCCCAAAATAAAGCACAAAAAGGTGCCAAGAAAAGCCAGAAAACTTCTGATCCTTGCCCTTCAAATACAAAACTATCTTTAGCATACTTAGCAAAACTTAACCTCCCCTCCCCAACTTGGCATTCACACTGGTCCCAGCCGCAAAAAAAAACTTAACCAAAATGTGAAACTCCCTGTTGCAAATATACCAACTTCTTGCCTGCTCTGAGGACACACAGTATTTACCAGAAGCCCAGAAGCAGAGTAGCAGCACCAAAACCAGTGTGGAGGTCACCAAACAACAAAGCTGGAGGACAATATTCACTGCCTGGTTTTCCCCATGTGCTAACCCACCACTGTCCCGAGACACAAAGCCCCTCCGTGGCTTTCAGGAACTAATGAACAAAAGATTGAGCAAAATGAAAGCAATATCGGCCAGGAATTCCCCTACTGAAATGCATCTTCAGTAAAAACAAAGAAATGAGTAAAAATATCCAGTCAGAGGAAGGGTAACAGCCTAGCTTAAAATCTGTATCTAGGTCATAATTTAGGTAAAGCATTTGAGGAGTGGTGTAAATAAATGGTACCCAGGGATAAACACTAACCTCTGACTTGGTTTTGGTTAAGGCACTTGCAATGAGCATATTTCTATTTACATGTATAAATCTGATTATTGTGGCACATGGGGACATATTTCATTACCTCTTCCATTATATCTAAGAGGAAAAAACAAGTTGCTTTTCCTTTGGAATAAGGACAAGGTTTAAGTGATAATGTAGCAGATATGAGTAATTAGATAAAGGATCCCATGTCTAGATAGAGCTGTGTGTGCAGAGATCTCCAGATCTAATCAGATGGGTAACAAAAAACAATGACATGTTATTAATATTTCTCTGAAGGCCAGGGAAGCTGCACTGGAAAATCAGATGGAGTCCCAGAGAAGGCAAAGATGGCCCACGGTGCTGTGCCATAATTCACTTATGAGAGGAAAAAAAAAAGTGAAAATCCAGCAACACCCGTGTCTCTGGACAAAAACAAACTCTGGTTGTCCTGCCTTGAGCACTGTGCTGCGAGTGGGGAGAGCTCTGGAGAGCCGGGGGTGGATGGAGGGAGCAATGGTGACACCAGCCAGGCTCTGCCCCACTTTGTCACCTCCTGAGCCGGCTCTAGCCCACCTTGTGCCTGGGAAGCACAAGTCACCTGTTCTGCTAAAGTTTGGAGTCGGCCACCTCGGAGGTGTTTTCCAGCGCTCATGATTTCATTCTCCATCCCGGCTTTTCGCATAGGACACGAACATCTAAGTGCTGGGGAGCAGAGCCAGACCTCCAGCCCTGCAAACCCTCGTACCCCGGCACGACCCCTGGCCCCGCCCGTCCCCGGGATGCCCAGCGCGATGTCCCGCGGTCCCGATGTCCCAATATCCCGGGGTCCCGATGTCCCCATGTCCCGGGGTCCCCGTGTCCCCGCTCACCTGGCCCCGCCGTGTCCGCTGCTGCCAGCCCGGGACAGCGCCGCGCCCGAAAGCGAAACAGCAGCGGAGCGGCTCTGCCGGGAAAACACGTGAGGCTGGAGCCGGGCTGCAGGGGAGGGAGGAGAGGCAGCCGAGGTGTTATTGCTTCCCTCCTGGAATCATTTAGTATATAAAGACCTCTAACATCCTTGAGCAAGATCCTTTCCCAGCTCCACTGCTCTCGTTATCCCCCGATGGAAGGGCAGCCCAGCCCACTCCCCACTGAACAGCACCCTCCAGGGTAAGGCAGCCCCTTGGGTGCTTTTTTTCTGCTATTTCCTTTTTATTAAAGGATAATGGGATGTCATTTAAGACAAGCAGAGGGCTGTGGCTTGGTGGAAGCCAGGTCCCCATGGTCCTTAGCAGACATTGCTGTGCAGGGAGAGAAAACATCCCCTGAGCACTGGTGGCTTTGGAACAGGAGGGAAGGACTTGGCTGGCACTGAAAGAGCTGGCACTGAAACAGCTGGCAGAGTCAGAGATGGGAACAGGGTGAGAAGGGAGGTAGAAAACTGCCCACCACACCACTTCCAGTCCACAGTCACACCACAGCATCACACCCTTGGTAGCCTGTGGCTCCTGCTGTCTTCACAGCTGGGTCAGACCTTCCTGCCACGGAGCCACTGCCTGGGCACAGGGACCACTGAAGGGATGTTCAGCCCAGCAGTCACACAGAACAAGGAGGGGCCCCTGGTGTTGTGGGTGAGAGAGGAGCAGGTCGGAGGGACCTGGCTTAGATCCATGGTAATGCAGGGGGAGCAATCACCATGCTCAAGGAGCTCAGGAAACAGCCCATCCTGCTACCAGCCTCTTTCTGGGAGAAGTTTAATGCTTGTATACTGCTCTGTGGTGGAGGACCACATCATCTCTACCTTTGTGTTGTAGTTGATAGCCTGAAATGTATCTTTTCCCATCTTTTAGTTGTAATTCCCCCCCAGCTTCTCTTTCTCCTGTTTACCTGGCGTCAAGTTACCATGGTTACTGAAGTTTCTCTCCTCAGCCCCACGGCGAGAGGCCGGGTAGAGTAAAGAGAGGACCCCGCTGGCATTTCCAGCTGCTTGAAGTTTCTTTAGCCCAGGAAAGCACGGGGTTGGGAAAAGAGAACTCTTCTTTCCAACACGGAAGTTTGTAACTTTTTCCTGTCCCAGAATGCCTCTAAACTATGGAAGCTGAGAGGGCATGCTTACCTTGCCTTCCCTTTCTTTCCCCCCTGTGTTGCCAGGAAACCAGGCCCCCCCTCTCTCCCCCTCTGCCCCTCTGTATAGAATACTCCCACACCTTTGTGGGCATTTGAAGAAGTTGGTGTCTGTTATTTTTTATCTTGGCGTGTGTAACCTTGATTTGTAGAAAGTTTGTAAGATGTACTAACTGAGAAAATAATTGGTTCCCTCTCTGATGTTCCCTCCCTCCGAGAAACCCTGTTAAAAGAGACCCCCCCAGACCCCAAATCCTTTGTCTCTCATCCTTTGGATTCCCCTTCACAGAAATAAACTGTGGAATGCAAACCAGAGAGAGAGTCCCCCCCTGATTTCTTTACTCGCTCTATAGACTTGGATTCTTGAAGAAAATCAGTGAACCCCACAAACATATGCTGGCTCAAAACTCGAGTGAAGAGAAACCTCATCACTGAGCTAGCCGGGCCACACTCAAGAAGATCGAGTCACCTTTGTTAATGTGATCACTAATACAGGTGTTGGATTTGTCATCCAAGATCTCCTCCAAGTGAAAATGCAAACCGAAATCTCAAAAAAAAAAAAAAAAAAGAAGTATGAACTGGTACAGGAAAATAACTGAGCCACTTGAGATAAATTATTGCACTGTAGTAGGAAGGAAAAGGAACTTGCTGCTGGACTAGACAGTTAAACTTTCTCATATAATCTCTTAGGTTTCCTTATAATTTTCATTGCTTTTCTCATCTTTGCCATCACTGTCCCAACAACATGGCCATTATCAGTTTGGAGCTCTACACTGAACCATCAGGGGCTGTAGAGAAATTACCCTGGCCACAAGATCTCTCTGTTATTTTATTGCACTCCAAATTCACATCCCATTTACTTTTTCCAGCCATATCCAGGTCTTTTAGCATTACTGGTTCTGAGCTTACTTGGAGTTTGGTAATATCATTTGACTTGCTGGATTCTGTCAAAATCAGGATGCTCTTGGCAGAAGGGAAACCCAGGATGAGCAGGAAAGATGCTGTATTTCCAAAATGTAGCAACAGAGAGACCAAAAGGTGGCAAAATCCATTTCTGCTGTCTCCTGAGACTGCTAACCCAAAGCCTGAGCACTTCAAGAGCCCAGCCGTGACTCCTAAAAACATAAGCCCCTTAAAGATCCTGGAAAAGTAGCATGGATTGAGGTGCAGACTTCAAAATCTTTGCAGAATAAAGACTCCATGGAAGCACAGTTGCACAGAGCCTAGAACGTTTCTCAGGAAAAGGAAATGAAATTCAATTGAAACTGATTCAAAGCAGCTCATCTTTTAATTGGTTCAGATGCAATTTTTCTGGTTGTACACAAGTTCCTGTGCTCCTCTGTGGAGGGATGAGCTCTACCAACTTTTCTCAAGAAAATTAAGAAGCAAATGACTTGGGAAGCCAAAGTCAAGCTGTACAATTACATATCCCTAAAAAGTGGGGAGAAAACAGAAAATATTATATTAGTTCATGCCACAATCCCAAGAGGGCTTTGAGAGCTGAGTAGTTCTGAGCTCTGCTTACCTTTCTGGTGATGATCTCAGGATTTATGATATCAAAGAGATCAAGCCTTTTGCTGTTCATCAGTGAAGTCAGAGCTGATCCAATACCTGTGGAGCCAGCAAACCCATCAGTTACAGGGATGCCCATCCTGGCTTGCTGCTCATCGTGTGCTGCCTGTTGCCAAAAGCTAATTGTGCCTCAATGTCCCATGACCTTCAGCCTGACAGAAAACTCACTTTTCCCTTCTCCCAGCCATTTGCACAGGGTTCCTCATTCCCTAAGTGTATCCAGCAGAATTTAATATATTAATGTGGTTCCCTCTCCTTCCTAGTTGCCAGTGTTATTGATGTATTTTTTCAGTGCTCAGGTTTAGGTAGTTTATGGAGCAGGCTGGCACTTCCCCAAATGAAAACTCACTTGAAGTTACTTCTGGAATGCCAGCAACCAAGATCATATTCTTCAGGAAGCTTTGTATGGATGGGTCCTCCTGAAAATCAGAAAATTCATACAAAAATGCTTTAAAAGACATTGCTTAGCCTCAAATGGCTTAGAGAATACTTTCTGTAGGACTTACCCCACTTGGATCAGCTATGCATTTAAACACTTTAATCTCGACACTGAAGGAAAAGAGGGAAAAAGGGGAAGAAAAGTCACTAAGTGCTGCAGGGATCCTCTTTTTGTGCTGTTCTTAAACATGGGCCAAAAGAGACAACTCTCAGGAGAGCACAGTACCAACCTGGAGTCCACAGGCTGCAAAATGAGTTTCTTTTCTGCATAGGTAGCTTGGATAGTGGCTGTGATTTCCTGCAGAGACAACAGCAGGGTTCAGGCATAGCCTCATAGCAAGGAGCTGCATTTGGATCTTTTGGGTTGTTTTCTAGGAGCCAGAGTTCAGTATCCTTTTGGCTTTACCTCCAAGAAAGCCAAAAGAGCACTTTTCTTCTCCACCTGAATGAAATAAACCCCCCCTCATGCCCACAGTCTCTGGGGCTCCTGGACTTTTGCTATTTTGTAAATCCTGCATAAGGATGGAAATGGCTGTGGAAGGTATTGTTTCCCAATGACATCCATCTCAACATCTGACTGGATGTAGAGGGAATAGCCTCAGGGTAGGCAGGGCTGCCACAGGTAGTCAATCCAGTATAAACCGGATTAAAAAAAGAGTAAGCAATCTCTGAATTCCTGCCATTTCAGGCCATCGTCTTGCTGTTGTCTGAATATAAACATTAATTTAAGAGGAACAGCTTGTGATGTAGTTGCAGGTCACAACCAGGAGCAGATTTCATCCTAGGAGCCACAATTTTGAGGACCACTTCTAGTCCAGTGCTTCTGCAATCCTTGGAATATATTTCAAGATACCACTTGGGGCACAAGAAACAGCCATACATATTTCCTTTAACACCCTGCAAACATGGGATACTTGCTGAGGGAACTATTCTCAGCTGTGGTTTAACCTTTCAAATCGAGTGTAGCCAACCCTCAGGCAAGGATTTGGGTTGGTTTTGTGCCTGTCTCAGCCCTCAGCTATAAGACTGGAAACCACACTTCTTTCCTGTGATGATAACCATGGCAGAAAAGCTGTTAGCATTTCCTTTCTCCACTCCCTTAGATTCACTATAAAGCATTTTGTGGTGAAACACAGTGTAATCAGGACCCTTCATACAGGCACACACAGAGGAAAAGGTTATATTTTGAGCTTCACATTCTTCAGAGCTCTCTATCTCCATTTCTGACACAGCTATAACCCTTAGTGGGGATCTGAGCTAGAATTTGGGTACAAGGAGGGTTCAAAATAAATACATTCCCATGGTGCCTTCATTCTCTCCTGGAATAACTCACTGGCACTACCTTGTGTCAAATAAATGTTAATGGGGGCTCATCAGAGCTCTCTGCTGCTTGCACACCAGTAGTGGGCTGGCCTAATGAGGGGGGATTGAGCCAACATGGTCACTACCATCATTTCCAGCTTCAAATGTCTAAGGAACAGATGGCAGTGTTAAAAAAAAATGATCTGCCTTCTCTACCTCCTGTGGTTTATGCACCCACCCTTCCCAAAGGGCTCCCTGTCATTGCTGTCCCTGCACACCAGGAAAGGTCCTGACTTGGGACAGAGCCTGTCCCAAGGTGTCCATGCTCAGGAGGTGCAAGAACTGACCTTCTCCATGTACAGAGACACCAGGGGCTCTTCTCCTGCGAGCAGGATGCTGACCTCCACTGCCACCAAGGACCTCACCACTGTCCCCTCAGGCTGAAGAGAAATCTGGGGCTGGGTGAGACTCCACACCTTGGCCACAGAGTCATTGTAGGAGGTTCCTTGAAAAATCTGGTCAAGTAAAGAGCAACAGGCCAGTCAGGTTTTTTCCACACCAATTTCATGCCAACTTGTCACACACCAATTTCATGCCAACTTGTCACACAGCTGCATTCCTGTTGCAGTCCCCAGTTCTTCCTCCTGCTCACACAAGCCAAGTATCTCAGCCAGGTTTCAAGGAAACTGTGCCAGCATAGAAGATGGAGAAATCCTCCTTGCAAACCACAACTGCTTCTCCATCAGCCTCTCTTTTTCTCCCTCTGGCCCACCCAAGATTCACATTGCCAAGGGAAGGACCCAGGTTGTTACAGTACAACAGAATCCATTTGAAATGTCCTCATTTGGCATGCAATGCTCTGAGTGAGACAAAAAGTTACCATCTGCACTGCCTTCCGCTGCTCTTCTGTGTCTTCCATCTCAAACAGCTCCTTCAGAAACAAACCAGAAAAACAAAAGGCAAGGTTATGGCTACCCTTGGTGCAGGCTGGACAGGCCAGAGCACTGTGCCCAGTGCAGGCTGTGGCTGAGCTCCCCCAGGTCCCACCCTTTTTTCCATCTCTGTCATCCCCCAGAAAATCACATCCCTTTACAATTCAACAGACAATTTTCTATCAGCTGCTGTTATCACTCCAAGGAATAACACTGCCTGGGAGCACATTCTTGATAAGAGCCCAGCAGTTCCAGGATCACACGTAGTGACTGAGTGTAGATTTCTCTCTTCTACAGAAACCAGCTCTTACCAAAACACAGTATTTAGTGAATGTTTCACTTTTGCCCCAAAATACAATGTATGAGGCAAGGAGAGCACTGCTCTGGGCATCACCTGCAATTTCTCCCCTCTGAGGTTCAGCAGCAGCCGCCCATCTAAGAAAGCTGCTGCAGCCAGAGAGCTGAGGCTGTGCTCGGACAGCCAGAAGTAGAGCATTCGGGACTCGGTCAGCAGCGACGGGGAGAACACAGAGTCACTGAGCACGCTGGAGCTGTTCTTGTACAGGACAAGGCCCTGTAAAGGAAAACAAGCAAGCAGCAGGAGACAGGACAAAGGGTCAACACCTGCATTGCCATGGCAAGGCAAATGCTGGACACAGCAGGGAGCAAGTTGGCATCAGCTCAGGCTGCAGTGCCATGGCACAGCCTCAAAGAACCAGCCCCTGCAAGCCCTCCAGAAAACACCTGGTGCCTGGGCAGCCTGGGTTACTGTACCTTGTGGTGGGATTCTATGTAGCTTGCTTTTATCACAGAGTCTGATGCGAGGGAGATATCAACAACGATGTCCTTATCCCGGACAAAATTGGCTGCAGGAAGAGAACACAAAAACCTCACACCACAAACAGGACCTCGAGCAGAGCTTGTGACAGTCGCTTTTTGGTGCAGGTGGTGACAGGAACAGCTTATGAAAGAACAGGGGTGGGACAGAGGTTCCCACTCCTCTGAATGCTAGCACTGATCCTGCTACAGCTCACTGATTTTTCACTGGGAAATTGGGATAGTTACGCTCAGTTTTACATTCCATTCCTTTTCCCTGATATTTGGGACTGGGAAAATCTCCAGATGCTGGACTGTCTCATCCCTAATACTGCAGTGCATGCTCCTGTTCTACCTAACATTGGTCCTGCAGTATCCTGCACAGCTGATCAGTAGATACTAAAGAACTTCCCTATGAATTGAAATGTTTTTGAATCTGTGTAATCACCCTAAAAGATCAACCTGATGCAGAAAAATCCAAACACAACATCACTAAGGTTTATTTTGCTGCTGTCTGAGGGCTTGGGATCCCATACACATTTTTGAAGGGCATTTTTGATAGATGTGGCTACCGCTCTGCCAGGGCTCGAACATTAAAAGCTGCACATAAAAAAAGAAAGCAGAAAAAGCAAGAATATTTACCTGCTAAATCAAGTATAAAATTGGTCAGCGTCTGAGCAACAGCATTTATTTCCTTGCACACCTACATGAGGAAAAGAGGGGAAAAATTTAGGGGAAGGGGTAGGATTTTGGATTGTAGAACAGAGCTGAGCCTCACTGAGATCTTGTTGGTCAGAGTCCAGCAGCCTCAGGGTCAGCAACACCTCTCACTTTTCCCAAGCTGCTTTTTTTTTTTTTTTTTTTTTTTTGTGGACTCAATTTATTTGACTCATTTTTAATCAGCTCTAACATTACACTGCTACTGTCTCATGGGCAAGAAAAGTGTTCGGCATACAAAGATAAAGAGAGCTTTCCCCTGTTGACAGGCTGAGCTTACCTCCCTCTTGAGGACAAGCTTCAGAGTGAAGGAGATGAAATCTGTGAAGAGCTGCTTCAGCCAGCCAGGTCTGTGTAAGACAGGGAGCACAGTCAAGGACCACCCAAAGTCTGCACATTTGGGTGGGTGGCATTTGGGGACCAGCAGGGGGACAATAAATCTCGATTTTGAAAGGGGTCAGACTCACTGCTTGTCTCCTTGGAGGTGAAGTGTGAGTTTGTGGAAAGTCAGGTAGCAGTCTGAGGCATCAGGAGCCACTTGGTCCTTTTGGCAGACTGCATGGGATGAAAGGAAAAAGGGGGGGGAAATAATAGCCAATTTGTTACTGAGATGAGAAGGACAAGTGCACATTGCAGACACTGCAGGCCTGGAGCAGGGCATCACTTGCAGCGGGCCAGCCAGGGCTCCCCACGTCTCCCAGGGGATGCTTCCAAAAGATTCCAGTGGTGTAGTCGGGGCAGATGGGGCTACCTTGCACCTGGAGGGTTTCTGGCATACCTGCCAGCTGCCCTAGCTGCTGCCAGCAGAGACTCAGCTGTCCCCTAACATGACCCAGGAGTGCCTAGACAGTACATGCAACCCACAAACCAGAGTGGGGAGGGAATTCAGTCACTTTGCAAAAAGTTTGGGTATTGCAGCGTACTTACCCAGATCGATATTTAGCTGGAGGTCAATGGAAGACTCAATTTCAAAATCAACTGAATGAAAAAGCTGCAAGCTGTAATGGCAGAAGAGGGGGCATTTAGGAGCCTGTGCCAGGAGCAGCTTCTCCCTGACAGATGTGATTTTATAACACCTCTCATACCTGTCCTTGCACCTCAGTGGGCCAACCCCCAGCACACCACAGCCCATCTCACATACTCTGGCTTTAGATCGTTGCAAACTGCTGCCTTAGTGGCACTTAGGGGCCTTAACCCCCACCTTTTTATCCACTCAGAGTTTACAGAGCAACAAAAGGGAGAGAAGAAGCCAACTCCTATGCTTTGGCCATCTGGTCTTGTCATGCGAGGTGAGGACAAACAGGCAAAAATCAAGGTGGGGCTTAGAAGCGCTGCTGGAGTACAAAATCCTGTCCCAGGCAGTCCTCAGTGCAGCCATTGCCAGAGACTGAGGAGTGCAGCCCCTCATTTGTGTTTTGTCACGGGTCAGTGCCGCAGGCAGCAGCAGGAGCTGGGCTGTGGCACCCAGCAGCTCCCAGCCCTGGGTACTTACAACCAGGCCCCGGCATAGCCATAGGTCAGGGTCCCTTTGAACAAGGCTGTCACGTTTTTAATGGAGATGTGAATGGCTTTGTCCTCCTTGAGCTCCACCTCACTCCTCTGGATGGACAAGTCATTGACCTGGATGCTAGAAACAAGAGAAATGTAGTTTGTCCCCAACCCAGCGCTGTTTGCAGGGCAGGACAGGTTTATTCCTGAGGAATGGGATCTCTGAGGGACCTGTGCCATACTCTGGAGCTTTTGCAAGTCCCAGGGCCAGGTACAAGGACAGTGACACTTGCTCAGCCTTGGTGCACTGTGCACTGTTTGGATACAAGGCTGGGGAATGCTGTAAGCAGGAAACATGGAACAATGCTTTATTGCAGTGCTGTGTGCAGCCGTGGTCATGGCAGGAAGCCTGTTCTGTGACTACACCACTCAATCTGTGGCCTCAAAATAAAAGCGAGTAACACAGCAGCACCCAGCCTGGTTTGTCACAAAGCAAAGTGACATCCTGCTGACAGGGGTGGCTCTGGCAGCTCTCATTGTGTCCCCTCTGCCTCTCAGTGTGCCTTGGGCACCATATGTCATCAGTGGCCACAGGTACCCCAGCCCACAAGGACATTAGTGCCCATCCCCATTGTCAGAAATGAGCTCTGCACACTGCCTTGCTGGCTGCCCACTCAGTTGGAAAACCAAATAACTCTTAAATAACACATTAGCAGCCTAAACCTTAACAGGCAAATTGTCTGTGAGGCTTAGATCCAAAACTATGTCTTCCCCAGTCCAGACCTTTGCTTTCACCAGGAATTACTGGATCAAGGGTCCCTCCAAGGCCAGTTTCTGGTCCCCTCTCTCCCCCATCACCTCCCAGCACAGAGACAGAGATACTCACTTGCTCAGCCCATAAGCCACACGGCCCAGGATCCTCATGGACCTTTCCCCAGTGATGTTGGGAAATTTGGCGTTTCTGAAGGCTGCTTGAATGACCTGGGCCGTTTCCTGGTTCACTGTCGGAGGAAGAAAATGGCAAAGACATCAAACTGCAATCTCTCCTGGCTGCAAAGCCAGATCCTCACTCTGGATTAAAGCACTACAGAAGTCTTTTACCCAAGGAATTTGCATTAGATTCAGGAAGCACTGGAAGTAGTTTCAGAGTAAATTTAAAAACTTTTAAATCCCTAACTGTAACAGCTGGTGGCAGCAAGGGACGAGAGCGTGTGAGGCTCGACAGCCACCGGTGGGAGCTGTCTCCAGGGAGTCGTGGCCAGCTTTCACACACCTCAGGAGCAGATTTTGGAAAGGTCAAGGCTGTGCTCATCCTTACACCACACAAGCTGTTGACTTTACCCCAGTGCTTTGCTTTGTTGCTGCTTACTTGTATTGCAGTCAGCTCTTGGGTCTATAAAGAAAAAATTCTGAAAAAGTTTCTGTGCCCATTTTCCTAACGTTAGACAGCCCATTCCAGCCTCAGGCACATGCTTGTACAGGACATTTTCCTTCCAGAGATACCCTCTGTTAGTTCAGCCCAGCATGAATACATCTTTCTCTGCAGGTACCACAGTCAGATGGGACATGACAGAGCTGTTCCCACCCTCCACAGAAGAATTAAGTTCCTCCCCCATCTGCAAAGATCCCAAATCCTTGCAAATAAGCCCACAGCAGGAGAGAACCTGTTTCCCCTCCCCCTTCTGCATACCGGCCCCAAGAGATGAGATTGCAATGAGGAGAGAAATCAAACACACATTTTTTCGAGCTCTTTCCTCACGCCAAGCCCCAACAGGAACAACACTAAATCCTTGGGCTGAGAATAATTTTCTAGCTCCTTTGCCTGTTCATGTTTTAACCTGTGCTCCCAGGCAGGTGCTTACACAAGAGAGAAGCAAGAAACTCCCTCACTTGGCTGATGTGCCCCTCTGGGAGGGATGGGGCAGGCACAGCCCCAGGGCACTTACACAGCAATGCCGCGGGCTTGGTCATCCTGCAGACGATCCCTGTGGCTCTGTAGGGGAAGGGCCCAAACTCACAGGCTGCTGCTGCCTGGACAAGCACTAGCAAGATGCTGAAGGTCCCCAGCATCGTCCTGCCAGCCCAGCACATCCTCAGCCGGAGCAGAGAGCGCTGATGAGACCGAGTGGTTCTTGGCGGAGGCAGAGGCTGCTTTCATACCCCCAGCAGAGCCCACTCGAGGCAGGACATGACCTGCTTCCTCCACTTATCAAAACTCATCACACATTTCCTAATCTTCCTATAGCTTCCTTGACACCATTCACGTTGCACGCTGCCTTCCTCCCTCAGCAGGAGTTTGGGCTGCAGGGCTTGGTGCTTCTGCCAAGACTGCTTTAACTCAGGACATGCTCACACCAGGGCGGGTGGAAAAAGCTGGAGGGGGATGGAGAGTGGAAGAGGATAAAGACAAGGGAGCAGCCTCACATGCTGCCTCAAGCTACTTCATAATTTTTTTCCCATGTAGAAATATTCCTTATTTTGTATTCCTGCAGTAATTCCCTAGCAAAGCCCTGTTTGAAAGGCACATCATTCACTGCTCCCCCTTCCACTGATTTTATACACGCTGTGAGGAAACTGAGGCACGCTCCTGGGAAGGGGGTGTTTCCTGTTACCACTGGGTGAACTCACATCTCCCACACCCCTGGAAAGCTCCATGACCACAGACACCATATGTCTGTGGATAACACCACTGGGATGCTTTTTGCCTCTTGTCTGGGTTTGTGAACAATCTGGTTTGCCACCACGCCACTAAGGCAGAGCTTTTCATGCACCCAGACTCTCAGCTGCTGTTTGGGGAACATCAGAGAGCAGTTCACACCTTGTGCACACCTGCCCTGTGTGCCACTGTCCTCCTGCACCTCTGCTGTGCTGCTGAGGCCCATCACGACCCCAAAGCAACCTCCAGCACAAAACAGACTGGGGTTATTTCAGAAAGGAGGCTCACAACAACTCCCCTGAACCTTTTTGCCAGAAAAGACTGAGGGAGAAGGACAGGTGAGAACTTGGCAGTGCTGCAGGAGCAGCCCCAATGCCCTGAGCGAGACGAGGTGCCAGCCTCCCTCCTCTCCCTGGCAGATGCCTCATCCTCCCTGTGCAGGGTGAGCACATTTCCTGCGGGGTCCCCTCTGTCCAGCAACCCCTGCCCTGCCGTGCTGTTTTCTTCCTGAGTTGAGAAAGTGAACGGCCTCGGGTACCCCGGGGAGGCACTCACGGTCACTGACCCTGAGGGAAGCCGAGCATCTGCAGCTTCCTCCGGGCTGCTCCAGGAGAGCAGCGTGGTGGCCATGGACAGACTGCCTGCTGCCAGCCCAAAGGGCTTTATAAATGAACAGCTAACTGCTGGGAACACAACCTACACAGACAGCAGCCGCTTGAGCAGCAGAGCTCCCCCGTGGCATCACTTCAGCTGCCCCAGCATCCCCACTGCCCTGGCCAGGAGAGCTCTTCCCAGGGCAGCTGCACAGAGCACGGACATGTTACAAAAGGACTGGGATTCAAGAGGATTTAACCGTGTAACAGCTCCATTTTCTGTCCTCAGCTCAAGTGAGCACAGCGGCCAGCACCTGGCATAAAGGGAATTCTGCAGGCCCCAAGAGGGCACAGCCACCTCTTCGACCAGGACAGCAATTCACACCTGCATGGGAGAAAGGGAAAACCAGCACTTTGATACAGGGGTATTTGTCACCAGGGTAGATAAAGGCAGAAAAATCCAAGTCCCCAGACCCATTATGCTGGTCCTGGTAGATCCAGGGCATTCACAGCCCCCTTGCAGGCCAGCTCCCCTGCCCCAGCACGGCTGCTCTCAGCAGACAACCAGAGCTCAGAAAAGAACAGGGAACTGCCGGGCATTGACCTCCAGTGGGAACAGGAAAGCTGGAGACTTTCTGCCTACACAAGCAAAAGCATGTGGAACAGAGATGCTGTGAGCATCCTTCGTCCTGGAGTAACCAGGCAGAGGCCAAGGTAGCAGGGGCACCACAGCCCACCCTCCTCCCAGTGCAAGGTCAGGCTAGGACAAGTCAGGTCAAGTTTAAAAGCCTAAGGAAAGGTTAATTTTGGCTAGCAGGAGGCAGGGCAAGCTTTAACCCCCAAAGAAAAGTTAAACACCCAAACTGCAAAGGGGATGCTGGAAGATGTTTTGATAAATATTTGCTGTGTAAGGCTTTTTATGAAGGCCACGCACGCACACATGTACTCACCACCTAGCTGAGGACTGTCCTGTAACTGGGGTTGTTTTTCCCCACGCTGTCCAGGGCAGAGGTACATCACAGTGCCATTAATCTTTGTGCTACATTGACCAAAACAGTTGGTGTTACCCTGCAGATGCTTCCTGAGAGAGCCTTCCAGGTAAGCTGGCTGCACCCGTCAGCAGGATGGGCTCCAGCACCACTGCCAGGATGCACACAGCAGCTCAGCCCTGGGATACCAGTAGGGGCAGCCCAAAGATGGAAGCCCTGCTTCCATCTGTCCTAGACATTTATACAATTGAGACAAATAACATTCAAGTAAGATTTATTTTATAAACCAAATCAATTAAAGCTATGTGATATTTGAATACAGATTTGTGATGCCAAATGAAATTGGTATTACCTGAGCTATTCTCAAAATCTTAGAAAGCAGGAATAACCTGGAATCCACCATCACTCAATAAAGTGAGAGCTCTTAACCTCAAGGAGTCTCCTCAAGTGATGTCCTGACCCCAGGGGAGGGTTGCTTCACTGCAACTCCAAATTCTTCTGGAGCCAACTCAATTCCTTCTCTTCTGTACCAGTATCATCCATAACAACCTCTAAAAAGAAAAAATAGGCTGGCACACACAGGTGGCCCTAACTCAGCCCAGGCTTTTCACAGCTGAGGGTGCCCAGGGCAGCTGGGCTAGAGCTGGAAGTGCAGCCAGCTGTATTTCTGTGACCCTGCACCAGCAAATCCAGACTGAAAGAGCAGCAAATACAATTTTCAGTGCTACTGTAAGAAACTGGGGAGCTTCTTCTGCAGCACAGGCCACTGAGCAGACACAAGACATGAGCCCAGAAGCAGTATTTCCCAGGATTTGTCCAACCCCCCAGGCAGGCAGCTGAACATGAGCTGATCTCAAACCCCTCACCACAGGTTTGAGGGGCTGTCACACCAGAACTGTTCACCCCCATGATATCACCCCATTTGAAATCCACACCACATTACACACTAGCAGGCATTTCAAGAGCTATTCTTATGCAGCAGAAGGGCTGGAGAGAGGTGATGAAGATGCAGTTGGTACATTTGGTAGCACAGTGGGGATGTAGCTGGGATGGCCTCTGGGGAGACACAGTTTGTATGTGCTGCTTGCAAACCCCACCAGAGTCACAGCTAGAAATGGATCACAGGACAAAGACCAGAGGGAGGCTGTAACACTCAGCTGGGCACTTGCACAGCTTTTGGGATGTCCCTGGCTGCTGTGAACAGGGACAGCAGTCAAGCCAGTGCATAAATGAAACAGCTCTTCAGAGAAAAGGGGAAACTACACACAAACAAACACACCATCACCAGCTTATCTGCTCAGCAGCAACCTCATTCTCATGAGATTTACATTCCAGGAGCTGAGGACAGGACCATATCCATAGTTACAAACAGGACTTGAGTGGTTCCTCAAGTAAGCAGCCTGTTAGGAATTTCCACAGCAAGAACAAAAGTGTCTGAGAAAAACAGACTACATTTTTCCCTGACTTACTTCTCAGTGGGGACAGAGAATGGTCTCAGCTAGGAGCAGCTGTCAGAGTGTATCAGGGGAGACAGCAGCAGAGGAACTGGCTTTATCCTGCTGCTCACTTTGCCACCCTGTGGACCTTCAGAGGACTTTCACTGCCACAAGCTGCCTGCTCTCAGGAGCCCTACACAGCACATGCTGAACAGGTTGGGTGCTGCAGCTCACAAGAATGCAAAAAAGCTAAACCAGCAGCAGAATCAGCTTTAAGTGTGAGCCAAGGCAAACTCAGCCTCCTAAACCCACAAGCCTCAAGGCCCCTTCTGGTCTCTCAACTTGTGTCCCAGTAGAGACGACAGTCTTGCTCTGGAAGATTCAAGGCTCATGTTTGCCTTATGTCTAACCTGGAATCTCTCGTTTTCAGGGTCATGCTCACTGGCACCCAGGCTCTATCCCCTTCCTTGCCCTCCCCCTTACATACCTCACTGTTTACACTGACATCCCCCCAAACTGAGCTGCCTCAGTTGTCTCTGCTTGCTCCCAGGGTCTCAGGCAACAAGAGGCATCCACTGGGCAGGGCTCAGGGACAGGGTTAGGGCCACCCCAAACTTCCAGCTCCATAAATGCCAGGCTGGCTTAGTCACAGGTGCTTGGAGCCCTCAGGCAGGCACTGCTCCCTCACATCCCAGTGCTCCAGCCTGGGTACACACCATTAGCAGCTGCCTCTTCAGGATTACACAGGATTTACTTCCACATTATGTGTCCTCTGCTGCTGTCACTGCTCCCCTCCACCCTACTGGCAGAGGTTATATGTTTCACAGTACCATTAAGGAAATGTTCTCTAAGGTCCAGGACTCTGCAGTGGCATTAGCTACACTTCATTAGTTTTTCAACTAATTTTAAACCGATCTGCCTGCTCCTGGAAACAGCAAAAGCTGCAAGACAACATATGTTTTGCTGTCTCTGATAAATTGTCAGACTAGAGATTTCACAAGTAATCCAGCACTATGTGCTCATTAACTTAACCATATCAAACCAGTTTATTTCTGGCTGCCAGGAACTGCTCTCTCCTGCTAAAACTGAGCACAGGCACAGCTCGGTTAAATTTAGGCACTTTGCCAAGATACCTGAGTGATGGTTTGCTGCACACTGAGGGAGAAAAATCCACACTGCAGTGTGAGCTACAGCTGTGTCCAGGGTGGGGAATGGCTGTCACCAGGCACCCACCCTGTGCCTACCACAGGGACAGGGACACAGCCTGTGAGGGTGCAAAACACCTGGGGATGCCTTTTTTGGTGAGTGAAATTCCCAGAGCAGCACTGGACCATTAGTAAGGCAATAAAGAGTGGGCACCTCCTCCAGGAACATCCTCAAAGGCTTATGTGCAGGATATATCTAGGGTAACAAAACTGACCTCCTCTCAGATTATTTAATTTTAAATACTTTAGAAATATTTTACCTACCCATCCTCCAGCAAACTGAAGAAATGGCAGAAAAACAAGCGTGGAAAATAATTTGTTCAAATCAAAAACAGCACCAGGATTAAATGGCTTCCACAGGTAACACCAACAAACCCTGTCCAACATTAGTCTGACATGGCAAGATCAAGCATTACCGGCTACAACTGCTTGTCCCAACTGATGTGAGCTGGCCCTGCCAACAATCCTTAAATTGTCCAGCAATCCCAAGGGAGCAGGATGAGACCCGAAGGTGCTCAGCACCATCCCGAGGGTGCTCAGCACCATCCCGAGGGTGCAGGATGAGTCCCGAGGTTGCTCAGCACCATTCCGAGGGTGCTCAGCACCATCGCGAGGGTGCAGGATGAGTCCCGATGTTGCTCAGCACCGTCCCGAGGGTGCTCAGCACCATCCCGAGGGTGCAGGATGAGTCCCGAGGTTGCTCAGCACCATCCCGAGGCTGCTCAGCACCATCACGATGGTACAGGATGAGTCCCGAGGTTGCTCAGCAGCATCCCGAGGGAGCTCAGCACCCTCGGGACCCTTGACCCTGTTCCCTTTGATCCCAGTACCTTTTTTCCCAATTTCCGTTTCTCCCATCATTCCCTTTTTTTTTCTTTATTCCTGGTTTGTTGTTTTCTTTCCCGGGTTTTTTTCCCGATTTCCAGGGTTTTTTTCTTTATTCCCGTTTTTTCCCCGATTCCCGTGATTTTCCCGATACCCAGTTTTTTCTTTATTCCAGTTTCCCCCCCCCCCCCCCCGATTCTCGGTTTTTCTTTTCCTGATTCCCGGGCTTTTCCCTATTCCCCGTTTTTCTTTATTCCCGGTCTCTTTTCCCCATTCCCGATATTTTTCCCCCCAATTCCCATTTTCCTGATTCCCGCCTTTTCCCCCAGTTGCCGATTTTCCCCCGATTCCCGTTTATTTATTGTGCCGGTGTTAGCAGCGGGGCAGAGACAGGCGGGTGCCGTGTGCCGGCGCCGGGCGGCTTCGCTGGTGGACGCGGGGACGCGAAGACGCACGGCGGGGAGCGGACAGTGGCTGGGCCGGGCGGTGGCAGAGGCGACGCGGGTGTCAGCAGTTGTAGAGCCGGGGTCCCGTGCCCGTTCTCTTTCTCCCCCTCCGCGGTTTGAGAGGCTGGCACGGGGGGGTGGCACGGGGGGCCCGGGGACGGCGGCGGCAGGAGCATCGGCGCTAGAAGCGGTGACTGCGCATGCGTGGATGACGTCAGCGCCGCAGGGCAGCACGGGGGAGCGGTGGACGGCAGCGCCAATTTCGGATCGGCCCGCGCCGCACAGATCGGTGTCGCTGCACGGCGGCGGCGGGGCCGGCGGCCCCACGGGCGCCGGGAAAGCGGAGCCCGCGGGGCACCGAGGCGGCGCGGGCGGCACGGAGGGGGCGTAGGGGAGCTGAGCTGCGGGAACCGCGATGCCGAGGGCGGGCGGGGTGGCGGAGCCGGGAACCACGGTGTCGGCGGGGGAAGGCGGGACCGCGGGGACCGCGCCGCCGGGGGCCGGCGGAGCCGCGGCGGCGGCGGGGCCCATAGCCGCGGGGACGGTGGAACGGGGCGGGACCGCAGCAGCGGGGGAAGCTCGGACGGCAGGAGGGGGGCAAAAGCGGGGGGGGGCGGTGGGACGGGGAAGGCGGGGGGAGGGGTGGGAACGGAGCGTGCCGGGACTGGGGTAGGGGGAACGGGGGCCGCGTGCTCGGGGGGCGGGGGCACACCGGTCCGAGCGGGCAGGGAGGGAGGGGGGCCGGCGGCGGCCGTGGGTACGGGGGCCGCGTGCTCGGGTGGAGGGGTGGGAAGGTCGGGGGTCGCGGGCTACGGGGGGCTGGTCGCGCGCGTTCTGTATTCGCAGCACACATTTCTACCAGTGCTCTGCAGGCTGGCTGGAGTTTAGCGGCTGCCATATCTCGGCGGGAAATGTTATTAAAAAGCTTCTTACCGACTGTGTCCCAGAAATCTCTAGTGAAAAAATCTGAGCGTTTTGCCTTTGGGAAATTAACTAGAGTCCAGGTTAGGAGGGGTTTTACTTCTCGTTTAGGCAAATTACTTTGGCTGGCTTTCAGTAACAATTGGAGTTGCTTATACAGCTTTTTGTCTGGGGTTGAACAGTTCTGACCCGTGATAGACTGCTTTGTGACTCACCTCTTATTTAACTGATGTTGGCTCGTCTCTCAGAGCTCGGGCGATGGCTGCTGGCCAGGCACCTCCCGTCCCTTCTCGGGTGTCACTTAGTAATACTCGCACATAACCACGCTGCAGAGTCGTCGGAAAGCTACGGTTTGGACACTGCAGCGGAAACACTTTTAGAGAGATCGGGGTGCAGATGCTGTGGCAGCGTTTGCCCCTCGCTCGACCACGTAGAGGCTTTCCCCGCCGCTTAGCCCAGGTGGGCCGTCGCCTTGCAACGCCCCCCTGAGCTCCACGGGGGCTCCACGGAAACCAGGGGTGCAGACGCTGCTTGGCAACCTTCACCCCGAATAAACCACGCAGGGGGGGTGTCCCGTGTAGCACAGGAGAGACGTGGCTTCGCCACCCCTCTCAGTGCCACAGGGCCCTGCAGCAACCAGGGCTGCAGAGGTCGCTGGGCAATCTGCGCCCCGAATAAACCACGCGGGGGGGGATTCCCTTGTAGCACAGGAGAGATGCGGCTTCGCCACACTTCTCAGTAGCAAGAACTCAACCTGCACCCACGGGATGGTGCTGAGCATCCTCGGGACTCATCCTGTACCATCGTGATGGTGCTGAGCAGCCTCGGGACGGTGCTGAGCACCCTCGGGCCTCATCCTGCACCCTCGGGATGGTGCTGAGCACCCTGGGGATGGTGCTGAGCAACATCGGGACTCATCCTGCACCCTCGCGATGGTGCTGAGCACCCTCGGGATGGTGCTGAGCAAACTCGGGACTCATCCTGCACCCTCGGGATGGTGCTGAGCACCCTCGGGATGGTGCTGAGCAACCGCGGGACTCATCCTGCACCCTCGGGATGGTGCTGAGCACCCTCGGGATGGTGCGGAGCAAACTCGGGACTCATCCTGCACCCTCGGGATGGTGCTGAGCACCCTCGGGATGGTGCTGAGCAACCTCGGGACTCATCCTGCACCCTCGCGATGGTGCTGAGCACCCTCGGAATGGTGCTGAGCAACCTCGGGACTCATCCTGCACCCTCGGGATGGTGCTGAGCACCCTCGGGACGGTGCTGAGCAACCTCGGGACTCATCCTGCACCCTCGCGATGGTGCTGAGCACCCTCGGGATGGTGCTGAGCAACCTCGGGACTCATCCTGCACCCTCGTGATGGTGCTGAGCACCCTCGAGATGGTGCTGAGCAACCTCGGGACTCATCCTGCACCCTCGCGATGGTGCTGAGCACCCTCGAGATGGTGCTGAGCAACCTCGGGACTCATCCTGCACCTTCGTGATGGTGCTGAGCACCCTCGAGATGGTGCTGAGCAACCTCGGGACTCATCCTGCACCCTCGTGATGGTGCTGAGCACCCTCGAGATGGTGCTGAGCAACCTCGGGACTCATCCTGCACCCTCGTGATGGTGCTGAGCACCCTCGAGATGGTGCTGAGCAACCTCCTGACGGTGCTCAGCACCCTCAGTATGGCGCTCAGCACCATTGGGACTCATCCTGCACCCTCGGCACTCATCCTGCACCCTCGGGATGGTGCTGAGCACCCTCGGGATGGTGCTGAGCACCCTCGGGATGGTGCTGAGCAACCTCCTGACGGTGCTCAGCACCCTCAGTATGGCGCTCAGCACCATTGGGACTCATCCTGCACCCTCGGCACTCATCCTGCACCCTCGGGATGGTGCTGAGCACCCTCGGGATGGTGCTGAGCAACCTCCTGACGGTGCTCAGCACCCTCAGTATGGCGCTCAGCACCATTGGGACTCATCCTGCACCCTCGGCACTCATCCTGCACCCTCGGGATGGTGCTGAGCACCCTCGGGATGGTGCTGAGCAACCTCCTGACAGTGCTCAGCACCCTTAGTATGGCGCTCAGCACCATTGGGACTCATCCTGCACCCTCGGCACTCATCCTGCACCCTCGAGATGGTGCTGAGCACCCTCTGGATGGTGCTGAGCACCTTTCCGAAGGTGCTCAGCACCATCCCGAGGGTGCTCAGCACCATTGGGACTCATCCTGCACCCTCGGCACTCATCCTGCACCCTCGGGATGGTGCTGAGCACCCTCTGGATGGTGCTGAGCAACCTCCTGACAGTGCTCAGCACCCTTAGTATGGCGCTCAGCACCATTGGGACTCATCCTGCACCCTCGGCACTCATCCTGCACCCTCGAGATGGTGCTGAGCACCCTCTGGATGGTGCTGAGCACCTTTCCGAAGGTGCTCAGCACCATCCCGAGGGTGCTCAGCACCATCCCGAGGGTGCAGGATGAGTCCCGAGGTTGCTCAGCACCATCCCGAGGGTGCTCAGCACCATCGCGAGGGTGCAGGATGAGTCCCGAGGTTGCTCAGCACCATCCCGAGGGTGCTCAGTACCATTCCGAGGGTGCAGGATGAGACCCGAGGTTGCTCAGCACCGTCCCGAGGGTGCTCAGCACCATCCCGAGGGTGCAGGATGAGTCCCGAGGGTGCTCAGCACCATCCCGAGGGTGCTCAGCACCATCGCGAGGGTGCAGGATGAGTCCCGAGGCTGCTCAGCACCATCCCCAGGGTGCTCAGCACCATCCCGAGGGTGCAGGATGAGTCCCGAGGTTGCTCAGCACCATCCCGAGGGTGCTCAGCACCATCCCGAGGGTGCAGGATGAGTCCCGAGGTTGCTCAGCACCATCCCGAGGGTGCTCAGCACCATCCCGAGGGTGCAGGATGAGTCCCGAGGTTGCTCAGCACCATCCCGAGGATGCTCAGCACCATCCCGAGGGTGCAGGATGAGTCCCGAGGTTGCTCAGCACCATCCCGAGGGTGCTCAGCACCATCCCGAGGGTGCAGGATGAGTCCCGAGGTTGCTCAGCACCATGCCGAGGGTGCTCAGCACCATCCCGAGGGTGCAGGATGAGTCCCGAGGCTGCTCAGCACCGTCCCGAGGGTGCTCAGCACCACCCCGAGGGTTCTCAGCACCATCCCGAGGGTGCTCAGCACCATCCCGAGGGTGCAGGATGAGTCCCGAGGGTGCTCAGCACCACCCCGAGGGTTCTCAGCACCATCCCGAGGGTGCAGGTTGAGTTCTTGCTACTGAGAAGTGTGGCGAAGCCGCATCTCTCCTGTGCTACAAGGGAATCCCCCCCCGCGTGGTTTATTCGGGGCGCAGATTGCCCAGCGACCTCTGCAGCCCTGGTTGCCGCAGGGCCCTGTGGCACTGAGAGGGGTGGCGAAGCCACGTCTCTCCTGTGCTACACGGGACACCCCCCCTGCGTGGTTTATTCGGGGTGAAGGTTGCCAAGCAGCGTCTGCACCCCTGGTTTCCGTGGAGCCCCCGTGGAGCTCAGGGGGGCGTTGCAAGGCGACGGCCCACCTGGGCTAAGCGGCGGGGAAAGCCTCTACGTGGTCGAGCGAGGGGCAAACGCTGCCACAGCATCTGCACCCCGATCTCTCTAAAAGTGTTTCCGCTGCAGTGTCCAAACCGTAGCTTTCCGACGACTCTGCAGCGTGGTTATGTGCGAGTATTACTAAGTGACACCCGAGAAGGGACGGGAGGTGCCTGGCCAGCAGCCATCGCCCGAGCTCTGAGAGACGAGCCAACATCAGTTAAATAAGAGGTGAGTCACAAAGCAGTCTATCACGGGTCAGAACTGTTCAACCCCAGACAAAAAGCTGTATAAGCAACTCCAATTGTTACTGAAAGCCAGCCAAAGTAATTTGCCTAAACGAGAAGTAAAACCCCTCCTAACCTGGACTCTAGTTAATTTCCCAAAGGCAAAACGCTCAGATTTTTTCACTAGAGATTTCTGGGACACAGTCGGTAAGAAGCTTTTTAATAACATTTCCCGCCGAGATATGGCAGCCGCTAAACTCCAGCCAGCCTGCAGAGCACTGGTAGAAATGTGTGCTGCGAATACAGAACGCGCGACCAGCCCCCCGTAGCCCGCGACCTCCGTCTCTCCTACCCCTACACCCGAGCACGCGGCCCCCGTTCCCTCGGTCCCCGCCGGCCCCCCTCCCTTCCTGCCCGCTCGGACCGGTGTGCCCCCGCCCCCCGAGCACGCGGCCCCCGTTCCCCCTACACCAGCCCCCGCTCGCCCCGTTCCCACCCCTCCCCCCGCCTCCGCCGTCCCCCCGCCCCCGCCCGCCTTTGCCCCCCTCCTGCCGTCCGAGCTCCCCCCGCTGCTGCGGTCCCGCCCCGTTCCACCGTCCCCGCGGCTATGGGCCCCGCCGCCGCCGCGGCTCCGCCGGCCCCCGGCGGCGCGGTCCCCGCGGTCCCGCCTTCCCCCGCCGACACCGTGGTTCCCGGCTCCGCCACCCCGCCCGCCCTCGGCATCGCGGTTCCCGCAGCTCAGCTCCCCTACGCCCCCTCCGTGCCGCCCGCGCCGCCTCGGTGCCCCGCGGGCTCCGCTTTCCCGGCGCCCGTGGGGCCGCCGGCCCCGCCGCCGCCGTGCAGCGACACCGATCTGTGCGGCGCGGGCCGATCCGAAATTGGCGCTGCCGTCCACCGCTCCCCCGTGCTGCCCTGCGGCGCTGACGTCATCCACGCATGCGCAGTCACCGCTTCTAGCGCCGATGCTCCTGCCGCCGCCGTCCCCGGGCCCCCCGTGCCACCCCCCCGTGCCAGCCTCTCAAACCGCGGAGGGGGAGAAAGAGAACGGGCACGGGACCCCGGCTCTACAACTGCTGACACCCGCGTCGCCTCTGCCACCGCCCGGCCCAGCCACTGTCCGCTCCCCGCCGTGCGTCTTCGCGTCCCCGCGTCCACCAGCGAAGCCGCCCGGCGCCGGCACACGGCCCCCGCCTGTCTCTGCCCCGCTGCTAACACCGGCACAATAAATAAACGGGAATCGGGGGAAAATCGGCAACTGGGGGAAAAGGCGGGAATCAGGAAAATGGGAATTGGGGGGAAAAATATCGGGAATGGGGAAAAAGAACCGGGAATAAAGAAAAACGGGGAATAGGGAAAAGCCCGGGAATCAGGAAAAGAAAAACCGAGAATCGGGGGGGGGGGGGGGGGAAACTGGAATAAAGAAAAAACTGGGTATCGGGAAAATCACGGGAATCGGGGAAAAAACGGGAATAAAGAAAAAAACCCTGGAAATCGGGAAAAAAACCCGGGAAAGAAAACAACAAACCAGGAATAAAGAAAAAAAAAGGGAATGATGGGAGAAACGGAAATTGGGAAAAAAGGTACTGGGATCAAAGGGAACAGGGTCAAGGGTCCCGAGGGTGCTGAGCTCCCTCGGGATGCTGCTGAGCAACCTCGGGACTCATCCTGTACCATCGTGATGGTGCTGAGCTCCCTCGGGATGCTGCTGAGCAACCTCGGGACTCATCCTGTACCATCGTGATGGTGCTGAGCAGCCTCGGGATGGTGCTGAGCAGCCTCGGGACTCATCCTGCACCCTCGGGATGGTGCTGAGCACCCTCGGGACTCATCCTGCACCCTCGGGATGGTGCTGAGCACCCTCGGGATGCTGCTGAGCACCCTCGGGACTCATCCTGCACCCTCGCGATGGTGCTGAGCACCCTCGGAATGGTGCTGAGCACCCTCGGGACGGTGCTGAGCAACATCGGGACTCATCCTGCACCCTCGCGATGGTGCTGAGCACCCTCGGGATGGTGCTGAGCAAACTCGGGACTCATCCTGCACCCTCGCGATGGTGCTGAGCACCCTCGGAATGGTGCTGAGCAACCTCGGGACTCATCCTGCACCCTCGGGATGGTGCTGAGCACCCTCGGGATGGTGCTGAGCAACCGCGGGACTCATCCTGCACCCTCGCGATGGTGCTGAGCACCCTCGGGATGGTGCTGAGCAACCTCGGGACTCATCCTGCACCCTCGTGATGGTGCTGAGCACCCTCGAGATGGTGCTGAGCAACCTCGGGACTCATCCTGCACCCTCGTGATGGTGCTGAGCACCCTCGGGACGGTGCTGAGCAACATCGGGACTCATCCTGCACCCTCGCGATGGTGCTGAGCACCCTCGGGATGGTGCTGAGCAAACTCGGGACTCATCCTGCACCCTCGCGATGGTGCTGAGCACCCTCGGAATGGTGCTGAGCAACCTCGGGACTCATCCTGCACCCTCGGGATGGTGCTGAGCACCCTCGGGATGGTGCTGAGCAACCTCGGGACTCATCCTGCACCCTCGGGATGGTGCTGAGCACCCTCGAGATGGTGCTGAGCAACCTCGGGACTCATCCTGCACCTTCGTGATGGTGCTGAGCACCCTCGAGATGGTGCTGAGCAACCTCGGGACTCATCCTGCACCCTCGTGATGGTGCTGAGCACCCTCGAGATGGTGCTGAGCAACCTCGGGACTCATCCTGCACCCTCGTGATGGTGCTGAGCACCCTCGAGATGGTGCTGAGCAACCTCCTGACGGTGCTCAGCACCCTCAGTATGGCGCTCAGCACCATTGGGACTCATCCTGCACCCTCGGCACTCATCCTGCACCCTCGGGATGGTGCTGAGCACCCTCGGGATGGTGCTGAGCAACCTCCTGACGGTGCTCAGCACCCTCAGTATGGCGCTCAGCACCATTGGGACTCATCCTGCACCCTCGGCACTCATCCTGCACCCTCGGGATGGTGCTGAGCACCCTCGGGATGGTGCTGAGCAACCTCCTGACGGTGCTCAGCACCCTCAGTATGGCGCTCAGCACCATTGGGACTCATCCTGCACCCTCGGCACTCATCCTGCACCCTCGGGATGGTGCTGAGCACCCTCGGGATGGTGCTGAGCAACCTCCTGACGGTGCTCAGCACCCTCAGTATGGCGCTCAGCACCATTGGGACTCATCCTGCACCCTCGGCACTCATCCTGCACCCTCGAGATGGTGCTGAGCACCCTCGGGATGGTGCTGAGCACCTTCGGAAAGGTGCTCAGCACCATAGGTGCTCAGCACCATCGCGAGGGTGCTGAGTGACGAGTGCACCATCGCGAGGGTGCAGGATGAGTCCCGAGGTGCTCAGCACCATCCCGAGGGTGCTCAGCACCATCGCGAGGGTGCAGGATGAGTCCCGAGGTTGCTCAGCACCATTCCCGAGGGTGCTCAGCACCATCGCGAGGGTGCAGGATGAGTCCCGAGGTTGCTCAGCACCATCCCGAGGGTGCTCAGCACCATCCCGAGGGTGCAGGATGAGTCCCGAGGTTGCTCAGCACCATCCCGAGGGTGCTCAGCACCATCGCGAGGGTGCAGGATGAGTCCCGAGGTTGCTCAGCACCATCCCGAGGGTGCTCAGCACCATCCCGAGGGTGCAGGATGAGTCCCGAGGTTGCTCAGCACCATCCCGAGGGTGCTCAGCACCATCGCGAGGGTGCAGGATGAGTCCCGAGGCTGCTCAGCACCATTCCGAGGGTGCTCAGCACCATCCCGAGGGTGCAGGATGAGTCCCGAGGTTGCTCAGCACCATCCCGAGGGTGCTCAGCACCATCCCGAGGGTGCAGGATGAGTCCCGAGGTTGCTCAGCACCGTCCCGAGGGTGCTCAGCACCATCGCGAGGGTGCAGGATGAGTCCCGAGGCTGCTCAGCACCATTCCGAGGGTGCTCAGCACCATCCCGAGGGTGCAGGATGAGTCCCGAGGTTGCTCAGCACCATCCCGAGGGTGCTCAGCACCATCGCGAGGGTGCAGGATGAGTCCCGAGGTTGCTCAGCACCATCCCGAGGGTGCTCAGTACCATTCCGAGGGTGCAGGATGAGTCCCGAGGCTGCTCAGCACCATCCCCAGGGTGCTCAGCACCATCCCGAGGGTGCAGGATGAGTCCCGAGGGTGCTCAGCACCATTCCGAAGGTGCTCAGCACCATCCCGAGGGTGCAGGATGAGTCCCGAGGATGCTCAGCACCATCCCGAGGATGCTCAGCACCATCCCGAGGGTGCAGGATGAGGCCCGAGGATGCTCAGCACCATCCCGAGGATGCTCAGCACCATCGCGAGGGTGCAGGATGAGTCCCGAGGTTGTTCAGCACCATCCCGAGGATGCTCAGCACCATCCCGTGGGTGCAGGATGAGTCCCGAGGGTGCTCAGCACCGTCCCGAGGCTGCTCAGTACCATCCCGAGGGTGCTCAGCACCATCCCGAGGGTGCTCAGCACCATCGCGAGGGTGCAGGATGAGTCCCGAGGGTGCTCAGCACCATCCCGAGGATGCTCAGCACCATCCCGTGGGTGCAGGTTGAGTTCTTGCTACTGAGAAGTGTGGCGAAGCCGCATCTCTCCTGTGCTACAAGGGAATCCCCCCCCGCGTGGTTTATTCGGGGCGCAGATTGCCCAGCGACCTCTGCAGCCCTGGTTGCCGCAGGGCCCTGTGGCACTGAGAGGGGTGGCGAAGCCACGTCTCTCCTGTGCTACACGGGACACCCCCCCTGCGTGGTTTATTCGGGGTGAAGGTTGCCAAGCAGCGTCTGCACCCCTGGTTTCCGTGGAGCCCCCGTGGAGCTCAGGGGGGCGTTGCAAGGCGACGGCCCACCTGGGCTAAGCGGCGGGGAAAGCCTCTACGTGGTCGAGCGAGGGGCAAACGCTGCCACAGCATCTGCACCCCGATCTCTCTAAAAGTGTTTCCGCTGCAGTGTCCAAACCGTAGCTTTCCGACGACTCTGCAGCGTGGTTATGTGCGAGTATTACTAAGTGACACCCGAGAAGGGACGGGAGGTGCCTGGCCAGCAGCCATCGCCCGAGCTCTGAGAGACGAGCCAACATCAGTTAAATAAGAGGTGAGTCACAAAGCAGTCTATCACGGGTCAGAACTGTTCAACCCCAGACAAAAAGCTGTATAAGCAACTCCAATTGTTACTGAAAGCCAGCCAAAGTAATTTGCCTAAACGAGAAGTAAAACCCCTCCTAACCTGGACTCTAGTTAATTTCCCAAAGGCAAAACGCTCAGATTTTTTCACTAGAGATTTCTGGGACACAGTCGGTAAGAAGCTTTTTAATAACATTTCCCGCCGAGATATGGCAGCCGCTAAACTCCAGCCAGCCTGCAGAGCACTGGTAGAAATGTGTGCTGCGAATACAGAACGCGCGACCAGCCCCCCGTAGCCCGCGACCTCCGTCTCTCCTACCCCTACACCCGAGCACGCGGCCCCCGTTCCCTCGGTCCCCGCCGGCCCCCCTCCCTTCCTGCCCGCTCGGACCGGTGTGCCCCCGCCCCCCGAGCACGCGGCCCCCGTTCCCCCTACCCCAGTCCCGGCACGCTCCGTTCCCACCCCTCCCCCCGCCTTCCCCGTCCCACCGCCCCCCCCCGCTTTTGCCCCCCTCCTGCCGTCCGAGCTTCCCCCGCTGCTGCGGTCCCGCCCCGTTCCACCGTCCCCGCGGCTATGGGCCCCGCCGCCGCCGCGGCTCCGCCGGCCCCCGGCGGCGCGGTCCCGCGGTCCCGCCTTCCCCCGCCGACACCGTGGTTCCCGGCTCCGCCACCCCGCCCGCCCTCGGCATCGCGGTTCCCGCAGCTCAGCTCCCCTACGCCCCCTCCGTGCCGCCCGCGCCGCCTCGGTGCCCCGCGGGCTCCGCTTTCCCGGCGCCCGTGGGGCCGCCGGCCCCGCCGCCGCCGTGCAGCGACACCGATCTGTGCGGCGCGGGCCGATCCGAAATTGGCGCTGCCGTCCACCGCTCCCCCGTGCTGCCCTGCGGCGCTGACGTCATCCACGCATGCGCAGTCACCGCTTCTAGCGCCGATGCTCCTGCCGCCGCCGTCCCCGGGCCCCCCGTGCCACCCCCCCGTGCCAGCCTCTCAAACCGCGGAGGGGGAGAAAGAGAACGGGCACGGGACCCCGGCTCTACAACTGCTGACACCCGCGTCGCCTCTGCCACCGCCCGGCCCAGCCACTGTCCGCTCCCCGCCGTGCGTCTTCGCGTCCCCGCGTCCACCAGCGAAGCCGCCCGGCGCCGGCACACGGCCCCCGCCTGTCTCTGCCCCGCTGCTAACACCGGCACAATAAATAAACGGGAATCGGGGGAAAATCGGCAACTGGGGGAAAAGGCGGGAATCAGGAAAATGGGAATTGGGGGGAAAAATATCGGGAATGGGGAAAAAGAACCGGGAATAAAGAAAAACGGGGAATAGGGAAAAGCCCGGGAATCAGGAAAAGAAAAACCGAGAATCGGGGGGGGGGGGGGGGAAACTGGAATAAAGAAAAAACTGGGTATCGGGAAAATCACGGGAATCGGGGAAAAAACGGGAATAAAGAAAAAAACCCTGGAAATCGGGAAAAAAAACCCGGGAAAGAAAACAACAAACCAGGAATAAAGAAAAAAAAAGGGAATGATGGGAGAAACGGAAATTGGGAAAAAAGGTACTGGGATCAAAGGGAACAGGGTCAAGGGTCCCGAGGGTGCTGAGCGCCTTCGAGAAGGTGCAGGATGAGTGCCGAGAGTGCTGAGCAGCCTGGGGATGGTGCTGAGCTCCCTCGGGATGGTGCTGAGCAACCTCGGGACTCATCCTGCACCCTCGGGATGGTGCTGAGCAGCCTCGGGACTCATCCTGCACCCTCGTGATGGTGCTGAGCACGCTAGGGTGATGGTGCTGAGTACCTTTCCGAAGGTGCTGAGCACCAGCCCGAGGGTGCAGGATGAGTGCCGAGGGTGCAGGATGAGTCCCAATGGTGCTGAGCACCATACTGAGGGTGCTGAGCACCGTCAGGAGGTTGCTCAGCACCATCCCGAGGGTGCTCAGCACCAGCCCGAGGGTGCTCAGCACCAGCCCGAGGGTGCAGGATGAGTCCCGAGGTTGCTCAGCACCATCCCGAGGGTGCTCAGCACCATCCCAAGTGCAGGCAGCAGAGGAGAAGAGTGACAAGTTCCAGGAGTGGCATCTGTTCCTAGACAGCACATTTCAAGCCAAGTTAAACCCTGAGTCAAGACTGTGCTGCAACTCCACCGTGAGTCTCAGGCAGGGTTCAAGAAGCCCAGCTTTCCAAATACCTACAGAATTACCCATTTCAAGATGCCCATGGCCTTTCTGTTACCAGCCTTCCATAAGCAAACAAACTCCAAGCTATTCAAGGCACTTTAGCTGAAGAACACACCTGGGCAAGGAACTGAGTTAAACACCTCCTCCCTTCATATCCCAACTCCCTCATCATGACTTTTCAATAAAAACCAGGCAAGAACACACCCTGTGCTTGACACAGGTACTCTTCTGATTGCTGTAGAGGACATATACAAATGTGGATATAAATGCCTGCAGATTTTATTGCAATAGCAGCCCTTAACCATACCAGAAATTAAAGGTAACACAATGAAGTAATACAAGAGGAGTTGCACTGGAGTGAGAACGCAAAGTTGAATACAGGAATTAGACTGCTTTAACTTTGCATCCAAAAGCAGTGAAGAAGTTTACATTTTGCATAAGTTTTTTGCTAAATACATTTAGACCTGAACACACTCTTCCCCCATTGTCTGACAGCAGGGCAGAGGGGAAGGAGGAAAGGCAGGAGGAATTAAATCTTGAATTTAAACTACCTGAATTCAGCAACATGAAATTTAGTGTGCAACTTCACTGAGGTAATCCTTATCCACATCACCATCTTACAGTCCTCCACTTTGTCTAACAAGGAGATTGCACAACACATTCTTCATAGGGAAGTATTTACAAAGAAAATCTAAAATATTGTTGAAGCAATTTAACAGTAGATCTTTCCTAAAAATCTGCTAATGCATATCTAGCAATTTTTGTTTGAGATCCTACACTCAGTGTAATTAAAATAGCATTAGAAACATTCCAACAGGAATCACATTGCACAGAAGAAGCAATTTGCTTCCCTAACATTTTTGCACACCCACTCAGAGTCTTGTGCCTTTAATGCACAAGTCCACAATGCCAAGCCTCTACACAGGTACCTAATAAATGCTATGGAACAAAGTTCTTTGGAATGAGGACAAGCATCTCAGTCTCTGAGCTGTAATGATGTAAGGCTTCTTGCAGCTTTATTTGCTTGGTCAGTAAAAGCCAGAGAAGTGCCATCCCTTTTCCATGCCTGGTCTGGAGTTGATATTCTTTTCTCTCAGGTGTCCACTGCAGTTTCAGACAAGCAGATTGGTGACAAATCAGTTGCGTGTCAGTCCAGGCCCTTCTGGAAGGAGGGATGCAAAGAAAGTCTTGAAGAAAACCCACACCGTGCTCACAAGTGAAGGGTTGGGCTGCTGCAGTTCTTGGAAAGCCTGTCCCTCATCAGGAGGTGTCTCAGATTCGTTTGCTCTGCCTCCATTTTCCCCCTGCCAAAATAAAGGATATTTGGTGAAGGAGAATTTCAGAAATGCATTAGAAAAATCAGGTATCAAATTGTGTTTTTGTTGCCAAAATGTTACTGTTTGAATACAAAATTTTTCAAGTAGCCCCAGATACAAAGTCAAAAACCCAAGCTTCACTCTGGTAACTCACACTGGTGCCCAGGACAGCCATCAAGCACCAGATCAGATAAATTATATATTTACAGCTAATTAACTTTCATTGATATCAGAACTGTCAGCTTGAAATGAAAGACTCAAACTGCTTACAGAACCAAATCCTACAGAGGTGTGGCCTGAACCCTGCCCTCAGTTACAGCCTGTGACAGACCACTTCCCACTACAACTCCCTAAAGGACAGAAGCAGCTAAAAGATAACCTTCATCCTGAAATATTCTGATGAACTAAGGAATTTACTACACCAATGGAGGACTCAGGTGGCAATTATTCTCCCATGGAAGAGAGCATCTTACAGAAGTTTCAAGAGGAGGTTTTTTTCTACTACACAATTATTAAACCAAAAGCAGAACTTCACAGGGTTTCATGGCTTAGAAATATAGCAAGACAATACCTGAAAGTTGTTGTTCTGGTCCTGGTTTAGAGCAGCTCGAGGAGGAACATTGCCTGGGAAGGGCTGAACTGGTCTTCGTCTAAAGGGGAACCATCCAGCATGGTGTCTGGGGAAGGCAACAGATTCATTCATTAATGCTGTTTCAACATTACTCTCATCCTGTTACACAACAACTGCATATCTGACTGCTCAGAGCTGCTGGAACCAGCAACAAGTAAAATTTAAGGACTTTAAATGGAAAAATTAACCTTCAGCTCTCCAAGTCTACAGAGATGCTGGAAAAGCTGCTCCACTTTTAACTCCTAGACCTACAATTCAGACAACTACATCACTTATTCCACAGGTGATCAAAGAATTTTGGAGGACAGATTATCTTTCTAAGATAAAACATCCCAAGCATAGCAGCTGAGGGTCCATCATAATGAAACAGCAAGTGTGACACCCTCTTCCCAGACTTCAACCACTTGCTTCCCAACAAGAAACTGTAATTTTCTATACTGAACCTACTGGTCTATCTGCTCTATGTTGCTGAGTTGCTGGAGCTTTACAACAGGTGCTACTTTGGTAGAAACTGCAAAACCCCAGTGAGATCAGCCACATTCTTAATTTAATCCAGATATAGGCTTAATTATCTTCATTATCTTTTTTCTAAAAACACTGAGCTACACCAGGATATAGAGGAGTGGTTTGCCCTCTGCAGGTCCAAGAGTCCTATGAAGCTCAACCACCAGGAAGCTGAGTACAGCACAGAACACAGTACTTCAGTGAGACCCTTCTGAACAGCAAATATTAACACCATACACTTACAGATACATCAGAACAGTGCCACCCATGACGAGGAGGAATCTGCTGATACTGGAGTAGAAATAGACCATGTTGACAAAAACATATAACAGTGTTGCTGAGTAGAGCCAGTCCAACCAGTCTCGATTGCCACCCTCCTCATCTTCCTCCATGAGAGCCCCCCCCTGGGCATTCATCCTCAAGTTCTGGTCAGCCACTGCATTAACCTGAGCAGCAACATTTTGGTTTCCAGGCTGGTTTTGGGCAGGAAATGGGTCTGGGAGAGGAGCTGGAGGTGTCACTGGTGCCACTGGTATCTCCTGAGAATGCCGTGCATGGGCTGGGTCAGCAGATGCAGAAGTAGAAGCCAAGCTGGAAGCAGAGAACAAAGTACAGAATGAGGCTTAATCAAATCCTTTCACACTTCACACAGGCCCTGTGTGTGAACCACAGAGTCAGATCACATGCAAGTAGAAAGCATCAAGTTTAGAGACTACAGAAGCATTAAAAACTAGTTCTACCCATAACAGTTGTATAGGGACTTCAACAAATCAAACCAGACACCCTCCCCTTTATCAACAGTAATGTCAATTCTTCACAAAAACAATTTAGAGCAATCTGCAGGTAGTCTAAAAGCCTTCTGCAAGTCTCAGCTTGAGCTATCACTGATGTCCAGTGAATGCTGTGTGCATTTTGAGCAGCCAAAAAAAAAAAAAAAATGAGCAAAGGCTCAACAGCAGGATCAGATTTACTCTCAAGACCCCTGCCCTCCCAATGAAGAGTCAAATAGGCAGTGGGCAAGATTCAGAACCACTGGCCTGAACAGCAACAGAGCAGCACAGTTAGGGGTACATTCCCACAACATTCAGCACAAGTCACGATGAAAAAGTCTCCATCTCTAAGCACCACTGAAAGAGGAAGAATTGCCAGAAGCTCTCAAATTTCTTGCATTACAGTTTCTACTTCCTACTGGCAGCTTGGAATAGAACACTTACTATTGCATGTAATACTGTCTTGCATAAATCTGCTGGAACCAGGACATCTGAAGCATGCTGTAGGTTGTGTAAGCAGAGAAACCAGGAGCCATGCTCTGGAAGGGATGCTGAGTTGTTTCCAGCCTTGGTTTAAAATTTGAACACATTCATTAGCAAACACAGGACTAACAGCAAGAGCAATTTATTACAGAACAATGTAAATAGCTTCTGCCATTTTGTGCACCCAAATACAAAATTAACTCTTCCTTCTAGACACCTCTTTGCCCACATGAACAAAGGAAAGACTTTCCTTCCTAATTAAAAGAACAAGGTGTTTTCCTTTAGATGCCAGATCCTTGGAAGCATTCAAGGCCAGGTTGGACAGAGTAACCTGATCTAGTGGAAGGTGTCCCTCATGGCAGAGGGTTGGACTAGATGGCCTTTAAAGGTCCCTTCCAATCCGAATTGTTGTATGTCCACTAAAGCTTTTATGTAACACCTCATCATATTTGGCCCATGTTCAATGGGCTCATGACAGTATATGTGGCATAAGGAGCTGGCATCCAACACAAACACACCATCTTAAATATGTACATGAAATTGTATTTACCCATTACTGGCTTCTGCTGATGAGTAGACACCTGAAGAGCTCCTCCATCTTCCACCATTTGAGGAAGACACATTTGATTCCTGCCTGGCTTCTGATGGTAACTTGGGCTGATCAGCTTTAACCTACAAACAGCAGTGCAGCCAGTGAGGTTTACTCAGGACACCACACACACTTGATGCAAAAAGGCTGCACCCCACAAAGTATGTCCTTGTTTTAACACTCATTCCTGCACAGCACCTCTCAGTGCTGCCCCTGCTCTTGGGGGCTACACTTCAAGCACCTCTATCAGTATTTTAAAGCTCCTAGAACCAAATGACTGAGATGCAAAACTGATTTGATGCTACTCTTCCCTTTCACAAGATCTATACTTTATTTGTTACTTCTTATGCACATATTCAGGGTCTGATTATAAAAATATAAAAGACACTTTGGCTTTTTCCTATGGCAAATTTGCACTGCTTGCACAAACTGCTGCACACAGAGTTCAAGAGCTGTTCTGTGGTGATACATCTGTCTAACACCCAACCAAAGCTGGCAACCACCAGGCATGGGTATGGTTAGCTCAAAGTGCCTTTAATGAGCAACAGGAACACACCTCTAATAACCTTTGCCCAGCCACTTTAAAGAAAAAATGGGTTTTGGCCATTTGTACTTGAGACCATTCCATACTGAGCTCAAGCACTAAGGCTGAGCCTGTAAGGGAAAAGCCAAAGATGAGTCATTAATGGAAGCAGTTAAAGTGTCTGCAGTTCTCAGCCTTCTTCCCTCCCCACACAGATCAGAATCACTTCCCTCTGTTCCTCTTCTGACCACAAGCTCAATCTGTCCAAGCGTGCCTGGCACATAGCAAATCACAGTTTATTTAATAAAACTGAATATACCAGAAAGCATTTCTCCCTTGAGCACAACTAGACCTTTCTTAATGGATGCCATGAGAATTTTTACTGATGAACTGTAAATGTAATTTTTTTGCTCAACTTAATCCAAATACATTCTCACATTCCCAAACAAATTACCACAAAGTAATACTGCTGTTGCACTAACAGGGAAAACCTGCAGTAACAGGGAACTTTAAAACAGTCATCCAACACTTCTTGTTTTCAGTTACAAGCCCAAGATTCAGAGTTAACTTATGTCTAATTACCTCTGATTTGGTTTCTTGCATATTTACAGGAGTCTTAGGGTTGTATACCAAATGAAGAGCATGCAGCTCCCCATGCTGAAATATAAGAGAAGATCTGTTAAAAAAAAAAAAATCCCTTCTCTAGATATATTTCAGCACATCACAAAAGATACTTTTTTCTACCTTTGGCAACAATTCTCCCAGACAGTGGTGATCAAGCAGCAGCTTCCCAGAATAAATCAGCTTTTGGTCCTCTTCAGGCTTTGAAGAAAGAAAGCAAAGAATAGAATTACTTGCTCTGCCAAGCATTAACTAATACAGCTTACAGCTGGTGGAGAGAGGCACAGAGCTTGAAGCATCCCACATACTAAGGTGCAGAGAGAATAATTTGAAGTTATGAGAACACCTGAATGCCCAAGTGGGATATTACTGAGGTGCAAGCCTGCATAAGAACCCAAAGTCCCTTGGGCAACGAATTTAGTTACACGCTGTATCTTTTACAGCCCTAACAAAAACATTTGTGTTTCTTAAAAACAACAGTTTGGAATTCCATCTAATCTGATCAAGCACCAGATGTGGTGTCAAGTAAATCTGTTACACCCCATCCCACGGGAGCCAGCAGCTCTTCACCAGGAGCTTTCCCATAGCAGCTGGTGGAAGCACAAGGAGCCTGCTTCTGGGTAATCCTCACACTCCCAGGGAAAGCATGGGAATCCAGCTTTCTCCCAGGCAACTAGTGACAGGACAAAGGGAAACAGCCTTAAGTTTGCAGGGCAGTCTCCAGTTGGATATTATGAAACATTTCTTCACCGAAGGAATGGCTAAGCATTGAAATTGGCTACCCTCAGAAATGGAGTCACTATCCCTAGAACTCTTCAAAAAATGAGTATAGACATGGCACTTCACAGCGTGTAGTAGGGATAGGGGCATTTGGTCGAAGGTTGAACTCCATGATCTCGGAGGCATTTTCCAAGTTTATGGATTCTATGCAGGCCAGGCAGCCTCCTGCGGGAGCACTGCCCTCACGGGGCACAGCGGCTCCGGCAGCCCTCACGCGTCAGCTCCCGTGTCCTGCGGCTCAGGGGAAAGCCGCACTCCTGCATTTCAACCCCGCCGTACCCAGCGCTGCGCCTCCCGTTCAACGGGAAGGCGCCCTCGAAGCGCCAGGACGGGCCTTGGCGGCCCGGCTGGGTGCGGTGCCCGGGCGCTGCTCCCGGGGCCAGCGGGCTCTGACGTCCCCACACAGCTGCAGGACGCGCTGTCCCGGGAGGCCGGTTAATGATTAACCGCGGCCGGGCCGCGCACGAGTCCCAAAACAGCCCAAGCGCGGCTGACGCAACCGGGACCAGGACACGCCGCGGGGCAGGTACCGGTCCCGGAGCCCCGCGAGAGCCCCACGGCAGCTGCCGCCGCTGCCCCTCGGGGAGCCAGCCCCCACCACCCACCCGGCGGGGCTGCGGGAAGACGGGATCGCGCACTCACCGGCGCGTCGGGCAGGAGCCGGCGCAGCTCGGTCTTGAGCCGGCGCACGGTCCAGGCAGCCCCGGCACTGAGGCGGAGATCGCGGTGCCGCTGTGCGGGGCTGCGGACCAGCAGCGATAGCGACTCCTCCATGATGGGTGCGAAGCGGGCGGTGACTGCAAACCCCCACCGGTGACAAATTTATAGGGGCCCGCCCCGCCGCAGGGCCGCGGTGGCTGAGGCTGATTGGCCGTAATGAGGGCAGGGGCGGGGGCTGCCACGTGGGCCAATGGGACGGAGCCTCGCGTGCAGCGCCGTGAGGAAATGGAGGCGCTGATTGGGCAGTGCCGGGTGAGGGGCGGGGCCATGCGGTCACCACGGCGACCGTGATCCGCCCCGCCCGGGCCCTGAGGGGCGGAGGCCATCGCCGGGCAGGTACCGCTGCCCTCGCTCCTTCCCTCCCTCCACCTCATCACCTCCGGCACCAACGCAGCTCTTAGGGATCCCTTGCTTCGCCTTCCCTTTCCCCTCCGTCCGCTGGAGCAGCACAGTTCTGTGGAGCCCTGCACGTGCTGAATCCACAGCCTGATCCAGGTGAAACATCCCCTTTTTCCCTAGGGTTATTTTACTAGGCCTGTGTAGCTACCTCAGCAGGTTTGCTGCAGACTTTGTGGGTACAGACCATACTTTTGGGTACAAACCATACTTCTGGGTGGAACCAAAAGAAGTATGCAGAGATGCTGGGGAAAGTTAATAATTAATGACATTAATAATTAATGACATTTTTACTAACAAAAAAAATTAAAAAGACATAAAAATGTGGACCAGCAGCTTCTGAGTGCTCGTCCTCATGCCCATCTTCCTGTGAGATGCGATCCAGCACCTAAACAGCCTGTGGTAATGATCCTGATGCACCAGGAGAGGGTTTTCGTGTCCTTCAAAACAAAGCTGTAGGAACGTGAGACTCCGGATTTATCTCTCAGCACCAGGTATTTACTCTGCGTGTTTCAGGAGCTGCTCAGTATTCCTTGGCAGCCAGACCTGTTGCCCAAAGGCACGGCTGAGTCTGCAGCCAAGGCTACATTTTGCAGCTGGGAAAGACACTCTGCCACGGGGATGCATCACCCTGCGGCTTCCCGGGGAAGAGCTGAGCCAAAGGGCAGCGCTGCCATGGCAGTCGACAGAACAAATTCACAGAGAAATGAGCTGAGCCTGGGTTGGGTGTACCCTCCACAGCTGCCAGGGTATGTCCTTGTGAGGGTGAGAATTCCGTCAGAGCCCATTCCTCTCTCACATCCACATCCCACAGCGAGCACTGGGGCTGCACTCCTGCCTTCTCTGTCCTTGCTGTCCCTGGGAGGGCTCAATGCCCAGGTGGGCTTTGCCCCCCAACCTCTGCTCTGTGACCCACCAACCCAAGGAAACACTGCCAGAGCTATTTGCTGCTCTTGCTCCATCAGCACAGATCATGATCCCATCCCTCAGCTCCTACTGGCAGTGAGGAAGGACAAACACAGTGTCCAGGGCTACCTTTGCCATTGTCAAAGTCAAGGTGACTTCTCTGCTCGCTTGGTTGCAACCTTTGCTGCAAGAGAGTTTCTGTGGGTGCCAGGGACAGGGTAAGCCTGTGCAGGTGTTGGAGTGAAACCAGGATCTTGGGCTCTGTGTGCTTTATCTGGGACTCCCTGTGCTGTTGCTGGCCCGTGGACCAGCTGCACAGCTGTAGCCACAGCGCTGGTCCTGCCTCGACCTCAGGCTCCTCTGCTTCTCCTTCACCACAGACAAGAGGGTTAGAACTTAACTGAGCTCCTCTCTGCCCATTCCTCGTTTGAGCCATTGCTGGAAAAAATGCCTGCTCACTGGACAGACTTACCTGAATCCAGCACTGATCTGGCTTGCAGCAGGGGCTGGAGGAATGACCTTCTGAGGTACCTGAGTGCTAAACCTCAGCAGCCCCCCTCCATGTCTGGGGGTGCTGGACCCCCCAGATAGCCAGGCCTTCACTGCCCTTACCCACAGCAGCCAAGAACTGGTGGATCTGGAGTCAGTGGACACATCTGGACATCGGGTAGCACATGCTCCAGTTCCAGAGGCTGATTCAGAGCTCCTGGGACTGAGGCAAAGAAAACACTTGTCCTGATACTGTCTGCTTAGCTTAGCTCGCTCTGTGGCAGCAGATAAGGGGCCACAGCACAAAACAGGTGTGACCAGTACATCACCTCACTGTCCTGCTGAACAATTAACTCCGATTTACCAAAATTGGAGATGAAGGGCTGCAAGCTGCTTTTGTCGCCTGCGTAAATATTAACCACGGTGTAAATCGGGATTATCTCTCTGACCTCAACACAATTACTCTGTTTGAAAAAAAAACAAAACAAAACTGGGGGGCTGAGCAGGGTATTGCTGATGAATTTACAGCTCTGTTTGTGGTCAGGCTGATTTTCGTGGCGTGGCAATCACTTGGCGCAGCTGGAACAGCCAGAGGAGAATTTACCAGCCCATGAGGAGATGCCCCACGTTCTTGCAGCCTGGCGTGCTCCTTTGCTCACCCAAGCACAGTGACACAGGGGACGAGCCTGCCAGGACCAGCTAACGCAGGCCTGGTGCTGTGGGGATGCCAGGGTGTGATGCAATTTTGTCCTGATCAAAGGTTGCTCCCTGGGCCAGGATAGGGAGAGGATCAAAGGGCAACAGAATCCAGACAAGCCAAGCTGATTCTCCAGGCTTGGTTCGATACGTTTATTCTTTTGGAAGCACTGTGCTTTTTAGGTGTCTGGCTTTAAAGACTGTTTAATGGTGCTGCTGTCATGGCGTCTTTAGCTCCAAATTTCCCCAGAATCCATGAACAAGACTTTAGTTTCGTTCAGGTGCTGGCAGGAGTGAGCTCACAGCTCTGGCATCGCTGGCAGAGCTGCACTGCAGCGGGGTCTGTGGGGAAGGGGTTCTCTGGCTGTCCCTGAGTGTTTCTGTGCCCGAGAAGAGCCAGTTCTGCCAGAGACACGTCCCATGGGCATCACCTGTGGACACAGCCTGGCAGCACCGAGGAGATAATGCACATCCTGACAGCCTGGTGCCTGGATGGGTCAGGAGAGGCTTTGCTGCACACCCGGTGAACTTGGTCAGTTTGCCTCTACTTGCTCAGCTGTTCCACTTCTCAGTAAAGCAAATCATCCCCGAAACAATGAACCTTCCCTGGCCCACACTGCTCTGGGGCAGCACGAAACTTCCCTGCCAGACAAGGGAGAAAAGCCAGAACGAACCTGTAACCAGGAGGAGGGGAACGAGGCGCACAGCTGGAAAACATCTCCTGCTACCAGGCTTGCCTCTGCCAAAGGCCACCAAACCTGTAGCATGGGAAGCCCCCCGCCAGCATGGGGAAACGCCGGGATATTCCCCGGCGGGGCCGAGGCTTCCACCGGTGACACTCGCGGGGATTCCGTGCGGATGCTGGCCGCACGGCGCAGCTCGGTGTCCCCAGAGAGGGGCCGCTGTTGGGTTTAATGTGTCGCTAATGAGGTTCCTGACAGCCATGGGATGCCCGAGGTTACCGGCGCGGTGCCCGGTGCCGGCAGCCCGACGGGGAGCGGAGCCGTGCTCGGGTAGACGGGGCCGACGTGGAGGGGATTGGGATGGGGAAGGGCATGGGATGGGGACAGGGATGAGGATGGGGGTCCTGCCGCCCGCCCGTCCCCACCCCCGTTACCACGGCGACGTTGTCAGCAGCCGCCCGGCCACGCCCCACGCCCCGCCTGGGCCAATGGCGCGGCGGCGCCCGGCCTGCCCGCCGGTGACGTCATGGCCGGTGAAAATCCCCCGTGGCCGCGGGAGCGGCGGTGGCGGCGCGGCCCCGCGGCCCGGCCCGGCCCGCACCATGGCCAAGCACCACCGCACACCGGCGCGCTCCGCCGAGCCCGTCATCGAGGTCAAGAGCAAGGTAAGCGCCCGCCGGGGACGGGTCCGGTGATGCCGATGCCGATGCCCGTGCCGGTTCCGCCGGGTCACGACCGAGCGCGTCGCCCCCGCGTCGGGCAGCGCACGTGGGGTGGCACCGCGCACCAGGGAGCGGCGCGGGAGCCAGGCCGTGCGGGCTTTCCGCTCCCTGCGCTGCGGCGGCGCTGACCGGGGCCTCCCCGAGCCCAGCCCGGCCCGGCGGCCGCGGAGTCCCGCCACCGTGGGCGCTGCCGGGCCGCGGGCCCGCCCGGCGCGGCCGTGGGAACGCCGCGGCGGAGCACTCGCCTGATGCGCAGGGCGCCGGTGCGCCGTTCCGGCAGCCCCGGTGTGCGGGGTGGCCCCGCCGGTGCGGGTGTGCGGGGTGTGCGGTCACCCCGGGATACACCTCGCCCAGATGTGCACTCATCCAGACGTGCGTGCTCGCCAAGGCATGCTCATCCCCGGCTATGCCATCACCCAGATGTGCACCCCCAGCAAGGGACGAGCCCATGCCGTGCATCCAGATGTGCACACCTGCATGACTGTGCGCTCACCCAGTTATGGTCTCCCCCAGACGTGTCCGCTTATCCAGATATGTGCTCACCTGGCACACCCTTGCCCAGATGTGTGCCGTCACCCAGATATGCACCATTATTCACCTGTGCCCACCCACCCATCCCTGTGCTCACCCAGATGTGTGCACTCCCTTTCTGCACCCTTATCCAGCTGTGCATTCGCCCAGCTGTGGCACTGCCTGCTCGGGACCCCCGGCAGGGTGCAGGGTGCCCTCCTTGTCAAGACGTGGTGGCCACCGCCTGCCCCGACAGCTGGGGTGTGACCCCCGCGGGCAGCGCGATCCTCGCAGTGTTCCTCAGCCTGTTCTTAACTGGCTTCCCCTTCGTCGTGACGGAAGGAGGCATTAATTAGCGCTGTTGCTCACCAGGTGCTACGGCAGCGCTTGTGTCGCAGGGAAGGGCCTCCCGGCAGCACGGAGTCTGCCACGGCTGGTGGTACAGCCAGAGAGTCCTTCCTCTGCCGCGGGGCCGTATTTCTGCCCCATCACTTCAGTGTTTGGGCAGAAAAATGGCTTCGCTTCTTTTACTTTGTTTTTGGGATGGTCTCTTCAAGACTGGCACTGCTGCCTTGGTGCTGCTGGGCTCCGGAGCTGGCAGCACCAAGGCTCTGCCTGCCCCAGGGCAGCTCTGTGTGGTGCCCTGCCTGCATCAGTCCTGCTGATGGGACACAGCCCTGCCCAGTCACCCTCTTCCTCCTCTTCCTCGTCCTCCTCTGCAGTTTGACGCTGAATTTCGCCGCTTTGCCATGAAGCGCTCTGGTGCCGGCAGCTTCCAGGATTTCTACCAGCTGCTGCAGACAGTGCACCAGATCCCGCGGGTGGATGTGCTCCTGGGCTACACAGACATCCACGGCGACCTCCTGCCCATCAACAACGACGACAACTACCACAAAGCCCTGTCCTCTGCCAACCCCCTCCTCAGGGTCATCATCCAGAAGAAGGGTAAGCAGGGCACTGGATGCATCCTCCTGTCAAGAGAGATGAGCCACATCCCGCGGTACTGCTGGTTCCACTTTTGGACTGTGCCAGCAGGGGCATGGCTGCTCACATACCCTCCAGCCACTGCTTTGGTGGATGGATGTGGAGATGGTGGCAACTGGGAGGCTGCCAGAACCCTGCCAGGGCTGTGGCACCCACACGGGCTCTCCCTGGCAGCCGAGGGCACCTGCCTCAGCCCAGCCCCATGCAAACCTGGTGAGCAAAGGCAGATACTTGCAATTCACCCCTTTGAAGTTGTGTTTTCCAGCCAGGCTTGCGTGGGCTCCCAGATAACACCCGTGTTGCTCCTGTGAGCTCTGTGCCAGCAGCCCCATCCAGCTCCCTGCCCTGAGGAGGCAACAGCCATCATTTTAGCAGACCTCTCAGGGTGCCAGGTGCTGCTGGATTTTTGGTGTTGGGAAAAGGCTTGGTGCCCCCCCTGGCAGACCAGGGGCTTGCCCTTACCTTAGTGGCATGTTCCCAGGGAGCCACTTCCTTGCAAAGGTACACCTGATGACATCCTGATAGCAGCATCCTGGAGAGAGTGACAAACACACCAAGTATTTCTCCTGTTTGCAGCGAAAACAAGCCCATCCCCTTCCACTCATTTTAGTAGCACCGAGGTTTTCTCTTTCATAGCATCGTCAGTCAGCAGTTCACACAGTGACCCAGAGCCACAGTTTTCCCTGCACAGCATCCAGAGTGAGTCTATGTTTCCAGCTCATGTTAGTGGTATGAAGTCTCTAGTGTTAGTGGTATGAAGGCGAGGGGTGATGCTGACGGCCAGCCCTAGCTGCTGTGTCAGTTTTCCTGGGCTTTTGCATCAGGGTGGTGTGGGATGCCCTGAACATGTTTCCTCTGTGGGTGCATGGTGTGGGGGCTGGCAGCAGTGATCCAGGCTGCTGGAGCCCGTGGTGTGCCTGCTGCTGCCAGCACTGAACCAACCATCCCTTGTTCCTGGCCCAATGCTTATACCCCGGCTGTGACATGGAGAGCCAGTGCAGGGGTGGGTGTGCCAGGGCCGCTGTGGGAGCATCACTCCTGCTCCCAAGAGCCACACTGTGGGCTGCTGGAGAAGCCTGTGAGGGCCCATGGCTGACTGTGCCAATACAGCACAGCGTGCAGAGGGAGCAGGCAGAGCCTGGCTCCATGGGCAGCACCAGGGAGCCCCAGCACCCAGCTGTGCCCGCAGGAGAGGGGCCGCAGGGCCTGCAGCACCACAGGGAGGTGAGCAGAGAGGCCAGGAGCAAGTCCTAGGTGAATCACAGCTGATTTAAAATGGATCCAGGTCATCCCAAGGCTGAGCTGTCGTTGAACCGGTCTGGGTCGCTGAGGAATGTGGCTGCAGAGCCTCTCACAGTGCCGGGTGCAGGGAGCTGTGCAAACACACAGGTGTGCTCCTGTCAGTGGGCTTCACAGTCCTGCCACAGCGGGGCAAAGCAAAGGCTGCAGCTGGGCTCCCCTCTGTGCCATCACTGCATTGGGTGAAGCCATCCCTGTGGGGCAGCCTGGCTGGGACAACGGCACTGGCCCTCCTTGGCTGGGCCAAGGCTTGTGGGAAGGACAGGGGAAAGTGTGGGACATTTCCAGGGCCACCAAAGGGCTCATCCTTGGTGTGCTGGACCTGCCTGGCCCAGCCACTCTGCACCCCTTGGAGAGGAGCTGTGTGCTGAAATAGCTGTGGGAAAGCCTCCGCCGCCCTTCCCCGAGCTAAAAATATGCCAGGGCTGTGTGTGCAGGGAGATATTTATAAGCCAGGAGCCCTGGCAGGCTGTCTTGGCTAGGGAGAAATCCCATGTCCCCTGGGCTTGGGGACATCCCTAGCAGCCCTGCAGCTGGAGCAGGGTCCAGATGCTGGTGGGGGACACCATGGAAAATGTGCCGACCATGGAGCATCCAGATCTGGGCTCCCACACGGAAAGAGATGGGGAGAAACCAGAGAGGAACCAGGGGATACTCCTCAGCAGCTGGTGGATGAGGCCAAGGATGATGGGTTGGAGCTGGGCCCCACAGAGCAGCCCCAGGCCACGGTCCAGAAGGAAGGAATCAAACCCTGTATGAAGGTGCCTGATGGTGGAATAAGAGATATGGGCACAAATCAGAGTTTGGGATATTTAGGGGCCCTGAGGATGCTGCAACCCTGGGATGAATTTCCAGGAGATGAGGCATCTCTGTACTTGGGAATGGCGGAGTTCTACAGGACACAGTGGTGGCTATCACCAACCCATGACAGCGATAGCCCTGCTCTGGTGGGGCAGAAGACTCTGGTGCTATCTCCTGAGGTTGGACTGGCCCTAAGGGAGTTGGCTGTCACCACAGCACACTTGTGTGGGGGGTCCTCTCTCCCCAAACCAAAACTGGGGCATAGCTGCAGCTCCCAGGCCATCAGGGCTGGCAGCTCTAGTGTTAAACTGCAGAGTTTGGCTTAAAGTGTGATTAAGGCTGAATCACTGCCTCGATCCCACTAATCCTGGCCTGTGTGCCTGTGTACGCTGGGTAATCCCAGGAGATGGGCCCCAGCGGAGACAGGCTGCAGGGAAAGCCAGGCTGATGATCTGGGGAGGAAAAGCCGGTGAGACCTGTGAGCAGGGCCCTTCTGCTGGCCGCTGCCACATCACCTGGGGCCAAGGGCACGCGTTCACATCCCCAGCAGCTGCAGTGCCTGACCTGTGTCCTCCCTTGCTCCCTACAGCAGAGTCTGATGCCAGCGTCTTCGCCTCCAACTCCTTGCAGCGGAAGAAGAAAGGGCTGCTGCGCCCAGCACACTACCGGGCCAAGCCTCACCTCCTCATCGGGATGCCCCAGGACTTCCGCCAGATCTCCTCCATCATCGACGTGGACATCCTGCCCGAGACGCACCGGCGCGTGCGGCTCCACAAGCACGGCTCCGACAAACCGCTGGGCTTCTACATCCGCGACGGCGTCAGCGTGCGCGTGGCTCCGCAGGGCGTCGAGAAGGTGCCCGGCATCTTCATCTCCCGCCTGGTGAAGGGCGGCTTGGCTGAGAGCACGGGGCTGCTGGCAGTGAGCGACGAGATCCTGGAGGTGAACGGCATCGATGTGGCCGGCAAGTCCCTGGACCAAGTGACGGACATGATGGTGGCCAACAGCCACAACCTCATCATCACCGTCAAGCCGGCCAACCAGCGCAACAACGTCATCCGCAGCAGCAAGGCCTCGGGCAGCTCCGGCATGTCCACGGACAGCACCCCCAGCCAGCAGACCCCCAGCCCGGCCTCGCAGTACCTGAGCAATTACAGCACGGCCGAGAGCGACGAGGAGGGCGACCTGGTCATCGAGAGCGACAGCGCGTCCCACTACATCCCTGGGGGCTGCCCCAACGGGGGCCCCGCGGACGGACCCCTCCAGCGGAGCCTGTCCCCGCACAGCTCGCGGGGCTCCCTGCAGTCCCTTGGCAGCCACGACGGCAGCCCTGGCAGGGGCAGCGGACGGGAGGATGGCACCCTCCTGACCCTATAGCTGCAGGGGCCCGTGCCACTCGGTGGCCGGCCGGGTTTCCGCTCATCCGGGCTGGGTGTGGACGCCAGGGTGATGATGCGGGCAGGGGTGGAGAGGGGCCGCCCACTGCCCTCTCCCACTCCCCGTGACCCTGGGAGCCCCACTGTGGCACCCACTCAAGCTGGGCACTGCTCCTCTGAGCCCCCTTGCCTCCCCTTCCAAGCAAGCGGGGGTTTTTAATTATTGAAATATGCATCATTAATATATTGCAATGGACAGTAAAACCTTTTCTAGAAAGCACCGTGCTTGTCCCTGGTTCATGTCACTGCAGGGAGGAGGGGGACAGCGGGTGGGTAGCCCAGCCCTGTGCACGGAAGGCAGTGCCTGGGGGCAGTGGCCTTGACCTTAGCACACCTTGGGACTTCGCTGCTGTGCGGGGCGACCCCACTGAGACCCATTGTGCCTGTCCCAGGACACATGTCCAGGCTGCTTTTGGCAGCCACCTGGCCTGATGGCCTGATGCAATCAGCCTTGCTTGTTCCCCCCCTTCCCACCTTGTTCCCGCTGCAGAGCCCTCACTAATGCAGAGGATGTCTGGTCTGGCAGCAGCACCTTAGCTGTCACTCAGCCCTGCAAACACTGCTGGGGATAGTGCAGCCTCATCCTCCTCCTTCAGCCCCAAGCTTGGGGCTTGCCCCTGTCCCTGCTGCTCTGCTGGGGCCCCCAAGCTGATGGTGGCACTCACTGCTGCCAAGGGCTTGTGGTGGGACTGGCAAGGAGGAAGACCTGCAGCTCTCAGGGTCTGAAAAGTCAGCACCAACTCTCCATTCAGAGCCTCCATTCAGGCCAGGGCAGGCAGGGAGCGCAGCAAGGGCTGAGGACACTCATAGCACAAAGCCAGAGCCCAGACAGACCAGAGAGCAGATTTGACAGCAGGTTGGCCCAGGCTTGTTTTGGGCAGGGAGGTGCCCAGGAGCTGTGCCCATGGCCCCCAGTCACTCTCATCCAGCCAGCTCAGCCTGGCTTGGGGTTTGCCCTGAAGTGGCCCCAGGGGCACATGGGGTGATTTTCCAGTTGGCATCTCACCTCCTCCAGCCCTCAAGTGCCAAAATATTCCCCAGCCCTTGGCAGCGGCATTGGCCCTGACATCCCAGGGCACAGTGTGCCAGGTGGCACAGGCATGGCTGGAATACGCCACAATATCCCCACCACAAAATTCTGCCCAAGATGGAGCAACCCCTGCAAAAAGGCAGCTGCTTGGGGGATCTGTGCACACCCTGTGTAGCAAAAGGAGACAGAACAACGGCACAAGCTGCAAGAAGGGAAAACTTGATGGGATTTCAGGGGAAAAAATGTTCCTCCTGAGGCCAGCACTGTCTGGAGACAGCCCCAGCAAGGTGATGGGGGCAATCCCATCCTTGGAGATTCTCCTAATTCAGCTGGATATGGCTCCAAGCTGTAGCACCATGCCTCTGCTGAGCAGGAGATGCACCAAGTCCTCCAGCCATCTCTTACAGCTTAAAATTTTCTTTGCTTCATTCAGCAAGATCCCTGCAAAGGTCTGCACAGGTTCCTGCATGGCATCTGAAGGTAAGGCAGTGAGTTCACTTACGTGGCACCTTCCCAGCCCTGTCCTGCCAGCCTGTGGATGGAGATCCAGCAGGATTTTGCACATTCTCCAGTCCATGTCCCACCACCATGCTCCAGCACCCAGCCCTGTGAAACCCACAATTCAGCCCCTGTCTGCATTGTGCCAGTGCTGATGGTCTCTGCTGCCCACACCATTCCTCAGGCCCTGCTGGGCCCACTGGGAGCTGCACACACACTGCAAGATGTAAATTATGATTTATTGGAGTATCTTCTGCCACACAGATAACAAAGGCTCCTCCAGACATCTGACTGGACCCTCCTGACAGCCCAGCCCTTCCCTGGACAGAAAACACTGAAGCTCTGTGCCTGTTTCTTGTCCCCAAGCTGTCCCCTGAGCTCTCAGGTGCCCAGGATGAGCCATGAACGTGGTCCAGCTCAGGAGAAAGAGAGTGGCAAGGAATACCACAGGCAGCAGCACAAGAGACCTCCTACCAGTTTCTAGAAGTAGGAAAAAAAGGGAAAGTAAGAGGTGATGCTACAGATCCAGAGCAGAGAGATGATCTGTGAGAAGCCAAGAAGGAGACAATTGTTCTGCAGACCACTGAGCAGGGCCTTTTTTAGGGCATCTCCCCCCCTTTCCTGTGGACAAGATACAGCACTGAAAGGTGAGCAGGAGGTGCCAGCTGCATATTGGACACTTATCGGCACCTGCATGGGCCCAGGGTCTGGAACTTGGCTTCCTCTCCTTCCCTCCCAAAAAGTGATGTCCATTCCTGCCCAGCAACAAAGGATGTTCAGGCAGAGCAGCACAGCACACCTGGGCCCACCAGCTCAGGAGTCCAACTTGATGAAGACTTTTGGCCTTGAGAAAATTCTGATCGCCTCGTCTATCTGGGAGAGCTTCCTCTCGAGCTCTACCCGCCTCTTCTGCATCTTGAGGCTGTCTCCACGCATGGGCAGCAGAACCAGGTCCTTTGTCAGCTGCTCCTGGCCTGTAAAAAGAGAAAAAAAAAAAGTTGTGTAAGTTGAAGAGCAAAGAAACCCATCCTTTTCCTGGTGCTATAACCATGAACACAATGGCAGCACTAGAACAAGGGCCTAGAATCCTTAAACTTAAAAAAAACCTTAAAGCTCTGCTGGGTAAGGATCTGAGGGACCTGCTCCAGCTTTGAGAACCAAGGATCAGACTAGAGACCTCTGAAGGTGCCTTTCAACCAAAATCTTTCTAAGATTTTAGGAGCAATAGCAATCCTAACATCAGGTCCACTGGACAAGTCTGCTGCAGAGAGCCAGTCCTGTAACCTGCAGGACATTGATTGCTCTTTCCATGCACACAGTTCACATCCTGCCTACATATGCCTTAATCCAGGCAACTCTCCAAGTGGCAGGAATCTGTGTCCCTGTGTCTCTTCTCCCTTATCCTGTCTAGGATTATCTGTTTTTCTGAGCTGCAATCCCTGTTTCCTTTTCCTCTCACTCTGCTTCAGATTGCTGAGGGTCTCCAGCCGCTGGCTCTCGGGCATCATGGTGTGACCGGGCGGCGTGTCGGGGTCTGGCAGGTTTCGCAGCCGCTCCTCCATCTGCTTGCGCCACAACTCCTTCCTCTCCAGCAGGCTGGAGGCAAAGGAGAGCAGGTGTCAGCACATCTGGCAGGAGTGGCCCAGGGGCACAGGCAGAGGCCAGGAATGTGCCCTTCAAAACCCACCAGGTTCCGTGTCACTGGCTGAGGGCCCCAGGGACCCAAGTGCTGGCACACACCCTCATGGTGGGGGATACACCATGTTTAAATCACACACGTGGGCCAGCAAATGTGCTCCACAAGGGGCTGCTGGGAGAGATGCACTCAGATGCATGTGACACAGGCTCCTTGCAGACAAGGGCTGCTGCTCCTTGTTTCTGGCTCACTGAGTCCTCACCAAACCATCTGTGGGTCAGTGGCAGAAGGAAGTTGGACAGAGCAGCTCAGAGCCAGGGATGCTTGCAGAAGACAGCACAGCCAAAGGACTGGCACCACAGTCAGTCCTAGGACAGGGTCTGTTTTCCATGCCGAGCCCCAAAATGTACAGCACTAGCTGGATGTTCCCTGGATGCCAGGCCCAAGGCAGGACGAACACTTGTGAGACAGAGCAAGCTCTCTGCCTCTCCAAAACGAGACTTTTTCATGCCAAAGCCACATCACATGGAACAAAACTTAGAGGGACAGCAGCACATTTCTCAAGGCACACAGAGCTTCCCCACATCAACATCATTGTACAACAGCAAGCAAGGGAGGAGGAGACAAAACTCCCTCTGAACCCTGTTACACTGGGCATGGGATGCTGGTTAGGTCAAGAAAGCAGGAGGGACAGTGTTGTCCCCAGGTGACAGAAAATGGCACTGCTGCACATTGTGAGTGCGCCTCTGTGCCCAGCCCATCTCTCCAGGCAGAAGCTGGGGAGTGCAGCTAAGGCTGTTGCAGTCTCATGGAGCAGAGAGGGGCACACATACTACTGGGGGACGTGGCCCTTTTGCTTGGCATTGTATTCCTCCTGCTCCCGCTGCTTCTGCTCCAGCAGCTCGGCCAGCGCCTGCAGGGACTGGGAGCGGCGCAGAGGGGCCCGCTTGGCACTGCAGGCATTGTGCCTGATGAAGTCAACGCTCCTGCCCTCCACCTGCACCTGGAAAAGAGAGAGAGAGGCATCAGGCTGGGCACGTGCACACAGCCAGCTGCCACTGCCCATGCAAGGGAAAAAATGCACCACACAAGATACTGAATTGTGTGACAGCAGGACAGACAGACCCTCAGCACAGCCCATCTCAGTGTGCAGCCACACACAGGAAGGAGCTATGGCCATGGTTTGGGAAGGCAGGCACCAAAAGCCAAGCCTAAACCTGGCCTCTGTAAGGTCCCCAAGATGACCACATACCTTAAAAGCCAGAAGGACAGAAAAAAACAGGCTTGACAATAGTCCCCATGATTCTTACTGATGAATTTTGAGGGCAGAGGAAAAACAGGTTGGGCGCTCACCAGGCCAAGAAATGCAACAGAAACCCTGGCAGAGCAGGAATTTTGCTGATCCTTGGGGCACTTCCCCAGAGACAGCACCTCCACCACAGCTCTTCTGCTGGATGAAACAATGGAGAAGGTGGCTGTGTTTGCATTTAAGATTTCCCTGGTATTTCTCCTTTGTAGATCATGTCCTGTTTAATTAAGTCATTCATGGCATTTAGGAACCAACAAACTGACAATCTCACACTCGCCAAGGGAAAAGGACATGAGTCATGGAGCTGTTTAGGACCTCCCAAACAGACTACTTGCAAGGTTTAACTACCAATGTTGATTTAACTCTCCTTACTAAAACGCACACCCATTTCCCAAATTTTTATCTAACATCCAGAAGCCACAGTTCCTTTGATTACATTGGGAACAGCCTCCAAATCCCCAAGACCTCCTGTAAAGCCCTTGGAATAGCAGATTTGAGATTGCTGGCATGAAGAGGTGGAATTTTCACAGGGAACTTCATGATCTCCCTAACTATGAGTGAGGATGAAGCTAGAATTAACAGACCCTGAATATCCATCTCACCACCCCAGTGACCAAGACTCTGTTCCTTCCCTTCAGCCAGGAACAGCATTTACAGATCTCCCTGATCATGCAGCACATCTGACCCAACGCTTTAGAAGAAGACATGAAGAGTTCAAAGCAGGAGCAATGGATCAGTGTAACTCACCTTGGTTTCAGCACCCTGTGCCTCTGGAGACTCTGTGTCTGCTCCTGCTTTTGCTCTGACAGGCCTTGGGGACAGTGGCCTGCATGGCTTGATCCCAGAGCCACAGCGAGAATATGCCCTCAGGAAATTCACAGCCTCGGGATTTGGAGGTGGGGAGGTCTCCTGAGAAAGGCAAGAAAAGATCCACCAGTGGAGGGAGGCTGCAGCAAAGAAAAATCCTCTAAACCAAGTTTGGGTGGTGAACCATGAGCTCAGCCACAGGTTTCCAGCAGGCACACGACAGCACAGGCTTTCTGCCATGGCCCAGCAGAAGATCTTGGGGGATCTGTAGTCAGTCAGCAAAGGCAACCAAACAGCAACAGATCCAGACCTGGCCACTGAATGAACCACTAAATTTTCTGCAGAAAAACATTTGGATCAAGCAGGTAGGGATGCAGCTGCTTGCTGAGGTGCTGTTCTCAAGTGCTGCTCTGCTCAGCACCTCAAATCTGTGGTTATATCACTCTAGAAAGAAAAAGGAGCAGAGAGTGAAGGAGTCTGATAGAACTGTACCTGAGGGGCATCTTCAAAGGCTGTGGCATAGAGTGATAGTACTTGATGTCTAGCAGGTGGTCTGGGACTATCTCAGACAGTCTTTTTGCAAACAAACCCTGAAAACTGAAAGTTTACAGTGTGGCAAGTGGGTGACCTAATGAAAAATGCAGCTGGGGCACTGCTCTGCCCTGGGGAGTGATGGGAATTGCACAGGGCCACCCCCAGATCTCTACAAATACCCAAGGTCTCAGCTGAACTGGAGCTCCCTGGGGAAGATTTCTTCTTGCCTGGCCCATTCAGCTGGGCAGAGCTGCAGACTGATGGGATTGGGCAGCCACACTGGTGGGTTTGGTGTGAGGAGCAGGGTATGGCATGCCCTCATCACTGCCCAGACTGTTCTTGCTCAGAAGATGATCAGCCTTGTTTCAAAAGGAGATCTGTGTCTCTCTGGTAAGTTAATGAGAATTGCCTTTACCCAACACAGCTGGCTCGAAGTTGTTTGAATCTGTGACCTCAGGAGCACAGAGCACAGCTTGCCCCATCTCCCCCTATGGAGCACTGGGACTGCCAGAACCCTTTCCAAGACAACTGCTACAGTTAACAGCCTCAGGGACAGATGACAGAGAAAAAGCTCTGCATTAGTCATCAAGATCCAGCAGAATCAACTGAAACTCTCAGCAGCAGTAGCAGCTCCACAGAAGATGGAGATTCTTCACAGGAACTACCTCAGCTCTAGGAGGGCCACAGCAACAGTTAAAGCATCATGAGTCAGTGCCAGGGCCTCTCTGGAGGAATACACAGAGCACAAGTAACGCACCACGCAGAAACTGCCTGCGCAGAGACCACCCCCTTTCCCCAAAACAAAGGAAGAAATGAGCTCAATCTTCCTCTGATCCAGAGGATTTGTCAAACAAGAGCGTAGGCTTGTGTTCTTGAAGCACTCGTGGGTTTGCTCCCATGTGTGGAAGGGTCACAGATATCAGAGGTTGGTGACACACCAGGAAGGGACACAGCATTTGGAACCACCGGCTTGGGAATCATCCTGCCAAATTTTTGCAGCTGTTATCAATACATGTCATTTTAGCACCGAAAGCTGGCCACAGAAAGGGAAAGCAATGCAGAGATGAGGAGGAACTTAAAGGCTCCAACTCAGCACCCACACAGGCTGTGCTGACTTATGAGGCCTCCACCTTGACTGCCTGGAGATGTCTGTGTGACCCCCCTGAGCAGTGGTTATTCACCAGGACAATCACTTGGGGAATAATGTGTGGAACACCCTGCCCTCTCACTGTGCATCCCCAGGGTGGGAATAGTTGGACTGGGGCTCAGTGCAGCCTGCAGATCTACCTCTGAGAACCACGATCCACGGGGTAAAACACCACAGTCTTTTGGCACAAACCCCAGAGAAGCGCTGCCCCAAACACAGGGAAGCTGAAAAGCCAGATGGGAGAATCTCTTGGTAGAAAACATGGCTGTGACGGAGAAGCAGGACAGGGATTATTGCAGCAATCACTCTCTGGATCCAAACCACATGCTCTCACTCACAGCCCCACTGCCACATTGTGCTTCAGCACTGAGGGGCCTCCAGATCCTGTGGACTCCAGGACTCCCTTGTCTCCATCATCCCCCCATCCTTCATGGCTGAGCCATACCCCAAATCTGGAGAGTTCAAGAGCTCCTCCACAGATACCAACCTGCAGCTTGGCCTTCACCTTTGACTCCACATTCTCGTATTTCTGGGATTTCCACAGAGCTTTCACAGGCTTGGGCTGGCTGTGCTCTTGGGCTCGCTCCTTCTCTTTGCACTTCCTCTGAATCTCCTTTATTCGCCTCACGTTTTCCTTCTCGTAGTCCTTGGCCTCTTTCCCTGCTCAGCAAAGGGAGACACATCTTCACCTCCCAGACACTGCCACAGGATAGAGGCTCTCGGAGCGCTGGCACCAGAGCCACAGATCCCTTCCAAAGCTGGTCCAACAGCCCACAGAACCAGCAAGTTCTTCCCTCCCTTGCAGACTAGACCATCTCTGCATCCTGCCCCTGTTAGATGCACACTCCCAGGCTGAGCCTTCTGCCAGAGGATCCCACCGTGCCCAGATGAGCACCAGACCAGGTCTGTGCACACTGCTGGTTCACAGACTCCCTTGTTCTCCCCTTGTCCCAGTATGGACTATGCCAGACAAGCCATGCCAACATCCTCTCAAGAGCAAGGTCAATTCCCAGTTCAGCTCACATGGTGTTTCTGAAGCACAGAGGGCTGCAGAGCCTTGAACTTGCACTGTTCCTGGTTTCAGGGTCAGCCACTGTCCCATGTTCAAGTGGACACAACCAAGATTAGGGATTAGGGATTGTTTTGTTTTGGAATCAAAAATTATCCTTCCTTGGGCTCTCCAAGACAGGGAATATCTCAGCTGACATAACCTCATGTTCATCTGTTCCCTCCCTGCTTGGGCACAGCAGTTGTGGCATCTACCACATTGGCACCAACCCAGGGCACTGCCAGCACATGAAGTACATTAAAATGACACACAGGGCTCAACCTTATCTCCTTCCTGGACCTCTGAATGTATTCTGGGTGACATCCCTGCCCTGGAGAAGGGAACATCTTTTGCAGAGATGCTCTCACATCCACATACAGACACTCTTCCAAGATCCTGCCTGGCTTCACCAATTAGGAACTTGCCGTGTTCCTCAACACATCAAGGTTTTGTTTGATTCATACAGAAGTTTGACTATAAAGAAGTCCAAATTTTTGCACCTTTTTTCAAGTCCCTCTTCCCATTCTAAACCTGAGACTGGAGCCAAAACATCACTGGCTCCAGCACAGGTGATTGCACTGCCAGGCCAAAAGCTGCAGGTGGGGTGACCAGTCCTATGAAGCTCAAGTTCTCCCCAGGCAGCAGATCCTGGGAATCCACCCCAAATCCCCAATGCTTCATCCCTGGCCCCAAAGGCAGCTGAGGCCAGTGATTTGGCTGTGCTTACTCTTAACTGGCATCCCCTCGTCAAGACAGACCCCTTGAAGCTGCAGTAAGAGGCTGAGTGTCCCTTTCTGTCCCTTCTCCAGGAAGTCCTTCCCACTGGGGCGAATGCGAGGGGCTGGCTGGGCCTGGTGGGCACTGCCCAAAGCAGGGTAGGGGTTGGGAACAGAGTCCAGGGGGCCAGAGGTTAAATACAGCTTCTGAGCATTTCCTTCCAGCCTCCCTCGAGCTGCAGAGAAAGAAAAAGGAGAACCTTGTCAGGAAATGATCTTACCTCAGTTTTCTGCACCCACAGCTCACAAACAATGTGAAGACCCCCCCTTCACCTCTGCCTTATGCTTTCCCATCTTTCAACCAGCTGTACCACTTTAGGATCAGCATCAGCAGCACCTTCATCAATATGAATAGAGACTGTCAAGGACACCAAGGGATAAGGACATCAAGCTGTGCCATGCCAAAGCACAAACCCCAAAACCTGTAACAAGCATCAAGGACTCACCTGAGAAGGGACGTTTGTAATACTCTGGAAAGAGTGTTGGGTCTGGAGGAATGGGTCCAGAAATCCTGGATGGCCCTTCACACATCCTGCCACACGTTGCTCTGCCTCTGCCACAGAAGCCAACCACCACTGAGAACAGAAATGAACAGGACTGACTGAGCCACTGAAAAGTCACATTATAGATATACATAGATATAGATATATACACACATATGTATAGGGGAATTTCTGACTTTTGTTTGACACCTCACCCCCAGCTCCAGAGATGTCCTGCAGGTAGCAACAACTCCAAAATGGACTTCATGCAGGTGAAACAAGAGGTCCACCAGCACTGTCTCTGCTCTGGGTCTTATCAGTGTTTTTACCAGTGCTGAAAATGTCCACAGTTACTGTAATATTTATTGGTTCCTTTGGTACAAAAATCCTTCCTGGCTTTGTTCTCCCATATGGAAGCATCTAATGCAGACACAGGAGTGAACAGGAAACATGAAGTAGCTGGCCATCATCTGACAGGTTTTAGCTTGAGATTTGAATTATCCTGTACCCTGGGCTCCCTCTAAATGGCTCCTGTGGTTCAAACACAATTAGTCCAGAGGAAGCTGAAGCTCCTGCCCTCCATGGCCATATCCTCCCTGAGAACACACCTGTGCTGTCACCATCCCTCAGCAGGCTGGGGCTGACCCCCAGAAAGACAAACACTTTACAAAAAGACCAAGCACTTCACTCCAGGACCATGTGGGGCAGAGACTGGATTTCTGGGGAAGAGCCCAGATGGTTTCTCAGGTCTTGGGGAGAACAGAGTTACTTTTCAAAGCAGCACAGATCCACAAGTCCCTGCCCTGGTCCACACAGGTCCCTGTTGCTTCTCTTCTCTCCATAACAGAAGCACAGACCCTTCCACCAGGAAGGGACAGGAGCAGCCAGCACCAATTTCCCTGCACTGTTCACCAAGACCTCCTGGACAGCAGTTTTATACCTACAATAAACCCACTCAGAACATGAGCATGCAGGATGCCACACCAGCAGGCACAGACTGCTGCTGAGCTCTCAGCAGATACCACAAGTGCCTCATCAGAGTCACACCACAATTTTGACAGGCGCCAGGGTAGCTTGGCTGGAGTCACTGCTGTAAGAGCTGGGGCTACAACCTGTACTCCCTGACTCCTGAGGCAGTAATTTAAACATTTCTGAGACAACTCAATGGGAAGAACCCCTTTCAGGATCCTTGGCATACCAGCACTGACAGGACGCAGCATCTGCAGTTTAATTTATAAACCAATAAATGATCAGTGCAAGGCTGAGTGAGTCTGAGTCATAGCAACTAATGCACTGCAGTCTTCCTTGCTAAATCACCCCTGTTGACATGAGACCCATTAGCAAAATGCTGTTATCCATCTCCTGGACACAACAGCAGAGGCAATGCAAGCAGTGTTCACTGCTGCACACCAGTGTGCATGTGCATCCTGTACCCAGCTGCTCTGGAAAAGCTGTTTCTGAGAAGCAGGGACAGACTCTTAGCCAGAGATAAAAGGATGCTGGCTTGGTATTATTTAATCTCCTCAATAATGGATCCAACTAAGCCAGAACAGCCTCTCCTATTCTAGAGGGGAAAAAAAAAAAAAGCGAACATTCACCATGAGATCACTCCAGAACAGCTACTGGCTTTGAAATGCACATCTGATCTTGATCTGAACTCGAGTCCCAACCCAGTGATTTACACGCAAAATGACAGGCTGAAATCAAGACCTGTAAGAGAGCAGACAATTATTGCGGGGGACTGAAGGAGGAAAGGCAAGTTGATGGGAGGTGGGGGATGGAAAGCTCGTTTTATACCTTCACATCCCAACTGCACCCTGCCCTGCTGCAGGGAATTTGCAAATGACACCCACTCCCTGATTTACAAGTCACACCACCTCTGGCTTGGGATCTTGCAAGATCAGACAACCTCATTACAATAGGGAGCATCTTGCCTATGCAGGGACCTAGGAGGGACACAAGCCCCCAGCAGCAGGGTCCCAGCCCTGGGAAGCAGCTGCCAAGCCTCAGTTACCAACCACTGGCACAGACTTCCCGAGCTGCTGCTGCTCTGCTCCTGCTGACCATGGGCCTATTTGGGGGACACGAGTGGAAGAGCCTCACGGCTCACTCCTGCCAAGAGGGACTGTATGACCTCTGCTGTCATTCCCCCCTGCTTCACTTCTCGGGACAGCTTTGCAGCACCAACAGTCCTCTGCTGAGCCAGCTGCACTCACTGCCCCTGCATCAAACAAGTCACTTCTTTCACTGGGCTTGTTTGCTGTCCGTGTAACCTTTTGTCCAAAAGGAACATGACTTTTACATCCACAGAGGGATCAGAGAAGCACTGGAGCAAGCACCAGGGAAACACAGCAAGAACACATACTTATGAACACAGAGGAGAGGGATGAGAGAACAGGGTCAGCCCTCTTGGGCAGTGACCTGATCCCTGCCTGCACCCAGGAAAGCATCTCCTTTGCCACCACATCAGAAACCTAAACATCAACAACTCAGTACCTGCTGCCACCAGACACACACCATTATTCACAGGCTGTGAGATGCAGGCACACTCTGCAGAACCAAGCTGAATAAATCCAGGGAAACAGATACCAGTGTGCCACTCCTCTCTCCCCCCAACCAGCCTGCGGGCTCCCTAGGGAAGAGTCACAGCTCCCAGCCACCCTACACAGCTACAGGGGACACAGAGCAGTTGCTGGAGTAACCCAACAACTTCAACACTGCTCATTCAGCCCAGTGTGCTGCTCCCTTCCCCACCAGGAACATGGCTTTATGCTGGCCCAGGAACCAAGCAATGCAGGCTTCAGTTCTCTCTCTCTCCCAGTGTCTGCAAGTTTAATAACCATTAACTCGACTCTATGCCCTTTGCTGCAGCTGACCAAGTGGTAAAAATGCTACTTATCCCCCTGGTAAACAGAGCCCTTTCAGAGCCTGTAAGAACCACAGCTTCCTTTTGTGGCTTGTTTTTGGCATCATAGTTAAGGTAACTGCAAACCATGGGAACAGACAAGCCTCAGGCAGGTGCATTTCACAGCCTTGAACCCTCGGCATCTGACTTTGAAGCATTCCCTCTCCTTCACAGATGACATTTTCACTGTGCCTGGGTCCCTGGCCAGGAAGCTGCTACCACACACAGAGCTGATGCCAGCCCAGCTTCTTGCCTTCATGAGCCAATCTCTGCAAAAAGCATGGGAAAAACATCCCACGGTTGTGATAAGCTGTGATAAGCAGAGCAAGTCATCTGCAGCAAATCAAAGGGCTAATCTCTGTGCAGCTGGTCTTGCATGTTTGATTCCTTCCTCAACAGTGTTAGCTGAAATGGAAAGTCACATCAGGATAACTTCCATGCCTGAGGGCTGCACCAAAACACCACCAATGGATCTGTGACTATTTCTCCTGAAGAACTGGAAGTCAAGACCAGAGGTCAATGTGCTGTGAACTTACCCAGTGGTTTTTGTCCCTGCCTAAGCCTTCTCCTTGCTGACTACTATGGGAGAAATTAACATTCTCCTTTTTAACGCTATTCTCCACACAGGTTTCCCCAGGTCTCATCAGCTCTTCCCCATCTGCCAGTCTCAAAGACCCATTTTTCCTTTTGTCTCTCTGAAAACAGAGGGACAGGTACAGCCAGGTGTGATAGCGGCATTTGTATTTCTGCAAGCTGGTGTCTACCAACAGCTCTTTAGGAATAAAGCCAGCTTGGACAGTCTTCCCAGGGAGTCAGACGGATTTCCTGCAGCAGCTGGGGCAGGAGCTGAACGAGGGCCGCGCTCAGCACTGGAAGGTGGGCAGAGGCTGATGCGGCTATTACAGAGCTGCAGCCCAATCCTCACTCCGGAGGGCAAGGATAGATGACGACGGAGGCCCCACCTCAACGCGTGGGATTCCTCTCGGCTGCAAGGACGAGCCCCGTGCCGAGAGCCGGCACCGCGCTGGGGACACCGCCGGGGGACGGGACACCCCTGCGGGCCCTGCCTGGCTCCCTTCGCCCGGGGCTCGCCGGGGTGCCGGGGCCCGCAGCCTTCCCCGCGGGCGCTGCCCCGGGCCCGGCGCTTCCCGGTCCGCCTCCCCGTCGTCCCCGGCCTGCACCGCTCCCGAGCCCCGAGAGGACTCACCGAGGGAGGCCGCGGAGAAGCGCTCCCGGCCGGGCCGGGCTGGGCTGGGCCCGCCCGCCGGCAGCCGAGGCCCCGGCCCGGGCCCCCCGCCCCCCGGCACCCGGCGCTCCCGCCGGGAGGGGCGGGCCCGGCCCCGAGCGCCCCCGGCGCCGCTCCCGAGGCCCCGCCGCCTGTGCCCGGCCAGCCGCAGCACACGGGGGACGCTGATCCCCCGGCCGGCCCCGGGCCCTAATGCACAACATCTGCACGAAACACGCAGCGATCGCACGGGGGAATCCAGGCTTCACGGCTGGAATCCGCCTCGCCCAAAGGGGCGCTCCTGCGGTCACCATCCCGCTCTGCCCGTGCAGACAGCTCCGGGCTGTAGCCAGCCCACCAGAGACCCCTTCCACACAACTCTCCGGTCATGTCTCTTTCTCACCCGGGAGTCTCGGCACCCTCCTTGCTTCACTGGGATCATCTGGAGATGTTTTGTGCTTTCTTCTTCTCCTAGAGAAGGAGCTGGACTTTAGATTTTTTTTCTGCCCAGTACAAACTCAGTGACAAAAGCACAAAGGAAGGTTCTCAGTTCCAGAAGGACAGCTTCAAAACAGACCCCAAACTGGCATGAAAACAGTCAGGGGTCTTCTATCTGAATGAAGGAATGAGACTGCCAGGTGAGCTCAGGACACATTATCTATTTTATACAGCATACAGATTCCACAGACATTAGATGCTCACATCCGAGGCAGGATCATTGAGTATATAATCCTGACCCTGCACCGGAGAACCCCAAGAATCCCACCCTGTGCCTCCCATTGCCCAAATTCTCCTTGAACTCTGGCAAGCTTGGGGCTGTGACCACTTCCCTGGGGAGACTATTCCAGTCCCCAATCGCTTTGGGAGAAGAACCCTTTCCTAATATCCACTCTAACCCTGCACTTCCTTCACACAGCTTACAGTAGAGATGAGATTGCACAGAACACAAGAGCAGCCATTTAAAAAAACCCTTTAAAACAGTACAGCAATAGACTTGTTTCTGTCAGTCTGGAAAGTAAATATCCAAAGCTAAATACCTAATTTACACACCAAGCAAAGAAAGTGGTCCCATCGTCCCATGCAGGGATTTGCTTCTTACTTGGTGTCTTCTGGCAACCTCTACAATAAGTAAGGAAGGACTCACTAGATGCTGAGTCCCAGCTCTGAGGTTCCTGCTCACTTTTATTAGGATGGTTTTAGATTGACCAAATCAAATACAAGCACACAGCTGCATAGAGAATTTCCTCAACAAACACAATTTTTTTATTTCTGTAGAAAACATGATACTTTTCAGGAAGGTCCAGCTTATGAAACAGCAGCGTGCATGTTAATATACATAAATACACAGGGTTACAATTTAGTGGGAAATACATTTAAAAAAAAAAAAAAGCTTTCAAGTACACAAAACAAATGTAGTAAAATTAGACTATCCTTTCCACATACCTGCCTCAGAGAGAAACATTTCTCAAAAGGAATGAACTCCCACTCCATCATCTGCCAACAAATCTCTCCACTGGACACCAGCTGCAGGAGTGTGAAGATGGGCTGGACAGAGGATTAACAGCCAGTGTCTGAGATCAAGAACACATTTACCCACGGCAGTTCAGTCCCTGTTCTCTCAGCTATCAGGATGTGTGTAGTGTGACAGTTACGCAGCCAGCACATTAAGAGAGCTGCAAGAGGTAGGAAATACCTCCTTCCTTCCACTTTCAGGTCCCTGAAAGGTTCATGCTGCACAACTTTGTTACCCACAACACTGTGGCAATCCTGTGACCCTGGGAGGCATTTATTTATTAACAGTCACAGAAATGAGAACGTGGCCCCACAGGCACAGCATCGGTGCTGCCAGGCAGTAAACACAACTGACATAAGCACAGAGCTTATGGAAAAACAGCTGCTGGATGCAGGCAGCCTCTTGAGTAGAAGGAATAATATCCACAGATATGGAAGAACAGCTCAATGCATCACAGACTTCCTGGAGATTTTCCTGCCAAGACACCATCAACAGAGAATTATAGTATAATTTAAATAAAACATCAGTTTGAATGAATTTGAAAGACATTTACCACATACAGGAAGCCAAAAGGCTGATCCTTATGTTAGTAACTTCAATCCTTTCCTTCTTTTTGTCCCGTAGGAGTTTAGAGACCGGTTACATCACTAAACTCTTTTCTAAAATTTTACAAACTGAGGATTAAAACATACATCAGTCTCCAAGAGAGAAGAAAAAGGCATCTGAACAACAGATACTCCCTGATCTTGCTCTACGTGCTCTCATGGTTAAATCAGCAACCTGTGCAACAGGGGTTGTGTCCCATTTCCAAGCCATGCAATGGCAGAGATCCCACAATTCACTTCAGCTACTGCAAGTGCAAAGGGCAATTCAAGTTTTCCTACCAGTCTCCAAGAAAAAAATTAAATGTTTGCAAAAAATAGAAACATTTAAAACTCTTTAAACAATTTAAACCAGAACCGTTCCTATAAGAACATATTTTACATGTTTAAAAAAACCAAGAAACTCAGGCTATTAAATAAGAATCTACATATCTTAAAAACAGGTATTTTTTTTTACATTACAGCCAGAAGTGTTAATTGTCCTATTTTCCAAGGTAGGAATGTTCATAAGTTATTTCTTTGAAGTGCCTCACAGAGGTTTTGGTTGGCATCTGGTTCCTCAGTCATCACCTCCACAGTCTCCCACTCACCTGACCTACTCGATTTCTTGATGGCTTCTACCACACTCTGCATGTAGAGACCATCTTCAAAAGAGGCTGCCATAGACACAGGTTTATGATCCCACGTCCGACGGTCTTCCTGGTCTTGGAAAGACTGCCGCAGGGCTTGCACCATGTACACCATTCCTTTCAGGTAAAGCAGCGGGATGTCCTTAAAGCCCTTATCCAAAAGGCCCTTGTTGACAGGCAGAGAGTCTGTAAACAGTAGTTCTTCCTGGAGCGCAGTGTTCTTCTGCCCGTACAAGTCTGTCCCACGAGCTACGAGGCGCCCGGCAGACCCCACGATCATGACCTCATGGATGAACGACCCGGGCATGTTGAAGTTGAGAGTCACAGTGCAACAGACGCCGTCGCTCATCAGCATCTGGAAAACGCAGAAGTCATCGCTGGTGACGTGGCGGATCCCGCTGATGGCCGTGTTCTGCTTCACAAAAGTCTTGAGCAAACCGTGGACCTTCTCTGCTCTCCTGCTGGTGAGGTGAGTCAGGAGGTCGATGATGTAGGTGCCCATGGTGTGCAGCCCACCCCCTCCCATGAGCTCGTCACAGATCCAGTTGTACTTGTGGCTGAGCAGGCTCCCCCCGTAGACTCGCACATCGCAGATGATGACGTTGCCCACGTAGTGCTCCTCTATCAACTGCTTCATCTTCACAAAGGCGGGCAGGAAACGCAGAACGTTGCCAACGATGCTCATCAGCTTGGGGTAATACCTGGCAGCTGTGACCATCCTGAAGGCATCCACAGAGGTAGCAGCTTTCTCACAAAGCACATTCTTCCCTATTCCTGCAGCACAAATGAAAAAAAAATACAATATTTAGCACACGTGAGCTAAACATGCTCAGATGCCCCAAAGGTTATTGAGAAGTGGTGTTTTTAAGAGTTGGGCTTTCCTGCTGCAATTTCTAAGGTAAAGGTCTGGGAATTGAAGTAGGAATGCCAAGTGCAGCAAGACTCAATAGTGTTTCCTAGATGCTCCGGTTGCAGAGCTGAAAAACTCTCCCAGAGGGAAGCTCCAAATAAAGAGAGGATTTTTACATCATGAAAGATAAATGTCCAAATGGCATCAAAACAAGACACAATATGAGTGCTGTAGTAAAGAAATTATTTGAATACCTGTATAATCAGAGGAGAAAAAAAAAGCCATGTACCCTGCAGGGAAGAGGTGGAGGAAGGGGAGATTTGATTTTCACTTTGTGTTTCACCATTACTATACAATTTTATTTTTTTAATTAATTAATATAAATGGGACATATAATTTACTTATATATAAAAGACATACATACAGGTTCTGTGTACAGAACACAAGAATTAGAAATAATGCTTTGGTAAGTGGACTGTTTTAAAACAACCCTCTCTAATTAGAAAGCAAATCATTTTGGTCTGCACATACAGCCTGTACAATCGGACAAAAGGTGATTGAGTTACACAGACAAGAGCTGCACCCCCAAGCTGACCCACTGCACTGTTATTGCTGCTGATGCACTTTACATCATGCTCAGCATAAGTCAATGGGAGAAGCCAATAATCCTCTTTCTTCCCCTAACTTTAAAGCAAAAAATGAAGTAAAACAAAAGAGCATGACAGTACAAGTCTTAATTCTTATATTTGGAGCTTTACTGGTGTTTCCCTTCTCATGGCAGGGCTTTACTTTTACTGTTTTTTGCTGTTTTACATCTGTTCTGATCAAATACTTATCTAAACATTTTTCAGTGTAATAACCATATTATTCCTAACACGGTTATTACAGACACTAACTGGGGATGCCAGACCTGAAGGTCAGTCATGGCACACTGCAGTTTCTGCCCAAGGATTGCATGAATCACTGCACACGATGGTGGGCACCTCTCTGAAAGCTCCTCTTTAGCCAGGAGCAGACTGTGCTTCCTGCTCAGAACAGCTTTTAACTGACTTCCAGTGAGAAGGTACCAGCACAGGCACCTCAGTCGGTCTGTGGCACGGGAGGGGAAGGCGGATCCCTCTGCGGGTGCCGCTCCCCATGCTCCCCCTCCCGGCTGCACCCAGCCAGCCCTGCAGAAACCCTCCGAGCGAGCCAGGGGCCAGCGCTCCTGTGACACAGCTCAGCCAGGGGACAGCCACAGGAGACTCAGAACCTCTGCTTCTAATAGACACAAGTGAAATCCTGTCAGAAAATGAGAAGACTACAAGTGAGAAATCCCCTATACTGATATGAGTCTACAGCAGCTTTAATGAACAAAGGGTCAGGTCAAACTCCCAGTGGACACCCTGGCTGTGCACTGGTAACCCCCCATTTCCGAGACCATTTCTGACTCCCCGTCCCCAGTCCTGCTGCCAAGGCAAGGCACAACACTCACTTCAGTATTTTTCAGGGCTAGCTGAAGCACCTGGACAAGCCTCTGAAGCTGCTTCAGTCCAGTTTATCTGCCTTGTTTAAATGGCACTTGTCTCCAGGTGGGTTACAGCAAAGCACCACAGGAGAAAGCAAAAGGATGCTCACAGCATCCCGAGCAGATCCACATCCTCAAATCTCACAGAAAACCCAAGTGACCCTGGCTCCATGTACAGCCTGGGTACAGCTCTGCAGCCAGTGCTCTGCGGTGCTGCTGCCCTGCCTGCCCAGCCCTGGGTCCCTGCAGAGGGCACTGAGAGCAGAGACAGCCAAGCCTGGGCACAGCCCTGTCACGCTGGGCAGCTCCTCACACCGGGCTGTCCTTGCTCTGCTGACCAGCCTCACCCTCACCCAGTGCTCTGCCTCTTGTGGCAGCCCAGGCTGAGCCACTTGAGGAGCTAAAACTGGCTGATGCCTTTTTTTGGGATGGCAGCCAGTGCAGCACACTGACAGCTTGGCACAGCCCACCGTGCACTGCCGAGTGCCAGGACGGAGACCTGGGAACACATAACAGCTCTGGGATAATCCTGCTGTTGCCTTCAGTGGAACATCCCTCCAGCTGTCCCCAAGCTCACAGAGATGGCCATGAAGCAAGGACAAGGGCCAAGTCAGAGATGGCTACAAGGTCCCTTACCAACTTAATGCTTTTTGTTTTTCAAGGCAGTGTAGCTTACATCCCTGGGATTGTTACTATTGTTTTGGTAATGAATAACCTGAACTTTGTACCATATTGTTTTCCTAAACCACAGCTGCAAAATTTTCAGTTGAGGCCATCATCAGCCAGGAGACATGAGAGCGTGGATGGGTGCATTTAACTGTGGGACATGAACCACAACACAGATATTTGGTGAAACTTATTTAGTTCCTCCGAGATCAAAAGAAGCACAGATTTAAAGACAGCTTCTTGCTTTGCCTGTTGTGGAGATAAACCATAAGATTATACTGATTTTAATATGAACTATCTCCTGGGCTTTGATCTGTTGTGTCTGGTTCATGAACTCAAACCAGTGTCACTGCTTTGTCCCCAGGCTTGTTCATGGATGCCTGTCAGCAAGAAACTTAGGCAAGGAAACTGCACCACCTAGAAAAACTGGGGGTTTTTCTCCTCTTCACCAGGAACAAAAGTGGAAGCGTAATTTTTAAAAAAAGTAGAAAAATGTACAAAAATAAGTGATTAAAGTGTCACCACTTTAAAACAAACAAACTAAGCCCAACAAAACACAACAGACAAGACCATTATTATTGCACCACTTCTGACATTTCCTAGAGCCCAGTCTCTTGGCAACAAAACACCAATCTGTTATAAACAATTCACAGCCAATAATTCTCTGATTATAACCATCACTGCATCTATCTTAACTTCCAAAGAAAATGTTCCCATCTTTGGCCCTGTCCTGGTTCTGTGTTCCTTCAGAACATTCAGGCACAGGAAACCACCCAACACTGGCTTTAAATAAGTCACGCTATACTGGGCAGCAGACCTGCAAACACCACTGCAATGAACCTGGAAAGCTGAAAGGCAAGATCAGCATCACACTGGGTCTGGGATGTCTGCATCAGTTTGCAGATCAGAACATCTCAGGACAGGGGAAGTGATTGTTACCCTCTCCTGCTACATCCATCTCCCTGGCTCTTTCAGCCTTCCACCTCCTCAGCTTCCATTCAAGCATATGTACAAACTCTGCGTTTCTGCACCAGCTTTGCCTCCCTTTCCTCCTCTGGATAATGCCATCTTATGGGTTCCCAGAGTTCAATGAAGGAATCCTGATGCCTTTTAGTTAATAAATCAGCAAAGAAAGTTCAATCCTCTCCTTTTTAGCCCACTTGATCATCAAGAGCCACAACACCTAGTGAAATGCATATTACCTAACAAGTGCTTTAAAGAGCTTTTAGCATAGTTGAAGAGATAATTTCTAGCTTACAGCTCAAATATTTAAAAATCAGAATACCTTAAAATTCAAAGGACAGTACTCTAACAAGGTAAACAAACAAATCTAACAATGTAAAAAAGAAAAGGAAAAAAAATCCTGAAATCTCTCTCTGCATATCTAAGTGGCATTACAAATGTTTGTGCAGGGACTTGTTTACTTCCAAAAGAAATTACTGTAGAGAAAAGAGGCACAACAAACCACCCTGGCTCACATGGTCTGAGATTACCTGTCCTAAAATTAACTCCTGTATCTCCTGTAAACACAGTAAAAATATCACCCTTGTTATTTACAGAATTACACGCAAACTGACACCCACACTGCACTAGAGGAGAGGACATTAACACTACAAAGTCACACACTGGGGAATTAAGAAATGTCAGGATGCCTGGGCAGTTGGCTCCCATCTCCCTGCCCAACCAGTCTGGGGTGTCATCCCTTCTTTCTCATCTAGTTGGATTCCTCCTGCTGTCCCCAACATCTGCCCTCCTGAGTCAGGTAGAAGGATTCCTCCACCTGGGACCACATCAGCCTGCTACGGACACGGATTTGCCAAGATGGTCCAGGTAGTGGCCAGGGTCACAGCTAAAACAGCATTTCGAATTCACAAGATTCTACTGAGTGCATACAAATATTTTTTCAAAGGCTTTCAACTTCCAAGCTTGATTTTACTTGTGGTGAAAACAAAGAGCTGAACAACCCTCCCCTTCCAGACAAATCTCAGTTTCCTAGTATAGGAAAATCTAAAATGAATTGAACAATTTAAGTTGTTTTGGTTTTGGTTTTTATTTTCTGTTGCTCTGGGTTTTTTTTTAATGGGCATAAAGCCATTTACACTCTCATTACTATCTCTAATATAGCTGATTTTTATTACAAACTCCCTACCATAACTTCAGTCTGAACTGAACAAGATATTTTAGCCCAGTTGCTTCAAGCAGAGCTATAAGCAATTATAACCCCAGGTAACCTTTCTCACAAATGCCACACAAAACTTTCAGCACTTCATTTGCCCATTGGTGCAACCAGAATTGTGCTGGGTAGCAGCTCCAAATTTCAATCTGCCAACAGCCTACGGATTTTTGGTCCAACTGCAAGGATAAAAAGGTACCTAGAGCCTTCACAGCAATTTGCCGAGTTAGCGGTGGAGGGATGTTGATGCAAACCAAATCTACGTCCTGATGCAGCAAGACATCGTCAGTCCTACTCGTGTAGAAGGAGATGTTCATTTCCTCTGCCAGCTGCTTGGCCTCCTCTTCAGTTTTCCCCCAAAGAGCTTCAATGGAGAAGCCTTCTGCCCTCAGCAAGGGTACCAGGACCCGGGCAGCACTACCAGTTCCAAACACACCCACTCCAGGGAGCATTTTCATTCTTCATTCAAGCATCAGGGTCTACACATAAGCCTTCAATAAAACGTCTGGCTCCTCAGCTTGGTGTTCCATCCACAGTTCCTAAAATGTGAAAAGGTAAAAGGCATTATCAGGAAAAGGCACATTGTGATATCAAACACACCTATCCTGAATGCCACCTTCTGTCCCTTGTATGGCTTTCAACATTCTCAAACATCCTTATGACAAAAACCAAAACTCTCAGAAGGTGCAATCTATAAAGATGCAGTATTAAGGGACAAGTCTGACTGACCTATTGCAGAAGAATGGTAAGAAAGCAGCTTGACAGAGTCACTTCCTCAGCTTCAAAACTCAGCACATGGGCAGAGAAACACACACAAGAATGCAGGATAAACCAGACACAGAGAGGCACAAACTGGGAGTGACAGGAAGCAGCAAGAGAACAGGACACAGAGTCTGTCACACCGACAGTAAAAGCAGTGCTGCTCCATTTGTGATGATGTAAGTCCCTAAATGAGATAAAGGTTTGTGAGATGAGGTAATATCTTTTATTAGACCAATTGAAATAGCTGGAAATAATAAACATGCTTTGGGACACATAAATCTTTCTTCCAAATTAAATACACAAACTGAAAACAACTACTTGGATCTTAACAATTTTATGGCAAATAGATAAGTCAGTCTAGAGAAGATACAGAAAATATGTCCTGTGGGGAAAGCCTGGATTCAGTGAGCTTGTTTTTCCTGGGGAGGAGAAGCCTACAAGGAGAGAGAATACCAGTGTTGAAATACACAGAAATCTGCTTTTTGAAAGGAAAAGGGAATTCCTCTGTGTCCACTGTGGGTAGTTAAAAGCTTAGGACAGTTAAAAATATCTCCTTCTGCTAATGCCACTTAATCTCCAGGGATGCAGGGTTTGCACAGAATTATTATATTCCCTACACACAAACATTTGGTCAAGTCACACACTCCTTTTGTTCTTCCAAATATTTCCTGGTAAATCAATTCCTTTGATCCCTACCTGCCTGTCTTAGCACAGCTGCTGTCCACAACTGGCCAAACTGCCTTTAGCACTTGCTTTAGCACCAGCTTCAAGGAGAGATGTCAGAAATGTCCTCCATCTCTGACACCACAGAAACCTACAATCCAGCTTTTGTTCCGTGCCTTTCTGAATTCTCATTTACTACACCCACTTGACCTTTTTTGAATTTTTTTTTGAGGGAAAAACATGACTAATTCAGTTTTTGTTAGAAGCTCATAATAAAAAAGCAAAGACCATATCTAAAAAGAGAACTGATACCAGCACCAGATCAACACCTTTGAAAAGACACCTATAAGCAGCAAGAATCTTGGCCTGTTTCAGCAACAGTGTTACTCATCTCCCCATCCCAAGACACTCACATTAAGTTATAAGACATGAAAGCAAACCCTGACACAGCAGTGGGCAGTACCAGCACAGAATGAAACTACTCCCAGTGCAAGTGCTTTGTTTGCAATCAGCATCTCATTAGTCTGGGGGTGCCTACACTGCCCAGCATGTGTTATAAAACTGAACCCTGACTGAATTCTTAGATACTTTTATAGTACAGACATTAAACTAGAAAACAGAAATGCTTGAGAGTATTTATCTTGCAAAATGCACAAATGTTTACAGATGCTATAAAATAGCTTATGAAATATTTACTTAATTCAGTATGTTTTTCCTTATTCTCTGTGATGTAGCATTTCCAGTGATACTGTCACTGTCATTCTTTGTAAGGATGAACAAAGTTCATTGGCATAAATTCCTTTTTATCCAACATTTAGCAGAACACTCAAATAAGGCAGTGACAAAGATCAAAAGGATCTTGAAAATATTTACTAGTCTACATAAAAGGGTGGGATCCTGGGATACTGGCAAGGAGGATGGCTTCTACCCAGGCTTGCTTTATATAAATCAGAAAAACAAAAAAAATACTCCTTGCAACTGGATGGACAGCAGGCATAACTATTGAAGTCTCCACAAATCTGTTTAGCAGTTTATGGTCTGGAAGAATTAAAAATTCTCACAGCAGAAAGAATATAATCTTCATTTGAAGGGACACAAAGTGAGGTGGAACAGAGACCAGGTGAGTGTGTGTGCCTGCTTGCACCAGATCACACAGAGGTGTCTAACTTACACAAAACCACAATGGTTTAGAAAAGGCTGAATTCGCTGAAAATGCTCTAGAACACCACAGTATGTGCAACAGGAAACTCCTGGTAAGCTCATTTCTGATAAGCTGATCTCTGCAAAACTCGCTCAGTTTGTTACTCTTTCCTGTCTTCCATCTAATTGCCTCTTAAAAATAATCTCGGCCAGGTGGAATTATCTTAAATTCATTTATCCTAAAACACAGTATGCCTCTACACGGGTATCACTAGGAGCTATTGGCACAAACCTACAAAATCTAGTGATTAGCTACCATGCACCAGATCCTGATGCTACAAGGACTTTGGGTCACCAGAAAGAAGAACTAGTACCACCAGAAAGCAAGAAGAAGCCAACCCAGCCTCACGAATGACTTCCAGCAGGGCAGCCCCAGCTCTCTGGGTATGGAGACACAGCTCGCACTGTCAAAGGGCCCCACAGGGCTGGAGACCCCCAACACTGCAGCCACCAGGCTCTGCAGAGTGGCTCTGAGCAGAGGACAAGCTCCTCTTCCCTTCCCTGACAGCCACCTGCAGCCTCCTCTTCCCCCACCAGACTTTTACCAACTGGAAAGTCCTGGTTTGGCAGGGCAGGCACAGCAGGATGGATGTGGCTGCTGAAGGACAGCAAAAAGACTATCACAGGGCAAATCACAGAGCACATGGAACATGAGCAGAACCGAGCAGATGCTGAAAGACCTGTAATGGGAGCTTTTAACAAGGGCTACATGTGGGTACTGCAGTCTTCACACACACACTGCAGACACTCCAGTGCTGGCAGGAGAGGGATTCCAGCCCAGGCCACCCTGAGCAAACAGCCTAAACCCTCAGAAAAAGGCCACTGCTGAGGAGAGGCAGCTGGAATTAACAGTGTAGGAAGAAGGAGCAGAGATCTCAGAAGAACAGCACGGCTTCTGTGCTGCCACAGAAGTCCCCAGAGCACCATCATCTGGAGCTCTATGTGCACATCTGGTGCTTTTCCTCTAAGCAGGGGGGGAGCAGAACTGGAAGTGCTGCAGAGGTGATCAAAAGCACCAAGATCTTCTGAAAAGGAAGACCTAAGCAAAGAAAGATTCCTCAGTTTGGAAGAGACATCACAGGTAATAAAGTCAAGAGTGAACTTAGGCTGGAGAAAACCAAAATTTTCTCTGTTCTTCACCATGTAAGAGCACATCAAATGGAGCTCAGAGAAGGCAGGATCAAAACAATCTGAAGGAGATGGTTCCTTGCAGCAAACTTTTTTAAGCTGTGAAGTGCCCTTGCCACAAGACAGTGCAGACATTTGTCATTTACAGGGAGTGAAAAGACTCTTGTCTATCCACTGAGGCTCACTGAATGCACAGAAATCACATCTAGCACTGAACAGAAAACTAGAGAAAACTGATTTTGGCAGATCATGGGAACAGCTCTGAGAAAGAAGTGCCTGAAAATGGTACTAGCATCAGCTTATTATCAGGTACAATTTCTACATATTTACTTTAGAACTCACCAAGCCTCAAACCTTCAAACAAACCTCAGCAAATTATTTACAAAAACTAAAATCTTTAGTGAGAACCCACCCCTGGAAAACCCAAAATTAACTTTTATGGGCAACTGAAACCAGACTGCAACAGATATCTTGCATGTCAGGAGATAAAAAATCAGTCTCTTTTTAACAGAAATGAAATAATCAATCCTGCAACATCATTCTGACTTAAATTTTCCAAGAGAAGCTCTTGAGAGCTCTGCCATTCCTTTTTTTGGTGGCCACAAAGCACCTTCATTTTTGCTGAATTTCACGGTGATTCTGAAGTCACATCCTGGTCATAGAAAGGAGCTTTTGACTCTTTTGGTATGCATAGCAACAAGAGGTTTGTGATCCCATGCAATGAAAAACCTGATGGTTCCTACAGGATCCCATTCAATCCCATGTTGAAGCAGTCTGGGAGCTCCAAATGCAGAAGTCTCAAAAACAAAATAGTACAGTAAAGGATCACAGGGCCCAGAAACTGTTGTGGACCATTACAGATGGCCAAAGGTGGTGAAAGAATAACAACCCATGTTCAGAAAGGTGCTGGCCAGGGTAGCACTGGCTCTGTGTAAAGAGAATGCTTTTCACATCTCTGACTTATCCTAAAAAGTTCCATTTGGGTTCCAAGAAAGATGAGGCACATGGTGGAGGAGCACACCAGCAAGCACTTCTGCCCTTTGGCACAAATATACTTGAGGCTCTGTATGGCATGGTTCACGTGTTGATGTCAAAAGTGACGTGCTTTTTTTACGAAACGTGCTTTTGATTCAGTGCCAGCGGGTTGTGGGATAACCCACAAGTCCACACTCCCACCACACCTCGAGACAAGCCCAGCACAGCTCTGTGTCCTTCCTGGTGTGGATGTACTGCAGCGAAGGCCCCGTTCCAGGCACAACACTTCCCACAGGTGCCGCCCGAGGTCGAAGGTGCCAATGAGAACCGTGCCGGAGACAGCAGCACCTGGAAAATCCTGGAAACCAAACCGGCCTTCATGCAAAGCTCATGGCAGCCCCGGGGATGCCTCTGGCATGGTCCACGATGCTCTGCGCTGCCCGGGGCTGCGGGGCTTGGGCTGCGGCTCTTCGTGTGCAGGTTCCTCACAGGGCTGGACGGGACAGAGCTCACCTCACCTCTGGAACAGGGCAGGGCTCACCTCGCCTCGGCTCACCTCGCCTCACCTCACCTCGCCTCACCTCACCTCGCCTCACCTCACCTCACCTCACCTCACCTCACCAGATCTTCCCCCTTCAGGGGTCTGGACGGGACAGGCCCCACCTCACCCCGCCGGCCCACACGGAGTTGGTACCCCCGGCCCCTTCCCAGCCTCTCCCGGCCCCGCGCCCTCCGGTAGGACCGCGATCCCCTCGCCGCCCAGCGGCCCCGGGAGAGCGGAGGAGCCCGGGGGGGCTCGAGGGGTCCGAGCCGCCCTCACCTGTGCCCGGCCGGGCCACCGGGGTTGTCCCGCCTGGCGCATCCTCGGGCCGGGCGCGCTCCCGAGGCGGCCGCGCGCTCCCGGGGCGGCGCCCCTGCCCGGGCCGCGCATGCGCGCTAGCCCAGCGCCGCTCCGCCCCGCCGCCGGGCAGCGGCCCCAAACATGGCGGCGCCCAGGGGAGCCTCACGTTCCGCGTGCAGTGCGGCCAATCCTACGGCCGAAGATGGGCGGAGAGGCGGAACTCATAGTGACGGACAGAAATAATAACCAATAGAAGCTCAGCACTGAGTGGCGTCATCCCCGCAATGGGGGCTAAGTGAGGCGCTCTGGGCTTCAGAGGGGTGCCGGGTTCGGAATGTCAGGGCCGGGCGCCTCGTCCTGATGATGCTGGGCCTCAGGGAGTCCGGGACACCGGCAGTGTCTGCTGCTCCGTGTCACCTCCTGCTCCGTGTCACCAACACCGGGGGCTCTGACGCTGGCTCGTCCGTGCACAGCTCGGTGAGGGCTCAGGGGCCTCAGATCAATGTGCCCCCGAGCCCCGTCAGCCCCACAGTGCTGTGAGGTTCGGGCCGAGGGCAGGATCGCTTTTGACGACCCTGCGAGGGCAGAGCACCGCGCTACCCAAGGAAGAGCCACCACGAACCGGCTGAGGACAGCACTTCTCACATCTCTCCTCATCCTTCCCAGCATCGGTCAAGGTCAAGGAAGGCCTTGGTGGCACGTTCTGTTTCCCTCGTTTCACTTCAAGGGAGTGGGGAGCTCCTGAGGAACTCTGTAACCTCCCTATTGGTGTGGACATTGCATAGTGCCTGGTGTAGCTGCTGCTGACCCTGTTATCAATAGCAGCATTGTCATTTCCTGCTCTTTTCTCCTTGGCAGAGAGCACCGTGGAATGTGGCTGTGGAGCTGGAAGGGGCTGTGGTAGGGGAGCAGCTCTGTAGAGTCAGCAGAAGGCAAGACATTAACCTTTAGTCCCACCAGGACCACAGCTGGGAACATGGAGAAGGCACTTCCTGGTGGAGAAGGTCTTGGGTTCATCAGTGCCAGGAAACGTGGGAACCAGAATAGAAATGAAAAGGAAGGAAGCAAACAAGTACACATCATTATGCAATAGTGAAATGAGAGAAGACAAATATTCGAATGCAGAGAGGAACTGGACATCAGAAAGAGCATGGGAAGAGATGAAGAGGTCCAGAGGGGAGAGCAAGAGGGATACAGAACCTCTCACTTGCCATTCTTGTGGATCTTGTACCCTCTTATCTGCAAATACCATGCTGGTGTTGCTGTTTTCTCGTGTGGGTTGGTTTGCAGTTGAGACCTCAGCTTCAACCAGGAAGCTGAACCACTGGCTGGTGGAGCAGAGCTCCAGTGAACACCCTTTCTTCTGGAGACATGTGTGGCTGGACTCGTGTGCCCAGCATGGTGTGGAGGGTGGTTACTATGGGTGCTGATAGAAACCAAAGGGGAGGAAATGGCAGATGGGAGGAGGTTTTGCTCTGAGCATGAAGAGGAAAAGTGGTGGCAGGCAGTGAGGAGCAGCAGAGATTCCACCCACAGAGGCTGGGGAGAGAGAGGGGCCTGCACCTGCTGACTGCTGCACATGTCCCCTTGGTGGCAGGGGTGACACAAGCTGTGTCTGGCCTGGTGGGTGTTCATGTCCTAGTGTCCCTCATGCCAGAGGTGGCAGGGAAGTACAGGGGCTGGGCAGGAGCTGGGATCTGGGTACTCATGGTCAAACTGGGGACAGGGCTCTGCAGGGCCGTGTATGTCCCACAGCCAGAACACTCTGATCAAGCCCATCCCCATGTCAAACCACAAGTCCCTGGGGACTGGCACAGTGTGTGTGTCCCCACCTGGGCTAAGTGAGCACACCCCATAACCAGATGGGTGTGGACATCTCCCCATCCCCCTGCCGTGACAGCAGCACCGCTTCCTCCAAGCGATCCATTCCCTGGTGTAAAACAAAACAGACTCGGGTGGTATGGGGAGGTGGTGCTGTAGGAAACTTGGAAAGTGGCAGGGAGCTGCTGGGCTGGGCCCTGGAGTATTGGGAAATGGCCATCAGCAGCTCCTGGGGGCATTAGTCAGGTCTCTGGGCCGAGAGTATGTGGACAGGAGGAAACCGGAGGAGGAATCATAGAAGAGAGGAGATAAGAATTGGGCTGAGGTAAGAGGAGGAGAAGAAAGAGGAAGCCTGTGAGCACAGAGGGAACTGCCTGGTCCAGTGGTGAAGGGGTGAGGCCTCGGCAAGGCTTCAGCTCCCCTTGGCTGACCAGTGACCCTACACTTCAGGGAGAGACAGAGGCTCCTGGCTGATCTCACCAGGCACCCAGCATGGTCACCATAAGGCTATTGAGAAGCATGGAGCTCTGGCAGGCCAACACCTTTCTGCCCCTGCTGCTCCTCACCTGGCTGCCAGTTGGTGAGTCCCCCAGTGCCCTTGCCTCTGCTCTGAACTCTTCCCTCTTTGCTTATGTGTGCAGGAGGTGTGGAAAGTGCCTGCTGCTGCTTTTGTCTCTCCTCTTGCATAATTTAGCCCCTCTCAGCAGCAGCAGCTTGCCATGTGCCTTGCAGAGGGGTCCCCCTTGCAGCTGTGCATGCACAGGCTGTGAGCTCTGGGGCTTTGAACCAGCTCTGCCTTCAGCAGCAGGGAGAAAAGACAGTGGCAGGGAAGGAAACAGAAATGCTTATAAGCCAAATTACTGCAGAGGGGGGTCAGCTTCACATGGCAGATGTGGGTATTCCTTAAGACAAAACCAGTCCTCCCATAGGATTTTTTTTTCCCCATCAAGACTTGCTCACCGGAATTCAGCCACAATTGATGTGTTGGTAGGGTTAGATCTCATCTTGCAGTGTCTTCCTCAGGCAGGCTCAAGCAGTACCACCAGGGAGGTGAAGTGGTTTAGTGTCACCTGAAACAATGGAAAACAGCAGAATGGAGGGGGTGTGGAGAAGAAAAATGATCTGGCCCAGCTCATCTTTGCCAATGTGAACAAAGCAAATGCAGGAATGTACACATTCAGGGTGCTGAACACAACGAATGTGTCCAAGAGCAGATGTTCTGAACTGAGCAAGGGTGGTAAGGGGCAGAAGTCCACTAACACCCCTCTGAGTGGTAAGAAAGGACTGAAGAGAGGTGAGAGAGGGAAGACTCAGCTGAGAACGTGTGAAGTGACTTCAGCTCAGAGAGTGATTCTGAAGTACTCCAGAGTGAGCATTATGGGGTGGGATGAAGCCAGAGACACTGCAGGGAATCTGTTTACTATATTTTCTTTGCTTCTCTAGGGCTGACCTTTCTCCACTGCCAATCCCCCAGTCCCACCTCATGCTCCATGAAATAGTGGAGCCTGAGGCACTTCCTGCTTGGGTGCCTATGTCACAGGGGGAGGAGGTGCCTTCTCCCTGATCCTCATGTTTCCAATCCTTCCTGATGCACAGAAAAGTTTGTGCTCTGCACAGCATCCAGTGGCACAAGTCAACAGGCAACATTTCAGTGTTGAGTGCTTAGCATGGTTAGAATGCTTAGAATTGTTAGCAGCTAGATTTAGAAAGGATCATCAGCTGCTGCAGAAAAGGACAGTCACTTCATTGTGTCTTTCATGAGTGACACATGGGACATGACCCTGTAAGATCATATATATTTCAGCTATCACTTCTGGTTTTGTTTCCTTCAGGAGCAGTCAGTCAGCTGGTACAGCCAGGCACCACTGTGCAGTTCGAGATTTGTTTGGAAAATCTCACGGTGCAGGTGAAGTGGTGCAAACCTGAATGTCTGGAGGGGGAGAATCAAACCAACACTGTGATTCTGGGAGAAAACTGTATGAATTTCACCAGCTCAAGCCCGTGTACAGCCCACACAGGAATCTGTGCATGTAGGGTCTTCATCACAAGACCAAACTTGACAGACACTGGAAACAGCACACAAGCAGCAGTTCACAGTAAGTGGCTGTGGGTCTGTTTCCATGGGGGACATGAGGGGGCAGAGAAGGATGCTACATCCAGCACTCCTCTGGTTCTTCCATGCATTGTTTCCCCTGAAAGCACCCTGAGAACTGGAGGAGCCAACCTGGAACAGCAGCTTTTGGCAGATTCATCCCCCATGGAGCTGCTGGGCCATTGGTTCTTTCCTAGGACAGGCCATATCCTCCAGCTGCAGCACATCAGCCAAATACTGACATGGCTGGAGCTGTGGTGGCAGGAGAGGGACATCCAGGACTGTGGGGTCAAGACTTCTGCTGCAAAGCAGAGCAGGGTGCAGGGTGATCTCTGCCTCTGGACAGTCTCTCACTCATGTTTCTGTCTTTCAGGCTGTGGCTGTGCAGAACCTCCGACTGATGTCACAGGGAAGATCTGGACAGGTGTGTCCTCACAGTCCCCTGGCTGCAAGAGTGGAGGGCAGGAGGAGACCTCAGGGAAAAAGAGGGAGGAGCAGTAAGGGAGAAAACAGCCAGTTGTTTTCCCATGAGTGGGTGGGACCCACTGCCAAACTGGGGTAGGGACCAGAGACTGTGGTGCTGGGAAGGGGCTCTATTGCTCCAGCTACCCCCTGGATGGGTTTGGAGACCATTCCCCACAGGATTTTGTCAGCACCTTGAAGCTATAGGTGGTTCAGGGTCTGGAAGCCCAAGTCTGGGAAGAAACTGACCCTGGGGGAAGGTAGCTCATGAGTGCCTCTGTGATGTTGTGTGTGCAGGACTCAACCTCCTCCTGTGCATCCTCCTTGGCTTAGCGGTCGGGACACTCCTTTACATGCCGGTAATTGGCTTCCTGCTGTGGCAGTGCACAAGGAACAAAACAGGTTGGCATTTCTTCCTCAACTGCTGGTCTGGACAAAGCCAGGCTTGGGAGATGTCCATCTTTGACATCCTACTGCTCTTGCTTGCTCCATGTTCCCTTCACAAGTCCTCCTGAAGAAGGTGTCCTAGCATGGTGAGAAGGTTCACCCCACTCCCTTCCTTCTGGCCAGTTGCTGGTGGGAGTCTGGTTATGGCACAACCTGTTGTGTGATTGAAACAGGTCTTTCATATCCAGAAGTGTCCACCTCGGGACAGAAGGGCTCTTCTCCAGCCCCTTCAAGGGCTTTTAAGCCCTTGCCAACCCCTGCAGCCCCTTGGCCATCTTCAGAACCACAGAGCCACAGTGTCTTATCCTCTCCCACAACAAAAGCAAGACCGATGCAGATGTTTTCTTGATTCTTCCATTATTTTCTTAATTTAAAATAATGATCATTGTCACTATTTTAACTACTTTTTAAACTAAGTTTCCTTTTTCAGGAGAGCTCATGAGCGGGGAAGTGGCAGAGAGGAATCAGGTCAATATGGTAAGCCAGGGAGGGCTTTGCACATATGGCTTCCTCCTCCCTGTCAAAAAAAAACATTGTCTGTTGAATACACACGTAAGGATTTCATAGTAAAATCAGCTTTGCTTTTCTGAAAACATGGTCCTAAACACTTATTAACTCCTATTAAATAAGGGCTTATGAGTGTTCAAGTAGGTGGCACTTCTGAGTAATCTGGGTAATGCTTGGGCAGCACAAAGAGTAGTGCCAGTGGAAAAATATTAGCAGGGGAGACACAGAAAAAGAAAGCCAAGGCTCTACCTATTGTTCTCTCCCTGCAGGCAGCCCCAATGACAGGGACTGAGGACCTGACCTATGCCAACCTGAATTTTGGAAAGAAGGAGACAGGACCTGCCTCTAATGTCATTTACACTGAGATCAAGCCATCACAACAGAAGCAGAGTGCTGGGGATGGCAGTGCTGCCAGCACAGAGATGGATGTCTCCTCCAAGGAAGAGGGCAAATGAGGGAGGTGAGCAGCTTGTTGTCCACCTGTTGGGGTTGTCCTCCTCAAAAACTAGGTGTTTGTTCATACAGCAGTGCAGTCATGGTGACCAAAGACACATTTTACCCCCAGGTGGCTGCAGAACCCTGCTTTATGTTCCTGTGGAAGAAGCCATGGCTAATGGTGACGACAGAGCTTTTGAGCCTGTTTTCCCCTTGCCTTCTGTGGCTCCAAACAGTGCCAAGCCTCAGCAACTCTTTTTCAGTCTGCAGTCACTGACAGGCTCCTCTAGCTACTTGCTCCATGTTCAGGAATGACACTGTATACTGTGTGGCCAACATGGTGTTCAGGAAGAGCTTGGTCCTGGATGTGCTGGGTGGCATGGCCATGAGAAGTCCTGAAGCAATCTTCTGGATTTTCTCTGGAGCAGGCATCTGCTGTGATGTGGGTTGACCTTGCTCTCATTCACTCACTTGAAACTCAAGTGGCAAGGATGGAAAAGCATTGCTTGCTTCACAGAGATGGTGCTGCAGTGATGCACATGGATCTGCTTTGTACTGGGAGTGGCTAGGTGTTTTTGCTGGTTTGCTGGTGAATACCCTTCTCGTGGGTAGAGCACTCTCTTTTGTGCCCTCTTTTTTGATAATGTTGAGTTTATTGTGAGTTTTTCAGTAAAACTATGATTCCCACTTGTGGTCTCGCCTGGTGTTTCCTCTGCTATTGGAAGAGGATGGGGAAGAGGAGCAGCTTGAGTGGAGTTAATTTTCCCACTGAATTTGAAACCAGCACATAGCTCTAATGATTTAGTGTTACAGCCACAACAGATGCTGAGGTTCAGAGATGACCCCAAAAAGCTTTCAGCTAAGAGGTACAGACACCTGAGACTTGTACTAACAGCCTTGGCAGCCACCTATTATTTACTTAGGGAAGGGGGAAAGTTTCAGAGGAGGCAAATATAGCTGCAGAGTTCTTCAGAATCCCACTGGTCAAAATAGAAGGCCATGAGGAAAACCACAAAGGACATGAACAGAATGACATGTTCACTAAATTGCAGAGGCAAAATTGGAAAGCTGAGGTACAAATCAAATTAAGACTAACAAGGGCTGCCAGAGGCTCTGCGTTTGCTTAACTGCCTTAAAAGAAGTGGAGGGAAAAACATGGCTCATTGCTTCACCAGGGAAGAGTTATTGATCAATGAAATGGAGGAAGCTGGGACAATCATAGTGCTGCATTTGGATACTCCTTTATGCCCAAGGTTAGTGGGGAATCAGATCTGGGATAGCATTTTTAACAGGGATCCAGACAAGAAGCCATGAAATAGCCTTGGAGCAAAAACACCAGTGAGCAAGAGGCAGGGAAAGGCTGCTGGAGGAACTAACTGAGGCAACCTCTCTAGTGCAGGCAGGAAGGGTGGGGGCAATCATTGCCCACTGGTTATTTTTAAAAAGTGAAGCAGCTACTATAGCCAGAGCTGGGCCTCCAAATTTCACTTCTCAAAGATGCTATCACAAGCAGTTAAGCAAATATGTGAAGATAAAGCAATGATAAACACAATGCCCTCCTTGCCCCAGACTGCTCCATTTGGAGAGGGCTCCCTGTCTCTGTGTGCACCCAAGGCAGATGAGTGAAACATCCACGATGGGTTTTCCTGCCAGGAGCATGAAGCGTGTCCTTGCTGCCCCCCCAGCTCTGCTGGCCATAAAAAGGAAGGCTGACTCATGCAGAGAAACAAAAGTGAAAATGCTGCTTCTCCCTGTTTGGGCAAGAGGAAAGCAGAGTTCAGGGTAAGGGCTGCCTTTATTGGGGGCCTCATAAAGAGATCTGGTCTTCTACCAGTGGGGCTGAGAAAAGGCAATAAAACTCTCAAAAGCCCCAAGTGTGCTGAGGCTTTTGCCCATTCCCTTACATCACTAGCTAGGAGCAACAAGGTGGTTGGACAGGTGGTTTATCACACAAATCCTGTCTCCCTGGGAGCTGTTCCCACTTATGACAAAGGCAGGGAGTGACAGAGGGGTCTGGGAAAGCCTTGCTCTGGAAAGAAGGGGCTTCAATCCCACCAGTGACAGCCTGGGGCAGTGCAAGCATCTGAGCAGTCAGAAAGGAGTTTTCTCAAGTTTTCCTTAATATCTGTTGTTTCCAGTGCATATCACATATTCAAGTCAAGTTTTCAGAGGAACAATTTATGGAGAACTCCAAGATGCAACCTAACATTTGAAGAGTTTAAGAAATCATTGAGAGGCTGCACAGAAGGAGACACACTTAGAATACCACTAATACCAGCCTTAAAACAAAGGCTTTACTATTGGTCACTTTTATTTCAAGAACAGAACAGCCTCTCATCCCAGCCCCCTCCATGAGTTTAGTAACTCAGGTAGCACACAACAAGAAGTCACATCCTGTAGATCAAGAGCTTCAAACAAAGCAGTCCCCACTGAGACACTGGGTGTGGGCTTTCCTCCTCCCCCTCCCTGGGTGAGAAGCAAGCCTGGCACAAAATGTGAACAGCACCCTCATCCCACACCTGCAGGATGCTTCACTAGCAGGAACTACAGAAATAAATAGTATCTCATGGAGAGGGAGCAGAGGGCCACCACAGATCATCTAGAATTAAGTTATTGCTATGTTCTTATGTATTTGACACTGCAGGTAACTCATTTGGGTAACCACCAAGAGAGGTGACAGTCTCAGATTGCCCTTGTGTTATCTGTTCGTGTTGGACTGAAAGCAGTGGGAAGACAAGACAGATCTTGTTCCATCGGCTCCCTGCCTTAAAGGCAGGAGTCCTTGGTAGGACTGAATCTTGTCATTTTGCTGAAAACAGCTGGGGGTAGGGGCTCCCAATACACTTGGAAATTCATCATGCCTGTCAGCCTTTCCCATGCACACTGCTAAGAGTACATATTGCTAAGTGTACTCCCTGCTCCTGACTTGCCACAGGAGCTGCTGAACCACCTTCACATGACAAAGGGCTGCAGGTTCAAATTTCAAAGAGAGCAGGAGCCCAGTCACCCCGGGGGCTGAGCCAGAGCTGCAGATTCACGGGGGAAAATCAGGACTAATTACAGCTGTAGGACACGGGCATGGGAAATGCCACAGGCACACAAGGACAACACGTGACTGTACTTCCCCCTGCTGGTGGGACACGCTGTGACGGCCAGCGTCCGGGATCAAGTCAGGTCAGCCAAAACAAGGTGTAACATAAAGTCTAATACATGACTTGTCACCAGAGGATCTGGTAGCCCAAGGCTGATGACAAGTGGTGAGCTCACAGCAGTGTCAGTGCCCGCAGTGTCCCTCCCCACATGGAGTATTGGCTGGAGAGCATGAGTTGGAGAGGATGAGGAGGACTGCAGGAAGAACCTCAGAGTGACAGAAAAGCAGCAGAGTCCTTGGCAGGACACATCTTTGTTAGGCATCGTGCAGCTGGTTCTCTTGCAGGAGAATCTTCTCCCCAGGCTTGAAGGCAGGCATCCCCAGGTAAGGGCAGCTGGCACAGCGGAATGCATCCCCCAGGTAGCACTGGCAAGGGAAAGAAAAGCACTGTCTGTAATCAGGTGCCACTTTCAAGTCTCTTCCTCTATGATACAGCTTCTCCAGGTCAAGAAACATCATGCTTCTCAGCATCTATGAGCATAGAAACTGCTTCCCTTCTACCCCCTTCTCAACACATCTGGTTAGTGTGGATGGCAGAGCTGTGCAGGCATTGGGCTTGCACAGAAATGAGTCACCACCCCACTTGGTGTGCACAGGCTGAGGCAGCCCCCTGAGCTCCCACAACACAATCCTCCCTGGGCAGATCCCTGGTTAGGCCATGAGCAGAGAGGGAAATTCTCACTGCTCACTCTGATTCCCCCAGGGAGTCAGAACAGACTGCATGGGCACAGGGCAAAGGCTAAAACTCTGTAGAAGCTGCATGGGCAGTGTGTGGAAGCAGTAATCCAGCTCAGGCAGCAGTGACTAGGGAACACAATTCTTACATAGAGATCATATACTGCAGACCATAGTATAAAGACAAAAATTACTAATTACATTTCCACAGGCAGATTTGGGCTGTGAGCTCTTCTTCTCCTGTTCCAGTTCTTCAGCCAGGCCACATGTGCTGCAGAAAAACAAAAAAGTCACCTGCATCTTCCTACTTAAAGGTCATGAGTCATCAACACTTGTGCCAGCCCTACTCACATGCAACAGTGTCACATGACAACTGTCACACGACACAACTAACTCTGGGACTCACCCTCCTCACTTTGTTCTTCAACACCACGGTTTGTATAACAAGTGTTGAAACATCCCTCAAGTTTAAACTGAGTGGGAAATGACACTACAGCACTTGCTACATGTGCTGTTTCTCCTTACAATGTGAGAAACCAGGGTTTTAGGCAAGCTGCACAAGCTATGCAGCCACCTCCAATGTGGCTGTTGATAATATACACCATCGTGATCATTTGTAACAGTCACAGGTCAATTATCACTGTTTTTGAATTTACATTCCAATAATTAAGATAAGAAAGGACACGAACCAAGAGAGTTAGGCTCTAAAGAACAGCAAATTGCCTACAATCTTTTTTAAATCTCTCTAACTCTTAGGAGTTCAATGCTGCAGTTGAAAGGTCCACTGATACATGAATTCCAGCACTGACCAGTTCTTGCAGGCTTTCTTTTTGCCCATTTCTTTGCAGGATGGAGCTCTGAGCGACGATGGATCTGGCTTTTTCAAATCCTCTGAATCCAACAGCTCATCAGAGTCCAAAAGATCCTGAAAATACACCATGAGAGACAAAATGCAGGAAATGGACTTTTCAGTAGGGAATGGCACTACTGAGTCATCTTCAAAGAAATGGTGCTATCTGTACACTGGCATGAAAGTGCTGCAGTTCTGTCCTCTTATCCCTGTCTCCTCTCTGTCCTCACCACATCACTGAGCTCTCCAGACCCCATGGAGATAATGAGCTATTTTGCCTTAGGGAGGTTTTTCTACCTCTGAAGTTGTAAAGCCTCCCAAGAGACATCACTGAAAATATTTAGAATAGGAAAGAATGGGGAGAGAGAAGGAACAGCAGAGCCTCACAAAGAAAATCACTTACCATCTCTTCATCATTCATATCATTGGCAGACAGTGTCCACAGCTTGGCAGCAGCTGGGTCCACAGAGGGTTTTCCTGGAACCAAACAAAGGAAGAAATAGCAATTATTCCAGCCTTTGTCCCATCTACTCCAAACAGAGTTCAAGCAACTTTAGGAAGCCTCACTTCATAGGTTTTCACTGTAGCACTCCCTACTTGGGAACTGTCCCCCTGTTGCAAGTGATACCTGTCACTGAGAGCCACCAAATCCAGATATTCAGCATGCATCATGCCTTACCTGAAGGACCAGGTCTCTTGGCAAAAGAGAGCTTGAGCTGACTTGATGATCCCACTTCGAAATTTGGCTTCCTCCCTTCTATCTGAATAATGAGAAGGTCATTGCCTTGGTAACCCAGATGTTCTCCGACAGACTGGGCCTCCTCTGGGGTCGGCGCTTCCTTTTGCAGCTGCCAGGTAAGATTTTAGGTTAACCTCATACAGAACCCCTTCTTTTAACACCAAGCCCAGCATTCCAGTGAACAGACAGTATTTTCAATCCTAAAGAAAAACACTATGCTGACAGTAACTAAAGTTTTTGCCAGGCAGTGGCCATGTACATTTACAGCAAACAGGGTTGCTAAAAACCTCATCACCCAGCAAATCCCCAGGTAACTGCCCAAAGGCATTTCTGGAGATGGTAAACACATCCCTACCTCCTTCACTTCCACCAACCCAGAGAGAGTCAGAGTTGTGAGGAGCTTGGCTGCTGTCTTGATTTTGCCATTGTCTCCTGCAAGACACAAAAGCAGAGAGTAGGAGAAGGCAAGAACAAGAATGGACCTCACTGAAAAACCTGAAAGAGCAAGAACTTTAGAGGGAAGCATTCAAGCCAAATTTCTGCACCAAAAATGGGCCCTTTCTAGCCGACAGCAGAACAAATCAGAAAAAGCATCAGCAGCTTGTTCATTAGAACAGTGTGGGGTCACAAAGCTATTCTAGATTCAAGTATGTTCTATATATGCCAAAACATTTCTCAATCCAATCAATACCCATCAAAACCAATTTTTAAAAAATCCCGAAACCTGAAACAAACTCCCTCCCGAACATTTTTACTTATTAAAACTACTCATGAAGTTTTCAAAACATGGACTCCTAAACGAACACACTACATTAAGAAATCATCTTCTGTTCACCTTCTCATGGCTCCTCCAGCAGTCCCATGGCAGGTGCTCTAGCTTTTCTCCTAAAATTCAGTCCAAACAGTTTTAACCTTTTCTAGATAACTATTTCTCAATTGACTTCTGAGGCAATCTCTTCAGCCTCTGTCATCTGTTTTTAAAAACATTTTGGAAGCTCCTCAGAAACACAACACTTGTGACTACTTAGCACTGCACCCTGAAGAGAAAACAGTGGTCACTGAAGCTTTTCCATGCAGTTTAGGAACAAGCTATCCTGCATTTTTGATAGGAGAGTGACTGCAAACATCTCTAATGGGTATCAGCCTAAGCACAAGATAAAAACCTTGTGATTTGGGTTAGTGTGTCAGGAGAATGAAAATCTCTGTGTTAATCAGGGTTCCTGTCCTTTCTATTTCAGTCTAATCCTCACAAGAAATGCTATGTTACCATGGAAGCAAGATTCTCTCACCTGATTCAGTAACCACTGGTTCTTTCAGGAGGACACGTCCCCCTGGCTTAAGTATCCGAGCTACCTCTGCCAGGAGCTCCACACTGTGCTGTGCTGTACTGCCTGGTACCATGCCAGAGAGGATTACGTCAAAACTGGACTCCCTGTGAGCCGCTGTGGAGAAAGAGCAAGATGGTACAATCTTACATGTACACACACTGTTTAATACACCAATTCCACTTCCCTCATCCCTCATGCTTAAGTACAACAGCAGTAACTGATTAAAGACACCAATCATAGAAGCACAGCCAGGGTGCATCACTTTCCCTGCTGTACTTAGTGTAAGGGTCAGCAGCAGGTGCTGTCAATGTTCTGAGCGCTGACTCTCAAAGTGGGAAGGTGTTGGATCACACAACAGCAGAACTCTCTCCCTTTAAGGAAACAGTGAAAAATTAAGCTCATTCTTACACTGAGGCAGCTGGTTAACATTTTCCACGGAGACACGATTATCAGCTCCCACCAGCACCTGGACTTTATCCACCAAATCCTTCAGGGCTTCGACCGGCGAGGAGCTGTCCCAGACGATGGCCACGCGCTGGCCTGGAGCGACTCCGTACTCCCCCATTTGACAGCAGCAAACCTGGCACTGGCTGGGGGAGGAACAGGGCAGGAGAGAGAGAGAGGAAGGATAAGTGCCAAGCACAGCACAAACCTCTATGGACTGTGACTTAATCAGCTGAGTTGTTTTAATAAATGGGGATAATTTTCTGGAAATGAGCAACACAAAGTTTCCACAAACTAAGCATTAGCAGGACATGAAAAAAAGAGCTACACTTCAGGGTATAATTCAGTTTCCCTCCAGCTCATGCACTAGTTTTGCTGGGAGACTGCAAGCCGTGATTTAAAGAAACCAACAAAATAACAAAGAAAACATACCTGCTTTCCTTAAAAATCTGAATATGACAAACAGAGGATTTCTGGATTTCCTGAGCAGTGACAGTTATTTGACATTAAATACTGCCTTGTCTTTCCTACTCCAAACACAACCTAGCAGAGTTTGCTTACGCAGTACATGAGAAGACAAAAGTAACTTTCAGCATTCCAGATTGAGGCTCTTCCCACTGTTATGATTGGTAGCACTGGGTGAGCAAATTACAGGGAGGGAGGAGTGGAACAGACTGTGCAGGGACAGTTTTGAGAAAACTCTCTCCACTGAGATTGCATTCCTTGTATGGAATAGTATTGCATCATCACCTCACAGCAGCATCAACTACTGAACCCGATTACCTCCCCTTTTTCCTCTATCCAACACAAACCTATTTTCTTCCTAATTTAACATGACCACAGAGAACAGAGAGCACTGTTGACCAGAAGAGTTCCCAGTGTATCTTCAATTAGCTGCAAACGACACACCTTTCTGGACAGTTGTAAACAAGGTCTTTACCAGGAATCACTACATCACACATCCTGGGTAATTCCTTACTGCCACCACTTAGTCACTAAAGCACAGCTCATGGATATGCTACACCAAATTTAACTGCAGTAAGGTGAGGAGTGGATTTTGACCTACAGTTCCTCTGGCTCTGTGTGCTGTGGACTCCCCCTCTCTCCTGGAAACTGCAAACAAGTTCAGAATGGGATCGATGTCTTTCTGAGGTACTGTGGTAGGAATTCACACTGAAACAACCACAATGCAAACCCAGTAGGGAATGTACACCTTGAATGTACACTGCAGGTTGTAACATCTCACAGCTGTTTTTGCATGTGTGACACACACTAGGCAGCTACAGTAGCATTTATAAACACACATACTAATCCCATTAAAAAGTCATCTTTCCCAAGAAGGCTGAAAATCTTGAAACATACCTAAGCTTCTAGGCTAAGGTGGGGAAGATAAACCCGAAATCACACCTTCCTCTCCGAACAGCAGGTTATGACTTTGCAAGATCAGTTAGAGCCCAAACTGCATCAACAGCAACACCACCTCCCTGAGGTGCGGGGAGGACGCTGAGGATCCCGTGTGGGTGGTGTGAGGAGGGGCCCTTATCTCCATGTCACACACATTTAACAGTCCCTGAGGAACAGGGCAAGGGAAGGGGTTAAACAATAGCGCAGGCTCCGCTTCAGGAGATTAGAAAACCGCTGTGCTGGAATGGGATGATCGTGACGGTCCCTTCCAACCCAATCCATTCCAGGGTTCTAAAGCACGTCAGGGCTGTAAACCGCAGCCTCCTGACGCAGCACAGCCCCAGGCTCCCGGGAATGCCGCAGCTCCCGGCGGCCGGGACTGCTCCGGCTCCCAGCGGCGGCGCAAGGCTGCAGGCCCTATAGCAGGTGCACCTTTTAAGCACACGGAGAACGGGCGGATAAACCTCTCGGTCATCGAGCAGGGACGATTCAGAGGGAGCAAGGACAGGATACGTGAGGAAATTTCGTGAAGGAATTACTTAAATACACCCACACACACACACACAAACACACAGAGCTCCTCCCCAGCGCTTCAGACTATGTCTCGGAAAATAATTTTAAGGGGAAGGAAGGGGGAGCGCCAGGCCCGTCCCGCGCTCACCTCTCGCGGCTCGACCCGCTCGGCTCCGCTCGCTCGTCCCGGTCTGACGCCGTCACCGTGACGTCATCGCGCTCTGCCCGCTTCCAAGATGGCGGCGGCGGGCGGGCTGCGGCGCGCGGGCTGGCGGCTGTGGCGGGGCCGCGCGGGTGAGGGGCGGGGGGGCGCGCCCGGGCCCCGGGGCGGGGAGAGGAGGGGAGGGGGGGAACTGTGCCCGTGCGCGCCCCCGTGCGCGCACCCCGGCGATCGGGGCGGGGCGGGGCGGGGCGGGGCAAGGTGAGGTGAAGGGCACGAGGGGTGTGAGGGGACCGGGGTCGGCCCCGAGCGGGTGGGTTTGAAGGAGGGGTTGATGGGTGGTGGTTTTCTTTAGGCGCGTGGGTCGTGAAACCCAAATTTATTAAAAAAAAAAAAACACAACCCAAGCCCAGAAATCAGCAGCTGAATGAAAAGTTACCCCAGAGTGTCATTGAGTAATCGCTCAATGATCAGCATGTGGTGTCTGTCAAGGCTCTTCGGCTCCCGAGTCAGACTTTCCTTATATCCCCTGCTCAGACATCTGCACCTTCCTCCCAAATCCTTATTCAGGGACCAAAATGGGGAGAGGGCATGTTTGGGTGCCTGGTTTCCAGTGCAAGATTGGGAAACTATTTGCTATATGTGCCATTTGCACCATTCTTTCCCTCACAAAACACTTTTGCTTTATTCACGTAGACACGAGCTCAGCTGAGAGCGCCACTTATCAGAAGCGTAAAAAAAGACACTTTGAATTTGTGTTCTTTTCAGCTGCATTCACCACAACTCTCTTCACCTTGATTTTCAATGCTTCCTGGTGTTGGAAGGAGGTGCTGACTCCTGGTTTCCCTTGCAGTGGTCAGGTGCCAGCAGTACCCACCGCTCCGTGCTCTCCAGGCCTCGGCCGCGCTAAGGAGAGCCTCCGATGAGCACAGGAAGGAGCCATTGACATCTTCCTCTCAGCAGCACTTTGATTCACCTCCAGCTGGTCACCAGCCTGAACAGGAACCTCAGGGACCTCGCCCCAGGTAACTCATCAGCTCCTTCTAGCACTGCCCCACCAACAGAGGGATCGGAGGGCTTTTGCTTTCCTGAACCTCACATCTGAAACTTGAAGACGAAGAGATCCAGAGTTAAGGAGCCCCAAACTACAGCAGCTGAAGAGCTGGTTTGCTGTGACAGTGCAAATTCCACCATGGAAACAGTATGGCACTTGCTTTCAAGAGGGAAACTCTCTTGTCTGCAAAGAATAAGTCTTGGCTTCTGGACTTTTGTGTAAATCTAAAAATACAGGGACCATATATTGTCCATGTGCCTATGTTGGAAAAGGTTATAGTTTAACTTTCTGTAAGGGAGGGGGAATTTGGAGCTGATTGGTCTCCGTGTAGGCATCTCCATTGAGCCCTCCTTCCCATATTTTTCTCTTCTCTCACAGCAAAGGTTCATTAAGAATAGTTTTTCTGGACAGGGAAAGATATTACTGGAGGAGGCCAGATTTATACTAAGCAGGTCTCAAAATGTGCCTGGTGTCAGCGTGTGAGTGGCAGAGCCCAGGGTTCTGATGTTTGGTGGTGACATTCCCCTCACTGTAACAATACCTTCTCATAGTTACACTGGCCAGGGCGGCCAGGAGTCTGAGGACTATGAGAGCGAGGAGCAGCTGCAGCATCGAATCCTCACAGCGGCGCTGGAGTTTGTGCCTGAACATGGCTGGACTGCAGAGGCCATTGCAGAGGGAGCCAAGGTATGTGGGGAGAGAAGCAACAAACCAGTTGAAAACTGGATGGAGCTGAAGTGCAGAGACAGCCAGGCCTGCATGCTTCCCCCACATACTCTTGGGCGATGCACCCTAGTCAGCAAATGCTACTGGGCAGGAATGAAACCCAGCTGCTACAGGATAACCCCTTCAGAGTAAGACTAAGGAACAATGCAGAGTATTGAATCCTAAAGAGAGAAAAATATGTATAGGAAGTGCTTTGTAATGCAGTGTTGCTTTGTTTAAATTCACATAATGTCTTTCACAAAATAAATACAACTTTTTTCTAGCTGGATCCTGCTTAGCAGTGTCTGACCTGGTCTGTGCTTCTCCCTTCTTCCCTGCAGACCCTGGGCCTCTCTGTTGCTGCAGCAGGGATGTTTCACAGTGATGGCAGTGAACTGATCCTGCACTTTGTGTCTGAGTGCAACAACAAATTGTCCAAGTTGCTGGAGAAGGAGCAGAAACTAGTGCAGCTGGGTAAAGCAGAGTGAGTAATGTGTGTGAACAAATATCTTCCTTTGCAGATTTTGGGAGCTGGGTAGACAGGCCACCTGGAACACAGATACTTAAGTTAAAAGTATAATTTACCCAAATAAAACCGTCTTCCCAGATTTAGACTAGGATAAAAGACATGAAGGATATATAATTCCTTGCTTATCTATTGCTCAGCCAGGTGGAGATTGATCTTTCAAGATTAGAATTGAGTTTAACTTGGATAGTCTTCCTAATTTTTTTTTTCCTTACTCAGGAAGAAGCCTATAGATGAATTCCTGAGAGATGCTGTGGAAGCCAGACTGAGAATGCTGATTCCATATATTGAGAAATGGCCCCAGGTATAAAAGTAATATCAACGTTGACTCTTTTGCATGCATGTATTTTAAATACCCTGTGACTTTCAACATAGTTTCTCCACCAGATTAGTTCAAGGTTGTAAATGAAACCCTGGCTGGTTTCAAGTGATTAGTAGCCTTCAAGAGGAGAGCAGTCTTGGAAGGAGGCAGTTAAAAGTGACCTTAGAGCAACTATTTCTTGCAGTTCTGGAAAGGCAAAGCTCTCTGTTGTTCACTCCACCCATCTGGCATCCCCAGGGGATTACCTGTGTCTCTGCTCAGTCCTATTTGCAGTGTCACTGCAAGTCAGGCTCCATGCAGCATTGTTGTGGCTGCACCAGGATCACCTCCCACCTGGAAACGCAGAACTGCTTTGCTGCAGGAAACTGTCCTGTGACGGTTTGTCAACTGACAAACCCCTGGCAGCCTGAGGGTAGAGCTGTGAACTGAGAGGGCTCCATGCTTCTAAATTCAGATTTAACTCTCAAGTCATTCTTCCCACGGTGGGGAGGGAATTCAATTGTGGCTACAGTGACAAGCAAAGAGTTCCTAATCTTGGGCTGCAAAGGTTGCTGCGAGGTCAGCCTCTGTCCAGAACCACTGCTGGCCTCTGGGCAGCTGAATCCTGCACCCCATGCACAGAGAGAGAGCACAGGCTATGTGCTCTTCTTTCAGATTAGCATAATTTGCCCTATGAAGGATGTGGGTGGTTTGTGTCTCTCCTGGCACTGTGTGATTACATTCAAAGGCTGCAGGATCCCAGTAGGGCCATTATGGCTGGCGCTGTTCTGCCCTTGTTTGCCGCTCTGAGTTCAAAGTCAAATTCAGAGAAATGAGAGATGTGACTCCTTGCCCACAGGGGCATAGCACAGTGTGAGTCAGCTCAGCCTCTGATGTTGCCATGCCAGAGAGGGCTCAGGAGAGACAACACGGGGATGTTTGAACTGAGCAGGGATTTTTCGGCTCCAGTACAGGCTGAGGCCTGAACTTATGAGCCACATTGTGTGTTCCCTGCATATCCTGCAGCTTGTAAAGACTGCAAAGAGTTGGGAAGACTTGTCACTGGGAGCTGGAGGCAAGGCAGCAGCAAGAGGGAAAAGATAACAGAGCAGAATACTGTTGGTCTCCTTTAGTTACATCCTTCTCTCTTTGGCTCCCATTTCTGTGTGTGTTTCCTTTGCAGGCCCTGAGTGTCCTGTTGCTCCCACGTAACATCCCTTCCAGCCTTAACCTCCTCACCAGCATGATCGATGATATCTGGCACTATGCTGGGGACCAGTCTACAGATGTGAGTGCTTTTGGGACAAGCTGGTTCTACCTCTCGGCACTTTGGCAAAATCATGGGTTCAAGTAGGAGTGGGGCTGAGTCCCTCAGCAGATGGCCCATTTATTGAGTGAAGAAGGCATTTCAGAGGCACCCAATGGTCTTTATAAACTACAGTCTAATTTCTAAAGAGACTTAAGAGCCACTGAGACTAAATGCAAATTACTGCCAATGGGATTAGTACAAATTAAAAGGACCTATTTTCTTAGGCTTTTAAGTGTTCTTCTTTTTTCTTTTTTGAAGACACAGACAAAATTGTTGAGATTTTGAGACTAAGAAGTTGATCCAGTTTTCAGTGAGTGAGCAGTGGGTCTGTCAAACAGCTCTCTTCTACCAGCAACAGCATTTACAGACTTGACTTGAAAACCTTTAAAGAACCTACCTAAAAATACCAGTAGCTTATTAAAGCTTTCATCTTTCTGGCAGGAAATAAAAGAAAATTATAACCTTAATTATAGCAATTAATAAATTACTTTAATTCTTATAGATGTAGGGAGAGATGGAAAAAGCTAAATGAACCATTTTAACAAACTACTTTAATAAGCTTCTTTTATCTGTGTATAAAGAGAAGGTACTGCAGTGAAAAATAAATAAGACAGCAGAAAAATTAAAGGAATAAACTAGAAGACAACTGAAAGAACACAATTGCTTCAGGAACTGAAAGTCCCTTAGAGTTATGCAAGTCAAATCAACATGTTGGAGCCAGTGTCTGCACTGAGCTGTTCCTAAAGTCTCACTGATGGAGGGATTAGGAGAGGTTCTAAAGTTGGTGTTTTGTTTGCACCTCCTGACTGGTTACATGAGTTTTCTGGGGAAGCTGTGATGCTGAGCTTGCTCTCTCTTTCCAAGTAATGGGTTTTTAACTCGCTCACAGCAGATACCTCTTCCCAACATAGGAGCCAGGCAGAGTATTCTCATGCCTCAGAGACCCCTTCAGGCAGGTTTTTAGGAGCAGAAAGAGAACAGAAAGAGTTTTGTCTCAAGCCCTGAGAGATCCAGCTGCAAGTGGCAAATTCCTCTATATGGGAAGGAACATGCTGTGGGTGTGGGATTTTCCCTTGCTGTTCTCTGATAGCTGCACTCCTGATGTGCATTCAGATCCCAGCTTTCTCTCTCCTCCTGTGCCCCTGCAGTTTAACTGGTACACTCGCCGGGCTGTGCTCACTGGCATCTACAACACCACTGAGCTGGTGATGATGCAGGACTCGTCCCCTGGCTTCGAGGATACTTGGCGCTTCCTGGAAAACAGAGTGGCTGACGCCATGACCATGAGCAACACAGCCAGCCAGGTAAGCTTAGGGACAGGTGTGCATGCAGAAAATCCCTTCTCCCCAAGGATATATGCAGGCATACACCTGGCTTTTCCATCATGCAGATCCCACGTCTGCTGAGACTCCCTCGTTGCTGTCAGTTCAAAACCAATACATGATTATGTGTTTTTTGGTAAACTGACATGTAGGTGCCCTCTTTGTCAGACTGTCACAGTGGTCAGGAGACATTGCAGGAAAACCCTTCCATGTGCCCTGTCTGTGGCTGTCACTTGTCTGCAGTGCTGTCAGCACCTTTCTGTAGCAAATACATTTTTGTTGTGCATTTCCTCAGTGTTTGGGGGCCACGAGTGCAACTGCAGGAAGCAAAAGGTTGTGTTCTCCCTGTGTCTTCCAGGTACAATCCACTGGAGAAGCTGTTGTCCAGGGCCTGATGGGAGCTGCAGTTACTGTGAGTAATGCTTAAACCAGCAGGGCTGTAAAAGCAGAATTACTTCTGAATGTCGGCATGTGTTTTCCTCCCAAATCTAGAGGACAACATGGAAACACATGGAAAAACTCATCTTTCTTAACATAGATTTATTTAAGGGTGATTTCCATAGTAATTTGAGGTTAGTTCACTGTTTTGTGGTGAAAGAACTTGGATAGAGGATGAGGAAATTAAGTCTGAAACTGCAGGGTGAGCTTTAGGGATGAGAGACAGGTGATCAGAATAAATACAACAATAAATCTCCACTGCTTGTCACGAGATCTCTCCCTGTTCCAGGCCCTGTGCTGGAAATCTTGACTGAGGGTCAATGGCCCCATGGATACTTGGGAGGTGGCACCTGTCCCTGAGCCACAGGAGGGTGACTGTCTTCTGTCCATGCAGAGGGAACTGCACTTCATCTGGGATACAAAATAACCCTTTGTGTACCTAGGAGTGACTTTTGAAGGTTTTCAGGGCCTCGCTGTGATTCTATTTTTGGACAATGCTCATTGCATTTAGCAACAAAGTGATTTCCTTGTTATCAGAAATATATTACCTTGTATCAGGACAAGACAAGCAGGTTGGAACATAAATTAGACATTGTTTTTACTGATGAAGCACTTCTCAAGAATTTCTCCCACCTCCTTCCCCCTACAGTTGTGGAGGAATGTATTGTCTCTCAGCCTCTCTCCTCTCTCATACCTGCATATGCCAAAAGGCTCCTCCACCAGAGAAATCCCGGGCTCTGTTTTACATCCACATGGTGCTCTCAGGTCCAGGATATCTCCCACTGCTGATGTTTGGTCTGTCCCTGCAGCAGATTCACTGCACAGATAAATGGGAGGACCTGGATGGATTGTAGTCAGATGTCTTTAGGGCAGAATCATCCCAATACATAACTGTTAGGGGAACACATTCCAGCCTCCCATGTCCAGGGTGTCCCGAGGTGTACTCCTTTACAGGAGTGCTGAGATCTGCAGCTCTCTGCCAAGTGGATGAGTGAGCATAACGCCCCAAAAGCATAAACTCGCTGTCGAGGTCTGTGTGACTGCAGAAATAAACCCAAGCTGAGACATACTGATCGGGAGAGCGGGTTCCGATCAGAGGGATGGCCAGACGTGGCTCCAGATTGATTTTTGCCCATCCCCGGACCACAGAGATGCCTCTCGCTCCCGCATCTCTGCTCATAGCACACGGGCCTCCCCTCGGCACCTGCTTTGGCGGCCGCTCGGGACAGGGGCACTAAAGCCCGTTCTCCCTGTGTCCACAGATCAAGAACCTGGCGGGGTTGAACCAGCGCCGGTGAGGCGGCAGCGGCGGCGAGCACCGGAGGGGCCGCGCCCCCTCCTTCCCCGGCACCAATAAAGTCGTACTCAGCCTGGCACGGACTCTTTTTGCGGGCGCACCCGGGCCGGGGGGAGCGGGGCGGGGCGGACCGGGCGGCGGGATCGGGGCCGGGGCCGGGGCCGGGGCCGGGGCGCGGCAGCCATGCCGTACGCCAATCAGCCCACCGTGCGCATCACCGAGCTGACGGACGAGAACGTCAAGTTCATCATCGAGAACACGGACCTGGCGTGAGCACCGCCGCGGGGCCGGGCCGGGCGGGCCCGGGGGTGAAGCGGCCGGGGGTGGCCCCGTGGACCAGGCCTCCCCGCGGACCGCCGGTGCGGCCGGGCAGGGTCTCTGAGGCAAAGCCCCGCAGCAGCCTCGGCCAGCGTCTGTGCGGGCCCGCAGCCTCACTCCCCCTCATGCCTAAACACGGATGTTTCCCTCCCTCAGGGTGGCAAATTCCATTCGAAGAGTGTTCATCGCAGAAGTCCCCATCATAGGTGAGGCCTTTTGCTTGCCTGTGGTCCCAGTCCCTTGCGCTGCCCTCCGTGTTCTCCCACACGTCCCCTCTGCTTTTGGCTCTCCTTACCCGCATTCAGCCAGTACTGTACCCTGCAGATGCTGCCTCAGTGTATCTCTCCAGTCTCTGTGATGTTTTCTGTGCCCTCACAAGCTGGCTTTTCCTCACATGAATATTTCTCAGTTTGTGACTTTCTCTTTTCTGAAGCCATTGACTGGGTCCAGATAGACGCCAACTCCTCTGTGCTCCACGATGAATTCATTGCACACAGACTGGGTGAGTGCTGAGGTGGGGAGGAAGATGAAGGTGTGTTGTGGGCAAAAGCAGAAAGCAGAGATGCTGAAGCACCTTTGTCAGGTGCTGTTCCTCCACCTGTCTTGGCAGGAGGGTTAGGGGTTCTTGTGGTCTCACTCAGAAGTTCCTCTGGTTTCCTGCTTGGCACAGGTCTCATCCCGCTCACCAGCGATGACATTGTGGATAAGATGCAATATTCCAGAGTGAGTCCAGCGAAATGCTGTGGGGAATCATTCTGAGGGTGGTGGGTGTTTGATCTGATGGGGAGCTCTGGCAGTTTGTTGTATAAGGAACCTGTGTGTGTGCCAGGACTGCACGTGTGACGAGTTCTGCCCCGAGTGCTCCGTGGAGTTCACGCTGGACGTTCGCTGCAACGAAGACCAGACTCGGCACGTGACATCCCGCGACCTCATCTCCAACAACCCCCGCGTCATCCCGGTCAGTGCCATCCCGCTCTGCATTCCTGCTGAGGCGGGGTGCAAACACACACAACACAGATACGCTGAGCACATTTCATGTTGCCTAAAGCTCCACTTAAACCATGGTAGGAGAGCAAAGCAGGAATATCAGCAGAAGCAATGTGTGTGCCAGTGCGCTCCTTGTCTTTGCTGCATTGGCCTTCACTTGCTGTCTGGTGAGGTGCAAAGCAGTGTGGCCTCATCCTGCACCCCAAATCCCAAACTCTTCGGCTACCCTGAGGCCTCTGGCTTGCGGACTGTGAGGAGCCTGGGCCAGGGCAGTGCTGCCAAACAGCTCCTGTGCAGGCATCTTGGGGAGGGTTGGTGGTGCCGAAGTGGGACAGAGGCAAAGGGACTTACAGAGAATGTTCTAGTACACTGTTGAGGTGGATCCAGATGTCACCACAACCTGGGCTGCTCCTGCTGCCTGGTGACAGTGCCCAGCTGGAGCCTGCTGTCTGTTACTTGCCTCTGGCTGAGGTGCTCTGAGCACTGTGTGTCATCTGTAGCAGTTGTGGGAGTGACTTTGGGAACCAGGCAGATGTGCTGTGCTGGAGCACTCATCCAAGCTGATCCTGTCCCTAATTTGCTTGGTTTCGTTTGGCTGCTGCAGGTGACATCTCGGAGCAGAGACAATGACCCCAATGACTATGTGGAGCAGGATGGTGAGTGGTGGGTCACTGGGAATAAGAACTGTAGGAGGAAATTAACTTTTCTCTCAGGTTCTGTGAACTCATTCTTCCTTTACTGGGTGGGCAACTGTAAAATGGCTGTAAATATGACACTTCTGAGCAGCTGGTGTCACTGCATGAATGGGGTAGCATTTTGTCTTAATGCCACTCAGATTGCCCCAGAACTGAAGTCCTGTGTCAGAGGGTGTTTCTGTGTCTGCTTGTGAGAGCTTAGAGACAGCAAGGAGGTGAAATGATGTGTTATTGGGGGCCTGTGTAGCTCCTTTTTACTTAGCTGTTCTGGGGACACAGCTGAGCCCCTCTAAGAATCCAAGCAAACCCTGGATGCTGGTGACCTCTTCCTGGGCACCAAAAATCTACCTTTGCTGCAGCGTGATCCTGCACATCATTTCTCCTCTGCAGCCTTCTCAGACAGGCACATGCTTTTGCAGACATCCTGATTGTGAAGCTGCGGAAGGGGCAGGAGCTGCGGCTGCGAGCCTATGCCAAGAAGGGCTTTGGCAAGGAACACGCCAAGTGGAACCCCACAGCTGGCGTGGCCTTCGAGTACGACCCCGACAACGCGCTGAGGCACACGGTGTACCCCAAACCAGAGGAGTGGTATGTCCTGCTGTCTGTCTGCAGGGACTGGGAAAGGTTTTCCAGCAGGCGACAACTTACACTTCAGCCCTGGGGATGATGTGGGTCAGTAAGTGATGGGGACCATGCCTGCCACATCCTCTCACACAGACTCTGCTCCTGGGGTTGGGTAGCAAGGCCAGTCGTTTATTTGCAGCTGCACACAAGGTGGACTGGTTTGTGGTCATCTGTTGTCCTCCCTCATGTACCATCACTGCTAGTTTGACTCACTTTCATGCTGTTTTTCACCACTTGTTGATTTTTTTTCTTCCCTGTGCAAGTGTTTTGTAGGTCAGAATAAGGTCTGAGGAAGGAACAGATCCATGTGAGATGAAAGAAGTTGCTATGAGAGCAAAGAGTGGAAGGTTGGGTTGTCAGATTTTTCAGCCTGGCTTGACAAAGCCCAGGATTGCTGTGATTTAACCCATACATCTCCTCACTCCTGGAGCCTGAGCTCTGGCAGGGTTTCCCTATCTGGCCCTTTCCTCTCCTCTGAAATACCATTCTGCACAAGTTGCACACAGCTTGTCATCCAAAAGTGACATGGTTTTACTTTCAGAAAGCTGCTGCCCTGCTTTGGCCTGGGTGAGGACTTTATCCAGCATCACTTTTCATGAATGGATACCTGAGCTGCTACTGGCTCTGTATCCTAGTGATCATCTAGCAGACATCCTGTCACTGAGAGCACACTGGAGCTAGATGGATGGAGCCAGAGCACAGGGCTTACTGAGTTTGGGGAGAGCAGGGCTGATTTCCTTCTTCCAGTGCTACTGGATGACTCTGTGGCATTAATGAGGAGCCAGAAAGCGAAACGTGTGACTGAGCTTATTTCTGTGACTTGATGTTTGATGCCCACCCTGTTTGCTGGACGTGAGCCCCAGTGCTCAATCTGTGGGGCCAAGCTGAGTGCCTGGGCTCTGTGGGACCAGGCTGGGGCAGGGGCTCTGTGTAACCTCTCCTGCTCTCTGATTCCAGGCCCAAGAGTGAGTACTCAGAGATTGACGATGAAGATGCTCAGGCTCCCTACGACCCCAACGGGAAGCCAGAGAGGTAGGGAGCTGAATGCAATGCTGCAGCTGGAAGATGGGGTGACTGGCTGGGTGCATCTCACGGGCTCTCATTAATAGAAGAGTGTCTACACTGTGCTGAAATCACCAGCCCAGTGAGCTGACATTCCCTGAAAAGCAGGGCAGGAGCTGGTGTTTAGTGGTGATATACCCAGATGTGGCAGCTTTTCCCCTCTGGGAGATACTAGACAGTTCTCCTGAGTTCATGTTGCCAGACAGGGCGGTGCACACTCAGTGAGGTGTGAGGCCTGTGGGGAAAATACCCTGGCTTAAGGTATTCATTCACCTGTATGTGTCTCATGCTCTGATTGCTGGTGTTATTTGCACTGCAAAAGAGCCTCAGCCAGCCTTAGTCCCTGGCTTGGGGCTGCTGGCTCACAGGTCACAGTGCTGAACAGAAACCAATCTCAGAAGTGCTCTTGCAGCCAATGAAGTTGAGTGTTGGTGTGATGGTTGTAGAGGGGCAGCACTGGCTGTTGCCTGCTTGGGAGGTGAATGACGATGGTGATGGTGATGATGATGATGATGATGGTTGGGATTCTAGGCAGATCTCCCTGCTATGGTTGTGGATGGGCTGGAATGATGTGCAGTCTGGGTTTGCACCTCCTTGAAGAGGTGATGGTGACTTAACCCCCTGCCTTGTGACCTCAGGTTTTACTACAACGTGGAGTCCTGTGGTTCTCTGCGCCCTGAGACCATTGTCCTGTCTGCACTGTCCGGCCTCAAGAAAAAACTGAGCGATCTCCAGACACAGCTGAGCCACGAGATCCAGAGCGATGTCCTCACTATCAACTGAGGTGGCCCTTGCAAGAGAGTACTGTGAGCTGAATGACGCCTGACTGAGATCTGGCTTTTACCTCCCCATCATCTCCCTCTGACTTTCCTGGCCCAGCACTTGGTTGGTGACAGCTCTTCCCTGGCCCTCCTTCCCAGGGAAAGCCATTATGGTGTGTAGGATAAAATAGGAAGGGAATCAGTCAGTGAGCATCTTAGCTGGGACAGGCTTTGTCTCCAAGTGATCCTGGAGTTTTTGTTCTGGTGTTGGATTTTGGCCATGTGATGTTTGGGATTGGGAAGTGTGTACCTTTGTTACACAACCCTACTTTATTTACATGCGTATTCTTTACTGTGCTGAATAAAGCCTTACCCCCAATTTTTTCTGTCATCCCTGAAAGCTCATCCAAGGCTGCTGGAGGAGATGTCACATCATTTACTTCTCTCCAATAGGCATTAACTTAATGAGATCTGCTTTGGAGGGAGCACTGCTCGCTGCTGCTGATTGCTGCTTGTGACATTATCTCCTGAGGAGAGCAGCACCCCTCCTGCAGGCAGCCCGGCGTTCATTGATCCAGTGATGTGTTTAAAGCAGATGTTTGAGGCCAGGGTGGGCGAGATGCTGCAGAAGGCAGCGCTGCAGGGGAGCCCAGCTGGGCCAGGCAGGCAAAGCTGTACTTACAGAATCCTCTGGAAGAGACTCCACCCCTGTGCTGTACAACCCTCTTTTCAGGAGCTGGGTGGCACATGGTCTGTCAGTAATGGCTGCTGGCTGATACCTTTCATTGTGCCCACAGTCCCCAGCACGTGCTGGGCTGGAGTTTGGTGCAGGTCCCATGCCCTGACCCCCCTGGCAGTGGCTGAAAGCAATGTCACCCCTCCTCTTCCCCTCCATCACTGCCCAGCATGACTTGGGATGTGCTTCTTGATGACGCTTTCCTGGGAGACCTGCAGCTCCTGTACCATGGGGCTGGGAGGGCGGGGAAGGCCTGTGTGCCCTTGTGCTCATCCCGGTGTGGATGGGGATGGTGGTAGGGTCATGCTGAGCTGGGGAGAACAGCCCATGTCAGCACTGCCTTCCTCTCCAGGCTGCTGCTTCCATTTCCTTGCCATGGCAGAGCTGGCTGCAGCGTGACTGCCCATGTCCCTGTCACTGGAGGGATCACTGTGCTGGCTGCCATGGCTGTCTTACCTTGAGGCCAGTGCTGCCACACAGCCATGGCATGGATAGCTAACCTGGCACAGCTCTGGGAGAGCTGGGAGATTGTGTGCCTTTAAACTCCTTCGAGCCACTACTGGCCTGGCACATCCCCAGAGCCACGGGCAGCTGGAGGCGAGGATGACACTGGGATGCTGGCATCCTGTTCCACTCAGGGTTGTTTGATGGAGAGTGGCAACTCACTCCACCCTTCTTCCTATCCCAGTGGTTTTAAGGCTTCATTTGAAATGTCCTGGCCCTGGCTGGAGGCAGAACAAAGCCCTGAGCCAAGTGTGCTGCCAGGAACCTCAGGAAATCTCCCCCCATCCATTTTTCTCTCTGGCATGCACTACTCCCACTTGCGCTTCCCGAGCATGCTTGGATGGAACAGACAAACAGGAAGGGTGGATGTGGATAAGGGTTGTTTATTCATTGAGCAACTCCTTAAAAAAAGAGAAAACCCAAACATTTTTGGTAACAAATGTTAAATCTTTTCCGGATGAGGTGTGTAGCCAGGAAAAGAGAGCAGGTTCCACCTCTCACCCCAGGGAGGACACACTGCTGGGCAGTGCTAGGGTCCAGAGCCCCTCTGTGCCCAGCCACGCTGCGAGGAGCAGCCTTTCTCTGTCCCCATGTCCCCTCAGCCACAAGCTACACCACCCTGAAACACAGTATTTACAAACCACAGAGTCCCACATCACAACACTCCCTGTGCCCAACACATGGACCCGGAGCTTTAAAGGGCAGAAATAAAACCATCAAGCATCCAATCCAGACAGAAAGAAGACTCCAAAGAAACACCAAGGTTTGCACGGCAATAAAAAGATAGCCCTTCTAAAGGAGGTCAATAAATAGGAGAACTAGAAAAAATCAATTGCTTTTAAGTTCAGCACATAAAGCCCAGTTCCACCCCCAGTGGGTGAGGAGGGAGTGAGGGCTAAGGGAATGCACAGAGGAATGTGGCTCTCTCCCCATCAGCATGGGTTTCTCTGCCCTGGGGCTTCTCATATCCACAAAGCTGTCCCTTGAGAGACAGATGCTACTGGCCAAAACCAGTCCCATGGTTGCACACCAGCAGATAAACCAGGGGCATGGCAGGGGGACACAGCTGTGGGAGGAGTGAGGGGTGTTGGGGTGGGAGAAGCCAGGGAGCTTCTCAGAAGCCGCTCACCCCAGCCAACCCCCTGGAAGGAAAACCAGTTTCTCCTGAGACATCTCAATTCTACAGCGAGTGTTTAAATAGCTTGAAGAAGTGCAAAAATCAGCTCAGAGATGTGAGCAGGGTGTCCTCAGGAGCACCCAACTTCATGGAGGGGTGGGACCCTGCACCATCAGCCTGGCACAGCTGCATCCTCCGACGCTGCTCCATGGCCATGGCAGAGTGATGCTCCAGCCTTCCTGCCACGCAGAAAACTCCCTATTTCTTGACCCCCCCACCTCTCTTCACCTCCCAGTTGGATCCCCGAGAGTCAAAAACCTCTGAGCATCTGCCCAAGGGCTCTTCAGCAGCCACCACATTTGCATTCATGTGAGAAGGAAATACCTCTTACAATACAGATATTCAATATATATTTGAAGTCAGTTGAGGCTGAGCCAGCCATCGCCTCCACTAACGCCAGACCAGGGCGTGAGCCAGTGCCTGCTTCCTAAGGTCTCGGCCCTGAGGTGCCCCAGCTCAGTCTCCTGGAGATTCTGAGGAGTGACTGCCTGTGTCCTTGCCATCCCTCAGAGAAGAAAAAGGGGACCCCTGCCACAGTCCCTCCACACCAGCTCACGGGGATGATGTGGGCTCCCTGCTTTCAGGCTTGTCGCTTTTGGAGGACTTTGGCTTCAGCAAGATGAACCTGTTGAGGAGGTCGGTGTCCGAGCTGGCCTGGGCGCCTGCATACGCCTCCCCTGGGGACAAAATAGGGTGGGCTCACCTGGTGGGGAAAGCTCTGGGGGTTGGAGGAGCAGCATCTCCTTGGGGTGGGGTGCAGAGACTCACCAGCATAGCTGGAGGACTCGGCCATGTTCTGGGAGCCAGTGATGTGGTGCCAGTAGGCGCTGCGGGGCAGCATGGTCGTGGGGGTGCAGGGGTAGGAGAAGTGCTCAGTGCCCTTGTTCAGCAGCTGCAGTGGATGGTGGGGGAGGAGGGTGACACAGGGCCCCCAGAGTCTCCCCCAGCTGTGTCCCCCCTCAGCATGGGCTGGAGCTCACCCTGACGTTCTTCTCCATCTCCAGCAGGACCTTCTTGTGCTGCTCAGCAATGGCCAATGTGGCGCTGTGCACACGCTGGTAGATCTGCTCACCCTCCTGCGTCTGGAAGGTGTAGAGACCTTCTCCTGCATCACACATCCTGTAGGGACAGGGCACAGCACGTCACCAAGGTCTTCAGGCCAAGGGATGATAAACGAAACCCACCCCAGATGGCAGCTGGTGCAGCTTCCCATACTGTTACAGCTGTGCCTATGTCCTGCCCCCTTCACGGTGTTGATCTGGGACCAGAACCAGCTCCAGGCCCTGCCTGCCATGGGCACACTGTACAGGCCATGGCCATCACCCCAGCCTCAGGCCTGCCCTGTGGTGATGCCAGCAGCGCCACAAGCTGGATGAAGGTACACAGCCATGATCCCTGTCCTGGCAAGGGTGACATCTCACCGTCCAGCCTCGAAGGTGAAGCGGGTGGCGTCGCGGCCGTAGCGGCGCAGGGAGCAGAGGGGCCAGGAGACCAGCTTCACCCGCGGGTTGTGCGTGTCCCAGAGGTAGATGTTTTCGTGGGTGATCTGCAGCTTGCACTCGCCATAAACGTCCAGGTTGGGGCAGGGGAGGAGGAACACGTTGAACCGGTCTGGAGAGGGGAAAAAAATAGAAAATAAAAGAATCTGCTGGGGGTGCAGCGAGGCGGAGCCCCGGGCGAGCACCCGCCGCCGCGCTCACCCGTCTGCTCGCACTGCACGCCGGGCGCCAGCAGGTCGGGCTCCCCCAGGCTGATGTCGTTCAGGCGGGCGCCCAGGCACTCCACCGACAGCGTCTTGTACCACTCCTCCGCCTCCAGCTCTGCAAGGCACCACGGCAGCCCCTGGGCGACCCTGGCCACGCTGGGGTGCCCCACCCAGCACCCCCAGCCCGGCTGCCCTGGGCGCTGCCCCGTACCTGAGTCGCAGGTGAAGGTCCGGGCGGAGTCGTCGGTAAAAACGATGGCCACCGCCTGTCTCTTGGTCTCCTTGGGCAGCCGCGTGATGCACTTGACATTGCTGATCTCGGTGACCTGCAGAGGAGTTGGAGGGTCACCGAGGGCTGATCCCAGACCGTGTTCCCAGCTGCTCCCAGACCCTGACACCTGTAGCACCCAGACCCAGCTGCATCCCCCTCCAGAGCGCATGGGGTGGCAGCCACCCGGCGAGTTTAGGCAAGGAAGGACCTGCTCTGGCACAGGTCCCCAAGCAGCGGGCAGCACCCCAGCACCCCTCCAGCACCCCCCCTCACCTTGGGGCACCCCCGCAGGCACGCCGACTTCTCATCCGGGTATTTCTCCAGGCGCTGGGGCCCTTTGCTGGAGGATTTGCGGAAGACCAGCCAGCACCGGCGGTAGATCTGCCGGACAGAGAGCGCGGCGGCGGCTTGGTGCAAGTGGGCGTCCCCGGCCCCCTGTCCCCACCGCATCCCCCGTCCCCATCCCCAGGACCCGTGCCTGGTTCGGCTGACCCTGCTGGCCTGGGGACAGGAGGGGATGCTGGGGATAGGGGTTTGCCGGGGCTGCCATCATCTGCCCCCGCCAGTGCTAATTACAGAGCTTAATTAATGAACACAGACAAAGCTCCCAAGGGGACCGCTGTTCTGGCATTTCCCAGTCCCCCCTTCTACATTCCCTGCCTCTGAGGGTGGTGGGGGCACCGTCCCCAGGCATGTGTCTCCCCCCCCTCCACGAGCCCGCTCCCTCTTTGTTCTCCCTAATTAGCATGAAATTACCCAGCATGCTCGTTGCTGCCGACTCCAAACCATGGAGATGGGCGACCAAACCCCCTGACCCCCCCACCTATGGGTGCTGCACTCCCACACCACCCTAATTTGCACCCAGCAGGTCCAACCCCTCCCGGTATGGGGCATCCCCCGTGCCAAATTGTGTTTGCAGGGAAACTGAGGCACGGGGGAAAGGGAAGGCTCACAGACATCCCCCAAACCCTTGGTGACCTGGGACAGGTGAAGGGGTGTTCCTCGGTGCAGGAGCTGGACCCCTGGGGCTGGTGGGTGATTTGGGCACCAACAAGTGGCCTGTCCCTGCCATCCCCCACTCCTCTGCCTCCACAGCCCTCAAAAGGCTGCATATTCAACCCCAAAATTTGGGGTGCCAGGATGGCGCAAGAGGGACCTGTCCACGTCACCTCACTGGGAAACCAGCACCCCAAACCCATGGGTATTTCCCCCCACATCTCCCCATTCCCCAAGATCCCCACTCACCCCCAGCTTCTTGCTCTTCATCCTCACATAGCCCTGCTTGATGATGTCGTTAAAATTGGTCGCCATGGCGATGGCTCGATAGGGTAGGGGATCTTTTGGGAGGGGGGGGCTGCCTTCACCTTCGCCCCCCCCTCTCCATCCTTTTCCTCCGTACCCCTCCTGTCTCACCACCGGCCCAGCTTGGTGCTAGCAGTGTCCCCCATGCTGGCTGGAAAAGAGAAATGACAGATCGACGGGTGACATCTTCCTCGTCCTCCTCCCCCTCCTCCTTGTCGTCCTCCTCCTCCTCCTTCCCCTCCTCCTCCTCCTCTTCCTCCTCCCTTCGCTGCCTGAACCATCCGAGTGGAACAGTCCGGTGTTAACCCGTGCCAGCACGGTGGAGCCAGGGTGGCACAGACAAGTGGTCAGTCCCCTGCCGCCAGCTCCAACATGTGTCCGAGGGGACACCCACACCAGACCTCGCCCACAGGTCTCCATCACCTCTCGCACTCCCCTCCTTCCTCCCAGGCTGCTCGCTTGGGCAGCAACATGGCCCCGGTGGCAGGGACGCTTGGCTTCAGTGGTGACGGCCAGGCCAGTTCTGCTGTGGGCTGTTCCGGCCGGCACCGGGTGCCAGAGGGACCCCGGCTTCCAGCCTCGCACCCCCTGCTGTAACCCAGCCTCTCTCCAGCCCCACCATGAGCTCGGGCTCGCTCAGCCTGGTCCCTGCTGCCTCCCCCAGCCCCGATCGGTGGGACCAGCTGGGGACCAGGTTCCTTTCCCAGATGGAGAAGTCCCAGGCAGAAGGCAGTAACCCAGGAAACAGAACAGCACCCTTCCCGGGGATGCTCCTCCATGTCAGCGACACCCTGGTCCCCAAAGCCCAGCGCCCAGGGGAATCCGACTGGGACAGCATCTTGGGGACCTCCCGCTGTCTCGAGAGAGGCCGGGGACAGCGCTCCCTCTGAGGGGAATATCCTCCCCATTCCCCCATCCCCATCACCCCACGCACGTGAATACCACAAGGGAACTCAGAGATGCTGGGGGGCACCTCCGGCCCCCTATCCCCGACCTGCCACTCCCACACCGGACGCCCCCCGACCCCTCATCACCCATCACTCCCAGGTCTCCCCACCGGGACGTCTCTCCGGGCGTCGTCACCTCCCGGCCGTTCACCCCCGTCAGCCCAAACCTCGGGCAAGCCCCGTCCGGTGTCACCCCCTCCGCGGGTCCCCGTTCCCCCGCCTTACCCGGCCTCCCGGTGCGAGCGGACCCGCCGGAGCCTCCGCGTCCTGCGAGCCCCGGAGCCGCTGGGCCCCGCCCGACCCCGCCCCGCCCGGCCCCGCCCCGGTGCCCCCCCTCCACCCCCGGGCCGCCCTGGAAAGAGGTTTCCATCATTAGGCTTCAGAGTGAACGCCCCGCAGCGACTGACGGGCGGCGGCAGCAGCTTCTCGTCTGTCCCCAGCTCAGGTGTCACCTCATCCCCGCTCTGTGCCCCCCAAACTGGTTTCCAAGCCTCTGACTAAAACTGCCCCCAGGCACCCCCACCCCCGCGGCCTCACTTGTTGGGCCATAAAAATATGAATAATCGCTGGAAATAAGAGGGCATTAAAAAACCCCATGAGCAGCAAAGAGCTGCGCTTTTAGCCAATCAATTAAAAGGCAGAGTGAGGGGATTAGCTCACCGAAATATTAATTTTTAATAAGGTTGTGTCTGAGCGCCTCCAAAGCCCCCAAGGCCCTGTGCTGGGGGGCTGGGCTGAAAGGGCTGTGCTGGGGTGATCAGCAGCCGCAGGTGAGCACCTCTGCACCTCCCCAGGGTGAGCACCTCTGGGTGAACACCTTTCACAGCACAGACCCAGGGACAGGCTTTACCCCCACACGGGGCTGGTCTCCAGGCATGGGGACAGCGATGCCAGTGGGTGACATCCAGGCCATGCATGGCTGGTGAAGAAATGCCCATTCTCCCCGATGTGTCCCCTCCCCACCCTCACTCCTTTGGGGAACAGACCAGCAGCTCACACCACCATCAGAGCCTGGGCCCATCTGGGCTCTGTATTTATAATAAAAAATCATATACAAATACATACATATATATAATATATATAAAAAGAAGTGGGCAGTTTGTGGCTGCCAGGCTTGGTGCCTCTCTGCCCGCGCCTCCTCGTCCTGGGCTGCTCAGTGATGCTGGCTTTGGTGGCCACACCAGTGTTCCAGGAGATGCCTGTGGCGAAGGGGCATCCAGTACTGTCCAGGAGGCAGTGGGATTTGGAGCACCCCTGGGCAAATTTCTCCCCACCGCTCCGTGCCTCAGTTTCCCCATCTATACAAGGATCACCGCACAGCTGGGCCCTGTGGCGACAGGCACTTGAATGCAGAGGACTGATGTGGGACATCCTGCGGTGGTGGCACTGGCCCTGGGCTCTAGGGCACCTGTATCTGCAGGTCCTCATCCTCGTCGGGGTCACTGGTGCCGTCCCCAGCGTCGTCGGGGCCGAAGCGGGCGCTGCGCATCTTGCCGAAAAGCGGGGCACTCTGCTGCCGCCGCAGCCTGCGAGGGACAGCTGCTGGGGTGGGGGTGGCAGCATGGCCCTGGGAGGGCCCTGAAGCTGAGCCCACTCCCCTGCACCCCTACAGCATGACTGCACCCCAGAGAGATTCCTTCCTGCAGCCCTCACCAAGCTCTGAGCGCAGGATGAGCCCCCGCAGCCTGGGACCAACACTCCAGCATGGAACTGGGGAGCTGTGGAAGGTGCTCGGCACAAGTGGGGCACACGCTAAACCCCTCCATGGCTGGACATCACTGTGCTGGGCAGCACAGACCCAGACAGGACTACAAGAAGGTAGATGTCATCCCCTGAAACTGAGGAACCCCCAAAAAACCCTGGAATCCCCATTCCCAGGAACATGTGGTGGTTTTAGCTCTTTACTTGCCCTTGCGTGAAAATTTATGAATCAAACTTGAAGTCCGAAGGCCCAGGATCCAGTGAGATCCAACCAGTGCACTACACTTTACTGGAAAGCATGCATTATTTAGGGCTGAGCACACAGGGAGTCGGGGGTGGGGTTGCAATAAATCCTCCATTATGCTTCCATGATTTAATGCAGATGTCCCAATAAAATAAAGGATGATTACAAACACCCCCCCCAGCGCCTCCTGGAGCCATGGCATCGATCCCACAGCCATTTCAGCTCTTTACTGCTGGAGAGGCAAAGCAGGGCCAGGGAAAATTTTAAGGGCAAGAAAACTCAGCTCCCACCTCCCCAAACTTGTGTGGGATGCTAGGAGCCTGCCCTGGCCATGGGTACCAGTGGGTGCAACCCTAAGCAGCACAAAACTGGGCTGGTCTCTGGGCAGCCTTGTGCTGGTTTAACTGGGAGGTGAATGCCACCCAGCTCAAAGTGGGGTGAAGACTGCTCAGAGGACGGCTGTGCTCCTTTTGAGGATGTCAGAGGCACTTTGGCCGTGCTTAGCCCAGGATTCAACCAGGCGGATGCTGGTTGAGGGATGGTGACAAGGAGAACATCATCCCATCCTTGCTGGTCCCTAGGTGGCTCACCCAGCCCCTGCTCACCGTGACTGCAGGTGCTCCAGCTGCACCTGGAAGCTCTCGCTCTGCTCCGTCTGCTCATCCAGCGACCGCTGCAGCTTCCGCGTCTGGTTGTGGGCCTCATCCAGCTGTGGGATGGGATGGGATGGGATGGGATGGGATGGGATGGGATGGGATGGGATGGGATGGGATGGGATGGGATGGGATGGGATGGGATGGGATGGGATGGGATGGGATGGGATGGGTGGTGCTGTTGGCAGCTGTGTAGGGAGCAGAACAGCTCCCTGACCCTCTCCACCAGCATGAGCTTTCCCACCTCATCCTCGGCTTGGGCCAGCTCCTTCTTCAGCTCCTCCACCCTCAGGCGCAGCTTCTTCACCTCTCCCTCGTGCTGCTCCACGCGGCGATTGGCATGGGCCAGCTCGGCCATCTTCTCCTGGTACTGCTTCTTCAGCTTGGTGTGGATGTGCTTCAGGTCGGCCAGCTCCTGTGGTGGGCATGGGGAGGGAGCTGAGCATGGGACAGCCACCCCCACCACTGGGTGCCCCCTCCTCCCTCCCCAGGGACCTCTCCCATTACCCCACCCCATCACCCAGGAGCTGATGGAGCAAGAATGGGGTCACCACCATCCCTCGAAGGGTGGTGGCAAAATTAGGGCTTGAGGGAGTCCTTGGGGAGGCTGAGCCCCACAACAGAGTCACCCAGGGATGTGGTGGTGGGGGACAGCACCACCGCTATGGCACCTTGTTCTTCTCGAAGAGCTCAGCCTGGATGGTTTTGAGGTCAGTGTCCAGGGCACTGGCCGTCTGGCGCCGCTTGCGAGCCAGCACCTCCTCCAGGTCCTCGATCTGCGCCCGCAGCTTCTTGTTCTCCCGCTCCAGGTTGAGCTTCTCCGTCTCCAGCCGCTCCCGCCGGCCCCACTCAGCCGCGTTCTCTGCCTGCAGCCGCTCCATCTGGGACAGGGCAAGGGGTGGCTGGGGGCAGCAGGACCCCCCTCACCGCTCCCTTTGCCCCCCACGCTGGGCTTTGGCCTCACCTCTGCACGCAGTTCAGCCAGTTTCTTGTCCATGCTGGAGCGAGCACCCAGCTCATCCTCCAGGTCCTCAGAGATGCGCCCCAGCTCATCCTGATGAATCTCCTTCAGGATGTTGAGCTGTGGGGGGACATGGCACCAAAGGGGGCTGTGAACACCCACCTTCCACCTGAGCCCTGCCCACACCCATCCACCCAACCTCTACAGAGAGTCCCACTGCATCAGTAGCACTGATGAATGGATGAATGAATGAATGAAGACCCTTAACAAGCGGCCTGGAGTTGGGGAAGTGGCTGTGGGCCACCATGTCCATCAGGATGTGCCATCCTGTGAGGGACAGGCTGTGCCTTGGGGCAGCTCTGTTCCCCAAGCACCTCACTCACCTGCTTCATCACCTCCTGCTTGTTCTTGTTGAGCTCCTCATACTTGATCTTCCACTGGCTGAGCTCACCCTCCAGCTTCTCGATGTTCTTGCTGAGTGCCAGCTTGTCCCTGGGGAGAGGCAATGATAGTGACAGACTGCAGGACCCCACGGGACATGCCATCCCAGTGGGGACCAGGCTGCTATCAGCTGGCACCCTGCAAGGATGATGCTCCAAGCACTCACTCCCGCTCCTTGAGCAGCACTTTTTGGGACTCATCCAGCCTCAGCTTCAGGGCGGTGACTTTGGTGGCATCCTCCTCCACGACACTGACGTCCTCCCAGAGCAGGCGGCTTCGTTCCTGGCGGCTGAAGGAGGCCCGGGGGCCCCGCTGCTCCCAGCTCTCATCCTGCTTGCTTGTCAAGATGTTTTCCATCAGCTCCAGCTCCTGTGGCACCGTGGGTGGCCCAGCACAGGGGACAGGGTGAGAGGGCTTCCCAGCCCCTACAGCACCCAGTCCTCACCCCCTAACCAAGAGCACCTCTCCCTCCATTCCCCAGGGATCCTCTAAGGCTGATGAAATGGACTTGCCCTCCCAGGGGAGCTCCCATACATCACCACACTCTGCTGCCAGCTCTCTGCCATGCTGGAAATTTGGTATAAAAAAATTTAGAACCAATTTATGACACTGATCTCACCCAGATCTGCCACATGTGTGACAGTCCACCAGGCACTCTGACCACACTGTAAATGAGCTGCAGGGGTTTCCAGAGGACAGGATGTCCCTGGGGGCCAAGTGTGGAGCCCGTGGGGGATGCTCACATTAGTCTCCGATTTGTCACTTGGCAGCTGTGCTGTCAGGTGGACTGAAGTGTCACAGCATGGCACCCCAAGCAGCGACTTCTGTCCTGTGACAGAGCCAACAGCAGCAGAGCAGGGATGGCTGGAGCAGCTGGGAGCATTCCTGAGTTTGCCCTGGTGCCTCCTCCTTCCTCCTCCTTCCTTCAGCAGAAACCCCTGCCAGAAGCCTGTATGGACACCCTGACAGTCAAGCTGTGGCTGGGAGATGCCACCAGCACTGCCAATGCCACCATCCCCTCTACTGGCACAGTGATTTTTGCCTAGTGACTCCAAAGGGAAAGCCCCAGGAAAGGGACTGGTGCCAGTGCCAATGTGATCTCACTGCGTGAGGCTATGATGGCTCTGGATCTCCTCATGACACTGCTCTGAGGAATCTGATCCCCTCCAATGCTGTTCCAAGAGGGACCTGACTGCCCTGCACTGCTTCAAGAGGGGTCTGCCCTTCCTATGCTGCTCCTAGAGGGGTCTGAGCCCAAAATCCTGCTTGGAGGGGTCTAACACCCCCCATACTAATCCAAGAGGGATCTGATCACCCTGTACTGCTCTGAAGGGGTATGGCCCTCCCAATCCTGCCCCAAGAACAGTCCCTCCACACTGCCCATCTTTACAGGACAGGCAGTGGTGGTTTGGGGGTGGACATGGGTAGCAGACAAGGATGAGGAGCTCCCCCGTTCCCCTGCCAGCCCTGCTCGCCCGGGGCAGCCCCGCACCCCCACCTTGGCTTTTTGGGGCACCTCAGCCCCCACATCCCGCACAGGCTCTTGCTCAGGGCCGGCGTCCCCCTCCGCTCCGTCAGCGGGTGGGCTGCCGGCGCTGGCCGGTGGCGGTGGCCGCGGCAGGCGCTCGTCCGGGCGGTCGCGGTCGCGGCGGAGGGTGGCCAGCTCCTTGGTGAGGGCCTCCAGCCGGTGCCGCAGCTGCCGCACCTCCTCCCGCGCCCGGTTGCGCTCGGCTCGCACCTTGCTCCACTTCTCACGCCAGTTGGCCGTGCAGTCCGACCACCACCGCATCGTCTTCTCCATCTGCGCCGCCCGCGCCCGCGCCTCCTCCAGCTCCCGCAGCCGCAGCTCCTCCCGCCCTTCCCAGTCCCCTTCCAGCAACGCCGGCGGGGGCCCGGGCGAGGGTGTCCCGCTGGGGGGAGACGGGGAGGGCTCGGGGGCCAGGAGGGCCAGGAGAGAGCCCCCGGGCAGCGGCGGGGAGCCGGCCAGGCGCGAGGCCCCGCTTTGGCTCATGGTGGGGCTCCCCTAGGGCATGGCCCTCTCCGTCCTGCACCCAGGGACCTGCGGGAGACAGAAGGGGTCAGCTGGGGACCACGGTAGGTGCTGGAGGGAAGGGGGGCAGGGGCATGGTCCCTGGTTTTGGGGAGCGGCACACTGAGTGACCAGATCCCTGGGATGGATCCCGGCCAGGTCCCCAGTGAGGACTCTGGCAATGTCCCCAGCCAGGTTCCCAGGAGGCAGCCGAGTGATGGCCCAGGTCAGATGCCCAGTGAAGACACCAGTGAGGGTCCTCAATTAGGACCACAACTCAGAGCCCAGCCATCGGGATCTGGTCTCAGCTCGGCTCTGCAGGCACTTCTGCCAGCGCACCACAACGAAGGGAAAACATCTACATGTTATTGGCATGATGTCATCTGCATCATGTCATCTGATGACATCATCCAAGACCATCCCCGGTGCTGGAGCCGGGGTACTCTGCAGCACCCCAGCAGCTCCATCGAGGGTTACAGCCCGGATCCAGCGCCAGCAAAGCAGGAACAGCTCCGGAAGGAGAGCCGGAGCTGCTGGATTGGCGTGGCGTGGCAGCAGGACGCTTGTTCAGGCAGCTGGATGTGCTCTCCGATGATGCCCCAACAAAGGGCCGGTGCTGAGTGTCTCCATCCCGGCATGGACTTCACATCCACAGTCATAGATCTCACATCCCGTCCTGGATCTCACATCCCGGTGCGGCCAGGCAGGCAAACCGCCCCAGGAAACCTCAATGGGAGGCTGCTGTGCGTCCTAATGGGATAAGTACAGGGTCCAGCCGCGGCTGGCCGCAGCCCCGGCAGGTTTTTGGGACGGTGCAGCCCAGACCTGCTACCAAATCCGGCTGGGCTGGGAGAGCCAGTGCAGGAGCAGCGGGAGCAGAGGCCGATGGCAGTTCTGGGATTTGCATGGGGGAAAGAACGAATTTTTCTGGTGATATTTGCTGAAATGGTGAAGTTTTGCTGAAACTCAGCGGCAAGCCCAGGCCCGTGCTCTCTGGGCTGCTCCTGGAGGAATCCCAGGCGTTGCCAGGACGCGGCACAGGCAGCGCCCACGGGAGCACAGACGGTGCACAGGCACCCACGCAAAACCCACGGGAATACATGCAGAGAACCGGGAACCGTGCAGCGCCCGCGGCGAGCACGCGTGGAGCCCTGGAACACCCACGGGGAGCGCGTGTGGAGCACGAGCATCCATGGGACACCCGCGGGAAGCACGCGTGGCTCACGGACACCCCCGGGAAGCACGCGTGGGTCACCGGCAAGGCCGGATCGCGCCCCCTCCCCGCGGGATCCCGGCGGGGGCGGCCCCATCCGCCCCCCGCGCCCCCGCATTGGCGCCGGGCTCTGTCGCTCACCCGCCGCGGCCCGGGCGGGGGGGGCCCCGCATTCCTCCGCTCCGGCGGAATTCCTCCCGGTCCGCCCGGGAGGCACCGCTCGGCCCGGCCCCGCCCGGTTCGCCACGGCCCCGCCCGCCCCGGCGCGGCCCGGCCCGGCCCGGCGCTGCCCCTCTCCCGCCAAAGTTTCTCGCAAGTTTCCCGGTGCTGCCGCCCGCCCAGCCCAGCCCGGCCCGGCCCGGCCCGGAGCCTCACCCCGCGGGGTCGGAGCGGCGGTGCGGGCGGCCCGCGCGGGCCGGGGCGCTGCGGCCGAGTCTCCTCCTCCTCCCCCTCCTCCTCCTCTCCCCGCCGCCGCTCCCGCCCCCCGCCCGCGCCCGGGGGCCGGTCCCGGGCCGCGCTGCGTGTCCTGCCCTGTGGCACGGCCGGGGGGGCCGCACGCCCGGGGTCCCGGGGGCTGCAGGCAGCAGTGGGGGCTCGGACACGCGTGTGCACGGGCGGGGACCTTGCCCGGGGCTGTTGCCGGGCTGCACACGCGTGTCTGGGGGGACACGGGGCCCCCCGGGTGAGCTGCGGCCGAGCAGCCTCTGCATCCCCACACAAACCCGTGCTGGCTCCCTCCTGGCCAAGCGGCAAAACCCCAAACCACCATTTTGCCCCCGTCTCTTTTACTTTGCTGGATGCCTTTCAGACAAAAAATTGGGAAATACTAGCGGCCAAGAGGATTTGTGTTCCGCGAGACGTGGAATCGATGCCATGGGACGCCAACACCTTTTTCTCCCCCAGGATCGAGCGAAACAGGGAAAACCAAATTAAATTAAAGCAAAGCTGCAAAGCTCGTGCGTGTTCTTTCCAAGATCGGAATTTTTTTCTGCTGGAAACAACCCCAAAAAGCTGGAGGCGAGGGATGCTTTGCTCTCCTACGCCCCTATCCTAGCGTCTTGTGCCAGGGGAACCGGCGCCGTCTCCTGCAGCCGGTGAAGCGATTTTGCAGGCGCTTTGGCCAGAGCTGCGGTGCACGGTTGCGGCTTTAACCCGCTCCCGGCACTAAAACCGGCAAAGTTTTTTCCAAGCATGTCTTTACTGTTTGCTTGGACATACGTGTCTTGGTGACACCAGCAGGCTCGAGGATGCATTGCAGCATCCTGAGGTTTGTGGGGTTTACCCTTACAAAAATCAAACTTCCTTGGTCAGGGGCGCGTCACCTAAAACGCGGCCAGTGATCCATTTCTGTGGTCCAAGCATCATTGTCCTGGCGCCCTTCTCCTCTAGTTCTGAGTTTCCAGCCTGGCCATGGCCAGCAGGCCCCCTTAGATCTGTTCCCAAGGAGCCCCCATTTGGCTCAGACTGAAGCAGATGTTTGCCCTGTGTCATGAACTGAGCCCTAGAAATGCTGCATGGGTGGCTGCAGGCTCTGGGCAGGCACAGCGTGGCACTGCTGCCCCACAATGAGCTCTGGTGTGGCTGAGCCATCCCTGTTCCCCGCAGCTCTGCACAAGATGAAGCCTTTTGAGGAAAACCTAACCATTTTGTGTAAAAAAAGACGTTTGTTCCCTCAGCTAGGGCAGCTGGCATTGCTGGAGTGCTGTGCTGTGGTGACTGAGGGTGTCATGGAATAAGCTGGCTCCATCCTGGCAACAGCATCTAACTGTGGTATCACAGGATCAGACTGTCTTGAGTTTGAAGGGACACATAAGAAACATCGAGTCCAACTCCCTGCTCATTGCAGGATAACCTGAAAGCAAACCATATGAGTAAGAACATCGTCCAGATGCTCCTTAACTCTGGCAGGCTTGATGCCATGACCTCTTCTCTGGGGAGCCTGTCCCTGTATCTGACCATTTTCTCTGTGAAAAGCCTTTTCCTAATGTCCAAACTAAACTTCCCCTGAAGCAACTTCATTCCATCTCCTGTGTCCCTCTGTTGGTCACCAGAGAGTGGAGATCAGCACGCCGTGCCCCCCAAGAATCCCTGGCACACCGTGGATCCCAGGCACGCTGGGCACAGTGCAGACACAGCAAGGACACCAGGCACAGCCTTCATGCCGGACAGTTTGAGCACCCGGCCACTCTGGGCACAGCACTGGGGCTAAAAACCGAATCTCTGGGCGGTGGGAGCTGCTGCTGCTGCTGGGGGGCTGCAGCTCGGGGTTCCTGGGTGCTGTGTCTCCTGGGGACCTTGGCTGCCCCCCTGCCCGTGGTGTCTCTGGTAGCGACCAGCACTGACCCTCTGTAGAAGCGCCTTTTGATTGTCCGTGCGGGTCTCCTCCGCTGCCGGGGGAGCCGGGCGGCTCTGGCCGGGGTCCAGCGCTGTCCGGACACCCCGGCGAGTGGCTGGTGCAGGTCCCACTAGATGGCACAAGGATCGCATGAATTCCCAGATCGGGAATATGCAGGCGCAGGGACGGCCGGTGGCGATGCGGGACCGCGGCGGTGCCGGTGTGCGGTCCCAAGTGTCCCCCGACAAACGGGAGGGGATTTCTGAGCCCCCTCGAGGAGGAGCTGCCGCTGCGCATCTCACAAGGCACGGTCAAAAGCGGGGGAGTCTCCGCCTGCATCCCCCAAATCCATTTGGTGCCAGTACGGCTGCAAGCTGGCAAGAGTGGCTGTAAGGCTGTGGCATCCCAAAGCCACCCCGACCCCCGCTTCTCACCCACGATCGCACCACACTAGAAGTCCTCCCTCTTGTCCCAAATCCAGCGCAGGGATGGAGGCCACCTGTAGCCCTGGGGCGGCAGGAAAATGGGTGAGCAGAGTTTTGTCTTGGAATCGGGCAGGCGAGTTTGGGTGGAGGAGAGGATGGGAAGTGAGTAAGTGAACTGATACTCGGCTTTCCTCCCGCTCTCACTGAGGAGGGCAGACGCCAAGCAGAGCTCCTGAAGGTGACCAGACACTTTCGGAGCTGAAGCAATCCAGCCTGTGGAAATAAACAGCCAGGGCAAATTGCAGGGATCCATCAGTTGGGAGGAGCCTGTCGATTCTGGGCCCGTAGCGCATCCGCATAAACCGGACTTCACCTGGAAATGTTCCCGGGGTTTTGCCTCTCCTGAAGCCTGAGGTTTTGGAGCTGCACTCTGCCTGTTAGAATGCAGACCAGCATCGCAGCACGGCAAATCTGCCTGTGGTGACATCAGGGTCCCCGGCGGCACCTGCGGGGTGAGCCAGGGAGGTGCCATTAGCTGGTGCTGCCCGTTTCTGGCTCGGTGGCAGGGGACCGAGCACCTCCGGACACGCTGCCCATCTCTGCCGGGTGACGTTTCCCTTTCTGGCTCATTCCCGCTTCTGGACAGCGAAGGAAGCCTCTGGCTGTTCTTTGTTCCATGCACAAAGGGCAGCCAGCGCCGCCGCGTTCCCGTCGGTGCCGCCGGCATCCCGGACAAAGGCCCGGCCCTCCGGGACTCGGTGCCCCCTCCCTGCATCCCGCCGGGCCCCGCCGTGCCCCCGGCTCACATCTCGCCGTGCGGGAATGAGCTGTGCATGGCTCACCGCTCCGGCGGTGACTTCAGCTATTCACTGAGAGGTCTGCGGCTTTGGTGAGGTGCCAAGTTCCCGACTTTCCCCCATGAGAGCCACCGTGGGAGAGCCATATCCCAGCACTTTCCGTGCCCTTTCTCCCTATCTCCAGATTTCGGAGTTTGCGGTGTGAGTCACGTTGGCTGCCGATGCCTGCATACTTCCACCTTGTTCTGGTATCCGGTGCTGTTGGAAAACAATCACGCGGTGGTTGCCTCCTGGCAGCGGGAACACAGCACCCCTGGGTGGTCCCGAGGGAGCTGAGCCTTTTGGGGACTGGTGGGACATGCTGGTTCTTGGGTAGCTGAGCCCACTGCTGGTGTCCAGGGGTCACCCTTTTGCCACCCTGCCACATCAGGAGCAGGGCTGAAGCACTCCCTGAGGCCCCTGGAGACACAGGTTGGGATGGAGCCTCCCACCCCTCCAGTGCCAGGGCCAGCTCCATCCAGTGCCTGGCAGCATGGGCAGGAGGGGCCCATGGTGCCCTCAGGCTTCAGAGCCAGCCTTGGCTTCAGGGGCAAAGCTGTGGAATTATAGCAAATGCTCCAGATTTTGGGGAAACAAGCAGCCAGGAAAGATACTAAATCCATTTGGGAAATTGAAGGTTTGGAGAAGACCTTGGCTCCATTTTGGGATTTGCCTTTGGGACTTGTCTGCTGGGGGGTTGATGAGCCTGGTTACTGCATCCCATGGGAGCATCCTCACATGGTGCTTGTGCAGGTACCCGCAGGAACCAGTTTTCCCCCAGACTTCCTTGACATCACCGGGGGTTTATTTGCAAAGCCGAGCCTAAACAAATAATCCGGGTTTGTTGCTGTGCCTACGGGTTCAGGTTTTACTACCCTGGCACCTGTTGAGTCGCTGTTATCGTTGAGGGAGAAATCCCGACGTGGGGTGGGGTCGACCCACCTCCCCACCGGATGTTTTTCCAGGAGGAAGGCAGAGGGAAGTGGAATGGCAGCAGTGGGGAACACGAGCACCCACAGCCGCTCAAAAGTAGCTGAGGTATTTCCCCAGGATCACCACCCTCCGAGATTCCCAAGGCCGTCCTGGCATTTCTCACCAGATTTGGATGAGAGATCGAGGGGCATCCCCTCCCACCAGCACCCATCTGCTTCCTCATCCTCATCCTCATCCTCATCCTCATCCTCATCCTCATTCTCATCCTCATCCTCATCCTCATCCTCATCCTCATCCTCCTCCATCCACCAGAGCTGGGCTGAGCCCTGTTTATGGTGACATTTTGCTGGGGGCACCCAGGAGGCTTTGAGGGGGTCTGGGCAACCTGGCAGAGCTGGCAGTGGGGCTGGTAGAGCTGGGCAGTGGGGCTGGCAGAGCTGGCAGTGGGGCTGGCAGAGCTGGGCAGTGGGGCTGGCAGAGCTGGGCAGTGGGGCTGGCAGAGCTGGGCAGTGGGGCTGGCAGCACCGGGCAGTGGGGCTGGCAGAGCTGGGCAGTGGGGCTGGCAGAGCTGGGCAGTGGGGCTGGCAGAGCTGGCAGTGGGGCTGGCAGAGCTGGGCAGTGGGGCTGGCAGCACCGGGCAGTGGGGCTGGCTCAGCCCTCAGCTGCAGACGGCGCCGAGGCTCCCCTGCCCACACTTGTCTCGCTTGTTTGGCAGCAGCCTGGTGCGACGTGCCCTCTCCTGCCGGAGTCTGCCCATCCCATCCCAACACGCCGCCCTGATCTGCCGGTTCCCTCCTGCCCGCCGCCAGCACCACAGCCTTGAGGAGTTTTTAGGAAGATTTAGGGCTTTTAAAGGATTTTGGAAGTATTAAGTTACTTTTGGAGCTTTTAGGGCTTTCGGGAAATTGGAGGGGTTTTGGGGCTTTTAGGAACTTTGAAAGGGTTTAGAAACTCTTAGGGCTTTTAGCAGTTTTTAGGGCTTTTAGGAACTTCAAGGATATTCAGGAACTTTCAGGGCTTTAGGGGGTTTTAGGGCATTTAGGATGTTGTTGGGTTTTCAGGACATTTTAGGGCTTTAGGAGCTTTCAGGACTTTCAGGATATTTTAGTACTTTCAGGAACTTTAAGCATATTTAGGAGCTTTAATGGATTTAGGAGCTCTTAGGACTCTTAAGAAGTTGTAGGGCTTTCATAGGAATTCCCCACTTCGAGCAATAAACCCTTATCAGGCCGAGCCCAAGGGCAAATGTCCCTTGCAAGAGACAACACAAGGATTTCCTCCCTCTTCGTGCTCAGGCAGTGTCTTTGAAGGTCTTTCGATTTACAGATAATCCCGACAACACCAGCAAGTGCAGGCGTTGACCTAAAAATAACTCCTGATAACGTCAAATGCGGACAAAAGACTCTTTGTTCCACCAACAGCAGCAAGTCCTTTCCTCGCTGGTCCGAGGGGTCTGCACCTAATTCCCCTTTCCAGGAGAGCCTAATCCCAGGTTTAGCAGCATTATTCCCGGGAGGTGGATTTATGGCGCTTCCCGAAGGAGCCGGTCGGGATGACCCGCAGTGGGAGGCTTGGATCGCCGCGATGCTCCCGCGGCTCCGGCTGCTGTGAGCGTGCGTTTCAGAGCCGGCCCAGCTCCCCGGGGCCTGGGGACGGCCGGACTTCAAAGGCGGCTCTGTTAGCCACGGTCCGGCCGCTTTAGCCACGGTCCGGCCATGTGAGCTGCTTCCCACGGGAGCCTTGTCCCGTGGCAGCCAGGGAAACCGGGGGCTTGGAGCTGGAGATTAATCCAAGCAGTGGGGTGATGCAAACGTGCGGGATGTCCTCTGCTCCGGGAATCCCAAAGCAGCCATGGCACCTGTGGTGGCACAATCCTTGCGGATCAAGGTCCATCACCTTCCCTACTGAAGCGGGAAGTTGTTTCCACCCTTCCCCCTGCAGAAAGAAAAGTCTTATTCAAGCCATTGAAAATATCTGCAAGAGCAACTATTTACCCAGGGCACTTCCCGGAGCCCTCCCCCCCGCCCTGCTCCCTCCGCTCCCCGCGTCTCGGCTTTCTCCAGCCCGGCTGTTTCCAGGGGCACACACAAAGGACTGGATGCAGGCGCTGCCTGGCAGCAGCTTTACCCACTCCAACAGCGCTGCCTCGACGTTTCCAGCCTCGGGGTGGGTGGTGAGGGCCCTGTGGTCGCATCCAGGCTCTACACCCCACATGCTAGCCCACCTGCTCCAGGGGAGCTCCGTGTATCCCTCTCCTGGGATCTGGGCTCCTTGCCCGGCTCCTTTCCTCCCTCGCACCCTGCGGGGAGCGGGACAGGGGTCACGGGGACACTCCGTCCCGGCTGCTTTCCCATTAATTGTTATTTTTTAATCCCGTTGGCAGTCAGGCGTGCAGCCTCCTGGCTCCGGCTCCTCCGGCCCCGGCCCGCCGCTGGACGCCCGCCAGCCCGCAGCTGAAGGGCGACGGGACACGGCACGCCCGGCTGTCCCCAGCCGAGGTCCCCCGGCCCATCGGGGACGGTGCCGGCCGGGAGGGGGGACGGTGCTCCCAGCCCGGTGTTCCCAGCCCGGTGCTCCCAGCCCGGTGTTCCCAGCCCGGTGTTCCCAGCCCGGTGCTCCCAGCCCGGTGCTCCCAGCCCGGTGTTCCCAGCCCGGTGCTCCCAGCTCGGTGCTCCCAGCCCGGTGCCCGCAGGCTGCGCCGGGCCGAGCCGAACCGGGCAGGTGCCGTGACCGAGGGCAGTGGCCCCACAGCCTCCGCAGCGAATTCGGAGGGTCTCGCTGGGGGGACGGGGTGGGGCCGCTGGTCCTGGATCCCGCTCTGAGCCGAGCCGGGCTGCGAGGTGCTGAGCCGTGCCGAACTGAACCGAACCGGGCAGGTGCCGTGAACCGACGTAGGTGAGTCCGCGGCTCCCGCAGAGATCGCGGGGGTCTCGGAGGGGTCGGTGCGGGCCAACAGTCCCGGTACCGCCCCGCTGAGTCACCGCCCGGGGCGGGGCGGTGCTCCCGGGGCACCGCGCTCAGCGAGCCGGGCTGCTACGGGCGGAGTGGTGCTGAGCCCAACCGTGCCGAGCCGGGCCAGTCCAGCCGGGCGGTGCCGGGCGGTGCCGGGCGGTGCCGGGCCGAGCCCGCCCCGAGTGCAGGTATGGGAGCAATGGGGAGCGGGTGAGCCGGGGACGACGGAGGATCGGGGGAGGGAGCGCGGTGTCCGCCGTGGGGGTCTCAGAGCCCGCGGTAAGGGGCGTTTTCCCGGCACCGGGAGCCGAGGGGATGCTGTGGCGTTCCGGGCGGGAGGGAGTGAATAGGGTGGGCGTCAGCCGGGGCTGGAGCAGCCCAGCGGGGCTGGGGGCACTGGGGCTCTGCGCGGACGGTGGCACCGGCAGCGTCCCGGCTTGCTCGGGCAGGGAGCAGCCTGGATGGATGGAGCGGAGGGGTCTCAATGAGGGGGTCTGAGCGGCACCCGCTCCGCTGGGTGCGGGGGCTCAGCGGTGGGTGGGCAGGGCCCGGGGACTCTGCTCGTGGCCACGGTGCCAGTTCTCTGTGAAACCAACCTTCATCTCTGCTCCACGGGACTCGCGCTCGCCTGCCCAGGAGCCAGGCTGGATTCCTGAGCCCTGGAGCCATAAAGCCCCCTGAGCTGCCCGGGACCGGCTGTTCTGCTCAGCGGCAGAGCTGAGCTCCACGAAGCTCCGGCCGCGTGTGACCATTGCTTCCCGCTTTATGGGAACCACCAGCACACCCCATTCCTTCCTCTCCTCCCTCCCGGCGGAGGGTGCAGCATCCCGTGGGATCGCCGGCATGTCTCGACAGGGTGATCTCCCTTCCCTAAAATGCCTTTTGGGGGGATTCCTTCTGCAACATCCCAGTTTGCTGCTGCCGGTCCTGGCATGTCACTGCGGGATTTGGGATGTAGGATGCTTGGGGTGGTCCCTACCCACTGTCTGTGCTGCCCCTCCAGAGGGACCAGCAAAACTCAGCGAGACCAGCTGGAGAATTGAAATGAAGTCTCCTGGAATAACCTCCTGGCAGCAAGTCCGAATGGCTGTTGTGGAGGGAAGGCAGCCAAATCTCATTTCATGGTCTGAGGGCTGCAGTAACACCCCCAACACCCCCCACCCCGTTCAAACTCCACCAGCGGGGAGCCAGGAGTGTTTCAGAGATGGGGGTGGGGGCAAATCCTTTAAGCCTGGGACCGCAGCCACAGTGGGCTTTGCCGTGTCCCTTGCTGGGCTCGCAGCTCCCATATGAATTAAGCCAAGGACTGAAAATGCTGCATACTTGGTTGCAGTCCAGCTCTTAATCCTGCGGCCTGGGGGCTGCTATTCGCAGAGTAACAGGTTTGCAAGCAACTGTGTGTTGCCTGAACGGGGATCCCTGGGATTGGCCATCCCTGCACCTTACGGTGGCACCCGTGGGTGCAGGCTCAGAGCTGTGTTTTACAGGCAGCAGGCTGGGTCGCTCCCAGCGTGCCAATGTCTGCACGGGACCAGCTGGGCACAGCCTGCCGGCGCCTGCTTTTCAGGAGAGCTTGGACTCACCAACTCCTTTCCCATCAGCTCACCCGACAGCTGGGGCTCGGCAGGAATCCGGGGGGGCCCACAGTCTCTTACCTGGCTCCTGGGGGGCTGCAGACTTTGCCTTCACTAGGCTCCAGCACCTCGCTTTCTGTGCCAAATACCCAGGAGCCTGATTTGGGGTGGTCCTGAGCTACTTTGCACTGCTCTGCACCTCCCTTCCCTGGCACTTGCAGCACACGCAGGCGATGAGGACCTTGCTCATGTGAAGGGGGATTAGACCTGGCAGTGGACAGGGTGTTTTGAAAGTAATTTGAAACCCAAGGGAGTGGTTTGGAAGGGGAATGTGCGGGAGGAGAAATGGGGTTGCTCTCAAAGAAGACTGCGTGGTGGGAGTGCATGGCAGGGACCACTGTCTGTACCCCCTGTGGCCAGAGATGTCCTTGCACTACTTTGTTACTGTGTCACACCAGCTTCAGTCCAGTGCAGGTGTACCTGGTCCTTTGCAGAGTGTGTGTGGCTGCTGCTGAAGCCACAACTCTTCGCGTGCCACCGAGCCAGGTGTCGTGTTGCCCTGGCACCGGAGGAAGTGCTGGGCTAGTTCACTGTGATGTTTCTGTTTGTGGTGTTTTTTAGGAAATGGAAATTTTAAAAAAAGTTTTGAATGTCAAGACCTAGCTCTGAGTAAATGCTGGGTCTCAGGAGCCCCAGGCACGGGCCTGTGCCAGCCTCCCCTTGGTTCTCCCCACGCCTTTGTGGGAAGGGCCGGCTGCCAGTGGCTGGCAAAGAACAGATCTGGCAGGGAGCTGTGCCGCTCCCCCGGGAATCACTGGCAGATCTGGTTTCATCCTGTTGGCAAGGCTCATCTCGAAGGCACTGGGTTTTCTGTGCAGTGCCATGGCCCGGCAAAAGCTGAAGCGCCCCGTGGTGCAGCTTGGCACTGCCGGGCTGCTGGCACAGTGCAGCTGCCTCTCGGCTCCCTGGGCATCAGCAAACGCGCCCGGTCAGCCCCGGCCGCCCACCGGTGCCGGGAATCACATGCCAATGGCATGAATAACGCCTGGCTGGCCCCTGCGGACATACACCACTGGCCAAGGACAAGGGCACTTTGTGAAGCACTCAGATATTGACAGTGGGGCATCCCTTTGCAGGGGGACCCCAGTGGGGTCCTCACATCCTTGGACAGCTCCAGACCCAGGGCACATTGTCCCGACGATGAGGAGCTGGTTGTGCAAAGCTATTTTGTATCTCTGGAGCCCGTCCTGGCTTGCCTCTCCGTGCCACAGTTTCCTCATCGTGTCGCTGAGTCTCTGCCTGAGTAACCCACTGCGGTGACGAGCTTCAGACTCATTAACATCTCGAGGAACACGGCGTCACTTTCCTAACGGACCTGGAAGGAAAACAGATAAAAGCCCCTGGATCTCCCTGTTTCCGGTGTTTGTTTGAGTCATCGGAGCATCTTCCCTTCTCCTTGGGAAAAACGTCATATCCAAAAGCCACGTGCCACCTCCGAAATCTTAAATACCTGCTGCCAAGTCACCCAGAAAGCAGTAAGGTGGTAGTAAACACAGGGCTTTTTGTTTGTTGGGGTTTTTAGTCTTTTTTTCCCCTCCATTCACCTAAGGTTTAGAGACCTCAGTACAATGCTTTGGCTTTTCTTTCCAAGACTAGTATGTTAAAGGTGATGGGAGGATAAGAACCGGTGCCTGGGAATAAGCCTCCTTCTCTGCTGGTAAGGAAGCCTGCTCCAAGCTGTGCAGCCCTGGCAGAGGGTCTGCCACCTCTTTGAACATAATCTGCTTGATTTTGAGGCCAAGCCAGGAATTTTTTCCCCACTGCTATCCGGGTACGGGAAGATGACGAGGCAGGATTCAGCCCTGACGAGAACTCAGCACATCCGGCTACCTTTGCTATGCTTATTGCCAGCATGGATGGAAGCCGAGGTTTCTCACTGCTAAACCATTTTCAGGGATTATCTCTCGCTATTGTTCGGCTCAGGAAATGGCAATCGGAGTCAGGGCGAGCGGGACCATACAGGGCTCGGAGGGGAAATACCGGCTCCCCCACCCTCTTTCCCACAGGGATTTCTGGTCCCAGTTGAGTAACGGCTGAAAGGGGCTGATCCTCTCTTCCAAGCATCCCAATAAAACCTTAAGGATGCCAGCATAATGGGGCGGGCTGAATTCTCATTAGGATTCAGCATTCCCCATCCAGAGGCGATGCTTTATTGGTGTGCCAGCTCTGTGCTGCCTCAACATGGCTGGCATTCACGTGGAGCTCCATTCCTTTCGAGTGATCCAGGTGTTTCCCATCACCAACAGCGTTTTGCCATCCCAGGTCCACGGTTTTTGGATATACATGCGTTATTCCTAAGTGTGTGGCAAGGCACTGGGATGCCAGCCTTCTCCAAATGTGTTTACTCCTGCCAAGTCACGCTTGTGCCCTACCACGCTGGGAGACCTCGTTAGTGTCACTTAGCTACAGCCACGGCAGCAGGTTAATTGACAACCTCAAGCCCCCATCTTCTGGCTATGAGTTGCTGCAAGAAACAGACAGGGAAGGATGGGGAGTGGGCTGTACACCTGTGCAGGATCTGGGCTGGCTAGAGAAACTTCCAGACAATGCCTGTGCTGGTGGGAGAAATCTGCTAATGAGTTTTTAAGCATCTGATGACCCTTGAGCATCTGGGAGAGCTCGTAAGCCTTTTTTAGGTGGTGTTGGTTGATGCCCCAGCACCTACTCACAGCAAACAAGAGGACTCGACCTCTTGTGGGTTTTGAGGGGGTGTTCGAGAGCAGTGCAGGAGTGGGGTGCAGCACTGGCAAACGGTGCTGGCTTCACTTTGGGCATTGACAAGTGCTGGGCTGGGCCAGCTGCTCCAGCAGCCCCCACCAACACTGTCCCACGCTGGGGGGGCTTCTGCTGGTTGCCAGATCTCGGCAGGGTGTGTCCCATGGTTGAAGTGACAGCGGGGTGAGGAGGAGGTGACACTCCGTGCATTCCAGCAGAGCTGGAGATGCAGTTTGTGGCCTGGGGCAGGCAGAAAGCACAGCGAGAAAGGCTGTGTGTGTGAAGGCTGTGGCTGGGTGAGCACAGGGGTGTGGCAGCACTTGGGGGTGCTCAGTGCAGGTCACAGAAGCCCTGTCCTCCTGCAAAGACAAAGAAAAGGGTGATGGTGCAGGGTCCCAGATGAAGGGATGGGCAAAGGGGCTGCACAGGATGTGGCCTAGCTGGTTGTGAGCAGCAGATTTGGGCAGCCGTGGTTGCTGTGCTGGCGTTGCCAGGATGTGCCTGGGAGAGCCTGTTTCTGCAGGCTGAAATGATGGAGTGGTTTGCAATGTGCCCAGCTCCTCAGCTAGTCTGCAGGAGCTGAAAGCATCCAAGAAAATAATTTATGGCTGGTGAATGAGGAAACTGTGGTTTTGTTCCTATTGTTTATGATAACAAGTCTGGGCATTAACTGATATGTGGAGCAGAGAGCAGAAGAGGGGACCCCTCCTGTGTGAATTCTTTGGTGGTTGGAGCCTGTGCTGGAGTGGTGGGGCAGCCTCTCCATGCTAAGAGCTCAGGGGCTTCCAGTCTCTGCCATGCTTGCAGTCCACAGCCAGCTTGGATGCCCGGTGGTCCTGGCTCCTCCTGGAGGCAGAGGCAGCAGGGAGCTGGCTGTGACACTGGCTGGTGTCCCACCTGCACAGCCTTTGCTCTACGTCCCTGCCCTCATGGCATGGGGGATACTCAAGTACTCATGTGGCCCCTTCCCTTTGTACCCTTTCAGGCTCTGCCGTCTCCTTGAAGGCCAAGACAAAGTAGAGAGCTGCCCAGGATGAAAGTCCTCTTCCTGCTCCTTCTCTCCCCTCTCCAAGGTAGACTGTCCTGCCTTGGGATGGTGAGCTGGGTTTTGGGCTGCTGGGAGTAACTGGCAGCCCCAAAACATTGCTGGGGGGCACCATGAGATGTGTGCAACCAAGGCTTCCACAGAAGTAAAACATCTCGTAGGATGATGTGCCTCTGGTGCGTCTCTTGGGCAGAATGTGTCCTTTCCAGGGAAAGGAGATGGTCTCCATCCATCCCTTCTGGGAATGGAGAGGTCCTCTTTCAGTGTCTGCTGGTGTGGGTGGTGGCATGTGGGAGAGGGTGCCCCTGAAGGACAGGAGGGGCTGTTGCCCAAGGGGCCCTGGCAGATCCTTGCAGTGTGGCTGTGACACTGGGGACGTGGCTGGTGTCACACAGCCTGTAGGACAGGGTTGGGATAACTGGGGTGGAGAAGCTGGCATGCCACGTGTGACAGCTGCTGCAGGGCAGTGTTTGCTGGGGCTGGCTGTCCCTCCAGCTGACCCGCTGTCTCTGTGCTCATACAACGCAGGGGTGGGAGCCAATGGCCGCAGGGAAGAGGATTTCCGCTTCTGCGGTGACCGAAACCAGACCCAGGAGAGCTCTGTCATCTACGAGCACAGCCCCAACACCATGTTCATCGAGAACACGGCCCAGGCACTGATAATAAAAAGGCCCTTTTTGCCGAACAGGAGCAACTTTTACTACAAGTACAGCCTGCCCCCCACCTTGGGCAGGTACCGCTTCTGCATCTACTGGTTTGAGTCCAACAGGACCCTGCAGCTGGTGTACGGGAAGCAGAGCACCCTCCTGGGTGGGGACCCATCCAGCAGCATCCCCCAGGGACAGAAGAGTCAGGAGACTGAAGGAACCAGAGCCTACATCTTCAATGTGTCCTATTTCATAAAGGGTGGGAAGAACACCTCCCTGGCTGCTAATGATGAATACCGCTTCCCTGGTAAATGCAATTTAATATTATTTGAAGGAAATTAAAGGGTTGTTTTATCCCCAGCCTGTTCCCTAGGCATTGTCAGAGCACTGGTTGTTTCCCAGTGCATGGTTTAGCCTGGTGATATGAGGATAGATGAAGGGTGATTGATAGCTTTTCTTGAAGCAGCCCAAAGACAGTCCTGGTACCCAGCATCCATAACAGTGGAGATTTTCAAAATGCTGCCTAAAATCCTGGAAAACTGAGCTCTTTGCAGTGGTTTCTCAGGGTTCATTCTCCACCATGAGGTTCCCATGGCCTCAGTGGGAGCTGAGCTCTGGGTGGCAGGCAAGCCCTGTGGGTTGGGGTCACTATCAGCTTGCCTGGCTTTTGGGGTCACCTTGAAGCCCTCTGCTTTCTGCTCCCACCAGGGCTCTGCCAGCTAGTCTGGGGCACGAGAAAGCAAATCCTGCCCATGCATTTCACGGCATTTCCTTTCCACCAGCCTCTCCAGAGAGCACGCCCGTCTGGGAGCAGGATGTGGAGGAGCAGCTCGCTGACTTAGACAACCTCATTGCCCAGCCCCTGGCGCCCGCCGCGGGAGCCACGGAGCAGCAGAGGCTCCGGCGGTGAGTTCCCAGCTCGCCCCATTCCTCTGCTGCCAACGCATGCCCACTGCATCCAGCTCACCGTGCCTCTTCCCCTGCAGCAAACTTGGGGAGCTGGAGGAGATGCTGGCCAAGGTGGAGCTTAAAGGGCAGAACCAGACCTTTGGGGAGGCCACTGTGCACGCGACTGTCCTGAGGGTCCAGCCCAGTCGGGCTCCTCAGCACCTGACCTTTGTTTCCCAGAGAGAGGTGGGTTCTGGACAGTCTGCCCTGGTGCTCTTGTCCCATCATGCTCTCCCTCAACCTCTTCCCTGATGAGTCTTTCTTTGCAGGAGAGTGGAGAGGTCCAGGGATTCACCGTGGACCTGCCAAGCAGCCTGTTCATGATGGTGAAGGAGAGGGAGGAGGTGTTGGAGCACAGGGTGCTGCTCATGGACATCAACAGGCAGACCATGTTCCAGGTAATGCCCACGTGAACAGCATGGTGGGGTGTCCCCTGGTACTGGGCTGCAGGGATGCCACCAGACCAGGGTGCTGGTGCTCTCTGGGAGAAGATGCTTAAAAGATGAGCTAAAAGCTCAACAGGTAAAGTCATGGGACCTTCTTGGGCACGCTCCTCTGCTCCAAACATGGCAGCTCTCCCTTCCCACACTGACACTGCCTTCTCTTCTCCAACAGGATGAAAACAGCAGCCACGTCCTGGGTGACAAGGTAGTCAGCATCTCCCTGGTGGACACAGTGGTGGCCAACCTCTCTGACCCAGTGGTCCTCACTTTCTTCCATGACCAGCTGCCGGTAGGTGGGGAAACAGCCTCACAGAACCTGAGCCCACCAGGAATGGAGGGCTCAGGCCCTGCCAGCTTAGGGTGTAGTCACAATCCAGCAGGTCCATGCCCATGGCCTGCCTGTGCAGGGTCTGCTGTGTCTTCTGGGGCTGTATCACAATCATGGCTTCACTGTGTGCACTGGTGATGGCATTGCCTTCCCCTCTCCAGGAGATGCCTCACAGCAGATGTGTCAAATCCAGCAGTCAGCAGGGATGGGGTACACCCTGTGTTATCAGGCCCTTGGCTCAGTCATGGCTCTGTCAGGTGCCTGATCAAAGCTAAACCCTTTGTTTGGAAAAGAGGATCTGGAAGGAGGTATCTGCTCCATCAGTTGTTAACAGAGTGGCCTCTGCCTGGAGCTCACTCCCGTCATAGGGGAAGTCTGGTTTATCCAAGTCATAGTTTGTGTCCTGAGCCCATCTTGTCTCCTGCCCTGTGTTGTCCCCTATCAGAAGTGCTGGGCAGGCAACAAACCCACAGCTGCATCCTGACCAGGGCCTGTGTTTTTGTCATTGCAGAGGAACGTAACCCCACTGTGCGTCTTCTGGCAGGAGGACACCTCTGGTGAGTGCCCCTGCCCTTGGGTGCAAGGCAAGGCCCTTTTTCCGAGGTACCACAGCCCCTCCAGCAGGGTGAAGGTTGCTCTGCACCTCCCTCTCTCTCCATAAGCCATTCCCACAGGGCTGATGCCAGTTTTTTCCCTCCATAGCTAACCTAAGAGCTTTCCCTTTCCCTAGGGATGGGTTCTTGTGCTGAGGGGGCTGTTTGAGTATGGGTGCTTGGCCTGGGACAAGGTGGGACCGCCCACTCTTGTTCCCCCTCTTTCCATGGACACCTTGCCCTGAAGATCCTTCAGCCCATGTTCCTGCTGCTCACCAGACTCTTTCCCTTTCTCTTGCACAGCCAGTTCTGGGAGCTGGGACAGCTATGGGTGTACAACTGTGACAGGGAGCAGCCAGACAGAGTGCAGGTGCAACCACCTCACCTACTTTGCTGTGCTCATGGTGGGTAGCACCTTCCCTCAGATCCCTCACAGAATTCCCAGTGGTGCTCTTCCTCACCAGCTCTCATTCCTCCTCTTCCTCAGGTATCCTCTCCAGACATCACCTCTGTGCACAGGAATTACCTGAGTATCATAACCTACGCTGGCTGCCTGATCTCAGCTTTGGCATCCATTTGCACCATTTTCTTCCTCTACTTCAGGTACAGTCTGGTGGTTCACCCCACACTCCCTGTCTGTGTCCTGCCCCTGGCCATGAAAACCTGGATGGGCAAAAGGTGCTTTAAGGTCTCCCTGGGGCCTTCTGCAGGCTGTACAACCCCAGGTCACTCAGCCTGTCTCCATAAGAAAAGTGCTTCAGCCCTCTGAGCATCTTTAATGCAGGGTCAGCTGCAGGGGGCTGGATTTGCACGTGGGATGGGTGGTCCCACCTCTGGGCTTGGTCTCTCAGTCCCTGGCACTACCAAAGAGAGTCCTTGCTCTTCTGCTGGGGCAAGTTGCCCCCTGCAGGGCTGTGGGGTGCTGTGGGCAGCAGGTGCTGGCCAGGCAGGGTGGTGAGTTCTGCTCCCTTTGATTCTCCAGAAGCAAACAGCGAGACCAGATCACGAGCATGCACATCCACATGAACCTGCTGTTTGCCATCTTCCTCCTGGATGTCACCTTCCTCATCTCCGAGCACTTGGCTGCCAGCAGCAGCGAGGTTGTCTGCAGAGTCGGGGGGTTTTTTCTGCACTTTTCACTCCTGAGCTGCCTCGCCTGGATGGGCATTGAGGGCTACAACCTCTACCGGCTTGTGATCGAAGTCTTCAACGCCTACCATGACCACTTCCTCCTCAAGCTCTTCCTGGTTGGCTGGGGTGAGCATGGGGGAGGCAGAGACACCCTGAGGGCACCATGGGGTGGAGGGGCACTCGGGGAGGATTTTCCTGCTGGATAAGATCCCTGGATGGGGATGGAGGCGTAGCTGTGGGGGAGCAGCTGTCTGTCAAGAGCCTTGGTGGAGAAGGAGACTTGAAGGCTGAGAACAGCGGCTGGTGCTAAAGCAAGGGTGGGTCATCCTGGGGGATCACCCAGCAATGGAGACCTGTGACAGCCACCACGTGGGATCTTTGAATAGTAATAGGATCCTTTTTTTCTGAAAGAAACATTCAGGACAACCCAGAGAGGTTGCAGGAACCTGGATGCAGGAAGCGCCCATGCTTCTCTGCTGTGCTCTGGGCTGGATGTCATGACTGGAAGATCTTATGGTCTTTTATGGCCTACAGCTCCACATCCCAGGGAGGTCCCCAGCTGGGGTCAGCACAGCACAGATCCCTCCCAGGCTGGGGCTTATGCCAGGTGCCCTTGTTGTGTGTTCCATCCTTGGTTTCCCTGTGGGAGGGAGGTGGGAGCTTGTGGGAGTTTGTTTCCCTGTGGGAGCTTGTGCTCTATGCGGGAAGAAAGGAGCAACAAGTCCTTCCAGAAGGTCTCAAGGCCAGGGAGTAGGGCAGCCACTTCACTCTGCTCTTTCCACCCAGGAGTCCCCTTCTCCTGTGTGATGATAATCTTCCTGGCTAGCTGGACGAACTACGGCCCCTTCTCCATTCCCATCTATGAATCCGTTGATGGCAGATCCACCAACGCCACCATGTAAGTCACAGGAGGTGGGTTACCTGCTCTCTGGTCGTAGGTAAAGTCAGCTGGCTAAACCTTCACCGTGGCCTGTGGATTTTCTGGGGTCTTGTGCCAGGGGGATCCCCCCTCCCTGGGTGCTGGGCTGGCACCACACTTCTGTGCTTCTCCCAGCCCCTCCTTGTGACCTTGTGGGAGGACACAGTGAAACCCTCTGCCCTTTCTCCTCCCTCCAGATGCTGGATCACAAACCCCCTGATCCATAACATCGTGAACCTGGGTTTCTTCAGCCTGGTGTTCCTCTTTAACTCGGTCATGCTGGGGGCCATGGTACGGGAGATCCTCCGGCAGAACAAAAAAGGTCACAAGCTCAAGCATGTCCTGGCCCTCTTCGGGCTGAGCATCCTGCTGGGCATCCCCTGGGCACTGATCTTCTTCTCCTTCACCTCTGGTGTGTTCTGCCTCGTCTCCCTCTACATCTTCACCATCATCAACTCCCTCCAAGGTGAGCCTGTAATTTTGGGCTCCTCTAAAGGGCACCAGTATTTTCACGTGGTGTTGGTGGGGTGGTGATGGTGTGCAAGAAGAGCTCTGGCAGGCTGGGTGTCTCGCTCTCAACTGCTGTTTGTGCCTCCACCCACGCTTCCTCTCCCCTCTGCCAGGTTTCCTCATCTTCCTCTGGTACTGGACCATGGTGCTGCAGGCGAGGAAGGCTCCTGACTCTCAGAGCAGCTCTGACAGTGCCAAGTTGCAGCCCAGCAGCAGCTGAGCCCTGTGGTGGCTGTGCCGTGCCAGAGCTGCCACGCCAAGGACGGCCACAAGGACCACACCATCTGCTTTGCTACTGCACTTGCCCCGTAGCGCCACGAGGAGCCCAGGGACCCACAGAGAGGCTGGCCACCCCCACCTCTGCTGGCCCCCTCCCCAATTTTCCCACCCACTCCATCCTGACTGGCTTGGCACCCTTGGGGCAGGAGGGAGGGAGGGAGGGATGCTTACTTAGGCAGTGGGGGCTGTAAAAAGTGGAAGGGGCAGGGACAGGATCCCCAGTGCCTTTGGATGTCCCTTCCCACATCCTGAGGCCAGGGATGATGGGTGGGAAAGGCCCAGTTTTCAGCCCTTGTTGGTGGTTACCATGAGGGTCCTTCCCCAGGGAAGACAGAATGATTCTGCCCCCGCCACACCCTCAGGCAGCTGAAATAATCTATTTTTGTTATTTTGTTGAATGTCTATTTTTGGGTGATGTAGGAGTTCAGTGAGCATGCCTACACACCAGACTTGTGCCCATTAAAGTTGTTCCTCTCGGAGTGTGGCTCTCTGGGGTCTCTGCTCGGTGTGTTGGTGGGCTCTCCAATGGGAACCATCTCTCGTCTGGGTTATCCCATTTCTGGGGCAGGGCCCAGCCTTTCACCCTATAGGATCCTGCTTATAGGACCAATAATGGTGCTCCTGGCAGAGCACTGGCTGCCTGCTGCCATTGGGGCTGGGGGTGTGGAGGGAGATGCCATGGCTTGGGAAGTCTCTGGGGACTGTCACTACCCAGCAGAAAGGCAGGCTAGTGGAGGACGGGGATCCAAAGAGGGAGACATCAAAGGATGGGAATCATCCCCTCAGTGGCTGTGGGGCCAGGCAGAATCTAGCTGTCCTGGCTGTGCCTCTTGCAAACACAGCACCACATTTCCCATCTCACCATTCCCCTTCTGGCTAGCTGAGGATCATCCCCCTCCACCCAGCTTCCAGCACCCACTGGGGCAGGGGCACCTTGCCAGGAAGGGGGTATTTCACCCTGGCGGCTTGTGGTGATGCCCAGTTGAAGATGTGGATGCTCCAGCTGGGCTGGTTAGGGCCATCAACCCCTTGGCAGGACTGTGGGAAGAAAGGGAAAGCAAAGAGCCCTGAGTCGGTCATGGGACGGAGCCACAGGGGAGACGCCGCGGCTCTGGCGGTTGCTGCTGTTGCCGTGAGCTGGGACAGGAGGTCACTTACCAGCCCACAGGAAGGTGTGAGGGGTTCCCAGAAGGGAAATGAGGAACTGCTCTTGCCTCAGAAGTGGCCACAAGCTCTGGGGGAGCCTGGGGAGGAGCAGAGCTGCCGGGACAAGGGGAGCAGAGTGTGGTGGGATGGAGACCCCACAAAGCGGCATGAACTTGTTCGTGGGCACTGTCCTGCTGCTCCTGCTGCTGCCTGGTGAGTGGCAGGTGAAGGGGGACGGGCATCCTTAGCACAGGGGGTGCATGGGCTTTGTGGGAAGGTTTTGCCATGGGAAGGCGCTCACCAAAAGACCATGTGGGGATTTCATCCTGGAATGTGGACAGGCCAGAGGGGAGAATCCCTGCTGGGATGTGCAGAGGTGAGCAGAGTTGGGGGCTTTGTTGCTGGGGGCTCTTTTAAAAGCTGGGGTCAGCAGTCCAGGGTGTCTCTCCTTTGTGAGCCCCTCTGGCAGGCTGGACAGTGGCTTTGCCCTCACCAGCTCCGATCACTGTCCAGGTGTTTTTGAAACCCACATAACTGCAGGACTGTTCCTTTAAAACCTGCCAGACTCTCCTGCCTTCCCTCCCCCTTTCCGTCTGGACAGAGGGAGGGCTGACCCTAGATTTTTGTGTTTCCCCCCTTTCTCCATGTACTCCTCTTCCAGATGTTGCCAGAGGAAAGGACAGCTGTTCCAGTGAGTGGTCCCCTCCCATTGCTACCCTTGCTCCCAGTGCCCACCCAGTGCTGTGGTGCCCAGTGGTCAGCTGCTCCCACCCTCCTCAGACCTGGATCGGGGTGATGAGCACCGTGAGTGCTGCAAGACGATGGAGGAGCAGCAGAAGCCAGGCACCAGCATCCGCATCCTCCGCTTGTCCCAGCACTGCCCGGAGCTGTGGCGCTCTGAGAGCCGCGCCTGTGCCTGCCTGAGGGAGCGCTGGTTCAGGTAGCGGCAGGGGTGGCCATGACAGGGTTTGTGGGCTCAGTCCCCATGTCCATCTGTCCCACTGCCCCCTTGTCCCACAGGCTGCTGCAGTCGGGGCTGGCAGGGCTCAAGACGCTGCTCCTGAATGTCAGCAGGGCTGTCACCCGTGATGTCCTCATCACCTTCTCCCCCACAGCGGTGAGATGTGCCCCTCCCTCTCCCTTGCTTGGAAGGCCCCACACCTTCCAAGCATCCTTCAGCTCCTGCCCCAGGGCTTGGTGTTCCCTGCTGTGCTCTTCCTCCTCCCCTCTGGATGTCCCAGGGGACCATGTGTGGGTGATGGAAGGTAGAGAATCTGCTAGGTCCCACTCCCAGCTCTGCCCCCATAGATGCTGGGTGCTGGGGATGAGGTTCTTCCCTTCTGCCCTCGGGGCTCCTGCTGATGTTGCTGAGCAAACCCGCCTGGGCAGGGCTGAATTTATGCCTGGAGCAAGACTGGTGAGTTCTGAACAGAAATGTGACCTGGCAGCAACAACCTCTCACTCTTCTTCTCTGCTGCAGGGCCCCAGCAGGCTGAACACCACAGAGAAAGGGAAGACAGGTAAAATCCACCTCCCCAGGGAGATATTCCGGTCCCTGAGTAGCCAAACAGTGCGTGTGGTGGTGACAGTTCTCAATATCCAGCAGCTTGGCATGTTCAAGGTACAGGCTGGCACTGCCAGCATCCCTCATGCTGCCACCAGCACTCGGTACCCTCCAGCTCAGCTCTCGCAGCGTTTCCCCTCCACAGGAAGTCAACCAGACAGCGCAGGTCTTGGACAACACTGTGGTGGGCATCACAGTGGGGGAGAGCAGCATCTCGGGGCTGCAGGACCCTGTGCAGCTCACTTTTGCCCACGGGGAGCTGCCCCAAGTAAGTCAGCCCTGCCTGCCCTCTGTCTCCCCTCCTGTGCCTCTCCCCGTGGCACTGGCTGATGATGCTGTCCCCCATCGCAGGGTGTCACCCCACAGTGCGTCTTCTGGGATGCCAGCAAAGGTACAGCCTGGTCGGGGCAGGTGTGGGGCTGGGCACAGGGGCTGTACCAGCACTCACAGCCTTTCCCCCGTGCCTGTTGCAGGGCGGGCAGGGGGCTGGGGCAGCAGTGGATGTGTCACACAGCCCGGGGACAAGAGGACAGTCTGCTCCTGTGACCATCTCACCTTCTTCACCCTCCTCCTGGTGATGATCCCCCTTCCTGCAGTTCCTGCTTGTGCCCTGGCAGTGCTGCCTGCCTGCTTTTGTGGCCCCTTGGGTGTCATGAGTAGCCCCACAGGGACAATTATAGCTGTTCTCAGGCAAGCCAAGGTCCCAAAACCAAGCCCAGCCCCAGCTCAGGAGGGCAGCAGAAGGTCAGCAGAGCAGGACAGGGTGGAGAAGGCCCCAGCCTTGTGCAGGCTCTGGCACAGCAAGGCTTGAGATCCCATATCCTGGTGGAGACTCCCAGGAGGGTGCTCATGGTGGTCTACTTCACCCACACCTCACCCCACCTCAGAGCATCTCCTCTGAGCCACCACTGCCCTGCTTCTCCTGAAGATCTTCTGGGGGCTGCTATGGGGTCACTGCAGCAGCCCTCTGGGGTTATCAGCCCCATGGCTCTGGTAGCTGCAGTCAGGTTTTCTAGGCTGGTCCAGGGCCTGTCTAACCCAACTTCTGCATGTGTGGCAGAACCCAGCTCTGGATGGCTCCACAGCAAAAGCTTTGATGGCTGTTGCCACCGCTGGCTGTGCTGTAGCCATGGCTTTCTCCATCTTCACCATGGCCTTCTGCATCTTCATAAGGTGGGGTGTGCCAGCAGCTCCGTGGGGCTTGTCAGGCTGGCAGAGATGAGGCAATGGCAGTGCCTCTGCACAGACCTGCTGTGGCACAGCACAGCCCTGCTCACCTGTGACCCCTGCCCTTCCTGATCCCTGTGGGGACACTCAGGTACAGGTTCAGGTTTGAGGAGACCGTCCGCATCAACCTGGGGCTGCACATGAACCTCGTGGGCAGCCTGTTCCTCCTCAACCTGGCCTTCCTGCTCAACACTGGGCTCTCAGGCAGGACCCACCCAAGGACCTGTAGGGTCCTGGGAGGGGTCACCCACTACTGCCTGCTCTGCTGCTTCACCTGGACGGCGCTGGAGGGCTGTCAGCTCTACCTGCTCTTTGTCAAGGTCCTCGGCACCTACATCCCCCGGTACCTGGCAAAGCTGAGCCTGCTTGGCTGGGGTGAGCACCACCAGCCTGGATGAGAGCGGGGGTGAGAGGGGCAGTGGGAGGTTTGGATTGGACATTGGGGAAAATTTCTTCACTCAAAGGGTGGTTAGATACTGGAACAGGGTGCCCTGGGCAGTGGTGGAGATACCATCCCTGGAAGTGTTCAGAGATGTGTGGATGTGGCACATGGGGACTTGGTTTAGTGGTGAATGTGGCAGTGCTGAGTTAGTGGCTGGACTTGATGACATTAGAGGTCTTTTCCAACCTAAACAATTCTGTGATTGTGTCTCACTTCTTCCAGGCCTCCCTGTTCTCGTGGTGGGAGTGGCAGGAGTTATTGGCTCCTATGGAGAATACAGCATCCAGACCACAGACCAGCAGGTCATAGCCCACCTGTGCGTGTGCCGCTGTCCACAGGCTCAGGTGGCCCTTTGGCACAGGGAGGGGTAGCTCAGTCCTGCCAGGAGTGCAGTGGTCAGGGATTGCACCCATCTGGTTTGGCTTTGCACCATGCTTCTGCTTCCTTAATTGTGATTGCAACACAACAGCCACCCCCACCTCTCATGCTGAGTCTCCTCCGGGCCTGCAGCCCTGCAGGTCATGGAGGGATGTCCAAGGTCCACCTGGAACTTGTCCAGGCTCCCTCCCAGCTGAGCGACTGGTGCAGATATGCACCCCTGTCCCCCTGCTTCACCCCAGCCTTGGAAAATCCTCCCGGGAGATGGCTCCCATGGGTGCTGCTCAGGCTTGCAGCGCTGCTGGAGGCACCACAATTGTCTCTTTTCAGGTGCTGGATCACTTCCGAACATCTTCTGGTCCACTACATCACCAACTGTGGCTACTTTGGCCTCATCTTCCTCTTCAACATGGCTGTCTTCGGGGTGGTGACCCAGAAGAGCTGCAGCTTGCAGGGCACCGGGGCAGTGCAGGGTTACCATAAGCCCTGGAAGGTGGCTCTGGTGGCAGCAGGGCTCTTCTGCCTGCTGGGAGCCACTTGGGCCCTGGCATTCCTCACCTACGGCATCTCCTCCACACCTGTGCTCTACCTCTTCACCATCCTCAACTCTCTCCAAGGTCAGCACTCAATCAGAGCTGGGTTCCCTGGGCTTGGGTGGGGAAGATGGAGGAGGCAGGAACCAGCCTGGCTGTGTGTTGACCAGGGATCCCAAGGCACCAGTGTCTTCCCAGCACTGTCATGCCCTTCCTTTTGTCAGGGCACATCAAGCAGCAGGTCCCAACCACCTGCATGGAGCTGCTCACGGCTCCCAGTTACACCCACTTGACCTGTGCTGGTTTTCCTCCAATAAAGCCATTCCTTAGCAGAGGACTAGGGACATTATCCACTCAGGGCATGTCCCAGCCAAATGGTTCATGTGAAGGAAGGGGAGGGGCAGGAGTGAGCTGAGGGAATCCCCTGGAAGCAGAAGGAAAGTGTCATTAGCATCCTGGAAAGATGTTTCCTACTGTGTCCTGCTGCTGCTGAGTGTTTGTCTTCCTTTCCCTGCAGGAATATTCATATTCATCTGGTTGGTTGTCCTCTACTACCCAAAGACAAAGCAGGCCACTGGTTCCCTCTCCAACATCATCAGACATGACAAAACCACCACAGCCTCCCAGGACTAGCTCCTGGCTGGGCCTCTCTTCCTGCCTGCTCCTGCATCCACTGAGAGCAATCTTTGATCCTGGCAGATGCAGCTTCCTCACAGAGGGAGACATCAGTTAACCATGCCTCAGTTTACCTTTCAGTGGGCATGATCCACCTCAGCAGAGCTCTTTGCTTTGTCCCTTTCATTCCTGGTGGGCTGCCCTGGGCAAGGAGCTCCAGAGATGACACTTCTGCAAAGCCCCTGCAGGCTGCAGTTCCATGGTCTTGAGGTGCCCCTGATCTCATTCCCCAGGGGACAAGGAGGAAGCCCACAAAGCACCTGCCTTCACCATGATGGAGCCAACCCCCTCTTTGCTAGAGCTGGCTTTTGGTGCTGAACCAGCCTGGTAGTGAATTTCCTGCCACTGGAGGGAGAGGATTGACTTGCTCCAGCCCAGATGTGGGAGGTTTTGTGTCTGGAAATCAGCAAAAAGAAGAGGAAACCCATGAGCTTCTTTGCAAAACATCTCCTTGCTCTCTAGCAGAGATCTGCTGCATGTTCTTCCTGCAAAACAGCCTCTGGGGTCAGCAGCAATTCCCTCATGGACATTGTTCTCTAGCCAAAATGCGCATACAGCTGCCTTGCAGGGCAACTGCTGTCCTCTCCTGATCTGTGTTTTGGTATTAAATCCCTGCCAGCTGTTTGAGCACTGTGAATTTAGTCTTTAATACCTACAATATTGTTTGTTATTTGCTTTATATTAGGGATGTATCAATGGGAAAAGTCTTGCTGGCAATTTGTCATGAATGAAAATAGAAATGTCATGAATGAGGAGAGAAATCACTATGGATGGGTGCACACACACGTGTGCATGCACAAAGCAGCCCTTTCTCTGCTAACACTGCATTTGTGAGGCAAAGAACCAGGCAAAGACCAGCTTTGGCAGGGCAGGTATCTAGAGTGGGGTACTTCCCTCTCCCCACATACCAGGATGACTCTGTGGGGAAGAGGGGAAGCAGGAGGAAGGACTCTCCCATCCCTGGGTACATACTCTGGGTTTAGAGACCACGGGCCCGGAGGGGAGAAGGTCCAAGAGATGCTACAGGGAACAGAAACACTGTGCTGCACCTCATCCTTCAAGCACTGCTTGCATCCAACCATTATCCCCTTCCCCAAAACACCCATAAAGACACAGCAATGCCTATCTGCTGCTGTCACATTTATTGGGAAACAGCTGTTTCCTAAGCCATTCGCCGCCCCACGCTGACGGCCGCAGCAGCCACAGTTAGCACAGCGAGCACACACAGCAGAACGAGGGCCCTGGAGAGCCATGGGTTGGGTCCTGCCAAAGAGGAGAGAGATTGATTTTGTATCTGTGTCCCCTGTGCCAGCTCTGAGTGCTGGTGAGGCATCTCCTGACTGGGGATAGATTCAGGGAGGTCATCTCCTGTGATGGGCAGGAGCTGGGGGCACTTTGGGATCCTGAGGGCACAAACAGGACTTGGGAACCTCAAATGGTCTCCACCCACCCCTGCTGCCCACAGCTCAGCATGCATGCCTGCTCTGAGCTGTGCTGTAGGTGGGCTTGCCCCCAGCCCTGCTCCTGAGCTGCTGCCTGGATCTCCTGGGCTGACCTCGGTGCTCAGGAGGACATACGTACCCACTGGGTCCTGCTGGTCCGTGCTGGAATGGTGGGTCTCTGCTCCCGAGGAAGGAGCAGCCAGCAGGAGGATGGGCCCATAGGAGACAATCCTATTGTAGTCATCTGCCAGTGCTCGCCTGTTCCTCCAGTGCCCGGGGCATTGCTGTCAACAAAGCCAAAGGAAGGGTCATGGGAGGGCATCCTGCACCCTGCACTGGAGCCGTCCTGTAGGGGCCATCCTGTAGATCTCCCTTCCTTTCCCAGGGAAGAGGGAAAGGTCTCTGGTGGGTTCAGGCCCTCGTACCTTTGGTTCAGGGCGCTGGGCTGAGCTCCTGATTCTGGAGGTGTTTATTTTGTGAGGCACCCAAAACCAGAGCAGAGCCTCTTCTCCAGGCAGAGCTAGTGAAGGGAGGTCCCACACCCACCCAGGGCAGGGTGCACACCACCAAGGGAGCTCACCTTGGCACAGCGCTCTGGGCTGTCAGGAAGACAGAGCTGGACACGGCAGTGCAGGAACACCTCAGGGTAACCAACAAACTGAAACATCTGGAAGCTGAACTTGGCAGTAGTGCTCTCTCCAATGGCATTCAGATAGGTCACCGTCTCGTCATGGGGACACCTGGGACATGAGGGCTGGATCAGTGGGTGGCAAACAAGGTGGAGCACCCCAGCCTGGGACACCACATCCCACAGGGACTGGCTGCAGGCCTATTTCTGTCTCATTCCTTTACACACTGTGGTGCAAGGAGGCTGGAGGTGCTGGGGACACTCTGCTCACCCCTGCTCAATGAGCTTGTGCTGCATGTCCTGGTGTGGATCCGTGCTCGGCGTGGCCCAGCATTCCAAAACACTCAGCAGGAAGTACTTGAGCTGGTGCTGCCCTTCTAATTTCAGCAGGACATAGAGTGTGTCCATGAGGGGGACAGCCACACTTGGCAGGGGATAAGGCTCGAGGTAGGAGGGGGACTTGTACAGTCTCATGCTGACGTTGAAGTGTCCTTCTCTGACCACAAACTGTACCAGTCTGAGAGGAGAGGACAGGATGAGGGCTCACAAACAGAAAAAGAAGGTGGAAGGACATAGCACAGGTGAAGCCACCAGTGTCCAGCATCTCAGAGCTCTCTAGGGCTCCCCAGGGCTTTGCAAATTGTCTCACTGAATCTACTTTTCTCCAAGCTCAAAGATACCATGTCAGCAGCAAGGTGAAATGGGACACTCACTTGTCAACAGCAGTGAGAGTGAAGGGCAGTCTCACAACCTGCTCGTAGGCGTAGATGCAGGAGAAGTGCACCTCCAGCTGAAAACTCCGGGAGATCGTGGCCCTGTGGGCCTCCTGCTCTGACTTGATGATGTTGGAGTACGAGACATGGGAACTGTTTTGCTGGAATGACACAGAAATCAAGTCTCCAGACCATGACTGAAGCCATACACAGAGCTGCAAGTTCAGAAGGTGCAACTCAGCTATAGTTGCTCCATGCCTAGATATCTGCTGGGGTTTCAGCTTGTGTCTGGGGGCTGCTGGCACAGGCATATAGTGAGCACAGGGCTCTTCTGTGCAATGCAGAGCTGGAGCACCACTTCATCTGCACCCTTCGTGCTCCATGAAGCAAGTCAGAGACCAAGGGGACAGGGCTGCAGAGTTCAGAGGATGTCTCCAGAAACCTGAGGGCTGTTAACAGCACACAGTGAGACTTCCAAGATCTCCTAAATAAGATAAAATGTGCTGCCAGCAGGGATTTGGTGGAGGCAGAAGAGCTTTCTGACATCCTCAGAGAAGACTTTCAAGGGGAATGAGAACTTTTCAGCACCCAGATATAAAAGCAGAAGTCTTTGGGGTTGCCCTTTGCTGTCCCACCCCACCATGTCTGCTCCTCTCCTGGCTTCAGATCTATGGATCCTCACCTGGATTACTGATCCACAGGCAGTGTGGTTTTCACCTGTGAGAGTGGCTGCAAAAAACAGCTCACCCTCTTCTTCCTTCTCTGAGACCTTGCATGCCTGGTTCTTCAAGTGGACAAGCTCCAGCGGGATTTTCAAGAGCTCAAACACCTCCTTCCTCACCATCATCTTCATGTGCTCTTCCTCACAAGCCAACTTCAGTACCATATCTGGGGGAAAAAGCCATCTGCAATAGCAATAAGGGAGCCCTAGGCCAGCTGGAGGGTGGCACAGTCCCACTGAGCTCAGCAGCCTCTCGGCCCAGCCTTGGTGCAGGCTGCTGTAGGGCTCTTCAGAAACACTGGGCAAAAGACAGTCTGGTCCCTTTGGAGGGCTGTCCACACAGCCCCCACAGTCTGTCTAGGGCACCAGAGGGACAGGGACCCTCTCCTTCAGGGGAAGAAGACACCGTTTTTGGACAGTGTGTGGAAGGGGCTTCACTGTGTCTGTGCCAGGGTGCACGTGCTTGTTCTGAAACTGTGCCCTGCAGTATGCCCTGCTACACCATGGCACAGCCAAGGAATTAAGGCTTTTGGGGGAGAAGAAAATGGCCTGTGGCTTTGTCTTGTACCAGCATGTAGTCAGGATATGGTTGTAGTGGTGTGGAATGTACCTGAACCAGGTGTGGGATGTGCTCCAGGAGTGGAGAGCAATGGTAACACCAGTGCACTGTGCCCATCACCCTTCCCTCTGGTGCCCATGGACAGGCTGGGGAGGGCTCACCAGCATTCTCAGCCCTACCTTGGCAGAATTCCCCTGTGAAGCCTGGCTTGCAGCTGCAAACTGGTCTGTCCACAGTCACCTGGCACTGCCCCTGGTGCTGGCACAGGTTTGGCAGACAGGCATCTGGGTTCCTCTTGACACGGAGGGCAACCTCTGGCCTCAGGCCATGGGTGCTTGCCAGCTCACCTGCGGCAAAGCAAAGGCAAGAAAGATGAAATGCAGCAAGAATATCTGCCTGATGAGAGTTTTGAGAACTCACCCCACTGCAGGGAGCTCTGCATAGCCCTCAAAGGCTGAGATCTTTGCCTAGAGCCAGAGCAGACACATCTGAGGATGAATCTACTGCCTCAGCTTGCTGGGAGGCTGTGAGACCTCCTCAGCCTGGCTGCAATCTGAGCTATGGAGTCTGTCACTGTCACCAAGGAGCACGGTGGCACATTGAAGCACCTTTGCTTGTTTCCATGGGTTACACACCCTTTCTGGCTGAGGTGTACAGCCTGCTGCAGTTCCTGCCTATTTTGCTGGCTCCTGGACCCCAGTTCCTGCCTCACTGAGCCCTATTCCATTGTTCCTCCTTAGCTGCCTTCAGCAGCACCCTGAATGAGGAACTTGAACATGGATCCAGGTGAAGGTTTGACCTTTCCTTTCCATCCTACCCATCCATGACCCAGCAGGGACAGAGCACAGGGAGACTCACTCTTGTTGCCTTCACAGCCAGCCAGGCAGAGCGCAGAGAGCAGCAGCAAACATCTCACAATCCTTTCCTGGAAAAACAAGCAGGCTCTGAATAACTCAGATTTGTTATCATGCTCACTGGAGATGTTTGCAGTCATTCAGAAAGGCTGAGTCCTCAAGCATGGGTACAATAATTTCTGTACTGTTTTTCTTAGGTTCTATGGCCCAAAGTAATTTCCCACCCCAAGGGGCCAGATCAGCCTCCTCTCATCAGGGTCAAACACTATCCTGAATTTAGGTAGTTATTCCAGAAAGGAGGTGGGAGAAACCAGCCCTGGGACCCACAGGGATGTGTTGACAGTGATAAAGCCACATTTCAGTGGCCATTCGAGTAAAACTGCACAGCTGAGGCATCAGTATGGGCTCCCCAAAGAGGAAAAGAGTTACCCTCTTACTACTACAGTTCTTTTGAAGAGCTAGGATTTGCAAAAGGATCCTCACTGTTCCAGTAAATCATATCCATAACAAGGAGACAATGGGATAATAAAAGAAACCCAAAGCCTTGAACACGACTAAAATTAATGCCAAAAAGACACAGATTGAGTCAATCTCTTCTGTTGGTTCAGATAATGCATTTCTTTAGGGAAATTACTGGAACAGTGCTGGATTAGTCTTGGACACCAGATACTCCTTATCAGAGATGCAGATGCGAGTTGGCCAGGACTGGTGGCTGGGAAATGTTCCGTCAGTGCTCTGAGAGCAGGGCAAAGCCAGTGCCTAAAGCCCCGTCACTCAGCTCACCCACACCCCCTCCACTGCCCCGGAGCAGCTGTGACTGCCAGGCTGCTGGACAAGAAGAGTTCATTCCCCGTCTGCTCCTCGCCCACTGCAGCAATCCTGAGAGATCCCACCACTTCATTCTCCTCCCGCTTACCATGGCCAGGCCGCTGTCCGCTCCTCCATCCACCGCTGCCCCGGCTCCTTCCCCTCACGGGTGGGTCGGCACACCCGGGGCTGCTCCGTACCTCCCTCTGTGTGCCTTATATCGCCTCCGGCAGCTCATCCCTCTCCCCCACGCAAACACGCTCCTTTGGGATTGCACAAGAGCCCGCTTAGCGTCCCTCGGAGGCCGGGAGGAAAGGACTCTGCCAGACCATCCTCCGGCACAGGCGGCCGCTCTGGTGAGCTCGTGGATGCTGACCCAATTCACAGCCCTGATAGGGTCCCAAACAGGGAGTATCAGCAAAACCCTCCCGAATCTGGGGTCCGTGCATCCAGCTGCTTTTGTGGGACCTGTTTTTGATGCAGCAATAACAACAGATAACCACAGCAGCACACGCGAAGGCCAGATAACTTTGTGTCCTGAGTACACGCAGTTTTGGAAGCACAACATATATTTGCCTTATCTGTTTTTTCTATTGACTTCTGGCATTTAAGAACTGCTGAGAAATACTGGTGAGAGATGGAGGGTCCTACTCTACTTTGTTTCATAGAATATCCAGATGTGAAATGCACCTGCAAGGACTGAGTCAAATTCCCAGCCCTTGCACAGGACCACCCCAGCAGTCCCACCATGTGCCTCTCAGAGCATTGTCCAAATGTTCTTTGAATTCTGGCAAGCTTTGGGCCCCCTGTGAACATTTCCCTGGGGAGCCTGTTCCAGTGCCCAAACACCCTTTTGGGGAAGAACCTTTTCCTAACATCCAACCTAAAACCCTGCCCCCTGCCCTCAATACAGTTGCATGCCATTTGGGCAACAGGAACCATATGCAAACTGCATTAATCACTCAAAATGATACTTCTTGATATATTTTGACTGCAGTCTGTGCATCCTCAGAGCTTTAATTGCTACGGTTCCCTTAACAGAACGCCTAATGTGAACATCCGTTCATCAATCCATATTTTTTCTTAACCACAACAACAAACCAGAAAAAAAAGGGTTTCACGTCTGACCCTGCTTACAGTCTAATGAACCGCCAATCAAAGATAAAAAGGGAAAAAAAGGAAAATATAAAAAGGAAAATGAAAAAGAGAAAGGAAAGGAAAAAGGAAAAGAAAAAGGAAAAGAAAAAGGAAATGGTAAAGGAGAAGAAGAAGAAAATAAAAATAAAAATAAAAAAGAAAAAGAAAAAGGAAAAGGAAAAGAAAAAGAAAAAGAAAAAGAAAAAGAAAAAGAAAAAGAAAAAGAAAAAGAAAAAGAAAAAGAAAAAGAAAAAGAAAAAGGAAAAGGAAAAGAAAAAGAAAAAGAAAAAGAAAAAGAAAAAGAAAAAGAAAAAGAAAAAGAAAAAGAAAAAGAAAAAGAAAAAGAAAAAGAAAAAGAGAACAAGGTGTCTTGCCATGCCTTGGTGCCAGTTTTTGGGTATGTGCCTACAACAAAGGATGGCTGGAGGTGGTTTTTAAGAGAGCCGAACTGGTGAGGTTCGGAGCAGGTCTGGGAGGGCGGTGGCTCAGCCGTGGTGGCGGGCAGGGGCTGGCACTGTCCCCTCCTTTGCCGCCCGTGGTTCCCAGCGGCCCCGGGGCACGGTGCCGGCGGCCGGGCCGGGAGAGGCGGCGGTGCCGGGGCTGGGGCAGCGCAGGGGGTGCGCGGGGGTCCCGAGGAGTCTCCGGGCCCGCGGGCTGTGGCGGGAGGTCTGGGGGCACCCCGGGGGAGCCCCGGCTGGGCTGTGGGAGCCGCAGGCCCGTGTGCCGGGAGCCGCGGCTGTGGCGTTGCCACGGTGAGCGCTCCGGAGCCGGGCCGGGAGCGGCCGCGCTGCCCTTGGAGCCGCGGGTGAGGGGCGGCCGGGCGGAGCAGGGCCGGGAGCGGAGCGGGGCCCCCCGGGGAAGGGCCGCGCCTCCCTGTGCCCGCTGTGCGCCCCGCTCGGGGTCAGCCTGACCGCGGGGCCGGCACACAAACACCGCCCGTGATACGCTGGGCGCTGCCCTTGGCAGCCCCGCTCCCTCCAAGGCCCCTGCGCGGCCGCGGGCTGTGGCCGGGGCCCAGCGGATTGATGGAGCTGCTGCCCCGCCAGCAGCACCACAGGCAGGAGGGAGGACACGGGGCACTCAGCCTGAATGTGGGGATGTGCTTTGCCCTACCGAGCCAGGCTCTGCCTGCTCTGCCATGCTTAGGGTGTCTAGGAACATGGAGCCACTTCTTTACCAAACCCAGCCCAAACACAATGCTCTCTCTTTACTCTCTTGGTTCTGGCTGCTTCAGTCGTGCTCACGTACCCAACCACTGCGGCCACCATGTGAGTGTTTCTCTGTTCCTGGGTCCCACCTCTGAATTCACCCTGGTGTGTGCATTCCTGTAGTGCCAAGCAGAATGGAGGCCCTGGAGGAGACAGAGGAAGTGGAGAAAACACCAGAAGATGAGATTTCTTCAAATATCAGTGATTTTCTTGATGACCTGGAGACAGATGCAGCTGAGAAGAAAGCCTCTGTCTCAAATGATGAACTGTAAGTCTCTGCCCAGGACTGGGATGAGCAGAGATGTTCCCTTTGGGCCCCCACAGGGTGATTGCACACGTGTGGATGGCACTTGTGTTGTGTTGGGAGTGAGCGAATTTCTTGTGCCTGATGAGTTTGTCCAAGAGTGTGTATGTGCAAGCAAGACAAGGTAACTCATCTGATTGTACATCCATTCACCACTGCATAAAGATCCCCCGAGACTCTGGGTATATGTCAGTTTGCCATTGCTCCAGAGATATTTGGCCATGTCAAAATCGTATCCTTGGATATGGCTCCCATTTTTTAGCTGTGAAACAGGGAAGTCCTACTATGTTTTGATATCGGGTCATCTTGCCTCTATTGCTCCTGGCTTATTACTTGTGTCTCTCTGCCTCCCCCTGCCATGTAAGTGATTTTGACTGGAGCTCCATTGACACATCCCTCTTACCATCTTCGTACAAGACAAATTCCCAGCAGGAAAAGGAACTGCTGCAGCTCGCTGACCATTTCTTCCAGCAGTACTCTCACCTGTGCCCTGACCGCAAGCCGCTCTTCATCTACCCAGTCAATGAGTGTGGTGTGCAGGTATGGGGTGCTGTGGGGCTGGGCCACAGCACAGGGAGCACTTGGTTTCCACAGTGCCAAATGCTGTGAAAGAACAGCAGCCCCTCCTGCCCTCCCTCCTGGCTAAAGAGAACCTGCTGGCTGAACCCACAACCCCTGAGCAGGCACACAGAACCCTGTCTTTCCAAATCCATGAGCCATATAAATGTTGGTGTTGTCATGTGGGCTGCAGAGTGATGCTTAGGAAATGGGAGAGACCACAGAAACATAAAGGGAAGGAAAAGAAACACATGATATAGGTAAGGCTCAGGCTCAGACACAGATAGGGAGTATGGATCCAGAGTTAGGTCTTACTCTGCACTTCACAGAAGTTACAGGGAAGAAGTAAATGTGGAATTTCGTGGTCTGGTTTTGTTTTCTCTGGGCCCAAGCTGCACAACTGTTGTCTAATTCTGGACCTGATATTCCCCCCTGGCACCTGGAATTGCTACTTTGTACCAGCTTTCCCCAAAATTTGCTGTATCATTAACATGCAAGGCAAAAAAAATGCTGGAGAATGTAAAAGTCAGAAAAGACAGTAACTATTTGACTTGCTTGAAAATTAAGAGAACTGGCTCACATCTTGAATGTGTCTGAGATGAGGTTGAAGTTTCAGCCACAGGCAAGCAGACAGCCTCCCAACCCCATGAAATTTTCATCTTAGAACTGGAGAGAAGGGATATTGATGCTGTTGATATGCTGTAGAAAGATCCTGAATTTGATCTGCAACATCCAGGGGTGGTCTGAGGATGACTTTGAGCAGGAGACTGCCAAGGGCCTGTTGGCTAACCAAACTCCTCTTGTTGCCCTACAGAAGTTTGTGAGCACAACAGTGAGGCCAACCCTGCTGCCTTTCCCAGACATGTACTACTGGTCAGGCTGTGCCAGCTTTGTCTGTGACTACCTCATCATGGAGCCCCTCAAGTGCCCACTCACACCGGTAAGAAAGGGGCTGCAGCCCCAGCAGAGACACAGCAGAGGTGACAGAAAGGCCTTTCAGGAGGACAGTGGGGAAGTCCCAGTGGCTGGGATCACAAAGGTCTTTGACACTTCCACCATCCCTTCACTCTTTAGGTCACCCCCTGATTTTACCAGACCCTGTGCATTCTCTTGGACCCACAGTCCCAGTGCATGTTCAGTGTGGTAACTTTTAAGTAATTAAGCACCATTTCTTCAAGACCAGACCTTGCTTTCAGGCAGCCCAGATGAGCAGCTGGAGCACTGTGGGAGGCAATGGCTGACAAGCTTCCCCTCCTAGAACCAAGACATCTTGGAACCCTGTCAATCCTAGGGGATGATACTTGACCTCAGTGACTGGTTCTTAGGGACTTCTAGACATTTCTATTCTCATATTTTGGGATGTTTTGGGATGGCTGAAGGGAGATTTCTAGGTTAGCAAAAAGAGATGATGCCAGAGCTGGAGCAAGTTCTTGATGAGAATCATCTAAGAGAAGACACTCCTTGCTAGCAAGGACTGCAGAGTGACCTAAACAATCTATGCCAGCCACAGGCTGTCCCAAGAGTCCCAGTGTCTCAAGAGGAGCTCTGGCACTTTGTAACCACACAGAAGGTATCTCCATTTAGCAGATGGAGACTGCCTTGATCACCTTAGGTGATGTCTGAGAACTGAGTTGGAGTAGAACCTCTCTGTATGCAGTTTGTGTGTACTTATACTTTTTATTGCTCACCAGTGAGGGCCAGAAGGAAATATGTTTCCTCCTGTGAACTATAATTTAGCTTATGGGTATTTTCCTTGGAAGGACTGTAGACAGAATAGCAGGAGATAGAGGGGAATCCCATTCCAGGATTGTGATTAGCGTTAGGTTTTCAGCAGTTTGATAAGTTTGTGATGTTCATCCCTTCCTGTGGTCAAATTTGTCACCAGTTTCCCCAGATCACTTTGGAGGGAAGTTTTAGAGTCTGGCTTTTAAAGGAGTGTTATATAACAGATTCCCTAAGGGTGCAGAGCCCAGGGATGTGGGCAATGCCTCTCTGCCCTGCTCTCTGCCTGGTGTGTGTTTCAGCTCCACAAGACAAGCACTGTGAACATGCATCTCTCTCTTTCAAGCCCAGTTCACTCTATTCCCCAACCACCATTCTGAAATACCAGCGAGGGAACTGCTTTGATTTCACTGTGCTGCTGTGCTCCCTGCTGATCGGGGCTGGCTACGATGCCTACTGTGTACATGGATATGCCACCCTCGAGATGTGCTCCCTGGACCAGACTCAGGAGCTGTGCCCACTGCTCAGGAAGCCCCCGGAGGTGAGACCTGCAGTGAGTGGGCAGGGAGGAGCCCAGCACACATACTCAGCTGTTCATGTCCAGTGAACTCCAGAGCTGAGCTAGGGGGAACAGCTTCAGGTTCACACTGGGTTTCAGTCTGTACCAGGGACCTCACCAAAGGAATCTTTTGAGTGATTTTCTACAGTTCCTTACAAGGCCTTTTTTGGCTCCACTGAATTTCTGCTCACCAGGTGCAATATTGCAAACAGCCAAATGCTGGGAACTGGGAGGTACCTGTAAGCTATATATTTACTTCCTTCTTTTGATCTCCAATGGATTTCACAGTAATACCCTGCTTTTGCAGGTACCAGAAGAGGAGGATCCCAACAAGTATAGAATTAAGTACCCTTTAGAACCGCAGAGTAAGTTTTTGCTTCAGCAGCAGGCCAAGAAGGAGGAAGAAACTGAATCTGCAGAAAAGGAGGAAAGTGAAGAGGAGGTGCTCATGGTGAGTTAGCAAGGTTGACCTTCCTGTGAGCTCCAGGAAGAAGGGCTGAGACACAGGTAATGGGTGGCTAAAGAGAGGAGCTCACACCCTCTGTGAAGTATGACACGACCTTGATCATGGCCATGAGCACTTGGCCTCCAGGAACACAGTGTGTGCCAGCACATTAACATGTGCTGGGTATGCACTACCTCACTCTTAAAGAGCACTAAGTCCTTGGAGTTCCTTAGAAGTGGCAGAGGAAAGGATAAGATTGTCCTTGGGTTGGATTAAAGGGTCAATAAAATGACAATAATTGTTGCTCTATCCTCTGTGCTACAGGAGGTGGGAAAGCCCAAGCGAGACCCTTTGCATGGCTTACGGGTACATGCCTGGGTTCTGGTTCTGTCTGGGAAGAGGAAGGTTCCCGAGACCTTCTTCATCAACCCCTTCACGGGGAATCACCACAGCACTATGGATGAGTGCTTCCTTGGGATTGAGAGCATCTGGAACCACAGGAACTACTGGGTGAACATGCAGGACTGCCGGAAAGGCTGCAAGGTAGGAAGCCCTTGGTACCCTGGGCACATGAGGGACAGCTGGGCTAACCTGAGTCCTGGGGAAGTCCAGGATCACATCTTACTCATAGCAGGTAAGATCTTGATTAGGCTCTTCCTTACACACCTCAGCTACTCCCCAGAAGATGCAAAGTCTGGGAGGTGAGGGTCTGAGTTAGATCAGCTTGCCCTGGGGAAGGAGGCAGAAGCATTTCCAGCCACTTCCTCTTTTCTGAGGATGAGGCACCATGAGGAAAGGGTTCTGCAACCTCTAGGCAACCCCTATCTAGGCAACTGTCTCTAGGCACAGAGACTGTCTTTGGGGCTCCACCAGCCAGCCAAGGGTTTAGGAGCTCACCTCACTGAGGTCCAGATCTCTAGAGTTCTTAAAGTCTCTGACACCCAGGCAGGTCCAGAGCCCAGAGCACCACAGATATCTTGATGCAGTGGTCAAGTTTAGTGTCAGGCCTTTGACAATGCCCTGTAGTTAAAAGAGTTTTTCCTGTATGCCCTAGGATCTCAGCTTTGATTTGAGTGATTCTTTCTGCTGGGAAATTATGTTTTCAGAAAGCAATGAGCCCTCTCAGTTGCCCACAGAGTCACCCAAGGAGGACACAGATGACATGGTGAGTGACCCAAGCGATGCTCTTGAGCAGTGGGGACCCTGTATGGAGCCCATGTGTCCATAAGCCCATGAATGTCTGCCTGCCTGCTGCCCTCTCCAGGTCAGATCCCTTCTGCTCTGGCCAGGTTTAGATTCCTTCTCAGTCTAGAAGAGTTCTGGTGCTTTCTGAAGCAGGACTCCAAGTGGTACTTCAGGTGTCATAAGTGGCTAGGGATCTCTGTAAGCCTCCAGTGCATTGGCCTTTGGGATGAAATAATTTTTAAAAATGCAGAATGAGAATTTTGTGGACATTCTTTCTATGGTGGTCACCTTCCCCTCCTGGATGCAAGGTAGACCTGCCAACCAAATGCAGAAATAATATGTGTCCTCTAATATACAAAACATGCCACGTACTAGAAGCAAAAAATGCCCTACTGGAACAAGACAGCATGATAAAACAGGCATTGCACCCGCAAAGATGGACAGAGTAATGCAAATAATAATTCCCTCTTACTATCTACTCTTCTCAGCCTGTGCCCATAACCAGGGAGCAAGGAGTCCTCCAGCATCTACATAAAATAATTTGATCATTTTGGTGATTGCCACATTCATTCCCTGCCAGCATGAGCAGTAGCCAGGAGAAGATAATTTCATCAGGCTTGGGTAGGGATGTGCTGTCATAACTGTGCCATGGTGCTCCCCAGAGCAGAGCCTTGCAAGAGCTGAGCTCTGATCACTGCGGTTCACCAGGACCAAAATGCCTCCTGGCACAGTAAGAGACGCTGCCAAAACCACCAATCTCTGCTTCTGTTTCAGCAGGAAAAGGGGGAAATAGACATGAGCTTTGAGATGCCACTATCATGGGTAGCCCGAATTAGGGTGTCTTGCACAGGTAGGTATTCTTCCTTTGCCTTTTTCTTGCCCCCAGCTGACCTTTCAGTGGATTTGGGACATTTGTCTGACATCTCTCTTGCCCACTGCAGAATATGAGAATCCCTTTTCCCAGGGGAAGAAGGTGATCCTGTATGATAAAGCAAAACTGGAGAAATGGGCAGCGTATGCGAATAGAGACGGGCTGGTGGAACGCCTCACTGTCTATGCAGACTCAGACCGTAAGAGGGATGAATGAACACCCTCCACACACTAAGAAAACAGCCTGGGGCATGCTGATGGAAAGGGGGAGGTGATCCCCTTTCTGCCAGAGTCTCTCTTGTGCTTTCTCATTTTCCTTTCACCTTTGAGGAGGAATTATTTACCATATCCTCAAACTCTTCATCATACTTAGTCTGTCAAGCCCCTGAACTTCCCAGCATTGCTAGAGGTTTTCACAAGAGTTTGAATCTGTTTTATACACCAGTGAAACTGTTCAGTGTCACAGGTCAGCTGCTTGGATTTTCAGTCTTCAGAGAAATGGAAGGCTGGTTCAATTTGATCCAATAGTGTCACTATCCTCATTTCCTCACTGGTGTCAAAAGGGGCCATAGAAAGGGGCAGCTACAGCCTGAGGATATCTCTGTACTTGAAAACATTATTTTTTAACAGCTGGTCCAAGAAACCATGCAGATTCCTAACTGGACATACAGTGTCCTGCCCTCAGCCTTCTTGGATAGTGTGATGCTCCAATCTCCTGACACCATCATTAAGTATTTGGGATGGAATTTCTCTTGCCTAGTCCTTTGCTGTGCCATGTTCTACTCCTGAGCTCATTACTGTAGTTCTGGTTGAAGGAGAGGAATAGATCCTCTTAGGGTATAATTCATCTACTCAAATGTAGATTAGGATTCACATACAAAATTCCCCTGTGCACAGGGGCAGTTCCAGTGGCCATACCATGTTCACTGAGGCTGTATCAGGAGCACAGGGTGCTGGCACAGATATGGAGAGCTCATCAGAATTTTGCCATCTCCAAAAGAGTGACCTAAGGTTGCAAAATGACTTGTCTCCTGCCAGGTACTGAAGAACTGGAGGTGAAGGAATGGTTCAAACACCGAGAAGACCTATTGTATATGAGAGAAGTGAATAAACAAACACAGCTGATCACAGACCATTTCAGTCCAGGACACCTGCTCCTTCTTAAAGGTATTCCAGCTCATCTGGGCAGCCACTGCAGCTGATGGGATTTCACATGACTCCCTTCTAGCAGTGGCAAAAGCCCAAAGCTGAAAGGCAGGGGGACAGGATGGGCAGTGCTCCTCCACCTATGTAGTTTTCTTTATCATGTATATCAGGGTGATAGATTTCTACTTTTATCAGTAGAATTGACAGAAGCTGAAACTTTCTCTTTAGGATTATGTTTGTTCTCTCAGTGTTGTGCAGCAGGGGATAAGTCTTGTATCAGATCTGTTGCTAAAGCTGAAGAAAATGAGACCTCCCCTGGACATGCTACACATTGAGTGTATTACAGTTGCTAACTCTGAAAACTTGTGTGATTTGTCCTTAGCTCACTCCTACACGTCACTGGAACCTGAGACGGGGCACACAGTGGAGTTTTACCACACGGCACGAGTTGATGGCCTCTGCAAACGTTTTGAAAATGCTACTGAGATGACAGAGTACTTTGTGGGGCGGGAGGACTTCCTGCACATGCGGCACATAGAATTTGGCGAAAGAGACAAGAAAACGGAAAAGGCTGGCATCGCAGCTGATGCTAACCCCCGGCCTATAGTGGTATGGCCAAGGCAGGAACAGAAAAATATGTGTCACTGTGATATTTAAACTATGCAAAACATACTGCCTGGGGCTTCAGTTCATTTTCAGTGGGCATGGCTGAGGCAAAACTCCAGAAGAGACATCCAAGCGTTGTTCAGCTGCTGTGTCTCACAGTTGCTTGACAGAGAGCTACAGTGTGACCAGTTGTCAGGAACTGCATTGAGCAGCTAGAATTAAACTAGGAAAGTAAGGCTTGGAAATCGTGTGTCAAGAGGAAATGTAAAAAAATTCGGACTATGATTTTGGAACAAAATTTTCACAAGATTCAAAACTAGGAAAATTATTTTGTGTGCTGAGCCCAAACTATTATCATTTCAGGTTCCTGATGAATTGTCCCATCACTCTGATTTGTTACGGGCAGGTAATCTTCCTCTTGTCAGGTCTGGTTTGCAGAACAGGAGGAGGAAATCTAACATCTGGCAGTATGTATGGCTCAGACACTTCACTTGCCAAGACACAGCCATGCAATGGCCTGTCTTTGGAGCAGCACCGAACATGGTACCTTTTCTTCCCCTCTGTTGGGAAATGTGGGAAACTTTGCTTTTCTCCAAAATACCTTGCTTCCTGCAGTTCCCTCAGGCAGGGATGCATCCCAACCTAACTTGTAGCTTGGAAAGCATACTCTGCTCCACAAATAGGAGACTTCTGTATTGCTTTAAGCAGCTGTGTGGTTGGGTTTTTTAAGACATAGGCAAGAACAGTTGGACCATTGGCCAAGAGATGCAAGTCAAGGCAAAAAAGCCCAATTTTTTACCTTGGGGTTTTACCCAAATCTGTAAATTTGCCAGTTTTGTGTTGTCTAAGTTGCTTCTGTATCTTTTTTTCACTCTCCATTAGCAAATCAAGGAGTATTTCCACAGAAATCCAGAAAAGCCTGCTGATGAAGATATAGAGGAACGTATCTTTATGGTCATAGATGATATCATCCAGCTGACATATCACCTTGAGCTTCATGACACCATTGCCTCAAAGGTGGTTTTCTGCAGAGTAATAGGAAGGGAGAAGAGAGAAGATGAAGTCTTCCTGAGCAGAGAAAACACTGTCAAATACCAGGTATGAAGATCACAAGACACAAAGGTGAAATGTCAGTGAAAGAGCCAGAAGTGTGCCATACTCCATGCTACCCCTCTACTCCACCTGCACACCTCCAGGCTGACAATACCAGCAGCCCAGGAGATGGGCTGCCATACTGGGAGTGACTGGGAGTGCAGGACATAATGTGACATGACAGGCCTGCTCTAGCCATGCCTGAGATCATCTTCTCAGATTTGGTCATCAGGCAGACTCCACATCCCCTGGAATCCTGCAAAATGCAGGTTCAGCAGCTGCTGGGCTCAGTCCTGCAGATTGATGGCAGGGAAGCTGAAATTTCCTCTGTTGTTCCCTCTTCGAGAACAGAGCAGCAAAGGCAGACACTTGTGTTCTGGTTCTGTTTCTGTCATGGACTTCGTGGGTCCTGTCATTCCTTAAATCTCCCAATGTTTACTCTGCAGAACAAGATGCTGAGGCTTAACACATAGCAGATGGATAGATAGATAGATAGATAGATAGATAGATAGATAGATAGATAGATAGATAGATAGATAGGCTTAAATAAAAGATATTCCAAAAGAAGTGGTGTGCTGCCATTAATCCAAATAATCTCATCAAGGGTGAGGGGTCACCCCACTAACAGCATCAGTGTGAGTCTGTAACCAGAGGCAGAAGCCTGTCAGTAAATTCTGCAGTCATGCTGCACAGTTACACTTAAGAAAACCAAACAGAGATTACAAATAAGGATTTTTTAATGTTATGGGGTTTTTTTTTAATTTTCTGTTTCCCACTGGGGAGAATACACAGAACACCATTGCTGGAATCCCATTTTTTCATCTCTATTGCTATACATTCCTATTCATCTCATGTCATTCCAACTAGAGAACAGCAGCATCAGCAAAGTGCAAGATGTGCCATCTGGCTTGCATTACTGATGGATTCCAAATATAAATGAAGTCTGATAAACCCATGCTGACCATGGTTTTGATGTTTCAATGACGGAAATTAACGTTGCTTTATTGGCTGTAGCAGGATTATGCCAGTTTCTGCCAGCAGAGTACCTGATCCCGTGAGAGATCAGAACACCTAGAAAGTGCTGCTGTTTTTCACTGACTTTTCTGCTTCCAGCCGTGGTCCTCAGAGAAACACAAGAACATGCTCCATCTGTACAACTTGCTGTGGGAGCTGAGAGCAGAACAGAAGGAGCTGAAGCAACAAGTCCGGGACTCTGAAGCAGAGGTAACAGGGAGGTGTCCACAGTGACAGAGCTGATCAGGTGTAGAAATAGTTTCAGCTGACTGGTTGCCAAAGCCTCCTCAGCATAAACTGTGATAAAAGTAAGACAAAGCTGTTCTCCATGCTGAATTATTATGCTTGTCTACTCAGGCATTGTTCAGTGAAGATGTAGCTGTAATATATTTATGGAGAGTCACACACTTTCCTGCTCCTGCCCTTAGTCTTCCTTCCCTGTGAGGAAATGTTTCAGAGAGCAAATGACAATATATGAATTGGGGCATCTGGAAGCCTACCTGGCATTTGCCCAGGAATGAGGCCAAAAAGAAAGGATATTGTATGTAATGCTATATCTCAGTGCTAGGCATTGTCAGGAAACCTTATCCAAAATATTGAAGTGACTTGTTGGTGAGCAGCTGTAGGGAAATACTTCATAAAACACTTTTCTTGTACTGCTAATCACACTGACTGGTGTAACAGATCCATATTCTTTGCAATTACCTCATGATAGATATAATCATTCTGGCAGATAGAGGCACAGCTATTGGATTTCTTTTAACGTTTTTTTGAGGAAGAGAAATCCCTGAAGGACCTGCAGAGGGAATGCTCAACTATATTAGCCCAGAATATTAGCAATAATTAAGTAGAACTTTGCAAAAATCACATTTTTTCCTCAGAAATTTGAAGCTAGTTCACTGTGACCTCATGAACTACTTTTCCAATTTTCTTAGTCTTGATGTATCAACAGACAAAACACTCCCATTGCTTGTGCTGCATATCCTATATAAGACAAAGAATAAGCCAAAGCTATCAGTGCGATTTCTAAAGTAGTGCCAAAACTATGACTCCAGAAAACTTTCTCATCATTTAATATCAGTAATTGCATTCAAGAATTTCATACACAGTAGCAATCTAAAATTAAAACTACTATCAGCTTGACCTATCAGCAGGACATGGACATATTTGTACAGATCTACATTTAACCTTATTTTACAATTCTTGTGTGCAGCATCTGGTCTGTTAGCAGGTCAAGCATGTAAAAGTACAGTCATTTTGTGGGAAAGCTGAGGGACTTCTGATCTTCAGATAACTTGGAATTCTGATTTTTTGGAAGATGTTACATATTCTGATGGTCCGTGAGGGTGAAGAAGCCAGTATTAAATTGACAGTTCCAATGTCCAACATTGCAAAGAGAGGACAACGGTGTGAAGCCATGGTAGGTGAACTTCATTAGTGCATTCAATACATGTACTCAAAGAAATTTTGAGCACATGTATTGTACTCAGCTTTTTCTCTATCAGGAATTATCTCTGAATAGCTTTTAATATCATTAAAATATATTGGGACAAATCACAGTATGGTGTAAGTCAGCACAGTTTCAGCTGCCCTCCCAGGGAAATATAACATGGTCATGCTATGGTCACCTTCCAACTTTCTGGAAAAACATCACCAAGAAAGATTACTGTGTTATGTTGTTTAATGAATAAAGAAAACAATTAAGAATGATTAGTTGATAATAGGGATTATGGGGGAAGCATTTTAAAAGAGCCATAAATATGCCTTTATTTTTTTTTATTATTATTATTTATAATTAGCTTGTGAGATCAAAGAACAAAATAGCTCCAGGGTGAAATTTAATCCTTATCTCAATCACAGATGATTTGGTTCTCCAGGGCTTCTTGATTCTAGTGAGGCAACACATTTGGATTAGCTGCCTCTTCTGCTCCACGTTTTGATTCCCCTTGTTTTCTTCTTAAGACCTCATCTTAAACTTTTTGCCCCCCTCAAAAATAAATCAGCTCTAATTTGTGGTGTCCTTCATCTCAACTCAGTGAATTCTCAGTTGTGCTTTTGTGTGCCTTTGCTCCTCACTTTGCTCTATTCCCTGACTTCTGGTTTCTTGTTCCCTCACAGGTGCTGGAAGAGGAACAGAAGAGCTCCCACAGCTCTTTGGAGAACAAGAGTCAGCGCATTGGAGGGGAGGATGAATCCCTCGCCCATCACACTGCAACCAACTCCACGTTGTAGAGACTGCAGGGACTGGGATTCACTGCCTGAGCAGCGAAGGTTTACATGCCAGCCCCCCAGGAACATGGCATCAAAGCCCCTCTGTAAAATACTTTAATCCATGTCCCACTTCAGTTTCCCTCTGATATCTCTCTTCTTGTTCTAGGGAAAAGCAGTTGGCGCTATAGAAAAAGACGTTCTCCTGAAGAGATGCTGCTCAGGAATCCTCACCCAGCTGGACACCTCTGGCATGACTGATTTCTTCATTCCTTTTCTGGAGCTGCCTACAGTAAATCTTTCACTATCATCAGATTTGTGGATATTTTAATGAATTTGCACCATCCTGCACCTTTTCCTTTTCCCTATTTTGTTCTAAGGCTGATCTGCAGTTACATCAATTCTCTTGTGAAACTCCATCATGTTTGAGACTCGAGTCTGAATGGGACCTGAGCCCTAAGGTCTGTTTCAGAAGTGGAGACAAGCCATGCACCATCTTTCAGGGCTTTTATTTTCCAAAACTGCTCCATAGCTGCTGGCAGCAGGAGCGGGATTATTTGGGAATACTGATCCTTTTCCATCATAGTATTTTAATGAATTTATATGTCAGTTTGGCATAAGCAAAGGTTTTGAACTGGTGACTTCACAAATATAACATTTATTTGACCTGATCTAGAACCCTGTAATGACAAAACACTGCCCCATATAACACTGTGGATATGAACTCACCAGTATTAATTCAATACCAGAGAGGACATCAGAATAAATTAATTTAAAAATCCTTTTAGAGGCATTAGGGACACAGCAGCTGCCAAACCATCAGCAAATGTATATTTGAATCACAGAACATTACAGGGTTGGAATGGCCCTTAAAGATCATCTAGCCTCAAGCCCCCTGGCCAGGGGATTTCCCTGTAGTCATTCAAGGCCACCTGTCCTCGTTTCCACTTCCGGAAAGTTTCTTCTTCCTTTCTGAAGAAAAAAAAAATCTTCTTTTCTGTGCTGCTCAGCAGCTCGTTATCTATCCACGAAGGCCTCCTGGCATTCTTACCCGATTTCCCTCTTGTCGGCATGCATCGCTCCTCAGCTTGAGGGATACAATCCTTGAAATTCAGCCTGCATTCCTGGGTCATTATCAAGGAGTAGCGTCAAATTAATTGCATTTTTCTCTCTTGACGGAGTAACCGGTTTCAAAGACTTCGAGAAACACACAAGGTGCGAACCGCACCTCAGCCGGGCGGCGAGAGGCAACAGAAGCCTCGCAGGAGTCCTGCTCCCAGCGGGACTGTGCCCGTGACACCCACGAGCCGCCTAATGGGACACACCGGCCGCAGCCCAGGGGCGCGACGGCCTGAACCGTCGGCGGGCCGTGAGCTACGAGGGCAGGGGAAGACCCCGGTCGCCCTCACGGAAGCTCCGGGCCGGCTGCAGGGCCCGAATTGGCCGCAGAGCAGGAGCAGCCCGGCCCCCGCCCCTCAGGGCGACCCGCAAAATGGCGGCCCCCATCCAGAGCGCCGCCTCCTCATTGGCCGCGCCTGCGGGGCTCCGCCAAGAAGCCGCTCTGCGAGTGGCGGCCGCGCTGCCTTCGCTATGGCAACCGCCCCGCCCTCACTTCCTATTGGCCGAGCGGCGCGCGGAGCCCGGGCAACCGCCCGGCGCGGCGCGGGGTTGTTGTGAAGGGCCGGTTGTGGGGCGGTGGCGGGCGGGGGTCCCGGTCCGGTACCGTCGGACCCCGCCGCCACCAGCGTCCAGGCGATCGCACTCTGCCCGACCAGCGTTCCCGTCCCGTGATGTTCATTAGCCGCGAGGCCTCGTCTCCCGCCGCGCCGCCTCTCAGGAGGGTCTCGCCGTGACCGTGTTTGTGTGCCCGCAGGACGGGCGGGGCAGCCCCGGTGCACGGCCTGGCCGTAGGACGCTTTAGCGGAGCCTCGCCTCGCCGGGAGGAGAAAGGCACTGCCCGCCCGAGAGGCGCCGCGCTGAGCCATGGCCGTGGCCGTCACCACGAAGACGGCATGGAAGCTGCGTGAGTGCCGGGCGGGGGGACCGCCCGGGCTGGGAGCGGGGAGGGATGGGAGCCACCTCATCCCTGCCCTGGATATGGTGCCCCGGCCCTCTTTCCACACTGCTGATTGGAATTTTTAACTCTTGGAAGTCCTGTTGGAAATCATAGCAGCACAGTGAATAGCGTGGCCTTGTCAGTGCTGTTTTCAGAGGGTCACGGTCTTTATTTTTTCTGGATAGTTGCTGCAGCTAAATGCCTGTCTAACCCCACATGACTCTACTGTAGTACAGGAACAACCGAGGCATTGAGGGATGAGGCACCTGTCAGGGGGCAACCCTGGATGTATGGAAGAGACTGGGGAATGAGAGGCTGGAGAGCAGCTCCACAAAAAGGGATGTGGAGTTCCTGGTCGATGTCAAGTTGAAAATGAGTCACCCGTGTGCCCTGGTAGGCCAAAGGGCCAGCTGTGCCCTGGGATGCATCGAGGAAGGTGATGGTCCTGCTCCGCTCTGTGTGGGTTCAGCCTCACCTCGAGTCCTGGGGACAGGTTTGGGCAGCACAGTTTAAGAAGGCTATAAAGCTTTTGGAGAGCATCCCAGGAAGGGCTGTGAATGCGGTCAAGGGTCTAGAGGGGAAGCCATGCAAAGGAGTGATTGAGGTCTCTTGGCTTGTTCAGCCTGGAGAAGGGACTGAGGGCAGAGCTTATCATAAGCTGCATCTTCTTCATGAGTGTGTTGGAGGGACAGCTCTGATCTCTGTTGTCTGTGACCAGTGAGAGGATCTGAGCGAGCATCTGGAGTTGTGCCAGGGGAGGTTTAGGCTGAATTTTAGGAAAAGATTCTTCACCTTCACAGGAGCAGGCTTCCCAGGGAGGTAGTTTCAGCACCAAGCCTGCGTTTGGACAACGCTCTCAGGCAAAGGGGGAGGATTGTCTAGTGTAGGACAAGCAGGAGTAGGACTTGATGATCTTTGTGAGTCCCTTCCAACTCAGAATATTCTGTCATTCAATGTAAACTCTTCTTGAGAACCAGGTTATGATGGGGCATCCGCTCAATATCAGGGAGAAGGCCCCAAAAACCTAGCCTCTGTGGGGTTGTCCTTCATTGGTGCTCACTTGTTACAGAAGGTTCGCTGCAGGAGGAATGAGGTGATCTTTGCAGAGTCTGTGTGGCCCACCCTCTTGAAATTGCTTTGCAAGAGACAGTAAGAATCTGCTGGTTTCATGTCCATTTTTCCTTCTTCCTCTGCAGGAGCAGTAGATAGTTGCTGACTATTAATTTCTAGATCGTCACTGAGGAGTTATTTCATAGGGGCTGTTGAGGAATGCTTGGAAGCAATAGGATGTGATCAGTTGCTTTAGTCAGTGAATGGGCTCTGGAAACTGGCTGTCAGAATAGTGTCCTTGACTGGTAATGCATGAAGTCATCTGAGATTATTGATTTAGGAATTTTCTATCTTTTTGAGCAGAAAGCCAGTTTGCTATGTTACCTTCCCATCCCTGAAACTCCAGTTGAAGGAAAAGCTGGAAGTCTATCCATCTCCATTCACCCTAGATGGGCAGAGGTTCTTGGTCTTCATTTTTGCTAGGCTCTGTCGCATCTTAGCATCCTCTTTGGAGGGAAAAGCATTCTGAGTGTTAGGGATATTTCAGCAATGCTAATTAGGAATTTAGTGTTACTGGGCTGGTGGGTAATAGCTGGTGACAAGAACTTCATGAAATAAAAAAATTTGTTGGTTCAAGGGACTTGTAGGAGAGCAAATAAACCTCTCTGCCCAAGGCAGACATCAGTTTATTACCTGGCTTTTAGGAAAAGAGTGTTGGATGCTTCCACAATGACTTTTAAACTTATATTATTAATTAGGAAGTCAAGAGGGGGAAAAGTGGAGCTGCTGACACACTTGTTTCAATAGCAATGCTCAACATCTGTCCTTGCAGTTTTAACTAGTGAGTTGGTGTAGTAATGCTAATTGTACTTTTGGTTATCTTCTAGTCTGTGTATCCATATAGGCTTTGTTTTAGTGTTTTTATGTGGAAGTTTGGTCTTTCAACACAATGCAGGTGTATTTTGAGATTTGCCCTTCACGTGTAATTTGTAGTCCCGTTCCCTTTGTAATTTGAAAGGTGTTTCTCCTGCCCAAGTGAAAGTTGTGCAGTTTTGCTTTCAAAAAAAACACTGTTGAGAGTTCGAGATCAAAGTACCTGTAATTATTATTGCAGCCATCTAAAATCATTTTGGATTAGTGTTGCATGTAAAATGATCAAGTTGCTCCTCCCAGCCAAACTCTCTGAATGAAAGCTGAATTGATGCTACCTAGCCTTTTTACAGACTCATAACTATTTTTACTGTTTCGTAACTATTAGGCATGCAGATCCTCTGACCTTTCAAAGAAGAGAGCAGTAAGGTGAAGATATTGGTAAATGCATCTGCCAAAAGCCCCTGCCAAAATTTTGAGTGAATTTAAAATTCCACTCTGAAATGTCTAAGCAAAGATGCTAATTTGGCTTTTTTTGCCCCAAATTTGTTTCTTTATGATGAGGTTTCTGTAGAGTTCTATTGTTGCAGTGTTAGAGCATCCCCTCAACTTGCAGTTTTTTTAACAGTCATTTAGCATCAAAAATGTAAAAAAGATTTGTTATTTTCTGCCCATTTGTGTGGATATTCGCCCTCCTTTGTTACTGCATGCCCTGCACTGCTCAGTTTTGCCTGTGTTACCTAGCGGGGATGTAGCAAAGCCTCTGCCAAGGCTCAGGGAAGGGAGCTCCACCTCTCCCCACTGCTGAGTCTGGCTTTTTTCTGGGTAAGGTAACAAACTGTGCTGCTGCTCCTCTGCCAGTTCCTCTCAGGTTGGACTGTCTGCTGCTGCTCTCTAGAACAGGATTAGAGGGCTTTTCACTAGATGACTCTGGCTGCTGTGCGTTATTGCAGGTAAAGTGCCTTCTGTGATCAGGTTGCTGAACTTGAGCATATCTTCAAAAGTTCCTGAGCTGCTGCAAGTGAGAGAAGATGCTTTTTGTAAACTGTGTGAGCACTGGAGTTGTGAAACTTTGGTCAGCAAATGTTTTAAGTGCAGCAGGCAGAATCAAGAAGGGCTGTTCAAAGCAAGATAATAATGTGACTTCTTATCTGAGCAGTGGGCTGCTGCAGCTTGTCCAGTGGAAACTAGAAAATGTTTCTGGAGAAAGAATATTTTTTTAGACCTTTTGGAGGGATGGGATGAAAATTTGTATAACTGATCTGTAATAAGTGTGTGCTTTGTTTTGTGCAGAAGAGATCATGGCCCACAGCAGCAATGTATCCTCAGTGGTCCTGGGAAAAGGTTCAGGCCGGATGCTGGCCACTGGAGGAGACGACTGTCGTGTCAACATATGGTCAGTTAGCAAGCCCAACTGCATCATGGTAAGAACAGGCCTATTTTCAGCTTTTGGGGGATGGGAATATTAATTCTGAGGTTTGGAGGGTAGAGGATGAGGGGAAAGATTATTGGGGTGGAGCCTGTGGGGCTTTTGAATAGAGTTTGCCAACACAAAGCTGTGTAACCAGATTCTAGCTAAAGATAGGGACAGAATTGGGTGCCTGGTGAGACCACTGCTCTGGAGACACTGTGGGAGTGCTTGAGCTGGACCAGTGCTTACTCAGATAATAAATACTGTGCTTTATTATATTACCAGTCTACAAATAATTAAAGGAAGAGTTTTGTATAAGAACAGCTAGTTTTATAGTGCAGGTTACAGGGGCCAGTTTTATAGCCTGGGGTTTGTGGTCACAGCAGGAGATATCCCCAGCAGGATGCATTCCCATCTGTGCCACCGTCCCTTACTGTCCTCATAAAGGTTGCCACCATAGTTTGCTGTGGGCTGGGGAGGAGTGACTGTGGTTGCAGCGTGTTAGCAAAGTTAGGGTTACCCCAGCAGTGATCACTAAAGAGCATCATAAATATATATTTAACAGATATCTATCCTGTATTGCATTCAGTGGGTGTTGCATAGAACCAACTTTAGCACATCTCTTAGCATTTGTTTAATTATCAACACAATAATGTTGTGGTATTGAAGGTGTTGCTCTAGCCAATGTGAGCCTTGTGAGAAGGAAATCAGGAAAGTCAGGTCAAAAAGGCTAACCTTTGGCAGGGCTATGCTTTTTTGCCTAGTGTAGTTAAGCAGTGTCTTTCCAGGCCCTTGGTGGTGGCATGACTCCAGTTTGAAACTGGACTATTGCCTTACTGGAGAAGAAGGTTGAAGGACTAACTCTGTACCTTTTTGTGGTAGTGGAGCTGCACCTCTCCTGAGCTTCCTGGGAGCCACAGATGCTGAGAGCTGCTGTTTCTGAGAGTCAGGGACTGACTGAGTCTGCTTGTGCCATTCTTGTATATCAAAAGAATCTTGATTTTTGGGGTTGTCCTCTGAAATTTATTTTTAGTGTTTATATTATAATGATTATGGATGTTAGTGTTGGGAAAGAGGAAGAACAGGAACTTTTCAAGTAACATTGTGACTTGGTTTAAGTGTGGGCTCTACTTCTCACTAACGAATGACAGTTGCAATTGTGGATTTTGTAGAGGATTTCAATTGCATGTGGATTCCTAAGAAAGCTCCATCAGAACAGGCAGCTTCCAACTGGCATTCCCAGCCTCTGTATGTGTGTGGGAGGCACAGAGCTAGTGTAGCTATTTAAAAATTTGAGGGGTAACTGTGTTATTTAGTCCATTTGAGGATGGACTAAAGCAGAGAATACTGCTTATTTGACAAGCAGAAAGTCTGCAATGGTGGAATTTGTTTTCTAGAGCTAGTTTTAAATAATCTTGTGTTTTACTAAAATATAGGCCTTTTCAAAATGCTGATGTAATTTGTAAGCTTTTGGATGCTCAAGGATGAAAGGAACTTCATACATGTGAATTACTGCCTTATGCCTCAAGTCAGTACTTTGGTGTTAGCACCATGCTATCACTGTGACATCCATTGCTGGCAGCAACCTATGGCTTGGTGTTTGTGTGAAGGTTTCAAAGTGGCCCTGCTTTTGCTCTTGCTTTGATTTTGTAACTGGTTCATGACACTTACGTGACCCATTTAGAGTAAACAGGTGCCATTGTGCTACCACAGCAATAATTTTTATGATGTAAGAATGTGTCAGCCTTGTCTGAGCATCCGCACCTAATGTTTAACTACCTTGTGTCTCTGTTGATGCATCCCTTAAAACTTAGTCAGTGTGCCCCAGCAAGTGGGATGATGTGGGAAGCCAGGTGTGCTCTGCTGGGTGCAGTGAGGGGCTTTAGAATGGCTCTGCCATCCTGGTGGCTACTGAGGAAAAAGGACTGTGGCACAGCCAAGTGGTCCCAGCTCATGGTTAGAGAGTTACCCCTCGAGTATGAACAATGGTTCATACAGGGCTGTGCCAGCAGCTGCTGACTGAGACTGATGGTTTTCTTTGCAGAGCTTGACAGGGCACACAACCCCCATCGAGAGCCTACAGGTCAACCCAAATGAAAAGCTCATTGTTGCAGGGTCCCGGTCAGGGTCCATTCGAGTTTGGGACCTGGAAGCTGCCAAAGGTACTGTGTCCATGGGTTTTTGCTTCTGTTCATGAACACTTTTTGGGGAATCCTTTTGTTTAATGCCTGTACTGACCCAGAAGATTCCTGATCTAAGGAGGAACAGGAGCCTGAGGGTTTCATCTTCATCTGCATCTCTTTTTTGCCCTTTACTGAGGCTATACAGCTGTGTTTTCATGCTTGAGCAGAAATTTGGACATTGATCAGAGGAACTAGTTTCTATGGTTTTGACCTCAGTGTGTCAAAAACTATATTCCAGATCAGTTTCCATGTATGTATAGATAACTAAGCATATAGAATTTGTATTCAGAGTCTCAACTTGGAATTGTCAACCTTAATAAAAAGATCCCAAACCAGAAAGGAGTTTATTAAGTTCGGAATAAATGAAGGAATCCTCTGCTTGTTGACTTCTTGCTCTTAGGTTCTAACTTTTTTTCCTCAAGCAACTTTACTGCTGTCCTGCTCTTGCATCGCCACATAAATAGACAAAGACCTAATTTTTAATAAACAATAAAAGCTATGAACTCATCAAGCTCTGATCCTTTAAAGGCCACTGCTGAGTCATGCTTTATTTATTGCATTTTCCTCAAATCCTAGAATGAGTTGGCAAAGGTATCATAAATCACTTGTTTGCATTCCAGCAGGAATACCAACAAATGACTGAATATTTCTTACAGATCGCTGCTTGTTCTTAGAAGGAATGTGTAATGAAAATAGACTTACACTGGCTGAGCTAAGGAGGCAAACCACAGGCAGCATCAATAATGAAAAGCACTTTGTCATTCAGACAGTTAGAATCAGTTCAGTTACGGAATAGTTTGGCTCTGCCTCTGGCGAGTAGCTGGTCTGGCTGCATTTATTAGAAGACCTATGAGCCAGTGTCTCGTGCAAATGACCACCCGAGCTCTGGCTCAAGAGCTAATTTCTGCCAGGGGAATCATCAGTTTGTTCCAGATGATAGATAAGGGAGCGGGATTGCCCTTGTTATTATCTGAGCAATTTTTCTTAGAGTTGAGTTCTGCATTTGTCACTGCTTGCCAAGATATCATGTACCAGTTCTACTGGTCCTTTCTGGTTTCCAGAATTATAGGGGGTGTTACTTGATGACTTGCTGAAACGCTGATCGTTTCTTTGTATCCTGCTTCCTAAGCATCTGTTTCCTGTCTTTATGATGATTCTTGCAAGGGGCAGTTGAAGGAGTCCAGGGTGAATATTGAAACCTAAGAGGTCGTGCCTGGATGGGGTGCAGAGTCCTGGGGAAGGGTCTGTCTATTAACTGTGAGGTGAATGCTGCAGGCACTGTTTCACTTCACTCCCAGGCTAAAACTGTTCCTCCTTCAGCCCATTTTGCTGTCTGTGTAACAGATGGAAAGATGCACTGCCTGCCAGCCGCCTCATTTTCAGAACAGAGATCTTTGGAGTTCTATCTGTAGTTTCCATACATAAGGATGGGACTGTCATGAACTTCATTGATCATGGGCTTTCTATTGTTGTTTCTTTGCATTGTGGGGGTAAAGTCAGAGGCATTTCCACAAAATAATGTATATTTCCATAAAATAATGGTGGGGATAGTATGGCTACACTTCTGCATGGTGTCTGGTGGAAATGAGCTATTAAATATTTTACCCCTATTCCTTCTCTCTGCTCTGCCCCTCCTTTTCCCAGTTCTTCGTACCCTACCAGGTCACAAAGCAAATATTTGCAGCCTTCATTTCCATCCTTTTGGAAGCTTTGTGGCATCTGGCTCCTTGGACACCAACATTAAGGTAAAACCCAGCTTCCACTAGAGATTTCCCTCTTTACTTGCAATGTCTTTGTTTTGAAGAGTGCCAGAACATGTTTTGTGTCAAGCTGTTGGTGGATGCTGCACATCATCATTTCCATGTGTGGGCAGGTGTATTTGTGCTTGTGAAATCCGTGCATGTATTTTCACAGCCAGCTCATGAATCTGACTCCTCTGGTGTGGAATGTGGCTCTGAGTAAGGTGCAGCCAAGACCTGGTGTCAGCAAGCACAGATGTCCTGGTTGCTGTGGATTGTATCTGCTTCCTCAGGCTGATGTTGACTGTCAGAACTGAGCTGCTATAGTAAGAGATACCTTCTAGGAGCGATTCTCACTTGGGGAGTTAGAAAACACCCGTAAGGGCCTACAGGGGTTCAGCAGCCCGTTCATTCTGCAGTATCATTAGCTTGTGACACAGAGATCCCTTGTTCTGGCAGGACCCTTAAGCTCCCACCATACTGCTCTAAACATATAATTTGTTTGCTTTTCTTCCTTGTAGCTCTGGGATGTAAGAAGAAAAGGCTGTATCTTCACATTCAAGGTAAAATGTTTCATTAGGTTTCAGACAAAGAGAGGAGAAATATTTCTTTTGAGGATTTTTGAACAAACCTAAATGTGATTATGTACAATGAACTTCCTGGGTTTCCAGCATGAAAATAAGATTGCATGATTTGTGAAGTGGCCTGGCAAACCTCAGCAGGCCTCTGCGAGCTGTATGGGAATATGAAATGGATATTATGGGTTATCAGTGGGTATCATGTGCTACAGTGTGGATGGCTTCGGTGGGGGATGGAGAGCATCCATGCATCCATGAGGGTTTCTTTATATTGTTAATGGTATTGTCACTGCACTGAGATGGTTCTGTTCTTGGGATCTTTTTCTACCAGAAGAACTTGCTGTATATTAACTGCATGTAGAAACCAGAGACTAAGTGTCATAGCACTTCTATCTGACCATATGTAAATCTGTAATTTAGAACTGAATCTTACTAGTGAAGCTAAATCTATATTTACCATACTTAAACTGATGGCATAAATGACTAGGTAAGAGATTACACACATTTAGTGTGGCTGGGTGTAGTGTCTTGAGTACAATGTTGTGTTCTGCAAGCTGTGAGCTCTGTAAAGCACTTAATTGTTTTTGGTTTATTATACTGTATAGGATTGAAAGACAGAAGCCAGAATACTGTTTGTTTTCCTCATTTCAGGGGCACACAGAAGCAGTTCGGTGTCTCCGCTTTAGCCCTGATGGGAAATGGGTGGCCTCTGCTGCTGATGATCACACTGTAAAGGTAATTTACTGTGACACCCTCCTTATGTGCTTGTGGCACGTGGGAATGCTGGGATTGTCTTTTTACCAGGCATTACCAGCCCTCACTCATAAATACCCTTAGTTCATCTGGCAGCTGGCTGAGCCCTGTGGCTTTGCAGAGACTGGTTTTCTTATAGGGATCATGTCTGATGGCCCACAGCACTTATGAAAAAGCTGCATGGGTTGAAATGGCCTTATCTAGCAGAAACATTGGGAGAGACTATGCACAAAAAAATCAATGTTTTGAGGGTAGTAGAGTTGTGATATCTGAAGGTTGGCCTCAGTAAACCTTGTAGAATGAGTTGTCCACAGCACATTGCTTCACCAGACTAATTCCTGGCTCTGTTCGTGTTATACACATTACATGTGATTATCAGCCTGAAAATTGTTGTCAGGACTGAGCAGAGCAAGAGAAGGAGCTCAGGAAAGTATTGATTGAAGTAGTGACTTCAGTTGTTTCACATGGAGTATGGAGGAATGGGGTGAAGGACTGATTTTATTTTCCATTTCATATGAAATTGAAATCAGTTATTTCACTGCGTTTTTCAAGTGGAGACTAGAGAACAGGAAGAAGGAATTGCTAAGGGATTCAGAGCTTTTGGATTTTTGTTTGTTCACTTTTGAGATACAGTCTGTGGGGACAGATGGAACTGCTATATTTTGTCTCAGTCTCTAAATAGAAAACAGAAACTTCTTGGGGACGAGTTACATGGAAAATAAAAGATAATGCAAAAAAAACCAAAACAATGCCGTAAATTATTTGGATGATACTTTTTCTCTGATTATTGCCTTCTTTGACAGACTTGGAGGGGCAAAGTCTTACAAGGTTGCCAGTACAAGGAAATCTCTAACATTAAATCTCTTCAAGTTCTTTCTTTCTTCTCTGTTCTTTCCTCCTTTCAGCTGTGGGATCTGACTGCTGGGAAGTTAATGTTTGAGTTTACAGGACACACCGGTCCAGTAAATGTTGTTGAATTCCACCCCAATGAATACCTTTTGGCTTCTGGCAGCTCTGACAGGTACATGAAGGGAGGGAGAAAGAAGGGAAATGTATGTGTCTGTTCCATTTTCTGATGCCCTTCCTCGTAGGAATATGAAAAAGAGGAATGTCACACAAATCTACCATTGCAAGAGCCAGACATCTAGACAGCAGGACATGACATCTGTGATGGGCAGAACATGGAGATCTTCTCATCCAGAATTGATGGCACCTTCTGCCACACTAGAAACCAGTGTGTAGCCCCAAGCCACTCGCTAATCCAGCTGACATCCTGTGTGAACAGCACAAGGCCCTGCTCAGCTGGCTCGGTGTTCTCATAGCTCTGGGTCAGCTCTAAATGCCTCTCCATGTCTAGAGCCTCTCAGTATTTCTGTCTGGGTTCATGGATCTTGGCTAGACCAGCCTTCTGTGTAGGGTCACTGTATGTGCACAGCAGCAAAAGTCATTCTACCTGTTAGTGTTCTGTTTAAAATCTGGATATTACTGTGATTTCTAGAGCAACAAGTAATGAATTTTGTTGTGTGTACAGGACAGTTCGGTTCTGGGACTTGGAGAAGTTTCAAGTTGTGAGCTGTATTGAAGAGGAGGCTACTCCTGTCAGGTACACTAAATTCCTACTGAAATGTGCTAGGTAGAGACTAAAGGTGGGGTGAAGAGGGGATTTCCTCAGAGGGAGACATTATGGGGAAGGAATTTGGGCTGCTGGAGATGATGGACAGGCCCACCGAGTTGCACAGGTGAGCACCACATTGCAAGGTTCATTGTTAGAAACAGAACTGAAGGTGTTCAGTGTAGTCAGAGGTCCACAAAGACTGAGCAAGGTGGGAATGCTGTGCCTGATTCTCCTCCTGCTTTCCTCCCAGGTGTGTGCTCTTCAACCCTGATGGCTGCTGCTTGTACAGCGGCTTCCAGGATTCGCTGCGAGTGTACGGCTGGGAGCCAGAGCGCTGTTTTGATGTGGTCTTGGTGAACTGGGGAAAAGTAGCTGACTTGTCTATCAGCAACAACCAGCTGGTAAGCCACTGTTCCTGAGGTGGGGGTAGGCAGCTGTGAAACACAAGATAAAATCCTGCTGCCTCCTTGCAGGCCTTCAGATGTGTGAGCTTGTGTCAGGGCTTGCAGCATGCCCAAGGGCTGTGTGCATGCTTGTGCTCCAAAGGCTTGAGCTCCACTTCGTGTCTCTGGCTTCTGGAGGAAAGAACTGGAGCTTACTTTGACCAGTATTTGGAAGTTATCCTCGGCAAAAGTTTTATCCAAGCTTTTCATAAATCGCAGGCAACTTCAGGTTGAAAAATGCGCAGCACTGAAATGAGCAGTCCTCAAGCACAGTTGCTTGGGGTCACTCCATCATGCCTGTTCTCAAATGGGCTGGTGTGCACCCCACTCCTTGGTGAATTATCTTGGTCTTTTGCCTCTGCAGATAGGAGTTTCCTTTGCACAAAGCACAGTCTCTTCCTTCGTTGTGGATCTCAGCAGAGTCCCAAAGTCAGATTCTATTCCTCATGGGTTGATCAGGGACGACCAGCCTCTTGTGCCACCTACCCCCACAGGGTCCTCCCTTCGCCGCATCTATGACAGGCCCTCAACGAGCTGCAGCAAGCCACAGAGGTGAGGGAGTCTGCTGGCTTGTTGAGTTTCAAGATTTTAAGGAAATGTCCCAGGCACTCAGTGCTCTCTCTCTCTCATTCTAACAATATGGCTTCCCCTGACAACAGCTCTTTTTCCACAGCAGAGTGAAGCACAACTCGGAGAGTGAGAGGCACAGTCCTAGCAGTGAAGATGATCGGGATGAGAAGGAATCAAAGGCTGAGATCCAGAACCAGGAGGATTACAAAGAGATCTTCCAGCCCAAGAATGCGATCTGTCAGTACCAGGGTTTATAGTGCTTTTGAGTAGTGTTTGGGTTTGAGATCAGGGCACTAAACTGATTGGATAGAACTGACCTTTGGCTTACTATAACAAAGATTTCACTCGTGTCTGGAGAGTTTGGAAAGCTTTTCTTTAATATTCTGTGCTTGGACACTGATGCACAAATTGTGTTGGTGAATGGCTTAAAGGTGGCACCTTTACTAGGGTACGGTGATGTCTGTTTGAAGCCTGGCTCAGAATTCAGAGATTCATTGTAAATGTTCTGCTTTCTTATTCTGATTACAGTGTTAAGGGAATTTGATTAGCTTAGAATTTTGATATGTATAAGATCAGCAGTCTTCATTAAAGATGTTTTGTTAAAGCAAAGGCTGTTGTTTAGGAGGCACAGTGTCTGTATCTCATTTTTATGTAAATGATAAAAATGAGATACTCTTTCTGAGGAATTCATAGTGATTATTTTTATTTACTTATATAAATCATTAACAAGAGGTGGATTTTTCCTAATATCATTTGTTGTGACAGTGCCTTGTCTCACACCTCTACAGCAGCAGTGAACCACAAGGGCCAGTTTTGTCCCCCCTATCCATGAAGGCTGAAAGCTTTTAGCTAAACTCAACAATAGTGTCAAGGTCTAAAGGAGATAACTGCTTGTTGTATCACTGATTACCCTCATGTGTGGAGTTGTTGGAGATTTCTCTGCTCCAAGGTTGACTTACCACTTATCTCTAGCCTTGGATGCTTCTTCATTTGTTTATTATTTAATTTTTTGTTTCTGTAGGCCGAACTCCTCCTCGAAATGAGCCCTTTCCTGCCCCTCCTGAGGATGGTGAGTATGGAAACGACCCCTTGGTGGGGTTAATGGCCCTCAAAAGAGGGAGAGCTGCCTGAAGGCAGAAATCCCTCCTTGCACTGTAGCTAAACAGAACCTTTGCTCCCATGTCTTGAAAGTAACCATCAGTTTCTGCTTTCGCACTTCTCTCCCTGTTGGTAGAGCCTGGAACTGCAAAGGAAGCACTGAAACCCAGCCAAGCTGCGGATGTCCAGACCTCGTTGCCAAAGCAAGAGCTCGTACGTACTGTGTGATCTGTGAATTGCTGTTCCTGCTCCTTCTGTGAATGATGTGCAGAGCTGGAGAGTTTGTGATTTCTACTCAGGCTGATTCCTTCAGTGAAGGGCAATAAAAGTGCACCTCCAGGCTTTGTGCTGCCAAGTGTCTTGCCTTAGCAGTGGAACCAAGGCCAAGCCTCTGACAGGCTCTGTTAAATTTGTTGCTTGTGCTTGCAGTGCTGCTTCTCCTTGCGTCTCAGAATTGGGGCACTCCAGAGAACCAAGTGCCAGGTTTCTACAAATGCTTGAACAGAGGCTGTTTTGTTGCCAAAAGTGCAAGCAGCTGATGGGCCAGTATTCATTTTACTGGCTTCTTTAGAATTCTGTCTTAGCCTTCAGGCTGGCCACAGCCCATTGCCCTCATTTCAGATAACAATTACAGCACTTGGCACTTCTACTGGGGCATCTCCATGTTCTTTAGAAACCTTAATTACACAGTGGTATGTACCTGAGAGACACTTTATTGCTTCTTAAATTATGCTAGCAAACTGGAGACTCCTTCTGTGTTAGGACCCTGCTGTGAGAAGAAAGCAGGTCAGAAATAAAGGTCATCAGACTAGTTCCAGACTGTTCCTGCTAGAGCTTTTATCCCAATTCCTCCTGCAGCCTGATCCAGTCCAGAGGCCACCGATTGCCTCCTCAGCTTCTTTGACCAGAACAGAACCATCAGTGATTCCTGCAGCCAGGAATGAGCCCATTGGCCTGAAGGCCTCTGACTTCCTCCCAGTAAGTGTCTCTGGACAATGTTTTCCAGACAGTGTCTGTGTTGGGTGGCATCAGAAAAGGGGTGCCCCATTGTGATAGGTAGAGTACAGCAGAGTTGAGCCCTGCTCATGAAGAACCTGTTACCAAAGCAGAGAGCAAGTGGTGAGAAAGTCACTGAACTATTCCGTGTACCAGACGTGGTTCATTTAAAAAATAGGTGTCTGCCATTACATGTATGTAATAATTTCACAGGGATCTCTGCCTCTTGCAGCTTGGAAGCTTCTTGGTTTCTTTTGGGGAGGGTATTTTCTTGTCCTAAAATGGGGGAAAGACCAGAACATCTCGATGATCCCAAACTCTAAATGTGAGTAAAGAGAGTAGTTCAAGCATGGCCTGGGGAGGAAGTAAATTGAGAGTCTAATGAATTGCATAAGATTTATCCTTTGTAATAAAACTTTCTGTTCCCAGACAAGTGTTTAACATAAAAAAATTTGGTTTGTGTGAAAACATTTCTTCATTAAAACATACTGTTTTGAAACAGTAAGTAAGTTTTGAAAACTTACTTTAAATTCACCTTTTTTGAGAGTTTTTCCAAAGCTGTAAACATATTTGTCATTGACATAGTAGAAAAATCAGGTCATAAGTAACTGAAATCAGAACAAATGGAGCATTTCCATTTCAAAAGGTTTTTACAACCATCTTCAAGGAAGTCAGTATTCACTGACATTATCTGCACCAAAATCGGCTCTCACCTAGGCCAGAGAATGCTCCTACACTTGTGTGCCATCCTGCTCTCTTATTGGTATCTGTGCTTGCAGGCTGTGAAAAACCAAAGCCAGACAGAGCTGGTGGATGAGGAGGCCATGTCCCAGATCAGGAAAGGCCACGAGACCATGTGTGTGGTGCTCACCAGCCGCCACAAGAACCTGGACGCCGTGCGGGCTGTATGGAGCACCAGTGACATCAAGGCAAGCATGTGGAGATACCTGAGGCTCATGAGGGGAGCAGCTGAGCAGCTCTCTTTGCTTCTCTGGGGCTGATTCTGCCTCATACAAAGCACAGGGTCTCACAGCTTTTGTTGCCAGGGGTGCACCACAGTGTGCTGCAGCTGAATGGTCACAAAGAAACATGGAGAAAACTTTCCCATGAGAGCTCTCTCTTTCCTAGCCAACTTCATGTTTCTTCTACCTTGCTTTGGAAAAGCAGCACTAGATACTAATTTGCATTAGCCTAACCAGTTTGACCTCTGCAATAGATGACTTTTTCTTTCCCTTTTCTCTCAGAACTCTCTGGACTCTGCAGTGGCAATCAACGATCTGTCTGTTGTTGTGGATCTCTTGAATATTGTCAACCAAAAAGCGTGAGTCCTGGATGGGGTCAGTCCCTGGGATGTGCAAGAGCCGCCTGGCTGGGAGTTAGGAGCTCTGCCCTGCACCTTCCCCATTTCCAGTGGGCCACCACAGCATGAAATTCATGTGGGTTTAGTCATACCTTCAAGCCTGCAGTGGCAATAACTGCTGGAGTTATTTGGGGCCAAGGAAAATCAAAGTCTTGGGGCTTCATAAAGTCATTCTGCTGAGAGACAAAGAAATATGTCCGAACCTGCCACTTTCTCTCACGAGGGGGAGTCAGTGAACTTGCTCTGTGAACTTGAGTGTCTCTGTCTGGGCATTTGCCACGAAGTCTTATTTGTGTCAGCTCAGCTTTGTAAAGCCTCAGTCTCCAGTCTCAGGATATGTCCTTTTCTTTTCAGGTCTCTCTGGAAGCTGGATTTGTGTACTACAGTCCTGCCACAGATAGAAAAACTGCTCCAAAGTAAATATGAAAGGTGAGGCCTCAAGAGCATGGTGTGCTTGGGGTACAGGGTGTAGGCAGTGATAGGGGAGCTGTGCTGGGTATTTTGTACCTGGAGGAAAATCCTGAGAAATCACTGCAGATACAGTGTCACACTGATACGTCTGAAAAAGAGTGGTGAGGTTGCCAGGTGTGTGGGGGAAAATATACAGAAAGTATGCATGGGCAGGAAGAGCAGGATAGTGGGATTTGTCATAGGTTTGTTGGATTGAAGACAGCACTGTCAGCTTAGGAGAAGGGGCATGAAGTCCTGTGGCAGCCCTGGGGACTCATCTTTAGGGGGGAAAAAAATTGTAGCCTCTCTTAAGATGGAGTTTCTGCTCTTCCTTTCTTCTGGGAGATAGGTTCTTGCCAGGTTCCCTTGGCAGAACATCTCTGCCCTTGAACAGAGAGGTCCCACTTGGTTGGGGTGTGTGCCAGGACCTTCGGAACAAGCTTGCTCTGTGAAAGCTTTGGAACTCAGATGTGTTGTTGGTGCTTGGCTGTTGCTCTCCGTCCCTGGTTACAGGTGGTGGAGTGGAGTTGTTTGAGGGCTGTGTGCTGGGGGGACAGGAGTGAAATTCAAGTGAGACCCAATTCTCTGTTTTTCAGTTACGTGCAGACTGGCTGCACATCCCTAAAACTCATTCTCCAGAGATTCCTGCCACTCATCACAGACATCCTCGCTGCACCACCTTCTGTTGGAGTGGACATCAGCAGAGAGGAAAGGTGATGCACACTTTTCCACTTGCTCCCTCCTGGGACCAGCCTTTCTCTTGGGTGAGCTTTTTCCTTGCCATCGGGGCTCTGATACCAGACTGGACATGCCTTCCCTTTGTCTGCAAACACCAATCCCTCCTGCTCGGAGGAGAAGGCCACTTTGCCTCTGTGCATTGAGTCATACCTAAACAAAGTATTGGGAGTCAAACCACCTGCTGGCTTTCCCCTCTGCCTCACAAGAAACATGATTTAGTAGCCAGGCCCTGGATTTTGAGTTCATTCACAGGATAGCTCCTCTCTGGAAAACAGCACCTCCTTTTTCCCTGGACAGTACTGCCAAAGGGGGAAGAGGGGTGAAAGAGCCCTTATGTGGATGCCATTCTCCTGTCTCATCAGAACGTGGGCTGAATGCCTGGTGTTTTTGCAGAACTGTGCTTATATTTCAGCCTCTTCCATGCCATTTTTAGGGCTTTTCTCTCCTGCTTGAGTTGCCTCTCTTGGCACTGTAGGAAACTAAGGATTCATTCTGTGTCTGCTGTCATTTTTTTCCAGGCTTCACAAATGCAAGCTGTGCTACAAGCAGCTGAAAAACATCAGCAACGTTGTCAAGAACAAGTCTGGGCTCAGCGGCCGCCATGGTAGTGCCTTTCGGGAACTGCTTCTCCTCATGGCCGTCCTGGACTAACAGCTACCACCTCCTCATGTACAAATACAGGTGGTCAAGCTTCCCCTGCTCGTGGTCTGGCTGGATTTCAGATCTCTCTGTGTGTCATCTTTTCCCCCTGCCCCTCTCCAGCATGGTGGGGAAGTGGAATCTGCCTGGCTGGTCGCCCACCCAGCCCTGGTGCCTTACGGGCTGGATGGAGGACCCGAGTGGAGAGACGTGTGTGCTGTGTGAGGGGCCCTGGCAGGTGGAGGGCCCCTCTAGGGAAGCTGCTTCATTTCAGCTCTTCATCTCAGCATCAAGCTCTGGGCTGCTCTGTGTGCTGGCCTGTCCCTGCAGGAGGGCTCTGAGCCTGCTGTCACCCCTCCTTCCCGCTTGTGCTCTCGGTTCTTGTCGCTTGGCCCTGTGGGCCAGGGCCCCGCTCTCGCTGTGCAGCTGCTGAGGACTGCAGCCACCGCCCCACAAACGCCTGCTGTGGGGTGGATGCCCTTTCCATACAGAAGGGACTTCAACTGCCATAGGGGACCATCCCCTTTGGCTTCATCTCACATGAGCAAGGACACTGTGCTACCCTGCCGGTGCATCTCAAGGACCTGAACCAAGAGACTTCTCAGACATCCCTGCTGGCACCCAGGGCTGCAGAAGATCAGTGTCTTCAGACTGTCCTTGGATCTGAGGTCTACCTGGACTTGTAAAAATATGTGACTTAAACAGGACTCGTCCTATGTGCTTGCCTTTGGGGGTGAGGATTTGGATGGGTGGAGGAACAGAGGGACATGGACTGAGTTATGTCTTTCTACATCCACTGGACCATTCTTAGAGGTTTGGTTTTGGTTTTTTTTCCCCCAATAAATGTCTGTCAGAACCTTTCTGTCCCTCTTTCTTCTTTCCTCTGGGGAAAGAGGTTCCTGTTGGTGCTTTCCCTGCTCTTCCCAGCCTGTCTCCCATTTTATACACTGGAGCTTGTTCTCCAGGAATCTGTAACTTATAATGAATTTTATTAAAATATTTGTAATTTTTTTTTAAAGTTGTGTTAGCTGCCTGAATCTCTTGAAGTGCTCTTCACCTTGGCATGGCTCCTGGCTGGGAGTGCCCAGGAAAAGCAGGGCTCTGTTCCTGCCTGTCCCAGAGGAAGCTGACCATTCTCACCCTTCCTGCTGGGAGGCCGTGGTGAACAACAGAGAGCCAGCACTTGCCAGGTGGCTTGTGGAAATCCCGGGGGCGGTTTCACCCTGCTGGGTCGTTCCCAGCCCAAGGAGCAGTGTCATCATTTAGGGCTCATCCTTTTCCCTGGCTGTGCACAGCTCTCCCTCCCAAAGCTCTCCAGCGGATCCGGGCGGAGTGGCAATGCTGCCTCTGAGCTCCTGAGCCCCGGAGCATGTTTGGAAGGCTGTTCTGGAGAGGTGAAGTGGAGCCAGCAGGAAAACTAAAGCCAGTTCCCACATTGCTGATGCTTCATCCAGTCAAGTTTTGGGAACAGAGAGGGGTGCCTGCCCTGCTCCGTGGCTCTGGAGGAGGTGGCTCTGAAGGTGGCCTGTACAGCAAGAGGCTGGCCTGGACTGATGGTGAGTGCTGCCTGGTCTGAGCACCAGGAGATGCACAGGGGTTGTGCCCTCCTGCTGTGCAGCTGCTTTATCTGGTGATAACCCCATGCCTGAACCCCCATGAGGTGTGCAAAGGCTCTGCCTGCCACCAGCCTTTTGTTGGGATATGAGTGGGGCAGGACATGGGCGCATTGGGACTCTGGATTTAACCACTGCTCTCCTGCTAATTGCAGGAGCACGATAGCTGCAAAATGGGGTGGGAACTGTGCTGCCAGGCTGGTCCCGGGGGCAGCTGCCAGGAGAAGAATATGATGGGCTTTTCTAGCCCTATGGGAGATGCTGGGAAGAGGGAATAAGCACCCACCCTACCTTAAGCAGCGTTCAAGAACAGCACAGTGCAGGAGGACTGGCTTTAAGAGTTTATTTAAAATAAGTTTTGTTACAAAACAGGATATTTTTTAATTATTAAAATACATAGAAACATCTAATCTTACAAAAGGCTAAATTTATTTTTCCCTTTTTTTTTTTTAAATAGAATACGCCATGGAAGCGCAAGAGGAGAGGACTGTGGTAGAAGGAGCCATCAGTGCATCCAGCAGGGGTTTGCAGCAGGAGGAAATGTACCCAACAGGTGGGTGTTGAGAGGTCCAAGGACAGTGCCATCCCCTACCATGCCCCTGCCAACCACCATCCCCATGCATGGGCTGGCAGTTTGGGGTCTTTTTGTTTGTTTTCCACTAGTTTTCCATTCCAAGACCATGTAAACAGGTATAAATATTTCAAACACTTTCATCTCGACCACACTGTGATCTCTCTTGACAAGACAACTGGTAAATAACTTTACAATAGCTTCATTCGAGACTGCTCCATCCCCCCTGGTGCCAGCCTGGGGCCCTGGCAGCACAAGGAATGGCAGCTCGGCTCATGCACAGCACCGGGGGCCTTCATGCAACAACAGGGCTTGAGAAATTGACAGGGAAAGGAGCTGCTGGGATTTTCTGTGGCTTGTGGAGGAAGTGCTGCTCTGAAAGACATCGGGCAGCAGCCCAGACACAGTCTTGCAGGAGCTGTGGCCAGGCTGGCCCTGGGGCAGTAGCAGAGGCAGGGCCAAGGGCTGGTCTGGCTCTGTGCACCCCTTCCAGCCAGATCTCATTGTAAAAGCAAAGCTGAAGAGATGGAGGGAGCACCCAGCAGCTCCCTGCTCTGGCTAAGAACATCTGTCCAGCAAAAATAAACTCACAGAGCTGAGCATCCAAGGGGGCAGATCTCTGCCCAGCACCACTGTCCCCTACCCTGAGGTGGGGGCTGGCTGCTGGGAGACCCCGACGGCATGCTGCTCATGGTGAGAGGTGCCATCACCCTCTGGTCATGGGTCCTGGTGGCCAAGAGAACAGCACCAAAGCCTTCATGTCTTCCAGCAGCCATCTGTGTGTCACTGTGAGGGGCTGGGTCCTGCAGTGGGTTTGCTGCCATGGCTGGCACTCATCACAGGGGCACTGGCCTCAGCTTCCCTGAGGGGAGACATGCATGGGTTACAGCAGGCAGGGGCACAGCCACCAGTGCCCCAGCCCTGTCTGGTGGCCGTGTAGCAGGAGCTGATAGCACAAGCATTCCCAGGAACACCCCTGCACAGTCCAGCAGCCCTGCCCTGCCTGGGAAGCAGGGGGAAGCAGGGGGAAGCAGAGCCCTCCACCAGCACCAGCCGCAGGCACTCACCTGGCAGCCACGGCTGCCCCTAAGTCAGGCTGAAATCGAAGGGGAAAGAGGTTCAACCTGGTGGCATTGCCCTCCCCTTGTCCCCCAAGCCATCAGCAGTGCCTGAACCAGGCCACTCTTGGGGAAGTGCTAACCATGGCTAATTAGCCATTAGCTAATGAGCTGACTACAGAGCTGCCCACTCCCTGCTGCAGGCTTTGCCATGGGCTGGTGGCTGGAGCCTCCTGGGACAGAGGGACCCTAGCTGGGCTCCCATGCTGCCCCATCACCCACCTGAGGTCTGGAGCTTCCTGCGGATGGAGGCAGAGCGACTGGAGAGCTGCCCTGGGCTGGGGGATGCGTGGCCCCGGCCAGGTGGTGCTGCAGAACCTGGAGATTCACCCTGGGAGGAGAGGGGACACAGCCCCAGTGTCAGCCCAGGCCAGGCCCCAGAGGGAAGGAATGGGGATGGGCTCACAGGCAGACAGTGTGTGCCTGGGTAGCGGTGTCCAAATGTTCTCAGGGGGTACCATGGGGCTGCTGCAAAACAGGGCTTGGAACAGCCAAGGGGGCAGCACTGGCTGGACACTGCAGTCTGGGGACAACCTGCATCCTACCAGGTGATTGGTGGCTCTAGGGGAACATCCAACAGCTCTGGAGACTACGTGTGGGGGCAAAGCAGGGAGGATCCCTGGGGTGAGGGGGAAGAGGAAGGGCGCCATCACTGTCTTGAGTACCTCCAGGTGCTCCTGGCTGGGCCAGGAGCCCAGCTCAGCCTTGCGAGAGACAGGACCCAGCTCCACAGAGCGAACCCTCTCGGCAAACTTCAGGGAGCACAGCGTCTCGCTGGTGTTCTTCTCGGCAGGGGAGACCTGTGGTCAGGGAGCAGCAGGCCTAAAGTCACCCTGGCAGCTGCCTGTGTACCCCGGGGGCTCCCCCACTAGAAAACCTGCTGCTGCTGGCCAGTGAGACACTATTATTAACCTGCCCCTCCCAGGCTAGCCCCGTCCATCCATGCGTGGGCCGGTGTCTGAGCCAGCTGGATTCCCTGTCACCAACTGCCCCACTGTGAGGAGCAGCCGGGAATAGCCATGGCAGGTGCAGGGGCTCAAGCAGCCCCCACTGGGGCTCGGTGTGGGTGCCAGCAGCCGGGAGTGGGGGGGTCACAGGGCAGGGGTAGAGAAGCTGCCAGAGCTTAAAAGCCTCCCAGAGAAAGAGGGAATGGGGAGGTGACAATATACAAAGAGATTGTACCCATAGGAATAGAATCCATGTGCAGGCAGGGAGGGCAGGATTGTGGACCTCCAAGTTAATTCCCCATTCCTTGGCCTCGTCTAGGGTGCAGAGACAGGGAGAGAGCTGCCACTGGCACCACGACTGCAGACTGGAGGATGTCCCCATGGGCGAGCCCCATTCCTTGATTCCACCCAGCTCCTGCTGCCCCCAGCCTCCCTCGGCACTCAGTGCCAGAGAAGGGACTCAGAAATCGGTGACTGCCTGCCCAGCCCCTACCTGCACCATCATGAGGGTCTTGCTGTCACCGCTGAGCGAGTCCTGCAGCAGGTAGGTCAGCTTGGAGTTGCGGAAGGGCACGTGGCCCTGCCGGGAGCGCAGGGCGTAGATGACATCGCCCAGGGCCGACAAGGACTTGTTGATGTGCTGCGCCTCACGGAGCCGGCTGCCCTCCGCGCCCGACCGCCCGACCCGCTCCGAGCCCGCCAGGTCCACCAGGTTCAGCTTCCCTGAGGACACACGGCCAAACCCCACCGCTGGCATCAGCGCCCAGCCCTACACGCCCCTGGTTTGCCACAGCCCAGGTGCCTCGGTGAGGGTTTGCTGGGTGACACCCACCTGTGGTGCGCAGCCCCGTGCTGCGGTCGAGGCCGCGGACGGTGACGATGAGGAGGGCGTGGGAGCGAGAGCTGTGCTCGTTCAGGTTGGTGCACTCTGTCACCCGCTTGATGTGGCCAAACTCAAAGACCTGGGGGAGCCCGGGAAGTTGAGGGGCTGAGGCCAAGCTGCCCCAGTCCCACCACAAATCCCCTGTGATCCAGGGATGTAACCCGAGCATCTGCCCCCCACAGGTGCCTGGACCATCAGGGTAATGACCGCTGTCAGGTCTCAGGCTGGGTGATGCACCAAAGGCAGGGGGTGACAGGCAGGGCACTGGGGTGACAGCCGCATCCCACTAATCCCTCAGGAACTCTCTGGGCCCCACGCTTTTATTTTTAACCCCCTGTGGCTCATCCCATGGGGCAGTGACCGTCATATCACACCCAGGGACCTATTTTGGTCTCTGTTGCTCCCCATGGCTTCAGAAATGCTCCCAAATCCAGGAGTCACACACCAAAGACCCCTCCCAAAGACCCCTGCTGCCATCCCTCCTGTGCCCACCACCCCCATCTCCCCACACCTTATTGATGTCCTCCACGCTCTGCACCCTGAACTCAGTGAGCCCGGGCACGTAGAGCTGCCCGCTGCCATCAGGGCACAGCTTGATCTCCAGCTTCTCCTGCGGCTCCTTCCCCAGCAAGTCCCTGGGCAAAGGGGCACCAGTTATCATTCCCATCCCTGGGGGGTGCTGGCATCCATTCCGTGGCTCGGGGCTGTGTGCCAACACTGCCAGAGCAGCCACCTCTTCCTGGGAAAGCTGCACATCCTATTTATAGACCTCAACTCTCTTGGCTCCTCTCACCCAACTCAGACCATGCTCCCATCCCTGTTCCTGGTTATTCTCATGGATGTGCTCCCAGGCTCCTCCCCTCCTGTGGCTGGACTAGGAAGGAAAATATTTCTCATACTTTCAGCTCCCAGTTACAAATTCCTAAATATAGTGTCCATGGGCAGGGGAAGGGGGAGAAGGGGATGCCCCCACCGCTGCATCAGGGCCAGAGAGTGGGAGTGATGGCACAGCTGGGAGCCTGTGTAAGCGACGGAGCTCATGGGAAGGGCAGTGTGCACCAAGTAAATTAAAAATAAATCCTTGCAGAGCCAAATGCAGCTCCCAGGGCCCTGGGACAAGCTGTGAGGCCTAGGCAGGGGTGGAGGGATGTGGGGGAGAGCAGCATAGGGTGAGGTCCCAAAAAGCTTTTTCCCTCTCCCATACCTGAGTGCCTCGTTGTAGATCTCGGCGGCGCTGACGGTGATGGCGTAGTCCCAGTCGGCCGCTTTGCCCCGCACCTCGGAGAAGAGGAGCTGCAGGGCCCGCTGGTTGATCCCTGGGTTTGCTGCTGTCCCCTGAAGGATTGAGGTGACAAGTGGGGAAAAAACACCCTTTGGCATTTTATTTGGAATTTTTTCTGAGCAGAAGCAAAGCCCAGAGGGATGTTGTGGAGCAGCAGTGATGGTCACTGGTGCACACCAGGTCTGAGCTGGCCACCAGCCTGGCTGACGAGACTGGGCACTGCAGGCTGGGAAGCTGAGGAAGGAGATGGATATGAAGCCAAGCAAACTCACCTCCATGGTGTAGGTTTTTCCTGCCCCTGTCTGCCCGTAGGCAAAGATGCAGACATTGTAGCCATCAATGCAGGAGGTGACCAGGGCTTGAACCTCCTGAAACACCTGGGGGAGACAGGGGACAGTGAGAGAAGGTGGCTGCCTCTCCCCCTCACACCAGCAGTGTGGTTGGTGGCACCCACCTCCTCCTGGGATGCTTGTGGGGGGAAGACCTTATCCAGCTCAAAGGACACCTGCTTCCCCTTGTGCAGGAGGTACAGGACAGCGTCATCATCAGCATCAAAGGTCACAGCATTGGCTGCCTCGGGCCCCTCCCCATCCTCTTTTGTGATGGGGCGGACTCTCCCAAAAACACGGATGTTTCCTTGGAGGAGAGAAGCAGGGAGTCAGCCAGCCAACAGCGGGTGGGTGAAGCATCCTGCAGCCAACCCAACCACCTTATGGGGACGCTCCCGTGTCCCTCCTGTCCCGCCTCAGGGACACCACACCCCGCACACCTTTGAGCCGCACCAGCTCGTTGTGACACTTCTTGCGGAGCTGCAGCTCCCGCCGGTACTTGCGCAGCAGCTCCCGGTTGGTGCTGTGCACCTCCTCAATGGCCTGGCTGATCTGGGGACAGTGGAGACCAGTGGCTCAGTGACCCACCCCAGCACCTCCACCCTGCACGGAGGGGTGCTGATGGTGGTCCCGGGGGCTCACCTCAGCCCTGGCACTGCGCAGGGTCTCCTGGAGAAGCAGGGGGAAGTCGCGGACCTGACGCTTCAGGCTGTTGTAGTCATGGGTGAGAGTACGCAGCGCCGGCTGCAGCGTCAGCAGGTTGGTCCGGACACCTGCAGGCACGAGGCAGGGTGAGGGGCAGATGAGGACACCCAAACACCAGCCAGGCAACCCTGTGAGCCCTCTGAACCCTCCTCACCTGCCAGGTTCTCATGTACTGCCTTCATCTCCACCTGGGCGCGGGAAAATGCCTCTTCAATGGCGTGGTTCTTCTCCTCCTCCATCGCCTGCATCTCCTCCAGCATCTGCCCATGGGCTCGCTCCAGCTCAGCCTCATACATCATGATCTGGAGAGGAGCAAGTGCGGCATGACACTGAGTGAGTGTCACCTGGCAGGCAGAGAATGGGGGGAGTTCTGATTTACACCTATTGCACTCAGACCTGGGCTCGGAGCTGAGCCTCTGTCTTCTGGGAGCTCTGCAGCTGCTGCTCCATCTCCTTCAGCACCTGCTTTTGCATCCCCACCTGCTCCTGCAGGTACTGGTTTCGGGACTGGGTCTCGCACAGGGCTTGTTTCACCTTGGCTGACTCCACCTCCACCGTCTTGATGATGTACTGCAGGGAAAAGCACACACAGATGTGGTGTACTGGGGAAACAGCACCTGAAGGGCCTGGGATGGAGCTGTTGCTGGCCCAGGGGGAGATAATTTAGGAAATCATGGTGCTGTGCTGATGTGCTCAGGGCAGAGAGAGAGGCAGCACTTGCAGGGCACCTACTGGGCACTGTAGCCAGGAAAAATGGAGAGCTTACCTTTATCTGCTGGGGCTGGGACTTGAGGCTGGCAATGGTCTCCTGGCTGTCCCGCAGCCGCCGGCTGAGCCGCTCCTCCTCCTCGGCTCTCTCAGCCAGGGAGTCCTTGAGCCGCAGCTCCACCTCAGCCAAGCGGTTCGTCTTCTGCTGCACCTCCAGGTCCAGCTCCACCAGCTTGGCCCGCGTCTCCTCTGCCTCCCGCTGCAGCTGGGACAGCTGCTCCTGCAGCCCAACCTTCTCCTGGCAAAGGACAGGGCAGCCAAGGCCATGTCACCCACAGGTGCCCCTCACCCTGCCACCACCGCTGCCACCACCGGCGGCTCACCTGCAGGTGGGGGCAGTCCCGGCACGGTGCCTGCTGCTGCCGCTGCAGCTCCCGCAGCTCCCCCTCGCACGCCTTCATCTCCTGCCGCAGCCGCTCGTTCTCAGCCGCCAGCAGGTCCCGGTGCTTCTCCGCATCCGTGCCGCCCTGCGCCGGGAGCGGATGGGACAGGACATGGAATCTCCACACAGCCCAGGGAGCCCCGGCCTGCTGCTCTCACAGATCCCCCAGCCCACTGTACGGAGCAGCCCTCAGTGTGCCATTCCCAGGGAGTCCCTGCTGTCCCTTTGGGGATCACTCAGCCTGCTGCACTGAGCAGCCTCCTGTTGCCCCCAGGGAGCCCCAACCCGCAGAGGGACCTTCACTTCCCACCACAGGGTGACAGCCCCAGGGTCACCAGTGTGACATTGCATTGGACAGAAAATCCCACACTTTTGTTCCTCATTCCTCAGTGTCTCTTGGCCTGCACGGTCCAAACTGTTACCCTGGAGAGCTTTAATCCATCTCCACCCGCCCGGTGTTTCCTTTTCCTCCTCAGTGACCCAGAGCTCCAGCATCCCTCAGGGCAAGGGTGGCTCAGTCCCATCCCAGTGGCAGCTCACCAGCTCCGAGCGCAGCCGGCTGATCTCCTGTGCCTGCTCCAGGAGCTTGGCCTTCAGAGTTTCCACCTGTCAACACAGACCGGGTTAACCAGGAGGCACCTCAGCAGCTTTCAGAGGAGACCCCACGGTGCCACCCCAGCCACCAATGTCCAGTCTGGCTCACACTTTGTTTATGTTTTAATTTTCCACCTGGCTCTGAGTGCCTGATTCACACGAGCTGATTAAAATGAGCATTAATGAAAGCTTTGCTTTGACCTTGTTCAACCATGGGTATAATTTGTCCATGCTGAGCACTAGCAGAAGCCATTATTAAAAAAATAAAAAGGCATCTTCTTTGGAGAAGGGAAAAAACAAACCTATCCATAAGTGTGTTTGAAAGCCAGAAGTGCCTTGTCCTGCCCTCACTTTGCTCTACCTTCTCTATTTTTCTTTCTAGGAAAGTTATCTTGGTACAAAGAGGGAGCAAGAGCTCTTCAAGAAGGCCACTTGTCTGAGTCCCATGGGATGATGACCTCCATCAGCCCCCCATCTGGGCACCTGCCCATCTCATGGGACCAGGCCTCCCTGCAAAACCAGGTGGATTTCAAAAATCCTTAACCTTCTTTTTGTTCAGACACCAGTGAGGCTCTCCCAAAATCTGCAGTTATTGGAATAAACAGCAGCAGTGAGTGCTTGATGAAGCAAGCAGTCTCATGGGCTGTGTTGAAGTGGAGTTTGCCCACGTGCTCTGTCCCTCACTTGACCACCATCCCCCAGATCCCAGCCCAGTTCCCAGTTTCCCCACTCCAGAAAGCCGCCAAACTCCTCTCTGGGACGCGCCTGGATATTGCCCCATCCCAATAACCAGCAAGCAACTGGCCCTCCGTGGCCCATAATTTAGGAACTGCTGATTAATAACCAATGCAGATGTGCTGATATGGGGCTGTAATTAATCAGGTAAATTATTCAGCCACACCCTTGCAGAGATGGCAGCAGGGCGGGCAGCCCCTCCGTGTGCCCTGTGCTTGACACAGCTGGGAGCTGGAGCACGGCCGGAGCTCCCCAGCTACAGGTGGGGAAAGGCGGCTGCTCCCAGCCAGGATCGGGATCCCCTCCTTCCATGCACGTCTCCCTGGCTCTGGCTGGGGGCTGAGCGTGCGCCGAGCGCTTGAGTGGGAAAACCCCACTTCCATATCCACTGAGAGAGATTATTCAGCTGTTTTTATGAGTATTTTTAAGGGAGAGGAGGTACTGAAAAGAAAAGAGTCAGGGCTTGTTCTGGGAAAGCCGCCAGCCCAATCAGTCGGCGCACACGCCGGAGCCTGCCCACCATTCCCTGTGCCGTGGCGCCCAAAAATGTCAATGTTCCTCCATCCCCTACCTGCTCAGGCATCTCCAGCTGCATCCTGCTCTCTGGACGGGACAGGGACTCCTTGGCAGCTGGATCAGGCTCGAGCCGTGGCCCGGCCATCCCAAAGCTTTGGAAGTTTGGGCCAGCTCTTTGCTCCGGCTGCGCTTGCTGCCGAACTGGCCAGCACGGGGCCAGATCCCGCTGTGCTCACGCTTGTGTCATGCAGAGCATGCCAACCAAATGCAGGACAATTACCTCCTCCTTTCTGACACCCGTGGAACAAGCAGAACCTGACTGTTACAGCTTCCACAACAGCCACATGCAAATCTCTTTACAAGCAGCCAAAATTTCCATGTCCCTGGGACGACCCAAGTACTCGTGCTAAGGATGTGCCTGCATCAGTGCAGGAGATGGTTTTGGGGGGGAGTGTCACAGTGGCCAAAACCTGTCCCTTCATCAGACAAATCTGTGCCTTCACATTCACATTCCACCTGCTGAAAGTCGCTAAAATTAAACTGCTGGGTCGGTCTAATGAGCTGACCCCGTGGCAGCTGTCCTGTGCTGAGGGGATGGATGACTGGTGCAGAGCTGCATCCTGATGCCCAAAGCCCTCCTGGCCATGTCACAGCCACAGAGCCACACACCCTTGTCAGCACTATTGCAGTGTCACTGGGGACTGCAAGTGTCCCTAGGGAGGCACAGCCAAAGCCGGTGCTCAGGAACAGCCAGTGAAGAAGACGCTCAGTGATGGAGATCCTACAGTCCTTCCAAGTGCAGCCATCACTAACTGCATGCCACAGTGCTCCAACCATCTACAGCCTGAGCCTGAAGACCCTGATGGACCCTCCTTGTGTCACCCTGTCCCCACCGTACCTGGCCTTGCAGCTGGAGAGAGAGGGAGAGCTCGTTGTTCTCCTGGGCAGTGAGCTTCTCCTGCAGCTCCAGCAGCTCCTCCTGCAGCCGCAGCTTCTCCTTCTGCAGATGTGCCATGGAGGCCATCACCTCCTGGATCACGGGGAAGGGCCGGGCCGCGGGCAGGCTGGCACGTTTCCCACCGCAGAGCCTCCCTCCTGCAGCGTGACAAAGATGAGGCTGGTGGGGACACAGCCACCTCGCTGGGGAGCAGAGTGCCAGCCACTCTGGAGTCCCCAGGGGCTGAGCTGGAGATGGGACCTGGACTTGCACGAGTCCCAGAGAGCGCAGTGACGTGTCAGAGGTGCATCCTGAGCGCCAAGGTGCTTACCAGGGCAGGCCCGGCTACCAGTGGGGCTCAGCTGGGTGAGAGCCAAAGGGATCCACCGATGCCAGCAGAGCATCCCAGGCTGCAATGCAGAGCACCTGCCCACACCACTGCACCCTGACCCAGCCCCACCACACACCACAATGCTGCTGCCTCGCTCAGATAACAACCGCCCTCAGCACGATGCTGATTCACCCCGGCATCCTTTCTTCTGAATGAGCAGGTGCCAGTGGAGAGCAGTGTGTGAGCATGTCATTAAAGTCTGCGTCATTACACACAAACATAATGGAAGCAAAATTAAAATTATACAGGTACCCTGAATGGCCATATTGCCTAATCCTTGTGTGTTTGGCTTTCTAACCTTCCTAGCATTATTTTAAACATCACTTTCTGCATGTTAATAGAGCCACCAGTGCTGACAGAAGCCAACCTGGCCGTACATCAGAGCCTACCAAATGACCTGGTAGTTCCCAAGAAGCAATGAGCTGGCGTGACTCATTCCCAACGTGGGGATGAGGCACTGCGGCGGCAGAACTGACGGTCAGGATCCCGGCTGCCCGGCGCCCTTCCCTGCCTGCCTTGGATTTCATCTGCTGCCACCAGAAACCTGAGGTTTCACAGGCAGGAGCTGGTGCTGGGAACCACTGAGCTACCTGTGGGAAGATGCTGCCTGCTTCATGGGAAATGTCCTGAATACAAAAAGAGAGACTTTTGTCTGTGAGTCAGATTTTCTACCCCTAAACGGAGTTAGGGAGGCACCATAACACACAAAATGATGAAATGCTGGGACCAAACCACAACTCTGCTGCTACTGCACACCATGGGACTTATCCAGCAGTGGCTGCAGAAGTGAACACCAGGTTTTGTCTTCCTGCCACGGGCTGGATACCCCAAAGAACACTGTCAGGTTCTGGCTTTTCTTTCCATGCTGAAAGCTCAGCCCAGCTCAGGGGGGGAGCCGTGGTCTTCTCTTTAAAATCAACACACAAAAAACCCACCACAAAATCTCCAAAGTTGACAGGAAAGCAGCTTTCACCCCCTGAGGAGTGTACAGGGATAAGACAGAATTACAGGAAGCACCAGGTTCCTATGGACACACTGCACGTCTGCACACATCATTCACACTAATCCTGGGCTGGGACCCAAGGCAGAGCCAGGCTGAGAGCCGCAACACTCAGCTGTAGGTCAAAGTGCCAGGCAGGAAAATCCCCCCCAGATCATGCCTTCCTCCACACTCCAGCACCTTCTTCCTGTGACAGCATCCATGGGAGAGGAGATGCTGACCAGCTCTGTGTTACATCTCCCCCTGGGCAGATGTGCTGGTGGTCATGTGTGGTCTGAGTGTGGCAGGCAGGGCACAGTGACCCTCCTGCTTTGCAAAATGCAGAAATCCTCAAAATTCAGAAAGCCATTTGGAAAGATAGCTGTTCCTCAGCTCTGCCCTGTTACCAGTGCCAATCAGACCCCTTTTCTCCTGCATCCTTCCCAGCCACTACCCCACCTCAGGAGCTGCTCTGGGATGCAGCTGGGGACCAGGCCATGAACAGGTCCCAAGGTGTGCCCTGACAAGCTCACACAATTCAGTCCTGACGGAAAAAGACAGGAAACCATGGAATTTCCCCACCCTGGCACAGCCACGCATGCTGCAAGCGTTTCCACACACGTTACATTTTCCTTAAGAAGGAGGAAACAGCAGTGAGTTCATCAGAACTCACCTGCTCTGTTCATCCAGCTCAATAATTCATCAGTCCCTGTCACCAGCCAGCAGCTGGCTGGTGTTAGATTTCTACTGTGACCTGTTCCCACAGTGAGCACAGCCACACATCTATGTGCACCCCAAAAGAGGAGAAGTTTCCTCAACACCCACTGGCCGATAGCAAGCCCTCATTCCATTCCATCCCACCTCTCCTCCTGAGCACCCAGCACAGCATCCCTGCTCTCCCCTTACCTGCTTTCTCCAGGTTCATGGTGGAGGCTGCCTGCACAGCTGTGGCTGCTGGCTCACGGGGGGCTGCAGGCGGCTCCTCCGTGGCCGCTGTCGGGGCCCGGTGCCGCGTCTCCTCCCGCCGCCTGCGCGTCGTGTCCCGCAGGGCCTGTGGCCGTGAGCACAACCAGGTCAGGGAGCGGAGACAGTGACCGCCCACACCGTGCTGGACACGGTGCCAGCAGCTGACACTTCACAGGGCTGGCCAGGAGGAGTGAGCAGGGTGGGAAGTGCAGAAGGCAGAACGGTGGAGCTTGGGGAAACCCTCCCTCCAAAGGAGTTCTGTGTTGGGAACCTGCCACAATGAACTTATCTTGTTTTTAGTTCTCCGCATAAAATCTTCCCTCAGCTTGGCCACAGTTATACTGAATATTTCCTATTTTTCTCTCTATGGCCTCAAAAAGAAAGACACTCTGACTTGCAGGCATGGCTCATGCCCTGTGGGATGGAGCTCAGAAAAATCAGAAGAAATCTGAAAGGAGCTTTCATAAGGCTGCTATGAAAGGGGATAATCAGCCAAGCTCACCCTGCTCAATAATGCCTTTTCTTTCTTAAATCTTATCTCAGAGCCTGTGGCATCACCCTACAGGCCAGTGATGCTGGGGAAACCTCACTTCAGCAGAGGAGCAAATACTTGGTCCATGCCAGTAATTTGGGAGTAATTTGGGAGTGATTTGGGAGGAGGCAGCAGCATCCTCCTGGAGAAGCCGCGTGTCTGCGGTGCCTCTACATCAGAGACTCCAGAAGGGTTTTGCCGAAGGGAATTCATCAAGGCTGGTGTGTGATAAGAAGATGTTTTCCTTCTTTTCAAAGAAGGGGAATTAGAATGATTTGCCTGAAGCCTGGAATGAACTAGTGGCAGCTACACCAGTACATGGTGTCCCAGCACTGTCCCTGGCCGTGGCACCCTTCCACCTCCTTCTCTATCACCCTGGCAAACACCACTTCACAGCACCGCATTTTTTTTATCCCATATCTGCCTTGAGCTCTCCTGCCAACATGACCCAGAAGTGACCAAGAAAATGCTATTCTGTTATGAACACCGTTCCCCATTTTTGATGCCTTTTGACTCCCCAGAGATGCTTTTCCCTCCCCACCCAGGCAGCAGCTCTGCTCGAGGCACATGCTGCTGGGGTCCAGACACAAACTGACTGTGGTGAGGGAGGGAACCAGCTGGCTCCCACCTGGATGGCCCAGCCAGGCACAGGGCATCCATCCCATCACCCTAAAACTGCCCTCCCCATACAAGCCACAGCTGGCTCAATGTTCCTCACCTGAAGAGCCTGGCAGAGCCCACGGGGTTTTGCAGTGTCCGGCCAGCTCACGCTGAGGATTTTGTGGTGAAGCAGTGCTGGTAGCAGAGGAACCCGGGGAGAGGCGCCTGCTCCGCTGCCAGTGCCGAGCCTGTCCTGCCCACAGCCTGGGATGGAGCAAAGAGCATCACTGGATCCACCTGGGAGCCCAGCTCAGCCACAGCCTTTGGCCAGCTCAGCAAACCCACCTCCTCCTCCTCCCTGCTGCCGCCACCACACCGGCGTGGCAGAGACAGTGCATGACTTTTATTAAAAATGTTAATTATGTTAATTAGAAAAATTAGCCCTCCAGGGGGCGGAGACTGGTTGCCAATGACTAGTAATGACAATTCAGGGTGTAGCTTCCGTCTGGCCTCTGCAGGACCAGATCTTTCCCCCACCAGGGATATCCTAGCTCTACCCCTTGCCAAGATGCTCCACTTCCTGTGATCCTATCTCAGAAAAGCTGCCAAAGCCAGCTTGCATCACCAAAACCAGACAGACGGACCCTGACAGCGTCACCTCCCTCCGCTGCCCCCAAATATTTCCTTCATTTGTCAGGCAGCCAAACATGAAAGCAGCCAGGACAGCACTTCCCTGTCCTGCTGAGCCACACAGAAGGAAACAGACACTCAAGGACCTTCTCCCACGGCTGTATCCTCCTCTGCTACAGCTGGCAAAGGCTACACTCCACTGCTTGGGGACTCTTCCTGTTTGCCACAAGCACTGCCACCATCGAGTGTGGCCAAATCTCTTCAGCTGCCAGGATAAAAATCAATTGCTCACAAATCAAACCTCAATAATGCAGCTTTTTTCCCCTAAAACCATCCAGAGGAAGTTGGCCCAGAGATGGAAACAATATCTGGAGGGAGATGTGCCCTTATGAAGTTAGTCCATCACTCTGGACTTCTTCTCAGTCTCTAGTTACCCATAACATTTTGTGGGTGCCATGAAAATGGAGCATTTCCAAAGTGCTGGTGAATGCCTGGGTAACAGGCGATGAATTGTCCATCCCAGCAAGGGCAGCAGCAGCCATTGGGCAGAGAAAGTCCTGAAAAACCCTGTTTTTGTAGGCTTTGATGCCAACCAGCATTTGGCTGGATTGTCCTGAGCACCAGAGAAGAAGCTGTGCCCAAAGAAGTCGCTGCCAGCACAGAGGGATGGCAAATGCTGAAGTCAAAAGAAAAAAAAGTCCAAATAGGGGGGTTCAGCCTCCACCTGTGCCAAAACCCACTCAGCACCATTGGTGAGGGAGGTGGGAAGGGCTGCTTCCCAGCAAGCGGCTGCAGGTTGGGGCAAGCAGCTGCCCGCCTGCCTGCAAAGCAGCTCAGCCTCCACAGGGGAAAACTCCAACTGAACTCACCCATGGGGTCCGTGAGCCCTTCCAAGGAGCCAGGGCTGGGAAGAGGCAAAGGCCCCACATTCTCCCTGCCACGCAGATCGCTCTGTTTTCTACCTTACATGTTAAATTTTAACCTTTCTCCCTAAGTTTCCCGCTCAGAAGGGCCAGCAGGGAGATGAAGGCAGCCCTCTCTTCTCACCAGCTGGCTGCCCAGAGCTTTGTGCCTGCTTCTGAGTCCCCGTTTCTCAAATCTTGACCTTCATCCGGAAAGAAATGTGAAAAATGCAGGCTGGCCTGTTCCCAGCCTCTCCTCCAGTGAGCAGGGCGTGAGCGCTGAGGCTGAGCCCCAAGGGGCAAGGACAAGCCACCGTGCTGTACTCACCGTCCGGGGCAAGGTCCTTCGTCTTCCAGGCGGCTCCGGCGGAGGGCCCGGATCCCAGATCCCAGGCGGTGCGGGATGTGATCATGGCACGGGGGTCTCGAGTACAGCAGCACCTCTGCGGAGAAGCGCAAGCACGGACATCTCAGCCGGTCTCAGTGTCCAGCTGGAAATCCCAGCGGGACGTTCTGGAGCAAAGCACGACGGTAACACCGGCTCCGACTCCCGACACCCGCAGGAAGTTGCATCAATCCCGTTTTTTGCTCCCGAAAAGGCGACAGCCCCGGGCTCCCTCCGTGCTCCCGGCGGATGTGACATAAACGGTGTCTGTAATTAATTTACTCATTCCTGAAGCCTCTGCAGGCCCCTCCTAACCTCGGGCTGGAGCTGACTTTAGGGAGTTAGGAGCTCCGGGACCACGGGCAGCCCTGCACCCGGGCGGCACCGCACCCACCGCATCTCAGCGCACACAATGCACTGCACTGCACCGCCCGCTCCGCGCTCACGGCCCCGCACACACTGCTCCGCACACCCCGCTCGGCCCCGCACACACTGCTCCGCACACCCCGCTCGGCCCCGCACACACTGCTCCGCACACCCCGCTCGGCCCCGCACACACTGCTCCGCACACCCCGCTCGGCCCCGCACACACTGCTCCGCACACCCCGCTCGGCCCCGCACACACCGCTCCGCACACCCCGCTCGGCCCCGCACACACTGCTCCGCACACCCCGCTCGGCCCCGCACACCCCGCTCCGCTCTTCGCACACGGCTCCGTTCCGCACGGCACCGCCCGCTCCGCTCCGCGCACACCGCACCTCACCGGGGGCCGCTTCGGCGGGGAACAGAGCACGGAGCCGCCCAGCCCACCGTGGGGTCCCTTGTTCTCCCGACCGGCGGCTCCCGCAGCGAGGCGGTGCCGGTACCGGTGCCGGTGATCAGGAGGCGCAGCCCCGCTCCGCGCCTCTCCCCGGTGCTAACGGGGAGCCGCGCTCCCGCCGCGCCCCGGGCGCTCCGTGCCCGCGCTCCCAGCCCGCAGACAAAGGCAGCCCCGGTCCTGCCCGGTCCAGCCCTGTCCCCCCGTGCCGGCGGTGCCGGTGCCGCCCCGCGGTGCCACTCACCGGGCGCAGGGCGGCGGCGGCAGCGGGGCACCCGGCACCAGCCCCGGCCCGTCCCCGCCTTCCCGGGCACTTCGGTAACGGAAGCGCCGAGCTCCGCCCCGCACTCGTTGCCACGGAAACCCGTGAAACCCCCGACGGGCGCCGGAGGCGGGGCTCCCCCTCCCGCAGCGGGCAGCGGCAGCTCCGGGGGCGCGGCAGCTCCGGAGGGGCGGCAAGGGCCGGCTGCGGAGAGCTCCCGGTGCGACCCCGGGGGCCCCCCACCCCTCTGACCAGAGCCCTGGAAGCGCAGGGCAGCCCCGGTGTTCCCCGTGCTCCCCTGAGCCTCTCTTGGCATAGCCCTGGGGGCTCCCGGTGTCCCGGGTTCTCCCAGGGTGTCTCTGCCATTCCCACCCCAAGCCCGGTGCTCTTCAGGGAGTCCCAGTGTAACTGCATCCCCCCTGTGCACCCCTCCTGGCATCGCTCGTCACGGCGGCCCTGCGGGACCATGGGGACAGTGGTGCTGATGACCTGCACCAAGGACCTGCCGACCCAAACCTCCTCACACTCTGGCACATCCCCACTGCTCCCAAACATCCCCTGGCAGCAGTGTCAGTTTTGCATCCCAGGCTCATGGGGCCCAGGGGCACAGATAACACATGAAAAATAACCTTTTTCTAAACCAGAGTCATGGAGAAATCAGCCTGACATGCCAATACCTCTGTAAAGGCCCTGATGTCAGAAAGGCAACAGAAAATCCTGCTTAAAATGTAATACATACACATTTTTAGGGTGTGATTTGTATCTGCCTCCCTGTATTGCACACACAGCCCTGACAGTAATGGCTGGCTCGGGTGACACAAGTCACTCATGACTTGTTCACGGTACTGAACTGGCAGTACCGGATATTTCCCATAACAAAGCTGAACTTGGCATCTGTGGCAGTGGCAGCGTGTGCCCTGTGCTGATGGCTCACATCCCCACGGCTGGTGGCAGGCTGGCCTGTGTCCCACATGGGTTTGGGGACGCAGGAGTGGCTGTCCCTTGGGAAAGGAGGGTTTGATGCCAGCCCTGTGCTGCGCTCCCCTCAGACCACGTGTCCTCCACCTCTGATCTCGCCACACTCAGTCCTAGCCTTTTGCTCACTCCTGGCCAGGTTTGGAGCAGGATTCAGCCTTGTCCTTTAATCCTGGCCCGTCCCTCTTGGACATCCTCAGAGACCCCCCATGGGACACTGCTCCTGTCACGAGCCAGCCACATGGCTGAGGGGTGATAGGGACTCACTGGTGTGAGGGGGCACAAGCTGCTCTAGCCACTCAGCCCAGAGAAAGGGGACTGGGAAGGGCCACCTCCATGTGCCCCTGGCACAGAAACTTGCCCCTGAGAAGCCAATGCCATCCTGGCCTGGCAGCTGCCTCCAGCTGTGCACTGCATTTGCCATTCCCCTGCAGCCAGTGAAAACCTCCCAGCCTCCCCTTCCCTTCATCAGAGGTTTATTGGCATTCTCAGCATGGATCCTGGCATGGATGGATATAGGTGTGTGTGCCTGCCAACACACACCCTTGTGTACATACATTTACCTATAGAGGCCCTAAGCAGTGTCTAATTTGTATGAATACCCCATTATCTGTCCAGCTCCTGAGGCTGGTTTGGGGATAATACTGACACACCGAAAGCTGCTTTCCCCTTTCCGATAGCAACTGTAAAGTCATATCATTGCTGACTTCATTTATGAGCTGTAAAGAGTAAAATAAATGTTTATGTAAATTACTTTAACTGGTAAGTAATTTCCTGGCTTTTGAATGCTTCAGGTTTTTAATGGTATTGCAATTATGCAAAGCACATAAGTTGTATCAATTACATCAAGTAAGTCTACATTAAGCAGGCACATGCGTGAATTCCCCAGTTTAGAAGAATAACTCAATGAATAAGCATGGAGCAAAATCTGAGATGCAGGAAGGGTTCTGTGCCAACAGCCCTATTCAAATAGTCACCTGTGAGCGTTACAAAACCCTCCCCTCCCGGCTGCTGGGCTGTTTTTGGCAAGGACGGTGTGGCTCTCTGGCAGCCCCAGCACACTGGGGACAGGCTCTCCAGGGATCCACAGGTGGGGTTTCTCTGGATGCACGCTGCTGGCCAGGTTCCAGCTCCCTTTCCCTGCACTGCTGTTTGGCTCAGGGGAGCGCTGTGGATCCCAGGGGATGCCCGCTTGCTGCCGGACATTCTGGGGGGCTGCGGGCAGGAGGCACACGTGGGAACCTGTGCAGGCAGCAGGTATCCTGCTGCTGCCCCCCTCTCTGCAGGGATTCACCTACGCTGCCTGGGATAATCTCAGCCTGGTCCCTCAGCGATGCTCCCATCCTCCTTTTCTTGGCTGTCACGTCTCCGTGACCTGAGCGAGCACCGGCTGACGACATCGCTGGAGGTATTTTTAGAAATGCCGCTTTGCAGGCAGGCGGAGGAACGGCGAGGAGGAGCAGGGCTGGCGGCCAGCAGCACCTCCTGCCAGCACCCAGCAGGTAGCGGGAGGGCTCCATACACCGATGACCATCAGTGCTAAAACATCTGCCCTGCCTGGATAGCACCAGCCCGCCACGGGGCACACTGCCCGGGGATAGTGACCCGGGCTTGGGTTTAGCTCTGCTTTTAGCCCAGCCTGTGCTGGAGCTGAAAAGCATCGCTGCTGTGGTGCGGTGAAGTCAGGCAGGTTAATTTGCCTTTTACTTGGATGAAGGGAAGCTCCAGCGATCGAAACACATCACCGAGTGAGGCCCTTTGTATTGGGTGTTTGTTCTGCCCTGGGCAAATATTTAACCTACATCTTTAAGACAGCTAAAAAATCCCCCTAATGCCAGAAAAAATGTAACTCCTCCTACTCTCCCTTCGAGCAACCTGATAACCTGGTCTAGGAATGCCGGCGGGAGCACACCTGATACCTGAAACCTATTGTATGTTGGGATGCTCCCTGTAGAAAATTCCCACCAGAAGCATCAGACAGTGTGAGAACGTGTCCCCAGAGCACAGTTAATTATAAAGCAGCTCATTATTCTAATTTTTCCCCTTCTTGAGGAGGTGAGGGCATTTCTCGGCTTTGCTGAGGCATAGTTTGCCAAGTCGACATGAAATGCTTTGCAAAGCAGGAGCGAGCCCCCTGCATTCCTACGTTGCCATTTCACACAATGACAGGAGTTTTAATTAAGTCTTAGCATGCTCCTGAGAAATTTAATACTCATTTTAAAGCTCCCTAGTTGCATTAATTCAACCCCTAGGCTCTGATCCTTGTGATAGGGTTGTGTGGAACTGGGTGGAGAGCTGGAGCTGGGCAGGGGTGTTTCAAGGATCGCTGCCAAAATCCAACACCCTGGGATGCTGCTTTGGCTGCTGGTGGTGTCTCTGCAGCTCAGCACCTTGGCCAAGCCCCTTGAGCCAGTTAGGCTGGGTTTGGGCAGCCCAGGGCAGCCCAGAGCCTGTCCACAGCCAAGGATCTGGCCGCTCTGGCTGGGAGCTGCTGCATGCCTGGCTCAGCTCTGCCTGTGTCCCCCATGCAAATCTCCTCTATATCAAGCAAATGGCAAAAACAACACCTTTTTCAGCCTGCTGAATTCAGGTAGACAAAACCTCTGCTGTGCTGGCAGCCAGGGCAGTGCTATGTGAGGTGCAGCAGCCACTGGGTGAGTGACTCTTCTACCCTTCTGAACTTTTTATCTCGGCCTTCAGTGCACAGCATCTAACCAAACATCAGCCTCCTTCTCCCTTTTACCTACCTTTTATCTTTGTCATATTTTTCAGGTACAACTTGGGTTTGGCTTTAACACCTGTGCCTTGCCAGAGCAAAACAGTGCTGGACTCATTTTGTGCCTCCCTGGCTGCTGGGGAGTGAGGAGCTGCTCTGTGGGAGGACTGCAGCTCACCTCCTAAGTCATTAATGTTTCATGGCATTAACCAACACAGGCTCCTGCTTATAAAGCACTTCTTAGAAACAAGGCTAAGAATAAGCACGAGGTGTCCCAGCTGAGGCTAAACCCTCTCTGCTGGCTGGGGGATGCCCATGCTGGAGCAGATCCAGAGAGGGGGCAGCTTGACACCAAGTGAATTCCATCCAGGCCATTTCATCCAGCAAATAAAAATTCTGGCTGTACTGGAAGGATGGCTGCATGCCAGGAGGAGGTCCTGGTCCACTTGGTCTGTAAGGAGCCCACCAGCACTCCCCCAGCCAGTACTTACAGAGCATCTTTGGGACCCTCTGCTTGGGACCTTGGGTGCTTTCTGCAATTCTTTTTAACTAAAGAAATGTCTGATGATAGAAGCTGCAGGAGTAATTGGGATCTTTTAAGAATTTTACTACTTCTGGTGCTCATTTTCTCCTTGAAGCCAAGTCCCCACAATGCCACTGAGCCCATTACCCTGGCTGGGTGACACTGGTGACTTGGTGTGACAAGGCACAGGCAGAAAGGAGGGGAGCCATCTCTTTAAGAAACATATTCAGTTCCCAGCAAACCCATTTATTTTTAGTGCCCTCCAAAGTGTGCTTGTCTTTGGAGAAGAAATGAAGCAAAAGCAGTAATTTTGAGTCATTTAGGGAATAGAGTTTTGGGGCTGTAGTAAATGGCTGTGCTATGCTGGGGCAGGGGCTGGAGGAATGCAGGGCTCACTAACAACATCCTGCTGATTTAGGCATGGGCAGAGGTAAATCAGTGAGAGCCTCTGCAGGGAAGAGGGAAATATCCCTGTGGTCATAAAGCAAATGCAGCCATGCGAAGGAAAACACTGTGATGAGCGATGGGCTCAGCTGCATCCTGGCTGCACCGCGGGACAAAGGGATGAATATGCAAACGAGGTGGAGTTAAACAGTTTTCCTGCTAACCGGCTTTGACTGCTCGATATCCAGCTGCCTGCAGAACCCCACTGAGTCCATCCTGGCACGGGGACAGCACGCTGGCCCCTCGGCTCACTCCGTGCCACCCCTCGGTGCCCTGGGAATGCTCAGGGCTGGGACCACAGCACGGCACAGGGGGATGGAAACAGATCCTCCCGCGGATCACTGACACCCGCTGTGGATAATGGATATCCCAGCACTGCTCAGAGCCCCACGGCAGCGGGACATCAGCAGAGATCCTGCAGCACAGCCTGGGCCCAGCCCTGCCCAGATGTCCATCTGCATCCAGCCCCCATTTCCCTGGAGCCGTGGGGATGCTCCCGCTGCCTCCATTCACTGCTGGCTGATCTCTTCCCCACTTCTATCTACACTGAGCTGGAGCATTCCAGCCCACCCCATGCTATCACATCACCACTCACCAAGGAAAAAGGCTGAGGTCTTCCTAGTTTAACTTACTGGAGCATATTTCATAGTGATTTAATTATTATGGACCTAACTGAGACCAGATTTATTTTTAGTTTTTTTTAATTCTAAGGTGCAACTGAGATGGTGAAGAAAACTGCACTCAGTTCAGAGTCACCAAAGAGATCCATGAATCTACCTGCCAAAATTTTACAGGAAAAAACTGTTTTCTTGTTAATACAAAAGAAGATGCATAACTGCCACAGAAACTCATCCTGTTTCAAAACAAAAGCAAAATTTCTTGTTCCTGTGTTGGTGCTTCAGAGATTCTTTCTCTGTCCTCAGAGAATCTGTCCTCAAAGCAGGCTTTACACCCAGTAAGGCTCTTCTGCTTCCTGCCTGAATCAGGGGAAATTGTGGAAGACAAGCAAAGGAAACATTGAATTCCAGCCTCCTGCTTAGGTTTAGGGAAAAAGGAGCAGCACAGTGCTGTGCAAGACTATTTTAGAACAGAAAAGTTTTACATCTACGCCCAATGAATATTAAACAGCCACACGCTTCAGCTCTGCTGCCTGCGCCCGACGCCGCGTGAGCAGATTTAATTTCTCTTTATGGAGAGGAGACCCACACCCAGATTTTCAAGCATGTGCCTTAGAGGTGAACGGGATGTGAAGGGTGAACCCGAGTCTTCTCTGCCAGATCCCTTCAGCAATCACTCACAACTGGAAAAACAAGGAGACATTAAAGAAAAGCTGGCAGGGCAGGCAGGGTTTGTGCAGATTGACATGGAATAACTGCCATCTCCCTGGGAACTTCATGTAAACCTTCCTGGGCTTTCACATCAGATCCAAGAGAGGCGTCAGGTAAAACAGAAAGGATGAGATGGAGATGGAAATGGTATGCAAGGTGGGAGCAGGGCACAGCCAGGGCACTCAGCATCCCAGCTGAGGTGGGACCAGGGCTCAGGCATCTCTATTTATCAGCCCACCAGACAAAGTGTGCAGCTGAATTAACCCCCTAGGAAGCAACAGCAAAATAAACACAGAGCCTGTGTGCAAACACCCAGGGATGTTTCATGAACACAACTCCAATCCAAAGGCATTGTGCTGGTTTGCATCCTCAGCCTTTGATTTTGACACAGGCTCTGCCCTGCTTGCCCCCAGCCCCACCACTGCTCTCACCTGTGGAGCCATCCAGGCCAACCCTGGTCCTGAGCACGTTTTCTGGAAGCATCCTCCTCCACAGGCGAGTCTCCTGATGGTGTCCATGGGTCTGCAGAAGCTGCCCTCGAGGCTGTGGTGCTCACACTCCTCACCATGGGCAGGGATGCTCTCCACAGCCTGCATCCTGCTCCTCCTGCTGCTCCTCCAGCTCCAGCCCTGCACCGACAGTCCTGCCAGCACCCACAGGTTGTGCATGGCTCACCACAGCCTGGGAAGGGCTGCTGAGCTCTGGATATGGTCCAGATATCCAGGGGATAAGGGAACCCCTCCTCAAGCCCCTCTCAGACACCAGGAAGGGGCTGGGCTGGTCTATGCTGGCAGCAGCTCTCTGGGGTGGGATCCTTCACCGTGCCACGGGGCTGGCACACCAGCATTTAAAAATCGTCGTCTTTTCATCAGGGACTTTGTTGACTCTGTCCCAGCCTCAGGGGTCCCTGAGTGAAGCCCCCCTGCAGTTCTCCCCTTCCTGTGGAGCAGTGGATGCTGTTGTAAAGAGGGTCCCTAGCGGTGCCTGGCCCCAGAAGGGTCCCAGGGCTGCTGCAGAGACAGGGTGCAGGGACTCCCCAGGGATGCTCCACTCGCTCCAGCCTCCCCAGCAAGCCAAGGCAGAGGATGGCTTCCTGCACCCACTGTTGCCTTCACCACTGAATTTCTCAGCCCATCCCTTGTGGCTCTATCCCATCTGTGGCCAGAGACGGAGACAGCACCGTCCCCTCTGCTCCCATCTGCCAGTGCTTTAAGAACATGAGAGCTGATTAAAGTCCGTCCCCTCCTGAGCACCACTGGTCCCAGCAAATTGCTGACACCACGGATTTAGGGGCAGTGGCAGACAGGTGGACTTCCCTCTGTCCACAGACATCCAGTTTTAGATGGGTTTGGGGTTGCTTGGGTCACAAGAAAATTTCTGATTAACTGCAGAAAATGAACGTGTTAACTTGATTTCCTTTTTTCTATTGCCTGTTTAAAGGTTGGTTCAGGCAGGGCCTCTCCTTGCAGCCCTGCTCCTCCATTGCACAGTATGCAAGGATGGGACAGGACGGAGCTTCTGTGTGCCCACAGCACCCATTAACCCACAGCAACTGGAAGGCCCCTGTAGCACCAAAAAGTTTCCTGTTTCTCAAGGCAGGCCAGCTGGAAAACCCCATTTCCTTCCCATTAATCTCCACCTGCCAGCACTTTCTAGAAGGCAGTTAGTTAAGAACATTGAAACTGGGGAGATTTGCAAAATAAACAGCGATCGAACTCAAAGCCTTGGGTTCCTGCTCCGAGGGTGTCTGCCAAGACACACAGATCGTATCAGGCTAATTTACAAAAGGAAAACCGCCCTAATTAGTGCTCAGGAAAGCACTTTAATGAGAAGAGCATTAGTGCAAAAAGCAAGAGTGCCAAGAGGTCAAGCTGTTCCTAACGCCAGAAGAACAGGAAATGGGGCATGGCTGATCCCTGCCCACCCAAGCTGCAGCGCTATTTTCTCATTTTTTAGTCATATCTCGGGCTATTAGCGAGAAATTTAGAAAACCCAGAGCGTAATGCCCAGTGGCAGGGCAGAACCTCCTTCGGCAGCGGGCTGTGATCACCGCGATGCCGGGCCAGGGCTCCCTGCAGGCACCTGCAGCCCTTTTTGGGGCCGAGTGAGGTTTTTTGGGGTTTTCCCCGGGAAGGGAAGAGCTGAAGCCCTGTCGATGCCACAGCCGCCTCTCGCCGGAGGCTCCGACGGTGGCCAGTAACCATGGCAGCGGAGGGATTTGCACGTGATATTGGTATTTCTGCAGCACAAAAGAGCCTCTTATCTAGAATGAGTGACTGGTCTGGCTGGTCTTCATTCCTCTGGTTATTGCTAAGGCAGAGCATCATGGGGCAGCTCATGTGATGCTCACCGTGGGGCAAGTTCGGACCGTCCCCGTGATGCTCAGGCTGGGACACATCCAGCTCATCCCCGGGGAGAGCCGTGGGAGGCTCCAGGGTGCCCTGGATGCTCAGCCAGCCCCCACAGCAACCCCACTGCGGGAGGCACAGCCGGCCCTCCCCACCTCTGCTGGCAGATACAGCTGGGGAGGGAGCAGAGATGCTCCCGCTGAGCTCAGGTTTGCAAAAGGAGCATCTGCAAAAGGGGTGAAGCAATTTGGGTCACGCTGGTTGTCCCCAGGATGTCACAGCCCAGAGCTGGCAGGAGTGTTCTCTGGCATCCCCACAAACCCATTTATCTCACTTCTCCAGTTGTGTACATTTCTTCTCAGATTTCTTCCAGTTCATCCAAGAAAACAGTTTTGAGACTTTAACTGTTTGATTTCCAGCTCTTCTCATGCATCAAAGGACTTCCAAAAGCAGGGAAAACTGCGTGAAAGAAGATAGGTTTCTAGGCTTCAATTCTTGAGATGATCAAACCCAGCTCACTGATACTGCACAGATCTCCCTCAGGCATTCACCCTAGGGCATGAACCAAAGTTCATCCCAAGTTTCATCCCAAAACCAGAACAGGTAAACGAGAAAAGAATGAGAAAGGAAAAGGTCATTGAGCCTAAGCTCAGCCTAGGCTGCTGCTAGCAAGAGCTGTCATGAACATCCACAGGTTTGTGAACCTCTGTGAGGCCCCTTCCCAAAAGGTGGCCTGGCTGTTCTCAGGGTGTTAACTCCAGTGGGACCATTACTGCACTTAAAAAGAGCTGTGTGCTCAGAGCAGAGAAAAACAGACTTGTATTAGCTCCATTTTAGGGGAAGGTAAAAGGGATTCAGACAGATTTATATGGAAGTGTCACTCGAAGCAGAGCTACACAAAGGAAAAAAAAAATATATATATAGACAGAAAAAGTGGGTTACAGACTGTTCCCAGAACTAGGAGTGTGTCCTGCTGGTTAAGGTCTGCAGGATTCAAGGTTGAAGTGCTTAATTTTATTTCAAGCTTTCTAATTAAACACCATTTAACTGGGCTTTCCATTTATCCTGCAATTTCTTTCTGGACCTGAGTCTAATCCCCAAACCTGCTTATTTGCTTTTACTTTCGTTAGAACCTTATCAGTGATTAACCTGCAATTGCACTTAATCTTTTTAAAAGATTTCTCTGGCTATAAATACAGAGAGCTACCTGCCCTGTTTCTGTCCAGGGGAAAATAACTTCCTGCACTGTCAGATGTCTGTGGTGGGTTATATTATTCCTTCTGTCAGCTGATTTTTCTAATGGGAGACATTTGTCTTCTCTAATTTCCTACAGAACATTGAATCAGTATCAATTCTCTGAAAGACACAGACCACAAGGAATATGAATACAACTCCAGTATAACAAAAATAATTACATATATAAAAATATAAACAGTATATATAAAGCCTCTGGTAAAGATGCTACCGGTGACAGTGAGGCAAATCCTACCACATTCCTACAGCTCCAAAGACAAACTCTGCTTCTTCCTCCAGCACTTCTCTATTCCACTTATTTCACTAAAAAGCAGCAACAGCTAAAATATCACTGCAAGAAGACCTGGTTTCTATGGCAATAAGCAGCTGCCCGCCAAGATTCCCCAAGTGCTGCATTAATATTATGAGAGGATCTCATATCAGATCGACCCAAGACTTAAGGACGTCAAGAGGAATGAGCAAAAGCTAATAAGAGATGCAGTAAAGGTACATGGAGTGTTAACAAATCTATCAGGAACATTCCAAGGGCAGTGATGATGAGTGTCCTCTGCAAGATATTTATTGGAACCAATGCAAAGGAAGCCCATTGCAAATACAGCAAAACTGGTAAATGAATGGAATTTAAAAGTTCAACAGAAGAAAGCTAATCCATGGCAACCCCCAAAACAAGAAGCACTAAAGTCTCTGGCCTCTCTAAATAGTCCTGCAGAGCAAATAGACCTGAGCTCAACTCCCAGCCCAGCCTGCAAGCCTAGCCCTACCTTGACCTTAATTATTACCCGGAGAATAATCTCTCCAAAGAACTAAAGCCATAAACAGATCACAGAGAAGGATAATTTCAGATCTCCCCATGGTTCCAGAATTACCAGTTGTGTATCCATCACCAGCTCACACTGCATGTTGAAAACTAGGATTTCTTCAAGCAATCTTTGCTATTTAAGAAAGTTTTTTTCCCCCTCCTATTGGTGATTTAAGACAAATTACAATTCTACTACCAGTATTATGTGACCTCTGAGCCTCTCAATTATTTATTGGGAAATGTGAATTGCATGTGAGGATTTTCTGCCTCTCTCAGTGCATGAGTGAGCAAGAAGTTGGAAAACAGCTGGAATGTTGAAATAAATCCACAGCAAATGAATGGCAATCTACATGGTGTTTATTGTAGATACAGTGAATTATGAGAGCAATTATAGCCCACTATTTATTTAAATGCTCTTTCTAAAGAATATTAAATCATAGCAGCAAATCAAAGCCTCAATTTGATGTTTGCATGTTTCCTGGTTTGATTATATAAATATTTAAAGAATGCAAAAAACCCTCAACTTTGCACTCCCCACCAAAATCTTCTACCTGGCAGGAAACCACCTGCAAATGACTGAGGATCAGAAATATTCAGGGAGGTTTGGGTGAGTTCAGGCTCTCCCCTGCAATGTGATGGCTCCAGACCCTCCTGCAGTATAGTGGAGCTCATTAAATTTGTTTAAAAGAAAGCAAGACATAGTTAACTAATGCTAACATCTATTTTGGCTTTTTTTTTTCCTTTTTTTTTTTTCCCCCCCAGAAACCCATACATTTTGCAAGAGAAGGGGGCAAAAAAGCAAGAAAAGAAGATCCCAAAGGAGGTGAAGGTCAGCCCCAGACTGCTGATGGGAAGAGGGATCACCCAGGGGGTGACGCCAGCACTGCCACCCTTCACCAAGAGCCCGGCTGTGTCACAGCCAGACCTGTGGAACCTGCAGCACTGCTCACAGCATTTGCTGAACACCTGAGAAGCCCCTTGGCCATGGTGACAGGGCCCTGCAGCAAAACCTGCCCTTTTCCTCCAGAGGATGGAGAGTGGCTCCTCTCGATGGAGCCAGTGGTGCTGTGGAGACAGGGACAGCCCAAAACTTGGGGAGGAGCTGCAGAACCTCATCCAGCACTGCCTCATGCACTACTCATCACCTCCCAGCTCACCAGCAGCTTGCTCTGCTTGGTGCTGGCTTTGAGGAAGATGAGGAAGGACCTGGTGTGCTGGAAGAAGATGGGACACCTTGAGCCAGCAGCTGCGTGCTGGCTGCTGACCAGATGTTTCCCTTCCCCTCCAGCACCCGGTCCCAGCACGGCTGGGAGAGTGACTTCAAGACTCCAGTGATGAGCAGCACCAGAGTGGCTTCTCTCTCCATGGGAAACGTGGCCAAGAGCCGGTCTGAAGTGACTGAAAGGCTGGAAATTGCCTGCTGGAAATGTGGACATCCAGCAATGAGTGCAGGGGAGTACCTGCATGCTCGTGCATGCTTGTTGGCACGTTACAGGCTCTGAGCTGACTCTGAAACACTGTCTGGGAGAGGAGAGCACTTACTGCACTTCTCTTTCCCCTCCCAGCTGGGAAGCAACTCAGCTTCTCCCTTCCTGCTCTATCCCTCCCAGCTGTGGCAGCACAGAAAAATCCCAAGGCTGGAAAAGACCTCCAGGAACATCTCATCCAGGATTGTGCTTCTCTATCCTTGAAAGATGCTCATCAAACCTGTCCATAAGAACCCCCAGTAATGGAGAGTCCACCACCTTCCCAGGGTGGACAGCTGGCAGGAATTCTTCCCAGTGGCAAAGCCAAGGTTGTCTTGGCACCACGCAGGGACCCTCAAGCATCTTGCAGTCTAGGCACTTGGGGACAGAGCTTGGCATTCTCAGGACAGTTTAATTTGCTCCATGCTTGGCCTGTGAGCATAGCCCACATCCTTTTCAGATGAATCACTCCCCACTGCTGCTGTCAACCTTGAGTCCAACAGAGAAACCTTGTTGTTTTTTTTCCCTTGGTTGTTTCTAGCCAAGCAGTGACTCAGCTGTCAGAGGTGAATAACTCTTCATGCTTTGTCTGAGCACTCATTAACCATCCAGAGCCATAAAAAGCAGTTTTTCCATAGTTCTCCCTCCACAAGGCTGGATTTCAAAGCAAGGGGGCTGAGATTTAGTGGAAAATTCATAAAGGTGCTCAGTAGATCTGCGGAGCATAGAAACCTTGTATGATTCTGGGTCAGATGGCAGAGGCTTTTATCAGCAGTGCTTGAGAGTTTGGGCAAAAGAGAGAGGCAGATCCTACCCACGGCACATAGCAAAACCTACAGCCACTGCATGGAAATCATTAACAACAAAAATCTGCTAGCCCAGGCATTTGCCTGACTCCTACGCCTGCCCTGGGACCTGCTGCTGTTTCATTTCTCTTCTTTTTTTTCATCTTTCTCTGAAATCTCAGCAGCAAGGATTTCCTCTTCTTCTTTTGCTGTGGAAAACACACGAATGGTGACTGAATGATCAGAAGATTCTGAGGATATTTCTTCTCCTGGGCGGGTTTGTGCTTTGTGGGACATGGCAGGTGATCTCTGGTGCACTGGTGATTTTGGTGGGGTTGGGCTGACACTGGAAACCTGCAAGTAAAAAAAGAGGCAAAACCAACCTTAGCAGATCGTTGCCCACTACCCCTAACATGGCAAAGCTGGACAGGTGTTCTGTGGCTCCACCACAGGATCTCTGCCTTGGGATGTCAGCTTGATGCCAGAGATGCTCCCCGCAAGAGGAGCTGCTGGATTTCATCCTGCATGCCTTGAGAAACGCGGAGAGGGGATCACGACAGAGCTTTCTCTCATCTGCACTAACTCTTGTTTTGCTCCTGAAGCTTCTGGAGGGGCTGATCCTGGCCAAACCTGGCACCAGTGCTGCTGTGAGGGAGCAGTCCCAGACTGCCCTGTACTCCTTTAGAGAGGAACCTTAGAAGCCTCCCCCACGGATGTGCCATGCAGAGGGAAGTTAGCAGGGCCCTGCTCACCCATCAGTGGGGCTAGTTCCCATGCACCCTTCAGCAACTGGGCTTTTTCCACTCATTCAGAGCCCTCAGTGACACTGCTCTCTGCTGCTGTTAACTGGTTATGGATTAATGTTAAACACCACATTGTTTGAAGCCTCTCGTGCCTCTGAAGGACTGCAGCTATGCTTGGCTGGTGTTTACCCAGCCTCAAGGCCACCACACTCCCTATCAGCTCCTCTTTCCCCTCCCTCTGCACATCCAGATGTGATGTGTGCCTGGTTCCATGCTGACAATAGTAAAAAGGTCTGCATGGAGACAACATTTTCCTTACAAGTTTAGTCGAGACAGCTGGAAGAAAAAAAGGAAAAATAAAAAAAGTTCAGGGTGGTTTTCCTTTTCAGCTGCTCATGACAAAAAGCAAAGGGGAGGAAAAGAAGTGGCAGGATGGCATTGCCTGCTGTGGGGATCTCTGGTGAAACCTTTGAAATATCAACTGGGCTGTGCTGGGTGTCCCTGCCAGTGCACTGGTTAATTCTGAGTGGCTCTGTCTCTGCAGGAGAGAAGTGACATTCATCTGTCTGTAGCTCTAGCCTAGCTAGAAATTAGACTCAGGCTTAGCACAGGTAGGCAAAAATTTAATGTCTTTCCCTTTTGTACAGCAAAGCAAACCCCTGTGGGACGTTGGCATTCCCCCAAAGGCCTGTGCAAGATGTTGGCTCACCCCTTCACGCTTTGACAGACCCCAACATCCTGAGCTCAGTCCTTTAAGGCACCTCAAGCTCTCCATGCTGACCTGTGTCTCCCGCATCGCCTTCAGCTCCTTCAGCCTCCAGCGGAGCCGCCCCAGGGGCCCTTTGCCCCCCATCCTCCCCGTGGCAGCCAGGGCAGCCTTGAACAGCTTTGGGGTCTCAGCTTTCGGGGGGATGATCAATGCATCTCCGGGGCCTCCTTTCTCATCTTTGGGTTTGTTGTTGCTTTTCAGCATTTTCCTACAGCACGGAAAGGGAGAGGCGATGTCAGTCCGGGAACACGTGCTAAAAGCTGGATTTATAATGCAGAGAAACCGAGCGTCAAAAGGACAAGGGTCTTTATGTGTCTTACGGAGGACAGAATAACAAATCTAAGCGAAACGAAAACGAATCTTTGGACAGGTTTTTTTAAACGAAGGCACTTTGGCCATGCTCCACCCCCTTTGAGAGGCGAATTTTGGCAGCCGGAGCCTCCCGAGGCAGCGGCGAGGGCCGGGTGCCCTCTGCCGAGGGACCGCGGCTGCAGCCCCGAGCGGAGCCGGCTCCGGGAGCGGGGCAGCAGCAGCAGCAGGAGCTTCCCCAGGGCTTCACACACAGAGAAAAATCCCCGGAGATTGCGAAGCCCGGGCTCTGCTGTTTATAAACCCCCGCAGGTTAGAAAGCAGCAGCCCAGCACGCACTTGGCTTTCTTGCGCAGCAGCTTCTGAGACTCCGGGTAATGCACCAAAATCTCGTTCAAGTCCTTCTTCTCCAAAATAAAAAGGTTGGCGAAGCCGTGGGCCACGACGTTTGCTGTCCGGCGATTTCCCCCTCCTGCTGCCAGCAAGCTGGGAGAGAATACAAGACATCAACACCTCTGTTCACAGGCTCGGAACGCCAAATCTCCTTCACACGTTTCCACCTCTCCTTCAGGGGACTCGGAGTTTAATTTTCTCTCCTGATAGAATTTATCATGCACAATTTTTAAAGGGTGATAAAGGGAAACGCTGCATGGAGTACTATATAAAAAATTGCTTGTGGGTTTTTAGGGTTAAATATTGTGTTTTACACCAGTCTAGTGTCTGCTGGGCTGTGGGGAGGCAGCAGTATTGCTGTGTTACACTGGTACAGGGCTTTTCATTCCCATGACAGGGGTGGATTAACGGCTGGGAGACTGTATTTGTGAAACACCTTTTCTGATCAGTTTTCCCATTTCTCCATCCATATTTACCATCACCAGCTCCCCGGGCAGAAGACAACATGATGACAAAAACAGCAGAAAAGCCGTAATTTTTTGTCTCAGCCACAAAGATTAATTGGGATGCTGCTGATCCTTCCACTTCCCACGCTCCTCACCCAAAGCCCACAAGCTGTATTTCCCCAACTCCCTGAAATGCTTCACTCACCTGATTTCCCCAAAGACAGATCCAGCTTTCAGAGTCACCAGCACGGATTTGCCGTCGGGTCCCCCCAGCACCTGCACTTGTCCTGCCTGGATGATGTACATCTCACGGCCTATTTCTCCCTGCAGGGAAGGGGGGAGCTGCCTGGGATGCCCAGAAACAGGGAGACCTCATGGATGCCCTAAGCAGCATCTTGCTGGAAATCCCCATGACCATGCTGCCCTCTCCAAGCTCCCTAAATGTCCTGATGGTGCTCGCTCCTCAGCATTCCCATCTCAGCCTCCCAAAGACTCCAACCAGCTTTCCCCTGCTGTTCAGAGCTGCAGCAGAAAGGGTCAGTTTTGTACAAGAGCAGCTGCAGCCGAGGATGCTTTTGCTCCAAATTCCCTCCCAGGACGATGGCACAGGCCTGGCTTTCCCTAGGCCTGCACAGCCTGGCTGTGACTCCCAAGCGTCTCGTTACCTTCTTGCACACGTAGTCATTGGGCAGGAAGACCACTGATCTGAGCCGCTTCAGCATGTCAAAGATCATCTGTCTGTCACAGCCCTGAGCCCAAACAGAGCCAGAACATGCCAGCGTTAGTCTGTGCTGGTGTGGCAGGCTGTGCCAGCCAGGGCCTGTGCTGCAGAGGGTACCTGGAAAAGGGCCACTTTGCTCACGATGTTGTAGTTCACGTCAATGGCGATGTCCAGCCTCATCTTGTCTGGCAGCTGCACCAGCAGCTCCGACTCATCTGTGAGACAAAGCAGAAAAGTGGCTGCTTCCAACACTTGATCAGAGAGTGTGTCCTTCATGTGGCAGTGGGGAGGTGGCCCACATTGTGGTGGCAGAGGGCAGGAGCCAGCTCACACAGAAGGGTCTCCTCCAGCCTCTGTCCACCCAGCAACCTGCAGGTCTAAATCTGAAATATGATGGAAAATCACCCTTTGCATTATCCCTGCCCTGATGGCTCTCAGAAACAGACCACCAAGCCCAAGTCAGCATTTTTCTTGTCCACAAGGGCTGACACAAGGTTCTGGTCCTGCCTGATAACTTACTGGTAGGGTGAGCTGGTGGCTTTGCTGCTGGACACACTCTGGCCAGTGATGGACAGGCACTGTCCTCTCTGCAGGGCACGTGGGACACTGGACTCAGTGTGCTGTGAGTGATGCCAAGTCACCAAAGTGCTGTGACCCAGTGGCAGTCTGTAAACTCTGTAGGTGGGCAAGCAAGCCCCTATACTGAAGAGTAAAATAATCCACCCTCCACCCCCAAACTGTAGTGCTATTTGACATTTCAGCTCTGCAGAGCAACCACAGTAAAACATGAGCTTGGGGTGGTTGGATCTCACCTAGCATGCCTTGGGAGTGCCACGTGTACTCGTACCACGTCTTCACCCGGTTCTGAACAGTTCTGGGGATCTTGTAGAAGTTCATGTATTTAATGGTGCTGTCCATGCAGCTCCTATAGTAAGTTTGCCCTGCAGTGGCAGCACCAACCACGTCTCTCATCTAAATGGAAGAGGTGGAGGAGAACTTTAAGTTGCTGTCACTTATCCATCAGCAGGTTAAGCATGTAAGCCAAGCCCCAACAGCATCTGCCAAATCCTTTTTGGCTTGCACCAATGCTGAGCAGGTCTTCCCATGGGGGAAACAAACCCTGAGAAGCAAACCTGTGCATCAAACCCACCAAAACCACCCTCACCTGAGGCTGTAAATCCCCCCTATCCCAACTCACCTGCCCTATCATGACGGAGAAAGCAAAGACTCCTGTGAAGTAGTTCAGCAGCTGGAAGACGATCTCAAACAGTGTCTTGGGGTCTGGCAGGCCCCCGATGGTGATGAGGGTTTTCACTGCCCAGTAGTAACAGCGGATGTAGCTGGGAGGAGAAGAGGAGGCAGCTCTGAAGGCATTTCTGTTTTGAGCTCACAGCCTCTGACCATGGCAAGCCAGAGCTTGCTGAGACTTATTATGGATGACAAAGAGAAAAACTGAAGGGCTTCAGACTCCCCACCACACCTGCAGGTGCTTCTGGAGATGCTACAGGAGCAGGGGAACCAATGGTCCCTCCAGGAACCTCCACTTGGGAGGCTCAGCTGCTCTGGTTACTCCTGTTTTCTGCTCCTCACAGCTCTGCCATAAATCAGCAATATATTTTCAGCAACTTTTACACTTTTAGAAATCATCAGGGGGAAAAAATGTGTTTGTGGGCAAATTGTTGGCATGGCACTTAGGAGAAGCCAAGTGAATTCCTGATGCCCTGGTCTTGGGCATTCCCTTGGGAGTTTTGTTTCCACCTGAAGATGGACACAGATTTGTCTATGATACAAAATAACTCTCTAGCAGCAACATTAGCACAGATGTGGGCATTCAGCTTGTGAGCCAAGGACTCTGCCTGTAGCATCAATCAGCACAGGGGACATTTAACCATGTTGCCATGGTGAGGGGAAGGGCTGGCCACTGTCCCCATCTCACAGCCTGGCTGGTCTGAGGGGCCTGATCCCAATCTGGCAACAGTCAACACAGATAGAAACAGGATTCATTCTTCAATCCTGGCTGGCCAGGGAGCATTCCTCTGCTTCCCAGCACCAGGATCCCATTTTTTCAGCCACTTCAAGCTGCCACTGCTTTCCACCTCTGCCCTCGCAGCTCTGTGTATTACTGCACATCCCATCCCTCCCATCCTTGTCATTCTCCCTGGTTCTACATCTTCTCCTGGCACTCCCAGCCCTTTGCTTCAGGGGTTTTTATAAATCCATCTGTATCCCAACACCTCCCTTATTGCTCCAGCTCATCACAGCAGGCTGTGCTGTGTGACACCCCCAGCCCTGGCTTGTACCTGTTTCCTTCCCCATCATAGACCCAGGTGGTGGAACCCAGTCCTTCATAGGCTGAGGCCCAGTAGTAGAGGCAGGAGTTCACGTGCAGGCTGTACAGTAAGTAGGCAGTGGTCCGAATCACCCTGCAGAAAAACCCAGGAGAGAGCAGGAAGGGAGAGGATGTCTGCTGGAATCAGTAGGAGCCTTGAAGTGGTGACCATACAGGTCCTGCCAATGCAGGAATCACAGAGCACCCCAATCCTGCTGCTGCCTCCTGCAGCCCTGCAGCTGCAGAAGTGCCAGAAAAAGCAGTTTATCTGCTGATGGCTCTCCTTCACTGCCAGCACCCCCGTCCCCATGGGCTGGAGAGAGGTGATCCTACTCATGCAGGCTTTGGGACCCTGATGTCCTACCACATCAGCCAAAGTTTGTGTCAGCCAGCCCAGGCACAGCAGGGAAATAAATCAGGGACCCAGAACAAGTGCAGAATGAACAGAACCTTCCTCCCCAGTGGCAAACAGCAATTCCATGCTCCCTCCTTCCCCCCATGCCCCTCACCTGTAGATGTAAGCCTTGGTCAGGATGGCCTCCAGGCGGTTGTTGAACTCAAAGAAGGCCATGTACTGGGAGGAGAAAGAGAGCTGCATGTTCCTGGTCACCTCCCCATAAAACCCCTCTGTCCCTCATTTCCCTCCCACAGCCCCCCTGCAGCATGGACTGCCACAGACAGATTTGTCTCCATCCACAAGAACCCTTCTAGTCAAATGTGAGTAGTTAGGATTGAAATGAAGTGTTTGACCAACAGCCCTGCAAAGCCTTTGGGACAGAACTTCCCTCCACTTTATAATCTTCCTGTCATCATGGATGAGTGTGACAAGCCATAGCTCACCCCAGCCAGCACAGGTCTCCTCCAAGTCCCCTGCAGCTGCTGCTCTGCCTGCTTCTGTAAGCCCTGACTCACCTTCAGACAGCGAGGGAAGCGCAGCAGGGGGTTGACACCCACTTTGAAGTAGAGGAAATCCAGGGGCAGGAGGCACAGCACGTCCATCTGAAATCCACACAGGGAGAAACCTCTGTGGGGACCTGCAGGAGCACTGGGGTGGGGCTGCAACCCACAGGGCAGATTAAAGATTCAGATGAATGAAGAAAGTTTTGACAAACCTTGAAGCGTTGTGATCGCAGGTAGTTCTCTTTCATGGCCTTTTTGTCAGTCTGGAGTGGAACAGGAAGGAGAGAGAGGAATATTGATTATTGCTTAGAGAAAGGGAAGCTGGGGCAAACATGGTCATGCCTGGCTTTCCTCCTCTGCACCACAACAGGGAAGATGCTCCCTTTGTGCCTGGAAAGGGGAGAAGAGCGAGCAGAGAAGTCCTGGCTGCATGCCATCTTCCCATCCTACCTTGGGACATCCTGTGCTAATTTTGCATCCCAGGAAAAGCACGTCACAGTGCCAGCACCACAAAAATCAGCATTTGCAGGGGAAACTGCCTGTCTGAGCATCTGCACAATCATGGGGAGGCTGTACCCTCAAGGTGTGATTTTTCACAGTTTGTTTAATTGAATATGGAAATGAAATCAAGGGCTTCCCTTATCTCAGGCATGTGATCTGTGTGTTCAGATTGTAATTGCTGATGCATCCTGCCTGGCGTGCTCCTGAAAATTAACCCCAGAGTTTGTTACGCCCATGCCCAAGGTTGGCACCACAGGGCTGTGCCAGGGCCAGTCAATGAGCACCTCACCACGGGCAGAACCACCCCCTGGAGCAGGCATCCCTACCCAGGAGCAGGAACCAGAGGCCACACAGTTCCTGGATAGGATAGCACTGATTTTGTAGGAAAAAATGGTGTGTTTGGCAGACAAAAAGGCTGCTGGCTTATCCAGTCCGTGTCAGGAGAGATGCTCGTGGTCTCTGAGAGGGGACAGAGCCCTGATGGCCATGGCCATGGTGAGAGAGCCCGGAGAGCTCGGTTCAGAGCCCAGCAGCACCCGTGTCCCTCAGGGGGATGGGAGGTCCCCACGGCTGGTCCCCAGGTGTGGGATGCAGTGCCCTGCACTCACGATGATGTCTCCCCCCTGCACGAACTGCAGCCGGGTCTGAAAGATGAGGATGTCCAGCAGATAAATGAGGTCACAGAGGTAGTCCACCAGCAGCCAGTAGTGGATGTTTGCTGGAGTCTGGTAGGGGAAAGCCCAGCGGACGGGGATCAACCAGCAGTTCCAGTTCCAGGCCATGACAACGAAGAACAGCCACAGCACGTACATCAGATCTGCACACAGGGAACAACACCATGACCAGCTGGGCAGACATCCCTCCTCTGTGTGAATCTCCTGCGTCTTCTATCCCCTTCTGTGAATCGTCTATCCCCTGACCTGCCCTCAGCACAACAGGAAAACCTGCAGGAAGTCTCTTGGTGACAGTGTTTAACTGCAGCTGGGCTCTAGCACAGAGTGAGCACCCCTGGTCACAGAACACACCATGCTTCATCAGAAAGCTTCTTCTAACTCTGCTCATTTAGCTATATTTGCTTTTGTTCTGCTCCCACAACTCCAACTTCCCTGTTTTTCCCTTCCAGCCATGCTGGACTGGTGGCTGGATGCCTGAGCCCAGAAGCTTCCAAAGGACTGAGGAATATGAGAGACTAAAGAAAGAGCTGACCTTCTGTGGGGTGGCCACAAGGCAGTGGAATCTTCTTTTGTGATTTTAATTTTTTTTTGGGGGGGTGTCCATGCCACAGGGAAAGCAGAATGCCCAGTCATGCTCCTGACACCCTCAGCTGGAAGTATTTAGGAAAGCCTGTGCCTTGCAGAGGAATTTAAAATTCTGTGCTTTAGTGAAAACTAAGTTGATTCTTGCTTAGTTCTCCCCTCTTTATACCTCCTCACCCTCTCGCCCCAGTCCCACCAGCTTGCCCCCAGCCCAGGCACGAGGCTGTGCTCCATCACTCACTGGTCAGGGGGTCGATGCTGCTGGGGAACTGGTAGCTCTTCAGGCGGTTCAGCCAGGGCTGGTGCTTGAATGTGCAGCACAGCATCTCACAGTAGTGGTCATCCCCCGAGGGTTTGTCCCCCTCCAGCTCTCCTCCTGGGGCAGGCACCGGTGCTGCTGCAGGTGCTGGCTTGGTGGGAGCTGGGAGAGGCCACACAGTTATTTCAAAGGGCAGAAAAATCTTCTTTCTTCAGCTTTTTTTAAGGTCTTTAAACTGTTAATAAAACAGCTGCCTCCCAGAAAACACAGCGTGGACAGGGACCCAGCAGGGAAACACTCCCAGCCCCACCTGAACTCACATGCCACAGGGCTCTCGTCATCCGAGGTGACATCGGGGTCAATCAGCTTCTCCTTCACCTTCTCTGTCCTCTCTTTGAAGAGCCTCACCAGCTCCTGCAGCCGAGTGTTGATGACGGCGCTGCTCAGGCTCGTGGCCGAGCCGATGCGCTGGGGCAGGCTGTGGGGACACCAGCGGGCATTTCATGAAGGTAGGAAAGCCCCAGGGCAGGTTCAGGGGGTCATGGAAACCTGGAGTGCTTTGGGTTAGAAGGGACCTTAAGGGTGATCTCTTTCTGCCATGGGCAGGGACACCTTCCACTAGAGCAGGTTGTTCCAAGCCCCATCCAGCCTGGCCTTGAACCTGTTCTTTAACCTACAGCATCTGAATTAGGATTGACCTGTGTTTATTTGGGTATTGTGCAGTGAGAAGAACACCACGTGGCATGGCTCCCTCTCCCTTTGGTATCCCAGCACTTCTGGGATCTTTGCTATTTCCAGCCCAGCCCCAGGGTGTGACCCCCTGGCTGATCCCGAACCCCCGGGCCCATTACACACCTTTCCCTCTGCTCCTCATCCCAGCCCAGCACTGGCCTGGGGGATTGGCTCACCAGCCCCTTGTCCAGACCATCCTCTGGGACCAGTTGCTTCCTCCTGCAGACACAAACACAGCGAGTGAGAATCAGCTTGGCTCCTCTCCCTCCTCCCCCTCCTCCTCCTGCCAGGTGGGACCAATTTTCTCTTCCCTCTTCCCCTACTAGGGTCAGTTTCCCCTAATTTCTGACATTTCCTGGAGTAGATGGGAGTGACCCCCCTGTTCCTTTCCTGCTAGAGCCCTGTTTCTCCCTGACCACCAACAAGCCCTTGGCTCCATGGACATGCAGCCACCTGGCCCATTTTGCAGCCCAGTTTGGGTACCTGGCAAGATGCACGAAGGGCAGGTATCATCCTGTGCTTGCCCCCAGTGCCACAGCTTCACATCTCTGCACTTCAAGAGGCAGGTGAGGAAACTGCAGTGCCAGCAATAGCTAGAAGCTGTGTTCTAACATAGCTGGGGTTCCCTTTGGCACAGACGGGTTTCTCAGGTGACTTCCTTACACATGGGCAAGAAAGGTGTTGGAAGGGAAGCAGAATATGAAGATAACAGTCCCAGCAAAAATCTAGACCTGTTTGCAAACCTGCAGCCAAGTCCAGAACTTTAGCTGTGATGAAGAAGTTGTCTCCTGCCACCACAGCTCCCACAGATCCCACTGGCCATGGCACAAAATGTCTCGGTGCTGTGTGCGGAGCAGGAGAAAGCAGGATGCTGAGGGAGGTCATCCCGCCATCACAGATCTCCCAAAGAAAGCCAAATGCTGTGAACCCACCACCTTCAGCCTTGCTGGCTCTCAGGTGTGTCCTGCTGGGAGGTGGAGCAGGTGAACAAGACCGATGAACCTTCCTTTCCCAAGTGCCCAGTGCAGGGGTGCAGGAAAACCACAACCCCCCGCTTTTAAAGTACTCTCCAATGAGGATGGAGGGGTTCCCAAAACACCAGTTTGGAGAAATAGTCGTGCCAAGGATGTGGTTGGGACAACATCCATTGTATCTCAGCAGTCTCCAGCTGCCCTTCCCCTGCCTCTGTGCCCTCAGGGCACCATGCTGCCCCACTGGGCTGTCCTGCACTGACGGCCCCTTGCTCTGTAAGGGGGCCCTGCAGCCCCCTCCAGGGAGCAGCCAGATGGGATGGAAGGCCCTGTCCCAGCCTAAACCTTGCTCTGGTTTTGGTGCTCTCAGAATGCTGCAGCCAGAGGCCACAGGCACTAGAACACGTGGGATGCACAGGGTCCCTGCCCATATGGCATCAGCCAGGGTATCCTGGGTATCTGCAGGAGCTTGTTTCCAGGCTCCAGTTAGGTGTGTGGCTCATTTGCAATGAGTCTTTTATGACTCTCTCTAAACCATGTACACTCAAATCCTTCACAGAGCCATGAAGGAAATAAGACTGTGGCCAGTAGAAGGGATTTAGAGATAACTGGGTGACTGCTCAATGCAGAGTTATGTCTCCTTCCTCTGGAAACACCAGCAGGACATGAGCATTTTCCTTCTGGTTCACAATAATTAATTTTTATTTATTTATGCAGGAGAGCAGGAGTTCCTTGCTTTTAAAAGTACCCAGTGTTGTTTTGAGACACTCCCTGGACACCCAGCAGAAGGGTTTATATGCTCACACGTGTAACTGCAGCTATGTTTAATGCTCTCAAGTATTTTCACTGCAGGTATTTTACATGAAGCCTTGGGCTCTGCTGTCCCAGTTTAAATAGCTGTTTGACAGACTGGATTGTGGACATTTTTGCCATTTTACTTGCTCCTCCAGGAGCTTGTTTACTAAGAGATCCAAACTATTAAGTGAGAATGACTACAGCACCTGGTTTTCAGCACAGAAAAGTCCCACTTTAGCTTTAATTTTGAATCCTCTGCAAGAGTGAGCCTCAAAAAAACCTAGTGCCACAACAGAAAATATACATCAGCTTTCTCCAGCCTAAATTTTAAAGCTCAGTTTTAATCCTCCCTCTCTCTAAGCAAAGAATCACTGAATGATCTGGGTTGGAAGGGACCTTAAAAGACCAGCTTTAGTCCAGTTCCCTGCTATGGGCAGGGACACCTTCCAACTAGACCAGGTAGCTCCAAGCCCCATCCAACCTGGCCTTGAACACTTTGAGGGATGGGGCTTCCACCACTCCTCTGAAAGCACGAACCCAGGGGGGACATGCTGCAAACCCTCGCAGCAAAAAATACAAGAAGAACACTGTTTATTTTCAAGATGAAGGCACATATGCCCTCTGTGCTCTGAACTTGGCGACAGAGACAGGTGGACAGCAGACAAATGTCCAGATCTGCTGGGAAGGAGTGTCTCCACGTGGCTGTATCAATGTTCCTGTCCTGGCACCCTCGGGGGGAGCCGGGGACCGCGCCTGGGCAGAGCCGTACCTGGGGGATGCTGCGCCGGGCACCGCCAGCAGGTTGGGAGCTCCGGCAGCAGGCACCGGTCCATGGGTACCATGGATCTCCACAGCATGGCCTGGGCTGTCCACATCCTTGATCTCCACGGTGGGGTAATTTCCTGCTCCGTGGGGAAGGACAACAATCGCAGGTGAGGGGGGCACAGGGCTCCACCTGCAGCCAGGACAGCTCCCCAGACCCCGTCACTGCCACAGAGCTGCCCCAGGCCCTGCAGCGTGTGGGAAGGGCTCTCCTTCTCCCTCCATTCCTTTCTTGCCTGGCTCTCCTTTCTCCTAAGCATTTGGAGCACTTCTTTATCTTTTTTTATTTTTTTTTTTCCCAGTTTCTAGCACTCTAAGAACTGCCATCTGCCCCCCTTCTGCTTGCCCAGCTTGCAGTGATTGCAGCTACTCCATCTGAGCTTTGGGTTCCCGTGGTTTGGAAAACGATGGAGATGAGGATTCCCAGCTGGAACCAAGCAGGAACCCAGGATTTCCAGGAGCAAACCTGCCTCCCAGGGTGTAGAGATTCTCCTGGTTCTTCTGAACGTAAACACATGGATTGTGACAGCACCAAACCACCACCAGTATTTGCTTTTCATGCAGAATAAGGCACTATTTAAATAAGCATTTATGGCTTCTTTCTTCTGAAAGTACTTACTACTGTAAGTGCTTCCTTCCACAGGCAAGGTTAGAAGCAGGAAGGTTGGATATTTATAGTGGGTAAAGAAAGATGCCAGTTGTCCAAAGGAGAAATGGCACTGGGGGCTACCTTGGCTGACCCCACAGTTGCTCAGCTGTGAAGTGTGATGTCTTTTCTTAGCTATTTAACAAAATACAATGAATTCCTGCAGGATTTCTTCTGTGGGAGGTTTTCACACATCTGAAAGACCCCATGCACCTCCTCCTGCTTCACACTGGTGGGAAGCTAGTGGATCGGAGAGTGACTTGATTAAATGCCTGAGAAAAGGCCTGTTTGGGTTGCAAAGTTAAAATGTTGTTGCATGTAAGGAAAAGCAGCAGAATTTGGCTTGCTGGTTAAAAACAAAGCAAAGCAAAGCTGCAGACAAGGCAGAAAGCCATGAACAGCAAACCTCCACCTTCCTCTCCCCTTAGTATGAGCAGGTTGCGCAAGTGCTGCGGAGAAAACTGTGCGGTGATATTGCACCCTCTGCCTGCAGGTCCTTCAGGAGAGCTTTTCTCAGCAGCTCTAAACGCACAGCATTTGCAAACACTCTCTAGGCTCAGCTAAAAAGGCACATAGTGATGAGGCAGAAGCAGACAAACACTTGTATTTTGTTCCCCAGCCTCTGTGCCGCAACACGAAGCGCGCTTTATTTTTTTTAATTCTTTCCCGCACCAGGAAGCAACAAAAAAAGCAACTACTCCAGGAATGCCCCCCACCCTGCACCCCTCTAACCACACAAGGTCAAAGCCAACACCTCTAATACCTAGTGGGGATTGCTCCTCAGTGCAAAAATTGGGGTTGACAAGTCCAGCCTTTGGCTTGCTGGCGGCAGGGCCGGGGGCGCGGGCGGCGGCGCTGGCTCGGTAGCTGGGGACATTGGGGAGCTGCTCTAGAGCCCCACGGCCGGGAGGGGAGCGGTCCCTGCCAGCCACAGCCTGGGCATGCACCAGCCGGTCTAGCTCGACGTCCCGGGCCTGCCTGGCCATGCTGCTAGGAGCCTGCTAGGTGCTTCAAGCAAAGGACAAGGCATCTGAAGCTGCAATAAAACACAGAGTGGTTTGAGACGGGAGGGTTGTGTCGCGGCACAAACGCGGGGCTTTGGGGCTGCCTGCTGCTCACAGGGGTTGGTAGCACACGGCTGCAGTGGTGGGCATCCTAACACGTGTTTGTCATGGATTCGTGGAAGGTTAAGGGTTAGAAAGGACTTCAAAGATTGTGTCCCATGAACAGGGACATCTCCCACTACTCCAGGTTGCTCAAGGCCTTATCCAGCCTGGCTTTGGGCGCTTCCAGGGTTGGGGCATCCACAACCTCCCTGGGAAACATGTTCCAGTATCTCACCACCCTCACTGTGAAGAATTTCTTCCGAATAATCTCACCTAAATTCCCCCTCTTTCAGTTTGTACCCATTACTCCTTGTCCTATCACTGCAGTTCCTGACAAATCAGCATTTTCTAGCATCATTGCCCCTCTGCAAGGGCTGCATGCAGAGAATCTCAGGGGTGAGACCAAGCCATTCCCTGTGCAACTTCCTGATGTCAGTGGAGTTCTGCCAGGATGTGCCTTTGCTCAGTCAGACTGCAATGGGAACTCACTTCATTACCAATCGCTGTTTCCTAAAACGTTATATTAAAATGTGTTTTATGCCATTGGTTATTTCCCAAATGGAGAAAAGTGGTAGAGAAAATACTTTTTATCCATTCACATTCTCCAGCTGAAGGAGAAGCCCTTATTTCACATCATTGCTTAAACAACAGCATTGTACATTCAGAGCTAGCTCCAGCCAATGCCAATATTACCATTGTGCTGTGCCCACAGGATGTTTTACCCCAGTGGAAAGCCCTGACTGCCCCTGCAGGCCCACGCTGCAGAGAAGTCACTGCCTGCTCCCTGACAGGAAAGGAGAAGCTCGATTCTCCCCCCACCAGGCACTGCTTCACCTCATCCCTGTTTGGCATCATACTGCTACAGGTTGTACCTTCAGCATCGGTTTCAGCAGCTTCAGCTGTCTCCTCTTCCACCTTCAAAATACAAAAAAAAAAAAGCAATTTTAAGGAGAAAAAGCCCATTCTGTCAGTAAAAGAGCAGACTTTGCAGCTTGACTGGATGCCCCATATCCCTCCTACTCGCCAGACTCTCAGCTTGTTGTTCAGTGCCCATTTGTAGGGTGAAATGAGGCCTCCCTGCATCTACAGCTACTTCTGCTGCCCCAGCTTCAGGGATGGGGATATCTTGAGGGGAAACATGTGCAGTGCCCAGCCCAGTCTGCTCCTCCAGGGCACTGCATCCCCTCGAGAAGCTCTGAGCCCCCAGCACTTGCAGGGCAGCAAGAGCTCATTGCAGACCGCAGCCCAAGCAGGGCACCACGCCGTACCTGCACAAGAGCACCTTGGAGATTACTTATCTCAACTTCTTCCAGCTGCTCAACCCTGAGGGCCTCCTCAGCAAGACAGGCTTCATCCACAGCCTTATCAGCAGGGAGACAAGGCGGCTGCAGCAGGGGTCTGCAAGGGAGAGAAAAAAATACTGCCTGGGCAACCAGGTGAGAAGCACATAAACAAAACAGGGCATGGCATGTGCATAAGCAAAAATTGCAGAGGCAGAAAGATCCAGGCAGAATGTTTCTCCTCCTGTGCATAATAATTTCTCATATAATTAAAATGGGCCAAATAAAAAGCGGAAAGCTAATTTCCAGGCAAGGCTTTCCCACAAGCACTATTCAAATCCCACGTTTGCTTGTGCAAGACACCACCAGGACACATCATTCTCATTTTCCTTCAGCAGCAAGCACAGACTTCAGCTCCACCATTCTGACAAAGGGGCTCTCAAGATTGATTTTATTGCCTTAATATAACTTCATAACTGAAATAAAAGCACCTCAATTGTTGCTCTGTGCATTTATCTCTTGATTTGATATTTCCTGGCAAGAAATGAAAAGCAGGGATTTGGAATAATGAGAATAATTTTAAGACAGCTAAATGCATTAAAATATTTGTTTTGTTATTTTTAATATTTTTTCCCCCTTAATATTTTAAATTATGCTCCTTTCAAATGTGATCACAAATCTTTCCATCCTAAACTAAAAAACCTGTTGGTCTCTCTCTCTTTTCCCAATAAATAAACACATTGAAGGATGGAGTAGCATCTTATTCCCCCCACGACTGAAGCTCATGTTTCTATAGGGAAGCTCCAGGAATAGATTTTGATGAAATACAAACATATGGGTTTGACACTGGGTAATCATGTGTTTTCAGCTTCTTCCTGAAAATCTAGCTACTTTAGGGGAATTAACACAGAATAATATTGTAGTGCTAGGTAATAAATCCCTAAATATTTATCTCATGTGAAATCAGAGCAAACTACTAATCTGAGCAGAAAGATGTCACCCAATACCATCTAGACCAAAGTCACCACCTCCCACAGCTGACAAAAACTCGGCTATTTCCTACAACAGGAAAAAATGTAAAATTGTACCTACTTGTATGAAGCAGCGTCTGCAGACACAACACATAATCCTGTCTTTCCATTCAGCTCTGGAACACCCAAACCGATGCCGAGTGCCCTGAATTAATGGGCACGGTGTAAACAGCAGGGCCCATCTCCCGAGGCTGGCTGCTCCCGACCCCGGCGAGCCCCAGGAGGAGCCACGGTTGCCACGGAGCCAGCCCGTGTCACCAGGGGCCACTCGCCTGTCCCCAGGGGCCGCGTCAGCATCAAGCCCCGGGCTGAGCCGGATCCCTCCCGCACCCCATCCCTCGGCAGGCAGGCAGCTCGGCTCTGCCGGGGCTCTGTCAGCCTCTCCAGCTGGTGAACGCAATTGAGACAAAAGCTGCAATCACGCTCATTTCCAACAAAGCCATAAAGGCAAAGGGAGCCACTCACTCTGCACTCTCTTCCTGCTCCTCGTCTTTCTTATCCTCTTCTTTCCTCTTTTCCTCTTTCTTCTCCTTCTCTTTTTTCTTCTCCTTTTCTTTCTTCTTCTTCTCTTCCTTCTTCCTCTTTTCCTCTTTCTTCCTCTTCTCTTTCTCTTTCTTCCTGTCCTCCTCTTTCTTCCTGTCCTCCTCTTTCTTCCTCTCCTCCTCTATTTTCCTTTTCTCCTCCTCTTTCTTCCTCTCCTCTTCCTCTTTTTTACTCTCCTCCTCCTCCTTCTTCCTCTCCTCCTCCTCCTTTTTCTTGCCCTCTTCCTCCTTTTTTCTGTCCTCCTCCTCTTTCTTCCTCTCCTCTTCCTCCTTTTTCCTGTCCTCTTCCTCCTCTTGCTTCCTCTCCCCTTCCTCCCTCTCCTTCTCCTCCTCTTTCTTCCTTTCCTCCTCCTCTTGCTTCCTCTCCTCTTCCTTCTTCTTCCTCTCCTCTTCCTCCTCATTTTTCTTGCCCTCTTCCTCTTTTTTACTGTCCTCCTCCTCCTCCATCTTCCTCTCCTCTTCCTCCTTTTTCCTGTCTTCCTCCTTTTTCCTGTCTTCCTCCTCTTGCTTCATCTCTTCTTCTTCTTTCTTCCTCTTGTCTTCCTCCTCTTTCTTCCTCTCTTCCTCCTCCTCTTTCTTCTCCTCCTCCTCCTGTTCCTCTTCCCCCTTGGTCACGTTTGGGGAGCCCAAGCACAGTCTGGAAAGGAGAAGCCCGTTAGGTAAAACCCTCTGAGGGGTGTGAGCCTGGCACGGGGAGCTCTGCACATCCCGCGGGTTCTGACCGAGCAGAGGGGAGCTCTGCTGAGCCAGCCTGGCTCAGGGCATCCCCTGTGCTGAGCAAGGCCCAGCACTGCCCGTGTGGGAGGGGGGAACTGCTGTGCTCACCCAGCTCTGCTGGGCTCAGGGAGCATTTTGGGGGGCTCAGAAAGCCTCTGTGAGCATGCATGGGCCCCTCATCCCCCTGCTGCAGCATGGCTCACTCCTGGCTCTGGACACACTGCCCAGCCCTTGGGAAGACCCCAGCAGGGGTTTCTTTTGGCAGAAGTAAGGGTGAATTATACAGAGACAACTTGCATTTCTGAATGCCATTAGAGCTACATGCACGAATGCTGGGAACAAGGTCCAAGGCCTCTTGCCTTGGGGCCAAAATCTGCTCACAGGAGCCTAAGCCGAGCCTCCCTCACCTGTCCTTTGCAGGGCATTGCTCTCGTGGCTCTGCCACTGCCTGCCCTGACCAAAATCGAGACACCAGAAGAAAAAGACATTTGATCAGGCAGCTTTTGGATCCTACTGGGGGATGCCCCCCATTTTGGAAACAGGCAGCTCCACCCCCAGCACTTGCAAGGATGGATGCCCAGGGACAGGCTTGTCCCCTCCCATGGCCACCACTCTGGGGACTGGAGAACACACAGACCTGCCCACCAACAGCATCTCCCTTCCCCTACCTGTTTTCCTCTTCCTGAGGTTCCTCCTGTATGGTGGGGAGGGAATGAGCATCTGCCTCCAGCTCAGCCCTGTGACCCCAGGCCGCCACCTCTTCGTTAATCTGGCCATCATCAATCTCTTTCAGGACGAGATGAGTTTCCTCCTGTTCCCCAGGGGCTACATGAACTGAAACAGGAACGGGGAAAGGGGGGTGATGGAGTGACAGTAGCACATTCTCAAGAGGCCAGGTTAGGGCAGATCCCAGGTTTCCTTGGCTCGATGGGGCAGTGCTGAAGCAGCTCTCAGCCTGCAGAGCTGGGCAGCCCTGCTGCCCCTGAGCTGTGCTGCACGGGTGCCTTGGGCCCCTTTGCCAGGAGGAAGAAGAAAATTCACCATTTTGCACCAAGCACAGCCAAAACCCCATGAAGGCCTTGAGCAACCTGGTCTGGTGGAAAATGTCCCTGTCCATAGCAGGGGGGTTTAGCTTTAAGGGCCCTTCCAACCCAAACCATTCTGTGATTCTATGAGAGCTCTAATCCTCTGCACACAGGTGAGTGCTGGCTTCCCAGCACAGGTAGCCACCTCCACCAGCGGTGACCTGGCCCACCTCCAGGCCATGTTTTGTCTCTCCTTTCAATCTGGAAGAGCCCAAAGCCTTTTCCCTTGTGAACCCCCAGGGAACTGCTGTCCTAGCACAGCCCAAGGGCCCTGGGTCTGCAAGATCCAACCCAGAGCCCACATCACAACACTCGAGCACCATGTCCTGGCCTCTCCGAGCACTCTCCCAGCAAAGTAGCATCCCACACCCCTTGTCACTTCCCAGCATCACTGGGGAAAAACCCACAGCAGGCTACTGGGGGCTGTAGGTCAGCTGCAGAGTGAGGAGTCTGACCCATGATGAGCCCTCTCCGTGTCCCAGGGGTTCCCATCCTACCACGTCAGGCTCACACCAGAGAAACAGGAGGAGGAAGCACATCCGCTTACTGTAAAACCAGTTTATTTTGAGGCCTGCCTGACAGCAAAACTTACATATCCACAACAAAGCTAATAGGAAACGTGCAAACTGAGCTACAGAAAGGCAGGAAACCCATGCAGTGTCATATCTGTGGCTTATTTACCCACCCCATGGTGTCCAAAATGCCTTTAGCCCATTCCCTCTGGATCTCCATTAATAAAAACATGGGGTAGCAATCAGGGAAATGGCTTTTAAAGCACACCATGGCTTTTGGATACATTATATGAAAATGATGTAAATACTAAGACTGTGTCCTGGTACCAGCAAGATGCAATATAAACACAGGGGATGGATCTCAGGGTGGTCTCTTGGCTCACAATTCATTGTTATAGTTGCCTGGATGGTCCTAAAGAGATGCAATGGTGGGAGATCTTAACCTGGTCTGTCAATACATCAGGGGGCTTATTCAAAATATGGAAAAATACTTTTTACCAAGGTCTGTAAGGATGAGGAGCAACAGTTTTAAACTGAAAGAGGGGACATTCATATTGGACATAAGTAAGGAATAGTATACTGTGGTTGGCCCGTCCCTTGAAGTGTTCAAGGCCAGGTTAAGATCTCCCAGTGTGTCCCTGCTCAGGAAAGGGAAGCTGGACCAGATCAACTTCAAAGGTCCCTCACAACCCAGTCTGCTATTCCAAGGTCTGTATCCAAAACCTGGAGCGTAGGGGCTTCCACCCCCCTGAGCCCAGTGTGCCTGCACTGGCCATGCCTGCCTGCAACCTCTGGGCTGGAAACAGCCCCTGGAATCCCCTCCCTGCTGGGACATTCCTGCTGCTGCAGTTACTGCTGCATCCACGCAGCTGTGAGCTTCAGGAGGGAGCAGCCATAGTTGGGGGTAAGGAAAGTTTGGGGTCAGTTCTCTTAGAAGAGCCTGGGCAAATTTGTTTAATCATTGACGCCTACATATTCACCTAGAGATTAACCTCACACACCTGATCTGCTGCTGCAAATCAGAGCCCTTTCCACTTGCTGGGAGGAAACACTCAGTTATGGAAGAAAAGCAACAAGGAGCTGACAAGAGCTTCAAGAGGTTTATAATGTTACACCTCAGAGGCAGAAGTTGACTCAAGCCTGGAGATTTCAGCTGGGAGTCTTGGGGTGAATATTCACATGTTGTGGGGGCATTGAGAGGGCCAGGATTGCTGAGAGATTGCAGCAAGAGGCTTTCTGCCACCGAGGTGTCCTGAGTGATGCTTTTCTACCATCCTGTAAATTACAGCTCCCATCTCATAGATATCATCCTGCAAAACCAGTAGCTCCAATTCCCAGAGCAAAGAGGGAGCCAAGTGGGACAGCCCTGGGACAGGTTCCCACTGCCCCAGCTGGGAAGGAGCTAGAGACCATTTGCAGATTCCCCTTTGCTTTTCCTCCCCAGCTGTGCTTTCTCCTCAGGCTGGTCTCTTTTGGGTGTGGGAAGGGCTGGTTTGCCACGGTCTTCATTTTCCATTTGTTTCAGAGGCGCTAAGCCCCTTTGCCCCCTGAAACAAAAGGAGAAGGAAAACATTAATGAGCGTGCTGGCAGTTTGGTGCCAGGGCAGATCTCTTGCTTGACCCAATCATTCCCTTCCTTGGGCAGGTTAAGTGACCTGGAGATGCCTCAAGGCACCAAATCCAGCTGGGCACCAAGGCTGTGCTAACCCAGCATATGCAGCAGCATCGCTGGCTTTGCCCCTTTCTGAGGTCCATGGCAGCACACAGGCCTCCAGTTTGTACAAACACATGGAGAAATGCCTTCCCCCAGGATTTCCCTCTCTGAGGTTCTGCCAAGGGGCTGTTGGCCTGCAGGAGCAACTTTCCAGCATATCCTTGGGGGGTCTGCATTTTCCATATGCCTCAACAGGTCCCTGCTCCCATCACAGCCCAGCCAGCCACTCTTTTCAAGGGACAGCACTTGCACAGGGGTGTGTAACCCTGCCCAGACCATCCACAGAGGCAGCTGGGGCTCTGCATTTTGTCCAGCATCCCCCAAAGTGGCTGCAGTGGGGAGCAAAGCCCCCCTGCCCACAGAGCTGGTGCTCAATCCCCTCCACAGGCACACAGCAGTCTGAACCCTGCAGGTTTTCCTGCAATCATGCAGACTCCATTCTAAGACATCTAATCCCAGCATTTTGTTTTCCTGAGGCACCTTCCTAGACATCTCACACCAGGCTTGGCAAACACCAAAGGAGGGAAAGAGAGCAGCAGGTTTGAATTCCCTTGTAATTCTTTGGTCAAATCCCTCCAGCTCCAGCACAGCTCAGGACAGACTTTGATATCAGCACTAACCTCAAAACCCAGGACCTGAGGATATGCACTTGGAGACTCCCTCAGCCTGAGTTTTACCAAGCTCAGCAACAGCTCACTCTTCTCCATTGTCAACAAGTCCCTGGGGGATTCCAGGGGCTCCCGAGCTGGCACCCAGGGTAGACCAGGAGAAAAGAGGTGCCAGTGACCCCTCTTCCCAGCAACCCAAGCTAATAACGAGCTTGGCAGTCAAATCATCAAGAAGAAATGGAGCCACCACTTACTTTGTTCCACAGGACTCGAGGTTGCTGTGGCCACTCCCTGTCAAGAGGAGAAGGGGACCTTGAGACATTGCTCATTTTCAGGAACCCTCAATTTTTACCCTCAATGCCCCATTTTCAGGAAAGATGTTCCTTTTACCCTAAATACCCCGTTTTTGTGGCAAGCTGGATGGCTTGGCCATGGGGACAAGCATCCCCACACTCATACAGGTGGTACAGGGCAGGAACACTTAAGTGAGTTTGCCTGGGGGCCAGGGAAGCAAAGGAGAGCTGTGTAAAGCTGCTGCTACCTCTCCTTAGAGCTGGGACCACACCTACATGAGATGCCAGAGCCTGGACACCAGCCAGTGCTGCACAAAAAGGCAAGGAAACAGTAAAGAAAGTGCATGCTATGGGATCTTTGGCTGCTTAGAAGCCAAACATTGACTTTCATCAGCTAAGCGGGTCACGGGGACTTGTTCCCTTGACAGGACTTGGTGACAGCCCAAAGCACAGCAGGTCCCAGCACTGATCTAGTGGCATCTGCGTGGCAGGGGACGCCCTGCTCGTCAGGGATGTGGTGTTCCCATGCTCTTTTCCTGTCCATCAGACAGCATACCTGCGTGTCCTGCTTCTCCCTGGTCACCGGCTGCGGCATCACCTTCTCCAGCCCCTGGACAAACCAGCTGAACATCCTGGAGACAAGAAACCGCAGTTAGAACTGGCAGCCAGAGCCTTTGCTCCAGCACCAGCCGTTCCTCTGGCCACCAGAGCCCGGCAGAAGGTGCCACTGGGGTTACCTGCTGCCGTCCACAGCCGCGGGCTGAGGGCTGGGGGTGGCCACGGGCTGCGGCTGCCCCTTGGCTGCTGCTGCCTTCTCCTCGGCTGGAGCGCTGCATTTGGATTTCTCCTGGGTTTTAGTCCCTTTAGCATCTGCTCAGGTTTATTCCAAAGAAGGAGGAAGATAGGCAATGGAGCAGTCAAAAATTGTTGGGAAGTGGAGCAGGAAGAGTCAGGTCCCGCAGAGGGACAGGCCTCAGGGGCTGCCCTGGCCCTGCCTGGACGAGGGCACGGACACTTTGGGGACAGAAGCTGTGTAGGGGCTGTGCCGTGGTGGTGGGAGCTGTGTCCCCACCCCTGGGAGCTGTGTCCCCATCCCTGGGAGCTGTGTCCCCACCACTCCCGGCACAGTGGGTATCCTGGGCATGGAGCTGAGGGGCAGTGCCAGCGCTGCCCACAGCCGGGCTCAGGGCACTGGGGGGATCGGATCGCTCACCTTCCACCGCTCCTTCACTCTTCTCCTTCTGCTCTGTCTGTGGAGGGACAGAGGGACAGATGGACGTGGCAAAGCACTGCCTGAGGCCTCAGGCCACCCCAGGTGGACATGCCCCCACCACAAGAGGACCCACATTTCAGCCCCACACACCCGACCATGCCCACTGTGGTTTCAGCCCCATTGCCATGACAATAACCATTTAACCCACACACCAGCGCTGCTGACACCAGCAGGTCAGTCCCAAATGAAGGGTCCTCCCTGCAGCAGGGTTGAGGAACACCGGGGGTGGGGCACCCAGAGGTCTTTTTTTGCTCTGCTGAATTCCCTTGGGGTTTTCCTCCCCAAGGTCCCAGCTGGGGTGCACAGGAGGGTGAAGGCAGGGAGCTCGCCTCACTCTCATCTCTACCCAGTAGCCCCCAATTCTTCCCGAGCTGGGCAGTGCTCACCTCCAGCTTTTTCATCCCCTCTGGCTGCGGCAAAATCCTCTCGAAGCCCTGTGACAGCCAGCTGAGCACCCTGTTTCCTGCCCTGAGGGAGAGCACCGGGCTCAGGGAGCTCATCCTGCGCCCTCCTGCCCTCCCTCATCCCCCCAAACCTGGCGGGGCACCCACCACTCCTGCGGGCTGGGCTCTGCTTCGCCCTCGGAGACGTCCTCCTCGGGATCGAAGGGAGTTATCTCTGCAAGGAGAGCACTGCTGTGGGCGTGGGGAATCTGCACTGCTGGCAGCTTCAGGTCCCCCCATCAGCCAGCACAAGGGGACAATAGTGCTGGCATCACCAGTCGGGGAGGTGGGATGTGGGACTCCAGGATGCTGCAAACTACCAACTCCCTGCTCTCCTTACCCAGACCATCGTCGTCCTCGTCCCCAAGGACCTGGACCTCTGTCTGAAAAGCCGAACAGATTGTCTGAAAACCTGACAGCCCAAGAGAGGGATCATCCCGCTGAGTGGGGAGGGGAACCTGCCCTTTCCCCAGGGATGGATGAGGGCAGAAACCCATGCAAGGAGTTAGCACTGGGAGGGTGATAAGAAGAGAAAAAGAAGAAAAGGTAAAAAGAGGTAGAAGCTCAAATACACCAAACCATTTCCCAGATCTGTCTCCTACCTCATCAGCAATGTCGATGCTTGTCTCGAAGCTCTTCCCGAGTGCCTGCAGCCCTGGGGCTGGGGCTGGCTGGGGAATCACCTTCTCCAGCCCATAGGAGAGCCAGGAGAGCACACTACTCCCCACACTGCCAGGGAAGGGTGTGAGTCAAGCTGGGAACACCATCCAAGGCATCCCACCCCCAAAAAGCAAAATCCCAATCAAATCATGTTGCACGAAGGGTGCAGGAGCTGTACCTGTCAAACACAGAACTCGAGTCCTCAGAGACCACAAAGGTCACTTTCTTTTCCGTTTCTTCAATGGCAGCAGGGGAAAATAAGACAAGCTCCTATCACCACTCTGGCAGCCCCCAGGAGGCCAGGCAGGAGTGAGAAAGGTGGGTACAGGAACAATGATGTGCAGCCTGAGCCAGTGTGGGGCTTACCCTTACCCTCAGTGCGTGCCCGGTCAGCAACATCTGTGGGACCACTGGCCTTTCCTGTTGGTGCCTTCAGGGCAAAAGGCAGAAGGTGTCAGAGAATGAGGCACGAGGGACACTGTCCCTGTTCAAAGGTGGCTGCAAACCCCAGGGACTCCCCATCCTCCTGCTGCTTCCCAGCAGCTCAGAGTAGGAGTGCATCCCGGCCCCCATCCCTCCTGGGGATGCTGTGGAGCATCCCTGGGTGCTGCAGGGGATGGATGCAGAGGCACCAGGCACCTCTCATCATCCTCATGGTGTCCCCATCATCCCCAAGCTGGCTCTCTGCTCACCTTAGCTGGCTCCAGCTCCCGCACAGGGGTCTCCTCTGCCACGTGGGGCACTGGGGGCTGGGGCACCACCCGGTCAATCCAGCCCATCATCCCGCTGGCTGCGGGCAGTGCCGAGGGGTCTCCAGCTGGCAAGAGCCCAGCAGCAGGGATGCACGCTGCCCAGGGAATAGCAGCTGCACCAGCTGTTCACGCTGTCTCCTGAGCAGCCCAAAAAGGTCCTTGGTGTCCTTCTGTTTCCACGTCCTGCTTGGGAAACACGGCACTGCAGCACAGCCAGAGCAAACCCAGCTCAGCTCCTCATCCCTCACTGCTACTGTGAGCAAACTACTCACTCTATTTTATTCTCACCATCTCAGTTAAACTTGCTTTTCCTAAAGGTAGCTCCTCAGTTAGATGTTTTATTTTCACAACCTGTCCTGACTAGGAGGCCATTGTAGATAGATCACAGAAGTTGTGATGCTCTGCTCAGGGTCCTCTACTCTCCCCATCATTTTTCATTGGAGGGACGCTGAACAGTAATTTGAACAGAATTTTTTAATGAGGAAGTTCATTAAAAACATATCCCCTCTTTCTGCTCCTAAAACAACTCTGCTCCACCACCTTTCAGCCACATCCCAGGGACATGGTGGCTGCTGGGGCAGGTACCTGCTGGGGGCTCTGGCAAGGGCAGCAAAGGCATCCAGCACTGGCTGCTATGTTGATAGGATAGGTAAAAGTAAGATGTTGTAGAGCAGGGATTCAGCTGTCCAAGCTCTGGCTGCTTGGTCTTTTTGGGTTCCTTCCTTCCCTCTGTGAAGCAGGTCCAGGCTGGGATACAGCACCAGCGAGCCAAGTGATGCTGCACATTCCCATTCTTAGGTACTGAACAAGAGAACAAGAGCTGAACTGAACAAGGCTCTCATCCAGCTCAAACTGGGGTGTCACTTGCTGTTGCCCCTCTGAAGGGCTGCACTCTGCCCAAAATGCCCCTCTAAAGATTCCCCACTCTGCTCAATGAAGGGCTCAGGAGCACCTCAGGTGCTCAGACAGCCCCCAGGTGATACCTGTGAAGGGCAAAAGAAAGCAGATCCCTGAGCTCCTTCCAGCCCAGCCAGGAGACTGCACTGGAGTTTCAATCCCAGTTACACACATGATCCCAGTCCCACATGCAGCAGGTAGAGGCTGGAAGCTGCTCAGCACTGGGCTCTTTGAATTAACCCCTCATGCAGCTTTCAGGCATGCAGGACATCTTCAGTTCCCTTGTGATGGCTCACTGGGGGCTCTCCAAAGCCTGGCTCCTTAAATCTGGCCTGGGGTTTGCAGGAAGGGTGATGTGTGTCCTCAGCTCTTCGCTTGCCTGCACCTCAGCAAGGCCAGGAGCCAGGTTTGGATGCAGCCACAGCATCGCTCCACACGGCATTTCCAGCCCCCAGCACACCATGGGCAGGGTCAGCTCTCCCAGAGACCCCCACATCCCATAGCTGGACAGAGGGGCTGTAAAATACCTCCCGACAGGCCTGACAACCAGAAACCAATTCAATTACCTTGTATCTCTCACTGGGTATAAGGGATTAAGGAGCTATGAATGCTCTGGGAACAGCAAGGAAAAGCTGCCAGTGCCGTGCAGCAGAGACATTTCCACCCATGCTTTGGCACTCTCACAGGTCCCAAAGAAGCCCAGGGTCCATGTACACAACTGCGACCAAACAATCCTGGAGAAAGCCCCCCTGAAACTGCAGCAAGTCCCCCTTGTCAGCCAAGGGTTCCTCCTCCCTTGACATGAGCTTGTGCAGCTGTAAAAGCCTGGACCATACACCTGTCCTTGGTCTGAGAAAAAAATTGGAGGGCAGAGGCTGTTCCTCTGCCAAATATGAACAAGAAGTGGGCAGAAACATTTGTGGGTCTCCACAAAACTAGCTGCTGAAAGAAATAGGAATAAGTGACCAGGATTTGCCTTCAATGACACGAAAGAGTTGGCAGTCTTATGCATCCTGCTGCATTGCAGGCACCCAGCAGTGCCACCACCTGTTGTGGCAGTTCCTTTTGCCAGCCAGCAAAGGGCTTTAGTCTCATTTCTAAGAGCAAGAAGGGCACAGATCCACGGTCTCATTTGGAGCAGGAAGCACCACAGCCTTTCCTTCTCCCCCAGCAGCTGATCAAACCTCCACATTACCCAGTCCTCGCAGCATCACTCCCCATGGACTGGCACAGCTCATCCTCTGACTCTGTTTCAGATCACCAAACCCCCCTGTGATGTGCAGAGGTGGTCCTGCAAAAATCCCAGCCTTCTCCCTCACCTCCATCACTGCCACTTACCCCTGCCAGGCTCACCACTGCCTCCCTGGGAAGCCACCCCTGCGATGTGTGGGCTCCCTCAGCCACTGCAGCTCGACACTGAGCCCCCAAACCCAGCTCAATCCGCTCAGCGCTCTGTGAGGATTAGCCCTGTGCTGCCTGCAAATGGGATTACTGGCACCCAGCTGTCCTGAGTGCCCAGGCTTCCAGCAGCCAGCCTGGCTTTGGTGCAGGGGGCTGCAAATAAAAAACCCAAAATCAAGCAGGTTTGAGAATCCCTGGAGCCACCAAAGCTACCCCAGGCACTCACTGGCAGTGCTGTGGGGAAGGCAGTCGTCTCACCCGTGCACAGGTGGGTGCAGGGATGTGCAGAGGAGCAGCAGTGGAGCTGCTGAAACCCCGTGGGGTGACACAAGGTGATGTGCTGAGGGTGCTCCACCCACAGCTCTGTCCCAGCTCCAGAGCAACGAGAGCAAATCTGTGCTGGGCTGAGCTAAGCCTCTCCTTGCTGAGCCTGCCAATTGCTGCTTGATCCGTTTACCTCCAGCCCTGCGTGACTGCCAGCCTTTCCCACTGCCCCTAATCTTGGCCACAGTGATACCCTGGAATCCAGGTACCAGCACAGCTTCTCTGCTCCATGTCCAGCCTGTTTCTGTATATCCAGAGCTCCTCGGAGCAGCACTGGAGCTCCCTGACCCAGTTCCTCTTTTCCTGCCTCCATGGGTGTCTCCATCCTGGTGGGCAACAAGTAGCCATCCTGCCTGGTCCCTGCACCTCTGCAGCAGCCTTCCCTCTTGCTATCACAGGATGGGAGATGCAAAACAAACCCTCAGAAAAAGCTTGAACAGTTGTATGTGGGGCTGGGATCCCCAGAGCACAACATGAAGCAGCTTCTCTCCCCTGAACAGCTGCTCCTTTCCGGCAGGGAGAGACTCCTGCCTGCTCCTGCCCTGTAGCTCCCAGGGAGAAGTTTTGCCCTGGGGAGGGATCATTTCAGTTCTAGCAAGGGGGAAAACCTCTCAGCATACTCTGCTTGTGTTTGCTTTCGGCCCCTGGGAGCCTGCTCATACCCTCTGCATCTTCTGGATACCAGGAAGATGAACCATCAATTCTACTTCAAAAAAGTTCAGGGGAAAGAAAGAAAACATGAAAAAAAACCTATCAGAGCCAGACAGAGCACAAAGACAGATGAAGAGGCAGTGCTTGGCACATGGTCTCTGTTCCAGAAATCTTACACACCCACAGGAAGGTATAAATAACTATAAATTTATTAGTAAAGCAAAACCGTTTGACACTCACACAGAAGAGCAGGATGTGTTATTACAATATATATACACACATACATGGAGTATCATCTTAGAAACACATGGAGAGCAGTGTTAAAGGCACTGCAAGCCACACAAACCTCAGCAACCTTGGCTGCGACTTCCATCAGCCCTGGGAACTCTACCAGAGTCATGACCACAGGTTGGGAGGCACCAGAGAATCTCACTGACCATGAAGTCCCTCAGATCCACAGCTTGGAGGCACTCAGAAACAGGCTCAAGGTCCAGCTCCCACCTGTGGTCCTGCTCTCCCCACTGAGCATCCCAGGCACACTGTGAGAGCAGCATCTTCACATCCACAAAGTGTCAGAGGCAGCTGCCAGGAGATGCTGCAGAGGAAGCTGGGCAGCTGGGGAGAAGCTGGGTGCTCACCAGGCCTGGGGGAAGCTGCCAGCCCCAAACCTCACTGGCCTGCCCTTATTGAATCTCAGCATTTCACCTGCACGCACAGGAACCTTCCCACAGGTGAACTCACCACCCAATGGCGAAAGAGTCAAACTCTGAAGAATAACAAGAGGGTTTTGCCTATTTTTTAATGGCCAGGCTTCAGCTGCAGCCTGGACATGATGGCTAATACCCAAGGGAAGTGCAGAAAGTGTTCTCCTCCCTCCTCCCTGCAAGAGCAGGCTTGAGTGCCCAGAGATGGTCCCAAAACTCTGTCAGAGAGGATGCTTTCCCCTTTGTCCCCAGACCAGCACATGGGCCCCAAGACCACAAGGTGCACATCTTCCCACCCAGATTGCAGAGATGGCACCTGCTCACTGGGGAGCTGGCATGGCCACCTGAGCACCCCCACGGTCCCAGGGGTGTCCATGGCACAGCTAACTCAGCTCAGCTGCCTGCTTGATGCACACAGCTGCTCCACAGCACCCAGGGGAACTAACTGCACTGTCTGAGCCCACCCCAGTGCCATGACAATGTCTGATAGTCCTTCACTGACTTCGTCCTCAGCCTTGGAGATGGAAATGTCTGCTCCCACCCCAGTCCCCTTTTCCTACAGCTCTGTTCTGGCTCTCGGTCCTGGCTTGGATTCACTTGTTGGAGCATGGGCGGGATCCGGCCAAGCCAAGCTGCCAGGTCACAGGCATTGCCCATGCCCAGTGAAATGGATGGCCTGCTGGGGGGAATGGCCAGAAGCACCCACTACATTCCAGCAAGATTCAGGTCCTAAACACCTGATCTCACCACCAGTGGTTTGGTATCACCTGGATCCAGCCTCAGCCTGGGAAAGGAATTTGGGCCTGGGGGGAGCAGAGGGAGGTGGGAACGAAGGAAGAGACTTCACAGTCAGTATGGAAGAAGGAATGAAAAGCAAACCACTGCTTACAAATAAAGAACTGAACAAAGAGAAAAGAAGCTGAGAATGTCTTTTAAAAATATAAGCTGTGGAAGGGGCTGAGACAGCTAAAGGCATCCTGTAGGTAAGGTCAGGGAAGTGAAGATCAGTAAAAGCCCAGCTCATGGACTACCTTTTCCTGGACCCAGGAAGCCAGAGGAACAGCAGTCCTAGAGAGCAGGACTCTGCCAACTTAACCCTCCTCTCTGCCTACTCAACAGCATCCTATGCTCAGACTGCCTGCAGAGAACCACCCCGCAGGAGGGACCACCCGCTACCCAGCCCCACACAGCATCCTCAGGTGCTCTGGTAACCAGGTCTTGAACTGAATTAAGTGCTTGCCACGGGGCTGATGGCACACCAGCTCCAGCACAGCAACTCTTTTAGGTGCTGCAAGGCAGTGAGGAATGGAAGAGGCCAAGCAGAGGCAGGAGCCTGAAAGTTGCTTGAAATAAACACTAGAAGTTAAGTGCAACAGGTACAGAGTAGAGACATGGTTTACTTCCCAAAGGGCTTTGGCCCCAACCGCTCTTTGGTTTGAAAAGGAAACACCAGCAGTCAGCAGAGAGCCCTGCAGTGTGATGCCCCAGGGACATCAGCTCCCAGGCCAGCCCCCGCCTCCCCACGCAGCACAGCGCTCCTGACACTCAGGGGCCTCCTGCTACTTCCACCACCTCCCACCTCACTGCACAAAACACGACCCAAAGGCACAGCAACAGAAATGGACCTGCTTCCCCTACCCCTGTAGGCAACACTGCTGCTTCCAACTAGAAAATGCTCCTATAAAAATATACCCAAAGCTCTCTGTGGCCACTCAGTGCCCACCCCACACAGGTCCTCCACCTGCAAGCTCCAGCTGCATGTTCTCCATGGGCTTCTGCTGGATTTGGGCTGTTGCAGGGTAGCAAATGAAACAAGAGACTGAGTCACTATGGACTCATAGCCCGTCCTAGTAATAATGTTCTAATCTTGCACCATGATGTTTTTGAACCTGGAGGCACCTATTCACCAGCTGATGACCTGGACTGGGGCTCATCCCTGCCAAGCTCCCACAGCATCCCCTCTCTCCCTGGCATGGGGCCCCATGCACACAGCCCTGATGAGTCTCTCTGCCCCTGCAGAGAGCTATAGCTCCTCACTGGGATATCCAGGGCTTTCCCAGCTGCTCAGAGAAGAGAAACACTTCCCAACAGTCTCCCAACAGTCTCTATGTCCAGCTGTACCAAGGGGACAGGATCTGGCAGCTCCAAGGCCCCCACAGAGTGTGGAGCTGTGTCTGGGGTTCACCACCATCCTCCTCTGCTCCAAGCGCCAGGCATCACCCAGGCAGCTCCCCCAAGCTCCTGGGGAGGGAAGGGAGCAGGGCACAGCCAGTTGATGATTTCTCCAAACTCTCCTCTAGCCAGCAGCTCCCCCAGAAAGAAACAGCAGAGCCACAAAAGCCCATGGAGGCTGCATCTGACTATCTCACACCCTCCTCTCTAAGGAAGATGAGCCTCTCTGCAATCTCTGGGCACTGATCCTGGCTGCCAGTGCTGTGCCCAAGTGCTCAGGGTGACCACTGAACCCCTGGCAGCTGTGCTGGGCGAGAGCAGAGGAACCATGGCCCAAGGCAGGAACACAGCAAGGGTTCAGGTGCGTGCCACAGTCCTCATCTGGTCCCACACCTGCAGCCTCCATCACCACCAAGCCCTTCTGTAAAGACAGGATTAACCGTCCTTTGTTTGGACTCTCTTTTACTCCTACAATAAAGCATACACTGAACTTACTACATATTAAACAGCAAAAACCAGCTACCTAGAACTAAGGAGTTCTTTAAAAATCCAAGTTACCACATCTCTTTTTCGTTAAAGATCCAGTATGACATCAAGTTAAACTATACAGTATTTTTAATGAATTTTAACAAACTGCTTTAAAAAAAAAAAGGTAAAACAAAAAAATAAGGAAAAGAAACATAGATGGAAAACTTGGTAGGAAGTTCTACATCTTTGAGGCAGCACAAAGTAAGATAACCATCATGGGTCCCTCTTCCTTGGGCAGAGAGAGCACAGTCTGTTTTAATCTCCTTAAAGTTGCACATGAAGAAGACTCAGCTCCGGAGTTCACCCTGTCACTGCACTCTCCCAGCCCCCGCAAATGCACCCTGTTCCCCCTCACCGTGCTGGAAACGGAAAACTAAAGTCTTTCTCCATCTTTCAGACAAGTGTCCCCCAACAGAGATGCAAGCCCAGTCCAACCCTCAGAAAGGTTAATCTGTGTACACTTGCCATGGACAGCAGTTATTGTTACAAATATATCGTTTGTAACTGTATATATAAAGTTATTATATATAACCTTGTCCTAATCACTTGTGCAGCACATGGGCAATTTACTGGCTGCTGTTCACTACAACCTCACAAGAGCACCAGCCAACACCACAAAAGAGGTGAGGCTTGCCAGGGACCCCTGAAGACCACTAGGTCCAACTCCTTGCTTGCACAGGGTCAGCTACAGCAGGTTGTCCAGGACCACATCCAGTCAAGGACTAAACATCTCCACAGATGGATACTTAACATCTTATCTCCAAATATGGAGAGGGGAAGGCTGGGGGGCAACCTAGGAGGCACATCTTCAACCTTCAAGGCATCTAACTGACATGTAATGGATCTTTTGGACACGAGAAGCCAGCAAATTCCTGCAGAGGAAAACACCTGAGGCTGCATCAACCTTACTGGGGGAGATTTATTTTTAAGTGATGTTTACAAGAAGTGTGCAAAACCTGAAAAATACAGACGAGGTAAAGAAAGGGCAAAGGGGTAAAACAGGACTCCTGCAAGAGGGGAAAAAATAGACTTCTCCTTTACCCACTGCTAACTTTGCCCTCCCCACGGAGCCAAGCCTGCAGTCCAGAAAGGGTTCTCCTGGCTCGCTCTGGTTCCTCCAGCAAATCAGACATCAAGCCCCTGGCGCGTGCTGTGGGTACTGCTGGCCATGGCAACACCTCTGCAGTTGTAGGGTATTGTAGTGTTCATCTCACCCATTAGTGTTGGAGCTGTCACAGCCCTTTGCCTGACCCTGCTGGGGGTACCACTATCAGCCCAAGGGGTGCTCAAGGGGCTGGAGGCAAGGCTCAGCAGGAGGGCTGGGTCCCTTGGGAAGCAGCTCCTGAATGGCAGGCTTTTGGGAGCAGGGTATGAATGCTGTAACAGAATCATGAAACTGGTATGGTTGGAAGGACTTTTGGAGATCATCTAGTCCAACCCACCTGCTAAGTTAGGGTCACCTAAAGCAGGTTACACAGAAATATGTCCAGGTGGGTTTTGAATGCCTCCAGAGAGGGAGAATCCATGACCTCCTCCCTGGCAGACCGTCTCAGTGCTCCTTGCCACACTTTCTGGTAGCAGCACAGTGCTTCCTACAGTTCCCTGTGCAGCTGGCAGGGACAGGGGCCAGGCAGGCTCACTCAGAACCCTTGCAGAGTGTGACAGCCAGCAACTGCAAAAGCAGCAATGCCAAAGTGCTTTTTGGAGCTGTGAAGCCCCATGGCTTTTCCCTTTCAACACTCTAGAAGGAGGGAGAGCAGGGGAGGTTGGGGCAGTCAAACACTAAGAATCTGAAACAATGCCCTCAGCTGAACCTAGACCAAGTTGGGAGACCCCAGCAGCAGAAACCTGCTATCTCCATGCCAAGCAGAATACCCTGGGAGAAGGGAGGGTAGGCTCTGCCTTGCTCCTAAACCCTCTCCAGGAGGAGAGTCACCCAACCCTTCCCACCAGCCCTGCTAGGCAGGGAAGGGGAAAAAGGCTGCACGCAAAGAGCTGGTGCCTGCAACAGACAGCTGAGCTCCCAGGACTGAAACTGCAGGTACAGCATGAACTACAGTCCAGGGAACACCAGGCATCTACAGGCACAGTTTCCTCTCTCCACCTCCCTCCTCTCCTTTCCACCCGTTTGAGATGTTCGTGCCGTCTGTTGCTACTTCGATACAGGTGGCATAACGACCGCTGAGGCCAGAGGAAAGTTTACCTGCCCACACACCGTACCCCCGCTTTCCCCCACACTCCCTGGAGGTTGCCAACAACCCAAGAGAGGGAAGGGAAGGCCGAAGCTCGGGAGCGTCCCATGCAAGCTGAAAGCCACCGTGGGGCGGAAGGCTCATGGCAAGCAGGCGGCCACCTGGTAGGCACCCTCAGCCGTGTGCTGGACGCTGTGCTCCTGCAGCAGGCCCAGGTCCAGGAACCGTTCCCCGCACCACATGCACTTGTACTGCTGCTCCCGGGCATGCACGCTGTGGTGTTTGTTGAGGTGCTCGCGCTGCTTGAAGGCCTTCTCGCAAGAGGAGCACTTGTAGGGCTTCTCACCCGTGTGCACGCGCCGGTGGCGCTGCAGGTCCGAGGCGTACTTGAACCGCTTTTCACAGTCGGGGCACTTGAGGGGCTTCTCGCGGGCCGGGTCGCAGCGGTGCTGCACGAACTCCGAGGAGGAGAAGAAACGTCTCTCGCAGAGCGTGCACTTGAGCGGCTTCTCGGCGCAGTGGGCCAGCTGGTGCTTCTGCAGAGCCGAGGCCCGCTTGTAGGACTTGTTGCACACCGCGCACTTGAAGGGCCGCTCCGCGTTCTGCACGCACTTGTGCCGCAGCAGTTCTGAGGACTGGTTGAAGCCTTTCTGGCACACGTTGCACTTGAAGAGGTTCTCTATGCCGTGCACGTGCTGGTGGTACACCAAGTGCGAGGGCTGCACGAAGCCCTTCTCGCAGAGGTTGCACTTGAAGCGCTCCTCGGCCTTGTGCGTGCGGCGGTGGCGCATGAGCGCGTACTGCTGCTTGAAGCTCATCTGGCACAGGTCGCACTTGAAGGGCCGCTCCTCGCTGTGCGTGCGCTCGTGCTGCCGCAGGTCCGAGGGACGCTTGAAGGCCTTCTGGCACTCCCCACAGCGGAAGGGCCGCTCCCCGCTGGGCGTGCAGGGGTGCTGCAGCAGCTCCGAGGACTCCTTGAAGTGCAGCTCGCAGACGTTGCACTTGAAGAGGTGCTCCCCCGAGTGCGCGTACATGTGGCGCACCAGGTGGGAGCGGTGCTTGAAGGTCTTCTCGCACACCGTGCACTTGTAGGGCCGCTCCGAGCTGTGCGTCCGTTTGTGGTGCACCAGGTGGGAGGACTGGCTGAAGCTCTTGTCGCACAGCGTGCACTTGTACGGCTTCTCACCCGTGTGGATGCGCTCGTGCCGGGACAGCTCCGAGAGGTGCTTGAAGGTTTTCTGACAGATGGAGCAGCTGTAGGGCTTCTCCGAGGGGTCGAGAGGCTGTGAATGCTCTACCTCAGGAGGCTTGTAGGTCTTCTCACAGATAGAGCACTTCATGGCGTTGCCGTTGTGGACGTTGTGGTGCTGCGCCAGCGAGGTCAGGAGGGAGAAGCCCATCTTGCAAACGCCGCACACAAAGGGCTTCTGCTCCACCTGGATACACTGGTGTTCAAGGAGGTCGGTGGCCTGGTGGAAGATCTTCAGGCACTGGGTACACTGGAAAGAGCGGTCATGGCCTGGCAAGCACTGGTGCTCATGGGGGTTGGAGAGGTGAGCGAGGTCATGGCCGCACACACCGCATTTGTGGGATGGCTCTCCAGCCTGGATGGGGGCGTGCTGGTGGTGCTGCAGTCCGGGGTCGGGCTGGAGCAGGATGCCGTACACGGCACAGCCCAAGGGGTTGTCAGCAGTGCTGGGAGGGATGGAGTGCTCTGGGAGGGTGGCTGCCCCAGTGTGGTGCTGCTGCGGTGGTGGCGGCTGCTGTGGTTGCTGCTGTTGCTGCTGCCAGCTGTCTGACATGCTTGGGAAAAAAAAATGGGATTTTAGCAGTGATAGCTTCAGCTTCCCAGTTGAAAGGGTTCAAGTAAAAGCAAAACCAAAAGATTCTGAGATCTGATTCCCTGCAACTGATCCCCTGAAGTTGAGACCAGAAAATCCAGCCCACAGACAGGATCCTGGGAAGAAAAGACGTGGAGACTCCAGAGCCTCCTCCTTACACCCGCAGAAGTTCTTTATGGACTGATTTGGTCTGGCTTTTCCTTCTTTTGGACAAAAGAATGGGAGGCAGAGGCAAGTGCCTTGAAGACAAGAGGAGGCCCTTCTCCGTGCTGGCTGCGACGTGCTCACACTTGGGAAGGGTGCAGGAAGCAACCCAGGGAGCCGCTCTCTCTGCAAGAAAGAAGACAGTTCATGTCAGGTCCTAGAAGAAATGTGGGCAATTCTCTATCAATCCTCCCCCATGGCTCTCTTTGAAAACTCTCCTGCATCCCTGCAAAGTTACCAGGAAGCCAATGTGGAACTGGAGCCCCACTTGCTGCTGAGCAAAGGGCCTGGGACAAGGAGTTCACAGCCTGGAAAGGATTGGGCTCTGCCTGGACACAGACAGGCACATGTTCGGGTATTGTGCTCTCACGAGAGGCAGCACAACCACTCAGGGTCTACTCAGCTCAGCCTTGAGTGAGTCACTGGATCTCCAGCACAGCTGTGGCACTGTCTGAGAACACTGGTCTCTCTGCACAGGCTATGCACCAAACATGGTGCAATGAAGAAGCAACCAGGTTAGATTTTACAGGTGTCAATGCAGATCCTAACACAATCCCACCCCAGCTGAAACAGCTCTGTGAAATGGTTCTACTCCTCTTTACACAAGGGATGTATGCAAAGCATTTCCCCCTCTTTGGGCAGCACTTGTAGACTGGAAGAGCCAAAGAACTCAGGAGAAGATTTGCCCTCAGTGTTATCCTATCCTCAGACAGAACACAGAAACCACAGGGATCACTCTGTGAAGAAAAAAGAAGAGTTAAAGCAGTGACTTAGCTGAACCTCCTACAAAACCATGGAACAAAAGTACACTGAAGCCAAATAACCCATGCCAGAGCTGCAGCCTGGCCTTGCTACAGAGCATCAGGCTTGCGCTCACCGAAAAGTTCCAGTCTTTTTAGAGATGTCCAATAAAACCTGCCACCAACTTAGAGAAGAATAAGACCCACCAGTGAGCAGCAGACAGCAGCAGTGTCAACACACCTCAACAGAGAAGGTGCAAGCTGTGGTGAGCCTAGAGCCCCCCAGCCGATAAGAGTACTCCCATGTCTGTGTGAAAAACCTGCCCTCAGGGTAAGGAAATCCTTGGTCTGCCACGAGAGTGGTTAGTCTGGAACTAAGCAATAAAGAGCACCAGAGAATGCCACTTCCCAGCATCCCCACCTCCACCGGCACCCAAGCTGAGACTGGGTTGAGCCCCACAGCTCAGGTGATGCCAGACCCAGCTCTGACTGTGGGGACACTTCATTGTTTTGTGGTCCAGCACAGTTTCGGGCAGTAAAGCCCCCCAAAGGCCCCATCGCAGCCCTGTCGGCACGCGGGGTGCCCTCCTCCTACAGAGCTCACCTTGACGAAGGGAGGGCTCGCAGTGACGGTACCTGCATCCGAGCTCGGCGGGACACCAAACTTCAGCCCAGCCCGGGCGCCACCTTCCCCCGCACACCCCGCGAACCGTGGCAGGATGAACCCACCGGCGACGCAACCCGGCCTAACGGGGAGGGGAGATTGTGCCCCTCGCAGGGAAGAGCGATACCAACCTTGGCTTACCGAGGGCTCTGCGCGGGGACCCGCGTCGCCGCCAGTTCCAGCCTAACTCATCCCTCCGTGGGAGGTGGGAAGCGACAACCATTTAGGGAGCGCGGTCGGGAGCGCAGAGGTACTTTCAAACTGGCGAGGCGGCCTACTCGGCATGGCCCGGCCCGCTCCCGCCGGGCCCGGGCCGCCTCAGGGCCGCGGGGCGCGGGGGCGGCCGGGGAGCTCGCAGGCCACCCGCAGCCGCCGCCGCCGCCGCCCGCCGGCCAGGCCCGGCCCGCCGCTCGCCGCTCCCCATCGGGCGGCCCCGCTGACAGCGCGGGGACTGCGTCCCGAGGCCTTCACCGCCGCCGCGCCGGGAGGCCCCGCGGTGGGCTCGGGTGCAGGGGGACGCTGCCCGCCCGGGGCCGCCCCCGCCCCGGCGAGGCGCACACAAAGGGCGGCGGCGGCGGCCGGGCCGCTCACCTGCGGCGGGAGGAGGCCTCGCCGGCGGCAGGGCCGCGGCCTGCGCGCTGCGCCCGAGCCCCGCGCTGGCGTGGAGGCGGGAGCCGGGATGGAGCAAGGGAGGGAGGGAAGGGAGCGAGCGGCGGGCGGGAGCGCAGCGGAGGGAGCGGAGCGGGCCGGGCCGGGGCGGCCGCGCCGGCGGCGGAGGAGGCGGGGCGGGCGCGGCGGGTGCTGCCCCCTGCCGGGCCGCGCCGGCAACTGCGCGGCCGCGGGGAGCGAGCGGGGTGTCCCGGCGGGAGCGGCGGCCATGAGCGCCGCGCTGGTGGGGTACAGCAGCTCCGAGGAGGAGGAGGAGCAGGAGCAGGAGGAGAAAGGGGGGAGCCGGGGCGGCGGAGCGCAGGGGCCCCCCGGGGCCAGGTGGGTGCGGTGGGGTGGTGGTGGCAGGAGCGCGCGGGAGGCGGGAGCGCGCGGCCTTCCTCCTCCTCTTCCTCGTTCTCACCCCGCTCCGGTCCCGCAGCGCCGGCCGCCCCCGCCTGCCCGCGCCCGCCGGCCTGCCGGGAGACCTAGACCCGGAGGAGGCCGTGAGCGATGACAGCTCCCGGCACGGCGGCCGCGTGCGCGGCTTCCCCCACGAACGGGGCAACTGGGCCACGCACGTCTACCTGCCCTGTAGGTACCGGGACCGGCATGGGTCCGGGACCGGGGGGATGGCGGGACGGAACTCAGCCCGCCGGTGCCGGCGGGGTTGCGCGGCCAGCGCTGCTCTGACGGCGCTGCCCCGCAGACATTGCCCAGGAGGAATTCCTGGAGCTGCTGGAGCTGCTGGTGTCCCGCGCCCGCACCTACGTCCCGTCGCTGGCTGCCATGGAGGAGTTCCACCTGAGCCTCTCGCAGTGCGTGGTGCTGCGCTACCACTGGATTGAGCCCTTCGTTCGCTCCCTCAGGGAGCGCCTGGCCGCCTTCCACAGGTGGGTTTGGCAGCGCCCCGGGAGAGCGCTTCTCATACCCCTCCTCTGCCCTCGGCATCCGTGTTTCACCAGCATCCACGCCCTAAGGTGTCCCTGGCAGATGGTGCTGGCAGAACATTAAAGCCCTGGGGATTTTTCCTCACTGCCTCAGGATCTGGTACCAGACACATCAGGTTTTGGCTTTCCAGGATCAGGCCAGACCTGTGCCATCCCTTAAACCATGGATGATTTTGTTGCTTACATCTGGTGTAGGCACCGGCTGAACATCAGCTGCTTCAGGGCTTCTGTCATTGTCCAGATTTTGGAGGGCTGGAAACGGGAGGGGAATTAATTAGTTTGAGCCCCAAAAGGTTCTGGTTGCACCAGTTTGCCTGTATCTTTCCATGGCTTGGTAACAATCCTGGCCCCTTCTCATCTTCTTTTTTTTTTTCTTTTCCTCCCTAGAGCTGAAATAGGATCTTTCTTATTTCAGGTTCTTCTGTGTGGCTGACCAAGTGAAGGTTTACACCAACCAGAACAAAACCAGGTGAGTGCATAACGGAGCAGCCTGCCTGCCCCAGGAGAATGCTGAACAAGGTGCTGGGTGGACGGGAAGTGTCACCCTGCCTGTCCCACAGTTGGTTTGTGTGACAACATAGTATGATCTCCAGATCATCTCCAGACATTTCACACCTTCCCCTAGCCATCTGTACAAATTTTTAGCTTTGGCGCTGATTCTCTGCAAGCCTTTGGTCTCATTAGCCGGTGTGCACAGCCTGAGGCGAGCAGAGCGGGACCACCTCTTTTGGCAGCAGTGCCAGTCGTGAAATTGTAGTGCAGGTCTTCCAAGAGCTGGAGAGAAATAGCTGAGATGGTGCTAATTCTCCTGGGTGTCAGCTCAGAAGCCTGATTCCAACGAATGCAATTAGTTTTTTTGAATGTCAAAGCAGAGGTGATTAAAACAGCGAAAAGTTGCTGAATCTGGTGGGAAAGGCAGCCCAATAGTCCTGGGTAGGAAAAAGTGGATATGGAACCTGGGTGACAATTTAATCTTCTGCCTCTCTCCTGGAGGGGAAGAAATGATGACTCTAAATGACTCTAGAAGGTGTCATCCCGACAGTCCTGGAGGAAGTGCTGACCTCTTTGTCACATCTCTCCAGCTTGGTACTTCCCATTCCCTGCTTGCTCTCACGCTGCAAAACCTCTCCAGCAACTTCCACTTTTTTAATGCAGCTTCTGCATGGGCACAGCACTCTGCTGAGATTCCCATACAGTGCATCCTTTGCCTGGAAAATTAATTTTCATGTCCCAAAAGGAACTGAGTTTATCTAGTAAACCTACCTGGTTTATCATCCAGTCCTGCTTCTCCCTGCTACCACATCTTCTGTTTTTCTTCAGAATACAATCAGCATCCCTGGATGCTTAAACCTGGCATTCCTCAGACTATCTTGTGTTAGGGAGTAGGGAACTTGCCCAGTAGGATTGCAGGGCAAAGTATTCTTAGGGCTGTGCTTTCTGCAACATAAAAGAGTCCTTGCTGTCTCTCCTTGCCTTTCTTTAGGACTTTCATTGGCTTGGAGGTCTCTGCTGGGCATTTCCAGCTGCTGGAGCTGGTGTCGGAGGTGGATGGAGTTCTAGAGGAATTTGACCTTCCCACATTCTACAAGGTGAGGCGTTTCCTGCTTACTCCCCTGCCAGTCTGGACATGCTGGCTGGTTCCCTGCAAGATGTTCACTCAAATAAACAGGAGTCAGTTGCAGTGGCTGCCCTGCATGGAAGCAGAGTTGTCCTAGGATAGAATGGGCACTGTGGGACTGAGGATAATCCTTGTGTCTTTGTCTTGGGCTCCTTTCTTGGACATTAGTCCAGAGTTTTTGCTTATTACTAGCTTTGGGATCAGGCTTGGGATTTTGAAGGGCCAGACCCCTTCAGTTTGTCTGTCTCCAGAGCCAAGCAGGGAGCTCATGTTGGTTATTCAGAAGTGACCCATGTACCTGCTCTACAGCCAGTGCTGAGAGATTCTCCCACAGCTGCAGAGTTGAGCACAGAGAGGTTGGGAACCAGGCAGCCTTGCCCACTGGTGTCCAGAAGGGCTGGTTTGGGAAGCCCAGGACTCCTCTTGCCTCCAGCACTGTCCAGATCTGCTCTGCAGCTGTTGGGTTGGCAGAGGGGATCTCAGCTTAGGGATCCTCCAGCCTCTGTGATCCCAGACGAGGCAGAAGCATCATGCCACATCTCCCACTGTGGCTCTGTGCATCAAGCAAAGCCTTCTTTAGCCCTCACATTCTTATCCCTGTTTTGTCTTCAGGACCCATCATTCCACATCAGCTTGGCCTGGTGCGTCGGGGACCTGTCTGGCAGGCTGGAAGGGCAGTGTCTGCGGGAACTCCAGGTGTGTCTCCACGTGGTGTGGGAGCAGCAGGAGGGCAGGGCTAGAGTCCAGCCACATCTCCCTGCCAAGGCTGGACAGTGGGAAATCCACTGAGCAGGACAAACTTCAGTGGGCTAAAAGATGAGAAGCTTTTGGAGGGAGCATGTATTAAGTCACCCTCCTGAGGGAAGTCAGAGGCATCCAGCTGCAAAAGGCTTCATCTGTGGCTTGCTTCAGAGAGGGAGCGGCCGACTCTATCCTCTGGCAGATCCTCCTTCCTGGTATTGACTCCTGCCTCTGTTTTCCAGGACATTGTGGATGGGTTTGAGGAGTCAGCATTCCTGCTGCGTATCCAATGGGAGCAAATCCGCTGCAAGTCAGGGAACAAGTACTTCTCCTTCCCTTTGAGGTAGGGGCAGGTGGGGCTGTGCATTTTGGAGCCTTGAAGAGCCTGATGCTGGACCAAGGACTGTTGTCTGGCACAGCTCTGGGTGGCGTGGGTTGTCACGCACCTCCAAACTCTTCTTGCCTGCTCAGCGTCTCTGCGGTGTTTGTGGCCTCAAGTCGGGCTACTTCCAGTTTGAGCTGCTGGCTGAAGAAAACTGTGTTTGTAGCAGATTCCATCCTCGCTGCTGGATGTGCTGCAGTCAGCACCGGTGGTTCCAGTCATCACACAGTCACTAATTTTGCTGATTTTTTTAAAAGAAAGAAAAAAATAAATCTTCAAAAGCCATAGATGCCTTATGGGAAGGAGGAAGAAGGTAGCGTGGGAAGCTGCTACTAAAGGGAGAGTGTCTCACACAGTGGGAAGTAGCAGTGCCAGATTGTTGGGAGACTCTGGGCATGTTTTGAGTAGCAAGAGGCAAGAGCTGGATCCTCTTCCCTGAGTGTTTTCCTACTGTAAGCCAGCTTGGTCGAGCTCCTGAGTCATGTTGTGTCCCTCTCACACTGCTGCTGCCTGTGTAGAGACATTGCAGTGTCTGATCCTTTTGCCAAACAACAAGAGCTTGCTGCCAGGTGTGGAATGGACAGTCAGTGTTTGCCTGAGATGGGAGGGCAGTCCCTTCAGGTCAGTCAAAGGGTTGCAGCTCCTGCCCAGGCCCCACACTTTTTCCCTGTGTGATCAGCACCCCAGATGGATGATGACCCAGGGGATTACAGGCTGGACACTGTCCCTTGGGAGAAGCTCCTTTTTAATCCTTTTGCTCCTGTGGGTTGGTTAGCTGCAACCTGTCAGGTAGTTGGAATAAACAGGATGCTGATGCGATGTGCTGAATCTTTTATTCTGTGTCTGTTATTCCATGTCTGTCCGGGACTTCTGAGCAGTAAAAATCTGCCTCCTCATATCATAAAACTGTGACTGTGGTGTATTTTATACACAGTTCCTGCAGGTTTCACGTGAGACCACGTCTGTCAGTGCTCCTGTGAGCTCCATACTGCCTGTCCTGGCACACCAGAGTGGCTTTGTCTCTGGGAGCGTCTCCATACAGTCGGGATTTGTGTCCCTGGGAGCATCGCAGCCAGTTGCTGCTGCCAGCAGCCTTTTGAAGTCCTTAACAAAAAAATCTGTTAAGTCTTTAGCCAGTTAGTTTCCCGAATGGGGATCTGCAAGATAAGTTTCTTCTGGGGGAAGGAAAAACAAACAAACGTAGAGATATATTTAGCCCCTGGGGACTTAAGTGAAACCGGTTTCTCCCAGGTTAATGCTCAACCACCGGCCCCAGCCGGGCCTGGCACAACACCCAGTTGTGTAACACCGGGTGTCAGAGACCGCCGGGACAGGGGACGATGGCTGTGGGGACAAAGTCGGGAGATGTGGCGGCTGCCGGCGGAGTCTGAGGGCGGCAGGGCCCGGGGCGGGGGTTCTGCCCGGGGGGTTCTGCCCGGGGCCGGGGGTTCTGTCCAGGGCCGGGAGGTTCTGCCTAGGGGGTTCTGTCCAGGGCCGGGAGGTTCTGCCCGGCCCGGGGGTTCTGCCCGCGGCTCCACCGCGCACACACGTGCGGGGGGGGGGGGTGGGGTGGCCCCGCCTCCGCCGGCCCCGCCCCGCTGAGGCCCCGCCCCCGCCGCGGCCCCGCCCAGCCCGCTCCCACCGCTCCCCGCCGCCGCCGCGCCCGCCTTCCGCCAGCCGCTGCCGTGCTCCCGGCGGCGGGCAGAGCGCGGCAGGGCAGCCGGGCGGGGCCGGGCCCCGCCGCCCCGCAGCGGCCGCCCCCGTGCCGCGCGCCGCCGTCCTGACCTCAGGCACAAAAGGCGGCCGGGAGGCGACGGGCCGCGCCTGGCACCGCCGCCCATGCACCGTGCGCAGCCCCCCGCGGCGGCTCGGCCCCGGGCCATGAGGGCGGCGTAGCTCCGACACCGCCGCGCTCGGCCCGGCCCGGGCCGGCGCGCCGGGGGGCCGCCGCGGCCGGGCGGCGGCGCGGAAGGGGAGGAGGGGGCGGCGCCCCCTGGCGGGCGGGCGGGCGCCTCCCGCCGCTCGTGGTGCTGCTGGTGCTGCTGGCGGGGGCGGCGGGCGAGGAGATCAACGCCGAGGTGAGCCACGGGCCCGGGGCTCGGGCACCCCCACCGCCCCTCCGGCACCTGCGGGCCCGCCGCACCGCCGGCCCGGGCAGGTGCAGGCGGGGCGGGGAACGGGCCGGGCTCCGGGTCGCCCCCCGGGGTGGCGGGCAGCGGGCGCTGGGTGTGGGGAGGGAGCGCTTTGTGCCCGGCGGGGGAGGGGGTGAAAGGGGCTTTTGATAAAGGCTCTGCTCCACCACCCTGCCGGGGGTAGGGGAGTGGGTGTAGAAGAAATAGATTTAATGTTTTTAGAAATATGAATGTTAAGCCGTTTTTGGAACAAAAAAAAAAAAAAAGTGATAGGAAAAGAATTGGGATTGGGAAAGGATTGGAGAACCTGGAGAAAAAGACTTGGAAAAGAAAAAAGACTTGGAAGAGGAATAAGACTTGGAAAAGGAGAAAGATTTGGAAGAGGAATAAGACTTGGAAAAGGAAAAAGAATTGGAAAGAATTTAGGAAAAAAGCTTTAAAGATTAAAAGGAACCCCCCCCCCCCAATTTGGAAAATAAAAGTGAAGAATAAGAGGAAAAAAGAAAGTTACAAAAGAGTAATAATAAAGATAAAAATAAAATGCAATTAAAGCAGACAAGAGGAGGCGGAGGCTGGGGCAGGAAGGAAGAGCCCCGGTGGGCGCGCCCCTGCACCCTCCTGCCCCCCGCCCTGGAGCTACAGCCCCGCAGGACAGAAGCCCCTTTGTGGGTGCAGCCTGGGGTGAGGGTCCCAGGCTTCACATCCCTCAGCAGCTCCCAGGGGACGCCTCCAGAGGAGGACAGGGACGGGCAGCCTGCAGGCAGCCTGGACCCCTGCCAGCTGCCTCGTCCCTGGAGTCAGAGCATCCGGCAGCAGCCCCCCGAGTTCGCCGGATCCCCCACCTTTCAGGCAGGGCAAGGACCCTGTGCCCTGCTGCCGCACCGCTGCCTGCTCAGGGCTGGCATTTGCTGCTGGCAGCTGGCACTGACCCCTATGAAGGGACACGGGGCTGGGGTGCAGCCGGGCAGGGGGACGGATCCTTCCCCAGTGGGTGTTGGGGAGCTCCAGGTCCCACGGTGGGGCCGCTCCCTGCCGGGGCTGACACGCAGCTCTCCCGGTGCAGGCATGGCTGCGGCTCTATGGGTACCTGCCGCAGCCCAGCCGCCGGATGTCCACCATGCGCTCGGCTCAGACTTTCTCCGCAGCGCTTGCTGAGATGCAGAAGTTCTACGGCATCACCGTCACCGGCGTCCTGGACGAGGAGACCAAGGCGTGAGTTTCTCCATTGTCCCCTCGCTCAAGCAGATGGCAGCTCCGCTCCCAGGCTCTGTGGTTTTCTCTGACAGCCCCAGGGCTCTGCCAGCGCCTGGAAAAGTGGGTGCTGTCCTCCTTGGGAGCTGCTTCTCCCCTTTTGGGGGCTGCACCTCTGCAGCCAGGATATTGTCCCTGCTGTCTGTGGGTGCTGTAACCCCTCAGGGATCTTGGCTAGGGTGGGCTGAGCCCTGGCTCGGTGTCCTCCTGGCAGGTGGATGAAACGTCCCCGCTGTGGGGTCCCGGATCAGTTTGGAGCACGGATGAAGTCCAACATGCGTCGGAAGCGGTACGCGCTGACAGGGCGGCGCTGGAGCCAGAACCACCTCACCTTCAGGTACCCAACACTGCCAGGGATTCCCTCCCCCCAGCCCATGGAGAGCCATGGATCCCCTCAGGGAATGAGTGCTGCTCCAGGCCTTCCCTAGTGAATTCTGTATCCCCAGCATCCAAAACTACACGGAGAAGCTGGGTCGGTACCACTCACACGAGGCTGTCCGACGAGCTTTCCGGGTGTGGGAGCAAGCCACGCCGCTGGTTTTCCGGGAGGTGGCCTACGAGGACATCCGGCAGAAGAGGAAGAAGGAGGCTGACATCATGGTGCTCTTTGCCTCTGGATTCCATGGAGATAGCTCTCCCTTTGATGGCCTTGGAGGATTTTTGGCTCATGCCTATTTTCCTGGCCCTGGCATGGGGGGGGACACGCATTTTGATTTGGATGAGCCCTGGACGCTGGAGAATGCAGATGTGTCTGGTGAGTTGAGGGCCAAGGAGGTGGTAAAGGTGACCAGAGGAACCTGGTGGCCTTCTGGGCTGGAGGAGGGGGGTCTGTGCTGGGGTGGACAGGGGTGGGAGAAAGAGCAGGTCCACCATGGGTGATGCAGGCCGATCCTGCTGAAGCACCCCTGTTGCAGGGTGCTGGGTCCAGGGGGTCCACCTCATGTGTCATGTCCTTCATCCCCTCTTGCTGATGGTGCCTCTCCATGCAGGGAACAACCTTTTCCTGGTGGCTGTGCATGAGCTGGGGCACTCGCTGGGCTTGGAGCACTCCAGCAACCCCAGTGCTATCATGGCCCCCTTCTACCAGTGGATGGACACGGAGAACTTCCAGCTGCCTGAGGATGACCTCAAGGGCATCCAGCAGCTCTACGGTGAGGAGCTGGTTGGGGGATCATCCCAGAAATGTGTGTGGGGAAACTGAGGTACATGTGCTGTTGGTGTGCATCACTTCATCACTTGTCTCACCTGCCTGATCCAGGTACTGCAGATGGGCACCCTCAGCCCACCAAGCCTTTGCCCACCATGACACCCCGGAGACCTGGCAGGCCAGACCAGAGACCCCCTAAACCTCCCTCTCCAGGGAATCCAGAGCGACCACCCAAACCTGGCAGCCCTGACCGACCTGACCAGTATGGCCCTGACATCTGTGATGGGGACTTCGACACGGTGGCGGTGCTGCGTGGGGAGATGTTTGTATTCAAGGTACCTGCCGGGACCTCCTCCTGCCCCTTCCTTGGGTCTGTGGGTGGGAGGACCCCTCAGCAAGGTGACTGTCCCTGTGTCCCCCCATGCTCTGCCAACACCCTGTTTCTTTCCAGGGCCGGTGGTTCTGGAGAGTCCGGCACAACCGGGTGCTGGACAACTACCCCATGCCTATTGGGCACTTCTGGCGGGGCCTCCCTGGGGACATCGATGCTGCCTATGAGAGGCATGACGGGAAGTTCGTCTTCTTTAAAGGTGAGCAGGGAAGCTGGATGGGAGGGCTGAGGTGGAAGCGAGACCTCAGTGCCCCCCACAAAGCTGCTGAGAGCTGGTTGGCTTCATCCTATCATCACCCACCTCCCCAGCCAGAGCTGCTGTGTGATGCTAAGGGGTTGGGGTGGCCACAGGCATCTACCACTATCCATTTGTGTATCTGCCATAGCAGCTGGACAGGACCTTCTCAACCCCCTTCTCCAACTCTTTCCACTCCAGGTGACCGGTACTGGCTCTTCCGAGAAGCCAACCTGGAGCCCGGGTACCCACAGCCCCTGGTCACCTATGGGCAGGGCATCCCCTATGACAGCATTGACACGGCTGTCTGGTGGGAACCCACGGGACACACCTTCTTCTTCCGTGGGGACAGGTGAGTGTCTGTAGGGTTCTCCCTGCTCTGTTGCTTCCTAGCCCCTGTCAGGGGGAGAACGTTGGGCAGCAGGGGACCCCTGTGCTCGTCACCTACTCCCCACCTCCCTCCCCAGATACTGGCGCTTTAACGAGGACACACGCTCGGTGGACCCTGGGTACCCAAAGCCCATCTCTGTCTGGGTGGGCATCCCTCCCTCGCCCAAGGGAGCCTTCCTCAGCCCGGATGCCTGTAAGTAGAGGAGGAGAGAGGTGGATGGTGGTGGTGGGGGTCTCGGGGATGAGATTATCCCTCTCATGGCCTGGCCTTATGGGATGGACTTGGGGACAGTGTCTGGAGTCGGTGGTGAATCCTTTTCTGAAGGATTTCACCAGTCCTGGAGAAAAATGCTATCTTGGGCATCTGCAGGGGTGCCCAGGTTCTGCAGCGTCCTGTGCCCACCGACTTACCCCTTGTCTCCATCTTCTCTCCCCCAGCCTCCACCTACTTCTACAGAGGCACAAAGTACTGGAAGTTTGACAATGAGCGTCTCAAGACAGAGCCAGGCTATCCCAAATCCATCCTACGGGACTTCATGGGCTGTCACACAGAGCTGGTCCCAGACCCCAATCCCCGCTGGCCCGATGTGGACCGACCCCCCTTCAACCCTGATGGGGATGGGGGGACTGAAGGTGAGGAGGAGGAGGAGGAAGAGGAAGATGAGGATTACAGTGAGGGAGATGGCCAGCCAGGCAGGGACGTGGACGTGGTGGTGCAGATCGATGAGTACACACGCACCATGAGCGTGGTCATGGTGCTGGTGCTGCTGGTGCTGCTGCTTTGCATCCTGGGCCTCATCTATGTCATCGTCCAGATGCAGAGGAAGGGCGCACCACGAATGCTCTTGTACTGCAAGCGCTCCTTGCAGGAGTGGGTCTGACCCTGGCTCCCTCCCCCAACTGCCCCCACCACCATGGTGCTAAGATGGACCTGACATCCCCTCCCCCTGACCCTCACCACAGCCTCGGCCCCTCTATCCCATTGTTGCTTGATGGCTCCAGCCTCAGAAAAGGGGGGATGCCCAACCCCCCCAGCCCCTCCAGAGCAGCCGGGCTGGGACCGGGGATGGTCATGGGGGGGCTGGAGGGCATCCAGGCCCTGCCTGCTCCCCAGTGCCTGTGCGTCCCCTAGCTGTGACCCTCAGGCTGCCACCCATCACGTGCCTGCATCTGCCATGGGTGCCTGCAGCGTCCCTTCCTCCTGTGTGAGCCCGCTGCAGCTGGGGTGGTGAGTGGGCTGGGGGGCTGCTCACAAGTGCTGTGGGCTGGCAGGTCTCAGCCACTGGCACCTGCGGTGGCAGGGAAGGGAGGGCTGAGTTCACGGCTGTGTTTCCTGTTGAACCACGGGGATACAGGGATGTGGTGCCTAAAGACAGCACGAGTTGGGAGATGCCGCCTCTGCAACCCTGCTGGGGCTCAGCTCGGTCCGGGCCCTGCTGCTGCCCCGTGGGACGAAGCCCTGGGGCACGTGGCCCTGTGGGCAGGGCAGCGGGCACGGCCGCCTTGTATGTCCATTAAACGGGTCGGGTGTGTGGAGAGCTGTGGTGCCGTCGTCCTTCCTGCCGCGGGGGTGCCCTGGGAGGCATTGGGCAAATTTTGTGCTAATGGGGCTTGTCTGGGAGGGTCACCCTGCATGGCATCCCGAGGGGAGCGGGTGCCATGCTACAGGATGCAGGGAAGGAGCCAGCATGGCTAGTGATGTCCCTGCAGCAGTCCCTGCCCTAGGGCTGCCACTTTAGGGGGGGCCAGCTAAAGCAGCCCCCCCACCCCCATCAGGGGACAGAGCGGCCTTTCAGCAGCTCCCATGGCAGTGACAAGGGCCTGGCTGGGAACACAGCGTGCCTTGTTCTCCCCCAGCCAGCACCGCTCTTCAGCCCCGGGCGGCCGCCTCCCTTCCCTGTGCAGGGGCCGGCAGCAGCTGGGGACCCTCCTGGAGTCACTTCACAGGGTCCTTCAGCTCCCTGTCCCCACGTGGCCCTGTCGAGTTTCCTGGGGGGAAGGGGTGGCCATATCCTGTCTCACCACTGCTGTCTCGGCAGAGGAAGGCAAGAGGAGTCACGACAGCTGCAGTGGTCAGGGAAATAATCACGGGAGTGGGAAAGATTAGACTTCAGGGATAGGAAACTCACTTTATCTGGGGAAAAATGTTGCTCAGCCATTAATGGGAAGAAAAACCATAGAGGTGGTGATGGAGGTAGTGGTGTCTGCCTCTGCTGGTGATGTGATGATTACAGAGGTGGCAGCCAAAGCCAGGTTTGCTCTGCAGGTGCAGCCTTGGGGTGAGCAGCAGAGGCCTGGCACAGTTGCTGCACTGGTGGGGAGGCTGGTTGGGCTGTGCTGGGCAAGGGGGTTGTGTGAACCTGACCCATCCCTGTGGGAATGACCCTGTGGAATTGGGGAGTGTCCCCATGTGGAAATTGACTCCAGTGAGCATCCTTGCTTCCTCCAGCCTCTCCTGAAGCAGGACCAGGGCCAGCACTGTGCCTGCACCTGTGCCCTGCCTCTTTACTCCAGGCACTTCTGTCTTGGTGCACCCCTGACCTGCTCCTCTTGCCCTGGTGCTCCAGCTGCTCCTTTGTCCTCATGCCCTCCCACCAGCCCTGGTGGATAGGTGGGAGGGCTGCCCCACTTCATGGATGAGCATATGAAGCCTCTGTGTTTCCCCTACCCTTTCCCCTCCCCAGGGCCCAGAGCTGCTGGCTCAGTTCCCAACTGCTACAACCACTTCCCAGCACTGAATTACCCTGAGCTGCCCAGCCACTCTTCAGCCATAATTACTGTAAAAGGGAAGGACTGATGCTGGCTCTTGCCCCACTTTCCTGGTGCTGGGGGGGAACCCTGTGGTCTGAGTCACCCATCGCCTGCCCCAGCCTCCATCCCTGCCCACACTGGGCAGCAACTTCCAGCCATGAGCCGATTCCCTGGAAAACACGTTTGGCTCAGACTCAGCACATCGCTGCAGCCAAGCGAGAAGTCAAAATCAGGAACAGAAAACCCTGGAGGAATTGGTGGGAGTGGGTGGAGAAAAGTCTCCAAGTGGCTCAGGGCTGTTGTATTCCATCAGCCAGGCTTTGCTGGGTCACATTCCTTGGCTTTTAACTTCTTTCAGTTCGGTTTTGACCATTTTGTGCTTGTGTGTGTCTTCCCCAGAGCTGAGGGAGGACCCACAGCTCTGCTGAGCTGGGAGCCCTGCCATGGGGCAGCTCAGCACTCCAGCCTGTGCTGAACGGGGGCCAGACAAGCACCAGGAGCTGCCAAAAGCCATGAACCTGGCCAAAAGGCGAGGCAGGAGGAAAGCATGGCCGGGATTCACTCTCCCCACCCCCGCAGGGACTGCTCCAGAGACCAGCGCAGATGCATTTCCCACGGCAGATGCATTTCCCACACTGGATGCACTTCCCGTGGCAGATGCATTTCCACCAACAGATATATTTCCCACGGCAGCAGTCTTTTCCCTTCTCTCCTGGGGGTACAGTGGGCTCGATAGGGTTGCAGGGCTGGGACCCCAAAACTTGGTACCTGGAAAGACTCCTGGCTTGCAGGAAAAGCCAGAGCCCAGAGCAAAGATGCCCAGGACTAGCTGCTTGTGGTATCCCTTCCATGACAGGGAGGGAGCCTCCTTGCTGATTCAGGGTGGGACAGGAGCTGGGAACAATTCCCTGGCGGGAATTAGGGATGCTGGGAGCAGAGCCGCAGGCCACCACGCTTGGTGAGCTGGGCCACCACCTCCCACCCCCTCCTGCTCTTCCCCGGATCCTGCAGCAGAGCTGGTGCCAGCAGCCCAGGGCCATCTGGAAACACTCATGGACAGCACTAAGGGACCTGCTGGAGACAAAGCCCAGCATTTCAGCGGCACCCAGGTTCTGCCGGAGGCTCCTGCACTGCCCTGCATGCCCACAGTGGGGTCAGCTCACCTCTGGCCACCAGCGGGTGTGAGAGCCCAGGAGGGGCAGGCAGGCACCTGCTATAAGGGACAGGGCTGTTTGGAACATGAGGGAATGTGAGTCTGGCTGAGCCCGGCCCTGGCAGCCACCGGCCTGCCCTACCAGGATCCACTCCCACCAGGCAGCTCCCTGCTTCCCAAAAATAGGTTGGAGAAGCCTGACCTGGAAAAGACCCTGAGAGCTCAGCGTCCTCCAGGCCCTGCTGAGCTGGGGTGGCTGCTGGGGTGTGCATGAGGGGGTGACCAGGGCTGGCAGGGGCTCTCTGCCTGATTGACAGCATCTCAGGAGAATCCTCCTCTTCCTCTGCAAGCCAGGGCACGGTCCCCTGTTCAGCGCTGAGGAAAGGACCCGGAAAACACAGAGGAAGCCGTGCTCAGTGCAGAGGAAGAAGTGGGGCTGGGATACAGCAAGCAGCGACCGGCCGGCTCAAGGTCGGAGGAAACAATGCTGGGGATGGAGGGAAGGGCCGCGGGGCCCTGGGAGGGGTTGGACCTGCTGCCTGTGCTCGCTGCAGGCAGGGCAGAGGCTCCTGGTGCAGCCCTGCTCTGGGTGGGATGCACCCACCAACCACACTGAGCTCAGCACGTGTGTGTGGCTCATGCCCCTGTCCTCCCCTCACACCCACCAGGCAGCCCCCTCATCTCACAGAAAGTAATTTCTGGCGCAGAGGCACCACATGAAGTGATAGTGAAGCAGATGGGCTGCAGGTCTGCTTCAGCACAACTTGGCATCCATCACCTTCTCACCTCTAGCGGCTCTGAGGCTTTCCCCACTGCATCCCAGGTTAGCTCTCAGGATGCACAACTGCTCCCTTATCCAAGTAAATCGTGTTTGGGTGACCCCATTTTGCAGTCTGCCAGGAGAAGCTCTCACCCCTCTCCTGCAGGTGCCAGCAGGGCAGGAACATCAGCTCTCTGCATGCAAAGTGGCCAAAGTCCCCAGTACTGTCATTTGGTTTTCCTGGGTGGTGGCCAGTGGTAAAACTCAAAATAAATATTTCCCTTGCCTCCAGCACTGCCTGCCCCACCTTAGACAACAGCTGCAAAGGATTAACGTTGCTGTGGAGGTGTAATCCCTCTATAAAGATGACAGCAACATCCACAGAGATGCAGAATGGACAAGAAGCAGAGTTTGGCCCAGATTTTTTGATTCCTGCTTATCTCTCTGTGATCATAGCTCTGTACTTTGTCAGGACCCACTTGATGAGAAGGTGACAAAGTGCAAGTGGACAAACATGGACAGGAGCAGAACCTTGTACTGCCACTCTGCTGGGCTGGACGCTCACACAGGAGTCTTCTGCCCCGGCAGCAGAGCAAACGGAGAAAGCTTTCCAGGAAAACCCCTGCTTGCCCTGCCAGCAGCTGCCACCTGCCCAGGCAGAGCCACTGGAGCCTTGGGATGTCCCAGCCTTGGCTCACACCACAGTGACTGCCAGCTGCTCCAGCCCGAGCCTGCTGCTGCTGGCCCAGCCCAGGGGGTTCTCTTGCTCCAAGCTGCAGCCTGTGCACTCGCCATATTTCAGCGCCCAAGCTTTCAAAGGGAACCTTTGCCTTTCATGTAGAAAGCAGCTCCTAGCACTGAGGTCCTGATCAAAGTGTCCAAGTGCAGAACCTTGCCCCAGCCAATGGAACACAAAGGTGAAAAGCTGGTGGAGAGAAGGAAAACTGATCTTTGGGTGGACCCTGCTCTGCCCTGGGTTGAAACCAGGGCTCCCCACAAAGACTTTTCTCTCCCACTAGACATGAACTGCAACAAGGACTTTTGCAGGAACGAAGGAGCAGGCCACCCACAGAAAGGTGAACGAGGAGATATTTAAGATCTTTTCTCCACAGGCTGCCTGCACTGAACTGGGACTCTCCTCTGCCCCACCCCTCAAACCCAGCTGGGCTGTCCTGGGAACAGGCAGGCAGTAGCCATGCATGATTCCCATCTGTGCTCCCACCTCCTTCCAGCATTCCTCCACTCTTTCCACGTAGGAGGATGTTGCATCCCAGCCATGTCAAAAGCCATAACCAAAGGAGTAAGAAGTTGGGTGCTCCACCACAGGAGTTTTGCTTGTGCACGTTTAGGAAAGGGCTGTTGACTGGATGCCTCTGACATTCTGGCCCATCTACCAGCAGCATCCTCTTCTCACACAGGAAGCATTCAACTTCACCCACCTTCAGCAAGATGGTTAGTTTTGATAGGAGAGAGGGACTAGAAGAGAAAGATTTCGGAGAATACTGTGTAAATCACCAAGCATCTGGCTGTAGAGGGAAGAGCCAGTATCCGACGATGCTCCACTTTGTGCAGCAAGTAAACAGGAAGATTCAGTATTTTGTTTCGTATTTAAAAATACACAGAAGGTCCATATGGATGTAAGGGTTTGTAGCTGGGAGTTTATTCCAGCAAATCCGCTGGCACAGCTCCTGGAGGTCGGGCAGGAATTGGCAGCAGGGCCCATCTGATCTCTGCAGAGGCAGCCAGCTCGGGGCCCAGGGGAGCCCAGCCCCTCTTAATGCATTAGGGCCGGTCACTCAGGGTGAGCTCAAGTCCTCAAGGACAAGGGGCAACTCCAGCACAGGCCCCAGAAGAGCAGGGAAAGCAGCAGCAGCTCCTTCTGAGTGCTTAGCTGCAAAAGACTGCCAAAAACACACGGTGCTGAGCAAGGGCTTGCGGGAAAGGATGGACATTTTACCCTGCTGGGGTCTGATGGATCTGCTCAGCAACTTCCCCAGCTCTGGCAAGCTTTGCAAACATGGAGAAAGCCTTGCCACGGACTTCATTAAGGCCAACCCTTGGCACACAATCCAGTGTGATTCCACTTAACTGATAGAGTCCAGCCAAGCCTTGACACGTGTCAGTGCAAGATGGATGGTGCTTTCTCATGTGGGCTTCCTTGGCTGGGCTCCTTAGAGCAACCAAGCTGTTCAGCTGCTAGAAGATTTGCAAAGGTGTTCTCCAGAAAGCCTTCTGCAGGTGCAGTCCAGCCCCATGTGGCAGCACCTCCAGTTCAAAGCCCAGCAGCTCTAAAGGCACAGGTGATGCAGCTCCGTTACAGGTGTCTGGAGAGCTTTGCCACACAGGTGCAGAGAGAGGGTGCACAGATATGCCAAACCTTTAAACCAGGTGGGGTCTCAGTGGTCAGGATTAAACCCAGAATCAAAGGCAGATGTCCCCCACGAGGCTCTCCTTCTCCTGGGAAGCTTCGTTCTACAGAGCAGTAACAGTAGTGAAGTCTTCCCCATTCAGTGCACAGCCCAGAGAAGGATCAGTCCCAGCCTTGGGTACCTGCCCTCCAGAGCATTGACTGGGAGCTTGGCCCTGGGAAGGAAAGGCATCATCTACTCCCAGACTCACCCCATTACTGTGGAGTCTCTGGTCTCCTCTTTGCAAGCCTTTCTACAACAAAGGCAGATTGGTTTCAGGCAGGGAAGGCCAGCTTCAGCACAGGAAAAGACTTCCGCTCCTGTTATGCTGCTTTGCTAACCCTCCCTTTTGATCCCTGGGGAAAGGGACAATTTGGCAGCTGGAAGGCTATTGTGTGCCTTGTGCTGCTAAAGGCTTGGCTGAGAGCTGGAGCAAGCTGGTAACTACACAGCCAACAAAACTGTGCCCTAACAGGCAGGTAAACCTCATTTGTCACCTCTGGGGAAAATGGCTTCAAGGAAAAAGGGAATGAAAAACGCATTTTCATTAACAGCATGAGTTTTTGTCATAGTACCATAAACTTCATGGATTGGAGACAGTTTCTGTCTTCTCTGTGGAACCTCACTAATTTTCCTCTCACCAGACTGCTGCTGTTCACGTCTGTGCTATCCCTTAAAGAGTGAGGGTGCTGATCAAAGTCAAGTTCAGAGGCAAATTCTAACATCTGGGTTCTCAAAATTCTCTGGCACTTTCTGAAGCACTAAAATGTGCAAGTTAAGGATCCATCAAAGGAGGAAGAAGACAGAAGCAGATTTACAGAGCCAAATGTTTAATAACTTTTCAAGAACAAGTATTACATCCATATTTAGAGCATATAAGAGATGGAAAACAAGGAAATAAAAAATAAAATCGCTAACTTCAAGAGGATACACTTAACTCCACAATTCCTGCTGAATCCCTTCTTTGGAGGCACAGTGGCCACTTTGAGAAAGACAAGACTGGGTACCAGGCCACCTGCAGAGTTTAGGCTCAGCATTTTAGGAACAGTCAGGAAAACTCTGACTCTGAATTTGCAAGCCAACATCTCTTCCCAACGTGGTGTTATTGCTGGACAGAGCAGGGAGAAGAAAAAAGACACTTACAAGACTTGGCAGCACAAGACAACAGTACTGGGAGGGCTCCAAGTACTCCCCAGACACCTCTGTGAGGCTGCTACAGCCCAGAAGACAGTGACAGGTTCACCAGAGGTGTTACCTACAGTTGACACTGCTTTCTACTTCCCACTAGGAGCCCCCAACATCCTCCCTCAGCAGCTTGAAACTTTGCCCAGGAATATTCTTTGCTAAAAGAAGTGTCTGCTTTGGGACAGGCTGGCCCTGGCAAAGAAGGTGCTTCCTCACAAGCCTCAAAATTGCTGCATGTTGCTCAAGATCTCTCAGTATGCCAGTATGTTCACTCCTCTCCCATCACTGCAGGAGCAGAGCTTGGCATCTCCTCCTGAGGGCAGCCATGGTGTTTCCTTCCCCCCTCATGGCACCACCATCTGCACTGGGCAGGCAAAAGATCAGAGGGGACTCATGTTTGTGTCAGAAACACAAACAGTATCTCTCCTGGAAGACAAATGTGGAGCTGCAGCTGCTCTGAAGAGCGAAGTTGCTGAGCTGAGTCATGGATGAAAGCTCTGGAGAGATGCCGGGAGGCTGCAACTGCCCAGAGTCCTTCAATACAACCAGGGAGGACATGGGGAGCAGCTGAATAGCTCACCCTGCTCCGAGATGGGAATGACAATTTCCATGTGTTTTGGCAGGAAAGCAATGCAACAAGGCACCCCAGACAGACTGCTCGCCCTGGCAACAGAGAGGGTGCTCCCTGGCTGGTGGCCAAAGCTGGCAAGAGTTCCGCTGCCAGAATAAACTCTGGGTTGTGAAGGCAGAAGGAGAAGGCAGAGGAATGCTGGACAGGCTCACTGTTCTCCCACCCTCCTTCCCACATCTAGCTCACCTTGGCCTTGTTCTGGACAGGCAGATACAGCTTGAACTCAGCTGGGAGCTCATCCTCCGAGTACAGCCGGTCAGAGAAATACACCCGTCTGATGCGACAGTTGGCGTGGATCTGAGAGTCAAAACAAAGAGTCACTCCATTTTCCACATGCTCTTTCCACATCCAGCTTTGGTGTCATGCTGCAACATGGATTCTTTGGCTCAGCAGCTGGAAATCTACCTCACTGTCTTGCTTTTTTGAATCTGACAGGGCATCAGATAAATGCTGGTCTGTGTCCTCTGCTTTGCATTAGATGCTCTCTCCAGGGATGAACACACTCAAAAGATTTGTCCAAGCTCTGGCATCTCTGCCAACTGAGATCTGTGTTAGTTGCTACAGGGACTCTCTGCTGTGAACTGACCCCTGCTTTGCTGGTATCAGCATTTGCTGGAACACCCACGACCTCAGCCTGCTACATTTTTAACATGCCCACTTCAGGCCTCTCTGAGGTCAGGAATGAGCCTGTCCAGTCTGTGCTGCCTCCACTATCAGCTGGCAGCAAAGGAGTTGTTCTGGTCCCCTCATGAGTATGTGAGAAGGCAGACAACTCTCAGCTGACTGCCTGTACCTCAGGGAGAGAGCGGAGCTCACACACAGACACTCCTCAAAATAACACACACCACTGGACACTTTGAACATGACTTCCTAGCATATGGAACAAATTCCATGTCCTCAGCAGGAACAAACACTGCATCAGCTCTGTTACAAGCAATTCAGTGCAAGCAGAGTCACTCCATTACCACTAGGAAGCAAGCTTGACCAGGGGTATGAATGGTCTGTACACTGTGGGTCTTTCCCATTCAGACAATGACTGTCCAGCCTATCTGGACAGTAAAGCAACACACAGCTAATTCCCAGCAGAGCTCCACCTTCATGGCATGCCACAGGGAACTGCAAGTCTCACCCTAACCAACAGCCAGCCAGAGAAATAAGGTGGAAACGGGCTCCTTCATCCCAGTCTAGTCAAGTAAAGTGAGGCAGGCCTAAGTCAGGCTTTTGCTCCCCTTCCACAGTGCTCTGCAAAGAGCAGGGCTGGCAAAGGAACCAGGCAGGGCTAAAGCCAGAATCCCATCCTGCTGTCCCAGCCAGCAGGAACATCACCAGCTGTTGGTTTCCCAGGGCAGGTCATGGCTGCTTCTCACCTGCACTCTCAGGGTCTCGATGTAGTTGGTGCCGTACGCGCGGCGCGTGAAGTCGGACAGGTTGAACTGGATCTGGTTCCAGCCGTCGTCCAGCCGCATGGGCATGGTGCAGATGAACGGCTTCACCCGAGTCGTGCTCTGGTAGTTGCTGGCCCGGAAACGCCGGCGGACGTTCTTATCATCCAGCACCTGGGCAAGGAAGGCAGGCTGCTCACCCAGGCGCCAGGCCCCCGACTCCCCAGGACAGCACTACCCGTCTCCAAGAGGGCTCTCTACTCCCACCCCTCCATTCCACAGCAGAAGTAACTTTAACACAGGAAACAGACCCATTTGCAGGAATAGCAACAACGTGTTTGTGAGCTGACTGATGCCCCCATACCAGAAGACCTGACACACCACATGGCCAAGAAAGCAAAACTGTTTTGGGGATCACTCACTGCCTGGGACAAGTTCCAACACAAGACTGCAGGCTCTCTGGCGCCTTCCTCAGTGGTCCCTGGAGGGGCCTCCCCACTGCACACTCCTCACCTGCACTTCAAAGGTGAAGTATTTTTTCAGGTTCTTGATGATCATCACTAGGAAAGGTAGTTTGATGCCCAGGGTCTTCTTTGGGTCAGCAGGGCACGTGATGTACGTGGTACTGAGAGGTGAGAGAAAAACACTTTAGGATCTCACACGGCACAAAGTGTACAGCCTGAGGTAACCCAAGTCTCTCCCTTGGCCCAATGCAGTCTTGGAGGACCTGCAGAAATGGGTAACTGTGATCATAAGATCTTAGCAACAACCAGGGCTTCCTGTAACAGGAGGAAGAGTTTCAGAGGTAGCTGCACGCAGAAAAAGATAAAAGACACAAAGAATGCATCTCAAATTGCACTTTTCTCACCCAGGGCATAAAACACCTTCCTGGACAGCTTCACCTCCCCAATTTCAGGGCCATGTCAGTGCTGTTTTTTAACACAACCTCCTCCTACCCTTGATTGAACAGGTAGAGCCCTCCCGATCATGGCAGAGGCCCTGTGTGCTCTATACGGCTGGGAAAACAGAGATCACGAGCCCCAGAAGTCCACGTCACGCCTGGCAAGCTCTGTATCAACACTTCTCGGAGGAAGAGAAGCATTGGCTCAGTCTGTCTGCAGGAGAGGAGTCTCCACTGCCCTTATAAGGAGCGCCCTGCTCTGAATCACCCCTGGAGAAGCCTTGGAGACTCTGAGCCTGCTCATGGAGCTGGCGTCTGTCTCCCGGGGCGATGGAGACGAGGTTGCTAAGAGAAGCTCCATAAGCAACTCCCCTCATAAATCTCTCTTTGATCTTCCTGCTGAAGGGAGAGCAGCCGTCATGTGAGGAGAACAGGCCCAAGACAATAGAAGAGACAGCAGACAGTGCTGCTTTTTCAGTAACTGGCAGTGCTGACTGAGGCTGGGTATTAAATAATGCTTTTTTCCCCCTTCAAGTGATGGAAAAATAATGGGATTTTATTTTTTATCCCTAAGTCCCACTGAGGATGAGAGTGAGAGCTCTACAACCACATCCAGGAAAAGGCACAGCACACTGCTACAGAGCAGTATCAGTGATATAACCCAGATTCTTCAATTTATTGACAAAGACATGGGCATCACATTGCTGTAGTTTGAAGATGATGTCTGCTGGGCATTGACATCTATCACTCTGCTTCAGGGCAGAATCCTGCTCCCCCAGAACAGCAGAATAGGCTTCTCCTACCTGACATTTGTTCCTTCAATCTCCAGCACCAGTGACTGAATGTCATTGTCCGTGATTCGCTTGATGTGACCATTGCGCACCTGGAACAAAAGTGGGGCAGACAGCACAGACGTTACTTGAGAGGGGAAAAAAGAGCCACACACAGCTCCATTAAGAGAAGGAATAAGACCCCAGTAGGACCCATCTACATTCACTTGGCTCCTACTCTCCTGGACCTCACTGTTTCCAGGGCTTTGATCACTGCCCCAGAGTGCCAGCAAGAGTTTATGGCCCAGCATGCTGCATGTACACAGAGTGCAAGACTTCCATCTATCAAAATACGCTGCAGTGAACACAAGGGACTCAAGCCTCATATCGGAGGCCCAGATAAACAAACATAAAAGAGTATGAGTCAAACTTGAGTGCAACAAGGGGTAAAAACAAGAACAAGCAATACAGGGGAGCCACCAGCCAGCCACCAGTCACCAAGGGCACTTGGTCTGTACTGCTGGGCATGGCTGACTGCCTCTGGGGAAGGGCTGGACACTCACTCACTCAGGGACACTCCTGCACACTCACACATACACTCTCTTCCCCAGCAGAAGCAGTGTACATTCTAGTAAGGCAAAAAATATATGGGTTTTCCCCACATCACAGAGATATTCCCTAAGATGTAAAAAAAAGTAGAAGTTTGAGCCTGCTGGTTTTTTTGCAAAGATATGGAAGTCTACATTAGGACAGCTGTGAACCCAGTAATCTCAGGCATGCACCTAGGACATGGGAGAATGTCAATTACTGTTTCCAGTTCTCACCAAAGTGACAGGGGCATTTCATGCACTGCTGAAGAGAGCAGGGCAATCCTCACAACAAGCACACCCAGGGTGGCCATGCTTCATGCAAGAGAAATACTTCAAGACTATTGCAGCTAAAAGGACCACTGCTGACATCCACCCTGAAAGCAGAGCTCCTGCTGGCCAGCTATAATCATAACAATATCACCCTGCACAGGACAATTCACGTGGGAAGGTGCCTCCAGAGGTCTCCAGTCCAACCTCTACCTCCAAGCAGGGTCAGCCCAGCCTGCTTATGGCTTATCCAGTCTGTACAGTACATCCCTTTGTCTACGAGTCTTTAATGTGTCCTGTCCTAGCACCATCCAAATAAATTGTTGATCCTTTTTTAAAGTCACAGATATTTGTGACAAAACACAGACAGACACAAATGGGCAGTGTGAGGCATCCCAGTTCTTCACAGAGCTACGTGGGTACCCCACTGATAGGAAACAGGATGGGTCTGTGCTTCGGGTCCCTCATCTCACAGCTTGTAAATGCTCACACAAGCCCACTCAGGTCAAACATCACTGCTGTCTGAAATGCCTTGAAGGCTTTCGTTCCTGCTGAAACCACAAGAAATTCAGCTAAGGCTCATGCACAGAAAACCAAATACAGGTTGTAGCCTTGGTCTCAGAGGCTGCAACAAGTATTTTGCAGAATCACTAAACCATGGATGGTTTTGGGATGGGGGGAAGCAGCACAGCTCAACATCTCTAAACATCTTGAGGAGGGCCCCGTGATGCAGGACAGCCTGGAGAAGGCACGGGGCCCTGAGCAGAACCACTCTAAAAACTGTCAGGAGGGAGAAACAAAGTGATGAGACATTCACAACTTCTACAACCTGCAAGCCGCCACACAGCCCACTTTTGCAAGCCTGTTTGAAAGGTGGGTCACGCACCAGAGGGGACCCCCACCTCAGCCCCCCCAGTGACCACGGGCATGCTGCTGCCTACGGCCAGTGCTGGGCACTGCTGCTGCTTTCCCACAGTGCTGCAGCTTCTGATGCCGGGCGGGCTCTTCTGCCCAGCAAAGACAGAAAATAACTCATAATAACACATTCCTTTCAAAAACACCCCGAGGGCCCGGTACACGGGCCCCGGGGGATTCCCGGTAATCAGTACCGGAGAGATGCCGGTATCCCGCTCCCGTGGGTCCCGGTAACGCGGCCGCTGCAGCTCCGGCCCCACAGGTGTCCGCAGCGCTCCGGGGGCTCCCGGCGGCCTCGGGCCTGCCCCGGCAGGCTAAGCCGAGCTCCCCGGGCCGCGCCGCTGCCCGAGCCCGCCGCCTCACCTTCTTATCCCAGATCTGGAGCGGTTTGCTGCCGATGCTGTAGAGCACCGAGAGGAAGCCGCTCTGGAAGGTGTTCTTGAACATGCCGGGGCCGGGCGGGCCGCGCCGGGCCGCGGCCGCCGCTCTGCCAGGACACGGCGGATCCCTCCGCGCCGCCGCCGTCACCGAGGAACTACTTGGGGCGGCCCCGGATGCACTTCCCGCGTGTTGTGGGAGCGCTGCCACGGCAACCGCGGCTGCGGCCTCTGCCCTCCCTGCTCGGCCGGGCTGCCGGAGCCCTGCCCGCTCCCCTGCGGTTGGTACCGCGTTCCCTGAACGCCTGGGCTGTAGGCAGAGGCATCTCTAAAACATCTCAGGTCTCCCCCTGCAATTCACGACTCTCAGGCCAAAGGGGACGCCGTGGTTTGCTTTTGGCAAGGATGCTTTTTGCCCGTGGAGTGTTTCTCAGCCTGGGCTCTGCTCGTTCCCCCGAGGGGCTGCCTGTGCTGGTTTTACAGGACTGGACCATTCGAACGGTGTTTGCTCTGCTTCATTGCTCCCTTTAGCTGCACTCATTCCTGGGAGCCCTAGGAACCTCCCTGTGTCTTCTTGCTGCTCTAAGCCAGGCAGGGATAACATACCGAACCCTGGCAATACTCGGGGTTTGATGTATGGCTTTACAGGTGTGAGAATGTCTTTGAGTAGAGACAAAGCCTTGGCACAGCTGAAGAGGCTTAACAGGAACAGCTTGGCCTAGAAATTACATTTCTAAACTGACATACATTTATTCTGGCTATAATAACGCTTGTTTATGTCATCCATTTTCAATTTACAGACACTAAACAGCATAAAAGTTACCATTCTGCACCAGCTTTATGGTTCTTCAGGTTAACTCCTGGCCTCTGTCGTTAACTAATGCCCCATCCAAATCCTAACAATGTTGTCTGCTGGATGTGCTTGTCTCTCCCATGGGCTACAAACACTCCCTCACAGCACCTCGGTTAGCAGCACTTTCTCTTTCCTCCACAATTCCTTGCACAAACAAGTAGAGCACACAAAAAGCAAGGCATTAGTTAGAAATGATCAGCTATATTTAGTCAGTGGGTTAGAGCACACTTTATATGGCACGATGAAATAACTTGTTCCCTTAATCAGATGGTAGGAGACAACTGGGACAAATATCCAGCTGCCATTCCTGAACAGCCGGCTCATTCACACGCTCTCCACTTACCACTTTAATGTCATGTTTTGCTGCACACAGAAATAGGTTGTGGTTTCAAATTGTCCCTATTTCTCAATTAATTTTAACAAAATATATTACCCTCCTCCTTCGCTGTGCATGTGTGGGCTAGAGGAGAGGGCAGAGGCAGAGAGCCCTGTAAATCATTAACTCATATTAATAATCAAAGCTGGCATTTGGGAAGAGGTCTCTGAGAGATGTATTTCAGAGACTCACACCTTGATGTTATCCACCTGGAAGATTGGTAGGAAGATGTTGGCATGTTGCCTCACCCCTGCTTCCAATTCCCAGGGTGTAGAGGGATTGAATTTGGGATAGCAGATGGAGGAAAAGGCCCATCTTAAGAAAATAATCTGGTCCAAGAAGTGAGCAGAGAGTGCCTGCTCCAGAAATAACTGCCCACCAAAGCATTTCCTTCCCTTCAGAATTCCCAGCAATCCAATGCCTTCAGAGGAATGAGATTTTCAGGAAGCTTCTGAAACGTTGCTCCTCTTTAGTGTCACATTGCTGGGTGCAGTTACAAGACCAAAATGTAGCAGGTCTCTCCAGTAGCACCAAGTCTGTGCTTGCCTTGAAGCACATGGTCCAGGTTCACGGCCTGGGAAATCCTAACCCAGGCCATTGCTCTCTTGACTGGGGCTGCAGAGCAGATGCCAAGGGCTGGGCCAGCTCCAAGGACAGTGCTTGGACCAATAAAACCAGCACCAGGTTCAGTCAGCTCCTTTGTGAGCCAAAAGCCTTCACTACATGGCAAAACCAAGAGCAAAGTAATGACTCCTGCAAGGAGTGTGAGATCCTGGGATTTGTTCAGATGACTCAAGCTGATTCTTCCAGCCTGGATTTTCCTACAAGAGCAGCATTGGATGAAGGGCAGCTGTAATGGGAAAACCAAAAAGACAATTGGGCAGGAGATCCATAACTACCACATGCAAGACGAGGCAAGGCCCAGAAGCGGCTTTGGGTGCTGAGACAACCTGAAGGCTTTGGACCTCACACTAGCTGAACTCTGAGTAGTGCAGAAGGAGGAAGAGGAGGAAGCTGGGCTGATGCTGAGCAAGAGATCAGAAGAGAACAAGTCTGTAAACATCAGTGGGTGCAGAAGGAAGCAGTGCCAGCAAGTTGGCAGAGATAATCAAGGAAGGAGGACACACTGCCTTGGAGGGACACCTGTGCAATAGATGGAACTAGGGGCCAGAATGAGTGAAACCTTTTTGACTCCAGACGAACTGGAGACAAAGAAGGATAGGCAACGAAGAGTTTATTTCTGACAAACAACAGTTAAAAGAGTCACTGAGAACATTCTCTGGAGACAAGCTGTGGACTTGGAGCAGATATGGGCTGCAACAGGCAGCAGGTGGCAATGGAGAACATGATCCAACAGCATCAGGAGATGGATAGATCCAAGCAGCAGTGCTTGGATGTGCCACCATGCTGCAGGGACCTCAGCTCAGCGTTTGCTCATGGTGTGGGCCTCAGGTGAGCTCTGCCATGGGCTCTTCCCTGCTCTCACCACTGGCCAGAGCTACACCCACCAAAACCAGTCTTGATGAACACAGATGCCAGAGATCAGCACAGTCCTGGTACAACAGAGCTGCCATTAAACTGTTCCTTGGCAATGGACCATGCCCTGCCTTACAGCACCAGTAGGTTAAACTTACCTCATGCCCATGTCCACGTCTGGGCCCACAAGACGTGGACATGCAAATCTCCATGTGCAACACAGCAGGACAGCGTGTTCCCACACTTGTACCCATTACAGGTCTTGGGCAAAGACTCATTCCTGCAATTCCACTTTGGTCAGTGCCCGGGGCTGGGTGAGAGCAGTGCTGAGTGGTTCTGTGCTGGCAGGAACCCACAGCTGAGCTCCCTTCCCTGGTAACCAGCAACAGGTCTCTCTTTCCTAGGCAAGAGCCTTGTCTCAGAGGTACCCTTTCCCCTGGGCAGCTTCAGTATAGGGGAAAACCATAGGGAAAAACATATGGGCAATGAAGGAATGGGAAAACACAAGAGAAATGATCATGTACAGTCATACAGAGTCCAGCTGGAGGCTTTTAGACAGAATTTCAAGTGGTTCATTAATACCTAAGACCAGAGCCCAGCTTGGCCAACAACCATTACTGCAGCCAGACTCTCCCAAGCACTGCCAGTGAAGGACCACATCTGCAGTGCAGCAGCCTTTGGGCAGGACTTTCAGGCTCATGGCTTTGCAGTCATGGTGCTGGGGAGGAGGAGGAGAGCCTGAGCCCGAGAAAGAGGAAGAGACAGGAGCTCTGGTGGTTCAGACAGAGCAGGTCACCACCCAGGCCAGCACCTTCAGAAGAGTGGGGGGGGGGGTCTAAGCAGGGAAAGGAGAAACACCCCCAAAGGTGGCAAGTGCCTCCTTTGCCTCTGCCCACACTGATTCTGTACAATTTTCTCTTGCTCTCCTCACCCAGCCTGTCCTAGCTGGGCACGGGGAACAGTTCACTCTACCAGTACTCTCCAGCTCCCTCCCCACTGAATACTCCTCCTTGCATGCTTCTTTTAAAACTTTTATTCAACAATATAGAATTCTTTCAATTATAGTATAGAACTGTCCATCACGATACTACATCCCCTGCAACCCCCATGTCCTGGAAGAGACAGGCACAAGCTGGCTAACCATGGTCCATCAGAGGTTGGGGGGGAACAGCCAGAACAGAGGAAGGAACGACTAACCAACAACTGCTTTGCACACCCTTCACATTTCCACGCTTTCTGGGTCAGGAGGAGCTCAACAAGGAAACAGAGGCAGAAGAACCTTTAACACTCGGAGGGAAGGGCTGCGGTCATAGCGAGGCGAGTGCCGTCCAGCCAGGCGTGTGCCCCGCTCTGAGCCCTGCCCGCGCCGCGCAGTCCGCCCGCCGTCGCTCTACCGCGCCGATGGGACGTTTGATTTGGTTCTCATTCTGCTTATGGAAAATTGGGAGCAACAGCATCGGACCTGAGGAGAGATGGGAGGAGGGAAGTGAGCGTCACGGGGCACTGCCAGCTCAACACGGAGCTCCTCCAGTGCCGTGATGAGGCGATGGCTGGGCACGCTGCCCCACATCTGCCACCCCACCCCCAGCCAGGCCCAGGCGCACCCTCCATGGCCCTCTGGATCTGGGGACAGCAGGAGAACCTCAGCCTGCTTTCAAAGGGGCGAGAAAGGAAGGCAGGGCTGAGCGAGGCAAGAGACAGATGCAGTCCAGCAAAGCAGAACTGTCACAGACAGCCAGACACAAGTTTGGACTTTTTTTTCCATGACCTACTGTTTTGAGTTTCCCCACACTACCACAAACACCTCCCATAACTCCACTAAAAGCTCCCATCATGCCCAGCACATTTGCAACAGACAAGCTGGCAAAGCTGCCTTCTGCATCCATTTCCTACTGCATCCCTCAGAGGCTGCTGAGGCTCAGCTTTGAGCCTTTCCTCTTAGAAGGCTCAGCCAAACCCATGCTCTACCTCTCCTACAGAGCTGGAGCCAGGCCAGCTGAAAGGCCAGAAACATGCACTAGGACTCTCCTAACTTTCTCCAGAAGAAAGCAGATGAAGATGCATGTTCCCCAGTCCTCTTAACTTCCTAGGGACAAAGCACTTTTCCCCAGCTCCTGGCTATCCCTACAGCCAGGAGAAAGCTTTGCTAAGGTCCAGAGGAGAGAGGGATTTCCTGCTCTGAGTGCTGGAAGAGCCACTGGCTGCAGAGGTAAACTGGCACAAGCTGCAGTCAAACGTCCCCACTACCCTGGGATCAGGAGACTCCACACCCTCCTCACTCCCAGACTACTCTTGCTCAGCTGCTGTTTCCCTCCAGGATGAATCTGTCACTGCTTATCCTGCCCTAGAGCTGGGGTAGGGATGTGGGGAGATAAGGGGCAGGTTGTTCCAGCCTCTCTTTACTGCAACCAGGGAAAGCCATTTCAGTCTCTGGAAGAGCAACTCTCTTCCTCTGCTTGAGGGTACCAGGAAAGAATTCCTGACTCAGGTTTACAGAACAGATACTTCCCAAAGCACCATCTTGAAATTTCACCATCAGGTTCAGACACTGTCAAGCATTTATGTGTAGCACACTCATACACAGTGGTCAACAGTGTTCACCTATCAAAGTTCCCCCACTCAACCCATTCTTCTTCTTCCCACCTCTTTGCCTTGCCCCTCCAGGAGCTAGGAATGCCAACACGCAAGAGCTGGAGAACAGACAAACTTCTCCCATAGCAACTTGGACAGGCCATGAGAAACATCCACTTTTCAATGGAGCAACTCAATAGATATTTAAAATCAGTTCAAAACTTGGTATTAAAACCCCAAAACAACCCTGCTGGTACTGGCACAGTGTAAGAGCACAAGAGAATCCCCTGCCCCTCAGGCCAGGCAGCCAGAAAGGCGGGCAGATGGAAGGAGAGGGCTGGGAACACTCCAGCGCCTTCACTCTGCAGGAGACCAGATGTTAGCAAGGCCCTGCAGGATGGTAGCAACCACAGACTGCTCCTCAGCCCAGACACCCAGGACGATCCCCATGGCCTCAGGTGCAAGGAAACAGCTACTCCCTACTCAGCACATCTTTAGACAAAGCCATCCATGCAGATGAACATGGGGGTACACAGGTGGAGAACCCCAATTTCCAGCCGTGCACTGGTGACCTGGGCTGAGCCACCAGGTAAGGGCAGAGTCAGGTCTGTCCCTCAGGCAGCGAGTGCCTGTTTCAGGCCAGTGGAGCACAAGAGCTGAGCCCCACGCTGTGCCCAAACTCTCGCACCTCCTCTGCGGCCTCGTGGCAGCAGACACGATCTGCTGCAGAGAAACTCTCAGGGCTGACAGCAGGAAGACTTCAACCAAAGACTGAGAGATCCCAAAAAAAACACAGACAAGAGAGGCTGGAAGAGCTGACCTGCCCTCCTGGAGGAGACAAGGCCTCCAGCTCTCAGGCCTTCTGGCTATCCCATAGATTTGAGACGGCAGACATTCAGACGTATAGATATTTATTGGTTTCAGTGATTTATACAAATGGATTGACCTGCTGTTGATGCCAATAGAACTTTATTGGAATATGGAATGTAAACAGATGTTTCAAATAGAAACATTGCAACCTTATAAAAAATTAACTATTTCAACAATGCCGCAGAAGGAAATTCTGTGTTTAGGTGCTGGTGGGAAAACACTATCTCCAGCGTCTAGGTTTGAGTGTCACCAGAACCACTTGATGAAGTTACACACAGAACAAGTAGAGGAGGCAACTGTGAATTGTGGGGCTATAAAGCCATCGAGGGATCTGATGAAAGAACCCGTAAGACGAACCCCCCACCCCCCAACAGGATCGGCACCCCAGAATTCAACAAATGGCTGACTTTGTTAAAACACTGCGTGGGATCCCAAGGCCTGGATCAGTAGCTGCACAGCCCCCGCCCTGATGCCGCTGTTTGTTGATCCTCCCCCCTCCCTGTGCTCTCCTCCCTGGCCTCCTCTCCACTCATCCATCCTGCGGTGCTGGATTGAACCGCTCCAGAGCTGTGCTCTGGCACAAGTCTGCGTCTGGCACGAATTCTCATGGGAGCCACGTCATGAGGTACGTGGTTGCACACCTATCACAAGAAATCTTGCAACACTGACTTTCCTGAGCTCGGTGGGAAAGTCTGGATTAGTCCCTCCCCTCTCCTGCCACAAGAGCAGCCCTCACATTCACAAGTTTCCAAAGCAGGTCTATTGAGTTTCTTCTCAGAGCGAGCCTTTGTCAAACACACTGGAGGGGGGGGATCCTCTCCCCAGCAACTCGGATCAGTGCCTTAGTTTTAATGCTCCAAACTAATCCCGAGATGCTGCTGGGTTTGTGGGTTGTTTTTTGTTAAACTCCCCCTCCCTCCCCCCAACCACCCCGGCATTCACAATTGAAACTGGAATTCAAGGGCCAAATTCAAGCCCAGAGTGAGCAGTAAAGACTTGGACCTCAAAACAGAGTTGCACCTGCTGACCCCCAGCCTGAATTTGGTTCATTCAGGGTCTACAAGTCAGAAAGGCAAGTTTAGAAAGAGGCATGCTAAGGGCTGATGGTGGAACGACCAATTTGTCCCCACCAGTGTGGTGGGGAAGGCTGGACTGAGAAGGAAGAGAAGGATCCATAGAGATGTGAACCAGAATCAGTTGTGTGGAGCCCTGGGGATATCACTACATATTTAGCTCTTGCAAGACCATTTGCCCAGGGCTTTGGTACCACAGGGTTAGAGTTACATTAACCACAACCACCAGAGAGGAACTGAGGTTTAAGACCCCCCCAACAAGGTTAGATTTCTGCCGAGTATAAAGGGGAGGGGAAGAAGGGGGGGGTCCTTGGTTCTTTTCCCTTCACTGTGTGACCGAAGGTTTTGCTTTTATTTGTAAACATCTTGAATTACCCGTCGTTTTCCAGTCCTCATCGTGCTGTTGTCATGCCACTGGAGAGCACAGCGTTTTCTGAGCTGGGCTGGGACTGCTCCTTCACCACTGGATCTGCAGGAGACAGACCAGGCAGGAAAAGGAAACAGCATTTAATAAAGCGGAAGCTCCACCCAGGCAAATCCTTCCAAAGAAACTGCCCTCAAAACCCACAGAGCTGCTGAGGCTTTGGCAGAGTGGGGAGCCAAAATTTGCCCCCACAACTCTATCCCTGTTGGCCCCAGCTACTCCACAGACTCACAGAAATAAGGGTGATCCATTGCCTCCTTGGCAGTCAGCCTCTGTTGATGGTCATATCGCAGCAGCTTGTCCAGGAGGTCAAGGACTTCAGGACTGACCAGGTGTCTGTTCTCACTGTGGATGAAGTTCTCCCAGCGTTTCCGGGAATGCCTGCAAAGGGAGCAGCTGTCACTGCACAGCACCACCCCAATGTCCCATGGGAATCGCCTGCCACCAGCCACTTCTGAGTATAGGTGGCTGTGGTAAACAGCCCACAGCTCTTCCTTGCACAAGCTACTGCCCAGCAAACACCTGCCAAAGGTGGAAAATCCTCTTCTTTATTTACACAGTTGTATGGATCTCCTGTGCCAGGAAAGGCACAACATTGCACATTCCCTTCTGTCTACAGGGAATAGACAACAGCATATGGCAGGCAGGGTGACATCCTTGGGACCAGAACTGCTCTGGCTTGCCAGCAGCCTCACAGAAGCTGTCCTCATTATTCCATCCATTCCACTTGTCCTTTTCAGAAATCTCAACTGGAAGACTCAGAGCCACTCAGCCCACACTTAACTGCAGTGTCTACACCTCCACTTTAAGGATGTGAACAAGCAGGAGAGAGAAGAAATAGGGGATGGCTCATGAATCGCAAGAGAGACAAAAGGAAAGGGCCTGCATTTCAGTGACTTCCTGAGATGACATGAGCTAGATGTGAAGCCTGCAAGCAGCACTGTAATCCAGAAGATCGAGCAGGCCTTTGCTGAGAGTGCCTCAAGGGTACAGACAGCAGTTTATCTCTCTCTCAGTGCTTACATGGCAGAAATGGCAGCATTTCACTTCTCCACTTACTGGCCCAGGATGTCGTTGAAGTGCGGGTCCAGTTCTATGTGGTACTTCTTGAGATACCCATACAGCTCATCTGTGCCCAGGACCTTTGCGATGCGAACCAGCTGGAACAAAAGGCATGTTCAGAGAGCAGAAGGGCAGCCCATCACTCTTTTGCAGAGGCAGAGCTGCCCAAATCTAAGAGTCCTCCTTCTGGAAACATCCCAGACAGAAGGGGTTTCTCCCTTGAAACTTGCTTGTGCAACATGTGCAGAAAACAAGTTTCCTACACATGGCAGCAAAATCACAGATGGCTTAACAAAACCTGTAGCAGCATCCTCCCAGCCTGGCAGTCCCATCCCCAGAGCCTCCCCACTATACACACAGAGATGAACTGGGGACAAACTTTTCACAAAGTAAGCCAGGTAGCAATGTCTTTACTTGGTCATAATTGTCCTGGCCGTGGAAGAAGGGCTCCTTTCGGAAGATCATACTTGCCAGCATACAGCCTAAACTCCACATGTCTAAGCTGTAGTCATACATCTGAGGGAGAAAAGGAGAAGCTGTCAGAAAAGGAACACTCACCACAGCCTGGTTCCCCACCAGCACAGGCAGCCTCAGCCTTTGCACTTCACAGCCAGCCTCTCTCCAACCCAGGCAATGCCCTGACAGGCAAAACCAGACAACCCAAAGGTGGCTAAAGTGCAGCCACAAGTGTTATCACTGGATAGCAAAGAGGAGACAGACTCTTACTTGGTAGTCCACAAGGAGCTCTGGTCCTTTGAAGTACCTAGAGGCCACGCGGACATTGTATTCCTGAGCTGGATGGTAGAATTCGGCCAGACCCCAGTCGATGAGCCGCAGCTGAACAGGCAATAGAGACACACATCACCAACCAGGCAGGTGAAGCCACACTGGCCAAACCTCAATCCCTTGATGCAAGTGTGGAGCCCAGGGTGGAGGGAGGCCCTCTGTGGACAGCAGATGCTCCCAGCAGTTCTCTGATCAGTTTTTCCCTTTTCCCTAAAATCAGCTAGTGGGGCAAAGCCCAGCTTAGAGATCTCCAATGCCTTCTGAGTCCAAGCACACTGTTACTACTGGGCAGCTAGCTCCTTACCAGCACCACCAGATCCTTGAGTACTAGGGAACAGGCAAAAGTCTTATTCCACTGTTTAGAAGGGCTGGGCTGAAGGCAGTGTTGATTTTACCTGGGGACTGAGAGCAGAAAATGGGGTAGGAGGGGCTCAGCACATCCTGCAAAGCAGACCATCTCCACAGCTGCAGGGATGCACAACCAGCTTAGTAGGGAAGGACTCCAGTAAGACATTCCCTTCCTTATACACCTTGTCTTGCCTGTACAGCCACTGCTGATTGACAGAGAGGGACCTCTGGACCAGCAACTAGTTCCTTGACACAAATTCCAGGTGCCTGGAGCAGGCACACACAGCACTCAATGGGATACAAGTACCATGACAGGGTGGGGTAGGCCCCTGTGCTGCCCATTTCCTGTGGTTTAACCAGCACACCCCAGCAGTGAGGAAGCCATGGACACCAGTGAGGTGCTCCCCTGTGGGATTTTGACCATCTCCTGGTGCTGGCAGGGGTGGAAGGGAGCCAGTGAAGAAAGGTTAGAGGGGTATGTGCTATGGGTACAGAGGCAGCAGAGTTTCAAGTTTCCCTGGAAAAGCCCTGGTGTCACAGTACCTTTTTCTGTTGGTGGTCTATCATGACGTTGTGGGGTTTGACATCCCTGTGCATGATTCCCATGCTGTGACAGTAATCCAGGGCCTGGCAGACACACACACACACATTAGACATGGCTGTAACCACAGGCACAGCATTACCAATGTAACAGTTCTCAGCCAGAAGCAAGAGTTCACAAGAAGTGCCATAACCCTGGTACATGGAATGAGCAGTTTCAGCTCTTATACTGCACATGATAAAGTGACAAGCTGACAAGAAGACTGTATGGACCTTGTGCCCTACTGTAGTCACAGTTCCTGGAATTAACTGTGTTCCCGGCACAGTTGTTGAAGAACACAATGCAGAGAGGTGTCCCACCTGGAGTCAAGGCCAGTGCTCCAACCTGGGTAGCCCTGTGCTTCCTAGGTCAGGCTCTCTTCCCTAGAAAGGGAATGATTCCTACATGCATGCAGTTTTATGGACTTCCAGTGAAGCTTTCCACTTGTGCCCCAAAACACACTCAAGCTAGAAAGTCACCTCTGCCCTGCTGATTTAAGCCAAGTTGCACTTAAATAAGGCAAGTGATAGCACACGAAGGAGAGCAAACCTGCTTCAAGCTTGTAGGCAGGAGCACATACAAGCTCCCCAGCTCCATGACCTTGCACCACTTGCCCCCCCAATGCAGCTGTTCCCTTGAGCAAAGAGGTGAGAATGTTGTTTTCTCATCTCCAAGGGGAGGGAGATCCATCCATCAACATCTATCAGATGCTATGAGATCTCCAGCAGCACGGAAAGAAGGTACAGCCTGTAGTCATTCAATATCCAAGACATCAGTGCCAGGGAAGCAATGCTGTCCTTGGGCCCGTGCCACAATGGGAAGCAAGGAGGCAATAGCTTCCATCACAGCAAAGCCTCAGAGAGCAGCCCTGCAGTGACACATGGCCTCACAGCCCACAGGACTCACAGCAAACACTGGTCCTGCATCTCCAGTCCAGGAGATCTGTAACAGGTTACACAAACCGCTTCCAGGGATGAGGCTCTTCGAGTGTCTTGTGTTGCCAAGGCTCAAGGATCATCTAAACTTCATCACCCCTCCCATCCTAATCCTAGGCTGCCTCAGGCCCACTCCCAATATCCAGTAGGAAGGTCCTTCCCTTGCAGACAGGTGGGAAGTGTGGAGGTGCAGAGAAGAAAGCCTCCCTTGAGCCTACTGGATCTGTTTCAGGAAGTCTCCTTCAGTCATTGTGTCCTGAAGCACAAAGGGCTTTCCTAGCCTGTCCCACTCATCTCCAGAAGCATGGGAGCTGCAAAGTGCCAGCCCAGAAGTGTCAAGGCCCTGCTAGGACCTGACACAGCCAAGCTGCTGCAGGTCAGCACAGAACAGCCCTGGGATCAATCAAACCTGGCAGCTCTTCCTTGTGCCCTGTTGCCTCCCCTGTCCTGCAGCTGGAGACCCCCAAGAGCCAGTGCAGCACATCCCACAGACCTGCCATGGCTCCTTGAGGGAATTTCCATGGGGAAGTGCAAGCTAAGCTAGTTAAGGGGAGGTATTTAGGGCACTCCTCACCTTTCATCAGAGGAGCAAGGAAAGCTTTGGCTGGGAGGTGTCAAAGGAAAATACTGATGTTACCTGTAACATGTGGCATAACTAGTGGGCAAAATTCACCTTCTGGGGCTGCATTTGAATACTGCAGTAGAGGAATGCCTGGAGCTGCCAGTCCCTCTCTTCCACTCTCCCTAGCACCATATGTTCCCAGCCCTGCCTCAAGGGCCTTGTCCTGGCTCTGATGTTTTTCTGGGAGTCGATCACAGCAGCCCAATGGTGCAAGAGACACAGGGAGACCAAGCACAGCTCTACCTGGTCTACAGTCAAAACACTTCAGACCTCAGAGAATCATAGACCCTTTGGAGGTGACCAAAGGCCCCCAGTTCGGCTGGGGGCAAGCCAGGTAACCTGATCTCTTCCCAAACCCAAACCTTCCCAGGTTATGAGACTTGTGTTCTGTACTGAACACAAGAGAAGAAACCTCTCAGCAATGGTGTCCCATGAGCCCCACTACTGCCACTCTCATTCTTGGTCTCCCCATCCAGACTGTCACGTGCAATGCCACTCACCTTAAGCAGCTCATACATATAAAACCGAATATCAAAGTCTGTCAGGATCTGGTACAGTTGCTGAAACAGATTTGGGGAGAGAGGAAAAAAAAAGTGAGAAAAAATAAATACTCCAGATTTAGTTTAGTTTCATTTCCTGCACCCCACCTGCTTCCAACCACTGACCCCATTCCAGATTCCCTATGAATGCTACCTATTCCTGTGGCAGCATTCCTCTCCTGCTCTCAGACCTGCCAGGAAATCTAGGAAGGATGCAAGAGCTCCTGTAAAATGGTACCGGCATCATTCAGACTTGTCACAACTTTCCAGCAGGAGATGGGCAGGCTGTCTGTCCAAGGGGGACAGAGCAAAAGCTCTGGAGGAGGCCACAGACAATTGTGACTTTCTGTTGTCAAATCACTGTGATGACTTTGTATGTCAGCAGTGACAACAGCATTCAGAGCAGGCATGCTGGAACACATGGGAAGGTGTCCAAGTGTTCAGGGCGTGACAGGGAAAGGAAAACATCAATCTAAAGGAACATGGGGTTGGGAAGCACAAAGGAGAGCCAGCCTTAGAGCCACAGAGGCTCTCCTCTATCGCAGGGTAAAGGCTAATGCAACTGAAGAGCACAGGAATGCTTGTGAGACCAAGGAGAGTTACAACTTGAGTTGTGGGGAAGTGCTCACTGCTACCCCTCTCCTCTCCTGTGTCCTTCTGTGGCTGCTTATGTGGAAGAGCTCTGGGGGCACTTGAACCTGCCCTGTGCCACCAGCGCCATCACAGGAAAACTCATCATCCTGCTGCTCCCACACCAGGTCACAGCTGGCCCCGAATTTGCCTTCTGCTCTGTATCTGTCACAGGCTGCAGAGTCAGCCCAACCTTGTTGAGCTGTTCTCTCTTCCATGGAAAGCAAGGCCAGATGCCAGGGTAGGGCAAGGCAGGAGACTCACAGGGCAACAGTGGGACCAGACCTCTCTGCCCTTTCTTACAAACAAGGATCATCTCATAGCTCAGACAAATCACCAATTGCATCAGCACTGGAGCCCGCTGTCCATCACAGGCACCACTTGGCGGCTTCAGGAAAAATCCCAGAGCAAGGGATTGAAATTCACATTCCAAAGAAGCAGCTCTGGTGCTGGATCCCCTCCAGGCCCATGCTGAGATCCTCAGGTTCCTGCTTTACTGAAGGCCATCTCCAAACAGCCCCCACCCAGCCCCAAAATCAGAAATAATTTGACAACATACAAGTGTCATTTACACATACAGAGCTTTAACAGCCTCCAGGACACAACTGCATTGTATTCTTGTGAGCTGGGATGATCCTAACACTTTGGAACAACCCAGTGAAGCAGACAAGTGAGCAGGAGCAAAAAAGACATAGCCACAAGCTACAGAGCCATAGCAGGGATAGATTCCTGACTTGTGCACAACCGATGCAGGACACAGGGCCAGCAGAGGACAGCTGAGTCCTTCCAGAAGTCTGTTTAAATGGCTTCCTAGGTTACAAACACTGTCAGAAATGTGTAAAACATGTCCTTCTGGCACTCACTGCCCTGTTCAACTTCACCTGGCAACATCAATGCACCTGGGGAAGGAGGAGGGCAGGAAAGGCAGTGGCATTACAAGACTAGATCCTATTTTCCCTATTCCCTGGTTCTCTGCTTCTTGCTGCCTTTAAGTGGGAAGGAGATTGAAGGGAGGTCACCAGTGTTCTTCTCAGACCTGCAGTGCTGTTGCTTCTCTGGCTCATGGCCTTCAGCAATGGGCCACGATAAGCCCAAACACTGTTGGGCAAACAGCATTCAACAGATTTCCCTAGAAGAGCTGCCTGTGAAAACCAGTCCCTCTGACCTGTGTAAGTGCTAAGGCCACCAGTGTGGCCAGCAGTGCTCAGCTCTGCTCACCACAGGGAGTAGTCCCTGCAGGAGCCTGCTCAGCCCTGCAGGGAGCCAGTGAACACAGACAGCTTTGAAGGACAGAGCCAAGGTTTCCACTGCAAGTGGGTCCAGCACAGCAGCTGCCTCCAGCAGGCTTTGACAGTGGGCTCCAAATCCCTTTGGCCAGCCTAGCAGAGCAGGACAGACACCTCCTTTGCAGACATGCTCCATACTCTGTTCTTACAGTTGTCTCTGTGGAGTAGGATTATCAGAAACATCACTGTGGGGATCACTCAGACCCAGCTCAAACATCTGCTCAGCACTCAGGATGCCATGAGGCCTCAGAGACCTGGGCTGGTCTCCTTTCTCCATACAGAGCACTAGGAAAGGCCAAACCCTCCCACAGGCAGCCACTACCCCTCTCCAGCTTTTGGTGATATTTTGGCACACATCACATAACCAATCATAAATGAATCCTGTTAGTGCCCCAGGAGGCAGAGACACGGTTCCCCCACCATGGGGATGACAGGAGTTAAATGCTCATTCCTCTCCCTTGAGTGAGCAACACAGCTGGCTACGTGCAGGAAGCAGCATCTGCAGAGCAACAGGGTGGCTGTGAGGAGAGACACTTCTTTGGGGTGCAGGGCAGCAGCAGCAGCAAAAAAAACCCAGGAAAACAGTTCCCTAAGCATCCCACTCTTGGCAGCCACACAAGGGAGGAGAATCTTTTATACTTCTGCATTGCTTAGACAAATAAAAACCTTTGTTTTTTTAACAAACCCTGGATGTACAAGGATAAAACCTATGTACACATTTCACCAAAGTGCAGGTGAAATGGAAGACTTGACTCAAAAGCCCACTGGACCCACAACTCCAGCAGGCTGAACATCCTGAAGCAACCTTCCATTGCTCACTTTTCTTGCTGATCTCATCTTCAGCTCCAAACCTGCTAGAGCAAACCCAATCCACAACTGCTCCTTGAGACCTGTCTCTGTCCCCTTCTTTCCTAAGGGATTTGCCTCTTTGGGACAATGAAAGGAACAGTACCAGGCACACTTACAAAATATGTGACAGCTGAGAGTGGCTGAAGTGCAGCATCTCATTTCTAGTTTGAAACGAATTAGCAAAAGACATTTAATTTTGCTGATGGTTCCTCAGTTGCATGTGGCTCTGCAGTGCAACTTTCATTTAAGGCAAATTACTGTGGGGAGCTTGAATGCTCTCAGATGACAAGTAATGCAGCAGGTCTGAAGAGAAACACTAACCCTGTACATAAGCTGCTGTCTTCACACAGCAGAATACATATCCAGTCTGGCTCCAGCTCATCCTCCCGGCAAGTACAGTGCTGTCACTTCCAGGAGGGACCCAGACAGGTAATTTAAGAAAATGTAATCAGCTCTGGGGAGGTATCACCTAAGTCTCCTGTTTATACCATCATTTAAGAATAGTGAAATAAAAGCTTGTGCTTCTGATCTGGGATTGTCCACAGCCACAGCTTAGATCCCACAGAACTGCAGCTTCTGCTCAGGCACAGAGAGCTGAGGAAACCCAGCAGCCATTTCCATGGGTACACTGATATGAACAGTGTTCTGCCATTTGAACAGGCAAAGGGGTCAAAGCATTAGCATCAAAGCAAAAAATAATAATGCTGGAGGAATGAACTTCCAGAAAGGAGATGACTGACCAGCCATCCAAGCTTCTGAGCAACTACTGCCAACAGAACAGAGAAAAATAAAATCCTGTGGAGTGGTCAGCAGCCACCTGCCGCCTGTAAAATATGTCATCAGGAGGTAAGGTCTCCCAGCCTTCCTCACAGGAGGAAGGTCAGCCAGGACTGCCAACACTGCAGCAGCATTTCCTCTCCAGGGCTGCCAGCAGGCTGGGAGTGACAGCAGAACTCCAGCAGAACTTGGCTGCCCAGGGAAATAAGGACTGTGGAGCACAGGGAACAATGACTAGGTGCTCTCCAGCTGTTTCAAGTGTAAAGGTACAGAGCAAGCTGAGACCTCCAACACAAGTAGTCTCACGTACTCTGTACTCTCTACTTGGCACTTCAGAGCAAGGGAAGAGACATCTTGGGAGTTTCTATACAGAAGAAGACACCCACAGGCACCCTCAGTAGAAGCAGCTCTATAATCTGCAATTAGTTGCAGCCCCAAGAACCTACTCAAACAGGCAGACAGCTCATGGGAGTGGAGCATCAAACAACCCACACACCCCATACACAGCTAGGGAAATTCAGGTTACAAATAAGCTCTGAACACAAGAAGCCACACTGCATGCCCTGGGGACACACTTGCATTCCCAAGACAAGTTATTCCTGCCTTGTATCAATCAGCATCAAAAGCATCAATACTTTCTGTCTTGGACTTGTACAGCTGTGAATTTGGACTTCCCCAAAGAGCCAAGGCTTTCTCCAGGAGCCTAGAAAAGTCTGCTGCAAGCTCATGAAGTTGTTTCTAATGCAACAGCCAGAGCTGCAAGAGTCAGAAAACTGTCACTTGTGCAGAGGCCAGTCCAGTGCTCCTCACTGGCTGCAGCAGTGCCTAGCCTTGCTCTCCATGTGGCCAAAGGACCGCGGACTCTGAGCCCAGCATTTTTCAGTTGAGTCTCCCTACTGGCCATCAGCCTCAAGGTACTGCTGAACACTCCACTTCATGAACACATTTCAGTTTCTAGGGGATATCCTTGAGGATAATTTTTACCTCTAAGGACACAACAGAGTGGTGTAATCACATTTTGACTTGGAGACACACAAAGCAATCCTCAGCAAGGTGTACCACTGCCTGAGCAATGTAGCTTATCTCAAGACATTTTATTAAAAAAAAATCAATTAAATAATTAAAAAGTCTCTAAATAGAAAGTTAAAAACTTCTAGGACTAGCTTTACAAGGAGGCTGTGGGTCACAGGAGAAGCACAGGGGCACATTCCCAACACAGGAGGCACTGGCACAGCTCAGATGATGTCAACAAAGCCCAGGCAAACCAAACCTGCTTTAATTAGCCCTGAAAGGTCACCACAGAACACTCCTCTCATGGCTGTTTACTTGATGGAGGCAACACTCCTCTCCCCACCCAGAGCTGGCAGGGCAGATGCTGCTCCAAGCTGCTGTTACGGCTCCTGCAGTGTATCTCTACGTGAGATTAAACAGCACTCAGACCTCCACAGCAGAATGGCTGCAGCTCTGGCTACACACACGCATCCCAGCTGGCAGCATCCAGCTCGCCAGACCCACCCCAGAGGGCCAGAAACTATGTGTGGTGCCCCTCAGCATGCAGGGCTGCAGGAGCTGGTCTGTGAGCCAGCTGCCTCCTTGAAAACCAACACCACCCCAAGATTCTTCTCTGGGTGTTTGGTACATCTGCTTCCTACAAAACCTGTACCTACCTACATAATGATCCAGGACACAGAGGAAGAAAAAAACACCATCCCATAACATGGAATGAAAGAGATCCCTGAATGGTGCAGGAGGGATGACTGCTGGCTTTCTAATGGCAACTGCTCAATTAATTCTCCACCACTGACTTAGTGACTTAGGGTAAAGGCTCACATGGGGGAAGCAAAGATACCAATAAAATAGGTGTGGCTGCTAATTATAGCTCCCTTTTGTCTAGAAGCATTTTGGAAGCAAAAGCAGTAGTAGCTGCACTCAGACAGAAGGACCCTCATTTTGGGAACAGTAATATCCCTTGGAGCCCCCAGACAGAAGAGCCAGGGAATATGCTGCAGCCTCAGACAAGAAAAAAAAGCTCTCAGGATGTATTCAAGAATGTTCAATCCCCCAATACCAGGCCCACTGGCAGTAGGAGATGAGCTCTCCAGCCTCTGCCACCCCACAGTCCCCAGGTCTGAAGGATTCCATAATAAATCGGTGTCACCAGCTCCATCAACTGCACTGCTGTAAACAGAACACTACAGCTCAGGGATTAACTTGGGCTGAATATATAGCACAGCAGTGATTACTAAATTGAGAGGGGAGTAAGAATATCTAACCTGTTGACCTTACTCCTCAGAGCTGGGAGAATCAGCATGCAAACCTTTTATGCCTTTTCATCTAGAGTCCATTAACAGGTTTCTGATTTACATGGAGGAAGAAAAGTGAAGCTGACAATTGTGAGAACTCTAAATTCTCCCCAGAGCTCTTGAGGATTATCTAAAAATCACAGCACTTTACAGAAATGGGAAGCCTCCCTCCTCCACACTCAGGCAAACTCACCTTAAAATCTGTGTTATTGATGTACTCAAACACCAGAGCAGGGGTCTTTGACTGCAAGAGAGAGAAAGTCATGGTTTAAATATGCACTTGACCTTTCTTTGGCTCCAAGAGACCTGAGAAAGCCTTTGCTTTCTGCCCAGCCCTCACTAGGGAAAGCAAGGTGGGAGCAGGATATGGAAAGCACAGCCCTGCTTATACCCCATACACTGAACACCAACTCGGCATTTTGGCCAGTGCTGCTCCCCGCCATGCCATGGAACAGAGAGAGCACTGGGTGAGCTAAAACATGTCACCAGGAGCTAAGGTCTCCCATCCTTCCTCACAGCAGAAAGGTCAGCCAGGACTGCCAACACTGCAGCAGCATTTCCTCTCCAGGGCTGCCAGCAGGTTGGGAGTCACAGCCCTCAGCCAGCTGCCAGCCAGAGAAAACTCCCCAGGAATGGAGTAATTGTGGCAGTGCAGACCATGACATGACTGCTGGTCACTGCGTAGGACAGCAACCAGAAGGATTAAAGTGCTTAATATCTCGTTATCCTGGCTGGTACTTAGGTAGTTAGATACCAGACAGAAGCTGGAAGGCTACAGGCTCTACTTTCTTACTGAAAATTTGCAGGACTTCAAAATTTTCCCCCATCAGCTGTGGCAACTCACAGAGGACACACAAGGGGTGTTGAAGAGTCTGGGGAACATGGAAAGGAAGAGGAGCCCATCCAAACCAACCAGCCCATGCCTTCAGCTGGTGGGAAGGCAATCCCAGCACACCCCCCAACACAGACACCTACCACTGGATCCTTGACAGTGTCAATCAAATTAATGATGTTGGTGCCACCACGGAGATTCTCCAGAATCTTAACCTCGCGTTTTATCTTCTTTTTCTTCACTGGCTTAAATAGACAAAAGAAATTAGAAGTGAGAGTCCTTTCAGAAATTAACACTGATTTCTGCCACTGATTTTGACTGGAATACATCACCTCCCCTCCTCTCTCTGCTCCCACCCTCACATGGGAACATTTTTAGCACCAAAGAGGAGAGAGACACCTTGCATGAACTAGGACTTCCCTCCCATCGATGAAACCTTTCCACGCATCAGGGGGACAATCAAACCACTCCAGACAAACATAACTGACTCCAGTAACTATAGTTAAAAGTGCCTTGGACTGCTCTGTGGTAACCTCAGCATACCAATTCATGTTGTGCACTCAGAGCCACAGGACAAGCATGGTGGGCCTACCTCTGCTTTTGTTTACCAGCACTAACCAGTCTTTCACTTTTCAACTTCGTTGCTTTTGTTTCCCAGTGAGTACTTTAATCCCATGAAATGATAACCTTCCAGTCTCCAACACCAAGATTACTTGTAAGCTCAGACACGGCTGTGCCTCACTTGCAACCACCTCAACTGCACAGAGCCAACTGCACTGCATGTCCCTGCATCCATAACCATGATTATTTTTAAAGCCTAAAGAGACTTTAAGCAGTTTTGACTCCTTCTCTAATCTGCTCAGTCTCAGGAGCCCTCTTTGCAAAGTAAGCTTTTCTCTGGACATCACCCTGTGGAGAGTGACAAAGAACAGCTGCTCCCAAGGCAGAGGCTCAGAGCCTGGGCTGGCTTTTACACTTTGCTGATCCAGTGGTTCACTTCAATGCAAATGATGTTTCTGTAACTCATCCCCTCCCAGGACAACCCTAGCTCTGTGCCTGCTGGAAAGGAAACGCAGTTTAGAGCAGATAAGAGGTGAGACTTTTTTAACGAGCCTTGCTTATTGACCAGTGTGGGCAGCACCAGCTGCAAGTCACCAAGTCTAGCAGTCCTTCATTCCAAAGCTGGAACATCCCCTCCTGCCCCACCAGTACCACCAAAAAGAACTGCAGAGACATCTTGCAGTCACTGGCAAAGCCCTTTGCTGGTAAAGTCCCATCTCTGAGCCTGCTGCTGAAAATTCCTCTCTAGACTTTGAGCTTTCTAAAACATTCGTCATCTGGCACTGAGTCTGGTGTGTGTGGAGGGGTGTGATGAGGAATGGCAAAGGTATGAGGCACCTTCCCAAAGTAACACACATTAGCAGATGTCTGTGTGAAGGACAAGGAGCCACAGGAGCTCAACAGCTCGTGCTCACCACCTCACCTCTGCCACAGCCTCTCACTTCTATGATGGCCACAGAGGGCTGATGGAACAACTCATACTCCTCTTACAGACAAATCCAAAGCAACCCCTGTTTTCAGACCCCAAAAATGTATGAGCAGACAGGAGAAGGAACAGAAGGCTTTATATAGTGGGAAAATATGGCGTTTATGTAAGTGATAAAATATGCTGTCTTTCCAGGCTCTTCAGGTGGCTGAAACCTTCAGATTCGAATCCTGCTCTTCTCCTCTTGCAAGTTAAAAGGCATGAGCTAGACTTTAAAGCCAAAAGATGAGAATCTCAGCCTGAAGCAAAGTGCCAAAAATAACACCAATGCCAGCACAGGGAACGTCAGCACCTCATAAAGCCACTGTGGAAAATGGCAGCAAGGCCACTGCAGCTGTCAGAGATGAAGCGATGCGGGGCTGGGCTTGCTGGGGAGTGGGCGACCAACAGCCCCAGGGCAGTACCCAGAGAATGCTGGAGCTCCTGGGAGCTTGGACAGAAAGGGAGAATCAGCCAGAGCAGGGGTATGAAACCAGCAAGAGTGAGGGCTACGTTTTGGAACCTGAGAGGAGGATGCTTCATTAGGAACTAATTTAATTTATGTCAACATGGAGACAGACACCGCCCTTGTGTCACCCACATGCACAGATCTTACCAGAAGGTCAAGATGGAATTAGAGGATGTAATTTGGTTACTCTGCTTGTCCAGTGAGGCAGATGCACACACAAACTGTTTTCCAAGGAACTTCAAAGAGGAATCTGACATCCTGAAGGTGCTCCCTGAATTGCCTGGCTATGACAAACATGCCTTACAACCTCTCTGCTGCAACACTTGCACCTGATTAGGAGCTGAAACAGTCCCTGAATACAGCCAAGAGGATGCGAAGCCCGCTTTGAAACACCTTTTCCTTTGCACTGTAATTTCAGGGGCCTTTTGCATCAGCTAGGTAGGGGAGGATATCCCTCTAGCCCTCCAAGATTTCCTTTTCTCCTTTCATAGCAACCACTGCTCCCACTAGGGCAGACATTGTCTTCCAACCACTTCCACATGTTTCTTTCACCTTTGCAGGATGGGAAGATGATGCCCTACGTTATCTTCATCAGAAATCTATCCTTACCCACCACACACTAAAACATTAGAGCTCACAAAATCAGTGACTTTTAGAGAAAAGGAGAGACAAAAGTTGGTCCTTTTTAATGAAATACCTGCAGATAATCACCCCCAGAAGTATCTCTGACATCACCAAGGAAAGACACTTGGGCAAACACCATCTCAGCAGGAGGGGGAGTTAAAAGCCACTCGCTGTTTGCACTTGTTCTTGCTAAGCTGCAGGGCTGCAGAGCTCTGGCCAGGCTGGTCACACCATCCCCACATCCCAGTGAGCTGGGATGAGGGCCCCACAAGCCTCCAGGCAGGGCAGGGGTTGCGAAGCCCTGCTCAGTGCAGGGCTGTAAGCAGCGCATCCTCAGAACGCTCTCCCCGCACACAGCCAGTGCTTGGAATGGTGTTTCTCACCACTGGGTAAACAAGGATGAGGCAAAAGAAATGCCACAGGCTGAAGTAATTTTAGAGGAAAAGCATTGCTCAGAGAGAGCAATGTGGGGGAACAGTTTCCCCATTTCAGTGGTGACTGCTGGCCTACGCCCCATGCTGCACAGCTTTCACCTACCCAGCCTCACACCACCTCCTACACACAGGTCCCACACCCCTGCTCCAGCCACAGCTGCAAACACCGTGTGCCAGGGTCATAGCACTGGGGCTCCGTTTTTGCCCAGTAACCAATTGAGCCCAGGCTCTTGCATCTGGCAAGTCAAGGTTGCACCTTGGTGCAAACCACTCCAGCACGTGGCCAGCACCACACTGGGGTGACTGTTCAAGCCAGAGAAACTCTGCTGACATCCTTCATGCCCCAGAGAGCAGTACTGCTGAAACCACAGGCCAGCAGCAGCATATCAGCCACGCATCGGGATTAAGTCTGGGTTGCTACAACTGTCTCTCAGTCACCCGATCTGTCTCTCCAAGGATGTTGACTCCAAACACACATGGATTAAATGCGAACTGAAGCTATTATGGCCTCCAACCATCTGCCTCTCCCAGCAGGGATAGCTTCTAAAACACCAGCCCTTGCAGCCAGGGTATTTTTAACAATATTCGTTTAAAACTGTTTTATTAAACCAGGCTATGAACAGCAGCATTTCAGGTTGTGCTTCCTACACAGGCCAGTCCTCCTGCACTGGGAGGGGGATTTCCAGCAGAGGAAAGGAGCAGGCACCTTGACAAAATTAACTGCTCCTGAGTTTGATCTGCCTGTGTTTTCAAGGCAATGGTTTACACAGGTACAGCCTCCAACTCCATCTGTTCCCACGCCAGAGGCATTTCAAAGCTTTCCTGCATACTGGGATTATCCAGTGACCAGTATGGGTCAAAGCCTTTCCCTCTGAAAGGGGCTCCGACACAGTCACTCTGCTCTGTGCAAACACCTACTTCCATGAAATCTGTACAAACTTGACAGCGTGGAGACTTCTGTCGCATTTGGTTGAAATTGGCCAACCAGTGCAAAAACTACTGGAGGGAGGAGGGGGAGAAAGGCTGACAGACAGCAGGATTGCATAAGACTTGTTTCCATAGGAAACAAGGCTAAAAGACATGTCTCAGTTTAACTGTGTCTACACTGGGAGTGGTTTAATTACTTCCACTGCATCAGTACCCTTAGAACAACATTACTGTCTAGCACAAGGCAGTTTTCCAGTTTCCCAGAAAATTGCTTCCTTCCTCAAGCAAACTGGAAGTGAGGTGGTTGTATACTGTGGAAACAAAGCACACCACCTCACAGACGTCACTACGCTGACTGCCCAGAGCAGAGGGACAGGATGACCTCCAGACACAGGAGGATGGTCTCTGCTGGACCCAGCAACTCTCACTTGACTATCCCCATCCACCTATCCTTTGGTGGCTGCAGGTTTCCCATCCTACCAGCCAAATGGATAAGGATGCTCCAATGCACTTGCAAGTCGGACGGAAGAGGCAATGACAGTGGCCAGAGCTATCCCAGCTCTCTCTGCCCAAAGACTTAGAAGCATCGTGCAAAGCTGTCCCTCTGCAGAGGTGAAAAATGTCACCTGATAAGCTTTGCAATTAGGTAGATCCAGAAGAAAATACCTCTTTGTGACCAAGAGAACAGATCCTTGGTCATTTTCCACAGGATCATGTAAACTTGTAAGCAGGGAAAGAGTCCAGCTGCAGCAAACACCAGCTGGGAGAATTAACATTGTTTGCTAAAATAAACCTCTAAATAAAAGACTGCAACCATCTCTTCCTGTCTTGAACTAATACATGGCTTCCTGGTTAAACATTTTTTTTTGCTTGGTTTCTAAAGCAAAGGGAATGCACTCTTCTGTCAGATGCTCCAGTTCCAGCCTTCCCCAACAACCTGGGGACCCATTGCTTGAATTCAAGCAAAGAGAGAGATTAGATTTGTTACCCAAAGTTCTCTACACATCTTCACACTGTGAAAGAGGAGCAGTGACCAGGAAGGCATGTGAAATACCAATTAAGTCCAAAGCATAAAAATCATTTTACGTTAGCCCAGAGCAGGCAGCCTGGCAGTGCACACATGCTGCCAGCTGAGGAGCGTACATGCATCTCTGAAGGAATCCCAGAAGGTGCTGGGTTTTGCCCAGCAGGTGCTCTGAAACAAAACTGGGGTTAGCACAGCAGGAAAGAAGGTTTAGCAGTCCAAAGATACAAATCCATGAGAAACTAAAGTAATGTATTCCACCACCCTATTAAAAAAAAAATCAATTCTTTGCTCACCAAGCCTGAATAGCCTGGAAATACAACGATGCTTCCAGTGATCAAGCAGGGGGATCTGAACACACAACATGCAGGACCAGTGAAAGGCTCAAGCAGTATCCCTATCACAGGCTTTAAACATTTAAAAGCTAGCACTAGAAGCTCATTTGTCTCTAGCAAGTATTATCAAAAGGATCACAATAATCGGCCTATAAAGCCTGATGCCAATTACTCAATAGGAAAATTGGCTTCAGAGCAGCTCTGCTTATTTTGCCAGACATCAGCTGGGAAACCAAATAATCGTATTCCAAAGAGTTACAAAATCAAGGAGCCCACTTACGTTAACATTCTGCTAGTTGTTTGCATTTTACCACTTCCATTGTGGGAATTCAAACTTCTGTGAGTTGCTCTTGAATTTTAGAAAAGAGGGGGGTGGAAATATACCTTGAAACTGTAAAAGTACTATTGCTTTTTTAGTCAAATAAAATATACTTAAGTTTGGTAGAAAATCCCAGCATGTGTTCTGAAGGCAGTTTCATTCCTTCAGAATCCTTTTTGCTCCAACATGGCACACCCCAAAACAACCCACCTGGGGCTTCAAAACTGCCCATGATACGTCAAGAATTCTGCAGTCAACTGAAAGGGAGGCACATGAGGACTAAACCCTGATCCCCACCAACACCATTCCATGGATGGGAATTATTCCTTCAGGCCCCTGGCATCAGACACAATGCTGTATCTCACCCTCCTCCATGCAGGAGCCGCAGCTTTGCAGCTCATCAGTTCCTTGGTGTTACACCACCACCACAGAGTCACCAGCTCCATCTCCAGCCTCTGCAAGACACCCAGTACTGTCCCAGTTGGTCTCAGCTCACACAAGGCTGCACTCCAGCAGCCAACTTTGCTAAGCTCCTTGTGGGCAACTGGTGTTTAAAAGAGAAGAGCTGTGTACCCATCTCTTGCAAAAGGGCTCATTTCAAGACTGCCAGAGGAGGAAGTGGGCCAGGGGGAGCTGATTCAGTGCATGCAAACGCAGGAGGAGCATGAGACACACAGTTACCAGGAGCAGGCATTGAACGGCTTTGGTGGAAGGTCACTGATGCAGTCAAAAGCTCCAGCCTGAGGGACCAACAGCATCCAATCCTATTTCCCTGTGCAATCCCTCCTGCACACCAGCATGGGAGTCATTGCAGGCCCTCTCTAGAACAAGCTGATTTATGTGGGCTCTAAAGCTTGTAGAGTCAGAAGAAAACTTACCAGAGCCACCATCCCAACCTGGTTCTCTAGTTACTAGAGTGATAACACTGGCAGGGACCTTCCAGGAGTGCCTGGTATGAGCAGCAGCTCTGGAGGGTTTGCACAGCCCAAATGGGGGAACAGGGGAAAAACAAAGCCAAACAAACAAGAATGCACTTGTGAAACCATGTACATGGTTGAAATTTCCAGTGCATGGACTCAGCACAGAGGGACAAAAGCCACCAAAGAAGAAAAAGGCTATTTCATCACTGCTGCAGGGCCTCCATCACACTGGTCCATCTCCTTGCATCTGCATTCTTCCTCTACCTCCACCCATGTTGTGCCTATGCAGAGTAACCATACAAGGAGACAAAACAGCCTCTTTTTGATGGGTTTAGTTCTTCGCAGGCAATTAACAGTATACATGGACACACAGGTGCATCAGGAAAGCAGAACATCTCCTGATTCCTGTAGAGACCTGCCAACATGGATGCTGTAAATCTCCACCCCCAGTGCACACTGGGATGGGGGCAGTACAGGAGACTGGGAGATGAAGGACACAGAGGTACAGCCAAGACTCAGCACCAGCACTAACTGCAGGTAACTCATTATAACAGCAGCATTCTCACTACAAGGTATCACCTGTAGCAGTTACAAGCAATGTGGAAAGTTAGCCTTTGGCTTTTAGAGTGGCAACTTGCAACACTGTTCACATCCTCCAGGAACACTGTTCAGCCCAGGACACCCCAGAACAGAGGATTCACTTTAAAGGCATGCTGGGAGACATTTTGGAGCTGCATTAGCAGAAAAACAAAATGAGGAGTTCATCAAAGAGACAGCATATACTGACCTCAGCGGTCCATCAAAAACCTCTATGTGATAAGCTATGGAAGAGCAGAGCTGTGTTTTAGATACCTGCACTGGATGTAGACAACACATGACTCATGGGCAACAAGGATGTCTTAAACTTCCTTTGTACATGCTGAGGAACGTCAGGCCTCATCCTGAGAGTCAAACCTTACCATCAGATTTAAGCCAGACACGAAAGCATGTACAGAACATTTTCACACACTCCCCCTTCCTGGTGTGGGCTGCCCCAAGGCAGGCAGGAAGCAGGGCCACAGCTGTACCCAAGCCAGCCAGATCAAAAAGCCCACAGGAACCTCCAAGGCCAGTGAGGGACTGCAGGAGCACAGCGGCTGGCTGACTCCATGCCCTACTAACCTAAGGGGTAGGGAGGTCAGTACACTGCAGAGTCCCCACACTTCAGACCCTTCTCACTCTTTGCTCCCTGAATACGTTGAAAAGGAGGGGAGTTGTCCTCTGCCTCACTGCTCAAAATAAAAGCTTCTGGAGGATGCTGGGCAGGGGGTGTCTGTGTGGCAAACCAGGCTCCTGCCCCACCGCTTTGCACGCACCATCCTACACAGTGCATCCTGATGTCCTGCTGCAGTGGAGTGAGAAGCAACCTGCTTGCATCACTTGCCCTTTAAAAAAGAGCTGCAGAATTTTTCAGGAAAAGTGACATTAAGACACTAAGTAAGACACTTGATCCAGGAAATGGTAATGCCATAGTCATGATCTTAATTCTCTTCCTTTGCTGATCCATGTTATGACCATAATTAGCAACATCCCATTTTCCTGCAGGATTATGCCTGGTCCTGCACTTGGGGTAGCAGAACTGAAAGGAAATGCTGGGTACTGGCCAGGGAAACACCCTGCTTTGTGCAAGCCCAAAAGGCTGAGGGCACTGTGGTACCAACGAGAGCCCTCAGCTCCCTGGCCTTGTCCAAAGCTAAAGTCTTCATGGGGCACTTACAAACAAACTAGTGAGTGGATGCCCGAAGAGGAAGAGCAATTATCTCCCTCATGAAGCACTAAACCAGGACCTATGCTCTAGTCTCAGATTTGTTGCGACTAAGGGACTTGCCCAAAGTCACACAGGAAATCTCTGTGGCTCAGTTCTGCACCAAAGGGTGATAAAATTTCCTGACCTCTGTGGAGGATGGTACAAGATGTACAGGTAGTACAACACCAAAGCAGGGGAAGTACTTGCTATGTGCTAGCTTGAGCTCAGTAAGGACAAGTTTCTTCAAAGAGCAAAGGCTAGGAAGACACACCAATGACTTCCCATGAAACTGAGATATTAAAACAGTGACTCTTGCTGAAACTTACTCTAACACCTAACATAAATTGTACTCTCAAAAAATGTTAAAGAGAAAGGAGCAACTGTGCTAAACAGCTTCCATTGCCCAACCATAGTACTTCCCTTTGACCCATCCATGCATCAGACAAAAACTTGAAGACTTTGGGTTGCATTTCTCATCTCACAGAATCCAAATTTTTCCCCAGTCAGAAGGAGCAGGGACGCCCAGTCCCTTTGCTACGGCTCTGCTGTATATACATGCAATTATATTTGCAATTAAGTTTTGGGTCTAGCTACAGGAAACCAGAAGCGCTTTCCACAGATCAGAGTGATGTTATTGCCACACTTCACAGGTTTTCATAATGTACACAACGTGGTGCTCTGAAACTCCCTTTTCACTGACCCACTTTCCACTGAGGAGAAAGTTCATCTTTATTTATCTGGACCTTCTGCTTTTCCTTGTTCACTCAGAGGAATGCTGTCTGCATGTTAATGCAAGTGGGGAGAGCCAGGGGAACCAGTGGCAACACCATCCGCTTCAAATCTGGGACAATCCAGTCTCCTGCTTGCAGGGCATTAAGGCAACACATTCAGGCCCCAAGGAGAAGGAGCACCCAGCTGCCCTCAGATGACTCTTGCCAGCTGACTCACAGTCCAAGGCTGACAGGCTCCCTAGACGTGACAGAGTTCAGCTGCCACAGGGAGAGCAGCATCGCTCCAGGGGAGGCTCTTTGGGCTGGGAAGAGGCAAGGAGCAGGGTTTCTGGTGACTTTCCCTGCAGCCTCCTGGTGCCTTTCTATGTGGGACAAGACCTAGGATCTAATAAACCACAGCAGCCCTGAAGAGGCCATCAAGGGCTCCAGAGCAGCGTGCACAAGTGCACAGTTTCCCCAGGCCAGACACAAGGCATCTTGCTGTAAAATCCAGGCCTGCACCTGCCACTTGTGACTACTGTCTCACAGAAAGAACTCCTGCCTGCATCTGCTTTAAAAAAGACAAAAACCCAAACCACAAAAAGCATCCAAAGAAGGGGGAGGGCCAAACAGCATACCAGAGGAACCTGGCTTGGCAAGAACACGTGAACCTCACCACTCTGCCCTGACGTCAGGCTCAGCCACAGAGGCTCTCCCAAACAGCTCACCTGGCCACCTCCTTGCCCACAGCCAAAGTTGGGGTTTGTGTGCCTCCTCCCAGAGGCAGATGGAAGATCATACCTTTCCCAAGAGTGCTGGCTGGACAAACCATGACAAGTTCTTGGGCAAGATCTAAGGCAGATCCCAAGGACGCAGGCACAGTGAGAGAGTAGGAATGACAGCAGAGACAGCCAGACATGCTCTCTGAGTGAATCGAGTGAATGCCTCAAGGCTACAGCCCTGCAGAGATGCATGTCCTGGAAAGTTGCTCTTCTCAGTAGCTGCAGGGGCACATTAAGCTCAGACACTGTGGATGAATGTGTGCCCAAATTCTTAGGACACCCATGGTCAGACACTGGCTCCCATGTGCTCTTGGGGAACAAGTGACAAGTGTTGCTAGTCCAACAAGTGACAGCCACAAGTGTCAGCCAAGCCAGAATCAAACATACTGCAACTCTACCCTTTCATCTCTGTCTTAACTTCCCTGCCTGCCCTGAGATCACCAACACAGAGTGCTGCTAGGACAGTTATACAGCTCACTGTGAGCTGTTGCTTCCGTGTCAAACACAGCAAGACATGCCCTGCAGTGTATAACCCGTGCACAGCCATCCCAAACTACAACCTCCCAGTGCTGCACAAAGGTCCCCACAGCCCAACCCCACCAGGGTCAACACACCAGCGCACAGGTCACCAACACTGCCAAACTTTGGTAGGTCTCCTTGAGCCCCCTCAAGTTTCCACAGTGTTTATAGTCTGACTGTGATGAAGTTCTTTTCCACACTAGATCCTCTAAAGGACTGAATATAAAATATTGGTATTTTTTTAACCGCTGAGCATCCCACAGCCTGGCTCTGCAAAGGCCACATGCCGGCTGTCTAGAGGTTAACAGAAGGATTCTCCCCTCCAGGCTTCACATTCTTGTTGAAATGGCAGTCCCTGGGCTGTTTTAGACAGGCATTGCCAGATACGATTTGCCAAACACAGGCAGAACACACAACGCTGTTCAAATGTCAGGACTCACAGCTCTTCCCCACTAGAGAAACTCTCAGCCCTGAGCTATGTTGGACGAGGAGGGGTGAAGACATCAAAACATCACTACGGCACGCAACACACCAAATCCATTTCCAAACACACCATCCTAATGTCCTTAACGAAAAAACAGGAGTTTTGGGGTGAAGAAAGAGATCCAACAGTTCTTTGGCCCCTCCAACCCAGCTCCTCTCTCCCTTGTTCCCAGCCGCCACAAGCCTCTACATCATCAACGGGATACTCACCTTGAGGATCTTAACGACGACCCTCTCGTTGTTGGTGATGTTGATGGCCTCAAAGACCTCGCTGTACTTCCCTCGACCGAGCTTTCGAACCAGCTGGTAGTCGTCCTGATTGCTGCGGACACCAAGAGGAGAGAGGCGATGGTGGGGGAAGAGCGGATAACTAACAGGTCAGCGGGCCGGGGAGGGGGGTCCTCTCCCAGCCTCTCCCCCTCCGCAGCCCCCCGGGGACACCCCAACACGGGAGCGGGGATCAGGAAACCCTCCCCACGGGCTGAGGCCCTCCCGCGGGACGGAGGGCGGGTCCCCGCACGGCGCTTTACCCCCAGCTCGGGACGTGCGACTCGTAGTCCCAGTACTCGCGGCTCCTCAGGCTGTCCCCCCCCGCGTACACCCGCGCCCGGCTGCCGGCGGCCGGGCCGGGCATGGCGGCGCCGGGCGGCGGCTGCAGCAGCAGGAGGAGGAGGGCGCGAGGCCGGCGCGGGAGGCCGGCGAGGCGAGGCGCAGCGCGCAGGAGGGCGGCGGCGGCGGGCGGCAGGGCCAGGCCGGGGCGGGGCCGGGGCGGGGCGGGGCCGGCCCGGGGGCGGCGGGCGCGGGGCCCGCGGGGGTGCCGGGGCCCGGGCCCGGGGCCGGCGGCGGGAGGCGGGGCCGCCCCGAGCGCCGCGCACCCAACCCGGAAACGGCGCCGCCGCCGCCGCGCCCGCCCAGCGCCGCGCAGCGCCCCCCGGCGGCGTGGAGGTCCGGCCCTTCGGCTGCTCCCGCTATCGCGCCCGCCCCTCAGGCGCCGCGTCCCGCCACGCCACCCTCCCCGTCGCCTGTCACCTGTCCCGGGTCACCGCCCCGCCACGCCCTGACACTCCTCTGCAGCCGTGTCACCCGCCCAGCCTCCTCCTGCCTGCACCTTCACAGCCTGTCACACGCCAGCCACACCCTGACGCCCTCGCTACCCCCGCACGCCGCTGCAGACACTGTCACCTCTGCCACCCTCACGACCTCACCTCAGCCTGGTCACACCCCTGTTACACCGTCACCCCATCGCCACCTCTGGTCACACTCCCTCGTTATTCCTGTCACCCCATCACCTCTTGCCAGCCGCAAGGTGGGACCTGGGGTGGACAAAAGGCTCCACGTTCCTCTGAAGGAACTCACGGAGCCATGGCTGGCTGAGGTGAGGCACCTCCGGAGATCACCTGGTCCAAGCCCTGCTCCAGCAGGGTCACCCGGGGCCAGCTGTCCAGGATTGTGTCCAGACAGCTGCTGGACACCTCGAAGGATGGAGGCTACACGACCTCCCTGGCCAGCTGTGCCAGTACTTGGTCATACTCAAAACGAAAAAGTGTTTCCTGAAGTTCAGAGGGACCGTCCTGTGTTCCAGTGTGTGCCTGTGGCTCCTGGCACTGGGCACCACTGGGAAGAGCCTGGCTCCCTCTGCTTTGCACCATCTCTCCAGTCCCTCATTCACCTTTGTGTCCCTTCTCTGGCCTCTCCCCATTATGTCCCTATCTCCCTGGCACTGAGAAGGCCAGCACTGGACACACCACCACTGGACACACTCACCACGGCTGAGCACAGGGGAAGCATCTCCTCCTTTCACCTCCTGGCAATGTTTAAATGCAATGGCATTGATTAAAGCAATCCAGGACACCCTTCGTCTTCTCTGCAGCTTATGTTCAGTTTGGTGCCCACCAAGACCCCCAGATCCTTTCCAGAAAAGCTACTTCCCAACAGAACTGGATGTGGTTTTTACCCCTGAGATACCGTGCTAGTGATTGACCTCCAGCTAGAGTTTGTGCTGCTGATCACCACATTCTGGGCCAGTTTTCAATCCACCTCACCTCCCCAAGTCCCAGGGCAGCTGCCAACCCCAGCTCTTCCTCAGGCCTGTGTGGGCTGGGTGCAGCCAGACCCCAGCACCAGCCACCAGCCTGAGCTGAAAGAGCAGAGCTTGGGATAGGAGTTGCTTGGTTGTCCTTTGGGGCTGCTCATGGCTGGCCTCAAAACATCAGCTTAGGCCCTGGTGGAAAACAGCCTTGGCCCCAAAGTATCCTTGGAAAGATAAGCATGTGGATTCAACCAGACACTGCAAAACCCAGTGAGCTTTCCCTGTGCCTGAGACTGAATGATGAAAAAACCCAACAGGATTTTGTCATTTCATACTTATGAGTCCTGACTGAATTCAGTCCAGGCAAGACTTTCACAGGATCTTTGGAAAACAAGAAGGATGTGTTCATGATGCTTGCTTTTCCAAGGCACTTGGCCCTGGGAAGAAAAGGCAGACATGACACCCACTTCTGCTAAACCTCTTAACAAAGCAAGAGGAAGATCAACTGTCCTTTGGGAAGGCTGCCCCATCCAGAGCTCAGCTTACTGGCCCTTCCTGCCAGGACTGCAGAGTGAAGATGAACATCATCTCCTAGGGCCTGGAGGAGATGTAGAAATGCATAAGCAAAGCAGTCAGGGCCCTGCATAAACTGGAGTTCATGGCAGATATGCAAAGGCCAATGCCTGAGTTACTGGTTAAAGCGGCGCCGTGATGCCGGGATGTGCAGGTAGCTGTTTTGCAGAGTGAAGTGGCTGGAGCTGCCCTGCTACACAGCTGAGAAGTTCATCTCTCACAGCAAATTCTGCATGGGACCACAGCAAAATCCCGTGATAAAAGGGAATTTGCCTGCCACAGGGTGCTACTACTTGGGCAGAGACACTCAAGCATAGAGCTGGCCTTTTTTTTTCCTGATGGATAATTTTCCTGGGAGAGTACACTGGGTTGTCAGCAGTTTCATCACTGGTGACAACTCTCTTGATGCTTTCAAGACAGCCTGTGGGACACAGGCAGGCTATTGAACTGGCTTGCCAGGCTGATTCCTGGCAGGAAAGCTGGCCGGTGTGCTGCCAGCTCCTCCAGCTGGTACCTGGGCTGTCCAGCTCTGGGCACCACGGCTGCCTGCTGTCTTCTAATGCTGCCAGGCACTGCCCACAGCAAAAAGCCCTGTTTGCAATTACGGGATGTTTGCCAAGCTTTACCTACCTTCACTGAAATGGTACAGAGCTGGCTTTACTACTACTATTACTACCACTATTATTGTTATTATTATTATTATTATTATTATTATTATTTACAAATATGGCCGTAAAATCACAGCTGTTTCCCAGAGCAAAGTCAGGGAAAATATTTGTTCAGCCATTAAAACATCACCTTGTCTGAAGACAAAATCTTTGGAGTCCGGTGTTTAGTAAGGGACAAATCTTCTGTCAGAGTTGTGCTGGGTCTCTTGCTGACCTTTGAAAAGCTTTGTGTGGCTGGACAGAACTATAAACTTCTTAAAAATCTGCACCCCACTTTCCTGCATCTGCAAAACCTCCTGGCTGTCCAGTGATGCCATCTTTGCTCATCATCCCATCATGGCTCTGCTGGGTCACTCAGCTCCTCTCCCCATCCTGCTGAAATATGCTTAAGGTTGAAGCACCACAGCCATGGACTGGTGCAGAGACCTGGTTTTAGGGTTATCTTTGCAGTCTTAATCAGTCAACACTCACAAAGCAGTGCTTTGAAGACAGCTTTTAATTCATGTCCTCATGTTCAGCTTTTTCATGGGATCCCCATCCCACCTTGCCTGCAAAGAGGAACTCCAGGCTATGCCCCATGAATGCTGTTCCCTCTTCTTCATCCCAACACTCAATTTCTGGTATCGAGTGCTGTATGTGATGAAGATCCTGCAATGAAGGATGCTCATCCCTGCACCTAACAAGGCCAGGGAGTGAGGTTCCTTCCATGAACTGGATATGCTTATGACTCAAGATGCATTTTGAAGATGAGTTTTGACATGTTCTAGTGAGAAATAAAATTGGCTTTGCCAGGGCATTGATCTTTCTCACATATATATGATTAGATTCACTTGTATCCCTCATCTCAAAAAAGGTGTGGCAAAGCATCACTGGCTACATCAACTTTTGTGGGAGACATACACATTTAAACAGACCTGCCACCCACTTCCATTGGCCCTGAGCATCCAGCATAAGTCAGAGCACATTGCTATGCCATGGTCTGGATCCAGAAACAGGGAGACTTACAAATGATTCTCCACACCCTCACAAAGTTCCTAAAACTAGGCATGCCTGTGGGGACAGCTGCCTTCAGGACTGGTGCCAGTGTTCCCCCAGTTTTACAGCCAGATTGTGACAAAGCAGAGTCTGTAAGAGGAAGATTGCCATGTCACAGACAGTGAAACCTCCACCATGGTGCAGATGCACCTCAGGTATGAGCAGGGGGCCAGTGTTTGCCTGCACTCCTCTGGAGTCTTCACCACCCAGCCGCTGGACTGAGTCCTGTCTGGCACAGTTGTTGAGGAGGAGCCTGGAGGCAGTGCCTAATCAGGAGCTGGTGCTGCAGGAGCAGGAGTGACATGCACCCCAGGAGACCCCTGGGAGAGCTGTCCCTTTGCCATCGCCCCCGTCACTGCAGCCAATCCTCCACAGATGTATTTGTACTGATCAGTTTCCAGTTCTGCATATGTACCTCTACCAGAGCAGTTCACCTTGGAGACCAGGTGCTGGTGGAACCATGACCAGCCCATGTCCTTGACCTATGAACCATGGGTTCACCCAGTTTTTGCACTTCTCCGAGGAGGTCAGCACTGCCAAAGAAGCACGACCCCCATGGCAGCTCTCACAGGCAGCATGAGATTCCTTTCTGAGACCAGCACAAACCTCTTCCTTTGTCCAAAGGCCTGGCTGCCTCCTTGCCAATGCTGCTGGGAGACAGGCACTTCTCACAAGGAACTGTAGCCTCCCAGCAGCCTGGCCGTAACCTCGGAAATAATGAGTTTTCGGCTCTGTGGAGAACCAAGCCAGCCTGACTCTGCATGGAGACAAAGCCTGAAGCCTGCTGCCAGTTCTGCCCACAGCAAGATGAACACGGCTCTTCTGTGAGCTCGCACAAAGGCTCCCTTGTGCAGGAAGGGATCCAGCCAAACAAATGATCTCCTTGGCTGCATGTCTCCTGATGCTCCATCATTTTTACTATTTGCTGGATTGTTCCCACAACCAAGGAAAATTTAACAAGTAAAAGCATCTGATAAAAATCTATCAACCACAGTAAAGCACCAACCCAGCCAAACCAGTCTGTACAGCACAACCCTCACAGCCTTCAGGACACATCCATTCAATTTACCACACATAAAAACAAATGCTGTGTGGTACTTGCGACGTCACTAGTGTGGAGTCTCTGAGTACAGCTTGTGTTACCAAAGTGCAGTGAGATGTTTGAAGGCTGCTTCCTTCCCCAAGCCTGGTTCCCTGTTGTGCAAAGACAAGTTCTTATGTCATTTCCATGGCATTTTGTGCTTCTCCTCTTGTGTTTCCGGACCACGCTGCTCCCCATGCTGCTGGCCTTAGCACTGAGGTCTTGACTCCTGGTGACAGCTCTCCTGGCCAGGTGCCTGGCAGGAATGATGCACCTTGTCTTCACTGAGGAACTCTGCAAGAAAACAGCTTTTGGCCACTGGTGCCTTCAAGTCTCACAGTATTACTCACAGATGCTTAAATCTTGCCTAGGAGACAAATCTCAAGGCAAGTTTTGACTCCAACACAAAATTTGAACCACCTGTGAGTAATCCTGGAAGACTTCCAGTACTATGATGGATGTTGTTGTTTCTGTGCTGGAGGCAGCAGCTGGAGCAGAGACTCCCATGGCAAAGGCATGCATGGCCTGCATGGGTCAGGTACCAGCAGAACGAGGCCACCTGCGTGTTTGTCTTGGTTGAGCTCCTTCCAGCAGATGTTGAGCACACATGAGCAAACCCATCTACCACACAGAGGCATGGGTGTTTGCCATCCTCAGCAAAGGTGGCCTGGGACCGTGTGGCCAGCAGGGAATGACTCCAGGCAGGCAGAGTGGTTGCACAGGAGATCTGGTCTGCAGCTTACTTATCCAGCTCCTGGAATACACCTCTGGATGGGAGCCTTGCTTTTGGATTGAAGCACACATGGAGGCTCTCGAGGGTGCTGCCTGCAGCAGCTGTGGCAGGGCACTGTTCCTGGTGTGACCCATGGTGCTCCAATGCATGCCCTGTGCAGCTCAGTGGGGTCATTTGAATGGAGTTTCCATGGAGCGTCCTGGTCGTGGAGAGGGCACCAAGAGACATTTTGTAAAGTGACTTGCTACCTTTTGTAGGACACTGGAATCAGTGGACCATTAAAATTCTTTTTAGTCCAGTCCTACACGAAATCCCTCCTTCCCGATAAGAAGAGGATATCAAATCAAAAGAGACGAGGTATTAAGAAAGCCAAGGCAGCAGAGGAAGTGTCTGAGGAGGCCTTTGTCCACTGTCATAACAATGGTACAAAGATCTTTTCCAGGACAAACATCTTCACCATGAACAGACAACAACCTGAAATTCTTTGTTTTTCTCTCTGTAGCAAGTTGGAAGTTTTACAGCCAATGTAGACTCTCCCATATTAAGGAGAAGAGTATTTCAAACCTGGGGTTGTATTGCTATGTTTTGTGCAGAAAGGAAGGCAGAAAGTAGAGGGCAGTTAGGTTCTGGGCAGGACAGTCTCCAAGCTGAGTCTTTCTAGCAGCGGATGATACAGTAGTCCTGCAAGTAGAGCAGCACAGTTAGAGGGGGGCCCAGGACCAGGCTGATCCTACACATTACTGTAGCAAGCCATTTCCATAGGCAGGACAGTAGGATCTGTCAGGAAAAGCAAACAGTGGTTACAAGCAGAAGTCTGGTCAGTTGGTAAAACCATTCTCTGAGGGAAGTGCATGCCCTTAACTGGAGGACAGATCCATACTGAATTAGCTTTTCTATTATAAGGATGATGACTCAATTTATTTCTACGGGGTGCCCTTGCCAAAGGGCTCTGTGTCTGTGTAGTTCATAATAAAACAATTAAAAATCCCATTAATGCTAAAATCTTACCAGGCTAGCACGGAAAGGGTCTTTCCCTTCCCACAGAGCTAAGAGCTGCCAGACCTACAGTTCTCATGGGAATGGAAAGGGTATGGAATTATTTTTAAAGGCTGGAATTGGTTAGGTGGGAAGGATTACAGGAGGTCACAGGTTTTGCTCTCAGAAATCATTGCTGTTTGACAGATTGTTACAGCGAGGAAATCTGTGTGATCATGTCTTGTATTGTCTCTGTACAACAGTAGCTGAGATGTAGTTGAGGAAGCATGAAGGATCCAACGTTAGTGGGAATTCATTGACTAAATTTTGGAGGGAAACTTAAGTTAAAATTAATCCAAAAAAGGGAAAGAAAGCACTGAGATTCACAGCTTCTTCCAGGCCACCAGTCTATGACATTGCTCCCACTAAGTAGAGCAAAACTGAGCTGGCCAGCCAGGACACCTGTCCCAAGGAAAAATTTTCCAGCTTTGTCCACCTGTTTTTCTTATGGCCTCATCACTTTAGTCTAAGGAGCAAGAATCAGGAGTATACAAAGAGAAGTCTCCTTAACACTCCATTCCTGCCTTGGATTGGGGCACCACTGGCCTCCCCAGGCTTCCCCAGAGCAATATCTGGAAGTCACAAAGCAACGTTCTTGGAATAAGTGACAGTATAATCTGTGCTACAATTTCTTCTGTCACAGAAGCAGGAGATGCCATGCAGACCAATGGCTCATCCAGTTTCTGCCCTTATTCCTGCCTACAGGCAGCTATCCCAACTCATGAGTGGGAGGATGTGAAAGTTCCCTACATTTTGTTGCATGATCTATCCCTAATCCTGGTGGATCTGGGCTGTTCTAACACCTGCAAAGCTGTAGGATGCCTGAAGACATGAGTGACTGATGGAGTACCCAATGATTAATGAAATGGTTTGCACGGCAGAACAGGGTCAGATTTAATGGTCTGTGACAGAAAGCTAGTCAGGGCCAAAATGCAGAGGACAGACACTTTCAGGGACATCTCTGCCTATTGGGTCCTTTGCAGTGGGAGGCAGAGCCTGGCACAGCCACATTTGCAAAATTGCCACAGTACCACTTTCCTCCAGGCATACTTACCTTTAACAGACTTTTTTTCCCAGCCATTGTGTCCCAGGTCTAGGGAAAGTAAATTTTTTCTTCAAAGGGCAGCTAAAGGTCTTACCTTTAGCCATTGAAACTTCTAAATTAATCCAGAATTTAGTCTGAACCCAAATTAGCAGATTGTCAGCATAGGTGGAAGATCAGGAACTGCAAGCATTCAAGCTACCAAAGCACTGGGGACCTGGCCACTCAGTAGTTGCAGTACAAGCATGCTGGAGTGTAATCTCATCAGTCTGTGAAGTTCGAGGGATATTTTGCAGTTCTCGCTAGAACTCACATCAGTATTTAGAACCTTTTGCTAGCTCACTCCTGCTCCCAAATCTTATTCCTTTGCTCTAGATGTGGTTGCAGCTCAAGGCAAATTTGGGGTTGGCAACCAAAGCAAAGCACACAGTCTGAGCTGCTGCACATAGAACTGGGATTTCCATGCATAAGAAGCTGAGGCTGTGACCAGGATGGCTGCTTCTGTGCCCTGCTTTTCAGGAACTCACAGGGAGAAGGAATGCAGCCAGCTGGGGCTGCCACTTGCCATAACCATGGTGTGGGAAGGGCTTGTACATGTGTTTGTTTACAGAGCATAGAAAAATGGGTGAAAAAAATGATAGACACTATTAGTCACTAATATCAGGATTAATCACACACAGCAGGATTATGTGGTTTGCATGAGTCAGCCCCAAAATGCTGAGGAGCTGCTGGAGGAGCTGCTCCAGGTGCACACACACCTGAGTGAGGGGAACATCTCACGCACAGCTAAGTCTTCTCCTGGAAACGTGGTTGTCTTCCAAGACTTTGGCGTTGAGTGATGCATCTCTGTAGATGGCTGCCCTGAGCTGCTGAAACAGAGTCTAAACCTTCACACACTGCCCAGCCCCTTGTGCTTTGATACAGGATCTGTTTAAACCCCTCCTTGGCATCTTTTACTGTGCACATATCAGAAATCTAGTGACGGGAGGAGGAGAACGTAAAAAATGAACTTCTGAAGTTTGTCTCTCTGTCCATACTGAGTGTTGAGGAATACATCTGGTCCAGGTAGCTCAGTTTGCAAACTGCAGATTGAGATGCAGATTGAGCTCCAGGTAGGGGCCTGAAACAAGAGGCTGTGAATTGCTACCTTTTGGGATAACAAAGGGTTCGAGGATAGGTGACAGCCAGCCAGGAGAATGGACAATGAGGGACACATCAGGGGCCAGGAATTGCCAGGCTTTTGGAGATGAAGAGGGGTGATGGCAGCGAGGTGGATGCACACAAAGACGGGGACTCCGGAGGAAGAGCAAGACTTGTGTCGGAAGATTCCGAGGTTATAAAAGCTCAGGGGTTCCTTTGTTGCGGGTCCTTCTTGGAGGGATAAATGGTGTTATGGAACCAGACATATGAGACTCTGAGATAGGTTAAACCAGGAAGGAAGCCTGGTCTGGTGTGTAGGGAGTCCAGCAGGACATCCTTCACCTCACCAGGTCTGTCCGCTCTGTCCCAGCAGTGGAAGCCGGGCTCTGACTTAACACTGAGGGCACTGAAAGCACGCAGCTTGCGTCTGCTTTTCGTGAATGCTCTGTACTTATTGGATGCCATGAACATATCTGAAGACCTTTGTTTGTCTTCTGATTTATTTGCCTCAGGAGCTTGACTTTATGAACTACTTTTTTAAACTAGGAAAAAGCTCTTATCACCAAGAGATTGACACAAGGGTGCTCCACAAAATGCTTGTGACTTTGTAGGGGCTGAGTCACTGCCACAGACGCTGCCAGTCCTGACCTCTTCACTGAAAAGTCTCGGTATTTACACTGCTGCCTTTTTAACACTCTTCAAGCAGTAAAACGGCGACAATCCTGACTTGTGAACCCACTCCCTGGCTGGCACTGGGTGACAGGTGACTGAGTCTCTCTTCTGGAGGCTTTTGGGCTAAAACACATCAGCGTTTTTTACTTTTCTGAATCTGCATGTGGCGATGAACAGACTCCCAGAGGAACTGATGGAAAGGAACATATTCTGGCTATTTATCAATGTAAAAAAGATCCAGTTTCCAGATGAAGTACTAAGCAGTGGTTTGGATTCTGCTTCCTTCCTAGGCAACTCCTGGAGATGGTCACAGTGTGGGCTTCCTGGACCTTCCCAAGATTTTGAGGTGAAGGAGCAGAGATGGTGATGTAAGATGTATTCTCTGATGGGGGATGCTAACTCTGGCTCTCAGTTTCCAGGAGTTGGACTGCCCTCTTTAATCCCTCCTTAGAGAAGGGCTGGGTTTTAGATTACTGGGGCTACAGTGCTATTTCTGAAGAGCTTGTTGCCAACAGTACAAACCACGTGCTTACAGGAACTTTGGCACTTTTAAATTAGCATATTTCATTTTTGTCAGCACCCTGCTGTTGCTTTGAGATTATGCTAAAATGTAGACTGCTTCTTAATTACTTCAAATGCCAAGGTTTAATTACAATGCCTCTGAGTTAAATTTCAAGGCAGCCAAACTTTTAGAACCATGCAGGAGACAGACAGACATACCCTTAGCATATTCATCCTTCAAAAAAGATGAAGATTGTTAATGTTACTGATTTCCCAGCACCAGTATTTCCTCTTTCAAACACAGAACATGTTAACTGGAGCATTCAGTGCTGGGGTATTCCCTCTGGGCCACAGCTGCAAGAGCAAGTCTGTGTTCCTGCAAGAGGAAGAGTTAAACCAGGCTTCATCTCACAGCTCCAGAGAAAACACACACCCTGCTGGATGGGCATCCTTCCCCATGAGCAAGGTAAAGGTGTGTTAAGAAACAAATTGCATGTGGGCTGCTTTTTACAACACAGCTGAAACCTTCCTGGGAGTAGCTGGATTGCTAGCCACCCTTGAATCCAGAAATGTGGGCAACACGCACTTTGCTGTGAGCCATGCTATGTTTCCATAGCAGTATCCCATTTTATTTTCCAGATGTAGAGTTTAGAGACCATGACCTCCAACACAACAGCTGCAGAGTTGGTGTAGTAAATCAACTAACTTAAAGATGATAAATATTTTTTTGGCCCTTGACAGACAAGAAGGTGTATCAGGCTGAGTTCCAAAAGTATGTCTGAAATCATAGGCACCAAGAGAAAGCCTCCAAAGACATCAGCTTCAGATTTTGGCAAAATCAAGTGCTGGAAAATATTCTGGAAATGATCTGCCAGCTGCAGGTATTTCCCAGGAGGAGAAAAGGAAACACCTTTCTGCAGCCTCCACACCTGGCTGATGCACACCTGAGCCGTGACGCACATCCAGTGCTGCTGCTGAGGAGCTGAAGGTGTCTGAGCATGTAATTCAAAGAGCTCCAGTGCCAGTTTCCCTTTTAAAGCTGCGACAGTCAGGGAGAACTGGAATGGTTGGTCAGTCAGAGTGACAAATATCTGCTAGATGAGAGGTACCAGCACTCGCTGCCTTGTCTTTGACTCTGCCAGAACAGTAAAGTTTCATCTTTGTTTCAATGCTTTCAGCACTGAAAAAGGATGAAGCATCCAAAGAAAGCATCTTCTGGTTATATTCTGGGGACTGTAATCTTGCAGTTCTCTTAGATGTTATGTCTGTGTCAGAAACTTACAATTGATTTATACTGTCTTAAAAATTAACAGTCAGGCTTAAAAGACTGTGGAATGTTTTTGTATTGCAATATTTACTGATTTCCTCAGAGCCCAATGAAGCCACATTTCATCAGGGGAAAAAAACTTCAGTACTTTTTTTAAAACTTGAAAATTGTTAAGAATTAGACATCATAATAATAATCATGTTAACAAATAAATCTCAGACCTTCTGAAAAAACTCCAAACCTATGACTTCTAAGACAGCTTCATGACTTTTTGGGACCATGGCATTATTTTCTAAAATATATTGTTGTCAAAGCTGTGATTTAGCTCATAAAAATCTTTGTTGCTTAGGGGTAATAACACATCCTGGGGTTAATGGATTCTGTAACCTCCTGTGTTTCGGGTATTTCTAAGAAGCACTGGCAGCTAGCTGGAGAGCACTTTATTAGCCAGCATCCCCAGAGAGCAGACACTAGGACACTTGATATCTTTTTGGCTTAGAGGATATGGCAAGGACACAAAGCTCCTCACAGCACCTTGGAAAATGAGAGAACAGCGATGACACAGCTGAAAATGTGCTGTGCATCCCCCTGAGCAGGCTGCCTCGGAACAGGGATTCTGCCATCCCTGCCTGCCCTGTCCTGCTGCCAGCACAGCTGGGGAGCAGGGCAGGTCTGACCTGCCCCCTGCCCTGATGTAACACCTGCTGCAAGTGTAAATAATTCCTAGTTTTAATATAAAAAATACTATAGTATCTACATTAAACATTAACAAATTTGAATGCATTTTACACATTTTAAAAAATCTAATGGTGTTTGAAAACAAAGGGCTGTATTCTTGACTAATATGACACTACCTGAGAGCTCATAATCAACATTTTTGACATCAGACCTTACATAAATTTTCTCTCTCTCTCTCTTTCTCTCTATCAGATCAAACCCCATTCCTTTAAGGCACTGCAGATTGTGTTTCCCTTCTTGGTCAATACAAGTTGCTGTTCTCTTTGAAAACCCACATTGGAACTTCTGGGCATTCAACATTTATCTTTTTATTATATTTTTTTTCAAAAGAATAATTAATTATGTATATCATAAGTAGATATTTAATGAAAATATAAATACATAATGCATGCCTATACATATATAGGTAATTACTATTAACGGATATTAAGAAGATTTTACTGGCTAAAGTATATAAGTATAATGAATTAATATACCCCTAAGGAAGGTAAAAAGTGTTAATTTGAAAATGAAATATTTCAAAATCAAACAGACAAAATTAATTTCTGATAAAGTGTCACCTCACTTTAAAAAAAAGTTTCTATTGATCAGAAGTGTTCTGTCTCAATGGAAGTACAGCAGCTTCTGAAAGCCTTCAGCTCTAGTCAGGGAATCTGTAGTTGGAGATACACATTTTTGTTTTGCTGCTGACTCCTTGTCATCTGTTAGTGATATCAAGATGTCCTCCACAACATCAGTGACAATCCTAAATGTGAGATACATCAGGGTTTTGATTTTTTTATTTTTTCTGTGAAAGTCTTATCTTGCTTTCGTCAAACATGTATTATGTACTGAACTCAACTTGTTAAATTCTGTCATGCCAGAGATCTGTCAAATTAGACTTGTGCCAGTGTTCTAGTTTGAAAACTTATTTACAGTTCTTAACAAACCCAAATCATGTTGTCTGACAGTCTGATTTCAAATGAAGCAGCAGCACACTTTTTGCAAGAGGTGAAAGACACCTTACCTGAAAGACATTGGTCTCAGTAAAATTTCCAGTCTCCAAATCACAGTAACTCTGCAATTGAAGCAGGAGGGAAAATGCCAATAAAAAAATGAGGCAGATGAAATGATGTATCATTTACAGGAGAAGCAGGCAATAAAAATCATATTTCTCTCTTGGTTCAATTCCATTCCTTCAGCACAGTTTGAATTTAATCTAATATAAATGTACCCTTTCCTCAGCAACTGTTCTTATAGAGAGATTTACCTCATCTTGGTTTCAAGTATCCATTTGCAGGTCAAGCACCATGAGGAGATTTAAAATATGACATTAAAAAGACAACAAATAAAAATGTGTCAGATATAAATAAGTCCACAGACCAAAGGAGCACAAGGTACTAAGAGTATATCACAAAGGTCTATGATGTTTAATGAGATAATTTTGGAATACAGAGCATGAAAAACAGCCCTTAAGGAAACAAAGCTGAGACAGCTTCGGTCTGTGCTCGTATTCCTCAGCCTCCTTCTCCAGGCATGGATGAAGGGGATGCCCTGTAGTGATGGCAAACGTGTGCAATTTGTTGTTTTAAGAAGAAAAGCCTGTCTTAAGAGACCAAGCTGTCAGCAAACACATCTTCTCAGGACTTTTGGTTCACAAATTCTTGTTTATTAAACAGAATGTTACCTTTCAGCAGGGTTACCAACCTGAACCTTGCCTGCACACAGCAGCTGTAATCTGTTGTCATGAACTACACCAGTGCTACCCTCCAAGCATGAGGACCCTTACACAAGACTAAAGACACTACTTATTGCTCAGTATTGTGGTAAAAGCAGGGGAATATGAGAAATAGTAGAAACTCCATTTTATAAGTAGTTTCACAGAAACAGAAAATAAAGGTGTTGGGCCCTCAGGCTTTAAACACAGGCTTTCAAGGAATTCCCAGTCATTCCCCTGACACACCTCTGGATCAGACAGGAATTCCCTGGGCAATTTGGGAATCTTCTTTTGAGAGCCTGCACATGCTCAGACAGTGAGCTGAGCCTGGACACAGGCCACCTTCTGCCCAGGGTCACGGAGCCAGGGAAGAGTGGCAATGAATCATGGAATAATTTGGAGGTCACTGGGCTGGGCGTCCTACCCAAAGCAGAGCAGATTTTGAAGGTAGCGCCAGTCTGAGCCAAGAGATGACTTTAGCCTGAGCTCAGCTCTGTGTAATGCAGGATTAGATGGAGATCTTGTGTGTCTGGAGGCCTGGGGCATGGCTGGGGCAGGCGTGGCATTGTCTGCACCTCACTGTGTTGATATCCCTGTTATCTCCTATGGGCTCTCACCAAAAGGTTTCACAATTTTCTGCTCCTGGGCTAAACAGGGGGAGATCTTGGGTTTGGCACTGAAAAAATAAAGCTGAGGGACAGCAAAGACAATTCTAGCACAAGGTGCCTGTTCTGAGGTGCAAGAGTCTAATGCCACGAATGCCATGTTAAACTACTAATGTGGAAAATAGCAGCCATCTGTCCTGGAACAAACAAAGTAAAAGATGCAATTAAAAGGTTAAACACCAAGGAATTGCAAGGAAGCAAACAAGGAGAGATACTGAAAACTTGGCATGATTAGAAGAGTGATAAGCACCAGCTAGTTTTTCCAGCAGAGACATGGACACAGGAAAATCTTTCAGACAAGGGGAAAATGACACTGAAATCAGACTGCAACACTTGGAAGGGTGTTGCACTTTGTGGGGCTGGGCAGGGTCCTCTGCTGAATGTGTCCTCCAGAGCAAAGGAAGACACTGAGCTACAGCTGAGAAAAAAGTTAGGTAAATTGCAGACAGAAAATATCCACCATACCCTCATTGTAAGGCTGATAGTTCAAGAAAGCAACAAATGGAAAAAGCTGCTCCTCACAACCCTCAGGAAAGAGTTTTAAACATCTTTCCTACTACAATTTACTCCAGAATGTGCTGAGGCTTTGTGTTGGGGCAAGGAAAACAACACACCAGGGTGCAAGGCCAGGATGCACTTTGCACTGTTGAATAAACTTGTGCTCAGGTGGATGATGTTAGAGAAACACTGATGTCAAACAAGGTCCTCTCATATCTTGTGTGATACCGTGAGGGATTATGCATCACTGGACACGGCCGCCAGCAGCACCTGGCTCAGCTGTCCAACATGGAAGGTCTGGGGGTTGGCATTATCATTCCCTGGATGTGCACAGCCTGAAAGGCAGGCAGCAGTAAAGGGAGTCAGATTAATACAAGCTGGGAAAACATAGATGTAATGTGAATCTCAGCTTTGAATCCTGTCTGCACATTAGTGCACAGAAACACAAATCAATCCTCGTGTCTTGACAGCAGTAGTACAAGATTGAGGGGAAAAGCACACAAGCCACCCTGGCAGCTGCATCCCCCAAGATTAACGAGACTTGTTAATTGAAAATCTACAGCTGTCCACAGCAAACTTCCAGTGCTAGTTATTTGTGCCTTCACATCTGGGTGTAAATGCCGGAAGAGTCAGAATAAACATGCAGGGACTTTATCCAGGCCACCTGTAAATTAGTTCTCCCGGTGGTTAGTGTTTGGTGTTGCAGTGGGGATAGCAGGTGATGGAGGCTTATTCTGGGAAGCTGCCACATTAAAAGTGGACATTCTATCCCTGGAAGTGTTCAAGTCCAGGTTGGATGGGGTTCTGAGCAGCCTGGTCTAGAGGAAGGTTTCCCTGTCCATAGCAGGGCAATGGAACTAGAATGTCTTTAAGGTCCCTTCCAAAAATCCATTCCAAGATTCTGTGATTCTTTGAAGTCAATGTCTGGCAGCCCACAGACCATGCAGTCTGAATGCCATCCTAGAAGCCTTAAAAGCTGGTCCCTGAGCAGAATCCTAGCTATTAATACTCTTCCTCAAATATCACGGAATTTAACAACCTGAAGGGTGTGCAAAGAGCACTGTGCAACAAGCAGAGACAGCAGAGCTGTGCTCAGCCCCTGTACACTTTAAATAGAATGGAAAAGGTTCAGATATGGAAAAGGAAAAGAGCAATGAATGAATCACAAGACAGAAATCCCACTAAAGTCAACATGAATGTTGCAGCCCATTAATTTCAGCAGGAGGTTTGGGGATTAAATTGGTTGTTGAGCCTGGGCCCAAGTCCACTTAAAATAATACAAATTATTGGGAGGGCAATAACTCGCTCTAAAGGTCACCAGGGCTCTGAGATGCAGCAGTAAAAGACCCCCTGCTCCTCCTGAGCAGCAGCTTTGCTCATAAATTCCCATGTAGTGGTTGCAGACCCCCTGAGTGGGTCTCCAGAGTGTGGGAAACTGGGGAGATGTTTTGCCCAGGAATATGATGTGACCAAAGTGGGCAGAATGAAACCAGGGGACAAAAAACCACACACGGTTCCCTCAGATATGGGATGGTTCTTCCTGCACAAGTGTTTAGAAAAGGGATGTGGCTGCTAAATAGTGCTGGAATTTTCACTCCAGCTCTAAAAAAGTCTGTGTTTTGTTCTAAGCCCAGACTCTGTGTGTTCCTCTCTTCCTGGCTGTGTCACCACAAGTCACTGCATGAAGCTGGCTGTGAATGCAGAGCGTGTGCTCCAGCCAGCACAGGCTGTCACTGCCCAGCTCACACACAGCCATTCACAGCCTCCTTCCTTAGGATCAACGGGATGCATGAAACATTGCAAAATCAGAGAGCACACTTCGACCCCCAAACCACCAAAGAGTTACATTGCCAGGAGACAACAGCCCAAAAATAAGCCAGGAAAGAGCTGGAAATTAAATACTCTCCAGGTAACACATTAACTTCCAGGCAAGTTTTAAAAAATACTGTGAAATTCTCTTATCCAAAAAAGCCTTTCTACTGCAAAGTACAGATAGTTCTTCAAGCCTCATAAAAAATGACAAAAGAGCCTCCACAAAATAATGATTTCCACGAGAGATCCTACACAAATACCCCAGGAAATCCACTGGTTTTGTTATCAGTATTTTGTGTGAAGGTGTTTCAGTAACACCACCATGAAGGGCAATGAATGGAATTTGACAGCATTTAGAAGGGAACAGAATTCACGTGCTTGCATTCCCTGACCTCCTTTGTTCTACAGTGCAAGGTGAACTCTGTAACAACACATCAGAGCAGCTGTTCAACAAAAACCTTGTAGATTGATCTTACTGTTAATTTCAGATGTATTCTGCAAGAAAGAAACACTCTATACCCAGGAAAAACGAATAAAACAGACTAGAACATCACCTCTAGTGATGACATGAAGTAGAATATGCTTAAATAAAATAAACTGGCACCATTTGCTTACATCTATTAGGTTTGCTAATTCATGTATATATTTGGTAAAATGCACTGAAAGGAAAAATAGAGAGGAATTAAGGTGCACACAGTTTTGATTGGAAGGCCCTGCAAACTGACTCATTATTTTGTGTCTGCTCTGGTGAGAAAACACAGCTGCAGCCCCTGGTGCATACAGATTGATGAGATGCTGGTACTGGCAAAGAGAGGATGAGGATGGCTGTAAAGCCTTAACCACTGAAGCTCTCCTGTGCAGGTAGGACAAGCCAAGGGCAGCAGGACAAGTCCTCTAGTCTTCTCTATCCAAGACAGAAAGGCACAAAAAAGTTCTTTTGGGATGGCTTAACAGCCAAGAGCATCCACAGCAATTCCTCCAGTGTGAGCAGCTTGCAGGGGAAGCTATTTTAAGTGCTTCAATACAACAACTGCTTTATTACAAACATATCACACTTATAATGGCATAAAAAAAATATACTTTACGACCTCCACTGATTTTATAAAAAATATTCTTTTACTATTTTCAGCTGTCCATGCTGTTGGCAGAAGAAGGGTTCTGGAGAGAAATTCTGCCAGAGATCATGCACAAAGCCAATGACAGCTTCTGGGAGAGTGCCACAGGAAGCATGGAAAATAATTATTTGTATTAATGCAGCTATAAAGCTTTTCTTTTCTGTGGATTCCAAAGTACCTTAAAAAGTTACAGTCTTTCACAGAGGAGAGAAAACATCCAGAGAGCATCTAATAGGCCACAAAATGAGACAGGCAACACCCCTGATCCCAGTGTTCTCCCTTTCCTTTCTGTACACTGAGTAGGAACTGGAATCATAATCTGTGGGGCAGCCACTGTGTTTTAGGGAGATGAGGGTGGGTAAAGTCATGATAAAGTGGGCAGGTCCTGCAGGACACCAGCGTTAAGGTGTTGCAGAGGAGGTCTGCAGAACTCAGCAATGAAGGTCAGCCATAGCTTTCCTCTAATGTCAGAGGCTAAGAACTACATCCAGCAGCTCTTGTTATATATGACAATGGACCCTTGGGCTTTAACATTAAACAAAAAACCCAACCTGTCAAAACCACCCCCCCAGCATGAGATCAAAGAGAAATATCTGCAAAGAAAACAAGACAAGAACTTCAAAGCCCTTCATTTCTGTCACACTAAAGTCACCATGTCCTGAGGCATTGCTCCACATCTCCGTCTATTTTGTGTATAGATACCACAACCACCAGTGTCTTCAAGTGTAATTAACTGACACTGAAATTGCTTATGCTGCTGCCTTCCCATGAAGGTCTCGGAGGCTGGCACACATCCCAGCACATTACTCACTCTAACACAAGATGTCAACATCTCAGAGCAAGGACTCCTCTCACTGTCAGTGTTTCAGAGCTCTCACCATGCACGTTGCCTGCACTGGCAGTGGACCACGCTCAGTCTTGCTGTGATGAGCTGCTAGACCAGAGGGCTTCCTCTGGGCTGGTTCACTGGCAGGAGGTGAAAGCCCCACATGCTTCATATCATGTCTGTGAAATCATTGGACCCTACAAGAGCCCTTTAAAAGGTTAGTCCTTGACAACCAAACAGTAGCTTTCATCCAAATATCCTAAAAAAGGCAAGAGGGATTAGAAAAGGATGAGTAAAATTGTCCTGAGTAACAAAATACCACTGTGTAATGTCTGAAATTGTCGTTATTTCACAGCAAAATTGCATCATTATTGGACACAAGGAGAGGAGTGTCCGGTGATGGCTGCATTTCTAGCAGTGCATATACAGTCTGTCAGGAATGGGTTTACTCCTTCAGGGCCCAGCAGAGTTAAGAAAATAGTTCTTCAGTCTCAGAAATAGCTCCCCACTTTTTGCCAAACAGCAGAGGATACAAACCTGTGTGATAGGGCAGAGTTTGACACACAGTTGTAATGTCAGTATCCCAGGGAGCATTAGTCAGCATCAGTATGAATCTCTTGATTCGTTGAAGAGTTATTGTCCAAGGAGAGTCTTTGAAGAGGACAGGGACAAGTGCAGTCTTTTTTCTCACTGCTTCCAGGACCCTTTTAATGGTACAGCTGTGTTTGCCCTGTGAATTTCCTGGAAAATTGAGGTAGTAGCGAAGGGGGTCTAGCAGAAAGTAATTTGAGTCTGGGAAGAAAGAAAGGAAATACCACATTGTGTTTTTTATGAAAGCTCTAGTGTAAAACTGTTCTGCTCTGACATTCAGCTTGTTCTGTGGAGCTCTGGGTGCTGTATCAGTGCATACCTGGTCATGGTTTCATTGACTGTAGCTGGGAAATAGATGGGAGTCACCATGCTGTTAAAACCCATGTAAATACACAACTCCTAGGCAGAGCCTTGGGCTTTGTGAAGACCATTCCCAGCCCTGAGAAAGGGGCATGTACAACCTCTTGTTCCTGCACAGAGCCGTGAGCAGCACATCATTGAATCCCTACCATAAACTATCCTCAAGTAAAAAGAAGAGTAGGGACTTTAAGCTTTCCTTCAGGGCTAATAATGTGGCAGTAAACAGAAAGGTGCCAAGCTCAGGACTGCAACATTGATGGCATAACACTGAATGACATGGAGAAATTATCTACACTCTAATAGTATAGGGTGATTGCTGGTTTGTTGAGGTTATTAAGAATATTCTTGATATTAAAGGATGGGGCAGTGAAAGATTTCATTTCTGCATATTCTAAATGACAAAGCACTCATCAGATTTACAGCCTTGATCTAAGGACAAAGGTGAAAGATAAAATCCACTACATTCATCCTTTGGGCTGGGTGCTGCCACGGTCAGCACAGACCCTCTGGCACAGTGCAGGGGTACAGCACCCCAGAGCCTTGTGTTGAAAAGCTGATATGGTGTTTGTTCAGAGAAATTGAGCAGACACAGAGCTCTACTCTCATAAAGGAGAGGACCCATCAAAGAGAGCTTCTAAGGTAAATACATCCTCTTAGCAGGGCCTTATCTCTGCCCAGCAGATCAAAGAGCTGCACTGCTGCACAGCGTGCAGGCTCTGTCACCAGTGCTCTGCAGAACAGCCCTGCCTTGATGACTTGCAGGCCTGTGAGACATGCATCACCCGTGGAACCCGTGATGATGAGTTTGGGGATTTTCAGTAAACAGATATCTAATTTAGACTGCCATTTGGGAACCTAAGCTAACACCCTGACCTTCAGAACACAGGAAACTTCACAGCACCCAAGGAGTCCAAGTGAAGGGACTTTTCAAAGATGCAAATTAATTTTATCAGCCACCAAAAAGGGATAATTCAAAAACATGTTTGAAAATGTTCTCAGGACCTGCATGTGCCCTGAAATAATCACTAGCCACCAACACTTGTGATTTTCTAAAAATGCTTTCCATTTGGACTTTTTTCTCTGTCTCCATTGCCTGGTGAAAGACACATTCACAGAAAACAGACCAGGCAGGAGGAGGTGGCAGAACTTCTTATACCCAAAGTGCTGTCAAATATACAACACCAAGCTTGAAGTTGGCAATCTTAGGTCACTTCTAAAATCAGTAATTTCCAACAAAGGTTAGATTTTGAAGGAATAACGTCACATCTAAGAGATGATGAAAGGGATGGTTATTCCTTTGGTGGAAGAAGAAGCTATCCACTTGCTGGCCTATCTCAGCAACTTGGGGTGGGATTTGTTATAAAAATCCTACTCTGCTGACAGAGAAGAGGGTAACCACTGGAAAAGGATGGTTAGTTACCTTTCTCTTTCAGGTTCACTGGGTATGTGATCTGCTGTGACTGCCCTCTTTCATCCTTCCTGGGGCAATGGCTGGAACGTTCTGCTGCCAACAAAATGCATAAAAGGGATCAAATGAATCTGAGGCCACAAATGAATTACGTAACCAGGAATGGCTGATCCTGCACTACTCAGCTTCTCATATTGCACCCCCTTCTGCTTTCTGTTTCACCCCTGGGCAGTCTCCAGCAAACTGGGTTAGGGATCCCTCTCCTCTGTCTTCTGGGATTCACCCAGAATACCACCACCCCAGACCCAGAGCACCCACAGTCTCTAACTGCTGTGCCTGCATCCCCAGCACTGCTGCCCCAACAAATGGGGCACAGTGAAATGCCAGACCACCACAAAAGTTATTCATTCTGTCTCTTTGTGTTTTGGCACCTGACTATGAGCTGCTCCACACTTCCTCCTGTCTCTAAGGTTTCAGCTGTGAGCTGGGCCTCTGGTACAAATGACTTCTTCATTAACACACACAGACAACATGGGAACCCAGAATCCAGCACTGCCGTTCTTGGGTTACTTTAAAAGGAGATCCTGTAACTAAAAATCTCCACTTTGAGGATATGTGCCCCACAAAATACTAGTAGTATAACCAGAAAACATTGTGTACTACATTAAAAATATTCATATGTTCCAAGAAGAGAAGAGCAGAGAAGTTAAAAAGCAGAATAAATAGGACTTTGGCTAAAAAAAAGCATGCAGTGTAGTATTCAAAACAAACCACTCAGCATCACCATAACACTGCTTTCAGTTTGTCAAAGACACAGAGGATCTGAAATAATTTTAGCCATTATTCCCCAAAAAGTAATGGCAAAAAAGGCATGTTTTACACTGAATTAGTTACAAGATTGAGTCAGGCATATTGTATACACTCTTTACATATATGATCCCATGTCTGTCTTCCACAGAGGCTCTGCTTCACTCAGTCCACAAGACAGATGCAGAGGAACTTTCTCTGACTCACCAGATCAGATGAACCTCATTAGCTTCAAGTCATGAGTACAGAATGAATCAAAGTGCCTTTTTCAAGCAGAAAAGCTCTGTTAGAAAGAACAGCAGGAACAAACAAAGCTCAGGAAAAAGCTGAGCCTGAAGATTGAGCAGGAATATTATTAAGTGAATAAGGAAAGCCAACAGGGAGGTTTGAGGAAGACAGGGGAAAGAACTTATGAATTTGCTTTCCCTGTCACTGTGGGGATTTGCCCACTTGTAGGCACTTGATTAGAGCTCTCCTCACTTTAATTTATCATCTTTAGCAATGATAAAACCCCCCTTTATTCACTGGTGCAGGGTCTGGCCCTGTATGGCAATTTATTAATTTGGATGTACAGGTCAATTAATCCTTCCAGTCTTGATGAGGCACGAGATATCTCCATGGCTCAAAGATACCCTCTGAGTGGAAACTGGGAGATCTGACTTTCCCCAAGTCACATCCTTGGCAGAGCTGGGAGGAGTTCAGAGAACTGTAGGGTGCAGAAATCCCAGTTCTGGGCTCAGCCCGTGCATAAACAGATCTCAGTTTTTAATAGCTGCTGCCACTGCTGGCAGTGGGGAACAGTTTCAGGGCGATGATGAGAGACACGAACAAGAACAAGTAAAACAATTAGAGTGAAGCAGGAGCTCACACACCAAGTGACCACAGCTTCCCGAGTGCAGACAGTGCAAGAAACTCCCCTGTGCTTGCTAACCTGACTGCAGGTATCTCTGTTCATGCAGTCTGCCAGATGCATTCGAAACAGACACCTAAAACTCTTCTCTGGTCTAAAACAAGATACAGTGGCACTGAGCTGTGCTGGTATGATTTTATTTTAAACACATTTGGAACTAAACTCAGCCCAGCTGCTTGTGAACACACTCAGCTCCTGCTGTGAAGGGCCTCCCAGAGCTGAAGGGCTGGGAGCAGCCGACCTCATCCCGGTTGGAATTTGTTCAGCAGTGAGATACAGGGACCCTAACGAGAAACAAGCTCTGCACTGGAAAGGACAAGCAGGACAAGCTGTCAGTGAGGACATCAGAAACACCAGTGGAAAGCAATTGTTTGGCAACACGTGAGCCCAGCAGTGCCAGAAGAGCTGTCATCTGCCACAGTATTTAGAATAGCAAGTGACCGTGGAAGGGTTTGTTTGTATTTTTTAATAGCAGCCAGTATAGATGGTTAAAATCAGAGAATACAACAGAAAAACCTGCTACCCTCACTTGAATACCCTTCTCTCTTCCCAGATATCACTGTACCATTTAGATGGTGCCATTAAATCTCTATTGGCACACAGCAACCCTACACAACAGCCCAAATAAAAACAAGAACACTGAGAAAGTGGCCTCACCCACTGTCATTTATTATTCCACTTGGCTGAATGTCAGCCACGTGCCTGTCAGACCCATTGCTCCGTGGGGACACACAGACACACAGAGAAGCTACAACATGTTCTGAGTCCATTCTGGAATAGTGCACCCTAGACACAGAAATGGAGAGGGGATGAATAGTACAGACCCCAGCAGGAAAAAAATCCCATTTGCTGCAACTATTTGAAGCTCCCAGTGATTTAGTTGTTTCAGCAGATGGAGCCATTGCAGTATTCACCATGGATTGCAAACTAGGCCAGTTCAGCCTGTTCAAAGGGAAAAAACTTTCTGCTCGCTCTGAGGACATTTTCAAAAGAATCCTTGGCTGTATCCAGGCAAGTGTGTGTCACTTAGGCAACTACATCCTCTTTTAACAAATGGACTGGCTTGCCCTAAATGTCCTAGGAGTGATTTTTAGATCTATAGGATCATTAGTAGTTATATATTAGTATCACAACTGAAGTTAATAGTTTTAATGTGCATTTCAATGCTGGTAGGTCTCCAAATCAAGCCCACTTAGTAATTCTGGTATAAAACCCCCAGCCTTTGCCATGAGAAGCACCCAGTTCCCCTTACTGGTGCTAAAATTAATTTTTTAAAAGGCATGATGTCACTACCATGAAATGGCATCGAGCTGCAATTGCTGAATTTTTGTGTTGCAGGATAGCCCTGGCTGATGGAGTGGGACTTTCAGAATATCTACACTCATACATATTGAGGAAGGTAATCCAAATAAGAACACAACAATTCAAGTTTCCAGAAATACATTCCCTTATGAGTATGACTCCTTAAAGGTTGTAAGAAGATAACTGTGATCATAAACTCAGCAAGCAATTCATGGTACAATTAGAATTTGAGATAAATGGATTAATAATCCCTTGCTCAAGCATCTAATAAAGAAGAAGAAGCTGTATTCATCAAAGGCTGCTGCTGACATTATACATTACTGAAGGGGAATGGGGATTTAATATCCCCTTGGTATGAAAACTCATTACCATTTTCCCTGCTGGAGGCTGCACATATACAAGGGGCAAAGATTATGACACTTAATATAGAAAGGCAGAATGACAGAATTGACCCCAGCTTTGCATCCTGCAGAAGACCTGCTCATAAGATACACAATAACTCAGCAAGTCTTCCCCACATACTTTGAAATGCTTTGTCATTTTCAGGGTTACAGATAACACAGAGGCTCTTGTGAAGTGACAGCCACACCAGCTCTGGGATGTGCTGCCATTGTACTGCTGGAAAAGCAGGGTAACACTTCTAGCCCAAACCAAATCTCTCACCTGGAGCTATGGCTTTCACTCCACAGCAGGGAATGTCTCACTGAGAGCAAGTTCAGAGGCTGTAACACCAAGCCTATGTTTCAGCACCACCTAAGAAGGACGTAAATGCTTTGTTGTATCAGCCAGGGACACCTGGGCCTTACGGGTAACCTGCCATAAATCAAGGGGAATTTGGTGAAATTGAGAACTCACAGAAAGGCTGGACAGAGAACAAAGTCAGACATCCAAGGAATTTCTGCCACAAATTTCCAAGGCTGGAGGAGCTCCAGCTTTTAATCTACCATTCCCTTCCAGACTCCAAATCAAAGACTTCTCATTGCACTAACTCCTGTGGTAGTTTTGGATTGAAGCAGCTATTGAAATTGAGGCCACAAATCCCTTCTCATTTGGGAATAAATCTAAATTTAGACACTAGTCTTCAAATGAATGCATGAAGCTGATCTACCTCACTGAATTGCTAATGTTCTTTACAAATATGATGACCTAAAGGCATTTTGTTTCCCTTTGTGTATATGTGGCAAAGAATTGGATTAAAAGGATGGATTCTGCTAGAAATACCCATCATTATACAGAGCAAACACAATTAATAACGAACCAGTTCACCCACTTTTATAAAATATCTTTCTATAAAAACTGCAGGAAGCAAAAGAAAAGCTGAAAAGAAGGAAATAATAAAAATTACTAAATAACTGTACTCTCCAGTGGTGTGAAGACATGGCTGACGTGCATGCCCAGAGGCTGGGCTGAACTTGCTGGCAGCAATGGCAAACTACAACTTCTTTGTGGATCATCCTTTAGGCTGCTGCAAGTCAGGAGTTGCATTTATGGAGCAGAAGCTTCTGAGCCCATGGGCTCAACAAAGGTTCTGTAGAATGGACACAGTGAAAAGATAAGACCGAAAATAAGACAAAGCACATTCCTGGCCAGCTGCTCAGCCATCCTCCTGGGGGAATCAGACTGCCCTTGTGAGCAGCCTTCTGTGGATGAGGCACTTTGCAATGGCATCAGTGAAAAAGCTGGGCAGAGACTCTGTATGAATCAGGTTTTAAACAGCTCCTTTCAAAACTGCATAATCCAGTCTCTTCCAAGCTTTTTGTACAAACCTGCTGAATTAGGGAAGGAAATCAGTATCAGCCTCTGACATCTCAGGAGGTCAGTTTTCCATGAGACATTCTCTCTGCAAACTAAATGCTAATTTAGTTAAATTCGATGTTTTTATGGGTGCCATTCCTAATCAGCTTTGCAGAAATAGCCAGCTGTTTTTGGTGTGGGCAGTCAGAGCAAATTGGGATGGTCATTATATCCACAACTAATTATTTGGAAGGAAATTGAATGCGAGGGAAAATGTGAAAGTAGGTGAAAATGTAAAAGCAGAGGAACATTCTGCAATAACAATAAAGAAGAAATAAGATGAGCAATGTTTATTAGGAACAGGAGCTGAGTGTCTGTTTTCTAGTGCTTCCAGCACTAGTACCAGCAGCCAAACACCCACCCAGGCTTTTGCTCACTCCTTTCTGTGGGGAGAAAGAGAGGAAGGTGAAAAGACTCATGGATCAAGTTCAACAGGGAAAGCAAAAGCAGAAAGAATTCATTCATTACTTCCCATCAGCAGGCAGATGTCCAGTCACTGCCTGGGAAGAAGGGTCTCAGCATGTACAACCATTGCTTGAGAGCACAAACACCATGACCACAAACATCCCCCTCCTCCACCTCCTCTCCCCGAGCTTTTATTGCTGAGCCTACGTCATAATGAATGGAATATCCCTTTGGTCGTGTCCCTTCCCCATCCCTCGCCTCCCACTGACTGGAGGAGGCAGCAGGAAGAGCCCTGCCACTGTGCAAGCACTGCTCAGCAGCAGCCAAAACCCCAGGGCAGCTTCAGCACTGCTTTAGGCAAAAATGCAGAGCAGGGCACCACACAGGCGGCTGGGGAGAAAGTTAACTCCAACCCTGACACATCCAGTGCACTGCTCTGTCACAAAATTATTCCTGATGCTTAAAGACAAAGGAGGCTTGAATGCAAAGGATGTTATAAACAACCTGCTGCAATTATAAGCAATTGCATAAGACCTTTATCTTCAAGGTCTGACTCACACATTTCACTGTCGAAAAGCTGGGACTTGGTTTGTGGAACGAGCTCATTAGGAACCACAAACTCTCATGTTTCACCTGAAGTAGAAAATAACTACCTTCTAGTCTGACATCTCTACTAGAAATCCATATAATTGTGGGCATTTAGAATTGGAGGCACAAAACAACACCGCCCTGCGTACAGGTCTCAGAAGGGACATAAGGGAAAGGCAAAAATGTCTATGACACAACCCTTAATGCACTCTGAGGCTCCAGGCTGGAGACTATGAGTCAAAAGAGAACAAAAACAAAGCATTTGCATTGAAGAACCCATCAAAGAAGGTGTCAATGTCTTTAAGGGCTGCTAATTGTAATATTGAATTGTTATCAACAGATATGCCTTGATACGTGTTGATGTTATCAACAAAACAACACAATCACCCTCACGTGATTTTGATGAAAGCTGCACTTTCTGTAGTGGATTTACATCTATTTATACCATGGAGATATTTTGCCTGTAATTCTGTGAGGAGAAAGATTTTTTAGCTACTTTTTTTGAAAACAAGATCTAAACCCATCAGTCATCTCAATGAGATTATGCTGGCTTTACCGAACCTTCCCCACTTAATGTATTTTTCTGTTATTTTAATAGCTCTGCTTGTAAATACAGGATTATAAGAAAAATGAGAAAATCAAAAGATATGCAGCTTCTCCTAGAAGAGGTTAAAACCCTGTCAAAAACCCTCATCTGTGTTTGTGTGATAAAGACTGCCACTGAGTACAAGCCACAAAGTCCAGAGAAAATATGTTTGCTTTCAACACATCTCATGGGGTTTTGTCACTTTTGAATATAACATTCCTGGATATTTAGCTGCTGGCACTTGCACACTGCTGGCTTACTGGCAATGAGATATATTGCTGGGCATGTACAGGGGTGTTGCATGAAAACCAAGATAAACTTTACAGGATCACAGAGCAGTCCCTGCCTGACAGAGCAAAGCTGTCAGATCTGAGGATACACCGAGACAGGATGTTCTCAGAACTACAGAGCCACTCAGCTGTCAGACGATGCAAGCTGCCTGTCTTGTCTCTTTGCATTCCCCCACACTGTGAATCACTGGAATTCTTCCAGATGGGATGCTCAAAATGAACTGCATTTTTCCCTTAATCCCTGGACTCCAATGGTTAACCTCTCAAGCTCTCCCCCCATGCTTGCCAAGCTCCCACTGCCTGGGATCCCCTGACTGTGGCAAATGATAGTGGATAGGGGAACCTGCAGAGCCCCACAGGCATCCCTTTGTATCAAGGTGCTCTGCCTATGCAGGGGTGAAACAGCTCTAAACTCACCCTAAGAGCAAAAGTGAGCAGAGCTGGGTGGAGAAGGAGGGTGGTCTGCTTTTGGTGTGAAAGAATTCACCAGCATTCAATTTTGGTATTGAAGAATGCTGAGACCAGCCAGACTCATCAATCCCAAAGTTAACATCACAGGAGCAAAAGAGCTTTGCCCATGATCCTTGCTATGGGTGAGTAACATCAACCTCTACTTAATAATTATTTTGCTGGCTCAGATATGATTGCTTTAATAATGCTGCAATAAAAAGTGCACAGGAAGTTATACCTACCTGTTCTGTGTAGTAAGTAATTCTGATTAAGATCTCTTAATCTAATCATCATCAACTCAAATAAATAAGTTATTTTATTCATATATTTGGTTTACCATTCTTACTCCTGAAGGACAAAGCAATTACAAAGGCTCGATTACACCTGTATAATCCTTTGGACATAAACCATTGATTAAGTCTGGGGGTAGAGTTGAAACCAGCTGCACTTTGTCTCTGAGAAGGGGTTTAGAAAGCAAGGGGGTCCTTTCTGCTTCTTGTGACTCAGTGGGAGGGTTTCCCTGATAAACCTTGTCCAAATCTTCCATTCTGCCTGTGATGCCTTTGAACAGCTCAGAAATTGCTGCTCCCAGCCAACCTCTATAAACTGATTTGCAGCAGCCACCTCTCTATCTCCCCATGACACCAGGAATGCCAGCAAGAAACTGGGGCTCCTAGTTGATATTATATTAATAGTCATTCTCACTGGGACACAGAATTTTTGGTGTGCTCATTCTGACTGTAATCCCATTATATCAGCCAATTTCTCAGTATGTATTCGGTGTAACCTGACATTTCTACAGCATTTCTTCTATTGAAGGATGAAAAGCTTCCTCACGAGTTCAGAATTCTCTACTTTTTGACACAATGCAATGTGCTCCAGCAAGGTGCTTTTATATTTCCCTTCCCATATGTGATCAGAGAAGAAATAATCTGGATATTTTCCTGTTCTAGTACGCCTCAAAAAGCACGGGACAGCCTGACCACATGTCCACAGTCCAGAACTGAAAAGCTGCAGCCAAGAGGCAATCAGATTTAAGGAATTCAGAGGTTCTGCTGGCTGAAGACAGTGAGCCATGGGCCAAAAGGAGCATTTATGTTCTGAAAAAGCCCTGGAATATCAGCATTCTGCTCATGTAGTGCTGACAGATGAAGGGCTGGAGTAACGCTGAATCCATGGTTCAAAGAGCACAGGCAGCTGAACACATGAAATGCAGATGACTGCATCCTCTCCAGCTTGTGATGATGAAGCCAGTTGGAAGAAACTTGAATGAAGGCAGTGAAGAAATTGTTGGCATTCATGTTGTGGTACTTGACTGATTACATATATGTGAGTTGGTAGGAACCTATTCTCCCTGCAATTCAGAATTCAAGCTCTCATCCTGGATCTTGAGAAAAATGTAGGGCTGCTTTTTTTTTTTCTTTTCCAGTAACTCAATGAAACTCTCCACAGTAATATAAACAAGAGAAAAATCTAGAAATCTGTAGCTAGATTTGCAATTGCTTATTTGAGTCTGAAAGACAAAGAATAATCTTTTCTTCACAGCAGTAAAGCTGCATATTTTAGCTTGTTTTTACTGGAAATGTCGTGGATAGCTCAGGAAAAAAAGCTCCCACATCATTTAGAAAATGAAACTCATATAGCATCTCACCCCTGTCTCTTCCCTTCAAAGAGGTCATCAGCTTCTAGTTTTTATGTAATTTCCTTAAAAAAAATAAATAAAAAAAGATTTTTTCTGTGCACAAAGATTGATTCATTAGATGTTTTTTGTCTCTGGGCATTGACCAGCCTTTAGCTGAATAGAGTTGGAGTTCATACAACTTAATTGGAAGAGCACCATTTCCAACATCCCCCTAGGATATTTATTATGAATGGTGAGACACAAGAAAAAGGAATTGCTGATGTTTAATGTTTTATGCTGTGGAAAGGACTCATTGTTTTGCTCAGCAGCTTGAGTGCTTTATGGGTAGGAAGGGGTCTCCCTGTCAAGAATGAACACAGTACTTTTCTTTCATCCTCATCATGTGAGTGGATGTGAAAGAAACTAAAATACTGTGTATTCTACTCCCATCATCACAGTCACCTTGAGACACCAAAAGTTTGAGAAATGTCACCCCTTTAGAATTTTCTGCACAGTCATTAGGAATTTCCTTAACTTCTTGTTAAAGGCAGTTATCACAATTACAATTTTTCCACACTTCTAAACAAAAACAATAGTGAATTGTCATCTAGGGAATTCCAAATGGAAGAAACATCAACAATTTTGGCAGCATTACCATCAGAAGTTTCAATAACATCACACCACTCCTTAAAAACAAGAAACTTTCTTCCAATGCCTGCTGCTGATTTAACTGTGACTCTCCACTTATTACTTGCCACTTACTACTCCACTTACATTGTGAAGAGAAAGTGCTGAATCCACTCCTGCATGACAGCAGAGTGGATGACAGCTAGGAAAAAATATTGGAATTCAAGAAATGTTTTTGTTCTTCCAGAAATTTGTTTTTGCAATGCCAGCTATAGCATCTGGTTGATCTTATGACTTCAGTGCTCCTTTTTTAGAAGGTGTTTAAAAGACTTTGAAATTCACCGCATAAGCTGGCCAGACTCCCTGCTGCCTTCTGGCAAAGAGACCCTTGCTGGAAGATGGAAGCCAAAAGATCCTTCCCACAGAATGTTTGGTTACCCTAAATCCCGTAGTTTCATTTGTGGCTGTTCTCCTATCTGCAGTATGTGTGGATATGTGAGGACACAATCCTCCACACTTCCTCCACGTGAAAAGGAATGATACTCTGAAATGTAAATCTGAATATGATCTACCCTTACTACCGCTGCTGAACATCTCACATCTGCAGATAAATTGAACAGGAAAGTGCTTTTCTCCTCAGTTTAATTACTGATTTGTGCTGCTACCCCTTTCCTTCAAAAAATGAAGCTGTGCTGGACTGCAGAACCTGTCGTTGGAGAGCAGAGTTTATTCATGTGACACAGCACTTAACTCCCTCGGGATAATCCTACTGAAGCCAATTGGTTTACTCGAGTTGTACACCCGTATTTGCACAACAAAGGGGTAGCACAGACACGGTACGAATAACAAATGAGCTCTCCCACTGCCACGGGCAAGCTAACTGATTAGGAAATGCAAATTTGTTGAGTGTAACTTCCAGGAGGGAAAGGAGTAGCTAAGTAGCATTTGCTACTTACTTAGTAAATAATTAGCTAAAGCAACTCAGACATTCTGCCCGGGGCTCTGGGTGAGGGATGTGTGTTGCAGGGTGTGTGTGCTGCCTTCCTCCGGCTCTGCTCGCAGGACTGCGAACACCACACGCCCGGGCTCTACTCAGGATCCTTCGGCCAGGGCTAGGCAGTAAAACCCCGGCTCGTCAGACGTCTCATCTAGGGATGAGAGCAGCAAAAAACCCTGCCAGCATCTCTGATTGCTGGATAACACATGCAAATGAGAAAAGCAAATCATTCTGTAATCCTCTCTACCTCAGAGGGGAAAAAGACTCAAGATTAACCTTAATTCGTGCTGTGGTTTAGTCCAATATGTAGAGACTGATGATTCCTCTCCCACTTTGACCTTAAAAAGTAAGGTAAGGAGAGGCCACAGGGAGAGAGGTACTTCTTTCTCTCAGCAGCATCCTTCAGCTCTTTCAGCTGCCTTGCTTCTGGTATTTAATGCTATTTAGATTACCCAGGATGGCTCTGTCAGCTGCCTCTGTCATCACCTCACATGCAGATGCTGACGTGACAGAGCTCAGCAACTCTACATCACACAGAGACATCCGCCTGCTCTGATCAAAGGCCCGGGAGAATCAGGCAACAGCCCTGCTTCCCTAAATTTATCTGATATTAAATTGCCTGAGTTCTGTGGTATTCATGATTTTAGAAGTACATAGGTAAGATGTAACAGGCTGTTCCTCGATTTCTAAGATTTCGCTCTTTCCTGCGCTTTGCAATCCTCTAATTTATCTACTGTACCTTCAAGAAATTTGGGTTTTATTCATCACAGCTCAGCCTTAATTCTGTAACACTTTTCTCTGTCATTACTCAGTTTTTGTTATATATGAGTTATGACACAGGACATTCCTTCTTCTTCAGTAAAGCCTTGAAATCATTATTTATGAAAATATAATATGGTTTAGGATGCTGGGCTCATTATGCATACTTTTACATGAAGATTCACACACAAGTGGTCAAGAATAAGAACCTGCCTAGTACTTTTCTTGGGATAAGAAGGCAAATAGTACAAAAAGGAGTGACATAATTTTGTCTACCAAACTCATTATTCTTTAAAATTCTCACAAAAGAACCATACTTCAACTGATTTTACAGTGAGTGTAAACATCTTTCCCTCTGTGTTCTTTCAGCTTTACCCAGTACTTTGGGCTTTCTGCACCTTGGTGCTTATTTCTGTGTCACAGGGAAATTGTGCTTTTCTTTCTTCTTTTTCCAGATGTCTTAACTGTTCAGCCTGGAAAAAGCATATTCCACTTGCATAGTTCTCTCTTCTCACTCACACAGTGCACACTTTCATATTTAGCAGAGATTTGTTTCCTAAACCTCATTAAGCAGGGAATACTTTTACTAATCCAATTCAGCAAATTATAATTTTATCAGAACTGTCCTTTAGAAAGAGCTTTCAGAAATTGCCCTGCAACTCTGGAAAATGTGCACAGATAGAAGGATTTATTTTCCAAACAGAGAGTCTTAATCTCTCATTAAAAAAACCAAAAAAACAAAACCCAAACCACAAAAACAATACAGGCCAGTAGTTACTGTTGCTAAAATGAATGTATTGCCTGTTTTCTATGCTACAGAAAAAAAATCCAGCATTTTACAAGAAATGACCTTTACATTAAATCTCTCTTTGGGGGCATGCATTGCCCTTATAACTGCTGTTAGTATTTAATGTACCTAATGGGGAAAAGGGACACTGGAATCAGCAGTGGGTGGGCGTCACACTGACAAACACACATGGGTACATTTCTTCTGCTCACACAGCTCACAAAGTCTCACCGTTTCTTTGTTGGCTGGATTTTTATAGCACAGACTGCCATGGTACCCAGGGGACATGGAAGTGATGGAAGCACATCATCCTGAGGTTTCAGCCCACACTGTCTGTGCTTTATTTTTCTCAGAATGAAATAAAACAGCACAAGATTTCAAAAACTGGTTCATATTTTATTATTTTGCATGGGTCTGACTTTGATGAAGATGTTAAAGTACCAACACACTAATTAATGATGACAAAACAGTAACAAATAACAGTGGATCCAGCTTGAGCAAACAGCAGCAGGAAGAATGCTGAGGTCGTAAGAATTAACAGATGATTAAAGATGCATTGGGCTACGCCTTAGTCATGGACTGAAAATGTCATTAAAAAAAAATCATCAAACCCTCTATAAATAACTTCATGATTATTTCTCAGGGAAATTGTCGGGTGTTTCAACACTGCTCAATTGTTCCTTTTCCTTCCTCAGCAGAAGACTGAAATATTTACTAAATTATTTAAATGTTATTTTATAGACCACTATCTATAGAAAAAGTAATGTTTTCAGCATACACAGCTCAGGGAATAGCAACAAAATTTTAATCTGATTTAAAATTAACTACTTTTGAAGCAACAAAACAATGAGCAAAAAACCCACAAGGACAGTTCTAAAATGAAGTAAAATTCTGATCAAAATGGGGGATAACCACTGCTTTTATCCTTATACAACCAAACCCAGAATTTAGCACAGGGTATTTGATTCTGCCATCAAAACATGACTTGATTCTTTATATTACAGAACTAAAATAAATTACTTTGGGCTGTAGCCTCCCCTTGGAACCCAAGGTATAGAGTTTATTGGCACTGCCTTCTGCCTACTCAGCACAGCCACATCCATCAGCCTGATCATGTGCTCTGCAGGGCGAGCCGCGTCCTTAATTGCCAAGGAGAAACACGGGCACAACCAGCCAGGGGGACAGCATTCCCTTGGCTTTCCATAAACCGTCCGGGATGGAGGCGTTTGAGCCGCAGGGAATCATCCCTGCCTTTGGAACAGTTCTGAGGGGCCAGGCCCTGCGCTGGGGCAGCACGCTCAGCACCGCGGGGCTCAGGGGACACGGCAGCTGTGCCCAGCCCTCAGCAGAGATCCCTGGAATGCTTCGTGTTGGAAGGGCCTTGAGAGCCCTCCTGTTCCACCCGCCCGCCAGGGACGGGGACACCTTCCACCATCCCCGGCTGACCCGGCCTTGCACACTTCCAGGGATCCAGGGAAATGCACAGCTTCTCTGGGCACCCTGTGCCAGGGCTCCACCACCCTCACAGCGAGGAATTTCTCCACACAACCCAATCTCAGAGTGAGTCCATCCCCTGTCTCTGAGACCCCTCTTTAACGCAGAGCGGGCTGATGTGCGGGGGGACGAACGGCACCGGCTGCGGTGGGGCAGCCGCGGTGCCGATGCCTATGGCGCTTCCGATCCCCATCCCCGTCCCCGTCCCCGTCCCCGTCCCCGTCCCCGTCCCCGTCCCCGTCCCCGTCCCCGTCCCCGTCCCCCTCAGCGGCGCCGGGCGCGGGGCGGGCCGGGCGCATGCGCGGTGCCGGTGGCGGGCTGCGCCTCACGGGCTGGCGGGAATCGCGGCCCGGCCATGTCCGAGGCGTATTTCCCCGTGGGCCCCGGGCTGGGCATGGAGGAGAATTTCTTCTCGCTGGATGATATCCTGATGTCGCAGGAGAAGCTGCCGGGGCGCGCCGAGACCGCGCTGCCGCGCCTGGCCGTGTTGCTGGGGCGGGGCGCCGGCAGCGCTGAGTCCGTCCCGGAGGTAACGGGGGAGGGGACGCGGGACACGGGACACGGGACACGGGACACGGGACACGGAACTGTCGCTGTCGGGACGGGACGGGGCGCGGAGGGCTCTGCCCCGGGACTGCCGCCTCGCTGTCACCTCCTGTTGTGCCTCCCAGGCCCGGCCGCCCTCTGTTCCTGGTCACTGCAGTGATGCTCTCCAGTACTTTCTCAAAAGTTATTTTTGCTTTTATTATATGCGCTTTGCTTGGTTGGTTTTCCCCTCTTTTTCTTCTCTTGCTGTTTTTTTATTAAAAAACAATTTTTAATTATTTAAAATTATTATTTTTAATTATATTATTATTAAAACAATTATTAAACCATAGAGCTTCAGTAAAAAGTCCACTTTCTGAGTCTTGCGGTAACAATGCCTTTAAAGTATGTCTGGTTTATGCTACAGTCACAAAAGACTGCTCTGAAAACAAAATTGACTCTTTGTAATGCTGGATCTAAATTAATAAAGTTCACTCTGTGTCTTTGTGGCTGCTTCAGGTGTACTTACATGGCAAGGATAACTTTTGGCATCTCTCATTCCTCCAGGGATCAAAGCTGGAAATTCCTCTGTGGCTTGCTAAAGGGCTGCATGACAGCAAAAGGAGAATCATCTCCGTGGAACTGCCAAAGATTTACAAGGAAGCCTGGAGGACGGTGTTCAGTGCTGATGCCAATGTGGTTGATCTGCATAAAATGGGGCCCTACTACTATGGATTTGGCTCACAGCTCCTGAATTTTGAGAATCCAGAGAATCCTGAGATAGCTCAGACTATCCTGCAGGCAAGTATCTGAATCAGGTCTTGAAATTTAGATTTGCATTTTTCTGTCTTCCTTTTGTTCCCAGCTGCTTAGCAGTCTTCAGGAAAAATATCCTGGTTTAATCCAGATGACTTCTGGACTGAATATAGATGACCCCCTTGGCAGCTGCACAGCTGATGCTGGAAGCCTCCACTGTGCTTCCAGGAGTGTAATTTTAGCTTGGTGTTTCCATACTGTAAATATGGTATTTCATAAAATCCTGTAAAACAGGACTGAGGAGGTGTATGATTATTTAACTATACCTGTCTTTAAATCTCTCTAATGCAGAGACCTCACACTGCCCTGGGCAGTCTTTAAGTGCCTCACCTCAGGAGGTTTTTCCAGTGTCTGAACCAAAGCTCTTTCACAGCAGTACAAGCTCTGTTCTGTTTGTCTCATACAAAGTAAATGCTGAGGACAGATTATTCTCTTCCTTCCTGCAGCAGTCCCAGTTCATTTGAAATTTCTCTATGGATCATGCTTCCTAACCTCTGACTGCCCTCATTGTGCACTGCTGGTGCCTCTCCAGTGGATCTGCATCCACCATGCCATGCCCTGAACAGCGGTGCAGTCTCATGCTCAGGACTTGTGCTGATGAAAACAGAAGGATTACTTTGTGAGTTTTGTGTGGCTGTGATGCTCTTGGCTCATCTTGGTGCAGCATCTGGTTTGTCACGATGCAGTCACATGGATCTGTGTTTGGTTTGCAGTCCACAGTGAGATGGTACAGGTTGCATCTGCGAACAAATAATTTCCTGACTTTGTACTATTTCTGCCTCAATGTAAAACCTTCTGTTAGTCCTGGGTGAATGACATCCTATTGTTTTCATACCATCTTTCTAATTAGTCAGGATTGTTATGAATTAGAGTTCTGCTCCTTGACATGCCTGTAGTCATTCCTTCTCCTTCTGCATGTTGCTTGCTGATTTAATAAGCACAGCTGCTTTTCCTTTAGTAGGCTCATTAATTAACATCTCAAACAGTAGTTGGTTCCACAGAAACCCCAGTGGAACTCCACTCAGTGTGTTCTTCCCTCCTGACAGGAGCTGTGGATGATGCCTGTCTCTCCCAACAGTCTTTGGGTGGTCTGGCTAAATCTTCCAAGAGTGCCCCATGACAGATACCCCTCCACTGCTTTTCCTGCCTGTGCAAGGCCTGGCATCCTGCCCTAGCCCAGGCTGGGCTCTGGGAGTTTGTCCTTGGCAAGTCCATGATGGCTGTGATTCTTTCATTGTCCTGCAGAAGTTTCTGTGCTTTGTCCCAGTATGCTTCCAGGAATTGATGCTGATGGATTTATAATTCCCTGGCTCTTCCTTTCTCTCTCTCCATCTCCCCATTCTCTTTTAAAAGATAGATGTCATCTTTGTCTGTTTCCGGACTTCAGCCTTGAGCTTTTAAACATAACCACTAACAGCTCTGAGATCTCTTCAGCCAGGTCTCTAAGTGGGCTGGGATGATTTTTATTGCATTTTTTCCCTTTCTCTGTGCTTTACATTAAGGCTGATGCAGAGAGGTTTTAAAGTGCTGCTGCTTTCTTGGAGTTGTCCACTGAACATGTGCTTTGTGCATTGAGGAGGTGCCCACGCCTTTCCTTGTCTTTTCTCTTTCTGCTAATGGACATCTTCAGAAAAAAAGCCACGGTAGAACTCATTACTTATTGACAGAAAAATCAAAGCATGCCAGGTTTGATTTCTGTTTTTAAAAGCAAACAAGAGGGGTGTTGTGCTGACTTAAAAGACTACTCCAAAATATTCTGGAACTATGAATGGGAAGTGTAACTGTTTGGTGACAAAGTCAAAATGACAGTTACTGATTTATAATATATTTATCCCATAAGTTCTGTTGATTCTATAATCAGCTTCTGAAATGACAAAGCAGTTTTCAAAGAGTTCTGACTCTTTTTTTTTTTCCAGTTCCCAATAATAGAGAGGAAAATAAAACACCTTAAATACATCTTGTTGCTTAGCTTTTCAAAATGTTGTAGATTGTTTTAAGTTGTAGATTGGTTTGGTTTTTCACCTTTTTATGGTTGTTTTTCTAGCTTACTGAATGCTTTTCAGCTGCAGTTTGGCTTAACTTCAGGACATTCACAACTTGCAGCTTGTACGTTCCTGCAGCAGCTGCTGTGGCATGAGGTTCATTTGTCTTGCTCTAAAGCAATGATTGCTTGAAAAGTGAGACCGAATAGATCATCATTGTGTTGTATCCTGTGCTCTTCTCAAGCCTATTGTAAGGAAGCAGCCAAAATCCAATTCTGTGTTTGCTTCCCATCTGATATTAGGGATCAAGTGGTTCTGTCTTTGTAGCCAATCTTAACAAGTGCTGTGCTGGCTGCAGACCCTTGGCTTCTTGTGAACAGGAGCCTAAACCTTGGCTTTTCAGTTGTGAGAGCTCAGGCCTCCAGGTTTGAGCTGGGGGTGGCTCTGTGGTACTAGTCAGTGACTCTGTTTGTTCTCTGCAGACGTTCATTGCCCGTTTCCGCCGCATCATGGACTCCTCTCAGAACGCCTACAACGAGGACACGTCTGTGCTGGTGGCTCGGCTGGATGAGCTGGAACGGGCTCTCTTTCAAGTGGGCCAGAAAGGGCTGAATGACTTCCAGGGCTGGGAAAAGGGACAGGCTTCTCAAATCACAGCTTCCAGTCTGGTGCAGAACTATGGGAAAAGAAAGCTCGCAGAAGTGGATGGTTAAAAGCCTGAAGTAACAGCGGGGGACACAGATTTACAGCCTGTTGTAGAAGAGAAAAATGAATCAATTTAGGGAGGGGACAGATTCCCTGTCCATTAGTGGGAATTCTTCTCTGTAACAGCTTTGGATAAGACTAGTGAAAATTTTAAAGGCAGAGGGCAAGGGTATAAAAACTAGATCACACCACTGAACAGCCTTACAGTTTACTTGTAGCACTCCTGAGGAGTTGCAGCTAAAGTGTTTGCTAGGTGGCTGAAAGGCTATGAGAGAATTTTCTAAAAGGGAAATAAATACTAATTATTGCTCCAAATTGATATTTACAATGCCAGATCTAGAAAGAAGTGTAGTTTATGTATTTCATCTTGTCCTTCCCATCCCAGCCTCCTGGAAACAGCTGTTGATTCTATGAACAGCTGTTTCCAGGTTCCCTGTTCTTTAGAAAGCCCCAGTGATGTGGAAAAATGTGATACAGCATTACATTTTTTTATACACTGAGGTGGAACAGGTGCTCTTTGTGAGGCAGGAATGTTTTTCTTTGCTGACTCCTGTACACACTGCCAGTGCCCTGGAGTGAAATGCCTCCTCAAACCCACACAGCAAGAGGCTGCTCAGGTCTTGTATTACTTTGTCCTCTCTCTTCCTTTTTGGCCCTTGTGACCTTGGTGCTGTTTAGTAAAGAATGTTCTTGTTTGATGCCTGTGGCTTTTGTGCTGGATGTGTCTCTCTGATGGGTGTTCTACAGAGGAGGAAACAGAAGGCAGCAAAGAATAAAGTCTGGACCAGATCAAAAGCAGAAACTTTAATGGAAACTCTGCCCCATTATCAAACATTGACATATTTGTTTCTCCGTGAGAAATTCTTCTGATTTCTAAATTCGATTAGTAGAAGAGACAGAGCAAATGAACAAAGTTTCCTTCCTTCTGATCCATCCAAATGAATCTAGGAAAATGATCCTAGTAAATGTCATCCTTGCCAATAGAAGTGAGTGGATTTGGGACTTGCTAAACAGCACAGTGGTTATCATCCCTTAAACCTAGATCATCTCAAGTCCCATTGGACTGGAGACAGAAGACATGGTTACCTCTGTAGGACTTAGTTCCTGCAGTCATCAGGATGGTTGTCCTTTGGGAGCAGTATTGGGTATCTTGCAGGTGCTTCTGCACCTCTGTGGAAGGAGAGCCTTGTGAAGAACCTAAGCAGAGGAGCTGAATCCTGATGCTGCTCAGCACTTCCACTTCCATGGGAATCCCTGGGAGGTGACAGCAAGATCCAAGTCTCAGAGGAGCTGTTACCGGACTTGGAGATGCACCTGGATATTGGATTCTTCTAACAAGACCTCAAGCACAAAGAACTGTTGCTTGGCCAGAGATGTTCAAGCTCAGCCTGAGGAGGTGGTGAGAGGGGACAGCTTTGTGCCTTCACAGCTGTCTCGGCGCCTCCCCCTCAGCTGCACAGGGCCAGCTGTCCTGCCACAGGAAACTAGTTGGAAGCTTGCCTGACAAAGTATTTCAAGTATGTGCAGGATGAAATGCTGCTGCACTTAATGGCTTAATGGCATGTAATGGCTTATGCATTTGTCAGTTGTCCATTTCTGGATTTTTATCCTCAATAAATGTTTTGTAAGGGTATGCTCATAATGTGAAAAGTCTTTTGTTAATTGTGCCACAGCAGAAAAATCAAATGGGAAAGTCCAGGTCTCTACAAAAGTGTGGCCATGATAGATAATCCCTCTTCTTACAGATAATGTGGTCAGGAGCTATCTTGTAGCAGTGTAGAAATAGTTCCTGTCTGACTTAGCCCAGGTGGGGACTGCAGCTCGCACAAGTTGTGGCAGAGACCCTGCCAGGCAGTCAATGAGCTATTGCTTTAATGAAATGCATTTTTAGGAATACAAGATGGGTAGAGATGACTCCGTGTTACCTCAACTTTGTTTTACTGGTGGTGGGAGGTGGGAATTGGCTGTCTCTATTCAGATCCTGCTGCTCCATGCACTGTGGCAAACACTTCACATACCATGGCAGAGCTGTGATCAGTGCTGCAAGGGGAGCAAGTTGAACTCCATCTGTGACAAGAAGCATCTTTCAATTGGAAATATTATTGGCTTTGGGATGTATCTGGTTTATAACCGAAATCATGAGTTCCATCAATTTCTGGACTGGTTTTGGTGACTATCCAAGCTAATTCTCCTGCATTGGTAAGAAATTTTTTCTTCTCTACTGCTGGATGCAAAATCCAAGCAGAAGGTTGTTCACTTGCCAACATTTTGTGCAACAGCCTTCAGAATAGGGAGGAAAAGAATCCCTGAAGTAGTCTTCAGTGTCCCTGGCTTTTTGTAAGAAGGCAATGCCACTTCTAGTAACTGAGTTTAAGACCCTTAAAAAATCCAATTGTGTAATTTTAAACTACAGTATTTGGGTTAGTAAATCTTGGTTAGTTTTTTTCTGTCCAGAAGTACAAGAGTGCTCTTTACTTTTTGTGAACACAGCTGTCCTTTTCCATGGCACTGCAGCAAGCTTTAAGTTAGAGGAGTTTGAACTTGTATGTTTTCAGAATGGTACAATAAATCTTCATCACAGAAGATGGGAAAGGTCTGAAAAGGACTTCTATTTCTCCCCATGTTCTTCAGCTTTTAAACTGAACATGTTTTAAACAACATGCTGATGTTTATGACAAAATGTGTGTCCATAGACACATTTTACAGTATTGCTACAAATGTTTTCATTGGAATCGAGTGAAAAAACAGGCAAAATTTGGGCAGCAACCAGGATGAGCAGCAACAAGGAGAGGCAGCAACAAGAAGTGTTCTGGGAACTGACATACTGTAACACCACATATTTTTATGAGACACACAGTGGCACCTGGGTGAGTTAGGAGCACAAGCTGTTCTGATCTTCAGCTGGTGATTTTCTACTGGTTTTTGGGTAACCAGCTACAACAAAAGCTTTGTTCAGAATTTTAATGAAAAGCTGGGTTTGGTAGGTTGTGCTACCTTGTCCTAGATTAGAGCATACACGAAGAGTAGATGTCATAGTTGGCAATGAAAATGAAGGATTACTGACTGCTGCAGGAGGGAGGGAGGGAAAGCTGTGGAATCCAAAACCTTTCTGCCTGAGAGAAATTTGCCATCCTGTGGGTCCTGACCACTGTGGTGAAAAAGAACCCAGAGGGGGCTTGAGACAAGGAATGAAAACAAGAAGGAAGAGGAGACAGTAAGCTTCCACCTCCCCTGGGCACACTGAGTCTGCTTGATGGACTTTGTTTCCCATTGGAAATTGCTCTGGGGAGCCTCTTCCCTGAGCCAGGCTTTGCTGCACAAGGGCCAGGCTTGCTGGGAGCCCCCAGAGCTGACTCCTTGCGCTGCTCTGGGGAGCAGGACAGCACCAAGAGCACTGTGCTGTTGCCACAATGCTCCTTGGCTGGTGTGGAAAATTACAAGGGGCACAGCCCCAAAAAGCCAAGGCATTTGTTCTGGTTTTCCAAACACTTCATTAATGTCATTGACAACACCAGCAGGTTCCTCAGATTAGCGTGCTTCTATTTTTGAAGAGTTATTCCTCATGGCAGGCTGCCAAGCAGTGCCAGCAGCCTCAGTATCCTTTCTATCTGGATTGGCAGGACACGCTGGTCCATTGCCTTTCATTAGCCTGTGTGAGGATTTACAGCTGCAGCTCTTTGCAGTGCTCCCCCACTCCTTGGGGAAAATGCATCTTCTTTGGGATTCCCCACTAGACCTGTGCAGGGCAGAAATCTCCTCTCTTGTAAGAAAAAATCCACTTTGCTGCTACTGGGTTGAGGCAAGTCACAGGCAGCAGCTGGGCAGAGCAGGACTTGGGGGGTGAGGAGCATAGAGGGACACAGAATCAGGAATCCCAGTTTGCCTGTAGATGAGCTTGAGAAACTGCAAACCAAAAGACAGTCCTAGACTTTTGGATTTCTCTGTCTAGAAATGGGCAGTGGTAAGGAGATGTCTCCTGAGGGTCATGATGCTGCTGCTCCATTTCAGTTGTGATGCTGTGGTGCATAAGAAAGGTGGCAGAAATCAAACGGAGGTTGAAAACTGGACTCTCAGCTTGTGTGACTTGTAGGTCAGGGCTTGTCTTTAGCTGTCCTGTTGGTCCCTCTAGGGCCCTGGGTTCTCCTCAGGGAGAGCAGAGGAGTCACAAACCCTTACAAACCCTTGCTGAACATTAAAGACAATTTTCTCCCTGACTTCAGACCAAGAAGCTGCCAAATGCTTAGGATGTAGTGTGTTTTTTTTTTTTTTTCTCAGGCATTAGAGAAAAAGTGGAGTGAGGAGGTGGCTGTGGGACTTGGCAGCGATGCACATGGTAGGAAGCAGCGAAGCAGATGCAGTAAATCAAAGTACAATCAAAGCAGCCCTCACATGTGCCTGTTTCTCTTGCTGTGGGACCATCCTCGGCAGGGTGGGTGTATCTGCAGACAGGCTCCCATCACAGCAAGGATTTAAGATGAGTTTTTTGCTTTCACCTCACAAATACAAGAATTGCAGGTTTATGACTGTTTAGTTGACATCCTGCAGCCCCTTTCCTAAGTGCTCTTTGTGTCCATGGGTGGCTGAAAGGCCGTTTCTCTGCTGGGGTGAGGGAACAAGCCACACACAGGCCCTGGGCAGCACCAACAAACCAACTGTGGGAGTCCTGTGCACCCTTTGCAAAGGCTTCCAGAGAAAAGTCCTCCCTTTCCTCAGCTGCGCTGGTGGAGACCCGAGGAGTGGGGCCAAGCCTCCTGGGCAGGGCTGTACTCTGTTGTACTGCCCCTGTGTGTTTGGGGTTACTCCAAGTTTGCACCAAACCAGCAGGGTTAATTGCAGTCGTGCTGGATTTACTAAGCTCTGCCTGGAGGCTGAGCTGTTATTTTTCCTTTCAGTTTGGGCTCTCAGGTGCACAAATGCAGCTCTGGCTGCCCAGCTGAGTCCGTCCCTGCTGATGCAGGCGGAATGGGGTGAACAGATCACAGCCTCCCTGGATGGCCAGGCTCTGTTCACCCAGCACTGCTCTGGATTCACACAGCATCCTCCAAGTGAGCCCTCCCCAGCAGGCAGTGACATTTCACCGAGCGGTCCCACCCTCATCTCTGGAGCTCCGCTGTGTCCTGGCTGCACCCAGAACCCTGGGACTCCAGCTGAGTCAACAGGGCAGGAAAAAGGCTCGAGGAAAAGAAAATCACTGCAAATTAGGCCTTGGGAACAGCATCTGCTTTATGGCAGAGACCGATTTAATCTCCTTAGCAATCCCCTCAATTGTAGAATCAGCAGGATGCTAATTAATTGAGAGGAACTGAGTGACAGCCATTGAGGTCCCTCCTGGCTTTAAGTGGAAGCCTTTTGGATTTGGCATTTGTACTGGCTGCTCTCCTAGCAAGAGGGTCTGCCTTGGGGCTAAAGGCCTGTGTGGGGTGTCTGATACCAGTCACCTCCTGGCTGCCCATCCCTCTCTGCTGGCCGTGCCTGGGCCTGGGGTGTCCACACACCCCTCAGACCATCCCACAGCTGTCAGGAAGCACTACCCTGGCCTCCCACTCCTGGCTCTTGGCCCAGGGAGCCAGCAGAGAGGGGTGGCTGCAATCCATGAAACACCTCGCCCTGCTTCCCTCTGGCCCTTCCAGCCTGGAGGCAGCCCCTCACCTCCTGAAAGCCCACAAGCCGATTAAGCCCAGCATGTTAATTGGCTGTGACAGCTCATTTTGTTATCTTGCACTTATTGATGGGGTGCGTGTGACTGGATTTGCAGCGAAGGTCAGTGCCAGGATGGGCCAGAGCCCCTTGTTTGGTGCACCCCAGCTCGTGGGATGGGGCTCCAGGAGGAGCTGGATCAGCTGTAAAGCAGCAGCACGGTCACACAGCCAGCAGCCACCACAGGGGACATTTTACCCATAGGATGTGCAACACCCTGACTCAGGAGCACATAGAGACTCCAAGAGTTAGTTGTGTTTGGGTGGGCATCTGGCACCCACTGGTGAAAACCACTCTTTCCAGGGCTGGGTGATACAAAGATTGGATTTAAAGCCCCTGAAGTGGGAAGATACACAGGGCAGGGCAGCACCTGGTATCCAGCTCTCTCCAAACAAGTTTGGGGGCTTAATCTTGGTTTTGTCTTCGGCTCCTACAAGGGCTAAAAAGGGAAGAAGAGGATGCAGGGAGCTGGAGAGCTGAGGGAGGGTTTGTGGTTATCCAGTGAGCCAAGAGCTGCGGGAGGAAGAGACGAAGACCTGCCTCAGGAAGTGGGAGAGGTTGGTGTTTCAGAGTCTGGATGCTGTCCTGGGACAGCAGTGGCACACCTTTGGCCAGCCCTCTGCCTCTCTCCCAGCACCTGATGGGTCCATGGCCCAAATGCAGCATAACAAGAGAGTGCATTAGTGAGAAGTGGGATGAAATCGTTGGGATTGATGGATCAGAGCTAGAGGTATTGATCAGCTGAGGGCCAAGGAGAAGGTCAGGAACAGAGCTGGTGGGTTCAAGGCAAGGAGAGCTGGGTGTTGGGCTACTTCTGTGAGGGTTTTCTTGACCTTAGCTGCAGGTAGCTGCAGCTGGTGGGGACTGAGGAACTGTGGAAGCTCTGAGAACAGAAGTTTAACATTTCCAGAAGCTTAACCCTCCCCCTAAAGCATCACAGCAGCTTGCAGCTAGAGAGGTCAGCCCTTGGATATGGCATTATTCCATCCTCCAAGGGAAGGTAAGAGTGCGTAACTGTGCTGCGCTGTGACAGGTGCTGTGCAGTTGAAAATGCTGATTAATGCTGCCTTTGAGGATGTGCCAGTCTCTGGCCTCTGAGGAGAGAGCCCCTGCTGTCTCTGCTCTGTCTCACGCCTATCAACCTGCTAAACACACACATGCCGTCACTGAGCACCCGGCTTGGCTCTGCTGACAGGTATTTATTTAAAGCCTGGCTCAGCTCCGAAAAGAGGCCGTGGCAGAAGCAGCACAGTGGGCCCAGGCAGTGCTGCTGCCAGCTCCTGAGGCCGGGAGGAGGCAGGAAGGGATGGAGGGTCCTGCTCCGGAGACATGGGCAGAGAATTCTCCCTCTGGAAGAGGTGTCTCCTGGTAGTGGGTGGCTCTCCAGGCCCACAAAATGAATGCCTAAATTGAGGTCAGAGTTGAGCAGCTTCATTGCAGGGAGAAGGAGTTGCAGGCAGCGCACTGCTGCACACGCGCTGCAGGCACAGTGCTCCGGGGCAGGTACCTTCCTCTGGAAATCAACTTTGCTCTCACACACTCGGCCAGTCAGTGCAGCTGATGGACCCAGACCTCCAATTCCAGCCAGAGGTGCCTGTGCTGAGGCAGCTTTGGAAATGGCTGAGGGTGAAGTCCCCAGGGCTGCCTTGTTCCTGGCCCCAGCGCAGCTGAGCCATAGGAATTTTTCTTGGCTGGTTGCTGGTCTTTTCTTTTCCCTTTTTTTTTTTTTTTTTTTTTTTTTCCCTGGCTTTTGGACAAAATCATCCCATTGCCCTGAGGCAGAGGGGCTGTGAGCACTGTGAGGAATGGCTTGGAGGAGCAGCCATCCTGCAGAACTGGTAGGCAGCTTCAGCAGCAAAACAGGGGTGACTCAGGGTCTGAATGAACAGAGAAACTTGAATGGGGCCCAGCCCTATTAGAGGAGCATAGGAGAACATCTCGTTAGGGCAGAGCTCACAGCCAGGATGGAAAATTACTGGTAGCCCTGTGTTTGGAGGGCAGGAGGCAGCCGGGGGGGACGGGCAGCTCGCCAGCCCCAGCACATGCTTTGTGGGGCACACAGGGCACAGCAAGGCTCTGCCCTGCGCCAGGTCACAGAGCCTCTGCTCCTGTCCTGGGCTCCTGGGCTGTGTTGCAGGGAGAGGATGCTGAGCTCCCTGCAGGATTTTACCTTCTCAGGCAGCTTCAGTGGAATGTGTGGTATCAGGATGTGGAGCAGCAGGGCTGGCTCCTGCCTGTCCCTGTCCCTGTCCCTGTCCCTGTCCCTGTCCCTGTCCCTGTCCCTGTCCCTGTCCCTGTCCCTGTCCCTGTCCCTGTCCCTGTCCCTGCCCAAAGCTCAAGCCCTAAGCTCATGCACAGTCAGTGCCATGGTGCAGCCCTGCCTTGTTCTGCATGAAGCCCAGCAGTCCTGGGGGCACCAACCCATCCTGGCACCAATCTGGGACCTCTGGGCAGGATTTGAGGTGCCTCTTTTGAGACACCCAAGATCTAATTGCCCTGCTGTCATTCTGTCTCTGATTATTTTGGAGTCAGGAAGATGTGAGCCTTTTGCTGCCCTGTGGATGTAAGGCTGGGGCAGATTGTGCCTGCCCTAGGGGTGGGATGTCCAGCCAAGGTGGGATGCAGGATGGGGCCCATCACCAAAAACTGCTACTCCAGCACTGCTGCCTCAAGCCCAGGACACTCCTCACTGTGGTCAAGGCTCCAGCATGTGATCCCATGCCCATGGAGCAGCTTTACCTGGAAGACACCTCTCCCTCAGCACCAGCACATCTCCACAGCCTCCAAAGCCATACTCTCACTGCTTTGTGTGCTCTGCTGGATTCTGGGAAATGGCTTCTGAGCATTTTTGAAAGTAGGTCTTTGGGATATGTCTCACTGACTGCTAATTCTCATTTCTCTCTCTTTTGAATAGCTTGACTGAAACAACCCATCCAAGGTCCAGGGCTGAGCAAAGCAGAACCAGCAGCCACTGGCTCCAAACAATGTTTTTATTTAAGGGCAAGAATAAAAACATCACACTCACGCACAAATGAGGCTAAATTTAGCTGTGACTCCTCTGCACTTCGTCACTGGACTGCCTGTGCCTCGGGTGGTACCCGATGCCCGTGAAGCCCTTCGATACGGGCACATCGATCGTGCTGATCCCCTGCACAGCCAGTGTGGGCAGCCAGCACATCTGCCCCAGGCTGCTTTTCCTCCTGCCCCTAAATCAGCCCTGTGTGCAGCACAGGATGCAGCCTGGACCTGTCGGACATGTGTCAAACCCTGCCCTGCCTCAGGGCTTCCCATGCTGGTCACCTCTACGTCCCTCTCTGCTGATGGCAGCTGTGCTCTGTCCGCCACCAGCTGCCCATCACAGGATGGGTCCCTGTGGCACTGCCAGCACTGGGTGCCACTGTGGGAAGGGTGACCAAGGGGTGCAGAGCTACCTGCAACAGGGTTAGGGGTCTCAGCTCACCTCTGCTAGGTCGAGATGACACCATTGCAACAGGAGCTTTGGAAGAGGAACAGGGTCATGCTGGAGAATTTTTGTTGGAGTTTTATGGTCTCTGCCTTTTTCACGAAATCTTTCCAGGTTTCTTCCAGAGACAGGGAAACTGAAAGGTCCCAGGGCCACCAGTCCTGCCACCTCCCTCTTGCCATCAATGGCATCCATGGCTTCAGCAGTTCTGGGTCCCTCTGCCTCTCTACTTGAAGGTGTGACTGCTGAGGAGAAGATAAAGTCCAAACATGGAAAATAATTTATTCCCATAGAAACCCCTGGCAACTGAAGGAGGAGGAGGGGGTTTAAATGTGTGCAATGTCAGGAAGATCAGAACCAATAATATCTCATCCCTGACCAGTTCAGAGAAAACTCCTTGGCTGCTGGACCCACAGAAGAGGGGGAAAAGCAGCGCTGAAGGCAGGGAAGATCTGATCCCATTGAAGTATTAGGTGAAGGGCTGGCTTCTAGTTGAAGGATTTAAGTCCCTGAGTTCCCTGACATCATGGGCTTTTCCTCTCTTTGAGGTGAAAAGGCGAATGCAGCCTGGATGCAGAACTCTTGGTGACTCAGCGGGAGAGGTTGAAATCAGCTGAAATCTGGTTGCCATCCAAAAAGCCTGGGACAAGCTGTTAAAATGGATGTACCAGGGATGAATGTCAGTATGAGCAGACATTCCTCCAGCCCCTCAGCAGTTGTTTGTGGGATGAGCTGCCTGTGGCTACTCTCAAGGCACCCCATGGCCCAGCATTAAAGGTGCCCTGAAGCAGAGGGCTGGCTGAGGGGTGATAAGACTGAGCTCTATCTGATTTAACCCAGGTTCTGAGGAACCAAGCCCATTGAGAGGATGTGATGGGGTCCTCAGCAGTTCCCCATGGGGATGTTTTGATAAGGGCCAGTTTTGGATGGTATGTCCTGTGCAGTTGCCTCAGGCAGCATGGGAGTGGAGGCTGTTACATCCCTTGATGTGGGGAAAAAAATCAGTTAAAGTGATACCAAAGAAGTACAGAGGAAGGAATAGTGGCAGGATGGGCTTGTCCAACTTGGAGACAATCAGGATTCAACCCTGTGTCCCCAGTGTCCCAATTGTCCCAACTGAGGAGAATTCGGGTGATTCACAACCTGCTGCTCTGCCCCAAACAGCTGCTGCCCTACGCCTCCAGCATCAGTGTGCATGGGGTCATCCCCAGTCATGGCCTCCACTCCTGGGTGATCCTTCTTGACTGTCACCATCTGCACTCCCTGGCAGCCCCAGACCATTATGGCCCTGCTGTGGGGACCCTCATTGCACAGATCCTTCTTACCCTGCAACCACCTGGCAGCCTTGATCGGAACCATCCTGTGCTCAGGGGAACCTGCATTCCCATGCCCCAGAGGACCCTCAGGTCCCTTGTCACTTGTATTTTTGTTCCTGGGTACTCCCAAGCCCTTTGTCCTTCATGGCCCCACTCTCCAGGACTTCCTACATCCCTTGGCCACCAATGGCTGTGTTCCAGGAATCACCGTTGTGCACAGGTCCCCTTTTGTCCCAGATCCTCCCTGAGCACCTTGATTATCACCTTCCCTGCTCTCAGGGAGACCCAGACCCCCTGTGCACGCTCCATACTTGGGGCTCCCCAAGTTCCCACTGTCCCCTGCTTCTGGGACTCCACAACCACAGGGACCTGTTGGACCTATTGGTCCTCACGGTCCCACTCTGGGACCTAAATGGTTCCCTACAGGGTGAAGTGTGCCCTCGGCATCCTCCATCCCCCGTGCAGCCCCCCCAGCGCTCCACACAACCCCCGCAGTCTCCATCTCCCGTTCGCTCCCGCCTCCCTCAGCACCGCTGTTGTCCTGGTGCCCCCGTTCCCTGTCCCGGCCCCGTCCCTCCCCTCCGGCCCCGGCGAGAGGAGGAGGATCCGGCCGGCGGGGCCGTGCCCAGCCCAGCCCCTGCGCCGCCCCGCGCACCTCGCACCGGCACCGACATTGGCACCGGCACCGGCACCGGCACCGGCACCGGCACCGGCACCGGCACCGGCACCGGCACCGGCTCCGCTCGCCCCCCCGCCGGGGCCGCCGCCGCCCCCTCGCCGCCCGCCCCGCCCGCCGGGACCCGCCGCCCCGGCATGAAGGTGCTCCGGCACAAGATCGAGCTCCTGACAGGTACGGCCCGGCCGCCCGTGCGGAACGGGGGCTGTCACACGAGGAGGGGCCGTGGGGTGATGGGGCCGGGGGTGGCGAGAGCCTTCAGCCCCTGCCTAGGAGATGGAGCTGCCCGCGCCCCGCCGCCTGCCCTGGGCTGCCGGGGTCGGGTCCTTTTCGGGGTGCGGGAGGTGATGCCTTGCTGCAGCGGGGAAAGCTCAGCCCGGGGGTGCTGGGGGAAGGGGGAACGGAATCGGCAGCCTCCTGGCAGAGGGGGCCGCCCAGCAGACAGCCGGGGGTGGGGGTGCCCGGGGGATTGCTGGAGCATCCCTGCGCTGCCTCCCTGCTCCTCAGCCAGCCTCCCCTGGGAGTCTCCCCGCTGCCCCGACGAATGCGCTGGGCTGGGAAGGAGGCTGCTCTTAGCAACAGCCACTGCGAGACAGCCTGAGCCCCCACAAAGCCCCCTGCTGCCACCGCTACCCCCAGACCGTGCATCGGTGGCACCGTGTCCCCTGGCCTGGCTGCTCTCGGGGGCGGCTGCGCGGTCCTGCAGCCCTCAGCTGGACCACACTGTTCGGCTGGTTTGTGGGGGCTGCTGGGGTGCAGACCTGTGTCCCTCACGGGTTCAGAGGAAGCTGTGAGTGATCCTCCTGTACCGGTGGAGCAGGATGTGGCCCACACTGTGTCACACTGGGGTTTTCCTTCACCTCATGGTGCTCCCCTGTCAGTCCTGCGTGGGGGGCACACGGCCGTGGCTCAGACTGAGCAAGTTCCCTTCCTCCCTCTCCCAGCCTCACTGAAGGCTGCCTTGGCTCTTCACTGCCTGGCAGGGGCCAATCACTTCTCCTGATTTGTCTGCCTGTTTGTTTCACACTGCTCAGTCAGCCCGAGGTATCCGTGCCAACATCCTGTGGGCACCACATCCGTGCCAGGGCAGGACACAGGTAGTCAGTGTGGGACTCCTGTGAGACCGAGGCAACATCTGAGGGATCCTTGCCCTGTGACCAAACATGCTCCCAAGTGTGAAGTGGAGCTCACGTGATCACTTGTCATGATCAGCAAATAATAATAATAATAATAATAATAATAATAATAATAATAATAATAATAATAATAATAATAATAATAATATTGCTACAAGCTGGTTCTCCTCCAGTTAGCCAGCAGTGGGCTGCAGATCCCTGGGGGATGTAAGCCAATGTGGCTGTTCCTGTCCCCATATCTCCCACTATATACAGAGTGCCAGGGCCCTGGTGGGGCAGAGCACCAGTCCCAGAGTACTTAATGTCCTGCTGGGTTTGGAACTGATTGGGAATTAGGGAAGAGGCATGTCCTGGCTGTGCCTAGGAAACTGTGGCACCAGACTAGGAAGGTGGAGTGGGAGCAGAGATGGGTGTGTTTGTGTGGTACCCAGGGAATGGGTGCTTGTTGGGGAGCATTGGGGTGAGCTGCAAGAAGGGCTCATTGCTGGGCACATTACCCTGGCATAAGATGGGAGCCAAATAGTTTTGGCTAGGAGACCTGGAGCTGTGGCTCCTTCACCAGTCCTCCACAGTGCCAGTGGCCCAGTGGGGCTGGGTGAGACTGCTCACACCCTACAGCTACACTGCCAGGAGCAGGGATGAGGGTTCCTGTGGGGTGACATGGGAAGCAGAGCACCCAGGGAAGGTGGCAACACGGCTGTGACCCTGCTTACTGATCCCTGCCTTACTGATCCCTCCTCTGCTCCCACACTCAGCACCACTTTAGGAGAGCGTCCATCCCATGCTGGGGATGCTGGTTGGGGCAGGGCTCTGCTGTGTCCCCCCTGAGCCAGCTTTCCCCCCACCACACAAGCAAGGTCACGGGGCCTTTCCTCATGGCCCAGCTGCCCTCCCTCCCATATTAGCTGCAGGCTGTAATTAATAAAGGCATTCACCATACACTAAGTGCTGTTCCCAGCCACCCTGCGGCCGTGGCCACACGGTGGGTTGGTGTGCTCAGCGTGGGACGCTCCTGCTCTCTTCTAGACCCAGCTATCGGTGAGGCTGCTTTTTCTCCTGGTTTTTCCCCCTGGGGTTGTGGGGTTGCTCGGTTGGTGGCTCTGCAGGCTGTGTTGGCTCGGCTGTGCTGGTGGGCTGTGGGCCAGGATGTCCCTGTGCACAGAGCCATCTCCCCAGCAGCAGCAGCCCAGCCTGGAGCAGTGTGCCCCTCACTTGTGCCTCTCCATGGAGCTGATGGCACCTCTCCACATCCCCCAGCCTGGTGGGACCCTCTGGGCAGGGGGTGACACAGAGACTCCTGGTGCTGGGTGCCTTGGGAATCTCGAGAGGCTTCGCAGTAGTGTTTCTCCCTCTGAACAGTTCTGGACTGTTGGATGGCTCCCAAGGAGCAAGGCAAAGTGCCGTGTCTGCAGAAAGCAGGCAGGTGGCACAGCCTGCTTGAGTTCTGAATGGAAACTCCTCCGGTCAGAGAAGCAAAACCCGACTTTGGAGGGGAGTTTATGACCAGTTCCTGTATTCCTGGTGGCCTTACAATATTCATGGCATTTCTTAGCCTTTCCACATCATCAGCCTGGACTGATCTAGGTTTGGAGGTGGACAAAGTGTGAAGCAGGCTCGGCTGAGGCTTTGTGGATGGGTCCATGTCTGCTGTGGTGCTTGTGCAGCCCAAGCCATCCCTGTTATATCTGGGGAGATTGCACGGGGGGGAGACAGCTGAGGGGACGTGGGATCAGTGCTGCCTGTTTGGAGAAGCAACAACTTGTCCAAAGGCTTGGTTTTCTGAAAGGGGTGAAAACAGAGGCTGCAAAGGCAATGCCTGAGGTCTGGATCCTGCTTGTGTGCAGATAATCCCCTGGCACTGGGATTTGTGAGTTACCCATCCCATTTAAACACAGGGGAGCCTGGATTGTTCCCTGTGTACTCATGTCTTTCACCTTCTGTGTGCAGCCAGCTGCTGATCTCCTTGCTCTCTTTTGCTCTCTGAGCCTGGGGGTGTTTTTGGAGATGCCAGTGTTGGCTGGGGTCAGCAGCAGCCAGTCTGACACCGCTGCTGAGTGGCAGCTCCATGGAGAAGTCTGTCCCCCTGAGTCCTGGGACTGAGGTTCCAACTGGCCAGCACCTGATTCAGAGGCAAGGAGAAGACTTTGGGAACAAAGACTTCACATCTGGATTTTCCCCATCATTGCTATACAAACTTCAGGCTGTTTCTCTGCTCTCTTTCTGCTTGGAACATCCCTCTGCCTCCCAGCATGGCTGTGAAATATCATCCCTCATTCCGCCTGTGCAGGGAGATCTCCCTTTGTCCTATCTATACCTATCTGCAGCCTAAAACTGGCCAAAATTTTGGATTTTCTATCTTTGACTGATGCTGAAAGCTGAGATGAGAATTTGGATGTTCTTGTTCTGGATTGGGTGCTTACTGAGGTGACGATCACGGACAGATGAGGTTGGTCCCTCAGTTTGCCCAAGATCATGCCCTGGAGATAGGTTTGTCCTTAAATGGGAGAACTGGACCTGGGTAGGAGCTGGGGGCTGAGCTCAGCTAGGCACTGTCTGCTCTGTGCCTGCTGCCAGCTCCCAGCAGAGGGGCTCACTGCAGCCTCTGGACAAGCTGAAGCACCAAGTCCCCAAAGCAGATGGGTGGAGTGAAGCTGATTTGGGTCTCATCCCTATGGGAGGGAGACCTGTGAGGGCTGGGGCAAAGAGGACCAAGGACCTGACATCTCCCTCGCCCCGGGCAGGGCTGCTGCTGCAGGAGATGACCATGGCAGGGCTGCACGAGCTGCGCTTCACCGAGGAGAAGCCGCTGCTGCGAGGACAGGACGCCGAGCTGGTGAGTTTGGTGACCACGCTGGCTCTGGTTCCTGCATGTGGGGCACAGGATGTGGGAGCTTGGGAGGGGTTGTGTGTGGTACTCTGTGTGTGTGCTGGTTTTGGGTGCACGTTCGTGGTCCTCAGTGTGTGTGCTGAGCCTGCATGGCCGAGCACAGGTTCAGCTTTGGTGGGATGATGGATGTGTGTGCAGATGTCACACGTCAAGCTAACAAACACCCTGTGTGTGCACACGTGTGGGCACTGTGTCCCCTGCAGCCCCGGGGAGTGGGTGCCTGTGGTGTCAGGGGGCTTTGTGAGCTGGGTGGGAGGGAGCTGCAAAAGTGAGGGGTGTCTCTGTCCCTAATGGCTCCTTCTCATCCCAGGAGAACTCGGATGTCTTCCTCCCCACCGTGGACACAGACTGGAAGGTAGGACCAGCCATGGGAGGTGCTGCCCACCCCCGGGTTTGACGTGGAACAGCAGCCTGTGCCTGGGGAGGGCTGTGGGGCACTGAGTGGACACAGGGGTGTTGCTGTCCCTCTTTTCGTGGGCATGCAGTGCCTGGTCAGTGTCTGTGCTGCACATCCATCATGGTCCTTGTCAGAAGGGGACAGGGGGATGCTGCCAGGCATCACATGCATGCCAGCGCTGCTGGCACTCAGATGTGGCTGGTAGGCACTTGGCCATGGGATGGGGACAAAACCTTTAAAACAGGCAATTTCTTCTCAGGAAGGCCGAGCTGCTTTTCCAGCCCCTCTACCATTGCCATGGCAATAGTTTCCCAGGCGATGCCAGCTCCCTGCTTACATAAGGATGTTTGAAAGCCTTTTTCTCTTTTGGAGGGCTGGGGCATTGCCCCCTATACCACCCACCTCTCTTGGAGAGCAGGGCCCCTCTGCTCCCTTGGCTGGCACTTGCCTATCCTCTACCTCCATTTCTGCTCTCCAGAGGAGCCCCATGGGACAGCTCGGGACTCATGGGAGCTCAGCTCGTGCCTGGCTCCCACGTTGGTCTGCATCCCTCTCACACCCTGCCCAGACTCATCCTGCACCAGGCTCCCTCTGTGGGGACCAGGCTGGTGGGGAGGGAGGGTAATGGGGCTGCCAGCTTGCTGCCTGTCCCTGTCCCAAGGTGTTCCCCTACCAGGGAACACCAGTGATTGACTTCAGGATCTGTGCTGCCACTTTGACAGCAGTGGGACCATGGGAAGGGTGGGCTTGGGTGGTGATGGCTGAGTCTTGCAGGTATGGCACTGAAACAAAAGCAGCTGTAAGGACAAAATAAATGTGGATTTCATTCATCCTGGGATAAGGGCAGGGGAGCACAGGAGCCCTGAATTTTGGGGCTGGTCCACTCAGTGTCTGTCACCCATGTGGGTGGGAGGGTGCAGCTGGTAAGGGAGCAAGGCCTCTGGCAGGGTGCTGGGTAGGGCTGCTGTGGTTCACAGGCCCTCTCAAAATCCACAAAATAATTAAAATGGTGCCGACCCCAGAAGCTCCAAAGCTGGTGAGGTGCTGGGGCTGGGAGCAGCAGGGTATTCAGGGCTCGGCTGCTCCTTGCTCTGCTTGCTTAGAGCTTCTGTTGGCCACTGGAGGGGAAACCAAATCTCCACCAGAGTGAGAGAGAGGAGGGAGAGGAAGGCGAGGAGTGGGGGGAGGTGGCAGTGCCAGGCTGCCCAGAGCTCTCAGCAGCACCAGAGGCACCAGTATGGCTCTCGCTCAGCTGTGCTGGGGCAGGGCTTGGTTGGCACACAGGGAATGTTAAAGAGCAATGACCCTCCCAGGACAATTGCTGCATATTTCAGGGGTTGGCCCACAGTGGCACTGAGCTGTGTCCCTGGTGGTGCCCAAGTGGAGCAGTTCTGGACAGCAAATGCCACAGGGATGCACCTCCATGCCCTTTGGACCTAAAAAAGGAGCTGGGCAATGATCAAGGGAGCTTTTCCCAAGCTAGCCAGACCCTGTGTCCTCTTGGTTCTTTTCCAAGAGACTCAGGGTAGGGATGGGCTGAGTTTCCTGGGCTATGCCAGGGAAACCACCTCCTTTTCTCCACTCTGATATTTGCACATTGGTGCAGCGCAAAAGCCGGGGGCTGCCTGCCATCCCTGGGGGGATATTATCCCATTTTCTAGGCTCACCTCCTTGGGATAACCCAGCCCAGCCCCCAGCTTAACTCTTCACTGTCCATCTGCTCCTCCCTAGAGCCAGTCACTGCTGGGATGCTCAGGCCTGGCTGGGGCAGTGGGGGGGACAGGGGAGCCCCCACTTCTGCCACCAGCCAAAGCAAAGCCCTTGAGACATAAGCCAAGGTGCAGGAGAGCTGGGGGCAGATGCCCTGGGATGCGGGTGCCCTGGATCCTGCAGGAGGTCTGGGCCACCTGCCAGGCGAGTGGGCTAGTAGCCAAGTTAGTGGCAATCCCATTTGATGCTATTCAAGCAAAGTCAGCCTTGCTCAGCCCTCCCATCTGCCTGAAGCCCTTTTGCATTCACCTTGGTTCTTCCACCCCTTCTGTCTTCTATTAACCACTTTCTGTCTCTTTTTGTCCCTCTGCATCTCTTGTTTTTTCCTGGGGACTGTGGCTGTCATGGTCTTTGTCTCTACAGGCAGCAGGGCTGGGGAAAGCAGAAATGGCACCTGGAGTGCCAGGAACCACCTGGGAGCTGGGCTTCCCCATCACACATGGTCCTTCATTTGCAGAGACGCCTCTTTCCAGGCCTGGGGCTGAGCTCAGGACAAAGCAGAGTAAACTTCTCTGGTGGAGGCAGTGTGAATGTCATCCCCCTTCCTGTCTGTCCTTTCTCCCAAATCCAGACCTTCTGGCTGTGCAGCCCTGACTTTTTGCAGGACATAGCTTTTAGTGGGCTCCTGAAAGGCATTGAAGGGACTGTGGGACTCCATCCACGATTGCCCAGCTTTGTGCTGGTCATGCCAAGCTGGGCAGTGGTGCTGGGCTGGGCAGGGTGCAGGGGGAGGGCACCCACAGACTGCCTGGGAGGTGTTTTGGGGCTGTGGTGGTAAGAGGCCTCGTTGGAAACAGGGAAGAAACCATCTGCCTGCACACATGTGCGCATGGGAATACTCACATGTGTGTGTATTCCACAGCATGTGTCAGTCCAGGGACACAATCCAACCCCTTGGAGCTGCTGGATTGTTCCTCCTCCTGCTTTATTTACCTGCCACTGGCGATGCCCAGGTCAGGGCTAAACCCCTGCATGCCACCATCCCGCAGCAGGTGGGATGGGTGTGCTGCTGGGCGAGGTGGCACAGGTGTCTGGGCAGTGTACACATGTGTGTGCCCCTCTGTGCACACAAGTACAAGGTTGTGCAGGTGTGCAGCCACTGTGCATCCACAAGCATTAGTGATGGCCGTGGCATCCATGCTGAGCACAGGGATGTGCAACAGGTGTGCTCCTGAAACACACACAAGCACGGTGTGCACACACAGGAACGTGTACAGGAACAGGTACAGGAACATGTACAGGAACATGTACAGGAACAGGTACAGGAACATGTACAGGAACATGTACAGGAACACATACAGGAACAGGTACAGGAACAGGTACAGGAACATGTACAGGAACACGTACAGGAACGTACAGGAACATGTACAGGAACATGTACAGGAACATGTACAGGAACATGTACAGGAACACATACTGGAACAGGTACAGGAACATGTACAGGAACACATACTGGAACAGGTACAGGAACAGGTACAGGAACATGTACAGGAACACGTACAGGAACGTACAGGAACATGTACAGGAACATGTACAGGAACATGTACAGGAACATGTACAGGAACACATACTGGAACAGGTACAGGAACATGTACAGGAACACATACTGGAACATGTACAGGAACACGTACAGGAACATGTACAGGAACACATACTGGAACAGGTACAGGAACAGGTACAGGAACATGTACAGGAACATGTACAGGAACATGTACAGGAACACATACAGGAACAGGTACAGGAACAGGTACAGGAACATGTACAGGAACACATACTGGAACAGGTACAGGAACAGGTACAGGAACATGTACAGGAACATGTACAGGAACATGTACAGGAACACATACTGGAACAGGTACAGGAACAGGTACAGGAACATGTACTGACACACAGAGTGCCTGCCCTGGGGGATGTGCCATGAGCTTTTTGTGGGGTGCGTGTGCTTCGGTGTGGGTATGGTATTAATTTTTGCAGCTTTTCCCCTGCCAGACACGGTTTTGCCCAGCCCCTGTGTGTTTGTGTGTTGATACGTGTTCCTTTGCATGTACACGCGTGCTCATGAGCGCATGGCAGAGCCCTGCCGTGTCCCTCTCCTGTTTTTTAGCTGTGCCCGTGCCCATCTGTGGCTGTGAGTGTGCTGCCCGCCTGGCCATCGCTGCAGGGCCTTGGCCCGGGTGGCTGCAGGCCCAGCCGTGGCTCCGTGCGTGGCCGTGGGGCTGCGGCCAGGTGTGTGCGTGTCCTGGGGTGACACAGGGAGCGCTCCCTGACCGCGCTGGGGCTGCCGCACGGGATGCGAGTCCGGACACCCCGCCTGCCTCCGTCTGCCCATAGAGGGAAGATGGAGAAGGTACCGCACGGTGCCAGGCGTTTTTTCTTCATAAACAAGGGTATTTGGGGCCAATTGGAGCATGAATAATTCCCGCGGCAGCCAATGGCTGAGTGCTGGCTCCATCGCGGCGCTCGCCTGCAATGGAGGCCAAACCTGCCGAGGGGGAAGGGCGAGGGAGGGCTTAGCGCAGGGCTGGGGCTCCGCTATAAATCGAGGCGAGGGGCTGAGCCAGCGCAGAGCTCAGCTGAGCCGTGGCTGCTGCATTACCGTGCCCCACACCGGGACCTCCTGCTTGGCCCACACTGCCTGAGCATCCTCGTCCGCCCGGTTCCTCAGCATGCCGGAGTGCTGGGATGGGGTAGGTACCGCCGTTCCCGTGCTCGCTGCCCTCCCTCCCCAGGTGTTTTGCCCCAGCGTCTCTCCCGCTTGCCCAGGCTGGGCCTTTGCACCAGCAGGGCTCGGTGTGGGTCAGGCAGGCATTGGGGCAGGGAGGACCCACTGCTGGGGAGCCCTTCCTTCTCCCAGCCCTGCTGCCGCATCCCTGATGTGCTGCAGGTTTTGGGGACGCATTGTCCTTGAGCGTGTCCTCCCCAAGCCCGGCAGAGATGCTGTGCCGAGGCTGAGGGTGAGCAGCTGTGGCCCGTGCTGGGGTTGTGTGCTGACGGGGGCACACTGCCCCTTGCCCACCCCCTGAGCTCAGAGGGAGAGGGTCTCTGGCTGTTTTGAAGCAACCCCTCAGTTGCTTTCCGGCCTCTGCGGTGATGGCAACACCCGATGGCAACAGGCTGGTGCAGAGGGGGTGAGTGAGGTGGGAGCACTGCAGCGGTGAGCAGGTAGCCTGGACATGGATGGGCTCTGTCAGACACCTATGGGTGCTGAGACCCACATGCTCCTCCTTGCTGGGGCTGTGGGTTGTCTGTGCCCCTCTCTCCTTGCTGCCTGCATCTCCTGCATCCCAAGCCTCTTCCTCCAGTGAGCATCCCTGCGGCAAAGGGCAGGGCTGTGGTACTCAGCGGTGCTGCAGAGGCTGCACCACGGGCAGGATGTGCCTGGCCTTGTGGGGGCCTGGGGGCAGGAAGAAGCAGTGCTGAGGATGGATCCGCTACCTTGGGCAGGTGATTTTGGGGTAGGATTGAAAGCTGAGCTGTTGGGGCTGTGATGGGGACCATGGGGATGGTGATGGCAAGGAGGCAGCCCTGTGCCCAAGACCAGACCACATAGATGCCTCCTGCTCCGTGACCTTGGGCCAGGCCATTCCTCTGCCTCAGTGTCCCAATATGTTTTTGTAGAGGGAAGTCACTGCTCATGGACTTCTGCCTGATGCAGCTGCAGGGGTGGAGGGACAGCTGTGCATGAGGGCTGGGGTCAGGGTGCCCTTGGGAGCCAATAGATGTCTCCACAGAGCCCTGGATCTGCTTTTGGCCACGGTGTTCTCCCAGGGACAGCAGGCTCAGTGAGGGGAGGCACTGCAGTGAGGAGACCCTGTCCCCAGGCGGTTCCTCCCACCCAGGCCCATGTCCTTCAGAGTCCTTGGTGGCGTGTAACCCGCGTGAGCATCCACGTACCTGCTCCCCTCCCACCAGCCCAGCCATGGGGCTGCCAGTGCCAGCAGTGAAGACCGTGATGCTTGGGCACCCTGCCATCATCCCCTGCCCTGCCCTGCTCAGCACATGATGCTCCTGCACCCAGCAGATCCCAGCCTTGAGGTCACTGCTGCTGGACTGGCTGGCAGGCATGGGCATCTGGAGGGGACTTCTGGTCCCTTGTCCTTGGGGAGCACCCGGGCTCAGTTTCCTGTGCTGGCGGGGAGCAAGGGCCAGGATGCGGAAGGAAAGGAGCTCTCCTGGACAGGGAAACTGAGGTATGGGGTAGTTTTTGTCTCTGTGTGGGGGCACTGCCATTTCAGACCAGGGGTTTTGAAGTTTACACTTAACACTTCAGCTGTAATTTTGGGATCAGGTTGCAGCATTTCCTGGAGTGCTGTCCAGGGTCTGACCTCTGCCTGTTTGTCCCAGATACATTGAAACTGCACCTAACTGGGCCATTCTGTGAACCTCTACCCTGTTGCCAAAATTTTCTCAGTCACAGGCATTTGAAGATCTCCTCTCCTGTCCTGTGGTCCACCTGTCCCATCTTATTATCCTTCTCTCTCAAGCCCTCTTGGATCCATCCCTTGATACCATGTCCAATGCTACATCCTACAATCCTATCCAAAGTCTTCCCTTCCCTTCCCTTCCCTTCCCTTCCCTTCCCTTCCCTTCCCTTCCCTTCCCTTCCCTTCCCTTCCCTTCCCTTCCCTTCCCTTCCCTTCCTTCCCTTCCCTTCCCCCTTCCCTTCCCTTCCCTTCCCTTCCCTTCCCTTCCCTTCCCTTCCCTTCCCTTCCCTTCCCTTCCCTTCCCTTCCCTTCCCTTCCCTTCCCTTCCCTTCCCTTCCCTTCCCTTCCCTTCCCTTCCCTTCCCTTCCCTTCCCTTCCCTTCCCTTCCCTTCCCTTCCCTTCCCTTCCCTTCCCTTCCCTTCCCTTCCCTTCCCTTCCCTTCCCTTCCCTTCCCTTCCCTTCCCTTCCCTTCCTTCCCTTCCCTTCCCTTCCCTTCCCTTCCCTTCCCTTCCCTTCCCTTCCCTTCCCTTCCCTTCCCTTCCCTTCCCTTCCCTTCCCTTCCCTTCCCTTCCCTTCCCTTCCCCTTCCCTTCCCTATTTGTCCTGCTTTCTACCCCCTCTGGGATGCCTGGAGCTTTTTTTTCCCTGGGACAGCTGCTCCTCTTTCCCATGTCTTCCCACGGGACCCAGCCATTTGGGGAAGCAGCAGTGAGGGGTGTGGTGGCAGGGCAGGAGAGGATGAAATGATGTCTTAGGGCAGGTGGGCATCAACCCATCTCTCCTCCTCCCCAGGAACACGACATTGAGACCCCCTATGGGCTGCTGCACGTGGTCATCCGGGGCTCTCCCAAGGGGAACCGCCCGGCCATCCTGACGTACCACGATGTGGGCCTCAACCGTGAGTGCTGCTCCTGGGCTGGGGGTGCAGGGCAGGCAGGGCTGACCCGAGGCTCCACGGGGTGCCAGGACATCGCCCCTGGCTCTGCTCCTTTGCCTCCACCCATGGCTGCACTGGGTGCCCCCAGGCATCTGAAAGCATCAGGGGAGTTTGGATACCCAGCTGGACACAAAGCCCAGACCAGGCACAGCCAGGAGTGCTTGGCCACCCCGTGCTGGCTGCCTGCCCACACCAGGCAGGGATGGGACATGGGGGATGCTGGGCTGGTCCTCGCTGCCGCCGCCAGCCCGTTGGTATTCAGAGCATGGACCCAGCTGGGAGCAGGGCATAGTGGGGGACAAAAGAGACTGGGAATTGCAGGGAAGGAGAGATGCCAAGCTGGAGCTCTGATGTGGAGATGCTGCACTTTCTGTCAGCTTGCAGCCCTAGACCTGTACCCCAGAGCTCTGTCCTGAGCTGTGCCCTCCAGCTAAGCCAGGATGCCCAATTCCCTGCGAGTGGGGAGAAGCATCTCCCGCTCCACTGGTGGCTGAGGCTGAGTCACTGACATGCTACATGAGCTGTGTCACCATTGCAGCAGCTCTGGCTGTTCAGGTACACGTCATTGCTGGCTGCAATGGGCCTTACAACCTGCCTCACCCCATGTTTTGGGAGGGATGGGTCACAGCACTGATGCCACGGGACAGGACCCCGCCAAGCTCTGGAAGCATCTGTATCCCACTGCAATAGTGGGGTATTGTCCACGGCAGCACTGGGGTTGTTTCTTTGACTCTTTCCAAGCAGGGAGATTTGCAGCTGTTCCTCAAATCATGTGTTTGCTTGAGCCCTTTCTGGGGATTTTGGAGGGGGATAATGCCCCAGGCTATGAATCCTGCTGCCCACTGGGTGGTCTTGCAGTCTTGGGCTCTGCATCCTTCTGAGGCTCACCCCAAACTCATTCTCCTGGCTGTGTCTGTCCATCCCCATGCCTCCTGACACCTGGAGGGATGCAGCCCTTGCTAACAGTAGCTGTGGTCTCTGCTGTGTGGACATGGAGCCTGGAGGGAAGGGGATGGGATGGTTTTGGTGGCATGTTACCTCATGGTTCAAGGGCAGTGGGAGGGTGCTGTCCATGCTCCCCTGGCCCACCAGGCCCCAGTGTCGGGGTGTTTGGTCTCTGATACCCACCTGCCCTTTGACAGACAAACTTTGTTTCAACACCTTCTTCAACTACGAGGACATGCAGGAGATCACGAAGCACTTTGTGGTGTGCCACGTGGACGCGCCGGGCCAGCAGGCAGGAGCCTCACAGTTCCCTCAGGGGTAGGTGCCAGCTGCAGGGGCTCACTGTGCCTGCTGGGGTGTCACCTCCCTGCCCCACGGGTTGTTGCTGCCTGGCAGTTGTGCCCTGCCTGTGGGTTTTTCCAAACCGTGCCAAAGCCTGTGGCAGATGACTGACCCAGGGTGGGCAATAGGGTGGTTTGCAGGTGGGTGGCATTTCCCTGCCCATTTCAGGCAGCCCAGCTGCCCTGTCACAGATGCTCTGCTCTGAACAGGTTCCATAACCATCATCCTGTGCCTCCCTGTACCACAGGTACCAGTATCCATCCATGGACCAGCTGGCTGCCATGTTACCCAGCGTGGTGCAGCATTTCGGGTGAGTCAGCCTGTCTTTCATGGCTGCTGGCTGAGGATCCTGGGCAGGGAGATGGACAGAAGACAAGGATTTGGGGCTGGGGGAGTTGTCTCTGTAAGCTGGCATCTGGCAAGTCTTCTTGCTGTGGGTGGAGGGGTGTCCCAGGGAACCTGTTGGAGCCCACTGTCCCCTCACATGGACCTCTCCATATTTCCAGGTTCAAGTATGTGATTGGGATCGGTGTTGGAGCAGGAGCCTATGTGCTGGCCAAGTTTGCGGTGAGCCTGGGGCTGTGATGGGCTGGCTTTGAGTTGCTTGTACCTGCTGTCAGTCCAGGGCATGGGGAAGAGCAGGAGCTGATACCTCCAGGCAGTCTCTGTTGTTGCAGAGGCTCTTGGAGGGTTGGGGTCCCAGGGCAGCAGTGCCAAGGCCACAGTGGCTGGGCAGTCTTGCCACAGGTGCCACATTTCTCCCAAAACAGGGTAACATCAGATCCATGCAATGCCTGTGCAGTGGCTCTGGTGGGGGGCTGCCCAGGGCACATCTCCCCTGCCTTCTGAGCCTCTCTCCTCTTGCTCACTGCAGCTCATCTTCCCTGACCTGGTTGAAGGGCTGGTCCTTATGAACATCGACCCCAACGGCAAAGGCTGGATTGACTGGGCAGCTGCCAAGGTGGGCAGGGCCCCGACCCCTCTTCCTGGTCCTGGCAGCTTCCTGGGGCAGGAGGCAGCCAGGGCAGTGCATTAACTCCCTGTGCTCCCTCCACAGCTCTCTGGCCTCACCAGCACGCTGCCAGACATCGTCCTGTCCCACCTGTTCAGCCAGGTAAGGGCTGTGAATCCTCTGGGCCCTTGCCACCAGCCCCCAGCCCAGCATCCCAGCTGGGTCAGCCTGCCAGGTGCCACAGTGCCACTGGACCTGTCCCATGGGCAGCATTGGGGTTTGTCAAGCCCTGCCTGGTCTGAGGCTTAACCTTGATGAGTGTGTGACTCGTGCCCATGTCCTGCCTGGGTGTGCTCCCTGCAGCACCACTGTGCCCAGCTGCATTGCCCAGCATCCTCCTCCTCCTCTGTGCTGGCTGGCATGGCATGGGCAGGACTGGGGGAGCAGGGTGTCTCCCCAGCATCTGCCCTCATCTCCATCCCCTGCTGGCACAGGAAGAGCTGATGAACAACACGGAGCTGGTGCAGAGTTACCGGCAGCAGATTGGCAGTGTGGTGAACCAGTTCAACCTCCAGCTCTTCCTCAACATGTACAACGGGTGAGTGCTCCAGGCAGCCCTGCTCCTGGGCCCCATCCTGTCTGTGCTAGGGTGAGGGGCTGCAGTACTGGTGGGTGGCTCTGAGGTCACTGTGGGAACCCAGACCCCTGTTGGGTGCTGTCATCACCCTCCAGTGCATGCAGGCAGCTGTGCAAAGTTATCTGCCACTGTTGGCTGGGAATATGGGAGAGGTGGTACCTGAGCCAGAGCCTTGCCATGTCCCAGGGCCCACCACCATGGGTACACATTCCCACGTGTCCTTCTGCACTGGGTGCTGGCACAGGTCTGGGAAAGGGGGCAGAGATGCTGTCCCATGCATGCAAGGGGTTGGGAGCCCTGCCGCTCTGCTGGGTGCTGCATTCTGTTCCATGGGTTCTGCTTGGGCCATGGAAGAGGTGGCCATGGCATCCTCCATGCACAAGGTGCCAGCACAGTGGGGCTGGGTGTGGCTTCTTGGGGTTGGCAGTGGCCTGATTCTTGTGCTATGGCATCGGTGGTGGCATTTGCCCATAGGCTCACACTGGCCTTCTTTCTCCTCCATCAGCCGCAGGGATCTGGACATCAACCGGCCTGGGACTGTGCCCAATGCCAAGACACTGCGGTAAGAGTTGTGCTGGCAAGTCTTGGAGGGCTCTCGGGGCAGTAGAATTCACTCAGACCAAACCCTGACCAGGCCCCTTTCTCCTCTCACTTCCAGCTGCCCCGTGATGCTGGTGGTCGGAGACAACGCGCCTGCTGAGGAGGGGGTGGTGAGTGATGGGGCAGTGCCTGCAGGGTGGCAGGTGGGCGATGCCCACGCACGGGCACGCACATGTTCACTGCCTGCTCAGACACACAGCAGATCCTGGGAGTGGGAGCGTGCTCGTGTGCAGACCCGCCTGCTCGTGTGGGCACCTGTGCACATGCAGCTGCGTATGGCTGCCACACCCGGAGAACTTCCCCTTCTTCATGTGCCCAGATGTGCTCCCACTGTGCACGCTCGGATGTGTCGGCACACGGGCACGGCCCCTGTGGCCACGTGCAGCCACACAGCTGCTGGCACACTTGTGTACACAGAATGTACACACATGTGTGACACAGAATGCCTCACCAGCCCCCCTCACCTCCTGCTCCAGTCCCCGCACTTGCCCAGATAGGAGGAAAATCCCCTCTGTCCCGTGGCAGGGGATGGTGCGGGCTCAGGGCTCACCTAGTGTCCTGTCTGCTGCTGGCTGGGGTGGGATTTGCCAGCTGGAATGCCAGTGGTGGTACATGTGGACAACTTCTGCTTGGCTCCTGGCTTCCTAGGCTGCTAATATCTCTCCTGCCCGCAGGTGGAGTGTAACTCCAAGCTGGATCCCACCAACACCACATTCCTGAAGGTAGGCTGGTGGCAGGGGGCAGCAGGAAGGTCCCTGCTGCCTATGAAGTGCCCCATTGCTGTCTGCCCCAGGGTTGCAGGGTGTCCCCATCTCCCCACTCCATGTCCATCATGGCCCTTGGAGCTGGGGGTGTATGGGGAGAGCAGGGTGACCTCAGAAGTGGCATGCTGCCAGCAGCTGCTGGGGGATGGTGGGCAGTACAGGCAACCCTCCAAACTAAGCACGACCTTCTCTTTGCAGATGGCTGACTCTGGTGGGCTGCCCCAGGTCACGCAGGTGAGCCCTCACAATTTCCCCAGTTACCTGGGCATACTGGGCCCTGAGACATGCACTGGTGCTGCCCTTGGCTAGCTGGGGATGGGCTGATGAGGGCATAGGGGTCTTACACTGGGGCTGCCAGAAGGTGCTTGGGGCTGAGAGGGGATATCAGCCTCAGTGCTGTCTCAGCACTAAGCACCTCAGCTCAGCTCACCCTGCTCTCTCCCTGCAGCCAGGCAAGCTGACTGAAGCCTTCAAGTACTTCCTGCAAGGCATGGGCTACAGTGAGTGCTGGGGCTGGGTGTGGGGCTGTGTGTGCTGGTGTGTACGTGTGCCGACCTGCAGATCTGTCTGTGTGTCCACAGAGGCATGGGGTGTACAGGCTCTGTGTGCACGCAGATGTGTGTACAAGGGCTCTGTGTGTACATATGTGTGTGTCAGGCTCCCTGTGTAGGTGTGCACGTGTGTGTGTGTGCGTGGGCATGCATGAGCAGGGGCTGTGTGTGTGCAACAAAGACAAGCAGAGCCCGTGTGCAGCGGTCTGTGCATGTGTGTGCACAGTTTATGACCACATGTGTGTGTTTATACCTGTGTGTGCACACACGTGAAAGTCCCCACGCACGTGTGTGTGTGTGTGTGTTTGCAGGTCTGTTGCACGTGTGTGTGTGTGTGTGTGTGTGTTTGCAGGTCTGTTGCACGTGTGTGTGTGTTTGCAGGTCTGTTGCACGTGTGTGTGTGTGTGTGCTGTTTGTGTGCACAGGGACAGCTCCGTGTGCAGGCACACGTGGGCTGGGAAGGGGTCCTGGCCCAGCGGAGCGGCCGACAGGGCTGACACTCTCTCTCTGCCCTCCCTGCCCTTCTCCCGCCCCTGCCAGTCACCCATCTGAAGGATCGGAGGCTGAGTGGAGGCACAGGTACTGCTCAGTGCCCGCTGCTGCATGGTGCCTGCCTGGCCTGTGCCCTTGAACTGCCTGGGCACCTTTGGGAGCAGCCTGGGTGCAGGACTGGCCCTTCCCAGCCGAATGCCCACTGCCTCGCTCCGCTTTGCCTGAGATGGCACCCTGAGCCAGGGCTGGGGGCTGAGAAATGCATTCAGAGGATTCCTCCTCCATGCAGGCACAGTCTTGCACACTCCTCTGGGTAGGCCAGGATCTGTGCCCACCAGCCGTCCTGGCTGGGGGAGGGTGTCACTTTCCCTGCACACCCTGGGCAGCCAGGGAAGCTCTGATTCCAGCTCACTCCTTTCCTGGAGCATGGTAGTCAGGGCTCTCCACTGCCTGATGCCCAGAAGTTGCATGCCCAGGAGCGAGCCCGGTGTTCAGCCTGCCCCAGAGAACCCCTGCCCTGCTGTCCCTTGCCAGCCTGGAGCTGCTCATGTTGTCACAACACCGCTTGCTGAAAGCTTGTGCCCAGGCTCAATCGCATCGGGGAGCAGGGCTGGTGGCAATGTTGGCTCAGCTGTCTCAGGTTTTCAGAGGGATCTGAGCACCCTGGCCGTCTCTCTGTGCCCGTGCAGTGCCATCTGCCAGCATGACCCGCCTGGCACGCTCCCGCACGGCCTCCCTCACCAGCGCCAGCTCCGTGGATGGCACCCGCCCACGTGCCTGCACCCACTCGGAGAGCACCGAGGCCATGGGGCAGATCAACCACACCATGGAGGTATCGTGCTGAGGTCCACGCCCGCCGCCGACGTCTCCTTCAGAGCCATCTCCCATCCGTCAGCATCCCGCCAGCACCCACCCGCCCCGTGGACATCCTCCACCAGGGCCCTCGCTTCTTCGGGGTCAATTTGTCTTCTTTGCCTTGGCCTCATCCCCTTGTCTGGTACAGGAGAAGGAGAGGGGCTTTGTCCAGCTGTCACACATGGTTCTGCATTGGTCCTCACCCTCCCTAGCATTGGCTTGGCCCTGGCTTGGGAGGGTGGGTGGCAGGGGGCCAGGATGGGGTAGCAGGGTCAGGGTGGTGAGATGGGGACAGAATGTTGGGATAGGATGGGATGATGGGATGGGACAGCACGTGGAGATGACTCAGGAGGTAGGTTGGTCTCCCAAGTTCAACTGATGGCGAACAAAAGGAAAACAGGAACAGGGAGCAGTGCTTACTGGGAGGTCATTGGTCTGTTCCTAGGGATGCAGTTTTCATTTCTCCCTGATGGCCCTCTCTAGGGAGAGCTAGCATGGGATCCCCCAGCACACCCAGGACTTGCTACCCCAGAGCTGGCTGTGAGCCTCATGAGAAATCACATCCCAAACTCCCTTTGCCCTGGTCATGTACCCTGAGGGCTGCCCTGGGGCAAGTGAAGAGGGGTCAGCCCTAGTCCAGAAGCTATAAGGGCAGGAGGGTGGCACAAGTGTCTCCCTGCCTCTGCCCATGCCCTCACTAGTGGTGGCACTTCCTTCGTCCCTTGTTGCAAGGAGGACAATTACTGCCTGTCACCAAAAATGCACTGGGGAGGGGGGAATTGGCTGGCTCAGTCCCTGCCACACTGTCAGTTCCACTCCCAGCTCTTAGGCTGAGCCTGCCAGGGTCCAGAGGGCACTGTTTTAGGGGATGTCACACAGCAAATCCCACCTCAAGTTTTGCCACAACCTGTGGGTGTCATCACCGAGGAGTCATTAGCAATAAGATGAGACACTCCCCCCACTGTGCTGGGGAGCCCTCAGCACCCTCTGCCCCACAGGGTGCCTCAGCACAAGATGCTGGCAGTGTGGGGTGACCTGTGGGATGTGGGGAGCACTCCATGGTCTGGCTTTGCCCACATGGCTGGCCAGACTCACCATGGCTCCCCAAATCTGCATCCCCACCTCCAGCACTTTGCCTGGCACTGAGCGGGGCAGGGCATCTCTCAAGGGCTTGTCTCCCCCCGGGCCGTGGGGCCCCATCTGGCCACCAACTCCAGGTGGCTCTTGCCTCTTGCACTCGGCATGGAGACCCTGTCTGTCACTGCATAATCCCAGTGATGGCCACCCAGCCTCTGCTGCCACAGCAGCAGTGCCCAGCCCCTCCTGTGCCCACTGTGAGGCACTGGCAAGGATGGCCCTGGCTCTGGTGATGGGTGCTGAAGTCTCTGTAGGTGGTCCATGGAGGACCTGAGCAGGGAAACCCACCAGGTGCCACCACATGGGCGAGCAGAACCAGCCTGCTGGAAGCAGGTCCCACCCAGCCCCACAGAAGTATTCTACCCTCAGACCCCATCCCTGCTCCCCAGTGAAGGGCACAGAGGTCCTGGGGTTCCCAGCGGGTGTATGAGGGCTTTTGGCCCTGAGACCCGTGCCCCACCCAAACCCTCCCATAGTAAAAGGCCACCCCAAAACACCAGTGTCCCCCTTTGTCCCCCACTTCGTTCTGCTGTGTGCTTCCTTCTTGGTGTGACTCTGAATGCTATGTAGCTCCTTTTTACGGTAGATACCGCTGCGATCTCTTGTTTTCTCAGCGTGTCCTTCCAGATGATATATATATATAAATACCTATACATAATATATATATAAGGGTTTGCCCAGTCCCTGACCTTTTTGGGTTCACTCCTCCTTGCATTCTTGTCCAAGCAGTGCTGTGTGGTTTCCCTGGAGGTGGTGTGGCTGTGCTCGCCTTCAGTTCCTCACCTTGGTTTTGTTGGTTGGTTGGTTTGGTTTTCCCTGGTGGTTTGTTCTTCTGATTTTTGTTGGTTTTCCTTTTTTTCCTAGTCACAGCGGAATTTAACACATTTTCCTGTCTGAGTGCAGCCTGGTTTTGTCACAGCGGCATCGGCCGCAGCACTCATGAGACAGCAGTATGTAAACCGGATTTAACTAACCTGTTGCTGTAGAGAGGAGTTACTGTGTTGGAAATAAACCAACAAACTAATAAAGATGTTAAGAACCTGCTGTGCTCTTTAAAAGATGCTGTAGGGAAACGGGTCTGAGCCCACCTGGGGCCTGCCTGCAGAGACCTGGCAGGCACGGAGGACAAGTGGGACACACCTTGGCCACTAACCCCACTAGTGATGCCCATGGAAGACCAGGACACCAGGGTGCACATGAGGGAAAGCTGTGAGGTGCCTTGGATTTGGGGTAGCTATAGGCAGGCTGGCCTATATGTAAAGAGTGGATGAAGGGTGGAAAGCTGCCAGTTGTAGCCCAACAAGGTTGGATCCAAGGGGTGTCCACTGGGGAAGAAAAGACCTGTAGCTGCACAACTCTGGGGATGAGCAGGGTTCTTGGGAGATTCAGCTTCCCTGTCCACTGGCAGGACCCCTGTTTATCTCTCTGGTCTGAATGTCCCAGGCCATAGCCCTTTCCAAGTGCATGAAGTCCTATCTGGGAAGGATCCTCTCCCTACGTCCTAGTCCCTGTCCCTGCCCTGTGTCTGCCCTGTGCTGGGTCACTCCAGACTGGTCGCAGTCCTTGCAGAGGGGCTCAGAGCCAAAGCATGGAGACAGTGTGGCTGTGTAGTCCACACTCATGGTTGCCTGGGGTAGGCAGGAAAAGCCTGGACATGTGGGGAGGGAATGCAAACAGACAAGGCTGAGCTGAGGTGTGGGCAGGCAGCCCAGGAGCCTTTCTTGGCTGGTTTGGTTCTGCTGGTCAGGGTGAACCTCTCCTGGGGGGGATGGGGTACACTGCACACACTCTTATCACTGAAATGCATAAATACTGCTGTATTTATCCAGGGCATAATGTAGACTTTATGCTGTACAGATGGCTGGGATAGGATGTCAGACAAATTATTTCCACATTCCCACTGAATGCAATTCATGGAGTGCTGGATGCTGAATATTGACAGACTGCAACAGGAAGAAAACTAACAACTCCATATCCCTATCTACTGCTAGATTAAAACTCTTTTTTTTCCCCTGTACTTCAGATACGAGCCTAAATAACCTATTTTCTTGGGACCTGGCCCATCTCACCATTCAGTTACCTCTTCTTGGACCAGAAGCAAGTGTGTCACTGAATCTTCCCTTCCCATATTTTTACCCAAGAAAGTATAGTCAAAGCTTTTTTTAATACTGCCAGTAATATTCGCATGAGAACAGGCTGTTGATGATACATGAGTTTTCATTTCTAGCAGGAGGAGATCATTTAGTACATGTAATCCCTTGGGGGAACATGCAAAGCAATGGGAGCAGCCAGGCAGAAAAAAATTCAGGCTGCTTTTTCTGGCCAGATATGGATGCCATTAGTGGGGAGTGAGGGAACGATATAGGTCAGTATCTCAAATGGCGCATGAAAATTCGACTTAGAGGGTCAGAGCCTGCGGTGCATCTGTGAGGCTGCACTGCCACCTGGTGCGGTGTGAAGTGCTCACAGCTTCTGCCCAGCGCTGCCTCTGCCTTGCTTTTTGTTTAAAGCACCCCACCAAAGGACAACAATTCTGTTTCAACCGCTGACTGTTGGGTTTGGTTATATAAACAGGTAGAAATATGACAGCACACAGGTCCGGAAATCAGAAGCAGCTGAGCAATGGTGACAGCCATTCCCCCTCCATCTGTCACAGCTGCACAGGGGAGAGAGCTTCAGCTGCCAGCACAGAGTTACTGCAGGTTACTGCCAGCTCACTGAACGCTTCAGCCTTTGCAGCTGACTGTCTTGTGTCACCAGGTGAGCCAGGCTTGGCAAAGGTGACTGTGTTTGTGCCTCTGAGCAGGTGAAGCAACCTGCAAGGTCCCAGGTGGGTGTTAGCACAGCCAGGTACTTCTCTTCAGCCAGGCCTTCCTCAACAAGGATCCCTGACTCGTGAGAAAGAGTCTCATCCCCGAGAGGAGGTGGTGACAGCTAAGGGCAAAAAGCTTAAAGAACAGCTCATTTCCCATTGCTTCCCAGGGCCTCGCTGTATTCACTCCTTTGACAACAGAGGGCTGGAAGCACATCATGCCCTGAAAATCACAGAACTGCTCAGATGGGAAGGAACCTTTGGAGATCATCCAGTCCAATCCTCCTTCCAAGGCACAGGAACAGCCACTGGAACAGGTGGCACAGGAACGTGTCCAGGTGTGTTTTGAACGTCTCCAGAGAGGAAGAATCACCGACCTCCCTGCGCAGCTGTTCCAGTGCTCTGCCACCCTCCATGTAAAGACGTTCTTCCTCATGTTGAGGTGGAACTTGTGTTTTTGTTTATGGCCACTGCTCCTTGTCCCACTGCCACAGAAAGAGACTTGCACCATCCTCTTGGCACCGACCTTTGAGATACTTATATATTCACTAATGAATGAGATACCCTCTCAGTCTTCTCTTCTCCAGACTAAACGTGCCCAGCTCCCGCGGTCCCTCCTCATACGAGGTGTCCCAGACCCCTCATCACCTCTGCGGCCTCCACTAGGGCTGAGCAGAGCGGCCCAAACCCCTGCGATTCCTGTGCCGAGCTCAGCCGGGGCCCCTTGCGGTGTCCGTGCCCTCGGTGACCGGAGTGTCCCCGCCGCACCGGGGACCCCGCGGGAACTACAGCTCCCATGGTGCCGCGGGGCCGGGCGGAAGCGGAGCGCGCCGGCGGAGCGGGGCCGCGCAGAGCCCATGGCCGCGCTCAAGTACGCGGGGCTGGAGGACACGGACAGCGAGGAGGAGCTGCCGCCGGGCTGGGAGGAGCGCACCACCAAGGACGGCTGGGTTTACTACGCCAAGTAAGGGCGGGAGCGGGGCGAGCCCGCCGGGAGCGCTCTGACCACCCCGGGGCAGCGTCCGCGGAGCCGCCCCTCACGGAGGAGCCGCGGGGCTGGAGCTGCGGGACCGGGCTGCGGGTGACGCGGGGTCTGTGTGCGGTGCCCGCCCGGCTCCGGGGGGCGCTGGGCTGGGTGTGCGGACGGGCTCCGAAGGTTCTGACAGCCACAGCCGCCCCTGCGGAGCCGCTCCGAGCGGCCGGAGCGGTGCCGAGCCTTCGCCTCCCGCCCCGCCTGGGAATGATGCTGGAGCCGCTCGTGGGAGCGTCCCGGAGCTGGCTCAGTGCGCCTCAGGCCTCCGTGGGCGAGCTCTGTGCATTCTGGTTAAGCCTTACACAATATTGCAGAGTGTGGGAACAGGAGAAACAGATCCGATGGAAGTTAAAAGCTGTGGATGCTGTTCCTCAGCTCTTCAGTACACCTTGGGCAAGAGATAAAGAGTCGCATTTAGCTCCTTCTGTCCGGGCCACTGGACGTGATTCCATCCTCGTAGGTTGCGAAGGGGATGTGCCGCAGGATGAGCTAACTCAGTAGAATATATGTTTATACACTCTCTCCTCTCGTGTGGTTTCTGTAGCCATGCTGATGTTGGGATCTCCTGTCTGATTAAAGCTACAAGAGTTATTCCCTTTCACGAAAGGGTGGAAAAGTATGGTTCAATCTCACCTGTGATGAGTTCTCCTCCTCCCAACTTCTGCTCTTATAAACACTGGACGGAATGCTTTAGTTTATCCACACTTTGTTTTGAACGCTGCAATTTCTCTCTAGGTGTTTGTTTTTCTTAGGTCAATTGCCTGTATATTTCCATTTACTTCAAAAGCTCTTTCAGGAAGGAATCACTTGGTGAAAGTAACAAACCTATGAAATAGCAAGGTATTAGTGAGCATAATTGTTACACAGGCAGTTCAACAGGTCAGTTTCTGAACTCTAGTGAAACTGACCTGGTTTAGTTTAATGATACAACGCAAATATGTCTTTACTGTCTGAAAATCTTGCCCCGTGTGTCTAAAAATATATTGGACGTGAAGAGGTGTTGCACCGTTGCTTTAATTATACACTCTATATGTGTGATACTTCTGCATATTCTAGGAATATGAACATTTATCTGGAATTAGATTATTTTGGTTTAAGACTTTTGAAGATGTTTCTGTTGAGTTAGGTGTGCACACAGGTGGACGGCATTTGTTTGTCAGGCTGCTGTAATTTGATTAAATATCTCCTATTTTCAGGTCACAGAGGTGTACTTGTTTAGTCTCAGCTCCCAGCTGTGTTCCCTGTAATACCATGTGCTGTCACCATGGGGTTGCTGTAAGAAGGGAAAGTTGCTTATGTTGTGTGTAAATTGCTGTTGGGCCCATAGGTTATTTGTAGTTATTTGTGTGTTATTTATTGCTGTTGTCACTCTTTATTTCACACTTGGGCAGCTATCAATTTGGACACTCAGTTAATCCCTGCCTGACTCTTAAAACTTGGATGTTATTTAAAAATACTCAATGAAAGATGAGATTTTAATGTCCAACCTGCTTTCAGCACTTTGGTTATTTTAAGACCTTGTTTATGTGCACATGACTTTGCTTATTAGTCTATAGTGGAGAAAAATCTTATGATGGAGTATTTTAATTCTGTGATTTTAATGAATAAAGACTCTGAATTGGAAGAAAAGGTGGGATACCATTGTTATGTATATTAAATAAATACCCTGCTAGTCAAGGCCCGTGGATAAACTTACCCATCCAAAGCTACAGTTGCTCATGTAGAAATCCAACTTATGTTGATACTTATTACTCGACATATCAGTATTGTTAGGCAGGAGTTTTAGAAAGGTGCTTTTGTAATTTGAAGACTTCCTAATATTATTAACTTGTTGGTGATAAATTCTTTTCTTGCTTCTTTCTTCCTTACTCCTGCCAACGATCATCTTTTTGAGGTGTTTTCTGAGTCTTTTTAACTTCTGAGTTATTTGAGTTTGTTTTTTTTTTTCTTCTCGTAAGCAACAAAACTTGGGATTGAAAGTCAAACATTTATTTGAATTTTTATAGGCTCCTGTGCTCTCTGGTTAATTACTTTCAGAACTGTGGCGATATTTTGGGTTACATCAGGAAGATTATTAGGTAATTTTAAAAAATCTTAAACTTTTTCTTTTCCTGCAGCCACCTAGAAGAAAAAACACAGTGGGAACATCCTAAGTCTGGGAAGAGGAAACGTGTTGCAGGAGGTTTGTGTTAAACTTTCGTAATGAGCTGAGATTGTTACAAACATTTAATTCCACCACAAACTCCAACTGACCTCATTTTGATCTCCTAGATCAAAATTTAGATTTTTTCCCCTGACAAATCAGATGTCACTGATTCTGAGCTTGCAGAATATGGCTGATTTCAGTGGGGTTTTACCTCTTTGATTGTGTCTGTGTAGGGTGATCACTTTGCAGTTTTATGGCTTTCCTGTATTGCTCATAAAGCCAAAGTACTAATTCCAGGTTACAGGTTTTGTTTTAGTGTAGCTTGTAAAGCACGTAGCCAAAAGCTGGGGTTCTGTGTTCCTGGTGTCCATCAGATAATATTTACAGTTGGATTATATTCTTCAAAGAATGTGTTTCTTTTGGATCACGGAGTCTCCCTGGCACAGAAGGAAGCCTCATTAGTTTTCATTTTACCTGTTTTCCCCAACCCAGCTGAGTATTTGTGCCAGAAGAGAAGGCAGACAGTGTTGCAGGACACTTCCAGAGGAAAAGGACTTCTCAAAGACCTTGGATCAGTGCCTTAAATCAGATCTTTCCAGAAGCTTCTGTACCTGGGGGTACTACACTGTTGGCAAGCCATGTTTCTTTTGGCTTTAGTAATCTGACTTTTAGTGAACTATTTTCAGTAAATCTTAAATTAATTAAAGTGAAATAAGTACTTTCCAGCTAAAATTAGAAATACTGTGAATGCCATCTGTTAACTACTTTGGTAGAATTTTTTTATATAAGAATTTGTTATGTAAAGATTTGCCATTTTTCTTCTTTTATCTGTTCTTCCAACTTCATTGAATCATTTGGGTTTGATTTATTGTATCTCATGCCCACTTGAGGGCTCTGATCTTTCAGCTTTTGGTATGTGTTACACATAACTTTTCCTATGTTTTTTGCTATTTATTTTAGCAGAGATACATACTGAACTGTGAGTAGTATAGATCTGTATGTGCTTGGAAGCATGGTTGCATTTTGCTGTTTGTTTTTTTTTTTATGCTGTAACATGAAATAATCTTTATAAAGATTTTTTTAGACTGTCTTTATACTTAATCTGCCAGTCATTGAACTTATACCAGATCTTCTGTGTACTGTACTTATATGAGAAAGCAATTGTGTGTGATTAGGGAAGCAATCCTTCCTTCAAATTCTGATATTCAAGGGCAGCAGGTAGCTGTACCACCTACAGAAATAATGCAGAATTGTCTCATCAGTCTGAGAAATCACTTAAACTTCAAATTGAAGAGTATTCTAATGTCTGAAAATAAAGTTAATGTTTTATGTGCTTTCTAGATCTGCCATATGGATGGGAGCAGGAGACTGATGAAAACGGACAAGTCTATTTTGTAGAGTAAGTATCTCAAATTGTGCAGTGTGTTGAAGGAGGACAGCTGAGTTACATGCTGAGCAGCCTTTTGAGTTATGACACTGTGAAAATATCAGCTGGAAAGACAAAAAGATTAATAAATGCAGCTTCAGAATCCAAATGCAGATATTGCAGTGTCTGCTGTTTCAAGGGCAACTGTGGGGTCCTTTTATAGACTTGCTAAGAAAACATCTTCCCTAAACAACAAGATTTTTTTTCTTTTTTCCCCTGACAAAATTCTGCCTTTTATGTCAGGGGTTCATTTGAAGGTCAGAATGGGTTGTGAATTATGTAAATACAATTATTAATGGATGCTGACACAACTGGGAAAAACGTTTGATTAAATAATGTGATTGGGATGGTTTTAACCAAGCTGGAAAAAAAAAAATTGATTTTTGAGAATTAAATAATCCATTGGAATTGTACATAGCAGTGGTCGCAACACATTTAAAATCTGAATGCAGAGTACAGAGGGGTTCAAACAGTTGAATTTTTGTGTTCTTTTGCAGCCACATAAACAAAAGGACTACCTACCTTGACCCAAGACTGGCCTTTACAGTAGAAGATAATCCAGTAAAACCTACTACTAGACAAAAATATGATGGGAACAGTACTGCAATGGAAATTCTCCAGGGCCGTGACTTGAGTGGGAAAGTGGTTATAATCACAGGAGCCAACTCAGGAATAGGTAGGTTAACATTGCACATAAGGTAAAATATGGCAAACTTCATGTTACAGGCTCTGTATCTTTGGTTTTCAGGCTTGATTTGCACTTTGTTCTTATAAAGCCCCTAATTATAAAGGTGTTTTTTTTAAAATCTGTGGAGAATTTGGAACTTACAGGAAAGCTACAGGAAAGACACCGAGTGCTGAAACAATTGTTTTTTTTATAGAAAAATATTGATGGAGACATTCTACATTATGCAAATATATAAATGATGGCTGTAGAAAGAGAGGGGAATTTTATTTTTATGATCTTGGTGGCTAGGACAAGGAGTGAGGTTTTTATGGATGCAGGGCAGTTCAGGTAAAGTATTCAGAAAAATTTCCTAATGCCAGCAAGTAAACTCAGGTAAAGATTTTCCCAGGAGGCTGTGGAATTTTTATCTCTGAAGGTACTTCCAAGTGAATTTGATGATGAACTTGTGTCAGGATGTTTTACTTGATGCTCCTTTAATTCAAAGAAATACAATTTATGACCTTTAGTAATCCCTGTTAGTTTCATGTCTCACAGGTTCATACATCCTTTCCTAAGACACCCAGCTTGTTTAGATACCTGTTAAATATTTCTGCTTCTATAGGGGGTGAGTGATTCAAATAACTGTTGATCTTTTGTTGCCTTTTGTTGTTTGTATTTTTATTTGTGATGGGATTACAACAATATTGAAGGAGTCTTTATGCAAATTATTTGATGGTTTTTATTTTGCTTCAGAATTTTGATTTAAATGTGTTTTTGAGGACACTGGAAAACCCTGGAAAATGAGTTAATAGCAGGAGTTGCCACTGAATTTTCTTGGGTTTTATTTATTAATTATTTAAGTGAGTGTTATTACACAGGAATCACATGAAGAATTTAGAGCTTTACTGTGCCTTGCAGTTTAGGCCTTAACAGCACATCCTGCTGTCACTGCCTGATGTTCTGCTACAGATTGGCACTGCAGTTGGGGCAGCAAGTGTGGTACTTACCTGTCTCAAGGAATTTGGGCTTCCCAGTGAGGTTTGTGTTCCAGGTTCTCGGCACAGCATTTCTCTGCATTGCATCCAGCAGTACAATTTGCTTTGTATGCAACTGTGCATTCTCTGAACATTTAAAGAATTACCTGGACTCAAAGGGATTTCCCTTCAGCAGGAGCAGAGCTGCCATTCAGCCTTTCTGAATGAGTTTGAGGTGTTTCAAATATGGCAAAAGATCAATTCAATATATGTGATGGTTTTGTCAAGATTTTTTTTTTTATGTTTTTCCCTTAGTTTATAATCTGGATTGGTCACAAGTAATCAATCATATCCTTGCTTGAAATATTTTTTGCTTTGACTTGGAGTCCATAAGTATGAAGGTAACAGATTTGAGATTTAGATGGTGTTATGGCCTATTTAACTCAAAACTCTTGCATATCACATTGCATTTAGTGCTGCTTTAGTCCTATGCAGTGTCTGATGTTTCTTACCAGATGCCATGGAGCATGGATTAATTAGCTGGTTCAATGTGACTCTTACCAGTTCTGGAGCTTATTTTGCAGTTAGTGTAGGATTTCAGTGCTGTGTTCAACTTGGTGTTATAGATTCTTCTTTTGTATTTTCTGTATATGTTGAAGGTAATAGTTTCCTCCCTGAGTATTTTGAGGAGTAAACAATTCCTGTGATTTCAGAACAGCAAAATGTTTTCTTTTAGAGGTTAGCGTAAATAATTTGAGGGAAATACTGTTGTCCATTCAGTAGAAAGAGATATAAAAGTAATATATATTCCTTGTTGAGCATTTTACTCAATACTGCAAGGAAAAAAACCAAAAACATGAACCCTTTGATTGTTGTCCAAATGAGTTTCAGTGGTATGTTTGAAAATAACTAACTATAGTCTCTGTCCATTTGTTGAGAAATGTTTCATTTCAGGATGGGTAGAACAAAGATCAAGCTGTAACTGGATAGAACAGAGTCAGAAAAATGCATTTTCAATTACTGCATTGCTGGATGTTCAAGATAAAGTTTGGAAAATGCTGAGAATCTCTTGAAAGATGGATGAACATAAAAGTGATGTTTTTATTCATCCATATACTCTGCTTTAGGATAGCAATGTTAAAAACAGATCAGTAAAAATGAAATAATATCTTAATTCACTTTATTTGTGAATCTGATACAGAGACTTCTACACAGCTTGTCAGGAGCACTTTTTTCCCTAAGAGTTGAAAAATCTCCTCAACTTCTGAAAAATAGAGATGCTTGCTTAGTTACTGAGGGAATACTTGGGATGAGTTCAGCAGTTTAAGGGTTTTAGTGGTCTCACACGTTGCCTCATTGCCATTAACTTTACATGTCTGTAAATAGGGGCACTGTCTGCCCTGTGCTGGTTCTTTTCATTCCTGGTTAGGAAAGTGGTCTGCATGAATTTCCTGGATTGTACACCCAATTTCTTAACTTAATCTTTAAAATTGTTGTGGAAAGTGTAAGGGGAAAAACTACTAAAAGAATTACATTTATAAACACTTATTTTTTATTAGCAGCTTGGAAAAGGTTAACAAATGATTCTGTTCTTACAATACAATGGATTCCTAGCAGCTCAAGAGTTGGTAGTGAAATATTTTCTTTCTTATTTTGGAAGCTTTTTCTTCTGACAGTGCAGTCCAAGTATTATTTAAGGTTTCTTTCCTCATCTATTTTTTAAGCTGAGTCAAAACTTTGGTTTGAATATCACATTAGAAAGTTGAGGTAACTTTCGGTCCCAGCAAAGCTGGTGTATTAAAAAGAAGTAGGAAAGACTTAACTGAACAGTTCAGTCTTGTGCTGATATGCAAAGGCATATTGTTCTCTGTACATTTAAACATGAATAGTGTAAATTGTCAGTTGGTTTTGTCAAAGTTATTCAGACTTACTCCACTGGGAGGAATTGAAGGTGTCTGCAATTCTGAGTGTGTTTTTCTGTTTAAATGTCTCAACACGAGCTTACAGAGAAAGGCCTTCCCCAGCTTGCTGCTGGTCTGGGCTGATTCCTGCTCACCAGTGTCGCCAGTAGAGGTCTGTGTTGCTCTTTGAAAATACTGAACAAAAGCGACCTGGTGCTTATTACTGTTCTTAGGAAATGCTCCTGTAATTCTATTGTTTGTGTTCTTAATTAGGGCTAGAGTTGTAAATTTATAAAAGTTTGTCAGCAGTTCCTCTAGGTTTAATTTTACATAGAGATTGTGGTATTTTTGACTGTATGTGTAAGCAATCTGAAATGATACAGTTTTTAAAAAGTAACTTTGTTTCAGTATCAGAGAGCCAGTTGTGTAGCTGATATGATTTTCTGACTTGTATAAAAATTGCTGTCTGTTTTTAAGGATCATATATGACCTGTATGGCCACAGGACCATGGTATGTTTTGGTTTCTGTGTCAGGTACAGTTGCATCTGACCCAGTGACTGGGGAGTGTGTCTGAGTGGTGAAGTGCAAGTGGTGTTGCAGAATATAATGGAAGGGCAAAGTGGGTCTGTTCTGTCCAGTCAGGCAGATTCCACAAAGTAGGATGTTTCTTAATGCTTTTCCAAGATTTTGTGACAAAACTGTATTGATAATCACAAACAGTTGCTCAAACTGGGTTTCTAATTTTTCTGTGAGGTGAAGATCAAAAGAAGCCTGTTCATTGCTTTTATAAGGGATGCCCAAAACAACCAGATTAGTTTTTTTTTTCAGAGGCTGAAGAAAATCCAGAAGCTCCAGCCAGAAACTGGCTTGCTGTATTGCTTTCCTTGGTAATGTTTACTGTTTTAAATTGTTTCCTCAAAATAAATGTTGTTTAGTGTTTTGTTGAAATTCTCTTTTTTTCTGGCACTTTTACTTCTTTGTTATGGAAAAGCCTTAGCTAGGAGAGAAGCTGTGGGTCACTAAATCAGTGACTAAAAGATGGGTCACCGCTCCAGTACAATTTTGGTGTGTGTATACATTTGGAGTGAGAAGTTATCATGGTTCTTTTTTTTCTTGTACGGGGCTTCAGTGTTAGCAACTACTGGTGCAAAAGGTTGGGAAATGCACTTACAATCTATCTCAATTAAATATCTGCTTCATGATATAAAAAATAGTTTTCAGTGACTGGCCATGTAATTTTTATAAATGATAAAATTTTTTTTCTTTTATTCTTGTCTCATGTAACTTTTTTCCTAATGACTCTTTGAGCAACCTGGTCTAGTGGAAGGTGTCCCTCTCCCTGGCAGGGGATTGAAACTGGGTGGTCTTTAAGGTCCCTTCCAACCCAAACCTTTCTTTGTTTCTGGGATTATATTTTTAGATGAAAAGCTAGCTTGAAATAGTAAAAAAAGGATTATTACAAAGCTTGTGCAAGTTGGATTGCAGCATTATCACTGAGGTTTTGAAAGTCTAAAAGTCTGATTACAACCAAAAATTGTTAGTACACGTTAGCAAAAGATGACACGTTCTACTAAAACATGTTCTTAACAAACCAAGGAGATGCAAAGCAGCCTTCTTTTTTCCTCTTAGCTACTAGAATAGATTTAGTAACTACACTCTTTCATTCTTTCTTTAAAAATTGATTTAAGTCACACTGACAACTGATTTGCATCCCCTTAAAGGTAGTCACTACTTGAGTATCAGGTGTATGAAATTGGGGGAAAAGGCTTAAAGCTTAAACTCTGCTTTGAGCTCAACTTTCAGAATTGGGCTCTTGATTGCAGCTTTTGAAATGCTTGTATATTTAGTGAGCTCCATTCCCAGTATTAAATGTTGTGGTTAATTGCAGTGAGGGTTTGTATATAGGTGCAAACATACCTGAACATTGTGAAACTGTGGAAGGTAACACTTTCATAATGAGAGTCTTGATAATTTCCTTAATATTAATCATCACAGTAACAGGTAGATTATTAGGTTTGGTTCACACATGGTGGTGCTTTTTGTGATAAGTACAAATTATATGGCTCTGCAATTTATCTTGTGCCTTTCTCTGTATCACCTGCAACCTCCTTGTGAAATCTCTCTCATATGGAGCATTATTTGAACACTTTACATCTGTGAGTAATGTAGAATGGCTACTGCTCTTAGATCCTTCTGTTCCCAGTAGAGTAGAAACTGTTCTGAGTCCTTTACTGGAAAATACAGCAAGGTTTTAGTGCTTAGGGATGTGGGATTAGCAGTTTTAATTCTGGGACCAGTAGTGTCCAAGATCAGATAATGTTAAGGTGGAAATAGACTTCAAACTGTTGAAAGGTTGGGATTCTTTGTTTTCAGCAAGCATACAGTGCTTACATTAATTCAGAAAGAGCACATGACCATTTATTTTTGCCATCGCTTTATTGTACTGCTCTTGGTAGCTTTTTACTTTTTTTCTTTTCATCAAAGTAGAATAAAAATAAGTGAACCTGTCCATTACCAATACAAAGCATGTGGCCAGGCTGCTATGCTGTGACTGTGCTTTTGTACTTTATATTGGCAGAAGGCAATGAAAGTTTGTTTTGTGGGAGAATTCCTGATTTCTGAGCTGTCCTTTCTGTGTGTAGCAGTGTTTGAGCACTTCCTATGTTGGTATTGTTCTGAATCTTTCTTGTAGTTAAAAAGCAGAATCTACCTTGGGAGCCTTAATAGAGCCAAGTGTGGGTAACCTTTGTTGTATTTCTTAGGCACTTAAGTAATCACTAATTGAGTAATGGCTGTTTAAGCTACTACTTGTAAGAGAAGAAAAATTAAACTTTTAAAACTTACCTAAATTTTGTGTGAAGACTCTTTAGGATCTCTAATAGATGCTGGCTACTTTTCACACTATGCCCTAAATCTGTGGGCAGTGGAGAGATAAGAAAAGTAGGATTGAAAAGAATATTTTTATTTTTTGAAGGAATCAAAAATTGACTGCTCTGTACCTGCAGAGAAGAGAATTTTGTGAATATAGGGAGCTATTGTAGTTCAGAATTTACTGAGGGTATTTGTGGGTGACAGCATTTTTTCTGAGGCTTCATCAGCTTTCAAAAAGAAGGTAACATTTGCTGAATCCTAATTAGACCAGTGAATGGTCTCATTTAAGTCAAACTGTGATCATATGGGAGGAATTAAACAGACCCTTCACATATCACTGAGTACTTGGTTTTATTAGTATTAGTCTGACTGTCTTAAATATGTTCATTGTCTTGCTGTACTGCCTGGAGTTTGGTAGTCTAAGCCCACAGATGTTTGTCTGTTGGAAATGACTTATTCAGCTCTATTTTTGAGCTAGATTGCAGGTTTTCCTTGAAAAATGTGCACATTTTTCTTTGAAAGCACTGTTTATTTTCTGATTTCTCTCTCCTGTTTCCACATGAAATAAAGGTTTTGCAACTGGCAGGGCTTCTACAAAGGAACTGCTCAATATAGCCTTTGTTTCAGATTCACTTTATGATTTCTTACATGGTTTTGGTATTTCTCCTATGCTGGAACACCTGAACTTTGTCAGCCTTGAAAAAGTCAGCTTGTTTTTGTTTGTTTTGGGAAGAGGAAACCTCTGAGAGAAAATACATCTGTCTGCTCTTGGTCCCTATTGTTACTTTTCTCAATTCTATTAATATGAAGATTTTAAGATTTCTTATTGTAAACTTCTTTTTTATATGGCTTATTATGATGAATAAAGAGCAAGGTGTTTGCTTTCTAGTATTTATTATTTGCATCTTGTTTCTTACAAGAGCAGAAAAAGGGATGTGAGCTGGAGTAACAAACTTTTGACAGTGCCTCTTGAATTGTCTTTTCCCCAGTTTGGTGAAAAGAGTTTGTTGTCTGAATCAAAATTAATGTTCATAAATGTGTGAAATCCTGTGGATTAATAAAACTTCTGCCTGCTTTTATGAGGAGTTTCTGTACATGGTTCTGATGTAGCTCAGTGGTGCACAGAGAAGGGGGTGCTGGGGCTTTGCTAAGGGGGTGCATCTCATGTTCTCAGTACAGAGCAGAATGTGTGGTGAAGGAACTGCTAGAGCCTTTGCATGGCTGGAGGATTCCATGCTGGAACTCTGAAATGCTCCACAGTTTCACGTGTGGAGAACTGGAGTGGTGCTTGTTCATGGAGCTTTGGATTCAAAGCTTATTGTGAGGCAGACAGAAAGATCAGCAATCTCTAACCTTGGATTATTTTTCTTGGCCAAGTCCTAGCTGTCCCTGAGAGTGTTTTCATGGGATCCTTTTGTATTTATTAGGCTTTTAAAAGCATGGAAAAGCTGTTCCTTGATGTATATTTTGATTTTTTGTGAATTTTAGGCTCCGTGTATCATGAATTATCTTGCACTGCCTGAGTAGCACTACCATGAAAGGTTGGTGTAGAAGTTTTGTTGTTTGCTTCCTACTTAAGCTTACACTTAACTGTTTTTTTTTCCAGTAATTTCCTTTGTGGATTTCCAAACCTTTGTAGCATGCATGAATTTTGTTGTACTAGTTCTTTGAGGGAATGTGAGTATGGTGTTTTTCCAGGAGAGCCTGGGTCTTGCAGGAAGTGTATTTTTGGCCAGGGTAGAGTATTGGGGTAACTGATGTAGAAAAGCACAATTTCTGGAGGGGAATGTGCCTCTGGGGTGGAACTTATAGCTCCATTTTTGTGGTTTGTAGCCATCACTCAGGGATTTGTACTGATGTCATTTGAACAACTAAAAATGCACTAAAAGCTATTATTTTCAAAATTCAATTAATAGAAGAGGGCTCTCTTTAAGTTACAGAACTTTATTCTTAAAATTTATGGCAGGTAAGTGAGTGAGCTTTCCATGAGTGCCATCACTCTGTTTTAACTCTGGCTTAATATTGTGGAATATTAATATTGCTCTGCTTTACATAAGGCTCCAACTGCTTACTTGTAACATACTGTAAATATTAAGAGGTCCCCTTGGACTTCTTGTAATTTATTTTTCTTATTGAGTAAGCTGAAAATGGTGTCAGATGTTCATACTGCTTTTTCATGTCCATTTTGATGAATCTATTTATTACTTGTGTAATGAGCAGTACACATGGTTGGTTAGCCAAGTTATTGAACTTCATCAACCTTGGCTGAAATTCACAATGCATGTGAAACTTGTTGTAACATGTAGGAAATTACATCTGGGCTAAAAGGTTCAATAATGATTACTGCTTGTAAAGGAATATTTTCACAAAGGATGGGATTGGGCTGTGGGCCTGTGTTGTAGTTTTGGGTATTCCTATTACAGTGGAAGAACATATTTGTAAAACAGGGAGCCTTCCTAGGTGGTACTTATTTCTTGTCTTCTCTCCAAGAGCTAGAAACACTTTGCAACTTGATTGCTTTTCTGTCTTTTGAAATACTTAATTTTACAAAGGTTTATCTCACTTTATGCATATTTCATAGCCCAGAGGTGAAAAGACTTTTTGCATGATTCAGTTTGTCTTGCTGCAACACCGAGATTACTCTTTGCATCATTTTGTGTCTTCATGTTTTGAAAACTCATTGTGCTTCAAGAATTGTTTGGATACATACATGCACATTTGTATTACTTTGGAACGCTTGCTAGATGCTGGAGAGGGAAAATGCTAAATGCATTTTATTTTCTAATGACAGGATCTTCTGAGACATGTAGGGACTCCTCTAGATACTGACAACTCTAGTTACAGCCTGTAGATGTACATTAATGTGATGTTTTTGTCTTACTAGAAGATTTTTAGTGACTACATCTATGCTAAGTAGATCCACAAGAAGGAAGGATTTCAGTATCATGTGTCCCTGTTATGCTTCTTATGCTTGGTTATGTCAAGGTGTTACAAAGTCTTGAAACTCCAGTCTGAACCAGTAAATCCCTACCAAGAAGGAAATAAAAGGAGACAGGTAAAAACCTGGGAAGATAAAGATCAAAATCCTGACCTGATAAAAAGGAGTTTTATCTTCAGAATTTGTGATGCCAGAATTTTGTCTGAATTAGAGAATAAGAATAGTACAGTGAGAAAGCAACTGATCTTACACTCATCCTAAAGCCTACAATACACAGTTTTTTTAAAGACAGTGTGTGATTTATGAAAATAAATTTGTCAAGTGTTCTCAAGGGAAGACCATCAAAAACAAAAGTACCTTTGTCTTCTTTTTTTATTATTATTTAATGGTATTTGCAGTTTTTAGGTCACACATTAAACTCTTAATGCCTTTCTCTTGTTTCTATTTTTCTTCTGTGAAGGGGAAATTTTTTTCTTCTCCTTTTCCATTTATTCTGTTTCCTTGTCATTTTAATATGTGAGATCTCTGTAGCTTTGTGTTCTGCTCCATAACCTCAGTATTTTTGTTCCTGTAACATCCAGCTGGTTTTGATTTCTTGCTGTACTTGCACATTGTAGATTTCAGTACTTTATCTGTTGCTTCAGAAAACTCCCTACAGTCTGTCTTCAAATCTGAATAGTTTCATAGTAATACACTTCGTTTCCTCTCCTTCAATTAATGATAGTTACCTTAGTCACTGTGCCTAAGTTCCTATTCATAGCTAATATCTTTCTATTAAAAATACTGGTGAAATTAGGTTTTCTGATTGTTGTTATACTTTCTTGGTAGAAATAATAAATGTGAGGAAGGAATTGTCACAGTTCAGTTCTGGATGTATTTATTGGAATCTTGTTCATGCACTGTGACTCAATGTTCCAAACAATGAGTGTTGCTTAGAAATTTTTCATATTTTTCCCAGGTTATGTTATCTTTGCAAAATGTATGTTTGGGTGCGTCCTCATTATTTATTCTTCATCCAGGCAGCTTTAACACAATACATTCTCTAATTTGGTTTCCTTTATTTTTTACATGAAAATCAAAATCATAAAACTTGTGGGTCATTTTCCTCTTGCGGTGATTAGTCAGAATGCTGCCTTTGTGCAAAAAATTACAGTTTAAAATGTGTGAGATTTGCTGATTCTCCTATATCACAGCCAAATTGAAGGAAACACTCTCACATCATGTATTCAGAGATTCAGGAACTTGGGAGATTCTGGTCATGTTCCTCTCCTGCCCCTGGCTAGCATGAGCAGCATGTCTTGCTTCTGTACATTTGTACGTTGTAGACATTGATTGTGCTACTTAAGATTTTGAGAAATGTGTTATTAACCTTATTTGACTTATGGAACAATGTATGTAAGCAGTAAATTACCTACATTTACAGATTATGTCCGTGTCCATATTCCAGTTTAAAGTGGGAGTTGGATTGTTCTGTCACAAGATAAAATATATATCTCTTGGAATGCTATTCTGATTCTTCAGCAGAAGGAGTAATTAAGATATATTAAGAGTAGGAAATGCAGCAACTAAAAGAGAAAGCTTTTTTAAGAAAGCCTTATTTGTTTGGGTCTGTGTCCAGCTGTGAGCAGATGCTGAGGGGTATAAACTTACTCTTGCTAAATATTTTTAATTCTGAAGGTAAAATTGGATTATTTTGTGCCTTGCTAAGCAGAGTGCATAAAAATGTGCATGACCTATTTGGCAGCACACTTCTGGCACTGTGAGTGAAGATTGTGATCTGTGAGAAGGTGTCTCACTGTGTCTGTGTCTGAATTGGGTCGGTGGTCCAGAGAATAGAGCCTGAGACTTCTTGGTTCTGTTCTTTGCATCTGGCAGTTTAAACACTCATCTCTGGCAAAATAAAAAGTTGCGTGTCTAGAATGTAAGGCAGAGAGGCTTCACAATAGAAGAGAGGAAAAAACTTGGTATGGAGTGTGTAACTGTTATTGATCCTTTGCTTTAGAGGATGGTTGTCGCTGAGCTCTTGGATGGGCTGCTGATCTTCCAGCTGTTAGCGGACTTGAAATGTCTTCTAAAAAGCTACAAATTAATTTTGGTGTGGGAAGATGCATGGCATGTTTTCGTGCACTTCTTAAATGTGTGGCAAAGAGGTTTCTTATTTTTATTTTTATTTTTTGCCCATGGCCTTACATTGTAATTTACTTCTAATTCTTGCTTGTTTTCCATTCTCCTTGCTTTTGTGTACAGACACTTTTTGTTAATACTGTTCTTATTCTTCATCTTTTGTTTCAGAACTCCATCTCCTGCCTTACTTTGTATGTCGGAACCACATGATGGATCATTTGAGTTACATAACAGCTTCCCACCTCCCTCTTCCCTTCGTAGTTTAAAGCACACCCAAAGGTTTGCCAGTTTTGAACTAGAGAGCAATGAACTGCATCTTTCCCGTGCTCAGGTCTTTCTTCAGCATCCTCAAATGACTCTTTTATTAAACTTTTCTTATGCTGCCAAGCTAAACCAATTGTCTTATCTCATATGGCCCAAAGACAGAGGTGGGTGGAGATTGCCAGAAATCCGGTAGTGCTGTTTTAATTTTCAGTCTGTGCCTTTCCCTGATACAAAATGTGAGCTCTCAGAACAGGACCTGGCTCTGTATGTTTGATTCCCTGAGATATCTCTTTTTTTGTAAGCTGAACTGTGAGCTTTCTAGCACAGAACCTTGTTTTATTATTTATCTGTAAAATATTTAGTATGCGTTTTAAAATCTTTCACTGTTTGTATAACTGATATAAATAAATACATAGCTTGTTTTAAGAAAAAAAGTGGTCCAGTTTATGTTGTAGCACTTTCTCTGTATCTTTACATAACACTGAGCATTTCTCGTGGAATGACTTTGAGATTAAAGCTGGGAGGATCTAGCACTTTAGCTGACAGCACAGTATGTCTTTTAATTATTCTGCCTTGGATGAAGTATTTCTCTTTATTGAATTTACTTCTTTTATTAACATTGCACTGTTGTACTTGCCAAAAGGAGATTCAAAACATGCAGCTAATTTTTTTTATTATGTTTAATTAGGGCTCAGCTCAGCAGTACAGAAACCTATGATAGTGTTGGCTAACAGAGGAACAGAAGTGTACTTGAAAAGAAACTAGACAATTTCTGGCTTTTTTTTCTCCATTTTTGCTTTGGTGGGAAAAGCTATTGTGTTGCTAAAATCTACTGCTGATGCAAAGAGCAGCTTTAGAAAAGAAGTGTTTGCCAATCCCCAAGAGAGACAGTCAAAGATAAATTTTATATTCCCTGGGATTTTTTCTGGTCACTTGAGTAAGCTTGTCTAAGAAGGTGTGTTAAGTGTAGCAGCAGAAAGGGAGGAAAAAAAGCCCCAAAGTTTTGGAAAGGCGGGGGAAGCAAAAACCCCACCCCTCAAAACAGCTTTTAGAATCCAGTGGATGCTGAATGTTTGATCAGCCTTAGGAATGCTGTGAAGGCTGGCATTTTTCCAGAACACAAACCCTCCAAGGGTGTGTGGATTAGACAGAAACTGAAGTCCCTTTGCTGTTGGCCTTTGCTGCTGCTGGTGTTGGGTAAATCCTCACGGTTTGTGTGTGGGACTGGTGTAAGTTTTGTGGCCACCACCTCTCTTCAGCTCACCTCAGCTTTGCTGTTAAATAATGATGAAGCTACAGCAGCGTGCACAAAAATGTTATTTATTTCCTTAATAATGTATTCAAGCACTGGTATTTATAAATAGGCTGGCTTTATTTAAGCAAATAAACAAAAGAACTGATCACTTATTATCCCACAGCTGCTAAACCTTCAGGAATAATTACTGCTGAGATGTGGAGTGCCCTAAATGTCACAGCAAATTTGACTGCTCAGACCTGATCTAGATTTCATCAAGATACTGGTTTGATGTTGACTTACGTTATGGGAAGATCTGTTGTTTTCTGCTACTCCAGATTTCAGTTAAATGTTTAATTTGGAAGTGTTTATTTTGCAGTAAAAATAGAAGTAGTGTGTTAACATAACTGTAGTCTGACAAAATATTTTTTTATCCCTTATGAATATAAGCATTTGTAATTCTGAATAATTTAGGGTTTTTACTAAAATAAAGAATATGAGTCACACTAAGATAAGTTCTGCTTGTTTTGAGACAAAGTGGTATTTCAGGTTTCTTTTAAAATGTGTGTAACTCTATTTGACTTGACTTGTAATAATACATTTAAATACACTTTCAGGTGCAAAGGCTGTTTTTGTTTAGGAAATGTGAAGTTTTTTGTTATTTCATATTCAGATGCCTGTCTGCCTTCATGATATGTTATCGGTTACAATGGAAAAAAATTGTATGCAAAAAGAAAAATAAAATATTTAATAAACTCTCCTTAAACATTAAATGATAAAGCCAAATACTAAATTTTGATATGTTTTTTTTTTAAATACAGTAATTGATTTGTGTTAGGAAAACTGTGTGCCTTGCCTGCAGGAAGCCACAATGTCATTTTTAAAGACAAGCAAATGAAAACATGGGTTTATTAAATGCTTGAAGAAACACTGAGAATAAAAAGGTTCAAACAGAAAAATCCCTAGTTCCAGATGTGTTGCTGAGATATGAATAGTTGTGTTAATTTCTGTCAGGTTTTTTAGTTTTGGTAAAATGCTTTGGTCACAGGACTTACACAATACACTTTAAAAATATGTGGTAAAAATTGGTTTGGGATTTGGTGGGAGCATGATTCTGTAATAGATAAAGAAATGCAAGATGAAGATGAAACATGAAGGCTGAGAGGGTTTTTTTTTTGCCCACTTTTAAAAGAGTACAGAGCTCTGGCTTTGGTTGAAATGGAAGATGCAAGTCTGAACTCTTTGGCTGTGATTTTTGATCACTGATGTACATCTAAAGCAAGGAATAGGTATGAAAGATAGAATTGGGATTTGACAGAAAAGTCACTTCTCATCTCTGATTCTTCTTCTCTTCCCTTCAGTTTAATCCCTGGCCACTGTTCCTCTATTCAGGCACGTTACAGGACCTGTTTGCATTTAGGTGACTTGGGAAGTGGGGGGAGAAAAGTCTCTATTGGGATGATCTCTGCAGTTTAGTATAAAATTTCAGTTTTGATTTTGTCTCCCTTTATGTTTCCATTAGGCTGCTTTAAGACAATCTGACTTAGCTGAAAACAGCATTTATTGTGAGTAGTTTCTCCATGGATTTTAGGGGCAGACATTTAGTGGTTGGTGGGAATTGCCTTGACACAAGCAAAGCAAGATCTTACCTTGGGACATGAGAGGTAGCTTGGCTCTGGATTTAATGTGCTGCATTCTCACTCCATGGCTCATTCTAGGCTGCAATTGGCTGTTATTCCAATGTTTATGCTGGAAAGTAGCACTCCTGCACCGTGAAGGATGAGCAATGCGTGCTTGGGTCTGCTGTGGCACCTTTGGCTAGCTGAGATACTGATCAGAGTTGGGTGAAACAGCTGAAAGGACTCCAGTCCCAGCCTCCTTCATGTCTGGTGTGAGGACGTTGTCCAGTTGGGTTGGTGGATATCTTTGTGCAGTGAGCTGGAGCAGATCCCAGGTCTGATTGCAACCTCATGGCTCTTAGTTGTGGCATATTTGCTCCGTATGTGCCTGACATGGTCCCTGTGCTGGATTTGTGCCTGCTTGCAGCACCATCAGCCACAAATTCAGCTTTCTTACCCTCAAATAATGCATTTTAAATATTTTACAGCAACAACAGGCAACAGTTATTTATAATCCCATTAATTTAAGGGTGTTTTAAAATTTTTAGTGTTGTACTCCCTTCAAGGAAACAAAATATTTTGGGTTTTTGTGAGTGACAACAGCAGTGCACTCGCTGTTAAGAATAACTTGGCCTTGTCCAGAGCAGTGTATTGCAAAAAAGTGTAAGGAGTGCATAGTTTTGATTAGATGGAAAACAGAACCAATGCATTACTCATCCTGTTTCATTTGGGTTGGCTTTTTCTGTGCTTCGTGACTCCAAGAAAAACAAGTTTGTCCAATTTGCACACAAAGGAAGGGGCAGGATGTATCTTTCATATAACATCACACTTTGCAATGAAAAATATCAGTATGTGTCATTGCCATGTGCCTGCAAACACGTGGGAACAGAGGCAGCATTAGTATTCCATGGGAATTGCTTATTTTAAATTGAGTCTCTTAAAATATCTTAATGCTTTGGTTGCTTGAAATCTTGCATTTGGAGCAAGTTGAATAATGCGTCTCTTAAGATTTTATCCTAAATATCTGTACTGAAGCAGAGTGGATGGGGCCAAGCAATCCTGATATGGAATGTGTGGTGCTTTTTTGGCTCTGAAAGGTGTTTGTCAATGATGTGATGTTCTGCATGTGCCTGTGCAAGCTATTTTGGACGTTGCACTCTGGACCCACCAGCACTGGCAGCAGTGATGCTGGTTGCAGAAGACTCTTCTTTAAATCACACCTCAGTGTTGCAGTATTTCAACCTGAAAAGAATTCTTTATCGCTTTATCTGTAGCACATTTGAATCTTCTTTACTCCTGTTCTGAGGAGGTGTTGAGTGAGATGAACTGGTTCTTTCTGACCTCTGTTTAGGTCTTCCAAGTTTGAAGAAATCGAAGTGATTTCTAGGGCACAAGCATCTTTTTTGTTTCTATGTATTCTCCTGAGTCCCCAGAATCAGAACACAGTCTGCTGAGGTGCAGAAGTTGGGATGAGAGTCTATTCTGATTTTTAAAGATGGTTTGTTGAAAGCAAACCCTGTAGGCTTTCACACTGAGAACTAAGCTTTCAAAGAAAGATGACATCATTGTGTTTCAAACATGTTGTAAAAGACAGCTCCAAGGAAGGTATCCTGGATTATTTGGGCAAAGGTAGAGAAGCTGAAGAAAACTTGCTTTTTTCTAAATGTTTTTTAATTTTTCTTGAGTATTCAAACCTCCTTATATTTGAAATAAAGGAATGTTTTAAAACATGTAAAGGCTTGGTACAAATTCTCTTTACAAAATGTCCCCCAGTGATTGATGGAGTGTGTGCTGTCTGTTTAAACAAGAAATCACTGAAATACTTTTCCACTCAGTGAATCCCTTTCTGTGTTTTATAGAGGAGGTTGCACCATTGGACAGAGCCCTGCTCTCTTCTGGTGCATGTTGACACAGTGTAGCTGGCATTAATTGAGCAATGCTAACTGCTTCTTAATTGACACCTCTAGCTGAAAATCTGCACCAAAATTCAGTGGCAGAAGTCGACTTCAGATAGCCAGGAATGTGGGAGTATTGAACAATCACTGTAGAAGATGAAGAATGAAATTGAGTGCTAATTCTGAGTCTTTATGAACGAATGCTGTAAGAAAGGGCTGAAGGGTTTTAAATGTCTCTAGCAAATCCCATGTGCTTGTAGCTCTCTTGTTAGTTCTGCTCCCGGTCCTTTAGGTTAGCTGGTGATGTAGAACTGTGCCATAATGTTTATCCCCATGTATGTCTTATTCTTAAAGAGGATTTTCACTTCTGAGTGTCGGATTAGAGCTCGTTCAGCCGCAGCACCAGCAGCAAGAGTCGTTGATCTCAGCACAAACTTGAGATTTCCAGGGCACTTGCTTGAAATTAGTTTTATAAAACATTTGCTCAAAATAGTTTATTTAAATACTCCATACAATGCAGTGATTACTTTTCTGAAGTGGATGTTATTTAAATATGTTATTCTCCTGTCACATTTGGGGGAAGAGTTTCTTTTATTCCTTGTAATTGGTTGTCCTTGATGCCCAAGTCTGTAATTCTGTGCTGTTTTTCTAGTGTAGTTTTCTCTACTTTTAAAACCCCCACAACTAGAATATAACTTGTATATATAGTATATAAAATTGCTCTGGTTCCTTAATTGTGCATGTCCCTTACATAGTTATTTAGGCTTCTCTTTCTGTGTAACACTGCTGTGATTTTTTTCAAGGTTTTACTCTTTGGGTGTTTATGATCTTTGTGGTTTAACTTTGGTGTATGAAACCACATTCAGTGTGGATTGTGATTTATAGAGAGGTTAAGATTTTTATTTATAGAGTTTAAATAGTTTTGTACTTAATCTGTGCTAGAGTGAGGTTTTAAAATTTACTGTATATTGAAAATATAGCTGCATTTTGCTGAAGAACAAATGCTGTTTACAGTTTAACACAATGAATCTGACAGGAAATGTTTTTCACCCTGCTAGAAGCTTTTCCCCACCTGTCAAAACTTTTTGATACTGGGGGAGGAACGAAGCATTAATTGTTGCAGAAGAAGCAGGAGCTAAAGCTGTAAAAGGATTTGGATACTGAGGTGTTTCCAAGCTCCTCCTTCAGGTGCTCCAGTTAGAAGCTGTATGTGTATCTTACTGTACTTCTGTGCAGGAGTGTTTGTGAATTAGTTTAAAATATGTCTGATGGGGAGACATGGCAGCACTTCACCTGTTGCAGCATTCAAATGGAGGTTTTTTAGCGCACGATTTCACATAAAGATCAGAACACGTCTGCCTAAGGGTGAAGAATCACTCTTGGAAGCTCAGAGAAGAGCAAGGACGTCCTAAAGAGAAGTGCTTAACACTGATCTCCAAGTTTGCAGGGAAGAGTTGAGATAGCATAAAATGAACTAAACTCACAGCATGGAACTTGCTTAGTTTATAATGAGTATCAAGCTATTAACTATAGGGGAGAATGGCATGGAATTTATTATTTTGTGGTTTATTATCTTGCACAGTGTGACATGGGGTAGAGTTAGCAAAACATCATCACGCTTTGCTAATTAATCTGGCCACCAGCTCTCAGTCTTTGTTTAACAATAGCAAAACTATTCCCAGGCATTGCAACTAATTTTTAATAATACGGTCAGTGAGTCAAAATAAGTATTCTTGTGCAAAACAAGAAGCATAACAGCTAGCTAATGGTACATCTTATATTAGTTACAAGAAAAATTCTAGTTAAATATGCTTAAAGTGGAATTAGGAACAGGGGAAATCTTTGCATATGCTGTAGCTTAATTCATGTGCATGCAATGAATTATCCAGGTAATTAAAGTTGCTTGGTGCAGTGAATGGCTTTAAAGGAGATACAGGAAAATTGCTTGGACTTAAATACCGTAAGTATGTAATTGCAGAAAATTGTATAAATTTGTCTTGGTGTCTGTTGTTTCTCTAATCAAAGTTATGTTTTGTGCTGTAACTGGATTTTGTTGCTCCAGGGTGTTTTGGAAGTGAGACAGGCCATCTTCATAGGCTTTTTGGTAAACAGTTTTTAACAGGAAATCATGAACATGCTTTAAATGTCATAAAGCTAAAACAAATGCCTCTTCTCTTTGAATTCTCCACATACTCAAATTGTTGGGCATTTTAGTTTGAGTCTTGCTTTCATAGTTTAGGCTTTTCTAATTGAAGTCATTAAGCTGTGTTATGCCTCTTTCAGCTAGAAGGCAATTCCTGTCATTGGCAGGAATCTCCATGGAGATGGAGACCCAGTGGTAGAAACCCAGGTTCTGGCTTAGTTCTCTGCTCTTCATGGGCATTCTGCTCTCCCCAAAATCCTCATCTCCTGTTGTAAATTCTCACAGATTTTTTTCCAATTAAATAAAGTGTACTTTGGACCAACTTCTATGTAGCTTTTCATTAGTGCATTGAAGAGTCAAACAACATTTTGTTCTCACTGACACAGGTGGTCCTCAGATTGATGACTCTGAGGCCAATTGTGCACCTAAAGAGCCCTGAGCTCAGTTTTGGATACTCTCTCACTTCCAGTGTGAACTTGTCAGGTGCAGTGGCTCTGCAGTCTCTCTGGGTGGCACATTATTCACAAACAAGGAAGGGTCACATCCAATCCTACTCTTCTGAAAGGTGAGGACACTGGTGGGCAGAGAAGTTGAGTCTGTTTTTTGAAGGTGCCAGACCTGTTTTGTACAACATATAAACAGTTATTGTCTGAAAGAGCTGACCAAATTGAGGTGTCTTTGTTTCTTCAAGTGTGCTCTTAAAAGCTGTGTCCAGGTGACTGTCAGGTCCCCAGACTGCAGGTACCCTAACTGCACTCAAATGTGTGGCTCATGTTTTCAGGTAATTTTATAACTCTGTGTTGCTGCTGGGATCTCTTTCTGACTAGAACAATGTTTTATCCTAGGTTTTGAAACTGCCAAGTCCCTTGCCCTGCATGGGGCGTGTGTCATCCTGGCCTGCAGGAGCGTGGCGCGAGGCAACGACGCCGTGCAGCGCATCCTGGGGGAATGGGTGAGTGGATGCACGGTGCCCAACACGCACCTGAGAGTCCTCTGTGCAGTGCCAGCAGTTAGACAGAGCACTGCCATGCCAGGATGTAAGGAAAAAGTAATTTGTTTCATTTGGTAACACCCTGCTCAGTTGCTGGTGCATGGGTGATAGAGGTTTTTCATGCCTTACAAGGCATGTATGTGCTGTTATCTGTGTTATTTATGGATGCTTTGTAAGGGCAAAAAAAAAATGTTTGGAAGAACTGCTGAGGCTTGGTTCACAGAAAAGGACACTCCAGAACCAAAGTGAATAACTGTCCAAAGGAGGATGGGCATAGTCCTCCAAAACAGCCACTGTCTTGCCCAGAGTTGTTCTAGAGTGAGAGATTTCAGAGGGTCATTTTTGTACTTCCCGAACACAAGAATGTTTCTCCTTTTCTCTCTGAGTCCCTTAGGCTCTGCAGCCCTGCTGCCAGGCTGTCTCAGTGTTTTTTTCCTTTTAGCTTTTTCTCACTTTCTGTCATTTTTCTCCCATTTTTGTTACACAAACATGAGCTTTTCAGTCCCATCTATTGCCTTGTTGGTCTTTGACTCCTAACTTGACCTAATACCCATTTTTTTAAAATGATCTTCTGAGGCCCTTATTAAAATATATTCAGCTGTCCTAATTTATTCCTTTCACAATCCTTTATTTGCTAGCAAGGATTGTAAGCTGTTTTTGTTTGAGATTGCTGGGACTGCTGATTTCCAGGAGAGAATGTGGTGACATCTCTACCCTTAAATCACTAAAAGACCAATGGATCAGATTCTTATTTCTTTCTAGCTAAAATTACTGATGAGTGTTTTGCTTTTATTTACTGAGCTCTCAAAGTATTTCAGTTGCTCCCAGATGACATGGGAGAGCACTCAGTAGTATTAATATTTACACATAAGTAATCTAAAGATAATTATAACGTTTATTAATGCAAAACAAATGGTGCTTATTTACATGTATTTCCAGATAAGTGATGCTTTCAATATTGCTAAGTTTTGTAACCACAAGTTTCATAAAGAATCAGTCTTTGGATTTAGGACTTTTTCTCTTGCCCAGATCATATGAATGATTTATAGTAAAGTGTTGGTTGGGAAGAATGTGCTCCTTGATGCTTTCATCCCAATAAAACTCTCTGTTATTGATCTCTTTTCTCTTCTCTTTTCTCTTTTCTCTTTTCTCTTTTCTCTCTTCTCTCTTCTCTCTTCTCTCTTCTCTCTTCTCTCTTCTCTCTTCTCTCTTCTCTTCTCTTCTCTTCTCTTCTCTTCTCTTCTCTTCTCTTCTCTTCTCTTCTCTTCTCTTCTCTTCTCTTCTCTTCTCTTCTCTTCTCTTCTCTTCTCTTCTCTTCTCTTCTCTTCTCTTCTCTTCTCTTCTCTTCTCTTCTCTTCTCTTCTCTCATTTTTATTCTTATTTTTTTATTTCAATAGCTTAGAATTCCAACAGAGGCCAGCATATTTTATTCTCTTTCAGTAGAACTGGATTTGGTGATACTTTGTTTGAATTTGATAGTCCCAGTCCAGCTGAATATGGCTGTTTATACAGGTTTTATCTAACTAAAATTAGGCAGTGGTGAACACCTCTTATTTGAAAAATATCCCATTACCCTCTTAATCCTAACCATATCTCTGAGCACTTTGAAGACTGTGGGAGTTCAGAATATTTGTCTTAATACCTGTGCTATCTCACCAAAAGTTAATGAGTTGTTAATTGAATGAAGAACATTGAAGGTCAAATTACTTCAGAAACACTACATTTATTTACTAACAGTTTTCAAATTCTAATTGTTCAGAAAGAGTCTCATCTGTAAACTGGGTAGCTGGAAAACCTTCAATGCATCTTTGTAATGGCTTTGTTGTTGTTTATTGAGAGGGACTAATTAACTTTGATTATTGCACTAATATTATGGCACTTTGACAGTCCCTCAGATTTATGACTCTGGGAAAATAAACAAATGAAATGCAGGTGCTGGAGCAGAAAGAATAAGTTATTACTGAACTTTAATTACTTGGAGTGTGTAACCAGGAGAGAATTAGTTGATGAATTACAAGATGCTTAAAATTTACATCAAATTGTAAGCAAGCTTGAGGAAAACAAACACAAAAACCTGCCCCAAAATCAGTTACTGAAAACAAAGAGACAAAGATTAATTTGACTGATTTGCTTCTAATACTAAAATATGGATGCAAAATATTAATTTTTAGCTTATAGGTGTAATTACAGGAAGTTGTTAATGGACAATCCTTTCCTAAAAAATGAAAGAATTTAAAAAATATCAACAACCTCTGCATCTGATTCAGATGAATTCTCAATATGTAGCTGCAACTGTTCTGCTAAAAAAAACTTCTAAGCATGCACAGAATTTTGTCTCCTCTGTTCAAGGGAAAGCAAAATTATTGAAAGGAAGTTGATTTACTTTTCATTTTGGAATAAATTTAAAGAAAAATACAGCTGGTTAGGTTGCAGCCTTACAGAGCCTCACGTTCATGGTACTCAGGTGGTATTTTCAGTAGCAATAGTGCTACCTACTTGTTTTATGTTTCCTTGTAAATCTTTGAGATTAAGTCTCTGAGCTGTGCTTTTAAATACAATGTTCCTCAAGTAATTTGAGGGGTAGAAATCTGATAGATATGTTGTTACTCTTCAACTGAGTTCCCAAACCTCTTTTAATTTGCATGAAATATGCTCTTATAACAAAAAAACTTCAGACTGTTGCCAAATGGTTGTTTGTGTTTACCTGGCCTAAGTGTGGACTTTTACTACTGTGTTGTAATATAATTGGTATTTCTACAAAAACAGGTGTATTACCAAAAGCAGTGTGTACCCTATGCTGACTTTTCTGTGGGACAGTACCCTTTGGTACTCAAGGTTTAGATGTTGGACGCAGAATATTTCCTTTTCCATTCTTTATTGATGCAAAACAGTTCCTCATACTTTGCAAGAGGAGAAAATAATTAAAAGTATGTAACAAAGCAACTTATTATTTCAAATTTTGATATCTAATTGATGGCCTGTATTAACTACAGCCTGAAATATAGCTGGAAAAAGCTGTAATTTTTAAAACCCCAACCACCACCTCTGCTAAACCACAACAAAACTAAACAAACCCAAATCAAACCTAATGTAAGACAACATTTTAAAATAAACTAGAGTGTACATAAAATAACAGTAGTAAGGAAAACCACCCAGCTGGGTCCCTTAGGGAATCTGTGACATCCCTGTCTGGAGTTCCACAGGCTGAGTGTCTGCAGAATCACAGCTCTGCTCTGGGACTGTTGTTCTTTGAAATCAGTTGTTAGGCAAAAAATGCAGTTTCAGTTTGCTTGTAGTGAAAGCCAAAAATCAAGTTTATAAAGACAAAATGGGATGGCTAAGTGGCTTGGGAAAATCCAGTTGTTAAGATTTAGAGGAAAAAAGCAGGAATAATGGGAGGAAATAAGATTTTATTCAGATTAGCTGCCATTATGTTTAAAAAGCAAATGCGAACTGATCTTAACTGGCTGTTGTAGACAAATCTAGAGAACTTCGTTTGTAACAATTTATGCCTGAAGATATGTTTTATAGGGAGTTTGAGCCATTTGAGTAGGGATTACCCATATAAACTTGCTAATTACTTTGGTTAACTGACATTTGTTTGCAACCTGCAGTATTTCGGTTATTTTCTTTCTAAATGACAGCAGAATTTTGCTAATATTGCAAATAAAGGGTAATTGCCTTGTGTAAAGCATTGTGACAAGTTTTAATGTGATTGGTCTGGCTGGTCTATCAAATATAATTTTTATGGAGGGGTATGGTTGATTATATTGGTGCAATCTAATGTTTATACATATGCATATATATGGACAGGAAAAGGAAGAGAAAGTATGTAAAGGCAGCAGATGAAAAGAGAGATCAGTATAGCTTTACATTTGATATCTTGAAAATGAGTGTTCATGCACGATGACATTCAATATCAATTTAAAACTGTTTGATAATTTCTTGCTCGGAAAAGAGGAAATTAGAATTCTAGAGTTATGATTCATTTTAATCAGAAAGAAATTGTCAAACATAAATCTCTCCTTGAGTAGTGAAAAGGCCTGAAAGCAGCCAAGAAAAATATCAATACTTTGCAAAGGAGGAATGATTGTTCCAATTCGTAGCTTAATTGACTTTGAGGCTTAATGAAAAACACTACAGTGCTGTTTGTACACATAGTTGCTCTCACGAACATGGAAATCTATGCTCCAGGAAGAGAGGCTAGGTAATTCATTTTACATTATTATTGATATAATTTTCTAATTGAGTACGAGCAGAATGTTTGGATAAGACTGTGTAGCTCCAGATGTTAGTGGTATTCTCAAGAAAATACTTAAGAATATGAATGAATAAAATATTTCATAAATCACAGCTTTTCTTGCCAAGAAGCTCTCATTTATTTATTTGTGTCAAATAGTCTTTGAAGTAGATATTAAAAGATAAATTCTAAGTTTAATATTTCATAAAAAGTATAATGTTTCTTTGGTAATTATTCCTCAGTGTTAAACCTACAGCTACATTAAAGATTAGATTAAACTGTAAAAAGAACATTTGGGTTTGCTTTTTAAGTAGAGACTCACAAGGTAGAGATGTGACAAGAGAAGAGAAAAGCTGTGAAGAAAACCAACCAAACAAACGTGACTCCTTGCTGTATTCCTTTCCCCTGAAGTATTCTTCGCTGGAGGAGTGATTTATATTCTTGCTGATTAAGTAACTGAATGATATTAAAACCTGATAAGTGAGTCTTTGTATTCCAGTTGTGATCCTGTGAAGTGCAGAAAGACAAGAAGCAAACTGGGCACGTTTTTCATGTGGTCACCGTGTGTGTTTCCCCTCGAGGAAGGGCCTCTGTTTTCTCCTGTAGAGTTTTGTCTCCACTGCAATCCTTGGGTTAGAATTTTTTGTTAACCTCCTCATGGTTAGTGATAGGTTTTCATTTATGGGAAAAGCTGAAGACTGTCTAGAGGATGGCTCTGGAGATGCAGTAAATACTGACTGAAACCACAGTCTGTTAAATAATCAAAGGTTTTCAAAGTGGTGCTAAATAAAACCTCTTAAAAATAATCCTCAAATTAGGAAATATTTCAGAATATCCTACTAGTAAAGCACATTAATTTCTGTGAGAATATTACTTCCAATATTGTGTTATTATTTTGTAATAAAGAATTGGCTTGTTTGAAGCCAGGATATCCTAAACTGTGTATTGCTGGCTCACATGCCATCACAGTGTAGTACACAGAAAGGCCTGCAGTGTATGGATACATTCATTTTCCAGTGCTTGAGCAGTGCCCATGCTGAAGAATCAAGTTCGTTATCCAAACCCTGCCGTGGGAAAAAGGCTTTGCAGGAAGGGGTAATATCTTGTATTAAATGAATTGGTAATGCAATAAAAAAAAATCTGCATCAACGTGTCTCACTTGCAGCTGTGGACACTCCAAGGAAAGAATTATTGCCTCTGATGAGTATGATGCCTTTTTGATTCTTAAGGGTGTGATCCAGATTTTTCTGAAATGAAGGAATCTTTTAATTAACTAATTGCAATGCAATCAGACTGTATGTTACTCGTGGAGAACTGACAGTATAAACATTACCCAGTCCTGTTGCTAGCAGCAGCTCACTGGGACCAATATGAACATATGACCAGATTTAGGCCATAATATTTAAGAATTCAGTAAGTTTCTGTGAGTAATCGGCTCAGTTGAGAAATCTTAAGAGCGTGATGTGTGCTGCAAAGCTATTTTCCAAATACAGATGCTTAAAAATCCCCCCACATGAAGTTAAAAACATGGAACAGTATAATCAACATTTACATGGATGGATTGTTGAGGTCTTTTTTTTTTTTGTACACCATAAACATATGGCATGAATTTGATTTCATTACAGATGCTGAGAAAAGGGAAAGGCAAATATTTATATTACATTCATGTTTTACAGTAAAAATACTGTTCAGTTTGTTTATACAGTTCCACTGTTACAGTTTTTATGGTTAGTAATGAAACCGCTGTAAAACAGAGTCTGAATTATATAGCAGATGTGTTAAGCCCCTAACTTTCAGGGTTGGGCATCCTCCTGAATACTGATATCAGTTACTTGGAGAGTTGATGTACTGGCTACAGCTGAACTGTTTGATGCTTACATCTTCATCTGCAGTTAGCTCTGCACTGGTACTGTGTGGATACATACAACTGACAGAGTTTTATTACTTATTATGCTGAAGCAACCAGGCTGAGAGGTCAGCATGCCCAGCGCCTCCCTGGGTGCTGCAGGGACAGGGTTTGTTTCCACTTTAACAGCTTTCAACCCCCAAACCTGAGGTTACCCTTAGCCTTTAACCCTTGCCCAAATCCAGGAGCAAACCCTAAATCTGTTTGCACCCCAAAGCACCCAGGTGTGTGTGAGTTCATAACGCTGTACACAGCTGATAGAAACTGAGCACTCCCGGAGCTGTGAGGTTGCAAGGTTTTTAACACAGTAAGACAATTTGCCATGATTTCCTCCAGTAAAGAAAAAAGTTGTCTTTTGAGTTGATTTAATTACTTCTACTCTCATAATTCTGTTCACCTTCCAATATCTGCTACATGTGTATTAAAAAAAAAATCTAAAATGTAATTTTGAAAGAAGTCACAGTATTTTACTATTCCTTAATTTTTTCCTCCAGTCAGCAGAATTTTATACATAGAAATGTTAAAGTGATCTTTTTGGTAATTTGTTTCTTTAGCACAGCCCTGCTGTTCTTAATCTGGAAATGTGAGTCACAAAATCCCTACCATGCCTAAAGCTTTATAATAATACTACTTAAATGCAGTTTGAGCTTTTTAACAAAAAAAAATTTAAGACCTCCCCCCCCAGACAGTAACAGACCTCAGGATAACCCCTTTAAAAACTGCACTTCATGCCTGATCTTCAATTAAAAGTCACTAGGAGACACTGTGTGCTCAAATATATCACCAACCTGTCTGGGGATGTCTGTCTTTATAAAAATGTAGACTTTGTACATTGACTTGAGTGTAGCTTATAGGATACAAAGTTTGGGTTTCTCTGATAATTTATATATTTAGTGTCACTTGGGTTTGGTCTTTTCCTGAACCTTTCTCTCTCAGAATGTTTTATACACACTATTATACAAATCTTAAATATATAACTATTATATAAATAGTTTTATAAAATTATTTAATGTTGCTGACCTTGAAAACTTATTTACTGTAGTCCAGATAGATGTGTTCTTACACTGAGTAAGTTCTGCTGTCACTGGATTTCTAGCTGTCAGCTCTGGGAGAGGAGGAATTAAAGTGTCTGGATATATTTTTTTTTTTAAAACCATCTTCACAATTAATCTGATTGTAACATAAGCTTGTAATATATTCCATTAATGAAGAAGACAAGCTTAGCTTATGGTAAATACAGTACTAAGTGTTTATAGTGCATTTCATATTTTTCATGATTCCCTTTATAATTCTGCTTATCTTTTCATTCTAATTCCCTAAAGGGTGTATAAAAGAACCCCTAAAGAGAGTAATTACTGCTCTATTCCTTAACCAAGGCTCCTCTTGCAAAAAGAAATCTGAGCAGCTTTTTAAAGAAGGCAGTTTTAAATAAAAATGCAAATAAGCTGCTTTGTAACCACACATTAATTACCCACCTAGCCTCTTATTACCGTGTTTGTATTGTTTGCAAACACTATTTACAGTGGTGTGGAAATTACCATTCCTGGGCTGGAGGAGCTGCTGGTGGTGGGTTGTGCTTTGGAACCAATTAGAGTGAACCCTGTCTGCAGCGGGGCTCGGGGGAGCAGGAATAGCCTTGCACTGTCAAAGCACGGCATTAACTGGGCTGCACAGCACTGCCTTGTAATTATAGCACTGCTCCTCTTCTGCCTCTGCAAGGAGTTTCATTCTCTGCATGCTAAAACTAAACAGGCAGCGTTGTGGCTCGCTAATGATTTAATGTGTGCTCTGATCTTCTTTTTTTTTTGTGGAAGTCCTGGTAAAATCTGGTGGGTTGTTTTTGTCGCCAGATTCGTTCTTGGCTTTAATTTCATAAAAAAGTGAACAAAAGACTCATGCTTTTATGTTCAGGATCTTGCATGTTTCCATGTCATTGTTTTTTTACATTAATTCCTCAATTTTATTAGTTTATTTCATCATCACAAGTGAACAGGATGTTTCAGTGCACACCAAAAGATAAGTTGCTACAAGGAGTGTTAGTGGGCAATAGTTGTAGCTCTTCCAGCACATTGAAGAAACAGAATACTTCATAACAAAACACAGTCTTACTAGTTAAGTGCAATGCACACTTGTTGCTAGCCTGGTCTGTGTGGTGTTCTTGTCTTGGTTTTCTCTATTATGTTTCTAAAATGTGCCTTTACCCTAAAAGTTGCTCAAAAATTAAAACAAAACCAAAGAGGTGAGTCAGCATTTATGTTTTTAGACTTAAAAATGTTTCTAGATCCCAAAGAATTTGATTTGATGGGTCATGGAGCCTGCAGTGTGAAGAATCAGTTCCTTAAATTTTTTTTTCTTAAGCTTGTAACCAGCCTACCAATATGGTAAATTAATCTTTTGAAGTACAGAAATGTATTTTGGTTGAGCTCAGTGTGGAGAAGAAAAAGGTAGAGAGATTATTTTCTTCCTACTTGTGGATCTGCAGTGCTGTGGCAGTGTGATAATGATGTTTAAAGGATTCTTGATGATAAACCCAAAAATCTTAAAGTCCTACTGTAGCACTAAATATAGTAGAGCAGGAAAATAGTAACTCCAGCATGGTGCAGTACAACTGTAGAATTTTTATGCATTAAAAAGAAGGAAAAAAAGAATAAAAAGTGATTGCAGGATCACTTGCAGTTTTAACAGTGACAGGGGACTAATGTGAAGGCATCAAAAGAAGCACTGGCTTGTTTCATGATCCACAATAGCTTATAAAACTGAAGATAATTATCAGGCTTATATGACTACAGAGCAGCATAAGTGACATAAAACAAGCATAGCTGGAGTTCAGCGGGAATGCAGGAGATGTCTTGAAAACAGACTTGCTGAGTATAATGCTTAAAAAGTACTAATAATTTATGTGCTTGTCAATTATATTTGTAAACCTGTTATTACTATAAAGCCAAAGCATCATACCTTTTGTTTAGTTCACTGTCCTGTCTAATTTCTCCTCATCCCTTAATCACTCCCTTTTATCTTAATAATCACCTTTGGAGGTGGTGTGCTAAACTTCTTTCCTGTATTTCATTTGGGGTCACTGAGACTAACTTCAACAAGAAACTTTGCTTATCAAATAAAAGCATGGGATTAATCCAGCAAAATATGGGGTATTTGGGGTAGTTTTTATTACTTTGTTTTTACTGGAGCCAGGCAAAATGGGCTTTGAACCAACTTTGCAGTCAGTGGGCAGAACTGAAGGGACGTTGGGTTCTTAGTTGTCAGAGAACCTTTGAGAGCAGGTGGGGAAAAAAGTACAAGACCCAGTTCAGGAAAAATTTCAGTCTGCACTTGTATTCTGCTCGCAAGAATTGTTACCCTGCTGTGTAGAAGAAGGACCTGCAGCTGCAGAACAGGACATCAGGAGATCTGAAGTGGTGACATTTATGCCTTGTGTGGTCAGGGAGTTTTAATATTTTCCTCAGTTACACCAGCTTATAAATTTTAGGAACTGCTCGTTAATATAGTCATGTTTAACATGTTACGGCTACAAACAAAGACATGAATGTATATACTCATTTCTAATTAATTTGTGTAATTATGTTTTATAATCTAGGTGTTTGCAAAGCAGAACATAGTACAGCCCATTTACTGTCTGCTGTAGCTAATAAAAAATAATAGAATGAAATAAATCTTGAAACTAAGTTTAATTGTAAGTATGGATTAGTTGTAAATCATATCTTTGTTATGTTTATTTTTAATTCTGCAGTGTTGCAGGTTTGTAGAGCATCCCAATTAGTGTAGTTATTCACAGTAATGATGAGTTAATTGCTGTAAATGCTGAATGTTATTTCAGTGACAATTTAAATACAGTACTGAGATACTTTTTTAAAATGTAGTACTAGAAATAAAGGGAAAAAAGGAAATGGTGGCAATAATGAGACTGGTTAGTTTTATAAAGATTTTTTTCAGCATTCAAAGTGATAATCTAGGTAAGATGATTAAAAATACATGAAGAAGAAAAATATATAACATTTAAGAATAAAATCTATCCATCTCAGCTGATACCATTATAAATATGGGCACATGCAAGGTAAACCTGCGTATTTGACTATGCACTTAAGTATTAATTAAGAATGTTTGATTGAGTTAATCTGAAGTGGATTTCTGTTCTTGCAATGCTGTTTATGTTTTCCTGCCGAAGCCTGTCTGGCTTCACAGCTCCTCTTGTGCAGGTTGGGAGTTCTCTGTGTCTGTAGTGCTCCTCTGCTATCCAGGGCAGTGAGAGTTGTCAGGTTTGTTTCTGTGAATGTGTTTAAGGAGTAGAAAATGCCTCTAGCTTAAAAGAGAAGCGTTTTCCCTTCTGATGGGCAGTAGTAAATCCTCCCACTTGGAAAGCTGTGGAGTGTACCTGTGAGAAATGAGCTGATCCACAGTGTTTCCTTGAGCATGCACGCTGTAAGAGATACTAATAGCTTCCTTCAGCAGTGTCCCACTTAGAGGAACTTTGAAATCAAATATTTCTTTCTGTCCAGGTTAAATTAACCTTACATTTTCCTCAGAAATGGCATGACTACCTAGAGATAATTTGAAGCCTACTATGTACATTCACACTACAGGGGGGGAAATGGTATCCAGGGTAGTATTTATGCATTAAATATTTCTTTTCCAATTCAGGATTGGTTGTCTCTCAGTTGAGTGAAAATTTGATAATGGAAACTGGTGCCATATACTTCTCTGTTCGATAACCTTCTTAAATAATTAGAGGAGTATTAAAACTCCTTAAGATGGTTGTTGTGGCATAAGTGATAAGCTGGATTTTTACATGCAGAAGACTTTAAAAAGCATCAGCAGAAATCTGTTCCTTTAAGTTCTAAGGATGATGCAGTAAGGGAAAAGCTCTTCCACTCCTTTGGGGGAGTTCTTGGAGCCTTCCCCCACACGAGGAATTCACTGAGGGAATAAAGCTGAGAACAACAATGCACAAACCTGAAAGTCACAGACATTCAGGTTCATCTGTTTGGTCCTGTTATGACAGAAATCATTACGAGTTTGATAGATTTATTTATAAAGACTTGCTTCAATATTTAAAGTACATCTATTCCAACATTCCTCATTTCAAGCTCAGCTGTGGATCAAGATGAAAGAAAAATTAAATTGTATATTGAAGAGCTGTTAATTGAACTGCACTGCATTTAGCAAGGGAGCATCAGCTTCAGGCAGTCAATACTACAGAGAATTTTTAATGTACTGTATCACTAGATTGTCAGTTTGTATTGGAGAATGCAAACAGACTGCTTCGACTGATGATAAAGCCCTGGAAACTTCTAAGTTGTTGTGGGGAGAAAATGTTATTTTGCTTTGATATATTGTGACAAAGTTGTTGATGGAAGCAGGAACAACATATTTTAGGTGAATATTATTTGAATATCAAATTCTGATTGCTGGGTATTCATTCTTCTAGTGGGTAAAGACTGGGTACTGATTTTTCTTTATGGGTTGCTCAGAACTCTTGGACTTGCACAAATGGTACTTTACAATTTGAGCAGCTCTCAAAGTCTCATTTAAAAATATTAGTTCTCTCCAGATATAATTCTAAAAAATAGCATATCAAAAAGCTTTAGAAATGCTTTAGAAAAATGTTATCTCTTTTTCCTAAGGCAGTGTTAATTTCTTTTGTAGTTATCTTTTGCGCTGGAATTTAGTACATTTATAGTTAAAGATTCTTTTTAACAGCTAAATTATTTAAGCACGTCTTCTGGGGTAACATGGTCTGTTTGGTGGTAAGTATGAAATACTTTTTATTTCATTTTCTTCACTGATAAAAAGGAAATAACTAGAGGCATTTGTAGAACCAGAACAGATTTAGGACTGCGGTGTTAGATTAAAGATGTACTATTCTAAGACATAGCTTGTTACAGTTGTCACAGTTTGGGATAAAATTCTTCCTTTTGGTGTTCCTTACAGGGCTTAAAGTTCACCTTCAGAAAAAGCAAAGCAAGTCTGAAACTTGTTAATAATTTTTAGATGTCAGCCTGTGGTGTTTTCCATAAATGTGGTAGGTCTTAAGGAATGGTAAAGTTTAAAAATTCCATATATTGTATTCTCTTGGAGCAGAAAGGTCTTTCATAGAGGTTGGGTTTAGTCTGGTTCGTCTTGGTGCCTCTGTGACATCTGAGGAGGCTGGGAGTTGCTTTTTTTTTTCAACACTCAAATATTATGCAGTTGAAGAGAGTTTCCATTTGTATAAAGGAAGAGTCTTCATTAGTATGAAAATATTTATGGCTTCAAAAGACACCATTTCCCCATGGTACTGAAATCTCACCAAACTGGTGAAAGTCTCATGACTCCGAAACTGAAATAAAAGAGGAAAATCCCCTCTTTGTAAGTACCTGACTTGGCTTCGTTAATCTGGGGTTCTGCAGACAAACTGTGCAGAGCTGGCAGCTGTTTGGGGAGGTCAAAGCTATTTGAACAGATTTAATCCTGTAGCTGCTCTCCCTGGTAGGCTGATGTTGCTGAAGTCAGAATGGATATTGCTTACATGCTGTCAACTTACTGTTCCGTTTTCCAAATTTTTCTAGTGGTTTCCCCTTAGTAAAGTTTTGGAATATTTCTTGCCATGTGAAAAATTGCAAGAAGGGAGATACTGCATGTTCTGAACACCCTGGTATTTTGCCTTAGATATCAAAAAGTTGGGGTCTAGATCAAAGGTATGCATTTGTTTTAAAAAGTATCCTGGAACTACTTGAACTCAGACTAGCGTGGTACTAGCTATATTTTTAGAAAGATTACAATTACTGAAATTACACTTAAAAGCTGTATAAAAACTCCCTAATTTATATTAGAAGGTATAATTTTAATAGCTAACATTCTTGTACACGATTCAAGTTAAAATAATTGTGTTGTATGAATATTCCTTTGAATATTTACTTGAAACAGTAATCTAGAGCAACATATTCAGTGAGTTTGCTACACTTGTCTGAGATAGTGTTTGACAATATGAATACATATGGTAATGTTCAAGAACCCTTTACATGACAGCTTGACAATCAGAATAATTAAGATAATTCTCCAAAGCTCTGGTAAATGCCATATATCAGAGGTCAGCTTGCAGTCGTGCAGAAATAAACTAAAATTCTTCAATTTTATTTTTATGTAGGTAAATCCTGTATTGTCTGTGTAGTGGGTAGTTACTTAATATGAGGGCCTGATTCTGAGAGCCATTGCAGCAGATTTAGTGTAGGATACATGGATAAATCCATTAATGTATCTGGAAATTTACAAAACAAATGCAATTGAGATGACCCCAGAAGCATGAGGTCTCCACAAGGGGTTCTGTTTATTGTTGGAAGAATGGAAACTTTCTTTCTGTGGAGCAAGGTTAAGTTGGGTGGCTTCCCTGTGACTCGAAGGTAAAGTTTAAATGTTAATAAGTTTCAGGAAGATGTGCATGTGTGTTTCCTTTTTTTTTATTTTTTTATTAGACTACCAGTTAATTTGTGCAAACTTCTCATCTCCAGGCAATCTGATTAAAAAAATGGTATGTTTCCTGTTTCTTTATGCACTGTGTAGCTGCATGAGGCAATATCTTTAAAATGTAAAAAAGCCTACAAAATGCACAGTCTGATAACAACAACAAATCTAATCTAAAGTGACAACTGGGAGACTTTCCCAGATGTTTTTCTCTTTAATGTAACATGACTTTAAATTGATGCAGCCCCACAGTGATTGAAAAACTCTCAGAGCTTGTCTCCCGTGATTACATTTCTGATCTGTACAACTTAATTTTTTAACTCGGTGAATCTCACTTTTGCGAATGAGCAGTTTGTCTCTCTTTTAAGAAGGCGAGTCTCTTGGAGGCATAAGCAATGGAACAGTAATATTGTGAAAAGTCATATTCCTGATAGTGATCCTGGCCAGCAACTTGGACTTCTTCTTTCTCTGAATGATCCAGCAGTCAGCTGGTGGGTAAGGCACTGCATTGAGTGCTGGTTTGTACTTACACAGTGAATTTAGTGTTACATTAACAGAATTAAGAGTAGCCAAACTTCAGCTACAAAATAACTTTGTTACAGCAATTAAAATCTGCTTAGAATTCTTTATATCTTCAATTTTTTAAAAAATATTATTATCATTACTATTATTTTTTATTTTTGAATTTTATTGCAATGGGATATCTGTTATGTACTACCTTAAGGAAACAAACACAAAACCCTGTTACGGTTCCTGAGATGCTTTATTGTGAAACAAGTCACTTCAGATTTAATCATGAACTGAAACAGAACATTTTATAGAGAGAAGATATGAAGGATAAAATTACAATATTTTTAATCATTATTCCAATATAAGTTGTATTGACTTCCAGGTTTCTTGTTATAATTTAGGTAATTGATTGTAAGACTTTAACAGATCCACTTTCTAAATGTGAAAGAGGCATCTCTTCTTTGCTCAAGGACACTTTCTCATATTTTCCTGTGCCAGCTCCAAGTCTCAGACTCTGGGCCAGTGGGACAGCCCAGCCAAGGCAAATACTGGGGCTGTGTCTCCCCAAATGGGATGGGAATGAGGCACCTGCAATTAGCAATGTGGGCAAGGAATGGTGTCTGGAGCTGAAAGGAGTGGAGGAAGATGGAGCAGGCAGCACATGGGAAAAGGACAGATTAGAAGGTCAAAACACTTGATCCTGGCCACAGTTTTTGTTCTGAATATAGTTGGAAAACCAAGAATTGGTTTGTAACTTTCATAAATTGTTGAAAAATGCTTTTTTTTTGATAACCCTCATTTTATCCCAGCTTTCTCTTGATATATTTCTAGTACAGAAGTAAATAAACTCTCATTTACCTTTTCATTTACCTTTAAAAATGTATAAAGATTGAAGAATGATATATGTATAGCAATACTTCATAATATGTAGAACTGCTCCTGGGCCTGCTTTCTAGATCTGTGTGCAGGAAAAATGGTCATGTGTAAGAAGAAATGTCCTGTGGTCAGTTTTGTAGTACAAATTCTAAAAATCTGTTATTTATTTCTTTATTGCTTCTCTCACAAGCAGAAAATGATGCCCATGGGTAGATACAGTGGTTGGTTGATATCAGTTGGAAATAAAAAGAAATAAAAGCTTTTGAAATGTAGTAGCTGTGTTTTATGTCAGTGATGCATCAAACTGTGTTGTACTTATGAGATTGTGCCTGACTTATGCCAGGGTAGAGCAATTGGGGTTTCAGAAGAATGTGGATTTAATCCATAAAACAGTGGACAATATGCAGGACAGGCAATAGGCACAACAGATAAACTTTCTGAAGGAGGAAGCAGTGAGGTGAATGTTGTAGTCCTTAGGAACATTTCAGCTGCCTTGATTAAAGCTCTGGAGGTGCTGGAGGAAAAAAATAGAATAAAGAGTTCTATTAAAACATGAAATTTTTGGAATAATGCAGTAGAATGCAAAACAGGTGAAAATTTAAGATACCAGTTTAAGATCTCTAATACTATCTTTTCCATAAAGTTTAATAACCAAGCATTTTATTTGATACTTTTTTTGCTTGAACAAAAAAACCATACTGTTTTGTGATCTATGTCTTCGGGTGTGTCTTCTGATGCTGATGATTTCAATCTTGATTTCAAATCCTTCCTTTAGTTTTGTTTGCAAATGAGAGCAGGTTGTTTCTGCTTTAAGAGAGTGGGTTTCATTGATGGAAAACCAATGAGACTGATACTCTGAAAAGTAATACTCCTGATAGTGATCCTGGTCAGGAACAGGGATCCATGCAGGAACTGTAACCTGCTTGTCAGAGTATTGTTTCATAGTACATCTGAACTTAATTAATTGAGCCATCAGGATGGTGGTTATGCTGCCAAAATGGTCGAGTCATTGGCCAAAATAAACATGGACCTAGAGACTTCCTGTCAGGCATCCACAAATGACTGGAAATTATAGCCATGCAACCATATCAGAATGCACATCTGTATTATAAACTAGTCAAACTGCTTCATCTGTTCAGTTGTATAAATCTGGTGTCTGTAAGTTTGAAGAAATTTGTTACCAAAAAAGTCCAATTCTGTTTGTAAGAAAGTAGTGAAAACTTTGCCATCTGCAGAATTCTTCAGATCACTACTTGATTTTTTTCTTAAGATAAATATGTAAATATGTTCATTGTATTTATTTTGTTTGAGAAATTAAACAATTCACTATATAATCAGCTTTTTTTTCTCTGTGACTTCTGCTTTGTTTAAGCATTAGCTGTTCTCTTCATGGTGCCGGTTTGTTAAAGGTCCATTCTGGTATGGAAAAAGCTGGGGAATCAACACTGCATTTCAAGTAGTTCAGCCATGTCTTTGGTGTCTGATTCAAATCATGTCCCCTTCAGTTCTTCAACCACTGGATTGGTCTCATGGAGTCCTACATGGTGTTGGAATGATTTATGTTTCTTCCTGTGCAAAACAACACTGGAATTACTTGCAATTTTTCTTTCATTCTTTTTCCATGCCAACTTCTAGAGGAGGGATATGGTCAGGGAATGTGAATAATTGTGATTTCTACCTTTATGCCTATCCCCAAGTCCCTCACAGTTAAAAAGAACCCTCTTAGCAGAGCTGTTTTTGGTGGTGAGGTGGTGCAGATTCTTGCACACAGACTTTCTCCCTCCTGTCTCTCATCCTGTATCAGCAGCCTGTGGGGTTTGAATTTTGAGACCTCACCTAACCCATCTTCACCAAGGTGACTGTGGGTTTATCTGGATTCGCCCTGCGGTATATTTTTAATTAGATATAAAGGAATGAATATATTACTTTAAATTATTTTGATGAAAGAATTCCTGCACTGTCATTAACAATGAGTTAAATGAGATAAAACTTTCCTTTAGTTCCCTATTTTTTGATGAGGAAACAAAGCAGTTCTTTGCATGATTAAGATTTGTGGTATCATGTCTGAAATGAGATGCCATAATATATACTTTATAATTTGTGTGGCTTTTTTTAACTCCTACATGACCACTCTTCTTTTTGTGCCTATTTTTACAGCTGGTTTTGTTGTTTCCCTTTGATTTGAGACACTGACATCATAAGTCTGTATCTGCTTTATTTTCCCTTTATTGCTAAAGAGGTTGTTTGATTCTTAGGCACCTCAAAGGGAGTTGACATTGACAATTCCTGAGGCTCTTTAGAAACTTCAGATCTCTTTGGATTTAGACCCATTAGACTCAATATGAATTTTTGATAGTTAGTGATGATTAAAACTTAGCAAGGTGTGTGAAAACATGTGGAAAACCTCAGGGCAACAAGATTACCCCTTCAGTCATTTGAAGTGTGCCAGGAGTTCAGAAAGCTGATTTCCAGTAGCAGTTTTACAGTATTTTACTGACATTACCATGTAGCAGCAGTTTGAACAACATATACAGAGAGCAGTTAGAGAGGCAATACAGGTTATTTGCTCTTGGAGAAAGATGATGATTACAGTGAAAAAAGAAAGGGATTAAATTTTGTTGTTGATAGAGCTCTTGGCTGAATCTGTAACAGCATGGTTTGAGTTGTTGACCTCTTCAGTATTTCTAATTGTTTCTGCTATAATACTTCCTCACAGAGTTTAGGCAAAAGAGCTCTCCATGCCAAGTGTCAGCTGCTAAATAAAATTCTCAGATGGTCTTTAATATCTTGAGATATTTTATAAGAAAAGTGTGATCATTTGCCTTATGGATTTTGATTTGTCTCCATTGTAACCTCAGTCCTGTAACCATGAAAAATCACTAAATATTGCAAGACTCAGGGTTTTCTCAGAAAAGTTGCAGATGCATTATTGCATCCATCATTTTTGTGAATGGAAATTGATTCCTTTATCTTGGAGCACTGGACTCATTGTGCATCATTTTGAATGGCTGTTTTGGAACACGAGCAGAATGACTGAGGTGGAATATTTGGGATCCCATGTTGACATGGGATATTTTCCTGTTGGCTTTAATTCAGTCTTGAGCACAATAAAAGGCAGCATAATTGGCTTGAACTCTGGGTCTGAAGATGGCAGGTTATTTAAAATACTGGGTAACGCAAGCTGGAACACTAACACCTTAAGAGTAGCAAAGGTGCATATTCTGCTAAATAAACTTCAGTAATTACTTTAGGGGGTTTTCCTCTGCAACATTGTAATTTTTCTAGTTTATATTCTTCACAGACTGCTGACCACAGTGACAGTTTTGCTGTTCTTGTATAAAATAACTCACACATGTGTGCACCTGGTCTTCATTACTGTTACATTGCATATATGGTAATGGCAGAATGGGAAATTTTCTTTTCTGATTTCTGCTGATGACGCCTTGTTACAGGCACAGCACTTTACAAATACATTGTTCATTAAGTGTCAGTATCCATTAAGCAGCACTAACAGGCAAAAGGACTGTACAAAACACTCTCATCATTTTCATAACAAGAAAGTATTTACTATAAAAGACTAAAAAAAACCCCAACACCGCTGCTTTAACTTTTTTGAACTGTCAACAATATGAACATTCATATTTACCTTATTACCTTAACATTCATATTTCCTTACCACGTTTTACCTTATTAAGGCAAATATACTTACAATAGCAAGGCATAAATATGCAAGAATTCCTTTGAAAAATGGTATCCCCCTGTATAAGGTACTGACTGAACAGAGTAGGAAAACTGAAAACCTTCTAAAAGGTAAATCTTGAATGTATATTTACAGGAGTGGTGATTGTAATCTAGTTTTGGCTGAGCTCAGTTGCATCTTTTAGTGTGCTATGGCTAATTTGACTCACTGCATTTTAGAAAATCGTTATTCTCACTGATTCTGGTTTTCCTGCAGACATTTTGGGCAGAAACATGTGACTGAGAAGTTACTTCCAAACCCCCAAGTCACACATCTGACTGCCAAACAGAAGTGGCAGTGAGGAGTTGCCTGGCTGGCTAAAGGCAGGGAAATGTGGGTTCCTTTTGTTTCTGGAGGGATGAGCATGATGCCTGGATCCATGGGGGATCTCTGTGCCTTCTCTCCCAGAGGTGAGACCTGACTGCAGCACCAGGAGCTGGCAGGGCTTGGGCTGCAGCTTTAAAGCAGTGCTGGGTTTGATCTCTGTTCCATGCAGAGATGAGTTGTACTCAAGCCAGGATTTCTGTGTCACCACGAGATGTCACTCTTTTGTTAGAAAAAAGTCTATCCAATGGCATGAATATCTGGCAAATAAATTATATAGCCCTAAAAGGTGAAAATGCAGGAATTTAAGGAAGAATATTCTTTAATGTCTCCAGTTGGATTATGTTCTGTTTAAGTAGCATGGGCATTAACATCACTATTTCCAGGTTTGTTAGTGTTCTAATTTTTCAAGCTGGAGGGACTGTAACAGGATTTAATTTGTTTAAAAGTCAGCAAATATTTGGGCTTGCAACATGGCAGCTGAGACGGCTCAGTCATTGTTGTAATCTTATTTACAAAATTAGAAGATGCTTAAATATCTGTGTCATGTAGCCTTGTGGAGAGGGGAGTGTGGCAGTCCCCAGTCGCTCCTGCTCCCCACTGCATGGAGCAATAGTGACATCCTGTGGGAAGGGTTTAAAAGGGAGACAAACAAAAGCTTGCTCCTGGAATTGTCCTGGACCCTGTTTGGATTTGTCCATGTCATCTTTTTATATTTTGAAGCCAGCATCTCAAAAGTAAATTAATATCCATTGCCAACTGTGATTGGAATGTCACAGCTTTCTGTGCTTTAACTTACTCTGTTTTGGGGTACAGAATTATTGATTTGTATTGTAGGAGTGCTCATGTTTTACTTTGATCAGAACCCAGAAATTTAGAACTTTTTAATACACTTTCATTATTATATGGTTTCCTAATCTGCTAGGACATGTTACACATGCATTTTACTCTAAGACTAAAGATAACACGTAGGTTTTAGTATATCTTTAAATGGTATCCAAGCCCTCAATTTAAATTCTTTTTAAAATTGTTGTTTAAATTAAAAGCCATGAGAAAAATATTTCTTATTTTTGGCCAAAAAATTGTATATTACATTTAATAGATTTGTGAGCTCTGAACATTAATACCTGGTTCTGATAACAGAAGTAGTGACAGAGATTCCAGTACTGGTAGCTAGATATAAAATTATATATTTGTACAAAAAGATTGCAACAGAAATTAAAGGAATTGGAAAAATGTAATTGGAATGATGTGACCTTTGCTGCAGAGTAGTCCAGGTGCTTCTAATTTCATCCCTTTATTAGCCTTTTTTTAAAAGCATGGATTTAAAAACTCTCAGATAGTTTTAAAAAGAGAAGTATTTACACCTTGTATTGTAATTCACTGCATGTCTGCAAGATGAAATATAAAACTAATATTTCTGTACATTTTTTCCTGGTTTTAAAAATAGAGATGGATAAAATTGCAGCACTATCCCCATGTGGAAGGATTATTTGCACATCTGTCTAAGGTTAGTACCTCCTGTGTGGTTATCAGCATCCTTCATTGTGCTTGCTGAAAAAGGGCCAGATGATGAGTGGCGCCTTGCAAGATTAACTTTGTATTGGTAGTCATTAAACAGTGGGAATTTCTACAAACTGGCAGTTTGGGATACTGAAAAAAAAGAGAAAAAAAACGGAGGGAGGAGTATTATAATGGTAACACATACAGCATCTAGAATAGACTGGGGCTACTGGCAACAAGTGTGGTGGAACAGTTGGTGAACAGATGTACAATAAATAACTGTCAGGAGGTAAACTGACACCTCTGATATCCAAAATTGTTCTAATCCAGGATTAACAGAACAGTTGAAGTAGAGGTATCACTCTGTTTTACAGCAGGTTCAGTCACTACTGAAGGAAAGCACTCAGTTTTAACTGAGGGATGTGTGAAGCCCCAGTAGTGTCTGTGTCCTCCCTAACACACAGTGACACTGATTTAAACCAAATCTGCTAAATGTGGCTTTAGCCATTTTTCTAGGGCGCTTAAACATGCCATTAACTTCAAAGAGGTGAGGGGAGATTCTTTGCACATGCATGTGAAGGACTGTAAAAGTGATTGGCAAGCTGAAATTAAGTGGTGAATATTCTTGTGTAATCACCGTTAATTTGGTTTTGCAAACCCATTCCTGGCAGATATCTGTGGAAAGCAGATGGCTAAGTTGTGTTGACTGGAAGCAGATTTTCAGATGCTTTTTACAGAAGCTCTCTATAATTGATTTGCTGGCAGATTAAGAGTTACTCATGAGATGTGTTTTGTTTTGCTCCTCTGTTTAAAAAGTATACTGTGTTATGCAGCTGCACTTAAATTTTTGAATCAGCAAATAACATCATTTGTAGTGAGGATCTGTTTGGGAGCATAGAAATATTTGAGAAAGATTTGAAGATTGAGTAGCAGTAATGAGTCAAATCCTAAAGCTTCTGCTCAGATTTATGAATCATTTTTATGGAATTTTCTGTTCAGCTGATAGAATTTCATTATCTGAAGACTTTGACTATTTTACTGAATAAATGTGACCAATTTCATTATGCAACTGATCTTGTTCCTTTTGTTATTCTGGATTATTTTATCAGAGTGCTCTTTCTTTCATGTATAACGCAGTTCAAACTAACCTTATCGTTCAGATTTGTATTTGATCACTTCTGCAGAAGGAAATGGCAAAGCTGAAACTTTCTTTGCTTTGTGACTGCTGAAATTTACATGGATTCAAGAGGAATTGGTCAGATGGAAATGTAATAGAAAAAATGGTTAGATGGCAAGTACTGTCTCTGACTCTGCATATCCTAAGCTTAAAACTTGTTTGAGAGTAGGAGAGTATCCCAAGGCAGTGTCATATTTTTGTATTCTTCCTTAGGCATTAGCGAGTGAGAACTCTGCCTCTGTGAATATATGGGTATAGTCTTTAATTATATATGATATATTTATTTTTGCCTCGGGATCTCTGTCACAGCTTGTGCAGGCAGGATTTAAAAATTCGAGGGACATCATGGCAGTGTGTGTTGTGATAGGAAAGATGTGTTAGTAGCAGGATGGGTGACTGGGAGGTCTAGTGAGGGCTTGTCTTACTCCCTCTTAAACATTTAAATTGGTCTTTATTGCAGCCAAATTTCTTCTTCCCCTGTGATGTGAATCTGCAAATGCGATATTAAAAGAATTGGTTTTCTTTTGGAGGATCACAGAACGTTTTGAATTTGTTTCTGATCCAAAGCTTTAATTTAATTTAAATTTTAATCACGTTCAAAAGAAAAACCTTAGAAGAAAATGTTTGTTTAAAGCAAATTTAATTTTTGTTTTCTTTTGCGGTTCTTTCCTCCTTGGATAATTGTGGGATTATGTGCGCCAGGAAATATCCTTCCTGTCTTGTCAGAAACCTGTCAAAACTTCATAATAATATACTAAGTACTTGAAATAATATTAGTGTTTAGCAGAAAATGGGTCTGCCTATCTGTATAGTGCAGTAATGGATGTGCACAGCTACAGCAAATACAGGGGTTGTGGAGGAGAAAGTAATTTTAAGAAAGAAAACATACAAAGCCAAAAAAGCTTCTCATCCAGTGAATGCTAATGAGCTGGCTGCTTTTTGTGGTGAAAGGCATTAGTGTCTAGTGGAGTTAGAATGGGCACCCAATAATTGCTCTGACTTCAGTGATGAAAATCTCAGAGATGGGAGGTGGGTGGGACCCAGTCCTTTTGCAAATCTCCTGGCTGAGTTTCAAAGGTAGTCAGACTTTCAGTACATTTAGCTTAAATCTGTAAAGTACGTTTTGCTTTATTGTAGTTGACATGATTTATTTAGAGGTAAACTTCAGTTTTACTGGATTATTTGTTATAAAAGATGATTCTAGATTTCAAAACTTCATAAAATATGATTTTGTACATGGTTCCCGGCAGCCATTTAAATTAAAAGCTGACGAGGTCTTGGAGGTCTAAGTTAAACATTTTTGCATTATTTTTAACTTAATTGGAAGTTGATATACTGTGTTTTTGACCTGGTTGCTGCAGACTGCTGCATTCTTTGGCAGTTATTAACCACTGTGTGTGGTCTAAATAGATATTCAGCTAACATGGACCAAGCCTTGCTCTGGTTAAAGATATCTCTCTCCACACATTTCCTAAGCTATAATGAACATTTTTAATAGTGTCTTCTCAAAACACCACAAAGCTCCAGTAAAAATAGAGCACAAATCCATTTGTACACAAAGCATTTAGCATGAAACCTTCATTTTAATTCTGTTCTTTATTGTAGTGAATGTTGTATTGTTCATTTTCAAAGCAAAATATTCAAAACTTTTATAGTAATTTAGTTCATCATGTTAGAGGTACTGTTTATGGAAATCTTTTTCTCGAGGATCTGTAAAATCGTACAATCTTTACAAATGTATTACCTTTATGATATAAAATTTCTCTGTTAAACATGCTGGCTTTTTTTTTTCCCCAGAAATCACATTTTAATCTCTAAAATCATTGGCCGGATCAGAAATTGCAGAACATTCTGAGCACCAAGGTTAATGGTTCTAATGTAGATAATTCTTTAAGTGAATACCTTTGCAAAGGTTTGACTCAGGGGAGAATATTTTATTGATAGTACCCATATGAACTAGGGCAATGAGTAGTTGCAGTATTAGTAAGAATTCTACATGGTACTATTTATGACTTTTTAGAGAGCATGGGTTTTGGTTTTAAATGTACAAAGGCTCTTGATGTTGCTTATATTTTCTACGGGAGTGCAGACAAATTGTTATTTAGTGTCTTGTGTGTCATCATCTCCAAGAAAATGGGTTTCAGAAACCTTAATTTCATAATTTGTTTCAAAGTTGTAGCTATAGATCAAGTTTAAAATACATAAGGCTCGTTCACAATGTACTTTAAATTTTTTTTATTATCTCCCAATGCCTTTTTTTTTTCTTTTTGTGGTATAGGGATCTCACCTTCCTGCCCTTTTTAATTCAGCATCTCTTTTCCCTGAATAAAGGCACATTATAGATAACAGCTAAACATAAGATACCTGACAATATATGTTACACTGCAGATTAAAATCTGGCCTTCAAGGCAAAATGACTTTGCCCTTGCACTGCAGGAATTTCCCCCAGTCCTTGGGGACAGAATTCACTCCACTGGTGGCTGGTGGGTTTGACTCCTGTCTCCATCAGATCCATCTCACCGTGGTGTTTCTGGTGTCTGACAGTCTCACACAGCTCCTCTTTATCTCCTGTTCATTTTCATGTTAATCTGACAAATACTTCTTATTTTTGCTTTCCCTCCTCCTCCCTGTCTGGCACACTGAATGCTGCTGGAGTGTCAACCTAAAGTAGGCAATGATGAATGAGAAGAGGAACAAAGGAGATTTTCATGTCAAATTACCTTAAGGCTCGGACAGTGGAATCCACAGTAGAATTTGAGTCATTTGAAGGACTGAAGGAAGAAATTTTTCCTGTGAGGGTGGGGAGGCCCTGGCACAGAGAAGCTGTGGCTGCTCCATCCCTGGAAGTGTCCAAGGCCAGGTTGGATGGAGCTTGGAGCAGCCTGGGGTAGTGGAAAGTGTCCCTGCCCATGGCAGAGAGTTGAATGAGATGAGCTTTAAGGTCCCAACACAAACCATTTTATGTTTCTATGATTGTTCTCTTGGTAGCTTTGGAAATCAGGAATGCAAATACTTTCAATTTTTCCATTTATAAAGAAAACTTGTATGTGATATTTGAAAATATATTTTTCTTTCTGTTGATTCTGTCCTTTCCTTAAGAGCAGAAGAAAGTTTGACATCTGCCCATCCCTTTCTCTCATGATCAGATTTGGTTTGGTTTCTGTTGTTTGCCTTATTTCCGGAACTGTAAATAAGATTTAAGGTTTTTAGCCTAACCTCAAATCTATACAGGGAGCAGTGATTTCTCTGGTGCTTGCTGAGTGTATTGCGAGCTGTCCTGGGAGAAAGGACACCTATCAATATTAGCAACTGGTTTTTTGCATCTTCTTTTGTTTATGTCAACAAGACAATGATTGCAATTTAATTTTATTTTCTTATCAGACAGTTCTTATCAATCAAAGTTTGGTTTGGCTGCTTACAAACTTTTTTTTCTACTCCTTCTACGAAAGGAAACTACTTCAGCTGCATCAATTATTCTTATTATCTTCCACTACTGAAATTTGAAGTTGAGATGTGCATTAATCATTCTTTTAGCAGACTGTTGTGCAATGTTCTTTCTTGTCTGAAAATGAATGTGCAGGGTTTGGGGGTCATTTTTTTAATAATATGTAAATATCTCAAATTAAACCTGTCTGTTGTGTTTTCTTAGAATGGGAATTTTTCTAGTAGCAGTACCAGAGAAGAACTCCAAACTCATAAAATATGAGGCAGTACTTTATGGAATGGTTCTTCTGTGATGCTGAAATCGATGGGAGCTTGGCAGTGATTTTAGTAGAAACGGAATTGGGATAAGACTGATAGTTTATGCACTATTCTTTTAAATTTCCTTCTCTTTTTGGAATGGTAAATAAAAAAGGAAGATGAAGACTCGAATCTGCATGAAAAATTTGACAATTCATAGTGAAATGTTCACTGTGTGCCCTGGCTCAAGCAAAAAATCACAGCAAATCAAAAATCCCCTAAATGGGGGAGGTGCAGGTGGTCCAAATATTTACAGAAAGAAGAGCACAACTCATAACTTCTGTTCCAAATTTCAAATGATGGGTTAGGGAGAGCACAGATGTACCTGAAGGTGTAAGCTGTGTTCATCTGATTTCTATTCTTAAAGCATATACAGGGCTGCAGCCTACATATGTTTGTCTGAGTGATTAATGGCTTGTATCCATACATTAGAACTGAGAGTATTAAGATTTATATCTTTTTGTTTTGAAAAGCAACTGCAAGCCCTTAAATGCATGCTAAATGTACTCCATCTGATGAGCATGTGACCTACAGTGGACATTTACAGTAAATGACTAGAGCCATTTAGAAGGTTTTTTTAAAGCTATTAAATATATTTTAAAATGTCATAAGATGTCATGAGTCATGGATATAAAGCTGATATTTATATTTATCAGACACTTTGAGGACAGAAAAGATCTTACCTTTGTACCTCTTTCTTTGCTTTCTAAACTGATGAATGTACTGTGCTAGGAGAGGTCAGGATAGAAAAATACAGGTAGTGAGGGTCCAACATTTTTCATGGTGTTTATGTAAATAGTTTGTTCCAAGTACCATAAAGATGGCTGATAAATGTTCTAAGTTATGAGGGATTGAGAATACCTAAATTAGGTGTTGAAGGGAGACATGAAGGTGTTGGAGATAGCATGAAGAGACAGTAGGAAGAAGTTTATATAGCTTTTATTTTCCTTCTAAATAAGGTACTAAGTATATTGCAGGACTTTAGGGAATGTTCTAGCTCTGTGTCCATCAGTACCTGATCCCAGAGAGCATTTCCAAGGTCATACCTGCTGGTTTCGAGCTCGATGGGAGCTGACCCTGAGTGCTGGGCTGCCTTCCTTTGCACACATCTTCTCTGTGTTCATTACTCCCTTTTGAGAGCTTCTCTTTGTGTTGATGTATTCTAGGATGTTTTCCCCATGTGTAGAAAACCAGAAGCGACAGTGGGTCCAGCACTGGGTCTGAGTTACATCTGAGTGACTTCAGCTCCGTGAAATTGTGTTCAAGAGCAGCTGTACCCGCGGCTGAACTCTGCAGTTTGTGTAAACATTCATAGGTTCAACGCACATCTGTTTGTCTTGTGTTTGAGGAGGAGACTGCTCAAACACAGGATCATAACTGGTATAGAATACCTGTGGTTTGAACCATCAGGATTTAATTTCTGGGATAGATACAAACCTGTTCATAAAGAAAAATATTTGAAGAAGACATGGAAGATTTAATTTACTGTCTGTCTTATTCAGCCAGCCAAAAAGTACTGTTTATTTCAATAGCTCTCCTTCTCAATAGAAATCCTAGATTACTTCAGCAAGCTTAGGTAATGGAATTTTTTTATGCCTTTTTTTTTTTCCTGTCTTGTACAAGTTTGTGAGGAAACTTCAAACAAAGCATTTTTTTAAGAAGTTGCTTTGAATATTTGTTGAAATGTTTTTTTCATAGTCTATTTCTTTTTTTTTTTTTGCAATGCTTTTGATGGATTTAAGGTATCTGAACTGTTAGTGAATTAGCTGTATAAGAATGTTTTAATGATACAAGGGGGTATTGGATGACGGCAGACTTTTTTAGCATCTCTGAGCAGTACAAATTGCCAACATCTTCACATTTCTGTAAGGAGAACCTGCTTAAGGCCCAGTGGGGTTAAGAATGTTGTTTACTCTACTCTTGACTCCTGCAGTATAACAATAAAAAAGTGATTAAAATTTAAGTAGTCATGAGAGATTTTTGCTATATCTAATTTCTTGAATGCTGGTGTGCATTTAAACTGGATCATTGCATAATACTGTTGTGGTAAGTATTACTGTATTACCTTGTTTAGCAACAAACAGAAATAAGAACAGTAATTTTGTGATGAGTAGTCTTGTCTAAATGTGCTGAGTTCAAAAATTGTTTAGCAATTAAGGTTGTGTTAATTGCTTCCTCTGTAGGTTTTATTAATAATAGAGATATTAATAGATCTCTATTTTGAAGTAGTTAACATACTGCAAAAATCTTCTGCAAGACAAAATTTGATACTGAATTTCTCACATCAGAAAGTATTTTCTGCTTTAGTTTGGGAAGGTTAGTGGTTTCCATAGATTTCACAAGGAAAGCAAGAGACATGCAGTCTTTCTTCAGTGTCTGTGCTTTCATCATGAAAGAAAGAGGTATCTCTCCAGCTGTGGGTGTGGAAGGGTGACTCCCCTTCAAGGGCATGTGGGGTTGCAGTTATTAGGGAAGCCATCAAGCTCTCTTGTGTAGGTGCTGTACAGTTTGAGCTTTTATAAGCACAGATTGTTCATTCCTAAACCTCAGTACACAACAGCATCTCTGCATGGACCAGATTGTGCATGCACTGAACAGTGGAACAGCAGAATTCAGCATTCCTTTGTATCAGCTGTTGGCCTGTATTGCTCCATCTGCATGTCCATGGTCTGTATTCCACATTTTCTTTTGGACAAGTCAGAGAGAGGGTGGTAAATAAATAATAAATAAGCAAAGGTATCCTGTGCAGTAACTCCTGCTAACTTTTCTATTCTTGAAATCTGTGCTTTAGTGTTTGGAAGTGAACAGTGGAAGTGTGTGGGACAGCTTTATTTACTTACACCTCCTTGCTTTATGGTCTTTGGAAGAGGTTCCCCCTCACCATATTTACAGCTTTGTAAAGTAAATCTTTGATTTACTGTAGCAGTCACAGTCTGTTAAATAACTGTTTTCTTCATGTGGAAAAAGCACTTCATGTTCCCACTGCCCAGGTCTCCCCAGCCCACAAAGTGTGAATTCCTTTTCTGTGATTGAATCTGCTTTTTCACTGGTTTCTGACAGCTTATTATGTACTTGCCATTATTAGGAAGATGATTTAAACTATAAACAGATCATGTGTAAGCAATTCTTCCTGAAATGGTAATTTTTTACTTCCTTAGTTTTGTCTCATTACAATGTTCTTTCTACAGTTACTCTCTTAATTATTTCTTATATATAAAAAACTTTCTGAAGCAAAACTCAAATATCTCCGTATAATATAAACATTAACTCTTTTTTCTTTAAATGACTTAGTACCAAATATGATCCATTAAGAGCTGGGTATCAGACTGAGGATGGAGATTTTCTGAATAGCAGAATCATTGAAACCACCAGGACAAGGTTTTTTGAGATCCTATTCCAAGAGACAAATTCAGACCCTTTCTGACTCACATGCCAGTTGCCAGACACAGAGCAGACTGTGGCCATCTGAAACTCTGAGTTCACATCTCAGAATTCTGCAGCATCTAAACCAGCCTTGTCCCTTTTCATGGCACATGAAGTCAAACTGAAGGATTGTATTGAAATGATAAGTTTGATTTTGTTGCTAATGTAAGAGATTTCACATTCAATGTTTTTATAAATCCATTTACAAGTTTGTTTGAACTATGTGCCTGGATTAATGGGAACTGCAGTGGTTTAAGTTTTCTATTTGTCTCCTTATGCTCACTATGAAAGTGTGTCCTTAGAGCTACTTTAAGTAGAAGATAGGTTGTCACAACTAGAATTTGTTCTCTTGTGCTGTAGAAAGACTTTGCAGGAAAAAAGTTTGATTTGAAATTGTAGATGTCTCCTCTAAACAACAGCCAGACACATCAAGCAGAAAATTCTGAATGTCTGATGACATTCTTGCAGTTTTCTTTTTAAAATATAAATTCTCGTAATACAAATGCACCTGCTTCAAATGGTTATACTATATGTGTGTTGAATATCTACAACTCAAATGGATCTAATTACTCTTGATAAAATCTCAAGCAAAATTAAGATATGATTGTGCTGTAAAATGGCCTAGAATGGCATTACTTTGAAATATTCATTAACATAAGAGAAAAGAGAAAACCTTTAGAGCCCAGAACATTTCTGTGAGGACACAGGCAGTTACTTTATTCTGCATTAGTTTTACTGATGGCACATTGTTAAACACAACAAGTTATAAGAAATTATGAAGAAATTTGTATTTTAGCCACTGTTTTTCAGTTGTGCTATGTGGAGATGTTTAACATGAAGATGCCTCCATTCTCAGATAGAATGGCTTTATTTAAAATTGATTAGGAGCAATTCACAGCAGCCTGCCAAATTGCTAATGGAAGCCATTTGAATCAATTCTCTCATATAATTTAAATGCCATTTCACTGCATATAGTTTAACCAGGAAAGAATCCCAGTTTGCAGCCAGAAAAATTAATTATTTATTTTTCTTTCATAAATATTTTCTTGGTCCAAAAAGAAAAAAAGTAAAACCAAAATAAATGCTTATACTCTGAAACTTTTCTATGGTATGCACACTTCAAATGGCTAATTTGAGAAATGCCATAGTATTATTTTTACTTACGTATGTCAAAAAGCATTTTTTATCTACATGTCAGGTGTTTTTCTTACCTGATAGCTTTTTGTGGAGTATGCATTTAAGGTTAAATTACAAATTGGATTCTGCTGCTAACTGAGGGGCCTATTCAGCAAAAATTATATATAGGCTTTTCTCAGAAGGTCGTGGAATCCATCTTTGCTGAGGTGATGAGGCAGGGAACTCCTCTTGGCCCCAGAATCACTTCTGTCCTGCTCTGCCTGGGCGTCCCGCGGGGGCATCGGCTGACGGCACAGGATTCATTGTGGGAGCTCTGGTGTTCTCTGCAGCACTCTCATCCATCACCCAAAGATTGTCCTATCCAGGGGTTAATTTTATTGTTATTTGCCTGAAAATCAATTGAATTAAACTTGAGAACTAATGGTATATTGCCCTAGTTTAAAAATAAACATTCTGGGGTTTGGCTGCTATCGGCTGAGATTTTGCCCTGTCAGCGCAATGCAGGAAGAATATCTTTTAATTTCATGCTTTGCCCACTCATCTATTGCACTGCCAGTTGCAACCACTGCAGTGCCAAGCAAGTGAAAATATAGATTGCATAAAAATATAGAGGAATGTTGATGCTGCAGCAGCAGAGGAAGTGCATTACAGGGGCTGCTACTCTTCAGATGGAAATAGAAAATTGAAATAGTTTCTGGTTGTCCTTCACTGCTGTCCCTTGTGACTTAGAGAATCCAAGAACAAACAGTGGTGCTCTTAATTTGCCCCCCAAGTATAAAAAACATATTTCAGTGTCTTTTGCTCACATATGATGATGCAAGAGTAAGATATGAGTTAAAATATATCTAAAAGTTAATCAACTCTCAGTTGGCATTTCCTCATGGGAGTAGATATGTAAAAGTTGACCTCAAAGTGGAGTAATAATATATGTCAAAGATATTTAGCAGGCTTTTGCCATGCTCCTCTCTGTTGGTATGGTGGGCATATGACTGTGCTGATTGTGGACCTGAAGGCTTTTCCCCTGCAAAATGTGGGTATGAAGTCAAGAAAGGTCAGCCTGCAATAAGGGTATTTAAGAAAGAAATCTTCAGCTGCATTGGACCAGTTCAAAATCTGATACCTATTTAAGCATCAAGGTCTTATAAATAGTTTGATGAACATATTTGAGAGACTGTGAAATTTCATGAGTAAAAAGGGAGAGGAAAACTTTAATAAGAAAATTTATTGAAAATATGGGAGAATCATTAGGTCTGAATGCAAAGTGAAGGACTTAAATGTCAGATATTCTAAACCAAGAGTAGCTAATGATGTGAAATGATTTGACTGCAGTTTTTTTCTTTTTCTTTTCTTTTTTTTGTTTTTTTGTTTGTTTGTTTGTTTTTTATCATGGTAGGAAAGCTTTATGGTAATAGGACTGTGCTAGGGTTTTGGGTTTTGTTTTTTAGGTGTTGTTTCCTTTTTTAAAATTATTTCTTCCCCTCTTTCTCCCCCTTCAAGAGAGTTACTGCATTCATAACATTGAAGTTAAAAAAGGCAAGTGGTCATGGCAAAAATGACAAAGAGGAACCCAAAGGGAGTCAGGCCATTTGTCTGGAATATAGGAATTTTGAGCAGGGATTGAGCTCTTGTAGCACCTTGTAGAGAAGAACTGCCCTTCCCTCAAACAAACACAATAATCTAAGGAGGTTGTACCGTATTTCCCTTTCTTCTTTGAGACTATGATAGTTTTGTATAAAAAATAATTCCTTAACTGTATCCACTGGCATTTTAACACTAATAAATAATTCTTTACAGTCACTCAATCACTGCCAGTGCAGACTTGAAAAGATAATTTATTTTGCAGATAGACACCCCTGACAGCACTCTGGAGGCCATCCTTTCTGACATAACCACTTTCAAGAAGCCAAGAATAAAACATCCTGCTTGACCAGGTTTTGATGTAGTGAAGCCACACCTTGATAGAGAAATCTAATCTGTACTCTGGGGAGGGAGCAGGGCTCTGCCACTGTCCTTTTTCATTATGGTTTCCTGACCTGTTAGCCAAGGAAAGGGTCAGTAACACACTCTCCAAGCTCATCACTTCACATATGTGCACCACCCAGCAAAGGAGAAGCCTTGTGTTTGTCCACTCTACCATGGGATGTGTTAACTGAAAATGGTCACTGAAGTAAATAAAACAGAATTAAATGCTTTTTTATTTGTCAAAATCAAGAAATAAATAAAAGATGATAAATGTTTGGAACACCAAACCTGGAGGACCTCATAGATTCTTCATGTGGGAATGATGGTGGGATAGAAAAGAGAAAAACTTAATGGGGAGAGCTGAATGAGCAGAGACAGATTTTGGAGAAAAATAGGTGACCTAGTTTGGTGTCACAAAGCACAATTTCATTTTAGCTGTGAGGCATTACAATGGCTAACATTTCACAAAATGGGCTGTAGATCATACAATCTTTCCTGAAGTCCATTAGCAGAAAAATTTAGAAAGTGCTGTCTGTGTTGAAGAAAGTCTTTCAAGGATTTGCGCAGTACTTCTTTCTCTTTCTCTGCTTGTTTCCCTGCCTGGGGACAAAGTTCCAGCATTTCTTGGTGATGTGGTTGGAGTAGAACTTGTACTTGTGGTCCTCAAATATCAGCATGGTCTTTGGGGCAAGATTGGGAAATGTATTGATAAACGTATTGATAAACGTAGTGGGAGTTTGACTCTTGAAAAATCCTTTTTTTTTCTTATTTCCTTTCATACTGCAAACCAGATTACTCCATATTGAGAGATTAAAGTCTTCACTGGCACAGTAAAGAGACACTCACATGAATGAAAATAATTTATTTCTGCGCATTCTTCTTTCATCTGAGTAAATGAAGTTTAGGAAGATATAGTGCCTTATTTCATCAGGAATTTCCATTTTGAAGGGTAAAGAAATAGAATAGGAATTGTGGTCCTAAATATCTAAGGTTACAACTTTGCTGTAACTGGAGCTGTAACTCCCTGTTATGGCGGTGTTTGATCCCCTTCCTGGTTCCAAAGGCTGTCTGGGTTATTCAGATATATGTCTCACCATTAAAGCATTTTCCCCTTCTCTGTTTCTTACAGTAAATATGCTCTAGAAAGACTGTTTTTTTAAAAAACTCTTTTTGGAAGTTTTAAAATAAAATTTACAGCTGGTAAGAAACATGATTTTTACATACTGGACCTTATCATCTCAGTAACCAATTTTTCCTTATGTCTCAGAACTCTCATTAATTTTTCACAGGCTTGTGATGGATAGTTTTTATTTATTCACGTCTGAGGTTCTGTTGTGTGAAAAGGACTCATTTTATAACATTACATATTCATGGCTTGGGATAGATGGGATAAGGAACTTATTATTAATGTGTCACAGTGGGAAACTTACTCTGGGTTCATTTGTGAATCTTGTTAAATGTGGTGCGGTCAGCAGACAGTGCTGAAATTTTTGATACATTTTATTGGAGAAGGGCAAAGAGGTTCAGTGATGCTTCCTTATCTAAACAGCACAAGTGAGATGGTGCCTTTCTAAATGCATTTGAAACACTATATCAGTAACACAAGGGTAGGAGCAAAGCATGCCTGAACCACAGTAAAATCAGAATGGTGCTTTTTAGTAATGACTGTTTCCAGGTGCTATTTGGGTCTATTTAAATCCAGTTTGCTTAATTAAATCTTGTTTTACTTTTACACGGGAGTTGCTTGTGGTGTAGTGAATTGACATCAGAGTATTGCAAAACTTGATTTACAGTAGTTAGGCTTGCCTGTAGGATTTGATCATGGCTGTATTTCACTGAGATTCTTCTTCTGATGTACAGTGGACCGTGCAAATTCTGAATGTGTACATGCAAAAATGTTTGGAAATCAGTGAGCAGTCTGTGTATTGAAGGTATGCAGCATACAAAATAAAAAGTAAGGAGGTGTGCTGTAAACTATTTTAGAATTAGATCTGGTTTAAAAGAATGGACTATCCCTTTCATTGGGCCACAAAGATACTCATTTCCAAAGCAGAACATTTTGTACCACTGAAAATTTTAAAGCGGGGGCTTTTTCCTCTGTATTTATGTACTCGAAATTTATTTTTCAATTAAATGCTTCCATATTCATTTCTGTAGTTGCAGAAATGGGCCCAGAGAGGAAGTAATTAATTTAGCTCTACTTCTGACTCCCTGTTATTTATCACCTATTGTTACCTTTCTACCTATGTTATTACTGGAAATCTAGAAAGATGATTTTTTGGGGTCTTTCTGAGTGTACTGATCCCTTTCTTACCAAAGCAGCTTGTGGATGAAGGTATTAAAGTTTACAATACCAGCAATTATTCAACTATTTCAGAAGGTGCTATCAAAATCCAAATGAATTATAATTCCCCTTTGTTTTAAAACATTTTCTTTCATTTGAAATGAATAATAAAATAGATGAAATAAATTTGAGCTACTTAAGTAGCTTGAGACGACCAGGACAAGACAATTTATGATGGCTATATTTTAAAATAAGATTTTCAGTGATGTTAAATGTTGGCTTTATTAGCAAACCTACCAGTAGGTCAACAGTATTATATTGTCATTTATAATAGAGGAGCTGGGCAGCGAGAAAACTGTAGTCTATTAAGAGTTTTGTGAGTGTGTTTGTGTGTATACAGTGAAATAATATCTAGTGTAATGTGAAGTGACAGTTAAAATTACAGCTTTTCTCTTGCCGCAAGGGTACTTCTCTGCCAAGTATAGTAATATTGTTGTAGCAGTGTTCAAGGTTGTCAGCAGTTCTTGGTTACTCTGCAGAGAGCCATAACTGTGTGTGGAAGCAAGGAGCTTCCTGTCAAGGGAGATACTATAATTTTGATATATATTTGTTGGTGCCAAACTGCAATTAAATAGGAGGCGTTGGAAGAGGTTTTATTTAGCCAACTCAAATTTGTTGATTAATTAGTTAAAACAAAAAAAAACCCAAACAAACCCAACCAAAAAAACCCCAACAACCAAACAACACAAAAACCAACAAAAACAACAAAACCACTCCCCCTCCCCAAAACCCAAAAAAACCTGCCAAAAATCCACCACCGCCACCAAAAAAATCCAAAAGGAAATCCTCCTCCTACACAAGTGTAGTTTAAATTATGAATTGATCCGGCATTTGTCTGTGCTCAATGTAGTGTGTTATTTTTATGGAATAAACCTTATTTTTGCTGGTGGATCTGGGATTTTTGAGGATGTGGGCATACTGCTTTTAGCTAAAATATTAGCTCTGAAGCTATTTATCTATTATAAAGTTATTTCAAGGATTAGTTGTAGAATTCAGTTTTTTAGAGGTCAGCGTGGAAACTGCTTCTTCTCAAGGCATGTTTTTTCAGGACCTGCTTTTGTGTCAGGAAATCGACCAAATATTGTCACAAAAATGTGTATTATCATCCATATTGGAAGCAGTAAAGAATTTCTCCTATTTCTCCATGTTAAAAATGATGATAATAGTGTCAGCAGTTTTATTCAGCAGAAAACCATTTTTCTTGATGATTAGATTAAACAAAATGAGGTGGAGGAGAGAGTTCCTTTGGAAAACATTGCTTTAAAGAAAGTCAGGAACTTTCCTGCTGTCCTCCAGCAAAGTATTAAGGTATAAACATACTTACATGATCTTGAATAATGAAAATTTAGTGTTTTGCTAATAGGACTGGTTAAACAGTGTCTAAAATATTGCTTAGCCAAAACTCCCAGTGACTTTCATTGAATATTTTTCAAGTGGAGCTGCTGATGCACCTGGTGAGGTTCTTCCAGAGCCTGTCCCTCCACTCCCTTCCCTGATTTCACTGCAATGCCAGGGTATGGCTTGCCTTGTAGAATTGGCTGCTGCTCACAGCAAAGCAGAAGCCACAAGAGCTGACCCTGATTTTCAGATGGGTGTATAAGGAAAGAGGAGATAATTAAAAAAAATAAATCACTGATAACTTTTCAATATTTTCCTTCTAAGTATAGCTAAAATTAATTTCAAATGCTTTATATTGAGGAAGTGAAGTCGAAAGCAAGAAGCATCCTTTGAGTTATTTTTCTCAAAGAAAATTGGGTGGTCAGTGGGTTCTTGGCACAACTGGCATTGGTTGTTCCACTGTTGTCTCAAGGATTTATCCTGAAACACCCTGCCAGGGGCAGGCAAACTTCTTCTGGAAATCCTTTGTATCTGATTTTATAGAAACTGAGCATGGCCTGAATTTATGGGTATGTTGAAGAGCTGTAATTGTGGGTTCTGCTGTTGTTCCTCATTAAATGAGCTTAATGAGAAAATGTAAAATGTGGCTGTAGGATTTGTTACTGTGCTGGGGCCCATCCTTAACCATGGGTAACATCTCTGGCCCCTTGCAGAGGAGCTGACCCAGGGCATTGTGGTCAATATGTACATAGCACGTAGGAAAGACTCTACAAAGAAAGATCTATGGAATTACACAAAATATCTGTTTTATGGTGTTTCTCCCTATGGCTTCCACAATGCTTTGACTAATGTTTCTCTTCTTATCATTACTGAAGCTGTTTTTTTTTTCTGGTGGAGGGCAGAAAGCCAAAATCTGAGCATGTTATCAGAGCTGATTTCCCCATTTTTTGGCAAATATATCATTTACTGAGATATCATATGACATTTTATCTCTCATGTTTTCAGAATTTCCTCAATCTGGCCAGCTGTGTGGTTTATGAACATCTAAAGTCTTTGTTTCTAGCTCTTTTGTTGCCACTAGAAATTTGGGTATTTTCCTGTGAAGCCTTATCTGTTTGGTGCAGGAGCCTTGGTGCTCAAAAGGTGATCACACAATATCTGTTTGTGCACAAAGCTGCACACACCAGTCAACACCTCATTCAGCATCTCTAACCTGAGTGGACTCAGCGTCCTGCGTGTGACAAAGCAATTTCCCAAATGTGAATTCCTTCCCATCGCTGCATTGATAATGTTAGCTCTATTTTTTTTTAATTGAATAAATATATTACGCAGCAGGGCAGATTATTTTCTTTGTGGCCTTGCTGTTGCAATTTGAGAACAGATACAATTTCCTTCAGCTGATGAAGAAAGCAACATCTGTTCTTGGTTTCCTGCAGCTTTCCTTCAGACAATGCGCTTAGATGCACAATTTGAATTCCTTCTGAAGAAATAGAAAATTAAAACTTTGACCCCTCCTTCAAAGTGGTGGTTACACTGTGACAACAGTGGGTTGAGCTAAATTCAGCTATGTCAGGCAAGAACTATAAAAGTAGATAGATTGCCCTCTAAGCTTCACTTTATTGGATATTGTAATTGACATATAGTTGTCATTTATAATCATCTGTCCATTCCTGTGAGTTGGGAGCAGTAAAGTTAATTGTGGCTGCTCATTTGCATTAATCTCACCTCTGAAGGGTACAGTAACCCATTAATATCATGTCATGATGAATTATCACAAATAACATTGAACATATTGATTAATGATCTCTGAGATTTGTATCTCGTTAAAACATTTTGTTAGCTCTTTAAACTTTTAAGCAGACAGTCAATGTATGCAGGAGAGGTTTAGAGATCACCCACGAGGTGATGAAAAGTTATGGCACACATTTTGGGTCACTAATTAAAAATTGTTTAAACGTTTCATATTCGTTTTAAGACTGCTTTTTCCTTCTATAGGTATAGAGCTTGAAGGCTCAGCGCAAGAATTATCCTATTATTGTTCGTTGCTTATAAAGACAAAAATTCATATTGGAGTTGGGATGAAACAGGGAAAAAAAAGAGCAATGACACTTAGAAACTGCCATCATTTTTATTTCTACTCTATAACAAGAATCATGCTCAGAGAAGCATATGTTTGTTGATTTGTTAAAAAACATAGTTTTCTTCTATTTAATTTTTTTTTCTTAATGCAAAACTTCCCTTGCTGCTTTAGCCCTTGAAGCCACTTGATGTTTTTCCCTCCTGTTCTTTCTTTATGAATACAGATATATACACGAGGCTTGAATGAAATCTCATCCAGTGGGTGGCCATGTAATTTGAAGTAGCTGATAATTAAATATTTTGCCATTTAGATTATTACCTGCTTAAATTTCTGTAAGCTAAGAAGCACAAAGACTTTAGGGAGGCAAGGGAATTTACACTATGGTTCGGGAAGGTGACTTGGCAGGACAGAAGTGACTCCTTTGCATATCTGAGTGTTGTGTTTCAAGAGTCTGGGAAATATGTAATGTTTTAAATCATTCAGCAGTCTGCCTTATTGTAAAGGTTTCTTTGTCTCCTTCCAGATGAAATTGCTGTATTTGAGTTGGTAATGTAAAATAAATAATAACTCTAGTGGGTCCTAGGCCTATATTGAAGATACTGTTTTCCCTTTCTTCTATCTCCAATAAGCTGCCAGTAATAATTATTTAAGGGATACCACTCCTCATCATCATCATCATCATCATCATTCATTACAATTATTTGAGTATTCCTGGTATTTCACTGTTATTTTTCAAAGGTCTGAGGAGATGGTTCACATACACAGAATATTTTGGGTTAGAGCTGTTTTGTGTTTTCAGTCTGTCTCATTCTTTTACACTGGGAGGAAATAAGGAGTGAGTCTGGGTTTTATGCTTTTGATAACTTTGTTGGTCGCTCTCTAGAGCTAATCCTCACCTTTTTCTTCTAATTTTTGCCCTTGGTACCTCAGATGAAGTTCACACACTCTGCCAAATGTTGAAATAGGCTAGTTTTGTAGAGGAGACTAATCTGAAGATTAGAGCAAGAAAAATAATCCTTTCTAACTTGAAGATATGATATGGCAAATAATCTTCACAGGTGTGCCATGACTTCTGCTGCTCTGGGCGTGTGCAGTGGCCAAAAGTATCACATCTCCTTTCCCCAGGCTGGGATTTTTGTGTATGAACTAACACAATTTTAACTTATTTGCTAGCTTTTCTGCCCAGCCCCTACAATCTTCTTTCAGTAATTCCTCGGAGTCCGTTTCCCTGGCACACGAGGCTGTGGAGTCAAGGATTATATTCTAGCTATAATTTATGATTAACTAGATTTATGGCTGAGATCCCAAAACAGCCTCAGTACTGTGGCCTGAGGAATTAAAGCCAAAATGGAGACTATCATTCTGAATTGTTTGCTTCTCTGGATTTCAGGAAAACTCTTAGTTGTGTTTGAGAAACAAAAACAAACCCCAAATCCAAACCAAATACAATTTGCAGTTGTGTAACAATTCAATTTCGTAGGAAGGAACTTAGCACTAAAACACATGAAGTCCTCAGCCTTTATAGTGTTGAACTATTTAATTTAAACCCTATTATCACCTAAAGCTGATGCAGTGAATAATGCATCTTAGACCCTCTCCCTGCTCATGCAGCCCCTTGCCAAACAGAAAGTGTTGGGGAGGATACACAATTAGGGTTCATTTTCACCCATGGTATTAATCCTTACTCATTTTAAAAACCTGCTAACGGAAATATTTCCATTCAGCTCATTAATCAATTGTGATTTCCATTCCCTTGTTTTGTAAAAGCTGTTGCAATAAATACTTTTTTTCACAAAGCAAAAATCTAAGAGATGGATGCAGCAAGCGTAATTAATAGCACCCAGTTACAGAAGATCAGCAAGTTTGTGAGATTCACATGCTGCTTTACCATATGGCTGCCCAGTAGGCGAAAAATTTGATTAATGTTTTGAAGTAGGTTTTTTTCAGCAAATATTACAGCCCCAAATGAGGATTTTTACTTCCAAGTATGGTTAGACTTTACTAAAATAACAGATCTTTTGATTTAAAGCTAAATAATATTTTGATCTTATGAAAACTCTACATGCAGAAGAATTACTGTCCTGCTGTATAAAGAATGGACCCCATACCTTGTTTATAATTCAGCCAATAATGGTTAAATTTTTGTTTAATCTTAGTTTTACATAAGTTCTTCGATTTAAGATACCAGAAGAGATGCATGGGTTTTGTATCAAGGATTTCCCCATTAAAACCAGATCTGTAACAAAACTGATCCATTTTTACTTGTCCTGCTGTTTTCCTTTATACTCCTTATGTAAAATAATCAAAGTTAAGCAGTTGGCTAATGAAAATCAGGATCTAATGTATGGTCTCTTCATGAAAACATTACTGTAAAAATTGTATAAAAGCAAAATTCTACGATGTATTCATTTTGCTTTTAAGTAAGTAATAGTTCTAATAATTGTAATTAGTACTTAATTTTTGAGCCACCCCCCCCTCCATGTTTACCTGAAATGAAAAATATTTACAGAAATGCATCCGAGGAGTGTCAGGACCTAGGATCGAGTGCTCTCATGCAAAGCTGACACACAGCGGGAAGTTTTGCTTTTCTCACAAATTCTCAGTTTAATACAAGGAACATCAGCAGCTGGTAAAGAACAGATCCGGGGTGCTGAGCTGAAATGGAGTGGAGAGCAGCTTTGAGGGGAAGTCTTGCTGAGCTTCCAGAATGCTGAAGATAAAGCATTACCTAACACTGCTTTGCCACTTTGGTGTCTTCTAATTGCTTCAGGTAATGCTGAGGTTCAGAGTCTGGTGGGATGATGCTAAGGCTGAAAGATGAGAATTTCTTTGTTTAAAAAAGTGCCTTTTTGCAGTTTTTGCAGTTATATAATCTAAAAAAAAAAAATAAAAAAAAAAAAAATCAGTGATTGGTTGTAAGGGTGTGCTACATGAGAAAATAATAATCCTGATTCTCTACATATCCCCAGATCAGAGATCTTGGCACAAAGTGCTTCTCTAAATTGCTAATTTTGGGGCATGGAGTGGGAACGCAAACCTAAGTCTAAAATAAAGCTTAGTAAAAATAAAAGTTTTTAAAAAATATTTTAAAAAAAGCTGTTTTGAACCAAAAATTTTGCTTTTTGACAGCTCTAGGCAGTGCATGACCAGAGGGGCTGTCCAGCTGTGTTAGTCACTGGTGATACACATCAGAGGCAGTAAACAGCCTATGAAGTTTCTCAAAGAAAATCTTAAGATGAAGCATAGCTGAGGTAGTGAAATGATGGTTATTAGTTCTGGAGAATACAAATGTCACAGCAACTTGTGCTTTAGATTCACAGACAGCTAATAGATGACAGAGCCACGTGAACAAATCCATACCTTTAATATAGAAGGATGGATTAAATTGTTTTATGCTTCTGAGACAGGACAATTAATTAATTGATAAAAGCTTCCCAGGCTTGCACTGTTTGTAGATTGCCTCTGGAAACTTGTTTTCCTTAATATTATCAATTTTTCTGCAAATTGCAGAAAGTATAAACATTTTTTTAGGGCATTTTTGACATAATATCTTTTTTCTTGTCTATATCAGTTATTCTCTTGTCAGTGATTTATTTCTGATAAGAGCACATTTTATGCTATAAATTAATGTAAAATGAACCCGTGTTTCCCTTAACCTGTGACTAAACTACATGCTGATGTTAAGATACTCTATTTTATGCTCATTAAAATGTGGAGAAATAGATATTTGAGTACTTAATTTTCTTCATTTTTAGTTTTCATTGGTTTTTCTAAGAAATAACCAGTGTCTTCCAATATTTTAATGGTGAGACTAAATTTTTAATTGACAATGTCTACATAAGAAGGTCACTGGAAGCTGCTTGAATAAATTATGCCATGGGATGCAAATGGGACTTAATCTGAGCGAATGGGGGGTGCTGGGGATGGAATTCTCGCCCATTTCTTGGCTTTTCAGTTCTGTAAATAAAGGAAAGTGTTGGCTCTGCTCTGTGCTGGCCGTTTCCTGTCAGTGCTCACGTTTTTAACCATTTCTGAGCTGCTCAGAGCTGTGGGCAGCTCTGTGAGGGGTTGTTTGTAAGAAGAGGCTGCAGAGTGGTCACTCTAAAAGGCTCCTTAGTGTGGTACTTTGAATTTTAAATCACACTCATAATTCAAAGGTAATCTAACTTTCAGTGTTGGTCTTTAGTCCGTTCAGTTAAATGGAGAAAAATGACTGACATAAGGAATGAGTTATTGATTTATTGTAGGAAAATGACTTCTGTAATATAGGAAGTATGGTAAAAGGAACAGCTTAATTATTTAGGGGACACCACTGAAAAAAGTGCTTTTGCAGCATTGCAGATTGTCTAAATAGGAGTTGTGCAGCTCAGGTTTTTAATAATTCTTTCTGAAAGACAAATTGTAGTGGTTTATTTTTTTTTCCTCATAAGTTAGGCTCATCTGGTTGTTTAAAATAGTTTTGTACTTGTGCAGTTGATGCAGAAAAGCAGGCAATTAAATGATTTTGTTCTTAACCCTAAAGGCACATCAGCTTTTAACTGGTGTTTCTCAGTTATCTGCATTTTGTTTATGCTTTGTGGAATTTTGATCTCTGGGGGCTGGACAAAATAGAAACATGTGCTGCAAGTTATTCTGAAGCCCTTTGTTTTAGTAGGTGACATGAACTTTTGAAATGTGAATTTATCGAATAAATATATGTGGCAGTTTATATCTGTACGAGCAAAATTTTTAAAATATGGTATTTGATGATTTATAAAATATCAGATAAGATATATGCTTTGGCTTTTTCCATATGTTTTTGCCTTTGATTTAGTGCTATTCTTTGCAGAAGGACGACAGTATCATGTTATTTTGACTGCAGCTCACAATTTCTGGCAGCATCTCAGATAAACAGAATATTTGTGACTAATTGGTTGAACATGTTCAACAATTATAATTATATTAAAACCGTAATGTGTTTGAACATTTGCCCACTGTGGGCTGCTAATATGTGCTAACTTAAATTCCTGTCTATGACTGGAGCTGGCTTCTAACTGGTTTTATTGGAAATATGTGCAGAGTACAAAAGGCACATCTAATAAGTGTGTTTAAGAGTTTGCCACTGTGTTCAGTGTATTGGTGCTTGTTCTTACAGGCTCAAAATTCAGTCTTAAAATTTCTTGTCCTCCTGACATTGCATATCCTGACATACTGACATTCAGCAATTGAGGATTGCTGAAAAGGAGTCAGTATAATTTTTACTGAGTAAATTTTCAGGAATGCTAGCTTGCCTGTCTATCAAAGATTTCCAAGTTATGTAAAGAATTAGAAGCTTCTCCACTTCTGATGTTTTAAGTCCAAAACATGTGAATTGCATTTGCTACTGCACTTTAAGGGAATGCCAATGGGCTCACTACATAGTGAATGCAGAGGTTAGGTGTTGAATTCTGAGTGGTAATGGAGTTTTGGATGCAGTCTGATGAATTTTTCAGTGCATAAGTCCCTATTTTTGTTTGGTTTTGTTTTTTTTATTTATTTTTTTAAACAGATGTCCCAATCTAGTTTTGCTCCCAGAGTTGTTAGCTCTTATTATTGTAGAGTAGGTAAATAGTGCTGGGTTTGACTTTAAAGCTTTGCCACTCGATTACCTGAAGAATCACCATTGTTTTGTGTGGATGATACCCTGCAGCTCTAAAACATAGAGGCAATTATGCTTGCAGCCCCTTGTTTTAATTGAGTGAGGCATAATGACTTCTATAATGCTCCATGGACTCAAAGCTGTGCATGAGAGGCTCCCCGGGGACCTGTGGCGTAGCCTTTCCCAAGCACCATTTTTGGGGGAAAGTAGCTGAAAGGAGGGGTCAGCCAGAGGCTGAAGCTGGCACAGCAGGAAGCAAGAAGCAGAACCAGTTTTGTCACTGATGACAGTGACATCAGCCTGTTCTCTTGTTGCTTTCAGGATTTTGTCCCTTCTGCTGACTGGGGTTGAGCTCCAACCTTTGTGTTCTCCACTCCTCTTGCCGTGTTTCTTCACCTCAGCAGTTTTCCTCCCTCTTTCTGTTTCATATTACAAAATGGTCTTTCTGTTCACGTGTTCACATGCTAAACATTTTCTTATCTTCTGCTTTTTTTTTTTAATTTAGATTCAAAGATATTTAGAGCATGGGTTCTTGCTTATGTTTCTGCCCTCAGAGAGCCTGCACTTTGTCCCTTGAAAACCAAATTAATTTAATGCAGTAATTTATTTTTTCTGTTCCTGACTTTCCATATCTCTAAAATTAATCTTCTTTTGCTCATGGCCCTGGTAAAATGCTTTGAAAGACACGATAAGAAAAAAAGTAAACCACTATACATCAATTTAACTGCAGTATAGCATATGAAATAAATGATGGGTTGTTGTCCATTTTCTATAGGTTAAGTAAGGCCTGCTCAGATCTGCACTTCTCTCCGTTCCTTGGGGTTTGCCAGCCAGGTGTGTTTGCACTGGGAAGGTGCCTGCCCATGCTGGGGGCTACACAGCTGGGAGCCCACGGAGCCTGACCAAACTGTACCTGACAGCCACAAAGTGCCTGCCCAAAGCAGTGAAATGCTGCAAAAAGTCATCACAGAGAGAACCGAACTGTGCGTTCTTTGTCGATGTGAGGAAAATCCAGACAATGTGTAGGAGTGAGACTGGGAAAACTGGGGTGTGACTGGTGAGGACTGGGATGGAAATGGAGAATAATTCCCATGGTATCCCTGGAATCATAAGTGGTTTTGAGGGGAAGGCGGCTGATGGTGATCTCTGATGGAGGCCACCAAATCCCACCAGCTGCCTCTTCCGCAGTTAGCCAAATCTGACTTTCCTTTGGTAGGGTTGATTTTAATGGCATTCAGTGTTTCTGAGCTAGGTACTTTTTGGAAAATTGGCCCGACAGTCTTCAGAGAAGTCAACCTTCTAACTGCCACCTTAAGTTTTTGCTGTCCAATGCAAAAACTGTTGCTGAAATGGACAACTGGGGAGGCTGCTCAAGGAGCAGAATGAAGGGTTGCCTCGAAAAGCAGTATTTAATTGGTACTGATTTAGTTACAGGATGGAAAGCATGGTGATTGGTGGAACTTGGGAACAAAAGCTGTGCAAACATTTCCCTTGACCCAATTCATCTCAATTTCTTGTGAGAGTTAATTCCTCATAATCTTGGATCATATGACTAATGTATCTCTCAGAGTGTGGCTGAATTAAATAATTCAGGTTTACCTGTTCAAGCAGAATCTCTCCTCTGCAAATCTACACTTCGGTATACAGCTGGTTTTTTTTCCTTTCCTTTTTTTGACTGCTCATATAAAAATATAACTTTTTCTTATTATTTTAATCTTTGCTTTTCTTCCTGCATGGATCATTTATTTGTGAACTGGTTATTTCAGTAAGGGCTCAAAGGTAATTTCATGGTTTATAGAATTTATATCTGAGGGTTTAATGAGGAAAACATATTGTTTTCTAACACATGAAATAGAGAATCTTTCATTATACTTCTATTTTCTTTCTCTAATATTACATGTATATCAAGTTCAAAGCCTTGAATACACCTAAGTATAAAATTATTCCTTTCCTACACATGGGAAATATGAATGTTTGTGACTCAAAAATCAACACACACAGACTTAGGAGGTGATTTCATTTTTAATGAATCCACATGATATAAATGAACTGCTCTTCTGTTTGTGCATTGTGCTAGAGTATACACTGGAAAACACAATAACTGTATATTACTTTTCTGTGATTTAGGTTAGGAATTAATGCATTCAAATGAATTTAAGAGCCTTGGGTATAATTCATACAGGATGCAAGTCCCTCAGTAGACCTCTCATGAACATTATCAGATTCAATACAGTTTGCATGGTCAAACAGATTAAAATTTGACCAACCCCCTCTTTTTGCCACTTATTAAACTCAGAATATCTTTGAATGGCTTTCTTCTTACTATGCCATGTGAGGAAAAAGAAGCAAAGACAAGGTTTTTGTCAGGTATTTCAAATTGTTAAATTGTCCTGTGTTCAGCCGAGTTTAGTTATGGCAGATCAAGTTGGAACTAAGGCTGCAAAATACGAAATTTCCTTTTTTTCTTTCCTAGGTACATTTTCTGAAAGCTTTCACTTTTATCCAGGGCTGATGTCTCAATGCCCTTTCACTCCACATCAGGGTCATTTGCCACTCTCTGGATGGGTTTTGTTGTACGGCTCCTGCCTTTGATTAGCAATTGTGGAAACTGAAGGATGCTCTCAGCATCAGTTTGATCTTTTGATGGATCAAAACCTTTGCTGGGCTGCTTTCTGAAGTGCTTAAAATACATCTGACTACCTCTTTCTGATATTTTAGCAATTTTACATCCTGTGTTAATTACACCATAAAGCGTAAAATCTATTAGCAATTTTCAAAAAGTGTCATGCTTAGAAGGCTTTTGAGCACTTGGGGCTGATTCTGGTGTGATGAAAACATCCTTTAAAATAGTGTCTAAGTTCTGAGATACAGCAGGAGCTAATTCTGCTTCCTTGCAGTGAAGGTTTGAAGGGAATGTGCTCTTAAGTACAAAAAACCCATAAAATGTGTCCAATACTTTGAACCATCTCTCAGGGAAGCTTAAATACAGATTTTTACACTGGAGGGGAGTAAGTATTGTAGTAAGTACTCTGCAATAGTAATGCCCTTGTGTTGCTGATTTATCAAAAGGTTGTTGGAGCATCTGAAGTTCTACAAAAGTCAGTGTTGTGTGTGCTGGAATTGATGTGTCTGGGTGTCCTCTGTCATTGTTTGCCGTGTTACCCTTCAAGTTTTCTTACTGCAGCAGAGATAATTAAAACCCCCAGGAAACTGCTCGTGCTACATTGCCAGGGAAATCAGGCCAGGAGCAGGCACACGGGCTATGCCAAGTTACTCAGTCTCAGATGAGGAGGCTTGTGGGTGTGTGACATGGAGCAGGTGACTGACTTTGCCCATGACAAGTTCAGCCTGGTTTCAAAGGCTTAAAGTTCCCCAAGTATCACTGGAGTGACAAGTATAGCTCTCCACTAGACTATACCCAAATTCTGAAATCACAAACACACTCCATTGCTGTGCTTTTTGCTTTTTTAAACTCCAACTAGTCTGTATAATAAAACTTCACAAATACAAACATCTCTCAGGTTCCTTTGGTGACAATTTCACTGTGAGAAAATGAACACTTTGCTGTTCCATTTCATATACTCTTTATAAACAAAATTGCAGAATTGTTTATTAAAGTCTTTGCCATGGAAAGCAGAAATAATTATGTATGGCATATTCCCTGAGAGAACCTGAAAAGTTTCTCAACAGTAAACATTCCAGAACTTAATTTCTTAACATGCTGTTGGGTAGTGAACAAATACACATCTATGGCTGTGTTTTGTCTTTAAATGTAGTTCTAGTCCTTATCTCTTGCTGGTTAGGAAGCATTTATATCATGATGGCATGGAAAGAGTCCACGGACAATGTAAGGCCAGTACTTAGAGTGAGGATCTTAAAAGCTGGAGCTCATTTTCATTTCCATTGTTATTGTTTTGTTTTTGCATGAGAGGAGGGCTCTGCAGGTTTTCAAGCTATCCCAGAAGCCCAGAGATCAGAACGTGTTTCCATTTCTTCTTGTTGCTGGATGTGATTGATCACCCAAAGAGGGAAAAAGGAGCAGTAGATGTACAGTGCTCATCCTGGGCAACTCTAGAAAGCTTTGTGCTGTGTGGGGGATGTATTCTTCTCAGAGGGCTTCTTATTTGATTGGGTTTTGGTTTGTTTTTTAGGATCACAGCCTCTTGCTTATGGAGCTTTCATGATGATTTAGTGCTTATAAGGCATCACTGAATATCAAGGAAGCCTTAATAAATCTGAATTGGTCTCAGTGTGGATGGAAATGAAGATGTGTTTTTATTTCATGTTGGGATGATAGAATGAATTATATCAGAAATCTGACTCCTAGAAAAACTGGGAATTCTTGAAAGAATACAGCAGCCAGGAAAGCACACTAAGGGCTCCACAGAAGGTTTTTGCTGAGAAAGAGCAGTGCTGCTGATGTGTTATGTTAATGTGTCGAAGACGTACCAGTGCCAGGGCTCCAAGGACCATCTAGAAGACAGAGCCAAGACACCTGGAATGGGACTTAGGGAAAGGCAGAAGGGCCAAAATGTCAGGAGCGTGGATGGAGCCCCAGGAGCACAGAGAAGAGGGTGCATTTGGGGAGTTTGCAGGGAAAACTGCACAGGGTGCTGAATTCTGTGGCAGCAAGACCTGTTGTCAGTGATCTGAGATGAGAAAAAAGAAGTTTCCAGTAAAAAGTAACTTTGAGACTTCAAGCTTCATAGCAGGGATAAATTCTGATATACTCACTTACCCTTAAGAGAATCTCATCCTAGTTAGTCCCTCTGATTTCAGAATAATACTTCTGTCTGTAGTCTCAGCTGTAGTACTTTGACATGTATCACCACATTTTTATGGGAAAATCATTTGTTTTTATTGTAACTTTTAAATTTTATTTTTCATTAAACCCATTTTATTGAGTTTAGAAACGGATTTTAGCTATAGCAGTGTAAATCCAGAGGAAGTGAATTTATGCTTTTTTAATACCAGTAAGCATAATCTGGCACATGCTTAAAAGAGAAAAAAAAAGGTTGAAATTGTATAGTCAGCAGTCAAAGCTTCTTGTTAGAAAATTCTTGATCTGTAAGAGTGCTATTGATAAAAGAGCTAAAAACCTCAAAATTGATTTATTTGTTATCAGCTCAATACAGTTTGTCTGAACACTGAACTTGCTTTTTTGTTCTTCCATGTGATAAATGTATTTGCCTGTGTTGTAAAATCTAAGCTGAGATAAGCTTCTGTACAAGCTGAGTATAGGACTGGAAACCAGAATTTCCAAAATTTCACCTCTTGCTTCTGTCAGTAAATGAAGTTGTGACCTTAAGCGACCTCTTAGATCTCTTTTGTAAAGAAAGCTGAATTCCCTTTGCAGTTTGTTTAGGAGTCAATGGGAATTCAGCATCTTACGAGATGAGATATTTTCAGGATTGATATATTTTATTTCTGCAACTGTAAGTTGAGAATAGTCTTCTGGACAGTCTAGTTATGCCAGACTCAGTGTCCTTAGTACAGGCTGTGTAGCTGCAATGAACAGCCTACTCCAGGCATGCAAATTGGGAATTAATGAGGACTGGAAGTTTGGAGTACTTCAGGCTTTATGGTTTTTCCTTTTTGCTGAATTTTATAGTTACTTGAATTACTTGTTTTGTTACACTTAATTTATCATTTTAATTTCAGGGAATGTTTTGACAGTAAATGTTTGTAAAGCAGCTAAATATATTTTTATTGGAAGGGCTTAAGAAGTACAAGTGGCATTTTTATTTCCTGTTAGTTCCATGGTATTAAAGAGACTGAAAAGTGTGGTTTGGTCTTTGCACAAAGTGTATGTGTTTTTTGCTTACTGAATTTATTCTTCCTGTGATGTAGTTTAGGGTTTTTCCTTGCATTATTTCCTTCTTGTGCCTCAGAAGGAGTAAAAATTCAAGAGTACAGCAGGGCCAAAGGGTGGGCACCTGCTTATAACCACAGATGTCTTGTTTGAAGTCTTATCAGTTGTAACATTTAACAGTGCAAGGCCTTGGTTTTTTTCCCCCTTGTTTTTAAACCAATGGCTTAAAAGGAGAATTGTGCTTTATTTATTTTCTAAAATTATACAATCTACTTTTTGTACATAGTAGCATTCACTTAGTTTATATCATAAGTTTGCCTTTTCTTTCAACACTATAAATTACACAAATTTTTTTCTGCTGGTATCAAGGTTTCCTACTAGTCCTGAAAAATGAGGTTTTAATTTTTTTCTCCCTTCTAGCCAAATAAACATAAAGAAGGGTAAGAAGACAGGAGTCATGAGTGGATTTATGGCTTCTTGGAGGCAGGTTTTATTCCTCTGTGTGCTACTCCTTTAGCTTTTGATGAAGTTATTTCATTCATCTCTGCCATGACTTTGCTACTTTTGAAAAGCCTGATGTGCACAGATCATTCTTGTGCAGATGCTCTGCCTGGATTTCTTCAACTGTTGAAATGTTTTGAAGCAGGTAACTGGATAAATGAGAAATATTTTGTAAATGCATTATGTATGTGTCATTTGCCATATTCACAATGATGATTGTGTAGTGAAGAGCAGGTTTGACTTCAGTCCACTTTTCCCCCAAGTTTCTTTGGAAGGGTAAAATGCCCAAATGATAAATATCTGCATGCTCTGAACAGGATTTGATTTCTAAGTTAAAATTACCTGACCCTAATCCTTGTCATTGCTCTCACTATGTACAGATGCTGGAAAGGAAGTTTGTATGTTTGTGGACTACTGGTCTTAAAAGCAGGAAACCAATTTTATATCCTTTACGTGATAGATACTGAATCGATAAAGCATCAACCTAAGGTTACACCTGATGTCTCCAGTGAGAAGACAATAAATCATGTTATGTGCATACAGGTATATTGACTCAATTTCTTTGGGCTGCCTATGCAAAACTGAAGGTGATTGAAACTAAACCATTAGAGTGAAAGTCTTATAATGGCAGGTATAAAGCCATTTAATCAGCTTTTTATCATTTGAGATTTTAGTATTAAAAATCTAAGTACAACATTTAAGTCAAATTGAAAATCCATCAGATCCTGTGCCCTGTCTCAAATAATGGTCAGTGGCAGATGGCTAAAGAGGGAGAATAACAGAACATGTGCAGAATGATTTCTCCCTTGTTGTACCTTCTGGTCTTCAGCAATTAAGTTTGGGTACTTTTGTAGCTGAACACTTCACCCATGTAAAAAATTTAAAATGCACCAGTAAACTTACCTTAGGTAAACTTTTTAGTTTTAATTTTTAACTTCTTTATAGTTTGGCTTTCCCAATGCAGTTTTGCACATATGTATTGGGGAAAAAGAGTCTGACTCATGTTGGAATGGGTGGATTAAGAAGATGGTCCATTTGTGCTTTATGTCTTTGTCACTGAGTATTTCTGAGGATAAAAGCTTGATGATTGTCTCTCCTTTTAATGTCTTGACTCGCTTGTGGTGAGAATGTGTAGGTCTGGCAATACAGGGTATTTTTATTCCTGCCAGGTGCCTTCAAAGGAGGACCATCTGAGGATGAAGATGGAATTATTGATACAGCATGTCTATCACTAACACTGTATTTTTTTTACTTGACATTTTCATATCTCAACACTGAACAAGTCATCAATACAGATAAATTAGTTGATTCAAGATGAAAGGCTGCTGCTGTATCATTAACAACAAACACCTGAAGAAGGTTTTCTAATGCTGCATTGTGTTGCTGAGAATCATTTTGTTGTTTTAGTATTGGCTGTCCTTTGTAGTGGTTGGACTTGGCCTGGCTGGACAGCTGTCTGCTCTATTGCAGGAATTGAAATACTGCTTGAAGAACCAGTTTGGCTTCTAATATAAGTAAACATATATGGAGGATTGGGGTGTGGGTCATAAAGCCACTTTGAAGCCTGTTTAGATAATGGAGCATGACAGTTTACATTTTCTGAACCACGAGATAGCCTTGACATACAGCATGTTCTCACACAGAGGATAAGGCAGAAGCCTGGCTCAGATGAGTCTGGAAAGCACATGTGCAAGGAGAGACATTCCTTGCTTATCCCTGTGCCCCTCTGAAAGCCTGACTGCATCCTCACAGCTGGAATTTTTTCAAGAATGTGTTCTGAAGGAAAAGGCATGTGTTTGAGTGTCCATCAACTCCTCATCTGGATGACAACTGCTGGTTTTACAATAGTTACACATGATTTTAAAGGCATGAGAAATTTTATTTAAAAAGAGTCATGGCTAAATATAATCTAAGTTAGAATTCATATAAAAAGTTGCAAGTTGTATAGGTGAATAATAACATAATTATAAAAAAGCTAGTGTAAAAAAGATTCTTGGTATCCCTGTATATGTAATTTGTGTAGTCATTCAGGGACTGTTCTTTGGCTGTAAAATGTTACACATAGAGATTTGTAATTGAAAACTTTATGATATGATTTATAGTTAGAGGAATAAAACTAAATTGCAATTTTTCCTAAATTGAATATTCTGCTATTTTATACATCTCAGCCTTTCTGACCTGGCCTTGCATGATGCTTCTTGACTTCCTGTCCTGCTGTCATTTTCTTTCATATTGGTCTGGCACTTAGTCTCACTGGAATCAATAAGGTTGCTCACATGCAAGTGTTGAATAAATAATTGATTAAGGAGATACTACACTTGTCAGATCTTTTCCTAGCAAAGGTAGCCAACATAACTGTTTTTTGTAAAAAACTCCAGTTCTTTCCTTTTACTGATTATTCCTCACTTCTTCCACTGAACAGAGTGGTATCTACCAGAGCATCTGATTGATGTGAGCTTTGTGAAGTGGTGATACCACTCAGTGTGTACAGCAGTTGGGAGAAATGGCTACTCTGCAATTCTCTAACCAAATGATTTTCCCTCTGTTTCCCTTCTAAACCCCTTAACCTGCTCAGTTTTAAAAGCTGTAATCCAGAATGGCAAAGCACGCTTGGATACTGGTCACCAACCCTGACTGCTGTGCTCATCAAATTCTAAATGAAATATTTAAATAATTTGGCAGTACACAAAGCCAGATAGAAAATGGCAGATAAAGTGGTATCTATTGACATGAATAGTCCCAGGGAAGTTTGCCTGACTGCTTGGCTGGGTTTTGTGTATTTAGAATTGCAGTAGAAGTAGAAACATTTCTTGACAGCTGTTGTGTATTGTGACATCTGAAATTGAAACAGGCACCTCTAAATTTTCTGCACATCTCCTCAACTCAAAGGTTTATTATAGCTCCTTCTATGTTCTGGTAGTATTAAACTACAGTGAACTTTCTATAATGGGAATGCACTTACACTGAAGACAGATGTAGGATTTCTGTAGGAGATGGAAAATAAGATATCCCAGGCAAATAAATACCTGAGGACTGTGCCCGTTGCAGTCACTCTACCAATGTGATTAACCTTTTTATCTTCAATTACGTTCCTAAGTGATACAATTTGTTCCAGTAAAATAGTGTGCAGATCCAGTCTTGTTCAATATTTCCCGCAAATACATTGACTCGCTGTTTTGGTTTATGAAATCCTTTCTGTTGTTGTGGTTCAATGACAAGAGAGATGAGGTAATTACAGAGCAGTTTGCCCACTGGTTTCTCTCCAGTGCATAGCTGTAGTCAGTGCTGTTAGACCACTCATATACCCAATTCCCAAAAAAAGTAAGGGAAAAGGGCTCAAATATCTTTACCAGAAATTAAGAAGGTGCTGCAGTAGTTACAACGTGCATTTTATGTCATTCTACATGTTGCTACGTTTGTTTTGAAGTAATGTTTCATTATTGCTATTGTATGATTAAATATTGAGAGTATTGCTTTTCCAATTGTTCTACTCCAGTATTTAATGAGTGCAATTAAATGGAAATATTGCCTTTTTAACTGATGGTAGTCTATTAATGTCTCTGTCTGTTCAGAAAATAAAAGAAGTGAATTATTAGAATGACAAATGAGTCAAAGTTACCACGGTGATGGAGAGGTGTGATTCCCCTCCACATAATCTTCAATTAGTGATCTTTGTAAGAGGATGTTTTTCAAAAGGGTAATAGAGAAGTAATGAGATCAGAAGGAGGTCAAACCCAGCCTTCTTCGTTTGGCAGTTTGATTAATTTATTTCTCCTTCTTGCAGATTGCTGGAAGGGGCTTTTGGCACCCGGTGTTTTCTATGGGACTCTCATTGATGTGACTGCTTATGAGAGTCTTTAGTGTATCCAAGAATATTCTGTATCCAAGAATATTCATCTGCTTGGAACTGGAGGTTTTTGAACGGTTCAGATTTGTTCTTTAGTATAAACACTCACTGGTAGCTCTGAAAAGGAAGTTTTTTGAGAAGAAACCATCCTTGATTCTGCCATGTGTATTGTTATGAGGCAAAGTACTCGTTCCTAGTGCTGGGATGGAGTGCAGCTTCCATCTCCTGCAGGGGGATGATCAAGTCAAAGGAGAGGGAGGGAAAGAGGGACCCAAGAACATGAAGTTGCAGTGAAGTTGCTTTTCCCACAATAACTTCTTGATCAGTCCCACAATGCCTTCATGAATGCACACACATAGCACTTCTGCATCCTTCAGGTGTTCCTTCCTGCCCCTTCTCATTCTTACTGCTTGTGTAGAAAGTTTTATTCTAAAGAGTAATGAGCTGTTTTCTGATGGTGATCACAGACCTGCGTGGCTGTGGCCCCATGCAATGTGTCAAGCCTGTGCATGAGTACAGTTACATCCATGTTTCCTTTATTCTCAGCAGTAATCCACTTCTTTTAAAATATTCAAAGTAGTTTTCCTGCAAAACTGAAATGCCAGTTGCATTTTCTCAGCAGTTTCTTCAGGTTTATGTATCTGTGCACTGATCAGTTTTGCTCTCCTGATAGTTGAATGCATTACTGTGGTTTCAATTTTGACATAAATTCAGTCATTCTATGCAAACTAACATGTCAGTAGAGGAGCAGTAGATGTTAATTTAATATGACATTCTCTTGCTAGAACATGTGACATTAACAGTTGCATGATATCCAAGACTTTAATATGTCTGGGTTACCTCAGTTTGAGCTCAAGATACTCATGAAGCTTTTATTTTTGCCTTTGATAAGGGTAACATTAACACTGAGTTTTCTTACTTTCTCATGAAGTCTTTGCAACAGTCATTTAACATATGAACAGAATTAATTTTTTAAATGGTTATTATTATTATTATTACATTTTAAATAGTTCACCAATAAAAAGAGATACTTAGGATTAAATAGATTATAAAATGTTTTTATTGTACCGATGATCACAGAATCATAGAATGGTTTCGGTTGGGACTTTAGGACCATCTAAAAGGTTAAATATCAAAGATTATTCTAATTGCATTTATAATCACAAATCACAGGCATAAAACAATTTTGTGAGTTTCCCCCCTTTTTAGATGCTGTCTGTTTGGGAGGAATTTATACATGCACACACATATTTATATGTATAGATAAACACGTCTCCTACTTATCAAAGTTCTCTCAGAACAGAAAAAGTAAAATTAGGTTTTTGTAAGCTGGAGTGATGTGCATGTTCTTATTTTCAATGTGTGGTAAAGTAATCCTTCAATTTTATTTTTTAGCACTATTCTATAATATAAATAATCTAGTCTTTTCTTCTGCAGACTGTTTAATTCAGACAGGTTGAAGTTGCCTCCAAAGATTGGCGTCAAATTGAGGAAACCATTCATGTAGTAAATAAGATAATTTGTTTCTGCCCAAAAAGATTAAAATATAGATTTTTTTTTTTTAGCCTATATGATTTAACACATACAGTTCCTGCATCTCTATGATTCTGAATGCATTTTGAAATTAAGCACTACTACATGGATTTTTTTGATTTTCTGCAGTGCACTTTTAACTTGAATTTCTAGAATTTTAATTAATATAATCAGTAGAGTTGTTTATATCTTTCCTATATATTGATATGTATTCATGTAATTTCAAAATGTGATGGGAAACTCATGCTCCTAATGAAAGCAGAAGGTGCAAAAAATAAGTAGCAAGTCCTATAAATAAATGAGGAAAAGATGTGCTCTGACACCTGTTTTCTGTGCCATATTCAAAGTCAGGGATCTATTTCTCTGTGCTCTTTTGTGTTATCATAAAATCTCTTGTGTTTTTTAATTGTTCTTCACCCAGTCTTTCACAAAATCAATCTTACTGCTTGTAGCTAAAATAGTCACTGTTAAGAAAGTTTATGAGTTTTGGTAATTTTGGGGCTTTGTTTGCTTAGAAAGGAGAAAAAGGAGTTGTCAACTGCTGAAAATTTGGCCCCTATTGTAATGTGGTGTGGTTGTTGGGCTCCTTTCCTGGCAGGGTGCTGGAATCAGGCTTATGGGCTGATCTCCCCTTAGAAAATGAAATATTTGGATGGCTGAAGTCTGATCAGAACAACCCTAATTAACATTTGAAAACACTTTTGAGGTGAGCATTTATGTTACCACCTTTGTAACCGTATGCACTGGCAACAAACTTTTTCTCTTCAGGCATGAAAATCTGTTCAGCTGAAAACTGGGTTTTCACTTTGGCCCATGGTGATGGTCAGAATAGGTTCAAGTGTAAATGCACTGCAGTTTTTAAGTGCTCAGATTGTATTAAGCTTTAGAGAGGTCAGTGTTACATGTTGCTAAATAATTCTGGGCTGCCTTAACTACTGAAAACAAAGCAAAAAGGAAAAGTTTATTTTCTTTGTATCCTGAAGACAAAATAATGTGTTGGCTGAACTTCCCACAGGAGCTTGGCTCCTTCAGAATGCAATATTTAGTGCATAATGGCTCCTTACCTGGTTTTTGGTGCAAAATCTATTCTGGATTATTGGGCTCTACATAAATAAAGTTGCTTGCTTTTAAGTTTTTTTTTGGAGTTTTTTTGGTGATTATTTTGGTATCCAGCTAACGCAACTTCTAGGGATTGATTAGTTCCTGAATATGCAGGTCACTTTCTTCTTATGTGATGCAAGTCTTTTGTACAGAAAACCTATTTCTCCAGACTGTCAGCCCACACATTTTGTCCATAGATATTAATTTCTGAGGGTTTTTTTAGCCTCAAGCTTTGGCACTTTTATACTAAAAATCTGTGTGAGCAGAAATTTGTGCTGCAGAAATGAAAACCAGAAAATAACCTTAGTGAAACCTTAGTGAAAAATCACACTCAGTGGAGCTGCAAGTTGAAACATCTCCTAGAATATTTCCATATTAGAAATATTAAACTAGTTGTTAAGTAAGTGCAAACAACAAATGAACTTCTTAGATTCAAAGAAGATCAAGTGAGAGATGACAATCTTGGTTTTTTCCTTTCCCCCTCCACCTATTTAGTGGGTCTGGAAAATCCACTTAGATTTTTGCAAAAGAGATATTTCTGAACCTAGTGCCTGAGATCATATCTCTGCTCTTAATTATTTAGTTGCTTGACACTAGATTGTCCCAAAGTCATATAAAACACTGTAAACACTCTCCTTCCTTACTGTATATTACTTTGGTAGTTTTGAGTGACAAAACCATTTAGACACTGTGGCTGTTACCATATCATGGTTTGAAAGGTAAAACAGAACATGATCATCTTTTTAATAGGAACACTATGTGATTCATAGGTGGTGAATATTTCATGCACTTTGCATTTGCCTTTGTGCAGGAGGGTAAATGGAAAGTAAATCCATGTGTACTTCAGACAGTAAAAAGGCATTACTTTGTTACATCATATAAACATGTATATTTGATTCTCTCTTTACTCATGCTGTAAAAAGAAAGTTTTAAAGTGTTTAGCCATACCTGAAAATGTAAATGCCCGAGCCTAATGTAATGCTGAAAAAAAATTAAGATAAATGATACTGCATCCTTGCCACAAACTGCAGCTTGTACAAAATTCACTTTAGTTATTATACTGTGAATACGTGTGCTAAACCTCCTCTGTGTATGCACAATTTATGTTGAATGCAACATGAATCATTTTAATAGACCAAGCAAAAAGTCCCCAAAGTCAATTTTCAAATTATGAACCTTGGAACAGAATATAGCAACAATGAACAACAAATAGTTCAGATTTTACGCTGAACTACAAATGAACCATTAAAGGTACAGTATACTCATTCAGAAAAAACAGTTTCTCTTTATCATCACAGTGGCTAAAAAGCATAACAAGAATATTTCTTAAAGGTCAGTTGTAAATTTTCTCTTTTTCTGTACCTTATTAAGAGGCACATTCCTGAGAGCTGATGCCATGAAGACTTTTACATTTGTTGTGAGACTTGGATGATTCTGGTTATTCTGGTTAGATTTTATCTCTGATCTGCTATGTAACCTTGAGAAAGATTGAACTTAATGCTTTAAAATTCAGGAATCCATTCAGATTTACTGCTTAAAAAATGGCCTGGTTTCAGATGGGTCATTTGCATGGAAAACCTTTTCACTACCTGATTTAGCAGTTCAGGACACAGCAAAGGTGGTGGCAGAGGAGCACGGGTCTTTTAAAGGTTAGTAAGGAATTAAAATTCAACAGAAGGGAAGGAAGAGTATTTGAGTGTCATCTAAAACTTACAAAACACATATAAATGGCTTCTCATTGCCTCATCTACTTCATTGGTGGCATTTTTCATTGTTGGATAATTTAATTTATGAAATAATAATCAATTTAGTTGATAATATGGATGCTGTTGATTTTTTAAAACAAAATTCAGTATTTTTGGAGCCTTTTCATTTTTTTAAATGAATCCTAAAATTGCCTATTTAATCAAAGTTTTTATAAATATAAGCCTCTGCTTATTTTTTGGCACATGCTTTTGCATGGGCCTGAGGGAATTAGTTTGTCATGCCTCGAAATGCTCTGTGGAACCTTGTGCAACTCAGTGTTCTTTAACTAGTCAAATTTGCTGTTTAGATTGGAGAAGGCAGAATAAAGTAAAAAATTGTGCTGAATGGTGCCATGGGAGGGGAAAAAAGGCCTATTTTCAGTTAACTTTGTCAGGCATGTAGTTAAAAATGGAAATTGACAGTGGTCATGGGCTTTTCAAGATACAAGTACTTGAGAAAAATAATCTAACTCCAAAGTTCACAGCCTTTGTGTCATGGTCAGTTCTGAAAATGTTCAAGGTACATCATGGCTGTGAAAACTGTACTTGAAAAAGCTGCGGGAGCTGTAGGATTCTGTAAACTAATTGACATAGTCTGTGGAGCACAGCATAGGGACCATGGGTTTTCCATGCAAACCTGCGTAGTTCTGACTGCTTTTAGCATTAGATGGTATAAAACGATTTATAAAATCTATTAGAGACGTTTAGAAGGTTGCTCATTGAAAATTAGCTTTCTATAATTTCTAGAGAGAGAATTTGCCTTTGCATTTTGACTGAGTCTTTGCAAGTCACTTTTTGATAACTGCATCATTTAAGATGCTATTTTAATCATCTCTGAGAGCAGCTGTAAGTTTTTGAAAGTTAACATTTCTTCCAGAGCAAAGGGTAAATTTCTAGATTTTCTTGAAAAATTCATTTTTTTGGGTGTGTTTCTTAAAAGTTGCAAGCCTACCATTAGTAGCCTACCTTTTACTATTAGAATAGTAAAAAAAAAAAAAACCAAAAAAGCAAGCCTTCATTTCTACTTCAGTATTTTATTTTTCAGCCTGGTAGGCGAGCACAGCATGTTGCTATGGGGTGTTCATGGATCAAATTACATCTAAATGGAACTTGATATATTTTGGTAGGACTGGGTTCCAGCTCCTTATGTTTACACCACTGCAGGTTATTGGTGAACATTTATAGCTCTGCTGATGATGGTGCTTGTAAATGATCTCAAAATTTACTCTGTTTTTACTGTGTGTGCTGTCACTGCCTGGTCCTCACCTGCAGCTACTGAGACCCAAACCAAGCACATTTTAGGGTGAGGCAGTCACTGTTGGAGACTTAAAACCTGACTTTGAGTTATTTCAGGGTTTTTAGTCAGGATTCTTTATGAAGTAGATGTGATAAATTATCTGCATTTGATACACAAAATTGGCAGAAACTCTCCCTCTTTGCTTTTTAAATTTTGTTTTTATTAACCCTTGTGAAAATTTCACACATTCCTCAAATGTTGATAAGGTTTCTTCCTCCCCTTGGTCCTTTTCTGTATGTAATATTTCACCACAGTTGAACCTGAAATTCAGAATATTGTCATCTTTAAGCAAAACCTTTTTCTTATTGCAGGAAAGATAATCCAGTATCCCATGGTCTTGCAGGTCAGAACATTATTATTAGAGTCAGAACAGAATTTTATACAGATGGAGAAAAAGGTTTCCAATCTACTAATCCAGAAATCTCCAAACTCAGCTAATTTGATGGTGTCAAGGCAAGGAGTATGTTTTGGTGTTTCTGTTTTGACTTCTTGCCTCCCATTCAGGTTACTGATTGTATGTCAGTGACCCTCAGAGGTCTGACCAAGGTAGCTACAATATCACATTGTGCATTCTACTAAATTCCAGGAGACAGCCTGAGAATCACAGAATGTGAAATTTATGCTGGTAAAGAGGGAGTATGGATCAGCAGCCCATTGATTTTAGCCAAAAATCAAATCAGCAGTAAGATCAGAGAAGGAGCCCTGTGGTTTCATCCAGACGCTGATCCACTTCATCATTCTGCTCCCCCATGCATGAGAACCCCTCCGACAGCTGGAGAGGTGAGGAAAGAGATTTACTACAAAAAGCAACAACAAAAAAAGTTGAAAATGCTCTCTTTTCTTTTTCCTGTAGATTATGAGATGTAAAAGTTATGAAAATGATGTGTGTATATGGAAAGACCTTATTTATATTCCACAAGAGTAACAGTTATTCCAATATAATGGCAGCCCCCCTTTATTCCTCAGCATCATGCATTTTGTTCATTTTGTGATATATTATGTGGCTTTTTGGTGTAACTACACTTTTAGATCTTATTGAATAGAATTTATGTGTTGCCTTATGGAAAACTTGTTTCATAATTCATTAATTATTTACTATTACTTGACCTTACAGTACATGAAAAAACCTATCCCATAACTGTAATTTCAATTCTCTCTAGTGTGAAATCAATCACATTCCACATCTTTTATATTATTTAAAATGTGAATCATGAAATTTTCCTGTGGATTTCTCCCAAGTTACCGAGAACTTTGAAACCTTATTGTGTGGGAAATGAGCAGGCTGTCCCCTGCAGACCTGGGCCAAGTCCTGATTGCATTGCAAACACTGCAAAACCATTTGCAGTGGGTGAGCTGTCCCTTCTTGTCAGTGGAACCAGGGCTGGGAAAGACCAGGAGTATTTTATAAAGATCTACTTCGTAGGATTTCTGTTTGCTTTGTGTACAAGTAATATTTAGATAAGGCCATAGCTTTTAACTTGTACCTCCCTACCCCCAGAAACCAAATTGTGCCAATAATGTTACAGAACAAGCTTGATGTGTGCAGTTTCCAGTGCTGGGGGAGCTCCTGGACAGCTGGATAATGCTGAGTCCACTTCTGATACTTGTGTACCTTGCACTGTGTGAGGAAGGTGATGGGGGTTGTATCTAAAGTTCAGGAACAATTGGGGAATGCTGTGGGAAGCAGCCTGGTGCACTCAAGAAAGTGGTGGAAGTTCTGTTAGTGATACTGAGATACATTTGCTGATTTCTATGACAGTAATTTCTGAAAATACGTGACTAGATAAAAGGAGTAATCAGTTATGCACTTGAGATTTGGAGGTTATTTTTTTTCCTGAACATCTGCAAGAGAAGTATTGTCAGAAACAAGAATTTTTAAACTATATTTTAAGCAGGAGATACATTTGTGGAACAAATCACATTTGTACCTCAATCTGCATGAGCACAGAAGAGTAAGATTTTTCTCCTTGATAAAAAAAATCTTGCCTCTAATTATTAATTGCTCCTTCTTTTGCCTGCATGTATGCCCATATTTTTTTTCTCTATGAGACAGTTTATCAACAAAATATGCCTTTTCTCCATTTTTCTTTCAGTAGTTAAATGCCAAATGTTCTAAATTCTAAAACATGTCCAGACTGCCAGATTGTATCTTGTGCAAACCCTGACAATTTTAGAAACATATATATATAATCATATTAAGCAAAAGCCATTCCAGCTATTCATGTATATGTTTTTATGAATCTCAGACATAATTGACAGGATTTAATTTTACTTAAGTAACAAAGGCTTTGTAAGTATAAGTTTTCCTGATACCTGAGAATAGTTAGGAAAAAATTCAGAGTACATGTAATATTACACAAGGAAATAAAGTTAATTTTCTTGAAATATACAGTAGGGTATATAAATGGACTTCGGGAAAAAATAGTAGAATGAAAAGTCTAATGCTATTTTCCTAAGCCACATTTGCTAAATGCAGACTTTTGCAAGGTCAGCAGTTATACTGGAGTTGAGGAGAAATGGCTTCAGTGGCTTTAACTTTACCAGTGCCCTTGATGAGGTGCAGAGTTGTCAGTATTCTCGTAAAATTCCTCAGTGATGGCTTCTTCTGTTCTCTTTATTTCCTTAAGTGAACATCTGTCTAATTGTTCACCTCCATTGCTTTAGTGCTTTCCTCATGCTTTCTCTGTTTCCAGACAATAAACTTTATTTTCTTCATAAGAATTCAGTCTACGCAAGGGTATTAGGCAGCTTGTTTGCACCTTTTAATTTCTGGAAGTTTTCCAGAAGGGCTTTTTGCTGTAGCTCCAATGGGTTCATCAGTGAATCATGTAACATAATGCAGCATTGTGTTTGGGTTTTTATCCGTTACCTTCTGTTTATAAACATCTGCTTGGAAATTTTCTTTTTGATTTTTTTTTTTTTAATATGTTTTACATTTTTGCATGTGGCATATGGGTAAGATACACAGTACCTGCTATTTTTTCAGGTGTTCAGGTAGGTACAGCCAGTATTTACCTTAACATTTGGGAGAAGCCTAAGCTACATGCTTAAACCCCAGAATTTCAAGGTACACTATGTGCTGCTTATTTAGCTGTGTAACAATGTCTGTTAAATTGAAAGCAATTTAATAATTGAATGACTACATTAAAACTTGGCATTAACACTTATGGTTGCAGGATTGCAGAAGGCATCTGAAAAGTCTCTCTGTCCAGTAGAGAGAGTATTGCTCACAAACTTAGCACGCTGCTTCTCTTGTGTTCAGTTCTTTGTGTTTCTTCCTTTATAAAGGGGAAAGGCAGTGGGGGTCGTTGGAGGGTTTTTTGGGAAATTACTTTTTTTCCTCTTATCTGTAAAGTATTTGTAATAATCTTGCACACCAATTCTTCAGGCAAATATTTAAAGTTGGAAGCAGGTGGTTGTTACGGTTTTCCTGATGCTTTATTTGCTGTCCTGCAACCACTTCCTTGTTTTCTATATATGAATACCTGTGCAAATATAATTTTTAAGGCATATTCTTCATCCTTCTGACCATATTGTTCATACACAAGTAATATTTAGGAAACAAGTGTTTTAGTAATTTTAATAATGAGAGATTGTCCGCTCTCCCTCTATATTGCTGCATGAGACAATTATTTTCTGGATTGCTTCTGTTACCTTGAGATAAAAATTTTATCAGAAAATTCATGTATATTTAGTAAATTAAAATGTCAAAGCTTTTCATGTTGATGGTGCTTAAAAATAAGACACTTGATTGTGAACTTTTTTCACATTTACACTAAAGCTATTTTAAACTTCCTTACTTATTGGAACAATTGGACGTGGCCTTCTGACCCCTCCTGTCTGGGGTTGCCCCACTGTGCATCTGTAAAATACATAGTCTGGACTTTGATCTCAGCTTTTCAGACAACCTTGGAATTACCTTAGCTATTTAATGTGTTTGGTTTTATGTCAGTGATTCCTGAGATGGGCCACGTTTGCGCACAAATTTAATTTCAGCCATTGTGTTTGCTTTGTTCATGTTTTCTTTGTCACACCATATTTCTTTAGAAAGAAAGTAGAGAAAAGCCTCCTCCTTTTGTGACCACAGTTGAGGTGGCAGAAGGGCAGGTTTCCATATTCTGGTACTGATGTTTTCCTGTGCATGCAGAAAGACTTCATATTTTTGTTCAAGTGTATAATGTGTATATTGAGTGTATATTAAGAAGCTGATCCTGCCAACCCTTGTACAAGAAATCTTTACTAATGCGATTCAGTCCTTTTATTTCACTTTCTAAAATTACATACATATCAATGTGACCATTTTCAATGCATCTCTTAGCTTGGGAATGTGAACAGCTGGGGAAACAAAAGAGTTTGTGTATGTGTTTATTTCTTTGAGGATACTTTTCTGTAAGTTATCAATGTTATATTGTTTAAATCTAGGAAATTGTAACCATGAACTGCCAATTAAAATGGCTTAAATAGCTAATTATTCAGTTCTTTCATTTCTTTGTCTCATATATTTATTTCTACTTACGTTGAAGCATCCTGACATTATTCATGAGTACAGAAGCGATGACTTTTAACCATATTGATATTTTTATTTTTCCTAATATTAAAGAGCAGCGGGAAAGAACTGTACCTTAAATCCCTTGGCAAGCTTTGCCATCCTCCCGAACAGCTGCAATGCATTTGTAAACCTGCAGACGTCACTATTCTGCCAATTAATTGTGCTGCACGAGCTGTTCTGCCGCTCTCTGACCGCATCGAAAATGCACACTGCTCCCAGCTCGCAATTACAGCACTTGGTTTTTCATCTGAAACAATTTCATCAGATTTATTTTAATATTGTTGCTTCACTTGCAACGTTCCACTAAAGGAAAGAGTATGCTTTCCTTTCTAACTTTTAGGAGCCATATCCTAAAGCTCGTCTTTAATTCTTAGTTATTGTTGTTTCAATACAGATTTATGAACTACTTATTTTGTGTCATATAACATACCATTTTTAAGCAACATTTTTCAATCTGAACGCAGCTTCCAGGAGGGCAAACTGCCCAGAACATCAGTGATCTCACGGTTATTACTTTGTGTCATATATAATCTTGTTTTTTCCTGCAACAAATAAATCTTTGGGCCTCCCTGCAAAAAACATTTGTGGTTACAGTATAATAAAAATAAACCGTTTGTCGTGACTGCAGCTGACATTTATCAGCCTATTTGTGGGTGCTCTTTCTCTCTCTGTATAATACGGAACATAATTTGTCACTTTGTAAATACATTCCAGCCTAAATCCCTGCCAGCATCTGTTAGTGTTTGAAGGATTAATGCACTGCACAGTGCATGTCTGCACTTTCAGGCAACAACGTAGCTTATGGTTATGGATCATGAGAGAACAGGGAAAAAAGGTTCATTTTGTATTTACTTAAACATTGTTGCCCTTTTGACCATCATGCTTTTCTCCTCTTGTTTGTCATCTGGAGTGGGGATGCTGCCTTCCCTTCCCTCTGTGAGAGCTGCGTGTGAAATCCTGCTCTAAGTTTTGTACACCACTGTGTGTGGAGCTGGACTTATAAGATAACACCTCTTTAATTTTATGGATAATTAACAATAATAATGAATTGCAATAGGGATGTTACGGGTTTAGCCCATTTAGAAATTCTCCTTTTCCCCCAAGCTTCTGCCATTTCCAACAAATCCATTACCCTGTTGCCTCCTACATTGCTTCCTTCTCAGCAACCCATAAACTGGGTTTATTTAATCTCAAAGACTTCAAATAGAGGGAGTTTTTAAAAGGAAAAAAGCCTGTCGCTTCTAAATTATCCCGATGCTGTTTGCCTTGTTGCTGTCTTTGAAAATGCATTCTGCTATCACTTCGAATCTTGCAGAATGAAAGGAATTGAAAGCATCTGAATAGGAGGCTCTCCACAGCTGAGATTCTGTTACATGTTCCCAGGCTCCCTTGATCATTCTCTAAACAAGAAGATATGTTTATTAGAATAGTAAACCATACACATGATGTTATATATTGCCAAGATTATTTGAGATTCCCCAAGATAAATTCAAATGAGCTTTACAGGAATGGGCGTTTGGAGATGGAAAGAAGTGATTTATATCCAGGGAAAGAAAAAAAAGAAAATCCAGCTAAAACTAGGCTCCCAAGTAATTACCCACAGTTTATGTGCATTAAGAGCTAAACAAATTCCTATTTCCAGAATCTACAGTAGATTTTTGTTTAAATACATGTAATTTCTTGTTACTGAACAAATGTGTCCTGTGTGCTATGGAACAATGTGCATCCAGGAAAAATCAGGGCATTTGGAGCCTGCTAAATGAAGTATTCTGAAATTATAGTCCAGCAGTTTTTTGTATGTTTTCATTCTCTCTGGTTATGGAACAAATAATTATAAAAATATCTTTAGTAGGGGAATGACTTATTTTGCTCCTTCTAAGCGTGATTTAGGATTGCTGGGGCATAGTTTATTTCACTGAAGATATTAATTTCATTAAGAAATGCAGATGTTTTCCTTTTTTCCTTTATAATTGTCTTCAGAAGATATGAAAGGCCAAATTTACAGAGATACTGATCTAAGACTTAACTAATGTAAAGATTATGAAATAACATTATTGCTTATTGTACTGGTAAGTGGGACTTATTACAGAAGATTTATTAAAAAAGGATATTAAAATCTGAAAAATGAAGCAACCACAAGGAAACGAATGAATGTATGTATGGACATTTGATAATAGAAAGAGATAAAGTTCTAAAACTATTGGGAAATTTAAAATGGTGATTACATGATAAGTCAAATATTCAAACTGTACCTGGAGACTTAAGTCCCATTTTTGTGTTTGGACTTTAAATTATAGGTAAATTGAACAAAGGAAAAACATTTCTGTGGACAGTGATTTGTTTAAATGTGAGGACCAAATGCCAGGTTGGTGTATGCCATCCTCAGAAGCTGAACTCCTTCCTATCAGGCCATCTTTATCACTTTTCCACATCTCTCACCTTCAGAATTTCAGGTTTATGAGTTGCTTTCACATCTAATCTCCATCTGAGGGAGGATCCAGACTTCTTGGTTGCTTTTATAACCCAGCTGAGCCCAACATTAAATCTCCTGTTCAGATGTTTGTTCAAGTTTATTGTGTAGGGGGACAATTGCAACTTTTAGAAATTAATTTGCAAGACAATCCTAGAACAGCTTGAGGGCTTCAGGTTTTTCTGAAGAGGCCTCTAAGTTGTAGATGGTGGCAGGAAGATAAACACTGTTCTCTGCCAAACATCCAGAATTGTTCTGGAAGAACAGGAAAACAATGGTACTAGTAATTTATTCTTTAAGATAAAATGTTGGTCCAAGGCTGCTCAGTAATCTGAGCAGTTTGCAGGCTCACACTGACCCATCGAATCTTGATGCTGTTCTCCTGACTTGCATGAAGGCAACCCCTGCAGGAATTCCATTTTTGTCAAGATCAGGAAGATCTAGTTACTTAAGCAGGAAGAACCAGGCTTTACAAATTAAGGTTTAATTAATTAAGACTATGACAGGATTGAGCAAGAAGAATAATGGGAAAATTTACACCACTAAATTGCAATCAAAATACAGGTAAAACAAACACATCAGGAAATAGTGAAACCAAGTATTATTAGATTTTTTTTTTCTTATGAAAGAAAGAAAATCCTTTCCATCTCTGATTTTCATGAAGAATCAAGTTAGTCACAGCTATTTCCTTGTACATCTCATAAATGGTTTAGTAAAATGGTTAATATTTGGGAAATTGGTTTGTGTTGTTTTGCATAAAGTTAGTGGAAATTTGAAAGTGCTGCACAAATACTGCTGATATTGGGGGGAAGAGGAGGGGGGAAAACAAGAAAAATGAGTGTAAAAATGTTCCGCCTGCTAATGAACAAGGTCTGCTAATGAACTTTATTGAGGTGTCCCAAAGGTAGCAGCAGAGGACATTATTAAAGCAGTTACCAGAGGTGCTGGGTTGCTCTAAAAGCAGTGGGATGCACCCATCCCCATCAGCTCCAAGGAGCTGCAGAGCATTCCAAGCACACAACCAGGTGAAGCTGCCATTGCATAAATCCAGTTTTGCATGAAGTACCAAATGTTGACCACATTAGGGACAGCAATATTTGCAGTCCTAATCCTGAGTGAAAGCCTTTTTCCCCATTAGGTACCCCCATAAATAGTGCATGGCACTGGCTATTGACTGTCATAAGCTATGTGTCAAATTGTCAGCTGTGCTTCTAAAACATCCCCTGCTCCATCCTCAACATGGAAATATGAGTTTATTTGGGCATTGTTTTTCATATGCTGAGATTTGGTTATTTGTTTACCTATTTTCAGGTAATTCCATAGATTTTTTTCATCAGCTTTGATGTAAAATTCTTTGTTTTCCTGAAGATTTTCTTCCTCAGACAGCCTATCAGAACTATCTGCATTCCAAGATGTTGTCATGAAGATTTTCTGTATTAAATTAAACCTCTTTTTACCAATTGATTATACTTTCTGTTCCTCAAAGTCAGATATTCGTGTTGTTGTGCTAGGTATTCAGTTTTGAGTTAAGGACTTTTAAATATTGAAGATGTACACACACTGTTTTCTGAGAGCAAAATTATACAGTAAATTATGTAGTGTCCACTATGGTACATTTTAAGTAGGTCCTCACAAAATGACTTGTACTTACATAAGATACAGGGGCTACAGCATATTTATTAAGACTCTTCAACTCTGTATGAAACTGGAGCAGTCAGAAGTAATGGTGTCTGCTGAAAGATTCTTTATCATATGAATTTACTTTTAGTCATCTATTATTTATTTCAGCTATTTTATATGCCATTATAATAAATATTATGACAGAGAAAGCTTTTATGCTTCAACTTATTGTACTGCTCTTCACTTCCTTGCAATCCTTCAGGAAAATGTAGCTATGCTTTACCTATATTTAACGTAAATCATCACTTACATTTGAATGAAAAATTCACTATGAAAAAAGGCTCCTTCTTCAATACCAAGACACAAATGCACAATCATGTTTACTGCCAAACTACTCTACCATGCAGTGTTCATTTTTAAACAATTTTTAAGCTGTAAAGTGAATGCATTGCATATAGTGAAATAGCTGGCTTTCAGGGGGTTTTCACTTTTGTGTTACTTTCTGGCTCAATAAGCATTTTTCTAGCATGAGTGCAAAATATAGCCAATTGCACTTAAGCATTTTTAATATTTTTGCTCCAATAGGGAGCAGCTTGCATACAAAACTGAATAAGCTGTTTTCTGGGGTTGTGTAGAGTAATGAAACTTACCTGGAAATACTGATGAAAGGCTTTTAGAACTGGGTGTGAAGCATGAAATATAAGATAAATTTTTTTCTTTGCACTTTTTAAAGTGTTGTTGTGTTGGGTTTAGAAGAGGGCTTGTTTGGAACTGGAGATTGATTTGCCTTTGACTGCTTCTTCAAAGGCGCCGTGTTGATGCCTGGACATCGTTAGCCTTGAACTGCTCATCTGGCTTCATGAAATACAAATACCCCCATCCCAGCCTCAGAACTTTCAGCTGGTTCTGGCTGAACTGGATTTCACAGGGTTCAGCAGACAGCAGAAGTTGCCCAGCCCTTGTGTCTGATCTCCTTTGGCCACTTTGCAGAGCTGCTCTGGCTCCAGTCCTGAAGGTGGTTTTGGATGCAGGTGGGACATTTGTGCTGGGTATCTGCAGCAAGGACAGCAGTTCATTTTGCACAGCTTTCCAGTGGTACCACGTAGTTACAATCCTGTGGTTTGGAAAAGAGCTCTTTAAATTATTCTACACTCATTTCATTATCTACTTTCTCCTTAAATTGTGTAATTGAAAATAAGGTAGTAGAGAGAACATTAATACCTTTTGTCAAATTAATTTTCAAAATTCTGGAGTTTTCTGCCTTAGTGTATTGATTTGATGATGGCAGTCTAAAGACTGTCTCCTGTATTTGGGAAGGTGGCAAGTCTCATTTAAGGTTTCACAACATAAAATGAGGCATAATTCAGTACTGAAAACATGTGAAGTGAAGTAGTGAGAGACATCAGCATAATACAATTATGACACATTAGATCAGGATTTGCAGCATACCATTAACAATCAGTTCTGACTGCAGAGAACAATTACAGTTAAGATGCCTTTTAGCAAAAATGATTTTTAGTTTTATTTTTATTAAAACCCCCTAGCTCTTGTATACATATCACAATATGTGACACCTAGGCTTCTAGGGAAAGAGGGAAAACATTATAACAGAGGTAATTCTGAGCTACTGTAAGAAAACAAACATAAAACCTTCTACTTGTCATTTAGTGGAGATATTCTTACATTATTAAGAACATACCTTGCAAGTATGTTGCTTTATTCATGGGTTTTTAAAAAAAGTTATTGTGATATAAGTAACAGTGGGAAAATTTGGAATAGAAATTAATTGATACTAAAGGTTTAGCATTTTACAGTCTCAAACTGGAGTAGGAATTGGTGGTCTACAGAAAACCTCTGTGGGGTTAGAGGTGCTGGATTCTCAGTTGATGGGAGAATCTGAAGCAAAAAATTTGGAGAACTTGCCTAAGCTCATGGTACATTAAACTGATTTCTTGTGCTGGGAGAAAACGCTCACACCTGGCTTCTTGAGTGCCTTCAGAAGCTGAGCTGTCAGGTTCAGAGTGCTTTGGATGTCCTATGTTCCAGTTTTTCCTGTGAAGAAAACAGAGTAAATGTGTGTCTGTGCTCACCGTGTGCCTTCTGTACATATGAAGGAAATACAGGCTGCAACCACCAAGGTTTTAAACAACAAAAGCAGGGAGAAAGTTGAAAAAATATTATGATTTTTAAATTTCTGATTTTTATGTTTTCAACGTATTAATCCCCAAATCCAGGCCAATCTGAGTCTACTTAAATTCTATTTCAGAAAGTATTTTGAAGGCTTCATACTTTCTCTTTTTCTTTTGGGCTTGAAGTACAGACGCCTCTTTTCTGTTCTTGGAATCAGTAGCAGAAACCTAATGTGTGACACCAAGAGGAAAAGCATTACCTGGGTGATACTGTGTGGATTTGAATCCTAACTCCCAGGAGGACAGGAGCTGACAGCTTGTGGTCTAGTCTGTTGAACTATACTTGATTATTTTGTTTTTTGACCCCCTTATGTCCCTGTATTTGTAGCTTTCTTGTCCTTTTACCCTTGGGAGAGCCAAGTTTCTACTGAGGAAAGCAGAGGCAAAGTAAACCCAACTATGCACACCACTTCTGTAGTGAGTAAACAGCTTTGAACTGCACAGCTGAAGAGGAATTCTGGAGTTCTATTGCATAATGCAAGGCAGCATCATCTTTCTCAAGTCTCTGACCATCAAACAGAAGAAAATATTTACCCAGTGGGGCAAAATGAGTTCCAGAATGATGTGCATCTTGTGGGGGTAAAAAAACTCTTTGTAGCAAAGTTCGGTTTAGCATTTTCTGGTTCCAGAATATTGATATTTCCTATGGAAACTGAACCTGTTGAAATTTTAGTTGTGTTTATTTTGCTATCCTGATAAGTCTGGCTGGAATGGGGCAAGAGGAACTGTGGTGATATTCTGTTTAAACCAAACCTGTAAGGTAGTTGTAGCAGGCAGAATGGGTACTAGCAAAATAGAAAACAGATGTAGGGAGAAAAGTGACAGATATAATGAAATGAGGAGATCACATGGATCACTTGAGCTTGGGAGACAATGACAGATTTTTCCTGGCTTCCTTCTGTGCTGACTTGTGTGCTGCTGTCCTTCCATTCCTCCAGCAATGCTCCTGGTATAACCCTGTAATCCCAGCAGATCCCCATCACCAGCTACTTGGTTTTGTGATGACTTTGGTGTTGTGATGAAAATAGGCTTTTGGTTCATTTTGTTCTGAGATTTGGAGTTTTGTAATATCTGGAAACAGGGATCTTAAAGCTGAAAATTGTGTTTTGGGATAGTGTGTCCTCTCCTAGGTGAAAAGTTTGCATTAGGTATACACAGAATTTCTTTTGAAGACACAGAATCACAGAATGGTTTGGGCTGGACCTTAAATCCCATCTTGTTCCACCCCTCTGCCATGAGTAGGGAAACCTTCCACTATCCCAGGGTGCTCCAAGCCCCATCCAACCTGGCCTTGGACACTTCCAGGGATGGGGAGTCCACAACTCCTGTGCCAGGGCCTCCCCACCCTCACAGGGAAGTGCTTTTATAATATGCCCTGGTAAACTCTTACTGTGTAAAGCACTGTGTAGACTGATTTGTTATTTTCTGTACTCATTTTATACTGTCTTTTATATCACCTACTGTGAAAAATAGAATTTTTTTTGATTAATATGTGCCAATCTCAAGTTAGCTGTTTTTTATAGAGTATTTACGTTTTTTTTTTCCTATTGGTATGGTACCTAAAAAATAGCATGTACTGAGAATAGCACTTACTCTACTTTTTATTTCATGAGTTATGTAAGTTTCACCATCAAAATCAAAGCAGAAAGATACCTATTAACCTTACCACTGCCTTGAGTCGATTCATTGCATTGCATAAAGCTGTGCATTACATAGTGTATGTTTTTAGCAGAATCACCAAATCACAAATGCTACTTTTGGCACTAAATGTTGTGCTCGTCCATCCCTTTTGATGATTTGTATTCACTCTGGGGTTATAATGTTAAACAAGGGAATCAGACAAGCTTCATAACACATTTACTGTAACGTGATATTGTGAACTGAACTTGCTGTTATTTATCTTTTTTTTCTATATTTTCTCTTGTTCCAGCATAAAGCCAAGGTGGAGGCAATGACCTTAGACCTTGCTTCTCTTCAGAGTGTGCAGCACTTTGCTGAAGCATTCAAATCCAAGAATCTGTAAGTACTCAGAAAATTAGATGTAATAATTTCTTGTTATTTTAGTGTCTTTATCAGCTGAGCACAGTTGGCAGAATCACCATAGTTGGATGGATCACCAACTGCAGTTAGTGAATAATCTTTTCACAGGATTTTTTTTCAATGTAAATTAATTTGTTTTTATGCAAAAAAAAAAAAATTACAAAAAAATTACAGATCTCCTATTATTTGATGTGTAGCCTCACTTTTAAAGGGCTTCTTTACCTTGTAGCTGTTGAAAAAAGACCAAAGCTGAATTGCCTAAAAACAGCTCAGGCAACTTTTAACAGTTTTGCAGTAGTTTGGAAGAGGTCAGGGATGAACAATTAGTGCACTATGTTGTCTTACTTTGTTTGCTAACCTTCTCTCTCTCCTTTTCATTTTCAAAGCTTTAAAAATTATAGCTCTATGAGCCAGACATCTCCATTTTCCAGACCTATAAGTGGAATAGTCCATTATAAAAAAAAAAGGAAAAGGGGGGAGGTTGTGATGATGATATCACTTAACATTAGACAAATGTATATGGAGATAACCAGGTTAGATTCCAAATGGTTTGTTTAATTTAGCTTGAACAGAGCAGTGAATGTCTGAATTGAAGGACTTATTTGAAAGCTTTTAAGTTCTAAGTCTTGACAATAAATTCCACACTTTGTGCTTTTATCCAGTTTGACCCATTGATTGTTATGAGTATTCAAACTTAGCTATTTTCTGCAACTATTTCTGTAACTGATATGCATCTCACTGTTCTTCTCGAGACAATATGACCTCTTAGGCAGCTTTGAAAATACATTGTCGTAGAGAAAATATATAACAAAGAGTGTTTTTTTTTACTTTTGAAACACTGCCAAAGCTAAATCTCACATGGATAGACAGATGACATTTTAGTACTTACAGGTCTTTTAGATTCAAAGAATTGTCAAAACTGACTTCTAACAGAAGTTTCTTTACTGCCAAAATCCTAAGTATCAATATTTTCTTATCATGTCATCTTCATATATTAAAATTTCTTGAAAGACAAATCCTTGCAGTATTGCTGCTTTAGTACTAACTTGGTTTTGTGGTGTGAAAGCAGTAAGTGTTTTAATTTAGAATCTTCATGCTTTTAATATGCTACATTTCTTTAAATGTATGGTGCAGTGGAAAATCAAAACCACCTTTCTTCCAAATGCAGCTCTTAACCTGATTTGTGTGTTGTAGCTCATACCATGGTTATCCTAGCTAGTCCATTAGGTATGCATGTTTATAAATCCTTGGAAATGAACAGGCTTAAATCAATTTTTGCCAGAGAACTTAGGAAATGAGAAGATCTAGAATCAGTAAAACCTGTTTTGTTTTTGTTGGCATACCCTGTACTACCCGTGTAGGTCTGTTAAGCTACATTGTCAGTGATGGACAGGCTTTGCTAATGTTTCACTCTCATTTTATTTGGAAAAACATTTAGTAGTAGACACCATCTAAAGCCTCTGTCTTGCCTTCAGGCCTTTCTGCCTTAAATATGTGCTCAGATGTGCCTGTGTCTGGCAGGACTCATCCAAGCGTTATGCGAAAGTCTATGTTCTGTATCTGTTGTGAGACTTGTGGGGCTTTGACCAAAAGAAAATTTCCAGTTATATTTTGTTTAAAGCCTGGGGCTGGATGGAAACCAGACCCCACACACTGCCTGTAGCAGTGGATCTTTTATCTGATGCAGGTACAGAAGAGTCACCTTACAACCATCTGCACTGGCAGGAGCGTGGACAGGTCTTTCTGACCTCTGATTTTTTTGTGATTTAACTGTGTCTGGATAAGTTTGGAAAAGCAATTATGTGGCAGAGGCATCTTATTGCTGCAGTGGTGGGCCAATGTGTTTTCCAGCTCTAATGAACACTAACGACCTCTGTCTGTCCCCTCCTTCGTTCGTTGTGCCGCAGTGTCCAGAGGCTGTTGTCACCTCGGGGATTCCTTGGCACCAGTGGCTTTATGAGCAATTGGAAGGAATCTCACAGGCTCCAGTGACAGACTGAGCCTTGTTCTCTATGCTTGGGCCAGTCTTGTCAGTTGGCAGCCAAAATTTCTGAAAAGAGGTCGATATCTCTGTAGGAGAAGCACATTGTGCTGGAGTCCCTCCCTGTCCCATGAGGGACCTGTCACTCCTGTTAATGAGCGTAGGAAATACGTTAAGGGAAGAGGGTTTTCTTTCTCTTACAGATTTCTCAATAATAAAGCAGGTAGGAAAAGCAAATAAGGTGGTTTTGGTTTTGGTTTTTTTTTTATCCCAAACAAAACTATCATTTGAGCCCTGAGCTGTACAGATCTTGGTCTCTGGAAAAAACTACAATACTTCTAAAATGTCAAGGAGAAATTTTGTATGAGTGCACACATTTTAATAAAGACCTGCATTTTATTTCTTGCGGCATTTAATGTGAAGAGGCCTTTAGTTTTCAGTGCTGAAGATCTTAAACTTCTCTGTGCAAGTAGTGATATTCTCTGTTTAGTGTCCCTGGTTCACTGTTGGTTTCTGGGACACTGGTATTTTCCAGAACATGTTGGTCTTGGTGACACATGACCTAATAATTGAAAATTTATAAAATAGGTAATAGATAGGCATGCCTTCTGAAATTCTGCTTTTCTGGAACACTTTGTGGCTCTAGGTGCTATTTTTTGTCAGCAGATGTAAAGGTGTGCTTATAGTCTCATCCCAGCCTGGGACCTTGTTCTTCCCTGGTTGATAGCAATTGGAAAATAGTCTTGAAGAACAGATCTCCTCCTGGATGAGAAAACTAAAATAGAACAACTCCAGAAAAAGGATCCCTAAATTTTATTGAGTTAGAACCTCTTGCAGCTGGGGAAGCTGGGGTGTTTGTATTGCAGAGAGCAGAGGGGAAGTTGCTGAAACTGTGAATCTCTCGCCTTAATCAAATAAGTTGTGGAGAAAGAAAAAACCCATCTTGAATGTGCTTGGGAATCTGAGAGATTGTGGAACTACGTGAGGAATGAAGAAATGTCATCCTCTGCTCAGCAGCAATTTAACAGGGCTGGTTGCATACAGAAAACAAGTGATGCAACAGAGGGAGACTTGAGAAAAACATAAATAATGAACGGGAGGAAAGAGTTACTCTGAAAAGAAATATTTAATATCAATTGGAATAGTACTTTAAAGCTAAGAAGCCTTCCTTGTTTGAAAGTAAATGTCAGATGATTCATCTATAAATTATCATACTTCTGAGATTTGGTAGAAATCTTTTATTCCTATATGGATTTGTTAGGTGTTGTAGACTTGTCCAAAGATAAAATCTGAGCTCTGAATATATAAACACTGCAAATTATGCCATATTCTTATAAATATATTCTAGAAAATCCTTCATCCTCTCAGAAAAAGAAAAGATTTTTTTGTTTGCATTATCTATACTCTTGAGTTGATACAGCTGTTTCTCTTTCTGAGACTTTTTTATCCATGCAGTTTCAAATAAAGCTTTGGGCAGAAGGGTTTTTCAGATTATTTTAGATCCTGCAGTTCTGTGATTGCAGCACTCAAACTTTCTCTAGGAGCAGGACAGTACCCTCCAGTTTTTTCTGCTCTCACAGTTAAAAGGATTCTGTGGGCAAAATAAGGTAAAAACCTTAAATTAATTTGAACTCCCAAATTCAACTTTGGGAGGAGACAGAATAAAACAATACTGCTGTTTAATATTTGATCTAGCATTGTAGGACAACCTGAACACTGTGTGATTAATACATAAAATGGGTGTCCCATAAAAAATAGTGCTCAAAGATTTCTAGCACAAAATTTTTTGAAGAAAGCCAGCTGTCTTTTAGTATTTAGTATTTCTGGCTTTTTTCCTGCAGATACATTCCACACTGGACATTTCCACCAGGAATGAATGAATGCCATCTTCCTTCCTTGTGAAGACGGTGCTAACCTTAGGATGAGAATGGGGAAAGAGATCTCAGTGAACCTAAATGGCTGGATTTGTTCAAGTTGCTTCTTCTAGATGTATCAAATCTTTCCCCTCTGCTGCTTTCTAGCTCAGGCAGTTCATAGAATGTCTCTGTTATGGAAAGTCAGATAAATGATCTGTTTATAATAATGTTCTGGGCTAAGATGGATTTGGCATGAGCTGCTTTTTGTGCAGCTGGCAGAGGCAGACCAACCAATCTTTCATATTAGTGTTTTGGAACTAAGAAACACTGAATTGAATCTGCTATTCATTGAATGGGCACAATGTGAGGAATTATGGTTGGTATTAATCCCCCTTATAGACAAAATGACAGCCCTCCTGTGATTGTATTGAACATAGCACTGAAATTCAGTCAGGGTCAGTGTTGGATAGTTCAGAGTCTGTAGAATTGGTGTTTCTGTAGGAGTGCAGAATTGTGGATGTGGCACCTTGGTTTCTATTTCTCAGTTTGGCCATCCCATACTTGACTGAAACCTGCATATTTTTGCGGGGCACAGCTCTCATGTTTCAGTTCTAAAACTCCCAAGACAGGACCTGTTGTCAATAATTACAGCCATGGTGTCATGGCATTTGCCCAGTTCTCATCACAAGAACACTTCCATGATCAAAACAGCAGGCAGGAGTGAGCAGTAAAGTTACAGATGAAATTTTATGTGCATTTGTAGTTTTCAGTGGTGCATGGTGCTGCTTGGCTTGAATTAAAGTTGTCTTCTGCCAAACAGTATGACTTTAATTTAATGTTCTCAATGTTTGAGGGAAAAAAGCTGAAATCATCCTGAAAAATCTTGAATTACTCCAAAGATATGAAGCCATGTTTGCCAATAGCTACTGCTTAGAATTTTCTGAATTGGTAGGAGCAATTCAGAATTATGCAGGACTTCCAGATGTAGATCTTCACTGCTGTTACTTTCCTATACTTTAAGACAGGATTTTTTTTTTTTTGTGGTAAGAATTGGCGTATGCTAACAGTTTATTCACTAATGATGTGTGTAGAAATATGGAAAAGACAGCACTCATGAATTATGATTCTCCATTTGGAAGTTTAGTCTCATTTTCCCAACCAGACCCAAAATGGAGTGGGCCAGGTTTTCAGCTGGCTTCCTTAGCTGAGGCCCCAAACTCTGTAACTGCACTCATTTTTCACGCTGCAGGCAGAAGTGTGCCGAAACATTGCAGGTGCAATTAAGATTTCAGAGCCTGATGAAAAGTCAATCCAGAATATGATTTTTCTGCATTTCCATATATTATAACTGACATATTGCAGGTGTGTTATTTTTAATTCCAATTGAGTGACAGTTAAATCATAGATACTGTGTGATAAATTCTATGCACACCTGAGAATACATATGTAAAAATGGGATCTGCTTAGCAAGTTGTTACAAATATAACCTAAAAGATCTGGAAAAAATGAATATACGATTCAGATGAATTATGCCTTTATGCCAATATGTTTGATGGTTCTGTTGTTGACCTATCTCTACCAGAGATGATTTTTGCCACTGCTTATTGTCCTTCCAAGCCTGAGCATATTTTATATCACTGTATCACTCTGTTAACTCTTTGCCATTAATAGAATTACTTTTTGTGAATTAAAGCTAGTGACAGTTGAGATTTTACATTTGTCTTCTCAGAGTTCAGTTGGCATCCTGGCAGTGCCACCAAGGCACAAACTTCTGGACAACATTGTGCATTTTGAGGTATCAAAAGATACCCACATTGAATTAAGAAACATGCATAGTTCAGAAGTTACTGTTGCAGACAGCACATATCTTGAATTTAAATAAGATCAAAGGCTGACTACATTTGAAACGTACATAATAATACTAGGTTAAAACTTTTTTTTTTCTCTTTGTGGTGATGCTGTGCCTTATTAAAGCCTAGGGATTGGTTTCCTGCATAAATAGTTTTTCTTCTTTCTTCTGTTTTTAAGCTCTCGTACACAATTACCCCTTTGTGGTAGCATGTGTCATGTGGATCCAAAAACTATTTCCAGTATTTTATAAATGAAAAATTAAAGATCTCAGAAGCTTAAGCCCTTCCCCCTTTTACTGGAGGCAGAGATCCTGATGGTTTCATCAGATCACCTTCCCTTTCATCTGCTCAATCGTGGAAATACCTTTTGTCTCAGAATATTATTATTTTTTTTTAAAGTAAAGTCCATATTACTTCACCGTAACTTTACATACAGTTACACCTACAAAAATTATGAAGTGTTTTTACACATTACTAACAAAAAGATTTTTTTTCTGGTGTTTGTTACATAGCTTTATAACTGTGCTGTCCAAAATTTCCAAACCTGCCAATTGTCTTTGGTCACTTTGCACTCACTTCACTCTGCCCTAATGAAGAAATCTTGAAAACCCTCCAGGGACTTTCTGCTCAGCACTCTGGCTCTTCTGGTGCCCATTCTCAGCCATATCTGTGCCTAAATCCTGGGTGAGTCTAAGATGGCTTGGGGCTCTGTCTTCCTAAAAAATTCCCACAAGATGCACCAGTTGTGAAAGCTGTTTTGAGCACCTAAATAGGCAAAGTATGTATCATTAATATGATTAATAACCGATTAAAACATATTCTGTCACAAATATAACAAGGATTTTTGAGCATTATGGCTTAATGAGTTTTGAGAAGCTCTGTGTGTTTAATTGATGTTGCCTTCTAAAAATTCTGAATTATAAGGCCAGAATATTTAATTATATATACATTAAAATGTATTTAGTGTATTTAGTTAAATGCTTTCTAGAGGAGATAATTAAAACACAGAAGGAAGAGTCTTCCAGCACTTGGGTAGGGAAGCTTCACTGCTGGCCTGAGACTGGCCATGGATCATAACAATCCAAAAATTTATGTAATAGTTTGTATTTCTTTATTAGCTGTTCCCCAAAATCCCAAAGGATGTCAAGTACATTAAATTTCATGACAACATGAAATCTTTCAGGTCTGAATGGCAGCATGCAGCTGCTGTAGGGGCTGTCTGAATTCTGTTACATCTCTATAATCTCTGGGCAAATCAGTGAAGAGTCATTGGCAAGTGAAATGCTCAAAATCCATGAGGTGTTCTATTCTTTGAATGATCAGCTGTGGTCTCAGAAACACTTTCCATGGGTTTAGCTGTTTTCAATTGAAAATATTACAAATATGCAACAAAAGTAGTAATTTACCTTTTTTTTTTTTGTGAGTTGTAACTTTCTTTTTCTAACAAGTCTGTATTGTGTGCAAACGAAATTTATATAATTAGAAATGCATGCAGAAACAACAAATCCTTCCATGGTTATTGCAAAAATGAGTATTTCTTTAGGTCTAGCTTACATTTGTTTGTGACTGCATATGAATGTGTGTAAATAATGATTTGCTGCCAGAGCTTGAAAAAGATGCACCACTTTGAGGCAGCAAGTGACCTTAGGTGGGCTGCTGAATGAAAATTACCAGATTCTGGATATTTTCATTACTGCTGTCTCTTATTAATTTCTGAAGCTGCAGGATGATGTGGGGTTATTCTGGTAGCTGTCCCTCGCCGTATAAGAAAGAAAAAATAATAAAAGGAAAATCATGACTAATGGATGTTTTCTGTTTAGTTCCAAATCAGTTGAGACCTCTGTTCCTTCTCCAAACACTTATGAAATTGTACACTGAAGATTCTAGAGAGGTAATGGATAATGATTGAGGGATGATTGACCTATATGGCAGTATGCAGATGATGTATTAGGAAGGCACAGGAGCAGCTGCTCCTAGCAATTCCCATGTATGTGTTATGAAGGAAGAATCTGAGCAGTTTCAGTCCACTCCTATTAATCTCTTAGAAGTGAGGCAAAAGTATTTGCTGATCAACAGTGTCAAATCCTGCAAAGAAATCCAGTAGGACGAATTGCAGAGAATTTTCCTTGCTTCTAGCAGGAGGTCATCCATCAGGGCTCTAAGTCCTGTGTTAGAGGCTTGCCTTAAAATGAAGCCTGTCTGACAAGGATCCACATTTCTGTCAGCTGGCAGTTGGTAATAAGGGTATTTTTTATGACCTTTTAGCCAGTGTTTTTAGAAAAAGGGAAGTTAGACATTAAGCATTTGTTTCCAAAATTCGTTAAGCAGTGCATTTTTTGTTTTTATTTTACATTGAACAAATAAACATTTAAATATTTTTGTGTCAGTACTAGATTATACACGGTTCTGAGTTTTCCTGCTGCTGTCTGAACCCTGAGTTAGTGATTTTCTTGTTGCTTGGTTTCCTCTGAGTACTGCTTGTAAAACTGAGGGGGATTTCTGGAGAAGGTTGTTTAATTCTCTCATTTTCTGGAGAGCCATAAGCTTCTCTTGCCTGTCAGATATTCCCTTTGTGTACCTAGGCATTCCCTCATGGAAAGAAGTACAACTTTCTAACTCAGAGAAAACAACCTGGGTGTTCAGGGTTATGGGGTGGAAAAGTTTGGTGGGCTGTGACTTTGCTTCTTTGTGGAAGAGAAGTCACAGCTCTGCCTTCTTTACTGGCCGTGACAGAGGTCTACAGTTGCTTATGGGACTTTGGGGATATGGTGAGGCCTTTTCTGTTGAATTTCTCTGTAATTCCAAACAGTGTGAACTTTTCAAATCGCTTGAGAAGTGCCCCAGATGGTGTGACATTCTGCTTCATGGGAAGATTTGAAAGTATTCCCTTTGCATACTCTCCGGTTAACTATTTCATTACGTTTGAAATGGGAGAACACCAAAGCCAAGAACTCTGTTGACATTTTGGTGGTGTTTGTTTAACCTCCTAGTGCACAGGCTACATTTGTTGAAAAATATTATTCTTACCTTTGCAAATCATCAGTAATTAATTCCCTTGGAAATATCTACTGCTGCACACAGCCAGCTTGGGAGGCTGCTGACAGATCACAGTTTTACATCAGGTGCTAACAAATTGATTATTAAATTTCATAACTAACTGATTTATAGCAACAATTTAATTTCTGTATCTCTCTAATGTATTCACTTACTGTATTTTCAAATAGTCCAGAGGAGTTGGATTGCTTAGTTGCTTCTAATGGTGAATTGTGCACAGCATGTGAGATCTGAATGACTTCCCCTGTGCAAAGGTTAGTAAAGTATCACAGGCTTTGTAAAGTATAAGAATATTAGCTGCATCTCAGCTCAGGTATTCACATTTAAGATTGTCCTGGCTAATTCTACATGCTTTTTAACTTTCTCTAAATTGTAGGTACACCTTCCAGCTCGGTGAGGGTTTGCTGGGATTGCTGTGTGCCTTGCTGTTGGAGTCCCAAGAAGCAGTGACTACCTGATATAACAGATCATGGGCAGGTCCCAGCGCCCACCTAAATGGCACTGGCAGCCCACATGAGCTCCTTGGTGGGAAGGAAGTCACTGCCTGAAGACATTTTAAGGAGACATAGAGAAAAATTTTCACAACACTCTGCAGGGTCTTAGCTGTAGTGTTTCCAGAAATATCTAATGGTGTCATGGTTAGAGGGAGCACTTGGTCATGTCAATACCAGGAGTAAACACTACGGAAAATTTCTTTTGCTGCTGATATCCTTTGTTGGCCTTAGCTCTGCCTTTGATGTAGAATTACAAATTATTTTAAACTGAGGGGGGATTTTTTTTTTTCCTTGGGCTCAGGAGGAAGCCTCATGCAGATTGCAGCAATGTTTTAAATGAACTTGTGAAATCAAGGTCACAGTTCTGCTATCACTTGAAAATACTCCTGTCATAAAGGAAAGCTGCAGAGCCAGATGTGTGGTGTGAATTGTCACGTATCTTAAAAATCTTGTCCCTGCATAATGATATGTTCAGTGACACAGAGCTCTGCACCATTGAGATTAGAATCTGTCATCTGTGGCTGAAATTCATAACTGCACAGTGGCTGTTACCCAGGTAATCTCATTCATTTCCTGGTGTGCAAATGGCCGGGTCACAAAAACTTAGATGACAATTTCCAGTAATTGGACCTTTGTTAGCAGTCTGAGGAGAGACACCGATAGCTTAATGGACATGGATCCGAATCTGAGAGGTGGCTTTTCTCTGAGCTGAAATGAAACACAACATCAGTGTCTATTCATACAACCCTTTAGGTTTCCTTTCTGTGGAATTATCTAGGAAAAAATCCTTTTTTATTTAGCATTTAAAACCACTAGTGCTAATTAAAAATAAAAGAATTCTAAAAGGGAATCTGATACTAACTTTTCAATACAATAACTGCTTAAAATATTTCTGTATTTATTTTTCTGTTTCTTCACAGATTTTTTATAATAAAATACTGTAAATAATGGTAATTTTACAGTCTCTTATATCTACTTTTACTTTGAAAAAATGGACTTTGAAAAATACAAATTTCATAAAATAGACTGAAACATAATTTTATGTCTTTTATAAAATCCAATTAAATGACCTAAAATTAAAAAAGTACTAAATTTTATCATTTTATAGTTCTAGAATATTCTTTTTAATTAATTGAGCTGACAGATTTCAGATTTAGGTATAGAGTGTGTATTTCCCTTCTGCTAGTTATTGTGTAATTAGTAATAGTGAAGGACACTACAGTTTGGATAGGTGGAATATATGAATCCTTTCTGTCTGTGATTTGTCACTTCCTAGTGCACATTACAATTATCAAATAGAATGATGAACTTTTAAAAAGTGTCATATTTGTTTTGGAGGGAATGGTGATGATATTTTTGGTATTGCTACTGCATTCATGTGCTGCAGTTCTCTTACAGGAGGCTCTTATACCAAAAATTGCATCTGTGTTGGAGAAACTTGTTCCTTTTTTCCGAGCAGATGTACAAATCTGTAAATTAATTCTTGCTAGAGCTTTTCATAAAGTCTCATAAGAGGTGATGAATCATCCAAAGTTCCATGCCCTCTCAAGCTTCAAGCAGCTTTGTTTTCCTCTTGGCAGATGCAGCTCAAAACAGGCAAAATGAACCCTGGTTTAAATGATTTTGATAAAAAGTGCCTCAAAAGATCTGTTACCTTCTAAAGAACATGATCCTGCACAACTCAGTGAATATCCTGCTTGTGCTGTGCTGAGTGAGGCTGCAGAGATCAAAGAGCTGCCTTTTTTTGCCATTTGGTTTGAACAGAAAGAGCTTTGCCTTTGTAAGGTCAGTCCTTCTTTATCTTCAGTTTCTTTTGTGGGTGCAGTATGTATGCACAGATATTCTGTGTATGGGTGGAACTGCCCAAAAGGCAAATCAGAAATCCAGTGCTTCACACACGGAGCCTCTCAAAGTGCGCAGATGTTTCACTCTGCTTCTGGAGCTTTTGGTTAAAATTTTCCAGGTTGGCAAAGGAACAGATGATAGAATGTTAACTTCTTATTCAAGCACGCTACACTGGTAACTTCCCAATGGGCTGGAAATTGAAATTTGTTTTAATAAGAAAACACAGTCTACTCTTTATGTCCATCCTTATGCATTTCTTTCAGTATTCAGCTAAGGTATGTTTGATTCCCCCTAAAATGAAAACTGAGCTATCAAAATCTGGTGCTTTCAAACATGCCAGAAGGAATATAATTACTTAGGTTTGTCTGACAACCTGGGGCTTCGTGTTTCACATTATTTTCCAGAATTCCATCTGCAGATGCTCAGAGTTGCAGTATACATGTCCTTCAGTCATGAAAGGTTCAAAGGTTCTGACTCTGTGTCTCCTGCCATGCATGTGTGTAGGGCTGTAAGGAGCCACTTGAGAAGGACAGAGGGCAAGCAATTATTTTTCCTAATTGTGCTTCATTTATTACCTTCAGAGTTAGAGTTTATGTTGAGTGTTGATTTTGTCTCCTGGGATTGCAGTAAAGGCATAATAGGATGGAATAGGCTAAACAAATGTGACAGATCTTAATATTCTGGTGCTGGGACATCACAAGTGTTAGTGCAGGAATTGTTGGCTGTCATTATTTTGTGTGACTTTTCCAAATGAAATACACCAGGGTGAGGGATGCCAGATGCAGGCTCTCAAACCTGAGGTTCTCAGCTCAGGTAGAGCTTGCTGAGGTCTGCTGCGTCAGGCTCTGACTCAAGGACAAGAACACGCTGTCGGTGCCAAGGTTTGCTCAGAGATGATGCAATCTAACAAATGCAGATCCATCTGAGGTCTGAGGACCAGAGACTTTGCTGTGTTTTGTAAGGGTTTGGAAAGAGACAAGAAAGAACAGAAAGGGCGTTTGTCCTTGATCTTGCTGTGGAGGCTGGGAAGGCTGCAAGGTGTAGTATCCTGAGATTACACTGGAGACCTCAAGGAATTTGAAGTTTTCTGGACCTGTTTTTTGAATGAGAGAGGTATGTGGCAGCCTAGGTTCTTTTCTAGCTTAGTGTAGAATCTTACCTTTCATTTCAAGTTCCTTTATCATGGCATTTCTATTTAAACTGCATTTGGTGAGTTCAGTGAGGAAGGATTCTGCCTCAAGGATCTCATATGTCTTGTGTACAGATTTTCCACCAAAGATTACATTGGAGAATGTTTTTATTTTCCCATCTCAGTCTTGCATTTTTTAACAGCATACTTCATCTGCTGCAGAAATATAAAATGTGTACATGTGCCCTTTTGCATTGTGTCTTTATTTTTTAATCACTTGTGCCCTACCAATTGTGCAGGTGTCATGTACCCCATATAAGAAAGTGGCAGGAGTTGCTCCTCCCCCAGGAAAAGTTTCTTTTCTAAATGCTCCAGATAGAGACACTTTCCAAACTGGCAATTGGGAGAGCAGTGGTAGTGCTGTGTGGCATTTTGCCTTTTATTCTGTACCCTTTCTCCAAGGATGTGCCAGCGTGGGGCTCAGCTGGACCCTGAGTGGAGCTGCTGGAATCAACTGGAATCAGCTCCTTCACCCTGTTCACACAGGGGTGTAATTACACATAGTTAATTGAGATTTCTTTGTCCTCTTTCAATCTTTTCAGGCCCCTCCACATCCTGATCTGCAACGCTGCCGTGTTTGGTGCTCCCTGGTCCTTGACGGAGGATGGCTTGGAGTCCACCTTCCAGGTGAACCACCTGGGACATTTCTATCTTGTCCAGCTTCTGGAAGATGTTTTACGCCAGTCATCTCCTGCCAGGGTTGTCGTGGTGTCCTCTGAGTCCCACAGGTTGGTGAATGTTAACTTTGGTTTTGCTGGAATCTTTAATCCTTGGAGCATGAAACAGCTTCGGCAGAACCACGGAAGTTTCTGAAAATGAAGGTCCTTGCTTTCAAGCATTTGCCTTTGAATAATCTTTTTAAAAATAGACGCATTACTAATGCCTGTGGATGTTTCTGGATTTGGCTCTGTTGCTGGATAAAGCATGTTCTAGTTTTATAACAGTATGTAGATATTTTTTTGACCATTCTTTGTGTGAATGCAGATTTTCACCGCGTTTCAGACCACTCATTGATTTTGTGAGGAGATGGAATAATAATTGATTAAATCTGAATGGCACGACCTATATTGATTTGTCATTCAACAACTTCAACATCTTAGCAAGAAGAATGTGCAGATATTTTAGCAGGAGAAACAATGCAATTAAAAACTGCTAGATGAAATCCAGTTGTTTTATAATGAGAAATTAGGGAATTCAATGCAGACATTAGCTGTATAATTGTAAAATGGGAAGTAGTGTAGTTAATACATATTACAAATCTGGCTATGCCTCTTTTGGTGAATTTTTTAATTAAAATGTTAGATGCTCATCTTTTCTACTGCCAGGAAAATATAGTTGGCAAAAAAGATGTTGATGAGGTTTGTCTTATTTCAGATGTGCTTGTGTTTCTGTGTTAATAACTGAAAAGATGGTTTTGATTTAAATAAAGTTCCTTGTGCAAAATGAATGCCCCAGTTCTGAATTTTACTGGGCACAAACCACTTGCTCCTTGCTGATTTAGTTCAAGGACTGCAGGATTAAACCTATAGCATTCAGCTTTAAACATTACTGTTGATTTCTATTTCACTTTTGGTCGTGTGTAGCAGCTCTAGCAAACTAAAAGGAAAAAAGTGTGAGTGCCTTTTTTTTTTTTTCCCCCTGTCTTCACATTTCTGAAATGTTTTAGTGACCCAGAATGAAGCTTATTTTTTTTAATCATGTTTCCATAAAATGTAACCCCAGGGACCTGGTAGAGAGAGACCAGCCAAGGGTCGGGCTGAAACCTTTATCACTTCCAAACACAGGGGCTTATGGTATAAATGACACACTGCAGATAGATTTACTTTTACCACTTTAAATTTATGATGGCTGAAATGAAAGGAAGCAATAGAAAATGCCAGTAATAATCCTCCCTACAGTTAAAAGACATGAAATGTCTAGTAATTAGGTGGTAACAAAATCTGGACATCCTTATCTTTGCAAATCACACCAGGTTTGTGAAAGCAAGTAGCAGAGTCCTGTTAGGAGTGAGGGCAGCTACTGCAGGGCAGGCGAGATAGCTCTAGAAATAAATCTGCCAACTCCAATCACTTGCCAGATGTGGAGGGCACAATGGGATATGTATAAATGAGCTGTTATTTAATGGGAGATTATGTTGAATTGTCAGATGCTTGTTCCCCCTTGTAAGTTTGTATCTCTGATAGCATTTTAAATGACATCTTTGTTTTTCACTGCATTAAGTGAAATGCATGTGTAACCAGGGCTCACATCTCTGGACATCTTTATCTTGTTTTTGAAAACATTTGAAAGTGCTCATTGTTAAGTCAGAGGGATCAGCCAAGGTTTAGAGAAGCCCATAAGGAAATAAGTAACAGTCTATGTTTGAATAAAATAATTAACACAACTAGTAAACTTCCCTTTTTCTAAGGAGTCCAAATAATGTCTTGCACCTTATGTTATCACTTAGACTGGTCACTGTAAATAACTGTGCTTTCCCCACACCCAGTCTGTTTAATGGGAAGAAGTTTATGTAAGGAGTTAGTTAGGTATTATTAGATAGTTGTTCTTTCTGACCTACTTGAGAACTCTGTGCCTTAAACCATGTCGTAAAACAGAAAGTGTTGGTATCTAATTACTTCCATAAACCTTGACTGGATCTTTTTGCTGGAGTCAAGACCCCCTGTTAGGGGAAAAATAAAGTCCCATGTTTGCAGAAAATGCTATCCCACACTGCTCCAAGGCAAAATATTTATTTGCCTCTTTGGTTCTTCCTTCATTTCTAGTTATTTCTCTGGATTCAGCACAAATGGATTCTGTTTAAATTAAGCTTTTGGGTACTTTAAGCATGTCATATTAAAATCAGAATAATAAGTAGGTTGACTTTCCTTCTGTCTTTATTTCTGTGTTGTTAATTTGATTGTGCAGCCCTTATTCCCCTGAATGCAATGAGATTGACTCACACAAGCACACTTGCAGGACTGGACTCAAAACATGCCACCGTGTTTCCTTTATACAGTAACACACAAAGAGTTTTATTTATAGATTATTTTTGGTGTCATAAGTGATTACTTGTGGAATGAATATAGGAAATTCCTCCCAGAATAGTCCTGTTAATTTCAGAAATGTATTTTATCTAACTGAAAATCATGAAAGAGAAATTTTGTTGTTGAAATTGAAGGGCTAATTCTGCAAGACACAGAACATCCTGGATTCCTCTTGAGTTCAAATACTGTATTGCTTTTCTCTGAGTGTATTATAATTCTGCTCACAGAATGAATGTAGAAATTCCAGCTGATCTCTTCATTTCTGGGCATGAGATGCAAAATTAGTAAAGATATTTTAAAACATTTTTCTAGTGTATACTATAATTATGTTTATCCCTGTTCTCCCCAGCTGATTCTGAAAACTGAGTATTAAAAAGAGCTTGCTAAATCCTTTTTATTTTTAGTAGCTCCTCTGAATGAAACATAGATCTGTAACTAAATGTAGTATTATTTTCTAATATTAACAGATACCAGTAAATTAATAAATGAAATTGTAAGAACTGAGAGGAGAAATGCTTTATGGAAATTTATTTTTCTTTATCTAAATGTCTTTAGAACATTCACTACTTTGTTTCTTTCCTTTTTTTTTTTTTTTTTTTTAATAACAAACAGCTGGTGTTTAATGACTCTGTCAGACTCAATTAAAAAATGTCAACTAGTTACTTTGATTTGTGTTCAGCCATGCCATGGGTATACTTAAAAACATTATACTCTGCCAGAACTCATTTTGGCTTTGTTTACATTTATCTTTTAAACATATAAGACTATTGATGGCAAGTTACCAAGGTTATAACCCCTTTATATTCATCAATTTTTAATCTAAAAAAAAGCTTAAGAGGCAGTGAGACTCATCCATAGTTACTTGAACACTTAAATGCAAGTGTGCTGTGTGTGAGCACTGGATGAAATGATCAGGGGATGGGAAGAAAGGGAAAAGAAAAGAGAGCTGGGTTGCTTTACTTTTAATGCAGAGTATTCTATCCTACATTATTTCCTCCAAGCTGATTGTGCTTTTATGGACATATGGCAAAATCTGTTTGGTTTTCTTTTTTTAAATTTAAAATAAAGTGTTTTGTGAGTTACCCACCATGTCTTTAAACCATCAAAGTGTTTTCTGAGTTGTTTTTCTTTATTATTTGCTGTTTCTAATTATCCAATAATTTTACTGCCATAGTATATGGGACTGTTGCTTGGGTCTCAGGCAATTTCCAGTAGATGCTTTCAACTGCTAAATAAGCTGTTGTTCTATGTTGGTTCTGGCCAGGATCTACTCTCTTGTCTACATTTTATGTTGTTCTTAATGCGAGTGAAATTAACTCTGGGGTATCTAAGGCATATTTACTGTTTTTCAGATTTACAGAAATTAAAGACTCCTCTGGAAAGCTTGATTTCAGCCTGCTTTCTCCATCTAAGAAGGAATATTGGGCTATGTTGGCCTACAACCGCTCCAAGCTTTGCAATATCCTGTTCTCCAACGAGCTGAACCGACGCCTCTCCCCCCATGGGGTGACATCCAACTCAGTCCACCCTGGAAATATGATTTATTCCTCCATTCATCACAACTGGTGGGTGTACACTCTGCTGTTCACCTTGGCTCGACCTTTCACCAAATCCATGGTAAGTGAGTGCCTTAAACTATTTTGTGCATCTTCATTTTTTCAAATGGGGGCAGAAAAGTTGTAAAAATCCAGATGTAGGTATCTACGTCTTGCCTTTTATAACCATGACCCTGATTTTAATGGCAAAAATCATTCCAATACTGTGCTCTAGAAGAGGATTCTTCAACCACTTAATATTTACTTTGTCAATCTTCTGTTAAGGAACCTTCTAAGATGAAGTGCATGACCTTGTTTGAATATATGATTCTCACTGTGATTAAGCACATCCTATGTCTTAGGTGTGGGATAGTTTAGAGTTATTTCTGTACCCAGGATACGTGAAACATCAAAAAAATTGCTTTGGCTTTTAAGTGGAATATGTTGACTGCATTTTTTATGTAAACAGATGCCCTAGTTAGAAAAGATACTGCAGACATTATTAATGGCTGAGGGAAAGTGCTTTCAGTGGTAAAAGCACCTTCATTCATATTTAAAAAAAAGCAACAACCCAACAATTTTCTTGATTCTTACAAAGTGCTGAAGACAATGGGTGTTTTCCATTTGTCTCCATTGGATTTTGGACTGGAACCATGACATAATGAAGGGCTATGCAGTTCTTCCATCGCCAAGGTTATGAGTCTTTATTATGTAAGAATTTGCAGCACCTCCAGCACTTGGAGGGGTTACTCTTATGCTTTGAACCTCTGAACCAATTATTTATGAGGAGTCCACAGTAGTTTTTAGGCAGAGAATGGCATTTTCCTCATTGAGAACTGGCTTCCTTTAACCTTATAGACTGTTTTTCATTCCTTTTTCACTGACAAAGAAGGGGCTTCCCAAAAAGAGGAGCAGAGAGAAAGAGTCTCCTTTGAATGTTTGCTTCTATGAATCAGGGAAATGAAAAGATCCTCCAGAATCTTCATTTATACTGGGATACTGTGTGTGGAAAACACAGGGTGTTTAAATACATGTCCATAAAAGAAAAACACTGGATCTTCAGTAAGACCTGTGGAGCAAAAATGTAAACACTCCGGTGTTGACCACGTGTCAGTCAGGAGAACCCTCACACCTCCAACCTCTGCCTGCATCTTGCAGTCTGTACATATGCAAAGCCTGTTAATGTCCACAAGATTGATACGTGAGTGCTCTGGCACCTTGGGACAAGTAATAATATCTTTCAACAGCATGTTTCTTTGAGCAGGACCTATAAAACCATGTCTCTGCTGTGCTAGGGATTGTTTGTAAAACAAATTCTTGAAGTTCTCCTGAGAATGCGTGAGTGAATGTTATCAAAATCCCGTGAAAAAAATCCAGTCTGTGGATGTTTAAGAATTGTTAGTTTTATTTACTCTGACATATTTTCACAAAGGGAACCTTTTGAGTTTGTTGCTCAGGGAATCTTATCCTCTAAGGAACAAAATAAAACACTGATGTTAATTTTGAATTCTTTAGAAGAATTGATAGATTTTTAAATGATGTCTATTAATGGGTATTACATATAAGAGAATATAAAGTACAGGACAAAGATAGCAGCAGCACTGAATAACAGTGCACTCTGGTCCAACCTAAATCACTTCTGTTAAGTCCTTCATGTTTGTATTTCACTGAGGTTATTTGAATGTCATGACGGAGGGTATGGGCTGAGGTTAAACATCAGTTTTACAACTCATATTCTGATATGAATTGTTATGTTCCCCTGAACTCTACCAATGTTTCAATGCCAATAAAACTAGAAATGTGCCCCTTCCAGGGTATGCAAACAAGCTGAGCTGAAATGCTCATCATCATCAGTGTAAGAGCTGCTATTTGAAGGCTTGTAGGGAGCAAATGATTTGCTGCTGCTGCTTCTTTTTTAGGGATTATGCTGTTATCAACATGGAATTGACTTTGTTTGGGATCTTTTTCTGGGCTTCCTTTCCATGTTTCTGTGGCAGCTCACCCTGGAGTTTAGATGAGTGTTTTGGCCAGAATGTCGGGGGTGATCTCAAGGCTTTACAGCTGCAGTCCCAAGGTGGTGTCTTGTTCCTGAGTTTTCCAAGGATGTCTGCATTGCACAATGCAGCATGATGCAGCAGCATTTAAAGTAGTTTCAGCTGAGCTGGGCCTGTCACTGGAATTGAGATTGGAGACAAGGTTATGTGGAGAGAGGGGAGGTTTTTCCAGACAAGGAGCCACACAGAAATGCCTGGACCTGTTCTGATCTCTGAAGTTGTAGCTGCTGCAGCATTTTGGTGTGGTGGAGAGGCCAGTTCTTCCTGGAGCCAGTTTGAAACTGTTTGCAATGTCCTGATCTGTTGGGCTCCTGGAGTCTGCATAGATTGCATAGATGCATGCATATATATATATATACATATATACATATATACACAGACAGAAACTGCAGCTGCACATACCTGATTCTAAGAACTTTTTTGTATTATTGTGGTATCCAGGAAGTAGTTTGAAGTAGAGCAATGGAAACTGAAGATTCTCCTTTTTTTCCCACCCACCTCTTTTTGAAATCTAAAATCCACAAGGATTTCTACACAGAAATTTAGAAGTATTTTGTAGAAAGAAATAGTTGCAAATAAATTACCATTTTATTATTGAAGTAACTGTAGCTCTACTAATGTCAAAAGGCCTCTTTTTTACTTACCACTGAATAGTTACTCAGTAAGTTGGAGATGCTTAGATTGTAATGAAATTATATTCAGTTATGTGAATTGAAACAAGTGCATACTGTAAAAAACAAACTGGAAGAGAAGCTCTGACAGCAACTATTTAGGCCATGCATATATTTTGCTGGTTTCCCAGCTAAGGCTCTAGGGTTTTGAGTTTTTTTCTTTCTACCTCTTTTACTCTCTTCTATCTTTCCCTCTCTCTTTAAAAACTGACTCAAGAAAAGTTTAACTGAGTTGTTTTTTTATCTTTTAAATAAATGCTAGTCATTCAGACCCATCTGATTTGTCATTATTTACACACAAGACTAAAACTAAATACATTTTTTGTAGGTTTTGAGCTTACACTGAGTGTGGTATCTGGTGTCACCCCCAGGTGATTTTCAGTGTACAAGGGCATATAAAATTATAAGCAGAGTGCCATTATCACACACTTGTGATAGTCTTACATAGACCTAAGTATTTTTGTTGGCAGGCAACAGAGAAGAAAGAATATCATGTGTTAGAGTAGCAAGAGCTTAACAGATGTTTCAGTGAGCTGAATTTTCAAATCCTTTTACATTAAGAAATGGCTGGGGTTTGGGGAAGTTCTGAGACTATTGGGTTACATTTCCTGTTGCAGTGCAAAGCCAGCCATTGTGTTGGAGTTTTAGCAGATGTGTTACCCCCTTTTAATGGTTGGGAGTAAAACACTGGTTCTGTTGCTGAGATATAAATTACATTTATAAAAGCTCAACTTGTCACCCTTAAAAGGCAGTTAGAAGTAGTAGGACAATTCTGCCCTTAATTTTTCACTGTGTAAGGGACTGATGCCTGAAGTGCTCTATGATTTCTCCCTCCTTCCCCAAAGATAGTAACTTTCCATAACTAGATTTTGTATTTAAAGTATTCCTGTTGAGAATTGGAAGGGCCTCAAAGTCTTCTGCATGACTACTTTTTATATAAACCCATAGATTCTTGTCACTGGGATATTTTTCCAGGGGTGTTTAAGGCAGTAGCCCTGTATTGCTGTGTTCATACAGGCAGGAGGAAACCCCAGTGCCTACAATGGCTTCACTGGGTTTGCTTTTGCCATAAGTTGGAAGTGTCTAAATTTAAATTTCAAGTCATGATTTCCCTGCACACCTAACATCAACTCAGAAATGTTATTCTGGCAAGAAATCAATCTGCATCTACAGGAGTGACTGCAACCTAATGATCACATCTGTTTGCTTTTGATAGAAGCCCAAAAGAGGCCTTGTAGCCTCATCACCTCTTTGCTTTCTCCCCTTTCTTTGCTGAAGAAGCTGGAATTACCCTTAGAGCTGGGGATAGAATTCCCTCTCCAAGCAAACATTTTTTGCTGTCCAAAGATCTGTGTGGGCTGTGTTGAGTTGATGTTGGCTTCCAGTTCTGAATTCGCAGCTCAGGCCAAATTCTGCCCTCAGCTGTGCCTGTTCAGCCGCAAGAGCAGCCCTGGGCAGGGTGGGTATGAGTGCGTTCCAGCACAGAATTTGGCCTCTGTTTCCTTCCTTAAGACATTCCTGAAAATGCACTGGGGTTTCTTGAAAAGCAAGAGGTATCTCTTTTTGGAAAGAGCCTCACAGTTCAGGTTTGATCAAGATGACAGTTTCTTTTCTCAGGTTGAGTTCTGGGCAGGAAGTGAAAGAGGATGTGAGAGTGAAAGGGAAGGAGCCACCCACTGGATATTAGCAGTTGTAGAGAGTGAATAAATCACATGGGCAGTTCTCCTGGTTTATGGATTAATGCCTGAAGTGTAGATGTTAAAGTGATGCTAAGCCACAGCTCCCCTTTTTAACATGCAGGTTTGTGGACCTTACCTCCAGTACCATGGAGGAACAATTGTTTTATTGAACCCTGACAGCATGTGCTTCCTTGCACAAAACTCTTATTTAAGATTGACTGAATTGGTTAAAAGGAAAGAAGGCTTGTGTGGAAGAACATTTTGATTTGTTATAACAGGATGGAAAAGGGGTGTCTCCAGAGTAGTTGTTGATCATTTGTGGGTCCTATCCAGCAATAAAATGTAATATAAGCTAGTTTATTATCAAACTTACATTTAACTGATACATATTTTAACTTGCTGCTAAAATAAATGTAGCATGAAATATTAGGGCAAATTAAATTTGTCCCCTGTAACCTACACCAGAGGAATGGAAAGTCTCTGTGGAAACCCATCCCTGTGCCAAAGGGAACAGGTCAGGATCTCGGTGACCACAACAGTGCTCAAGGGGAGCAATGGCCACGGAATTCCCTGTGTCCAGCACGGCCCCATAGCTGTTTGTGGAGCAGCTCTGTTTTTGTCCTGTAATTTCGTGGAGGAAATTAGGAATTTCTTCCTCTCCCTGCCAGATCCTTGCAGAATTTCAGAATGTTTTGCCAAGTGTGTGGGCTGAAAGGCAGGGAAATATTTGGCCCTTGATGTTTTATATTACATGAAATTTAATTAAAATTTTAAACTAAAAAGATTTCCTTATATTTTCAGACTGAAGAAGCCCTTTCTTATTGCTATTTCTTCTCTTTTACTCTCCATCACTTACGGAGCTAAAGGGCATCTGGAGTGCTGTGGAATCTCTGAGGTGCTGTGCAGCATTGATCTGCTCAGAATGTATTTGAGAAACCATAAGGAAGGAAATTTCTGTTATATTATGAATGTTGAGGTGCTTGGGTGAAAGGAATGGTGCACTCTGAAAGAAACAGCTGAACAGGATGTTCAGTTTTGGGGTTTTTTTTGTCCATTTACCTTTGGGTTTTTTATGTCATCACTATACTCAGTATTATAAATTTGCCTCATACTTATTGGTGGTGTTCTTGAGATCTTTTTCATACTGAAACATCATGAGTTGTGTTCTTTGCTTTTTGAGTTGATCAAAAATTGATCAACTATCACAACAACTGAAAATAAGGAAGGCTTTGATTCTCCATGGATAAAGATGGCTAAAATTAGAACTGTTTGACAAGATGGTAAAAAAAGATATTTTTTTAAGTATTAGGCAGTGGAATTCTGTAGTTCTGAGTCTTTTTTAATTTTCACATTCATTGTAACATATTGTTGTACAGATATAATCTTTTTTGATGTCAGTTTTTCCAAAAAAATGTGGAATTTTGTGCAAAAGAAAGGATTTCTTTGTGGGAATGTGTTTTCACAGTGCATGGTTTTATTTTCTTTTGTCAGGGAAGAAAATAGCTAGTAACAGCATTAGAAAATCTTCCAGATTTATATGTACAACCTCTTGGCCTCCCTTCCTTCTGACTGATTAGAAGTAAGGCCTTCTCTCTCAAAAGTGGGTGTGTGCTTCTTTGCTGCATAAACACCATGTTAAAACTCTGGTTCTGTACAGGTTTGTGACACTTTGGGTTTTGTGGCCACACACAAAAAATTTTTTCATGTAGTTCACATAAATCTAGTATTTTTTGACAAGCATTGCTAAGAAAACAGCAAAAGAATTTATCATAGAGCTTTGTTAAAAATAATTGGGAAGGAGAATGTAAGGGAAAATACAGGGAGGAACTTTGTGTGTGCATCACATACTTGAGTTGTAGAACCTGAAAACTATAAACATGCATGTTCATATGCTTTTTCTGACTTTAGCTATCAACAGTAACTTTTGCTGGGAATAATCTAGTTTGAAATTAAGTCTTGATGATTTTTTAAAAAGCTGAAACAGATTGCATCTATATTTCATGCATTTATTTAGTGCTAATGCAAACATATGTCTTAACTTGGGAAAGTGACAGCAATGGTCTGGACCAATTTTTTGATATTTTCTGGCCTGCATCTTAACATATCTATGAACTGGGTAGTAATTTTATCTTTGCCACTCTTAATCAGCTGTCAGATTATGCTAGATATTATTATATGAATAATTTTAAGAAGGTCTGGTAAACAAAAGGACTTTCTTAGAATAATCTTGTACTTTCTGCCTAATCTTTGTGACCTGGTGAGCAGTGAAAATTGGTGCTTGATATTACTGGGTGATGCTGAAGAGCAACTGTGAGTGAGCCCAAAGTCCCCCATTGATTTTTGCTTTGTTGAGCTCCAGAGTCGTCTGTGTGCCAGCTCAACCCTCCCTGTGACCTCAGAGTTTCTTATTTGTGAGCCTGAGCAAGGTCACTTACACATTTTGTTGTAAATAAAAGCACAATCCAGACCTTCTTAGTTAGCCAGCTAGCACATAAAGCACAGGATTATTTATTTTCTTTAGTAACTGGAGAGTAATGCAGTTAAAATTTTTATGAACAAGACAACTGTAAGCAAAGCAAAGTCAACGTGCTGTGGTTCTTGTGTAATGATCCAGTGAACTGTTGCATTCTAGAAAGATAATCTCAAATACTCAGTGATAAAGTCTGAGTTTTTAACTAGCAATGGGTTTTTAATCACTTTTTATAGAAAAATAGTCCCTAAAAAGTCTTTTTTGGGGGTTGTTCATCCTGGGGAAGAGGAGGCTTTGGTACTTGCAGTACCTAAGGGAGCCCCAAGGGAGCTGGAGAGGGACTTTTTTACAAGGGCATGGAGTAACAGGACAAGGGCGAGTGGCTTCAAGCTGATAAAAGGCAGGTTTATTTCCCTGTGAGGGTGGGTTGCCCAGAGAACTTGGGCATAATGATCTAAACATCTGAAGTTCAGCAAAAGAAATACTTTTGGACAAAGGTTAGTTTGCTTTTTTTTTTCTTTAACCCTTAGAAGTTAAAATCCTGAGCGCAAAATTAAAATGGTAAATGGTAAAAGTAATGAAATTACATAATTGAATGTTGTTAGTCCATGTCATTTTGTGATCATAACTCACAGACCAATATAAATTTTGTGGATTCTAGAGCATGGTTTATCTTTCCTCACTTTTTTTTTTCAAGTTTCTATTTATGAATGGACAGATGTTCAGGAAACCCCAAGTTTTTGTTGGCTCTGGGTAGAATAGATGAAATATGATTTTTTTTTAAAAAAAGAATGTTGTGTAGATCCTATGTTATGGAGCTATCGTTTAAATACTATTTCTTAATTGGGGGATGCAGTGCTTAGTTATCTTATTTCCCTAAAACCCCTTGGATATCTGAGATGCTTTATTGTACCATGGTCTTTTCATTTCTCACTCTATCATCTTTGAAGAGGTGCCATACCACTTTAAACAGTTCACCAATCAGTTTCAGATGATGAATTCTCTTTAATCATTTACATCCAGAGAAAGTCAAATATTCCTTAGGAAGCCAAAGTAATCGAACAGAATGTATAGTGTTTGTGCAGCTGGATATCTTATTTATTTGAAGTTCTCAGGGAAATCTCTTCTGACTTTACAAAAAAGATGGAAGAGTAAACAGCACCAGTGTCAAAGTAATATGAGCTAGAAAGACCCTTCTTTTAGAGAAAAGTCATTAAAAAAGTATATTTGCAAGATCCAAAAATAATAAGCTATATCAAATGCAGAGTGTTTTTTTCATAATGTTTTTTTCAATATTCTTACTATTTTTACATGTGTGTATATATATGTATGTATATGTGTATGTATGTACCTACATACCTATCCATCTACAGAGATGAAAAAGATACTTGAGTCTTTAATATAGTTCATATTCCTGCAGAGATGAACACAATAAGAGTCTGTTTTCCTGAAAAAAATATAATCTGTTTGTTTTTTTATGGTGTGACATGTCATTTCTCATCGTGTTGGCATTCCCTGGACATAACTGCATAACTGAATTAACATTCCTAAAAACTTCCTTCCAGGAAAGCTATTGAAAATATACATGTATGTACAGAAATGTGAATATTTCTAGACTTTTGGGAGGTATCCCACTGTGATGCTAATAGGGTTTCTAGTTCCTGTCTATTTGACATAGTTGTCTATTCCAAAGTTTGGAATATATCGGCTTTTTTTTCCCTCCTGAGGAAGATGTGGGGGAGCTTGCTGGGATGGTTTGTATGATTTCCTTGTGATAAAGTAGCAGGTTTGCACTCATTCTTTTCAGGCAGAAAGCAGACATATAATAAATAATATCCAATAGATATAAATAAATAATGAACCAACCCATTGTGCTTAATTCAGTGTAAAAATGCACCACAAATTATACAATACTTAATAGTTTTACAATAATCTGTATGAGGATTTGTAATTAGAGAATTTCTGAATTAACTTTAGCTTTTAAAGTTTCTTTTGAGACTTACAATATCTGAGTCATTTGAATTTTCCAACCTTTTTATTCTGCTGTTTCTAGGAGGTTGTTAGTGTAGTAGCATCAACCCTATTTTAGCAAGGAAAATGTCAGTAAAAATGAACAATGTAGTCAAATTCCATCCATTATTTTAGTGACAACATGTTTTTGCAGTTATTAAATATCAGTATGGATATAGCACAGTCTTCATTGGATGCCAAAAAAATCTATAGAAGGTAGTTGAGGTATTTTATTAATTGCAGAAACATCATCTTGAAATAAGATAAAGATAGCAATGTTGGATGATGCATCTTAAATAAAGTATGTTTTGATATATAGAAAGAATTGTTTGTCTTGAAAAACAAGATCTACTTGTCGCAAACATGCAAGATTGATTTGTCAGTGCTGTAGATTTCCATCTCTTCCAGCAGTACTTTCTTAAGGGCTGATATTGCCAAAAATTGAAGCCTTTTTTCCAAAAATGGAGTTGACCAGACATAAGAGCTGAAACCTACTGTGGGCTTATTTTTAATGTTTGGCCACGCCATTTCTCATTTCTTTACTTTCTCATAGATGGATGTGCACATACAAATAACTGATGAGACCCTAACTGGTTATGGAAGGATTTGCCCAAGTGTTGAGCACCAGACTTTATGTGAAAGGAATAAGTTTGAAAAACCTTGTGCTGAACTGGCACATTAGCACTGATTTTTCTTTGAATGCTGTGCCTACTATTATGCAAAAAAATATTGAAGAACAATTTAACAAGCTAGAGCATAGGAATACTTGGAAATACCAGGATTAAATTTTTCACTTAAGTTCAACAGTCTTGAATGTAGGTATTTTTCTTAGGATTACCTTGTCTCTCCCTGTAATCTATTAATGAATGCAATTAGGGTTTTTTCATTTTGTGAGAAAATTGGAAACACAATTTCTTTTCACTGAACAGCATTACTATTAAATTGTTGTCCTGAACTGTCAAACTTGCATTATGATGAATACTACCAGTACAAGAAAACTAATTTAGCACTTCAAGTAAAACAACCACATTGGCAATTTTTTATGATAATGAATTTGTAACAGTGTCATTTAGAATCTGATTGTCTACTCATGTCAAGTAGCTCATCCCATCCCAAATAGTGTGGTTATCTAGCAGTATTAATTATGGAGCAGTGGCATGAGCTGCAAAATGATACTATTGACAGTCAGGCTTCCCATGGCAGAGCAGTGTCCAGCCTCTGTAGGAGAGGAATTTCCCCAGTGCAGGTTTCCAAGGCAAAGGTCCCAAATATCAGCAAGGTGGGCATCTGAAAAGTCCTTTCCTGTTTCCTCTTGTGGATCACTGGTGACCATTCTTCTTGAAATATCATGGCATAAATGTAAAAAATTAATATTATTTTCTTCATGTGCAATAACACTAAAATAAGGGTTTTCTGGGAAATAAATTTATTTTTGTTTGTCAAGATATCATGAGTAAACAGAAGTAATTTAACTAGTTCTGCTAAGGAGCAAGGTGTTACGTGAGCTGAATGAAGTACATTGTTTGCATCTGATGAACTATTATGTTCAAAGTGAGCTTCTCTCTTAGGTTTTACAAAAAAAGTGGTGATTTTGTGAGAAAGAATGATGTGTTGACTTCTTCCATTCCCTTGATGAGAAATGAATGTGAATTTTCAACTTTAAAAGGAATTATGGCAGAAAGTATCAACAAAGCTGTCAGCTGTGATATATATTTATTGTCTTCTTTTTGGCTTTTGTGTTTCTAAAGGAAATGTTTTCATATAGAATGTCTTTTTATTGAAACAACAGCTGAGCTTACTTTTGGTGATGAGGTGAAATTTATCATTATTGAATTACATATGTGCTTATTCCATAGTCAGTAATGTGATGTTTTAAATGGTCTTCAGTTAAAGTCAATTAGGCTCTTTGGAACACAATCCAGACCATTTCTTGTCTTGGAAAATCAAATACTCTGCATGTCTACTAACCAGCTAAGCTGAACATTGCTTGAGGCTTTTTCTGCTGTTAGGAAGGGACAGAACACTCATCTGGAAGTTTTGTCGCTGTCCACAGCAAAGATTCCTGTAAATGCAGTCTAACTACTATCAGTTCCTCTAAAATAATGTTTACGGTTGGTAATGAAATGGGACTGGGCCAAATTGTGCTCATTCCTGCTCACTATCATCATAAGAAAAAAAAAATTCTCTCCTGCTTCTGTTCACTGTTCCCTTCTGCTGGCAGATACATCCATGAATTAATGATGTTGTAGTGCTCAGAAACTGGAAAAAAAGGGCTGTCCAGACCTGAAATGGAGACTTAGACGTGGAATTAAGTCAGTCTATTTGCTTCAAACATCTCTACTGAGATGCTTGTAGTCTGTTGTGCCTTAATGCTTTGGGAGATATTTGTGAGCCCTTCCCAAGCAAATATTCTGAAGTTACTTGAATGACTTACTGCATGTCAGCACTGAATGTCATCAGTAAACAAATGGAATCTTGTTCTATCGTCTTCATTTATTTGGTGTGTCATTTTCATAATGTGTATCAACTTCTGACTTTCTCTGTGTAGGTGAGGTAAAGGAATTACCAGTTTTCTTTGGCATGATTTACTTTTGAGACTTTCTGGTGGCCTGGGCATTTTTTATGTTGTAAAATGAAGCTTGGCTGATAACTGTTGTATCAGAAGACAGATATGATTTTGCCTTCCCATGGAGACAGTCAGTAAAGCCACTGAAGAATATTGGTATGTGGGTTTTGCAGGACTGAAAGTGGACGGCTCTTGAGCTGATTTGAAGTCTTTTCTGATTCTCATGCTTTGCTGATATTGCCCCCTTTTCTCTGGTTTCTGTCCAGAACTGTGATTTTGCTGAGTTTGTTAACTGATGTCAACTGAAAATGGCAAAGTCAGGGCTATCAGTGGTGTACTCACTTTACCAGTAATGCCTGGCTAAAGGCTATCCTACTACACAATATTCATTCAAATACAAACAAAAAATTGCCTGAACCATTTTATGTTGCCATTAAGAATATCAGGTGAGCTACTTTAGAACATTTTATAGGCATTTAAACTAAAACCTTTATGAAAAGCTGTGGATTAATTTTCTCAGTCATGACATGCCCAGAGATGACATGTGCTGTAGATGAACAAAATTTGGGCTGCAGATAACATTCCTACTGAAATCTCTGCAAAGGGACTGTTACACTGACCTGATGGCATTTCCTGCACAGTACTGCCTTAACCACTTGTAAATGTTGTTTTCAAAAGATAAAAATAAAATTTATAAAGATTTGAGAAATTTTTCACAATGACCATTTTAATGCTTGTAACTGTAAGTTTTGCTGGAGATAGTAACAAAAATATTGGGGGGTAAATCTTGGAGTTTTCTACAAAAAAACCCAAAATTTTAAGATAGTCACTTGTTTGTTTTTTTTTCTGATGGTAGTTAATGGCTAAAATCTAAATTCTCAGGCAACATGTTCATAAATGCTCACACAGAAGGAAAAATATTCTGCTTGTGCTCACTGTGCAAACAGCTGAAATAATACTGTTGGAAAAATAATTTTATATGAGGTAATCAAATGTATAGAATTAAGTGAAGAAGTTGTTGTTTCTTCTGATTTTTCAGATGATCATAATTCCTAAACATTTATATTGTGTTTTTATTTTTCAACAGAAAAAATATGTTTTGAATGGATTCAGATTTTTTTTTTTTTCCTTATTTTCCTTTCTTCCTCCCCCCTCCTTTTCTCTGTCAATAACTAGAGAAATTTTTCTCAAATTACTATAAACAAGGCATTGGATTTCAGAGGGAATCTTCAGTCTCACAGGTGACTGTTTCTAAAATTTCCAAGTGTGGTCATGAATAGATTGATGGAAGCTGATTCCCAGTTTTTTATTGCAGTGAATCTTAATGGATGCCAATTAAAATATATTTACATATGTACTTACATTTCCCACCATAACGTGGAGCCTATAACATGATTTATACTGACAGATACTGATTGTTGTTTAATTCTTCCTTTTATCCACATAGTTTTGAATTATGAATTATATCAATCCTTAAATCTTTGTTTGTTTTAGAGTAGATTCTTTTTTTTTTTTCTTTTTGCCTCTTGGCACACCATATATGCACTAGCAAGTGCTCGCAGTTTCAGCTGCATTTAAGGAAATATTGTTGTAAGGCTTTTATGTGCTGTACTTCAATCAGCTAGTGCCAGCAGTATCCCAGTAGAAAGACCCTCAACAGACCATTTTCAGCATTTTGCTGCAATTAAACTCCTCTGGTTTTAGCCCTCAGGCAATTTAGTACCTTTTTACATATGCACATTATGAACTTTTGACCAGGGCCTGGTAGTCATATATTAGATAGCAGCTTTTGAAAGCAGACTTAACAAGTTCCTCAGAGTATTACAGCCAGAGTCAGTTGTGGAAAAGGTAATTTAACCAACTTGCAGTGAGGCCATTCAGAATCGTACTGATGATCCTAAATATGTCTCTTTTTTTTTCCCTTGTTTCCTCTGGAAGCTGGTAGCAAGAGCTCTCAAAGAATGTGATTGATCTTTTATTCAGTAGCTAACGAGGGCTGTGATTCTATTAGTGCTCTACAAGGCAAGGGAACAGTGATTTAATGAAGTGTCTGGCGAGCTGGTCATAGATTTATCCTGTTGTCTCTAATTTGCAGCGCCGTTGTGAGCGTGGAAGAACCTGCACTCGCCGTGCCATTAGGCAGGTATTTCCTTAGTAAATTGTTGTAAGGTCAGGTGTAGTTATCTGGGAAAGGCAATGCCTCAGCCCTCACTGTCTGGAGATGACAGCAGCTGTGCCGAGCACTCGCTGGAGCGGAAAGCCAGGATCAGAGGTCCGGCTGCGAGCCCCCCTCGCCCAGCTGAACTGCCAGGGAGGACTAATAGAGTCATAATTGGTGATTACATCTGCAAAGGTGCAATAACATCTCAATACAAGCTGGCTGGCGCTAGACCTCGTGCCAGGTGCTGTGGAGTTCCGTGATAGTCTGATCTAGTAAAGCTCCTTTTTCCGTTCTTGAAAAATGAGGCGATGCACCCTAATCGCTGCAGTGCAACAAAAATATGAGAACATCAAAACTTGAGCTGCTTTAAAGTGACATTAATGTCTTCAGTACACTTACTTCGGCATGTAACCTGTCAGTCTTACTCAGGAGCGATGCACTAAGATTTGCCATGTAGCTATGGATAAAATAATATCATAAAAATGCTTTGGCTTTCACTTAATTAGCACTAAATAATGCATTTTATTTCTGTCAACCAAAGGCCACTGGGTTTTTGTTTTGTTTTTCTTTGCTAACCTGAGATGCTATTCTGGTGATGCCTGTGGTGTTGCAAATCTGCTTTGCAGCATTGTTTTTTCAAAAACCTCTGAGTCCAAGTTAGCCAAGGGCAACCATTTTCAGAAAGAATTTGTCATTGCATGAATTGCTTGGTAATTTGAGAAGGAAATTATGGTATGGCTTTCTACATGGTCAGGGAGATCAATCAAATAATTCAAAAGTAATATTGCAAAATAACAAAGCAGATCTCATATGTGTGGTTCTGTCCCAGCTAGACACAGAACAGTAAATAAATGAATGCTTTTGAGATTTCTGTGGCATTTCTTGGTGGCAGCTGCAGAATTCCCATGTAGAAAAGTGGTCAAAGCTGGGAATTAAAGGGTAGGCAGAGATGACACTGTGGGAGTTAGCCCACTTTGTTTATGTGTAGGTCACAATCCTAATTGGGATCTCAGCCTTGTGTTCCAGGCTCTGTGCATACAGGTAAAGAAAAGCTTCTGGCCCAAAATGCATCATATCTGTTTTAAGAAAAGCTGCAAAAATCTCTTGTGCAGTGGATAAAAGGTGGATCTTGGCAAACAGCAACAGCAAGGAGACAGTACCATGATAACTTGTCTCCTTTTATAATTATGGCACATGCATCACCAAATAGTTGTCATTGTGCTCAGATGGATGATTTTATATTTGAAAATTAAAATTTTTTTCAGTTGCACGAGCCCTTGAACCCCTGTGAACTTGACACCCCGTGGGATGTCATCTAGGACCCCTGTTAAATATACAGACACAATTAGTCTAGAAAAAGAGATATTGGGCTTTTAAATGAACAGCAAGAGGATTTAAAACACTAAGCCAAACTTTCTAATTTCCTAATATTGACACTTCTGTCCCTCACAATCTTATTATAGTATTATTCTCTGCTGATCTACCATTTCATCAAAAAGTCTACAATGGAGCTAAAAATCCAAGCCTTTTAGCCCATAGATCATTGCACTTGGTAAATGGCTTATTGTAGATTAGATAATGTGGTTCATAGCACATCCAAATCAATAAAAGGCTAGTCTGAATGTAGTAAAGTGCTCTCAGTCTGATTCTTTTTATTAAGTCTATCTGCCATGAGCAAAGTGAAAATTTTAGTCTTTTTGCTTAACTTGATGTAAGAAAAAGACATTACTTAAATTTCTGCATGGTTGTTTTCTTTCCTAGAGAAGATCTGTACCATAGAATTTAGGGGCTTTTTTGAATCAAAATTACATGTATTGTCTGAAAAATTATGCAATTCTTATATTGGCAAAATTCAGAGCCCAGTGGTTTGGTGTTCCCAATCATCCCATGCTAGAAATGAGCCCCTAGATCTCACATTCGTCAGATATTCAGTGGGCTCTATGAAATAGATTATTTTATAGCTGTTCTTAAAAAAAATCATCAGCAGAAACTCTCACCTTTAGCAACAAATGGAGGTAGAGAAATGTGAAAGAAATATTTTGAAGGTAGAATGGGTGATTCAATACCAAACAAGAAGTGGTGTTTTTGTCTGGGTCAGGAGAGGCCCAGGATTCATCAGGAATCTGGGGCTGAAAGGGAGGATCTGGTGGTTCTTTCTGCTTCACCCCATGAATGATCCTGTGTTTCTGAAGGGGTAGAAATATCAGAAAGGTATTATTTATCCAGGAGAAATTGGGGAGGCTGATATATGTGTGTCAGGGGTGAACAGGTACGGAGAGAGTTTTTACCCTTCTAGCTGGGGTTATACTTGGGACCTGGAAGAATGGTGGCAAAATGGTAATTAGTGTCTCTCTGCCTCTACTTTCCACACAATTTCATTCATTGCAATGTTTTATTTTCCTGTTTACATCCATGGCCTGTCCTCCTGAGGAAATTCTGAGCTACTCAACCAGGTCAAGAGCTTGTCTGGGTTTTGAAGGTTGGCTAAAAGGGGTTTTTAAAGCTATGTGAAAATTTCAGTGAATAGATTGGAATTTCTTGCAAACTATCAAGTCAGATAAACTGTAATTGGTTGCAGAGAGATGCTCTTAACTTACCATTCTTTGGCCATGTTATTGACCAGTATGTGTTCACCCATGTTATTAATAATTTATCCTTTGAAAAAATCTATGTGCATTATAGCCTTTGATCTCAGAAATTTCAAAGTTGATTGTGCTATTTCCCTTTTCCTTTTGCATTTTTTCTTTCTTTTAAAAGAAATTTTAAAAGAGAAGAGAATGAAAAATAGTTTTTAAACTTTTTCTGTTTTATTTGGTGGGAGAGCTTCCTGATGACATCCATCCCTAGTAATGAGAAGTGTACATTAATACAGTAAGAATATATATGAATAAAAAAAACCAAGGCAAGCTCGCTGTACTTTGCAGATGAAAAATGTTTGAAAACAAGACTTAATGCATCTAGTAGATTAAAACAGAAATTAAAGACTTTAGAGTAAGAAGAGATCAAAGGCTGTCTTTTCATTGTTCTTTTTATTGTTTATTGACTTCAAAAAGACTTTTTAGTTTAAGCTGACTTTAATGTCTCTTGAATGCTCTTTTGTAAAGTGACTTTGAAAACTCACGGATAATGTCTTCATTAAGTGGGAAAAAATCTTGGTAAAAATATAACTGTAACTTTGCTTTCATTATAATAGGAAGAGATAACACTGCTTAATTAAGGCCTGTTTTCCCTCTGTTCAGAATTTTACGACCATTTTTTTCATTGAAATTAGTGCTGATAAAAGCTTGAAGTAGACATTGCTAAACTGAAACTCTTAGTTTTTCACAGAAGTGTGGTAATGTGAGTTCTCAGTCTGTATTTGTTAATCAGTTGATCGGGATGTTGTCTTGTGTATGTGAGCTATTTTAGGAAACAAACAAAAAAACCCAACCAAAACCCAAAAGCATATTCAAGTTTTATTGAGTCTAAAATAAAGCAATGCTTCTTGTGGTGTTGGGAATGTTAATTTAGAGACTTTCTTCTCTCATTCTGTTTCCAAATGTCTGTGCTTTTCTCACCAATACCTGATGACTTGATGTATTTGGATTATGTTAATGCCTGTATTAATAATGACATTAAAGACCACAAATCTCTGGAGGCAAATGATAGATTGGGAAAGCCACGCTGAATAACTTCTCTGGTGAGTAGTGTGTCCTTTCCACAGTATTTTGAGGTTTAAAAGATGCACTTGAAGGTTAGGACTGCCTTGGCCTTCCCCCTCCCTACTTCATCTTTTTCTCATGGTTCTGTGAGAATCAGTTCATGTTACTTTTAGATGAAAAGGGAATTATCATTGTTTCATGAGGTGCACTCCATCTTCTGAGATAATTGAGATATGTATTTATTTTTGATTTGCTCCTCACTTGTCTGTAACTTTGTTAAAATAAGTTTAGCAATTTCTGATATGGGTTTATAGTGCAGCTCTGATATTTGTTGCTCTGGGGGTTTTGGACAGTCCTTGCTATGGAAATTTTATGATACTCACCCTTCCCATTCTGTGTATTTCTGCCAGGGCTCTTTGTGCAATTCTCAGGCAATCTGCTTGGCTCTTACTGAGGATCAAAAGATTCTGATTTACAGTCTGCAAAAGATGTTTGCAAGACCTTTTTACGTATTTAAAAAACTCAGCAACCCCTTTCAGTGTGATAGCTGAGTTTCCAGAGTTTTTTAATGAGAAATGTGCGTTGTGTGATTTGTGTAAATGCCTAACCTTACATCAGCTTTAAAGGAGATTGTCTTCAAAAGGAAAACCAAAACTACACTTGTGTCCCTTTGCTTCCATTCATGGGTAGGGACAGAGCAGCAAAGCTATTCTAGGCTAGACTTATTTTTTACTGACTTTCAGCTATGATACACCTATTAGGAATCTTATGTCCAGTGTGAAGATGAGGCACAAGGCACTGGAAGGGATGTCTTTGATGCTGTGTGAATCTAAAAGCCACACCGTGTTAATTTTGAGACTGTTGCTAATATCATTTAATGATTGGCTTCTAATTTTCTTTTACTTCGTTTTAATGTGGGCAACCACATTTTGGAGTTGGTGATTCAATATACAACAGTTCCATTTTGTAGACTGTTACTAGTTTTCATATTCATAGATTCAGAACATTTTTTGCAGTGTAACTATTTTTATGGCACAAATGGTTAAGTATTTTTACAAGTGTAGTCTTTGTGGGTGGTTTAGGGGCTCAATTACCCACTGAAATGGAGGAAATAAATGTCCTTGAGGGTTTGCATTTGGATCATATGACATTGTGGGGCTCAGCTCGTTGTTAATAATTCCTACATCTGTGTAGCACACAACAGCACGAGGCGGCCTTTGAAAATATAACACAGTATTGCTGCTGGTACCCTTGCAGAAACATCTCAATTCTTTTACAGGAGGTGACAGAAAAGTAAGCCAGGATAAAGAAAGCAGCAAATCAGCTGGTAAAATTGATGTCATGTCTAATCCTGCCTATTAGATTGAGTAGTTAATGTGAAGACTGTGGAAATGTTTGTGTTTATGATGCACGTGGCAGATGCTGTTTGGGTTGCAGTGCATGTTTGCACTATGGGCACTTGAGGGGCCAAGATTCCCCAAAAGCAGAAGGAAGCCAAAACAGAAAGGAGAGAGAAAGGGACAAGAAAGCAAAATGATGAAAGAATGAATGTGGCTAAATACCAAGCTTGTTACTGCAGTCATTTTTGCCTTTATTTTGCATTAGGGAACAGCAAGGGGTGGTACAGTGTGGGAAATGGGGTTGCTCTGCACTGTGGAGATTTGACTCTTCTTGCACCAGGAAACAACAGACACCCAGGTCATGGAGAGCTTAATCCCTTGGAATTCTGTGTTCAGTGCTTGTGAGCAAAAGGTGCCAAACTTGGTTCCCTCATCAGTGCTATGAATCTTGACACGCATGAGAGCAGAGCTTGGCTCCAGGGTTTGTGTATTTGCATGCTTCACTTACTTTATTAACCACCCCAGACCTGCTTTCCTGCCTTGAACATACAGAGAGGCCACTAGAGTGGCAATGTACAAAGTGAATTAAAAGGAGGATGCAAAACATCTTCCAAAGAAGGTGACATCAGAAAAAATTAGGCTGTTTCAAGAATAATTACGTAATGGTTATATATGTCAGATAATAAATACCTCATAGCAATGATTCCCAGGTTTCTTTTTGTATATATTGCCTCTCATTATGATCCCAAATTCTATTATGTGTTTTCCAGAAGTCATCCAAGCCCATTCTGGAGATCAATGTAGTATATAAAATATTAACAAATTCAATGTTTGGCTGGGAACTAGGTGAAAAAGAGGAGAATACAGGCAGTAATATCTCTCCAAAACCACTTGAGCTGTCTTGTTATGAACTCTACCTCCTTGTGCCTATTATGTATAGCAACAGGGGACCTGAGGGGACCTCTTAAGAACAGAAGGGTCAGCAAATCACAGAGGATTCAGGCAGTGTAGCTCTCTTTTGGATCTGAAGATCTGAAGTACCCAGAGCAGGCTATTAAAGTCCTGTTTATAGCTGGGCTGTATAGCTTCACACTCTGAAGTTGCTTTCTGCCTGAGCAAAACAATATATTCCTGAAAGCTGGCAGTATTGTTCTGTTGGTCTTTTAGAGAAATTCTTTCCTGAAATGAACAGAGCTGTCAGCAAGGGAGCACTGAAGGTATCTCTGTAGACCAGCAGCTTTATTTTTGTTTGCTAGGTTTGGACACCTTGTAGCACTTCCACACTCCTTTTGGCTTGGCTGTTTTTCTCTTTTTCCAGCACTCCCTTCCAAATCACGTTGTTGTGGGCAAATAAAGCACTAATTGTTAGAAGCCACCTCCCTTCTAGTCAATGTACAGACAAGCAATTCACACCCCCTCAGACTTTCCCCTGTGTTCAATATTGTCAGTAAATGTCCTTTCTGTTGAAGTTTTGGAGTCCAAATGATATTTGTGTAGGGTTTTTTTAAAATGTAGAAGTTAATGTCATGTCGAGGGGGTTTACAAGACAACATCTTCCTTTAGGGAAGAGCCAGTATCCAGCTGCTGCTCAGCTGTAGGAATGAGCTTCTGGTTCTCTGCTCCTGCTACTGGAGCTCCACAGTTTTGTGGAGTACCCACTATAAATCCTAAACAAGGAAATGTGCTGAAATTTCCCCTAGCCACGTGTGCCATGCATGACAGTGCACATGGTTACCTTCCCCACCTTTCCTCCCTGGGGACATACATTTTAATGCTGTGTCCATTTACATCACAGTTGTATTAATTACATTTAATGTAGTTTTGAGCTAAGGTAGCACAGCCTGATTTCAGAGAACTGTGTGTGTTGTAATGAGGCTTGAGTACCATTGATCTATGACTTGGATATAAGGGATTCTTAAGGGAGTTTGCTGATTTATGTAGAAGGCTGATGTCTGTGGCCATTAGGAAACACCAGTTTTTATTACCTATCAATCTCATGGAAAACCTTTAGCAGCATGATCTCCTGTAATAGTTATCTAATCTGTTAAATTAGAGACTAATGAAATGAAAACATTGCAGAAGAGGAAAATACACTTTTAAGAGCAGGCAGTATCATAAGAACAATGCAGACTTATTTGAAAGCATGTACAACAGCAGACTGAAGACAACAAAAGGATAAATCAGCTCATGCAATTGCTGTCTTAATCTTTAAATTGCAAAAATCTATGTGGATATATAGTTTAGTAAATTACTAGAGCAATGGAGCATATAGGACTAATTCCAAAATAGAAGAAGGAATAGAACACACCATTTAGAATATCACACACTCATTTGTAGAATGAGCATAGAATTTAATAGAGTTCAAGTTTAATTCTGCTTAACTGCATCTTTATTTTTAGATTTATGGAGTTCAAAAGTTGTTATCCAAATACTTTAGTAAGACCAAAAATCAGAAGGAAGAAATTGCACATTATATCGAGGTGTGACTGTTACTAATGAGAGCTGTGATTTGGATACTGGGAATCTTTATACAGGAGAAAAACCTAGTATCTTAAATATCTGGAAATGAAAAAAAAAATGGAGGCAATGTCTTCTATCAGCTCATTTCCAAGCATCTTAATTTTCAGCATGTTCTGTGCTCATTTTCCTGGTAGCTACTATATGTAGTGGGATATAAAACAGAAGGAATTTTCAAAAAAACAAGCTGCATTTATCCATACATAAAACAGAAAATACTATTGAGGTGACCGTGTGTGTCAGTACATCACTTTATTTCCACACCACCTGCTGCAATTAAAAATGAAATCACCAAGCATCAAGTGCAGTAACTTCATCAACCAGCTGATATTATAATTAATGACTATATAGAGTCTCTATTATTGTGTACTTCCAAGGCATCAAGTGGAAAGCTGTCGTAGTGCTTTAAATAATGAAAAAGTTTCAGGCCTTGATAAATGGCTCAGTTGGATGCAGTTTAGAAAGTTGAGAGCATATGCTTCTGTCATTAGAAACTAAGGACCCTCGTTACCCTTGCTCTAACTCTTCAGATTCATCTGAAACTCTTTGATCCCCTCGTGTACTTACACTGTGTTTAAAATGCAAAAGTGTAGGAAAATATGGTGCACATGAGAAATTCAGTGAGGAGGGAGGAAGATTAAAATAAAACTACTGTTCATTAATGTCTTTGTTTCAAACCTATTGGAAAAGAGAGCATTAGGCTGTAGCCACATCTCTTTTGAAATGAGAGTAAGCAAACATTTTTCTTTGATTCCTTTGAGATTTTTTTTTTAAGAAACAATTGAAATTCAATAAAGAAATGTGCTTCAGAGCATGCTTATGAAGATATTTAAGTGACTTAATAGAGGAATGACAGCAAGGGTATTTGTTCTTGAAGGCTGTGCTTCAGCTCTGTGCAGCTCTGCAGTAAGGGGTGGAAAAAGTAAAGCAGTGAAGCAGAAATTTTTGGTATCACTGGTGAGGCAGGTTTAAGCAATATGAACTTTTAACAGGGAAGCAGTTGATAAATTCACTTCCTGAATAGTATAGTTTCATTGTTAAATATCACCATTTTAACTGAGAACTGCTAGCTGCTTTTCACCTTCTATTTATTTTTTTTCTCTCTCTGAAACTTTCATATAATGTATTTGCCTCTGAGGATATTTTATAGCTGAAATGCTTTGCTTGGCAGAGCATGTTACAGATAGAGAAAATTTTGTCTAATCTCTGACTCTCATGGTTGTCATTCTGCTTTGTTTCATGTATTGAAGCAGTATGCCACAACCATTTCTCAAACCTTTTATAAAGGAATTATGTGTCTTTTGAAGTATTGAATTAAGCCAACAAAACATATATGTGAATACATATACATGAATGTATAGGCAACAGCAGAAATAAAGATTTGTTTCTCCCTCTCATGAATATGTGAGATAAGTGAGTACTGTTTTTTCCTCTTTTATGTCATTATTTAGAGCCCATTAGTTAGAATCTACATTTCCTGAGCATCAAAAATTGTGCCTTGGCACTACATGCAAGCATATCACAGGAGAATGTTTTAGTCCAAGAATTTCTCAGTGCCTAAAATGTGTGTTTGACAACCTGGTGCTAAACTAAGGATTGAAATTGAAATACTGGTGAATGGATGGAAACAGATGTGAAAATTCTACTTATGCAAGGAAGGAGTCCTGTTCACCCTCTGATGTGTGGAAACTCTCATGCTGGCATAACAGTGCTGCCAGTTATTCCCTGGGATTCTTTGTACTTGAGAACTCTCCCTGCTTTGGTTCTGTTTGTTTGAACAAAAAGGACATGGGGTGACTACTTTACAGTGCTCAGCTCAGAATATTTACAAACTCTGTGCAATTGGTGAGGCTGATGCAAATGAAGTGCTGATGCAATGGGTCCATCTCCATTCATTCTGAAGGAGTACTTGCTTGCATGAGATGTGAGTTTGTGATAAGTCTTATATCACTACAGCATCATGGCAAATTAGATTAAACCTGAAGGACACAGGACCTGATCCATCCTTAAATTCATGATGTGTGAAAGTTGCATTTCAGACAAGTGTTAAGCTAATTGCTTCCTTAGCTTTAATAAGTTACAAACAGAAATATTTGTCTCAGTGTGCTAAGTGGCAAGTAGGTTGAGAAGAGAGAGAGCAAAGACATTCATAGATGTAGGTTTTTGCATATATTGAAAATAGTGTCAGAGTGCGCTATTAGGTGCTTATTTTTTCCACATATTTCAGGACATTTATGCCCTTATGCTAGTAATTAAATTAATTATTTATCCATTGTACACAGGCTTGAATTACTGCATGATTAGCTTGGGCACTTAGAAGTATAAGAACACTTGAAAGCAAAATCCAAGCATAGGTATTCCATAGCACGTCTTACAATCTAAATATTGCTCTTAGTCTAATCGAAGCAGCAAGAGTAGTCACAGCAGTTGATGGACTATTTTTCAAATTGATTTCAAAAATGTATTTAAGGGGATGATCTTCTACTCTAGATTACCTATTGATTTTTAATATGAAAAGCTCATTATATAAGCAGTAACTGCATATAAAAACCTAGCAAACCTTTGCATAAATCCTTTAATTGAATTTCCAGAGCCTGTGGTTCTACTTTTTTTTTTTTTAATTAAATCTATTTCTTTTTTTAAGTGTTACTGTGTAATTTGCATGCTGTGAAGTGGCCCTGTCCCAGATAAAGTGCCATTGATCCTTATTAAACCTCACCTCTGGGCTTGCTCAAAACTAACTGGAAAAATTAAAGTGTTCATGCTGCAATGCACTTATTGCTTGTGTGATAGGATTATGGAAAAAAAAAAGAATAACATTAATTTCCAAGAGAGAATTTATAATGCAAGATTTTATTTTTTTTTCAATTTGATAATTAATAGCAAAATCATACCCTAAATATAAATTATATTTCAGTCTGCAAACTGCAGTAGTAATTAGGAAAGATAATGTTTACCTAATATAAACCCATGATGTTTTATATGGACATTCCTTTGGTATATTAATTTTTTTAAGTATTCAAAATGATTATGGATTCAACCCAACAGCTTAAATAGATATTTGGGGAAAGAAAAAAAAAAAAAGAAACCTATGTAGTACCTTACATTATTAACTGTTTCTATTTTCTTTCTTGAGCTTAAAATATGAAAAATGACATTCTGCAAATATTCATGGTAACACTTTTTATATTAGAATTATCACGATGAAGTATATGAGTTGTAATACTATTTTCACTTTTTTAAAAATACCTAACATTTCTTATACGAAAAGCAATAAAATCTGCAAAAGAATTATTCATAATCAATAAGAATACAAGGTATGGAATATATTAACAGAGTTATAAAAATGTTTGCAATATGACTGAAAATGAAAAATACAGCAAGTTATGTATGGTTTAAAGTGTAATCAATTTTGAGGCTGTGTGTGAGGATATAAATGATAAACACAAGTAGTAGCATTTTTAGTAAAGGGTGTTGCAAAAAAGTACTGTATTTATGGTCCATTCCATTCTTTTATAGATCATTAATGTAGAAAACAAACACAGCGTATCCATCTTCTCAGACAGTTTAAAATTCCATTAAATGATATTTTAAATGGAAATGTTGAGCTCATTTCATATTCTGCTGTCTGCAAACACGGGCTGTAGAGAAAGCACTGAGTGTAGCCTGGCTTTCCAGCAGGAGCTGATGCCACAGAAGTTACACTCAGGAGGGGTCTGGATTTGGAGGGGAGGCTGATGGGTTTTTTCCATTTTCAGCAAAGGGAGCTGCTAAATCTCTTTATGTCCAAGGCAGTGGTGGATTCAACGTGCAGCTACCTTGGAATTGCCAATTGTAGCCCGGCCTTGTTCCCCAATGAGAGCATTTGTCCCAGCTACAGAGGAATTAGTGCAACTTGATTTTTGCTCCTTGCCTAGTTATTAAAGATCTGTTTAAGTGCAGTGTTCTCACTGATCTGAGCCTAACCAAATTGTGTTGAATTATATTAGTTTTATGAATGTGGTAACTATTTGTTTTAAAGCTCTGATATTGCTATGTTCTAAATTATATTATTGCAATATTCTAAATCATCCTCTCAGCTTCATTTCATACACCTGCTGGGATCACAAAATCACAGATTTATTTAGCTTGGAGAAAACCTCCAAGATCATCGAGTCCAACCTTTGACCAAACACCACCTCGTGCTACTGAGTGCCACATCCAGTTGTTCCTTGGACACATCCAGGGATGGGGACTCCACCACCTCCCTGGACAGCCCCTGCCAATGGTGAACAACCCTGTCAGTGAAGAAATCATTCCTGAAAATGGTGACAATGACATAAAATAAGTGGTGTTTTACTCTCTTCAGTACCTCATTTGTGCCTTTGAGAACACTGTCCTCATTTTCCCTGTAAAGTGCATTGGTTAAGCCTTGAACTTTTATTGTGCCCTGTATCAGAGTTATCCTACGGCCACTGGGATTGGTCTGGACCCTGCTTATTTCTCTGTAGTGTTGTGATTCTTGCACTGAAGGGTGGTTATGGGGCTTAGCTCCTGACAGAAGCCTGCTGGCTCCTCCACGGCCAGGGCAGCATCATTGTCAGCTTTGGGAAATTAATGTGTTTCAGTTCCCTCCACCAACAGGCAAATGAGTGTTTGCTCCAAATTTCCACATTAGTTTGTAAGATTAATGTGAATGACTTGTTCATCATTATTTGTGTTCCTCCTCTCAGTGGTCCAGCAGTTTTCTGGTGGATTATTTCTCAGAACAGTTATTACATATCTTGTCCCATATTGCTCCTTGAAACGTGTTTCTGCTTTACGTTACGTACATCACAATTCTGAAATTATTCCTAAGGAGAACGATTTTAAAATTTGTTCCTGGTTGTTTGTCAGTGGATTTGTTGTAGTTTCCTCATGGTCTTTAGTGGAGGAAGTAAGTGACAGTGATCAGTGAAGGTGGACAGTAAGATTTATAATGTATTTGTGCTAGCTGATTGCCAACAGAACTGGCCTTTCCCAGCGGTGCTGTACGCGTACTTGGAAAATCAATAGGGATTAGCCTATGACCCCCTTCACATACTTATACTGTGGTCTGCATTGCTTACCAATATTTCATCTGTTTCACTTAAATGCTGGTACTTACTCAATAATGTGTGGCTGTTCTTGCAAGCTACTAATTAATTTTTAAAATGCAGTATCACTTGAAACGGAGATAAAGCACACCTTCAGCGTCGGAGGGAGAGCAGGGCAGCGGATTTGTGAATTTGCACTTGGTACCTTTAATTAAAAATCCTGCTTTGAAAGATTAAAGTTATATATTCAGATTTTAAAAAGTACTAAATCAGTTACAGAAACCTTTTCATGGTGTTTCCAGCAAGCTAAATTGTCAGGTTTGACCACGTATCTGTTTATTTTTTTGCCTGGGTTTGCTGCTGGTTTTCTTCTTTTTCAGTTGTGCCTTAAAAAGACTTGGTTTAAAGTTTGAGGATTTTGTTTGTTTGTTTTGTTTTGTTTCCCCTGTAAATTTTAGGGGGAAAATATGTTTATAAGTAAATATATTTCATATATTAATATATATTCATATATATATTCAATATATATATTCATAATATATATATTCATTATATTTTGAGCCTAGGGCATAGTCTTCACAGTGTGTTCATGGGGTAGATAAACCATGTTGCATTTTAAATACTAATGTGTTGAAAAGCTGAAGAGATGTATCAGGTATTGCTTTTCCTTTGACTAGTTTAAAGAAAAAAAAATATTTTATCTTGCAATAGTATAAGAAATAGTTTGTTATACAGTGTCAAACTCTTACTTGAATTTCTAATTTACCATACAGTTTGCCAAAATCCAAAGATAATGGCCTAAAGCAATTATTTTTGATGAGGTTGTTCTCCCAATAGAAGGATTTTAAAAATTCACAGTTTCTTATGCAAGTGTACCTATTCCCTGGAGTTACTTAGAGTTTCTTATTGATCTAGTAGCTGGTATTTGAATTGGTCGATGTACTCTGTAACTTGTTTAAGATACCCTACCTGAACTATTAGTTTAAATAATATATTCATAAATTGATTAATCATTACAGTAAGAGTTATTAGCTGCATTTTTATATGTGAGCTCTCCACAATGACTCCTGCTATAATAATCATGCATATATAAACAGAGATTCAGGTTTAAATTGCAGTACTCCTTATAATAATTATATTGCTAGTAATAGTATGTTTCTGGAAGAAGGAATCAACCTTTTTCTGTGTGGGCAGCAAAATTCTGTGTGTTTGTTTAATGTGGATAAAGTAATTGTAAATATTGATGTGTTTATAAGCCATGTTATGGGAAATGAGGGGAAAGAAGGAAGAGAAGATGTGGCTTTTGTTGGTAGAGGCAAGTGCTCCTGAGGTTTGATGTGTTTTTGGGTGTGATCAGGGGCTGGGGGAGCTGAGAAAAGGGTGCAGGAAGAATTTAGGGTTTGGGGTGGGAAAGCATTGCACAACCTGGGTGGGACTGGGGGGGCTGGACAGGCTGCAGGAGCTGTCTAAAATCACGGTGTGCATCTTGTGGCTTGCCCTCACCCTTTTACAACAGGATTAAAAAGAGAAACAGAGAAACTGCCTAGCCCATAGATGTGAATTAAAAAATGCACTTAAAGGGATGCAGCTGCCTCTTAGTGATTGCAGAAGAGTTTGATGTGTGTGCCTTCATTTGATAACACCTTGATTCTGAAAGGTCTGTGTTGGTGTCAAAATACATCCAGCACATACAGTTGCTGTAAATGGCAAAGAGTTGTGGTTAAATTTGGGGCTTCAGTTATGAGTGAGGATTGAAGTGTTTGCATGTTATTTTATGGGATATATTTTAATGTGTGTAATGGGAATGTGATCCAATAATGGAAAGTGCGACTGCTGTAACTTTGGTAGCAAAGGTCGTAGCCTCACACAGGGGTCAGAGTGAACCTTTGTCTACTGCAGGGTGCATGGACCACATCCAGAGCTGTGTGTTTCTTAGGAAAAGAAATACCCTCCAAAGAAGGCTTGTATGTGCAGAGGGAACTGGGAAAATCTATTTAATCAAAAGTGTCAGAACTCACTTTCTGAGCAGCTCTCTGGTTTACTCTGCTGAGTGGTGCAGAGTCCCAACAGCTTTAAACAATGTTTACTTTGATTTACTCCTAAATTCTATCAACAAATGTGGACACAGAATACATATACTTGCAACCTCACAATCATGCACATATTATCAAATTAATGGCGTCTTTTAGTTAATAATCTGAGTGTAGTGTGGAAAATCACCCAGCTCACATTTCAGCTTATTTCCTGCATAAACTATTGTCATGAGCCCTAGACTCTTGCATTTTGCAAGTGAGTAACTAGAGGAGGTTTTTCATATTTCAGTTTGAAAGCCATTTTGTTTCACCACATGCTTTTTCTGCTTCATAAATTCTACTTTAAAACATTCAACAACCTGCTAAATTAATATATACTGTGTTCTTTCTTTAATGGGTAGGGGAACTTGTCTCACAGCAGTGCATTTGTTCAGCTCTGTTTTGAAAAAGCGCTGCCTGCCGTGTGAAGGACATCTGCTCACAAATGAATGATTGTGCTTTTGATTCGGAGCAGCACCTTCACTTTAAATGCTGGCTGCAGATGAAAGGAACAGATTGCTGTGGTACCACTTTTGTGAGGATTCCTCTACCCAGCATGTGGCTTCATACATTATTGAGAGCAAATCCACTTTATGCTACCACTCCTCGCTGCACTTATTTTGCAAACCTTATTCAGAATGCCAGCAAGGATCACTTTTCTACAAAGGAATAAAGCCCAGTTAGGAAGATTAAGCAGATAAATTATTTACAGTGTTTAATTATCATTGTACAGGTTTATTAAACTTCATGGTTACCTGGAAACCTAAGCAGGTGCTGGAAAAAAGTCCAATCAAGTTAAATGAAAAATGTTTTGTGTAAAATGAAATCCTTTTATATGTGCCATGTTCATATAAATGTCCCGGGTTTTTTGGTTGAGTGCCAAGGTTGACTTGCATTTAATGTTGTGATTATTATTTTTTTTTTCATAATCCAGCCCTAGCTCAAGGCTTATTATGATAGAAAAGACCACAGAATTCTCTGCTGGGTTGAGCAGCAGTCTGTTGTACTACTGGGTGTCCTAGATGATAAACAGATGTACAAGGTATGCTTGGGAAATCTCAAAAGATTCACTTTTTCTGGTATTAAGGACAGCTGAATTTTGTAGGGAAAAAATCCCCACTGTAGCACCAAAATAGATTTTTTTATTTTTCTTTAATGTTTATACTGAATAATTAATTTACTTTGTTGTTTCTTCTCATAAATCAACCTAGTTGGTATTTATTTAATGGTTGAATTGAAGATTTAAATTTATTTATTTTATTTTTAAAAAATTTGTCCTCCAGGAAGAGCTTCCACATCTCTGCATGCTGCTCACTAATATAAACTAATGAGCTCCATTAAAGATCTGCCCACACAGTTGCAAAGAACCACCTATTAATCTGTCATCTTTGAATACTCTGAGAAAATTAAGACCACCAAGCAACCATGAATTCGAAAATGAAAAAGGCAGTACCAAACCTATTATATTCTAAAGATGAGTGCCAAATATGTAGAAAATGGCTGGTGACTAAATCACACTGATTTACTTGAGTGAAGTAACCCAGAAACAAGACAGGGTAAATGTGGGCTGAAGTCCTTGCTCCTTTTAGGTCAAGGGAGTTCTGACATGGGAGGATGTCAGAGATTTGTATTTTTGTAACTGGAGTTCAGTTAATTTGTTCAATTAAGATTTTTGAAACTGGTGTTCAATTATTAGCAAAACAATTTTGTCAAAAAGTTTGCATTTTAATATGAGGTTACACTTTGGATTATGATACAGAGAATTCTTAGGCTATTTATGGGGAAGGTATTTTCTCCTGTGACATTACAGTTTTCTTTGTACATAATTTTTTGATATAATAGGAAGCTGTTGACCAGCTAAATACCCAAAGGGTTGCATTCCATGGCAGTAACAAAACCTGGATTAATCCTAGATGGGTTACTTGGTGTGGAATATAGTCAAGAATGTTCACATTTACATGGCAGAATAATTTTGGGTTTAACCCACAATGTAACAAATGTATTGTTAAAATTAATATCCATGACTTTCATTGTTTTGATTAAATTTGGCTTATGCCACAATAGAAAATTTCTCATTTCTGAGCATAGCAATCAGGATTTTGGTATGAGTATTCACATCTGCTTGTTTGAATTTGCTTTATGTGACTTCTTCTATTATCACTTCAAACACCTAAAATATAGCATTGCATTAAAAAGTCTGAGGTAGTTTGTTTGCTGGTTCTTTTTTAATAGTTTCATTTTAATAAAATAAATATCCATAGCTAGAAGAAGTATATGATACTTGACCCCTTTTTTCTAAATTCTAAATTCTGAAGGAAGGGAAGAAGCAGATTTCTGGGGGCAGATTTCTGTGTATCTCTTGGGAGTGGAATAAATTTTGGTGGGGTTTTCCTGCCATCAAGCCACTTTTTGTATATATGACTGAATTCACCGGGGCCATCTCTGAAGAGGGAAGCTCATCAGCTGCACCAGTGGGGTTGAAGTGGCTGTTGCTTTATGGCTGCTGCAGTTACCTTACATATATATAATTAGTAAGCTCACTGCTGACAGGGGTGTCATATTGTTGTTGAGAATAAAGAGTTTGTAATACTTGGGGCTATAGTTAGTTGGTATTAATTTTTGTATTCCACTGGGTAAGCTTTGACAAAGACCTGTCATTTCCCAAATAAGCCATTCTTTTAAGAGAACATCTGTTGAAAGAGGCAATTTAAAATCTCCTTAAAATCTAGGGCATAATTAACACTATAGGGATACAAATATTAGTTTTCTAGAAGCTATTTCTTTTTTGCTTTATCTTGATGTTCAGTAACCTTTTCAAGTTTTTTTTCTTTTTTCCCCTCCTTTTTAATCGCCATTTGCAATTAATATGCAATTGTACATTTAGTACTAACAACTGAACTAATCCAGTAAAAATACTAACTATAGCTCACTGATGTTAATTGAAAAAGAGAGAAAGTCCTGCAGCAGGGTGGCATGGCTGTCTGTAGTGACAGCAGGTTAAAGATGCAGGACATCTGTGTTTGTGGAGAGCTCTGGATCTCAGGATTGAGACGTTTTTAAGCAGTGTTGTTTGTTAAGGTTATTAAAATTATTTGAGGTATTGAGATAAATTTGAAGTTTCTACAAAGCAAACTGGAGTAAACAAGTGGTATCTGCCATCTAAGAAAATCTGATGGAAGAAATGATTATAAGTTTTGGATTTAATCACCTGCTGTAGCAGCAGGTATCTCTAAAGAACTTGGTGTGAACGCTTTAGCAGCTTTCCTGGTCACAGGAAACAGCAGTTGTCTGCCTGTTTATTTGCTAACAAACTGGGAAAAAAGCATGTGAAATTCATCCCTTTTATAAGCTGAAGCTGATAAAATACTATATTAGGCTTTGAGCCATTATCCTTAATATTGGCTTTTAGCTATGTCTATCCCATCCTTAATAATATGAAATATAGCAAGATTTTTGCTGGAGGAAAAAAGTCTTCATTAATGCTCTTGCTAAATAAAAATGGCAAGTACTGCTGGTCTAAAACAGGAAAATATATCCACACTTTGGGTCTGAACATATTTAAGGATATGGAATATGAATCATGAGTCATTTATGCCAATTTTAACATAGTTCTGTATGTCAGCCTGTTTTTACTAAGTCTCCTTTTGGGACCTCACTGTCTTTACTGATTATTAAAATTTAACTTTTTCTTACATTATTTGAAAATGCCTGACCACATGGCTGAAGCAAACCATTGCCTCTGAGGAGACAGCAATGAAAATGGTGTAGTCTCAAATCTTGTATATTTAATTAAAATGGCTACTATACAGAGAAGCAGTATTCTCACACTGGAATTCCTGTTATTCATTACCTTACTTCTTTCTGGAAAATTGCAAATTTATTCTTTATAGAGCTCAGGCATAAAAGCTGTCTGTTGCACTAATGTGGAAAATGTTTTCCTGTTACACTGTTTCCATGCAAATAACAAATTAATGCTGCTTGTAGAAGAATCTAATCACTGTAATTCAACATTCAGGGGAGCAAAAAATGATCATACTTGTCTTCACTCTTCCAAGAATGACACCAGATTTCAGTTTTTTAATGCATGGCCTATTTAGCTCATTAGTTTTAATATACAGGTTTAAAAGTCTTTCCTTGAGCAATAGCTTCAGAACAAGATGTTAAGCTCCCCAAGTCTGTAATCTCATCTCAAGATGCAGTTATGGCCTTGCAGCTATCCTGCTATTTTGTGCCAGTCTTTATACATCAATCTTGTATTGTATTAGGTCTTTGAGAGATTTAATTTATGCAGTGGGTCATTACAGCTTTCATTTGCCCATGCAGAGGGACCCTGGGGACAAGAATGCATTAAAAATCCACTGCCCCCCAACCTTTTTGGTGATTAGAAGTCTTAACTGTGCTGCTGAACACCCTAATTTAAAAAATGGGGTTAGTTTACCAAACTTGTTTCGTGCCATGTTAGAAATCAGCAACTTCTTAAGACATCAATAACTGCTGCAATCTCACCTCTGCTGAATTTGGCTTCCACTCCTTTTACACCTTCAACATGTTTTTGGAAATACCTGCAATCACTTGGTCTGGCTGCATTTATTCTTTGGCCTTTTTGTTGGTCTGCTGTAGACCCCTTGCCATGATTTGTGTAGCCTGTTTCATGCTGCTGTCCCTTTATGCACTTCTGTTATATTCCAAAAATGATGTAGGATTAGAAGAGTTGTGGTGATCCACAGATCAGCACAACAGCTACCCTCCCACCGTGTTTTTTATTAGTTCTACCTTGAAACACATTCCAAAACATAAAACAGAAGAGCAAAGAAGAAGAAGGCTCTTTCAGTGGAGGACGTGTTGCAAAAAGATCCAAAAATGGGACTGAATGATTTTTGACAGGTTTTTGTCAAGAAGTGGAAAATGGTTTGAATGTAACTTTTTTTTATTTTTTTAAATCTGAAACTTTTTCAAATCCTGCCTTGAATTAAAAAAAAAAAATTAAAAAAAAAAAAAAAAATTAGGTCTCATGCTTCCTTGCCTTCTTCCACACCAAATAAATTTCTGTTTATTGGTGAGAATTTAGTGTCAAAGGAGTGTGACCTCATTGGTCTTAACAGGCCTGACTCTTAGTGGGACTGTGGATTCAAAGCTCCAAAGCTCCTCTTATGTTTTCATAACAGTTTGAAAACACTCACTTCCAAAATCTAGACAGTAATGGTTCTTTGGAAATGCTAAGTGAAGTAATGAATGTAAATCTTCTCTTGTGTTGTGTTTGCTTCTTTCACTGAAGAAAAAAAACCCAAACAACCCAAAAGCTAAAAGAAAAACTCATTTAAAATGCATCAAGTTAAATGTTAAAACTTGATTGGTTGGTGGGCCATTTCCAATCTTGTCTTCTGTATATTTTGTGACAGCTGTTCTGGGAAATCTGTGAGATGGAATTTGTGCAAGAACCAAAAATGCCTTTTATTTTTTTTTTTATTAAAAACTCATATAGCACACTTAACCACACAGTTATAAGATTTTAACAGTATGTAACTTTTTAACAGCTCATTGGCTGATAAATGAAAAGGAATTCAAAGCTGAGTGGAATACACAAAAGCAGAAAAACTGCTCATAGTTTCTGGTTTCTTAAGTCAGAGATTCTATTGTCAGACTTTATGAAATACTCAAAAATGATACTGTGTAAACCCTCATCTGCTGAGTCTCTCTTTTATATTTGCAACAGACAGTTCAGACTTGGCAATGATTTGTCCAAAACAAAATGCTAATTAAGATTTTTCACTCTGCTAACGAGATGAAGTTTAATAGGTTCTTCAGGCAAAAAGGATAGGTTCTGTCCTAATGCATTATATTTCTGAACTTGCAATTTATTCAGTAATTAACTTTTCTTGATGACAATGAAAATTCTAGCCTTGCATGCAAAATTCATTTTTGTCTTTGCTAAATGTACAAAACACGTGTGAGTACATTGTACAAGAGATTGGATGAGTGAAACTCCCAAAAACTTGAGGGAACATAATATTTGAAGCTGTTCCATTATTAACTCTATCACATTATATAGCTGATGTGCTTTGTGACAGAGCAGCTTATTAAACTGAGTGTTTTGTGGAAGGAAAGTTAGAGCAGAACTGTAGTCTGTAAGTGTCTTGTTGGTGTTCCCTAATTCTTTTCAGAGATATAAACCTGGCAATTTTTCTTTCTTACAATATTTCCTAGAATTTGCAGTGCTTCTGCCATTTCCCTTTTTTATCCCGAGGGGCCATTTATTCCAGCTCTGTTGTATTTAGTTTATTTTTGGCATAAAATGCTGAAGTTTCTACACGTAACAAAAGGCTCTCTTTGAGTCCCCACTTTCCTGTATTCACTGTAATTCCTGTGCATATATTCCCATTATATGTCAGCTCAATGCCTGCCAGAAGTACCTGAAATAAACTGTCTCAATTAACACAGCATTTTTAAAAATGACACCCTAAAATTAACTTTAATCCTCCTTTCTTCACTCAGGAGTCTGAAGTTAAAACCAGAATCACTAAGTGATTTGTAACATGTATTTCAACATCTAGAAGTTCATTAAAGTTTCAGTGCTGATCTGTGAAAAAAACAGTTTATTAGTAATAAAAGCATTTGAAACATCTTCAAGGCACAGGACAAATATTAACTCAGTTTTGTTATGTAATGTGTATGGGTGTGTAAAATGATGTATAGGTGAATTATCTATCACACACCAATTTCAAAAGGTGTTTGAGCTTCTTGTGCCTCGGGGAGTGGCTTAAACAACATTATTATTCTTGGCTACTGATAACTGCAGTCACTTCCAAATGGGAATACATCACCCTGTGTGCAGAACTCTCAGAGCCTTGATCAGATCACTTTAAGAGCAGTAGTGCCCCATTTCAGGAAATTCCCCATATGGCATTAGATTCCATATTCCTGGTATATTTATACTAAAATCAAACTAATTGAAAGAATACGTTGCCCAAACCATGTTCACATTTGAAGTCTGTTTTTTCAGTTATCAAGGGGCGTATATCCCAAGAGTATTTAAAATTGTCCAGAGAATCTTTGTTTATTCTTTGTGGCTCAAGTTAATGCTTTATTTAAGAAACTGCAGGATACTCACAGCAAATATACAATGGACAGTCAGATTCACAGTCTGATTTTTAAGCCATTAGATCAGCTTATGCCAATATTTTATTGGCAAAAACTGCTTAAAAAAGGTTACTTTCATACAGCTTTTCTTTCACATATATGATTTTCAGAATTCACCTTAGAAAATTCAGGCCAGGCACCATGTATTTTAAATAAAATAATTGACTTGTTGATTATTTTTCTGTTGTAACTCCCCTGTAGGGAGCTGGCAGCCAACTTGGACTTTTGTTTGTGTGTTTATTATCAGGTCATATAAATGAAGTAAAAATTTCGGTCTCTGTATCATCTTCCAGGGATTAAAAAAAATTAGCTCCACATGACATACTTGCATATGCTTACTATTAAAAGCAAAATTGTTTTTAGTGAGGATACATATAGAAGAAGATAGTTCCCCCCCAAAAATTGTATTATATGTAAAAACATATATTTTATGGGTAACCAACCACCCACCCTGCCCTGCTTCCTAGCTGTAGCTGAAAGTGGTAAGCAACATTTTTTTCTTTAAACATTTTGTTTAAGGAATTTTGTAAATGGACAATATGAGAGGGTTGCCATGAGATGGTAGGTATTTTGTTAAAAATTCTTTGAGATTTGAGGTAATTTCATTCCTTGGGTTGACTTGGGAATGTAACAGACTGTAGATATTTTACAGTAAAAAGCCTCAAAAAAATTTGGGTTTAGAGGCCAAAAAAGGCCAGTTCTTCATGTGGCACGTTTAAAATGAGTTTCTCTTAGATCTCAGCTTGGGCTTGACAAATGGTTGCAGGCAGCAGTGCTGTGCCAATGGACAGTGGCAGGGATTTCTCTGCTCTGTCTGGGATGTTCCCAGATTTCTGAAGGCTGCCTTTGTCACTCTTACTGAAAACTTTGTTCTCACACTGGAGTTCAGGCTGGAATTAAAAAAGGGATGTCTTAAAAGCAGGATGTGTGTCATTGGGCAGAATGTTTTAAGCCCATTTGAGTACTCTGAAAAATGACTAAAACTGTGAGAGGCTTTTCCGTTACAATATGTATTAAATGTTTTCATCAATAATTAAAAAAAAAAAAGAAATTCAGTGTTTGTTTTATACTCAATAGCAAAAACATAACTGGGTTTTAATGCTATAAGAAATGTTTGCAATGAAACTTAATTCCTATTTTATTTTTGTCTGGTGGAACATCACCACTGTTTTTTGCAGTGATGCTGTCACTCAGTGTTTCGAGTGAATTGGTTTCAGTTAGACCCTGAATTTCAGATATGAACAAGGACACAAATAGGGAACACTACTTCCATTGACTTTATGGGGTCTGGGAAACTAATGATTGTCTAATCCTATTAATTTGTAAAATTTCCTAGATTATAACCCTTCATTTTTCAGCTTTTTGCCCTTTGTGTTGGAGCTCCAGCATAACCAACATCCCAGACCCCTTCATATCCCCTATAAATGGGGGTGTTTGCTGCTGACATCCTCTACCTGTCAGCTTAGGAAATATCAAACCACACCTAAACAAAGCACCCTGCAGTTCTTAATTACGGAATCCTTTTTCAGCTGTCAGTGTCTTTTACATTCACTACACACTTCCTCTCTTCTTGAATTAGGGTGTAAAAAAATCATGTTTGGATTGGTAAGAACCTTCAAAATCATCTAGTTCCAACCCTCCTGCCATGTGGTGGAGGGATAACATTTAAAATATTTTATTTTCTTTCTGTTGTGTTTTTGGTTTTTTTTTTTTTTTTCTGTTTAGGTTCTTGTTGCAACTTACAGGCTGCTTTTCTAAGTTTCAGATTTATATTCAGTTTGGAGTGACCTTGTAGTCTTCTTTCCACATCTCCCCTAACCATGCATAGCAAACCTCCCTTGTGCTGGCATGAGAATGTCTCTAAATGTCTCTTTTATAAATCTTTCATTCTCTTAACCTCTTCATAGGGAGGAAAATTGTCCTACAAGCAGCCTGGTCCTTATGGTGTTCAGTAAGAGCTGCGTGTCTGTGTTCTGCTTCTGAATACCTTTACAGGAAAGCTCCACGTTGTGCATTGCAGAACTTGAAAATCACTGCTTCATCTCCAGTTTAGAGTCCTAATTGCCAAGATATTTAGCCCTTGTGAATTGTGCAGTGGAATCTTGAGGACTGGGAATGGAAATAGATATAAAGACATTCCCTGATTCTATAGCCTGTCACTGATCTAATTTGAACCTAATTTCTAGCAAGGATGACTTCAGGAATTTATAAAGGCTAGATAAGAACACCACCAAATTAAATGGGAAAAGGAAGGAATTTAATGTTGCTTATCCTCTTGAATGGCTTGGGGTTTTGTACAAGTTCACAACAACAGTGAATTTTCCACCAAACAGATGTTTATTTTAATCCAGAAAAGTTTCTTTAGTAGAGATGTCCACTGTTGGGAACAAAACCACTCCAAAGTGATTATGCCACCTTATTGCTTAGATATCCTCATATATTTCTTGTTATTCTAGTTGAGTACTACATTCAGACAGAGGTTGCCAATAAAGTTTATTGTAGGAGCTAAGTGTCAATATCTGTAGTACCCCCCGCCTAGGGTGCTTGTAATTAAAATGCCACAGATAGTCTGGGAGAAGCATGAAAATTTGATGGCAAATTGATTTCAGGTTCATCTTGAAATTTGTCCTCAGCTGGACTCAATACTGCTGGCAGACATTGGATGGCTTTTGTCAAAAGGGTTTGCTGGGATGAGACAGAGATGCCTTGATCTGAATATTAAATACAGTGCTCTGCTTATGACAGTTTGCTTACTGCTAACACGTTCCTTTTTATACACATTTTATTGTGTGGGGAATGTTTAGGGTGGCAGCAGTCTATTTTACTTAGGAAAATACATTGCTTGCAAATACTTTGGCACACTAAAGAGCTGACTTACACTATTAGCTTCAAACCTAAACATACAGCCTCAAAACTTCTGAATTCTGCAGATATTCCTGAGATTGAGCTGAGATACACAAAGACAAAGGAGTCTGATAAGGTAATAGTCAAACTTTGTGTCAGTGATGCTGTTGGAGGAGGGAAATCCCATCTAAATCCTTATTTAAAAGAAAAAGCTGTTTTTCTTCTTTTCCTCAAATAGCTTCATTTATAAAGAAGGTACTTGGTGAAAATATACAATACCTTTTCTGCTGTCAAGTTAAGATCTTGTAGTATGTCAAGTGTAGGCCTTTATTTTTACAGATCTGTTCTTAGCAGTAACTTTTGGCTTTATTAAGTATTTAAGCAATCTCATGAGAAGTGATTATTTTAAAGTATTCTATTAAATGTGAACACTGCTTTGAGTTCACAAAATAAATAAAAAGATTATTTATTTGAAATATGTTCTGTCTTTCAGAAGCACATATTTTTGTTAATATTATTGTAGAAATAATTCTGATTTTTTTTATTTTTTTTTTTGGTAAAGCAGTTGTGAATGCTCTTAAGCCCCAGTAGAAGCTTAGTCTTTACTTATATTTTTATTCATCAAAAATAGACAAGACAACACTTAAATGGCTGAAGTGATAAGAAAAGGAAGATGAGAGTGGGAGAACTGGTGGGAAAGGGCAAATTGGTTGGAAGCTGATCTAGTGGGTGGCATCCCTGCCCATGGCAGGGGAACTGGAATTTAATGATCTTTAAGGTCCCTTCCAGCCAAGCCCCTCTGTCATTCTGTGAAAGAAGAGAGGAAGAAATACCAGAGTAAGAGAAACTGCTGTGGCTGTGGATCTTCCCCCTGTGGAAGGATTAAGTGGAGGTGTATCATGACCTCCTGGCTGGGGCATCTCCACTTGAATTATCAGCTCAGGATGTGGACCACAAAAACTGGAGTGGTATAAAATGTTGTTTGCTATGACTTAAACTTAGGTAGTACCTTAATATTTCTCTATGTCTAAATGATGCAACCTTTTGCAAAATCAAAAAAAGAAGTGATTTTGGGCTTAGCTAGAGATGTTTTGGTTCTCTTCCCATTAGAAATGGACTGCTGTCATTATGATAAAAATTAGGTCTGGAGAGTGTAAATTCGTCATTTTGTTTCATTTTGATTTTTGGAAAACCTGAACTGTTCACTCTAACCATTTGATACTCTATTCATCTTCTCTTTCTCCTCCCTGCAATATTTAAAACTAAAACAATTCTCACCTTCTGCACTGGAAGGAGGCTCTCTTAGGTGCCTGAGCTCCAAACTAAAGTATCTGATCTCATTTCAAATGGTCAATTTATTTCCTCCTTTCCTGACACAGGTGAAATTGTGTTTTTATTTCCAGCTATGATAGATTTGTTCGCTTGGTAAATATTATATGGTACAGGAGTCTTTATTTTTTCATATAATCTTTGTTTACAAAGTCAATACAATCACTTGGAAAATATGTAGCAAACACTGCAGTATATTAGAATCTTGTGTATTGTGTTTGCTGTAGGTACAAATTCAATACAGCAACTCTCCAACAATTGACATGTCAAGTAATATATCAACTGTTGGTATATTACTTTTTGCTCATCCTATTACTACTTATCAAAACCAGCTTACCAGCCACACTCCCCTTCTCATTAAGGACTACTGCTCCAGGAGGCTGAGCAGAATCCAGCCTGGCTGATGGGAAATGCTGTTTCTCAGGAGCCTTGGCAGAGATGTCATGTTTGGAACAGATCTGGCTCCCAATTTATTATCACAAAGATTTAAATCACACAGAAGCAACTCTGAATTTTTAATGAAGAAAATTATTCTCTTAATTCACTTGGAGGAAAATTAATTTAAATCAGTGGTAAACAGTTCCTACTCAAAAATAGTTTCCCACATATAACAGCATAAATGTGAGTGAAAGGGGACTTTTGCATATTTTGAATTAACTTTGCTGTTACTTCTGCCACTGTAGTTTCCCTGCATGTGTGTTTTTTACCCTTTTCTCTCAGTTGTGAATTGTCTTGTGAGCTGTGTGAGTTATAAATGTGAGTTATATCAGGTGACCTTTATTCTGATCCTGACCTGTTTGACTTTGGCCTCTCATTTTTAGTTATCTGTGACTGGAAAGCATGGCACGTACTCTTTTATATTTTACAGAATGTTTTAGATCCATACCTGAAAACTCTTGTATGTTAATGTTAGTATTAAATATGAAGTTTTAACAGATTATCTTTTTTGGCCATCTTTCCTACCTTCTTGTTCTAAGTGTTTGTCTTCTGGGTTAATCATTTAGAGAGTGTTAGTACTTTTTTTTCCCAAGGCACAAAGTTTTGTCAGGTGAACCAGTGTGTACTCTGTGATGAGAAACAGTTGCTCTGTTTTTTTTTTCCTGGACAGCTGACAGGACTCTTCTTGCTTTCTTGCATTCAAAGAATTACAAAGCACGAGTGCCAAGAGGTGACACTTGTTTTTTAGCTTTGGGTGTTTGTATTCAAGCAGTTTTTCATCTTGCCCAGTGTTACAGCACTTTGAGAATTCACTGTATTGTGAGAAATAAGCATGATACTAATATGAAATATATTTATTAGAGGTAAAATAGCCTTATTTATTTATGTCACTGTCCTGCTTTCTTCTTCAAAATGGCTGTGGAAAGTGGGCTGGCATTTCTTCTAGGGAAACTGGAACATCTTCTTGTCACCAGACTTGATTAGTGCCTCTAGAGGGATGGAAATGGACATTTTGAGGACTGAGTAAGGTTTCCTGCTATCACACACCACTGAACAGTATTTGGTTGATAGCCCAGTTTCTGGAAGCTGGCTCCTATTACTGGTGATTTATAGTTATATAAAGTTTATAGTAATGTTATGATTAATTTACTGGTTGATCCAGGTTGAAACACTTCCACTACCACCCAAGACCATGATTTTGCAGTATTTATTTGTTTAGAAGTTATTTAGGATAGTATTTTTTTTCCAAGTCAGTCAAGAGTATTGGCATCAAAACTTTAGAAGGAAATACGGTGCTTTGCTATTATATTGAAGGATACTTAGGTTCTTTTTCAAGCTGTTACAGGTTTTCCATATTTCTTTCAATTGCCTCTCAGTTCTTCATTCTGGTTCCTTCCTCCTCTTTCAAATCCTATGAGAAAAACAGGAACAAAAATACCCAAAGCCACTGTGGGGTGGATGTTTAATAACTGACAGAATGAACAGAAAACTACTTGCTGTTGTACTGCTGTGATTAACTGATACATGAAGCACACTGATAATTTGGGAAGTCCTCCTCTCTGTGGCTCTGTGTTGGATACTGAGCAATTCCAAGGATCAAAAATGCTTACAAAAGATTTTTCTTTTTCAGTCATGTGCTGTTATCCCCAGTAAATCTTTGCATTCATCCTGGTAATCACACTTGTGATATTTTCCTACAGAACAGCAATAATTAAGCTGCACTTTGAATACAATGTCATTATTCAGTATACAAAGTCATTACTATCTTTGAGCCCCTCCCTGCCTTCAAGAGCTATTACATGACCTCCAGATCTCTCTTAGGCTCCATGTATTACCATTAGAAGACATCCACACAGGGAAATCACTCTGTTCCTGTTTTTGATTAATATTTTATCAGCCACAAGAGGAAATGGTATTCTTTAGCAACACTAATAAGTAATTGAGCAGATGAGATGTCCCTGCTACTTTGAAAATGCTGGATGTAGAGGCTGTAAAAGAACAGCTTTAGATATGACACAAGATACTAAATGGAAAAAAAAACCCAGAAGGTGCTGTCTAGAGTGAGCAGTCAGTAAAAATATCAGCAGAAAATGAATAGTTACAATGTCATTGTTAGCAATAGGTTGTCAGGAACATGGTAAAAGGGTCTCTTATTCAAATTGGTGTTCAGAATATATTTTCACAGAGGTGATTGATCCATTGGCTTTAGATAAATTTTAAAGAGAGTCAATGAAAACCACACACAATAGACAGTGGGAACTGTTAAATAGAGAAGTTGTTCAAAGGCTTTTTTAGCTGCTGGTGGGAAACATTGAGCAAACTATCAACAAATATTTTGGGCTGGCATTTTAAATGGTTATTAACTACTCTAGGGTTATGTGCATTAACTGAAGGAAATTGTTGGTGTAGGCAGTGAATAACACACGTGACAGATCTTTTGGCATCCCTGTCTCTTTTGCTGGCTCTGATGGAAAAGTCTTCATTTTATGTTTTAATTAATTTTACTGTGTTTTCCTGGTTTCCTGGGTCAGTTTTTCATGAATGGAAAAGCTAAATTTGGAAAGCCCTGATGCATTATTGGCTTGCAGAAATTCTATTGATTGATATACTTACAAAGAAACACCTGTGATGAATCATTTTATACCAAGGTAAGTGAAGAGAAGACACAAGAAAAAGATGTCTTAGACATCTAAGAGTCACTGTTTCTTCCCCCAGCAGGAATATAAGTTTTTATGCTCTTATTGAAAAGGATATTGTAGCAAATGCTGGCAGTATAGTCACGATGGTGCTGTGCTGATTTAAGATCTCTGTCATCCAGTAATTATTTTATTTTGAAACTCTGTAGGAAATTTCCAGGTATGTGATGTTGCTGTCTTTGTATGCTATTGGTGCAGTCCTTTGGGTGTTTATAACCAGGTATTACTTTTCAAGCTTAAATGATGAACTGCTGAGAATTTGTGTTGTCCCCAAAACAGTAGAGGAGAGGAGTATGATACTCAATAGTAAATCCATTAGTCCTTGTGGTTTCAGGAACACTTCTGTCTCAACCATGCACGAGAAGTTACTTGTTTTGAGTCTTTAAAATCTGCAGCCCTTCACTGAGATTGCAAACAAGAAATGTGACATAATGGATTAACTATCTCGTTATAATAATTAAATAATGTACATAAAATTTGAAGAGTTATTAAAAAACCCTAGGAATTACTATTACTTTATTCCCCAAAGTGAGAGAGATGTGTGTGTGTATGGGGACTACTCTGTATCTTAATGCTAGGATTAATGCTAAAATGGACGTTATGAATTAATCATGGGATTTAATTTACCAGAATTATTTTTTTGGCATTGAGCCTCTGTAATTAGCATTTTAAACACGAGTGTTTTTGGTGATCTTTATGACAGTCAAAGCAAAACCTTCTGCCATTAATTTCTTCAGAATTGTTTAATAGGCAAGAACTAATTTTGCAGTTAGATTTGAAAATGAAATGGGTTTGTTTAATGTGATGGGTGATAATGGCCTCCTTGAGTGTAAGTTGGTCTCATTTCTGCAAACTCACTTGGTTTAGCATTCACTGAAAGCTTTGGAGAACTTGGGCAGAAGGAGGAAAGGGTATTTTATTTTCTTCCATGGGTCCTGTGCTCTAGGGGGATGTTTTGTGCACACACAGTCATGTTAATCACCATGTGACTCAAGTGTGCTTCAGATTACACTGTGAGCTCAGAGAACAACCAGTCTCCTGAAGGCAGGTTTGGAGCAGGGAATGAGGATACCAACAGAGTATTTTGTTGACTTTAATAAGTCAGTTTGCTCTCCTTATTGTCCTTAATTCAGATTAAAAAAAATAAAATAAATTGAATATGTGTGCAATTTTTTCCCCCTAAATATTTAGCCAGAGGTGGAAATAATCAATTTACCCCACATCCATCACTAGTGCCCAGTTGAGATGCACTCAGCAGGTTTATTTTGTCCTTTGGAATTTGTGTGCTGTTGGCTACCAGGGGCTAGGAACAGTTATTCCAGTGGCCACTAACAGCAAGTAGATAATATATTTTCCCTTCCCCTAATAGTTAATAGAAAGTGAGAGGCTGACAGGGTTATCCAAGTGAGAAATCCTGGTTTTCCATTCATTTCCCCTGGGTAAATCATACTTTGTATTATACAGGTGCACCTGAGTGCCCAGCAGTTGCAGGTCAGAGTCTTCACTTTGCCATTCTTGATTTGTCTGAAAGGAAAAACAACTGGCTGGCACTCTTGGCATGGTGGAAATATTATCCACTGCTGGGTGGGGATATCAGCACAGTCTCAACAACAGGAGTTTGTAATTCTGACTAGAATATACTGACTCATTTTTTCCCCACTGTGACACTGAGCTGTGTGTCCCTTACAGACTTGGAGATGTGTGCCTGGTTGTGAGAGCAGGGATTGGAAGGGATTGGAGCAGGGCTGTGAGTGCCTGAATGGTGCAGAGACCTCGAGTGCTCAGCCGTGCTCTTAGACTGCTTTGCTCTATTCCTGCTTCTCTCCACTGAGCTAAGCTGTGTTTATTTTCAGCTGTTTTGGAGGGTACCAGCAGGGCAAAATGGGATGTTCTTTCTCTCTCTTCCAGACTTTCCTCCCTCTTAAGCTAATTTTCCTTTTATTGTACTAATTAGAAAAGGGCTTTGATCACAAATGTAGTCTTGCTCTGAGTTCAGAAACAAAGTTGTGCTTGGATCTTGGGGATTTGTGTGCATCCCTCAGATATAAATGGTAAACAGTGCTCCCTTACCCTCTCTCACAAGCATGTGAGAGCTCTGACTTGCAAGCCCTTACCCTGAGACTGCAGTAATTTCATTAGCCAAAAGTGTAATTACATTATGAGAAGAAACAGCAGTCTCAGATTTCATGACCTCCTCTGTTTTCTCCCCAGTGTGCCATAATCTAGATAAGGCTAAAGTTAGGCTTGGGTTTATTTATATATTTGAAAAGAATGTGATCTCTCACAGCCGTGAATTAGATATGATGAAGAAAATTAATCAAGATAACTCACGAGTTTGATGTTTGTGCTGCTTTCAAATAACATCCATTATGTTTTTTTCACTTTATTACACCTTACCTGTTTTGTCAGTTACTGGAAGGAGAATTAACAAGAACAATAGATGGGAGAAGAATTATGCTTCTCATTGTTATGAGAAAGAATTGATTAGTTGTAGTTAATTGGTGTGGTTTTTGAGTTGTAACTACACTACCCCGTGGTGCTACACACCAGACTATCCAATGACTGTCAGGGCTCCATGGGATATTGATGGAGTGTACTGCAGACACTTCCTCCTTTCCTTTAACAGCTTTTAAATCCTCTAGTCCTGTAGAATCTTACAATCAAATATGTAAGTATTTGCTTTTTTACCAAACATGTTGCAAATAGCATCAAATGCGCGATATTTAAAATCTAATTTTCCTGGCTTATAGGAAGCTTACAACTGGGAGTGTATAATCTTAGCATTTACATAAGCATCCAAGAGGATCCTAGAGCTGTTTGTGTGTGAGTTGTTTTGGACATCAATCTGGCACAATCACTATTTCCTACACAGAAGATTTTTTCATACCAAATTTGGCTTAGGTTTTGAAAAGAGCAGTTTTGAAAATTGATACGAGAGTCTGTGGGAATTATGCTTAATTGTGAAATGTTCAGTAACTGCTCTTGAAAGCTGCAAAGTACATTTTGGGTTGCTTTGAGCCAAATTTTAATGACTCTCCTGCCCCAGTGCTGCTGTCTAAAATTGAGAGTCTATCTGAGATACAGCAGTTTGTCAATGTGTTTTTCAGTGTGTGTATATATCTATATCTATATATATCTATTTATATATATATATCAGTACAAGAGGGTCTTAGATTGCTTAGTTTATGTAGGTAAATATAAGACCTAAAATACTCCAGTTTATATTCACCCTAATGATCTTGTGGAAAAAAAATCCCATTTTTATTCTAGAAAATTAGAAATCAGAGACAAGATAGAGCCAGGGCTTCCAGTCCCTGTTAATTATTAATGAAAAGTTCTGTGTAAATACTATAGCAGAAGAAGTTTTAATGTCTTTGTCCCTGTGCTGCAGCTGAATTGCCTGACAGAGACAAGCTTGGCTGGGGAAGTGCTTGGTTTGGGCACTTCCCATCAAGACCTGAAATCCATTCCTTGTAGCTAAAGTGATTTTATACAGATGGAGTGCTCAGTGCTGAATGAGGTCTGGGGGTTTATAATCAGGATTTTGGCTTTCTGCATTGGTTATTACTCTGTTTTTGAGAGCAGTTACCTGCTCTACATTCTAGCCAAGATTGTATTTTGGTTTATTGAATGTACCCTGCCATTTTTTTCCTGAATTTTTGTCAGGAGCAGATACCCTTGATTTCAAAAGCCAGAGTTCATTATGTTATTGAAACATTTTAAACATCTGTTTACTTCTGCTCTTTATAGACTACTGCATTTGAAATAACAGCTGGCTTGAAACAGTGAGTTCTGGGCTGCAGTCTGATAGGCAGCAGCACTACATTCAGGACTTGCTTTATGTTTGTTTGAATGTGACCATTCTTGATAGACTGTAGTTTTTAATGGATTGAAAATACAGATATTTCATGTTTATTTATGTTTCAAATCTGAATTAACAAAGCATAAGTCCTTATACACTTGCCTATAGCTCCCAGGATTCACTAACCTGTTAAAAATATTTTTATTCCATCTCCAAAGCAGTGCATTGACATGCAAGTGTGAACTGAAGTGTGTGCACCAATGCTGTGGCTGTGCCATTGTAATGAAGATGAAATGACTGTAATGATGACCTTTCTGTGCCTTTGTCTATACCATGCCCTTCTCTTTAACTGAACACCTTTCAAATGAACATGTTCTGAACTCTTGAACTGTTCATTCTGTTCACTGAGCTTATTGCTCAATCTGCAGTTTATCATTATGTGTCTCCAAAGACTTTGTGTTTCCTTATATTTGACATCTAGATGGAATTTTTCATAACCCTTTACTAGTCATAAATTGGATTGTTAGGGGATTAAGTTAATCTTGTTTCTTTATAGTAGCCTCAGATTTTGAAAGCCCTAATTTAGAGAGGTTTCTTTATTTGTTACTCTCCAATCTGCAAGAATGGAAAAAACCTGAATGCCATAAGATTCTGTATTGCTGGAATTATTTATTTCTGCTCATTTTGAAGCGAATTGTACCTAAGAGGTACACTTGAAAAGTTGTTTTGTCATGTTTTTCCCATATTACTATTTCTTCCTCTCTATCTAAATAGCAACCCTTGAAAATGACCCAAAGCAGTGCCTCACCAGATGAGCAGTGTGTCAGTGAATGGAATGCAGAAGAATGTGTGTTTTTCTTGTTCTGTTGGGAAGGGAAATAGGAAAAAATGACTTACCACTTGCAGAAAATTGTTGTGGTGTGTTAGTCATATCTTACATTTTGGTTTCTTTATTAGAAGGCGCTCCTAACAATTTATGTACTTTTTATTAACCAATTAACAGCTCATATTTAAAATGAAATTAGAGAAACAAAAGCCTACATATTTTTAACAGTGCTTTGGATATTTCTGTTGTCTAGTGGTAATATTGCAGGTAATAGTCTTTTATTTAATTACTTCAAAGTTTTTTGCAGGAAAACTAAATATTCTGTGATATACACTGTGTGATAAATTCAAGCAAAGGTAAGTTTTGATATCCTGAGAATTATCTAGCTGCTCTGTATTGAGAAGTCAGTGCCTACCACAAACCAAGTTGTTAAAACCAGTTTATAATATGAAGAAAGCAGAATACTTGAGGCATAAGTTAAGACTAAAATTTAAATATTACTTTAATACAAAGGATTGTATTTAAGCATTTATTTTTTTAACAAATAAACCTTTTTAGCCTTCTCTCTCCAAAAGGCTCAGAAATGTCAGACTGGTTGTAGAAAATGAAAAATCTTGAGTTGTTCCTTGACCTCTTTTATGATCCCTCTATCCCTAAACTCCATCAATTACTTGAACTCTGACACTGGGAATGGCAAGATGTAATTCTTCATCTCAATGTCATAAGCCCCCACATTCTACTCTGGGCATTTCAGATTTTTATTTGTTCATTCAAATGTAGTTCATGTCAGCTAGTATCATACATAAAGGTTGAGGCTTTTAGAAACGCTTAGGTTTATCTAATCCTATCTCTGTTTTTCTCTTTGGGAAAAATGTAATGCTATTTGGCCATTATTCTGCTTATTTTCTTCTGCTTTACTCTTTTCATTTATTGACTGATTGCTTCAGTGCTGCCCAAACCACTTCAAAACATTTTAAAGATATTTTTTAAAGCTTCAGATAATGAAGATTATCATTGTAATTTTCCTAACCTATTTATGCAGTTGTACCTGTGCATAGTTAGTAGAAACAATGACAAGGGATGGGATTGCATTAGGAAATGAGCTGTGAAAGGAGGACCTGGGGGACAGAACAACTGAGTCTGACCAGGTGAGGATAAGAAAGTGCCCCGTGTTTGTCAGAAGTGATTACAGCCTTTGTTCCAGGCCAGCAGAGGATGGGTGTGAGCACAGACTCTGGCACTTTGTCTCCTGCCTGTTTGATGCTCTGTTAAGGTAGAGAAAGATATTACCTGCTGATATGTTAGATACTTCATTTTTAAATGATCATAAATTTTTGGCAGTGCTTAATAAGAATAGGTTTACAGTGAGAGGAAAAGTGAATACACTGAACCAGGAGAATGCTTAGGGAAAGGGAGAAATTATTTACAGAGAAAGTCTGAAAACAGTAGGACTGCTTATCTGGGAAGCAGCTGATAGTTGGGGGCATCAGACCGATTTTCAAAACAGTGTTGGAAAGACTGTAATTGGAAATATTTCATCTATTTTTCTATCCCTAAAAGAAGTTGGGAAATGCAGATTTAAAACTGTTAAAAGGGGGAAAAAAATATTGCTCAAAAAGGTCTGTCTGCTTGTGGAACTTCTGGTCATGTATAAGGCCAAGCATTTAGTAAATTCATAAATTAAATATTGATAATACTTATTATTATTAATTATTATTTTCAATTATTATTAATTTCTAATTAAATATTGATAACACCAAATAATGCAAAATATTGATTAAAACATACTTTTGAAAAATAGTCCTTTAACTGAATACTGCTTCTAGAACTAGTCATTAAAAAAAAAAAAAATACTGTTTATTTCATAGTAGGGCACTGACTGGTTAAATCCTTGAGTCCTGTCCTCCCTCTGGTTTTGCCTGTTTACACCAGAGGCAGTGGATATGTTTATTTTGGAAATGTAGACTTGTTAATTGTCTTACTGCACTTTTCCATCAACCCAGCTGTTGATAGCATTTTATGACTGTATTTCTCAAAATTTAGGTGTAGAAGACACTTGTGTTTCAGTTCTAAATACAGCAGAGACTTCTCATATTACTAATATGAAACTAACTGGCATTCACTGTTTCCAAAGCAGTTTTACTGCTGTGACATTAATTTACAGTACTGAGCGCTGTGGAAACTTTCATCAAACCTAAGAAGTTAGTTTTGATTTGTTACAGCACACAGTGGGTGTTCATAGCATATGTTTTTATTTAATCCTTCAAAGGGTTTTCAGGAAATAGCAGCTAGCATGTGATGAAATAATATCAAGAGACATTACCAACATTTTAACATTATATGGATCATTATGCTTCGTACATTTCAGAATTATGCTCCATTATATTTGTGGTTTCACTTTGTTCTTCCAAGCCACATTCTGCTTGGTCTTATGAAACAACACATGGCTGGGATGAAGCACAGTGGAGCTAATAAGAGTCCTGTCTTAACTTGCAAATGATGAAGTAACTCCCTCAATAGATAGGCTGGGCTTAGAGCAAAGGCAGAGCCAGGAGAAGTTGGAAAGGACATGAAGGAAATGTCTCTCCTTTACTCAGGAATGCATCAGCTCTGCCATGCACGTTCTGCCTTGTAGCAAAGAGCTGCACAGAGCTGCTCCTTGGTATTTTGTGGTTCCATTTGTGACTGCTCGTTGAAGTGTGATACACCTGGCTAATGTCTTGTTTGTAAAGGAAGGGAATTCAGCACCTAAGGAGTGGTAGTTCCTGATGTGGCAATTACATGGAATGTCTCTTCAGATTCCCTTGTAGGAGTGTCAGCATTAGAATAAGGAAAAGGTTATGAGTAAACAGTATAAATGTGATCTTTTTTCATGCATTCTACTGCAACACCCTTTGGTAGTGTCACCCCATAGCCCCTGATGTTCCCACTATGGGAACTGTGGTGATGACTAATTTCATCTATTTTTAGAAATTTAACTGAGGTGCCTTAAAGGCTTTATCTTCCTCTAGGGTTCTTTAATCTTCCAAAGACATTTCAGCACATCTAAGATTCACATGCCTTAGTTCAGTATGTGGAGCAAAGTAGGCTGAACATGGCCCAGTTCCTGGACTGTGCAGTACCAGAGCCTCGTACTGGGGGATGTGATTTCTTGGCTCCTTCCCTGACCACTTGGCACTGCTTCATTTTCTTCATTGCTGGGGAACAGCTGGTGACATTCTGGGTTTCAGTGGAAAAAAGAAAAGGCCATTACATACATAGAGTTCTTTCCTCCAAATCAAGAATCTAATGCGGCTTCTATGGTTTTGTGTTTTGTTTTTTGATCAAATATCTCATATGTTCCTGATATGACTTGGCTAAATGAGTAGGTCCATCTACAAATCCAGTAGAAATATTCACAGGCTTTATCAACAGCTCAGTGAACAAAGAAACATTCCTTGGAGCAAGTGTGGACAATTAGTAACCCAGAAAATGCCCCTCTGGATCCCTGTACCAAGAGACTGAGTGTCTGTAGTTGTTACAGGTGGAGGAATTTCCTAGAGCTCAGGTGGCACTAGGCTGAAAATTACTTCAAGGTAATCTGTAAAGTAAATTGTATTTTAGTGTTTAATACCTTACATACACTGAGATGCTTAAAGTGTGCTTTGGATCATATAATCTCTATTACTTTTACCCAGTGTATGACATTGATTTGCTAACAAGATGGGCAACAGGGTAAAAACGTAGGCTGCTTCCTTTCAAGATTTTATTTTGATTTTAAAAGAAAAGTGTTTTTTTTTTAAATGGTGACATGGCAGCTGGGGTATTTGAGGCTTCCTTGTACTTTAAAAACAAACAAACAAAACAGGAAAAAGAGACTCAGATATAGAGAGGGGAAAAAGTGCAGTGAGGATAGGAGTAGCTGTCTGAAATTCTATGATCTGAGTTAAGCAGCAGGTCAGATTAGATGTTCACAATTAGCCTCTTTGGGCCTCAACAGCTATAAATTTTTGAAGCACAGTGCAGGCTCCCCAGCACTGCAATTTTATTCTGACCTGAAGGGGTGAAAGGGAAAAGCCCCCGTGCCCCTTCCCTGCCTCCCCAATAGCCTGAGCCTGCCTGGTTTGGGGATGTGAAAAGCTGCCTGGTCGGGGCTGAGCTGACACCGTAACAAAATTCCAAATGCTGTGCAGTCAGCCCTTGTGCTCAGTGGCCACTCGCTGAATTCCAGCCAATTTCAAGGAGGGAAGGGCTCTGTCCCAGGCCTGGCTCCATGAGCTGTTTTCTTGATGATGGTGAATAGCATATTTAAGCAGACTTTCAGCATTTCCTTTCTTGCAGTAGTTCACAGTGTTTCCAGTTACTGTAAAGCTCCTACAGGAGAATCCTCACCTCTATAATTTCTTTGTTTTTCCTGGCCATGCCAAAAATCAGACATCAACTTAGTCCTGTGCCATTAGTCATTTCAAGAGAAAAATCCTCAGTTTCACCTGACTGGCATATCCTCCTGGTTGTTCAGTCACACCTTCTGGGTTGCTGATATTTAGCCTGTGCTTAAACAGTTTGGGCAGCAGAAGGACTTTTTCGGAGGGAAGGGTTTTTGCTCTTTTAAGCATCTCAGTCCTGTATGTGAAATTGTATATAGCAGCAAGATCGTATCTTGACAGTCTAAAATATTAACTGGCTGGAAGCTGCAGGAATGATGTCTTTAATGCCATCCAGAAATGCTGCTCCAAGAGAGAAATCACTCACTCGAGTGGTAACAGTTTTGTGTCACTTCATGACATAGAAGTTGAAAAAAATAAGCAGAGGTTGGGACTCAGGACCCCATTAACAGTTTCTGATGTGTTTAAGCAGAGCTGAGGCTGCTGTCTTGACCTTAGTACTGAGAAGAGCAAATAAAAATAAAGATTAAAGACATTGTTCAGGAGAAAGCAGGGCTTTGACAGATTGTTTCTAGGGCTGTAGTTCTTTCTCCAAGTTTAAAACAAAAGCTGTTTGGTTTGTCTTTCATGGGACAGGTGAGGTTAGGGTTTCTCTGATGATCTGGCAGCTTGGTCTATTACATATTTTTTTTTCAACCAAATTATTTTGTGTAATAACTATAATGTTAATGGAACTATATGTTATGGTTGAGTTAAGATTTGTCAGTTTGAAAATAAACGTCTTGGCTTCATTTCGACATTTGCCTCTCAGCATCAGTCCGTTAACCTGTCACACACTATAATTTCATTAAAACCATCATTTAATTGTAAGTTAATGTACAGCTATCTTTTATAGAAGGGCTTTACATACTGCCTGAATAATTTCAATACAAATTTTCAACTGATATGATTGAAATGATATGAAACACTAAATGCCCTCCAAACCCCTATTTATGAATTCAATACTGAGAAATAAGATGCAACAGCCACATTACTGTGCCACAAGGAGACACTTTTTCAAATTATAATAAAGGACAGAATAATGATTTAGGTGTCTATGTATACATCTTTGTCTGTGTCTTGTATACCTGCAGCATTGAGATGTGCTTTGGAGGAGTTTCCATTATTAAAAGAAGGACAATGCGCGCAGTGTAAGCTCTCTATAACTGAAGAAAGAATTAAAATCTACATGCTAATAGCTTTAGTACCAGTCACAAATAGACTTGTACTTCACATATGAGATACATAAAGCTTATTTCAAAATAAATTTTGGGTAACATTCAACCTGATTGAATCTTTGGGAGCTGTGTTAATGTATTTGTTCAACCGGCATTCAAAAGTTTTAAAACAGAATATGGCTTTTTTATATTATTCATGATAATGTAATTCCTGCCTTTAATCTCTTCAAGTTCCGTGTTAAATCATGATATGCAGTTCAGGGAAATTTGGATCATCCATTAATCATAGTATCTGTACTTTTGTGTGCCTACTTTTGTCCATCTCTTAAATCAGTCACTTGGCAGCAGCAGAGATCTGGGGATAGTCCAAGATGTTGGACTGAAGAGGCCTTTTTATTAAACCTGTTTCTTGCTACAGAATGCATGGATTTGTGTAATGTGTGGCATGCAGAAAAGAAAGTGATAGAAATATTAAGATAATCATTAAATATGATCCTCTTAGTGTTTCCACTGGAATCATAGACGTGGATAGGGATATTAAATGATGACATATGTTTAGTAGAATAATTAGCTAAAAACACCTGGGCTAATACAAAAAAACATGAGAAAAATTGATGTAGTCAAGTATTCCCTTGTAATTAAAAATTTTCTACTGATCTGCACACACCAAGGGACTGAACTAAGATTTCATAAACAATCTAAATCTGGTATTTTCTAAAATTTAAAGGCTTTGTTTTATTCTTTTATTATTTTAATATTCAGTGGACGCAGGAAGATGGAGGGAGGATTGAAAACCTTAGAGATACTAGGTGTGGTTGGATTCTTTTCTATGAAGTACTGATACTGTCCTTTGACCTTATTAACTAATCAGTTCTAACTATACTAAGAGGTTGCTTTTTCTTTCTCAACGAGCCAAATGTTATTAGTGACATATTTAATTGATCTTTAAAATATTTGTGAAATATGTGGAAACTGAATTGTGTATTCTTTTCAGTTTTTTGAGTGCTGTTCCCTCTCCTGTTTCATTCCTTTTTCCCAAAAGGCTGATTTCTTTTTCCTAGACTCATTCTGTCCCTTTCTGCTTTTGTCCTGTATTCTCTCAGCTCCTTTCTGTCTTTCCTATCCTAAGTTTACCTTGTTCAATTTTCTACAGATTTTGTTTCACTCTTCTTTCCCATAAAACTTTTTCTTCTGATTTTCTTTTACTCTACCATTTTTTTAAAATTTTTATTTATTTTTTTGGATTGGCCTCAGCTCTAATTTCCTGAATTTAATATTAGAGTAGTGGGAATGAGCTCCTGCCTTTCCCACCCTGTCCATTCAGTCACTTCAGCAAACTGCATCCTGAAAGGAGCTATGTGGTCAGTGCCTGCAGTGCTGGGCTGGAATTGGTGACTTACGAGGTCCTTGTCTGCCTTAGGGATTTGGAGTTTTCCCAGAAAACACTTTAAAGAATTTTTTTGAAACTTCTGAATATAACGTATTTTTCCCTCGTTGGCTTTTTGGAAATTATGCAAGCACATTTGCTGAACTTTCCCACGTAAGCTGTGCCCCACACGGACATCTGTAACAGGAAACCTCAGTGAGAACGATCAGAGCTTGCTGAAGTTCTGAGCAACTGTACTGTGGCCTTGAATGGGAAGAGCCAGACACCCCGAGCTAGAGACTGTCACCATCATCGCCATAAGTAACAAATTTTAACTTAGGAGACGGATAAAATTATCCTGTTGAGTCTTCGGCCCTGGAAATCCATTTATGACTGTTCTGGGTGACTGACTGTGAAAACACTTGTGTGTATGCCATGTTATTTTTCTGAGAGAATGGTTGGAGCTAAAAATATGTTTTTAAAGAAGAGGAATAATCAGTTTTCATTTCTGTGTTTGGGCTTGTAACTGAAACAATATGTGGAGTTTTAGCAGTCAGGTTTCTGACTGAGTCAAGTGCCTAATGTTTGGGCTCAGTATGTGCTGTTGGGAACAAAAATTATTTGAAATATAAGCATCTGTTATAGTCATGATCTTTATGCACTGAAACAGACCTAATGGCTGAATTGCTCTGTGCTCTCTGATATAAAAAGAAAAATATGCTTTTAACCAGGGTTTTAGTGAAAGCAGATGAGACCATGGAGGCACAATGGGAATGATTATGAAAGACACAGAGACCCCTATTTATTGTGGTAACAAAGCTGTATGTAAATTTTGCTTTTCATTAAGGCAGAATTAGTTTCACCCCAGTTGTACAAAGGTTACTGTTTTCTACTATTTAGACAAACAACCTCCTACTGTAAATTGTGTTGTGATTTATATGAATTTACCCAGTCACAGAGGTTTCTGTGCAGCAAATACATCTTCCACTCAATCATAATGAGAACTTTAGAGTAGTTGTGAATACATTTCTGTAATTATACTTAGATTTTGATGAAGTCTGTTATTGCAGGAATTCACTTCAAATACTCAGTTATTCAAACAAGAAAAACAATTTCTCTTCTTGGATTTTAAACCTTTAATAGTAACCAAAAATGCCGCTGGTAGGCCTTAAATTCCAGGCACATAGTGCAGATAACACAGTTCACCTCTTGATATAAGTAATAAGTGCACTTTATAATGACTGCACATGAAATTCGAGCCCTTGTGCTTGTATTTACTGACTGAACACACTCAGTCCCATTCTCCTGTTTGCCCCAGCCCAGTAACAATGAGCACTGGGTATTTTGGAATGTGGGTTTCAGGGTCTGAAGCATGTTAATATCAAATATATATGGGAAGTTTACTTTAATTTTGAATTAGTGACTACTGATTGTAAATAAATTGGATAATTATGTGTGGATAAATTGCTTTTATTTAGATGTGAGGCCAAATCTATCTATCTATCTATCTATCTATCTATCTATCTATCTATCTATCTATCTGTCTTTGACTTGTGCTTAGGTTTCTTTTGGATGAATTTAAACTGTAAAATAGCCAATGGTGTTAGTAAAGAAGACAGAAGTGATCTCACTCTTGTCTAATGACAGGAAAGGAAGAAATGGATGAGAAATGAAACTCAAAATTTAATTTCAACACTGAAACCAACCTTTTATTTTGAGGGTGGTAGAGCATTGGAACAGTTTGTCTGGGCAGGTTGTGGATTCTCTGTGCTTGGAGTTACTCAGAACCAAACTGGACGTGGTCCTGAGCAACCTGCACTGGGGACTAAATGATCTCCAGAGGGGTCTTCCAATCTCAGCTGTCTGTGACTCTGTGAAATTCAGAAAGTTGTCTATTTTTCTACCTAGATCACTGAAAAAGATGTAACATCCAGCATCATCTTGCTGCCTATTGTGACACCAATAGCAGGTTCCCTTCAGCTGTTTCTTTAGGTCATTCCCATAAGGATGCTGCACCTACACTAAATCAATGAACTTCAAGAATATTCTTCTTTCCCAGTTAGCCTCTCCCCATAGTGTTACTTACTTGCAGTTTAATACAATCATCATCAAGCTTGTCCAAGCTATCCAATCTTTCTAAAAGAATTTACATTTTTGTTGGGGGCAGCTGTCAGTGAATCAGCAGCAAGCCACATCTTCTGGAAGAGCAGGACAAATGCCTCTAAGAAACTAAACTGCACTGAAGAGAAGGGCAGATTTCAGCAAGCAAAGATTTGTTTCCATGATTAAACATGTATTGTGTTAATCTGAGCCTTAGAAAAAACATTTCTCATGTTTCAATTTAGTCACAATGAATTGTGGTATCTGCTGTGAAAACTGTTGCTATTGGATTTAAAATACCTATCTATTTTAGATATCTGGGGTTAGCTCAAGGCCAGATTCACAGATATTCTCTGTGACCTTGGTCGAGTCAGTTTTCCCATGATAAAATTATGGTGGTATTTACTTAAGTTCTTTGAGTGTTGTTAAGAGCAGTTCAAAGCTGCTTAATGAACCTCAGGTCCTACATTTATCTTCAGTGTTATAGAAGGTTCGTAAGTCTCTAAGCCATCAAGTCTCTGCTTGTATGCAAGAGAACTTAGGATGTGGACAATTAGATAATTGTGATCGATTTCTTCGATGGGATGCTTCTTTTTGTTTCGGATCTTGTGGAACTTTCTGAGTTGGTTGTTTTTGAAAGGTTGAACTTAAGCTATGTCAGGAGTGGCCATCTAACTAAACCTCCACACTCCATGCTTGTGCTTTTCACTTTTAAAGAAGAGTGCTTGTCTCTGTTATGTTTCTTAAATCTGGAAAAGTGGGTTTGTTTGAGCTTCCTATTTTTTAGTCATGTATATTGCAAGAACAGGTTGATTTGTCCTTTATTTTCTTGACAACGTTCACTATGGGATGCTGAATTTTAGGAAGTGAATTTCGATGGCATCACCAAATGTTGTTGTGCTGCTGCATGTGATTTCTTGGCCTGGCATGGAGCCAGTTGTTTTGCTAAGCTGTAGATATTATTTTCAAAACAGCAAGATTTCTTTGTGGCATTTCAGAGTAATGGTGTAACTTAACACATTTGTGTTTATAATTTGACAAGCTTGGAAACATTAAACATTAGAGTTATTAAATAAGAGAGGAGACATTTGGAGATGTTTTCATAATGTTTTCTGACAGCATTATAATGAAGCCAAATTTAGAAGTGTCTTAGTATCGTAGATTTTTATTGCAATGAAGAGTCAAGAGAAAGAAATATGACACTGTTATAATTGACTACAATGCATAATAAACAAATAAATTAAGCTGAATTTTTATGCCTTCTAAATCAAGCGTATGTTATCATGACATGTTACTGAAACATGGAAAAAGGTGGTGATGGAAATAATGCAAATAATTCTATTTTTCATCCCATTATATGAGATAGCATTTAATTTTATTTAACTTTTCATGTTATTAACAGCAGGATATTTGTTACCTTGAGACATTTTTTTTTTATAAAGTACAGAGAACTGTGATGGCAAGAAAAAACCCAAACAAAAAAATGTTCAGTAGCACAACTCCATGAGGCAGAGGTCCAGCCAAACCATGGCTATTAATCATCACCGTCCATTATTTACAGAGGATTCATTCATTGTTCCATAAAGGTATCTAGAGGGTCAATTAGAGACAACATACAGGATTTTTCAAAGACACAAGAGGGTCAATTAGGCCCTTCTTGTAATTTTCTGCTTTAACAGCAAATGCCAGCCTATCCTGCAACAGATACAGTGGAGGTTAGAATTAAATAGTGAGGATTTTTTTTTTAAGCTGTTACTTTGCAGCTGGTTTGAATTGGAGTCTTGTCAGTCCTCGATCAAAACAAAAAGAAAAAATTATCACTGAGTTGATGAGAAGCACAGATCTGGTTTTGAGTCAGAGTACTGGCAGTGCCCAGGAAACATCTGAGATAAAACAGTCTTTACTTATCACAGAAGTGAATAATTTCTCTGAAAGTACAGCCAGATACAAATAACATTGCTAAATACTCCTGTTTAAAATTTAAAAGCATTTGAGGCAGAATACTGTTTGAAATCATTTTGGTGTCAACTGCTCACTTAAAGTTCCAAATCAATAATAGATATGAGATCTTAATATAAACAACTGCAGTGGCATTCAGTCAGACGTAGGAAGTTCTTTTAGAATAGAGATGAATTAAAACAAATATATATATTTATGTATATATACACTTAAGTTTAAATTCACAGACATATATATGTATATACACACCCCAAAATCCTTCCAAACTAGCAAGAAATTTTGATGAAATCTCCTCCCTTAACCGAGGACAGAACTGAGGTCTTCAGCAGATTTAAGGCTCCTATGAAGATGTGTACCATATGTACAGTAGCTGTATTGAAGTTATTTTCCTTTGAATTTCTCTTTCCATGAGAAATGGTTGTTAGTTGGCATTCTCTTCTATAGAGGTCTGAAAATCTTGGGCTATTTTCTTCCTCTAAACTTTCATTTAATTACATTGTCACTGTTCTAAATGCTGCTTAAGTCTGTTTTAACAGAAAGCGGCCCCTATGACTGCGGTGTGTTAGTCTTGTAAAGATTTTTATCTTTACAAATGGGGTTTTTGGAATGCTTGAGTATCTGATGGGCTCCTGTGAGAGTAAATCTCTGAGTGTGCTGCATCAGTTTGATCCTCATCGTCCTCTGAAGCCCCCTATTCTCTGCAGGGTTTCAGCAGAGAGCTCTAACTAATGACTCAGGGCCAAATTCTGCCCTTCGATGCAGGCGTGTAATTCTCACTGACTCCGGAGGGACTTCTGTGAGCATATCAGAGAGCACAATTCTGTTCCTAGTGTGTGAAATTATAGCACAAATGGACAAAAGAATCTCAGGCACATTCATCTTAGTGACCCCAAGCAGGCAGGAACGTGATACCAATCCACCTGCTTTTCTCTTTGCTGAGTTTGTGCTGGTTCCTGTAGATCCCCCTAATTCTTCAGCTGTCACTTGGGTCTACATTTTTTATATTCTTCTGTCTTCAGAAGTTTGCTATTATGGTGCTTCAGTGAAATTAGTGACATTGAAATGAATGTTTCTTTAAGTAGCATTAGTAACAGACACTTGTAAAAGCTGTTTTTTTCTTTCCCTGGGAAATGACGGTACACCAGCAGTCTTGTTTGTATTCTATAGGGAATTAGTTTGCAAAGAGAGAAGACAAAGATAGATGTGTGAGTGCATATCTGGGAAGTGGTTTAATACATACAGATACGCAGAGAGAGGCGAGGTGGGCTTGCATCACACTTTTGCTCTGTGACAATATGATGGGAGGAGGCATTTGTCCACGTGCGAACAGAACAGGTCTCCTCTTTCCATCAGTCTCTCATTCTGCTCTCAGATTTTACTTTCAGCATTGTCCCTTTCAGATTCTTTATGCAAGAAATAATTTTTAAACTTTTTTTTCCCCCTGCTTTTAGAGTTTTAAAACCTTTTCCAGTTTTTATACCATGTCCTTCCACATTGAAGGTTGTGATTGTTTTACTAGTCTGTTTTCAGGAGCAGGGCTAGTCTTGTTCTGTGGATATAAAAAGATGGGAGCTTTGATGGGGTTTTACACACATTGATTACTGAAATACAGTTTTACATCTTAGATGGGCAACAAATTTGCTTGTCATCCACTCAGGACCTGCACGTAAGAAAAATCTTCCACTTTTTACATTTTCATTGTGGGAATTTGCATCATGTCTGAAAACTCTGGACTGGAGATACTGTGTTTCTTGAACTGACTGCTTATTAGGCCTTTGCATATTTGTTTTTGATTTGGGATGTATCTGGCTGCTTCCCTTTCTGTCTCAGTCCTTGGCAGATAGATTTATCTTCTAGAGCAGTGTTATGGAAGAGTTAACATTCCCAAAACATGAATTTAGGGACTTTGCTTCCTGACAACTCTATCCAATGGACATTAGTATTTTTTTCTGTGCTTTGATTAATACTGTTTTTCACCAAAATTAAGCTGGTTTCCTAGATGAATCTGAGGAATCTTAGATATCTCCAGTGTTACACAGAATTGACTGGCATTAGTGTATGCCCTATTTTTAATTTAGTAGCTTTAATTTCCTGGTATGCTACCATTCATGTTTGAGGTTTCAAGCATCTGACTTAGTCAAGCCCTTGAATCTCTGCTTCCATCTCAGATTTTAAAAGACATCTTGGTGCTGTAGCACAAAGCCTATCATTTATATATTCCACAATGGTTTTAGTATCCACTTTAGTTTTGGATTCTGCTCAAGACAGAGCAGAATTTATATTGCAGCTCATGTAGGAGTCCTCGTATAATGAATTGCGTAGTTTATAAAAATTCCTGTTTTCAAATTGTCTGTCTTCAGAAAAGCTCATCACTTACCCAGAGTTGTTTCTGAAGCTATTTGTGGAATCACTGTGATTGTCTGGGGAAATCTAATTTATAATTTTGAACATATAATTTATACATCACTCTGCCAAAGCTTTCTTTAAAATCTGTTTTCAGATATGAATTGGAATTATTGGTGATATTAATTTTGCTTTTTCAACCTGAAACTGTAGTTGAACACATAATCCACAGTGATTTATTTTTACATAATATTCCATTTTCCTATTTGTGTAATATCTACAGGCAGATAGTAATTTTCTCAAGCTGGTTCATTAATTAGATTTATTGGATGGATGTCCTTTGTTACTGTTTTGTAACTTATGTATTGATCTCTATTATATGAAATTCTCAGTCTTTGCTGTTCACTTAGAGTTGGATAGAAAACTCCCATGAATGTCTGAATTCAAACATGAGGGTTTGCACATGCAAACTGTCCTCAAGGAGCATTTGGACATCTTTACTCACTTGCACAGTTATGAAGTGTTATAACTTCTGTATGACTGCAACATCCCTGTCCCCAGTGTGTTGGTTTTAAGGACTACATTGGTATTTTTCTTTATTAGTTGCCAAATTAAAATAAAAATTTCAACCCAAAAGATTAGTGTATAGTGATCCTAGAAGTAGGTGAATTGGTGCAGGGAGATGACTAACAGCGCCTCTGAGTCTCTATAAACTTCAGGAGAGCTGGAAATAGAAACCACGTCATATTTTGTGCCTATTTGGACTATTTGTAAAACAAGAATCATAATATTGACTCAGATGTCATTCACAAAGGAGAGCCCCTTGATTAAAGGAAAAGAATTGTCATTCATTAGAGTAATTTCCAATGAACATAGGGAAGGTGCCCAGAAATGGCTCATTCCTGGTTCTCTGCTGTGACATCCACAGTTGTGTTCAGTGCTGATGTTTATTTTCCATTTCAGTATGACATAACTCAGTTCTAAAGGAAAGGGAATGCAAAGTATGATTGTGTTCTATAACCACACTGCAGCAAGAAAAATTCTCAATAGGTAATTAATAAAAAAGAATAAACATTCTTGTGTTGAATTGATTTAGTCTCTCCTAGGGCTTTTCGTGTTCCATGTTTTATCCACAGGGAGGTGTTGGGTCTCTGTGCAGGCACGTTTTGGCTGCCCAGGTTGTGTTCCTGTTTCCCACAGTCTGTCCCTGTTCAAGGAATTCTATTTGCTGGCTTTGAAAAAGTAACATTGCAAAACTGTTCCATCAGAGCTAGGACTATGCAGATAAAAATAAAGAGGATGAAGAGGTATCACTCAACTATTGAGCCTGCTGGAAAACCGAGTTTTCAACTGCTGCATTAAGCCTTTGTATCCACTCTGATGCCCTTCACCAACTATCTGCACATTGCTAAAATCCTTCACAAACACTTTTTCATGGTCAGATTCAGCCACTGACGTGAGCTGAGAGGCACCATATGCTTCAGGTAACCTCTCTAAAGCAGTTGCCAGTGGGACCACTTTTGTAACTGTTCACCAATGTGAGCAGAGGTTACACAATCTCACCCATGGTGAATAATAATGTCAAAGAGCCATTAGCAGTGCGGAGTGACAAAGTGTGGAGAGATCCATCAGCTCATCCCGTGTTTAATGAAACAGAAATGAACATCGTATTGCCCTTGTTTTCTGTCAGATTTTCCAGGTCTCCATGAGGCTTACTAATCTTAGGGTGTAATGGAAAATGTGTTGCTATGTTACATAGGACAGCAGCCTTTGTGCTCGAGGATTGAAGGCGTTATTAGTCTTTGTCTTATTTACATGCTGTACTGGGGTGCGTGCTGCCCGAGCACAGTGCAGAGAGGAGTCCTGAAATGTTTGTGGCTTTCTGAAGTGTGCTCTAATGCATGCAGCCAGATGGCTCCATGGGAAGTCATTTTAACCTGAAGTAATGATCAGAAACCCCCTTTTGAGAAACACTGTCAACACACGCTACAGACCTTGGAAATTTGCTGCTACAAAAATTGCCAAATAGACTGCCATTTTTGTGCACCCCTAAATGAATGTTTCCACGTTTCTGAAGGTGAGCTTTCAGGCTCACAGAAATAAAAAAGGAATAGGTAAATGGTATTATTGTAAAATACCAAATTCACTACGTATATAATAAACTTTCACTATTGCTTTTGTTGTTTAAATAGAGGGCCAATTTCAAATAAGCTCTGACAAAAACAATCTTGTGTTTACACTTGAGATCTAGTTGCTGTCTTTCTTTATTAGCTAGGAAAAAAACCCAAAAGCTGTTACTCCTGTTAGGAAAAATCCTAGCTTCCAGGGACAGAAAAATAACCCAAGTTCATAGAATCACAGATACAGAATCCCCTGAGCTGGGAGGGGCCCACAAGGACTATTGAGTGCAGCTCCTGGCCCTGGAGAGGACAGCCCAACATTCCCATCCCACATGCCTGAGAGCGTTTTCCAAATGCTTCCTGAACTTTGTCAAACCTGGGGCTGTGACTCCTTCCCTGGGGAATCTGTTCCAGTGCTCAGACACCCTGTGGGGGAAGAACCTTTTCCTGATGTCCAACCAAGCTTTACCACATGGTGACACTTCATCTAGAATGTGCCACTAAAATGAGATCCTTTATTTTCTGCATGTGTCACTTACCTGGATCTTTCTAGTGGGATCACTGGGGATGAGAAAGCATTACAAGATGGTTCTGAGACTTAGAAGGTGTCACATCTCTGAATAATATTTTATATTTTAATAATAATTATAAGGATATTTAAATTTTGCTTAAAGAATTAATAGCACAGTGACATTGCAGCTTTTTTGACTTGCACAGCTTTGGAAATTTGTAAGATTGAACAGGAATATCGTGTGTTTATTAGAAGCAGTGAAAATATCTGCCTTTGGCATATCCATTATGTAAGCAATGACTTTTTTTTTTCCCCTTTTTTCCCCCCAGCAAACTTTATTTGTTTATGTATTTATCAGTGAGGTATGTGTTGATACAAGTTTCATAATGAACGAGCTGTGTGTGGACATTGCAGCAGCACTTCCCAAATGTCTCTGGAACAGTTTAGGTTTGGTTAGAGCATGCTGGAGACCTCACAATGATTCACAAAACCCCTGGGCTGGGGGTCCCCCTTCTTCTTCCCCACAGTGACAGGCACGGAGAAGGATTTGGGCCTTGCAGGATACTGGGATTGGGATGGGAGAGGAGCTGTTGGTAAGAACAGAGACATGCTGATATCTCTGCTGCTTGTCCCTCCTGATGGATCCACTGTCACTCCCCATATCCTGGTGCAGTGTCAGCAAGAGCAGTGCTGGGCTCCTGAGTGCCACCAGTTGGGGCAGACACAAGGTTTTGGTGGCCTCAGCTGGCTGCTGCCATTGGCAATTGTGTTGTTTCCCTGGGCAGGGCGCTCCTTCTCCTGCAGAACAGCTGCTTTTGTTCTGTTGGGAGTTCTGCTTCTTTCTCTGAGCAGGCAGTAGAGTTCTGAAGTAGTTTGCATGACTTGTACGCTTCGGCAAGTGTTGGAAATCGCCGTGTTTGGAAAGGAGCGGCTCCCACTCGCAGTGCCGCACTGGGCAGTCACAATCAGACACCAAACACAGCACTCTTATCAAGTGTCCAGTTAGTAGCAAAATTAACACTTCCTAAAGTCCTGGGAGTAATTCCATTAGTGAGAATTCCCATTGAAAATGTGGAATTTCTGCAAATCTCTGGAATTTTAGAAATAATTCTCACACTTGTGAAAATGTTCTTATAGCTCTGTTCAAGTCACCTACAAGGATATTGCTGCTACATTTGCATCCTGTTAGGACTAATTACATTTTATTTTAAAAATGATTTTCCTGATCTGGTTCTAGGTTAGATAAATGATGATATAATACAATCACTGTTTAAACTATACATAAACCTATCTGTATATTTATATGACAGAAAGTCATTTATGGGGCCAAATCTCAGACCAGATAATTGTCATTATAGAATTTCTGAGTTTTGGGGACCCTTTTGCAGCTTTCTCAGCTTGTACTTACTCTAAGGAGTGTTGATGCAATTCTACAGGACAGTGCAACTCTTTTCTTGCCAGTGGTAGAAGTAACAGATGGCAAGTGAATATATTTCTTACAGCAAGTGAATACCTTTAAAGAAAGATAGTAAATTATTCTAGGGTGGAAGGAACCACCGTATTTTCAGTGACTCTAGAACTGCTCCCACATCAGAGGTGGGCTGTTAAATAAATACTCACAGGTTGCTACCAGGGCAGGGAATCGCTTTCATTCTCCATCACACTGAACATCCAGTTATTCCCTACAAACAGATACCAAATGACATCCTAGCTGCTACCTCAAGTTCACAATTTCTGTCTTGCAGCCTGCCTCTCCCAGAAAAGCCTCTAAATGGCTGTGCCAAAGTAGTGTTTTAGCAATAGGGCTTCATTTTTTCTTGTTTAATCTTGTAGGAGGTAACTGCTAATTGAGAGATAAAGTAAGTGAGAATGACCCTTCTGGCTGCTGGTGGTGGATGTTGCTCGGGAATTGGGTCACTGGGGCTCAGAACCTGCTTCACTGAGACTTTTAATTACTTACAGAAAGAGGAATTGGAGGAGGAGAGGAGTGAGCATCCCTCAGCCTCTGCACAGCTACCGTGTTCTAATCCCCCCAGGCTGGGCAGGGAATTAAACCAGGTTACTCCCACCTCACCAGTGAGAGGCAGATGCCTCTGACAGAATTGTGACTCTAACCTTGTTTTCTGCTGGTTTTCTATAAAAGAGCCAAACAGAGAATGTTTTATTGTGAATTCTGTAGTGTTTTGTTTTTTTTCCCCTGAAAAATTAAACATTATAAGGGAGATTTATTTAATAATTAAAAAAAAAAAGTTCAACGATTTAAAAAAGTTGTTTTATGAGAACCAGCATTTTATTTGGTTTTCTTGTGTCAGCTAGAAGTTCAGTATATTTCAAATCTGGTCAATGAATTTAGGTACAGGTAGTTTGTACCATATAATTTATATTCTGTGCATCACTAACACATCACATACTTAAAATGTAAATTTATTTATAAATATGCACACGTAGATAGTATATGTTTATATTATTTTAAATTTATGGAAAAGATATTGATGTCTAGTTACAATAAATTCTACAAAATTACTGACAGATTTCTGTTGAACTGTGGCGAGATGAAGTAACCTCTGAGGAGTTTCTCTTTTCTTCATCATTGTCCCTTTGCTGCTTAATGTTAAAAACCTTGGGTTTTTTTTTTCCCTTCTCTTTAAAAACATGAACATTATCATCATTTGTTGGAAATAATGTGTATAAACTATCAATGTGATGTATTTCAGTGCTCATAAAAGTAAGATTTCTAGATAAACACCAATAGAAATATTTTTGACCATGTAAAAAACCCCCAATTTTCATAAGGTTACATCTTTTTACTTTTCTGTGTATACAAAAACTATATTACAAGAGAGATTAAATTTTACTCTGCAGAGTAAAATGCAAACAGAAAATTATTTTTCATTTTTCAGTGCAAGCAATGGATTATCATTTATTTATGAGACTTTTTTTAATCTAGAATATATGGAAATCTTTTCTTGAAGCACAATGTAATATTGAATTGGGAATTTTGTCTGACAGTTTTCTTCTTACAGTTGCATAGAATGATTCCAGCGTATGAATTTTTTAAAGAGGCTCAATATACTCTGTGTTTTAAAGGGGGGAAGTAATCAGGGTAATCTTGAGGAATCTTATAAATGTGCCTCCTCTGCCCCTTCGTTCTTCAAACAAACTTTTGCACAAAAGACTGGGCTGTAGCAGCTTTTGCCATCATGGGAAATGTCCAGATATTTTTCAGTGTCCCAGTGTATCTGCATTCAGGAGTTCACTGATGTGGCCACACTCATTTCTACTGCTCTTTATTCTCCTAAGGGAACCTAATCAGAGCAGAGGGATGGGTTTTAATCAGAGTTTGAACCTAGTGGTAAATGAGTCTAGCATTTAAAGGGTTTATTACTTTTTGTCTGAGAATGTAAGGTAGAAGCCAAATTAAAAAGCCATTTTATCCCCCAGAAGTTTTCATCCCTCAGGACCGCCCCATCTTTTTTTGGGATTGGGTTCAACTCCCCTTGCTGTCAGAGGAAATTCCCCACGGAGCTCTGAGGGTGCTGTGCTCCTCCAGTGCTCCAGCCTGGCTGTTACAGCAGATCCTGCTAGGAAACTCTTGGAAGTTCCAGTTTTTATCACAGACCAGAGGTCAGCTGGCTGCTTTCGTTTTCCTAAAAAAAAAACAGCTTAAAACAGGCCCTGTGGAATGTGGGCAGGTAAGTCAAAACAAAGGATGGAACAAAAGATACAGAATAGAACGTCTTTATTATGGATAAAATGATGTACAACAGTGTGCCTTATAATTCCATGTTTGTGGTATTCATAAATTATAGTGACAGAAAGATGTAATGCTAACCTATTCATTTAGGTTGGTATGAATTTTACATTAAAATGCTTACAGTTTTTATACATTAAAAGAGTCCTTAGAGAGAAATGAAGCCAATTAAGGAGAAATAAAGACCTGTGTGTCTTTCTGTATGTGTAACTTCATCTAAATGCAGTTGTATAAACAATAGAAAATCAAGGTATTTATGCAGCAATTGCTTTTCCCTTTACCTTCCTCAACAATTACCTGTATGCTAATGATTATTATTTGAGGTTTATATGGAGAAAATAGCATCTATTTTCTGCAGAGAGAAATACCATGACAGAAAACAGTTTTCTCTGAACTTGTTTAATGCTTAATACCTTGGTGTCCAGATAATAAAGTACTTTGTAATAATTTCAGGCAGTCATTCTGCTTTCATCTTTAGCTTTCTGTTGTATTCCATTTCCTGAATTCAGGAATAGGCTCTACCAGTCTGTATTTTTGTTGGTATTTTTCTGTTTGTAACACTGCAATGAGAAGTTTTTATTTGGGACCAGGTCCTAAATGGGTGAACACATTTATAGCACTTACTGCAAGGAAAAGGAGTAGGGGGATATTCTTTATATAAGGTATAAAAGCTTTTACGTGCTGAATCTAAACTTTCTAGGGAAGCTAATTTTCACATAGCTTCCATGTGAGCCAGTTTCTTCCCTCCAACCACGGCCAGTGCCATATGCTTCAAAAAGGGAGACTGTAATGTAATCTACATCCCTGAGTTCATTTCTTCCAGAGTGTAAGTTAAGCTGTAAAGCAGGAGATAACACCAGGGCTGAGCCGTGCCTGTGCCGTGCTCAGCCGTGTTCGATAAGCGCAGCGGCTCTGCAGAAGGAGCCCTGGTGTCTCCCCAGCTTCTCCTGCCCTGCTGAGAGCCCAGCCCAGCTGCTGGTGACACCATGGCTGTGCCTCGCTGTCCTCCAGGGCTGACCTGGTGGCCCATGGCCCTCCTGAGCCCAGAGGAACGCGCAGGACGCGGGGCTCGTGTGGTGGTGTGGCTGCAGAACGTGGAGCTGCCTCACCTCGCCTGGTCCTGGCACAGGGATCACTGCCAGGAGCTGGGGCTCTGTAGGAAACGTGGGGATGAAGGGTTTGCAGTGCCTACACCTGTGTTACACCAAGGTGGGCTCTGATTCCTGGCTGGAGAAACCACCAAAACCCAACCAAGCTGGTTTTTGACAGCTCTGCTGCGACCTCATCGTGTCTGTATATTTACCATTACAAGAGATAACAAAATACGGAGTTTGGATTGCAGATTCGAAAGAATAAGTGTGCAGAAATCAGCCTTATGTAAGAAACTGAATAAATTTTAGACAGAAACAGGAAAAAAGTCACATTATGTTAAGCGCAGATATTTCTGGAAGTCCTTCTCCTGTTCAAATTGTGCATTTTATAAAAACACATTGTGGTACATTTGGCATTCTGGTCATAGAAAGAAAGAGCTATTTGTAAAAAGTTACATATGGTCATCTGAACTAATTGCTAAAATGACTCTACATTAATTGGATAATTAAAGATTGCGAACATGTGGCTATTGTATTCCTTGGGCATAATGCCAAGAGTTTCTGTGGTAGGAAAAAGGTCTGTTAACATGCTGGATCCTTTTTCATAAAAATAAATAAGCAACAAGGATCTTAAATTTAGATTAAAAAAACTTTGTATTTTTAAATCGAGTTTTAGAACGCATTTATGATTTCCACTGTGTTTTTGTTTTAACACTTTTGAATGGTGGCAGCTTTGATTTTTTTAGCATCCATCTCACAAATTAATAGTATTGATTTTTGTTTCAGATTTATTGTTAGCATTTTGGAAAGTGTTCTGTAATTGTTGATACTTTGTAACATGAGACCCAGCGCTCCCAGGTTTATTTTGAAGAGGATGAGTGTTGGCACTCAGTTTGAAGAACTTTGTAATAAGAGTCAATTGTCTATGTGCTTTACCTTTACCTATCAAGGTTATTTGTCAGAAAAATTATGTTTGGTAGCTGGGATTTCTTTCCGTGGATGACGCACAAGCTGCACAAATCCCTCTGCCAACCAGTCACTTTTTTTTGGGTTTTTTTGGGGTTTTTTTTAGTTTTTTTTTTTGTGTGTTTGCGAGGTTTTGGTTATTACTCTCCTTGTTCTTAATTTGAAAGTAAAATCTGTGGTCTCAAAATGACCTTAAAGTGACTGACCCCTAAATCAAATCACTCCAGACTCCTTTGAAAATTGACAAATATGTCAAATTTACCTTTGACTATCAAAGCATTTAAAATTATTTTATTTTCTAGGGACAGTAATAATTCTTAAGCTAGTATTAATTGTTCCAGTGTGATTTGGTCTTACTGGTTTGTTGATATCCACACTGTGGCTTTATAGCAGTATAATCTTCTTCTCATTTTATTGTGAATTATCAATTTTGTAAGAGTAAAAAATTCTGGATGAGCAATTTATTGATTGGTTTAGTCTGAGAAAAAGGTTCTCAAATGGTCAATACATAGTCAAAAGGGTGTCAGAGGCATGAAAAAATAGATTGTGGTTTTTATTTGTATGTTTTGTGACTTGCATGTGCTTGCTTTGCTTTTGCTTTAATATTATTTTCTTTAAATCAGTTGTAACAATTATTTTAATGACAGGAGTGCAGCACCACTGAGGTGGAAGAAATATAGGAATACTTTTTATCCAGGCAAATAATCATAGTTACACTTTCTATTCACTGGTTCTAACCACAAAAATGTATCATGTTTCCAAATTTTTACTACGTTCAGATAAAAATTCTAATTAGAAGGCACGGTTGCCTTATTTTCCTTGGATAGGATTTTTTTTTCTACAATACTTTTGTAGCAATGTGCATTGTACACTTGTGTCTGTGTTCATACCCAAACCAATGTAAGGGAGATTATCACATTTGTGTCACAACTGCAGCACCACTCCCACTCCAGTCAGGGTATTTATTACCTGTTTTATTATCACAGTCATGCCAAAATAACTAATGAAGATAAACTTGTCCAGACAAAAGAATAAGAGGCACTCTGAATTAGCTGAAAATGCAAATTGCAACTGAAGAGGTCAAGGGAAGAAAAAGTATTTCTGTAGTTGGGATTCCATCTGAACTTGGTTGGATGAGTACTGTGTGTTTGGAATGAAGAACTGAGTTGAATTATTTGTCAAAGTAGTGGGTGTAGCATTAGAGAGCAATTGACTGAGACATAGAGTGTACTTTACCCTTTCCTATGAAAACTAACAAGATGTTTCAAGAAAGAAAAATATTCAAAGTGTGTCTATGGGTATGTGTGAAGAATGGATGGCAGATGTAAAGTACTTGGCAAAAAAAATACAAGATTTACTGAGATACTTATATTTTATTGAAGCAAAAAAGCCCATGGACTTGGCAAATGGTAGCAATACCTAGGACTGTGAAAGAGCCCAAAATGTTTCTTTGCAGGTGGCCTGAACAAAATGTGTCATTTCAAGTCAGCCAGCAAGGACTGGCTGTGCTTTTGAGTAAAGCTCTTACCAGAGACTCATTCATCACCATTTTGAATAACAGTCTGTTGATTTTCAGAGTGGGAGGAATAAGGAAGAAAAGTGAGGATTCCCTTTGATAATAAAGGAAGTTGATAGAAGCTAGAAGGCAGAGAGAAATGGGTGCATAGTCCTGTTTTTTGACTAAGTTCTCTTGAGTTTCAGCACTGAATAGTCTGAAATTTGTCTTGCCCTGGTGAAGCTCCATCTCTGAGAAGCATGTCCAGCACAGAGGCTGCTTGTGTACAGCAGCACAGGAATGTGATGTCCATTTTTAAAGTCTAAATATTTCACATATATTATTTGTTTGCCACTGCTTGAATGCAGTTCAGCAGCTGACCCAGCAAGGGGAGCTGTAGATTAGTGTGGACAGTTCTGTGACTTCATGCACCAGAAATTCTCAAATAAGAGCATTTTCTTGAGGATCTATCTATTTGACTAAATTTCTGAATTTTCACAGTAATTTCAAGGGAGGATTCCATAACATATTTGACTGCAGGTTGTGTGAGAGAGCTGTTTTTTCTCTCTCAGCCCACCCCACCTCCTCGCCCCAAATTAAAATGTTTATAAAGCTGTGCTGTTTCTGTCTAATAATAAAACAGCATCAATATCTGTGTGTGTGATATCAGTTCATCTAGTCCTGGATAATCTGGTACAGGAGTCAATGAACTTAATGCAGTATTGGTAAGCCAAAAGGGTTTGAGTTAAGTGTTTTTGACATGCAGAATCAAGAGTCAAGGGCAGAGCAGACTTTAAATATTCCTTCAGCACAGTCTGGTAGGGATGTAATTGAATACCTCAGGTAAAGCATCTTATCAGAACTAAAGCTGGTTAGTGTCTCATTGCCAAACAGGGAGGTGCTGTGCGTCTTCTGCACACAAGTGCTCTTTTGACATTGCTGGAAGTCCTTTGAGGTCTCAGTTCACCCTGTAAATTCTGTCAGGGATACATTTGCACGTTATAGAATAAATTCTGCTTTACCCAAGTTGCTCCATGGCGTGGTCCTTGCTCTAGCATTTTAGTGGTTAATGCCAAAGCAGCTGAAAGATTGAGAAGTACAAACAGGAACCAGGAAAGGAATAAATATTGCACGTTGGTGTTGTTAATGTGATATAAATTTTCATAGTAAAATACAGAAATGTTTCCACTCAGGCTAGATTTATAGCTCATATGTTCCTTTAAGAGGCATATGGAGAGAATTTAGTGAAAAGACATGTATCAGGAGACTGAACTGCCAGAAATTTTCTTTCCCAATCTATCTCTGGGGTTGCAAAGGATTGTGCAGAGGAAGATGCCTGAGCATAAACAATGTGTTCAAATGTCTGTGAACAGACAAAGTTTTATGACTCTGATTTTGTCATATCTTAAAGCTGGATTATGGATATTTTGATATTTGATATTTTTATTGAACAACAGCTCCTGCAGCCATGCAGTTCAGGCTAATTCTCATTGCAAATAATGTGAATGGAGGGAGTATCTTGATAAGGTAGAAGGGTCAGACACATTCTCAAATAGAAAAAGTTCAAAAGACATACAGATATTTTACTTCCCATTTGTGATTTATTTTTGGGTTTATCACCAAGCTTATTGAAAAATAAGGGCATTGTCTTTTGGTCCTTCATTTTGCAAATTTTTCCTTTGTTGATGGTCCTTAAGACTCCCGTGTGCATTTTGTTGCAGCAGAACTTGCTAGGGCATTACCTATTTTTTCCATCTATAAAATACTTAATTATTTTGGGAAGATGTAAAATAATTATAAATTTGAATAAAAATTTTGCTATTAATCTGTGATGAACAGAGCTGATTTAGAGTTGTTTTAACTCCTCATTTAAATATGAAATGTAAGAATTGTTACAGAGGGAGAGGATTTTGATATGATATCGACCTAAATCTATGTGAATTGTCAGGGATACTGTTAAAACTTCAAATGTCATGCTAGACCAGGAACCAATTTGTTTTCATGGGAGTGATACCTGTACTCCTCAACATGTGAGTTGTGTTTAATGGTGGAGCTTCTGGAGTGCTGTTGGGTCTGTGTGCAGACACTGCTTTGTGAGACAAATTTATCCACAAAAATGGCAAGAAGTAAGGTTTTTGTTGATCTCTTTCAATACTTTCCTGCTTTTTATTTGTGTATGCTAAATTTATAAAAGAAACATTTTTCATCCCTTAAAAGAAGAAAACTTAGTTGTAGGAGAGCTGTATTTCACAGTAGTGTAGTAGTGTATGGTATTATTGTAGTATCTGCTATAATAAAAATAATATCCTTCTAGTATTCACAGAAAACATGGTACATGTGTTTTAGAAATAAATATGCTCAAGTTGCCAGATTGATTCCTGAGGATGGAATAATTCTGTTGAAGCATTTATTGCAGAGCTCACCCAGACTACATCACTTACAGGAGTCTGGCAAGATGGAAAAAATACAACTCTCAAGCCAGTAATATTCACCTTTTTCATTTTCCTTTCCATTCATAATTGATTCTAAACTTATGTGAATCTTTCAAAATAACTGTCTTATTGATTGGAAACAAGCTATAAAATGTCATTATAAGAGTAATTCACTTTTTCTCTCTGATTACTGTAAACAGACACTGATCAGGCAAAATGCTGTTTTTTCTTTTCATATATTGTGTGATTTGTGCCATTATGCATGGAAAACAGCATAAGGAAAATGTCACAGAGAGAGAAGGGCATTTATCATGGTTGGTATCTTATGTTTATACAGTGCAGGATTAAGGATTTTATACCTATGCAAAAGGCAGGTCACTTCTTGGTGTGGCAGAATTTCTGCTAAAGCCTTTCTTATATAAGCATAAAATATTCTAAAACATGGGAGCTCACTGCCACTCAAATCATTAAGTTTCTCCCTTATATGTGCATTTACATGTATTATCTTATATAAGATACAATTCCTGTCTAGAAATGGCTGCTTGAAAGATTTGAATCAATTCTTTTCCAGGTGGGGGGTGCATACACACTGCTAATAAAAATATACCTGAAGAAGTGTTAAAGCAGCCTCCATTTTTCACTCCTTTGGTAATTAAGGATCCATCCATTTTCAGCACTTCAGCCCATATACAGTCAGAGAGGAGTTCTTTGATATGGCTCTGAATGATGGATGTTCACAATGAGGAGACCTTAAGAAGTTTGTGCTCTATATCACTGTAAGAATGAAACCAGTAAATTTAGAAGACAGAGTAAGAAAGCTTGTGTTTGTTGGCAAACTGTTACCCTGACTAAATCATCGCTGTGATTCGTGTGTAGGTGTATTTGAAAATTCCCAGAGGTAATATTGAAGAATTATTAAAAGGGTCGTTTTTCAATAAATTACCCAATGTTGTTGTGCACATTCTTGGCAAACTGCAGAGATGCTTGAATTCCTTTGGCTATATCTGTGTTTGGAAAGGACTCAGAAAAACGTGGTATGCTGCCTGCAGTAAGCCAAATGAGAAATGGTTTTCTGGGAGATAGCAACAGTTGTTGTCCTTGCTGTAAATTTCTGTTTGTTTTATCTTTTTTTTTGGCCATGAGATTTGCCACTGATAACTTTTTAGCAGGTACATTCATTAATTAATTCTAAGTTTCTAGCACTAAGGACTCTTTAATGGCAAGCAGATTTGGAGCAGTAAAAGTTGCTGGCTTATACACTTCCCTTCTGTAAACTGTGTGGATGTGAAGAAGAGTGCCCAATCTCTTCAGTTATTTGCAAAGCTATTGTTTTTATTCTCCCCACTTAAAATTCAATAGTAACTGGTGGGCCCCTCTAGTTCTCTTGCACTTGGTTCCCACTGCACCATTTCCAGTATTGGAACTGCTTTTTATTAAAGATATTCGTCATGGAATCAACTGGGGAAGCCAAATAAAAAAAAATAAATTGAAAATATAAACTGAAAGCAAATAGTGGAGAATTTTCAGTGTTAGTTATTGATTTCCTTGATTGTGAGCACACAGGAACGCTGACACTCAGTGTACCTAATTGTGATTTTATTGACTATCATTTCTACCTTGTTTACACTGCCAGGGTTTGTTGGTCACTGTCACTGATGGTTTTCACTCATTCCAAGTCTTGCAGCTCTGACCAAATCATCCTTTGTTTATTTTCTTTATTTTTTCTTGACACAACATCCCTGCCTGTTCAAGTTTTCCCTGTTACATGACCACAGCTGACTTCTATGGACATAGGTACTGATAATTTTACTTGTTTTCTCAGTTTATACTCTTTAGTTTTGGTTTATAGGTGACATGTGGGCTGTTTTTCATTACTTGTCCCATCCAATTATCTGTGTAACGAGCAGCTGCTCATTTATAAATCTCCCACCACCAGGCCAAGGTACCAAATCTAGGGGCCATGCTTAGCCTGGAAATGGGGCTGGACTTCTGTAGAGATTTTAATCTGTGGAGAAACAGGGAAGAGGCATGGGAACAGGGAACATAACCAGTTTTCAGGCATGGTGTAATGTGGGCAGATGTGGATGAGTGGGAATCAGTGTGGGTGTCCCCCTGCTCAAGAGCCCTGCCCAGGCTGGGGCTCCTCACCTGGAAATGTTCTGTCTCAGCACTTGTAGGGGTGGAAAAGACACAGAATAGTGCAGCTCTCTGGGATTTTCTCTTTCCTTCCAGTGTAATTTGGGGTACTTCCCTGACTCAGGTGTATTCAGTATCTGTCTTCTTCCCAAAACAGATCCTGACAATATACCATGATGTGAGAGATGTCTATCTTCACCCTTCTATGTGACAAGAAAAATCTGTTATATGAAAGGATATTTTCTAAGTTCATTTGCTACCCACAGATCCTGCTGTACAGGAGTTAGAAACCTTGGCCTATATCATTCCTTCTTTAATCTAGTTATGCTCTAACAAAAAAACCCAACCAAACAAAAAAAAAGGAGTGGGGAGCAATTTACCTTTTAAATAACACAAGCCCCACGAATAAAAAATATTCATGTTTCTCCTCTGGCAATTTTAATCTTCACATTTTTCTGGTGTATTGTTTGGTGAGATGTCATTAAGAGTTTTATGGTAATGATTACGTTGGCCTTGCAGACTATTTTTTACTAGCTTTTTTTACTGTCACATTTGCTACATAAGCTTAATTTTATGTTATTGCAATGATGTTCCGTGGTGTGTTCAAATAATCGATAGCAGTACAAGGGTTGTTCCATTGGGATCACATTATATGAGTTTATAATATACAATATATGCTTTGATGTATACATGTAGTGTTTGCTGTTTTTCCCCCTCTCCTTAAATACAGAAATTTCTAGTTGTGTTTATTCCCCTCGTCAGCATACTTTATCATATCAAAGCCTTTACAGACAGTGTAGAACTACTGAGTTATGTTTGGGTCATGTTTTGCAGTGTGCCCTTTAATACTGTAGCTTTAGAAATGCAATTTTCAGCCTCTGCTTATTAGAATATGATAAAGTATTCCTGGTCTATGTCCAGCTCCACTAATCTCCAGACTACACTTCATGAATTAGGCATGAAGATTTTAGTCAATGTGCTTTCAAAGACCAATGTTTAGGGAATCATGGATTTTCTACAAGCTGAGGGAGAAATCTATAATAGGAAGAACTGATTTTCAAACATCATATTCTGTAGAAAAAAATGACCAGTTCTGGCTTGGAAACCAGAAACATTTCCTTTTAGAATACTCAAGAACTGGTTAAAAATGTATTGTAGGTTTTAACTTAAAAAGGGAGTAGCTTTTTAAAATGCACTGTAAGTGCTGTGTAGTGTATAGAGGCTCATACATATTGGATACCACGCAGACACCTCCTGAGTTGTGGGTTAAAAAACAAGTCACACCAAAGTTGACTTGGTTTAGTGGTATTAACCTAAACTCACCGATGGACACTCCTCTGTTTCATCTCTTCACACACAGCAGACCCTGGTGAGGTCTGGCCAAGGGGGGGCAAGTAAAGGTGGTGTAAATTGGAACATATAAACAGAATTTAAATTCTGCCCTGCTGCTTTAGCTTTCACTGAAGGCAAATTCTCAATTAAGCAAAATCATACAGAAAAATACACAAATACACATTCATAATGCCACTCAGTCTGACCCCCAGGTGCCCACTTGTGGCCTTAATTATCTTTTGCTTCTGGGTAAGACTCATCATCTTGATTTTTGTGGAATATAAGCTCCAAGTTGATTCAGGAGCTCGTCATTTTGAGGACGATGTGCAAGAAATCAGTCAGACTTGAGAGAACTATAAACCTTCACCTCACTGGGAAATGTCACCTGTTGGTGATTAATGATTAATGATTTCTGGCTTTTGAGAGAAAGAAGGGTGTCCAGGCAGTGTTAGTTCGATCACAGTCACAATTTCAACGTAAAAGACTGGTGTTAGTCAAATTCTGCAGTATTTTCATGGTTCTCTCCTGGACTGAACAGTGCAGCCCTTGGCTGAGGAAGCTGCAGCACTGTTAGACTGTTCTAGAGTGGATGCATTTCTTGCAAAATAAGTAGTTAAGGAGGAAATGAGAAGGTAGCCTTTCATTTTCCTGACATTTTTCTATACTAATGAACGTTGACAGTGTACAGCACTTTGTAGTTCCTGCTGTAATTACACTAAAAATTAATACACTGCAGTGTTTAGTCATTGAGGAATTAAAGGACAGTTGTAACTTGTCTGGATGCAAATGGGAACCTTTCTGCCTGAAGGAGACAGCAGGGTGTAATGAATCCCATCACCCCGTCCCCTTCCCCCCAGACGTGTGAGGCTGAGGCTCTGTGTGTTCATGAGTGTTTTTAATTGTCCTTTCTTCATCTCTCTTCTACAGTATTAAGTCATTCTACCAAACATGGTATTTTCCCCACTGTTGGTAAATCATAGATAATATCAGATGCTGGCATTGCTTTTGTTTACTTGTGTTTGGTCAAATATTTGTTGTGTTTTTTTGGAAGGGAAGAATTTTTCCATCCTGTGAGATGTGTGTGCACACACACCCCAACACATCTGTATGCACACATCGAAATATCTACTAACCATGTGATATCCTTGTCTAGGAAAAAAAAAAAAGGCTAAATACTGGATTTTATGTTGTCATTTTCTAAAACATTCAATAAATTTTCAATTGTAAAAATTTTTCTTAACCAAACATTATGTAGTTGAGAGAAATCACAGGAGACATAGAAAACTGTCTCAGATTTGCAGATTATTTGCTGCACTGGTAATTATTTAGATGGGAGTAATAGTATCAGACGAGAGCTCTGTGTTCTTTTTCAGCACTATTACAGCATTCCTAACAGGAAAATGAGACCTACAGCTGGACATAAAATGTGCCAAACATTGAATACCGACCTGTATCCTTCTGTATTCCCTTGAAGTCAAGGAGAGCCATAAGCAGGACAGTGGTGTTAGCTCTGGCTTGTGATTGTCAGAAATGTGGTAGAAAGCTGCCAGCAAGGCAGAGGCTGTGGCAATGTCTCCCTGGAGGCTGCAGATGTGATGGCCAGTGCTGGGCACAAGGACCTTGGCAGTGAAGCATCCACATGGAGCAGGGTGTCAGGAGAACATTTTCTCTTGGTTTACTCTGCATCCTGCCTGCCTGAATCAGAAACCCAATCCATCCTCGTGTTTTACCATTTCCCTGCACTTTGCAGCCAGGAATCAGCCAGTCCAAAGGCTGTACTAAAGTAAGTTTGCCCTTCCTTGGCATCTGTGTAACCATGGAAAAGTGGAGCAATAAATAGAAATCCACAATTAATTACACAGACTTCATAATGCAGAAGTGTGTAGTGGTTCAATAGAAAGTGAAGGGATGTGTTAATACACTGATAAGAGCAGGACAAAATAATTCTGATGTAAGCTGCAAACTGGAGTAGTGGTCAGCATTGGTTCTTTGAACAAAGGACTGAGATAGGCACAGAATCGTGGCTTCATTAACTGCTGGTTTAAATTATTTTCTCTTTGGAAAAGTAGAGACAGGTGAGATTAATACCAGGAGTTTTGGACTATGCAGATCTCAGCTCCTGAGTACACTGCTGGGTTAAATTGCTCTGCTGTGCTTTGCTATGTCATTCAGGTGGTTTGCTAGAAAAAACATCCCGTGTTTCACTTCGCACGATAAATTTGCAGCATCAGCCAAACAAAGGCTCAGACAGAGGGAGCTGGTTAGGAGGCTCTCTTTCAGACACTGGGAAATTTAGAATTTTAGTTTTACATTCTACCAGGAAAGTTGGTGCTGTTTTGTAAAACTTGCTATTAACTTGATAACCCCTTTCTAAAACTTGCACAAATAACATGTTGGCATAGCTGGAAGGGTTATGAGGGTCTATTTGATAGTTCCTTCAACTACAATAAAAGCCTCAGAAAATAGTTATCTGCTAGTCTTTGCCTTCCTTATGGTGCTTTTGGTGTTTTTTCGAAAATAGAGCAGATATACCTAAATTATTAGGTATTATGTTATCAAATAAATGGTTTAGGCACTTGGAGGTACAGAGAAACATCTCATGGTTTTCAAAACAAAATTAAAGTAGCCCAGGAAGGTCACTGCACTGCACAGGTGCTTTTGAAAATACAAGTAGGCCCTTGGCTTCCCTTTCAGGTTTCTAAAATTCTTCAAAAATACACTCAGTGATGCCTAAAAATTAAGTCTGCTAAGAGCCTAATTCCTAATTAAAAAATCAAGTTTCCAAATCTTATCAAATTTTAGTGGCATGTACACTTCCAGCTGCCTCAGTCACCTTATGAAAATGAGATGTGTGGTTTGAAGTGCCACATTTTTCTTAGAGCCCTTTCTCAGCCTGGGCTCACCCCTGCCTTGTTCTAGATTTCCAAACATTGAAATAGCATTTACTCAGCTAAATTGTGCACACAGCTTACCTGCCTGATGTCAAAACCTGATTCATGCATATGGAACTGGAGTAAATGTTCTTGGCTGAGGTTGCTCTGACAGGCTGCTTTGGATGATGCACTGTGAGTGTTGAGGTTCCTCATTGAGTTTTGCTCTATGGACTTCAATGATCACCTGAACTATCTCTGTGCAACATTTTTAGCCCTTCAAGGGTCATTGTTTCCCATCCATTTTTAAATCTTTTTAGGCACACTGTAATAAAACTGCATTTTTCAATGGGTTTATAAGGATTAGAATCTCCAACTGCTCTCATTTTTCTCTCTATATTACAGGAAGTTTCTGTGGTATATGGTTGGCAAATGTTGTCATTGTATTGTTTTTTCCTGCATTTGTGGGCAATAATGGATTGAAGAGCATCTTATGGGTTTTTATTTTGCCAAAATCCATACTGGTTAGTCATATGCCTATAAATCACATTTTTCTATCCATCATTAGAGCTCCTGCTGATGATTAATGAACTGAAAGTTCTAGGACTGAGTCTTGAAGGGTTTTTAATCTAGAAATACTTATGAAAGGAGAAATAATAAATTGCTTAATAACATTTATATTTATACCAAATATTTAAAGTGCTGACCTGTTTTCTGACTAAAGCAGGATAGTAAATGTGAGACTACAGGAAGAATATGGAGGAGAAGCAAACTTTTCTTGAAGAAGTGGTAGCTGGTCACTGTTTTTCCATCAGTCCTGGGTGTTTGGAGACAGTGACCTAGGCCCAGTGTCAATCTCTCATCGTGTCAGATTTTCAGCAGTAATTGAGAATTCCATCCCTACTATTAAAAGAAGGGATTCAGAACACCTGTAGATCAAGGCGTTAATTTTATCATTACTACAAAATTTATTATTAAACGGTACCTGAATTATCATACGTATTTTTGCTTCTTTCTTTGTTTTCCACTTGGTTCTATTGGTTGTTACAGAAACTTTATTTTATCCTCCCATCTTTTTCGTGATATTTTGTGATATTTCCCTGGATAAGATTTCCTTTAGATTCCTACACCCTGCTGTAGTGCTGCAATGGTAGGCTGCTTTCAGGATTTTGGCCAAAACCAGCACATCTTAGGCTAGGTCTGGAACCAATGTGAAGTGACTTTTTGACACCAGCATTTTGGGTTTTTTTTTAATGATCTAAATTAATTGTTTTCCTTGGCATGAAGATACAAAAATGACTGTCAAACAACAGCCAAGTACAGTTCAGTGGAAGAAGAAGCTGAAGCAAGCAAATTTGTGACAGAAAGAATATTGAAACTGGATTGGCAACCCTGGTTTTCCCTTATGGCAATTATTCAAATTGTTTTCAGAATCCACCTTAGTTAAAGAATATGTTAAATTTATCTTTTAAAACTCAGATGTACAGTCATGTAATGCAGTGATCTGATCCCCCAAACCATTTCTTTGGGAGTTAATTCTTTGCTAGTAGGTACATGTGAATCTTGGCTCTGAAATAATCACTATATTTAGTACTGTTTGCCAAACTAATAACATGCTCATTGTCTGGTCAGATCCTTTATAACATGGAAATGATGATCCAGTTAACATTATGTACTGACTACACAGGGATAATATTTTTCTATATTAAATTTAAGTACAGTGCTTATGTAGCTGTATTTATATGATACTGAATTTTACCTTTTTTATCTCAGCTGAGAGCTGTTGATTGGAATAATCTTGGATCACCACTCCAAAAGCTCTTTTGTGCTTACAATTCTGTTTATTTTAGGACTTGATCCTAAATGAGCAAAGATTGTTAGGTTGTAAAGGTCCTGCACACTCCCACTTTCCCATCCCTCCACAGGCACAGAGCTGTGAAGTAACAGCTGGCATTGTAGGACAGGAAATGAAAATATGTGGATTTTTTGATAATACCTGGATTTTTAATATGGTGTAAAAATGTCACTATTTTAAAAGTGAAAGAATTATATATAGAGATGTTTTATTTTTGTTTATATGTTCTCTGAATTTAGTGGTATTAGAGATAACTGGTCATGTTAGAGCTTTTTTTTTGTCCTGTCTGTCCCTCACCAAGACTCCAGCTCCTCATTATCACAAGAAAAACTTCCTTCTTTTTTAAAGCAGGTATTTTGTGTCATCAATCCTGTTTGATTCAGTCCTACAGAAGTTTGATCAAGCTACATATCCTCTCACTAGGATCAATTTTAACCACGAAGTATAGATTGAAATATCTGTGTGTGTCAATTTGACAAAGAGAACAGAGGAGATATCTTTACTGGAATTGTATTACACTTGACAGATTCCTCCCCCCACCTGCAGGTATTGACAGGGCATGGGGGAGATCAGGAATTGCTTCAGCTGCAGCCTGGCTTGGCTGTAGCATTGCTGCAGTGTGAGAGTGCATCCTTCACCCGTGGAACAGTGGGAATGTGCACTTTAGTTTTGTGTTTCTTATTTGGAAAATGTGCATCTGAAGAGGCAGTGGAAAGTGCTGGAGGCACATCTGAGCTAACTAGCATGGATAAATGACTGGTAGGAAGATAGTCATCCCATGGGCAAGTGAAAATCCCAAATGCACGGGTGGGGCCAGGTGGGATGAGCACATCTGGTGTGTGGAGCTTCTCCAGTGTCAAAACTGCTGTGTGATGCTGGCAGAGCTCTCCCAGCCACAGCTCCTGCACGTCAGGCTTTCTGAAGCCATTGTCTTTGTGACCCAAAATGCAGTACCACCCTCTCTGCTAAGACATGAGATCAGGGGAAATGTTTGGTTTGGTTTTTTTTTCCTTAGTTGCAGTTTAGAATCACGAAATGTGCTGATTTGGAAGGGACCCACAAGGGTCATTGGGTCCAGCTCCTGGCCCTTCACAGGACACCCCAACAATTCCACCCTGTGCCTGAGGGCATTGGCCAGATGTTCCTGGAGCTCTGTCAGGCTGGTGCTGTGACCACGTCCCTGAGCAGCCTCTGCCAGTGCCCAGCCACCCTCTGGGGAAGAACTTTTTTCTGATATCCAACCTAATCCTCCCCTGACACTTCAGGCCATTCCCTCGGTCCTGTCACTGTCACCACAGAGCAGAGATCAGTGTCTGCCTCTCCTCTCCTCCACACAAAGATGTTTCTTTGCAGTGAGGTCTCCCCTCAGTCTCCTCCTGTCCAGGCTGAACAGACCAAGTGCCCTCAGCTGCTCCTCATAGGGTTTCCCCTCAAGGTCCTTCACCATCTCCATTGCCCAGAAGCAGGAGGTGAAGCGAAAAAACCCATGATATTCCAGATTTGGAGACTGGGGACCTCATTTGTACATGGTTTTCCAGCAATGTTGTGTTTTGGCTAACAAAAAGAGATAAAAGAGAGAAAATTGGGGAAAATAAGGTGTTCCCTCAGGGTGAAAGCATGTAGAAGAACCTGGCTTGGAAGATTCCTGACTCTTCTGTTTAGTTGTCTGTTAGTCCACTGCACTTAAGGACCAAGAACTATGGTTCTGGTGTCCTCTTTGGTATGGAAAATTAGGACTCTGTTTTGCCTGTGTAGGAATCAATCCCTCAAAATTACAGTCTACTCTTAAGATTATTCTTACTTAAAGGAAAGTTACTTTAGTTACAATATATTGGTTTGCTAGCCCAGTTTTATCTATAAATCTGTTTTCAGCAATACAATATCCAAATCTTTATTAAGGCTTTATTCTGTAAATTAAGTTCTTTTTCTGTTGTGGACTTTATAATAACAGTACATGACCTGCACTGACAACAGCTTACTAAAACATAGGCTGTATGTATCTTGAAGCTCAGATGCAGAAGCACAGAAGCATATTTCATCTTGCAAATGAAGGAAGATCATTTAACACATTCAAAAACTCTTGAGTTTTCCTGTGGTTCATTTGGATCTAGATCCTGAAATTGTGAATATGCATTTCAGCCTCTCTGTGTACTGATGGGGCAAAAGCAATGGCACAAAAATCAACATCACACTAAAATCAATATCTAGGAGGCTGAATTATGGAATGCAGTGCAGTTGATGTGCTTCTATCACAACAGAAGATATGACTTGTGAGTTTGAACCTATTTTATATTTTCAATGCTTTCACCCTAAAGGAGCTGTGCCATTTCATTCTTGACCGTGTGGGTTAATCACAAAAGTCACAAGACTCCAGCTCTGTGACTCTGGCAGCACAATTAGCAAATAACTCCCAGCAACTGGGTGATTCCTCTTCATGGACAAAAATGACCTGCAATATTTTCAGCCCAGAAAAAAGTAAAATGCAGTTTATGGTACCAAGTTATAAAGGAGAGACAAGTGAAACAGTATTGTGAAAGTTTCCTAAACCATAGCTATGCTGAATATACTGACAGAACTAAGCAAATGAGAAGTCACCCTAATTACTGATGAGCAAAGGGATATTTTCCACTGAGTTTCCCCCTTTTTTTTTTTTTTTTTTTTTTTTTTATTTAATACAGGATGCTATTGTAGTTCAGAAAACCCCGGGCAGCTTAGAAATCAGGCAAAAAATCAATAGCCCACTTGTTGAAGATAAGTGAATTAGCTTGTGTTGAATGTAACTGAGTACCTGAACACTCCAGTGAGCAGCCTTTGTTTTGTGAGAAAGGAGATTTGTGAGGTTTCTCTTCTGAGGGCTGTGGTGGTGCACATCTCAGATTAATCACCCTGAGTAAGAGAAAGCTGACCACTTACATAGAGAAATAATTTGTGAATTTTTGTTCTTTCTGTCTTGCTCCTGTTTACCATGCTGAACAGATTCCACATGTTTCAAAAATGATGCTAAATCTCATAGAAGAATTTTAGTGAACAATAACAAAGGGGACCAGAGTAAGTAGTGTGTTACACAGCATTTTGCCATGGGGCAAATTCAAAATTTCTTTCTTGCTCTATGCAGGCTCAGGTTCTCTTTCCTTTCCCATATGTTAGATCTCTGGGACACTCCTCTCTCCTGTGTACTGCAGGAAGGAAATGCTTCTGTCCAGGGTGGTCAGTGTCCGGAACACAGGCATTTCTAATTCCTGTATCCAGAGAGGGCAGCCCCCTTTCTGCTCCTGACACACAGATTGTGCAGTGCCTGGTTGCTCTGCCCTCCCTGCAGCCTGAGAAACAGCTCTGAGCTCTTCCTGCTTTGACACTGACCTCAGTGTTAATTGTACAGGCCACTAAGGTGATGTTGTCCTGGTCCAGCTGCTTCTGAGTCTCCAGAAGTGGGAGAGAAATTCAGTGAGGTTCCTACCCCAACTGTACGACTGCCTGACCCTTGAGTGAGCTCAGTGTTGACAAGACAGAGTGGGAGGATTCCTGAAAGCGTCCCCTGGACACTGACAGTCCTGGAGGCCACACAGCAGTGGGGGATGCCTCACCTCTTGCTGCCAACTCGTAATTTCTTTCTGAATAGTCACTTAGAGGGATCTGAAGGCAGCCACATGGGATTTACTCTTGCTAGGACCAGAGTCCTGTGAAGTGCAGCCACAGTGCTGAGGAGGAGGCCCAGCCAGTCAGACCTGGCACTGACCAGTGTTCCCATCTCATCCTGCTCTCTCTGAGCAGCTCCAAATCATCCTGCTTAACTTCATGGAGTCACTAGCAGAATTGTCACCCAGACACCTCAAACACAGGGTTAGAGGAGTTCAGATCTCATACCAGTTGACTTTCATTCATTATTTATGTTATGTATTTGGTGTCAATCTCATGAGTTTTTAAGACAACCCTTGTGACTTTTAGCTGCAGGGGTGGCAGGGCAGACTCTCCAGCTCTGGCAGCTG